>NC_140642.1:17647779-20470279 GCF_978046115.1 Saccoglossus kowalevskii
TGACTGTATGTATTTATATTGCCAAGTGTCATTTGACTGTTTGTATTTATATTACCAAGTGTCATTTGACTGTATGTATTTATATTGCCAAGTGTCATTTGACTGTTTGTATTTATATTGCCAAGTGTCATTTGACTGTATGTATTTATATTACCAAGTGTCATTTGACTGTATGTATTTATATAACCAAGTGTCATTTGACTGTATGTATTTATATTACCAAGTGTCATTTGACTGTATGTATTTATATTGCCAAGTGTCATTTGACTGTATGTATTTATATTACCAAGTGTCATTTGACTGTATGTATTTATATTGCCAAGTGTCATTTGACTGTATGTATTTATATTACCAAGTGTCATTTGACTGTATGTATTTATATTGCCAAGTGTCATTTGACTGTATGTATTTATATTACCAAGTGTCATTTGACTGTATGTATTTATATTACCAAGTGTCATTTGACTATATGTATTTACATTACCAAGTGTCATTTGACTGTATGTATTTATATTACCAAGTGTCATTTGACTGTATGTATTTACATTGCCAAGTGTCATTTGACTGTATGTATTTATATTACCAAGTGTCATTTGAATGTATGTATTTATATTACCAAGTGTCATTTGACTGTATGTATTTATATTACCAAGTGTCATTTGACTGTATGTATTTATATTACCAAGAGTCATTTGACTGTATGTATTTATATTACCAAGTGTCATTTGAATGTATGTATTTATATTACCAAGTGTCATTTGAATGTATGTATTTATATTACCAAGTGTTATTTGACTGTATGCATTTATATTACCAAGTGTCATTTGACTGTATGCATTTATATTACCAAGTGTCATTTGACTGTATGTATTTATATTGCTAAGTGTCATTTGACTGTATGTATTTATATTGCCAAGTGTCATTTGACTGTATGTATTTATATTACCAAGTGTCATTTGACTGTATGTATTTATATTACCAAGTGTCATTTGACTGTATGTATTTATATTGCCAAGTGTCATTTGACTGTATGTATTTATATTGCCAAGTGTCATTTGACTGTATGTATTTATATTACCAAGTGTCATTTGACTGTATGTATTTATATTACCAAGTGTCATTTGACTGTATGTATTTATATTACCAAGTGTCATTTGACTGTATGTATTTATATTGCCAAGTGTCATTTGACTGTATGTATTTATATTACCAAGTGTCATTTGACTGTATGTATTTATATTACCAAGTGTCATTTGACTGTATGTATTTATATTACCAAGTGTCATTTGAATGTATGTATTTATATTACCAAGTGTCATTTGACTGTATGTATTTATATTACCAAGTGTCATTTGACTGTATGTATTTATATTGCCAAGTGTCATTTGACTGTATGTATTTATATTGCCAAGTGTCATTTGACTGTATGTATTTATATTGCCAAGTGTCATTTGACTGTATGTATTTACATTGCCAAGTGTCATTTGACTGTATGTATTTATATTACCAAGTGTCATTTGAATGTATGTATTTATATTACCAAGTGTCATTTGACTGTATGTATTTATATTACCAAGTGTCATTTGACTGTATGTATTTATATTACCAAGAGTCATTTGACTGTATGTATTTATATTACCAAGTGTCATTTGAATGTATGTATTTATATTACCAAGTGTCATTTGAATGTATGTATTTATATTACCAAGTGTTATTTGACTGTATGCATTTATATTACCAAGTGTCATTTGACTGTATGCATTTATATTACCAAGTGTCATTTGACTGTATGTATTTATATTGCTAAGTGTCATTTGACTGTATGTATTTATATTGCCAAGTGTCATTTGACTGTATGTATTTATATTACCAAGTGTCATTTGACTGTATGTATTTATATTACCAAGTGTCATTTGACTGTATGTATTTATATTGCCAAGTGTCATTTGACTGTATGTATTTATATTGCCAAGTGTCATTTGACTGTATGTATTTATATTACCAAGTGTCATTTGACTGTATGTATTTATATTACCAAGTGTCATTTGACTGTATGTATTTATATTACCAAGTGTCATTTGACTGTATGTATTTATATTGCCAAGTGTCATTTGACTGTATGTATTTATATTACCAAGTGTCATTTGACTGTATGTATTTATATTACCAAGTGTCATTTGACTGTATGTATTTATATTACCAAGTGTCATTTGACTGTATGTATTTATATTACCAAGTGTCATTTGACTGTATGTATTTATATTGCCAAGTGTCATTTGACTGTATGTATTTATATTACCAAGTGTCATTTGACTGTATGTATTTATATTACCAAGTGTCATTTGAATGTATGTATTTATATTACCAAGTGTCATTTGACTGTATGTATTTATATTACCAAGTGTCATTTGACTGTATGTATTTATATTGCCAAGTGTCATTTGACTGTATGTATTTATATTGCCAAGTGTCATTTGACTGTATGTATTTATATTGCCAAGTGTCATTTGACTGTATGTATTTATATTACCAAGTGTCATTTGACTGTATGTATTTATATTACCAAGTGTCATTTGACTGTTTGTATTTATATTGCCAAGTGTCATTTGACTGTATGTATTTATATTGCCAAGTTTCATTTGACTGTATGTATTTATATTGCCAAGTGTCATTTGACTGTATGTATTTATATTACCAAGTGTCATTTGACTGTATGTATTTATATTACCAAGTGTCATTTGACTGTATTTATATTGCCAAGTGTCATTTGACTGTATGTATTTATATTGCCAAGTGTCATTTGACTGTATGTATTTATATTACCAAGTGTCATTTGACTGTATGTATTTATATTACTAAGTGTCATTTGACTGTTTGTATTTATATTGCCAAGTGTCATTTGACTGTATGTATTTATATTGCCAAGTGTCATTTGACTGTATGTATTTATATTACCAAGTGTCATTTGACTGTTTGTATTTATATTGCCAAGTGTCATTTGACTGTTTGTATTTATATTGCCAAGTGTCATTTGACTGTATGTATTTATATTGCCAAGTGTCATTTGACTGTATGTATTTATATTACCAAGTGTCATTTGACTGTATGTATTTATATTACCAAGTGTCATTTGACTGTTTGTATTTATATTGCCAAGTGTCATTTGAATGTATGTATTTATATTACCAAGTGTCATTTGACTGTATGTATTTATATTACCAAGTGTCATTTGACTGTTTGTATTTATATTGCCAAGTGTCATTTGACTGTATGTATTTATATTACCAAGTGTCATTTGACTGTATGTATTTATATTACCAAGTGTCATTTGACTGTTTGTATTTATATTGCCAAGTGTCATTTGAATGTATGTATTTATATTACCAAGTGTCATTTGACTGTATGTATTTATATTGCCAAGTGTCATTTGACTGTATGTATTTATATTACCAAGTGTCATTTGACTGTATGTATTTATATTACCAAGTGTCATTTGACTGTTTGTATTTATATTGCCAAGCGTCATTTGAATGTATGTATTTATATTACCAAGTGTCATTTGACTGTATGTATTTATATTGCCAAGTGTCATTTGACTGTATGTATTTATATTGCCAAGTGTCATTTGACTGTATGTATTTATATTACCAAGTGTCATTTGACTGTTTGTATTTATATTGCCAAGTGTCATTTGACTGTTTGTATTTATATTGCCAAGTGTCATTTGACTGTATGTATTTATATTGCCAAGTGTCATTTGACTGTATGTATTTATATTACCAAGTGTCATTTGACTGTATGTATTTATATTACCAAGTGTCATTTGACTGTTTGTATTTATATTGCCAAGTGTCATTTGAATGTATGTATTTATATTACCAAGTGTCATTTGACTGTATGTATTTATATTACCAAGTGTCATTTGACTGTTTGTATTTATATTGCCAAGTGTCATTTGACTGTATGTATTTATATTACCAAGTGTCATTTGACTGTATGTATTTATATTACCAAGTGTCATTTGACTGTTTGTATTTATATTGCCAAGTGTCATTTGAATGTATGTATTTATATTACCAAGTGTCATTTGACTGTATGTATTTATATTGCCAAGTGTCATTTGACTGTATGTATTTATATTACCAAGTGTCATTTGACTGTATGTATTTATATTACCAAGTGTCATTTGACTGTTTGTATTTATATTGCCAAGCGTCATTTGAATGTATGTATTTATATTACCAAGTGTCATTTGACTGTATGTATTTATATTGCCAAGTGTCATTTGAATGTATGTATTTATATTACCAAGTGTCATTTGACTGTATGTATTTATATTGCCAAGTGTCATTTGACTGTTCGTATTTATATTACCAAGTGTCATTTGACTGTATGTATTTATATTGCCAAGTGTCATTTGACTGTTTGTATTTATATTGCCAAGTGTCATTTGACTGTATGTATTTATATTACCAAGTGTCATTTGACTGTATGTATTTATATTACCAAGTGTCATTTGACTGTATGTATTTATATTACCAAGTGTCATTTGACTGTATGTATTTACATTGCCAAGTGTCATTTGACTGTATGTATTTATATTACCAAGTGTCATTTGACTGTATGTATTTATATTGCCAAGTGTCATTTGACTGTATGTATTTATATTACCAAGTGTCATTTGACTGTATGTATTTATATTGCCAAGTGTCATTTGACTGTATGTATTTATATTACCAAGTGTCATTTGACTGTATGTATTTATATTACCAAGTGTCATTTGACTATATGTATTTATATTACCAAGTGTCATTTGACTGTATGTATTTATATTACCAAGTGTCATTTGACTGTATGTATTTACATTGCCAAGTGTCATTTGACTGTATGTATTTATATTACCAAGTGTCATTTGAATGTATGTATTTATATTACCAAGTGTCATTTGACTGTATGTATTTATATTACCTAGTGTCATTTGACTGTATGTATTTATATTACCAAGAGTCATTTGAAGGTATGTATTTATATTACCAAGTGTCATTTGACTGTTTGTATTTATATTACCAAGTGTCATTTGAATGTATGTATTTATATTACCAAGTGTCATTTGACTGTATGTATTTATATTACCAAGTGTTATTTGACTGTATGCATTTATATTACCAAGTGTCATTTGACTGTATGCATTTATATTACCAAGTGTCATTTGACTGTATGTATTTATATTACCAAGTGTCATTTGACTGTATGTATTTATATTACCAAGTGTCATTTGACTGTATGTATTTATATTGCCAAGTGTCATTTGACTGTATGTATTTATATTACCAAGTGTCATTTGACTGTATGCATTTATATTACCAAGTGTCATTTGACTGTATGTATTTATATTACCAAGTGTCATTTGACTGTTTGTATTTATATTGCCAAGTGTCATTTGAATGTATGTATTTATATTACCAAGTGTCATTTGACTGTATGTATTTATATTACCAAGTGTCATTTGACTGTTTGTATTTATATTGCCAAGTGTCATTTGACTGTATGTATTTATATTACCAAGTGTCATTTGACTGTTCGTATTTATATTACCAAGTGTCATTTGACTGTATGTATTTATATTGCCAAGTGTCATTTGACTGTTTGTATTTATATTGCCAAGTGTCATTTGACTGTATGTATTTATATTACCAAGTGTCATTTGACTGTATGTATTTATATTACCAAGTGTCATTTGACTGTATGTATTTATATTACCAAGTGTCATTTGACTGTATGTATTTATATTACCAAGTGTCATTTGACTGTATGTATTTATATTACCAAGTGTCATTTGACTGTATGTATTTATATTACCAAGTGTCATTTGACTGTATGTATTTATATTACCAAGTGTCATTTGACTGTATGTATTTATATTACCAAGTGTCATTTGACTGTATGTATTTATATTACCAAGTGTCATTTGACTGTATGTATTTATATTACCAAGTGTCATTTGACTGTATGTATTTATATTGCCAAGTGTCATTTGACTGTATGTATTTATATTACCAAGTGTCATTTGACTGTATGTATTTATATTACCAAGTGTCATTTGACTGTATGTATTTATATTACCAAGTGTCATTTGACTGTATGTATTTATATTACCAAGTGTCATTTGACTGTATGTATTTATATTACCAAGTGTCATTTGACTGTATGTATTTATATTACCAAGTGTCATTTGACTGTATGTATTTATATTACCAAGTGTCATTTGACTGTATGTATTTATATTACCAAGTGTCATTTGACTGTATGTATTTATATTACCAAGTGTCATTTGACTGTATGTATTTATATTACCAAGTGTCATTTGACTGTATGTATTTATATTACCAAGTGTCATTTGACTGTATGTATTTATATTACCAAGTGTCATTTGACTGTATGTATTTATATTGCCAAGTGTCATTTGACTGTATGTATTTATATTACCAAGTGTCATTTGACTGTGTGTATTTATATTACCAAGTGTCATTTGACTGTATGTATTTATATTACCAAGTGTCATTTGACTGTATGTATTTATATTACCAAGTGTCATTTGACTGTATGTATTTATATTACCAAGTGTCATTTGACTGTATGTATTTATATTACCAAGTGTCATTTGACTGTATGTATTTATATTACCAAGTGTCATTTGACTGTATGTATTTATATTACCAAGTGTCATTTGACTGTATGTATTTATATTGCCAAGTGTCATTTGACTGTATGTATTTATATTACCAAGTGTCATTTGACTGTATGTATTTATATTACCAAGTGTCATTTGACTGTATGTATTTATATTACCAAGTGTCATTTGACTGTATGTATTTATATTGCCAAGTGTCATTTGACTGTATGTATTTATATTACCTAGTGTCATTTGAATGTATGTATTTATATTACCAAGTGTCATTTGACTGTATGTATTTATATTGCCAAGTGTCATTTGACTGTATGTATTTATATTGCCAAGTGTCATTTGACTGTATGTATTTATATTGCCAAGTGTCATTTGACTGTATGTATTTATATTACCAAGTGTCATTTGACTGTATGTATTTATATTACCAAGTGTCATTTGACTGTATGTATTTATATTACCAAGTGTCATTTGACTGTTTGTATTTATATTGCCAAGTGTCATTTGACTGTATGTATTTATATTGCCAAGTTTCATTTGACTGTATGTATTTATATTGCCAAGTGTCATTTGACTGTATGTATTTATATTACCAAATGTCATTTGACTGTATGTATTTATATTACCAAGTGTCATTTGACTGTTTGTATTTATATTGCCAAGTGTCATTTGACTGTATTTATATTGCCAAGTGTCATTTGACTGTATGTATTTATATTACCAAGTGTCATTTGACTGTATGTATTTATATTACCAAGTGTCATTTGACTGTATGTATTTATATTACCAAGTGTCATTTGACTGTATGTATTTATATTACCAAGTGTCATTTGACTGTATGTATTTATATTACCAAGTGTCATTTGACTGTATGTATTTATATTACCAAGTGTCATTTGACTGTATGTATTTATATTACCAAGTGTCATTTGACTGTATTTATATTACCAAGTGTCATTTGACTGTATGTATTTATATTGCCAAGTGTCATTTGACTGTATGTATTTATATTACCAAGTGTCATTTGACTGTATGTATTTATATTACCAAGTGTCATTTGACTGTATGTATTTATATTACCAAGTGTCATTTGACTGTATGTATTTATATTACCAAGTGTCATTTGACTGTATGTATTTATATTACCAAGTGTCATTTGACTGTATGTATTTATATTGCCAAGTGTCATTTGACTGTATGTATTTATATTACCAAGTGTCATTTGACTGTATGTATTTATATTGCCAAGTGTCATTTGACTGTGTGTATTTATATTACCAAGTGTCATTTGACTGTATGTATTTATATTACCAAGTGTCTTTTGGCTGTATGTATTTATATTACCAAGTGTCATTTGACTGTATGTATTTATATTGCCAAGTGTCATTTGACTGTATGTATTTATATTACCAAGTGTCATTTGACTGTATGTATTTATATTACCAAGTGTCATTTGACTGTATGTATTTATATTACCAAGTGTCATTTGACTGTATGTATTTATATTGCCAAGTGTCATTTGACTGTATGTATTTATATTACCAAGTGTCATTTGACTGTATGTATTTATATTACCAAGTGTCATTTGACTATATGTATTTATATTACCAAGTGTCATTTGACTGTATGTATTTATATTACCAATTGTCATTTGACTGTATGTATTTATATTACCAAGTGTCATTTGACTGTATGTATTTATATTACCAAGTGTCATTTGACTGTATGTATTTATATTACCAAGTGTCATTTGACTGTATGTATTTATATTGCCAAGTGTCATTTGACTGTATATATTTATATTGCCAAGTGTCATTTGACTGTATGTATTTATATTGCCAAGTGTCATTTGACTGTATGTATTTATATTACCAAGTGTCATTTGACTGTATGTATTTATATTACCAAGTGTCATTTGACTGTATGTATTTATATTGCCAAGTGTCATTTGTCTGTATGTATTTATATTACCAAGTGTCATTTGAATGTATGTATTTATATTACCAAGTGTCATTTGACTGTATGTATTTATATTACCAAGTGTCATTTGACTGTATGTATTTATATTACCAAGTGTCATTTGACTGTATGTATTTATATTACCAAGTGTCATTTGACTGTATGTATTTATATTACCAAGTGTCATTTGACTGTATGTATTTATATTACCAAGTGTCATTTGACTGTATGTATTTATATTACCAAGTGTCATTTGACTGTATGTATTTATATTACCAAGTGTCATTTGACTGTATGTATTTATATTACCAAGTGTCATTTGACTGTATGCATTTATATTACCAAGTGTCATTTGACTGTATGTATTTATATTACCAAGTGTCATTTGAATGTATGTATTTATATTACCAAGTGTCATTTGACTGTATGTATTTATATTACCAAGTGTCATTTGACTGTATGTATTTATATTACCAAGTGTCATTTGACTGTATGTATTTATATTACCAAGTGTCATTTGACTGTATGTATTTATATTACCAAGTGTCATTTGACTGTATGTATTTATATTACCAAGTATAATTTGACTGTATGTATTTATATTGCCAATTGTCATTTGAATGTATGTATTTATATTGCCAAGTGTCATTTGACTGTATGTATTTATATTACCAAATGTCATTTGACTATATGTATTTATATTACCAAGTGTCATTTGACTGTATGTATTTATATTGCCAAGTGTCATTTGAATGTATGTATTTATATTACCAAGTGTCATTTGACTGTATGTATTTATATTACCAAGTGTCATTTGACTATATGTATTTATATTACCAAGTGTCATTTGACTGTATGTATTTATATTACCAAGTGTCATTTGACTGTATGTATTTATATTACCAAGTGTCATTTGACTGTATGTATTTATATTACCAAGTGTCATTTGACTGTATGTATTTATATTACCAAGTGTCATTTGACTGTATGTATTTATATTACCAAGTGTCATTTGACTGTATGTATTTATATTACCAAGTGTCATTTGACTGTATGTATTTATATTACCAAGTGTCATTTGACTGTATGTATTTATATTGCCAAGTGTCATTTGTCTGTATGTATTTATATTACCAAGTGTCATTTGAATGTATGTATTTATATTACCAAGTGTCATTTGACTGTATGTATTTATATTACCAAGTGTCATTTGACTGTATGTATTTATATTACCAAGTGTCATTTGACTGTATGTATTTATATTACCAAGTGTCATTTGACTGTATGTATTTATATTACCAAGTGTCATTTGACTGTATGTATTTATATTACCAAGTGTCATTTGACTGTATGTATTTATATTACCAAGTGTCATTTGACTGTATGTATTTATATTACCAAGTGTCATTTGACTGTATGTATTTATATTACCAAGTGTCATTTGACTGTATGTATTTATATTACCAAGTGTCATTTGACTGTATGTATTTATATTGCCAAGTGTCATTTGACTGTATGTATTTATATTACCAAGTGTCATTTGACTGTGTGTATTTATATTACCAAGTGTCATTTGACTGTATGTATTTATATTACCAAGTGTCATTTGACTGTATGTATTTATATTACCAAGTGTCATTTGACTGTATGTATTTATATTACCAAGTGTCATTTGACTGTATGTATTTATATTACCAAGTGTCATTTGACTGTATGTATTTATATTACCAAGTGTCATTTGACTGTATGTATTTATATTACCAAGTGTCATTTGACTGTATGTATTTATATTGCCAAGTGTCATTTGACTGTATGTATTTATATTACCAAGTGTCATTTGACTGTATGTATTTATATTACCAAGTGTCATTTGACTGTATGTATTTATATTACCAAGTGTCATTTGACTGTATGTATTTATATTGCCAAGTGTCATTTGACTGTATGTATTTATATTACCTAGTGTCATTTGAATGTATGTATTTATATTACCAAGTGTCATTTGACTGTATGTATTTATATTGCCAAGTGTCATTTGACTGTATGTATTTATATTGCCAAGTGTCATTTGACTGTATGTATTTATATTGCCAAGTGTCATTTGACTGTATGTATTTATATTACCAAGTGTCATTTGACTGTATGTATTTATATTACCAAGTGTCATTTGACTGTATGTATTTATATTACCAAGTGTCATTTGACTGTTTGTATTTATATTGCCAAGTGTCATTTGACTGTATGTATTTATATTGCCAAGTTTCATTTGACTGTATGTATTTACATTGCCAAGTGTCATTTGACTGTATGTATTTATATTACCAAATGTCATTTGACTGTATGTATTTATATTACCAAGTGTCATTTGACTGTTTGTATTTATATTGCCAAGTGTCATTTGACTGTATTTATATTGCCAAGTGTCATTTGACTGTATGTATTTATATTACCAAGTGTCATTTGACTGTATGTATTTATATTACCAAGTGTCATTTGACTGTATGTATTTATATTACCAAGTGTCATTTGACTGTATGTATTTATATTACCAAGTGTCATTTGACTGTATGTATTTATATTACCAAGTGTCATTTGACTGTATGTATTTATATTACCAAGTGTCATTTGACTGTATGTATTTATATTACCAAGTGTCATTTGACTGTATTTATATTACCAAGTGTCATTTGACTGTATGTATTTATATTGCCAAGTGTCATTTGACTGTATGTATTTATATTACCAAGTGTCATTTGACTGTATGTATTTATATTACCAAGTGTCATTTGACTGTATGTATTTATATTACCAAGTGTCATTTGACTGTATGTATTTATATTACCAAGTGTCATTTGACTGTATGTATTTATATTACCAAGTGTCATTTGACTGTATGTATTTATATTGCCAAGTGTCATTTGACTGTATGTATTTATATTACCAAGTGTCATTTGACTGTATGTATTTATATTGCCAAGTGTCATTTGACTGTGTGTATTTATATTACCAAGTGTCATTTGACTGTATGTATTTATATTACCAAGTGTCTTTTGGCTGTATGTATTTATATTACCAAGTGTCATTTGACTGTATGTATTTATATTGCCAAGTGTCATTTGACTGTATGTATTTATATTACCAAGTGTCATTTGACTGTATGTATTTATATTACCAAGTGTCATTTGACTGTATGTATTTATATTACCAAGTGTCATTTGACTGTATGTATTTATATTGCCAAGTGTCATTTGACTGTATGTATTTATATTACCAAGTGTCATTTGACTGTATGTATTTATATTACCAAGTGTCATTTGACTATATGTATTTATATTACCAAGTGTCATTTGACTGTATGTATTTATATTACCAATTGTCATTTGACTGTATGTATTTATATTACCAAGTGTCATTTGACTGTATGTATTTATATTACCAAGTGTCATTTGACTGTATGTATTTATATTACCAAGTGTCATTTGACTGTATGTATTTATATTGCCAAGTGTCATTTGACTGTATATATTTATATTGCCAAGTGTCATTTGACTGTATGTATTTATATTGCCAAGTGTCATTTGACTGTATGTATTTATATTACCAAGTGTCATTTGACTGTATGTATTTATATTACCAAGTGTCATTTGACTGTATGTATTTATATTGCCAAGTGTCATTTGTCTGTATGTATTTATATTACCAAGTGTCATTTGAATGTATGTATTTATATTACCAAGTGTCATTTGACTGTATGTATTTATATTACCAAGTGTCATTTGACTGTATGTATTTATATTACCAAGTGTCATTTGACTGTATGTATTTATATTACCAAGTGTCATTTGACTGTATGTATTTATATTACCAAGTGTCATTTGACTGTATGTATTTATATTACCAAGTGTCATTTGACTGTATGTATTTATATTACCAAGTGTCATTTGACTGTATGTATTTATATTACCAAGTGTCATTTGACTGTATGTATTTATATTACCAAGTGTCATTTGACTGTATGCATTTATATTACCAAGTGTCATTTGACTGTATGTATTTATATTACCAAGTGTCATTTGAATGTATGTATTTATATTACCAAGTGTCATTTGACTGTATGTATTTATATTACCAAGTGTCATTTGACTGTATGTATTTATATTACCAAGTGTCATTTGACTGTATGTATTTATATTACCAAGTGTCATTTGACTGTATGTATTTATATTACCAAGTGTCATTTGACTGTATGTATTTATATTACCAAGTATAATTTGACTGTATGTATTTATATTGCCAATTGTCATTTGAATGTATGTATTTATATTGCCAAGTGTCATTTGACTGTATGTATTTATATTACCAAATGTCATTTGACTATATGTATTTATATTACCAAGTGTCATTTGACTGTATGTATTTATATTGCCAAGTGTCATTTGAATGTATGTATTTATATTACCAAGTGTCATTTGACTGTATGTATTTATATTACCAAGTGTCATTTGACTATATGTATTTATATTACCAAGTGTCATTTGACTGTATGTATTTATATTACCAAGTGTCATTTGACTGTATGTATTTATATTACCAAGTGTCATTTGACTGTATGTATTTATATTACCAAGTGTCATTTGACTGTATGTATTTATATTACCAAGTGTCATTTGACTGTATGTATTTATATTACCAAGTGTCATTTGACTGTATGTATTTATATTACCAAGTGTCATTTGACTGTATGTATTTATATTACCAAGTGTCATTTGACTGTATGTATTTATATTGCCAAGTGTCATTTGTCTGTATGTATTTATATTACCAAGTGTCATTTGAATGTATGTATTTATATTACCAAGTGTCATTTGACTGTATGTATTTATATTACCAAGTGTCATTTGACTGTATGTATTTATATTACCAAGTGTCATTTGACTGTATGTATTTATATTACCAAGTGTCATTTGACTGTATGTATTTATATTACCAAGTGTCATTTGACTGTATGTATTTATATTACCAAGTGTCATTTGACTGTATGTATTTATATTACCAAGTGTCATTTGACTGTATGTATTTATATTACCAAGTGTCATTTGACTGTATGTATTTATATTACCAAGTGTCATTTGACTGTATGCATTTATATTACCAAGTGTCATTTGACTGTATGTATTTATATTACCAAGTGTCATTTGAATGTATGTATTTATATTACCAAGTGTCATTTGACTGTATGTATTTATATTACCAAGTGTCATTTGACTGTATGTATTTATATTACCAAGTGTCATTTGACTGTATGTATTTATATTACCAAGTGTCATTTGACTGTATGTATTTATATTACCAAGTGTCATTTGACTGTATGTATTTATATTACCAAGTATAATTTGACTGTATGTATTTATATTGCCAAGTGTCATTTGAATGTATGTATTTATATTGCCAAGTGTCATTTGACTGTATGTATTTATATTACCAAATGTCATTTGACTATATGTATTTATATTACCAAGTGTCATTTGACTGTATGTATTTATATTGCCAAGTGTCATTTGAATGTATGTATTTATATTGCCAAGTGTCATTTGACTGTATGTATTTATATTACCAAATGTCATTTGACTATATGTATTTATATTACCAAGTGTCATTTGACTGTATGTATTTATATTGCCAAGTGTCATTTGAATGTATGTATTTATATTACCAAGTGTCATTTGACTGTATGTATTTATATTACCAAGTGTCATTTGACTATATGTATTTATATTACCAAGTGTCATTTGACTGTATGTATTTATATTACCAAGTGTCATTTGACTGTATGTATTTATATTACCAAGTGTCATTTGACTGTATGTATTTATATTACCAAGTGTCATTTGACTGTATGTATTTATATTACCAAGTGTCATTTGACTGTATGTATTTATATTACCAAGTGTCATTTGACTGTATGTATTTATATTACCAAGTGTCATTTGACTGTATGTATTTATATTACCAAGTGTCATTTGACTGTATGCATTTATATTACCAAGTGTCATTTGACTGTATGTATTTATATTACCAAGTGTCATTTGAATGTATGTATTTATATTACCAAGTGTCATTTGACTGTATGTATTTATATTACCAAGTGTCATTTGACTGTATGTATTTATATTACCAAGTGTCATTTGACTGTATGTATTTATATTACCAAGTGTCATTTGACTGTATGTATTTATATTACCAAGTGTCATTTGACTGTATGTATTTATATTACCAAGTATAATTTGACTGTATGTATTTATATTGCCAAGTGTCATTTGAATGTATGTATTTATATTGCCAAGTGTCATTTGACTGTATGTATTTATATTACCAAATGTCATTTGACTATATGTATTTATATTACCAAGTGTCATTTGACTGTATGTATTTATATTGCCAAGTGTCATTTGAATGTATGTATTTATATTGCCAAGTGTCATTTGACTGTATGTATTTATATTACCAAATGTCATTTGACTATATGTATTTATATTACCAAGTGTCATTTGACTGTATGTATTTATATTGCCAAGTGTCATTTGAATGTATGTATTTATATTACCAAGTGTCATTTGACTGTATGTATTTATATTACCAAGTGTCATTTGACTATATGTATTTATATTACCAAGTGTCATTTGACTGTATGTATTTATATTACCAAGTGTCATTTGACTGTATGTATTTATATTACCAAGTGTCATTTGACTGTATGTATTTATATTACCAAGTGTCATTTGACTGTATGTATTTATATTACCAAGTGTCATTTGACTGTATGTATTTATATTACCAAGTGTCATTTGACTGTATGTATTTATATTACCAAGTGTCATTTGACTGTATGTATTTATATTACCAAGTGTCATTTGACTGTATGTATTTATATTGCCAAGTGTCATTTGTCTGTATGTATTTATATTACCAAGTGTCATTTGAATGTATGTATTTATATTACCAAGTGTCATTTGACTGTATGTATTTATATTACCAAGTGTCATTTGACTGTATGTATTTATATTACCAAGTGTCATTTGACTGTATGTATTTATATTACCAAGTGTCATTTGACTGTATGTATTTATATTACCAAGTGTCATTTGACTGTATGTATTTATATTACCAAGTGTCATTTGACTGTATGTATTTATATTACCAAGTGTCATTTGACTGTATGTATTTATATTACCAAGTGTCATTTGACTGTATGTATTTATATTACCAAGTGTCATTTGACTGTATGCATTTATATTACCAAGTGTCATTTGACTGTATGTATTTATATTACCAAGTGTCATTTGAATGTATGTATTTATATTACCAAGTGTCATTTGACTGTATGTATTTATATTACCAAGTGTCATTTGACTGTATGTATTTATATTACCAAGTGTCATTTGACTGTATGTATTTATATTACCAAGTGTCATTTGACTGTATGTATTTATATTACCAAGTGTCATTTGACTGTATGTATTTATATTACCAAGTATAATTTGACTGTATGTATTTATATTGCCAAGTGTCATTTGAATGTATGTATTTATATTGCCAAGTGTCATTTGACTGTATGTATTTATATTACCAAATGTCATTTGACTATATGTATTTATATTACCAAGTGTCATTTGACTGTATGTATTTATATTGCCAAGTGTCATTTGAATGTATGTATTTATATTACCAAGTGTCATTTGACTGTATGTATTTATATTACCAAGTGTCATTTGACTATATGTATTTATATTACCAAGTGTCATTTGACTGTATGCATTTATATTACCAAGTGTCATTTGACTGTATGTATTTATATTACCAAGTGTCATTTGAATGTATGTATTTATATTACCAAGTGTCATTTGACTGTATGTATTTATATTACCAAGTGTCATTTGACTGTATGTATTTATATTACCAAGTGTCATTTGACTGTATGTATTTATATTACCAAGTGTCATTTGACTGTATGTATTTATATTACCAAGTGTCATTTGACTATATGTATTTATATTACCAAGTGTCATTTGACTGTATGTATTTATATTGCCAAGTGTCATTTGAATGTATGTATTTATATTACCAAGTGTCATTTGACTGTATGTATTTATATTACCAAGTGTCATTTGACTATATGTATTTATATTACCAAGTGTCATTTGACTGTATGTATTTATATTACCAAGTGTCATTTGACTGTATGTATTTATATTACCAAGTGTCATTTGACTGTATGTATTTATATTACCAAGTGTCATTTGACTGTATGTATTTATATTACCAAGTGTCATTTGACTGTATGTATTTATATTACCAAGTGTCATTTGACTGTATGTATTTATATTACCAAGTATAATTTGACTGTATGTATTTATATTGCCAAGTGTCATTTGAATGTATGTATTTATATTGCCAAGTGTCATTTGACTGTATGTATTTATATTACCAAATGTCATTTGACTATATGTATTTATATTACCAAGTGTCATTTGACTGTATGTATTTATATTGCCAAGTGTCATTTGAATGTATGTATTTATATTACCAAGTGTCATTTGACTGTATGTATTTATATTACCAAGTGTCATTTGACTATATGTATTTATATTACCAAGTGTCATTTGACTGTATGTATTTATATTACCAAGTGTCATTTGACTGTATGTATTTATATTACCAAGTGTCATTTGACTGTATGTATTTATATTACCAAGTGTCATTTGACTGTATGTATTTATATTACCAAGTGTCATTTGACTGTATGTATTTATATTACCAAGTGTCATTTGACTGTATGTATTTATATTGCCAAGTGTCATTTGACTGTATGTATTTATATTACCAAGTGTCATTTGAATGTATGTATTTATATTACCAAGTGTCATTTGACTGTATGTATTTATATTACCAAGTGTCATTTGACTGTATGTATTTATATTACCAAGTGTCATTTGACTGTATGTATTTATATTGCCAAGTGTCATTTGACTGTATGTATTTATATTACCAAGTGTCATTTGACTGTATGTATTTATATTACCAAGTGTCATTTGACTGTATGTATTTATATTACCAAGTGTCATTTGACTGTATGTATTTATATTACCAAGTGTCATTTGACTGTATGTATTTATATTGCCAAGTGTCATTTGACTGTATGTATTTATATTACCAAGTGTCATTTGACTGTATGTATTTATATTACCAAGTGTCATTTGACTGTATGTATTTATATTACCAAGTGTCATTTGACTGTATGTATTTATATTACCAAGTGTCATTTGACTGTATGTATTTATATTACCAAGTGTCATTTGACTGTATGTATTTATATTACTAAGTGTCATTTGACTGTATGTATTTATATTGCCAAGTGTCATTTGACTGTATGTATTTATATTACCAAGTGTCATTTGAATGTATGTATTTATATTACCAAGTGTCATTTGACTGTATGTATTTATATTGCCAAGTGTCATTTGACTGTATGTATTTATATTGCCAAGTGTCATTTGACTGTATGTATTTATATTGCCAAGTGTCATTTGACTGTATGTATTTATATTACCAAGTGTCATTTGAATGTATGTATTTATATTACCAAGTGTCATTTGACTGTATGTATTTATATTACCAAGTGTCATTTGACTGTATGTATTTATATTACCAAGTGTCATTTGACTGTATGTATTTATATTACCAAGTGTCATTTGACTGTATGTATTTATATTACCAAGTGTCATTTGACTGTATGTATTTATATTACCAAGTGTCATTTGACTGTATGTATTTATATTACCAAGTGTCATTTGACTGTATGTATTTATATTACCAAGTGTCATTTGACTGTATGTATTTATATTACCAAGTGTCATTTGAGTGTATGCATTTATATTACCAGGTGTCATTTGACTATATGTATTTATATTACCAAGTGTCATTTGACTGTATGTACTTATATTGCCAAGTGTCATTTGAATGTATGTATTTATATTACCAAGTGTCATTTGACTGTATGTATTTATATTACCAAGTGTCATTTGACTATATGTATTTATATTACCAAGTGTCATTTGACTGTATGTATTTATATTACCAAGTGTCATTTGACTGTATGTATTTATATTACCAAGTGTCATTTGACTGTATGTATTTATATTACCAAGTGTCATTTGACTGTATGTATTTATATTACCAAGTGTCATTTGACTGTATGTATTTATATTGCCAAGTGTCATTTGACTGTATGTATTTATATTACCAAGTGTCATTTGAATGTATGTATTTATATTACCAAGTGTCATTTGACTGTATGTATTTATATTACCAAGTGTCATTTGACTGTATGTATTTATATTACCAAGTGTCATTTGACTGTATGTATTTATATTACCAAGTGTCATTTGACTGTATGTATTTATATTACCAAGTGTCATTTGACTGTATGTATTTATATTACCAAGTGTCATTTGACTGTATGTATTTATATTACCAAGTGTCATTTGACTGTATGTATTTATATTGCCAAGTGTCATTTGACTGTATGTATTTATATTACCAAGTGTCATTTGACTGTATGTATTTATATTACCAAGTGTCATTTGACTGTATGTATTTATATTACCAAGTGTCATTTGACTGTATGTATTTATATTACCAAGTGTCATTTGACTGTATGTATTTATATTGCCAAGTGTCATTTGACTGTATGTATTTATATTACCAAGTGTCATTTGACTGTATGTATTTATATTACCAAGTGTCATTTGACTGTATGTATTTATATTACCAAGTGTCATTTGACTGTATGTATTTATATTACCAAGTGTCATTTGACTGTATGTATTTATATTACCAAGTGTCATTTGACTGTATGTATTTATATTACCAAGTGTCATTTGACTGTATGTATTTATATTGCCAAGTGTCATTTGACTGTATGTATTTATATTACCTAGTGTCATTTGAATGTATGTATTTATATTACCAAGTGTCATTTGACTGTATGTATTTATATTGCCAAGTGTTATTTGACTGTATGTATTTATATTGCCAAGTGTCATTTGACTGTATGTATTTATATTGACAAGTGTCATTTGACTGTATGTATTTATATTACCAAATGTCATTTGACTGTATGTATTTATATTACCAAGTGTCATTTGACTGTTTGTATTTATATTGCCAAGTGTCATTTGACTGTATTTATATTGCCAAGTGTCATTTGACTGTATGTATTTATATTGCCAAGTGTCATTTGACTGTATGTATTTATATTACCAAGTGTCATTTGACTGTATGTATTTATATTACCAAGTGTCATTTGACTGTATGTATTTATATTACCAAGTGTCATTTGACTGTATGTATTTATATTGCCAAGTGTCATTTGACTGTATGTATTTATATTGCCAAGTGTCATTTGACTGTATGTATTTATATTGCCAAGTGTCATTTGACTGTATGTATTTATATTACCAAGTGTCATTTGACTGTATGTATTTATATTACCAAGTGTCATTTGAATGTATGTATTTATATTACCAAGTGTCATTTGACTGTATGTATTTATATTGCCAAGTGTCATTTGTCTGTATGTATTTATATTGCCAAGTGTCATTTGACTGTATGTATTTATATTGCCAAGTGTCATTTGACTGTATGTATTTATATTACCAAGTGTCATTTGACTGTATGTATTTATATTACCAAGTGTCATTTGACTGTATGTATTTATATTACCAAGTGTCATTTGACTGTATGTATTTATATTGCCAAGTGTCATTTGACTGTATGTATTTATATTACCAAGTGTCATTTGACTGTATGTATTTATATTACCAAGTGTCATTTGACTGTATGTATTTATATTACCAAGTGTCATTTGACTGTATGTATTTATATTACCAAGTGTCATTTGACTGTATGTATTTATATTACCAAGTGTCATTTGACTGTATGTATTTATATTACCAAGTGTCATTTGACTGTATGTATTTATATTGCCAAGTGTCATTTGACTGTATGTATTTATATTACCTAGTGTCATTTGAATGTATGTATTTATATTACCAAGTGTCATTTGACTGTATGTATTTATATTGCCAAGTGTTATTTGACTGTATGTATTTATATTGCCAAGTGTCATTTGACTGTATGTATTTATATTGACAAGTGTCATTTGACTGTATGTATTTATATTACCAAATGTCATTTGACTGTATGTATTTATATTACCAAGTGTCATTTGACTGTTTGTATTTATATTGCCAAGTGTCATTTGACTGTATTTATATTGCCAAGTGTCATTTGACTGTATGTATTTATATTGCCAAGTGTCATTTGACTGTATGTATTTATATTACCAAGTGTCATTTGACTGTATGTATTTATATTACCAAGTGTCATTTGACTGTATGTATTTATATTACCAAGTGTCATTTGACTGTATGTATTTATATTGCCAAGTGTCATTTGACTGTATGTATTTATATTGCCAAGTGTCATTTGACTGTATGTATTTATATTGCCAAGTGTCATTTGACTGTATGTATTTATATTACCAAGTGTCATTTGACTGTATGTATTTATATTACCAAGTGTCATTTGAATGTATGTATTTATATTACCAAGTGTCATTTGACTGTATGTATTTATATTGCCAAGTGTCATTTGTCTGTATGTATTTATATTGCCAAGTGTCATTTGACTGTATGTATTTATATTGCCAAGTGTCATTTGACTGTATGTATTTATATTACCAAGTGTCATTTGACTGTATGTATTTATATTACCAAGTGTCATTTGACTGTTTGTATTTATATTGCCAAGTGTCATTTGACTGTATGTATTTATATTGCCAAGTTTCATTTGACTGTATGTATTTATATTGCCAAGTGTCATTTGACTGTATGTATTTATATTACCAAGTGTCATTTGACTGTATGTATTTATATTACCAAGTGTCATTTGACTGTTTGTATTTATATTGCCAAGTGTCATTTGACTGTATTTATATTGCCAAGTGTCATTTGACTGTATGTATTTATATTGCCAAGTGTCATTTGACTGTATGTATTTATATTACCAAGTGTCATTTGACTGTATGTATTTATATTACCAAGTGTCATTTGACTGTTTGTATTTATATTGCCAAGTGTCATTTGACTGTATGTATTTATATTGCCAAGTGTCATTTGACTGTTTGTATTTATATTACCAAGTGTCATTTGACTGTATGTATTTATATTACCAAGTGTCATTTGACTGTTTGTATTTATATTGCCAAGTGTCATTTGACTGTTTGTATTTATATTGCCAAGTGTCATTTGACTGTATGTATTTATATTACCAAGTGTCATTTGACTGTATGTATTTATATTACCAAGTGTCATTTGACTGTATGTATTTATATTACCAAGTGTCATTTGACTGTTTGTATTTATATTGCCAAGTGTCATTTGACTGTTTGTATTTATATTGCCAAGTGTCATTTGACTGTATGTATTTATATTACCAAGTGTCATTTGACTGTATGTATTTATATTACCAAGTGTCATTTGACTGTATGTATTTATATTACCAAGTGTCATTTGACTGTATGTATTTATATTACCAAGTGTCATTTGACTGTTTGTATTTATATTGCCAAGTGTCATTTGACTGTTTGTATTTATATTGCCAAGTGTCATTTGACTGTATGTATTTATATTACCAAGTGTCATTTGACTGTATGTATTTATATTGCCAAGTGTCATTTGACTGAATGTATTTATATTGCCAAGTGTCATTTGACTGAATGTATTTATATTACCAAGTGTCATTTGACTGTATGTATTTATATTACCAAGTGTCATTTGACTGTATGTATTTATATTACCAAGTGTCATTTGACTGTATGTATTTATATTACCAAGTGTCATTTGACTGTTTGTATTTATATTGCCAAGTGTCATTTGACTGTATGTATTTATATTGCCAAGTGTCATTTGACTGTATGTATTTATATTACCAAGTGTCATTTGACTGTATGTATTTATATTACCAAGTGTCATTTGACTGTATTTATATTGCCAAGTGTCATTTGACTGTATGTATTTATATTGCCAAGTGTCATTTGACTGTATGTATTTATATTACCAAGTGTCATTTGACTGTATGTATTTATATTACCAAGTGTCATTTGACTGTTTGTATTTATATTGCCAAGTGTCATTTGACTGTATGTATTTATATTGCCAAGTGTCATTTGACTGTTTGTATTTATATTACCAAGTGTCATTTGACTGTATGTATTTATATTACCAAGTGTCATTTGACTGTTTGTATTTATATTGCCAAGTGTCATTTGACTGTTTGTATTTATATTGCCAAGTGTCATTTGACTGTATGTATTTATATTACCAAGTGTCATTTGACTGTATGTATTTATATTACCAAGTGTCATTTGACTGTATGTATTTATATTACCAAGTGTCATTTGACTGTTTGTATTTATATTGCCAAGTGTCATTTGACTGTTTGTATTTATATTGCCAAGTGTCATTTGACTGTATGTATTTATATTACCAAGTGTCATTTGACTGTATGTATTTATATTACCAAGTGTCATTTGACTGTATGTATTTATATTACCAAGTGTCATTTGACTGTATGTATTTATATTACCAAGTGTCATTTGACTGTTTGTATTTATATTGCCAAGTGTCATTTGACTGTTTGTATTTATATTGCCAAGTGTCATTTGACTGTATGTATTTATATTACCAAGTGTCATTTGACTGTATGTATTTATATTGCCAAGTGTCATTTGACTGAATGTATTTATATTGCCAAGTGTCATTTGACTGAATGTATTTATATTACCAAGTGTCATTTGACTGTATGTATTTATATTACCAAGTGTCATTTGACTGTATGTATTTATATTGCCAAGTGTCATTTGACTGTATGTATTTATATTGCCAAGTGTCATTTGGCTGTATGTATTTATATTGCCAAGTGTCATTTGACTGAATGTATTTATATTACCAAGTGTCATTTGACTGTATGTATTTATATTACTCCTGAATATGTAACTGTCAAAATTAAAATAATAATAGATTGTATCTTTACATAATTATTCATAAAAGCGTGTACGTCATATTGCATTGGAGTATTATACAAACACAACGATATTGTTCTGCTCACGTGTGGTGACTGCGCATTGAATTCGCAATTGGCACCGACAGTATCTTGTCATATACGTGCTAGCAGCCATTTGTATATGATGGAACAGCAGTAACATCGCTCATCGAATCCACTCGGCGTTGTAAACGATAAGTAAGTAACCAACACTGTTCTCATTCATAGTATTATTTATTATAGTTATTTTTACTTTTTCAAATTTCATGTCGAGTATTGAACAGAAAAATATAATGAATAATTATGAACAATCGCAAAAAGCGCTAGGATTGTTTGATTTTCGATATTGTGTTCAATTACACAGTAGTGTACCATGTTTTCTTATTCAAAATATAACACAGTAACTACAACATAGATGTAATTGGTAGTCTAGGAATATCTAGTCGTTCAAACGTTGATTTAATTCTGTCAAATTTACGTAATCTTTCGATATTAGAGTATAAAAACGTGCGCTCTCCAATGATGAAACACCGCGTTCGCATTGCACAGATATACGTGTGACTCGACCAGCACACAATGTTTCCCCGTATTCAAACACATCGTTCAAACTCAACCATGACTCCTTTACTTTAAAAATCCTGCTTCTTTTCATCTAGCATAAATTTCATCAACCACAAATGTAAATAAATTCAAACATAAATGTGATGCACCTTTTAACCACGCTTGATAATGGCCAATATAAACAGAATATAATAATTTACACTTGTCACGTTCATATAAAATGTGGCTATTTTTGTTACTATTGGACATGGAATTGATTTTTGCCTAAAAACAAAATTGTTGTTCAAAAGTAATGAAACAAGTAATAAACATTGGAATTAACCTAAAGTCTAACCTAAATAATGCAACCTAAATAATACAAATTATTTGCCCCAAAAGGTGAAATGCAGTTTTATCGATCATACATGCTTATTGTCAACCTTGGTGAACACGACTCAATCGCCAATTTACCAAAGAACAAATAGTATTTCAAGTCGTTCCATTGTATACATCTGACTTATGATGCTTTAGGAACATTAAGAATTGTGTTGTTATTTATATTTGGATCATGGATATTCATACAACCTGTAATATCTAAATATCGTTAAAGTAACTGTCATTTTTATTTCATGAAATTTTCCATTGTGAAATGCTTTTGTTTTTATAAAAATATAGTATATTTACAGTAATTATTCCATGAACACACAACATATTTTGTAATTTCATTTAGCTATTTTCATCTATATAATTCTAACTCAATATTCATGTGTGATTGGTAATTATGGAAATTATTATGGAATACATTCGATACGAATTATTCTTATATTTTAGAATTTCCTTGTCAAAAATAGTTTGTTTTTTTATAAGAAAAGAAAGTAGAATTTTACAATATTGTAAGTGGAAACGTTGTGCTACATATTCATATTCACAATATACAGTGTATTGTTTTGTATTGCTGCAAATTAAAGTCGACATTCCATGAATTCTGGCGTTGTTCAGTCGCATTAATGGCATCAAAGAAGGCCCCAACACAGGCAATAGTAAAGCACATAATTTAGCGCACTCACCAAAATTATTAATAAATAAATTATCAATCCGCGAATATATTTGTTATGATCATAATCAATTGATTGGCGGTGACACATGAGCTATATTCACGGCGTTATTTATGTTGAAAATACTTGAAAACTTTCTATGTTTTTTTTTCCAGGACAGCGTTCTAGCTTCATCGAAAACCAATGATACACCATGTCGTTCCAAAAACCTAACAATTCTGTCACACCACATCTAAGTCATACTCAGGCAAACAGCTCCAATAATGGCGAATTCAATGGAACGTCCAAACACAACGCATGGGTTGTGGACATAGAAGAAGATGCAAATGAAATACCTCAACTCTGTCAGATTTCATTCTACAAGTTACTTAAACCACTGTTCCGAGTCATGGCCATTTGTGGACTCTATCGGCAGTCGACCTCGATGTCGACCAAGTCTCTTGCGAGCACAGTATATGGGGGAGTGGTGGTA
Source organism: Saccoglossus kowalevskii (assembly GCF_978046115.1). NCBI lineage: Eukaryota > Metazoa > Hemichordata > Enteropneusta > Harrimaniidae > Saccoglossus > Saccoglossus kowalevskii. The sequence goes on from NC_140642.1 coordinate 17,673,653, forward strand.
ACTTTAATTTGGGGTAACTTCATCAGATCAACGGCAGCGATTTGGGTGGAAACAGATCTACCTACGGAGATATTTATCACACGTGTAATAGCATGTGCGGGTTTAATTCAGTGTGCCTGCAATGCCTCCGTGTGTTTCCAGTTGTGCTTCACCAACAAATATCAAACGTTTTTTCAACAATTCGAACAAAATTGTCAGAGTAGATTTAGCTATTACCTAGGCATGCAACTCGATGCGCAGTGGCTGAAGAAAGTGGTTATGTCAGTTTTAACTGTAAGTGTGATATTCTGCGTTGTGAATGTAACTTCGTCTTATATCTTCACGTACGGACCTTTCAAAGCTTCCCCAAACGTAACACTTAATATATTCATGGCGCCTTTTGATACCTCGTCCCATGTATTAATACAAGTTATGATCCATATTACGTTTATCTTTACATCGGCAGCCTGGATTTTCCCCATCTCCTTATTTTGCGTAATCTGTCTACAGCTGTCCAGACAGTTCAGAGAGTTGAAGACGATCATTTCTAAGGCTACACAAAAAGACGGTAACATCGAAATGTGCTTGGAGATCATACGTAGGGAACACCAGCATCTCAGTAGGTCTGTGAAACATGCAAATGATTTGTTTTCGTTAATGGTGTTAGTGAATATAGGGTCCAATCTGCCGCTGATCTGTTTTCTACTTTACGAGCTGATTGTGGTCAGTTACCCGTTTGGATTGTTCTTAAACATAATAATCGTGTTTTGGCTGCTCATCACATGTACCATGGTTGGGATAGTATCGTGGTTTGGTGCCATGCTCCATGAAAGTGTGAGTATATTTTTAACGCTGTAAAATCGAGAATCTTCAACATATGAAAAACAATGTTGTATTATTGAGTATTGTTGAAAGTTATCGACGAAATCAGAATGATTAAGGGACGACGTCAAAAGATCCATGTCGGATAAAAACTTAATTAATTTAGTTTTTTCCAAGCCCATACCCTCCCCACCCCCACTGAAACTTAATTGATAAATATTGGTCATGGCATCAGACTACATTCACCATTAAATACAAATCGATAATCGGACAGTAGTATTGCATAGCAGTTGGTTGTCGGGTGGGTGTAAAAAGACTTTACAAATGCGTCTCATTTGATGCACATATTTACACTCGAGCCAAACCATTTTCTTGTCTTGGATGTGTTTTTTTTCTTTTCGGTTATTCCTGTCCGTGATTGGAAAGAAAAAAAAACGAACTACAAATACTCCAAGATTTTGTTTTACTCCATTAAAAAATAAAATCGTTTTTGTAGAATGGATACTTTTTGAGGTCAAAACCCCCACCCCCAAACTAAAGCAAATAAGTTTTTTATCCGACATCGATCTTTTGACGTCGTCCCTAATTATAGCAGATTCCTGTATCTAAGTGGTGCGAGTATTTACTACAAAGTATTTTGTCGCGTAGTGGTTTGATTTACAGTTTCTACAAACCATTCCCGCGATACAAACTGGTTCCACGCAAACAATTTTATCCATTGTAGAATGTTTCATACTTTGTTCAAAGCTTAATACTTTGTTTTTGAAAATCAAATTCTAGAAAATACAAAATCAAAATGAAAGGAAATAATATGACAACGATCATTATAATCTGATACTTGTCTCATCCCAGTCTTTACTTTCATCGTGTAGGCACACGCCGCAGATCACAATTTACACGATATAGCGATATCACCTGGTACAGAAAACCACAGAATATTAGAGGTAAGGCGCGTAGTCGGTGACACTTATGTGTGTTTTGCCTGTTGATTATCCCCGTCCCATTTCGTAAAGATATAAAACAATTTTGACAAATTGAATGTAAACATTAAACGATTAGATAACTATAAGAACGTTTCCCTATAAATTCCGGTGGACGCAATTGAAGATTTATTAAGTAATGTCAGTTTAATAATTGTTTTGCTGAATATTCGTCGCATTACACTAAATATGAAATCCTACATTTGGCGGATGTGTTTACATAACCAGCCAGGTAAAAGTCCAAAACAAAAGCTTGTTTAGTGTTGTGCCTGGTGTAGACAATCATATTGATTTATTCAGATAAGATGCCATTTACATTTATGCACGTACACCAATTATTGAAAAAAAATATTAAAACTACTTGCTCAAACAAATAAGGCAGATTTTTAATCATTGAGGTTTGAAACTATATATATTTCAAAACAAAGAAAATATACGTGCGAGACTCAGTGAACAATATCCACAGACTGGACGTATGTACATGCTTAGTGGGATGGGATAAAAAATCAACCAGGTTACGGTTAAAACTGTTGTTTCACGTGTCAGAATGTGTCTAATGATCACTATTTGAATTTACTGCTTGAAATAATATCAACTTATCAACCACTCTTATTTTAAAATTGCCAGGTGTATACGTTTATGGCAAAAATGAATGGCACGCCGATTGCTATCACAATATGGAATTTAATTCCTTTGACTAAAGAATTTATTCTGACGGTAAAGTATTATATTCTTGAATCATTAACTTATCAAAGAATTATAGTTGTATCGACATAACGAAAAACGATCAATTATAAATACGCACAGCGTTTGGTACAAATGCACTGTTGTGTTATAATTGCGGTCTATTCTGCATGATCAACAAAATTATACTTGCCAATGATTGCATTGGAAAAATGGAAGAATACGGTTACACTTTTGAAGGCTTCTTTGATTGTTTTCTATTTTAGGTAATCGGAGTTTTGGTGACGTACTTTGCATTGGTAGCACAGACCATATAGGAGTCCATTTACTAAGCATTGTGTGCGATTTGTTAATATTCCTTGGTACAGACATATGTAACCCGGCTTATCTGTGTCCACAATGTCAATAAACAAAATAGAAAATCACACTAATAGTCTTAAGGGTAATTTCAGCACCAGATCGTCAAGCATATTATCATACATAGTCAAATGAATGGCCGAACTATATAGACCTCGTGACATAGGTTTAAAGAAGGAGTATTGATTTCATGTTCGTTCTTTAATATATGGTTCAATACATTTGGTGTTTATTGAAAGTATTTAAAATGTTATTAATGTTACTTATAACATCACAGATTATCCAATAAAATGTAAATGTCGCTAAACATATCTGGTATTTTTTTGGAAATAGTTTCAGAATGTTTGCATTATCTATAAACCTTTTACTCCATATTTACCAACAAATTGGTCTTTACAAATGAACCAATATCAGAGTATTGTTTATTTTATTTATGAAATATGAACTTTATTTGTATTTTTATTTTTCTACCAGAAATAAGTTTATGGTAAGAAAAACAATATTACAAACAAGTGCATTCCATAATTTGCCAACATTTGTATTTTAAAGACATGTATATACTATATTTCTTAATATATTTAAATTAGTGTATAGATAAATTCGTTCGTTTTGTGTATATGTTCGTTATAAGTTATTTGTCTGATAGTTGTATATAAATATAATAAAATAAATACGTATTTGAAGCAGTTTGTAATTTGCACACTTTTTGATATACTTTTAAAATACACCTAAATAATTAATAAAATCGATCGAGGACGTATTTAACTGAAAAAGAAATGCAACCCAATCTGCGTATGAATTGAGAACATATCTATAACAACATTTTTAAACATCAACTACTAGCAAGTAACTATACCCTGAATTTCTCAGGTTTAAGAATATCAAACAGACCACTAACAACTATTTACTGATAATCTACTAACACAAGACAAAATAACAGGACAGGAAAAATACAATTCACGGTCAAATCCGTCGGATAAATATATATGTACTCTAAGACATGCAGCAAAACCCGTTTGTCATAGTTTTACAAAAAAAGTTTCCTCGTGGTTAGATACGCATTAAGGGCTCTATTAATATGCCAATGCAACAACCTGGAATGTAAATCGTTGTCAGAAAAACCTTTGATTGTGTTACTAGCTATGCTTGCTATTATTTAGTCATCATTCATTATGTTTCTCCGTTCATGTCAGCCAACGTACAGATGTTGCTATGGCGTTTGTTAAGGTGTTATACGTTATATACTTTTTGGAACGGGTGTCCATTTCATTTGAAATTCCTCCGCCATTACTTTTCGTGTTATGGTTAGCATTTAAATTTAACACAGCGCGTATCTATGTGACGTCGTCATTTGACCTGATTTTAATCTTCAAACAGGAAATACATGAACAACGCAGTAAAACGCGCAAAACAGTAATTTATTGAGTTAGTAGGTAATACTATTACCTATAGACAATTGAATTTATTGCAAAATTACCATTCTAAAACACAATGTCAGCGCGTTTTATGTTAACATGCTATATTGAGTCGGTAGAAAATTTTAAAAGTGATGTGTCACGATAGTGGCACTGTACTGCGCCCTCCGTGCAACCATATCACAAGTTTGTTCAGCCATCTGGTTTTTTTAATATGCTATTTAACTATATATATACACAAGTTGTAAGGTTGCCATCTTTCTTTTAATCCAAGATAGTGTTGAAATGTATACTTCAATGGTTTTGTCGCATGTTTAGTTCTTAAGTATAACGCCAATTGTCAAGGGATATTTATGGAACCTTCGAAATTGTGAACAACAATGGGTAGGTGTGCTTGAACGCTGCACACACGTTCCCACGCATTTTTTTATAGATTAATTCTTAAAATTAAATTTAACTTTTACCTCTGAGTTATGTCTACAAAGGTGACTGTACACAAACTATACATTGTACACGAAGTTCATTAGAAATACTTACCTATTGTTCGGAGTCCAGGTAGCCCATTTTGTTAAGTGACGGCTCCCAAGTGCCACTTTAGGAATGACCCAATTCAATTTAGAAATAAAGTGAGCTAGCCATAAATTTCAAACGCAACGAATACCGATCGAATTATTAATGGCGGTCTAACACAAATTCAGCGATTACTCTGGTTGAACGTTGCCAATATTACATGGTATCAGTGTGTTCGACCCGGCTTAATGTGGAACTGTGGAACGTTTTTAGGCTAAAATGTAATATTTGTGAGAGTTGACACACTAAAACATGGTATTATAAGATGGTGGTGGGGGAAGTGAAGACTTAGGCTTAGGAAAAAAAGGATTTTCCTGGCATTTTAAAACTTGAACTGTTTCAACGACTTTGGGTCTTTTTTTTATTTAAATTACCTACAGCTGTGTGTCAGTTGAAATGATTACAAAAAGTTTCATGAAAAAAAACTTTATGTATTTAATTTTAGTATGCCATCTAGCATTTGTTTTCATGTTTCGCTAATAGTATTTACTATAATACTAACATACTGTCACCAATCTGATGTGGTACCCGCATACACGTATGACATGACAATTGCATTCAATTGTCTATGTCAATACGTGTTAACTTTCCCATGCTTATTACTTTAATGTTCACATTCCTACACCTATATGTAATATCTAATGTATTGTTTAAAGCCTAAACCATATTAACACTTTTATACACGCCGTGTCAAACGTCACCATGACTGTCTAGCACTCCTTATTTGGCATGTTAGTAAGTTCTAACCAATCACGTTGACTTGTGCTAGGCGTCGTAGTGACGTCACGATATCACGTGGTTTCACTTATAAAAAGGGGGACTGATGAGAAAGAGGGAGCGGAGGTTATACGGGAGCGGAGGTTATACGGGAGGTCTGTCTCTAGGCGTGGCTGTAAAGCCATCGCCTGGAAACCAAGTTTACACTTCACTGTATTATCACTGTATCTGATGTCTCCACGAATAAATATCCTGATTGTATCACCACTACCCTCAACAGTTTAAAATATAAGTCTGTTACATGGTGTTAGAATCAAACGGTCCGAAATCAGCTGAAATCGGTGCGGCTGACGGTGCCTTCACAGAAGCTAGCGAGTTATTCCCTACAAGACAAGACGCGCAATGCAGTTGGTGTCTCCACGAATAAATATCCTGATTGTATCACCACTACCCCTCAACAGTTCAAAATATGAGTCTGTTACAATACTCATACTAGATTGTGATCTTGCATTTCAAAATATCCTCAAAAATGTCAAATCAAAATTAATTTTGCACAAAAAACTGATAGAGAAATCAGTGCATCATTACATTATGTTATGACGAATATTATTCTTGGTATATGAAGTATATTGAAAATATAGAGCAACCAACCATTTTTAAACTTATTTGTTTTTATAGGGCGGTAGTCGTCGCGCAGCAAAGTGTTTTACAGGCGTTGTGTATGTCGCTATGAGTCCCATACCGAACAGAACGTGGCGCGACGAACGCCGCTCTTCAAAGAAAAAAAAAATCAACGTTTTTCATGCAAATCAACCACGCGTCCATGTACACAACTACTGTAACTATTGCAACATTATCCAACGTATACTGTGTATAATTCATCTATTACTATGACAACCTACACAAAAACTCAATTTTACATGTGTATATATTTTGTATCGTAAAACATTGCTTTCTGTGAGTTCGGAAGTAATAACAAACAAACAAACAACATATTTGACATTGGGCCGGAAAACATGTCTTGTGTTAGATTTTATGGCTTTAATTCGCTGTCACGGTAAAACATTAACAAGAATTCATAGAATACAATGCATGGAAATATTAAAAATGAGATAAGAAAATATAATAAAAGATATTTTCTTTTGACAAAGCTCCACTTCATCGTTACGAAGGCGACTTTGACACGAACTTGAATGATTCATGGTTTTAATAGGGTTATTTTAGAAGAATCGTTATCGAATTGCATCCACGCGGTTTGATTCATTCAGCTGAAATGTAAATTGAAGTATTCCAGCGTGTGAAACAATGATACTAGGTTGGCATATGCGATTGTTATCGATCACAAGACCCAATATTAGTAAATGTACATTATTAGCAAAACGGTCGTGATAATACACTAGTGATCATTAATTTAAACGCTATAGTGCGTCTTACTGAAATCGATATTTTTTTTGTTTACTTCTTTCTATTGTGCACTGTAGTAAATTTAATAAATTTGAATCTCACGCCAACCTTTTAGAGTTGCTACGCGTCTAACAAACACACAAAGTCTATATGTGTCACATATATATTATGTATTCAGTGAATTAAAAAGAAAAAACTTTAATAATAAAAATGTCAATTTATCAGTTAAATGCCGAGAAGTTATTATTATTCATTGCGCACTATTTGCTCAAGATTTATTTTGATACTTTTTAAGTTATATTTTGTTGAGAAGCGTATATATTCTAGTGACAATTGAACTGAATTGTTCTACAAATAAGTCAGTTATCTCAAGCTATCGGTCACTTTAAAAGTGCCACCGCAACATATGTAACTGAAATGAGGCATCACACACTGATTTTCGACGGGAAATTAAACGAAAACAAACCTCGTTAAATATTAGGACCACGTGGTACGCTCATGGTCTATTTGTTTATATGAAACCTTTAACGGAACTACAAAACGCGCTGCAGTTTGGCATCACTCCGGGTATCACGTGACACTTCTGCAGAATACTAGTATATGACATGTGTGTTATTAAAATTGCACCCTCTTCTAATCAGTTATTTAATCGCGTTTAGAAGCCAATATTATACTACTAATTTATAATATGGCTGTCCAATTAGTATACGTTGAAATTGACAGAATAATTACATCCTGTCATTGATTACAGTAATAATATCAGGCGTGAGACATAAGATAGATTTCCTCGATAATTTGACATTGCTGCTGCTGACAGCTGGCTATGTGTTTTCGCACTAGAGTTATTAAATACAATGAACAATATATTGCGGGAAGCTATTTCCGACTTCTTCAATCACACGAGGTTAAAACAACAGTTCAGTATTCCCTTCTTGCAAAGGGAAAATAAATGCTTTTATAAGGTTTTTCAGGTTGTTCTAATGTAAACATTTCCTTAATTGCGTTTTCAAATAAAAGTGTATTGTACAACTAACATGTAGAACGTTTCCATTAGGTTAAGATGTGTCCCTTTGATCGGGAAGGCTAACGTTAACAAAATTGAATAGCTGATCTACGGAGACAGACACATTGATAAGTGGAAATCATACAATTCAAGTCCGTGTTGACGTGCAAATCGAAATTATAGAAGACACTCCGTGTATTAAAGGCATTGCGTGCTACTATAATGAAGGAGTATATATAAAAAGGTTTTGGCTACGAACACGTAACATTAACAATTACTGGTACATACTATTAATACCAATCACGTATGTATTTGCGTATTAAATTTAAAATTAACTATGTGATGCAAAAGAATCTATTTAATTTACTAATAAATCATAACTCATTGTGTATACAGTATATCAATATGAGGTTATTGCATGTACGAGGATACTGCAAAGTAATCCACGAAGACAGTACAGCGGGAGTATCGACCGACGCGCAGCGGAATTGATGCGACCGCGTACTGCCTAAGTATTAGTATACATCTTTTCCTACAAGGAAGACATCATTGGAATGCCAAAATCCAAAACGTTTAGAACAGATTTAGCGAACATCTTTGTGCGAGGTACGGTAAAATCCTGGGAAGCCATGTTTTTTTTTATTATTATTAGAGAAAGCCCAGTGCAATAACGCACAAATTACAACACGCTGTAACTTATGGCATTACTGTAAATAATAATACCAGTAATATTCGTTAAACATACGGAAGTATTTAAGAGTCCGATTGGCGACATTATATTGTATTAACAACATGACAGTTCTTCCATTTCATCTTTATATCATTTTGTTCATCTCATTTATTGGGGAAAAATTCAATTATCCGATCAAATGCGTTTGATTGTTTTACTTATAAAGCATATATATTCAACAGTAATGACAGTTTTTGTCGATTTTAATGGACTTAATTGGCGGTTTGCTTCATAATATATTTATAGAGCAATTTCATCGGAGAGAAAGTACATGGACGCTGAGTAGCATGTGACCCAAATACAACTTTATTTAATGTAGTGGTAGTCATGGATACAGAGAGACAACAAAGGGATCCGCATCCCGGGGGGATAATATGACAGTAGTTGACGAGATTTGACGAGATAATTATCTTAGATGTGAGGTCTGTTGGGGATATTTGATGATGGCCCGTTTCCCAAATCGATTCATAAACAATGTTTTCATGGTGTATGTGTAGTTTTTACAGAGATTATATTTTCTTTGGAGTATTTTTTGATCATTCTTGTCATTAGTACACGTTTGTGAAACTGTGAATCAGTCACGATTTGGGCAACTAAACCTCTTTATATTCGGTCTGTAAAGTTCACATATGTTGTTGTTGACACTCTTACGACCGTCACAGGAGGGGGGGGGGGTAAAAAGGTGAATTGATGAGTTGGCAAGTCAGACGAGTTGTCCAAATCGTAATGCCAACAACGTTATTCAATTATTTTAAAAAGAGTACCCTCCTCCTCTTCAAGCTCCTCCTAAGATACAGAATCAATGCGACTATCTGATTGGCCAGCCAACCCAACATAACAGTCTAACCAATCAGAGAGCAGCTTCTTTGTGTACAGGTGATATTTCGACGTATCGAACTCTGTCTTGTATATATGCTTCGACTCAATGGATGTGTGTTTATAGAAGGTATCTTACACCGAGTGCCAGAATGCAAAGGTTTCCCGTAACGTAAAGCACCTAGTATGGGACCTTTGATGATCGCTACTCAATGCACACTCGTTAAATCAATCTCAGTTATTTCGCTCAACCAAGATGTGACGTGGTTGTAGTTGTGCAAAAGTAAACGAAAGTAATAGAACAGCGGCAACACATCAAACTCCAAATATTGACGTTTACAGAGTGTGTTTGCCTGATGCATACGACTTCAAAACGACAAAGTCCGACACCCTTGACTGGTTGGGGCGAAGATTGTCGTCTTGCAATTGTGCCGTTTTCTCCCCAGGCTTTTTTATTGTATTTACCTTTGTAATTATATAAATATTATTTATCCCTCGAATGTGTTTCCTCGCTGCCCCTCCAACCTGAAACGTAGCCGTAGTGGCAATGTTCGCCAGTAACTTGAAGCAACCTGTGCTTACGGCACAATGACTTGGCAAAAAATCTCCGAATGGCTTCCGCAGCTGAAACAAATAGTTCGGATTATAATATATCTTTATTCATTGACGTTTCCACGTCATATTGCTTTTAGATATTTTATGCGGATAATTACATTCACCAAATGTGGTCACGTGGTACAATTATATTTAACATCGCTAATGTCATTACAGCAACCGAAGTCACGTTCGCTGCACGCGGCAATTTGATGGTGACCGGGTTGTGTTACTCGTAATTATCGAACTCGTTCACGACATTCAGTCCAATCTGCGAATTGCCTAGGTGGTTTGGTATAAAACCAATGGTACTAACAGACGAAAAGTAAGTACCAATTACCCTATTAACCATTTTAGGATTATTCGTCATAAGTTGTTTTATGATTTTAAATTAAGTGAGCTGCGACATAAATCAGACATTTAAAAAAAATTATTAAAGATGGATGGAGTAATCGATTTTCAATTTTTTGCGTGACTTTTCAATATATAACACAATGGCTACAACGTTGGAAATGTACATTTAACCACATTTTCGTTATATTCTCTCACATTTGTTTTATTTCGTAAAGTAATATTTTGTTTTTAAAATTAGTTCAGTCATAATTCAATTGCATTTATTTAATTAAATAAATTTACATGTGAATATACAGAATTAATCCTGACTTTCAACTTTGAACGTATGTTAAAAACACATTGCGTTTCCCAAGGAATTCACTTTGGGAATTCAACCTGGAGCAAAATTTATTATACGCTTAATTTCATTTGAAACGTGGTGGGCGAGTTGCCTTAATGAATCAACATATCTGGCACGTTTACAATGGCAAGAATGCAACATTAGAACTTTCCATACAATACATCATGTTATACGACCTGCTGACAGCCCGACCACAAATAAAAGCATTGAACTTAAATGCCGTCAACGTTCAGCGTTGGTTCGTACGTACAAGAGACAGTGAATGGAGTGGGTACAGCGCGCACACCGCCTCAAGTTAAAATATTCAGGTCATCTTATAACATATCTCAAACATCACAAAATATACGTGACCGCATCACATCATAGGTTTGCAAGTGTACAATTTGTTATTTGTGCTACTGCGTGACCACAGATTAAACCCGAATATACAATCGTTTATATTGATTCATTCACAAAGTTGAGCTTGGCTTACTTCTGTTTACGAGTGATACATTTCGCGTGGGGGGGCAAGGTTTTGAGTAAGATTCGCCCGGCGGTGATAATTTTAAGAACGACATAAACAGTGTTACTATGGTGACGACTATTGTCACGCATTCAATTTAACCAAGTCATAGTGTGGTGGTCTCAAATTACGATCCGTTCTTATAGAGATTTTATGTATTTTCAGGGCTGTATAGCGGGAAGGAAGAACCTCGTCAACAACCGTCATAGTGGTACACAACAAACGACACACCATGGCGCTCCAAGAGGTCTTTCTGCACAATACAATCACGCAGAAGCCAGGCCATATTCAAACAGTAAGTTCAAATAACACTGGAGCTAATGGTACAACGAGAAACAAGGCATGGGTTGTGGACATCGAAGATGATACGAAGGAAAAACGAGAACTCTGCGAAATTCCCTTCTATAGATCTCTTACACCGATATTTCGACTCATGGCCATTCTGGGACTCTATCGGCAGTCAACCTCAATGTCGGCGACGTCTATAGCGAAAATCATATATGGAGGAGTGGTGGTAATTTTACTTTGGGGTAACTTCGTCAGATCGTTGGCAGCGATTTGGCTGGAAACTGACATACCCACGGAGATATTCGTTACCTGTATCATTGCCAGTGTATGGTTACTACAGTGTGCTTGCAATGCCACCATTTGTTTTTATATGTGCTTCACGGACAAATATCAAACGTTTTTTCAACACTTTGAAAAACATTGCCAGAGTGAATTTAGTCAACGCATCAACTTGCAACTCAATGTACACTGGTTGAAGAAAGCGACTGTAATCGTTACCGTTATAAGCCTAGTTTTCATCACTACAAACACTGTCGCTTCGTATGTCTTCACCTATGGACCTTTCGAATCGTTGCCAAACCTAACGCTCTCGATGTTCATGTCTCCTTTTGATACTTCTTCCCACGTAGTGGTACAAATACTGATTAACATTTCATTTTTATTTGACACTGCAGCCTGGATTTTCCCCATCTCTTTATTCACTGTAATCTGTCTACAGCTATCCAGACAATTTAAAGAGTTGAACAAGACTATAGCAAAAGCTACGGAAAAGGACGGAACCATCACAAAATGCCTGGAGATGATACGCAGGGAACACCAACATCTCTGTCGTTCTGTGGGACACGCCGATCATATATTTTCCGTTATCGTATTAGTAGAGCTAGGTCTCAATCTGCCACTGATATGCTTTCTACTGTACGAGATTATTGTCGTCAGTTATCCGTTCGGAGCGTTCATGCTGACGTTAATAGTCTTCTGGTTATTAGCAATCTGCACCAGTGTCGGCATAGTATCGTGGTTTGGCGCCGTCCTCCATGAAAGTGTGAGTAATGTACACGGCTTATATTTATACCAAGTGAAACCAAGCAGTCAAACAACTGTATTGATATATGTGTTTTTGCCCTGGAAACCGTAAATCGTTCGTTAAAGTTATGTGAACTTGTTTCTAACATCACGGTCAAATGTCAACGAAGAGTTAGTTCTGATTAATTTGTAATCGAATCGTATAGTTTTGTTTATGTAAAAATACAAAATTGGCGTCACTGACGAACGCCACACGTTTTAAACAATTCTCTGTAATATAACCTTTCAGAAATACTCTCGGACTGTTGGAGTTCCAGTGTCGACTTTCGTGAAGATAGCATTGTTTCATTGAAAACCTGCCAATGTCATTGCTCCTCTAAAACGTGACAAAAAGTGTTTGTGACGACGCCATTCAGGGTACCAATATTTTGAACATTTTTTTTAAGCAGAGAGGGTGGACAAACCAGTAAACGTTTAGTCCGATTAGCGGCACGTCACGCTCGCATTTCTAAAGTGAGATTTAACGGAGCGTAATTCTGATTCTAAATATTCTTTTTGTCATACATTTACTTCAATATATTAACAATGACCTAGCTTATAATTGACTTGCAATTTTATTAAAATAACAATTACATATTTATTTTCAAATTATCAGAAAAATGATTTAAAATTCCAACTTAATAACACGGATAAACCATTTTTACAAGGAAATTGTGATAAAAATAAAATTAAATATGAGACGTTCATTTCCAGTTCCATTCAGATCTTCCATATATATTTACTCGCCATTTTTCCTTCTTTAATTTATATCGTGTGATCATATATATTCGATTAACTTCAGACCTTCTACGCCGTGTACAATCAATCCTGTGGTGAACTCGGAAATTAGTCGCAACTACATGTACAGAGGGCGCCATATCCGGAACGTGACATGACAATTGTTATCCTGGGGGACTATGAAACATATTTACGCGATGGTTACGAGTGGGAGCAGTTATGGGTCGCAATCCTGGGGTTGCTATGGTTTACCTAATTTGGGCAACCAGTGTCGCAAATTCCCAATCAATTAAAAAATGCTAGATGCGACCGATCGTGTCATATTAATTATTACAGCAGCATGATAACCGAAGCGTTGAACGTTAGTTGGCCAATTCCAGACAACCTAGGCAACCTGGTAACATGCGATAACGTTGTACAGATTTACTGCAATCCCTAAAACTCAAAATGTCCCTCACTACGTTTGAAAATTAACCAATATTCAGCAAAAGCTCGAAATGCGACTGACTGGTTTCTCATCTCAGTGTTCATATTCACCTTGTAGGCACATGCGGCAGTTCACAATCTACACGATATATCGATATCACCTGGTACGGAAAACCACAGAATACTAGAGGTAAGTCTTTTAGTGGGTTTTGCTAAAAAAAAATAATAAGTAGACTGTTCTCGCAATTTATCGTTATATACAAAGATGCAACCGTAATTCGTGCAATATTTATAGGGAAGGAGGATCTATATGAATATTATAAAATAGTTCATACCTTTTACTCCTTCGTTTATTAAATGTGACGCGTTCATATGCACCTGAAAGTTATCATCAGTGAATAAGCACTATTATTTTGTACCCATTTTTGTTCTTTCCCAGGTCTGTATGTTTATGGCCAAAATGAACGGCACACCGATTGCTATCACAATCTGTAATCTAATTCCTTTAACCAAGGAGTTTATTCTCACGGTAAGACAGCTTCACTTGAATGGTAACATTGCAGAACTTGAACACATCATTGTTTGTGTTTAAAAAAAACGTACACTCAGTTATATGTATTTGAAATGCAGTTTTCAGTAATTAAGAACGTAATTAACGCTACTGGTCACAGCGCGCATACTGGGGTAGTTGGCAGCAATACCACAGAAATGCTCCGCTGAGTGGCGTAAAGCGGGGGAGTCGTCATCTGCGCATGCGTCAGATGGCCACAGTATGTCATTGTTTACAAACAAGCGTCTACCCACGAGCCTTTGCGTTTTTAGCGTGTGTTGTTATCGTCGCTTGTGACTCAATTCCCGCGCGTGCACAGGTGATGACCCTCCCGCATTAAACTAAACACTATTCATGTGACCAAACGCAGTGTAACAAATACACGTAGTTACATGTCGCATTATAATTCATGGTGCTTGCGATTTATGCACGTGCACTGATTATTGCTAATTTATGCACGACACTTTCACGTGATTACACATAGTTGACAAATTGCTCGTGATTGTATTTGAGATGAAAAGTGGTTTTGAAGTGTTTTAACTTGAACAGAAATAATAATATGCACTAAAACGTTACGTCCTCTATTTCAGGTAATTGGAGTGCTGGTAACGTACTTCGCATTGGTAGCACAGACAATATAGAAATCGATTCATTGTTAATATACGTCATCATCATATGTATCCATGTATGTTTTTTTATACCATAACTATATGTACGAAGAACTACTGAATAACATGATCGAAACGACCGCTAACTATTAGTATTTAGCGAGAATGTTATTTTCATCATTTTTATATCATAACTCTATTGTTTACGTACTCTAAGACTTCACGTGTTAAGTCCCAGGAGATGTAGTATTTGCTACAGTATTTAGTATGTTTTATTTCAACAACAAATATAATGTATCTCATTTTCATTGGGTTCGCGTGATACCGTGAATAAATATTTCAAATATTTAGAACAATTCGGAAATTACTTATTGATGCGCATCGAAATGTCATTTCCTCGGCTTCATTCATTATTTCATCAAACGTTTTACCACTATTGTTGTGCTGTAAAACGATGAATAGCAGGTGTATATCGACACCGGTAACCACTCTAGATCGTCGTCACTAATGTCGTTTGAGCCACGTGACATGGAACAACAGTTTTTTTTTTGTACCACCTCCACATTTGTGAAGAAATGTGACATACTGCGTTATTCACCTATTTGTAGACGAGTGACATTTTCATGACATTAAATATGTGTTAAACGTTTTTTTTTCTCCAAATCCTGTTTCCTCGGTCTGAGAGACCTCTTGTTCAAGTTACTGATTCCGTCAGAAATGTTTGCTGAAAAAGACATATTTTTTTTGAAAATCATAGTTTCACACTCGTCGCAAACTACCGAGATTGCCTTTACTGTGTTTTTCATATTCTTTTACATTATTGACTTGTGTATTTTTTTGTTTTTCTCATCATAGGTGTTCTCCCTAAATCCTTTGACACCCTAAGTATCTATACGCATGCGCATTCTAACCTATTCATATGTAAATGTAGTGTGATTTTGGCAGTCGTACAAACGTGAGCGTTGCTAAATTGATCAGATTTCTGTCAGGACATATATTTTTGCATCCAAGTGTAAATCAATGATTCATGCACTGCACTGCAAAACAATGTATGTACCAGTTTAAGTTTCAAAGGACTATTCGGTTATAAGTAATAGTTGGCTATCGCCATCTTGCTTCCCCTCACCGCATTCAAATGTTTGGTGATCGACGTATAATATCTATTTAGTAACGTATCGTAGATTACTCTGGTTTTTCTGCAGACCGTATAAATCTTTCGCCTTTTACTAAAGATTTCCGTGCAGAGGAATAACTAATGAGTCTATAACCAATTTTTGATAACTCCGCTTAACTGCGGGGTAATATTCTAAATAATAATAGAAACTAGCGAAGCAAAGCGGATATCGAGGTATGCGCTACGGAAATAGTTAACAAATGTGAACTTTATATGTCACGGGTACTCAGTATTTGTCAGTATTTTATTGTTCATCTCACATTTATAACAGATTACTAATGGTTTTCTAATATATCCGTGTCCGCCCGTGAGGTCACGATACAGGGGAAGCCGATGGGACTCGCATAGAATATGTGTATATGAGGGACCGGTAGTGAAGACCCCAAACATGTAGATAAAGATAATTCCCATGTATTCACAAAGTCAAATTTGGAACTTTGACTGTGATTTATAGAAATGATGTCTTTATAACTATTACAAAGAATATTCTCTTCATCTATTCTGACAATTTGATGACTGATATTCAAGAAATAAATTCAGTTAAATGCGAAAATGTTTCTATAATGCGCTAGAATATGAGACACATTAAATATGGAATTTCATGATAAATTAAAGCTTCTGTACCAAAGTTTGTTAATATGTACAATATTCTTGCTGAGTTTTGAATGAAAGTGCAGAATTTTTACCCTAAATTGTAGTCAAAATGTTCCATTCTCATTTTAAAAATAACTACCCGCGATATACTAAAAATATTTGATGATTCTTCGGTGACGCGATATTATATTATTCCGCTTACAATAGCATACAATAAAAAAACGGCGAGTTTCCGCGTTTCATTTAATTAAATCTGACGTTGAGGGTGCATCTTGAAATCATCGAATATAGTGTGTCTTTCAAGTTAAAAAAAAAAAAAGTTTTATAACCGTTTAACAAATTCAAATTTGAAAAAAAAAAGGTTTTTAAAAAGGTTTCGTGGTAGTTGAATAGCAAATGATTCCGAATAAAAACATGTTACTAGTATACAAATAAAAGCGGCTCGTGTTCTGGTGCGTTTCAATGGTAATTGGAATACGAAGCTACTGTCGTTTGAGTCACATGCCATGGTACGAGTCATAATCTAGTTACATTCGAGCCACGGAAAACGAATCGGAGCTGTTAGAGCTGTGCCCGTTGAGTCGCATCACACGAGTCTGTATCAGGACGTCTTACCACCATGTATCGACTTAGTTTGCCGTTGGTGGCGTACTCGCGAAGTCAAGATCAGCTAAGTTGTCAATCCGCCGATATTTGGAGCTATTACATTCGATGGATAATATCGAACCAGGGAATGGCGCAAAAGACATTCAACTTCATGGGTTGTACTTCTTTCGTGTGCAGTATAAATGATATCAGTGAATGCAAGAGTGAGAATTGGCACAAGGACACAGGACACAAAATATAAGCTTGTTTGAGAACCGGACTCCATAAGGCGTCATGTGGCCTTTTGACGCGAATGCGCACCCGACAAGGCCGCCGTTATGCAAACCAGTGACCGGAATGATCAGTGAGCCTCCATCGGGCTGATTAAATTTAAACTGTGAATCACGCTAAAACCTGTTGAATGATTCACAGGCCCCTTTTGATATCCTAAAAATCTACACGCATGCGTATTCTAACCTATTCTTATGTAAATGTATGTGATTTGAACAGTAACGCAAACTTGATCGTTGCCAAATTACCCAAAATTCTGTTAAGACGTACATGCATTTTGCATCCAACCCAGGGAAATGATCATGTACCGCACTGCAATAAAATTAATGTATCAGTTTCAGTTGTAAAAGCGGTTTTCGGTTAAGAGTATTAGTTGACTACCGCCATCTTGCTTCACTCACCGCATTCAAATGTTTGGTGATCGACGTATAATATCTATTTAGTAACGTATTGTAGATTACTCTGGTTTTTCTGCAGACCGTATAAATCTTTCGCCTTTTACTAAAGATTTCCGTGCAGAGGAACAACTAATGAGTCTATAACCAATTTTTGATAACCCCGCTTAACTGCGGGGTAATACTCGAAATGTAATAATAGAAACTATCGGTTAGAATGATTGATCGTAAGCTTGTTTAGAGAGAGTTTGTAGTTGTAACATAAAAAAATAATGGTGAAAAGTGCAAAAACATGCAAGTTATTTGAACGAAACTTAAACATGAAAAACTACCTAGCAACCGTTGACAATGACCAAAATGTATAACTGTAGCTACCCCTGCATAAAATTGTGTGCTCATTGAACTAAATCGATCGATGACCAGCAAATAGCAAATCTAATACAGACATATTTTATAGTACGTGTTGTTCAACGTGGCGGAAACAACAATTGTGATATCTGTCAGTTTGAATCCCGCATATCTGAAACGTTACTTTTGAAATAAACATCAATGTCAGCTAGACAAATCATGTAAATCGCAACGACCAATCTTCCCACTTTTTTATTGTTTTACTTTCAGTATCTTTGTATTTGTTTCTGACCGTTTTGTTATAGTATCTTGTCCCAGCCTCAGAGATAATTGCTATAAATAAATAAATAAATAAACAAATAAATAACTAATTTACAATATGGTCCACAATGGACTCTAATCCCCGTGTGTGCCCACAGTAACTCTATAGAGTACACTGAATGAATATTTCAGCGTATAAACACTTGCGAGTGGCATGTGTAGGGTTTTATGCATCGGTTATTTTTAGAATAAAAAAAGACAATGAAAGGCGATTCAAAAAAAGACCCAATCTTCAGTGATATAATTTGGTGTGACAGTCTTATTGTGTCGCTGGAATAGAAGCAATGTTATGTTGTACAATTTGTAATCCCAAACAATGACAGCCGGGGGTATATTTGAAGGGGCATGGCAATCATGGGCATTTGGTTTAGACCAATTTACCTTTCGAAGTTTTATAATTATTAAAAAAACGATTGTGGTATCAATACATTAGAATTCAACCAGTCGAATAACCCTGCAACGCGATGCATTCATGTGTTGACAACAACTTTACTCTGCTCTTAATCACCGTGACAAACAGTAAGACACATACCAGCACGTTCCGTTGTACCTTTCACAAAGATTATCACGGGATTATCTACAGGTGGCATTGACCTTGGTTTTGATACAATAGTATGTGCCTAATCGCATACCATGAAGCATAAATCTAAAAGCTTCATGCAAGCAGTTCGTGTAAACAAACAGTAGGCCACGCAAGACAGCGACGGTGACGTATGGTATTTCCGTTGCTTGGCAACTTGAATGAGAAGAGAACTGACCGCTGGGGGTGTTTTGATTACGCATTACTAATATGCATTGACAAATATGAAAACACGAATGTAATGTGCTTGTCATTATTTTAGAAATTCCAACTACTTCCAGCTGATGAGTACTAAATCAAATAAACAATACTGCGAAAACATGGAGCCGAAATAATAATTCTGTCACCTAGAACAAATAAAGCGCAGTACTTACGTACGAGTTTTGTTTATCACATGTTTTTGTTATGTCCAGCTCCAATTCAGCAAAAAAACAAACATTCGCTTTCCTTTATGAGTTTGACACGAAAACCAGTCCACCTGAAATTTGATATTCAGGTATTTCTCAATTATCTTTAGCTTCTGTTGCGGCGAGCTGCACCCTGTCGCCACCACCGGGAACTCTGCACTCTGTCGCCACCACCGGTAACTTTCTGCACTCTGTCACCACCACCGGGAACTCTACACCCTGTCGCCACCAGCGGGAACTCTGCATCCTGTCGCCAACACCGGGAACTCTACACCCTGTCGCCACCACCGGGAACTCTGCAACCTGTCGCCAACACCGGAAACTCTACACCCTGTCGCCACCACCGGGAACTCTGCATCCTGACGCCAACACCGGGAACTCTACATCCTGTCGCCACCACCGGGAACTCTGCATCCTGACGCCAACACCGGGAACTCTACACCCTGTCGCCACCACCGGGAACTATGCATCCTGTCGCCAACACCGGGAACTCTACACCCTGTCGCCAACATCGGGAACCCTCTTCACCCTGTCGCCACCACCGGGAACTCTACACCCTGTCGCCACCACCGGGAACTCTACACCCTGTCGCCAACACCGGGAACTCTACACCCTGTCGCCACCACTGGGAACTCTGCATCCTGTCGCCAACACCGAGAACTCTACACCCTGTCGCCACCACCGGGAACTCTACACCCTGTCGCCAACACCGGGAACCCTCTTCACCCTGTCGCCACCACCGGGAACTCTACACCCTGTCGCCACCACTGGGAACTCTACACCTTGTCGCCACCACCGGCAACTCTACTCCCTGTCGCCAACACCGGGAACCCTCTTCACCCTGTTGCCACCACCGGGAACTCTACACCCTGTAGCCACCACTGGGAACTCTACACCCTGTCGCCAACACCGGGAACTCTACACCCTGTCGCCACCACTGGGAACTCTACACCCTGTCGCCACCACCGGAAACTCTACACCCTGTCGCCAACACCGGGAACTCTACACCCTGTCGCCACCACCGGAAACTCTACACCCTGTCGCCAACACCGGGAACTCTACACCCTGTCGCCACCACCGGGAACCCTCTTCACCCTGACGCCACCACCGGGAACTCTACACCCTGTAGCCACCACTGGGAACTCTACACCCTGTCGCCACCACCGGGAACTCTACACCCTGTAGCCACCACTGGGAACTCTACACCCTGTCGCCACCACCGGGAACTCTACACCCTGTAGCCACCACTGGGAACTCTACACCCTGTAGCCACCACTGGGAACTCTGCATCCTGTCGCCACCACCGGGAACTCTACACCCTGTAGCCACCACTGGGAACTCTGCATCCTGTCGCCACCACCGGGAACTCTACACCCTGTAGCCACCACTGGGAACTCTACACCCTGTCGCCACCACCGGGAACTCTACACCCTGTCGCCACCACCGGGAACTCTACACCCTGTCGCCAACACCGGGAACTCTACACCCTGTCGCCACCACCGGGAACTCTACACCCTGTCGCCAACACCGGGAACTCTACACCCTGTCGCCAACACCGGGAACCCTCTTCACCCTGTCGCCACCACCGGGAACTCTACACCCTGTCGCCACCACCGGGAACTCTACACCCTGTCACCAACACCGGGAATTGTACTGTTGCCACCACCGGGAACTCTGCATCCTGTCGCCAACACCGGGAACTCTACACCCTGTCGCCACCACCGGGAACTCTACACCCTGTCGCCAACACCGGGAACCCTCTTCACCCTGTTGCCACCGTACTACCACTGGGAACTCTACACTGTTTCGCCACCACCGGGAACCCTCTGCATCCTGTCGCCAACATCGGAAACCCTCTTCACCCTGTCGCCACCGTACTACCACCGGGAACTCTACACTGTTTCGCCACCACCGGGAACCCTCTGCACCCTATCGTCAACACCGGGAACTCTCTGTACACGTACACAGAAGGTTTAATCACCACTGTTATACCATATTAATACGTAGACGTACAAGTGGTTTCCAGCATTTATATATCTACAAATGCATACTTATACGACATTGACCCGGTCACCGTACGGTATAATAGACGGGTTATGACGCATTGACACCATTGCTTTCTTCGCTGCTGGTATCACAATATTAAATATGGCCCATGGAGTAATGTCATTTGCCAATAGCGCTGATACTCGCTCTGGATCATACTATTCAAAGGAACCGAGCACCGTATTATTGGTATTTCAAAACAATTCATTTAGATATATGCCGGAAAGCGTTCGTACATTATTATTACTAAGTTTAGTACTTAATCAAGAGGACGGGCGATACCACCACTGTGAAGGTGTTCGTTTAGAAAACAGCAGGGTTGAGGAAATGTCTAATCTGGGTGCATACAATTCGAGTGAAGTGATTAGAAACGATTGTTTCCCCCAAAACAAGTCTGGCATCTGAATCTACTGCGCATGCGGAAAAGATATACCACTAGACTTTTTCGAAATTGTCTTTTACTTTAGCTTTCCCGCCGAAGGCTGGCATGCAAGACTATCCGGCGACTTTCTTGATCACTCGACAAGTAGGCAAACTTGGAATTTCTTCAAAATCGTGGGATCTGAGTGTATGAGGGCAAATTGCAGAGACCGTGAAGATAATATGGGGGTTCAAGACAATGTTCACCATTTTAATAATACCCTGAACAAACAAATAAGACATTCACTATTGAACCTCATCAGTACACAGTCCCTAAAAACTGAATTTCTACCAAATAACACAAAATACACGTACGGGCAAGGTGATATGTTTATGAATATGTAATACAGGCAAAAAAAGTCACATAAAACAGCGAGTTACTCTATGTTACGTGCGCTAATCTATTTTCTTGATTACAATTATATTAGTACAATTTCAAGTATTGATTCGGCTTCCGTGACATAAAATAAAAAACAACAAACACATCGACATCAGAATTAATGAATACTAGCCAGTCGTACTCGGAAGCCGTGCACTTGAAAAAAAAATCTCATTTCTGACACTTTTTTTAACGGATGCCCATTATCCACATTAGGTGAAATCGAGACAAGGGCCGGAGGAGTGCCAACTGGGTTCAAATGATGCCATAATTGTTTAGTGTATATATAAAATGGACTGTGTTCAAAGTTCAACGAACGTGGGACTCGCACGTCATATTTCGTGACCGACTCGGGATATAGTTGCGATGTCACGAAAGCTACACGTGCATGGAATCAAAACAAGAACGTAACGTCGCTGTACAGCTGACAGGAGGCAATTGTGTTGTTTGGAGAGGACTCAATATATTTAAGTATAAATACACTACGAGTAGCTCGCGATGGTTTACAAAATTATACCCACAACATTAAACGCATGGCAATGATATAATTACCGATGTACATCCCCATGAACCAGAAAAAAACGCTAACAATTATCAATAACATCATTCGGTCGTTTTGATAACATCCTGGGGGTATTGCCATTCAAGATAAATTCGAAGTATACACAGTGTTTTGTTATTGAAACGGTAGGTTGGTTTTAAGTGCATCGGTTTTGTTTAAAAAATGCTTAGCTATCCAGCGTACGAATTACCGACACGGCGTATCGTGGTCAAACTTTAATACAACTCTTCAAACCGAGGGATATTTACATTGTGGTTTCATGGTGGAAAAAGCGAATAACGGAATGATCTTATGATACCAGAAAAATTGTAACAAGAGCTCCGAGAACCCATGTACAGATGAAATTAAATGCACCCTTGTCAGATTAAAGTATTCATTCCATGCATTTGATTTACTCTCTTGGGTCAGAGATCCTCGGTGTTGATTTCACTGAGTATGCAAATCACAAACCACCTGTATTGGCTTGGTGTCATATCTTCGGCCGCTTGCTGCTAGCTCAATATATTTTCATATACTGTTATCTAACTTGGATGAACTCCGCGTATTTTGCCTTGCCCTTGGAGTGAAGGTCATTCGACCCCAGTGTCTCGGTGTGTCTACCTACGTGAAAATAACATCGCAGAACAAAACACACGAATGCTTAGTAAAATATATTTAATCGTCTCAATTATCACCATTAAATAAAAAATACATATCGTCAAACGGCCGTAATGATTCGCGGTTACGACATTTAACGGGTCACCCATGAACGATTTCCAATAGTCTATTTACGTCTAGTGAATGACCAACGATATAACTCGTAAATCAAGATCATAGGTGCGTGTCCCCTCTGTCGCCCGTCTTTGCATACTCAATAATAGTACTCGTCCACAAACAGCGTGAACGCAGCCTCTTGCAAGGTTAGTTGAGCAACCTGTGCCTTTCTCGTCGAAGTCTTTGCCGGGAATCGCAATGGTAGCGTCATAGCAGCTGTTGGTATCCATCGGTAGACTTATTATTGGCGAACATGGACGTACCAAGGTGTACCTGTATTATTTTATGTATGTGTCTCGCAAGTTTTGTCGCCGCGAGACGATATGACGGGTAAGTTGGTTTTAGTTAAAAATAAAACACTCTCCCTCTCTATCTATTGTCACGGTACACTAACAACCATGACACGTTTGTGCATACAACAATTCACGGGGCGCCAGCGAGTTGCACTATAGGGTGGCTTGCCAGGCTTTTCTTGTCTCACCTAAGAATTCCGTATACGCCGTATAAATATACACCCTGCATAAAATAACGGCCGGGCAGAATGATAATATGAGTGAGAGAGCCCGCCACCAGCAGTACATAGGTAAATTGATATGTCACGATTGTGGCAAAATTGTACTGCGGGCAAGTACTGAACAGAATAAAATAATTGAAAATCAAGTTGAACCAACTTTCACAGGCAGATGGTGTTTCAAAATAGTATAAAACAGCGGAACAACGAGAATACGCGTTGTTACAGACATCGCCTATGCAACTGAAATGTGCGATCGGCGCCGGGAAGTTGCTATAATGCCTCTAAAATTGACGTAGTGAAATCATTCTAGTGCGAGCGATTATATATGCAGTATCGGCACTCCACCCAAGTGCGGAATAAACAACAACTTTCCCCAGGAATTGTATAAACATTTACAACACTCAGAGTGTATCACTAAACGGTGTTGTCACCGGCAATAATATGCGCGATGACAACACTATCAGCGACACTTAAACTGTCACACACACTCACTCACTCATAGAACAGTTCTTTGCCTACCGAATTGTAAGGCGGGTATGTTTAATGAAAGAGCCGTCGTTTCTTTGGGCATAGTTGATGTATATACTCAATGTGTGCAGTCGGTGTTTAGTGATTGCTACTTAAGCACAAGAGCATTTAATTACTCGGTACATATGTGCAAGATATATTTGCGTGTTTTCGACAAAAAAATACTTCCATATGTTTCACGTGCGTGCGTGGCGAATTCGGGCACTTACTTGTGATGTAACTTTACGGTACATTGAAGTGCATTGGTAAAATACCAATACATTTGCGAACGAATATACAACTGACTTCTAAATGTAATAATAGCATTGTTTAGTGAACCAATCAACCAACCAGTGTAATGGCACATTTGTGTGTAAACCAACCAGGCAATATCACCTCTGCGTAAACCAGTTAGCAAATAGCATTTTTTGTTTAAATAATTGTGTAAACCAACCATGCAATAGATTTGTTGTGTAAACCATACAGGTAAAGATACGTTTGCGTTATCCAGTCTGCTACAACATATTTGCTTTAACCAATCATACGGTAGCATCTTTGCGTAAACCAGACTGGCAATAACACATTTGTGTAGCCAGGCAATAGCGTATCTGTGTAAACCAGCCAGGCAATAGCACATCTGTGTAAACCAGCCAGGCAATAGCACATCTGTGTAAACCAGCCGGGCAAAAGCACATCTGTGTAAACCAGCCGGGCAAAAGCACATCTGTGTAAACCAGCCAGGCAATAGCACATCTGTGTAAACCAGCCGGGCAATAGCACATCTGTGTCAACCAGCCTGGCAATAGCACATCTGTGTCAACCAGCCGGGCAATAGCACATCTGTGTCAACCAGCCGGGCAATAGCACATCTGTGTCAACCAGCCAGGCAAAAGCCCATCTGTGTAAACCAGCCGGGCAATAGCACATCTGTGTCAACCAGCCTGGCAATAGCACATCTGTGTCAACCAGCCGGGCAATAGCACATCTGTGTCAACCAGCCGGGCAATAGCACATCTGTGTCAACCAGCCGGGCAATAGCACATATGTGTCAACCAGCCAGGCAATTGCTTGATCTATGCTTAAACCAGCATAGTATCTGTTAACGAAACAGCAGTTTAAATGACTTTTTTTCGATGTTGCTCTAAATAAAAATATAAATATAAAACATAATGTACGTTTCAACGACGATGTATTTTCTTGGCGTCGTCGTCGTCAGCTATATATAATTTTTAACACGAGAGTTCTTTCTAAGCTTTCTAATAATTCACAATTTTGTTTAAATTTTTTCTAGTTCATGTAATGTAATTTGTGTTACAAAATTTGTAAATGCATAATGGCATGCCAATTAACACGTCATGGTTTATGACAACAGCGTGCAAAATGCCGATTTTTCATTTTATAGACCAACAATTCATTTTCCAGCTGTCCTGTTGGTCTTTTCACCTGTGTATTTTGAACATCCTACCATTTTGAACACCACTACACGTGTATTCATTTGGTACGACATAAATCGTTTTGAATTTATATACGTGGGTTAGGAAACGACAACAACGGCAAAGTCACGCATCTTTATTTAATGGGTATGCCTGTCTGTCTATACAATGATTGTTCCATTTGTCCAATTTAAAATTCATTTATTTTCAAATGAATTTCATATTATCACGTAAATCTATTTATAGTTGTGGCAGTATGATACTAACAACCGATTACGTATTTCTGTGACTGCATAGAATGCTCGATCCCGAACAGGCTCATTTATATAAAAATTATTCCCACTAAGACTATTTGTATGTTCAAGATTATCTTCGAACTCCCTGTCACGATGCACAATTTCCCCAGTGCGTATACTAGTATATACCGACCATTCTCTGTTTGCCGTTGTTCTTGTGCTTCTGAATGTTAAAGCGCTGCAGACCTGGCGCATCGTCGTACTCGATATGATTCCCATTTAACGTATACATCGCGTGTAAAATACATTTTTTGATCCAACGAAATCCGATGGTGCAGCACAACGACTTCTAATGCTACATTCTTATAAACAATGTCGTCCTTCTAAACGCTTGTTTTCAACCGGACTCATCTACTAACTATGTAACACTGCGATGCCCCGATAAAAAAATAGCCCCCGTCATCGACGTAAACATCGCAGTCTTAAGGCGTATCTGCTGCACCCGAATACGTGGGCCTCAGATACAGTACGATGGGTATCAAACAATCACAATTTTTCAATGGGAATTGTTCCTAGGAACAATCGCTATCTTTCTTCCGCAAACAAAAGGAGAACGAAACGCAGGCGATTGGAACACTTGGAAGGTAAACAGAGAGGCAACAATGATGAGGTTTACAGGTATTCTTGAATTGGCCCACGTCAGCGATAGCATTTCAGAATACTCTAACAATCGACACGTAAAGTATTTCTTCACTTGCGTACGTATTGACCTACATTGATTGCCAGTTGTCGCCAAGGGCCGATCATTGAAGTTTACACATGGGACCTTTTCAGTGACACGGCAACGCCCTTTGAATCACAATACAATTCTACGGCTACAATTGAATAACACATGAAACAATCTACGTGTTACCCCTCGTGATCACACAATGTGTCATTTTTTTTTCAAAACGAGAACTCAAATTTCCCAGCGACCACGCGATTGACGAATGAAATAAACGTCGTGAAGATAGTGTTGCAATTGATGATGTAATCTACTTACTGGCACGCGGTCGGAAGGTTGGGAGTAAGGCTACGTGACCAAACAGGTAAACGAAGGTGTTGTATGCAAATAGCCACACACAGTACAGTGTACTGAAGACCTAATAATATTATCCATCGGTAGAACGAGCACAATATATCGAGTTCAGTAATTACTAGTCTCCTTGACGTCAGAGGTTAACTCAATCTCAAAAAGAAGAAAGGCAATAATGGTGCCCTTTCAGAATGCACTTTCCACACTCCTTCACACTAGGAAATATTTCTATTTGCGCGACGTCGATGTGCAACATGAGTAAACGTGAACA
Organism: Saccoglossus kowalevskii; assembly: GCF_978046115.1. NCBI lineage: Eukaryota > Metazoa > Hemichordata > Enteropneusta > Harrimaniidae > Saccoglossus > Saccoglossus kowalevskii. Next base: position 17,701,483 of record NC_140642.1, read on the forward strand.
CACATACACCACCGCTCGTGTACACTGAATTTAATCAATAATAACTCGCTTCCAATCGGTCAAATCCAAGAGTTCTCAAAATCACCGATGGCGTTTTATCAGACCTATCCATTGGAAGGTCTGTGGTTTAATTTTCATATTTTTCATATAAATACATCTGACCTTGTGCCCTCGAGCTCGTGTGTGTTTTGTATTTTTCGTATTGTAGAGTACCGGTATGCGCGAATACATTCACATGACTCAGTTGGGCGTGGGTTATGGCTCAATGGATGAGAATTTATCAGTATACTAGTATTTCCGACAGAGATATTTCCGAAATTGTTTTCGTGTAAACTTTGAGCGGAATGTTTTAACACAGATTATTGGTTTGATGTCAGTCGAATACATGTATTAGTACAAGGCCGAGTGTACTACACATTCACTTGGGGGCTGAAAATCAATAAATACTAATTTAAAAAAAAATCATCCGCTATACGTATATAAATAAACAAGTTGTGAAACATGGCCACCTAGTAAATCGACACCCTGTCGGTTTCAAATTTCGATTTCTTTCTTAACACAAATTTTAGAGAGGGTCAGGTGTTACGTTAATAACCATTTTTCATAGTCGCTAACTTGGTTTTATTCAAAACTACACAAATCCCGCGTTTTCTGATGATATCCGACGATTTCATGAACGAAAATGGCCAGCAGCCAGAATCAAGGGGGATCCGCACAGAGTTCTGGGTAAATCAAGTGCACATACGCATTTTCAGCCAATCAGGCGTGCCGTAACAGCGAGTATTTCCTTGATTTACCCAGAACTCTGTGCGAATCCCCCTTGATTCTGGCTGCTGGCCATTTTCGTTCATGAAATCGTCGGATATCATCAGAAAACGCGGGATTTGTGCAGTTTTGAATAAAACCAAGTTAGCGATTATGAACAATGGTTATTAACGTAACACCTGATCCCCTCTAAAATTTTTGTTTCGCATTTTAAGGTAAGAAATCGAAATTTGAAGCCGACAGGGTGTCGATTTACTAGGTGCCATGTTTCACAACTTGTTTATTTATATACGTATAGCGGATGATTTTTTTTTTAGAAAATTAGTATTTATTGATTTTCAGCCCCCAAGTGACTGTGGTGTAGTAATACGTTCACTAGTTCACTACCATTCAAACAAATGACCGGATTTTCCTCACGTTTATGGTATGGATTTATTTTATGTCGTTGTTCACAAAACCCAGATAAAATATACAGTCATCAAACTACTTCTCACACAAACACACAGGTCAAATATCGATGAAAAAGATAATTTGTGAACCATTTATCACTGGTTTCTAGTATGGTAAACAGACTCCCCGTATATTGAAAAAAAATTATTTGGTTACATATGCTGATGATTGTCAAGAATAATCGGGATATTCGGATGAAATAATACTTTAAAGTAGAAGCCTACTCATGAATGCAAATACTCAAATTTATTCATTTTCCAATAAATTGTACTTCCAGGCATTATAAGGATATTGTTGAATTAATAAAAGTTGGGGGTTACCAGCTTAATTTTCGAGAAAATGTTGGTTGTTATTTAGTGTATAGTCGCCATTTTGACAGTATTATAACGCTTTTACCATAGGTTCCTATGAGATATTATGGCTTATCTCAAATTGTAGTCTAGTGACATAGGCTGAAAAATTCATATATTGTTAATGATGTGGCACTCATTGTTCTTCTAAATTGTTTCAAAAATTTAGGTTTTAAAAAATGTCAAAAAATGCTCTATGGAATTGTTCTAAAAATATTATTACAAGTTTCTCAAAATATGTCATGATTGTAACACACAAAAATGCAACCTCATGGTGCCATGGGACAATAACTTTATGATTTTACGTAATAGATTAATAAACACTGTCATGCGATTTATGACCAACTTTCTCAAAAAATATGAGTAGACATAACTTCCCATGGAAATTATTCCAAATTTGAATCGTTTTAGACACTAGGAAATATTTCCTACTGGGATAAAAACCTGAAAATGTATAACATGTAAAACAGTCAATAACTATATGAAATTATATCAAATGGCCAGGAAACTCAATTTTAGAAGAGACTAATTTTATTTCATTTGCATATTTGTGAAGTTAATATTATTGACAAAGCTTGTAACTATGAATATCGCAGTATATTTGCAATAAAGAAAATTTGATAATAATGCCGAAAAGTTCTCATTTGATATTGAACACATATCGTACCCTCGATACAGACCACACTCCTCTGTTATTAATAAAGACGAGACTTTTGCGATAATTCAGAGCATATTTTCCTAGATTATGCCATCGCACGCTTTCGCTCACTCCGGTGAAGAAATACTCATCCTCGAACTTAGTGGTGATGATCTTGCCTGGCGAAAAAGAAATTGCGCATTGACTGGGGAGGGCATAACGTATATATAACATGTATAGTATATGTGACCTGCAACAAGCTGAAGACAAATTGCCTGATTTCTATTTTATCTCCCCAATGTCTATCTGAGATATTCGTAGCCCATTGTGTATTCGAGAGACCGTCGCAAGCAAACTACCCTGATTGATCTCTGATCCTTGTAATATAGATTTGTTCATCATTAATAACGCACTATTGTGCCCCAGTTGAAAACACGCGTCGAAATATGTCGACGCTAAGTAGAGACGGGGTATTTTGATTTGTTATTGTTATTCACACGAAATCAACGTTTTAATTTCCCGCAATGAATTCGACGTCGACGAAACCGTGCAAAGAGTTACTACAAAATTCTACAAATGCTCAATATGAAACGTGTCGTTAATTTCAAGTAGTGATCTTAGTAAGACCGCGGTCATCCCCAGTTGAAATTTAGCACCATGACGACAGACTTCGGCTCAACGCTTTTACTTGGCGCCATGTAGTGATCCATTTCACAGTAGTTGACGTGATCAACCGCTGTCACGATACATTGTCTGTTATAATTAAAAAAAATAAACGATAGACGATGTTGACACATGTCACGGGAGGTAACCATTAATACCACGCCTAACAATGGCGCCACTGTAAGTAACACAGTTTGCATATTTAAACGTGAGGCAAGAGTGTTGACCAAAAGCAATGTCGCTGCTGTTGACTTTGAATGAGAGATTGAACAATACATTTCGTGGTACAATGATCCCGTGCTGACCACTGAATAATACAATAGCGTCAAATTTGTTGAAAATAGACTCTGTCTTTTTTTTTAGTTGGTGGTTGTTTCAATAGTAATGGGTGGTGTACCGTTCAAAATGGGCGATATGAACAGATCATTCAAAAAGTACAACTACTACACCACACGTCCAAATTATACGCTCATTTGCTTCTTCTATGAATACCTCTCTTTCTAGTTACAAGGTGATCCGTATAACTCCTCAAAAGACAGATGAAGTGGCCGTGATAAAAAGTGTTCGAGACCGATTTGACGTAAGTAGCCCCTATTTAATGCGAACTCAAACGAGATTTCAGAGAACAAACCAAATCTTTTCAGAATTTCACGCTGCGCAGACAAAGAACCCAATTTTTTTTCACTTCGTTTGAAATTGATATTGACAATTTTATTGTCATGGTTCAATAGCGGTACTATCACGGCAGCGGATTATGCATCTGTGGGTGAATATCATGACGAGAATAAAACCATTCTATATGTCCGAGTGTGTTATACCAGACTGTCGAAAGCAAGTACCAATGACAGTGTGTTTATAGTGCGTATACAGCAACTGGTAAACGTCGATCGTATAATATATGATATTATTAGTATTGCTGTTATGTAAGCATTATTGTTTTTGACAATTTATAATTGAAATTTAAAAGCAAAAAAAAAAAAATAAATAAATAAAAACATTCTAAGCCGGCTTGAAATGTGAAATACACAAATTAATGCTCTACTCCCACGGAAGTCACAGAGATCGCGCTGTTGAAATCTTACTATTTAGAAAATTGACATGTTCTTGTCCTAGTATTTGCCAGAACATTCTTGAAGAGTGGTAATTATGTTGGATTTGTTACTGTGAAACCAATTTCTTCTACCCGTAGCTGGATTTCTGGTCAGACTACGTCATTGTCGATCACCCGATTAACGTAATGGCACCACCGGACCAGGTCTACGACGTTATTAGCATATTAGACAAACACGGTATACGTTTCGAGATTACAATGGAGGATATCCAATATGAAATTGACAAGCAAATGGCGGACTTCGAAGGAGAAGCGACAGATAGGGGGCCAATCAAGCTTTCAAGATTTGATTACAGCAGCTACCATACAATGCCTGCGGTAAGAGCCTACTTTTCAGTCACGGTCAATATTAAATTCTATTCCATACCTAGCAGTTTTGCGGCTTTGCATGATGGTCCCCACGACTCTGGTTATATAACTACAAGTTTGTAGTTACGTCAAAACAAGATGGTGATTTTCATGATGTATAACATAACATAAGCAACATAAGCAACATAAGAGACCCTATGACATGTTACGATGATCTGCTATGTCTGGTATATTTATGTGGCGTAATGTGTTCCCCGTGTACAGTGTACAGTGTATGATTACCCTAGGTCATTTGAACCTAAAATATTTTGGTTCAAGTCGGGAAAAGTGAAATTCTGCTCAAACTTTGCATAACGTACTTTCTGAAATAAATAAATAAAAAATACCTTAATAGAATCCAATCCAAAATCCAAAATTATAGTAACAATTTTTTGCAAGATTAATGTTTAGATCAATGCACGTTCAATACACAAATCATAGAGAATTGTGGATAACTGATTGAGCCAACGAAATACAAATAATGTTAGCCAGACTTACAACTATTTTATTTGTTTAATCACAATGAGTGTTCATCTACATCTAATCCCAGACAACTAATAATAATTTATTAGCTGTTTGAGATTTAATCTGCTATTGTTGAATCCAAAATGGGTCTTAAGGGAGTGAGATTATTCCTTTATTTTATTTGGAGTCTTGGAACTATTGGTTCGAGTGTGCTCCTATTGCGGGGTCATATCACGGGAATCTGAATTATATGTTACATTTCAGAAATTGTCAGCGCGCGGCGTCAGAGTGCTAGCGATTGCTGCGGCTTATGATTGCTTGCTTCGAGCGTAGATTCACGACGATTTGCCGCATTCAATTTCAAACAAGACGAGTCCTAAACAAATCCTAAAATACTTCCGCTATCCGGTACATTCTCGCCATCAGATATTCTACATAGTTCTCAGTGAAGTTCTTTGAGAATGGACCGTATATTTACAGCACACCATTTTAACTTTTATCGTTTTTTTTCAGATTGACGCTTGGATGGACAGCGTGGTAGAGACATATCCTAATTTAACTGAAATATTCACTGTAACGTATTCATACGAAGGTCGACCAATTCGAGGCATTAAGGTAAGTCCCCATAATACATCACGTGATTTTTGGGGACGTGTCCCCAAAGCGTACCGCCTCAGTCTCCCTCAAAACTAGTGGTACACAGCCTGAGAACGATTGTTCTAAAATATTAAAAGCAAGGGATGGTGGCAATTGTTTACTCCCACCCGCTGCTTTTTTAAAAGTCGATATATTGTGAAATAAACAAACAAACATCGTATAATGATCAGAAATAATGTGCACGTCGCTTAAAATTACGGTGTATGTGCGTACTGATATTTTTGTGTGTTTTTTTGTCGAATAAATTTACTGCTGTGTTTGAGGAACATAAATTACCTTTTTTCTAATTTACGATAAATCATAACCTATATATAGTGTCTTTTTTTTACAAGAAACACTATAAACCAGGTAATTTTAACAAGTTAACAAATAACAGTTACAAACACTGGCAGCCGGCCGGAAGCTTTCTATTGAAGATGATTTTGTTTATGAATTATGTATGCTTATCTTAGTTTGACTGAGCGAAATTGTCGACGTTTAATCGCTTTCAGTTTATCTTCGAATCGCCCCAAGGTTCAAGATATTTACAATCTGGTGTTTTTTTGTGTTTTTTTTTTTTTTTTGCAGATACGGAAACCCGCTTCTTATAATAAATCATGTGCGTGGTTCGAGGGCGGTATACATGGCAGAGAGTGGGTATCGCCCAGTTCCATGTTGTTCATGATCAAAGAGGTATCATTACTGTGTGTTTTTTAAAGGGCGGTAGTTGTCGCGTCGGGCATGTGCGATATTTGTGTTGATGAACATTGATTTTCCCATAATCCAATGCGCTTTTCTAATGAAATCACGAGTACGAGTTTTGCCCTTTGAGCCACTTGCACTAATTACCGTCGACAACTCCTTCGATATCATCCAAACACCAAGAAAATACCTAATTAAATTTTGATAACCTCTCAGTTTGTACTAGTTGGTGTACGCAACAGTCAAAATTGCCATCTTTGTTTATATGATACCCATATCTCGCGCATGCGCGGCGCGACGACTACCGCGCTTTAAGTATGCCTTTTGATCGCTTGGTTGGGCGCTATTGGGAAATATTGATGAGTCATTATTGAGTAAAAAAGGTTCATCTGCCGAAGTGTGTGCATTTGGTGAAAATCGGGTTTGAGATATTGAGAACTGTCCGAGACCTCAAGCTATTCAGTCAGTACCCTAATTCTGTTACACGATACACATTTAATTTCTCAGTTTAAAGACAATTGCACAATGCTGATTAGAATTAGTTGTTCACATTTCATTGAAGGTGAGAATCTGATGAGCTATTAGTGTGTCTATAATTGTATGAATGTGTCAACATTAGCGAAATAAACGTGAAAGTTTTAGTTGCATTGTATCCACTGATTTAAAAGTTGCCTTATTTTAATCAAATTTGCTACAATTCAGTCAAATTAGCAACAACAAAAAAGTGTTGGTTTCAGTGAATATGATATGCAAATTAGTATTCCCTGTCAGTGACATAAATTACTAAAGTGTTGTTGAACATTCTTTGCTTGTTAGCGATTACACATCACAAAAAAATCAACACTGCATTGTCTTGTATTGTAACACGAATATACATATTGCACTTGTGTTGTTGTTGTTGTTCAGTTCGTAAAAACTAAAAATAAACACATCTGCAAAACGTTATTTTTAATGAAAATTACTTTTCTGCTATCAAAGCGCACATATCTATTACCCAAGAAATTGGCGCCTGCCACACAAGAGAAGTGCTCCATACAACTGCATGATTTCAAAATCCGTACGTCAGAAACTGATAGTTAACAACCCCGTTTGACAACACCGAATGAAATTGAAAACTGAACCGTCTCGGTCTACCTACAGACATTCTTGTCAAATGCACTCATCGCACTATATATCACTATTCAAATAAATAAATGGATGCTGGTCACGCTACACTGTTTTACTCAGCAACGTAGCATTCATGGTGCATGACCAACTCTGATCTATTGTGTTGGTGTATTACAGATGGTGGAGAACTATGGTGTGGACCCCGTGGTTACGAAAATGATAGACTCATTAGACTGGTATATTGTACCTGTCCTAAACGTCGATGGATATATCTATACGTTTGTAGTAAGTCGTCAGTTTACATGTTTGTTCCTCCTTAGTCATATAATGGGCGGAAATACTGTACAATTAAATCGCCAATAGGAATGATTACATTGCAAACAATATTATTAGGTCACGTTTTCTGATCCCGTATTCCTCCAAAAGCGGTCTTGATTTGAAATAAACACGCTGATGGGCGATGTGCTTTGTAATGAACATAACAACACTTGCAAACCTTTGTCATAGAACTAAAAGGTTGACTAGTTATACACAAAAACTTACCATGCTTTGCTCATTGAACTCGAACGCTATAAAGTAATTCATACAATATGTTACAATTAGTCTACAATGAGTAAGCGCCAATCGGCATAACGATGCTAAGTTATTTGTCTGTGCCGAAATCGTATCTGAAGTGCATTATATTAAATATATTTCAGGATCGATTGTGGCGAAAAGACCGGAGTCCGAATAACGGATCTTACTGCGTGGGTACAGACCTCAACAGAAACTGGTCGTTTGAATGGGGAGGTAAATATCGTGGCAAGACTATACAATTATTTTCTGGTGGTGGTGGGGGGCGTTGTGATGAGAGTAAACGCAATATACTAGTACTTCAACGAAACATTATAAACACATCGACTGTTTTTTTTCCCATTCATATTTGGCCCGTCTATATTGCTCTTTTTTTTATTTACGACTGTTTGATTTGAGATATCGCTTAACGTTCGGGTGGGCTTCGAATCACGAGATAATTTATTGTTTAAGTTGTCAATACAAATAATAACGGACATCTTTCAATCCCCGGCGACGCTGACACAGTGTCATCGAAATCTTTGACCAGGCAAAATACATCCAACACGCACGCCATAATATAAATATGAAATATTATTTGACGATGTTTACCTGAAATCAAGATTTTGTTTTGAAAATTGCAGGGCCAGATTCACAAACGAACCCCTGTTTCGTGACGTATCGGGGAACAGGCCCAGCATCGACTGTAGAAGTGACTGGAACTGAGAATTATTTAAGAAATTTGTCTGATAAACTAGTGCTCTTTGTGGACTGGCATTCCTTCTCTCAGCTGTGGATGGCACCTTGGTCGTATACACCAAAAGTTAATGAATTTTACGAAGATCACGTGAGTATATCCCGCGTACTAATTATACTAAAATTATAAACTTCTAGATAACACTTATTGATTTATTCGTACTTTTTTAACGGCTTCGCCAAACTATTTCTGATTATACAAATATGGTAGTTTGATGATACACAAATGAACAGATATTTACTGTGTCAAATGAGGCCGCTCACGACTGTTTTTTAGGGGGGTTCTGGCAAAATAATGAAACAAATGGGAAAAATTACTCAAAAAAGCAAAAAATTAAACACCTGTTGCAAAATATTTTGCAGTGTGTTTGTTTATTTCCTTCGTTGGAACAGCGACGAGTACCATATTTAATTACGTCGTGCATTGTACTTTGACTTGCGAAAATGGCCAAACGTTGATGTTGTAATATTCAATACAACATCGATGAGGAATTTAGAACTTCACCAAAAATGTAGTTTCCTTTTTTCTTTTGTAGATGAAATTCTTGGAGGCGGCTGTCACGAAACTGCAATCTGTTTACGGGACAAAGTATAGATATGGGCCTGTGTACGAAATTATTTGTGAGTGAGAGTCTATTTTAAAGTAGAGGGGTTGCCACCTGTGCACGTTCGGAAAGCGACGACAAAGGTAGACGCTAGTTTGTAAACAGCGTCACACTATGACCGTCGGCCGCATGCGCAGATGACGACTCCCCCGCTGTAAGATATAGTTCATTTCATATACACTAAGCTGTGAGTTCAAATTATAGTTTTTCCAACAAATTGTCTTTTTTAGTGATAATGCCTCACTGAGATCGACTGAACTGAATGCCATGATACTGCCAAAGGTTACAATTGTCACTATAGGTCCCACAGCGGCATATACAACGAATGTAAAATTATTGTTTTACACAAAATATTGAAGCGGGAGGGTCGTCACCTGCGCACGCGCGGGAATTGAGTCCCAATCGACGACAACAACACACGCTAAAAACGCAAATGTTCATGGGCAGACGCTTGTTTGTAAACAATGACACGCTATGGCCATCTGACGCATGCGCAGGTGACGACTCCCCCGCTTTAACGTGCGCTGCCTTAACGTTTCTACTTGAATCAGTCACGATGACGTTGCGCCGCGTCAACCCATTCAACGTGTTTTTTCTCCTATACGTGTAGCATAAATTCCATTTGAATAAAGGACGATGCACTGTTGATTGTTGCGTGTCACCAGGGCAATAATGGCAATATCACGTCCGTATCGAATATAACGTTGTGGAGGGTTCATTACTGTTGTTATAAAAAGACTATGATATGTTTTTCATGGTCGACGACATTATTACACATTATTCGTGCATTGACCGGTATTGTATGTTTACTGGATGGAACGTGTTACTGATCGACCAAGGCGAACGCTCAGTTTCAATAATCGGCATCGCAATGTATCATAATTCCACCTACATACATACATTGAATTATATACCTTAAAAATCAACGTAACACACATATAGTAGCATTCTTCTTTGATGAATACTGCATTTGCCCGTCCCTGTATTTTTATGGTCTATGATTAAATACAAGTTTATTATTCGCCACCTTATCTTTGTATATGTTATCAGATTCCGCTTCAGGTGCAAGTTTGGATTTTGTGTTTGGTGAACTTGGAGTTAAGCATTCTTACGCAGTAGAACTTCGAGACAAGGGATACTACGGTTTCTTGTTACCCAAAACGCAAATCATACCCACCTGCATCGAAGCATGGGAATCGGCTAAAGCCGGCGTGATGTACCTCTTAGAAGAAGAAGGAATCTAGTTCCGTTTAACTGCCAAGAAGTGACGCCATGATACATACACCCGCGTGAGTACCGCGGTGTTCCGGCAAGAGAAAACAGAATACGAACGTCATCTGTGTGTTGATTAAAGTGTGCCAGGTTATCTCGTTATTCAGGAATTTTTACAAACATTTTTTTTTTATAAAATGAATCTAATCATTGATATTTAGCAGTATTAATATTATTATATGAAGTCTTATAAAAAAAACACGTCGATTTGGGGTCGATAAGTGAACAATGCCTGAAGTCAGCCCTTATTATTTTAAAACACCCTTTTTATATTACGAAAAAGTGGAATAACGACCGCGTGACCACCAGTGCTTTGATTGGACCTCGAGTACTGTTCACCATTTCATCGAATCGCTCATGTATGTACATCCAACGAACGACAGAGATGGCACGCAAGTAAAATCAGTCATACTAAAACAATATATAAGTTATTTTTTCAAACAATGTAATTGACGTCATACAGGATAGCTGAAAGAGTCCCATATGTGTGTTCAAAATAAAACATGCGCTTATGCAGTTTTCAGTGTCAACATGGTCGCATCTACATACACGTACCCGCATGATGAACATTGGACTCTTATTGTGTCACAGTTCCTCAACACTGTCGCTCCATGAATTGCCGTGAATTGCGACGTAGATTAATAATACTGACTTATCAGGCGTGTACAGGTCGAGTATAATAGCGTTGAATGGTAATTGAATACTTAACAAATAAATAAACACGACACTTATAGTACACGTGTTCATTTCTTCCTTCCTTGATTAACTATTTCATGACGTAGATTAGTAGCTGTATGAAAACGAGTTTCAAGAACTCTATTTATAATACAAATGAATGTGTGAATGTGAATGGGAGTTCGAGCGTATCGAGCAATACGGTTGAAATAAGTCTTCAGTCTTCACTCTTTGAACCCAGTGTCACGTGACTTTGAAGAATAGAACCGCCTACACCTCCAGATATTTAGACCATAGAGCTAAAACAATAAATCTTTTTTTTAGCTCCGTGTCTAGACATACACATGTATCATATTTTGCCAGAACGGTAGTCGAAGCAGAGAACGAAGCTACACGTGGCATATAAAATATAACATTTCGGGTTTCCACTGAACAGCGCCAGAGAGAGAAAGTATTTGACAAACACAGATTTGAAAGCGCTGCAACAGTTTAACGTTTCATATTCCACTCTTTCTTGGACCTGACTAGAAAAAACAGGGTTTGAAAATGAAACCAAAAATTCTGTCACATCGGTAATTTGCATATCAGCGCATTGCCTAATAAGGATCACAGTATTTTCACAGATCAGCGTATTCGCTTGACAGAGAGAGAACACGGTAGGCATTGGTATTTTTTCATATCAGTGAAAATGGTCAATAGTAAGATATTTTCCTTCGTATCATGGTTTACCACAGTATAGCAACAATGACCACGGGACGTTATCAATATAATATTTTAAGCATATATGTTGAAAAGTTTACTTTGTACAAAGCTCTATGCCCTACAATAGCACTATCTTAACCTAGTCAAGCACTTAACATAATACTTTTCTAATACTGAACGCTAGATGGGTCACTTGATTTGATTCCCGAAGCTCCAAATCCACTTCCGATGATCCAGAATGTTTTCAAGTTGTCTGTTGTAAAATCAAGTGCTAGTGAAAACTCTCCAGTTAATGACATTGGATTCAAGTGCTAGTCATGGTAATCACGTGGAGTCTGTAACAGCTGTAACGCAACAATTTGGTCAGTAACACCCATTGTTAGTCACGGTTTCGGGACGAATCGGGAACTATTAATTTAAATTGTGGGAGTTGGGGGCAAATACAAGTCGCGTGGATTTATCGGGCCCGGCGGCAATTTGCGTGTGAATTTGGATACGATGCCGTATAACATTTTGAACAAAATGTGTAGATTTATGGCATGATATGAATAGGGAATAGTGACGTCAAATTGCCAATGGTTCAGAGCAGCTCACTTCAAACTTTACTGATGTCATCACGCATGCGCACACGCTGAATTCTTCGTTTGCAAAATTTCATTTTAATTCAAGTTGGATATGTTATATTTGGGCATTCGTTTCGCATTAATAATGTAATACTTGAATTATAATATTCTATAAACTACGCCATGGGTACGATGGTTCAAAGCAATGCACAAAACTAACAATGCACAATTCTCGCAGTTTACGTGAGAATAATAATCAACACATATTAAACAACCCACGTGATGTATTTATTTATCCATTCACGAAAAAGAAATCAATTCAAAAATGTGTGTGATGTTCACTATTAAGTCATGCGTATGTTCGCTTCCGGCAACGTTTCGCTTTCTAATACAGTATCTCCCAATGCTCTGATTGCAGCGAAGGTTTCTTCACCACTTGGAATGATTTCTTCTGCAGGTAAAATGAAACTATCCCCTCGCAGTTCAACTACGTGAGTCAGAACTATACCAGCTGAGCCGTAACCCCAATCTTCGCTGCCTCCAGACGTGAGATCTGTGTGGAAATGTAACATGTTTATAGCAGTTTATCAAGTCACTAACTTAAATCTGGCGATGATTATCCTGAACGAGTCTGGGACATAGCGGACCAATTACGAGTTGGTGGGTTGGATGATGTATTCAATTACCCCACAACGTTTTCCCTGGTGTGTAGGATTTCGTAGCTCATCGACCCCTGGTTCGATCCAATATAGTGGATAGGTACATGATTAGGTTATGTATTCGGGCAATAGATTCACTTGGTCCAGAAACCTACAAATGCTTGTTTCCAACATGGTCCAGCAACTATTTCTGCTACACTGCAGCCGGCGTTTTTTTTCAAGTAACGCTACCAAGCATTCCGCCGTGTGGTCACATAATTGTTATAAAATCAACTCAAATTATCATTTTAGTAATTACTCACACATTGTAGCAGATTGTCCGTATACATATTCTGTACCATGTACAGCCGTCAAGGCCTCAACGCAGCGTTTGTTCGAAGTATTCTGAAAATGGGAAAAGACATGTGTATCGTACGACATGTATATGAGTAATTACATTTTACGTACCTCAAAATGAGATTCTCAAGTTAGAAATGCAAATAAAAATGGTACCAAAAATGGTAGAAGAGGATGCATATCAGTTGCACCTCGTAACTGGACCAATTGTAATAGTGAAATTTTAAATAAATAATAAAATGTACTTGAAATCTCGAGAATGGCTAACCCCTTCTGAGCCGAAACACAACATGTAATTAGCATACTAGTACATTTCAAAATAAACATCGCGTGTACGCGTCTGGTGCGGTAGCACTGGTCAATAAATTGAAATATTTAAAGTATTTTTATGTAATACCAGAACAAATAATTCATTTAATTGCTACACGTATTATGTATTCTCTCAACTTTGAAAAATTGGGACCCCAATAAATCTACTGCATAAGTGCCACCATAGACCTTAGAAAAGAGAGGTCTATAGAGCCACATAGATTGTCATAGAATAATGGTCTGTCAAAGATGTTAACTAGTGGCGGTTTCTCTCTCCACTTCTCTGTGGGTCGTGGGATGAGTTATTTTGACAAGGTACGGCAATTAGTCTGTCACGTGATGCTTATGAAAAACAAATAATAAGCTAGTATGGTCAAATGTGTTTTCATGTATATTAAAGTTTTCTAACAATATATGGTGAGAATGAAGGTTGGATGAAATAACAGACATTGAATTCTTCATTCAAAAATGTCATAACACTCTTCCTGCTACTTTAGTGTAAATAACGTACAATTAGGATCCCAGAACAGGAAACCACATATCCATGGTTTGATGCAACATAATTAGATTGCCTCACAAACCAATTAAAGTTGTTTATAGTTGTTTGATAGCTACAAACTATATTATAAAATTTGTTATATACCGGGTACTTGTTAAATGTTAATTGTTTTACCTGATACTCAAGGTGCTTTGTTGAGTCAAATGTGTAGCCCCATGGACACATCCATATCTGTCCGTACGAGTGGAAGTCGACGAAGGCTTTGAAGCTTGGATCTTGCAGAATAAACTTGGTAACAGAGTCTATTTCAATCTCCGAGTGTGGATGACTACCCCTGTACGTACTCGCACATGGAATGCCAGATGATCCCTCGCCAAAAAGGTTGAAATAAAATGAAATAAACTTTGTTACGTATACAAAAAACATGACATTGAAACAGAGACGGTGTTCGAGTTAGACGCGTTTCAGATTTGAACTTTCTCCACAGTTACGGGGAGCAAGCTGACTATAGTCTTTCTATAGAGGAAACATTATTTTTGATTTGATAACCATCTCGAATTGAATACTATAATTTTATTGGAACTATAAGGCATAGTTGTATAACACACCGCATTGACCAACGTTATACATTCTTCAAGCTTACCTCCCCACATGTAGTCGAAATTCCTGTTCCCATCTGTGCCGATGCACGTGGAACCATCATTGGGTGATCGAGTTTTACGCCACATACGATCCTAAAATTAAAAGCAATGTTGTGTATACATGTTTTAAATATCGAAATCAAATAACACTTTTACTGATTCTACTAGCTCATTCAACAGTAATTGAATGACAGACGAATATTCTGAGTGACGTCGCATAACTTAAAAAATGCACCTCGCAACAGTGCCCTCTCGACATTTTATATATACTCTCCGAACAACACAATTAAGTTTGTTTTTTTGTAAGATATTTGGCAAGGCCGGCCACAGTGAGACGTGATAGTGCCAGCATTTTGGGATTCGTGGGAAAATGTATATAATATGTCAAGGCGTACCAGTACAGACATTGTATTCCATACATCTTGGCAGTTTTGTGTAATAAATCATTTTCTATACTTCCATAATATGTAAAAAAAAATCCCAACAATCTGTTTGATGCCAGCTGATTGCCCCTTTGAAACCATAGCTGACAACCACAAAATACGGCATTATCTCAAGATGTTATTTGATTTAGATAATATTTCTTCAATCATTAATAAGATTATATTAAATTGAATATTTCTGTTTGTTTCAGATGCTGGCGTTATCGAAACGCATATACGTGAGACTTTATTTCAAATTTCCCCAACCCCAACCCGCGCACAATTGTATCATCCATGGCTAGTCATTTGTCATAGAATTTATTTGAATTGACTCAAAAATTACAAAATTATGTTTGCCAAAGCATTCTCGAAAACGTAAAAATAGTGTTGGCTTCAAAAATAACAATATTTCTTAATTGAAATAAAGAAAACTGAAATCGATTATGCAAATACGCAAGAACGCTCTACGATGTTTTTAATACGCCATCACAAACTACGTATATATATAAGCTTGATCGACGGAGATGTATACTCAATTGAGCTATGTTCAGTTTCATTATTGAATGTGTACCCTATTTAATTAAATGTGTTACAATTAATACATTTACTCAACAGAACACAACACCCGCAGCCCACACCCCCACCCCCACGGGGTCGTATTGACTTACACCATTGACATCGTGGGTATGTGCATATCCATCTGCATTCAACACAGGCAACATATACCAGTTCAATTTGTCCACTAGTTCAGTAGTTTTTTGATCGACACCATAACCATCGGCAAACTGTCAAATAATAAAATCAAGCACAAAATTTTCATTTCATTTCTATAGCTTGTTGCGAAACAATAACGATAATGTTTAGACTATAGTAAAGTGCCTGTGAAATGCACAACCACACATTTCCCGTTTTGGATTTGTGTTCCACTGAAATAGACCGTTATTGTTTTTTTTTATTTGAAAATGATTACTCGAATTCGAGTAAATTTGAAATATTTCTCGTGTTGTAGCCACGCGCATCTATCCTGAAACAGTCGACTTTTTCCGGCTTTCCGACTCTAACCGAAGTAGAAGTGCGCCGCCAAACGCCAAAATATTTATATGCTATACTTTTATGATACGGCGCAATTTAGCGATGATATTAACGATATATATATATATTTTTCTGTCGGCGTTTGTTTTGAAACGTTGTGTTTTTGGCGGAATAGAACAAATTTGGGATGGACATTCTCCTTATACCGTCATACCATAGATTCCTATGCGGAACAACTTTCATCATTTATAAAAGAACAACTTGGATATAAAGACAGGTGCCGAAAATTTAAACCTGACACACTTTTTAAAGAACCAGATTCCGGAACAGCCCACCGCGTCGGCTTTCAAAGAAAGAGGAGCGTCGGGTAAGTATTTCAAATGTTTTGAGATTCTGAATAACGTCTTGTGGAGACAATATAGTTCGTGTTATGTAAGAGGTAGCAATGACATGACTCAAAAACTGATGCGTCGGTCAACCAGAAAATCACCCAGCACTCGCACGCAATTGTTCTTAATTACGCTTGTTTTGTGATTGGTGTTGACTTCTGTGATTTTTTCTTGCAATTTGATCTGCCTAATAAGTAGGCTATCAATATTTTGTGTTTAAATAACATGATAAATAACAATATTGATGTACCAATAAATGATTTTGTGTCAGAAAATAGCAGGCATTGTAAATGCTCGAAATGTGTATGCCTGTCTAGAAAAAAAGACTCCTGCACCTGGAAATTCTATGTTTTAATTGAAGCCACTGTGAGAGGAATACACATACTAACCAGTTGAGTCATGTACAGCATGGTAGCCGGCGATATCCACTCGCGAGCGTGGATCCCACCTTCTAGAAACAAAGATGACACAGTTGCTGTCGATGTCCCGATCTAAACGTGTACAATCAAGGGAGTCATGGGAAAAAAAAGACACAGAGACAAAAACAATTAGATATATGGTAAAAACAGAACTTAAAATAAATATAGTAAAAAGAATAAGTTTGTGAAATACTAATATGTTGACAGTCGTAAAACATAAGAAACATAATGACAACTTGAACTTTCTTTATTCAATACTGAAGTTACTTTCTATACCTTGACTCCACGCAGTGGGCGGCCCTCGTAAGAACTACCTATAGTGAAGACAGATGATATGGTTGGGTAAGTGGCAACGAATTCGTCCACCCATTGATTAATCTGTGGGCAAGAGAAATAAAATCAGTGATGATGCAAACCAATATGTTGGTATACGTATATGACATGACTCAAAAACTGATGCGTCGGTCAAACAGAAAATCACCTTAAAGCGGGAGTGTCGTCACGTGCGCACGCCTGGGAGTTGAGTTCCCAAGCGACGATAACAACACACGCTAAAAAACGCAAAGGCTCATGGGTAGTGCTAGCGCTTGTTTGTAAACAATGACACGCTATGGTCACCTGACGCCATAAAGCTGATAATGCGTCAACGCAGCAAATTAAGTAAACTTATTTAGGAATACCACACACTCACCTCGTCATATGTGTGGTAAATTTCGTAATTGAACCCTTCCACGTCGATCCCAGGTCTTGAACTCATTGCCTCTCGTTCTTGATCGATCTGATCCTGTATGTTTTCAACGTTTATGGTGAACTCCATTCCATTCATAAGAATCAAGCTCTTGAGATCATCGGCAAAGTCAGGCGTTGTCATGATGTCCACAAATCGTCCGACCATTCTTGGTTCCTTCCAAAAGCTTAGCTATTTATTGAAAACATATCATATTTTGCATAAATATATTTACACATAACGATGTGTTCTACATTGTGTCTGGCGAGAAAGATACATATCTTATTATACGGTGTAACCTCATTATAACGAACACTTTCGGGAGGGGTCTTACAAATAGTTTGTAAAATACTGTGAATTGTTCACTATAATGAGAGCAGATTGAAATATATTGGGTTTGTTATGAATGGGATACATGCATTGTGTTTTATATCAGAAAGTTCATTATAAAGCTGTTCGTTAAAACAAGGCTGCTGTGTATATGTTTTCATTGAAGAAAAAACCTTGTACATGTACATTGTATGAGACTTGTACGTTTTTTTGGACAAGCGCCCTCTATTGACAAAGTGTGGTAAGTTTAACGTGATAATACCTTCTGAAACGCAGTACATGATTGGATAAAATAAACGCTTGTAATCACGGTCAGCTAGTGTACATGTGATACATCTAATCAATCTACCGACACTTACTATTTTAAGGCAGCCACCCTGGATACGGCTTGAAACTAATTAAAGTTGAGAAACGTTTTTTTGAGATTATCATAAATCAGGTAAAACATACCAAACTTTCACAGCCAAACAATTCGTTTGGGCAACATTAGTCCAACCGCTAACAAAAATCGGCAGAATTCGTCGTGTTGTGTGGAAATCCCTTGCATAAGAACACCTAATTACTAGTACATGAAGAACACACAACTCTTTTCCGGGGTATATGAAACTGAAATCGTCATCTAACTGTAAGGCCGTCGCTGATTTGCTCCAGAGCTAGATGACGATTTCGGTTTTCAAAAAACAAAACAAAATCGGGAGTAGTAAGTAACTAATTTGTGATTTTTGAATTGTGGGTGTGTTTTTCATTCTGATTTTAATATTTGGTAAGTGAATTCCCCAAAATAGCGTTTGTGTTATGCTTATAGGATATTTTTCAAAATGCATTCAAGTGATAGTACCTGAAACCCCTATGATGAAAATGGTTTGGTCACATGACGTAATACAAAATGGCTACATCTAGTTGGATCTAGTTGCCTGATATAATTTTTGGTCATAGTAATTTATACGTGTGTACAGTCATATAAATGCTAAATATTTGGGGTCGGGGGTTAAAATATGCTCATCACCTGATACACATGACATATTGTACTGTAATTTCAGTTTAGTGTGCAATCAATTTCTGGTTCTATGTTATATCGTTTCATATCGCTTCTCAACACCATCACAAAACATTAATTTTCATAAAAACGTTTGATTATATACGTTATACATTTGCCAACTGGCGGTGTAACATTGAAAGCCAAAATTTGTGACATATCGCAAACATGGTAATAGGCAACACCAGATACATTTACTCACCTTATCCAAGTTGTCATTGTGAATTTGCATAAGAAGTTCAAGTTCATTCACATTCTTTGGAATCACTCGAATAACTTGGTATCTGTAGATCAGTCAAATATAAGAAAGATATGCGCATTTAACCCTAAAGTCAACTGTAATCGTTCACAAAATAAAACCCACGCTATTTTTTTTTTTCACATTTTTTTTTTTCAATTCGGTGATCAACGCATGTAACCAATAGAACGTTATGTCAATCAGCAACAATATTCATAGGAAAATACATAGAAATTGTCTTAAGGTAGCACCAACATTTTAGCGGCAAATGACGGCGATTAAGTTGTCAACACCTTCTATTCAAGTAAATCTATATTCAATGAAGGAAAGTCTATATAATAAGGGATTAATCGTATGGCATAAGTTATAATACGTTTTCTTACCCATCGTAACGCACGTATGCAGCTGCATAGGCAACCAGAAGAAGCACAGCGGCGAATTTCATCGTGGTGAAGTACGAGTCCGCTCAAAAAACGTAAAGCAATGGCCCACACCAATCGTGCTAATGTATAAATATATTATCATTTGCAAACCTACAACCAATAGGATCTTTTAGACAGTCAATTAATTATTGTGCAAATAATGCAACGTGTTCGTGACAAGCAGACCTACGATTACATATACGACATGAAACAAACCTGCAATGTTATCTAAATCCTGCGTCGTCACCTGGCTAAATTTACACAATCTATTTACGGATAAAAAAATTACGTCCTATTTCAGTTATTTTCCACAGTTACCTCTTTATTATAACTATTTGGTTGACGTACAAATAGTTTGGGAAGGGTTCAGTATAACGAAGCCCATAATACATTGAGTGCGAGACATGCAATGTGTCCAATATAAAGAGGTTACAGTGTACTTATTGTTTCAGTATAGTGATATACAAACACTCAAATTGGTGTTCCTGCATGTTTGATATGTAGATATATGACGTTCTTATTAAAAATTATGGTAACACATGCTCTCTCAACTTCTTTTTTAAAATGGCTAGCCCAGTTACTTCGATAATTTATATGTAAATCAATTTGATTTATTTCTCTTTAGGTTAATTCATTTAATTTTGATAACTTCAATTTTCTCGTTATCTTATTACAAATTAGGAACGGCGGGACTATATCAGTCGCCAGTCTGCTAGTATTAAGTTCAGGTGGTTATATCATAGAACGATAATTATTGATGGAAGGATTGTTGTCAGAAAGTAATCTAATGACGGTGAAATTGAATGATTTTTTTGTCACATTTATATATTTTTTACAATTGTCTGAAGACATTCTGCCTCAATATTTTTTAAGCGTAATTTTAATTTGCCATGTGATGGTAGTATAAATTCTGGAAAAAGTCAAAAGTTTTTGATAGCAGAAATACTAGAAAGAGATCTTACTTTCAAGTTTTCAAAAAGTTGTTTGGAATTCTTGTCATTTTAATGCCAGTTTGTGGTTTCAGTCAACCTGTAACACATAGCGTTAATATGACTTGCATAGCGTTATTGCAATAGACCATTTTCCGTACACTGCGAGAATCACGCGTTATGCGTGAAATCGAACGTAAAAACAGGACAAACAAAGGTCATAGCGTCGTAGTCGCGTCAAACATCGCGTGGGATTCGACAAACGCGAAAGTATTTCGGGGACATTTCCATGCTTAATAATGTGCTGTCCACATTTGATGATAGGCAATTTCGATTAAGTAAGGGTATTCGGAAGCAATATTTCTCTGTCGAAGATCGGCCGGTCAATGTAAGCTGCGAAATAAAGAAATTCTAGTTCAAAATCAAGTCGTTCGATTTTTGCGGCAGACGTTCGACGCGCGTCTTCCATGCATCTCGCGAGATCTCGCAATTGTTCGGAAAATCACCTATTTCTAACACATTGTATCAACCGTAAGAGAACGAAACACTTTTGATGTTAAATCTGTTGAGACACAAATGTATTTCACTGCATACATACATACATTTGTTGGACTACAGATCTCATAGGTTCCATGCTAAATTAAATAAAACACCATTATATTATCACGTTTCTCACTTAATTGTTCGAATTACTATAAATTGAATTCCCACAAGCCTATTGTGCACTGTAATGACATTTTTGTTGATATTTGCGCAATTTATTATTCACAATTTTTGTGTTTGACTTCTACACATACAAGGTTATTACTAAGTATTCACGTAGAGACAGTGGCGGGAGTATCGATCGATTAGGTAGCAACATATTTTCTTAATCAATAACTTATAATAATTCATCTTCCCCATTCAACTAATTGGTGTATTGATAACTGAGCCCGTGGAACTGACAATTACATCGACGCCATGCATTACAGAATGACGTCATTAGGCGGTGACTGGAGGTCATGTTATAGACATCTTTATATATAATTACAGGCATTACATTACGAACAAGAACAAAGACGAATTCAAATTACCAACCACGACGAGTAGGCCTTGCCACTGTAAGGAGACGCGCACCACGTTACACCAAACTATGAAAATACAGCTCAAATTACAGGGGGGCAACGTGCAGTGAACTCGGACAATATGACATTGTTTTGTGGTGGAATGGTTTCATCTACAACATTGTTTCTTACGGGCAAAACAGGGAACTCCCGGGAAAAGGACTTATTATTAATCTAAACTTCGATTAATCTAGTCTTGGTCACTAACTTCAAATCCAGAAGCATGCGTATGCATTGTTTATCGTGTGTAAGCGTTTTGCTGGTATGTGGTCGAAATGTGAAATAGCAAGTTGTATTATAGTCCAGCTTCTGATGCTTATGTTCATTATTTCAATAACAATTTACTGATGTCACAAAAGATATTGATATTTACATGTAATATTATAAGAAGGGTCGGCAAAATGTGATAAAGACAAAAAAGAGGTAATGAATGAATTTCATGCAAATAATCAAGTACAAGAACAAAGCAAGATGTTTCCATCTTTATAACATTAGCCCCCCCCCCTCCCCGCTTCAGCCACAGTCCAACGACTGTGAACATATTGCGCAATAACGACTGTTATAATCTTCTAAAAAACAAACCTTTGTTTTTCTTACGCGTGGACCGCCATATGTGGTATACACACGCTTATCATTAAAACCACGAGACGATTGCACGCAATAAACAAAAATCATGATGTGCATATATGCCTGTGTGACTACAGGTTGATTTTGTAGGTTGATACTTATCTTAATGGCGGCAACCTAATGTTGCATCATCATATTTTATTTGTTCATTTGCAAATCGTGAAGCGAAATTACCAGATATTTGTAAATGGTAAAATGTATTCCTTACAACTTGTTTCGCATGTTAAACAATGAAGTGATATTCTCTGAATAATTATTGATTGTGTTAGCATTCGTGTCAGTGGTTAATGAATCTTTATAGCGACATTTCCTTTAGAAGAAGCCCACTTCAGTACCCAGAATTCGTTATTGTTTATCAGATGTTAGGGTATAGAGATAGGCATCTACAGAATTGTTATTATTGTACGATGTTCTTTTGCATAAGTAATTAGTCCCACAGAACGACAACAACGCACGCTAAAAACAGATGGGTAGACGATTATTTGTAAACATCAACAAGCTATAACCGTCTGGCGCATGCGCACGTGTGGACTCCCGAGCTTTAAGTAAATAAACAACTGCTCATTCTAACGCAAACAAATCGGGTCATCTAAAAAATACATTTTAAAAACAAGTTTATGAATGTTTAATTTGTAAATAATTCATTATTTTTTTCACATGTTTTTACCACTTTATAGATACGGTTGCAAGTTATCTATAAAAGGTCATTGTGACTATTGCAATCACATAAACAAAAAAAATAGAAAATTTAAAAATTAAGGTCACTGAGCATCAACATGCTTTGGAATAAAAAGATAAATTTATATTTTGTTTTCTTTTGGACATATCTGTATATAAATGTATATGCGTGAATATGTAAAAAACTATATGCCTAATTCATGGAGAGTGTATTTGTGTTTCATACCTATTAAATTATTCTAAAAATGTATCATTATGTCAATTATGGATTTCAACACATACTCTATTCTGCAATATAATCCGACTTCGTGTTACAGTGGATCACTTACCAATAACACAATGTTTAACCACGTGTTGTCAAGCATGCTAACACTCACTATTCTAAAATCGGGTAAATTTCTCTTGATAATTAAAAACTAATTACATTTCAAACTCCATTACTGGAAAATAAAGAATATCTTGTATTTTATTCAGCTAATTTGTTATAATAATAACATATATTACAAAGATATGGGAATATTGTATCACGAATATTGTGACAACTGGTGTGGGTGTGGGTGTCCCACTGGGTGAAGTACCTTACTTTGCAGTAAATATCAGTCATATATAGAGGTATATGATTTTGCAAAATTATAATAAAAATTATTATGGTGGATAAATGCATTATCTGAATTATTACTGTTTAAAATGCATATTTCAGAAAAGTAACTACACTGTATTATGCGGTTACAAAATGGCGATTGTCTTGCTCACAATAACATCAATATGCAACTACATTCCGTATTTCGCTATGTAAGGGTAGTAATTGGTAGACCGTGTGTCGAACAATGTGCTCATGTTACGTAATTATTACAAGGCGGTCGGGCTAGCTGTTTAGAAACCGTGAGGGAAAGTCAAAACAAAGCCAGAAGACCCTGGTCTGCCACTGACCTATATCTGCGCGCGTTACATCAAATGTCTCACCACCGCATGTCACAAACTTGCTTATCAATTTCAACAATGCGTGCAATGAACAAATCGTTATTACATGTTATCGATATTAGATAGATAGATGCTGATATGTAAATTAAGGCGGGGTTTGTAGGTTGAATCATATCTTCGTCGCGTGCGTCTAATATCACATCCATATGTCTTATGCCCTGTTTCAAACTGTTGACCTAACATTCATATTTAATGAATTTTTTTTTTCAACTATTTTAAAATTTATATGAATACAAAACGATAGTAACACTCTGGGAACGTGTATATATTGTTTCAATAATCGTAGAAAAATATCTGCCGTAGAACGCGCTTTTTTGCCACATTTAAATTAAGGCAAAGCCGTATAATAACATATCAACAATTCTACAATGGTTACCAGATGTTGCGTTTCTCATGCAAACTACTGACGTGTAATGAATTACTGTTATTTAATATAAATAAAACCAATTGACTAGTTGATTCACTTCAATTAGTAGTTCTCCTGAAGATATGTGGTGTAAAATTCTCATTGTGGTGTTGGGCATTTCCCTCGCCAACGCCGAAACACGCTATGACGGGTAAGCGTTTCACTTCGATTTTTGGAAACTGCATGCATCGCCACATACAGACAGACAGATGGACAATTTACAATGCACACTTTAACTATTTTCAGTACACCAACCTAATTTCACGTCACTCTTCAGGTACAAAGTACTGCGCATCCTGCCCAAGACCGAATTTGAGGTGCGCTACTTGAGAACGGTGCAAGAGAAGGGCGTGGAAATAGAGGTAAAGCTCACTAATATATCACACATACACATAATAAAAGAGTTCAAAAGATGGAACACAGTTGAACCATAACATGGAACACCGGCGAAAACCTCCCCGCGCATTGACTTGCGATACCAAACAGGAATCACGGTAAAAAAATGGAATTGTATACGATGAAGCGACGTCCCAATCACCTCATGTTATTTTAATATGATTATGTCAGATGTATTTTCCTGTTGTTTTCTTGAATTCCACTTTATACTTCTCTAGTTGGATTTCTGGCAAGAGCCTACCACTGTGGGTAAATACGTTGATGTCATGCTCAGTGAAAACCAAGCCAACGTATTCATGAGAACTCTGTCTTCTATGGCCATGGAGGCAAAAGTTTGGATAGATGACGTTCAGGGCATCATAGACGAACAGGCGGCGTCTAGGTTAGAAAGAAGTGACGCCCTCGATAACTTTTATAACGTATATCACACGTTTGATGAGGTTAGTATACTTTTCAACATTTGAAGTGACAGTCGTTATTGGTAATGTTCTTTAAACTGTTGATATACTTTAGGTAGTTATAGAGTTAACAATTCTTCGTGGATAAATGATAACAATGCGTCTGCATTAAACAAAAACTGACTGTATAGTCAAATATTATTGGATAAAGGTTTCACTCGTTTTACTGAACAGAAAAAAGTTGTTTTGGATATACATGTTTTTGTATATTATATTATTTTGTGAAAATGAAGTATTTCAGTCACTCAACCTTGCTTTATTGCTAAAACTTTAAACTTTAAAAACAGTACCGAGGTTAGGAAATCTTGCAATTTATAAACCACGCGACATTCCCAATAATTCAACTTAAATAAGTGCATTATATCGTATGTAGGCATTTATAATTTATAATAACATTGTCTGTTTAAAAGTGAATACTAATTAAAACCACGACAAAATGCATATATGGTGCTACAGGCTTAATACAAAATGCAGCACAATATTTATAATTTACGCGATTTGTAATGGCTGAGAGGCGTTCTTTTTTAATTCTATCCGCTACTCATTACACGTGCAATAAAGTTATGTTCTGTAGTCTGTGTCCACGACGCATCAACAATCAGACGATGCAATCGACAACCCACTAATATTCGGCAAATGCTCTACAAACGTATAGCAAATTCGGTTGTCAAATTCTAATGATTGCTGTTCTAATGTTGCTGTCGCGCTCCATACAGCGTTGGAATTATTTCTATAGATTTACCCACAAGTGTGTCTTACGCATCTATATCTTGTACCTACAGATAAATACGTGGATGGACACCATCGTAACTACATATCCAAGTCTCGCTTCGCAATTTACAGTCACTACGTCATACGAAGGCCGAAAAATCACTGGACTCAAAGTGCGTTCATTATTAGTCCCCGTTCGGACGCAGTCCGAAAACGGGGACTTATGTTTTTACCTCCGTGTGTCCGTGCGTGCGTGTGTGCGTGCGTCTGTGCGTGCGTCTGTGCGTGCGTCTGTGCGTGCGTCCGGACCTGTATCTTAGAAATGCCTGGACCAATCACAATCAAACTTCACACATACATCATACATGATATTATACATATGCACGTCAATTTGTTTCACGATCTGATTCAAGATGGCGGAATGGCGGCCATTTTTGTGCTAAAAATCATCAAAATCAAGCATTTCTCGGCTGTTTACAGATGAATTTTGTTCAAACTTGGTATATACATTAGACATTATAGGACCTTGATGCACATCATTTTGTTTTACGGTCTGATTCAAGATGGCCGAATGGCGGCTATTTTTGTGCTAAAAATCATCAAAATCAACCATTTCTCGGCTGTTTACAAATGGATTTTGTTCAAACTTGGTATTTACATTAGACATTATGGGACCTTGATGCTAATAATTTTGTTTTTCAGATAAGATTCAAAATGGCTGACTAGCGGCCATTTTGTATTAATGAATGTGGTTCTCGTGCCATATCTCTGACTTGCTTTCACTGATTATGTTCATATTTTAAATATTCATTATACATCATGTCATAGATAGACAGATATATTGGTTTGACGATCCTATTCAAAATGGCCAAATGGTGGCCTTTTTTGTGCTAAACAATCATTAAATATCAAGCATTTCTGGCATTTATGGATGGTTTTCATTCAAACTTGGTACATATATTAGACATTGAAGGTTCCTGATGCACATCATTTTTTTTTCAGATCGGATTCAAAATGGCTGTCATTTTGTTATTTATTATACATCATGTCATAGATAAACAGATATATTGGTTTGACTATCCTATTCAAAATGGCCGAATGGTGGTCATTTTTGTGCTAAAAAATATCAAGCATTTATGGGTGGATTTCGTTCAAACTTGGTACATACATTAGACATTACGGGTTCCTGATGCTCGTCATTTTATTTTTCAGATTGGATTCAAAATGGCTGACTGGTGGCCATTTTGTTTTAATGATTGGGCTTCTAAAGCCATATCTCTTAAATGCTTTGACTTATTATATTTAAATTTTATATGTTCGTTATACATCATGTTATATATATTCATGTATTCAAAATGGCTGATTTTGAATGCTGTTCCAGAGCAATATCTCTCAATATGAACAAGTACGATCAGATACAAATGTCAATCATTTTAATGTAAAAAAATCATTTTCCTGACATGGTTATATTCCACCTATATTACTATAAACAAAACTATATATCTTAAATTTGATAACTAACGGGGACTGTGCCATGCATGGCTTGTTTATTTTAATTTGTGTTATATTCATTGCGTGTGAATATTATTTTCAGGAAGAGAGCTTTCACAGAGATTTTATTATATATTAACATTATGTGTTTATATAGATTGGATCCGCGGGATCAAACAAGCCGGCTGTTTTCCTCTGCGGATGTGAGCATGCACGTGAATGGATTTCAACAGCAGTGATGCTTTACACCGTAGGATTGGTATGTTTATCGCATCCGCTTTAATTGATTGGTTGTTAAATGTCATGTGATACGTGACACTAGATCAGTGATTTCCATATTTTGGCATTAATAATCGCACTGCTATGCTATTTTCTCCAAGTAATACTACTTTAGCAAAATAACAATGTATACAATTGTTAACACAGGATAAGTGTTTTAAAATATAAATGCAATCACTCCTGGTAGAAAAGTAACACACTGTTCAATGCAGTACAACACTGTATACTGTAAAACATGTTGAAAAAACGGCATGCAATTTTAGCGAATTGTTGTAAAATGACGTAATAGCGACATGTTGATGTAGGCGGCCATTTTGAATTGATAATAAAGTCATTAACGAATCAGTTCGCTCGCTAAATTTGCGAAAAAGACATGTTTTACAGTATTGCAAAAGGTCTGTCAGATTTCGAAACATTAGTCTCTTCATTGAGATTGAAATCCAGGTCATTCTAATTCAAAATTTGATCAGCATTGGCTCTTCGGTGCACTATTATCGTAATAAACAGAAAAAGTAAAATACTAGAAGTTTAGCATATTTAAAAGAACTACCGACATTCCTGATATACTGTGCGATGCTGCGTAATACATCAAACAGCTGTCAACACATTTCCTTTGAATAGACCAATAGGTAGTAGGACCAGTAGGACAGACTTTCTACGAGTGGGAAGAAGAGCATAGACAAAAATTTGCAATTTTCCGAAGCCTAGTCCCTCAACGAATTCCCCCACAAATGCCAGAGGGCGCTATATATAGCGCAAATCTATATATAGCGCAAATCTATCTAAATATATACAATTCTAAAGTTTTTTTTTTCAAAATTGTGTATTCCATTCGCCCATTATTATATTATGCAACTTTGCGTCACCCAGTTGTTACAATTTGTTTTGACGTTCTCGATTGATATAAGTATATGATAGAAGCCCGGTTAAAGTAAACGTAGAAGCGTCGCCGATATGTTCGACAACTGTTGTGTAAAAGAATTATATTACTATGTCTTCAAAATTAGATTAAAGTGTCCAAACGGGGACAGAATATATATATATAAACATAGAGCTTCTATGCTTATTTTCTGCCTTGTTTATATCCTATACTAATAACGAATGACCGCACATTATTGCCAGTGTTTCATTGGAATCGCCTTTACAACAATTTTCGCATCTTGTATATTATAGCTTATTGACAACTATGGTACCGACCCTGAAGTCACTGATTTAATGGATTCCGTAGATTATTACATCGTTCCCGTGTTGAACCCTGATGGATACGTATGGTCATGGACTGACGTAATTACGTGTTTACATATTGTTTTTTTGTTTTTTTACCAATTTATCCGCTACCATGTGTGCATATTTTTAATTGGTACACCGTTATCAGTGGTTTTTGTTTTCAATAGCAATATAATATATACGGCTACTTGTACATATTTTACAGGATCGCATGTGGCGTAAAACTAGAAGCCCGAATGAGGGGTCCGTTTGCGTCGGTACAGATCCGAATAGAAATTGGGGATACCAATGGGGAAGTAAGTGAGCCCATTTTATTATTATACTAGTAAGTGTTATGAATTCATTGACAGTGATAGTGCGTTCATCATACTTGGTTACATTTTAATAACATACTACATTAATTCGCACGTTTTCCTATCATTGTAGCCGGTGGTAGTAGTTCACTTCCATGTGCTTCGACTTACATGGGAACGGAACCATTCTCCGAAGTGGAAGTTTCCGGCACCGCACAGTTCCTAGCATCGATGCCAAACATCAAAGTATTTGCAGATGTACATGCCTATTCGCAGATGTGGATGAGTCCCTGGGCATATACCCATGATTTACCCGCAGACTTTACCGAACAGGTCGGATACGTAATTTTATTTTTGCAATTATTATACATGTATTCCTTATTCTGGGTAACCAACCTTTTTTTGACTCGCTGCTCGTCACCAATTTTCGCCCATCATCAACTCTTGTAGCAGTTGCAAATACTTCATTAATGAAGTGAGTACCTGATAGACTTGCTTGGTTTGGAATAAATCTGTGTGAAGACGATTTGAACATACTAGGACTTTCTAATCTCCTGTGAATTTTTACGTTTTTTGCCGGTAGGATCAGACAATTATGAATTTGTTTATCCGATTTTTCTCTTTTTATTGGTTCTCAATTGTTGTCGGTTACATATATTGTTATTGATCAAAATACAATTCCACAAATTATCATTCAATGTAGTAATACTTTTCCATCACACTGAATGTGAATGCCCCGTAATGCCATGTTATATCAGCAGTGGATGAACAAATTGTCTTCAACTCGAGCTCCCTCAATACATTGTCATATTATTGCGCCCAGACCCGACCACGGCATATTATCGATGTGTACAATCACCTTTTAGTACAATATACATCTCTCGTTTTCTCCTTTTGTACGTTCAGAATCGGCTAAATCAACTATGCGCAGAAGCAATACAGTCTGTTTACGGCACCGTATACGAGTATGGAACGATTGCCAACGTTATTTGTAAGTACATTTCTATAATATCCATGTAGAACACCCCCAGGATATGTTTTTATTATGTGTACCGGTCAAAATTAGTAATAATCGAGACTCAACACAGACGGGGACGGGGTGTTGGGTCCTGTCGTGACACCTCTATTATGTTACCGGGGCAGTTTCATCCGGATTCACACTCACGTGCGGCCGTTAAATCAAAACGCCTACCAGCGCATTTAATTTTGGTCGCTAGATGTACATAAATGACGTGAACTGATTAAAGACTAACGGACGATGTTTATTCCGTAAATATAATTCTGTCAGTCAGTCAGTCAGTCAGTCAGTGAGAGATAAAAACAGTGTTATAAAAATAACACGTACGTCCATGTTTAACATAACCCATGTCGTGTTTACTTCACAGATGTAGCTAGCGGGAGTAGTGGAGACTGGACGTACAATGACTTGGGTATACTTTACTCCCATGCGGTAGAACTACGTGATACTGGCGAGTACGGTTTCCTACTTCCTGAAGACCAAATTGAACCATCTGGAATTGAGACATTCGAAGCTTTCAAAGAGCTCGGCTATGCAGCGGCCGGCGCTTAAATCACTCTCGATTTGGGTCGAAGTTACTGACTAAAACGACAATGACATGTTGAGAATAAGTTTTCAGTCATTTCAATAAAGGAATACAAAATGTAAACTGGTCATCGGATGTCCGTATTATTATTTGTGAATGTGTCTGTTATGCCATCGCGACAGATTAATGTAATTAATGCAAAACATTAGTCGTACAGCTTGCATATTTTATTGGTAAATTTCGTCCAACCCGACTGACTCACGTCATTCGTACATATATGTATGTTCACAGTTAAATCGGCTAGCATAGAGGGACCGTATTTCTAAATTATATGAATAGCATAATCACGTGACTTGACCTCGAATGCAATATGACGTGAAGCCCGCTTCTTAAACTTCAAACCGTATTGGTGTAGAGGATTTAAATGTTATTTCGATGACGTTATAAACAAACATTCATGATACACTCACATTGGATATATCATTTTATAGTCACGAGGTTATTTATAATGTCCGCCAATAAATATCACGTTTTCGTCCGATCGAGACCAAGGTCTTCAAAAAGTAGACAATTTTCTGACGGGAGTGTGTTTATTAATTAGGAACGACTAATGTATATCGTATCTATATATGCATTGTATGACTTTATTTTATTATTGAAAGGGAAGCTGTTTATTATAGAGAAAGATGTTTATATACCACCACAAATGTCCACGATTAACCACACTTTGGACACGTATCTCAAAAGATGAATTGTGTACAGGTGTGGGAGACTGCAGCTGTATCACACACTAGGACAGTCAACTAGGACAGTTGACTATGTTCTTATTTCATCATCTTTGTTTGTATTGATACACGAGTGGAGTGCGTGTATATGAGCCTTGACCTTCTGTTTGTCTTGCTGCAGTAGGTAGAACGAAACATCTGAAATCCTCGGTAAAGGCGGAATTCTGAAAAAAATGCGTTTGGATGTAACTTCTTTCACTCAATTTATCTTTTCTTACGCCACAATGAACAAACTAAATGTTATACTGGAAACTCCAGATTGTAGACTGTGTTATCAATGTCGTGTTAAAGGATGCAGCTGGGAAATGTCACACGATGAAATCCATCAAACGTACTATAGCCGTAATCAACCAATAGGGTTTGAGATATAATGAAATCAACACTATAAGCTGTTTCGAAGATTTCGTCAAACTAATAATTTGGATTATCTACGCGAATATGGGGATGTTCAAAACTAATTAAAGTATTTATGCAAGCCCAATAAACGTGATATTTGGAGAGCCAAAGTTTTAATTTCATGTCACCACAAACAAATTCTAAATTGTTTTGGTCAAATATTAAACACGTGCATTAGTAGAACCAAATTAAGCTGCATGCAGCATTGCCAGTCACAGGCAAGTTATTATTGTCGTTTGTGGTTCGTAAACGTAACCTAAATTGTCAATATGTAGATACACTATAACTAATATATATACAATCATTTTCATTATATAATCATATCACGGGGAAAGGTGTACAGCAAATATTAAAATCTTGTTGATCTGTCAATTGTCCCAGCAGCGTCTTCACTTCGTCCACATATGGCCGGTAAATAAGTTCCCTCTCGCCTCTTAAATTCACTAAACATGCTCCAGAAAAAAACCTTCTAAAAGGCCTCTTAACTTTGATCCCATTTGTTGTGTTCATTATTTATTTCCTCCAGTGTGCATATTTATTACGACCATAACATTCTTGACTGGCGTGTCCATGAATGACGTATGACATGTATAAATTATGTATGCAACTAATGCAATAAATTATAAAAGTATTTCATGTTGTAAAGAATATTCAATATCACGGGAAAGGTCATATGACTATTAAAGTTTTTTTTCGTGAATGTCTAAATCCCCCAAAAGGATTCAAAATGGCCACTTCTGGTTTAAATTTATTATAACACAGCCGAAAAAAGTGAAGAACACTGTTCGAGATTTTTCACTGCACATCTTCATATCAATTCCTGCATGACAGTTTTATAAGTGTAAGTTTAATCGCTTCTGAAGTTTGGGTGACTACAAAATCCGATGCAAAATAAAGACACAACAATATGGGCTACAAACTATATATAAACACATTTTGGAAAATCATTTGTAATCTCCTAAGTAATGAATTTGTATATCAGAACGACTTGTTAAATTTATACATTAAAATAAAATTCACTGGTATATACTAAATGGCCCAACTACTAAACTATACCAATTTATCATATCTCACTGCTGTGCATGCTGGGATTGGTTGAGTCCCAGTCACATGACATTGTATACAAATGTATATTACATGGTATATTGACCGCTATGTACAAGTACATGTATATCACAAGTATGACTGTATCTACTGCGCAACTATGCAGCACATAACAACTTGTCGTTCGCCGCACTGCTGCGGTCCCGGTTGTTGTTGACTTGCGGTTGATTTCAAGGTTTTGGAGGAATTTTATCCATTCGAAATAGGCAGCAAACATGCTAGAACGGATGTTAAGTAAGATGCTCTGTTTTCATGTTAGGATATTATTGTTCTATGAACCAAATATGTACTGCCAAACCGTCACTGAGGAAACGTCGCATCCGAGTTCGCTGTGGGGCGTTCTACGTTGTGCTAGCCGATGCTCACCGAGTTCCTTCCACGGCGGTCTGATATTTTTATCTGGCGAATGAAAATATAACTTGCGTTTGAAAAGTTCTTATTTTATACTCGATAAATTGAGTGTTTCACACTGCCGAAAGTAAAATTTACCGTGCACTGTTAATTTCTTTATTTTTACTTACCTGACATTTCGTGTGACAACAATGAAGAAAATAGAATACAAATATGGAGTCCGCGTACAAAGTTCGGAGAATATCGACGTACAAAATTAGTGAAAATAGCATGTTTTGTCCGTTTCAGATTATTTCATCATTGTTTCCGGCAAGAAAATCTCAATATTTCAGAATTTTGGTCAGTGACATAGGGTACAGATAGAAGTCGTGACTGAATGTAATCTTATTGTGGAAACTGATGATTGAATTATTCTCTAAAATGTATATTGTTCCTAAAAAGCTTACAAGCACTTTTCTATATATTAAGCTCGATTTCTGGAATCCTTTGTATAATGGCGCAAGGTTTTCGCCAGCTCAAGAGACACAGGTGCTCAATCTACCAAACTACAATTGTAAGTAATACAATGTATGGATGGATAGACAGCTCAGTCAATTTCTATTCGAAATTTCACAGTTATGACTAGGATACATTCTTTATGATATGTCTTCTATGTGCAATATAACACTATTACTATGTTCAAATTATGCCTTTTTAGAATAAAACATTGCCAACGCAGGTAATAAGATAATTCATGCTAACAGTTGTATTACGACTCAGGTCGCTTCTCAACTCCCGTGACTGACAAGGAAATATCTTTCATAATATGCATGTCGTGGTGCATTAGCCGTGTTTGTGTATTTACATACCCCAGGTAACACAATGGGCGCAATATTCAACGCTCGTTGTCGACTTTGCGTGTTTGAATTGAGCTCTTATGAGGGCGGAGATCTACATTTGCCAAACTCTTCAAATGTGTGTGTAATTTGTACATTTTACAAATGTCAGAAATTGACCCCGGATTTAGGTGAAAAACCACACAAAAGACGCAGTATTATAGTGATAAACAGTAATTTACAAACGGCAAAATAAATATTTCTATTATCCAATATAGATGGCCACATTGAATTACAATACTCGAATTTACTAGTTAGTTGATTAGTTGACTAATCACTAGTTAAGTATATTTGATACAGACTCACAGAATTACTCGATGGCAGGTTCATTATAAATTATTAGTTGTAAATAACTAGTTGTAATGTTTTCCACTGACTTTGTTTTATATAGTTCAGTCGCTGATATAGAATTGTCATTCAATTCAAAAAAAAATCCTCCGCCAAGCGGTTCACACATTTGGAAACATCAACACTTGTATATACATTACTGTGCGTAAATTTAATATTCAATAACAAGTATTGTCAAGTAGCCGTACGTCATGGATGAATGGAAATATTGTACACAATTCATATTGCCTGGTCCAGAAAAGAATTCACTCCTATTTCATATAATTGCAAGAATTCCGTGACTATCCATTTCACGGAATTCTTGCAACGCCGGCAACCACCAGGCAACCTTGCTTCACTCGACCACTGGCACATCCTGTACACTGAATTTGCTCAATACTGATTTCTGGAAGTAAGGAATTTTACCTCCACGCAGAATATATAAAAATGTGTTCCAGACAGTTCTACCAGTATACTCCATACACCAAGTATAAAAGGCTAATCTAGTAGCATTGCCATCTAAACACATGCATACATTAGCATAATAAAGGTCCATGTAAATTGACCACTCAACTATCCTTGTTCATGCACATGGTACTACCTTTTTTATGTTTATTACAAATAGGCGCGGCTTCCACGATTGAATGAATGTCTGACTACATGAAGTGTTTTCGTTTCGTTATTGACATAATTCTATTCAGAGAAAACAGAAATACACGATTATCAATTTTAGGAGCGGGTAAAATACAAGCAATCTTATAATATCAGCTCACCCGCTATATCTGCCATTGTAATATTTCGGAATTTACAACTGCTAGCTTTCCTATTAGGCAGTCATCAATAACTAGACGAACCCACATGGGAGATGTACTTTCGTAATAAAGATATATAATATATTTATTTAAATCTCATTGAAGTTATTTCTGTATCGACTAATTTTAGTTTAGTTATTTAATGTAATATGACGTGTGTGTCACATTGTTTTATTGTTTCGTAAATCGATGTAGACATCAAATCGAAAATAATTATGTGTCTTACATTGTAGTTCCTAAAAGACTATTATGTGGACTCAGAGGTATGCACGTTTCTCCATACATATGATATATATGTACAACAGGTAATGAATACGAGGCGAGTTTATGAATATGTATAATCACAATGACAGATAATTGTATGACGATGTGATTGCTATCATATAGTAATTCCCCGGCATTCCACTTGCCGGAATAGTCTGATATGAAATTAACCATATACCACTGTTCTCAGTCAGTAATTCAGGTGAGATGTGGTCACATATGAAAACTCTAATTCTAAAATACATTCCAATGTTCCGAACACCTGCTACATTACTATCTATGTACTATGTGCACCGCGAAAAAAAATGGCGAAAGAACGTGTCCGATCTTTCCATTTAGTAAAGACGTTAGTATAATCAATAACTATGGCAATAGTATGTATATATGTATTAAGAGCAATGCAGATTCTTGGATATAAATAGATGATGTCGGGTCGTATGATTTGAAGGCATTCTCTTATTTGAATATTTTAAATATACTAACTTGGCGATTTTTTTTAAAATGCCAAGTTGAATTGGAACTCGCTGTTTCCTTGACACCGAACGCTTGGCATTCAATTTATTCCCTGTTCCTGTTTCTCCGAATTACATTGATGGTCCCGTCACTGCTGCTTGCAGCTTTAATTCTGATACAATTCAAGGATCATTTCATTTTAAGGTTGTTCATAGAGAGAAACTTGTTCGCAAATGAACGTCCGCCAATACGTTAGTTATTCAGTCTATTCATAATGCACTTCATAACTTGACAACAATGAAAATATAGCGTCATCATTTCAGGCCAAGGACCCAGTGTCGACCCATGCTCAAATAAGTATCGAACCAAAGCATTATATCTAACTTGAACCAATAGTGCCCTGTTAAAGGTAGTTTATCGGAATTTTAAAGAGTTAATAGTGTTTCAAACTTTGTTGGGGATTTATTTTACACATTTCGAAATCCGTATCTTTTTTTTGTCTTCATATAACTCGTTTAATATCCAGTGAGTTCTTAGTTTTCAAAACGTCATCGCTATTCTGCGCATGTGCAACTTAAGAGAAAATAAAACAAAATGGCGCCGCCTACTGTTCATCGGAAGCGTGGTTGGCGGTATCGAATGTTGAAAAATGTCAAGTTCAAATTAATATTAATTAGTAATATCCGGCAGGCAATGCCTCGCGAACGATCGCAGATGAGCAGTTTATTTATTTAACTAAAAATAAAACTGACCAACAAAACGTAGAACACTGGAATAGCGGGTTCGAGTTATTATTTCACGCGTGATTTGGCGGGGATTAAAGATGGCGCTACGAACGATTCATGTGTCGCCGCTAATCAAATTGACCCGTAACACTCAAAGATAAACTATTTTAAGTCCGTTGCCAGAACATGATTGCCTTATCACTGAACATTCTCAAGTTGCTTCATCATGAATGAGCTCTTTTCGCTTCTCATAATTTGTAAAACAATAAACAAAATGGCAACGCCCATTGACCGGAAGTGCACCATTTTAAAACTGTTATGGGGACTACAGATTTATTCCATACTCTTCTATATGCTATTTATGGAACTCGTTAAATAGTTATTTTAGAATGAAAAAATACAACAATTATTTTTCTTGGCTTTTTTTAATAGTATCTTGATCAATACATAATTCTAACGAATCAATTGGTTTATGAATATAGTTGAGTGTGCAATAACATAGTAATCTTATCGCGTATATTCTATATCCTTTTCAAACAGAAGGCAATGAATGCCGATATACAAGAAGAAAGCTACAAGTTACGCAGTTTATGGCGAAATCTACACTTATATGGATCATGTGGAGGGATCCAATAAAAATACATTGGCTGAGA
The DNA here is from genome assembly GCF_978046115.1 of Saccoglossus kowalevskii. NCBI lineage: Eukaryota > Metazoa > Hemichordata > Enteropneusta > Harrimaniidae > Saccoglossus > Saccoglossus kowalevskii. The sequence goes on from NC_140642.1 coordinate 17,739,169, forward strand.
GAGAGATACTTGAATGCGCTTTATCTGTTTGGGGGGGGGGTCAATTGATCTACATGCACAAACATGACGTACATGACGTACATGAAGTACATATGTCAGATGATGGAAGGAGGGAGTTTTACAGCCGTGCATGCATCTCAGTGCAATGAAAATAAAGCATACGAGACCTGTATACGAAATCTGATAAAAAAAATATATAAAACAATGTGTATTTGTATTCACCAAAATGACGAACTATGTTTGGCATAGTAATCACACGAGTAGCAGAGATGTTCTCTCGAGCAGTAACACTTATGGCTAACATGTAACATGTTTAAATGCAGAGCGTGATGTTACACTGCAACTCCAATCTGATTAAAATTAGATCCTGGTTGGCTTATTTTTTTAATTACTATAATTATTATTTTTTTTATGTGACAATTATTTTGCTGCAAGAATTGTTTTGTTTTTTGAAAGCCAACTAACCCGGTGCTGCAATTCTTTTGTAAAAACAAATTAAATTAAAATAAATAATTATAATTAAAATTAATAATAAAAATAAAATATATTAAAATTAAATTAAAACAAATTAAGCCAACCAGGATCAGATTGACTGCAACTCAGGCAGTCTGGTAGCTGCCACCCAACGCTACAGTCACAAATGTCGTCAGAAAAGTCGCACAGGCGAAATCAATTTTTGTAGGACTTGTAGGCATCCACTCAGGGAGTTGTTTCACTACAAGTCACGTGAATCATTGTGGGTCATAAATGAAAGCCAACATCATTGTTCTCATATAAATTAGTGAATCCTAACACGTTCTCGTGTTGCAGTTAACTAAACGCAAATTTGAAACTAATTCACGTGTCAAAACAAGGGTCGTGTTTGATAATTTGAATTCAAAAAATTATATATTAATCTGCATATGAATAATATCACTCATGAATAAAGCAAACACATTATAAATTGCACATTTATATAACATGCAAACATTTAAGGTTGTATTTTAATAACACCTGCACTATTAGATAAATTTAAAGTGCAAGATACAACAATACATTTAATTGTTTTTGTGACAATTTAAATATTCGTTGTTGTCATGCCCAAATTCCCAGGCAAATAACATTCACGTTTTGAGAGACTTGCATTGTCAGTCAATTTACAATTATGCGTTATAAAATCACAGTTTATAACCATGATCTACATCGTAATAAATTCCATGGTGTTTTAATTCTGTCGTGCCATTGCTGGCCGCAACTTTTAGCGAGACAGATTTATTGCCGGTCTTTTTTTATTTTAAATCTAAAGGTGTTACAGCGAAGCTGCGACTGTGACTGTGACCGGGTAAAAATACAAATACTTCATAATAATTAACCTTGACAATGACAGACATCTATTGTGTAACCCTAATGTGCGATATGACACTTTGCAGTACAATTGACGATTTTTCGGCATCTTACTATCAATTACTTTAACATTCATAAGCAATACGAAAAAATCACCTTTAGTGCCTAGTGTGGTAAACATTTTATTGCGTCATCCTTTATCTTGTTCATCAAAGTAAGTAGAATGCACATTTAGCTGATATCAGTGTCTTATACCAATATCATCTGTACCACATTTAACATTACTTTATTTGACGATCCTCCAACTGACTGACATAATTAAACGACACCTTACGGGAGTTAAGCAATCCTCCTTACTTGGCCCTCCACGAAATTCGATTTGATTCATTTTTACAGAGTAATAATTATATCGCTGTATTCAGCACTTGATGATTCCACACATAAAACTGATATTGTTGCTTTGTCGTATTGAAGAGTTCTGACTAAGAAACGTACAGCTTCTCATAACTGTCACATTCAAATTCGGAAATGAAAGTGACATTCATCTGGTCTGTACTCACAGTAAAATCACGGCCATACATGTCACGTGCATTTATAATTAATGCAAGCAGGTGTCACGCAGACCGAGGTCAGTAATAAAGGGGCCGCTCAGAAGAGGGTTTTCATTTGTCAATTCATAAGCAAACTACTGATCGCCTTCGAGCCATTTACAACATTTCAACCCAAAGTTTACTCTATAAACCAATCACAAATCATTGGATTTACCATAATAGTATCGATTCTAGTCATGTCAACAATTGTAATTGCCGTGTATCTGTGTAACTTGATACTTTGTCTTTTGTAGATTAGTGGGTAATTGCCACGCTTTTGTTCACTGCTTACCTTTTTGAAAAGTTGTGGGTGAATAATCACAAATCAATTACATAATAATTACAAAAACATAATAATTTGTTGTTAAATCTGTAGGTCAAATAATTTCCAATGATTAAGCTGGTATGATAATGAAATGTCATCTATGTAAGATTGTTTTTTTATGATACTAATAAAAACAATCTCGTTCAATTCTCACAAATCAGCAATGAAACTGCCTGTATCATCTACGTTGCGTATAATGCAATTGCACCCTGTTTGTAAGGTGTTATATGATTGGTCGACTAATTTTCTCATTGATCAGGAGTTGGACGACAGTCAGATCAGTCAAAAGTTTTTTTTGCGCAGACATAAATGATAATAGTACAATGTAAATATATTAGACAAAACAAAGACAAGACAAGACAAAAATCAACAATTATGGTATAGTATCAATTAAATCTAGAGACGCCAAGACGTGTGAATGAATACAATTTAAAAAACAACTTTGCAAAGACAATGCTTCACACGTGTTTACAAATATTTCATATGTTCGCGATGGATATTTGTACCTGCTTGGGAGTGTGAATTTCTCCAGGTCAAGTAAACATACTTAATCCAGCCACACATGTCACAACTTTCCCACAACTCATGTGGAGCATTGTTGAGCACAGATAGTTCAAGTTCACGAACTAAACACATGCTATGCGTCACGCACAAGCAACGTGCTGCATTCACTGTAATGGCCTACTCTATTTAATAGTAAGAAAGATAGTGGTGCTGTACATATACATTCAAACTGATTCAACATCCGTTTTTATTTGTTAATCAAACACCTAATCGACAGTAAACACCTGGTTGAGTCTAACAATCTATCCCATCATACATCTGAATCATAAACTGAAATTACTAAACTGTAGTATATCAAAATCCAAATTTATATTATATTTTTTCTATCCATATTTATTTACCATTTATTTAGATGGAACAACACCGCTACAGCAAGCATTTGCATCAAACCTGTGTCTGTGAGACGAAATTAATATGTAGATTTCTACAGGTGACATCTGTACAAATATCTTTGTTTGGAATCTCCGTGTTTTCTTAACATTGAATTTGACAGTTTGATAACTTGCCACTCCCTTTGTCGTGACCCTTGAGTCGTGACTATCAAGCTATAAAACGGCGCACAGGCATAACCCAAGAGGTAGAAGCACGTGGTTATTCGTCTCCAATCCATTAAAATGCAGCTGCGATCTCTTCTTTTCATAGCTGTGCATGTCTTGGTGTATGTGGTGGCGGAAGTGCGCTATGACGGGTAAGCACGACATAAATACATCTGCGTTTGTGTGTGTTGTTTCCTCGAATAGGAAATCGTGTCATTAATTGACAATTAATTATCATGTTGATGTGTTTATTTCAGTTACAAAGTATTGCGAGCAGAGGTGGGAACGCAAAAAGAACTTGAAGTCATGCGAATGCTAGAAGAATTTTTAGAAGTGAGTAACTGCTCCGTGAAGTACTTCCTAGACGTGTTTTGTTTAAGCAGTAATTGCTAACAATTAATCTTAATATTTAGGTCGATTTCTGGGATTTCCCCCATGACGTGATGGTTTCAGAAAATGATGTCACTGAAGTGAAAGCTTTATTAGATCAATACAGCATCCAACACAACGTAATTGTAGATGACGTTCAATACCTCATGGAAAACCAGTTCAGAAAACGTTTATTGGACATTCAAGAACGGTTTGACTACAGTGTATACCACACCTATGACGAGGTAGGTGAAAGTTACTCTGATATTTATTGTGCTTGCCAATGAGAAACGCCTTTAACCACAAACCTCCATGAAGCGCGTATTCAATTTATAATCACGTTAACATTGTTCTGTTTATTGTCAGATTGATCAATGGGTAGTCGATATTGCGTCAGCATTTCCAGACTTGGCAACATTTTCTGAGTTTGACAAGCCGTCATATGAGGGGAGAAGTATGAAGTATTTAACAGTAGGTGAAATAGTGTGTACTATTTAGATGTGAACAAATAAACAATTTGCGAATTCGAAATTGCGACACGGCGTCGACGATTGTGGAGCTTTACCTTAATTGTAATTCTGTCAGCTCGCAAATTAACTTTATATAGTAAATACGACTACCAAATATTGTCCATTACATATCGACGTCATACAGTACGTTCTTACTGATAAAAAATATAAAACAATCTTTCTCTATAATCGCAGATAAGTAGCGGATCGACAGTTAAAAAACCTGCCGTATTCTTACAATCGGCGCAGCACGCCCGTGAATGGGTTTCTCCAGCGACAGTGCTGTGGATGACTAACCAGGTAATTCACGAATAAGTTCAGAAATTAGAGCATCTCTCAACACACTATGCTCGAGCAGTATCGAATTATTCCATGACTGTGTAATCTTGTATATTGTAGCTACTGACTGATTATGGCAACGATCCATTGGTCACACGGTTATTAGATACTTTCACTTTCTATGTCGTACCACTGGTAAATCCTGATGGATATAAATACTCCTGGGACGAGGTCAGTAGTCCTTATAGACTTCATTCATTCATATACTAATCATCTTTCATTTATCTTATACCTAGCATAGTTATTTCAATATTTTGCAACTAATTATCAATATATTTACTAATATTTAATTCGAAGACTCTTCAATTATATTTATATTGCAAATGCTGCAATCTGACGATCTGGCATATTCTTATTCTCGTTAGGACCGTTTGTGGCGAAAAACTCGTAAACCGAATGAAGGAAGAGAATGTGTGGGAACGGACCCAAATCGCAACTGGGAATACGAGTGGGGAGGTGAGCACACTCTCCGCCAGTTTATTTTAGACATGCCTTTACTACGTCATGATTTCCATACAAACGCAAAGTTGATATTTATATTTCTCTACATCTTTCCAGGCGGCGGTGCGAGTCCCAACCCCTGCTTTTCAACATACCGTGGCGAATACCCCCAGTCAGAAGTTGAAGTTGAAAATGTGGCAAATTTTATCCTAGATAAGTCATCCACACAAGATTTTAAATTGTTTTTTGACATGCACAGTTATTCCCAATTATGGTTATCACCGTGGGGTTACTCAACTATGGACCCTAGTCACAAATCGGACCATGTAAGTGTGACAATCCCAATATTGTAAACATGGATTGTTGTAAGAATAATATAAATATCTTTTTGTACATTACATCTGAGCGCGCAGACATGATTTGTTCTGATGTGCTATTTGAAACTGTCACTAACAAGTCAGCTCGGCCCCCTGAATGAAAACACACTAAACTACTAAACAAATTATGTTTGTTAGAACTATTTGAAATATTATCAATCTGTATGTTTTACTATATACCGAGAGTTTCGTGTATTCACAAATATGTGCGTTTTCGTGTTAAATTGAATTTGAATATTTCGCCGTTTCCAATCCTCCAATCTTATAGTGGTAACGCACTGGATTCGTTCTCTCTAATGAAAAAATACTACTTCTTTCCGATTTACTGTTAAGAATTGCCAATGTGTCCCTATAATCGTATTCAATTGGTTTCAAACATTTAATTTATAAAAATATATATTTATAAAACGTTTATACTGCCATAGCTCTGTGCCCTTCACTGTAACGATTTTTGTAACGTTTGGGTGAAACGGCTGAAAATGCCTACATGTGAGAAAAGGTATATCTGTGTAATATTGTATTTATTATAATATGTAGTAATTTCCATGTTTTCCTCGCCACGAAGTTCTGAACATATGCAAACTATTACATTCGTTAACTAATATATTGCCACGAATTGGATGTCTTTCATATATATTCTGTATTCATATACTGTGTGTTGTGAGTTCATATTTTAGTTACTGTAAGCTAGACATATTAGCGTAGTTCATATTCAGTGATGTCATATTGGCATGTTGAGTTTTACAATATTATGATTACATAAAAACTAGAAAAAGACCTTTAAAACCGTTTAAAAAAACTTTTGTCAAAATGATGTCACACTGACACAATACTGACGATGGAACAATCTCCCGAATTCTCTGAAGAGAAATTGCCACAACGTATCTCATGCACACGAACACTACACACTATATGCATAATCAGAGTAGTATGTAGTACAAAATAGCAACTCGGGATAGGCGACCAACTATTGGGAGTTTATTACATGTGTTTTTTTTTTACAGTTGAACGTAGCAAGGCAAAGTTGTGATGCTCTGGAAGCTGTTCATGGTACATCCTATACGTATGGCACAGTGGCTCAAGTTCTGTGTATGTCACTCAGTATTTATAACAAATATTATTTTTAACCGATATCGTTCATTTGAGTCTTCTTACAGGAAATTCTTGCAAATATCAGTTATAAAATTATATTATAAATTATTATTATTATTATTATTATTTTAGATGTGTCATCGGGGTCTGCAATTGATTGGGCGTATGGTGTCGCCAACATTAAATATTCCTACACACTTGAACTTCGCGATGAAGGAAGTTATGGCTTTTTACTTCCCGAAGACCAAATCATCCCAACATCAGAAGAGACGTATGCGGGTTTTTTGAAGTCTTGTGAATTAGTAATGGCAGAATTGTAATTAAAATTATTGTATTGTATTGTATTGTTTCAAGTTTTAACGTCATTATGTAACAGTACTGGTGCCCGTGGCAACGCTACATTAATATTAAAATCACGTCTTTATAAAATCAATCAGTTCTTGATTCACTGTTTTCGAGAATAGCAGAAATAGTACAGTATATACTGTAGTATATGTACAAAGCGTTTAAAGAGATTATCTTCTTTCTTCCAAACTATTAGCCAAAAAGTTTCTCTACTTGCTCAACTTTCAAAAGTTTTTTTCGGTATAAATAATGACCTTACAGTTAAGTAGAAGAAGATGACGTCACATGGCTTCTATTTCACTAGCACAGAAAACTGTGATATGAAATTGACACTGATTAATGTTTCCCATGTGGGATTCTACCTTAATTTCTGCATTAATTGATGTCATATTTACGTTATTTATTTAAAGCTATATATTGATTTTTAATTATTCTGTAAAGGTAGGTGCCTTAAACAATAAATGGTAGTATCTGCAGATAGAATTGTTTTACTTTGTGATCACTGTGGGTGCTCGGCTAATTACTCTGACGTCACGAGGTTGAACGTATGATCTGACCACCAGTTCAATTTAATTTACCACATCCAACTTTCATTTTAGGATTTAGGTACTGTACTGGCTATGTCTATTTGATGTCCTTAATATACGGAATATAAATTACTGATATATTACGGACATGTAGACACGGAACAACGTATCACACTCACAACTACAACCCAGCAGGTCTAAACCGTGATACAACCTCTATCCTAACATTGAACATAGGATACAATTTTTTTTATTTTTTTATAGTTGAAACCACGTAATATTTCCACGTTGAAAAAATATGAGTATCCATAATTTAAAAAAAAAATGAATGAACGTTGAATCAACTTGACAGATTTTGTTATATGCAAATTGTATCTGTAAAGAATGACATACAGTGTGTTTTGCTCGATAGGTCACATTTCATTTAATAATTGCATTATGGTAATTTATACGCCATCCCGATGGTCAAGAAACCACTGTCGACACGTTGTCACATATTTTTCAGTTGGAAGATTGACCAATGACAAAACAGAAATAATCTTAGTGTCTTGTAATTTCAAAGCATGATCTAATTATAAATATTTCTAAAACCCGTCTAATAACGGCAAACACTTTTAGAATCGTGTATTCCTATTGTAACAGTTTGTGAATTTATGGTAATTCATCATTATGATAGATCAAATCAATTACCTAGAAATGATCAGGAAACGTATTGGTTTTGGTTATGATATGATTATATTTATAAAATATTTATGTGCGCTTTATTATTGAAAAATAATTTTACTTTCTAATTAAAATCCAGATTTAAATACCAATACACTTATTATTTGTGAGCAACAATACAGATTTATGCATTTCCTATTTCATTTCAAAGTTAGTTCGAATAAGGACGTTGATGAAAACAACGAAGCGTGACCATCAAAGTGTATAAATAATATCTGAAACAATCAGAAACACTTGAAGTCTCTCAATTCCTAACTATCAACAAAAACGAATATACTGTAAAACCACCAAAATATCGAGATATTGCTTATTTTGATATTTTCGACAATGATGAACAATTATCAGACTTATCGCATAGAGCAAACATTATACTGATTTATATTACACAATATGGATCTTGTGGATTTACACAGAACTGCAAAAAATTACAATTACAATACATATTAGATAAAATACACATAATCATGCCCCAAAACAGTATGCATATTGTTTGAATGAAGTGCTTTGTCTATTTTGTTTCCAGATGAAAAGTACCTGCACAGCAGTCGACTCGGTGTAATGCATTCCCCCGTTTATAAGAATAGATAGAGATGGACAGACGGTGAGAGATATAGCTAGATATGGGTGAGGAAAGAGGGAAGCAGTAAGAATGCAACCATTAGTCATCGTAGTTCTACCGCCAGCATTCAGTGACATAGAAAAACCAAAATGACATAGAACCCTATACAGGCACGTTTTGTGTTATAACGACGCATTTTGTAACAAGCCTTCATGCGTTTGCAGTCCGTCATCTACATTAATCTTGAATTATACTTTTTCTATGCTTCTATTCCGATGTTAACAGACATTGGTGATATAATCAATGCTTGTACAAATACTGAACTCTATCAAAATCTATTTAAATAACTTAACTTCATAAAAGAGGGTAGTATATATACCAAGATCTTTTGTTAACAAATAAAATAATTATGAATTTTAATAATTCTAAACATTATGTAACCGCCATAAATATAATTATAATAATCATAATACTCGTAACATGAGACTATGATAAGATGGTGTGAATCTTATTACATTTTGCGTCAGTCATTTTTTTTTATTACAAAATAGGTCAAGGCTTGTTACAAAAAGCGTAAATTATTACAAAACGCATCAACCATTTTATTACAAAACGCGCCTGTACAAACCCCATCCACCGGTTAACAAAGACAGGTGTTATAACAGGAAGTACGTCATAGGTTTTCCCGTATCATGACCCAGATACTGATATCAATAATCATATCGTGAGTTGGATGAAATGATAAACATATGTTTTTGGCGCGGCATATCAGTATTTTTTATATGTCTTCGGCACCTTGTGTCTGTCAATAATTTAATCAAATAAACAACTCTGCATCGGTAAAAGAGGGCATCGTCGGAAATGACTTATATATTATGTTAGTGGTCATTTGATATAATTTTATTCCCACGCCATTCGCTCATTCTCATTTGGAAGAGCAATGAGACAACGATCCACAATGCTGTTGCCGCTGCTTGTTTGTTTCATGGTTGGTTCTATTCAAGCCGCGCAAGTTAAATATGACGGGTACGTACACTGATATCGAACAATATACGAAAGTCCTGTATAGTGTTTGTACTCAGCAATTGACAACTGAAAGAACATGGCAGAAGAGAAGATGTTCATAGATTTTTTTTCACACAATCGGTGTACTTGCCTATTTTGTGCCATGTGTTGCCGTCTATAGGACTCTGAATTGATCCTAATGTATATATACATGGGGTGATTCACAATCGTGATGCCATGAATATAATAGTAATCAATTGGATATTAACATGCCATATTTCGGAACTAAGATATCACAGACCAGACTGAACAGACATATTAAATGGAGGTTATACGGGGGTGTACGTGAATGTGATGCGTAATTAAACTCTAGTAGGTTCAATTCCAAGTCGACTAGTGTTAAGAACATCTCTGTTTATTCTGGTTGTGCATACAAATATCTGATTGGAATGAAATGCGATGTGACAACCATAACATAACATATGGCGAATAATATTGAATGGGACAAATTTTGAATTTTAAAAATCTAATTTGAAAAGTTGAATGTTATAATTCTTCCTTGGCAACCTCATGATAATCTTCCGTGCGTCTTATGACGTGATACAGTTGAAGGATTAGCTATTTTAGTTATCATTCGGCAGAATACCTGGAACTGCGATCGTGAGTGACACAGAGAAGTATTTTGTAGACGCATCAAGTTGCACACTGTTTTACAGAATTGATTCAAAACTAAGTCTACCAACCGATTAACTTTTCTTAATAGGTACAAGGTTCTACGTATTAGTCCGCAAAATGAATTTGAAATGGAAGTTTTGAAAAGGCTGCAGAATGTGCCAAGCGTACGTGTATTTGCTTATATTACTGCTTTATTAATGGTCAATGTGGTGGTGTAACTGTCTAACGTCAAGTTAAATTTAAACTTCCTGATTAATGAATTTAAACTTCAAAGGCAAATAGTGATTCCTCTCTCGAAATATTTCTAATATTTCCCCTGTCGATACGTAAGGTGAAGAAGAAATGCATACGTTTTTCGAGTTTTTAGAAACCATCGATGTACGTGGTTTTGTCTAAATTATATTATTATTTTCTTCTCAGTTGGATTTCTGGGATTTTCCTCGTGATGTGATGGTGTCGCCCGAGCAAGAAGAGTGGGTAACACGACGTCTGAATAGTAATGGCATTCAATACAAAGTATGGATAGAAGATGTACAGACACTGATTGATAACCAGTTTACTAGTCGCAATGGAGGAGATGATGTGACAGCCAACTTCTATACACAGTATCGCAGCTACGATGAGGCATGTGACATTTAATTCGTATGCGTACCAGTCATTATTAGCTGTGTTTATTCGGCGAAATTAATCTGTATTTGGTTGAGCATTTTCGTAATTTTATATCCAATGTCTCACTTTAACAGATTTTACAGTGGGTGAAATCTAAACCAGTTCAATATCCGAATCTTGCTGTGGATTTTGCTTTTGCAGACACGTCCTATGAAGGCAGAGAAATACGAGGGCTGAAGGTAAAACAAATCTACTTATACATCAACGATGTTCCGGTGACTTGAACTAAAATCAACTTCGTTTATCTGTGGATGCATAACAGTATCTAATGTGCCTGATTTCATCTACATAATTATGCAGATTATGAAATTTGACAAATTTGTGTTCCCATTTCAGATTAGTTCGGATCCCCAGCCATTCAAGAAAGTGGTATGGCTCGAAGCTGGTATTCATGCACGTGAATGGATTTCACCAGCAACACTTATGTACATTACCGACAGTGTAAGTATCAATTTCACAAGCCAGGATTTGTTTAGTCACAATGCTTCACGTATCACACATGTTTTCAGAAATGCCACTACAATAGCAGACAGTGTTTATTATTATTACAGTTTAAATGTAACAAAAACAGCCACACTTCGTTGTGTGCAGACAAAAATAGAGGACACGTATTGACATAGTTTTCAAGTCCATTCAAAATAATAATAATAATTGACTTTCATCGTCATTATTTTAATTCCTTATTAGCTTTTAGCGGACTATGGCACAGATCCTGACGTGACAAAATTCTTAGATACGTTCGTTTTTTACATAAATCCTTCTATGAATCCTGATGGATATGAACATTCAAGAAATGAAGTGAGTATAAATATACAAGCAGATAAACCCTATTATAGATAGGCCGATACTTGACAAGCCTATTAAGAAGAGGTTAGAGATACTGAGTGGACGCCTTAACAATCATATCAACCATTTTACAAATCTCTAGTTAGTGCGCAGGGTGTCAGCTAGATTAATATCTAGATTATTAATTAATCGTTGTTTTAACAGGATCGTATGTGGAGGAAGACACGATCGCCTAACGAAGGTAGTACATGCATAGGCACTGACGGGAATAGAAATTTTGAATATGAATGGGGAGGCAAGTGAACTAATCTGCGTTATATAACCGTTTATTTTAAACGAATATATCATCAACGCTAATATTTGATATTAAAGTTATTATTATAATTATTATTAGGCACTGGCTCTAGTGGACTGGCTTGTGCAAGTACGTATCGTGGAACCCACCCTTATTCAGAAGTTGAAGTTCTCACTGACACAAACTACATAAAAGCATTGGCGAGTGGAGGTGCTGACATTCAATTCTACGTAAATTTTCACAGTTATGGTCAATTGTGGTTGCTTCCGTGGTCGTACACTGGCGACGAACGCCCACCAAATCCAGACTACGACAATATGGCAAGTATCATTTAACCTCCATGAATAGATTCACAAACAGAATTATCAATCATATACACTTGTCTCAAATGTCCACTAATCAAATTCAAACTACCGGCAATACCGGCAAGTATTAATTACGAACAGACATACCAATCCAATGTGTCCAGTGCGCGCCTGGTACAATGTGTGTATTCGCAACAATGTAATGTATGCATTCATTTACTCGGGCAGATGGAAATGGCTGCTTATGGAACTAACGCAACACTTGCTGTCAGTGGCTTAGTCTTCACCTACGGGTCATGCGGCGAGATACTTTGTAAGTAATATCATTGTATACATTTTATATAAATCCAGGTGAAGTGACATAATTCAACATTGATAACCTAGAAATACAATTATAAATTTGTATGAATGTAATCAGGTAATAAGTGTATTTTTGTGTGTATAAATATTGTTACAGACGAAGCTGCTGGTAATGCCAATGACTTTGCGTACGGCACCATGGGGATACCGTATTCGTACGTCATAGAGCTTCGCGATGACGGAGAGTATGGATTCTTATTACCCGAAGATCAAATCATTCCATCTGGAGAGGAGACGTATGCCGGTATAAAAGCAGCACTTAATTACCTTCTAAGTACTGCATAATCGTTGAACGATTCCTTAACAGAACATTTAAATTCGACAAATTCCAAACGTTCATATATTACGTTAAATAAATAATGGTACTCCATTCAATTGATAAAAAATAACGTTACTTTTCTGGTCGGTCGAATAAAAAATATTATAGTCCCGGGTTTGTGAGAAGCTACATCCAAAGTTATCTGCTCGATCGTGACATTTTCTTTTGTTTCAAAACATTAATCACAATTTTAGGTGTCCCGAAAAAGGATTTTGTCATTTGGGGATCGCGTAAAATATAAAGTAGCATAAACCCAGTCTATTCCATAATAGTGATAAAGTAAAAAATAATATACCCAACCATAGAATGAATATTCCATCTCGTTATTGAGAGAAATCATATTATCTCTCTTAGTTTCCCCCGAAAAAGGTTCTTTTGTTTTTGCATATTTTTTTACAATATGTTTTATTCACAACATAGGTATTCACATCACAAAAATACAAATCCCCGGGTGAATTTGAAATTTAATGTGGGAAAGTTATACTCCGTTGAACCGAGTATTATATTATTATACATCTGTCACCGTAACACCATAAGTTACAGCGTGCCGTAATTTTGCGGTATTTTACGGGGTATTTTCATCCTATCATATAAGGAAATGCGAATTCCAAATATGGATTGATAACGCACGTAAGCGTCATCTCATAATAAAAACAAACATGGCTGCCAATGGAGTTTGATCGGACTCCACACAAAGAAGTTCGCTGATTCTGTTCTAAACTTTTTAGATTTTGGCATTCTCATGATGTATCCTTGAATGGAAAAGATGTATAATAATAAGGTTATTACGAGAATACCTCAAAGTATGCACGAAGACAGTACGCCGCGCATCAACCTCCGCTGTGCGTCGGTCGATACTCCAGCTGTACTGTCTTCGTGCATACTTTGAGGTATTCTCTATAACCTCATATTAAGAACACCATGGAAATCAGTCCAGTAAGTACAATGATAAAATAAATGATACTTTGTTTTATTTTCAACTTTACAAAAAGTGCACAAGGGGTTGTCAAATCTGAATTAAAGTACATATGTATTGTATAATTCTAAATTGAAACTCGTGTGATTTAGTGTATACAGCTTACCGACTTGAAAATCAAAATCATCCATAAATTTGGTAGCGCTTATCGGCCTTTGGTATTTAGAAACTTGCACTCATTGCAACAAGCTTATTATAAATACATGGTGAATGTTTTCTATTTGTGGTATGTGTTTTTTTCGTGCTTCAACCAGAGAGGAATAGAATGAATAATTTCCAGGACGCGAAAGTGATCAACACTTGATAAATTGTAAACTTCTTGAAATACAGCGGTTGTTTTTGGTGTGCCGTTGATCAATGGATCGTTTATATATGTGATGTCACTGATGATAACATTGCAGTAATATACTCACTTATTTTATGAGATGTTCCGATTGTTCCAAATTATAAATTGAGATGGGTTATTCCCAGTCAGTTTACCAGGCGGTACGAGCTTAAGATGTTTACCCCTAGCACATACCTGTAAACAAATAGACGCACGCCTTACCAGTCGAGTAATTTGATTTCTACCTGAAATTCGATTCGAAGTATTATTAAGAGCATACGGAATTTTATTCTTACATTATCTTTGATCTGCGTAATTAATAATGTTATGATACAGGTTATCCTTATAAGGATTATCCTGTTTACATGTTTCTGACAGTTATTTGCTGGCGGCAATATTTTTATTCCAGTGCCCTGGATGATGGTACGTTGAAATCATGTGTACATGGCATGCGACACAATTTTGGCAGCATGGTGGCAATTGTTGTGAAACGTGTCACTGCAACTTGGTGACTTGTTTAATTCCAGGTCAGGTCAGAGGTTATATATATAATGTGTTGCCCAGAGTGCTTTTTAGAATATATGTAAATAATGCATTTTGTGGGCTTGTAACTATGAATTGATTTATTTGTCTGGAGTACTACTTAATTTGTTTTCACGTAACTAAAAATTCCCCTGCTGATCCACGATTGGTCCAGTATATCAATCATAGGTATATAATGTTAGCCGTCATAATTTATTTTTATATTATATGTATTGTGATTATTTATGAGTAATTTGTGTAATTATATATTTATACATTACACCATTATTTATAAACGATTTGATTGCGACAGTTTTTGATGTATTGGTAGTTTTTGTGAAGGCTGGTTATTTATAAATATTCATATACAATGTATATTATAACATAATATATAATGATTAAATCATATAAAATATGACATATAAATAAAAGCACAAACGGCATCCCATAAACTAGTACATGCGGCAGTCTGTTGCACTTTGCTTACTTTTACGGTAAATTGACTTTCTATATCATGATCTCCAGGATTTTACTTCGTTTTCTCGCCATAAAACAGAATTAACTTCAATTTTTCAAAAATACTTGTTTAGAATCAATATGTGCTATTTATATTCTGGACCGAATCTTCTAAACACGACACTGGATATTGGTACAGTATAGACGGCCCCAAGCGTGGATAACACGCAGTAGGAGTAAATCACAAGTGAAAATCGGACGTACGACACTAAATGGGCCTGTATCTCTTTTTAAATGATGTCGATTGCAACAATTTCACTGGTTTTACATATATCAGCGTTGACGCTACACGAAACTTCTCGAATAAGCCTCACAACAGCGGAATAACAGGATGCAAATTTACGCCACCGTACGATGCAACTATAATCGTTGTATGCTAGTACCAAGTACCATTGCTATTTCCCCACGGTTGACGTATCACATTTGTACATGGTTTTTGGTTCTTTAAATTTTGCGTTTCAGAATTACATTTAAAATGATGTTGGTATGTTTGGCACTCAGTTGGTATATGTGGAGCGTATTGTTGAGTGGCATAACCGACTGTGGCGGTGGTTTATTCCTTTGTTTTACACATTTCCTGGGTATAGGTTATTTTATGTTCCACATCAAAATACAGCCAAAACAAAGTCAGCTTGGACATTCAGTTGTGAGACATGAATTTTTTATTGAAAGTTATGCGTAAATTTGATTTTGGTAATAATTTCATTTCTTGGGTTAAAACAATTTATTCAGATTGTAAAGCATGTATTATCAATAATGGTTGGTTGTCAGCCAAACTACACCTAACACGTGGTATCAGACAAGGCTGCCCTCTATCGGCTCTGTTATTTTTACTTGTTGTGTAAATTCTTGCTTGCAAAATTAGAGCGTCAACAGCGCTTTCGGGAATCACCGTACAACTTGAAACTTTATTTAATAGGGAAATCCACATTTGCCAAGTTGCAGATGATACAACACTTTTTGTTGCAAATGAAGACTCAATTACTAAGGCCATTGATATTGTAGTTAATTTTAGCAATGTTGCGGGTCCTAAACTAAATAAGAGAAAAACAGAAGGTCCCTGGGTCGGAAAGTGGAAAAAACGTCGAAAAAAAATTGGTAATATTAATTGGCCGATTGAACCAATTAAATCGTTAGGTGTGTATTTTAGCACAAGTGAATCAGATACAACCAAACTTAATTTAGAAGGAAAATTAAAATCAATTGAAAACGTCCTTAATCTTTGGATTATTAGGAATTTAACTATCTATGGGAAGGTGGTGATTATTAAAACCATGGCTGCTGCTAAACTTACATATGTCATGAATGTATGCACAATTCCTAACGAGTTCCTTATTAACCTTGATAGAACGTTTGCTAAGTTTATCTGGGGATCCAAAATCGATCGCATTAAGCGTGGTACTATTATTGGTGAATACAACCAGGGGGGCTTGAATGCATTGGACATTTTTTCACAATGCAAAGCTCTAAAAGCATTCTGGGTAAATCGTTTAACAGACGAGCCTGTTAATGTGAATGTACCGTCATGGAAACTAATCCCTTTATATTATTTATATAAGGATGGTATTGCTAAAACAATCTTCAATATGAATTTCTCAAAACCAGGTGATTGTGGTTGCTTAAACTCGATACTTCCTTTCTACAACGAGGTGATCTTGTGTTGGCATGAATGTGAAGCAAGCACTATTACGAATGTATCAGATGCGCAAATTGCCCTTAATCAAATTATTTGGTGTAATCAAAATATTGTATGTAATGGGAAAACACTTTTCTTCCGTCACTGGCTGGAAGCTGGCTTGATCTATATAAAAGATGTGATCAGGAAATATTAAAATTGAGAAAATCTTCGCGAATTTGACAACCAAAGTAGACTGGTTAAGGGAAGTTGTTATTGTATATAACGCTATTCCACTTAAATGGAAAATGCTAATTAAACAAGAACCCCAGTTATATCAAGCAACTGATGACCAGCAACAACAAAATGTTCATCTATTAGAAAATTACAATACAATTAAAATAATAACAGTAAAACAGTATTACAAGACACTAGTTAAAAAAAAGTTTATTGTACCTTGGGTAAACGAAATGTGGGGAAAAAATACAAGCTAAATGTTTGTTGGGCCAAAGTATGGGTTGAAAGGACAATCAAAATTACCCAAGAGCGCAGATTATCAGCCTTTATGTACAAATTCCTGCATTGTATTTTACCAAACAATGATAAACTGTTTAAATTGCAGAAGACAGACTGCAAACTATGTCGTATCTGTAATTACACAGAAACGCAATACCATATGTTTTGGGAATGTACACGTCTATGCAATTATTGGGCATGTGTGGGAGAGTTTATTAATAGCAATACTAACTATGCGGTCTCTTTAACATTTGATGATCTTGTTGCTGGTGTATCAAACACAGACACATGTGTCAATCATATTATTATAATTGCAATGTTCTCTATCTATAAATCTTGGTATGTTTGCCAGAGCAAGTCTATAAGCACATTCCAATTTTTTAATTGTTTTTCATTATTTAAATCAGAGCTCATGTTTAGAATTAACATTGAACATGAAATTAATAAGCATAAAGCTAAATTAAAATGGGGAAGACTAGTTGAACTGTAGCCACATTACTTAAGCGAATATTTTTGTAATTATAATATATAATATTAACAGATACTATATGTATTATTTAAATAGATGATTATGATTGTAATTTTATGTAATATTAACAAATAAAAAAAAAAAGTTGTGAGACATGACAAAATAAACGCAGCCAGTGATATATTTCGAGAATAAAACAACAAAATAAACGCAATCAAAGACGCCGACCACGCGCGCTGGAAATGAATAGAACACGTTGCGGCGGGGAATCTCACCTGCCTCGTTTACTCACGGAAACGCACCCACGTGCTATTTCTGTATATTTCGGCAAAGAAAAAAACCCGGAAGGGAAAGTTTAAATCATGTTTGTATTAACGTAACATGAAAGCAACGGTGAATATATGTTTATCAATCATCAAACTAAATGCTCGATGTTACATACATGAAGCGGACTGCGGCGGTTATGTGGCTAAGACATGTGACAGTATTATTATGCTCGTCTACTACACGTTCGAGTAACTTTCCGATAAAAACGTGATTAGTATCAGCAATAATTTCTAGTACTGCATGGAGAATTGCGTATTATTAGTTGTCATCAGACATATCCCTGTACAGGATTTTTTGAACAATGTTGAACTAGTTGGGGCATAGACCTTAGAATATGTATTTTAAGGTCTATGGTTGGGGTAAATATGAATTGAATACTTAGTATCCATATGATCTTTTGAAAAATTAGCCAAACAGTTCACAACCACGATTAAGATGAATTGGCGAATTTTCAACGAAGACAACGGCTCCGGTCATGGGCAGAGTTTGCTGTGTCATGAAGTCAACATTTTACAATGCTGAACACTACTTTTCGTTCTTGACATTGTGAAATTATTTCGTTTTTTGGGAGATAAAAAACCTGAAAAAATGATTTCGACAAGATAATTCAGAAATAATATTATTAAGAATAATTCATAACGAATATGCACCCATAAATTATTTTCATAATTACTGATTACACACGAATATTACAGAAAAGCAGATAATTTGCTATATTCTTGTCAATTATTTGTAAGGGGTGCCCTTTGAATTGGCAAATTTTCTCGATGTTTTAGCGAGTACTCCGCGGGGAATATAGCGTGTTCTCACACTAGCATATTTTTTCTCGAGTTCACGCATCGCTTTCCCATATGCACAGTGCGTTTGAAAATAGCATAATTATATTGCGTAAGTGGCTGGTGAGACTGTGTCACAACGCGTTCTATTTATTTCCAATGCGCGTGGCTGGCGCATTTGATTGTGTTTATTTGTTGTTGAACATTATTTATGACGTTTTTCTCGCGTTATATCTCATCGAGACTCGCGTGACTAATTGATTACATGACGTCATTAGTTTGTTGTTTCGCAGGAGAAGAGGCAGGAAGCGACGCACGACCGGTGAACAACAGCCAGAAGTAGCAAACTCTCGTCAAGAAAGAGTCGAAGTTACCCAAGTCGTCCGGGGCCCTCGACTCGCTCATTAGCAAGGCAGCGGCGTCCTCGAGTTTTGGACCAAGATTGTAGTATATTCGTCTTATTAGCATATTTCCCGCGCTTGTAGTTCACACATGCGCATTGTACCTGTCGGTTGGTGAAGCCATGTTTTTGAATAAAGTAAAGTCTATCGTTTGTTCCTGCAAACTTTGGTGTTTCATCTCTGCCTTACCACAGGCCACGACATATTTGGCGACGAGGATGAAACTGTGTATTTGGAGAACCGGCACGACTGTTTTTGACATTCTGCAAGTCCGTAAAGTGGTAAAACTTGTCGATAGAAAACTCATCCAGAACTGAACTGTTGGCGCTGTACGAATAGACAAGGGATGAAGGCTCCAGCCAGCTCACATTTTTTAAACTCGAAAAAACAGACGAAAAAAATAAAAAATAAAATCTAAAAAAAATACCAGGTTGAAGAATATTAGTTGCTCCTTCGAATTTTGCCAAAGCCCTACCTACATTTTACCGATATCTGCAGAATAAATCAAAAAAACTACACAAATTGACTCCATTTAGGAATTCCTAACGGTTAGTCCGAACGCATGACACCGTTGGAGGCGTGGCCTGTTCAGCGTTTGTCAACAACCAATCACAAGACTGGTTACGAACCAGTTGAGCAAGGCTAACCAAGTCGTGACCTCGATGTGGCAAGCCAGCACCAAGTCGGAAAACACAGTCTGTGGGCACTAATCAAGGGCAAGTAGCAGAACAATGTTATCGTTGTCTAGGAAATCACCTACCACGTATTTGCGAATTTTGAAATGAAATTTGTCACTATTGTAAAAAAGGTGGACACATTAAAGTCGCATGTAAAAAGCTAAAGCGAGTTAAGGCTGCCAATCACATGACTGAATCAGATGGGGAAAGCAGTGATACCCAAACATGTCAGGTCACTGTTAGTCCGATGAACTACTTGGGAAGTGTAGCAATTCCAAGTCTGGTGGATATACAGTTAATTTAGGGATTGATGGAGTGAACACTAATTTTGAAGTGGATACTGGTTGTCCATTTACCTTGCTGAATCAGTCATCGTTTCACAAGTTACAAGATTCACAGTTACCGGACAGTCCTATTCGTCTTACTTACTTACACTGGTGAACGTGTGAACATTATAGGTCATAAATATGTGACTGTTCAGTTTGACAATAAGAGTGTTAAGAATTTACCTCTTGATGTAGTTGAGAGAAAGGGTCCCAACCTTGTTGGCAGAAATTGGATTGAACAAGTGCCAATTAATTTAACAAAGGTGTGTACTTCAAGCTTAAGTTCTAATGATAGTGATACTACCAAATGTAATTATTTGCGTGTAGTTTTAGATGAGCATGAAAATTTGTTTGATGATTCTCTGGGAAAGTTGCGTGGTTTTGAAGCCAAAATTCATGTTGACAAAACTGTCCAACCTAAATTCTGTAAACCCAGATCCGTAGCCTTTGTACAAAAACAAAAGATTGACATTGAATTAGACAGATTACTTAGTGAAGGTATTATTGAACCAGTCACACATTCTGATTGGGCTACTCCAGTTGTACCTGTACTCAAAACTAATGGTACTGTGAGGCTTTGTGGTGATTACAAGTTAACTGTCAACAAAGCATCACCTGTTGAACAATATCCTATTCCACCTTTTGATGATTTGATGGCACAACTGGCTGGTGGACAAAAGTTCACAAAACTTGATCTGTCCCATGCTTACAATCAATTAGTTTTGGATGAAGAGTCTAAAATACTTCTTACAATAACTACACACAGGGGTTTATTTAGGTATAATCGCTTACCTTTTGGTGTAAGTTCAGCTCCAGCAATTTTTCAGAGAACTATAGAGGGCGTCCTGCGTGACATACCAGGTGTTGTGTATTTTGATGATATAATTGTAACTGGGAAAAATGATTCTGATCATCTTGCAAACTTAGATAAAGTGTTATGTCGTTTAGACAATGCTGGTTTGAAACTCAAGATATCTAAATCTGAGTTCATGAAAGATAAAATTGTGTATTTAGGTCACATGCTAGATTCTGAAGATATTTATCCTTTGACTGGAAAAATTGACGCAATACAAAAAATTGACAAACCTAAATCTGTGACTCAGCTTAAAGCTTGTTTAGGTCTTTTGAATTATTATCATAGGCTTTTACCTAACCTTTCAACAGTGTTAGGACCATTACATTTGTTTTCAGTGAACTGAAAGCTATGCCAACTACCTTGTCTGCCCGAATGACTAGATGGTCTTTAATATTAAAAGCATACGAGTATACTATTGAGTACAAGCCTGGGAAATCCCATGGTAATGCTGATTCGTTAAGTAGAGTACCCATTTTTAACATAAAGTGTAATTATGAGGAACACATGTGTTTGATGTTGGAAGAGTTTACTTCTGATGATGTAAAGTTTTGGACAAGTCGTGATCCTTTGTTAGCTCATGTCCGTGAATTTGTATTACGTGGTTGGCCAGAAAAACCTCCAGATGAGAGCTACAGGCCATTTTTCAGAATTCGTAATGAGCTTACTGTAGTTGATGGATGTATTGTTTGGGGTACACGTGTGGTAATTCCACCGCAAGGTAGAACAGAACGTCTCAGGAAGCTACATGTAGCACATCCTGGAATGAACCGTATGAAAGGTTTAGCCCGTAGTTATGTTTGGTGGCCATCCATGGATGCGGAAATTGAGAATAAAGTTAGATGTTGTGATGTTTGTCAACAAAATCAGAAATCTCCAGCAAAAGCTCCATTACATCCTTGGGAAGTTCCTAATAAACCTTGGACTCGTGTTCATATTGATTATGCTGAGTATGAAAAATATAATCTTTTAATAATAGTTGATGCGTATTCTAAGTGGATCGAGGCTCACAGAATGACCTCCATCACTCCAGCTGCCACAATTTTGAAATTGAAACAAGTGTTTGCTACTTTAGGCATTCCTGTCATTTTAGCATCAGATAATGGGAGTAATTTTACTAGTGATGAAATTTCTTAATGTAAATGGTATTACACAAATTTTAGTAGCACCATACCATCCTTCATCCAATGGTTTGGCTGAAAGAGCCGTTGAAATTGTTAAAAACGGTCTTAATAGAGTTAAAGACGGTACTATTGATGAGAGATTAGCTAAGATTTTATTTCGCTATAGAATCATTCCACAATTGAGAACCCAAGTTTCACCCGCTGAACTTTTAATGAAACGTAAGCTTAGGTCTCGTCTTGATTCTGTACACCCACAGTTTAATAAAAAGATTGTTGAATCTCAAAGGAAAATGAAAGTTTTCCATGATCAAAATGTTAAAGAGAGACAATTTTCTATTGGTGATACAGTTTGGATTCGAAGTTATGGTTATGGTAGTCCTTGGGTTAAGGGAAAAATAGAATCTAAGTCAGATCCTGTATCTTACACAGTGAAATTGTCTGATGGTCGATGGGTTCGTCGCCATATTGATCATATTGGTTCTAAACATTTTGAGTCAACTTCAATTGAATTACCAAATACTACGAGTTCAAATCCTGTAATATCAGAGGAAGATCTTAAAGTTTCACCGAGTGATATTACTAGTACAAGTGCTATTTCTGCTAGTCATAAACCAGTTATTGAAGACAATACTGTAGAAAAATATAATCCTGTTTCTGTAAATGTTACACCCAGTAGTGAAAAGGGTAACGTTGAGAAAGATAGTATTGCAGTGAGTAGACCAAGAAGAGAGATAAAAATACCAGAAAGATTTTGTATTAACAGATACTAAAAGTAGTTGCATTTAAACAAATGTTGATGTACTTGTTTTGTATGTGCTTGTTATGCATACAGTCTTGTTAAAAGTTAGCGTTAAGCATTTACTTCTGTATGGTGGTATAAAAATTAGTTTTGTGAAACAAGGGCAGAGGAATGTAGTATATTCGTCTTATTAGCATATTTCCCGCGCTTGTAGTTCACATATGAGCATTGTACCTGTCGGTTGGTGAAGCCATGTTTTTGAATAAAGTAAAGTCTATCGTTTGTTCCTGCAAACTTTGGTGTTTCATCTCTGCCTTACCACAGGCCACGACAAAGATAATCCTAATAATTGGTCGGCTGCGGTTTTGAGACAGAAATTAGAAGGTGTAGGCATAATTATGCACCCCACGTCGTCCAGGAAGGTACTGATTCAGACATACAACATTAATAAGAGACGGAACACTCCCTCTATATCTACGAATAATGAGCACAATGAACAAACATAATCAACTAGTACAGAGATATGTCCGTCTGTAAGTAATTTGCATGGGATCGCCAGCACGGAAACGTGTCCACCTGAAGATAATTTCTCTGGGAATCAGCCTTTGGACAGAGATACTGGTACTACTAGTGCCTCGACGACCGAAATGGACAATCGCCGCGAAATATTAGCGTTACAACAGTCCATGCATGGTATACATGAACGATTAGACTTTCTGTGTCAACAACGTAATTCCAATATGGCGGCGACATCATCTTGTAGTGTGCCGATCGTTACGGCCCCCGAACGTTTGAATTTTCAATCGGAGGATCGATTAACAACTGGCAACACCACCCAAGCAAATATCTCAGGTCAGTCTTCAGGTTTTTCTACTGAGATAAATAAATTTGGAAAATCGTCAAACGATCTGTCGCATCTTATATCAGTCTCATTGTCTTTGAGAAAGAACATTATTGAAGGGAAATATGTCAATCTTGCGGCTTTGCTTATTCCGTCACACGAGTTGTTGGGCAGCAAGCTAATTTCTGATTCACTTGGCAATGAGATCAGAATTAAGGGTAACGTTGATCATCGCTTAAATAAGATTTTAACTTTAAGCGAGTTTTTGACTGCTTTTGGAAAGTACAAAGCAATCATGTGTGAGGCTTTCCCGACTAGACGCGAGGAACTTGAATTATATACCACTGATATTATTAGCATGTCTAACAGTTTTGGAGGTTCAATGTTCTATGAATATCATCAAGAATTTGCTACTCGTGCTGCGGATTGGTGGCAGCATGATATTAAAATAGACTGGTCATGCTTCAGATGTCAGAGTACCTTGCATTCCCACGATTTCTGTCCACGCAATCAGTATGTGCGGGAATATACTGGTCGGGGCATTACAGATGTTAGGGGTCGACCACGTGTATACCAAGGTGTCAGGGAGATTTGTAACAATTTTAACATGGAAAGAGGTTGTACAAGGAATTTCTGTTCTTTGCTACATATATGTTACAATTGCAAAGATAAACATCCAGCAAACAAATGTCCTAAATCTTCATCTGTTAACAAACCTGTACAATGACTGCCTAAGACTTCTGGAGCTTCAGTGAATGTGGATAAACTTGAACATGACTTGATTACGCACCCTGACAGGAACTTTGTTACAAAATTATGCTCAGGGCTACGCCATGGTTTTTTAACAGGTATTGAGAATTCTCCATCAGTTAGTTTTGAATGTAGAAACAACCTTTCTGCAAGAAGAGTCCCGGAAGCAGTTGCTGCATTACTTCAAACTGAATTGGACAAGGGGTATATGATTGGACCCTTTGATACACCCCCATTTCCGGTATACAGAGTCAGTCCACTTGGTATAGCAGAAGGGAAATATTCAAAAAAGAAACGTCTCATTATAGACTTGTCAGCTCTTCATGATAACCTGGCGGTAGCTAGTTTGAAGGACCTCATTGATAAAGAACTGTATTCTTTATCGTACATTCGCGTGGATGATGCTATTGTACAGTTAAAGAAACTTGATGCAAATGCTTTTATGTCGAAATTTGACATTACAGATGCATTCAAGTTTAAGTTCCTTTACATCCTTCAATGTGGCATCTGCATGGGGTAAAATGGGACAATCAGTACTATTTCTTTGTTCGATTTGTATTTGGTAGCAGAACCAGCTCGAAAATATTTGATATGGTGTCACAGCCAATTTGCTGGGTTGCAGAATTTAGACTTTCTGTGAACTTTATTATCCATTTACTGGATGATTTCCTGACGATTGATGCACAGGAAGAGGACGCATTTCGTACTATGGCCATAATGACTATGCTTTTTGCGTCTTATAACATACCGCTGGCCAAGCACAAAACTGTTGGTCCAACAGATCAATTAGAGTATTTGGGGGTCATGCTAAATTCAAAGGATATGGTAGCTTTCTTGCCAGATGTCAAGAAAGAAAGAATTACATCTAAGATAGCCGACATGACTTCTAAGACCACTGTCACTAAACGGGAAATGCTATCTACATTGGGTCATTTGAATTTTGCTGCCAGAGTAGTTCTTCCGGGTCGTTCTTTTGTGTCCCATATGCTGAAATTAGCAGCATCTGTACATAAATTACACCACCATGTTACTTTGAACAAAGACTATCGAATGGAATTGACCATGTGGAAAAATTTCCTGCGGTCCTGGAATGGTATTCACCTATTCATGAATGTAGATATTGTAGAAGCCATGGATTTGCAAATTTTCACGGATGCATCATCTACTGTTGGTTTTTGGTGGTTTCTTTCAGGGTAGTTGGTTCAGTCAGTCGTGGCCAGTAGAGTTGAATAGTATGCAGACTGATGAACTCCCTTCTGGAGTTATATCCTATAGTGATTGAAGCAATGCTATGGGGTAAAATTGGTCTAAGAAACGTATTCGTTTCAATTGTGACAATCAAGCGACAGTACAGATGATCAAGAAGAGAAGGGCATCAGCACGGTGCCATGTCATTAACAAACTGATGCGACGTTTAACCATGACAGCTATGAAGAATAACGTTGTGGTTTTAGCACGATATTTACCTGGAATACATAATGATATTGCTGATGCCCTCTCTCGGTCTCAATTACAGAAGTTCCACACCTTAGTGGCAATATGCCGTGTCCACCATACTCAACGGTAATCCACATCTAGTTCAGGATACAAGACTGTTGTGGAAGTTAACTGTATCAGAGAAGACTAGAAAGGCATACCATACCGGACTTACTCATTTCATTAGATTCAACATAATGCATAATGTTAATTGTTCTGTTTCAGCTTTACCAAATATTTCAGAGAATCTTCTACTACTTTTTGTCACACACTGTTTCAAACGATTAAACTTGAGTGCATCTACAATACAGTTATATTTAGCTGGTATACGCTTTACTTACTTACAGGCAGACTTACCTTATCCATGGCAATCCAAAGAAGGACTCATGGTTCGTTTAAATCTTTTCATGAAAGCAATCAAACGTGATCTTGCGCGTGAGACTCAAAAGAGGCTCCCCATTACTGCCGATTTGGCATTTCAATTAATCTCAACTTTAAAGAAGGGTGTTTTCCCTCCCTATACAGATAGTCTATTGGAAGCCACTATTCTTGTAGCATTTTTTTGTTTTTTTACGTTGTGGAGAATTCACTGTTTATAACTCCAAATTTGACTCCAATTTGAATCTGTGTATTGAAGATGTATCTTTCATGTCAAACGGGGATGCCCATTTACGACTGAAAGCGTCTAAGACAGACCTAGTTCGTCATGGCACTACTATTATACTATGTTCTAACAGCCAAATGTGCCCTGTTACTGCTCTTCGTGTGTACTTGGGTAAACGTTTAGCTTGCAAGCCAACCCCCAAGTCTACTGATCCTCTATTTTCTATTGACAATTGTCCTTTGACACGTGTAACTTTCCTCCAGTATTTGCGTCATCTGTTGACCTTACTGCACTTAGATCCATCACTATATACTGGTCACTCCTTTCGCATAGGAGCAGCATCCTCAGCGGCCCATGCAGGTGTTCAAGATCATATGATCAAGACGTTAGGACATCTAATTCGTACAATCGTTATATTCATGTTTCTAAGGGTTCTTTGGGTAATGCGCAATCTACTATGGCAGGAGCTTCAGGTTTTTAGAGATATAAATTATCTTATGAACTTTGTATTGTGGCAAGTGCCAGGGTTATTTTTGTTTTGTTTTTAGATATGTAGTTTTAATCTGCCCAATAAGTGTATGTTATAGAAGTAGATATAAAAAAAATTGCTCATTGTTGTAAGTAGTGATAATTCAAGCTTATTTGTATTTTTTATTATCTTGGGGGTCACTATGCCCATTTCCTATTTAATTGGCATAGTTTTGGGGGCTTTGCCTTATTACTTAAGGCAATTTACCCCCCAAGATAACTGTTTTAATTTATGCATATTTTGTATTGTATTGTTTTTAAAGTTTCTTTAGTACTGTTTTTTAAATACCTACTTTTCACCATCACTTCATTTTACCATTGTAGTTATGGTGCTCGCCATTTCTACCTTGTAGCTTTGCTACCTACATATACTAATACATTCTTTGTAGTACAATACCAATGTATCTACCAGTAGAGCTACCTCTACCATCTAACATTCCTGTAGTTACAGTTATTCGATAACTACCTTGTAGTCGCAGTCACGCTACTTCTACATGTACTCTGCAGTTGCATTTTTATACTGTGTTGATGGTTATACTTTTGTTTATGCATTTTTACTATTCTGTTACGTTTTTGGGGGGAGTCACCGTATTTTCGCATTTCTCTGTTAGTTATCGTTGCTTTAGTGCAGCTTAGGTGGGATTTGGTGAGTCCCCCCCCCCTTATTGGCAATAAATATACTTTTTCATTGTACTACAGTGTCTGCGTCATAAATTGTATTTTTATTTTCGAAATGTAGCACTCGCTGCGTTTATTTTGTCATGTCTCGCAACTGAACGTCCAAGCTGACTTTGTTTTGGCTGTAAATCTAGCTGGTTTGACCTTTGGTTTTTCTAAAACTTTTGACCTAATATGAAGTACGTATGTCTGCCTGTAAAATTACTGATCGGAAATTCAGGGAAAAGAGATTTGGTGTTTATAGTTCTCAAACACATCCTTGTAGTTAAAAGATCGAGCGATGTATACCTGATTACGACATACTTAATTTTGAGGGGATGTGACAAAATAATTCACACTGTACAACACATATATTCTAGTGATCTCAAATATTTACTTTGTCATTGTATTTGTAGTCTTATATCAAGATATTATTATGGTTCAGGGTGTGATGAACAACAGGCCGGCGATGAGTCCGGCATAATTCTCTTCTGCAGTTGGTTGTATCTGGTCTTCAGGAAGCAGGAATCCGTATTCACCCGTATCACGGAGTTCGATTGTGTACGCATAGATGATGCCGCGGTCGCCATAAGCCCAGTCTACAGTCGTGCCTGATGTTGGATCTGACGAACATGATGCACAAAGAGAGTATTTAAGTGACGAATATGGTGAAATTCGTCGTCCGAATCGCACGGTTTATTGGTGCTGACTCATTGTCGAATCCACCAACTCGTGCGGGATTAGCCTTGGTAAACACGTATTTTATGTTAAACAAATTGCCAAGTTTGATTGGATGCGCCTGTTGAAAAGGCGCCCAATCAGACACCGTGTAACATTGCGCGGTAAGCTAAAAAAACAAAATGTCGTAAATGGTATAGTGTAGCACGGTTACTTCGAAATTCTTCTAGTAATCGTGCGTGTAGAGTGTGTTTAGGTTGTTTGCCAAACCCCCAAAAAACGGCGCTGCATTTTTTCAACCAGTTTTCCACAAGTTGTATGCCAACGTTGCAGACTGTTTGTGGCATACTTCGCCAGCAAAGTGTCAAATATTATTTATGTCGACCATGTTTTAACAAAGTAAAGAAACTGTCAACTCTGAAGAAAATCTCAGAAACTCTACTCGACTGATCACTCAGAATTTTGAACTGAAACGCGTTTCACAACTTGTCTCTTATTTAGTTTTATGCTGCATTCAAGATGGCGGCCCCCATATAGTAAATATCGTATTTATTTTATTATCACGTGTGGTCCAAATGTCACACCGTTTGTGTTACGGAAAGTAAAAAAATAAGTCTCTCACTTTAAAAACAGACAGACAACGCGTACGCCTTCGTTGGGTTCGAAAATCGAGCACTTGCGCAAGGCAATGTTTCGTTGGGCGTCTTTGAAACTAGTGCCACATTGACGCATCGACCAATCAACGACATGCACATGATCGCGTGGTGGCAGAGATATATTCGTAGAAATAGAACTCTGCCTGGGAGATTGTTTGGAGGGGTGACTCGAAACAAACATTCCTTCGCTGGAGAAGATGGGTGAAATTGGTCAACTAGAATAATGCAGCCGGTTATAATCGCAGTAACTTATGAGGCGTACTTAGGGGGGCAAGGGGGGTAGCTGGTACAGTTTTACGGAAAATGAAAAGGGCTTTTTACAATTTACAAGGGAAAAAACGTTTTTACAGTTTATAGTGATAACAAATGGAACATTGAATGGTCCGAAGAGCTCTCCGACTCAAATTATCCGCCATTGCTGCGCCGTGTGTAGAGACGCATGCGCAAATTACCCTCGTAATGCTCTTCATTCGGTTAAAGGGCCTTTTACGTCTTGACATTCAATTTTGCAGTGAATTGTGTCATCTAGTCGTTTTACAGTTTCTAAAACGTAATTTCCCTGGATTATTCTTTACGATTTTTTTATTTGGATGTAAATTCTTGTACGTACCGAGAAAAATGACACATTTTTACAGTGTACAAACAAAATATTTGATTGATTACGTTGTACGTCTAGCCTGTGATTACAGAATTACGAAATTTGTTTTTTCAATTTACGTTGTACGAACAAAAAAATATTGCAATTACGGTGAACGAAAATAACCCTTGCCCCCCTCTACTTACACAATGTTACTCCACTTGCTCCGTATTCATAATAGTGTCCGTGTACCGCACCCATAGCTTGAGTATGCACTTGCATGTGTGCATCCTATCGGTAAGATAAAAAAAACATCATACATACCAAGAATTTATAAGAATATGCTAGTGTCATTGCGAGCGCCTCGTATGCCAATTTTGAATGCGAATGTGTTTTAATTCTCGTAAGTGCACTGTTTATGCTGTAAGTCATGCTAAATACCACTTCCATCCGCTAAAATCAAGCTATCGGTCACTTCCATCCGCCAAATCAATCTATCGGCCACTTCCATTCACCAAATCAAGCTATCGGCCACTCCCACCCGCCAAATCAAGCTATCGGCCACTCCCACCCGCCAAATCAAGCTATCGGCCACTTCATCCGCAAATCAAGCTATCGGCCACTTTTTTGCAACCACTTATGCCACGCTATTATGTGTTCAGTTCATACCAAGTTTGTTTGGAAAAACTGTTGTTTACTTTGAGCTGTTTAGTGAGCAATCGACTATATCGTGCACTTTATTATTCAATTATACAATGATAAAAAATACTGCTCTGTACATAGATATGCGTTTGTTACAAGTTTATTCGCTATCGTTTCTGTATTAATAGTATTTTTGTTTTTAGTTCAGTATTTCTAGCTTTTTTTTTTTTGTTTCTTTTTTTTATTACGCGCGATAAAAAATGGTTATTATAAAACATGGTGAATAGTGTGGCAAATAAGGTGAAAAAAAGTGGTTTGATTTGGCGGATGTGACGGATAACTTGACATTGGTCTATGATATGTGATAATTTTGCTGCTCTAAATGTGTTTTTAAAGCGGTATGGTCGTCACCTGCGCACGCGCGGAAATTGAGTCCCAAGCGATGATAACAACACACGCAAAAATGCAAAGGCTCATGGGTAGACGCTTGTTTGTAAACATTAACACGCTAAGGCCATATGACGCATGCGCAGGTGACGACTCCCCCACTTTAACCGATGTTTTATAAAAGTGAGCTCCGCAACATAGTGTGACGACATTTGACAATATCAATATTAGCGACAGTTTATATACGAGCATATGCCGTTAGCAGATCTTATCTAAGTTGTAATTTACCCCGTGTGAACCTAACAAAGTGTTTTATGCAACTGCCGGCCATTAATAACTGTAATCTAAACATATAGAAATAGCATCTTTGGTGACTATAAGGTAAAACCTAGCGGAGAGGGTCTCCAATAGTGAAATGTGTTAGGCCATACCATATCAGCATAATCAACTGGATACTGATCTGTATATCCCCACGCAGAGAGCATCAGTTCAGAGTAACTATGCCAGTCGATGTACATGAATAGCTCCTGAGTGGCAGACAAGGTAGTGAGGTAGCCCTCAACATTTACGACTTCAATTTCAGATAGAGCATGTGACCCACGATATGTTGAACCGCATGGAAGAGTGGAGGCGCCGAGTCCTGTTCAATAAACAAGAAAACACTTTTAAAATGGACTCCGATAAATAATGTTTGGAGTGTGATGTGCCAATTTATGTGTTTTATCCAGTGTTTTCGAAAATGATATAAAATTCTATTGGGTCTATTGATGTAAATAGTTTATGGATGTTTGGTTACTAGAACGGAATAAATAGTTACCTCCCCATTCATAGTCGAAATTTCTGTTAGGGTCAGTTCCGTCGCAAGGGCTGCCGTCATTTGGAGATCTAGTCTTACGCCACATACGATCCTGGAAGAATGTCCATCATAAATTATGATATGAACACTTAGAATGTTAATATGACCTGCCAAACATTGAACACCCATTTGTTTGTGGGAAACAAGGGTACGTAACAACGTTGTGACCCTGCAATATGTATTCAGGATTGAATTAATGTGTAAGTTAGAATGGAATTACTCACATTCGTCCACGTGTAGTCATAGCCATCGGGATTGAACATTATTAAAATGTGAAAGTCGTAAGTTTCCAATAAAAATGTGATGTCAGGGTCTCCTGCACGGTAGTCTACAATCAGCTGAAAATGGATGTATATTATGATAGATATAGAATTGGTTATTGCAATTAATCTGTTAGGTATTGATATTAAATATAACTTGTGGAATTCCATAACAATGTGCCACTGACTCCATAAGCAAGTGATAATTAATAAAATATAAACAATTACTTGATTAGTAATCGCCATGACAGTTGCCGGAGAAATCCACTCACGAGCGTGTATTGCACCATTAAACCAGATGACCTTCTTGACTTTTCCAGTGTCTATACCCAACTAATTCAATAAAGAAACACATTGATTTTAGCTTTAGACGGGTACGGATGTGGGAGTAAGCGTCAGCTGTCCCATCGCGATAGTCTGTTACCCATAGCAAGACTGTGAACTGGGGACTTTTTGGGCTCACCGGTTTAATTTTTGAGAGGAAAGGCAGAAAAAGTTACTCCATCCTAATGCTGCGCCCTTCGCAATTGTTTCTATTAAAACGCCTCGAAAAGTTCCATGGAGTTTCGCGAATTATCAGCAAATGAAAAATAAATCAGGATGCATTGATTGATTGATTGATTGATTTCTCAAGTGGCATTACACGTTTCTACTAACCTTCAGTACAGGAAGATCCCTACCCTCATAACTCTTTCCAATAGATTCAGAACTCGTTATGTCACTGTTAGTTGCGACAGTATCGCCAATCCAAGCAATAATCTGAAAAATAATTACATATTCCGACAGTTATGTTTTCTGGTCAGCGCCAACAAAAATATTGCGGGCTGATCTTTTTGTCCTCATTTTTCAGCCACTGCAGAGGGCCCAATGTTGGTGAATTGATAAACCTGTAAAATGTGTGCTTTGTCAAAGGAAATAAAACCAGATACATTTGTTTGTGAGGCCTAACAAGAGTTGTCCCTGTAAAATACACATGTCTTTGCCTAAATTGGTAATTCTCATTCACCTTAAACGCATTGAATGAGGTTTTCATGATAGCTACAAGTTTTGGTAAGGAGGCGAATGGGTGATGTGTCATGAATTAGTTTTCGCGTATCTGTTGACCGACTTAATTAGCTGATTATTAGCGAATTGCTGTGTTATGTCTGTCATCGTTTAGGCCTATTTGAAGTTTTGGACAGAACTCGACTCAGTGATTTGGAACTAATTACGAGATAACCGTCGCTATTCAGACTACTCTTTTTGACAGTTGGTATTCGTAGTTATTAATGTAGTGAACGATTAATCAAAAGATATGACGTATTCAGTACTTAGTGTGATTGGCTTTATGATTGAAGGTTACGCCCTAGAGTCTTTTTACTGTTTTGTAATTGGTTAGAGTTTTGAAAATGAATAAAGAGAGTTTGAGTTGGTCTTGAGGAGTACACCAGAACAGACGCAGTCCTGGAGAGACTTGGGGCGAGCCTTGACGCAGTCTAAGAGAGTCTTGGGTCAGCCTTGTGATAGTCTTGGGGACTTTTCCCCCAGGGCGCTGTGTCTTATAGAGTGCTCGAAAGACCGACTAAGACGAGAGTTGAACCGTATGTCGTTGTGTGTGTCTTATTTGACTGTAAAGCTTAAGTGGCTTCCCCGATCCCGCACCTCAAGGGGACGAGACATAGAGACGAGACGAGATTCCCCCCTGACAAGTGTGCTAGACCCCCGTGGAGAAGAATTTCCCCCTAATAGATGACTGCCGCACATAACAAAACGTACACGGGTCATACGTACCTCATCATAAGTGTGATAAACGAAGTAATCAAACTCTTCAGTTCTAGGAATGTCACTAAAAACGCCGTCAATTTTCTCTTGAACGTCTTCCATCCAGACACTGTACTTCAATCGTTGGACATTGAGAAAACTCGTCACCCTTTTCATTTCGGAAGGTGGTACCATCAAGTCACGTGGGAAATCCCAGAAATCAAGCTTTGAAGAAGAGAAAGTTTATGTATAGGGTATATTTTCTGTAAATTCCTATTTAGATTTAATTTAATAATTCAGCTTACCTTGGGATCATCCATTAGTGTTGCCAAAGCCTTTGCTTGTTCTTGGCTGACTGACTCCATACGGAGTACCTGGTAACTAAATAATAGTAGTATAGTATACGTTAGGCATCTTGTGATAATATCAATTACTATGATTTATATTATATCAGTGCAATGTAGTTGTAGTTTTCTAATTTAGCTAGTTGGATTGAACTCTTGTTTTGCACTGGGAAAACAAACTACTGTGATGTCAGATTCCATATGCTTATGTCATGACAGTCTCGCAACTGGTTAATCTACACCTGTTCGCCCAAGTGAGCATACCGCTTGTCAACAAATACATTTTAAAAAGAACTCCTTTGAAGACTTCAGTTTGTTCATTTGATTACTCGTGTGCCAAGATTTTCCCATCTAGTTCTGACAAACCATTCACATTGTATCACCGTACATTCATAGTGCATGGAAAGGTAGTAAAAACGGCGATGTTTTAACAATAGTATAATCCTTTTTGTGTGAATTCGTTTTTATATAGCATGTACGAATATACTTTTTAATTTTAATAGAACTGGCAAATGTCAGTAATAATTGATCGTTTCTATCCTCGAAGGCAGCCACATGGTCACATTATCCTGGCTGTTGAGCAAACAAAATACACCAAGGCCTCTCAAATGTCCCGTTGTCAAAAATACAGTACTTAATTGCGTAAAGTACGTTGAAACACGGTTGACACATCCTACAACTGCCTCACTGCCCATTGTCAGAAATATATATTTGATAACTCTTCAAACAAAGGCGAATGAAATTTGAGGTTGCAAGCCTTTTGTCAGTGCCCGGAAAAAAAACACTGGAAGATACTTAATACCACATATTTAATAGTATTTCCAATCCTTTTAAATATGCGATCGTAGGCTATTTGTTTAAAATTCGCCGTGCCTGTACAATGTAATGGTGTGTAAGTGCGATGATGCTCACCAAACATGGCATACTTAATTTTACTCCGGGAGCGTCGAGTCAAAATCGAATCGTTGTACTTTGAAGTCTGATTTGGGGGCGTTTATACATATTTCTGTTCGTATAAAGTGTCGGAAATAACGGCAGCATAGTACCAACTACAACTAATAGTTATTTTACTCACCCTTCATAACTTTTCTGTTCTGCCAGACAGGCAACTACGCACACGAGAAGTAGAATGGAACGTAGCATTTTCATGCGGTGCTCGATAACTGACAATCGTCAGAATAAAGTTGAACGTTAATATACACTCCGTGATAATGTAACTGCTAATTGCATATCTTTTAGGGTATCTGCTATCATGAGTGTATGATTTATATGCGCTCTTACCAGATGTGCACTGTACTGTACGCGATATCTTCTGTTTCCACAAATCGATAATTAGAGACACTCCACGAAAACAAGGGGTTGAATCCAGGTAATCTAGGTTACCGAGATTGTAACAGTTGGGAGAATTACACAACATGACATTTCTTTGCAGTCTTCCACAAATAGAAGAGAATAAAGGAATATTTTTTAACAAAACAAAATTTTGGTTTATAAGTTATTTTCATGGTTGTACATCCTGTATATTTCTGCCAGAGCCACAGTGATTTGTACAGTAACATATTCGGAACTTAAAATGTCAAATGACAATAAAAAGGGATGATTCTTTAGAATCCTTTTTTACAGTGTGGTCAAGAAAACGTGTTCAAATATATTACAGTAAGTTTTGAAACGACTTCAACATTTCACTCACCATGAAACTTCTCCATTGGTGAGAAAATGTCAGAATAAGAGATAGTGTAAACTTCTATACGCAAGTAAATTCTCAACAAAATTGTTTTCCAAATTTAATTCTGATGTTGGTGATTTATAACAACGCTAATGATTAACCACGGCGATCCGTGGTACATCGTGGCCATTTCACAATGTAATCTCATCCTTACAATTAATTAAATACAAATTTAGTATATTAGTCTTATTTTTGACTCGCTGTTAACATAAATCTGTACTATTGCATTGGTGATATATAAATTGGGTGCCATAGGATGGTACTTGATGGCCAACCAACCTAATCAAATATGTATTTTGCATTGTACGAGTGCAAAATAAGTTATTAGGAAATTAGGATATTAGTACCAGCTGTTTTATACGCATGCGCATTGGCCGATCCTATCAAATCCTGTCATCTGTATCGGGGCGTGTCTGGTCGATGCAAAATTGCTTCAGCCATTGGGTAACAGAATTAACTGATGTCTGTGTGAAAACCGCTGTAAAGTAGCGTTAAAATGAATTTTCTGAATGATTTGGAGCAGCAAAGGAAGCCAGCCATTTAATTGATAAAAATCTTGTCCAGAATATGATTTTAAATAGCCGACCTTATAGAGAAATCAGTCTCGTATTGGAAAGCATGTTTCCGGGAAGAGGTATCGAGGTGGCATGGCAAGTAGATTTCCTCCCCAGGACGCCGAGTTGGGCGTCGGTGCCGAGAGGGTGGCGGTGAATATGGTGTCGAGCGACCAACATAGTAAACCAAACTTAGAACTCGCGATACTGGTGCAGACGACTATGGCCGAAGAACCATGAAAAATAAATGGCGGAACTTTGGTGTTGCACATTTAGCACACAAATAAAAGACACGCCCACAGTTGGGCAACCAATCATTTTATTATTGGTCATGATTTACCATGGATCATCTCCACGTCCTTTGTAAACACCACATACACGATGTGCCGCCATCCAATGGCGGGATGAGCGGCTTCCTTTGTGCACAATCAGCGTCAACTTCATGAGAGTAACACGACGCACTTGCTAAGCCTGGTGGCGCCCTACTATTTCATCAATAACCAAATATACTATTATCCTGTTGGAATTGGACATTTGTTTATTTGGAGTAATTTCCAATTCTACGCCAGGTCCTTAGTAATTAATGATTCCACGTATTTATTTGGCCGTTATTTGACAGACGTAAAATGCCATAATGTTAATTCGCGGAAATTTAAACACACTGATACTGATAGTGAATTAAAAATTTTCCAAAAAATACTAAATTTGTTATCCCATGGAAATAATTGAAATCAAAATATTTGGCAATATATTAAGTTTTGCATCGCATGCACACGATTGAAATATCATATAAAATGGCCCTAATATACTAATGTTGTATTTATTTAATTGTAAAAATGAGTTTACATCCTGGAATGGCCACGATGTACCACGGATCCACGGCGTCGTATTATATCTGTAGAAGGGTCTAGGCGTCGACGCGTTGATGTGATGGGCTTCTCCTCAGACATTATTATGCCATCGCACCTGTACGGCGCGCCAAGTGTTGCAAAAATATTCTATCATACTGAATAATAAAAAACAAAAAATAATAATTACAAAAAAAACTAATATGGATAATTCAAAAAAGATAGAATAAAATAATATATTAAAAACAAAAATGAGAAAAATGAGAAAAATTTAGCAAACCCACAACAGAAAACAAACAACGCAACCAATGGTACATGAAAAATATGCGCGCATCTTATACTTCAGAAGAAAAAAAACTTTGTCAAAAAAAAATATGTGCGCGCAAAAACAAAAAACAACAGCAAAAACGTCTTTGTCAAAAAAGAAAGAAAGAAAAAAGATGCGTGCGCACCATACACATGTCACATGTTCTGGTAACATGTGAAGTCGCAGTTGCAAGGGTTACATGATCTTGAATCGGCCAGCAGGCCTTACATGTAAACAATAGTAATTTATCCACTGGCTAAGGATAGCTGCCACTGCCTCGGCGGAAGTTTATTTATTGTGTAACTACTATCCATGCAGGCTATAAGTCTACTAGCTTGCATTGGTCTTCGCAACGCGAGCGTGGGTCATATCGGTATGAATACATACCACCGGGGTCTGCGATCTATTTGTTTAAATACATACTAGTAGATGTATATGGGGGGATTGGCTGGTTCCCGCCCCAAGTGTCATGGCGCACCAAGCAACAAGAGGCCGGTAACTAGTAATACTTATCATATACCTCGTATTGCCTGTCCTCGTAACGGTTTGGGAATCCAACTGTGAAATCAACGTGTCTCTACCTGTGGCTACAACATCAGCTCCAAGAAAACGTCCGTTTGTTTATGTATTACCTGGACGGTCAGTAAATGACCAACTTAGCTGGACTGTAGTGTTCACTCTTAAGAAAGACAGTTTATAATGAGTTCGTATTTATTACCGTTAAAATATTGTTATACGTTCATTTGCTGTTTTCATTAAAACGTAATTTGTGGATATATTTGGTGACATTAGTTTGTGTATTGTGTGAGAGTTGTTGACGCGTTTGCGTCGTTTAGAAATCCCCTATTTAAATCCGCGCCAGTAAAAAGGCCCGTATCGGAACCCGGATTAAATTGAATACGTTTTCTTTTGGGCCAGACGAGCGAAAAATAACATAACTAAAGACTTTTTTTCATATAAGGTATATGATAAAACTTTTATGAACTTTTGCTGCTGCAAGCTCGGGCGCTTCTGCCGCACGACCTCGGGGCCGTAAAAGCCGTATCCAGTCCATGGAAATTTATTACAGCATTCTGATTGGTCCATCGTTCCTTGTTATACATTTGCACAAAAACAGCGAGAAATGCCAGAAATATCTCAAATATGTAAGTCTAGGCAGGTAGAATGTATGGGCATGGCGTAATGAATACTAGTTTACAGAAAATGAATATTAGAATATTGCAAATTACGTCACTTAATCACGTGACTTTGAGCCGTAATCCCGGCCCAGTGGAACAATATGGCGATTACTAGTTACCTGCGTCATACTTGCCATTCGCAAGGGACGCCGGGAACCAGCGAATGGAGCGGAACAACTACGTCCCTATAGAACTGATAGAACTGCGAAATTTGTCTGCATAAGGGAGCTTACACATGCGCAAATTGACATAAATATCACAACGAATGGAAATTGCCATATTTCGTCATGAAGCGTGAAATTTAATGTAATGAAACTGTCATGAATTTGTTTGCGCGTATTTGTTGATCGACTTATTTAGCCGATTACTAGCGAATGGCGGTGTTATGTCTGTCATCATTTACACTCATGCGATGTCCTGGACGGAACTCGACTCTGATTTGGAACTAATTACGATATAACCGTCGCTATCCGGACTACTATTTCTGGCAGTTGGTATTCGCAGTTAGTAATATAGTGAACGATTAATCAAAAGATATGACGTGTCCAGTACATGGTGTGATTGGCTGTATGTGTGAAGGCCACGCCTTAGAGTCTTTAAACTGCTTTGTAATTGGTTAAGGTTTTGAAAGTG
The DNA here is from genome assembly GCF_978046115.1 of Saccoglossus kowalevskii. Taxonomy (NCBI): domain Eukaryota; kingdom Metazoa; phylum Hemichordata; class Enteropneusta; family Harrimaniidae; genus Saccoglossus; species Saccoglossus kowalevskii. The sequence goes on from NC_140642.1 coordinate 17,778,606, forward strand.
AATAAAAAAAGTTTTTAGTTGGTTTTGGCGAGAACACCACGAGAGACGCAGTCTGAGGGCAGTCCAGTCTTGGGTCAGCTATGCCATAGTTTTGGGGACTTTTCCCCAGGGCGCTGTGTCTTATAGAGTACTCGACTGACCGACTAAAGAATCAGTTGAACTGTTGCGCAATTTACGCGATTTGTCGCTCCCTCTCCTCGTTGCAACAAACTCATCTTGTATTCAGCTAGTGATGCCTCAATTGCATGGTTTTGGTGATCGGTGAGACTTTATCTTGAAATACTGATCTGTTCTGCTTGGGTCGCCATTAAAAAAAAACGCTCTACTGTATTTAGATACAAGTTAACTGATTGGCTGTTTATTTTTGTCGCATCTCCGCTCCTTGTCGTTAAGGGCGCCTGTTAAATACATACCGTAGTGGTTCAATCTGCCAAGGGTAAATTTGGAGGGGTGACCCAAAACAAACGTTCCTTGGCTTGCGAAGATGCTTTAACGTTACCATATACACTAAGTGACAAGTAAACAATTATCTACATCAACATAGATGCTTTACTGTTGTGAGTAACTTCGTACAGATTTGAGCCCAGCTCACAATTATTGCATGACGTGAAGAACGATAGTACGTCCGTTATTTTATCTTCGAAATGCCTGGACATCATACATCTTGGAATATATATGCACGTATATTTTGTTGTCCGGTTGAAGGCGGCTGAATAATGCCAGTTGTAATGCCAAAAACATCAAAATCAAGCATTTCCAACCAAGAACCAATCTCGTTGAAACTTGGCACATGATAGGACCTTGATGCACATAACTTTGTTATAGCAGAACGGATTAAAATTGTCGACTGGCAGCCACATTTATTTAATAAATGATATCAAGACATATCTCATGAGCTTTTCCACCATTACGAAACTGTATCTCAGTCGTGTGTGAAGATGTATTTTCTTCAAATTTTAACTTGAACCATCTTCTTTGGTACAAGGACTGTGTCATGTCATTGACTTGTTATTCCAACGTGTTGTCATGAACAACCAATGAAATGAAAATATTATATATTTTAACGATCACAATGAAGTGCAAAGAAATCTTGCAAAGTTCATATTTCGTCTTCAACACTTTGGTGATTTACTAAAATGTTCTCTATCTTTTTAAAATACTCTATCTTAACAAATGTTCATAGTTTCATAGTTTCATTTTTGGCACAGATGGTCCATGAATTTACTTAACTAATTAGTATTGTACTTATTAAGGCGAATATATTAGTTTTCCAAGCTACAGGAGGGCGGGATTGGTTCACTCTGTTATCATTACAGGAGCAGATGTCACTATAGCGTGTGCTACTATTTATTACATAGTTTTAATAATTTACCACATTTTAAACACGATAAGTATTTTACTGTTTGAGCAGATGTGGATGTAATCTTGCGATCTCTCCCACACGCACTCGCATGCATCTAGAAGTGACTCATCAACTGTGTTTACCCGTATTGCATGTGAAACATACAAGTGATGTTTTTTTCAAAATAAACCAGTCAGACAATTTAATTGCATTATTATTGTTATTATTATTTTATCATTATCATTATTATAAACTTACATTTAGTTTCATATCAGTGTGTTGATATCATTTATGTGTATTGAACATAAGGTTATAGATTCGAAATATGTATCAGGCCAGCTACCAAACCAGCGTAGTTTTCTTGAGCAGTTGGAAGAATTTCAGATTCTGGAAGTAAAAATCCATATTCGCCCTCATCCCGAAGCTCAATTGTATAGGAATAGATTATACCTCTATCGCCATATCCCCAGTCCTTGGCACCTCCTGCAACCAGATCTGAAAAAATGTCGATCGCAAAACAGTAAGGTAATTTGCATTTTAATTGCAAACATGGACAGCGTAGCATTACTGATTGTAAGTTCAATGTAAATATCATTCCTACATCTCTGTATGTAAATGTCGCTCATTATCCATCCGAGTAAATGGTGAGATTTATCAAGATAAACATCTGTTGGGTGCGTGCGTGAATCGAACCGACACACACGTCGCCCAGCTACACGTCACGGCCAAAGGAGCTTTTTGTTCACAGAGTCAGTAAAAGCCGTACAACTCACACAGGGTGTGTGTTACATAGATATTAACAGTGATGAGCAAAAAAATAAATAAAACACGATTTAAAATCGAATGAACACAGTGATGATTTGGTCAAATTAAATTACTTACATCACATTAAAATTGCCTGAAGTAATTTTACTTTATTTTTAATTCTAATCGATTCCTCTGTTAACGATAGTAAAACTAGTAATTTGACTGCAATACATAATATGTGGTCGTATCATGCCACGTTAAAGTGAACGAATTGTTATTTTTGCAACAACAGTCTGTGACAGGTACATTGCTATTATTTGATATCGTATTTTCATGTCCAAACCATGTAGCTATAAAATCAGTAAAGGCAACCATATCACAATTTGCTATCCCCCTACCAGTATCAACTAAAACTCTGATGGCTAAGTGTCACGACTCTACATGGTGGATTTCGCATGTTATGTGTGTGTCTCGGTGGAGTTTTACAACCCTTTTGAAATTTCGCAAATGAAGTGCACACACACACACACACACACACACACAAAATCGATTGGACGAAAGTAATCCAAGTTATAAGTAAAATTCCGACCACCTTAATAATGTTCAATTAATGTGTATTATATTTAGCACACGCCCACGCCCAAACACACACGTATTTAACTTGTTTAAATTGAGTAATACTTACACAGTTGAGCTGAACCATTGCCGTATTCATATTGGACACCATGCACTGCCGCCATTGCATTAGTATGTACTGTCATGTGGTCATACTATGGGATAGTATATATGAAATTAATTAAATCAAATATCAATTAATTAAATCAAATGTCAATTATTTAATTACATTCGTTTACAATAAATTAACACTTGCTTTTGTAAATGCAAGTGAGGTCGGTGATGATTGAATCGGCAAGAATTGTACATTCCTATAAACTAAACGTGTTTATCGTTGCTTGTGACATTACTAATTAAATCACATTGTTTTTCGGATATGTATTTGAGTATAATTTACATATATGCGTAATCAACACACGGCCTACCATTGCAGGATAATCAGCAGGAAGATCGTAGGTATATCCCCAAGGTGACAACATTTTTTGAGAGTAGTTATGATAGTCGATAAATAAATCAAATGGTTGTGTGACTGACTGTGCCCGAATAAAGTTGACAACACTTTCTACTTCTATCTCAGATAGTGGATGTGTTCCGCGGTACGTAGATGAACAAGGAAAATCGCTGGAGCCCTCGCCTGCAAGTGTTAATTACATACATGAAATTTATAATTATGTCATGGTGTGTAGATTCAACAATGTTGAATGCAACATGCAACACATTCTGACAAAAACGTATGTCGGTATTTCTTCCGTTCGTCTGTACGTGCGACCGTCCGTCCGCCCGTACATGTTGATATGATCTTAAAATTTTGAACTAACCATGTTTGAAAATATTTGTAATTAACAAAAAGATGTATCACTCACCGTCCCATGCGAAGTCATAGTTACGATTCATGTCAGTTCCCATACATTCATATCCGTCGTTAGGACTTCGTGATTTACGCCACATTCGATCCTAAAATCGATAAATCATACTGCCGGCAATGATATTTTTTACTTATTATAAAATCGTACATTCTGATGACGCTCAATTTGTTACCTTGTTCACAAACAATCATTGGTATCTATATGTAATTCAATGCATTATTTCGTGCCAAATAAAATATACTATACTATACTATACTATATATACATACACAAATAAAGAGGCTATGACAACAAAGTTGGGATTGTATCCACCCTGCGCAAAACATGATAAACCCGTTCGAGGAAAATGATCAGATAGCAATGTACACAGCACAGCACGATACGAAAAACACGCGTTAATTCGGCATATAACTGAAACCCATTTTTCAAACAGCAAGCAATATAGAAACTCACGCCAGTCCATGTAAATTCATAGCCGTCCGGATTCATGACCGTAAGGATATAGAAATCGTACGTCTCTAATAAAAATGTAACATCGGGGTTCGTACCTTCCGTATAGTCCTTCATCAACTGTAAAAATATTTAACAACGAAAAAAAAACTTCTCATAAAAATGAATAATCAACTCAATAGCAAATAATTATCAGGTAAACCTCGTCTGTAGTTACAAGTGAATTCAGTCGGACATAAATAAAAGCGCGCCAACAACTCAACGCGTATTTGTATGCGAGCATACAGCGAATATATGTACCTGATTAGTCATCCACATAACTGTAGCTGGTGATACCCATTCCCGGGAATGAATGCATCCATTGAACCATACTGCTCGTTTTTCTTTTCCAGTATCAGCACCGACCTGCAATTGTAGTTACATTACACAAAAAATTAGGTGAACTTCAGTTGTGATAATAATCTGGATTAGAAAGGATTGTTGTACACCGCACGTTTTGAATTTCAGGTAATGAAACGATATATTTAGCAGACGAGGTACTTGTCGCGGCGAAGACCGCTTCTTTATTTAATAATACTACATATATGAATAAAGTATATATTGTTCTTTAGATGATGTCATCAAGTTCGCACCAGTGTTCAAATTAAAAACAAAATTCGATCGCACCTTGAGAACAGGGAGGTCTCTTCCTTCGTAAGATGTGCCGATGTTGATGTTGGTGGCAAGGGTTGGATAGGTTACAAGAATTTCGGCGATCCAATCCATTATCTGAATTTGGAAAATGATGGATCGTTAATCACTAATTCTTAGTGTTAATATATATATATATATATATATATATATATATATATATATATATATATATATATATATATATATATATATATATATATATATATATATATATATATATATATATATATATCTGAACTACTTAAAATAAATGAATATAAAGATAAAATAAATTGGTAATTATACGTATACGTTGAAATACACCAGGGTTATTATACTCTACTTACAACAATCACTAATATGCTGATTTCAAACGATTTCATTTATATTACAATTAGAGAATAAACAATTAATATACAGTTGATATACAAGGAATTATCATTAATGTATTATGTATGCTCCATTTAAATGAATAAATTGACATCCCGTTATAGGTACAATTTTATCAAAATCTTGAAAAACATACATAGACCACACACCAAAAACGAACTTTATCGAGATCTCAAACAGATTATTATAATATTCAAGTTTGAAAGAAATTGGATATACAAATTAGTCGAGTTATTGTAACCATAAGAGGAAGTTTTATGACGGATTCCATAATAGAACACCAACGACAAGTGCAGCGACAACGTTAACAACAACAACAACAAGCACAATGAGGACAAACTGTTTCCCCTTATTTACCTTGACATTAATCAACGATGACACGAACAAGATAAAAAAAATAATGCGCAATTATTATACAAACACGTCGGATTCACCTCATTAAGTGGATGGTAAACTGTGTAGTCAAAACCATCTACTAATGTTTTGGGTGCTCTATCGGATGCTCCATCAATCTTTTCCTGAACGTTATGAATCCATACTTTGTACAGAACATTATTCACATCCAGATACTCTTTGACTTTTTCCGTGTATTGAGGTGGCACCATCACATCGCGTGGGAAATCCCAGAAATCAATCTAGAAATGAAATAAAATGTGTCTATTGGTCATATATGAATATACATATTTTTATTTTGTTCAACTTAACACTTTCATCAATATTATAATCATAATTAATGAAAACTTGTACACACCCCCTTTATGTCCATGAGAAACTTGACCACGTCATACTGTTCAGCGTCGCCTATTTGCATTCGAATTACTTGATATCTGTGAATAGAATAGAATATACTAGGATACCCCATCACCACTTTCCTCAACAACGATGTCAGCATATAATGTCAAAAAATGGACTATGAATGAATAAAACCTTTATTTTAGTGTAATTATATGTCGTTCCAGGTGTACTTGATCTGAAATCATGCTTTGGTGGGGTTTTGAATTTTCTATGTATTACTATAAATATGGTAACATTTACAAAATGCGTACCACTTCCTTCTAGATGTTGTCAATTGACATTCATTGTTTTATGCGTGACTATACACTTATAATATTCAAGTTATCGAGTATGCCTTACCCATTGTAATCCTTCTTAGCCAGGCAGGCACAGGCACACAGTGCCAATATAAACAATTTCAACATATTCTTCACAACACTGCTTCAAGATGTGTTTGAGAGAATGCGATGCAATAACTGTACTCTTGTCTGTGGTGGTATGTGACAGATACAGACGTGAGAACACTATCAGTGCAATGACGTATTCAAGTGTTTTTTTAGGATATCGGCAAACTGACAGTGATATGCTTTTATGTCAATTTATATAGGTTATCGCCGTCCATTCCATCTATATACGATGCTATGAAGATTACATTGGCACGCCATGTTATGCTGTTATGTATTGGATTGTGCCGGGCTTGGGTCAAGGACGGATGAAACCAATGTCTTTATATTAGGCCAATATTCTAGTTGGTTTTTCATCTCGGGGTTCTGCATAGTTGTCTGATTCAAATGAACGTTTGTCACATCTGTTTATGATATCGTATTGTTATATTGGTCTGCGTGTTAACTGATGGGTCTGCATCATTTGCTAAATAAGGAAGGTTTTCATATTATTTAGTTCTTATTCAAACAGAATGGGATGTTACTGACCATGGATTGGGAACAGCTGCCTGTTTTTCTATGATATGAGATGATATGAGATGAGATGACGAATATTGAAGGCATCGTGTTTACCATGGTCTCAATCCCAGCTAAAACATAAGTTGTAATTACTTTATTGTAGATTGTAAATTGGCAAGATATTGTTCATGTTAAAGACTGCACAATTTTGTCAAAGGGTAGCGGAATGTGTATGTGCTTCCTAGTTCTGGCGATATAGTCCTTCAAACTTTTCAGAATGCTATATAAGACGTTAGTTTCGACCAAATGGATGGTGTAATTTGTGCGCTATTACCAAAAAATGCTGTGATTATGACATGCCATGTTAGCCATAATAGCAAAATTAGTGTCTGTGATAATGTAATAAAAGGTTCCTACGTATTTGCCCACGAATAAACAGCTGATTTATTATGAAATGTTTCCATATCAATTGTAATACTCTAATTTGAATACATAGGCATTTGATCTTTGGTGACTACTATCCTATAAAAGGGGAAATGGCATGTCTTTCGGAAATTGACAAATCTGACGAGAAATCAACAGTGAATGCTAATTTCACAAGGATTTAAGAATCCCATGCAATTTTTGAACGAGTGGCTATGACGTTTCTTTGTTTTACGATCGATTTCACGCAAAGCGCGAGATCTCGCAGTAAACAGAAAATGGTCTATTAAATTCGTTGTTTGTTTTCTGTCACTCGGTATGGATATGTAAATGTAGGATGGACTGTTTACCTGATCAGGGATTTGTTATATTTTTTTTTTTCAAATTTCCCTCATAGTCATGAATCGTGTTGTGGTGAGTGGTAATACATAAGTTTAGAACTATAGTTCTCGAACTTTGTCCTCTTATTCAGTGCATTTCGCAAAGTAATGTGCTCTGTAGATGTATTTTTTGTTTGGTATACTATATTGAACTGCTGCTTTTTAAAGTTAAAGAAAAATAAACTCCCAATATAGTTTCCCATAATGTGGTTCTTAACTTGATTACGATATACAATAAAGAATAATCTCCGTTACTTCATTTATGTTGAAACATATGAATAACAATTTACATTTATTAATTGACGTGATCGTGTTATGAATAGCATTGCTCGGAACAAAGACACTGCGTGACAACTCGAGAAGAACGTTTTTACATTCTAATTCACTTTATTTCATTCTAATGCAACCTTAACATAACTACATCATACTAACAACATATCAAGAGTGATTATGCGCCAACAACGCCGGCAATGTGTATACATCCATCGATAAGACCTACGTAGTTTTCTTCCGCGGTCGGTTGAATCTGGTCCTCTGGAAGCAAGAACCCGTATTCGCCCGTATCGCGGAGCTCGACGGTGTATGAATATACAATCCCTCTATCGCCATATCCCCAGTCTTTGCTTCCACCAGAAGCTGGATCTGTCGTAAAACAAAGATTAAATAATATGTGACATATAAGAGCATTTTGAATACAATTGAACTCGTACTTCTGAAGGCTATTATATGAAATACACCATTGGGTATTGATGTGTGGTTTTCTGGTGGTGTTACTCAAAAACAGTAACCGTACAACCGTGTTCTTAACCGTACATGTGTAGTACCAATATTGATATCTAAAGAATGTGACTCATAATGTACTATGGTTCGGACATGTGTCGTGTAAGACTCACAATTAATAGAGGCAGCATTGCCGTATTCGTATACCATACCATGGACAGAGAATATGCCATCAGTGTATACTTCCATGTGCGCATACTGTGGAGAGAATAATATTTACAAACAGTAACAATTAAGTAAATACTGTTCCCTGTTTATTGTAGAATTGCAGTCGGCGTATACGTACAACGTTGGATTTATTGTTTTTATAATCATAAATCTCACCATAGCATCGTAATCAGCGGGTAAATCATATGTGTATCCCCACGCTGACAGCATCAATTGTGAGTAACTATGGTAATCAATATACATATCGAAAGGCTGTATTGCGGATTGATTTCTGATGAAGTTCACCACATGTTCAACCTCGCTTTCGGAGAGTGGGTATGCGCCGCGATATGTGCTGGAGCACGGTACATCACTGGCTCCTAAACCTTTGTTGAGTAAAAGATGAGAGCATTTCATTGTCATTAACGGCATTGACAGACGTAAAAATGTTTTCGTTATTGTTTTAAACCACGCATTTATGGTTTCGGCGAAGATTTAAGCAATGCATGGTTTATATATTACTATACACACCGGTTCTAAAAACTCTGTTTTTAAGATGATGTAAAAATGCTTACATTAAATCCTAATGATTAGACTTGCCTCATGTTCGTTCACTACAAATATACATACCTCCCCACTCGTAATCAAAGTTTCTGTTTGGGTCAGTTCCAATACATATTGAACCATCATTGGGGGATCGAGTTTTACGCCACATACGATCCTGTCAAATCAACATATAATATTCGTCGACAGATTAAACCTAGTGATATTAGTATTTGAAAATACAGAACTAAACACGAATGATTAATATTTAACACTTTATATATTACGTACGTCTGTCCACGTGTATAGATATCCGTCTGGGTTCATAACTGTCAGAATATAAAAATCGTACGCTTCCAACAAGAAAGTCACGTCTGGGTCTGCTCCCATATAATCTTGAATCATCTTGAAGAAATAATAAAAACATTGCTTATGCATGCCGGTCGGTGACTGTGACTGAGACGGTGTAACATGAAAGTAGTTCACTAAAAAACCTAAAGATTATTTTTTACATTTATAAGTTAGGTGGGAGAATGTCCAAGTAGTACCTTGTTTGTCATCCACATAACGGTCGCAGGAGAGATCCATTCACGTGCGTGTATAGCACCATTAAACCAGAAAGCACGTTTCGGTTTTCCCGTATCTACACCAACCTAAAACATACAGTTTCTTTAGAATTGCACAGACACATCTCAATGACATTCAATATCATTTAATATGCAAGAACATAGGTCATTACTTAGTCCACACTGTATATATTTACCTTCATGGTGACCAAATCTCGGCCTTCGTACGAATTTCCAATGACAAAAGAAGTAACTAAAGCCGGGTATTCAGCTTCGAGCGCAACTATCCAATCCATGATCTGCATAATTATGCAAAAACAAGGTGTGTTACGCATTAAGTATAGTTATAACTTGATTAGCGGTAAAACGTGCGAGAATACTATGTTTTTATATTACGCTACAATAAATTCGTATAGTCGGTGTCATTCAGGGAAAATACAGACCTCATTAAGTGGATGATAGGTGTTGTAATCAAATTCTGTAAGCTGAACTTTCCCCCGGTTGGTGAATACACCGTCTATCTTCGCCTGTACATCTTCAATCCATACGACATAGTCGATATTGTGGGTGTCGAGCAATTCAAGTGTACGTTCAAGCTGAGTTGGGGGTACCATCAAATCCCGAGGAAAATCCCAGAAATCGAACTGAAAACAAAGAAATTACCTGATGGTTTGGTTACACCTTCAAACGCATCTTACAGTTGTTCAACATTAAGATGCTCATTACGAAAAACGTAGGATAACGTTTTTTTTTCACACTGTCCCATATTAACCAAGTATTGACACATTAAGAAATATCCAATTACCCCCGGTAATAAATTGAAGACCGGTTATATGAACAATTTTGCACAAGTGTGGGTTTCAGACGCGTCGTCGATGTTGCTTCATTTCAGAAGTATTACTTATTTTCTGAAAACAACACACATGATCGACACAACTGGAATTGTGCAAATTTATATACTCCAATGCGTGCACTTAAGAATATATTACCGTATTGGCCAGTAGTTGAAGTACTTCTCTTTGTTCATCGTTGACTGAGTTCATGCGAAGAACCTTGTACCTTTAACGTAATATGAAATACAAATCATAGTTATACCTTCTGATATAATGAAGGTCAGTCAGTAAGATAAGTCAATGGCGTTAACACAGAAAAGTCACCAAGTTCACGACGTCAGTTTCTAACCGACAACTAGTATATTAAAATGCTTAAATTTTAAATAATAAAATGAGTTTCAAATCATACGACCAGAGCAAGACAGATTTAATTCAAGCACTATAAAAAATTCGTAGTTTTCAAAAACGTGTACACATATTTCTTGTTCCCAATACAGACCCTGTCGTAAAATAATAATTGTCCTAGATATCAGACTAAGCTGGTAATTAGAATTCATTAAAAATTGATAACAAGTTCGAATTCACAACCTCTGCGAATTACAATGCGTGCAAAATATTAAATAGTGTTATAAGAAAAATACATCGATGTTATTTTAGGTTATGTGCGATTTGAAAATGTTCATGAATCGGAAAAAAACTGACGTATAACGCACGGTTCAATACATATGGTACACTACCATTATTACCCTAAGGCTTGTATTAGACTGATATAACTAATTCAAAACTTTCGTCCGGTCAAATGACTTTCAGTTACCTCTAGGCAAGTCAATCATACGTAATCTTTCCCATTGTTGTAAAGTAATTAGAACTGGACGTTTAAAGACAAGCTTTAAAATGGACCACGATAGCGGTTTGGACAAATCCAAAGATGGCCGCCGCCAAATTATCGAAACAGATTACATGTACTTCGGCCTACAGCTCTCCAAAATATTCACAAGAAAAGTTTGTCCAAATTACTTAAAGGAAATTGTTATTTTAAAAAATAGACATTCTATCAATTCACACTTAATTCTGACGTGATGCAAGATACATGAACTGCGTTATTGCAAAACTGTTTTGTGAATAAGGGAAAAATTACAATGATTCCGGGAGAAACGCTACAGAAATAGCGAAGTAACATTATATAGGAAATACTGAGATTCTTACCCATCGTAACGTACATCTGCCAAACAACTACAAACTAACAACGAAAGCAGAAACAATCGAGACATCGTTGTCGGGATGTCGATTCACAATTTGTGATGAAATATATTTGCCCGACTTTGTGTTGTTCGTTAATAGTTAACTGTGTGTGTGTATTTAAGATGATATATTTACTTCGGTGACACCATTTACCAGCACGACGTTAATTGATTGCATGCAGATGACGCCGTTTCAACTGAATATATAAGCAAGCACAATGCTGAATTTTGTTGAACGGTAAAAACTGAAAAAAAAATCGTTATTTAAGACCATTGCTAAACGGTTTGTCACTTTTACATAATAAATACATGACCATAGAATGTTTCTGATAAACTTACGTGTTTGATCTTGAGTTTGACCTTACAGGGGGAAGAGCATTGAAGTCAAATATACACGATACGAGTTCAGCTTGTTGTTTTTTTGTAAAACTACTGTAATTAGTACACAACTTACACGTCTGGAAATACTATAATTGGACAAAATATATGCTATGATAACCATATGTATCAGTCTGACAATATACAGTATATACAGACCCGTTAAACTATAATTAATTATGATAATATATGCAATCAATCAAGTCTCATTGAAGGTGTTTTAATTAGATGGATATTTTAAAACAGAAAACAACATGTTCTAAAATGTCCCTTTACAGTCAGTTGTTAACCAATTGGGTCGCAATAATTTATTAACTTTTGGTAGATTTTAAACTGTAAAACTGAAGATATATATGTTGCTATCACCATAATATGATTGGGGCAATCTGTTCAAATTCTCATGTTCTAATTACGTGGACGTATTGATTTTGACCATGAATGTGACTGTCGAGGTCAGGTCATAGGTTGAATATTAAATACCCTTGGTGGCTAGAGTATTGGTAAGGAATGACTAATTTCATCGCGGAGATGTAAGCGCAAAGTGACATTTGTGTACATTAAAAAAATAAACATGTTCCTGAAGATAGAAGTAAAACTGTACAGCATGCTTGAATAATCCAGTTGATCGGTTATTCAATGAAAACCACATATACACGAAAAACTCAAATCTGTATTATGACATTAATATTCTCACTCAATGAGATGCTGTTTCGATAAAATACATTAAATTAAGATGCCCTAAATGTATTCTATACAATTGCGTTTGCTATGCAATGACGGACATCTGTTGCTGCTGAGGGAAATGTATGGAGGAAAAGACCTGAATATGTGAATTATTATTAAAAAGTAAATATTGCACAGCCCAAGATAATAAACATGCGTGAAAAGAATTGATGTGAACATCACAACTGCTATGTAATTCGAGTGACGTCGTCTGCTCCGTGCCGGTAAATCGTGTCAGCAAGATAACGCTATTATCTTAAATATACGAACCACTTAGGCGTCGCGAAATAACCACAAAGACGACAATAGACGACGCAACTGCAATGTATCGAATCTGTTTCTCCTTTAATTGTTGGTTTGTTACTGTTTGACAGAGGCACTTTACTGTGGATGACAGAATATATTCCAGTCTTGTTTTTTTAGCATATGAGACATTTCTGTTCTGGTATGTGTAATGCCACACTTAGTCATGTGATTCATTGTTCAGATCATTCGTTTATTTCTTTAAATCCACACTTGGCTTTTTGTGTTTACTCAGATCAGAACTGGTACACTTCACACAACTTGTGAAAGCTAAATTTTTTGGCACTATGAACTCAACAATTTTCACAATGAGTCTGTTTTGGAGAGAAGTACTTCTTCACTCACCTCAGTTCGAACACTCACTGCAGACAGACAGACACACAGGCAGACACACACACACACACACACACACAAACAAACACGCACACACACACACACACTCTTCAGCATCGTATATTGTGCAAATCATCTGTTTGTTGATTGTTTCAATTTTATCGCGTCAGTTGTTTTCAGCATCCTATAAACACATATTACCTGTACTTCCCGGAGTGTCTTCAGTAGAATCATTGTAATGTATCCAGTAGTTTTCTAATAGCTTATTTGTTTTAGTTCTTGTTCAAATAAAGGTCAAAAGGGATGACACATAGTTTTATCTGCATCTACGACATGCCTGCACTGTTGAAATTTGACGAAAGTTGTATAGGAAAACTAACGGACAACAAAATGATTGCACAACACAACATCGTCAAACCAGGAAGAGAAAAATGTATGTACCTTACAGTATGAAGTGATGTCAAGTGTTTTAAAACGTATAAGCACATTCGGTTACGTGTGCCATCCGCCATACTAGTATATAAAATTATGAGTCACTATCAAATGGTTAATGTAATAAACTTGATATCTACGTCAAACAAGGGACAGTAATTGTTTCTTTTGTCATATAGTTTGGTAGAAAACTGGTCCTTAGAGTCAAATTCAAGACACAGATCGAAGTCTGTAATATTCATAATCTCAAGTTCAGTTAGATTTATCATGGAAATACTACTAAATTGAGGATTGTTGATGAAACATACATTGAAAGATTTGGCCCCTTCGACATTTTGACTAATGCCTGTAGAAATGTAGCTTCATAGTGGAAATAAATCAGCCATCAGTGAAATCAATTTGATTTCATTGGATTGCTGGTACTGAAAAAATATAACTCTGCAAATATATTTGTATTTAGTATACTGATGATGTCATCGTCAGTGTAGGAAAGATTCACACCAGTTTTGTTGAAATTTGCTTTATGAATAATGTTAATAATGTGTAATAAATTTTAATACATCATTTGGTAAAGTCATATAATGTAGAAACAAGGTTTCAATATCAAATTTTATTTTTTCATCAAAGCTATGATTAATTCACATATACTGATGGATGTTTTTGTAATCGTATTTATGACACGGAATTCATTTTCAGATAATTCATAAGAATTTTGTTAGAAATAACTCGGGTATTAGTAAGTATTGAATAATCAACAGACTTTCATTTGTAAACGAGCCTATATACTCAATTGTTTATTTCAATATGATTATATATATATATATATATATATATATATATATATATATATATATATATATATATATATATATATATATATATATATATATATATATATATATATATATATATATATCACGCACGGACAGGTATTGATATTCTCTCATTTGGATCATGGAACATATGGCTCTGTATTAACAATACAGTTGATGGAAGCCTTCACGCCTCGGTAGGTCTCTTCTCCTATTGGGATGATGTCTTCCGCGGGTACGAGAAAACCATTTTCTCTGTCTGGAAGCTCGATTGCGTACGAGTATTTAATATTGACAGGGCCACCATAAGCCCAATCGTAGGCAGCACCTGAGACTAGTTCTGTTAAGTAGAGAAAAATAAAATGTATACACCATTATGTTTTACAGCGATTGACAAACCATTCTGAATATCAAATGACGTTATTTACTCACTGAGATGATTTCCATACAAATACTGCGTCCCACTGTATGCTTCAATTGCCATGGCACCAGCCTCTGCACAATTGCACTGAAAGAAACATAGTGTTTTGGTGTCAGTTTTTTTTTATATTTTGTGCACTAGGCCACGAGATCATACAACGTAGCAATCTACAAATATAGCGGGTACATTCGATTTGTAAATATCGTGAGATTACGGATGCTAGCAGACTAAACGTTAAGATTAATAGTTGTCGTGACAAGTGACAATGGATATTCCTTACGAACAGGTCTTCTATAGAAATGTCGCTGTAACTATATTGTTTGGACATTTCGACCCTTTTTTCCAAAACAGTTTTGAAGAATGCTACGTTTTTTTCTACAAATATCCTACAAAATGTTTAAAGTATTAGGTAAAATATTTTCCTTTTTAACTTTTAAACAAACATTATTATATTACCTGATCATCATAATCGGGTGGTAACTCAGTGGTGTAGGCCCAGGGACACATCCACATTAGTCCGTAACTATGGAAATCAATGAACATAGTAAATCGTTGCGATGCTGAAGCGAGTGTAATGAAATCAGTTGTTTTTGCGATTTCAACTTCAGATTCTGGAAAGTCACCACGATATTCTTGTGAACAAGGATCTGTACTGGAACTTGCACCTGTGAATTATCCACGTAGTTCGATCTATATTAAATACACTAATAACTAAACTAATACGATCCTGTGTATTGTAAATAAATGTCGATTCACTTAATATTGTTGTTTTGAAGAAACACCACATTTTTGTAAGTACGGGCATGAAACTAATGTGACAGAAACAGATGAATTGTAAGTAAATTAATACGATCTCACGTGTTGTTTTTTTTGCACGGGAATATGGTTTGCGTTATCTTTATTGCAATAATAAGTCAAGATAGGTCAAAAAAGTAACTGTAGAAAATCTTATAGAATAGGTGATTTTCTGTTCAACTGCGAAAGACGCGCGTCGAACATCTGCCGAAAAAATCGAACGATTTGATTTTGAACTCGAATTTCTTTATTTCGTAGCTCACATAGACCGGCCGATCTTCGACAGAGGAATATTGCTTTCGAATACCCTTACTTCATCGAAATTGCCTATCATCAAATGTGTATATATGTAAAATATCCTCCAAAATACTTTCGCGTTTGTTGAATCCCACGCGATGTTTGTCCTGATCTTATTTGTCCTGTTTTTACGTTGTATTTCACGCATAACGCGGGATTCTCGCAGTGAACGGAAATGGGCAATTATAGATTGGATTTTAAAACCTGGTCACACATCACTATTCAATAAAATTATAAATAAAAATATTATGTTCAGTTCATGACGATGAATGTCTACTAATGTATCAAACAATACGAATAAGAATTTACTTACATCAGTCCAAGTGAAGGCGTAACCATCTGGGTTAATGGTCGGTAAAAAGTAAAATTCAAATGTGTTTAAGAAAGTTAGATCTGTGTCATACTCTTTTGCAAGCTGTAAATAAATAAATAAGTAAATAAATAAATAAATAAATAAATAAATAAATAAATAAATAAATAAATAAATAAATAAATATGGTCAAACCTAAATGCTCTTTGAGTGTTCTACTTTTTTGTTTTCTGTGAATTTTTTGTAGATATTTTTGTTTGGTAATGTGCAAGACAAAACCAACACGTACATTTTAATATCTACTTCAACACTATTAATGAAAACGAATTATTAATCATGTTAATAACAAAGATGACACTAGCATCAAATACATGTGTGCTTTAATGTAATATATTGTAAAACTATTGATAAATCACCTGCTCTGCAATGTACATCACGGTAACTGGTGCAATCCACTCTCTGGCATGAAGCCCGCCCTCAAACCAAATTGCCGATGCATCCGCATTTACTCCCAACTATTGGTAAAATGTAAATTTGTTATTGCGTTTTTAAAAAAGTCTTTTATAGCCGTCAGGTATTTCAAGAACATTGACTCATATTAAAAAAAACAATGATTACCTTCAATGCTCGCATGGGTCGTAGTTCGTAGGATTCTCCAATATAAACAACATCAGCAATTAATGGATATGCGGTAGCCATATCTTTAATCCATTGGTCAATCTGAAATAAACAACGTATGTTATATTTGGATAAACAACAATACTTGATATTAAAGTTTAGTTTTTGTAAAGTTATTTTCCTAAAAAGCAACAACAATATTTACATATCACTGTTACGAGATTGAAAATTAGTTTTTTAAGCAATTTAAATCTATGAATATCCAAATTTATAATAATTACTTGTAAAAATAGTTAGATTCGACGACAGAGAAGAAAGTACTAAATACGTTTAAGGTTTGGGATGAATTAAAAATGATATATGATTGTTATGTTTTCAGTATTATTGGTTACTGCCACTAGAATACCGATAATGGGTAAAAATAGTGTCCACTGAACATTGTTCCAAGTGACACAATTTAAGAACACGATGATTTAGACAATGATTGATACAGATACGGTATGTTGTGTCGATTACACATTGTCTTACCTCTTCATATCAATAATATCTAGTGAAATCTACAACATTTATTCCTGGTGCCTGAGCTGGGGCGTTGGCATCTAATACATCTTGGACATTTTCCATCATCACATTGTACATAATTCCATTGTTATTCAGGTAAGATGTTATTCCATCCATTTTACCTGGTGGGACCATCAGATCGCTCGGGTATTTCCAAAAGTCGAGCTGAAATTTAGGGAAAAAAAACATTTAGTACACAACAAATATTAAAATTAATATTAATATACGATCTAGTGTACTGCATACCTGTGTCTATTGTAGTATTAATATTCCGTGTATAATATGATGATATATATATTGTGTAATAACCTCTATATCATTTTCCAGTTTTCCGACAATTTCTAAGTCGCGGTCATTTTTGACATCAAGCTTCAACACTTGGTATCTGTATGAGTGAAGCAAAGCATAAATAGGGATAAAGTAGTTCACACAACAAATGGTTATTAAGAAAAGGGTAATAGAAAAATATTAGTGTAGAAGTCGCTTTTATATTTAGCTCGTAACAATTGGGTGGATAGAGTATCAAAAACGTATTGACGTCACTGTGCAAAATATACATGTAGTTTTACATCTACATTATTATAACTGCCTCCATTAATACCATGTTACGAAAATCTATACACAGATGAGTTTTCAAGTTTGTTTGTAAATTTTACCCATCATATCTACGATATTCAGCCAATGCTAGTGTCAGACAAATCGCCAAGCACAGAAGTCGAACCATGGTGATTGAATAGGTACGGGGCAGTTCATGTGAACATATATATATATATATATATGTGTGTGTGTGTGTGTGTGGGCGTGTTTGTTTGTGTGTCACACTAGTGACAATATATGATGAATTATTTAATGCTGTTTCCGGCTGTTTCTGCGGGAAATATTTACACGGGAATAACCAATGTATTACGACTGTAGATAAAATATTTCATAAGTATATTGAATGTTTTTTTCAACAATTCTTTGCCTTCATCGTTGGCCCGAATATTTATTTAATATATTTGAAAGATTTAGAAGCATGTAAATACATTTACATTATTATCTATTGCAACCTATTTTATGTTACAGTCTAAATTTAAACAGATGTCTCTGTCACCTTGTACCATATCAATACTACGTTCATCCGTATGTAATTTGTTGGTATGCCATCAAATTAGGGTATATGCAATACGAGCTATGCATTGTGTTAACGTAGTCATCAGCGGTTAATGTGGCAAAGAGGAAAATTAGTGAAAGTGAGAATATACAATCTTGATGATGGTGAAGCGAGTATTGTTCGTGGTAATAGTGATGCTCTGGATATCGGCGTTGAGGAGGAGTGGAATTGGTGAGGGTGGCGGGGATGGGGAGGTAGCTTTATTGTATATAGGTGTTGATGTATGAAGAAGTAAGCTAGTTTCTGCGATTCTGAACTTTGATATGGTATTTATATATGGTGTGAAGTTATGATAGATCAATATTATTGTTTCCATCCTCTGAATATGAGTGATAAGCTGCATGAATAAAATAATTCCATTGTTCAGTATAGGTGGCTACATCTGTTTAAGCCTGTTAAGATCGCTTAACACAACGTTGCTCTGTATACCGTCATGTGACTGTGAAGTCTATAGTTATGGTACATTAGTTAGCAATCGCAAATGCAAATGCAAATAATGACCATGGGGGAGAAAACCACGCGTCTTGTGTTTACTCAATACACTTTCATGAAATGCATGAGTCCTAAGCGACAATAGGTCTCATGCCACTAATTAACCAATTTAAATGCCTTTCAAGAACCAATGAAATTTTTTAAATATTTTTTTCTCAGGTGCTCCCTGTTTGAGGGCGTAATCACCTGGGTCAAAGGTGAGACCAACATGTGGTCTTTTGTTTACTACTTAGCGGCTATGTACCTGTGGGTTTATTCTGTGTATATTTGGATGTTCTAATCTTGGTGTTTTTCCAGTGATTTCTTTTGGTGCAATCCAAATACAGTAGGTGTGTCTTGTTTACCTGAGATTGGCAAGAGTTTGAGCTGGCCAACATGCCATGTTTTTTTCATATGGTTGATTACTGGCATGTTGATTTCCCATTTTTGAGCCATGTTTTCAACTTTCTTCATCATTTTCATATAGCAATCTCGTCATATGTTAACATTGTCGTCTATGGAAATTCAATTAGTGGTATGAGCCCAATAACAACGCTAGCTAAAACCCAAAGGATCATGGGTAGACGCTTGTTTGTCATCGTCGTCGGCAACATGCACATGTGAGGGCGCCTCCGCTTTGGATCACATTTTATTTATACTCAATTTGTACAATATCATTTGTGTCACGGTTGTTATTATAAGAAACGAATTGAGTGTTGTATACAAGAGATTCATTTACGCGTGTTTTTCAAATTATACTATGTACACGAGAGATTTATTTATGTATTGAATGAGTGTCCGTGTGATGAATGTACCGGTGTTGTGAACCAATAATTAATGATTGATACAACAGACATGATCATTACTTATCTTGTTACTGTGTATATAGTGCGTGTTTTTGTCACCTTCTCCACTTTCTAACTGGATATCTGCGTCGATGCGTGGTGAATGCCGCGTGTGTTCATGTGTGGCGTTGTATGTGAAACATTGATCGGTGTACATTCTTTCCTCTATTTATCTGTGCATATAATTAATTGTATTAAACTATATTGGAATTGTGTTGGTCTAAATTATCTCACGCACTACACGAATTGTGTAACTTTAAACTGGTTAAGAACCCACACGCGAGGTGGTAAAAATATTGATTATCATTGGGTGGATTGGGTTAATAGTTGATCCGACGGCATGACCTCGGGAAAATTTGCATTAGGCATCGTTGCAAAAATTGCTAGAATTTCTGAGGTGATTACAATTTATTAATATGAAACGCACTGCCAATTCACCACAATAAAATATATATATGGGTATTAATTGATTGATCTAATATATATTGGCAATATATAGCCGAATACATACACCGAAGTATAATATTATTATATGTGATCCCCCAGATATGCAATTTGGTACATTGTAATAAACCCTCAATTAGTTTACAATGTACCAAATTGCATATCTGGGGGATCACATATAAAAATATTATACTTCGGTGTATTTATTCGGCTATATATTGCCAATATACTTACTCCAATTAATCTGGTAAAGGTGAAGGTCGTATTCACAAAACATGTAACACTTTGAATATTTAATTTTAATCAGATATCACTGAACGTCATTAAACACCGGGTAATGTGAATAATGTCTAAAACTCGTGGTTTAGAATATACGTAATTGCTGCTTTCATTCCTGCATATGTCTCTTCACCTGATGGGATAATCTGATCCTCTGGAAGCAAGAAACCATACTCTCCTGTATCACGTAGCTCTACCAAATATGAATATTTAATCAACGCCTCAGCATAATACCAATCCATAGCCAATCCGGAGCCACCATCTGCATATAGAAACAGTTGCTTATGTTATATTACATAAAATAAGAATGTGTTTATATTAACTTCTTAATTTTTCTTTCAGGGGGAAATTAGCTTTTATTCGACCTGGTATGGTTGCAGACGCCGTTGATATACATGTCGGGAACAATAACTCGAAAAAGTACGTTGCTTCCAAGTTATTATTGTTACCAACAATCAGCATATTCGTTGTTCCTCGATGCTTACTTTATAAACTTTAATTCATTTACCACGGGTATACTTACTGATCAATGCACCTGACTGGTACTGAGTTCCGTGCACTGATTCTAGGGCGGTGACTGCAGCAGCGGCACTAGCATCCTGTGAAACATTTGAAACGTTAAATATATTCAAATTACCTATAATACGAATACATCAATCACATAGTATTCCCTCCTTATATTACGATTAAGGCACTAGAGTTAGTTTGCACTGAAGGTAATTGGCATTGTCAAAATCACTAAGGGTAATTTGCATGTATTTCAGTTGACTTCTAACTTCGATTTCTGGATTCTGAATCCCAAATCCCAAACATTTTTGAGAGGATTTTTACAGATGATAATGTGCAACTTAAATATGTGAGTTTTCAATTACCAAATCAATACAATGTTACACTGTTATCATTTAATTGTCTGAGTGTTCACTTTTAAACACTGTTATATGGTTAAAGAAAGGTACCGCTAAATTCATACTCTTCGATCATGGAAATCAATATTCATACCAGGTCTACATAGTGGGGAGCTGTTTCATTCGTGTATGCCCATGGCGTCACCCACCACTGGCTGTAACTGTGGAAATCAATGGACATCGCAAAGGTTTGCTCCGTGGTCGCTTGCATCAAGTAGTCTTGGACTGCTTTTATTTCTACTTCTGAAGCGGCAGACGCACCACGGTAATCGGATGCACATGGGTTGTCACTGGCAACTAAATGAAATGTACTTCAAGTCTTAAGAACACCTGGTGTTATATAACGTGTGTGTGTTCGTGTACAGACTTAGATGTGCGTAATTATTATATATTTATATGGGTGCGCAACACGTGATGGTATACATAAAGAGAGTGGAAGCTTAAATCAGCGCTTACATCCCCACATAAAATCGTAATTCCTGTTCGGATCAGTACCAATGCAAGTAGATCCTTCGTTTGGTGATCTTGTTTTGCGCCACATGCGGTTCTGTTTTAAAGATAATATTAAGGGTTAATCAATGTTATTATTTTACATAATACGGTAGTCTCTGCAAGTCAGCAATTCATCATATCATTGGTAGTCTGTTTTGGAATGCTATCATTGTCAAAAATGATACCCAAATACTCCAAGGCCAGATTAACCGCGTGTTCTATTGTTCGAATGTCGTGCGGAAACTATTAACCTTGCGATACTTACCTCGACCCAAGTGTAATTGTACCCATCTACGTTCAAGACTGGTAAAACATAAAACTCAAACTGGTCGAACATCTTCTTTACATCCGGGTCTACCTCATAATCTTCCAAAAACTGTATATAAATTCATTAACAATAACATTTTCATATAATATACATTTAAGTGGCTGATTGGTTTCCACGTAGATATAAATGTGCGTATTGTCGTGCTGTTCCGTAAATTTGTCCGTCTACATATATTTACTGTCAGTTGTTTCGTTTTTGTCGGTTGTCTGTCGTTTTGTTCTGTGTTCCCCCTTAATAGTTGGATATGTATATTGTTTGCGTGTGCTGTTAGTTCGACTTCACGATTCCACTACCTGGGTTGTTATGAACATGACAGTAGCTGGTGAAATCCACTCCCTTGAATGAATCCCGCCATGATACCAAATGCCTAATTTAGAAGCCAATCCATCGGTACTTGCAAGCTGTAAAAAAATAATAACTGATGAATTGTAAATGAAAATTAACTCGAACATGTATACAAGTTTCAGCATTGGCGAAATGCTTTCGGAATGAATTTTAATCAAGATTGAAATATTTCCCTCCAGTCTTCAATTACTGATTGATACTTCTTTATTTTGTTCATTATTTCGGCACGAAAGTTACTACTTCTAACGTAAAATTAACGTTTAATGGACTAACCTTTAGCGCACGCATTGGTGTCCCTTCATAGGAATATCCAACAACGAAATCTGAGGCCATTGATGGGTATGCTACCACAACGTCGTCTATCCATGTGTTGATCTGTATAGTAATGTTTTGTTAGTATAATATGCAACTTTACCGAAAACGTTACTAATTAATTTGACCTGCAAGCATTACACTAAAACAGACAATACTGACAAAACTTTGTCTAATTATCTGATGTCATCATTTGAAACTTCTTTCATATCGAACATAATGCTGGGTTATATATTCATGGATAGTTAAACGTGAAAATGGAGGTAAATGTAAAAACTGAAATATTGCAAAGCTTGTTGAGTAATATATAGGCTAGACAAAACTGTTAAATTAGGACGAAACAAATTTACACCTTGTCATTGTCAAGCCACAAATGACTTTGTATTGTTTCATTTTCAATAATGTTATCTTGACATTTAACGTGTCTCAAAAGCTATAAATGTCATATTAATACAATGACAGTAAAATAAGGAAGCTAATGTATTTCATGTAGATTCATTTTGTTTTTGTTTTTTGTACATTTAGGACTTGGATGGGTGAAGATTATGTTATTGCAAAAACATGTACCGACTGAATGAGTAACAGCAGAGATGTTAGTGTCCCCAGCATGCATTGCGTATAATGCATTTAACTTTATAAGATAAACCAAGTAATTTAACTGAGAGAATCGCAAACAATGGCTACAATGTTTACCAGTATTGTCAATCATTGACAATCGAAATTGGAAATATGAACAGTTAAAAAAGAAATTACCATATATAGAAAGTAAAAAAAAATCTTTGAAACATTACAATTGGAAACTGGGAATATTTCATCGTTCATAAGCGTGTTGCTTTGCCAGACATATTTCAACTTTCGTACAGTAAAAACAAGTTAATTCGTTCAAAGTATGTTTGTAAAGACAAATTAATTGCCAACAAAACGTAACTTTAACAGATACAGTTTGAAATAAACCACTACACACGATCTACATACGATTGCCCTGTTCAATACTTAAAGGTCAAATACCAATGTTCGTACCACAAACAGACTGACTGACTGACTTACTTACTTACAACCTAATCTAATCATATATGGAAAAATAAATTGTTTACAATATAAAATAAACCCTATCAATAGCTTGCTATCTACATGACCGGTTGTCTATTAGTTTCAGTATAATGACAAGAATCCTCACCTCTTTCAAATTATAATATCTGGTGAAATCATAGTCTCCCAAGGCGTTAACTCGAGGAGCATCTCTACTGAGTTGATTGTCGATCAAACTCTGAACATTAGGAATTTTAATTGTATAATATACACGTTTCGTATCTAGTAGGTTTTTCACTTCAGTCAGTTTACTTGGTGGTACCATGAGATCCACAGGAAAATGCCAAAAATCTAACTGAAAAATAATAAGAAATTTTAATTAAAAATTCGTTATTTAAAAACAAAACGTGTCGTTCGTAGTCAAGTATAAATTTACAGTACTAAGTAAATTGTGCATAATATAGTTTAATACATTTAAACATAAACCCAATCATTCTGATATGAAGATACCTCTTCGTCGTTTTTCAGTATGTGCAATACATCGTCGATTCTCCGATCATCAACATCTAGGTGTAAGACTTGGTATCTGTCATAGAGAAACGTAATTAATTAGTTAAACGTTATTTCACCAAACTGTTTTACTACGCTGTCTTTCTTCTCGACTTACCCGTCGTGGCGCACATAATCCCCGTGCGAAATACGTACTACACAGAGTACTAAACCAAGTAGTACTTTCATGGCGATTACAAATCTCCTTCTCCTTCTCAGATACTACGGGGCTTTTATCACTAAGCTAGGTATTCGCCAGGGAACTCCCCACTAGTGGCTCAGGTCACAAGCTCGAAGACTCTACAAGGTAGAGTGTAAAAGTCTAGAGCTGTCATTTCATGTTGGATGATGCAATTATGAACCACGTGTTCATGAGTGTAATACTTCGCAGGGAGGTCAACACGTGTTTGCTTTACCAGTAGACCCTCGTCAGAAATTAATCACTCTACTCGCTAAATGACGTTGTCCTGCCGGCCAAGTGATTTTCGTAATTTAATATTAGCGAGCTTTATTTGAAAAAAAATGTTTTCTTTGCTTGACACTTGCCCGTACTTAGGAAAACGCAGTATTCTCAGCGTGAACATATACGTCAATGTGAAATCGACATCTGTTAAAACTAATCATTATTGTGTACTCACGGACAGGTTGTTTGCAGAGGTGATTAGTATCTCGCGAGATCTTTACTACGCCTGCAGTCTTCAAGTTCTCATCTTAAGTTAGATGATGCAATTTTGTTCTGCTTGTTTATGAATGCAATACTTCTCAAATAAGACATTTACTTCACCAGCAACCCTGATTTTAAAAAATGGTCTTAATGGTCCTTTTGTTGTGTACTCTGTTTTCCCGCCTAAAACAATATACTGTTTAAACTAATCTAGGGAATATGAGATTAATATGGTATGCGCGAAATCATTCGCGGCGCTTGCTTGATTAACAGGGTTTATGAGCATTAGTTAAAACGTACGAATAATATGGTAATTGTGTTGTCATGTTTATAGGGAATTAATACTACTAGTATGTTAATCAATGCAAACATGTAATACGTTTGTGATAAAAACAGACATACATGTACGGTACCAATTAACTGTCTACGTGTCTTTGTATGTAATTGCCTTACGCCGTCTCCGGGATCTATATTGCGATAAGAAAGTAATATTTTGATCCATTCATACAATTGTTAATTTGATTGATTCATGTTACAATAAAATAGACATAGGGAATCGCGTGGGTGCAAGACAAGTATTTAAACTTGTTGATAAATAATAAGGTTGTTTGTTTGTTTGTAATTAAATATTCTATTTATAAATGTGACCTTTGCGCCCTCAACTTCTTCCGATCTTATTTAGATTGTAGAAAACCATACAGTGAATTTTTGTGCTATTTCAAGTTCATATGAAAAGAGTAAAATTGGTGTTCCAGTTTAGTGTGCACGACAGTGATTCCCATATGACTCGACCACCACTGCTACAAACAAATCACTCGGCATCGTGCAACAAAAATGGAACAAGCCACTTACTCGTAGCGTACTGAAAATAAGATGTCAATAATCTGTATGCCGCGATTAGTAACGAGACAAGAGAAATAATTCTCAGTGAAAGGCTTCTTAGGGGTGAAAACTGATGAAAATCTGAAACGTTGAGATAACATTTCGGTTGTTTCGGTAAGAAAGATGTGAGTTGCTCTTGTACCGTTAAAACTTCTCAAGCCATAGTTACAAAGAAGAGTCGTGTTACAGGGAAGATGTGCACATGTGATACTGTGATGCAGATTACATGACGCTTAAACAAAAATTAAATTTTGAAAGATAGTGTTATATAATACATTTATGAATTGAAAGTGCAAGTAGGTGTAGCATCAGATTATTTAAATACTTTTATTTTTGTAAATAATAATTATTTATTAAAGGTTATTACGAGGATACCTCAAAGTATGCACGAAGACAGTACACAGGAGTTTAGACCTACGCGCAGCGGAGGTCGATGCGACAGTCTACTGTCTGGGTGCATACTTTGAGGTATCCAGGTGGAGGTATCCTTGTAGTAACCTTATTATTATACATCTTTTTCTCCCAATGATACATCATGGGAATGTCGAAATCAAAAATGTTTAGAACAGAATCAGTGAACTTCTTTGTGTGGAGTCCTGTCAATCTTGATGGCAGCTATGTTTATTTTTATCATTAGAGGACGCTTACTTTTAACCAAGCAGCAATCAAAACTGATACCGGACACGTCTGGACGATCCATGTTTAACACTTGTGATTTCACTTGAATGTGTCAGACAAGAAATAGTTTCTGAACAGTTTCGCAGCGTATGAGGGCATTAGACATCCATTTGAAGGAAGTTATAACACATGTGGCCTTACATAACATTTGGGCCAGACAGTGATTCACTTGAAATCAATCAGTTGGCAATGGACTATGGTAGATAGTGGTGCAAAGAATATTTCACAATTGACTGTCTAATAGCTTATAGATGTTGGTGAACTGATTGGTACATTTATAGCCAAAATATGTCTTGCTTCGTATTCAATTGCATGCACGTGGTATGTCGGATTCAAATTATTATATACGACTCACCAAAACATTTAAACATATCTCAATCGTATGAATATATTATCTTGATGGAATATTGATGATCCGTTCTCCATAAAGTAAATTTGATTTTAAATAGGTACGTTTGCACTGTTTTATGAAGTGGTGGACTGAAGAAGGAACTAACCATATGTAGAATGCATTTGTCATTAATCTACTCGTCGAATATATTTAATGTGAATTATATTTTTAGGATTTTAGTCTAACAGATCTTTCTTTCTTTTTGTTTTCCTGTGAATAAATGTGATGTGATCATCATTGGTGAAGTAACAATATTACTATGTGAAATATAATCATTGCTCACCCACATTAGTCATATATCACGTACCTTAAAATCCATTAGCCTCAAACATGTCCAATGAACCCATGATCCTTTAGAGGACTTAAAGTTCATACTTAGAGTTTAGTTATATTAGCATGTGTGTTTTTGGAATCCATTAATTGTCATCCTGAATACTAGACATTAATTTCTTGCCATCTTGAATATTAAAATTTTCCCGTCTTACACTTTTTCAAATACATTCACCCAAACCTATGTAATGAAACCCTTTTAAAATGTGATATTACACATTAACGAACATCTTGAATTTATACAAATTACACAAAATGACGAAGGGCCAGATTTGTACCCATCTCAATAGCAAATAGAATGTAATGGTGATCACATGCGTCATATTCATTTGTACACTTTGTTATCTATTGTTATCATGACTAATCTGTATTAATTCGAAAACGTCTGCAATCATCAAACGTGAGACCCCCCCCCACACACACACACACTTATATCGAGTAAACATTGGACACGTTCACTGTTATGGACGTCACATTTTAAAGCGGGGGAGTCATCACCTACGCATGCATCAGATGGCAATGGCGTGTCATTGTTTTCAAACAAACGTCTACCCATGAGCCTTTGCGTTTATAACGTGTGTTGTTATTTGGGACTCAATTCCCGCGTGTGCGCAGGTGACGACCCTCCGCTTTAACATTTTACTTTGTGTACATCGGACGCAGAAGCAATATAGCGCGTGATGAAAATAAAATCCTGTCACGTTAACCAAAAAAAACACGATACATTGAGGTTGAAATATATGAAATGCTGAACTACAAATCATGCTTTTATTATTGATGTCCTATCAATAATCGTGGTGTGGTTCTCAATCGTGTTGGCATATATGAAGATTACAGAAATACCAGTTCCATATCATTCTGTTTAGATATCTAGTACATGTATCTGGCGCTCATCTGATGATTTCATAACACAACAATTTATGCCTCTGAATGAATAATGAATAGATTTATCGAACGTCGCTTTAAGAAGACGATTTAGTGGTAGATACCGACTCAAATTCAGTCTGCGTCAGTTGCATTTTTATATCAGGGATCAATATTGTACATTGCTGAGCAGAAAGGAACATAATAGTTGGGAATCAGTTTATTGAAACAATGTCAGTCTCTTTACATTTTTGAAATAGCATTAGTACATGGGTTGAGCGATAAGGGAATGTTTAAAGATATAGAATAATGTATTTTGCGTTTAGCATATCGCATTTCATCTTTGGCTGACTGAAGTATGTCTGTTTACCTCCAGGTTCAACGAATTCACAGCATTGAAAGAACAATGTTTACGGAAATTAAGTTGTGTAAATGAATAAAGGCTTTAAGCATAGGTTATATCAAAATTATTTCAATCATCAAAAAGCTGACCAACGTAAAAGAAGATACATATTAATGTCGAATGTTTATTTTCAAGCCATGTCGTTGTCTTGAACGAATTTGATAGCTGCTTTCATTCCTGCGTATGTCTCTTCACCAGATGGAATGATTTGATCCTCTGGCAGTAAGAAACCATACTCTCCTTGGTCACGTAGCTCTACCAAGTATGAATACTTGATGGTTGCATTACCATAATACCAGTCTAGAGCAAATCCAGAATATTCAGCTGGAAAATTAAACACACAACTATTAAATTGCTAGGATATGCGTATTCAGTAATACAAAATTTGTTATATTATATTATATTATATTATATTATATTATATTATATTATATTATATTATATTATATTATGCTTTTTGGTTCACGGGTAAAATAAAATAAAAGACGATCACGTAACAGTACAAAAACACCTTGGAACCCCGTAGGCAGGCCGGTGACACCGGTTCGCACTTAAGGGGGTACCAACCCCCCTGCCAAATTCCAAGGGAAAATCAAAACATTTAAAACACAGAACAAGTAACATAAAACATATATGCGCTGCTGTAAGTGTGTGCAATGATAGCCCACCAAGAGGACAAAACTCTTGGCTCCTGTGCGTGTACTAAGTTTGTAAATACAATGATGTTCGTTTGTATCGATGTTTAACAACAAGACAAAGCAACTTCCTGCTTTAAATAGATCGTACCTGCCATGTTTACAGTAGAATGCGAAGTGTGTTATCCTCGATTTTACATAGTGCATCCTCTACCGTCCACATAATCTCAAATTCAGGCAGTTGGTTCATGATCCGGAAACATTCATATTCTGTTTCAAGCCTCGACTTAATACTTTGAATAAAAATGTCCAGAGGCTCACTCGATCATTTGTTTTGCCTTTTATTACGACGGCTGACATGAATTGCAACCTTAGCCATGCACGCTAAGAAACAAAATAAACCTTGTGCCTTGCTCGACATAAAGTGTTTTGAGCGATGGGGTGGTAAAATAGTGAACCACCAAATCGGAATGCGAAAATCTGGTTGAAGCAGTCGCGACGCAATGTTATTAAAATAATGGAGTAAGGCGCTATTTGATGGACAATCATAAAAAATGTGTTGAAGTGTGTCAACTTCATCACAAAAGGGACATTTATCTGAATTGTTCAAACGAGCTTTGAACAGAAATCTCCCCGTTGGAAAGGCACCATGGACAATACGCCACTGCAGATCCCCATATTTGTTAATGACTGGTGTTTCATAGCAATCCTTGAAGTTGGGTTTAGCACTTTCAGGCAGACTAAGGATGTCCCGCCAAACAGTGTCAAGTTTTTGTAAGTATTGTGTTATTGACTGGACACGTATTAGATATTTATAGATTGCGCCTTTTTCAAACTTATATAGTGGCAAATTTAGTTCATCAGAAAAGTGCAGTTCAAAGCTATGATGTGAAAGAGGTTGATTACACTTCCCATTCCCTTTGAAGTAGGTGTTGATAGTATCTTTCCATTTGGTAGGAATAGAATCGTGAATGACCTTGATACTGAGATGGAGAATACGCTCGGAATGGATTTTAATTTTATCCGACATATCAGCGGCCTCCAACCAAATTTTATTCGTTTCTGATACCAAATCACATACTTTGGTTATTCCCGCGTCAACAAAATGTCTGAGCGCAAAAGGCTCATTTCGTATGGGATGTATGATGAGTGGGTTGTTAAACAGTGGCTCATTAAGAATATCAGTTACGTTATTATCATTGAACTTACGCACTTTCTCTACAGATTTCCAACACTGGAGGAGCTCATAATAAAATAATGGCAATCTTTGTAAAGGTGCTTTGATAGTGGTGCATAGAAGTTGACTTGCATATGACATATTGCTCGCTTGCATAAAAAAGTAGTCTGTGAACTTAAAACAGGGGTGGTCATGGTTATTATATAGATATCTTTGAATATAGGAAAGTCGCATAGTACTTATGCGTGTTGGAAGATGTGTAACATTTTGTCCACCTCTTTCCAAGGGGAGAGGTACAGTGTTGCAGCAGATACCCAATGTCGCCCTTGCCAAAAGAAGTCGAGCAGCATTTTCTGTACCTTCAGAACTACGTCCGATGGCGGCACAAGGCTATTAAAGCGATACATTAACTGCGATGAAATCAGATTATTAATGATAAGAGCGCGCGTTCTGTAAGACATGCTGTAAACAAAATGATTCCAGAAGTTGATCTTATTATTTACTTTTGCAACAAGTTCAGCCCAGTTCTGATTCGTATAAGTTAGATTATTCCCAAGATAAACACCCAACAGTTTCAACCCCTCGCTGTTCCATGTTATATTGAGAGGGGAGTAGGTGATGTTGCGCCAGCTACCTACCCATAACCCTTCTGATTTTTCGAGATTGATTTTAGAGTTTGACGCAAGCTCGTAGACATGTAACCAGCGACTTAGTAAGTTGAAATCCTGCTTGCGAGTTATGAAAAATTCCACGTCGTCGGCGTAAGCGGTGAGTTTAGAACGTTGGTTTTTGCTGTGAGGTATAACCAACCCTTCAATGTTTTCATCATTCCTAATTTTATGAAGTAGTGGTTCAATGGCAATGACGTAGAGGGCAGTGGACATTGAACACCCCTGCCTAATGCCACGGGCCACTGTGATGGGTGTAGTAAGGGCGCAGTTAACGCGGACCAGGGACTGGGCATTGGTATACATGAGGCGAATGTAAGAAAGGAAACGGTCACCAAAACCAAAGGCACGAAGCGTATTAAAGAGGTATCCGTGATGTATCCTATCAAATGCCTTTTCCTGGTCAATGGCAACAATAGCCAGGGGCGAATTAGTTAAGTTGGCATAGTCAATACTGTCACGAAGTAGATTTATATTGTCGTGAATATGCCTGTTTGGTATGCTGCAAGTTTGGTCTGGATGAATAATGCTGCCTAAAACACCGCGCAAACGCAATGCAAGCGATTTAGTGAACATTTTGTAATCGCTACATAACAGACTCACGGGTCGCCAGTGTTTTACGTTGGTAACGTCACCTTCTTTAGGGAGAAGAGTGACCACGGCCCTTGTGCAGGATAGGGGGAGCACATTTTCGTTTGTGGCAGCAGTAAATACATCGCACAGATCACGTCCAATGATATGCCAAAAAGTTTGGTAAAATTCGTTTGGTATTCCGTCGATACCGGGAGTACGCCCATGGGGAAGTAGTTTGACCGTGGCACTCAGTTCGTCAAACGTGATTGGTTTGTCAAGGTCATCACGATCTGTTTCATTTAGTTGAGGTAGCCCTTCAAGGAGGCTATTTTGAGCTTCAATGTCAATGTTATCAGGTGTATACAGGTTATTGTAAAAGGTGTGTATGATTTTCCGTATTTCAGTTTGATTTTCAGTAAGAGTATTATCCTGGTGCCTCAACTGAAAGATCGCCTTTTTGGTTCCCTTCTTTTTCTCTAACTGGAAAAAGAAGGAATTGCAAACATCACTTTCATTTAAAAACTGATGTCGCGCACGCGTAGCACTGCCTTTGTGTTCACGTTGAACAAGGCGTGCGAGAAGTTTTTTCTTTTCAGTGTAACTGTTTAAAAGCGGTGCATCGTGTGCAGTACAACGTTCGATGGTTTTAATTTCCATTTCCAATGCTTGTTTTTCGGTTTTGTATTTATTTTGTTTGAGTGTGCAATACTGTTGTGTGAGTAACTTTATTTTATTTTTGCCAATATCCCACCATGTCTGTATATTTATATAATTATTTCGAAGTGTTTGCCACTTCGCCCAAAAATCAGTTAAGATTGCCACATACACTTCATCGCGCAGAATTTCTGTATTCATACACCACACTGGACTTTTGTTTTTACTGTCACCAATGGCGATGTTGATGTGGACAAGGGAATGGTCAGAAAAAGCTAATGCGCCATTGCTTATGTCAATATTCTTAATTTTCCCACGCATACATTTGCTGACATAAAACCTATCAAGGCGCACAAGCGTACCACCACGCCCCCAAGTAAAGTTTAATGTGTTCCCGTGGTATTGGCGCCATGCATCAAACAGTTTGTGATGATTCAGGACAGATTTGAGGAGCTTTGCAGTGCGCATGTTCGGTTCAGTCCCTCTATTACGGTCAATGTCGGGTTCAGTAGTACAATTAAAATCGCCTCCCATGATTACTGGGTCATTATTTAGAGAACTGATGAATTGTTCAATTTTAGTGAAGCATTCCACACGCTCAGCGCCATTAATTGGTGCATAGACATTAATAATGTGAACAAGATTTTCATTAATTTGAACATGAGCGTGCAACACGTACCCAGGCATGATCTCAGATTGTGATAAAATATTCACAGTTGCTCCTGGCGAAAACAAAATAGCCACCCCCGCACGATTAACAGTGCCATGAGAAAAAATACCAAGGCCACGCCACACAAGTTTCCAAATATTTTCATCGGAGACAAGAGAGTGCGTTTCTTGTAGCATATAAATATTACAGGGATGGTCACGCTTGAGATAATTGAAAACACTGTACCGTTTGAGGGCGTCCCGGCAACCATTGACATTGTAAGTTGCGCATGTAATTGTGTTTGCCATCATAACAAGGGAAATTAAAAATCAGCGATAAAGTTACCCGTTTTGATTTGCTGTTTAATTTTTTTAATGAGTCTGTGCATGCGAGATTTATCAGATGTGTTCAACTGCGTGGTATTGCGGTAGTTTATCAGATGTCGAACCAATATTTTAAGATTGGGGCAAAATTCAAAACACTTGTCTATAAATCTACGTGAGTGAAGTGTAGACACTAAAAAGGTTTTGATATTAGCGTTTGATATTGTTGATTCGCTGTTATCAGTACATGTTGAAACATTTGAAATGATAGACCCCTCATTCTCACTACATTCGCTGGCAGTTTCCTCCATATCATCAGCGGTTTTATTTTGTGACATAGGTGTGCTGAAAAGGTCTTGTGATTGATCAGTTAAACCACTTAAATCAATGGGGAGTTCGGATAGCGGCGAATCGCGCGGGGATTCAACTGTGAACTCAAGTGAGGGAGATGATGGAAATGGGGCCGACTCCGTAAGCTCGGGCTGTGGCTTTGGAGTGCACACTGTTACATTGGCATATACGTGGGGAAAGGGTTTGTGGGGTGGAGGGGGTGGGGGAGGCGATGGTGGTGCAATGGAAGGGGAAGTAGGGGTTCGTACCCTCTCTTCATCAATCGGACAATTTTGTTCAACAATTTCGATTGCATTTTCATCGTTACGCTTTTTAGAACTGGGTTCACATTTATTTTCGTCATTTAACTGGTCATTATTTTGTTCTTCTCTATGAACTGGTGATCTAGAGCGCGTGCGCTTTTTGCTCATATATTTGGATGAATCTGTATTCATTTCAGTTTCAATTTCAATGTTATCTGTTGTACCATCGGTCTCATGATTGTTTATCTCAGTATCTGGTGCTTGGGTGTTAATTATATCAGTTATGTCATCGTCTTTGTCGTGCAATGTGTCAGGGGAATTTAAATTAGTTGCTACATTCACCTGTTGAGAGTCTGTTTGAGTGCTATTTTGAGCACTATTGTTTTCATCATTCATCATTTGCATATTCGTTGTTTGAGAGTTTGGGCAAGTTTTACGTGTATGTCCCTTCATGTTACATGAAAAGCACGTCAATTCGTCAGACGAAACGTAAATATTATATGTCTGACCTTGAAAAGTAATAGGCAATAAACCATTGATATTGAGATCTTTTAAATATACATAAACTTGGCGGCGAAAAGACTTTACATGTTTCAGTGCTGGTCTTTTGCACCCGAGTGGGATCGCTCGCACCGCGCTCATGACACGCCCGTATTTAGCTAAGGCATCTGTAATAAAATTGTCAGGTAAAAAAGGGGGAACATTTGATAGCACAATTTTTGTAGAGGGGCGGACAAGAGGTTCAACAGAAACATGGAGGTCTCCAATGTCAAGGCCAGCGGCAGAAACCATGTCGACCCATGTAACCTTATTTAAAAAGACAACAACCGATCGGTTCATACGGGATGCAGCCACAATATTACCGGCCCCGACTAAATCTGCAACCGACTCCACATAAGTTTCAACAGGAATGCCATCAATGTTTTCACACCGTACCGCATGGTTTCTAGTAAGGTGACCTGTTGGTGTTGACGGTGGCCTTGTGTGAGCGGCAGCCATCTTGGTTGCCGACCACCTTGCCAAGGCAAAGGCAAAAACACTCCAAAACCCACAATAATAACGAAAACAACAACTATAAATTACTCACGTAAAGGGTAGATACACTATATATACAGCTGTGTAGAAACACGGGCGCACAACGAGCGCAAAAACGCAAAACAGGCAGAAAATCGGGGAGCGCTGAAAAGCACCGCGTTCACCCGATTGTATTATATTATATTACGTTACGTTACGTTACGTTACGTTACGTTATGTTATGTTATGTTATATTATGTTATATTATATTATATTATATTATATTAAGTGTTGACTCACAATCAAGAACATCTCCACATTCATAGATTGTTCCATGCACAGCGTATATTGCCTGGCAGACTTCAGTCGTAGATGCCACCTAAATACAATATGTTTAGTAAATATGTTATGAAAAGTATCACATTTGAAGGTTTATTGAAAACTTACTGTACTACAATGAGATCAACCATGGTAAAACAGGCAATCAAGTAGAGATAATACGCGATATTAATGACTTACCAAGTCTTCTGCATCAGGGGTTGGATTTGGTGTCCATGCCCATGGTGTTACCCATTGTTGTGCATAGCTATGGTAATCTATCGCCATTATGAACTTTTGAGTCATACTGGCTTGTATGATGAATTGATTGACAGCTTTTGTTTCGGCCTCTGACGCCGCAGAGGCAC
This sequence comes from Saccoglossus kowalevskii, assembly GCF_978046115.1. NCBI lineage: Eukaryota > Metazoa > Hemichordata > Enteropneusta > Harrimaniidae > Saccoglossus > Saccoglossus kowalevskii. Next base: position 17,814,596 of record NC_140642.1, read on the forward strand.
CATGGTATGTAGAGGAACATGGATCAGAACTAGCAACTGCAATTCGTAATAACACATGTTACTTACTGACAATGAAATTCAGATAATCTGATATCGATATCATACAAAGTTGGGTCTCTGCTAAATACAGTGTGTTCGTTTTTCGCTACAGCTGTTGCGATTTATTGCTGAGCGGGCGGAGCAAAAGTATCCGACTCCACACACAAAATATTAAGCACTTACATCCCCAATTGAAGTCAAAATTCCTATTTATATCAGTACCAAGGCACGTTGATCCTTCATTTGTTGACCTGGATTTCCTCCACATTCTATTCTGTTGTGTGTTTAAACAATAAAATAAAAACTCATTAGAAGGCAAACAGAATATGCCTGTTAATGGAATCGCAACAATAAACACCATAGCTACTCACATCTGTCCAGGTGTGTTCATAGCCGTCCACGTTCAAAACTGGTAGTACGTAAAAATCAAAATCGTCCAACATTGCCTTAATTTCTGGGTCAGACTCGTAGTCTTCAAGAAACTGTACGAATACAAAAAAATATGCATGACATAGTGTAATTGAAATAAAAGTGATGAAGTGAAACAAACTGGCACAATTATGGAAATATATATAGACCACAAGTCATACAGCCAAGAACTATTATTGTTCGAATGACCATATTTTAACCAAAAAAAGAATATAAATGTATATATCTCAAGCATTTGGCATTTTTTTATATTTTTCACTTACATAGAAAATTGCTTGGCCCATATAGAACCGAATATAAAAATTCTTAATTACGAAAAGTAGCCGGACAGCTAGGTATATTTAGATAAACCTTTTCTGACATTTGGTGATAAAAAGGGTTATTCATTTTATACTCTTACATTATGTTACATACTCAAGTGTGGATATTGAAACATTAAAAAATCAAGGCTAGTTTCAAAATGTGAGTTTTGCTTTTGGTACCTACTATGCCACATAATAAATTAAATATACCCTTTTTCAAATAAACATTTTTCTAGTACGACAAATCATCAGTATTTAAGATTTTTTGTCGAGTTTGGAAGATATAAATTGTGGTTCTTTGCTGGCTGATTTATTTCTATATTTATATGAAGCTGGATTTCTACAGAAATTGGTTGAAACAACTACACCATAATTTAGTGATTATATTCCAATGATATATCCAGTGGAACTACTACAGAATTTGCTTCACCTGATTCATAGATCTATGTCTTGAATTTGATTCTTAGGCCCAGCTTTCTACCAGATTATATGATAAGAGAGGAAATTTAAATTTTACTATCAGTAATTTTTCGACTAGTCTTAACATTAAAAAGTGTTTTGGCAAATGCAATGAGTTTATGGTTCAATACAATTACACTGGTGATGATCTCAAACGCCAAAGGTCACTTGGCTGATGTCGACCTCATGTTTTCAAACAGAAACCTTTCGATAATGACTCAGAAAGATATATGGCGGATGCCAAATGCGGAACAAAATGGCTCACTCCTTTCGAAACGCCTGCATATATCTTTCTCTTGCTTGTGTAGTGTATCTATCAGATCTATGATTGGGTATGTTATCCCTACTTTACAATATGATAGAATAATGTATTGCGCAAGTAAATCATTTATCTTGGAAATGTTGTCGATTCTAATCCATACCGAAAGGCGATTAATTTAAAGATGTTGTTTTCTAGTCAGGAATGTACTCCCTAGTTAACGTTTCCATAGAACGTATAAGAAATAATCTAGATGCCCAACATTTCACTTTTTTTATCCAATAATTTTAATAAATGTAGGAGATGCTGAAAAATTAATTGCCAATTTATATTCGGTGAACGAAAGCATGTGATATCGCCACAAGTTTACAATGTACAAGTAATAATATTTATTCGCCATAGATTGTAAGTATTACAAGGAAATCAATAAATAAATAACTGAATTAAATAAATACAAGTAAATTATGAAAATAGGTACGATAATAATAATAATAATAATGATAAACTTTCAATAATCTATGGCAGGGAAACAGAAATAGCACAATATGGCTAGTCGAGTCTGTTTCCCTAAAATATATTGGAAAATATTCATTAAAGTATATGACGAGGGCATTCTGAAGACCATTTGTGACATAAATGATTAAAAAGCAGCAGAGATTAATCAAACGTTATAAGAAATCTATAAAGAAGAAATTTCAAAACCTAATACAATCTAACGGAGAATAGGTCACAGCTAATCATCAGAAATCGTGCGTTCAGTTATTAAATATTAAATATACGATTGTGTTTTTTTTTTAAATATGACGGTAACTTATTCTAAAGTATAGTTTCCTGGTAGTCAGTGGAAGTATGTATCGATAATCTCTCTATTGGCTGTCAATATTAACTCTATTAAAGTCTTGCTTGGTAATGAAATATTTATCTGTAAATCGCCCAGAAATGTTGTTGAAATGCCGCCACCGGTACGAAAATATTACATCAAGTGAAAAAATATATATTTTGATATGCTTATATACTAGTAGTTGTCAGTCACTAGTAAAGTTGACCACCGTGTAGTAGATACACACTCCCAGAATTTGCTTTTGACTGCATTAACATTTTTACCTGTTTCCATTCTTCATGATTCGATGTATGCAAAACACATACTTTCCACCGTAGCCACTAAAGGTGCACAATGGAAACATATTCTCGCAACAAATTAACATATTATGATGCAATACAATGCAATATTCATTACCTGGTTTGTCATCCACATAACAGTTGCAGGGGAGATCCATTCCCGCGAGTGAATACCACCATGATACCAAATACCATGCTTGGGCACAGCTCCCTCTGGACTACTAAACTGAACATGAGATGAATGAAGAAGAATGAAAAGATCTTGCGTGAGTTTCATTGTTATAGCGATTGTATCATAGTAATGGTGTATTCTAAAATCAGGCACATATACAAACATATAAACATGAAACACAGTATCGAAGTCGGCAAATGCACCCGCCGCTGTAATTACACGACCTTCTAGTGATACAACAATCCACTGTCCCAAGACGATAACTTAAATTACTAGTGTAGTTAATGCACACTTACAATGATTAGATGGACATGCGCAATTCAAATCTCTAACTTTACAAACAACATGCAGAATACAATTTTTCAGACAAATAACACAGAATATAATCATGGTCAGAACGGCCTGCTTAGTAACGATTCCCTCAGGGACATATCGGTCCACCATCAGAGACAAACATCCGAGTGGGAGGGGGGAATTTAAAATTACAGGCACACATACGAAGCGAAACAACCCAAAGCAGTTCATTAATATTGGTCAAACCTTTAATGCGTTCATTGGTCTGTTTTCATACGAATACCCCACAACGAACTGTGACACCAGTGTCGGATACGCCGCCGCAATTTCGTCCATCCAGACATTGATCTATTGTCAAAACAACAGGAGAAAAATAATTGTTATTACAATCTACAATTCACAGTTGTTGTATTGAATAGATCATAACCCCATGTCAGTGTGTTCATTGGTGAGACATTCATATAGAGGAGTCATATTGAATTATCGCTATGTGTACGGACACAAACCTTAGTAATATATACATACTCACCTCACTCAGGTTATAATACCTTGTGAAATCAAAATATTCTAAGTCAAGTGTATTTCGGGCTTCACTGCGAAGCTGGTTGTCTAGTATGCTCTGCACATTTCTTATTTTGACTTCGTATTCAATACCATTCTTCTCCAGCATGTCTGTAACATGCGTTACTCTTCCAGGTGGTACCATCCAATCTTCGGGATAATGCCATACATCTAGCTATTAACACAAGTATATGAAGGTTAGTATCTCACGAAGGTAGAACAATCTTGCATCAGCTAATATGCTGGTCGTTCTTGTAATGAGGTAATGCCAAACGCGGATGCAGAAATCCCAATTCTCACCTCAACATCATTAGCAAGATTACGGATAACACTGATATCCCTTTCCGCTTTGAAATTCACATGCAAAACTTGGTAACTGCAAGAGAATGGTATAATATACAATTATAGTTTAGTTATTGTTGAACTTGACAACAATTTGGACGTCGTGCATTACGTGTTACACTTACCCATCGTAACTAGCATATTCTGCAAGGCACAGAGTTGCCAGACACAACGTCCAAATTAGTGCTTGTAACATTACGGATCCGAGACGATTGATATTCGCGTGTGTGAGTTTCCACTGTCTATTAACAGATGTGGCCTGGTTAATATATAAATTAAATGTATCTATGTTTGTGTCGTGCATATATTAGCTTAATGATGTTTTCCCAAGTAGTCTTCGTAGTCAGATGTTCATTACTAAATCTTGCAATATATTCAAAAACAGACCTGATAATTTTTAGTAAGTACTAGTTACTAACAAACAATTGTAATAATATTACAAATGCAATAATTATTTAGCGAGTTTGCGTATGCGCTGATGTATATTCAAAATTAGGTTCGACATTATTGAATGTAGAAATTAACAGCTGGTGATATAGATTATAATAATCAACAATGATACCTGTCTTTTATTATGTGAAATTTACATGTGGCATCCTATGGTAACTGATGTAAAATAACAAAAATACACTGTCTACGATATAGATTCATACTATGTAATATACGATCTATACGAACAGCTATTGAAACATTCGATTGTGTGTGTCAACTGTCATGGTTTGATTCAGCTAATGTCATGCGATCGGGCGTCATCGTAATTGTATTTTAGGGACCGACACGTAGGTCCATGATTCGGCTATCTTGGATCGGACCATGTATTCTAAAATGTTCGATGTATATGTGAAATTTGAATATGATCGATGCAGGGATCTCCAAGATACAGGTGGGGACGTGCGGGAACTAAAAGTGTCAAACAATCTACTCATGTCCCTTTAATCACGTCAACGGGAATTAAATATATATCTAATGTCATTCTATCTGTTGCCGGCCGGTGTTATTGACGATTGCAATTTTTAGGTCGTTCGTTATCATGGACAGGTGTTCAAGACTCCAATCGCCCTATTTTAATAATATACACGAGTGTGTTTTGAAAAGACGACATTAAGGTGTTTTCTAACGCAGTGACGATGTTGGGTAATTTAGTTGTATTAGTACTGTTGATGTGTGGGACAAGCACGGAGTGCACACGATACGATGGGTAAGTATTTGTATTCGTCAAATGCATGGGTTTTACCGTATTCCAACTCAGACTTCACGTCATTGTTTAATGTTTACATTTCAGATACGTGGTTCTCCGCCTTGATGTCAGCACCGATCAAGATGTTCACGTGTTGAAGCAAATTCAAGAAGTTCCAGAGGTAGGGGAAAAAATTATATATTGCATAAGTTCATTTATTTCAAGCATATTCAATAGCTTGAAAAACACATTTAACAACTGTGTCGATATACTGTAGTGTTTCTTATATATCGATCTCAATGATATTTACGCGTGAACCAATCTAATGTCCACCATAGGGAATACGAGGACAGTAACTCGTTTTTTTGTTTAAATTGTTCATAAAACTAATGCTATTTATATTTCATCGTAGGTAGTAGATTTTTGGGATTTCCCGCGTGATCTGATGGTGTCTCCGTCATACCTTGAAGACATCAAAGCCACACTGAAAGAAAATAAGATTAAATATGTTACATGGATTGACAACGTACAAGATTTGATTGACACCCAGTTTAATCATCGTAACACGGAATACAGTACTGACGAGTTTAATTATGCCGTGTATCACACATGGGAAGAGGTGGGAAGCGGCATATTCATTAGTAAACAAGAAAAACATATTTTCAAATTATTTTAACAGTCCTAAAAATGTAATCATGAGCTGCACGTGGATACACATTGCATAATTTCAGACAGAATGAATTATTGCTGTTTTTGAAGGTTAATGTTAATTGAATATACATGACTTAATTATATTCCCGGCAGTTGATTGCGGTGGAATTTTAGGGTCAAAATAAAATTAGGACAATATCATGGGAAGTGGGCCAATTTTGCCCCCCTAGTTAGGCCCTAATTATCACGGCAATGTGCCGGCGGAGGATATATTGGTTACCTGCGTCTGCTCGTCCGTCTGTTCATATGTCCGTACTATTACATTCACACAGTATTATATATATAATGAAGACATTACACACTAGATCTGATCAATATATTGAATGACCATATGTGTCATGTGACTTCATTAAACAAATGCATAAATATCATATCCAGGGCATTATTGGTGATAAAGACATTCAACTAGTTCTGGGAGACATTGGGATCATGATTTGATCAACGAATTTAATGACCACATATGGTCATGTGACCTAATTAGAAGTGCTTAATTTCCATATCTGGACTACTATTGCAGATATAGTTGTACACTTAGTGCTTTATTGGTGATATTGGGCTCATGATCAGATCAACATATTTATACGGTCATGTGATCACATTACAATGCATAACTATCTTATTTGGAACACTATTGCATTTGTAGATGTTCCATCTTTCTTTGTAACAAAGATGCCAGGGATCTTTGATGGCTTTCTTGTCAGTAATCTATATACTATGCGCAAACATCTGTTTATAAGTTGTCATTGTTTGCAATCAATAATCATACAATAAAATGTTATAAATAATTTTGTTGATCAGATCTACCAATGGGTTTTAGACACTGCTGCTGCCTATCCAGGTTTGGCTGAAGCGATCTTGATAATGCATTCGTATCAAGGGAAAGAACAGTACGTGTTGAAGGTAATAATTTTGTACTACAGATTCATTAAATAATTTAAATTCAAATAAATGTTCTGTGGATAAGTTTGTATTTTCTTTACCATGAATTGTTCAGGTGGGGAGTGATTCAGCGACCCCAAAGGAAGCAATATGGTATCAAGGCGGTATTCACGCACGAGAATGGATCTCACCAGCAACTGTAATGTGGATGACCAACCAGGTGATGTTTAATTAGATCAATACTTCACTTATCGTACTATTTCAAAAGTGTTATTCTTATTACGTGTGATTCTAAAACATTGACTGCCACTGCATCATTATGATTAATCCATTCCGATTTTAGTTGTTAATGGATTACTCTGTTGACCCGGAAGTTAAATCAATGCTGGACCAGTACGATATATATGTCCTTCCGTTACTGAATGTCGATGGCTATAACCACACATGGGAGGAGGTACGACACTTTCTTTGAGCATGCGTAGTCGACAATTTAATCCCCTTTCAATTCATTATATGACGTAGTACATCAAATACATTAAATATGAGTTATATCGGAGTGACTCATCATTCATAATACGGTTTTGAAGATATATCACCGAGTCAACTTTTTTTTGAAATTTTTTAATTTGCAATGTGCGCCGAACTAGATTACATTTTGTTCATATAACCCTATGTCAGGACCGAATGTGGCGGAAAACGCGAAAACCTAACAACGGATCAAACTGTATTGGGACAGATGCTAACAGGAACTGGGACTACATGTGGGGAGGTCTGTGTACATTTATTTAATCTGACATTTAACAATTGTTGCGTAACTTTCATTAAAATCGTTTAGTGCGAATATAATATTTACATAAACACGCTATTCAGAAAGTGGTTGATATTTATATATATATCAGCATGTGTCCAGTATGTGTCAAATTTTTAAATGATCGTTACTGTATTCTTCAAATGAGAGACCGTGATGCCGCCCTCATCGTTAACGCTTCTTGAAAGTAGGAAAAAAATAATAAAATTTACGGTTCTAAAAAGTATAGTAAGTTTGAAACTTTGATGAGTAAGTGATAAACGATTGTTTTAATTTTGTAGGCGAAGGTGCGAGTGCGTTTCCATGTGCGAGCACCTACCGGGGAGATAGCGCACACTCAGAACCCGAGGTTAAAGGCGTTGCTACCTTTCTTGAGTTAAAGGCACTTGAACAGACATTTCAACTGTTTATCGATTTCCACAGTTACTCACAATACTGGCTGACGACTTGGGGATATACATTGGACTTGACCGACGATCATGTCACGCAAGTATGTATGCAACCAATCATAGTAGATTAACGGATCGAAATATGATTTTGTACACGTTGCATTTTTCATTCGATACCATTATAATGATTAGGACCAATCTGAGTTTGGACGTCAGTACGTCGAAAATGTGACACTGCGTCACATGCCAATGTTGACACACCTGTGGAATTTGTTAAACAATGTATACTGGATTAAAAACATATTTACACAAATTTGTTAATTTGACATGTGTTTACCGATTTTTAAATAACTTTTACATTATTCGATTATTATATGCATGTATATTTGCATAGACTGCCCTAGCCAGTATTGGATGTGACGCTATTTATTCTGTTCATGGCACTGTCTACACTTATGGTACATTTGCCGATCATCTGTGTGAGTATTCGCACCTGACATTCTGTTTGTTTCAAAGGGGCTTCAGGTATACCCGCCAGCTACTGCAGAGTCGAATCGTTGCGCATAGTTTTGAGTGGATCACATCAATCAATGAATGGATATGCCTCAACGAAAATCTGATTAGAATGTGTGGGTTAACAGGAATACGATTACGTAACATATCGTCATAAGTGACAGAAACATTGCGATAATAGATCATTTGCTAATTACCGGCATAAGGGTTATCATCATAAATATTTCCACGCGCACACACGCTACGGAGGCACAACTCGACCCCCTATTTGTTGTTATATTTCTTTGTTACAGATATTGGTTCTGGATTGAGTCAAGATTGGGGGTACGGTACCCTGGGCAGCCCCTATTCTTTCACTGTGGAGCTTCGTGACACCGGGGAGTATGGATTCCTCTTACCGGAGGACCAAATTATACCAACATCAGAAGAGACTTATGCTGGCTTAAAAGCTGCGATAACATATGTTATGGCGAATACATAAATTACGCACAGCAATTACACATTTGAATCTATCTGTTGACAGTACAAATACAAGTACATGTAGTAAATCAATAAACTGTATGTCAACCTACTCGACTGCTGTAATTTATCAATAAATCCAGTGATATGGGTCAATGCCAACGTGTGTTAGTACTGTCTCATTTTCAAATCTCGCGAGAACAGAATCCATCTGCCGTAGTTGGGAATATATATAACTCTCTAACGTGCCAACCACCGCCGCGGCGTCCACTCGTTAGTTAACGGATCTCAGCAGATTCTCTCTTCCATCTAATAAAACGCAAGCCCATCTTCATTCGCACACAAACAGCTTACGACCCCCGCCCCCTAGGTGAGCTTTATAATATAACTATTTTTATCAACCTCGCTGAATATTCACTTTTTATCTCATTGTTCTCTAACGTGTGTAAGGTAAACTTCAGTCCAAAACAAAGTATGCATGAACGAACAAACAAACACACACACACACACACACACACACACACACACACACACACACACACACACACACACACACACACACACACACACACACACACACACACATACTTGTATTGCTATATGTTCCGAGGACTTCATTGGATTAACTTTTAATATAGTTGAATTAACTTTTAATATAGTTGCGATATGAACTCGATTAAAACGCGTTCCTATATAGGGTTGCGTTTTAATTGGAGTTTAATTAAACTCAATTACAATGCAATACAATGGAGAATTGCACTTTAATTAAGTTTAATTAAACTAGAGTTGAATATCCCGTGACTGAACATAGAAATGTTTGCGAAGCTTAGGTTTAGTATCGGGGTAAGGTATGGTACAATTATATTAATATTAATATAACGTGAACCATACCTTACCCCGATACTAAACCTAAGCTACGCAAAACGTATTAATAATCGAATTAACTATTAATATAAATTATGTTTTCCGAGGACTATGAAAAAGGTCCTCGGAAGGTGTGTATGTCCTCGGAAGTTGCTATATATCTGTATTTTTGTTCTCGGAACATATAGCAATGCAAGTACACACACACACACACACACACACACACACACACACACACACACACACACACACACACACACACACACACACACACACACCACTTCTTTTCTCTGTGACTGAACAAAAAAATAGTTCGGGCACAATAATCCACAAGGTCCACTGCGCTCACAGTTCAAAATGGCTATGATAATGAGTGTGGAATTAGGTATTCCTCGTCTGTTACTGTATGTATTACTAGCATATATAGGTGAGTAGTTCACGTGTTCATGCGTCTGGCCCTTATTTTGTCTATGATAAAGTTACTCACTCACGAATGTGCAGACAACTGCCCAGTGTAACAGAGCAAGTAGTCACGTTACACTCCATCTAATCTGCAATGAGAGTGATCATGTTGTCGTTTAGGGTATGTACATGTTACTTGTAGTACATGAGCACGCACCCTAATTATCACTCAGAAAGAAATAGGCTCACTATGCTTTTGACATATTCATGTCATAGTAAGCTCTATTGTGTAGTTTTAAGGTGCATTTAGGTTTTTTATTCGTAAATCAATGGTACAAGGGGGTATCTGACGTTCAATACAAGAGTGGAATAAAGAAAAGTGAAGTTGAGTTGAATTAGGTCGGTCCAACAATGTGCTCGTCCTTCTGAGATCATTTCATCCATGGCATGAGTGCGTTGATACAATGACAAGTCATAATGGCGACTGACGACCATTGTATTCAGTTATCTATGTAATTTAGTTGTCTGGCAGACATTTTGAGACTAAGAAAACTAAAGTTAAAAATGGTATGAACATCACACATGAGGTTGGTGACGTAGTGTCTTCGACCCTTTCACTATGTACCTTACAGATTTTATTAAAAGTGTGTACGTATACAAGACATAATGGTATGCATGTGAATATTGGTTTGTTTGAATGGTTTGTCTGAAGTAGAAACTGGCAATTAAAGCTCCAAACATATAAAATATGAGACGCAAAGACTGGGTCACCCAGTAGTATATTGTATCGGCCATTGAACAAGGGTGTTTAGTTTGGGAGTGATTAAAAAACTGGATCACAAGCATTGAAGTATGTCATATAGTCTGGTTAAACTAACATGATAATATCATAACTTATGATTTGCGAGTACCGCCACATACTTCACAGATGGGGAACCAGGTGTTGACGATTGCGATATTTAATTGAGATGTGTAATGACATTGGTCAGGAGCATTAACAATTTTACTATAAAATATAATTATTGGTGATCGCACACTAAATGAAATGTGTTGATAATATGATGTTATTAAGAGATGCAGAAAAGTATGCACGAAGACAGTACAGCGGGTGTATCGACCGACGGAAGCGGAAGACGATGCGACCGCGTACTGTCTGAGTGCATACTTTTCGGTATCCTTGTAACAACCTCATTATTATACATCTTTTCCTCCCAAGGATACATCATGGGAATGCCGAAACACAAAAAGTTTAGAACAGATTTAGCGAGCTTTTTTGTTTGGAGTCCTGGCAAGCCCTGGGGGGCTGTCATGTTTGTTTTTATTATTAGAGGACGCTTACGCGCGTAATCGTTCCATATTTTGAATTCGCTTTTCCTAATAGGCTAAGACGAAAATACCCCATAAAATACCGCACAATTACGGCAAAAAACATATGGGACACCGATGTATACCTTTAAGTGTTGTTATACAAGTTAGAGAAGTCTTTAAATTGTTATGATTAAAGGAGGTACTAGGAAATGTTTAGACTACAACACACTTGAACATTTTATATGAAAATACCCGTATGTGGTTAGTGGGGTAAATACATTACACAAAACTCCTATATTTCTTCCTATTATATTGGGTATTAGTAGAAAAACAGTATGAAACACTGGAAATAACAATTCTGTGGCGCATTCCACTGATAAAGAAATTGCGTCGTAATGATGTCATGCTTTCAATGTGCGTCAATAAAAATGTTTTCTGTATCTGGAAAACGGTTAATTATCTTTAGCTGACCTAAAAAGTGACGCAACCTCATGCTCTAACAGGCTTATACTCATATACATATTTTATGCTTGATTACCGATCACTTGGCTCATATTTGCATGTATGATAAATTCAAATAACCGTCAAAATTACCCTTTTTGCATATTTCATTAAACAGATGTTGTAATGTATGAAATCTTTAAATATTCGTGTATATATTTTTATCCTACTCATGTAGGTTCATGTGATATATCAAATAAAATGTGTTTTTTTTTCAATTTACGGATGATATAAACGCATAGATGGTAGGAATATATTTAAGTTTGCTTGTTTGTTTGTTTTGTTTTTCAAAATAAAGTTTTTTATGCAGACATTTGTTCTTAAAGATCCTAAAATTAATATTGCTTATTAATATGAGCGAACGTCATAATTACATCTCATTATGTACAAAAACATTTCAACAATACAGACGCTTTTCATTCCTCATTCCGTTTGGTATTTTCAATCATGATTGTTTCTAGTGGAATATATTGAATAAAATACACAATGACAGCAGACATCTCTAATTTGCATATTTACATAATCCACTGCGGTATACCATAATTACGTAATTAATTACATAATAAGTTATTGTGATGTAGAATGCAACTACAAAACTATTGTGATTTGTTTTTAGATGATTCATACGTACCAAAACCCGAACAACCAAATAAATTGTTGGTATTTCAATATAGTAAATAGATCTGGCGGCCTAATTGATATGTATCTATTTTATCCTAGTCCCAGTATATGTGTGTAGTATGGTAACACTATTTCTACTATATTTGAATTTGCCCGAATGTTATGACATGATTTGACTTTAGTTTTATCGACTACAGCAAACGATACTGTCATAGCATACCATAATGTATTTGAATATAAATTGTGCTGTATTGTACATCTCTGCAAATAACGACAACATTGGAAACAAGACTACTTTTATATTTGTTTGTGGATTAATTTATTTTAGTATGTTTGTATGTGATATAGCTTCAACATAAAATTGATGTGTGGTGTCTGAATATAATAATTATACTTTTTTTTTGTTTTTAGTAATATTTTATTGGGGTATCTCATATGAATTACAATACTTGAAATACACAATAAAATAGGATTACATTTCTTGTATTTTCTTGCTCATTTATAAGTTTCAATACTTGGTTTATAACTAGCTTCAATGACCTCAGGTACATTTATTACATCAGTCTAACCCATAACTTTCAGAAAATTTCCCCATTTTTTAAGGTGTCCTTTTAATTTATTTTTTCTGATTGCAATATGAAATTCTATACTTTGAACATTTTGCATGTATTTTCTATAAGCCATTAAATCCGGCTTCTGTTTTTTACACCTTGTACTGTATATGTAATATCTGGCTGCCAATAATGTAAAATTTAAGAGAATGGAAAAATCTTCATCTCCAAGGATAACCTGTATGGGATTAAGTGTATTTACCAATCCCATTTTCCTTCCCCACAGCATGTAAAAACCATCCCAGAATTCCCTAATAAAAATACAATCGTAAAATAGATGTAACAAAGTTTCATCCTGTTCTCCGCAAAAGGAACACTTTGAAGATTCAACAATACATGGTTTGAATTTCGCCAATAATACATTTGTTGGCAGTATATTGTGTAAAATCTTAAACTGAAAAGTTCTCAATTTTGTGTCAATTGTTGTTATAAATGGTAGTGAATATAATGCTAACCAGCAATCTATTTGTGCATTCAATGTCAAGGTGAAATACAGTTCAGATCTTGGTGGTATAAAATAAAATTCTACAAGTTTTTTCGTGATATTTCTAGTGTTACAATCATTTAAATGAACATTTATATTACCTATTTGCACCTGTATAATTTCTTCAGTTATTTCAAAATTTTGTAGTTTCTTTCTGTTTACATTAGTTTTCCATTCATGTGGAATGGCATTGATAATGCCAAACCATCGTAACATTGAATTCTGTGGGATTCCATTCTGTAATAAGTCCTTCCATGTCCTTAATTCTACAGGAGTTTTAAAAAGTTGTCCCACATATATAATTTCCCTTTCTACAAATTCTTTGAAAAATATTGATTTTCCTGCAAATAGGATTTTTTCATTATTCCATATTATTTGCTGTAATTCATTTGGTTCTCGTTCAATTGACATTTTTGTTTTAATTTTAGTCCATTCATTTAGCATTGATTCAAGGCTTCTCGACACCCTTATATTCAATTTTTTCAGGTTGAAATTACATCTCAAAAGAAAGTGAATGCCTCCAACTTTTTCAAGCTGCTTGTTGAAAATTGTTTTCCAAGGATGACCTATATTTTTATCACACATCCTCCTTAACCAATTAATACGCTGAGCTGTATAAATGGCCTTTACATCTGGCATTGAAATTCCCCCTTTTTCAGTTCTACCAATCATTGTTTGTCTAGCTATTTTTTCTGGACCCTTCCATATAAATTTATAAATCATTTTGTTTATTTCTTTAATTTTATTAGCAGGGAGGTTTACCAAATTCATTACATATTGTATTCTAGATATGGCCAATGTTTTGATGATCTGTACCTTCCCCATAAGTGTTAAATCTCTGGATTTCCAAAATTGCAATGTTTTTCTTATTTTTTCTAGTGGTTCGGCCAGATTTAGTTCTCTTGCTTTGTTTTTATCATAGGATACAAAAATTCCAACAATTTTTATTGGATCAGTTGGCCACTTTAAGTTGAGTGGTCTTTCTTTGCACATTTTATTTTTTCCTATCCACAGGGCTTCACTTTTACTCTTATTTATTGATAGACCTGAAATTTCTTTGAATTTTTCCAGTAATTCCATCTCCTCCGTGTAGTCCATTACTCCTTCAATCAACTTTATTACATCACCAATAAAGCGATTTTTGACAAATGCACTCTGTGTAACATGTATCAAGCTAGGGAGAACTTCTTTCACTCTATTTGCTAAACAATTTGTAACAATCTTGTAGTCAACGTTTAGGAGCGTCACTGGTCTCCAGTTACGTATATATCTTTTATCTTTCCCTCTTTTTTCAAGTAAGGAGATCACACCCTGTCGCTGAGACTGAGAGAATTCCCCCTTTTCAAAGGAAGTACTAAATGAGTCTAGCATATATATTTTCAATAGATCCCAAAAATGTTTATAAAATTCACTTGTTAGGCCATCATTTCCTGGTGTTTTGTTTGGGGGCATTGATTTTAAAGCATCAAGAGCTTCCTTTTCAGTTATTAGTCCTTCACATTTTTCAGCCTGATGATTTTCAAGTTTTGGAACATAAGGATTATTCAAGAATAATTCTTCATTATCAACAAATACTGTATTTTTATTTAGTTTAGATGTGTACAAACCTTTATAAAACTCTTTTATTTCTTTTCTGATATTTTCTTGGCCATTTATCTCTGTGCCATCTTCTCTGAGCACTCTATTTATCTGACTCTTATTATTATTTTGCTTCCCAATTTGAAAGAAATATTTTGTATTTTTCTCCCCATATTCCATCCAATTGCATCTTGCCCGTATCATCATTCCTTCTACCCTGTGATCATATTCCTGTTGTAATTCTACTTTTACGGTTTCTATTTCAGTTTTTATATTTTCATCTGTGTTGGCATTTAACTCTATTTCCATTTTAGCTAATTTATGTTCTAACTCTACTATTTTAGCCTTACGTTCTTTTGCTCTTTTCTTACTATAAGTCAACGTGGTTTGTTTTATTTTATACTTTATCCAATCCCATTTAGCTCTTGGATCTTTCATATCTGTACCTTCTAGTAACCAATCATCAAATTTTTCCTTTATCAATTCTATATATTCCCCTTCCCTTAACAGACTATTGTTTATCTTCCAATAGGATGGTCCTCTTTTACTTTCCTCCCATTCTAGCTCTAAAGTTATGGCTGAGTGATCTGATAGAAAACATGGTATGATATCAGCCTTATGTATATCTATCTGCAGGTTGTCACTAACTATAAAATAATCTAGTCTACTTTGTATTATTTCAGGTCTAAATCTTCTCCATGTAAAAACTTTTTTATTTGGATTTCTCAATCTCCATATATCTATTAAATCGAAAGTTTCCATTGTATCCTTCACTATCTTACTAGATTCTGTCCAGCCCCTGGGGTTGCCGCCTTCCCTATCCATCCCAATATCAAGCACCAGGTTGTGATCTCCTCCCCATATAATTTTAGTTTCTGAATCCGTTACATATTCCTTTAGATGTGTTACAATTTGTTTTATAAAGGTTACATGACTACCTTCCTCGTTAGGGCCGTATGCATTCACTAAGATAAAGTTGTTCTGTTCTATGTTTACATCTATAATCATAAAACGTCCCAAGGGATCCCTACAAATTTTGTTAATGTGATAATCAATATTTCTAAATATGGTTAACACGCCTTTACTATTACTAGTTCCATGTGCAAAGATCACTTGTCCCTTGAGTTGGGATTCCCAGTATTTTGCTGTTGATTCTAAACTATGTGTCTCTTGTAGCATTATAACTTTCGATTTACTTTCAGAAATCCATTTGAACACCTTTTTTCTTTTTTTGTAATAACCAAGGCCACGAACATTTAAGCTCAAAATTTTAACTTTTGGAACCATATACAATAAATGTGTTTAAGTTTGTATCTTAATCCCATTTTCATTAAGAACTTTCCCCATTTAAAAGTTTTAAAAACACAAAGAACGAACAATAACAAATAACAACTCTTGCCTAAGCCCATGTTTGCTCACAACTATGTGCCTAACGCAAACAATATTGTCATTACTCCCCTTCTCACACATTTAGTGAATGTTTTCTATTTAAACATCTGCTCACTGTTTTAAAAGTTCTCTCACTGTTCTCTTTTAATTCTCTTTGTATCTCTGTCCATTAATGTAGACTGTGCCATTACTGAATCTTACTTTCTCACCTTTTTCATAGGCTTCCAGCATCACCGGGCGCATCGTTTTCTTTTTCTTGAAATCTGCTCCACATAGATCTTCTTTAACATATATGCCACTGCCTCTTAATTTTCTCTTGTTTATCAATATCTGTCTTCTTACGGGTCTGCGTATAATTTTTACAATGATATGTCTTGGTGGACGGTTTTCGGCGCGTAGTCCTATTCTGTGTGCATTTTCTACTACTCCAGGCTCAATGTCAAATTTGTCGCCTATCAGATGTTGTATTATTTTCATCGGGTCTTCTCCTTCTTCCTCCTGAATACCACCAAATCTCAAATTGTAACTATGGGAATACCTCTGCTGTCTTATAGTTTCACCTTTTAATTCCTTTATCTCCATCTTGGCCGCTTCTAGTTCAGTGATGACCCTTTCGATTTCAATTTCTGTTTGTCGGTAATCTAGGTTGTTTACGGTCTCCGCCATATCTGTTATCTTCTGTTCAGCGACTATTTGACGCTCTTCTACTTCATTTAGTTTCATCTGAATCTTTTGCACCTTTTCGTAGTGTTTATCTGTTTTCTTCATTAGTTCTTTCAATAGAGAATAAACCAATTCCAGGGAAACTTCTTCTCCTTCCAGTGACGCACTTTTTTCTTTCCGCGGAGGGCTACCCGAAAAACCACCCAGTGACGAGTTGGTACCATGTGTTGTCCCGTCTTCTTTGTTGCCTTTATTTACCGACTTCTTTTTGTCACCTTTAGGTCCCATGACGTCATCCGGTTCTATAACTACTTATAGTTCTGTATGTCCCTTGTTTGTTGAAGTTTCGAGCAGTTTCGAGCAGTTTTTTACGTGTGTCGTGGGGAGCTGACGCACTAGCCTTGCCTACTGATCTGCATAACCTTTGACCTCTCCAATAATTATACTTTAAAGCGGGAGGGTCGTCACTTGCGCACGCGTGGGAATTGAGTCCCAAACGACGATAACAACGCACGCTAAAAAAAAACGCAAAGGCTCAAAGGCCATCTGACGCATGCGCAGGTGATGATTCCCCAGCTTTAACTTGTCTATATAGTAGAGACAATTAAAAATATCATTTAGATTGGGTCAGCTATAGTTCAGACAATAGTTATCGAAGACAAATTAACGCATTTGACGCAGATTACACCTGTATTATATTAAAAGTGTAAATGTCAATTTCAAACACATTCATAAATGTGTTGTGTAGAATATTGTATTTATAAAGCAAACTTATTGAGTAAATGTAAACAATAATTGTTCGAATGCGCAAATAAATCAATTGTGTCTGCACTTTGTGTTTCATCCCTTTTCTCAATTGTACAAGGTCTGTCTGAAATAGCCGTAATGAAACTTATAGTCTTACCATTATTGACACTGACAGGAATGGTAACTATGGCTGCCCAGGTGACACCTGAAGATAGCATTTCACCAGTGGATCGAATGGTCAATAAGAATGACGAGGTATCGTTCGATTGTATGATTCCTGGTGATCCCACATCTGTTGTATCATGGTTTCATAATAACAAGGGTCCTATCTCCAACCGATCAGGGTACGTATTGTTGGGTTATTTGTGATGCTTCATGGTCGCTGCCATAGAAATCAATGCACGCATGTTGAGCGGAAAGTTACGTTAGATATAGCTGAGAAATTATGCTGAATAGTGTTTGTGTTTCAATTGGTCACATTTACGTGTGGGAATACCGTAAAAAGAACTTAGAAACCTCGAATGTGGTTACCTGAAGTCTCCAGTTGAATTGCATTCGAACCATAATACATTTATTACCATGGGCATCTAATGTAACGTCTTGCCAGATCATGTCGCCATCAACGTTAGATACAGGTACATCAACGTTAGGTACAAGATATTAATAGACAAATGTAATGAAATATACATGCCCAGGACGTCATATATTGAATAGCGAATTCTCTTACGTCGAAACGACGAAGTATTTGTGTTCGCTGATGTGGGGGCCTGGGGCAATTGGGGTTACTATTGTATTGGCATGTTAATTTAGTAAACAATAGTATCGTGTTAAATTAATTGAAATCTAATTATGCTTAGCACCTCAACTGTAAATCGAGTAATAATAATTCTCTCACGAACAATTGTGCTGAATTTTGTTTTCCTTTTCCAAATAATGAAATACCTTCATTATCAAATTCATTATTTTCTATGCATATCTGTATTCATGGTTCTTTACATTTATATCTGACGCATTTGTTTATTATTCATACTTTTCGCATTTAAACAAACTTATAATTATATTATGTGTTATATTATATTTTTATTTCATTTGAATAATGTATTTGTTTGTTTGTTGCAGCTTAACCATCTTTGAAAATGGTACACTTTACATACCCGAAGTCAAACGCAAGCACGAGGGTGAATATAGATGTTACAGGGACAGTCTGTATGCCCACACATATGCCTATATCAATCTTTACATTGAACGTAAGTTCTCTTTCTATCCCTTTCGAAGTTACACGAAGAATCGAATATGCATTCATCCTAAAATCAATTAAGGAAATTGACAAGGTTTCATTAAATTTAACATTGACATGAATACATATAAATGAAATACAAAAAAAGTCAACAAAACTGACTTTATTAGCTGACGATGATTTGCTTAAAATCAAATATTTTTCCCTAATATTATTTATGCACCAGCGGACACAAAACGTCATACAAAGGTGAAAATTCATTCGTGTTCACAGACAGTGTTTAATATTGCTTTCCAGGGACTCGCATGACTATTGGAGATGGCAAAAGCAAGTGTAATATGTTTATCGTTTCTCAATAGAGTGGCAATGGCCAATTTCACAATGTTAACATCATTCTTCGATTCAGTGCCTCATTGATGTAATACATATATTAGCATACATATTATCATCTTACAGTTCTGCCCGAGTTCACCATATTGCCTGTAAACGTTGTCGCTGAAGAGGGCGATACAGCTTATCTACACTGCCAAGCAGATAACAGTCAGTCAAATCCTACGATTGGGTGGGTGCGACAGGATCTGATCGATGTGACAAATGTAAGTTTATTCACACTTTTGTTTCTACTGACCTAGTTCATATATATTGGATCAGCCTAGTTCTGTGATGTGGCGAAATATTGGTTTAAAATATCAAACTTGAAATACATTTGTAATCTCAAAATATCACGATACACTTACATCACATATCCAATCAATAAGCCAGCCATCTTTACTGTTAATGTTACGTTGAACCATATTTCATGTACTAGATAGGCATAGTTTATTTTCAGTATAAGATCATTGCTAAGCATATATGAAATATATACCTTTCTCTTTACCTGTTTTCTAGCCAGGTCACGTGGTAGCATTCTTAAACGGGAATATCTTTTCCTAATTAGTATTTGAGATATAGGATCATTTTTGTCGCAATTGAGTTAAGATTCCATGTTACATTTTGGTTGACATTTCTGAACTCCGTAGAAAATCATGTTGGTTGTCCATCCCTGGTTTCCTTATATTTCACAATGACTTTTCTTGAACAAAAGATTGTGTTTATTGATGATAGTGGTGATAATTAGTGTTTATTGTTAATTATTAGAATCGTCGCTATAAAGTATTTAACAATGGTACTTTGAGAATTAGCCATGTGCTTTTGATGGATAGTGGCGAGTTGACATGTATAGCCCGCCATGGTCCACAACACTCGGTGGCAAAGGCTTACCTAATAGTTGAAGGTAAACACGTGTTAGATAATTGACACTTATACACTTGTATTTATACTTTTCCATTTGATAAGTCGAGATCTTCTCGTCAAAATCAGTCTTTATTGATGTATGGCAGTGGGTGGGTTTCAAAAATATGTAGTATGTTTTCTTTCAATTTTTAGAGCGACTGAAATTCTCTTTCAAGCCTGTGCCAAAACCTTTAAAACTTGGAGAAATTGACACCTTGGTGTGCAAGGCCAGGGGAAAAACTGTGCCAATTGTTTGGTGGCAGAAACAAGGCTTTCCTGCCGGTGTATGGCCAGATCATATCAATGAAACTGATGGTACACTGACCTTTAGTAGAGTGCAAAAGACAGACGCTGGGAAATATACTTGTTATGCACAGAACACCCAGGGTTTGATAAATGAGACCGTTGATATTCAGGTTGTAGGTAAGTAAGGCTAAATATCTTTCATATCAAGAGTTATTTTAGTGGCAGTAAAATCCTAAATAAATTTCTTTTGAACATGTCAGATTGTATAGCTCATTCGTAGTATGAACGGGGAAATTCCAACCAATCAGATACTTGCAATCTACATTACACATGATCTAAATCTTGGCGCCAATGTTCTGCGTATTATCTTGATATTGTCGTGTTGGACATTATCTAGATATCACCGAATCATGAAGCATTAACAATATTCAAATTCATATTTAAAATTTTTAAATTCCATTGCGAATAATAAAACCCCAAAACTAGTATATCCTAGATTGACATTCATCTATTTATACTGGTATGCATGTAGAACATGATCGGGTGCTTCGAAATTAACATGTTATATATCTGATGATGCGTTCTGTTTGAGTTCAACTCTAGCCTTCTCGTTGTCAGTATTTGAATCATTATACTCAATTTTAATACTATCGTACACAAACAATGACACGTGTTCTGGCCGGGTGTCAATCAATGCGGTAACCGCCTTAATTCTCAGCGTGAGCATCGTTCTGCCTTGTTGAAAATGATGATCAATTTGAAGAATTTTAAACAATGTAATCAATTGCAGATTACTGTAGGCCTACTAGGACATGGACAATAGACTTGAAAATGTTACGAGTTTCTTTTTTTTTTGATACATAGATTATCCAACATTTACGTTCGAACCTATAGATACTCGGGTAATCTTGGGTCAACCGGTTATGATGCATTGTCAGGCAGATGGTAAACCCACCCCTCATATCAGTTGGGTAGTTGAAGGGAAATCCTTACCTCCCCATTTTGAAGTTTTTCAAAATGGTACTCTATATACCAGTGAAGCGCAAGTTACAGATGAGGGGCAGTACACCTGCATTGCCGGCAATAGTGCTGGACTAAATAGCAGAGAGGTCACACTGTCAGTCTTAAGTGGTAGGTTATTTACTCAATTATTAGCCAGACACGTGAATGATGTACATTCCATCAACAACGCTTGATTCATTGTCAAATGTAGACGACGTGCGTGAACAGAGTGTAACCACAGTCAGCTGGCGCACACGTGATAATAAAATAAATACGATATTTACTATATTGGGGCCGCCATCTTGAATGCAGCATAAAACTAAATTAGTAAATATCGTATTTATATTATTATCACGTGTGCGCCAGCTGACTGTGAATATAACGTATTCTATGGATTATATCTAATTATCAATTCAGTGTATAAAGCCGTGGTATAATGTTTTATATTCTTCCACCCATCTCTAGTGACAGTTCGTCACGGGTTGTGAAACGGCTACATTTACAAACTCTGCGTTAGTTGTTAGCCTTTAGAAGCTGAGGAATGGATACATAAACAGAATATCTCATGAATGACCCAACAATTTCAGATTTACATGTAATGGCGCCACTCATTAGCTATACGATATTCATATATGCACTGATACTGTAGATGTACTTTGCATTGTAAATGACTGTTTGAAATCCATAAATAAACATAAATTCTTGGAATCATAGTTGTTTTCCACTTCCGTTAGTGAAATCTGGCAGTTCAATAAAATATAAAGATACACGTGTTTCTTTGTCGTTATTTAGGCGATGACGTAATTTTGTCTGCATCATCGGCGAGCCCTAGCCCACTGTGTGGTCAGTTGGAAGATAGGATAAAGGAGCTGGAGTCTCTAAACTCGAGACTTATGGACCGGGTTTGTAATTACACATTTTCACATGCTCTGTGTTCGTGACAAATGAAATGATATTCAATGGAAAAATATAATAGAATGAAGAAGATTGTGCAATTCGCTCTATTGGTTTTATAGACATGTTCTATATATGCTAATCATTCTCTTGTATCTTATATATCTATTGATATTTTTCTTTTGTATTACAGGTTTTCCTTTTGGAGAATGCGGAATGCATGTGTACAGGAAAGCAGAGAGGGCGTACTGGTCGTAGTCGTCGGCATCGGGGTCGTCGTAGTGTGAAACTCGTTTAAAGAAACGAAAATTAATTCAGTGTTATTGTGAAAATCGTTACATGAAAGCATTAAAGTAGATTATTATTTGATAGCTCTGGGCCTTTGTATATACAATTGTTTGGTGGCAATGAATAGCAAATATGTTATTATTTGGCAAAACATGTGCTGCCCGTCTTCTCTACAACTTCTCTGAACTACTTTGCTTAACGCAAATACTGTCTAATGTGTTGTAATATTGGATTTGATACTCAGTAATGCTGAATGATTAGACACGTCAATGTCGTCACGGTACGTTCCACCAACAACGCTTACTTCAATGTTATATATAATCTTTGTAGTTACTTATATTACTTTGTGTACTTCGTACTCCGTGTTAAGATACGACAACTGATAACTTTTTTAACATCTATAAATCACATGTTTAGCATGTGAATAATTTGGAATTCTAGTTTATTCTAGTTTAAATTGCGTTTGCATAGGATAAATAAACAATGTATAACAACAACATCTGATCCACAATAACAACAGTTATTTTCATTTAGATCAACGGGGTCAACTAGAGGTCAATTGAGGTCACATTGGCCTCATACATGCCAAATAGGGGTCAACGGGGTCAAGTGAGTCCATGTGGGCCTCATAAATGTCAAATAGGGGTCAACGGGGTCGAATGACGTAAGTGTGATCGATAAATTAATATAGCATTAACATTCTATTTTGTCGAGGTATTACTGAATTACAGAGTGTTTGGATTATGTAAATGTGTATATGTGTCTACAAGCTGTCGTGTATGGTTGCCCTTACGAAGAACCTAATTAAATATTCACTTTATTGTAGAGTCTGTTATAGGTGTTACAGGTGCTAAATTATGCAATGAGTTAAATTTTAAATAATTATGGACGTTGTCGAACAAAATCAAAAAAATATACTAAACCATGGACAAAGTGGATTATCGTATCGTACGTGTCGACGTTCTTCGCTACAGTCAAGTCGTGCATGCTCATATCCCAGTATGACAAAGCGTGAATGGAAGAATCGAAGACTCATTTACAGTTAAATCCATACATACAATCATCGGAGTGTATTTGATGAAAGAGGTCGCTCCAATCGAAAAATTATAACATAGTTAGATCTGAATCTAGCCATTTGATTGGCTGAAGCAAGGTCTTATATCTGGCACTGTGATTATGTCCCCAAACTAAATAATTGATTGAGGGTGTATGGTCAACTAAAAGAAACAGGGAAACCTGATGCAAGTACGAATTATTATTGTCACAAATTGTATTAGAAAATTCTCCGTGCAGCATAGCGTTGCATTCGAACATGTGACGTCATCGAAGCGTACGTTCCCGTCATTCGCCGGTCCTGTCGTCTGTTTCGTAAAGATTTACAACTAAAAAAATTGTTTGCCTCGTATTACCGCTAGTTCGTTGAAATATGTTAGAATTGCCGATTTCATCATGCGATTGACCCATTTTTGCATATGCTCTATGAAATGCATTTCAGCCCTAACAATTTAATACGAAATCTAGAACGCGCACTGCATGGCGGGTAAATCCAGCCCCTCAAATGAATTAGAATGCAAGTTTACACAATTAAAACCAAAAATCCAAATGAAAATCATTATATAACCCAATATAGTGAAAATCAGTCTTACCATATTTTCAGAATTATCACACTATTAGGTATTTAGAATTAGAAGTTTACACATATTTCACACGTATTTGGTGGCGGATATCAAATTAGCATAATTATTCTCTTTTTTCATAATATACGTGCCAAATACACCCGCTTGCTGTTTATAACCTCTGATTATAATACTTGACTTTATTATTGAGTTGAATATGGCCAGACTAAGGCCAGTCATTACCTCGAAATAAGTTCTTCAGATATGCCGGGTATTATTATCAATAATAGTTCAAGTACCACCATAGTATCAGGGTCAAGTAAATTCACAATGTGAAAGCCGTGACAAATTTCAGTAAATGAGATTATAATAATTATCCTCACAACCTCCAGCATTCAATAACAACAGACAACCAAAACATCATTAAAAGTCCGCTTTCCATACATAATTTAGTGTTTTCACAAATTTTGAAAATCTACTTGTGGACATCTCGTGATAGGGAGAGTCTATCCTTCCAATACAGCCAGACCCAATTCTCTGATGCCTGCAAAGGTCTCTTCACCGCACGGTATGATCTCTTCCTCGGGAAGAATGAACCCGTCTTTGTCTCGGAGTTCCACGGCATGACTGAGAACAATGCCGGCAGCGCCGTAAGTCCAGTCTTCGCTACCTCCAGCAGCTAGGTCTGAGAACAATTAGTATATCTTGTTAGTGATTGCCAAACATATTACGTTAACAGATTCACTTCACCAAAGATAAATAGGAGCAACATCCCAGGAACGTCGAGTGATATAAAACAAACAACTTACACAATGATGATGACGGTCCGTATATATAATCGGTTCCATGTACAGCTTCTAAAGCTTCTACGCAGCGTCTGTTCACTTCATTCTAAATAAGACGCACCCAATCATACATGTAATAGTTATGACTAGTTTTGTTGGAATTAAAATTCGATTTGTTATCTAAAAGATTATATCTGTACCTGATAATCATAGTCGGGCGTTTTATCGTAGGTGTAACCCCATGGGGACATCCACATCTGACCATACGAATGAAAATCTACAAAGCCTTTAAAATTTGGATCATTTATAATAAACTTGGTAACTACTTCAACTTCAACTTCAGAGTGAGGATGTGAGCCCCGGTAGTTATATGCACAGGGCATCGCTGAGGCTCCTTCACCTGTAAGTTTGAAAGGATGTGGGTCTTATCATATTATATAATTTCAGTTAATATATATATATAGCATTGGTGGGAAATTATAGCGCTAATCTGTAAATATGACATGCCCATTAAACAATGAGTCTTTTACCCCATGAAGTTTATTTCGTGAGATGTTAGTAGTTCGAGACAAAATGCATATGCAAAATGATCTCTTTTTTAATCAAACTTTTGCCAGGTTAACTTGGCGAACTTACCTCCCCACATGTATCCAAAATTTCTATTTGCATCTGTTCCGATGCAATTGTAACCGTCGTTGGGTCTCCTCGTTTTTCGCCACATACGGTCCTGCATAAGATGATATGATATGATGTAGCATTTGTGCATACAGTTCCACCCAGATGTTTCTCACTGCTGGTGAACATGTACTTGTCCCCGATGAGAAACTTCACTGAGTAGGTCATACTGACCATGAATATCTGGATTTTTGTGTAGGTCATTGTCTGTGACGTTATAGATATGGCTTACGCATGTCCATCTACTCACTGCGAGGATGTGTTCATTAAACTCTGTTTGGAGCCAACTGTCCAATGCCTATTTGGTACATTGTTGGGAATAATTTACCTTATGGATGCTCAACAAACATAATATGCGATATTAAACTTCACAATTAAATTTAAGACAAGGCCTGGCTCCCGGGGGTACGCATTTTGATTTTGGGTGGTAGTGCTCCGTAGCCAGTTGAAAATTGATCGATCGATTTTGATGGCGCTTTTTGGTCCGACCGTGAAAATGGTACCCATGTGGGAGTCCCGGGGGCTGGCTTGATGTTTTAAGGTTCGTAAAAGCAATGTCAAATAAAAATCCCATCTCATTAATCGATGAACTATATTAACGCGTGTTGATACTTTTCTAAAGAGAAAATATTCACGTCTGTATGAGTAAATTCATAACCATCAGCATTCAGCAATGGCAGCATGTACCAATCTAACTCGTCTACTAACTTTGTTGTTGTTTGATCATCCCCATATCCGTCGGTAAACTGTAAATAAAATGCAAACAATAGTGATAATGTATAAAAATAATAGACTTTACTTGCTAATATGGGATCTTAAAAGATCTTATATTTGTGGTTTATTTGTCATCTTGCATTGCCGATAATTAGTTATTCCATGCGCACATACGTAAAAACAAACAAACAAACAAATAAATAAATACTTCATTCTTTAAAAGATTTACCAGTTGTGTCATGTATAGCATTGTGGCAGGAGAAATCCATTCACGTGCGTGAATTCCTCCTTCCATCCATATAGCTGGTTTGTTTTCTCCAGGACGTCCTATCTATTGTATTAAACAAACAACGTATATTATTGATGATTTAAGTTAAGTAAAAATTGACTACACAAACATCAAAGGAATAATTTCCAGTTGTTTTGTTCACAACTTAAATAGATTTTCATCAATCAAATTATCAGTTATCGGTTTGAAGAACACAAGCTCTTTTGAGATTTCGGTGTTCTCATTTTTGTTTATTTTATAAAATGCATGATACCTTGACACCACGTAATTCCCGTCCTTCATAGGTATTACCAATAGTGAAAACAGATGATATCTTGGGATTTGCGGCAACGAAGTCGTCTACCCATTTATTAATCTAAGAAAGACGTACAGTAATCAAATATGGTGATGGGCAAGTGTACAATAATTCGACTTGACAATGAGTCACGGTACACACCTCGTCATATCGGTGATATGTTCCGTAATCGAACTCATCTTCATTTTCACGTGGCCTAGATCTCATCAACTCTCGCTCTCTGTCGATCACTTCTTGTACATTGTAAATGTTTGTAAAATACTTCATCTCCGCCGTTTGCAGCATGCTGCAAAGACCATCGACAAAGTCAGGTGTCACCATGATGTCGACAAATCTGTCAGTCATTGTCGGTTCTTTCCAAAAACTGATCTATAACAAACGAAAACGTATAACGTGTAGTAGTACAGACATACTACTAACGTGTGGTTACTGATAAGTCTATGTTGGTATACAGTTACACTCTGTACTGCTGAACAGACTCACTATCTCCCCATTGTTTAGCACTAGCACATACGTTACGTCTCACGTAGGTTTATACAAGCTAATGTTACAGTGTGGCAGTATGTGGGTTCCACTCTCTACATAATTGGATTCTATCATCATGAATGTTGTCGTGCGTGTGATCTCACCTCATCTGCATGTCCCCTTTCTATCTGCCTAAGCGTTTCAAGTTCATCTTCATACCTAGGAATCACCCGAATGACTTGGAATCTGTAGGTCAAGGGTTATATTGGGAAAAATAAAAATTAGGTTTATATATATCGTCGATTCGTAAAAACAAAAATCATAGAACTGCGTACGTGCTTCAATTTGTTTTGATGATTATTCACCCGATAGATTTCATTAATAATGGAATACATTTACTGTGATTGGATGTAGGATCCCTACCCATCATATCTCGTATATGCCACTGCATTTGCAGCACAACAAAGCAACACGACGACTATCCAACCCATGGTTACAACATCGACTGCGGATAGTTAACTGGTTGTCCTTCATAATCGTCTCTCATATATTGTTTTCTTCTCTCAACCAATCACAGCAGAGTATGTAAAACAATCGCACAATGTCAAGTTCGAAATGTAGAGTTGTTGATAAGTTGTCGTATCTTACTTTACAGGTGTCATGTTTCGTTCGATATCAGGTTTGTCATCGTTATGTCAATGCCTTCTTTACTATATTTTATCGATTTCATCCGCCATCTTGATAAACTAGTTGGTAATAAGTATAAACGTTCAAGAACAAGTGAGAGAAACTTCAACTGACTGAATAATCAAAATGGTTGAGACAATAGTTGCTATGGTCGTACACGTTTGAAATAAATAAATTAATCGAATTTTCGAAGACACGCACATTTGTATTATTTAATTTCAATTTGTTTTGCTCTATCCTGTATTATAGTGTTTTTATATATTGGTATCAGTAGTCAAACATATACATATCATGGCTGATATTATGGAAACAGGAGTAGTAATGGTATTACTCCTACTGGTGTTAGGAGACCGTGCTTAGATCGTATTGTTATTGTTGGGATTGTCTTAATTTTCCAGTTCCAATTCATTCATATTCGCAGAAAATTGTATTGCAACAAAAGTTTCAAATATGTCGTAATGGAGCAATATTTCAGGTCAGGTCAATGTCATATCAAGGTCAAATCTCTCAATGCCCATTTCACTAGATGAAGCAAATAATTTAGGTCAGGTAAAGGTCAAATAAAAAGTAGAGGTAATACAGAAAATGCTACTAATATCGGATTATTATTAAATAATGTATTCATACATGTGGCCAGGCGTAAGTGGCAAATCAGCCAACACATAGACCTTAGAAAACAGAGGCATGAAACTGTGGATATTCCTACAGTAGCTCGGGCTGTCTATCTGCTGGAGGCCGAAGGCCGACAATCGACGAACATTTGGAGAAGTGTGCTGTTTCGCGAAGTCGATGTAAAACTTACTTAACAGGACCTAGAACACTTTGTCGGAAACTTTAAACCGAAATCATCTCTCGACCGTAAATCCATCTCTGAATAACTTAGATGTATTCTTCAGTTTTCACATACCCTGGTTACTATGTTATGTGGACTGCATGATTGGTGTTCTTATGCAAGAGGTCTATTCAATCAAACACACCGAATGCAGTTGAATTTTGTCCGCATATTGCTTAAAGTTATCTCAATCGATCGTTTGGCCGGGGAGTGTGTGATTTTGTCACCGCTTTGCAAGAAAATAGAAAAACACGTTGTGTTTATTTTATATTCGACGAGGATTCCAGATGAGCGCCCCCATAAATATCGACAAGGAACCATTAGAAAATCTTGTGAAGGGAGATAGAACTACTCTTTTCACTTAGTTTAGAGGTTCACTTTTTCCCCCAATGATATTTCTGTAATTTTGTTTCTTGATAAATGTTCCCTCACAAGTTTACAGCGACCAAGGTCAATAGTATTCAATACCGGGCTATAGCACACTACTGATGCCCAGGTGACCTACTAAAATGAACATCGGGTTAAAAGCCTGTCCTTAAATTGTCTGGCATACATTGACAGGAAACTAGATAAGAAAAACATGCCATGTGGTACAATTTACAGGGATATTATTTATAAGTGATACGTATTTTGTCACGTCACAAATAGCTTGATATCCACGTGACAATCAGTGAATGGCCACGTGTTACTTCCCACACCATCTTGTTCATGTACAGGATGTGTATCACGACACACCGGCCTAATACATGTGCAGAAAAGTCTGACCCGATGGTTCTGTACTGGTTTAATAATGCGAAAAGTAGTATTAGGTTATTTTGTGGCTGTATCTAACATTTTTTGGTGAAACTAACTTTGAGAAGCCACTATCTGTGACTTGACATCTTGTTGTTTTATTCATTTTAACAAGTATCTACAATCTTGCAATCTTTTTATTGAAGGCGATAGATTGTAGTATTCAGAAATGAATAACATTTAAGCAACTAATATGTATAAATATGACGTACTAAATGCTGAATTTTCAAATTTTAAAACCCCTTTCTGTTGAACTAGGTCACATGCCCGAGTCACACGATGCATCTGCATGGAGAACAGGTCAGACCACTTACACATTCACCGCTGATGGCGCGAAATCGTTAGAAACGATGTGCAGTGTACATTTTCAGGTGTATTTTTTCAAGTCGAAAAATGTCATTTTTTGAGTATTTGCGTTTTTTGGTTTCTGCGAACATGTGAGCCATGTCTACCAGCCATTTTTCTTCGAAATTCAATCAACTAAGTGTTGATATTCAAGTATTCAGGTTGTACATCGATAACATGAGAACTTGTTTTTGTTTTGCCGCAGATTAAAAATGGTGGATTTCATACATAATATGATATAATGGTCACTTGGCTCCCTTATCTGTAAAAGGTCCCACTGCCAACAATCTAAGTATTTCCTGTAATTTTTTGTAATTTTTAACATAAATTTTAAAATAAAAATAATATTAATATATTATATCATGTAAAACCATTGATCATCGGGAAACAATCACTCGCAACATTTATTTGTGTGTTTTTGTTAGAAAAATCTCATTTACTAGGATGTAAAATACATATGCAAAAACAGCATGAAATTCCTAGTGTATAATATTTCGTTAAAGCGGGGGAGTCGTCACCTGCGCATGCGTCAGATGACCATAGCGTCTACCCATGAGCCTTTGCGCTTTTAGCGTGAGTTGTTATCGTCGCTTGGGACTCCCGCTTTAAAGCAAGCCAGACAGAAGTATCATCAACAACATCGTGTCGCATATCCTTGTCCTATGGGGTGGGGCTCATTGGTCATTTTCAAAATATAATAATAGAGGTACGTTCCTATGCTCGTTCAATGTTCATGTTTATTATACCTCATGTCCAGATCATCACGCTGGATGACAAGAATGTGGTCACGTGGTGGTGAATGAAACTGGTTATTCACACGGAGCCAATATCTACATTTTTTATTACACAGATTTTTGATAAAGTTTGCTGTAAAGCAGTATTATCTTTAGATTTGTTACGGGTAACGCAAAACGGTACGTTGTATTTGTGTCCAAAATAGAAAAAGGCTGTTGTTGAAAACTTAGTTGGAACAGTACATTCCATGGTTGGAACTACAATATGTATATACTTCAAATGTAGTACATGTATTATAACCAGTCAAAAGCGAGCTCAGTCTACAAAAGGTGGTTCGCTAGCGGGCACCTTCTATATTGTAAGTGGAACGTGCATCGTGTTCGTTCAGCAGATACCATGGGTAAATTCGATTTTCAAGATCATGATTATGATTAATTTGACGTAAATTAGTGGAATTGGGACTAGACGCGTAATTAATTTTTGTCTTCACATAACAAATCATACGAAATTAGCAGAAACCGTAATCGGAAAATATGCGTACACGACGCTGTTTACAATTGTTATTGTTTGTTTTATTTTGTTTTGTTTTTTTCAAAAAAAAAATCGAAAGCGATATAACTATCACTTTCCATTTTCGGAAACACTGCATCCTTTCGTATTTCATTCGTTTTTCACAACAAAAACAAAACGAGAAGATTTGTAGTCAGACTAGCTAAAATTGTCTAACTTCCGAGAACAGTTGCTCTGATAATACAAATTGTGTTTCATTTATCAATTATTTGTTTAAACAGCAATATTAATAACTATTTGGAAATGTATATTGTTTTAGTTTAACCGAGTGTCTTGAGAAGATTGGTCGGGTAGGAATCATTATAAACATAAAATGAACATCCGATATTGGTTCACCTATACGTCCAAGAATCACCGGAAAGTTGAACAAATTTATTTATTTAAAATAAATCAACAAACGAGCAATAAGGAAAATTTGTAAATCATTGTTAATTATTGCGACGCGCACAACATAGTACGGTGTCATATCTCTAATACATGCATTCCCGTGTTGAATTTCTGGTTTACAATGCACAACTACGTAATTAGCGCATTTTAGGGTATGCGTGTGTGATATATCTTGTACGTCATCCACGTCTGTCAGGACAATTGCATTCAATTGTCTATATCAGTACGGGTTTTCCCGTTTATTACTTTTTCCTTTATTTTTTCTTTGACACCTAGAATTAACATTCCAATGTATTTTACGTGTCTAGACCATACTCACACTTTCTAAGGCACGCCACGTCGGGGGTGATGCCACGAATGCCTAGCCTTCCTTATTTAGCAAGATATAAAAGCCTAACCATTCACATTAGGCGTCGTGCATGGTAACGTCACGAAGGCACGTGATTCTGCTTATAAAAAGCTTATATACAGTACACAGAAACACATCTGACTCATATTTGGCACTAATGCCAACTCACATAGAAAACATTGCACGAACCCACAGTTCATACCAGAACACATCCGTTAGCTTTTTTTACTATTACAAATGTATACTAGTACTTTAATACTAGTATTAGCAAACTGTTTTGTATATTTCCATGCCAACAATATTGTGTGGAGCAGATTAAAATATCCCCCATCCCGCGTAACCCAGGGTGATTTGGGTGGACATTGTGTAACCAATGACTGGACAATGAAATTGTATACTCCGCACCTAATGAGCCTCGTTCCGAACAAATGCTTTCCAATAGTTTCCACTCGAAAACAAAACTTGCTGCAGGAGAGGTTTTATGTCATCAATACAAAAATAAATCTCAGCTTCAGGATAAGGAAATAGTTGGGAGAAAATCAAAACTGTTTGAAATATCAGAGTTAAATAAGTCACGGTGAAATGACGACAGTGAGTGTGAACGCAGGGACAACCGTTGGTTTGAACCAAACCTCGATTAATGGCACAGAGACCGATGTCAGTCCAGGTATACTAACATTCAATTCAATGTTTAGATACGTGAAGTTCATTTTTCTATAAACCGTTATTCTAGGCATATACATTCAGTAATGTTATTCCGCAACAAAATGGCGGTTTCAACACAATGCAGTTTGGTTCATCACTCATTCTGACAAACAGATATTTATAAAAACAACGCACAAAACTTCTCCACAGATTCTACTCTAATAGCAGATAATGGAGGCAACTCTACTTCGGTGCCCGTTGAAGTCACAGGGGCGGTGGACGGCATCGATGGTGGTTTGGTGTATTCAGACGACATCGTCATTATGATAGCGATTGGTGTTGGCTATGTTATTGCTTTGATATGTTTCGTTGCTATAGTTATTGTTGTGTGCCACTACAGGTATGTTCATTATTTCGTTAATTATTCAAAAAACAAACAGTTCAATGTCGTTTTCAGGAAATGAACAACATTTTCATTCACCAAGTCATGTACATTTGCTGTTTGCGCACCCACAATATTGTTTACGTCATGAGACACGTGATAAAGTCGTATTACTGATTACGTCCTCAGGTCAAAGATGAAGGTACTCGGGAGCATTAGACCACGCAATGTACCGGTGATAAGAAAACCGTTGACGGTAAGCAAGGCAATTCAAACCGACTCATCATATTTACTAGACGAGACGAATCGGACACACTTACCACACCAACCAGTTGCTAGAAAACCAACCGTTCCGGAAGAAGAGTACGATCCACATCAACACTGGAGTCGGGGAATTGCGAATAATAACCCTCCGAATCAGTTCAGAAACTTGCCTGCAAACGTGCTGATCAAGCAAGGACTTTATTATATTTACTAACCGATAAAACAAGGAGATGATTCGTGTTTTAAGGGGTGTTTTAGTATGGTTCGGCCTATTGCTTACGTCACAGTATATGGCATACTAGTATGTCAGTTGATGACGGAGCAGGATATCCTAGCATGATAATCAGTTGTATGTGGATAACTTTGAAAATGTTCTGAACATGCTTAAAGGGCGGTGGTCGTTGCGCCACGCATGTGCGTGATATATGGGTCTTATATAAAACAAAGACGGCGACTTTGACTGTTGCGCAGATCAAAGAGTAAAAATTGAGACATTACCAAGCTTTAATTAGCTATTTTTTTAGGAGATTGGAAGGTATCGAAGTAGTCACCAGCGGTAATTAGCGCAAGTCGCGCCCATGTTATACTTGCGATTTTCATTAGAAGAGCGCGATTTGATTTGAGGAGAAATCAACGACCACCGCCCTTTAAATGATTTTATTAAATGATATGAAGATGCACTGTCAAACAAATCCACATTCCCTCTTTAAATAACTATGAGCCAAATGTATGTGCATAACATGGGCCAAATGTCACTTGTTTATAATTAGTGTAATCAACACGTGTAATATTCGCGTGTAATATTAAGGTTATTAACCGAAATCTCCATTTGTTTTGTAAATATCAGCGCTGTTAATATAAACATTTTAGTAACATTAGTCTTGTCAGTCTCATTTGCTATGTATACACCGGTCAAGCGATTGACAGCATGAGTAACCAATCGGCGACCGCGTTACAGCTGGTGATTTCTTGCATTAATGATGTTACTGACCATAATTCGCCGCTGCAAACATTAGAGCAACTGGCCTGGAAATTTCAGTGTGTTGCTGATTGAGTTGGGTTATTTTGTGAAGTGAAGTCATAAAGTAGGCATAGTCTTGGCTTCTGAGTGGTCAGTGTAAACAGGTGTTGGAAATTAGTCTGAGAGAATGAATTGCCGATGGGGACATTATGCCGACCTTGCCAAGTATTGCGGATGGAAGTACACACTCGCAAAGAATGTTAACTGCAAAGGCTTAGTCTTTTCCGCGAAACGAAGCGAAACCCTAACCGTAACCCTAACTCGCATTTTTTTTTTCATTGGCTTAATAATATCTGAGAAAATTTCACACTGTGA
Source organism: Saccoglossus kowalevskii (assembly GCF_978046115.1). Lineage (NCBI taxonomy): Eukaryota > Metazoa > Hemichordata > Enteropneusta > Harrimaniidae > Saccoglossus > Saccoglossus kowalevskii. The sequence goes on from NC_140642.1 coordinate 17,849,778, forward strand.
AACACGAAATAAATAACGCCATCAGTGTTCAAAAATTCCAAAATGGCTGTCACGTCATGTCAGCACAAATGAATCGAGCTGCAAAGTAGGCGGAAAAGAGGTGGAAACTAAATATGCTCGACAAATTTATTTCTGTAACGTGGCGATGTTTGAAGTCGTTCAAAATTTAAGGTTAGGGTTACGTTTCGTAGAAAAGACTAAACCAACTGCAAATACCACAAGTTGCCTAAATACAAGTCTCAATTCACAAACCGACAACCTATTCATAGCAGAACAAGCCGACACTTTTTTTTATTCATTTGTTTTATTACGTGGACTTTAAATGAACTTTTGAATACAGTAAAACAACAATATTTGTGTTAGACATCTCTGGTTTTTTCCGACGAAAAACAGTAGTACTTGAACGTCAAGCTATTTGTACTCCAACTGTATATTGGTTAGAGGCGAGTCAATCTCTCAGATGGTGGGTGTTATAGTGCTTTTATTTTATTACACATTCGATATCTTTATTGAATGAAAAAAATGAAAGTAAAATACATTTATAATGTTATTTTTTGCATTCAGTGTCATCCAACTTCTTACTCCCACCTGGACAAACAACTCGATTTCAATCAGCCACTTTGTGATTGTTATGCATATTTTGCGGGGTCAATACTCGCTCCCTGTTTACTGAGTTGGTGTTCACCGCCACTTCATGCACCCAGATCACAGGTCAGTTCTGTTCACATGTATGTTTATACTCTGTGTGAATATTTGTACTACATGTATCCCAATACCATTTTCACATATTTATAGGTTGATTACGGTATTACTACTTCTTGTTATTTATATTTTTCTCCGATTTTTATTTCTTGCGTCATTGGTGTCATTTTTTCAACGAAATGTGAACACTGAAAGCATATCATATCCTCGAGCGGACATCCGGGCATTTTCACCGCCTGGCAACCATCGCGGTGAAAACAAAGACCAAAAACTCGTAGAAAACGGTACTTTGGGATGGTTGTTGAGACTCTTCTGAACAGTGTAACAAGATTAGCCCTACTTGTGTAACATATATAAATTTGGTTGTTCAGGATTACTTCAAAGTTGAGTTTGTGTTGTTTTCTCGAATTTTCACCGGCTCAACCGGCGTTCAACGAAACGGCAATAACTTGATCCTTAGGTTTCACAAACCATTTCATGTAACATTAGTCTCGTGTCGGGTCAGTTTGCCCATGCAGTTGTAAAAATGTTCAAATTCACAGCTATTGCCGTTTTAATATATATTTGCTGGCAGTTTTTTTTTTCAAATGAAATGTCATGCCAAAACAGTAAAATGAAACATAATTTTTACGTAGCCACAAAACCGCGTCTGGGTATGTATCAACACCCAGCTTACTGCCTCCAAATATCGCACGGGGTTGTGGAGAGAGAGACGAACGGAGAAGAAACCGTGTGAGCGGACGATGTAGTTTAGTCATGTACCGGTAACCCACATAACCCAACATGACATATCGAGTAAAGTATACATTATTTTGAGCACTAAGAAAACTAAAAAAGACAAAGACAAACAAAATAAGGAGAGCGCCACAAACATGTTTTATTTCATTCTTTCAGCAGGTTCTACTTTGATTTTCGTTCTGAAGCGGGTGGGTCGTCACCTACGCATACGACAGACAGCCATATAACGTGCGACTGTTACGGACAAATCTCTAGTACCCATGAGCCCCTACGTTCTTAGCATGCGTTGTTATCGTCGCTTGGGACTCAATTTCTGCGCGCGAGCAGGTGACGACCCTCCCGCTTTAACATCGTGACTACGAAAGATAACTGAACAAAACGCGTAGTAAAGTAAACAACCATATATATGAAATGGAGAACGATTGTATGAATAAATACACTGGAAACCTAGGATAACTGTTATGCTGAAATACACTGTATTCTCTAGTGCATAACGTGCTAAACGTCTTGCTGTTACTTTGGTTTCTTATTCAAATTTCTGTTACTCCTCCTTGTGCGTGTTCCCTTCTTCGTAACTTTGTCTGTCGGTTCCTTCTCGTTCGGGGCACGTCGTTTTCTGAGGCCACTTGTTGGTCCTGTTGATTGCGTGACATCCGAGGCATCAGGGCGAATCCGAAAAACTAAGAATGAACAAAATGAGATATTATTGTATTTGTGTTTTGTGAGTACAACTTAACATGCAAGTCTCCGTCGATACGTCTAATATGAGCGCATGAGATTTTAGAACTTGCTCACTAGTATGTTGCACACATTACATCATAATCAAATGTCTACGTAGAAATAAGAAACATCTTCATGCGACTGCAAAAGTAAAAAAAATCGTGTGTTAAACAAACTTCTTTAAATGTTTACCTCTCTCCTTGCTTGCTCCTCCTTCGCAATGCCTTACTCCTTGAATTCTGACGTCACATGCAGAGACTGGTGTGTGCGCTTCTGGTATCTGGTCAACAGAGAGGTACGTGATCTTTTTCAGACATGAACTGAAACCCGGCGGCAACTGGGAGAGGAAATTATTCTGCAGTGTCATCGTAACCAGATTGGTAAGATGCAGAATACTGGTTGGCAAGACTGTAATGCGGTTCGAATGTAGATACAATTCGCGTAGTTTCTTCAGATTTCCAAAATTGTTCGGCAGTGTTTCCAACATGTTGTAACTTACGTTGAGGTGTGTCAAATGTTTGAGGTTGCATACATCATCGGGTAGCGCCCTCAGTTGGTTCTTACCTAAACTGAGATGCGTCAGTTGTTTATCCATCATACCGATTTCGACAGGCAGCGATATAAGGAAGTTTGAATCGAGAATGAGAATTTTCAAGCTCTTTATTTCAGTTAGAACAGTCGGGAACTCTGTGAAAGCGTTATCGTCCAGTTCTATAGCTTTGAGTTTCATAAGTTTTTTAAGTCCAGGTGGCAGTGACTGTAGGAAATTCTTCGATGCTCTGAGGAGACTCAGGGATGGCAACTCACAGACTACATTGGGGAGCGTTTTGAAATTATTTTGTTGTATTTCGAGCTCTATCAATTGATCTAATTTGCACAGTTCCGCCGGTAGGTCACACAATTTATTGCCCTGGGCTTGCAAATGCTCGATGTCGGTTTCTTTGGTTACATCCGGAGACAATGATACCGCTCCAAGCTCGGCATAGTGACAGCGCAATCCATCGGGACTGAAGAAAGGTGGTCTTGCCGCCGACGAATCTGCAGGTGTCCTTGCCATCATGGTTCTGAATTACAAAATAAACACAAGCCCATTACGAAAATATACAACAGGCGCATGCGCACAAACATATTACTTTATCCGTTATTAGTGTGTCGTTTAATAGCCAAAACCTGTTTGACCGACAGTGAAAGTCCCCGTAACAATTAGATCAATGTAAAATTAGAATATGTCTATAGTTTGCAGTCGTTCTGTCTGCAACCATATAAACTAGAATATCAATGACTAAATATTGGGAATTCGGTGATTATAACTAGCTTCAGTTATTTATATGGCTTCATTCGAAATAAGATGTCAATATATTGTTTTTGTCGCCGATGCCGTACGAACATGAATTACTGTGAACTGTGTGTCGCATAAACGACCGTCGAATATGTGTGGTTCGACACGATGTCCACCGTAAATGTGATTAATTTGTCGTCACGAACCGTGGTCATGATGACTCGTGTTCATTCAGTTTCAGAGCACGTGTTTATTCTGTTACGACGGTTCTCGGATTTTAGCAATAACTCGGCACAGAGAGGTATCGCACACAAGCAATCTCTGCGATACCATCCTGACTGATGACATATAGTAGTGTACTTACCGAATAATACCTCGGCCCGAGCTTAAAATCTGGGCATGAATACTAAACACCGGAGCCAAATGAATCAGCAGCGTCTTCAGCACCGTTGACGTTCGTGAGTAGAGCTGGAATAAGTTGAAAGGATGTCATCATACATGTATTTAAATCCCGACGCCCCAAAGACGCGGAAATCCACGACATGTCCAGACCTGTCGATTCTATTGATAGACCGATATTTGTTTAATTGACCCTGACAGCGCCCTCACACGGTATGAATTGGAATATCAACAGTGCTGCTGTGTTTGGCGATGTACGATTGGTCTGTGATTGGTTATTCTAAGTGTATTGGCATATAACAGTGACGTCAACTCAGTGTGAAGCAATGTACTCTGTAAAACGGAGTTTTATTTTCAGGGCTTGGCTGAACCACGGGTGAACTATTTTTAAACCTGACGAAATTGATAACCACTTGGCGGACTTCCGTTACCCCCTTTGTCGTATCATAGTGCACACAATGGTATTCAACACAGGACCCGTTCACTGACATGGAGACGTCACTACCGTAGGGGGTTAGATGTTCACTATAGTGGGATGGAAATCCTGGGCTCATATTTTTCGGGTGCAATTCAAACACACGAGTACACAACGTTGAATGCCCCCCCCCCCCCGTAGTAGTTGTTGTTGATGTCCCTACATTTTGCTACAGTTTGTCTAGTTATAAAATGGTTTCATTCTTAGCGTGATATTTCCGGTGTGGTTGATGGTTATTGAAAGCGGCCTGCACCGTACACGTTTTACCATAGAGCTCAATGGACGCATAAATAAAAGGCGTGTTTATTTATAAACGGGCAAACAATTTACCTACTGCATATGAGCAAACAAAATACTTGTTCAAGGATGGACTATTGAACATAATGGGGTGCATGCGATTTAAAAAAAAAATATTTCTCTGTATTCTGCTGGGGTGTCCACGCTCTTTCCAGCTCTCTTTTTCACAGAGAATTGTTCATAGGACACCCCCTGTTTGTATTAAATCTGGGTGAAAAAGGCACCACTGTTTTAAAATCAAGAAGACTATAAAGAAACTCATTTCTACGTTGGAATTAGTGACACTCCTATGCATGTATGTGATCACCTTCAAATATTAAAATTTGCAAATAAAGAAAGACGCGGAAATGCTATTCTGAACTGGTAATGTAAAAGTAACAAAGAGAAATATCAGTTTACATTACTTGAAAATAACCCTTTTTTATTACAAGAACTGTGATAGCCATTTGTTCTATGGGTGCTACCGCTGTGACAGGAAACTACTAGTATACACTCGTTACATTTTCTTCCATTCAAAATGGTCCATTCCTTTTATCTGATGATATACTTGCTATTCAAACAACCACGCCATAAACGTTGAAACCTTGGACATTGATTTCAGTATAGGGGCGTGATTTCCGTGCTTAATCAACGGCATGCTAGTATCTGGTTAGATGGTATATCCACAACTACGTGCATTCATTAGCATCTCGATTTTGTGATGTTAGATATCATACAAATGATATTACGTGAATAACGTACTCGTCATGGCAACTCTTTGAATAGAATAATAATACGGAATATCTGTCCTGTCAAACGACACGAGTAAATTGTAGTTGCTGACAAATTTAGTGATTATATACTTGTACTATATTAGACGCTATTGAATGCCTTCACAATGCATTATACAGCGTTTGATTAAACCATTCTAATAAAAAACATTAGGCCAGATGGACATTCAAGTAATATTTCATCAACATATGTATATAAATATCTGTTTTCATGAGTATGTTTTCAAATATTTAATATTCAAATTCTTTGTAGCGGATCAAATAAATGGACAGCAGTTGATCTAAAAAATAATCATGGAATACATTTTTTTTGTTTCTGGTTATGCTAATGCCATGCCACACACTGTTCTAATTTCCTGGGACCAACATAAATAAATACACATTCAGGCGTTTTGTTAAGTGTGTATCAAATTTAATTAACACGAATAATATGTGATAAATATTCATCAGAAATGTTTATGACTATTAAAACATTACTTCAGGATTTGTCATTCCCGCGAAGACTTAAAGCGGGGGAGTCGTCACCTACGCATGCGTCAGATGACCATAGCGTGTCATTGTTTACAAACAAGTGTCTACTCATGAACCTTTGTGTTTTTAGCATGTGTTGTTATCGTCGCTTGAGACTCAATTCCCGCGCGTGCGCAGGTGACGACCATCCTGCTTTAATGACACTCGGGCTGTAAATATTTAAAAGGACAGAGCAATCCTGCTAGATGCAACTGTAACACTGTACTGCACTATCATAATATGGAAACAGTACATGTAAATGGCCTTAAACTCATCACCTCCCGACCCCCACCATCAACTCATATACTATCTGATCCATTTTGACAGCTTTATTTAAGCAATAATGAATCACCCACAGTGCCACATTGGATGAGGAGAATGATGTATGGCAAGATAATGTTTAAGGCAATCTGGACAAATTATCTGTGCTGTGGGGATTCGTTATTGTTGTTATAAATCACCACCATTAGAATTAAACAAATTCAGTTAAATTTAGGATGTTTTTGTTGAAATTACTGGTAATTTACATACGAATAGAGGTTTACATCATGTTATAAAGTAAAGCTATGACGTCATGAAAACCTCTAATTCTGATAGTGGTGATTTATAATCACCGAATAATACAGTAATTGTTTACTCTCAATATAATACTAAACTCAATATAATACAATTATTTAAACAAATTTATCATATTTTGCAATATGATAAAAACTAGTTTTCAAAAAAAAATCCACTTCGACCTCAATAAATATAACATTAACCCTTTGCTGTAATCAGTATATAACATTGTTAACCTGTATAAATCATTTCTATAAACAGTCAAGAACTTAACTAACTAATCAGGATCATCTCAAATCAGAATATACCACCGTTAACCAGGCTAGAAATGCGTTAACCAGTTAAGAGCATTGCTAACCAGTCTAGGATATCACTAACTATCCATTACCATTTTTTCAGACCAGATCAGAGTGTAGACAACTACAATGTACTCGGCTACACTAACTAGTCAGCCACAAGATAACACATACTAGTAGTAACTAGATTTTCAGTAGTTTACTATTGCTCCCTAACGGCTGGTGACACCTTATCATCTGACTGGTTGACATCTATTTAGTAGTCTTCACATACTTTATAGTTACATTTTCATCATCACCATCGCACCGAGTCCGTTTTTCTCCAAGTTGAACTTCTGTTGTATTATCAGCTACCATATAACCTGAAAGTTAAAACATATTAAAAGTATTTATAAACATACTTATACATGATAGAAGTCACACTTTGAACTGTAAATTGTATGCTCATTTTGTACACTTTCACAAGATAGTGATGACTCCTTCCATTCTTCTTCTCTCTGAAAATCATCATCCTAAATCCGGAGAGTTGGGTGATGTTCATACCTTTAGCTTGTTGCTGTTCATATTTTCTAAGTTCTTTCAGACCACCTTCTACCACTCTCCTCGGGGGATGCTTCAAGTTATTCCCTTCGCAATTGAATGTTTTCAGCCTTTTCAGTTTGGTGAAGAATAGTTCTGGAAAACACTCCAAATGATTATTTGTGACACTCACTATCCTCAGAGAGGTGACCTCCACCAAAGATGCTGGCAATTCCCTGAGTTTGTTGTCAGTTAACAACAAGTTGCGCAGTTTCCTCAAGCCATTGATTTCACTAGGGAGGGAGACGAGGTTATTACCCTGAACGTAGAGAGTTTTCAGGTTTGTCAGCTTGCATAACTCGTCCGGTAGTGAATCCAGCTTGTTGTACCCAAGATCAAGCTCTGTCAGACGTTTTAGAGAAGAGATTCCTTTAGGGATGCTATGTAAAGAGTTCCCACTCAGATTGAGCTCGACAAGAGAAGTCATCAATGGGATAACTGGTGGGAAATGATCTATCTCATTTCCCAGCAACCTCAACACCTCAAGAAGTTTCAGCTCTTTCAATTCCATGGGTAGTTTCTTCAACTGATTAGAATTGCTATACAAATATCTTAGCTTCATGAGTTTACATATAACAGGCGGCAAGACTTTGAATTTATTGCTTGATATATCCAAGTTGGATAACTTCAAATCTGCCAGTTGTGATGGTAATTTTTGTAGGTTGTTATGTTGTAAATCGAGTTGTCTCAATTCAAAGTGTTTACAAACATCTGCTGGAATATTCGAAAGTCCCCTGCAGCTTAGATGGCACTTGTCTCCTTGATATAATGGTTTGGGAGGAGAGAAGGCCATCCTAAGGAGCGTATCTGTGTGGGGGAACAAATATAAAATTCAATTAAGCTTCATGGTCAGAACCAGTCACTGAGTACTTGAACTACATGTGCTTCGCATAAGCACAATTTCTGCTGGTACTAGTAACTGCAGCTATAGTTATTCATGGACTATAGCGAGGGGGTAGTTGGTACAGGTTAAAGAAATTAAAAACAGCATTTTACAGGAAATAAAATGAAAGTTCAATTTACAGTAAAAAAAGGGTTTTTACACTTTACACAGACGAAGTAAATTCCTAATTGCATTTTACATTTTTATAATATTTTTAATAGTTTAATAATAAAATTGAACATTTGGTACGAATTACGACATTTAATCCGGAAAATGTTTTATACGCTCACAAAAAATAATATCTTTGATAAATTACGGACGAATAAAATAGCTGATTGCATGTTATACCTTGTCCATGTCTACGTATTCACGTTTTTTTATTTATTTAAATCACATTATTACGAAAATAAAAACAAATTATTACAGCTTACAAAAATACCCGTTGCCGACCCTCTAGCAAACCCTTATACGGTACGATATATTGATATATATATAGTTCTCTAACATATAATTGCGTGGAATAAAATGTTTGAAATGATATATATCCGTCGCTTCTCAAAATGTTTACCGATGACGCAAGTTTGACCCCTGCTTGACCTTTGCATCTAGTTTGCATATCTATTGTGTTTTTTAAGCGTCGGGTATCAATTACATAGACGATCGCACATTGGCGTCGACGTTTGTTGCCGGTGTTTACCCCTACCATCTGGTCTTATTCCCGGTAAACTATAATCGATGAAACTACGTATGTCATATACGCCGGTTAATGTCTAGTTGTAATGAAGGTGCACGTAAGAGCATGGAGGTATCTCCATACAGAGTAACTAAAGCTAATGGTATACCATTTGCCACACCCCTTTCAGCACCTCCTAGCACGAAATGTAACCCCAAGACGTCTGTCACACTCTAGGAGTCGAGACGCTACATGTTATAACAGTTAATGTCACATACGTACCACATACAGCCTTATATTGTGTGCCGTCGTTGATCGCAGTTCAGAAGGCTGCGTCCTATCTGTGGTCCTACTCAATAAGTCAAACAACGTCTCAGTTGCTTATCGGCTACAACACATAACGCCCTCTTCTGGCTACTGAATGCGCGTCTTTCGTTTACAATACTTATAAAATACCATTTCGGAAATGAGTTAGAACTGTTGTGATTGATTTTCTTATGGATATACAAAAACATACTAAGTAAGTTAAGTTATTTCACATCGAATGTTATTCACAATCCTTTTACTCCAAATGTTTTTGTTGCTGAATTTCGTATGCTAAAATGCAATGCTTTATTCCCAAGAACGTGTTTACGATGACAGAATTTTCAATAAACCAATCAAATACCAGATGACCATGATGGAGTTCGTTGACATTGTCGTCATCTGTAATAATATAAAACATTCGTGTTTGTAGGATCATAGAGACGATAATTTGCCTCACAAATGAGAAAAAACGGGCCTTTAAATCGAGATGTGAGATGTTTGAAGAAGTGACGTTGTGGTATCAGAAATACAAAGCGTCGGTCACCATCTGAGGCCATCTGATGTACACATAACGGTAGTGGCTGTATTCTATATAGGTCGATAGATTAAAAGTACGCGACTCCCCGAAAAACAATTAACAAGATTAATTATAAAAAAAAAAGTACACGATTAACGTACCAATTATGGAACTGGTTGTGCACATATCGGCCCAATCTGATTAAAATCGATGTAGGTATGAGGCTCCTATTTAGAGGCAACTGAGACACGATTTTCTAAGAACTGATTAACGGCAAGTCAAACTAAAAAAATCAACATATTCAAACAAAAATACGAATAAATAATATATAAAAGGTCATTAAAAAATAAGAAAAAACGATTTGGAGCCTCATACCCACATTAGATTTTAATCAGAGTGATATCGGCCAGTAGAAAACACGAGGCTGTCCGGCAACCATCGCGAGTACTATAATTTGCCAGTTTGTGGTTGTTTACTTGTAATATACTAGTATATACGTTCCGAGTTTCATTTGACTGGGGGTCAACTGTTCCAATGTGATTTGACTAATGGACACAACTCGTGGTAGATACAATCGCTTGGTTTATTGCAAAAATGATATAATAAGTATAATCTTATGACAGAGTCGGATTATGGAACAGGCATTAATGTTCCAGTGGAAATAAATACAGAAATAAGTGTATCTATAATTTGATGACAATAATGTGCAGTAAATGTCAACCAAAACAGACTATGGTCAGTAAACGCATCGGCCAAATAACTGTAAATGTACATTATAATATAAAGTAATGTTTTTGGTGTTGACTTCTATGCAAATACCCATCACCCCTATGACCCCTATATGCATACGCACGAATTCTGGATCCGAGCTGTATATGCAAAATAATTGTACAACTTATTTATATTATACACTTTTTGTTTACCTTTTCATCAGCCAATTAATAACATTGCTAACCAGTCAAGGACATTGCTAACCAGTCAAGGACATTGCTAACCAGTACACAAACATTGCTAATCAGTACACAAACATTGCTAACCAGTACACAAACATTGCTAACCAGTCAGTGACATTGCTAATCAGTACACAAACATTGCTAACCAGTACACAAACATTGCTAACCAGTACACAAACATTGCTAACCAGTCAGTGACATTGCTAACCAGTACACAAACATTGCTAACCAGTACACAAACATTGCTAACCAGTTAGTGACATTGCTAACCAGTACACAAACATTGCTAACCAGTACACAAACATTGCTAACCAGTCAGTGACATTGCTAACCAGTACACAAACATTGCTAACCAGTCAGTGACATTGCTAACCAGTAGACAAACATTGCTAACCAGTACACAAACATTGCTAACCAGTACACAAACATTGCTAACCAGTCAGTGACATTGCTAACCAGTACACAAACATTGCTAACCAGTCAGTGACATTGCTAATCAGTACACAAACATTGCTAACCAGTACACAAACATTGCTAACCAGTACACAAACATTGCTAACCAGTACACAAACATTGCTAACCAGTACACAAACAATGCTAACCAGTCAGTGACATTGCCAACCAGACAGTGAAATTGCTAACCAGTATGCAAACAATGCTAACCAGTCAACGACATTTCTAACCAGTCAACGAAATTGCTATTCAGTACACAAACATTGCTAACCAGTTAACGAAATCGCTAATCAGTACACAAACATTGCTAACCAGTCAACGACATTTCTAACCAGTCAACGAAATTGCTAAACAGTACACAAACATTGCTAACCAGTTAACGAAATCGCTAATCAGTACACAAACATTGCTAACCAGTTAACGAAATCGCTAATCAGTACACAAACATTGCTAACCAGTTAACGAAATCGCTAATCAGTACACAAACATTTCTAACCAGTCAACGAAATTGCTAATCAGTACACAAACATTGCTAACCAGTACACAAACATTGCTAACCAGTCAGTGACATTGCTAATCAGTACACAAACATTGCTAACCAGTACACAAACATTGCTAACCAGTACACAAACATTGCTAACCAGTCAGTGACATTGCTAACCAGTACACAAACATTGCTAACCAGTACACAAACATTGCTAACCAGTTAGTGACATTGCTAACCAGTACACAAACATTGCTAACCAGTACACAAACATTGCTAACCAGTACACAAACATTGCTAACCAGTCAGTGACATTGCTAACCAGTACACAAACATTGCTAACCAGTCAGTGACATTGCTAATCAGTACACAAACATTGCTAACCAGTCAGTGACATTGCTAACCAGTACACAAACATTGCTAACCAGCCAGTGACATTGCTAATCAGTACACAAACATTGCTAACCAGTCAGTGACATTGCTAACCAGTACACAAACATTGCTAACCAGTCAGTGACATTGCTAACCAGTACACAAACATTGCTAACCAGTACACAAACATTGCTAACCAGTCAGTGACATTGCTAACCAGTACACAAACATTGCTAACCAGTCAGTGACATTGCTAATCAGTACACAAACATTGCTAACCAGTACACAAACATTGCTAACCAGTACACAAACATTGCTAACCAGTCAGTGACATTGCTAACCAGTACACAAACATTGCTAACCAGTACACAAACATTGCTAACCAGTCAGTGACATTGCTAACCAGTACACAAACATTGCTAACCAGTACACAAACATTTCTAACCAGTTAGTAACATTGCTAACCAGTACACAAACATTGCTAACCAGTACACAAACATTGCTAACCAGTACACAAACATTGCTAACCAGTACACAAACATTGCTAACCAGTACACAAACAATGCTAACCAGTCAGTGACATTGCCAACCAGTCAGTGACATTGCTAACCAGTACGCAAACAATGCTAACCAGTCAACGACATTTCTAACCAGTCAACGAAATTGCTATTCAGTACACAAACATTGCTAACCAGTTAACGAAATCGCTAATCAGTACACAAACATTGCTAACCAGTTAACGAAATCGCTAATCAGTACACAAACATTTCTAACCAGTCAACGAAATTGCTAATCAGTACACAAAAATTGCTAACCAGTCAACGAAATCGCTAATCAGTACACAAACATTGCTAACCAGTCAACGACATTTCTAACCAGTCAACGAAATTGCTAATCAGTACACAAACATTGCTAATCAGTACACAAACATTGCTAACCAGTTAGTGACATTGCTAACCAGTACACAAACATTGCTAACAAGTACACAAACATTGCTAACCAGTACACAAACATTGCTAACCAGTCAGTGACATTGCTAACCAGTACACAAACATTGCTAACCAGTCAGTGACATTGCTAACCAGTACACAAACATTGCTAACCAGTCAGTGACATTGCTAATCAGTACACAAACATTGCTAACCAGTACACAAACATTGCTAACCAGTACACAAACATTGCTAACCAGTCAGTGACATTGCTAACCAGTACACAAACATTGCTAACCAGTACACAAACATTTCTAACCAGTTAGTGACATTGCTAACCAGTAGACAAACATTGCTAACCAGTACACAAACATTGCTAACCAGTCAACGACATTTCTAACCAGTCAACGAAATTGCTAAACAGTACACAAACATTGCTAACCAGTTAACGAAATCGCTAATCAGTACACAAACATTGCTAACCAGTTAACGAAATCGCTAATCAGTACACAAACATTGCTAACCAGTTAACGAAATCGCTAATCAGTACACAAACATTTCTAACCAGTCAACGAAATTGCTAATCAGTACACAAACATTGCTAACCAGTACACAAACATTGCTAACCAGTCAGTGACATTGCTAATCAGTACACAAACATTGCTAACCAGTACACAAACATTGCTAACCAGTACACAAACATTGCTAACCAGTCAGTGACATTGCTAACCAGTACACAAACATTGCTAACCAGTACACAAACATTGCTAACCAGTTAGTGACATTGCTAACCAGTACACAAACATTGCTAACCAGTACACAAACATTGCTAACCAGTACACAAACATTGCTAACCAGTCAGTGACATTGCTAACCAGTACACAAACATTGCTAACCAGTCAGTGACATTGCTAATCAGTACACAAACATTGCTAACCAGTCAGTGACATTGCTAACCAGTACACAAACATTGCTAACCAGCCAGTGACATTGCTAATCAGTACACAAACATTGCTAACCAGTCAGTGACATTGCTAACCAGTACACAAACATTGCTAACCAGTCAGTGACATTGCTAACCAGTACACAAACATTGCTAACCAGTACACAAACATTGCTAACCAGTCAGTGACATTGCTAACCAGTACACAAACATTGCTAACCAGTCAGTGACATTGCTAATCAGTACACAAACATTGCTAACCAGTACACAAACATTGCTAACCAGTACACAAACATTGCTAACCAGTCAGTGACATTGCTAACCAGTACACAAACATTGCTAACCAGTACACAAACATTGCTAACCAGTCAGTGACATTGCTAACCAGTACACAAACATTGCTAACCAGTACACAAACATTTCTAACCAGTTAGTAACATTGCTAACCAGTACACAAACATTGCTAACCAGTACACAAACATTGCTAACCAGTACACAAACATTGCTAACCAGTACACAAACATTGCTAACCAGTACACAAACAATGCTAACCAGTCAGTGACATTGCCAACCAGTCAGTGACATTGCTAACCAGTACGCAAACAATGCTAACCAGTCAACGACATTTCTAACCAGTCAACGAAATTGCTATTCAGTACACAAACATTGCTAACCAGTTAACGAAATCGCTAATCAGTACACAAACATTGCTAACCAGTTAACGAAATCGCTAATCAGTACACAAACATTTCTAACCAGTCAACGAAATTGCTAATCAGTACACAAAAATTGCTAACCAGTCAACGAAATCGCTAATCAGTACACAAACATTGCTAACCAGTCAACGACATTTCTAACCAGTCAACGAAATTGCTAATCAGTACACAAACATTGCTAATCAGTACACAAACATTGCTAACCAGTTAGTGACATTGCTAACCAGTACACAAACATTGCTAACAAGTACACAAACATTGCTAACCAGTACACAAACATTGCTAACCAGTCAGTGACATTGCTAACCAGTACACAAACATTGCTAACCAGTCAGTGACATTGCTAACCAGTACACAAACATTGCTAACCAGTCAGTGACATTGCTAATCAGTACACAAACATTGCTAACCAGTACACAAACATTGCTAACCAGTACACAAACATTGCTAACCAGTCAGTGACATTGCTAACCAGTACACAAACATTGCTAACCAGTACACAAACATTTCTAACCAGTTAGTGACATTGCTAACCAGTACACAAACATTGCTAACCAGTACACAAACATTGCTAACCAGTACACAAACATTGCTAACCAGTACACAAACAATGCTAACCAGTCAGTGACATTGCCAACCAGTCAGTGACATTGCTAACCAGTACACAAACAATGCTAACCAGTCAACGACATTTCTAACCAGTCAACGAAATTGCTATTCAGTACACAAACATTGCTAACCAGTTAACGAAATCGCTAATCAGTACACAAACATTGCTAACCAGTCAACGAAATCGCTAATCAGTACACAAACATTGCTAACCAGTACACAAACATTTCTAACCAGTCAACGAAATTGCTAATCAGTACACAAACATTGCTAACCAGTCAACGAAATCGCTAATCAGTACACAAACATTGCTAACCAGTCAACGAAATCGCTAATCAGTACACAAACATTGCTAACCAGTACACAAACATTTCTAACCAGTCAACGAAATTGCTAATCAGTACACAAACATTGCTAACCAGTCAACGAAATCGCTAATCAGTACACAAACATTGCTAACCAGTCAATGACATTTCTAACCAGTCAACGAAATTGCTAATCAGTACACAAACATTGCTAATCAGTACACAAACATTGCTAACCAGTACACAAATATTGCTAACCAGTCAGTGACATTGCTAACCAGTAGACAAACATTGCTAACCAGTACACAAACATTGCTAATCAGTCAACGAAATTTCTAACCAGTCAACGAAATTTCTAACCAGTCACGAAATTGCTAATCAGTACACAAACATTGCTAACCAGTCAACGACATTTCTAACCAGTCAACGAAATTGCTAATCAGTACACAAACATTGCTAACCAGTCAACGAAATCGCTAATCAGTACACAAACATTGCTAACCAGTACACAAACATTTCTAACCAGTCAACGAAATTGCTAATCAGTACACAAACATTGCTAACCAGTCAACGAAATCGCTAATCAGTACACAAACATTGCTAACCAGTACACAAACATTTCTAACCAGTCAACGAAATTGCTAATCAGTACACAAACATTGCTAACCAGTCAACGAAATCGCTAATCAGTACACAAACATTGCTAACCAGTCAATGACATTTCTAACCAGTCAACGAAATTGCTAATCAGTACACAAACATTGCTAATCAGTACACAAACATTGCTAACCAGTACACAAATATTGCTAACCAGTCAGTGACATTGCTAACCAGTAGACAAACATTGCTAACCAGTACACAAACATTGCTAATCAGTCAACGACATTTCTAACCAGTCAACGAAATTGCTAATCAGTACACAAACATTGCTAACCAGTCAACGAAATCGCTAATCAGTACACAAACATTGCTAACCAGTACACAAACATTTCTAACCAGTCAACGAAATTTCTAACCAGTCACGAAATTGCTAATCAGTACACAAACATTGCTAACCAGTCAACGACATTTCTAACCAGTCAACGAAATTGCTAATCAGTACACAAACATTGCTAACCAGTCAACGAAATCGCTAATCAGTACACAAACATTGCTAACCAGTACACAAACATTTCTAACCAGTCAACGAAATTGCTAATCAGTACACAAACATTGCTAACCAGTCAACGAAATCGCTAATCAGTACACAAACATTGCTAACCAGTCAATGACATTTCTAACCAGTCAACGAAATTGCTAATCAGTACACAAACATTGCTAATCAGTACACAAACATTGCTAACCAGTACACAAATATTGCTAACCAGTCAGTGACATTGCTAACCAGTAGACAAACATTGCTAACCAGTACACAAACATTGCTAATCAGTCAACGAAATTTCTAACCAGTCAACGAAATTTCTAACCAGTCACGAAATTGCTAATCAGTACACAAACATTGCTAATCAGTCAACGAAATTTCTAACCAGTCACGAAATTGCTAATCAGTACACAAACATTGCTGACCAGACATTTCTAACCAGTCAACGAAATTGTTAATCAGTACACAAACATTGCTAACCAGTACACAAACATTGCTAACCAGTACACAAACATTGCTAACCAGTACACAAACATTGCTAACCAGTCAGTGACATTGCTAACCAGTACACAAACATTGCTAACCGGTCAGTGACATTGCTAACCAGTACACAAACATTGCTAACCAGTCAGTGACATTGCCAACCAGTCAGTGACATTGCTAACCAGTACACAAACATTGCTAACTAGTCAACGAAATTGCTAATCAGAACACAAACATTGCTAACCAGTACACAAACATTGCTAACCAGTACACAACCATTGCTAACCAGTCAGTGACATTGCTAACCAGTACACAAACATTGCTAACCAGTCAACGGCATTGCTAACCAGTACACAAACATTGCTAATCAGTCAACGAAATTTCTAACCAGTCAACGAAATTTCTAACCAGTCACGAAATTGCTAATCAGTACACAAACATTGCTAATCAGTCAACGAAAATTCTAACCAGTCACGAAATTGCTAATCAGTACACAAACATTGCTAACCAGACATTTCTAACCAGTCAACGAAATTGTTAATCAGCACACAAACATTGCTAACCAGTACACAAACATTGCTAACCAGTACACAAACATTGCTAACCAGTACACAAACATTGCTAACCAGTCAGTGACATTGCTAACCAGTACACAAACATTGCTAACCAGTCAGTGACATTGCTAACCAGTACACAAACATTGCTAACCAGTACACAAACATTGCTAACCAGTACACAAACATTGCTAACCAGTACACAAACATTGCTAACCAGTCAGTGACATTGCTAACCAGTACACAAACATTGCTAACCAGTAGACAAACATTGCTAACCAGTACACAAACATTGCTAACCAGTACACAAACATTGCTAACCAGTCAGTGACATTGCTAACCAGTACACAAACATTGCTAACTAGTCAACGAAATTGCTAATCAGAACACAAACATTGCTAACCAGTACACAAACATTGCTAACCAGTACACAAACATTGCTAACCAGTCAGTGACATTGCTAATCAGTACACAAACATTGCTAACCAGTACACAAACATTGCTAACCAGTACACAAACATTGCTAACCAGTCAGTGACATTGCTAACCAGTACACAAACATTGCTAACCAGTACACAAACATTGCTAACCAGTTAGTGACATTGCTAACCAGTACACAAACATTGCTAACCAGTACACAAACATTGCTAACCAGTCAGTGACATTGCTAACCAGTACACAAACATTGCTAACCAGTCAGTGACATTGCTAACCAGTAGACAAACATTGCTAACCAGTACACAAACATTGCTAACCAGTACACAAACATTGCTAACCAGTCAGTGACATTGCTAACCAGTACACAAACATTGCTAACCAGTCAGTGACATTGCTAATCAGTACACAAACATTGCTAACCAGTACACAAACATTGCTAACCAGTACACAAACATTGCTAACCAGTACACAAACATTGCTAACCAGTACACAAACAATGCTAACCAGTCAGTGACATTGCCAACCAGACAGTGAAATTGCTAACCAGTATGCAAACAATGCTAACCAGTCAACGACATTTCTAACCAGTCAACGAAATTGCTATTCAGTACACAAACATTGCTAACCAGTTAACGAAATCGCTAATCAGTACACAAACATTGCTAACCAGTCAACGACATTTCTAACCAGTCAACGAAATTGCTAAACAGTACACAAACATTGCTAACCAGTTAACGAAATCGCTAATCAGTACACAAACATTGCTAACCAGTTAACGAAATCGCTAATCAGTACACAAACATTGCTAACCAGTTAACGAAATCGCTAATCAGTACACAAACATTTCTAACCAGTCAACGAAATTGCTAATCAGTACACAAACATTGCTAACCAGTACACAAACATTGCTAACCAGTCAGTGACATTGCTAATCAGTACACAAACATTGCTAACCAGTACACAAACATTGCTAACCAGTACACAAACATTGCTAACCAGTCAGTGACATTGCTAACCAGTACACAAACATTGCTAACCAGTACACAAACATTGCTAACCAGTTAGTGACATTGCTAACCAGTACACAAACATTGCTAACCAGTACACAAACATTGCTAACCAGTACACAAACATTGCTAACCAGTCAGTGACATTGCTAACCAGTACACAAACATTGCTAACCAGTCAGTGACATTGCTAATCAGTACACAAACATTGCTAACCAGTCAGTGACATTGCTAACCAGTACACAAACATTGCTAACCAGCCAGTGACATTGCTAATCAGTACACAAACATTGCTAACCAGTCAGTGACATTGCTAACCAGTACACAAACATTGCTAACCAGTCAGTGACATTGCTAACCAGTACACAAACATTGCTAACCAGTACACAAACATTGCTAACCAGTCAGTGACATTGCTAACCAGTACACAAACATTGCTAACCAGTCAGTGACATTGCTAATCAGTACACAAACATTGCTAACCAGTACACAAACATTGCTAACCAGTACACAAACATTGCTAACCAGTCAGTGACATTGCTAACCAGTACACAAACATTGCTAACCAGTACACAAACATTGCTAACCAGTCAGTGACATTGCTAACCAGTACACAAACATTGCTAACCAGTACACAAACATTTCTAACCAGTTAGTAACATTGCTAACCAGTACACAAACATTGCTAACCAGTACACAAACATTGCTAACCAGTACACAAACATTGCTAACCAGTACACAAACATTGCTAACCAGTACACAAACAATGCTAACCAGTCAGTGACATTGCCAACCAGTCAGTGACATTGCTAACCAGTACGCAAACAATGCTAACCAGTCAACGACATTTCTAACCAGTCAACGAAATTGCTATTCAGTACACAAACATTGCTAACCAGTTAACGAAATCGCTAATCAGTACACAAACATTGCTAACCAGTTAACGAAATCGCTAATCAGTACACAAACATTTCTAACCAGTCAACGAAATTGCTAATCAGTACACAAAAATTGCTAACCAGTCAACGAAATCGCTAATCAGTACACAAACATTGCTAACCAGTCAACGACATTTCTAACCAGTCAACGAAATTGCTAATCAGTACACAAACATTGCTAATCAGTACACAAACATTGCTAACCAGTTAGTGACATTGCTAACCAGTACACAAACATTGCTAACAAGTACACAAACATTGCTAACCAGTACACAAACATTGCTAACCAGTCAGTGACATTGCTAACCAGTACACAAACATTGCTAACCAGTCAGTGACATTGCTAACCAGTACACAAACATTGCTAACCAGTCAGTGACATTGCTAATCAGTACACAAACATTGCTAACCAGTACACAAACATTGCTAACCAGTACACAAACATTGCTAACCAGTCAGTGACATTGCTAACCAGTACACAAACATTGCTAACCAGTACACAAACATTTCTAACCAGTTAGTGACATTGCTAACCAGTAGACAAACATTGCTAACCAGTACACAAACATTGCTAACCAGTCAACGACATTTCTAACCAGTCAACGAAATTGCTAAACAGTACACAAACATTGCTAACCAGTTAACGAAATCGCTAATCAGTACACAAACATTGCTAACCAGTTAACGAAATCGCTAATCAGTACACAAACATTGCTAACCAGTTAACGAAATCGCTAATCAGTACACAAACATTTCTAACCAGTCAACGAAATTGCTAATCAGTACACAAACATTGCTAACCAGTACACAAACATTGCTAACCAGTCAGTGACATTGCTAATCAGTACACAAACATTGCTAACCAGTACACAAACATTGCTAACCAGTACACAAACATTGCTAACCAGTCAGTGACATTGCTAACCAGTACACAAACATTGCTAACCAGTACACAAACATTGCTAACCAGTTAGTGACATTGCTAACCAGTACACAAACATTGCTAACCAGTACACAAACATTGCTAACCAGTACACAAACATTGCTAACCAGTCAGTGACATTGCTAACCAGTACACAAACATTGCTAACCAGTCAGTGACATTGCTAATCAGTACACAAACATTGCTAACCAGTCAGTGACATTGCTAACCAGTACACAAACATTGCTAACCAGCCAGTGACATTGCTAATCAGTACACAAACATTGCTAACCAGTCAGTGACATTGCTAACCAGTACACAAACATTGCTAACCAGTCAGTGACATTGCTAACCAGTACACAAACATTGCTAACCAGTACACAAACATTGCTAACCAGTCAGTGACATTGCTAACCAGTACACAAACATTGCTAACCAGTCAGTGACATTGCTAATCAGTACACAAACATTGCTAACCAGTACACAAACATTGCTAACCAGTACACAAACATTGCTAACCAGTCAGTGACATTGCTAACCAGTACACAAACATTGCTAACCAGTACACAAACATTGCTAACCAGTCAGTGACATTGCTAACCAGTACACAAACATTGCTAACCAGTACACAAACATTTCTAACCAGTTAGTAACATTGCTAACCAGTACACAAACATTGCTAACCAGTACACAAACATTGCTAACCAGTACACAAACATTGCTAACCAGTACACAAACATTGCTAACCAGTACACAAACAATGCTAACCAGTCAGTGACATTGCCAACCAGTCAGTGACATTGCTAACCAGTACGCAAACAATGCTAACCAGTCAACGACATTTCTAACCAGTCAACGAAATTGCTATTCAGTACACAAACATTGCTAACCAGTTAACGAAATCGCTAATCAGTACACAAACATTGCTAACCAGTTAACGAAATCGCTAATCAGTACACAAACATTTCTAACCAGTCAACGAAATTGCTAATCAGTACACAAAAATTGCTAACCAGTCAACGAAATCGCTAATCAGTACACAAACATTGCTAACCAGTCAACGACATTTCTAACCAGTCAACGAAATTGCTAATCAGTACACAAACATTGCTAATCAGTACACAAACATTGCTAACCAGTTAGTGACATTGCTAACCAGTACACAAACATTGCTAACAAGTACACAAACATTGCTAACCAGTACACAAACATTGCTAACCAGTCAGTGACATTGCTAACCAGTACACAAACATTGCTAACCAGTCAGTGACATTGCTAACCAGTACACAAACATTGCTAACCAGTCAGTGACATTGCTAATCAGTACACAAACATTGCTAACCAGTACACAAACATTGCTAACCAGTACACAAACATTGCTAACCAGTCAGTGACATTGCTAACCAGTACACAAACATTGCTAACCAGTACACAAACATTTCTAACCAGTTAGTGACATTGCTAACCAGTACACAAACATTGCTAACCAGTACACAAACATTGCTAACCAGTACACAAACATTGCTAACCAGTACACAAACAATGCTAACCAGTCAGTGACATTGCCAACCAGTCAGTGACATTGCTAACCAGTACACAAACAATGCTAACCAGTCAACGACATTTCTAACCAGTCAACGAAATTGCTATTCAGTACACAAACATTGCTAACCAGTTAACGAAATCGCTAATCAGTACACAAACATTGCTAACCAGTCAACGAAATCGCTAATCAGTACACAAACATTGCTAACCAGTACACAAACATTTCTAACCAGTCAACGAAATTGCTAATCAGTACACAAACATTGCTAACCAGTCAACGAAATCGCTAATCAGTACACAAACATTGCTAACCAGTCAACGAAATCGCTAATCAGTACACAAACATTGCTAACCAGTACACAAACATTTCTAACCAGTCAACGAAATTGCTAATCAGTACACAAACATTGCTAACCAGTCAACGAAATCGCTAATCAGTACACAAACATTGCTAACCAGTCAATGACATTTCTAACCAGTCAACGAAATTGCTAATCAGTACACAAACATTGCTAATCAGTACACAAACATTGCTAACCAGTACACAAATATTGCTAACCAGTCAGTGACATTGCTAACCAGTAGACAAACATTGCTAACCAGTACACAAACATTGCTAATCAGTCAACGAAATTTCTAACCAGTCAACGAAATTTCTAACCAGTCACGAAATTGCTAATCAGTACACAAACATTGCTAACCAGTCAACGACATTTCTAACCAGTCAACGAAATTGCTAATCAGTACACAAACATTGCTAACCAGTCAACGAAATCGCTAATCAGTACACAAACATTGCTAACCAGTACACAAACATTTCTAACCAGTCAACGAAATTGCTAATCAGTACACAAACATTGCTAACCAGTCAACGAAATCGCTAATCAGTACACAAACATTGCTAACCAGTACACAAACATTTCTAACCAGTCAACGAAATTGCTAATCAGTACACAAACATTGCTAACCAGTCAACGAAATCGCTAATCAGTACACAAACATTGCTAACCAGTCAATGACATTTCTAACCAGTCAACGAAATTGCTAATCAGTACACAAACATTGCTAATCAGTACACAAACATTGCTAACCAGTACACAAATATTGCTAACCAGTCAGTGACATTGCTAACCAGTAGACAAACATTGCTAACCAGTACACAAACATTGCTAATCAGTCAACGACATTTCTAACCAGTCAACGAAATTGCTAATCAGTACACAAACATTGCTAACCAGTCAACGAAATCGCTAATCAGTACACAAACATTGCTAACCAGTACACAAACATTTCTAACCAGTCAACGAAATTTCTAACCAGTCACGAAATTGCTAATCAGTACACAAACATTGCTAACCAGTCAACGACATTTCTAACCAGTCAACGAAATTGCTAATCAGTACACAAACATTGCTAACCAGTCAACGAAATCGCTAATCAGTACACAAACATTGCTAACCAGTACACAAACATTTCTAACCAGTCAACGAAATTGCTAATCAGTACACAAACATTGCTAACCAGTCAACGAAATCGCTAATCAGTACACAAACATTGCTAACCAGTCAATGACATTTCTAACCAGTCAACGAAATTGCTAATCAGTACACAAACATTGCTAATCAGTACACAAACATTGCTAACCAGTACACAAATATTGCTAACCAGTCAGTGACATTGCTAACCAGTAGACAAACATTGCTAACCAGTACACAAACATTGCTAATCAGTCAACGAAATTTCTAACCAGTCAACGAAATTTCTAACCAGTCACGAAATTGCTAATCAGTACACAAACATTGCTAATCAGTCAACGAAATTTCTAACCAGTCACGAAATTGCTAATCAGTACACAAACATTGCTGACCAGACATTTCTAACCAGTCAACGAAATTGTTAATCAGTACACAAACATTGCTAACCAGTACACAAACATTGCTAACCAGTACACAAACATTGCTAACCAGTACACAAACATTGCTAACCAGTCAGTGACATTGCTAACCAGTACACAAACATTGCTAACCGGTCAGTGACATTGCTAACCAGTACACAAACATTGCTAACCAGTCAGTGACATTGCCAACCAGTCAGTGACATTGCTAACCAGTACACAAACATTGCTAACTAGTCAACGAAATTGCTAATCAGAACACAAACATTGCTAACCAGTACACAAACATTGCTAACCAGTACACAACCATTGCTAACCAGTCAGTGACATTGCTAACCAGTACACAAACATTGCTAACCAGTCAACGGCATTGCTAACCAGTACACAAACATTGCTAATCAGTCAACGAAATTTCTAACCAGTCAACGAAATTTCTAACCAGTCACGAAATTGCTAATCAGTACACAAACATTGCTAATCAGTCAACGAAAATTCTAACCAGTCACGAAATTGCTAATCAGTACACAAACATTGCTAACCAGACATTTCTAACCAGTCAACGAAATTGTTAATCAGCACACAAACATTGCTAACCAGTACACAAACATTGCTAACCAGTACACAAACATTGCTAACCAGTACACAAACATTGCTAACCAGTCAGTGACATTGCTAACCAGTACACAAACATTGCTAACCAGTCAGTGACATTGCTAACCAGTACACAAACATTGCTAACCAGTACACAAACATTGCTAACCAGTACACAAACATTGCTAACCAGTACACAAACATTGCTAACCAGTCAGTGACATTGCTAACCAGTACACAAACATTGCTAACCAGTAGACAAACATTGCTAACCAGTACACAAACATTGCTAACCAGTACACAAACATTGCTAACCAGTCAGTGACATTGCTAACCAGTACACAAACATTGCTAACTAGTCAACGAAATTGCTAATCAGAACACAAACATTGCTAACCAGTACACAAACATTGCTAACCAGTACACAAACATTGCTAACCAGTCAGTGACATTGCTAACCAGTACACAAACATTGCTAACCAGTCAACGGCATTGCTAACCAGTACACAAACATTGCTAACAAGTCAGTGACATTGCTAACCAGTAGACAAACATTGCTAACCAGGTCAACTTATGCAGGCCCTATGCACCTTGTAGTTATATTCCCGTTGTCATCTTCACAGCCGGGAGTTTTTTCTCCAGACTTTCTATTATATTATCACCTTAATTGACATGCTTGGTGAATTAAAATGGTTACATTGAACATGAAGACTAAATACAAGACGAGTACAACAAGCGCAAACAAACAAAATGCGATACAACCTTTAAAACTAAAACATACAATATATTCAGAAACTCAGCACAATAACACAATTGATACAGGATTGTCGTTCTCAAGATGAAAATCTTCTTCCATGTATCCTATCCTTCCCTCGAAAAAGTTTTCCAGATGATGTGGTTGGCTACCAATTTTAGCTTGGTGTTCACGTTTTCTAACTTTCTAAAACACTTTGGGATGCTTCAAGTTATTCCCCTTTCAGCTCGTGGAACAATAATTCTGGAAAACGGTCCAATTGATTCTATTATATATTATAGTAACCATTTTCAGATATGTGACTTTCACCAAAGACAATGGCAATTACTGGAGCATGCTCACCAACAGTGAGTGTAGTTTCCCCAGCCCATTGATTTCATTAGGAAAGGTGTAGTTACAACCATGTTTAGAGAGTTCTCAGTCAGACAATCTACTTTAATTGGTCAGACTTTTTTTTAGGGATAGTACGCACAAAGATGATTGGTGGAAAATTCTCTATCAACAGTCCCAGGGACAAACAAAGCGACAAGGGCCATCACAAGTAGAACAGTCCAATATACAGGCAAGCATGAATACGACATTTTTTTTTAACCATATGTGGTTCCTAATCTGTTTATATACTAGAATTCCTAGACTTCCCAGTTTCAAGACTGCGCCATCTCTGTAATTTACTGCATCACAAAATAAAACGTAACACCACATGAAGTGACTTCAACTTATTTTATTGCATTGGACTAAGGCTGAAATAAAAGATACTGTTTTACAGAACCCCAACCCCTTCCCTACAAGAAAACTTTACACTGTAAATACTGTATACCGTACAATGTACAAAATTATGTCAACAACACATGATAAGACTACTTCAAGCCTTCAATCGTTTTTCCACTAAATCTATCTGGATAGTTAGGAGAACACACAGCATGTTATCTGGTATGTTTTTCTATGTTTGCCAGATAAACTATATAATAACATAGAATCAATGATCAGTTTATCAAACTAGCCATTCAAATGTCACAGTGCAGGATTCACTGAAACAAAGCAAAGTAACATCCTGTCCATTCATTGGTTAATTTGAATACTACATGCTGAGAATACTGTAAATTTCAAAGAAGATGATTTTTTCAACAAATTTTACAAGTCCGATGTAGGAAAAGGCCACAGTCACATTTAAACTCCAGCCACCAGTGTGTGGCCTGTCTTTAAACCACCTATGCAAGTCATGTTCAAAGCAGCTCCATCTGGCAAGATTTACCAACGAATAGGAGTTCTTTTTAGTAGAACTAACATCATGTAACAAAAGTTTGGATTGGTTGCTGTCCGTGCATAATCTGTACAAGAAATGTACGATGTAGTAAGATGCAACTTACATGTACAATGGCAAATGGAATTAAAAGCGACAACTGCTCTTACCTACATCAGAGAGTAATCTGATTTGATTCAAAGGATTTCGTGATATTTTGTCCTTCAAAACACTCTTGAATTACAAAATATTCCTAGAGAAACAAATTTGACAGTCTACAATATGTCTGTCCCCCAAATCCAGATGAATGACAACCATACTTTGATGCCATTTTCAACAACTGATAGCGACCATCATGGGTTTATCATCGAGGTATCAAAGACCTTGGAAAAGTGTTTTAGGCAAACATACAGGTACAATAATAATCAGATAAAGATTATTAGAAAGGGACAGCTGAAAATACAATTTTACCTGCTTCAAAACATGTTTTGTTACTTTGCTTTGTCATATTATGTTGTACATTTATGATGAAGGGATACCGGTAAAATATAATCTGTTTGTACAGTGGATTCATGGAACTATTTACATATCACAATTATTGGAATCATGGCGAGCGTGTGGTATGTGCAATTACAGAGTGTAGAAACTTTGCAATCGTTTTAATTTCAGCTTCTTAAAATATAATACATTTATTATCATACCCAATTATGAAAGATAAAACCAAATAACATAACAGTGATAAAATATAGTGTATGTGCCTAAATTCCCAACTGTTGAAATATTACCAAGGGTGGTTTTGAATTTAACAGTAGCATGAACAGAATCTCAGCTGCAAATATACAAGAAATGGCAACACAAGTGTGCACCTTCAGAAAAGTAATTCAAATGGGCAAATTAAACTTTTGATAAACACATTACACAGATTACAGAGAAAAAACCCAGCAAGGTGATAATAATATATAATAAACTTTTATGTACAGGAGCATTCAGAAATTCATCCCAGACTTTCAAATTTCTCGCATCTGCACTTATCATGGTACGTGTCTGTACAAAATGCACAATGTGAAGTGAAGGCATGTCCATACCATTTCAAATTTGGTTGGACTGCTCTATCATGGACAACACATATTATAAGCATGCACAGGATTTCACACACCACCTTGTTTATGTACATTCATAATGTATTAGTGGGTATGACTTACGAAATAATTAAAAATAGTGACCCCTATCTCCTCTACCAAATTTGTTCTATCAGGAGTGCCTAACAAAGGTGTATTTTATGATCAAAATAATTCATATTTTAATGATCCAGCATACTGCCATATAAATGCAACTTTTAGTTTATGTACGCTGCTATTGGAGATGCACTTCTAACAGAACAAATACGGTATTAGAATCACATACAGTTTATTAATGTGTGTACATGTGAATGGTATTTGTAAACTTAAACGGGGTAAAATGTGACAATAACCTTCCATTGGGCAGCAACAATTGTCACCAATATCTTAAATTACAATGTACAGGCCTTCCTGGCAACAAAAATAGACAAAATAAAGATTTGTTGTTACAATAAGTGATTCACTTCACTTCGTGAAGATACGATATTACAATATACATGTAGTTGGGAGATGCATATTCCTAGATTGTCGCAGAGCATTCCACACTTCAATGCATCAGAAGTGAATTCACATGTAAAATCCACAACTTGCGACTTTGCCCATTTTTCTCTCTGTATTTCTAATGATTTATCGTTCATCTGCGAGCAAGTTATTGATATCAAATACATGGCGTTCTGCATTCTGAGTTGCTACACAGGTGCCTTTTCACTCTAATGTTATTACACATTTTAAAACATTAGCATCAGTACTCCTACATGTAATCATGCTTAGGTTAAACCATAATATGGGTTTAAAATTACAATCAAACCGATACGGATGATAAAATAGATTCAATACACAGGGCTAACATATATGTGCCCTTCAACGCTGGTTTCGTAAGAGAGAAATATTCACAACTTGCAGTCGCACACACTAGATTTAAACTGTGCTACACTTAAGAAGTTGCTCAAACAATTGGCAGTGAACATTTCCAAAGTAACACACAACAAGATGGCTAGGAAATAAGATCGAAAAGGGTGGACCCAGTCGCGGTTATGATAATCTGGTATTATTTGGATCCACTAAAGTTGTGTCTAGTGTTCAAAGTTCGCACTGTTACTGAGAAACCCGTCGCCACTGAACATCTCTGGTTATTCGATAAATGTTATCCTGGTTCTGGTCAAGCACCGGAAATGAAAGTATTTCAGCTATAGAGTGTCAAATACAAATAAATCTTGAATGTCCGGAATATTAAGGCTGAGGTTCCCTGGGTTCCATGCCTTGCGGTGAATGAACATAATCTGAACCATGCATCTCCGGTGTGTAAGTCAGTAAGACCACCATTACCCATAGGTGTAGTAGAATCTGTAAATGACATAATACAACTGTGTCAGTGAAGTAAAGTGTTGATTACACTGACTGTACTTCATTATGATGCACAACACACATCATAATGAAATCATCAGTGATAGATCGTCAGATAGAGGCTTAGCCTGTCAAGATAATGATGCATTTCACCCAAGATCTTCAATAAGTTGTCATCTTGTACTGTAATCCCTGGATTTTAATACATGCCGCCCTCTGGAGGCCTTTGCTCAACCTCGCAGACATTGCTTTTCACATGCAAGTGATTTAATATACAATGTCAGTATACAGCGAATATGCTATGCTTTCGGAGTTCACATTGTGGCAATGGCCATTACAAATTGGCATTAAAGACAAATGTTTTATTAAAAATAACAAAAATCAAAGAAGTTTGATAGTTACAGCTATTGCCACTTCAATATTTCTAAATCATGAATAATAGTGTTCTTGTAAACCAAATTGGTTCAGATCTTACTGATACATTTCTTCAATTTCGAGCTATCTCGTATGAACTCAAACTGTTATACTTCTAAATGTTCAATTTTCATGTAAACAATGCTATTTATCTGTGTTGTATTTGTCACATGGGACCCAAACATCAAACATAACATGCCACTTTAATACACTGTTTAAAATCCAGAATTGAGGATTAATTGCCAACTATTACGATGCAAAACTTACCATGTAGAGAATCACAAAGAGTCTCGCTATCGGATACCTTCTCAGAAATATCCCCAGCTTGACACTAAACCTATCCAAAGTATAGGCTGCCTTCTTCATTCCTCTTGTAACTCCAGTGTCGAGTGGGGACTCATTCAAGAACTCGGGGAAATTACGTTGTCTGATGCCTGCTTCAGAAACCAAAACAATTTTGAAAATTATAATAAATTCAATACTATAGGACCGAGAACAACATAGACAATACATTTGATCCACAAGCATATCTGTAGCTATGTGTAACACAGAACAAATGCACGTGTCCACAACAGCTGTTGTCCTTCACAAAAAAAAAATTGCAGTCATACAAGATGTCTACAGATGAAATGTAACTGGCATTGTATTCAATCTGTAGCCTTGTAATTCTATGTCGAGTTCAAGTTCATGAAAATAAATTTTTGTCAGTTTTGGTGACGCAAAATACAGTATTCCTTATATATTTATTTTTATTTATGTCAAGATTCGTTATTTTATTTGCTGAATTAGAAGTTAGCATAAATCAAATATAGAGCATTTATTGTAGACAAAATTATTATGAGCATAGACATAAAGCAAATAATGCTTTCATTATCATTTTAAATTGAGTATAAACTAACCATCTTCTGTTTCTTCTATAGATACTGCATGATGAGTCTTAGCTCGGATGGCTGAGATTTCTTTGGCTTCATCAAATTGTTTCTGTAATAATAATAATAAAGTTTTGTTTAAGTGCAACAAAATGTTACACAGGACTTATATTGAATATGTGTGGGTTTGAACACAGTGGGGATTTGATAATGAATGTACATAAAATTTACATTTACAAATTGCAAACATTCTGGGTCCTCCCAGAAGCATTATAGAGTAGTACATGTAGCTCCAGTTCCTTCCAAATTTTGATAAAGAATAGGGTTAAGATACTCCAAAATGAGCACATATATTCTATTATTGTATTTTGCTGGTTTTATTTTAAATTACTGAAGACAATGACAAATAGGAAAAAAAAAGGCATATTCTCTCCTCAGAAAAAATGCAAATACATGTACACACCTCCATTCTTTCCAGCTGAACTACCAGTGAGTTTTTCTCTGTACTGAGAGCTTCCAGCATAGTCTGTTTCTGGATGAGACTCTCAGTGAGTGCATGCAGTCTGTTTTCAAGCTCAGTTTGTGAAGTAGTACTCATGGTTTTAGTAGTTAACTGCAAAAAAAAATACATTCAGAGTAAGATACACGTTAAAAAAAACAAAAACATGGCCAACAGTGGGCGTTTTTGGTCCATAAAACAAACTGCATCAGAAACCCATCGTGTGTGACGTTTAATTTATACCAAGTTTGAATAAAATCATACCAGGCATGCCTGAGAAACAGTTGACGACTGTACATGTAAAATATTTTTGTGATTTTAGTTTTTCTTTAGAGACAAAATAATGAACAAATGAATACCCGATATGCAAACATCTCCCATTTTTCCCAGGGCCGCCATGTCAAATAAATGATAATACATGGACAGATAGAACCCAAAACACATGTCCAGTTTAGGACTATATACAACAGGGACTACCGGTACAGATAATTAGCAATATTACAGAATATCTTGCAAAGACAGACTAAAATTGATTTAATACAAATCACATTCACCAATGATAGATTCCACTCACATTAAATATATATTTTATTTTACCTGGTTTCTTAGTTTGTGTATTTCATCCTCCCTGTCTTGTAGCCTGACTTGAAAGTTTGTCTTCTGTTTCAACAGTTCCTGTTGCATGTATTTCATCTCATCTCTCTTCTCTGTCAGTTCAGCTTCTAACTCTTTAACTTGTCGCCTGTGATCACTAAGCTGCTGTTCAAGATCCTGGATTTGTTCCTGTGCCATGTCTGAATCAGTCTGTGATTGGAACTCAAGATCCTGTAATAGGAGAGATATGGAGATGTGAAACACCCAATAAACCACTGATATGTTATGATATGTACAATGATTCCGTATTTGCTTTATTGCTTATAGCAGCTTGGTAGATGACACAGGCGAGACTGTTGCAAAGATATTTTTAATGAGACAGCATACAATAAATGTAATGTTTTATTAATTGATTATAAAAGTAGCAGGGAGTGTGTTCAAAGAAAGAACATCATGCCTACCTGCAACTCTGACCTCAGCTGTTCTAATTTGACTTTAGACACCTGCAATTCCTCTTTCATCGCATCTCTGTCTTGTTTCAACTCTTCCAGCTCTATCCCTGTCACTGTCCCTTGGTCTATTGATGGATCAGATTCCTTCAAACTGTTGATCAGTTTATCTTTAGACTGCAAAATAAAACGCAAAATTTGAACATTATGAATGAGTGGTCCCAATACAAACATCATAAACCTACAGAGACTGTTGTGTATGATCACTCTACTTTACCTGTAGTATTCGTGTTGCTTTCTGTTTGTAATCATTCAACTCCTGCTTAACATGATCCAAATTATTTTTAGCCGTCTTTAACTGCATTGACAAGTTGTTTGTGTGAGCTGATTAGTACAGTCAAATTAAGGAGATAACAGAGTGTCATATACTGTAAATGCATCAATTATTCACTGGGTTTTAATTTAGATATTTTTGCTGGTAAGTAAAAATTGCTAAATTAAATCAACATGAACATGTAAAATAACAACAAAAGTGTGTGTTTCCTTGGTTCTACATTTAATTCTAACAAGTACATTCACAATTGTATTGACATTCATCTGTGAATTTAGCAACACTACAGAGAATTTAAGAATTAAACAGGCATAAATTTATAACGTGTGCAAATGAATGATGAAATCGGATTGTCTGGATACGATGTTTAACAATATGCGTGTGAAGGGTGATAAGTAAAGACATATCACTTTCCAAAGGATACTCTTACTATGGTTATGTTGCTGTTGTAATAACGAGTAAGCTGATGACAAAGTCCGATGTTCCTCTTCTACCCTGGATTGTCGCTGCATTGCATCAACCTGGCACAAAATATGAAATACAATATATTAAAATTTGGAACAGTATCAGGAAATTCAAGTTACATTATTAGCATTGACTGAATTTACAAGATATTGTCCCATGTATTCTATCCACAACAACACCTACACAAACTTGTTTATGATACTATGGTAGCATCTTTTGACACACATACCAAGTGATGCAAGATATCTTCATGTTTCAGTATACCAAATGATTTTAGTAAGTCTCATGAGTTGGACAGGACCCAAGAATTGAATAAATCTACACTTAATTATGTTGATAATTTAGTTCCATACTTGTGATTGCTTGAATGTTTGGATTTCACGTTTAAGTGCTGCTTCACTTTCTTGGAGTTTTTCCCTGACAGAGTCCAGTGCTTGGCCTTGGAGTCCGCTAGAATCAGTATGGTCCTTCAGAATTCTACAAAAAGGAAAACAATAAGGTCAATTTTATCAATGCAAGCATCAGTAAAAGCAACAAAATTAGTGACTGCATTAACAGCTGAACAAAACCTGTGAAAAAGGTATGAAACAGAATTTAATATTTATTTTGATAATTCCTGACAGTTCCAATTACCATAAAATTTGCAAAAATGTTTTGTAGCAGTGGAGAGTAGACTTTACTAAAATGTCATCCTCTCATTCACCTTTTTATAGATCAACAAATAAACTGTATTGGTGTCAGGCCTTTATTATAATACCGGTACCATCTAAAAATACATCATATTTCTGCCGCTTTTAATAATGATGCAATACATTTAAATATAAAGGTAGCGTATTTCACTAAAATACACAAATATGAAGTATAGTCTAAATATGATTATTATACATCTGTCACCATATGTCGACAGCGTGCCATAATTTTGTCAATATGGGGTAATTCAAATAATCATATTCATTGACAGATGACACTCTACATAGATTTATG
This sequence comes from Saccoglossus kowalevskii, assembly GCF_978046115.1. Taxonomy (NCBI): domain Eukaryota; kingdom Metazoa; phylum Hemichordata; class Enteropneusta; family Harrimaniidae; genus Saccoglossus; species Saccoglossus kowalevskii. Next base: position 17,883,818 of record NC_140642.1, read on the forward strand.
ATGAATTAACTAGCATCATTAACATCTTTCAATCTGAGTACAAGAATACTGTCATGGCCTAGGAACATGATCAGTTCAAATACCGGTATTAGCTCAATACAGGGCATGTACAATGTAGCTTCTAAATTTAATTTCCAGAAAAAGGTAAATATCAGGGATTGTGTTGAAATTTTAGTTTTGTCAAGTCCTGATGGGAAAATGGAGAGAAATTGACAATATATATTGTGTATGTTTATTACAAATGGGAAATATTCTGCTACCAACAATGCAGATTCCAGAATTTGGGATTTCCCGGCAATAATAACCAGTACTTTTGCTAATCATTTTTGTTATATTTCATACCTACCTGTCTTTCTCATTCTGTAAAATGTCAATCGTTTTGATTTTCTCTCGAACTTCTTTATCCAAGTCTTCAAGTCTCACTCTGAGTACAGCTAACTGTGAATCCTTAGCAGCTATTGCCTCAACATAGTCCTCTTCTCGTGATCGATGCTGACGAATTATACTGTCTGTTTCAGTCATCTGTGAACTCCTATTACGCAACTGATTTCGTAACCGGTTCATTTCTAAGTTTGACAAAAAATAACCATTAATCAATAACCATATTTCAATAAGTTTTCAATATAGGGATTTATAACCATATGTTTTATTGATGTATTTTTCAGCTTTTTGTGGGATGAAGTCATCAGACTAACATACACATACCTTCCTGGGCAGACCTAGCCCTCTGAACAACGGATGCCATTTCTTGATTTAGAGAAGAAACTTCATTTTTCAATAGTTTGTTTTCCAATTCCAATGAAGAGAGTTGCTGTGAATGACTACTGAGAAGACCTTCTTGTTGACTTTCCGGTGTTGCATTATGCGTTGAGTCAGCGATTTCATTTCCAACTGCACTGTCACTGCCATCAGTATGCTCATTATGGTCATCGGCTAATGATGCAGATACAAATTTATGCCTTTAAAAAACCTTACACCACATGTACAAAGGTGAATAATTAGGTCAATAACCCAAACATCAGAGCATCAAATAAACAACTGACTTTACGCTGAATACTACTGTAAAATCTGTATTAGAAGCCACATCCCTAATAGAAGTCGCACCCATTTTTTTTTGTATAATTGAGCACCAACAATTTGTTATTTCTCATACATGTATGTGTAGATTGTCCAATAGATGCTGCATCCCTTCTATTGCATTGTACAATTTTAATGGAAGCCGCGGTTTCAAATACAGATTTCACAGTAATACTACCCATAATAATTTTTATAAACTTATGCTTTATGAAAGGATTGCAAATAAATGATGTTATATGAACACTGCACAGCACAGATAATTATTTTTTCCCTACCAACAATATATACCTCAGGTTAATCAAATTCAATACAGACATGATAGTTGAAGACAAAAACTTTAATGAGGGTTTTAAGTATTTCATAGAAGTTGCTGTTCTTCCCCGTCTTAGTACCAAAGTTTGCAAAAAATTATTCACAGCATGTCTCACACACCATTTTTTTTTGGCAAGCAGACGCATGTAATCCCTTGTATAAAATTACTGACACATACACACGCACCCACTCAAATGATTTTAGGGTTACATTTTACATTGTTCTACAAAATGAAAACAGAAACATGTGTTGTCAGTCTGGATGCATGGCAGATGATGCAGCCTGGAAAACAGTAGTGCTCTTGATGCATAAATGTAAAAGATGAATAGTTGCTTCAATAAAAACTAAACATATTGTACATTTAGTAAGGTGAAAAATTACTTTATTTGCCAAACAGGCAAATTGCTTATTCTAGATTCAATGAAAAAATAAAATAAAACTGAGAAATATGCATAAAATTTAAGAATTTCCCAGTTCAATGCAATTTAAAACATCACCTACTGAAAGGTACCACTGATAGCCAAAATAAATGGGGAGAAACATCTCAGCCATTGACGTGTTAGTTATTTCAGGTTCACACTACCCAAACAAAATTTCAATACACATAATTATTAATACATTTTTACCTGATGGTTCTATTGATATCGTTATTCCAACACTTCCTTCAGCTGAAGCGTTATCCGTCCTTGTGGATGTTGTCGATGACGTACTGGACCGCCTTGAGTGTCTACCATTCAGTTGCTTATCTTTCTTTCGCTCCGTACTTAGCGTGTCAGGACTGTTCAGAAATTCAAACAACTTCTCATCTTCATCTTTCTTCTTTGGTTTTGATTGGAAAGCCTTGGAAGATTTCTTTGTCTGCGGTGGTGTTGAGGGATTAGACGACACTGCAGGCTTTGATTGGGGAGGTTTATTCAATGCACTATCGCCAGTATTAGTCCTGCTTATATTACTTGTACTTGCTAGATATGTAGCTAAGTTACCGGCTGAAACACTTTTGTTTAACAGAGTTGCCTGCAAGTCTTGGGATGCGTTCATTTTATCAGGCATAACAAGATTCTGAGGTGCAGTAGTGTGTTCAGGAATGCTGGCATACATGGAGTCATGGTTTGCTGTTTTTGTTAAAACATCCGATGCAGATTGGTCCATTTTATTTAGCAAGTCCTCCGCTTTCCCAAGAAGCCAAGACATTTTGCTCTAAAAAGTTATAATCGTCAAGCATAGAAATAAGTTTTCAAGAACGACATACACTGTACGTTTGGTAATTGTCTAGTGAAAATGATGACTGCAGTGTCACACCATATCTGTAGTGTTCTGATAATGTTTATTCATCCAGAGTTGGTGGCACCTGAGGAGAAAAAAACAAAACCAAAGACCTATAATTTCATGAATATCTTGCTGTGGAAACACTGTCTAACCTTTTTAACTTCAGATTTTTAATTTCTGGAAATGAATCCCTAATTTTGGAGCCAACAGATAAAATATGACTAAATTTTTCAGTTTTTACTCAAAAAATTTAGCTATTTCTGTCCCAATCTTCTGAAGGGAAATGCAGACTATAAACAGGATTATTTTGTGAATTTGTGATGAGAGGTCCACATGTAGTACCTATATATATATATATATATATATATATATATATATATATATATATATATATATATATAATATAATATCAAAGCAATCGGACTAGAAGTTTTTAACAAGAAGTTGAAAATGAAACTTTTTACCAATAATGACAAAAATATTCACACCACAAGTATCAAAGCAGTAAGAATTGTAGTTTTCAAGAAGAAGTCGAAAAAGTAAAAAGTTGACACACACGACAACAGACAATCACTCGCATGATAAGCTCTGCTCAATAGCGGAGCTAATAATGAAACAATCACCCAGACAACATAGCACATTTTAATCTTGTAGTAAATATGGGCTGGAGAGTACAAACACATGCACAAGCCAATCTATTGTCTTTTGTAATCTGTATTAAAAAGCAGCTGAACATAATCCCACAAATAACAGTGAATAAAAACACAAACAAGCATAATAACCTAACATGTTGTTGACAGAACTAAGATAAATTTTCAAATTTACTAAAGAAACTTAGCAAAATATATTGTCCATAAATAATACAACATTAAGGCTAAGACTAACACTAAGAAAAAAAATTGAATATACCCTAATTTTTACTGCCAGGCCCTAACTTTTTTGGGGGGTTATATTTGAGAAACTTTGTCATCATTGGCAGGGATACAATGAGCTTTATTGTTATCTTACATGTTCACATTAATTTAAATTAGCAGATTTCAATAAAAAATTTAAATTAAAAACCAGTGAATAATTAATTCTTTTACAGTATCTTCTTCAGTGTGATTTATTATTTATGTCAACAACAAAAAAGGAACGGTACTGAAAAATTTCATTCCCTATTGTAAAACATTGTTTTATGTCATATTTCACTTTAGAGTTTTACACTGGGTGTTTCCCTATAAAAACAAATAAATCTTCTGACTGGATTTGGTTACTCATATGTTGTTTGACATTCTATGGTTTTGCACAACATTAGACAATTTTGCACGAGAAATAAATGTCTAGAATAATGCAATAGTAATTTGCAGAACAATATTTCTCAAGAACTACTGGTAGAGTTGATAACTAGTTCAAGTTTCTCTACGAAAGAGCCTTCAACCAGAGTTATGGGCAAACCAGGATTGTCATTGCATATATTACAGCGTATGACATGGTGGGAGTGTGTACAAATCATCAGCAGTCGCTGGCTTACCTAATTGCAGGTCACGTGCCTTGTGACGAATGATCTGACATAGATCCAACCAAAATAAACAACACAATGTCCACTTCTTTAATTTATTCGTGTTTTTAATGACTATCAACAACGGTTTCTAATAATTGACTTCCTGGAAGATGCACTTGGTTGTAGATTTTGAAAAGTAACACAATTTAGGACATATTTAAAACAGCGGTGTTATTCTCACACGTGATTTTTAAATAACATAAATGAGAAAAATCACAGATTTTATAAAACGGACTGTGAACTGACACACAACATCGAAGTGGCCATCAGCTCAGCTGACCGCCATGTCGAATATTATCGTGTAAACATTACGACTTTGGATGCAAAAGCACCCCAAACTACAGTTATAATGCAACAAATGTCATACCTAAATAAGCGAAGAAATCCTCTGGAAATACCCGATGCGTTTCATTTGCATAAATCGCCAAATTCACCTTAAATGCGCTGATTTTTGAAGTCACGTATAACCAACTTCAATACCCAAACAGGGCGACGTGGATGAAACCTTATACGCATGCCCAGATATGTACTGTCGAATTTTACCCATGTGGCGTAGCGTTTGACCTTTGACCCTGCAATACGATATTCTGTGTTGTGTTGGACACGGTGCATGAATCGGACCATTCAGAGTGCCTGCCCTTTCAATTATTCGTAGATTCTTCAAAGTCTCGCGATACTAAACAGTGTCCAGTCTAGGTGTTGCACTGTGTGAGATATTAATAATAGATGGCATTTAGTCTAGGTGTTGTATCGTGTTTGATATTCATACCACCACAGTCCCTGATACCACACTTGTTTCAGTGAGACTACAGTCTATCTTGAATAATTTCACTTGACATTGGCACATTCGAGGCCTTTATTTTTCAATCTCTGCAAGAATTCAAAATACAACACCTAGATGTTATACTAGTACGCGTACAGCCAGTACGAAATTGGAAGTTGCTGTAAAAAGTGAAAGTGGTGCACTTCTTTCTTTCTCTTCTTCTCCTTACAACCTCTAGGAAAATGAAGATTGTTGCCCTTATAAGGTAAGTTGCTTTGTAGTTTGTTTGTATTCTTCAAATCGCAAGACACCTATGAGGCGTCGAGCATTAAATATTATGCCAACAATCAACATTACAGTGAAGTGTACAAAATTTGTATTTAATGATATCATACAAACTTTATACATAAGTGATTTAAAAAAAAAGAAGCTAAATGACGATGTCAATACTTATAATCAATAGCTATATTTACTTTGGCGTTATAAGGCATAATTTCCTGTACCATTATATTCCCTGTTTAAGTGCTGACACACTATATACCAATTTTTGGTAACCCCTGGATGGGATTTCCAATTTAAAGGACAGTGGTACACCAGGTCATGCACATGATATTTGTCCCATTTTAAGTTGGCAACTTACATTGTTGTGCAAAAAAAAAAGGACACTAGTGGAATGCAATGAAGTCAAATATGGTAATTAAGTGCATATCGCGGACAGATCAAAACTTGCAACAATGGGGGAGAGAAAGCACATTAAGTTGAGGGAAAATCACATGGCATGACGAACTCTGCCCTTCAATTTATAAATTTTTGAAGAAACTCTGTGCCCCAACATGGTCCGACTGTCTAAACAAAAACCATGTATAGAGGTTATTCCAGTTCAGCTCTAAACAAACCTATGCCTGACCACATTTGGCCACAACCATATAAACACATGGAAGATAATCTCCTGTTAATTGGTGGGAGGAGCATAAGTTCAGTTTTGATAAAATGTTGCCGTGCAAACCTAGCATATCATTTTCCTTTATTGCTCAGAGACGGTGGTTATCACATATGTGACATTATTTACTGCAATTCAAACAAACATTTAATTTGACAAATACTACTAAATAATAACTATTACTTTAATAATAATAATACACCAGACCTGATGAAAGCCTCTACAAATAAATGAATAAGAAAAAACACATTTTTGCTAAAAAGAAAATTGTTTTTTGCCGAGCAGATTGTTTCTCTGAAAAATGTTTATTGATTGCAAATTTTACCCCTAAAGGTAGAACACTGTTGGTGTACCTGGCCTATTAGTTACATGTGTTTGTTTTTTTAGCTCATAGTCTACAGTCTGTCATTCATCAACAATTGCATTTTCGACTTCTTCTTGAAAACTACCAGCTCAATTGCTTTGATACTTGATATGCAGGTACCGTGAATGGACCTCTGTCAGATTTGTTCATTTTATGACGATATGTTAAATTCTCTATTTTTGGCAATATTTTTGATAAAAAATGCTATTTTCAAATTTTTCTTGAACACTACCAACCCGATAGCTTTGATATTTGTGGTGTACATTCTTTTTGTGAACAATTTGTTGTCAACTTGGCTACCATAATGATCTTGTAAGACATCAGAGCTATTTTGGCCAAGTTATCTATGGGTAGTACAACTGTTTGCATGTTCTTTATCTGAATGCAAACAAGGACTTGTAATTTTGTCTTTGTCTGTCTGTCCGTCCGTCCGTCCGTCCAGAGTCGTATTTCAGAACCTTGTGGACCAAATCTGTTTATTCTTTGCATGTGCCTAGTACTTTATCTGGGACATATGCACTTGCAGTGGTTTACTGATTCAATCCAAGATGGCTGACTGGCAGCCATTTTGATTTTGGAAAATGTTGTATCTTATGCATGCATTGTCAGCTTTTGTTCAAATTTGGTACATACATTATACATGTTAGGATACACGTCAATCATTCGTTTCGCGATCGGATCAAAGATGGCCGACTGGCAACCATTTTTTTTTTTTTTGAAAATGTAGTATCTTATGCATGCTTTGTCAGTTTTTGTTTCAAATTTGGTACATACATTGCACATTTTAGATTACATGTCTGTGACAATTTGTTTTACAATCAGATCAAAGATGGCTAGTTGAAGTCCATCTTGTTTTATGACCCTACTACTATATCTACAAGACTTACGGACCATTTTCAATTACATTTGAAACATACTTCATACATATTGGAATACTTGTTCTTTAATCAGATCAAAAATGGCCGACTGGCATCCATCTTGTTTTTTTGATAATGTGTTATCTTGGACAGGATTTGTCAGTTTTCATTCAAATTTAATACAAACATGGTGAGATACATGTCTATGATGATTCGTTTCATGTTTCGTATTTCTGTACATGAGGACAAATGATATTCAGTTTGGATACAAAAACTGCTTATCCTGTTTAATTTCTGACCATACTGTGGAATACTTTATTTTCGCTTGGAATTTATTTTCGCTATTTTCGCTGAAGGAATGATTCAGTGAAAATAAAATCCAACGAATATACCTTTTTTCCTATCTTTTACATTCAACTCACCAAAAATCAGTGAAAATAAATACCATATAACACACATAAAAAGTCAATTCAGCGAAAATTAATTTCAGCGAAAATAAAGTATTTTTACAGTATATAATGATTTTGGAAGAGTCATTTAATACATGTAATTCCTGTTGATACTAGACAAGCCAATTATTCATTCTAAATTATGAACTATGCTTTTGGTTCATATTACTTTGTTGTTGGCATAAATAATATTTCCCCTAATTCCAACTATGTCATAACAATGGCCTGTTTTTACTTATCATACTTGCACAAAACAGGCTTGACTCAACCTTGACCCCGAATTCAGAGTTTCAAATCAGTAATTGTTTGGTGTAAGGTATGTATAGTTTAACTATGTAAAATAACAGATTATCACCTTCTTGAATCTGTTCTTATTTTTCAGTGGTGGCAAGGACAGCTGCTACAGTATGATGCAATGTGTTGCAGAGGGACATAAGATTGTTGCCTTGGCAAACCTGAAACCTGAAAAGAAAGGTAAGGTTTTGGACATACGATCTATACTGTGTGTATGAAATGTGTATGCTTTATACAAAGTCCAAAAACATATACTTACAGTTCATTTCTGCACATGCGGTGTGTGTGAATGTCCAACCATGCGTCTGCATCAAAAATTGCTGTAAAATTATTTCTTGTAAACTTCACATTTAATTCAAGACAGCAGGATGTTGTTTTTTGGACTTGCTTCAAAGTGTTCACCGTTTTGTTAATTCCTGTTTGGATGCAGTCTGAAAACAAAGACTTATGGATTGACCTCCGTGTGTGTGTGTGCTTGCGTGTGTGCGTGCATGCGTGTCTCTATCGATACTTGTATCTCGGACATGTCTCGGCCGATCACATTCAAACTTCACACAAACATCATACACACATGTGTGGATGTTCAAATGTTTCACATGAATGTTAAAAATTTATCAGAATCAAGCATTCCTGCTATTCTGAAACCAGATCTTTGATCATGTGTATATGGATTTTGTTTAAACTTGGTACTGCATTGCACATCCTTTGGTTTTTCACATCAGATTCAAATTGGTCGACTGTCGGCCATTTTGTTTGAATGAATGCTGTGCCAGAGCCATATTTCTGACTTTCCCTGACCTAGCCCTGAATCTTAGGCACTGTTAGAGTGGACATTATTCTGTTGTCAGCTGTCCACTCAAACACTGCCATGGATCCATGAACGCTCACTCTGACAACGCTGTGGCTAGCCTTGACCAACTATGTTTCAATTTTGTATATACATTATGCATGATGTACACATAGGCACATTAATTTGTTTTACAATCCGATTCAAGATGGCTTAATGGTGGCCATTTTAATTTTAAAAAATGGCGAATATATATATCATTCAGGATCAGAATGTTTTTTTTTGAGATTGGTTTCAAAATAGCCTCTGACATACTGATCGCAATCAAACGTTGTAACTACATATATCATTTGTTTTATGTTCTGATTTAAAATGGCCGACTCTTTTCAGTTTTGTTTACCATGACTAACCATAATGGCATGGCATTTTGAATTTAACAATGAAAAGTTAGTTGTGTAAAGGTGGTTCTGTTCTAATAATACCAATATTTCTTCAGCTTGTACATTTTTAATAAAGAAGAGCTTCTTATAGTAATTACGCTGTCAGTAGTCATGTCAATGACTTGTAATACTTAACACACTGGTACATATAGGTGAAAAGATTATGAATTCTTTATTAGTCCCCGTTCAGACGTAGTCCGAAAACGGGGACTTATGTTTTGCCCTGTGTGCATTCGTGCATGCGTTCGTGCGTGCGTCCGTGATCACCTGTATCTCAAACATGCATAGACCGATTAAGTTCAAACTCCACTCATACATCACACATTATATGGGACATATGCACATGCATTTTGTTCATGATCCGATTAACAATAACCGAATAGCGGCCATTTTAAGGCCGAAAATGCATCAAAATCGTACATTTTCACCATTCCGGACTGGCGGCCATTTTGTTTTAAAGAATTCAGTTCTGGATCCGTATCCGAGACATGTTTGGATTGATCAAGTTCAAACTTCACATACACATCATACATTATATCATACATATGCTTGTGCATTTGGGCCAGTCCTTTTAAGGTCAAAAATTCACGAAAATTGCACATTTTCACCATATCGGAACTGAATCTTAGTCATGCATGGGCAAATTTAGTTTAAATTTTTTTTGGATTGTGTTGAAAATGGCTGACTGGTGGCTATTTTGTTTTACTGAATGTATATGTCACTCAAATATGAACGGAACTCGGACGTGTCATTGACAATGACTTGTTTTTCTTTGATTTGCTACATCCAGATGAAATGGATAGCTACATGTTTCAAACAGTGGGGCATGATGGTGTTGAGTTGTATGCCCAAGCTATGGACCTACCACTGTATAGGAGGACAATATTTGGTTCATCTATCGTGACAGATAAGAATTATGTGCCTGATATTATGGATGAAGTAGAGGACTTATTTCAATTACTGCATAATATAAAGGTGAGATCTTCTCTTCACTCTCCACTACACCAGCTGCACTTCACTCAACTATATTGTTCCCTAAAAAAATTCTGTCTTTTATATGTTCAATAGAAGAGTTCTTGTGTGTTTTCCCTGGTTGCTACGTTACTGAGCATGCTCACAACCTGTTATTCATGAGCTTCTTTGCTGCATGTTGAAATGTTATACAAAAGTGCATATGAATGAAATATGTTATGAGTTACCATATGTCCAACTTTATGTGTGTGTGTAAATGAAAAACTATAAACCTTATTAGTACCAGTTCGGACGCAGTTCGAAAACGGGGACTTATGTTTTGACTCTTGTGCGTGAGTGCGTTTGTCGGGACCTGTATCTTAGAAATGCCTTGACGAATCTTAATCAAACTTCACACATACATCATACATGATATTATACATATGCACGTCGATTTGTTTCACGATCTAATTCAAGATGGCTGAATGATGGCCATTTTTGTGCTGAAAAAATCATCAAATATCAAGCATTTCTGGATGGATTTCGTTCAAACTTGGTACACACGGGTTTCTGATGCACGTCATTTTATTTTTCAAATTGGATTCAAAATAGCTGACTGGCGGCCATTTTGTTTTAATGAATGGGCTTCTAGACCCATATCTCTGACTTGCTTTGACTGATTATGTTCAAATTTTTAATATTCATTATACATCATGTCATAGATATACAGATATATTGGTTTGATGATCCTATTCAAAATGGTCGAATGGTGGCCATTTTTGTGCTAAAAAAAATCATCAAATATCAAGCATTTCTGGCATTTATAGATGGATTTCGTTCGGGTTATGGGTTTCTGATGCACGTCATTTTTAGTCCCTGTCGCAGTCCGAAAATGGGGACTTATGTTTTGACCTCCGTGTGTGCGTGCGTGCGTGTGTGTGTGCGTCCGGACCTGTATCTTAGAAATGCCTGGACCAATCACAATCAAACTTCACACATACATCATACATGACATTATACATATGCATGTCAATTTGTTTCATGATCTGATTCAAGATGGCCGAATAGCGGCCATTTTTGTGCTAAAAATCATCAAAATCAAGCATTTCTCGGCTGTTTACACATGGATTTTGTTCAAACTTGGTATATACATTAGACATGATGGGACCTTGATGCAAATAATTTTGTTTTTCAGATAAGATTCAAAATGGCCGACTGGCGGCCATTTTGTATTAATGAATGTGGTTCTTGTGCCATATCTCTGACTTGCTTTCACTGATTATGTTCAAATTTTAAATATTCATTATACATCATGTCATAGATAGACAGATATATTGGTTTGACGATCCTAATCAAAATGGCCAAATGGTGGCCATTTTGTGCTAAACAATCATTAAATCAAGCATTTCTGGCATTTATGGATGGATTTTGTTCAAACTTGGTACATACATTAGACATTAGACGGGTTCCTGATGCTCGTCATTTTATTTTTCAGATTGGATTCAAAATGGCTGACTGGCGGCCATTTTGTTTAATGAATGGGCTTCTAAAGCCATATCTCTGACATGCTTTGACTGATTATGTTAAAATTTTATATATTCGTTATACATCATGTTATAGATATATCCATGTATTTAAAATGGCTGATTTTGTTTTAATTAATGCTGTTCCAGAGCAATATCTCCCAATATGGACAAAGTACTTGTTTGACGATCAGATATAAATGTCAATCATTTTAATGTTAAACAATCATCATTATCATATTCCTGACATGGTTATATTCCAGCTATATTACTATAAACGAAACTATATATCTAAAATTTGATAACTAACTGGGACTGTGCCATGCATGTCATGTTTTTATAAACTTTTGAACATAACATGGATGACTGCAATACAGAATGAACATGTTTGGAACAAAACTGAAGCAGGTATGGTAAAAATATCTGCATTTTACTATGTATATTTCTGCTGACCTAAATGGCATCAATGTCATTCACACACAACCCCAAACCCCCCCCCCCCCCAACCCCCACACTCGTCACACAGATGGTACATCAAGGAATACGTGACTCATTTATTCAGTGGTGACTTCTGATGTTGTTTCGGTTTTAGTTTTGACAAAATATTAGATATTCCTTCCTAAAATAAAATGTTTGTTTATTATGTATATAGCTACAATAATGTTCATTTAGGTAATGATGTCACTTGTTTTCTGATGCTTGTGATTTTATTGAATTAAAACTTTGAGCATAACAAAGTCTTCATATTGTATTTATTCTTTCAGAAAGATATAGACTTCGAGGGAGTGTCAGTTGGCGCTGTTTTATCCGATTACCAAAGAGTCAGAGTTGAGAGTGTGTAGGTATAGCATTATTATTAGCCATACATATGTCAGTTTTTGACTCCCACATGCTGAAGGCACAAGGTATTCTGTTTATGTATGCCAGACCTGATTATTATTTACTGAATTTGCCTATATGACAACTGTTCCACTGAATTTGGGAACTGCGCAACAAATTTTCAAAAAGCTTGGTACATACATTTATAGTGCTAAGAAAATTTTAGGTTGGTGTTCTTTTTATTCTTCCTTGATATACCGTATTTCAAAAAGTTAATATCTTTTAATGAAATTATACAAAGGTGCTTTGAGATGAACCTCAGTTTGGGGTTGAAATGTGTATAAATTATAATTACCTATTTCAGTTCAAAATCACTGTATATTAACTTACCTAATAATAAATTACAAAATTGTATTTCATAAACTCCATATAAATTTGAAATATGGTTACAGGTATGTGGGTAAAATCCACAGTTCTATATTAATTACCAAATTTGCATACTAATTTTGAGATCTATCTAGGTATATATATTTTAAAATACTTTGATGAATTTTATTACAGACTTGGAGGTAAAATTAATATAGTGCTTAATAAGCGTAATCATCTTTGTGGCAGTATATGCACATAAATTTTCATAAATTGAGAAATATGTTTGATTTCATTGCCTTACATAATGATCTCATTTGCATACTTGGTCGAAACAATGTTTTATTTTGTTTCTGAAGGATTTTCCCCAGAGCCTAAGGCCAAGAAACAAACAAATCTGAATAATTTGTTATCCAATATTACTACGCGCAGACAGTGAAATGAAACATGAAAATTTTTTTACGGTCCAAATCTTAATTCACTGTATTTACCAGCACATGTGCTTTCATGATGGACAAAATGAGTCATAATGCTCCAGTATATATCGGTAATAAATGTAATGTTTTTGTTTATGCACGCTTTTTTCAAGTTGTTCTTCTAAAAGAACTCAATTAAGAAATGATCTTTTCTGAACATAAACTCATATTCAGTCAATATTACATCATCGTGTAGTCACTAACAAATCCTCTTTAAACTAATATAACAATGTTTTACTATTTCAGATGTAGTAGACTGGGTTTAACTGCAGTGTCATATCTATGGAGAAGAAATCAACAGGAGTTATTATTGGAAATGATAGCATGCAATGTCAAAGCCATAATCATCAAGGTGGCTGCTCTAGGTAAGGGGTAAGGGAGCTTCTTAGCAGAATCCAATATTTATTTTATCAATGGGCATAGCCACTATCAGATCTGATAAAAAAGTACACAGCATGACCAACATTACAAAAACAAACAATAATTAGTAGTATGTATAAAATTAAAAATTACTATTAAAATGCTTATAAATAAAAATTTCAATATCAAATTTACTGAAAATATTTTTAGTTTTTTTAGCTTGAGTTTTTCCTAATATTGTTCCAGAACCTAATTTCAAAAGTCCTCTATGTCTAAGACCTGGCAGGTAAAAAAAAAAAAAAAAGATCTTATTTAAAATAGCAGGACAGTCGTAATGAAAATTATTAATTTTGTACAAAGCACAGTTTGTCTGTCAAATAATTTGCAATTTGTTTGTGGAAGTTTAAAACAGTTGTTTTATTTGTTATATGTGTAGGATTGGAGCCGTCAAAACACCTGGGTAAAACACTTGAAGAAATCTATCCTCATATGTGTGATATGGTAAGAATGCATTACTGCCTAGTTGCAATAACTACTTATATCATTATCTCTATTAGTCGCTCACCTTCAATAGAAAAAAAAAATCACATTGAATCATTTATGCCAACCTTTTTACATGTACCACTTTTGTTAAAATATCTGTGCTCTGTGTAAATATGCTATTTATAGATAGTATCGTAATACTGTGAAATTATTAATTTTGATAATTGGTCATTTCACTAGGTTTTTAATTCACTAATTCACCATGGAAACGTAAAGTATATATGAATATATGATGAAAATAGCGAAACTCTAAACCAATCGAGTATTGTTACAGTATATTGGAAAACACATCCAATTAATGTTACTTTATTTTTTTTTTCCTTTAACTCATTTTTCTCTGTCAAATCCAAAGCTACATTTGGTATCTCTTACCAGATAGCAACAGTTGATGTAGTTAAGAACTTTATAGATACATTTTTTTTTTAACTGTACAATCTATTTTTCAGTTCAAAATATTAAGATGATTGAGTATTTTGTGAGACAACTTTAACAAATGTAATTGTAATTCTGGAAATACCACATTATCCGTATTGCATCATACTTTGTACTGACAGACTATTGTACATTTAGACTTAAGTAACACATGTTATACACTGGTTTCCCTATGCTTGAGGTACCGGCAACGGGATATGTCAGCTTTTATTGGCAGTTTCGTGCAGAGTATGTCATCTGTCTTTTGTTCTCATTTTTTTATATTCAGCGTACCAGCTGCTGGTATAATTATGTGTAATATTTTTTATTATTCATAGAAGTTAAAATATGGATTAAATGTGTGTGGCGAGGGAGGCGAATATGAAACATTCACACTGGATTGTCCACTGTTCAACAAAAAAATTGTTGTGTGAGTACAGCATTTTTAATGACGTTGAAAATTGATTATAAACATAAATGTAAGCTAATTAGATGCTAATTATATGCATATCTTATTGGTAAACATGATTATGATGACAATAAAAAAAGCAGCTTCCAATGCTATTGTCTCTTTTCAATATAAGGATGTGTGACCCCTAAAGGTCACACATCCTGGTACTATGAATGACCCCTAAATGTCGCACATCCTGGTACTATGAATGACCCCTAAAGGTCACACATCCTGGCACTTTTTAGTGGTGTAGTAATCCTGCATAATTATATTATTATACATCTGGCTGTGAAAACAATTGGATTTAACTGCTCATAAAACCACTATAACTGATCGATTTACATCAGATACAATGATGTAGATGAAAATAGAATCACATTGTTAATTGCTTGGCATTCCTGGCTAAAAGGGAAATGTATTACTGGTATAATAAGGTATCAAAAGAAAGCCCAAATGTGCTTTGGCAGTTTGGAATGGCATTGCATTGGTCGATACAACCACCATACTGTCATTCTGCATATTAAAAACCTCATAATATCACACAAATATCTTAATTTTTATCAAGTTAACTACAAATGCTTATATTTTATATATAAAAATAATACAAAACAAACTACATTGGAAAAAGAATAGCTAATTAAAAATGGCTAAACTAACTATATGACATGAGAATTTGCCCCTAACTCTACTCAATAAGGATTGGTATATATTGGTAGATGCTGTCTAATAACTGCTATTTTCCATGATAAGTTTTGAGCAGAACATGAAGACAATATATTATGTTTCCATCCTCAGCTATGAAACTACTAAAGTGATCCATTCCGACGATGCGTTCGCAACTGTTGCTTATCTCCGACTCAAGAATATTACATTGGAAGATAAGAAAATTGTAAGTAGGATTAGTTGGGAGAAGGTTAAATTTGTCCAGATTACACATTTTTAATATTAAGGGGGTAAAATGTTGGTTTAAGAATGTTCGATGTAAAGGCTAATTTAAGAGGAAGCTCCACATATCATTTTAACTGCATGTCAATTTAAGTGTGTATAAGTATATATTGAGGTCGCTGCAATTTTCAATGAAATCAGTAAATCACACAGCTGACAATAACATTGTCTAAATTTCTTTCAGGACACAAGTCTCGGTATGTTTGAGAGAATGAAGGGTCTACCAATAAAACAGGGTTGTAAGCTAATAGAAGAATTATTTCCTTTCAATGATCAAATTCCGGAACCTACCACTTTACCGTGTTCACAGCCCCTTGTCAAGCTACGAACACCACAGCAGTTGGGTAAGTCAGAAAGCTCAGTCTAAATACCGGTACATCTCTGTTTAAATACAGTTCACTCCCTCTTCCTACATTTGTTGCAGTTTCCCTGTCTGTTCATATTTCAAGAAAACTTGGAATATAGATGCATCAGTGTAATGCACAGATCTGATTAAAATATGGTGGAAATCTGTGCATACTAATTAGCTGATTTGCATGATAATAGCCAATAATTAGTAATTCCAGTAACTTGTCTAGAACTGTTATCAGATTCCAGTTTTACATAGATGCATTGGGATAATATCCAGATTTGATTACTTTTCAGTTGACTGTGATTTTAATTATATAATTTGCATAACAATTTAGCCAATTTTAGCTATTATCTTCAGAAACATATTTCAATGAAACTTTGTACATAATAAGGCCACACTGATTTAATTTTATGGATGACATCCTCTGAAGACCCCAAAACTAATGCGAGAGGGCGAAAAAGAAAAAAAATCTTGCCAAAAAAAAAATGCTGCTAAAACCACAGGACTATGGAGCTGTTATTACGAATTGAACCACAGTGTATCAAATAAAACAACAAGTCTTGATTTGTAGGAGGCACATGTTGATGTACACATCTCGTACTATATTACTGTCACAGGTATCATCACCTTTGATTTTGAAAAGGCAAGAGGATAAGGCAGATGTTAGCTTTGCCAAAGGCATACACATCAACTCAATAATAAAGAAAAACTTACTGTGTTGTATTGAAAAAAAAAATTAATTAAAAATGAACATTATGTTTGTCAACAGCAACCTGGAAATTAACTTCTTTTACATTCAAACTACAGATTTTAAAGTGACACTTCAGATAGACTAAGTGTAGACACAAATGCTCTAGAACTACTTCAACTATGTAACAAGAGGCTCGATATTGAGGGAAAAAAAAAAAAAAAACACCAACAGAGAGTCAAACAAAATTTGGATGCAGAAAATTATGTACATGTATCTTGATGAAAATGCATCATATGATCAAAATATTACTGTGTGTGCAAGCAAATTATCTGAATCAGAAAATGAAAAAAAAATAATAAGAAACTTTTCTTTTCCCTGAAAGGGGACTTTGGCCAAGGAGCTTCCGCTGCTTTCGTTGCAGTTTTGTCTACTTCAATGCGGACAAAGCAACCGAACTGACTTGTCGCCTGACCAACTTTTAGGCCACCATACACCTCCACTTCTCTCCCATTTCTCTCATCGTTGCAGAAGAAACACGGGACAGCCACTCTGGACAGTATGTCCTTAAAGTTGTCTGGGCGAAACTCGCTACCAATCTCTCGTATTGCTGTGTAAACGTCACATCTCCCTGGCCAACGTCAGTTGCGTACCAGTCTACAACAATCCCTCCGTTTTATCCCTTAACTTTTATGCTCACATATTTTGGTGGTGTGGTCGCCATGTTGGATCATTTATGACAAAATTGGCATGTTTTGTGACAATCTCCTTCCCATAGGTCTTTGCGCTTTACGTAATGCACATCTAACTGTGCGGAGTTTGGTTTTGAGGTAATCCAAAACGAGTTTTACGACAAGTCGGCGCTTTGCGACAATATGAGTCAGCAAGTTCCGGACAGAAAACCGATCTGTGGAGACTCGTCGTCAAAGATTTTTTTTTTTTTTTTATTTGAGAACAGGCGAAAACTAATGAGCGCGCGGATGTCATCCATAAAATTAAGTCGGTGTGGCCTAATAGACAAATAAATTCATTATCTAATTTGCATAATTCTCCAATTTTAGCAATTCCAGCATAGAACATAGACAAGTTATTTTTGATGTATATATTATTATATATGATTTTTCACATTTTTCACATTTTTTAAATCATAGAGCGATTGTGAAATGACTAATTATGATTCAGAAATATACTCATTTATACAATACGTTATGGGGTTGCATGTGATTTTTCAACAAAGTCCTAACATTTTTAATTAGCTTCCAATATTTTCTATATTTATTTCATGTCTTCAATTCCCTCAGTACTGAGGAGTACTTTCTAAGCTTTATTTGGTCTTCAAAAGACATTTAGCCGCCTTTCTAGTCTATGTAGTCTAAAACAGGTTCAGACATAGATATTCAAAATCAGGGACTTTTGCTTTTGCTTTTGCTTCTGACATATTCAAAATCAGGTACTTGTATTTCCGGTTCTGACATACATATTCAAAATCAGGGACTTGTACTTATTGGCTCTATCATATGTATTTGTCGCACTTCTCGTTTCTTTCCTCTGCTGTTGGTGTAGGGCTAGCTAGCTCTGGGACCCCACCTGTGAGATTATACAATAGAATTTTATCTTCAGGGGCGATTCGTGGTGTCAGGAGTCGTTATTCAAAAATGCTTTGATGGGTTGAGGTGATGACTCAAAACAGATACAGGACAGCACAGGAAGCAATAGGCTAACAACAAAATCTCAGTTACAAGTCAACATGAGCATTTAATAAATAAGGCAAAATATCAACAAAATGTGCTAAATTTCATACACAATAGTACACAATAGTACACAATAGTACACAATAGTACACAATAGTACACAATAGTACACAATAGTACACAATAATACACAATAGTACACAATAGTACACAATAGTACACAATAGTACACAATAGTACACAATAATACACAATAATACACAATAGTACACAATAGTACACAATAGTACACAATAGTACACAATAGTACACAATAGTACACAAATGTTGTATAAAATGCACAGCAAAACTCAGCTCGTAGCTAGCTACAATGCAGCAGTCAATAATAACTATGTTGGTGATATAATATAATAATATAACAACTACCCAAGCTCAATATCACAATAAATGCAGCCCAATAAGCCTTGCACTGCTATGAGTACACAGCACAGGTGACAATATAATTAGAAATACACGCTAAAGATACACAATAAATTCATAACCCACTCGCATAGGGTTCAGAGCTAATCAAACTTTTATCAATACTACAAAAACATCAATAAGGTACACACAGGTGAACCAACTGGTAGGAGAAATACTAGAATTGCAAGCAAAGTACACATAAATTGGCTATATTCAATAATATCAAATGTAGGCAGGGTACACATAAATTGGCTATATTCAGACTGGTAAACTTGCCACACTCGAATGAAATACAAATAATTCTGCAGAATAAGTAAAGAAAATAACACTATATAGAATAGCATGCAACCTGTTGCCACTCGCTCACACAAACGCGTACAGTCTTGCTACGTATAATGTCAGCTGCCTAAAAGTAGTATCGATAAACGCAAAAGTAAATCCGCACGGCACAAATGTATATTTTTGGAGAAATCCAACTAAACACAAATGGGTAAAATATCCTCAAGTACTGACACCACCATACACAAGTGATCCCAAGCAATATGAAACATCAAACTGACATTTGAGCAAACAAGACAATCGCGTCTCTCATGTGTGCACACACACACAGCTGCTTTTCACATCAGATCACATAAGCGGCAATTTCCTGGGGGATTTCTGTCACGGCGAGGCAAAACAACAATACGCAGCACCATGGGAATAGCAAGATTTCACACACTAGACTTTGTACACACGTACTTCACATGCGTTGCGCTGTATCACAAACAAGTCTGACTCAATTTCTACAAGCACTGGTCGCGCAGACAATACAAACTGATGTACTGTGCAGTGTTTTGGTCTTGATGAGCCTGTCCTACACTCACTATTCTCCACAGCGTTTTCATTGCTTCCTGTCCTTCCTGTTTTTGTTGTCCTTGCTTCTTGCGCTGTTTATCCCTGTTTCCTCGCGCGGTTCGTTCCTGCTTCCTCGCGCTGTTCGTCCCTCTCACTAAGTTCTGATCCAGGGGCCATTGAAGCGTCTTCAGCCCATTGCTGCACGCGATTCACCTCATTCACAACGACCTTGCATAGATTCTACAAGCACTGTTTCCTACCAGGTTTGCCATGATCACATGACAGTGTTGAATAGTAAACTTGTTCACCACTTCCGTGTGACTGTGAATGTTCTAGAACCGTACTGTGTCAGGGTGGAATTTTTAGAAGTTGGTTGAATAGGTAATAGGACACTGTAGGAAGCAATAGAAGGTAATAGAACATTCTAGAAATTTGTAGTAAGTTCCAGACTCATTATGTACTGGTATGCTGATGTAATGGTCTATTTATAGACAGTGTGGGTATATATAGGGGAGTTGTTCAGCACTGAGATCAGATCGGAGATCTCATTGAATTGTATTGGAGTTTAAGTATCTAGTTATTGGAGTAGTGTATAATAATACCAGTACCAGTTGAAACCTCATCTGTTGGCTCCGTGTTCGTATTTTATCATCGCCGCCAGGGAAGTCTTTTTGTTACTGTTGCCATTTTGTTATTTGAACCATCACACTTGTACTATACCAATTACGGTAATATTACGTTGCGTGTGACAGAGACCATTCATGAAAACGGGGCATGTCGCTATTACACAAAGTTGAGCACAGCATACAAACTACCAAAATGAGGCAACAACTTGCAAAACCTCACAACAACGGGTAGGAAGGGACTGTTGCCCCAAAGTTTACTGGAGAAAACTATGGGTGCGACATATTCAAAAACAAAGACACTTGTTTTGGATTTCATTCAATGTAATTGCTTAGAATTGTGATATTAATATCACACTGATGTACACAGCAAATTAGGTTTTCAATTTGCCAAATTAAGAGTTATTAATTAAAATGCATTTTTTCTTTTTGATTTTCAGACTGTTCAGATCGAATAGTCTGTAATCATGGGAATGGTTTTCTGTCTGTTTCTGGAATAACTGCTGTTCAAGATGACACAAACGAAGAATGCGATATCGGAAAACTTACAATGAATGCTATGGACAGACTCAAAGGTAATCCTGTCACATAAACTATACTTCTTCCTTACTGTAAAGAATTTATTTTGACATTTTAATTTCAGAGAATATCTGAGGTCAACTGTCAGTGACTTGATAATAATTGGTTATCATTTGATGAAGTCAGATTTGATTCTATTTTTCTCTATTGGGTTTTGATGAGTAAATGGATTCAGACTTGGTGCAACTACATTTCATCTATATTATGTCTCATCATTCAAGGCTGGATGCAATTACCGTAACTACTCTAGTAGAAAATTTGGAAATTGTTAAAGAATGATGAAAGATTCTGTCAAATAAATGACAAAAACAATAAAAATCAAGGGGTGTACTTATTTCACTGTAGCATTACATCCTACTTTGCTGACAGCCATTTTTTGGGGAAAATATGCTAAATGCAAATATTTGAGGTTAATAACTCTAGATCGGATTTTGTCGACTTTGTCAAGCGAAGCTTATCATATTAGTGATTGTCCCGTCATCGTCCGTTGTCCATGTCAACTTTTTTACTTTTTCCACTACAAAACTACAAGCCTTATTGCTTTGATACTTGGTGTACATGTACCATGGGCAGATCTCTCTGAGACTTGTTCATTTCAGGATGATATCGTTAATTCTCTTATTTTGATGAATATTTTTGTCATTTTTGGTAAAAAGTGATATTTTTTACTTCTTCTTGAAGACCATAAGTCTGATTGCTTTGATACTATACATATGGGTACCTGATGTAGATGTTTCTCAGATTTGTTCATTTTCCAATGATATCTTCAGTTCTTTAATTGAAATGTGCATTGCTAACAGCTGAGCTATCTCAGCCCAGAGGCTTCTTGTTATTTCTTCATTATAGCAGAGTTTTAGTGCATTCCTGTCCCAAATGTGTGTCTTTAATTTGTTTTCATGGTTTAATCTACTTGACAGATGTTTTTACAATCGTAACACATAGTTTAATAATGGTATTTTCTCCTTATTCTGTAGCTGAAATAACAAAGGAAGGGATGGTCATGGAGGATATATTCTTAGTACATTTATATATAAAAGATATGGCAATGTTTAAAGACATCAATTCTATGTATTGTCAGTATTTTACTCTCAATCCACCAGTCAGGTAGACAACCACATACAACTTTATACCGTTCTGTCTAATATGTTTGAATATGCTCTACAAACTTTTAACATTTAACAGTGTTAGGGTCATTAGTATTGCTCTATCGTTTATTTATTTAAAATTTTGACCAAAGTCTGGGTTGTAGCATGGGCTGACGACACCCCTATAATAAGCCACTCCCCACAAATAAGTTACAAAAACATAAAGTAAACAGAACGATTGACAACATATAGATACGAATAAATACATTATGTTATATTAAAGATGAATTTCAAACTAATATTTGTTGCATGTGCTATCATGTGCGAATTGAGTGAGTGAGAATCCTTCACTCTTATGGTGTTTTATTTGTAAAAGCATATTTCAGTGTATCTACATGGTAACACGTGCAGTTTGTCTGGGTGACTAGATCTGGATTTATTTTAACACACCACACCCCCCCCCCTCCCGTATATATATCGTATTTGATCGCGTCAGCACCCAGGGGCCTCAACTCAGAAAATCCAAATTTTGTAGGGGTGAGCGATTACTCGAGCGCCATCTCAAAAAAGAATGCAAATGAAAATTTTGATTCATCATGTGACAGATTGAGGGGGGTAATTACGTCTTGGAGGGGAAATCAAATTACGTAATTAGTTGCTTGGTCATTGATTTTTACAATGAAGAAACAGAAATGATCACAAAAAATACGCACATTTTATTACAATAATAATCACGTACCACCAGAATTTACAAAATTAAAAACATTAGAGTCTGTAGGAACACAGTCAAAGTCAAAATTCTCATCATTATCTCCACTCAGTGGCACTGACGAATGTGTTGGACCGTTTGCAAACTCTTGATGAAAATCACTTTCCGCCATGATGCATTTGCAGATTTGTCCTGCAGCAGCGTGACCCCAATTATAAAAATTGCGCAAAAGTGGGGGGTGGCTTTTATTTACAGGGGGTAGCTTTTATTTACAGGGGGGGGGGGGTAATGAAGAGATTGCGCTTGCTGCTTTGACAACCCACTGCTCTAATAACGCTGACTTTTTTTCCTATAGGGTTTGTGTTGAAATTGACTTGCCTGGATCATCCATACTGCAAATAGATTGCTTGGCGTATCAGCCACCAGATGACATCAGTGAGAATGTTATTATGACAAGGAACACTATGCATGTACAGAGCCTATCACATTGGGCTCCTGCAAACCTGGGACCATATAGTCAAGCAATTCAGGTATTATAAAATAATCTATGGCATTATATTCCTACAAAACGTTGCAGGAAGCTTTGACCATTAGAAACTTGGCAGAGAGGAGAGATATGAATGAGCTTCTATGTTATATTTTTTCTTTGCATAAATTTGAGCTTGATTTTTGACTCCCGTGTGCGAAGCACAAAAAGGGAGTCTTTGCAGTTGGTGTGTCTGTATGTATGTGTGTGTGTGTGTGTGTGTGTCCGTCTGTTCCACTGATATCTCAAGAACCATACATCAGTTTTTGATGAAAATTGGTGCATAGATGCTCTGGGCCAATGTGCAGATTTGATTAGGTTTTGGTAAAAATCCATGCATATTAATTACCTAATTTGCATGATAATTAGCTGATTTTTAGCTGTTCCATGACTGTTCCACTGATATCTAAAGAACCACTCATTAGATTTTGGGTAAAAATCTGTACAATATTAATTACCTAATTTGCATAATGATTAATCAATATTCGGCTTTTCCACTGATATCTCAAGTACTAATCATCACATTTCAATAAAACTTGGTACATAGATGTCATAGGACACTGCACAAACCTGATAGTTTTTAGGGTAATATCAGTATATATTAATTAGCTAATTTGCATAATTAATTAATTTTCAGCTTTTGATATTTCAAGTAGTAATCATCACATTTCAGTGACACTTGGTACATAGATGTCATAGGACACTGCACAGACCTGATAGTTTTTAGGGTAATATGAGTACATATTAATTACCTAATTTGCATAATTAATTAATTTTCAGCTTTTGATATTTCAAGTAGTAATCGCATTTCAATGAAATTTGGTACATAGATGTCATAGGACACTGCACAGACCTGATAGTTTTTAGGGTAATATCAGTATATATTAATTAGCTAATTTGCATAATTAATTAATTTTCAGCTTTTGATATTTCAAGTAGTAATCATCACATTTCAGTGACACTTGGTACATAGATGTCATAGGACACTGCACAGACCTGATAGTTTTTAGGGTAATATGAGTACATATTAATTACCTAATTTGCATAACTAATTAATTTTCAGCTTTTGATATTTCAATTAGTAATCGCATTTCAATGAAATTTGGTACATAGATGTCATAGGACACTGCACAGACCTGATAGTTTTTAGGGTAATATCAGTATATATTAATTAGCTAATTTGCATAATTAATTAATTTTCAGCTTTTGATATATCAAGTAGTAATCATCATATTTCAATGAGACTTGCTACATAGATCTTCTAGGATTATGCAGACACCTGGATATTAATTACCTAATTTGCATAATGTTCCACTGATATATAAAGAACCACAAATTGGATTTTAATGAAACTTTTAAAGAGAACTATGCAGAAACCCAATTAGTTTTTGGTAAATATTTATGATTATTAATCACCTAATTAACATAATTAATTAACACCGATATCTCAATTACTGATCATCACATTTGAATAAAATTTGGTACATAAATGCTCTAGGACAATAGACAGGCCTGATTAATTTTGATTAATATTAATTCTCTAATAATTCATAATTTTTTTGTTCTGTTCTGTTCACATTAGTTATCTGATTTACATAATTAGTTTTCAGCTTTTCCATCAATATCTCATGTACAAGTAATTTTGAATTAATTGTTGATGTGTCTTCAATACTCTCAGCACACGGGAGTTCTTTCTAAGCTTTCTTTGATATTTCTTTTTATGAGAATGTTTTCTCTAAAATGTGGGTGGCTTTTTTTTTATAAATATATTTTCCCTGTAGAATTGATTTTTTTTAAAAAGTTTTTGATGGTCAACCCCTTAAT
The DNA here is from genome assembly GCF_978046115.1 of Saccoglossus kowalevskii. Lineage (NCBI taxonomy): Eukaryota > Metazoa > Hemichordata > Enteropneusta > Harrimaniidae > Saccoglossus > Saccoglossus kowalevskii. The sequence goes on from NC_140642.1 coordinate 17,909,128, forward strand.
TCTGATGTTATATTAACATCTAGGGCACATTGCTATATATATATAGATATATATATAAAGAAAAACAATCATATCTGCCAAAAATTTGTTTTTCCATTTGTTGTGAGATTTCTCAGATACTGCCTAAAAGAATCTTGGTTTAATGTTTACTGCAGCAACTCAAGGAAGCATTTTTTGAAAAATGTCTTTTTCATGAAATTAGTTATTCTTTTTGCCATACTACTTTCAGCATCCATTTTAAATTACAAACTCATGGTGCTGAATATTTTAAATACTTTTTATACAGGTTTAGATTCAAGTTAAAATTAATGATGTGCTGTATAAAATTTATTTAAAATATGACTACAATTGTGATAACAAATATGTTAATGTCAGTAAACTAACGTGAAACAAAAAAATGGCTTTTGCTTCTGGTCATCATGTGTGTCAGTTTGAAACTTTGTTTCTGAGGTTGTTTTTTTTGCCCATAAATAAATTTTTAATGCATGTATTCAAAAGCATTATTTAATGAATGTCAAATGTTTAACTAGTGGTATTAAATAATCTTAATACAAAAAAAATTTAAACCACATCACCTCATCATTTTTCAGTTTTTTTTTTGGCTCAATGTACCGGTATATTGTAAACTAAATAAAGGATATCCAAATTGAATTTGGGGACAAACTTGAACTCTAACTGACATCCATTCATTCTTGTTTTTAGTTGGGTAATGCCTTTTTCTTAGCTGGACAGATCGGACTATGTCCCAGCACAATGGAGCTGATAGAGGGCGGTATTCATCCCCAGACCAGGCTATCACTACGTAGTGTGTGTAGAGTGCTATCTGCCATGAATCCAAGACTTGATTTGTCTCATGTGCTACAGTGTATTTGTTACGTCACAAATCAAGCATTTATACCCGTGGCTAAGAGGGAATGGAACTATGCCCTGGAACAAATTGATTTGGTATGCTATTATTCATGATACAAGTATTATACACACATTAAATTAATACTAACTTTTTTTTATAAAAACAAATTTTCAAATACATGTACTCTCTTTCTGCAGCATAAGTTATCCACAAGATGTTTAGGTCACTTCAACTGCCCTACTCTTCTTACAAACTATAGTTTTTGAAAAGTTAGATATATTTGAATACTAGTATGTATTATAATATAGGTTCCTGTCTAAAGAACACCAAGTGAGAAGAGAATATCACGACTGCATAATACAATTCTGTTATTGTATTCAATTCCATTGCACTCTATTCTATTGCTTGGTTCCAAGCTCACACACTCAAGACAAAACAAACGTCAGAGTTGCATCTTTATTACTATTAAATATATGGTTACTTCACAGTTCCTCTACTGTGGTTACTTGAAATCAGACACACGCACTCCTCATTCCATTGTTGTTTCCAGGCCTACCATTACTTGTAAAAGTGAGCGTAGTCTCTCATTACCAGACGCGTCCATCTTACAAGGTCATAGGGTTCAAACTGCGTGAATATTTAATTAAATATGGTTGCTTCTGTTTTAACAAACATCCCCTCACGTGAATATGTTATATATCCAAATTGGAATTTTTAACTTAAGTTGGACCTCTGAAACGAACTTGTATCGACTTCATGTTAAACTGAGCGTAGCTTTCTTCATGGACGTCCATGCTTTCATTACATTATCAGCATTCCATGGTTTGTCCCCACACTTACTTTTGAAAATGAGCGCACTTGAGCATTCCATTGTTTGTTTCCACACTTTCTTTTGAAAGTGAGCGTACGCTCAACTCGTTTCTTCGTGAAAACTGAGACGCTCAGTTACCACGCTCAACTACCAACTTCATCATTTCACCACTAGAGGGTGCTCTTCAATATAGAAAGCATATCTAACACATATTAGTTAGGTATTTTATTGTAGACATTTTAAGAAGGACTGTGTGGCTGAACTATTATCTGTATATTGTGTACCATCTTGTTTTGTAACTTTGTCCCTTCTCCTCCCTTCTACTAGACTGAATTTACAGGCACCCCTGTAAACTGGGATTGATGTGTTTTCATATACCAGTACCATTTTTTCTCTAAATACAATTATACATTTTTTGCATGGCTCCCACTATAACTCTACTCTTCATAGGATTTATTACAATCATATAGAAAATCGAATTAGGTATGAAAGTAACAATTAAGTTTAACTAACTTGACCAAAATGATACTGTTGGAAACTTTCAACAAGTTAACATTAGGTCCTATCAAGTCAAGTTGGCAGTGACTACCCAAGTACTTCACATGTGACTATTCTGGTACTGTATCCAGTACAAAAGTACAATCATGACATCTCATTTTGAACAATGTAAACTGCAATTGTAGATGCACATGTGTTGACCTGCTGATGAATACTCTGTGATATCTTTCCTTGTTTTTTTAGATGAATGGTTACTGTGGTGATGACAATGACCGTTCTGGTCTGATGACGTATGTAGTTGTACCAACACTGCCTAAAAATGCATTAGTGGAGTGGCATGTAGTTGCTCATACAAACAAACAAACTTGGAAATGTAAGTTGAAGTTGTTTATACTTTTGTTTTTTATGTCTGTGGCCAGAAGCCCTGGTTGGAATTTATTCTTCGAAAGATTAAAAGTCATTCAAAACACAGTGACAAATAATGCACTAATAGAAGTGCATCTTCAGTCAAAGACCCTAGACAATTTTCTAGTATCAAAAAGAGTCAAAATAAGTAATATTTTGGTGTCTGAGTGATTCTCTTGAAGATGTGCACTATTTACGATGACACTAAAGAGTTTCTAAAATTAACTTCCCAGACCTAATCAAATAACAGAAAAAAATGTAGACTAAAAACAAAAATCTTGTCTGTTGGTGGTAGAATTTGATTAATTACTTTGAGTCGTCTTATTACTATGCAAATCAACTTATTAATTTAGAGGGCAGTTATCTTGTGATAGACTCTTAAAACCTTATTTATTAATAAATAACTTAATTGGGGGCAATATCTTGTTCGTGTATATCAATTTTTTGTGAGTAATCAGGAATATGTGAATTTGAGGTTAATACGTTAGTCTTTACATTGTCCAAATCATAGATGTGAAGGAAAAGGTATACAAATGGAAAATGTCTGTCCTTATTTTTGTTTCCAGTATAAAGTATTTTTTGTGGTCTTGGATATTTTACTAACTAATTTTAAATTTTGAACATGTTCAATTTTGGTATGTGTTTTTTTTTTTTCAAGATATTGATGAGATTTCACTTAGAACTATTGTTTTCTGGTAAAATTTAGCAAATAGAAAATGTTTGTGAATCAGTGAAGGGAATGAAAACATTTATGTTGTTGATCATGAGAACTAGATGTTACCGGTAGTAATAATGTTCTTTTTCAATTTTGGTCAGAATTGTTCTCAACTAAATTTTAGCCGGTACTTTCCACGGCAAAATCTTGTTAAACATACCAGGTATATTAATGTACTTTTTCTGAGCTTCCTCACTTTGCCCTGTAAGCAATAAATCATCCCAAGCAAATACATCATTTCTATCCATTCTGAATTCTTTTTCTTTATTTAATATGCAGACATTCAATGCTATATTTTGTTTCCTATCATTGTATCGCTACTGTCTGTCTGGTTGCTTCCTTTAATCGGGGCATGTACTGGGATGACATTTGCTTTTGATTAAACTAAACATCTATCTTGAAGCCATTCTGTAATTGAAACTCATACACTGACTACACGGAAGCAATCCCACATGTACTTACATGCCTTTGGCATGAAACCTTAACACAAAACCTTTCACTTGATTGCTGTATAAAAGCAACAGACTTTGATTGCTATACGACTTTCTCAATATATATATATAACTATATATATATATATATATATATATATATATATATATATATATATAGTTCAGTTTACATGCAAGATGTTGACCATTAGAGACTGGTGAATTTTTAAAAAAAATGCATGCAAATAAATAATAAAAGTCTAATGCACGAGGTCAGACATCCTGGCATTTTGTGAAGTATTGTTCTATTATAGCAATAATTACCAATATCATACAAAACATACTATACATGTTTAACTTCAATGGATATTACATATATTTTTCTTGGAAATGTGATTGAGATATCCTCATTTATAGTGAATTTGTATCTAAGTAAGTAAGTAAGTACCAGGATGTGTGACCTTTCTGAGGTCATGCACAAGTACCAGGATGTGTGACTTTTCTGGGGTCATGCATAAGTACCAGAATGTGTGACCTTTCTGAGGTCATGCATAAATACCAGGATGTGTGACTTTTCTGGGGTCATGCATAAGTACCAGGATGTGTGACTTTTCTGGGGTCATGCATAAGTACCAGGATGTGTGACCTTTTTGAGGTCATGCATAAGTACCAGGATGTGTGACTTTTCTGGGGTCATGCATAAGTACGAGGGTGTGCGACTTTTCTGGGGTCATGCATAAGTACCAGGATGTGTGACCTTTCTGGAGTCATGCAAAGTACCAGGATGTGTGACTTTTTAGGGGTCATGCATAAGTACCAGGATGTGTGACCTTTCTAGGGGTCAAGCATAGAAACAAGGATGTGTGATCTTTCTGGGGTCATACATAAGTACCAGGATGTGTGACCTTTCTAGGGTCATGCAAAATACCAGGATATGTGATCTTTCTAAGCTCATGCATACATTATCAGGATGTGTGACCTTTCTGGGGTCATGCAAAATACCAGGATGTGTGACCTTTCTAGGGGTCATGCAAAAGTATCAGAATGTGTGACCTTTCTGGGGTCATGAAAAATACCAGGATGTGTGACCTTTCTAGGGGTCATGCATAAATACCCAGATTTGTGACATTTTCTGAGGTCATGCAAAGTACCAGGATGTGTGACCTTTCTAGGGCCATGCGTAAGGCATTGGCACTATAGTCGCCAGTTATTTTTTTAACTCTGACTAATACATCTGTACTTATTGTCAGTAATTCATACATACATTTCTGTTTTGTATTTGCCATTGTTAATCAAAAGTAATTCTAAAAATTATCTAAAAATTATTTTGTTATAATTGCCTTCAAATAAACTGTGCAATATTATATTTTCTCTATTAGAAGCAAATCTCAAACACACTGAAACCAAAAATTGCAATAATTGTATGCTAGATTATTAAAATATAACATTTTGACCATATTAAGCATGTGTGCTTCTAATTGGATTAAACACAGTACATGTTTTGACAGTACATGTATATAAACTCCAGGGGCTGACAGTAAATCTTTATAGCCCAACAAATGATTGTGTTCATGCATTGATAACTTTAACAATATACATGCACAGTATTGGTATTGTGCAGTCTGATTGGACATTGTTGAGTATTGATTGCCAATTGCAATGTTACCGCCATTATGCTTCAGTGGGTTCTTTATTTTGCCGGAGATCATTTGATTTCTACAATTCGTATGCTTGTTTGACTTATTGTAAACTCTGATCATGAACTGTGTAGTAAGATTTTGATAGTTCAAAATGTTTTATTGCACTTATATCAATATAAAAACCTAAATTCATGTCTAGAGTTACCAAGAAAGAAGCAATTACCCTTCCCCTGGAAATTTTAAGTGATTACCATGATTTATTTTAATGTGCTTTTCGTTATTTTCATTTCATGTGACATTTGAGTGGGTGACTTTGGTTATATTTCAAAGTCAAGTTCAACTTATATATTTATGATTATAGCACTGAAAATGTTTGCTACAAAAATATACCATCCCCAGTGGTGTAAATAATAATAAACAAATACTTTTACTGGGGTAACTAAAACTTACATAAACACAGCCTTCTCTCCCATACCTCATTAAGTGAGACACATACAAATGTATACATACTGTCAAATGTATTTTAATGTACTCCACAGATTACAGCGACTGCTCCAGAGGCTGGAATAATTATACCATAAGCTGTCAACGATGTTTTAGTTTGGAAGACTGCTTGGGATCGCTGCAAGTCACACTCGGTATATAAAACAACTTTAAATCCAGGAGAGACAGTTTATTTCATATGTCCTTCTCATTAATATTCCAGTTCGCGTGACGTCATAAATGTGTTTTGATTTCTATGTGTTGAGTTGGAAAGTTTATAGATTAATGCCTGTATTATACTTTTCAATAAAATCGGTGACACTACATTTTAGCTGCATGCTTGAGTACTTTGTAGAGCCGAATGATTAGCTGGGTTTCATTTTCACTTATCTCGCTGATCGATATAAGTTGTGTTTATTTTCAAAAATTGTTGTGAATGCAAAGTTAGCCATAGAATGTACTGTTTCTTTCGCAAACCAGTGAATTAAATATCTATAGAATAACCTTGCAACATTAAATCTGCTACAATTTATAGACCCAGCAAATCATGCTACTTTAAAGGTACATACAATAAAAAGAAGCTAAAATAATAGTTTTCTATCATTTATTTAGAGTAACAGGAAAGAAAAAAAAACACAGTTGAGATTTGTATTCTATGTATAGAATAGACATAGTATTTTGCATTGTAAGTAGATGAGTGGCTGTGTGTCTAAAACACCATGAAAAATGCACACTTTATGCATATTTTATGGCAGTAGTTAGTGAGCATCAGAAATAATGAAGAAAAACCAGGAAACGAACTGCTACCCCATGGCTTTAACGAGAATTAATTTGCGGAGATGCAAATTATATTACCGGTAGTCAAATTTCATTTTTAACTGTCTGTATTTGAAAAATTGTTGTCATCGTTTTTTTCTTTTTCGTATTTTCATGAGTTTGTATGTATTTGTTAAATGATTTCATTATCTCAAATTATCAGTATAATTCCCCCATACTTGTATTTCTACTCCACGCACCAACATGTTCAGTGTCGCCTTCTCCTCTGCTGCGAATTAATAAACTATGCACTTCATTTATAGAGGTCCACGATGAGAGTAAAGTCATTGATCTTCGGAATGTTATGCCCAATATTGTGGAAGATGTAAAGAAAGAAGGGTTGCCATGGAAAAATATGCAAATGTTAAGAGTATTTTACCACCAGGATGTATTACACCACAGTGATCTTCACGATGGTGAGTTGCGCTGTTTTAGGAGCAGCGAGGCGAAACAGTTTTTTTTATGTGCGTATTTTCCATTACGCAATCTATTATTGATAAAATGTCGTAGACTTTACTACAGATTATCTGTGTTGTTTTTCTCGCAGCTTTTGTGAGGTGCTTTGAGAAGGTATGTGAAACACTACCAGCGTTTTCTCTTGTACCTGTGAAGTGTCTTTCCACGCAGTCAGCGATATTGATGATATGTGCATGGATGCAAGGGTGAGGAAACATCTGCTGGTCAAGTATTGGTGACATCAATAGAAGCAAGAAGAAATGCAAGACTGTTTTTTTTTTTTTTTTTAGAATCATGAGGGTTGAAAGGTGGGATGAGGAGATGGGTAGCTATTTTGTAACGTCAACTCTCATCTCGGGTGAAATTTTAAATTAATACATGTAACTAATTATGTTTTTAAAATTCAAATTTTTATTCTTCATTTGAATAAAGCCTAAAATCATGTCTGTGTACAGAATGATTTTAATCATTGAGCGTCACACTGCATGAAACTCTTGTTGTTTTGAATACAAAATATGGCATCAGTATGTGTATTTGCATATCAGTGCGGATGTCTATTATTTCTCCCTTCTGATGCAGCATCTGATCTCGTCCATTATATCCAAAATTGTTTTAAGTCAAGCAAAGAGAGAACTGTTTACTAGTGAACCGAATATTGCTATAGCAACAATTGATTAAAGGTGGTTACATGGCAGTCTTTTTAAATACCGTGTGATATATGTTTTCTCTTGTATTCACAGACACAGCTGTCATGATTGTACACGCAATCCCACATTCATAGATTTTACTTAATATTGCCCAATTGACTTATTGGCGGTCAGATGCTGTATAAATATTTGAGATCAAATTTAAAAGCTACCACTTTTACTGAAAGGGCCATAGTTATTGAAAACTGTGTCCATTCAATATGTAGCAATGTATGTGTACACGCTCAAATGTGTCGTTTATTTTGAATTCAAAAGATATTTGAAATATCTTTTAAATCAGGATCATGTCAAGTGAAGGTCAAAATTAATATTTAAACTCATAACTTAATATTGACTTTCTGGTTTAGATGGGCATATGTATTTGAGATCAATCACTGGTTAAATTCACTCAGTGTGTTTGTTTTCCTTAATAAAATTTATTTGTATAGAACGTAAAATTAATGTGTCACTTTCATACATGTGTGTGGATCAAGCAGTTTTTGAGTGGAAAGCTTTCTTTATTATGTGTCTTTATTCATGTCAATGAAATCTACCGGTATTCAATGTTATTTCAGAGATTAACTTATGAATATTCATTGCATTTTCCCCAGGGACTTAGAATAAAAAATACATCAAATTAATGTCTTGCATATTTTCGAATAAAATGTAATTGCATCAAAAGTGATTTTAATTATAACATTCCTTGACTGTCAAAATTAGTGTCAAACTGACGTTACTTTGGTATTTTTTTTTTTATGCTGTTGTCTTTAGCTATTTAGGAAATAATTAAACCAATTTTGACATTTTCATTAATGTCGCTTCAAGTAAAGCATGCATAAACATGAATAGATGAATGCACATGGTTGCCTTTTTCATTGTCGGTTGCGGTTGTTTTAGTTTGTGAGTGGCTTGATAAATGTTATCCATGTGATTTGGCCGATTTGTGAAATATATACAGCAGTGTCCTCACTTAACTATCACAACCAAACTTGATTAGATGTTCTCCATTTGGAAATTAGTGGATGCATGGGCTGGAGGATTTTTTGAATATAAACATAAATAAACTCTGGTCATTTTGACCTTTGAAAGCCAATGGATTTTGTCACATGTACCATTTTTTAGTCCTCGTTCAACCAAATGCAGTGATTTTAGCGATTCAATCCAAGATGGCTAACTGGCAGCCATTTTGTTTTTTGAAAAATGTGGCATCTTTGACAATGCTTGTCAGTTTTCATTCAAATTAAATGTTGAGATGCATGTCCATGATGATTTGTTTCGCGGTTATATCTAAAATTGCCAAATGGCAGCCATCTTGTTTTTTGAAAATATATTGACATGCTTTTTATGGTCACATGACAATTGATTTGCATATGTGCATGTAGTTTTATTTGTGATCAGATAAGATGACTCCTATTTTGTTTCTTGGGCATGACATTTCTGCAATTGCAATGGACATTTCTGCAATTGCAATGACTGTTATTAATGACCAACTTGGGAAACCAACTTGGGAAGATGTAATGTAAGCACTCCATGACTAATGAGAACTCTGAATAATGGTTTGAATAAGAAAATGAAAAATGTTGATAATAAAATTACCCAAATTAAAGAAAGCTTTGAAAGAAATCCTGTGTGCTTAAGGGCATTGCAGTTGTGTGTTTGAAGGGTAGCAACCAAGTTAACAATTATACTATTGCTCCAACTGCATTTTGTTTAACAATGACCTCTATTCAGAATCACAAGTTTAGCCTTTTTTTTAGTCCCCGTTCAGGCACAGCCTGAAAAGGAGACTTTCTACAACAGATTTTGTCAATGTCCATTATTCGTTTTCGGTCTCCAACATTTTCTCAAAAATTCTGCAGCAGATATCAGTGAAACTTGGCAGGTTGATTAACAAGTCTCTGCTGAGTATGCACATAATTTTTTTTCCAGATCTAAAAATCCTAAGGGATTGGTCAGTTACTTTGGCCTAGGGGGGTGGATCAGTAGGGGGGTTACCCAGTTTTTGATTGTGCGAATAGGGGGGGGGGGTCACCCTGTTTTTGATATCATGTTTTCCACAATTCACACACGCACTCATTTTTGAAATGTTATTTCAGAACAAACGATAAAAAAGTTAATCGTACAAATGTGTTCTTAATAATAACTACCGGTATTACCTATATTACCTATAAATTTGTTGATGCAAAAAATGTTATAGGCTAAATATTTTGGGGTTAAAGTTGCCAAATAACTAACAAATTATGCAATGCGGCTAGAACCCCAATTATACAGTTAAGTTTTAAACACATTCCAAGTCCATGTGCTGCCGATATCAGATTATTTTATTTAAAGTCTGAAGTCACCATTGTATAAGATATTTACTGGATTTATCCAATTATAACAGGAGACGGAAAGACAACACAGCAATTAGTACAAAGAGCAGTGACAGTTTTTGTTCAGCAAATCAAAAAAGTTAAATTTGTGAAAATGCTGATATACAAATTAAAATAAATGATGAAAAAATAAATAAATAGTTTTTTTGTTTTTTTAACTTTTAAATATGCATATTTTGCTTTGTAAAATACCAAAATCCAACACAAATTTAAGCAAAAATCAAAATTTCCTTTGTTTTCATAAGCACAGATGTTGCTACTGGCCATTCTGATGAACTTAACATTTCCAATTTGCCACACCATTGCCGTAAGATTCAACAGCAATTAATCTTAGACATAACTGTTGCTTACTTATTTGTCTATACTAGCACTCTTCCCACAGATTCTCCGTTTATATTATGATACAAAAATTTTCCATTTGGAGCTTGCGCTGTCAGGTTTATATGCTGCCAGTTCATGATCGTCCTAGCATACTTTTGAGAATAGTCTAGTTTGTCTTTAGAATTAGCATGGAGTCATGAAAGCATGCAAGGACTCTGGCTCTTGATCAGAGTTTTAAAAAGCGGTCATCGCACAGCATATGTTCGAATTTCTTGTAAACAAAGTATTGCACATGTGTACGTCGCTACGAGTTGCACATCGAACATAACGCAAACTTTATATGTGATGTCCATTCGAAATTTAGATCAGTACAGATTTTCGAATTCTGAGATGTACAACACCCCCCTTCCACTCGTTCTGAGAGAAGCGAACACTGATGCACACATTATTAAATAATCAGCCGGACTAGAGAATGCTGGGAGTGGAAGCGTTTATTCCCGTTTTTCTATGTAGAGATATATACATAATGTGTGGCAAACATCAGAAAAATCCAAAGGATTAATCAACTACTCTGAAATGTAAGGACAGAAAAAAACAGATTCAGCTTTACAAGGTTTGGTGTTTTAAAAAAAAGAAAGTGCTTGGTATCTTTTTTTTTTATACATAGTATAGAACATGAGAAAAAACAATGACAAGACTTAAAAAGCATGACACTCCAAAGTGCAACTTTGTCATTCATCGCCAATTTCATTTCATCTGTTCCCACCAAAGTATTTCTCCACATCCATTTCTCATCATTTTAATAATAACACACACGGGAGGGGTAATCGAGTATCACGTGGTGAGAAACGTTTCCTTAAATGTTCTTTCAAAACTCAAAATAGTCACAATCAAATATACTTCATAAGCTTCAGATGAATTGTGTGGTAAGAGGGGTTTCCCCGCCACTCTCCCCGGAAAATCAAAATGGTGAATCTGAATTTCCTACCATTGTGTGTTGGTAACTTTTTCCTTGGATGTAGCGTCGTCATCAACCCCAATTGGGAATGTTTGCATAACAAAGAATTTACATTATGTAATCGAGCTACAAAACTTTTAATGACAAATAACAGTGAACCTATAATGCTGGCAAATTTCCATAACTGATAACGTATACAACCAAACAGCGCAGGGTTTATTGTGATAAACGAAGTGGAAATGTACGCCATTTTTTTTAATTGTCTTATGGAAAAAAAAATGATTTAAAAATGGCAGCACTGGATTGAATCCAAAATAATTGATAAAAAACGTGAAAACATGGATTGTGTTTTGTTTTCAAAAAAACTGCGCATATTATAACTTTCTGACATAATCAGTTATGAAAATAAACCGGGTGCAATAAAGCTACCCTAGTTGGGATGAAGATCAGATCCGAAAAGTTGAAATGTACATCTCTCAGCTGATGATCAAAAAAAATGGACATACATGTAGGTGAGAAATAAATATGCTAATAGTTTCTTGTTTCAATTTTCGTAAAAAAAGAAAAAAATGTCATGTTCTAATCAAAACTGTCAAATCTTTATTACCCTATCAGCTAGCCTTGAATTCCACGATAAAAGTTCCCTCTTAATTTATTTAGTCATTTATTTAAAAGCTAAAAAATGTTATTACATTCGTAACACACAATTATTATACAACAGACTCAAAAGCGTAGACGGCCGTAGTCACTGCGTGCATCGACAGAACTGCCTCAGATGCACCAAGGAATCACTCAGTGAAATGATACAATCAACCGATTTCACATTGTAAATCTATACTGGAGATTCTGTATGAGAAGATAATCTTTCCACTTTGTCAGATACGACACTTCGAATTTTCACTCGGCAAACGAGGGCAGTTCTGCGATGCATAACCAATGACCACGCCCATTTACGTCAAATTATTCTGATTTGTTTTTAAATCAATTGAATCACAGACCAATATCACAACACTAAAATCAACGCACCAAGTCAGTTTTTGTTATATAAGAGTAAAAACCTTAAAAGTGTGAAGGAAAAAATTTGAAATGTTCCTTGAGGGATATACTACATTAAGCTACAAAACAATTTTCTCACACCATATGTAATAACAAAATATTGTAAAACTATATTTAAAGAGTTAGGGGGCCTTGACAACAAAATAGAACAATAATTTTTTTGAAAGTGGCGAAATGGAAGTATCAAAAACCATGAACGTAAAATACACCAGGTAATTATTATGATAATTAATCGAATTACAAATTAACACACTGGATTAACAACAACTTGATAAACTAGCCTTCTTTTAACTTTTTACCAATTAATATCATACTCATTGATAATCTCAGTTATTATTTTGTACAAGGGTGTGGGGGCTGTGAGGAAAACAAAAGAGTTTCCTCAATCTGAGTATTTAATCCAGTGTAAATAAAAGTACAGTACACGACGACGTCCATCCTCCCACCAGCACACCCACTCAATCCAAGAATAAAACAACAATCATGGTAAGAGCTACTCAAACTGATTTAATCTAAAACTATGATTTTTTTTTTTCTTATTGTGAAAAATGTTTTTCCTTGATCTATCCATCTATTTTTAATATGTGACAGGCGTTATTTACATATGAAATTAACGGAGTGAGAGTTACTATATAAGGCTATCGCTATAGCAAATCTATCTACCCTAAAATCTGAAATACTAGGTTCATCTATAATTATCGACAACTATCTCTATACCCAATGAGGTTCATATTTACATGAATACATAATTTTTTTTTTTTTTTTTTAGAATCTTATTCTGTTTAAAGTGCTGATGGTAGATTATCAAAAACCTTAATGTCACATCATTAAAAAACAACTTTAAAACAGAGAGGTAAATTAGTATTATTTGCTGCAGAGAACTATTAAATCCCATTCAAGCAGAAACCCACTAACTAGCAAATCAAGTTATAAAGCTGAGTGCAACCCCTAATCTATCAATATTTATTTATTAGTCTCAGAAAACAAACTTAAAATAAAATGCTGTGTTATTTAGTTGTTTTTTTTTATTCATACCCTGGTGAAGAATGCAAAAAATATAAGTTAGAATATACATATAAACAAAAAAGTATTGCACATAAATTACTGTGTATAAAAATGAAAATAACCGTGATTAATAGTGTTTGTGTCAAATGCAACCAGGATTAATAGTGTTTGTGTTAAATGCAACCAGGGTTAATAGTGTTTGTGTTAAATATGTTAAAGTGCATTTTACTACAATTATTCATCTTTCTTTGTACATATTTTATTCTAAGTAAAACTGATGATCAAACGAGTGTGCAACTTATCACTGTTTTAAGCAAAATCATTTATTTTATTTGCCTCAGTGGTTTTAATCAGGACCTAACTTCATGGTTAGGCGTTATAGCAAAGTGTGATGGTAACCAGAAATTACCATAAATCTTTCCCTCCAAGGGATATTACTTGTTTAGTAAGGAGAGAAATTATAATCATGTTGGTTGTCTTACACAAAGACAATTAATGCTAGTCCTAGGACTAACTATAACACAACGTCTTGTAATCAACAAAACAGTTAAATGTATTCTTTACAAACAGTTGCAAGGTGTAAGTAAACAGGCTGATTTAAAAAAAAAAATACTTGAAAATGGGACAAGAAATATTCTTGATAAATCTAACAACAAAAATGACAACCCGTTTGTCAAAAAATTAATCTGCGCCAGAGCCATGAAATTTGAAAGTACAATGCCATGCTGGCTGCAGTTATCTTTAAACGTTTATTTTGACAACTGCATGAAAAAAGACATGGTGTAACTTCCCTCCACCATTTTTGTTGTTGCAAGCTCTGGCTGGAATTTTAATTATTAATATTATTATTTTCCACAAAAGCTGGATTTCAATGATTTTGTTCATACTTATCTTGGTGGAGAAATTCCCTTGCAAATATTATTGATTAAAAAATGATTGTGGTTTGAATATTGTTTTGTTTTTTCTGGAAAAAAGACGGAATACATGTTTATTCGATGGTTATAATGATGTCAACCCAAGCTTAATTATTTCATGGGTGAAATGTACCGTATTTGTTGTTCACTTCCAAATGACCACTGCTGTATTTATGGTTCCAATTGTTTCAATCATTTACAAAAACTTCTTACTTAGACTTATTTAGTTTGTTAGCTCGGCTATATTCATTCAGTTGTTCCTGCCACAGAAAACCATTGTTGTTGCTCTTCTTTGATATTTTATCCCTGTTCATCGCTGATTACTTTGAAGTTGATCATAAGTTAGTTCACATATAGAATCCTTTAGAATCCCTCAATATAGCAGTAGCTTTCAAACGAACACAGTAACAGATAGAGTAGCCAAAGCCCCACTAGAAAACAAGAGGTGATTATTTTGGTTGTTTTAGGTCCACCGAGCTCTCCCAAAGTGTTAGGTAGTTTCCTTCGGATCATCAGGACTGTGATGGCAATCACGGCAAAAATGCTGTATATGGTAACTGAGAAGGCCAATGATCCTGGCTTCACTTCAAATACTTCACCCTTGGCCGCCCAATAGATGGCGGCTGCCGACCATGCCAAGCCGATACCAAGGAATACATTGACAGCGTTGCTACCAGTCACATTGCCAACTGAGGCATCTGCATATTTGTCTCCGACAGCGGCCGTCTTGCTAGCAAATGTATCTTTGAAGAGAACGGAAGAGAAATAAAAAATATAAAAGACACAGACAATTGAGAATCACAAGGATTATTAGAATAATATTTGAAATGAAAAACAGCATATCAAATGTTACAAATGTTGACAACTATTACATCCACACATTCAAATATTCTTGGAGAGTTTAACCACATGGCAAAGTAATTTAGGCATTACTGCAGACTGCAGACTGCAGTCTCTTGTACATTACTCATTTTCCCAGAATACAAAAACATCACATATTCTGATCAATCAGTAGAGGCTCTGTCTTCAAATCTATTTTACACGTGTAACCATATGTAATTTCTATGCTAGTAAAACATTGTGGATACGTTGTTATATGACTGATCAGCCTAATAGGGTGATTATGGTATATACATGTTGCGCTGTGAAACAGTTCTATACTTTGACATCAAGGAGCGCATGTGATGTGACTTGGAAAATAGTTCTGATTGTATTGTACCATACCCAGTGTTTATTTGTCACATTGATGAGTGACCTATTATTTGTTCTAATTAATCTGTTTATTTTGATTGTTGTCGCGTGATTTATTCACATTATTAATCAATTTGGGATAACTGGTCACGCGCTCGCGGATTGACAGAAGGGGTAAGGGGAAACCATGCGTGAGAGGAGGACAATTCACGAACGTGTGGACACGGTGGTAAAACTGAAAGTCGCTTATTAAAAGGGCACTTTCATCGTTGGAAAGTTGCTAAATTGAAGCTGTGGGTACTAAAAGTGTGAGACGACATCACTCTGAATTGTAGCGGACGTTTTTCCGCGAGAATATTCGCCCAGAGTTTATCTGCCGTGACACTGTCGCTAGTGACCTTTAACATATATCATATTAGTCTTATTCTTGAACAATTGTTGTGGTGTGTGACGCTTCATTGCATTACCGGTAGTTTAGTTATCCAAAGATCACATCAGTCGCCCTGTGCTACGTTTCTAAATTAATTTGGGGACTAGTGTCTTTTGTCAACTTGCTGACCAGAGAACCTACCTTTAATACACATACATTACCCACATCAGACACAACACAGTTTGACAACTTTAGGCGATTTAAAATATAACCGCTTCAATGTTTGATAAATTCAGAAACCAATGAGAACACTATCATAGGGCACACTTCAAATCGTTGTTGGAAGGAGAGAAGTATGAATATGATTTGCATAGGTGATTTACACAGACTGCTCTGATATGTAAATCAACCAGAACCTCTACACATACATCTGATAAATTATTCAGTCATCACACTGATGCTGTGTTAACCTTTTCACCACCAGACTTTCTCGTCCAAATTTGTTCTGTACTTTTTTCTCATATTCTTCAATATTTCTGGAAATGAACCCTAACTTTGCAGGCAACAGATAATGTTTGAGTCAATTTACAGTTTTTACTACACAAAATTGGCTGTTTTTGTTCAAAACTTCTGAAGGAAAGTGCAGACTATAAACAGGACTTCATTTTGTAAATTTGTGATGAAAAGAGGGAACTGCAAAATTCATGTGCCTATTTCTGAGATAAAAGAAATAAATAGAAACCATACCTGGCACACTGGTACCCAATGCAACAAATGAGATAGCGGTGACTGTGTCCTTCAGTCCGACGGTACAACCGAAATGTGACGCTAAATCACCAATTACAGCAGTTAATAATCCAATCATTAAAATAGACACGGTAAAGCACGCCCAGCCACCCCAGATGTCTGTAGGGGGCACAAACGCAAATAAAATCTTCCAGAAAATAGACAGGAAATGCATCACATAGTCAGAGCATGATGGGAGTTTTTCTTCACCATCTTCATCTTCATCCCCTGGGAAAGAGAATAAAAGTAGAATTTCATTTTTTTAAGGTGTGCTCAAAAATGCCACAACATCAATCTACGAATTTGATGACCAAATTCATCCATCTCATACTCACCTGAGCTAACAGTTACAGCCTCCACGAACTGTTCCCTCCAGGATGACGTACCGACCACCAACGATAAGTTGGCTTTCTTAATCAGCTTATCAACAGTGTTCTGGAAAAAAAAATGAAATTGCATGAAATGTACATGCACCTATCAATAAAATATCATTTACAAAAACCGATATCTCTAAAGTGCCTAGTAATTATTTTGGTTTTGACGAAAATATTTTTTTTAAATTCTTAGAATTAATCAGTGCAAGTGTGGACACAGGCCGTAATATTTTAAAAATCGCTGGATTACGTAAATTCTCTGAAAATTATGATATCAAACTAGTAACTGCCATACAAGACATAAAATAAGACAATTAATATGATATTCATACAGAGAATTCTATTAAAGGATGGTTGTCATAGCGTTGGGTTGTGTACGACAAGTGTCATATAGCTACATGAACAATGCGTGTTAAATACAATGTTAACAGGAAACTAGAACATGCATTGAATGACGAACACCGCCCCTTAACGTTTCGCAGTGCTGACTACAATCCTAATCACTGGCATGATAATCATTTCTACTGAAGGAAATTACCCACACAGACATCAGCCTCCAGAAGTCACTATTAAACTGACCTCGTTTTGACCTAGAGAGGAACTAGGTCCTGATTAATCTAAAGCTTTTACCCTCAATGTTAATCCCAAGTAAATCTCAGTTTACAACCATAATTATTATCTGTCAATCAGTATTACAATATCCACAGCTGCAACAATATCTCTTTGTGTCTTAAATTAAAACTTTAAATAAAGGAGTGGGAAATTTAATATTAAATAAACTAGAGTAATCAACACAGAGACCCATTATATTGATATATTACAATAAAACAGGTTCAAACAGCTAAATATAATCTTTTACAATCATATTACAATCTTATCATTCTTAAATCCATGAAATTAATTAATGCTAAGCCACATTTTACACACAAAATTCCTGAATATTTGCTTGTTTATTTCTTTGGAAATCTATAAATTATAACAGTTATACATTCTGTTGGTAATAAGGTTCAAACTGAGCGTAGAAATTTCAAGAATAATGGATAAAATGTCAAAATTATCATTTTAATAAATCGTGTAATATATAATATACACTTTTGGATTTATTACATTGTTTCTGGATGAGAGAATTTATTTTGCTGTTGTACCTGAAATTAAGTAATTTCAATTACTTAAAACATTTTAAAATATACTAATCCAAATTTTAATTTTGTTAAGCAGGTTCAAAGCAAATTAAAAATAACCTGTCATGTTTGTCATTCTTACATTATATCATACAATCAGAATACCGCAATAAATTAAAAAAATTGGGGTCATCGGACAAGAGTTTGAAATAACATAGAAAATGATCAAAATTGTAATTTTCACACTGGTTTCTATGGTTAGATTATTCATTCATATCTCAAAGTTTTGCTAGTGTCATATGGGATGAAATATTTGTATATTATTATTGATGTGAAATCATTTCCAAGGCGATACTTGTTTTCCATTATATAGAAAGGGAGGGTTTCTCCCACAATGCATTGCATATATGTGCAGTAACATGCTCAGTAGTGCAAAATTTGAATTCAACTCGAAAGGACTTGAGCAATATCTTCCTATTTCACAACACACTGTTATGACATCTTGTGACTAAATTGCTAACTTCTACACAAAGCTAATTTTATATTGCAGAAACAGAAGCTACCATTCCCACCCCTCCACAATCGAGCACTAATTTGCAGCCAACGGAGTCACAGTTTCTGATTGATCATCGCATGCTGTTCAATTGAATTTGCATAAAACTCATCTTTACCTTGAATTCTGTACTCTCCAAGATTTTTACTTCACATTTTATCAAATCGCCAAGTCGGGGCTTTCCCATTTCAGCAACACGTTTTTCATCCTCGGTCATGTGATTACTTCCGCTGTTCTCTTTGTCTCCGTATGCCGAATCTTCATCGTCACTTCCTAATTTACAGCAGGCAACAGAAAATACAATATATAATAGTAAAACCTCACATTTATCATGATTTCTACCATTTACAAGACACCAAGAATAGATCAGAAGTTGTGCAAATGATATTACCAGTTCGCCATTAAGTTAGTTACAACATTAGACCAAAATAACTCAATTCAATGCATCTTCTCTAACTATATATTTGCTTTGTTGAGAAAGTAAGCACATTTCATTCCAAAACAGGTTGATTTCCAATAATTTTATTCAAAGAGTCATTGGCATTGGAATCAAATTACATTGGTCTGTGGATGTATCTACATTTCTGTGATATGCCCTGTGAAATCTAAATAAGGTTAGAATAGAAAGGTGTAAATATGATGATGATGATTTATCAACACTCAAACAAAGAAGTCTGCCATGTTTGTTTGTTTTTCACTTTGCTCCTCAGATTTTTGCATACATTGTGAAGCATCTGAGGCGGTAACTGAGGGGTTCGTTTTCAGTATGAACGCCGCCATTTATTCTGCTGAAAATTTGAATTAATCAAATTTAGCAGCGTTTTTCCATAATTTGATTGATAATTTTAGACTTGTAGATATCATTGTCTACAGGAACCTATCAAAATGTTTGAAAAAAAAAATAGGGACAAAATTTCAGAAAGGTTAATTTTACGAAACGTGACAAACTAATACGTTTTAACGATTTAAGAAAGTTAAAAAGTATGTAAAGTTGATAATAAAACAGATGACATCTCATCAATGACATAGGAAGTATTTCCAGAGAATTGTGGGAAAGATCAAATTTCCAGGAACGAGGTACACCTGTTACAGCTGGTATTTTCACATGTTTTTGGCTGGAATCGTCGTGCCCAGCTTTGTAAACCAATATGGCAAGTATTCTGTTAGGCCTACGTGCGGATGTTGGTTATGTACAGATTTATTGAAATTAAAGGTGACTATATTACAATTAATTGTACATAGATTTATACAGAACTTAATAGAATCTCTAGATACATGTATTGTATGTGCATGTGAAATACGGTATCACTGATTATTCACTGCCAAAAATCAAGTCATAATGTTGTCCAGTCTTAGTATGATCTTTTCTCAATTATTTCCAAATTTTGGTGAAAAAAAGACCACTCGTTGATTATAAGAAGCTGATGATGACGATGAAACAGAAAGCACCAAAAAGAGGATTCAAGCTGCCTTAATTGTCCCAACAAATTAAAAAAAAACCTGAAGGAAAATGCCACATGCAGTAACAACCATGAAAGAGATGACCATTTCTTAAAGTTAAATTAAAAATTATCTCAAAATAATTCAACTATGAAGACAGCACAAGTGTACACTTAAATATTTAAAAAAATAAAACGTATAATCTTCACAAATTTCAAATCATGAATTCCAGTCGACTGCATAGTTACTGTAAATCGCCAAATCACTCTAGATGGCTCACTACATATTTCTTTCTCCAGACAGAGAAAGAAAGAGAGGAGGAGCTATCTAAAAAAAACGATAAAACATGAGATGACCTAATTCATAACAACGCTACATTTTATGCAGCAGTTATTTTTAGGACGCATCACCATGACACTTTTACGAGTAATTCCATTTTCATTTCTTTCCCCATTTTGCTCTCCCCGATTCTTTAATTTATTCATGGGCAATTAATTCCAGCGACAGTTACATGAGCCAGAGATGATTGGAGCGGTTATTTGATCTGTAACGTTATCACAAGAGATGACATTTCTTAATGTCATTTTTTAGAGTAAATCTTAACGGTTGGCCGATATCAATTCGTAAGATTTCCCAAATTGAATTCTTTGATACAATAATATTAACGTACATCTTCCTCAATGTCCATTAGACAACGATAACATCATGACAGATTAAAACCAAAGATATTTTTAGTTGAAGTGATTCTGCCCTGAATCTGTATGCAGCGTGGCGGCTGCTGTTTAACAATGTGCTGCATGAGAAAACTGCCTCGTATTAAATTAACATTTGCCGGGTCCTTTCACGTTTTGTAACTTGGGAATGGCCGTGCATCCTTAGCATCCCAAGTAAGACTAACAACAATTAAAGCTTATTGTAAAAATGTCAAGAAAGCAAAACATTTGTTTGTTTTTAATTTTCTTTTTTTTTTAGGCATGCCCTCTAGTGGTGACCTTAGATGACCCAAAATGTTCAGGATGTAAATTTCAATTACCCAGTAGCCAATTAGTATTTTTTGAATTGCACCACACTCTAATTCCATCACCCTCCCATACTATAATCAAAAATTTTTTAGCAGGGGGTTATCCCAGCTTAAAGACACATAATAACAGGTGATAACACGCTGACAAGACCAGAAAAATTCAAACAATTAGGTCAAAATTCGAGAAATGAGGTCAAAGTTCAAATCTGGTCATAACTGCTCTCTGCTAGGCAGCTGTGTGAAAATATGGAAGTACCACTCACGCCATTACAAGCATTCATTGCATATTTTACAGCCAGATATTCATATTACCTTCTCTGGTTGCACACTACATAATTACTCATTAGCTCTGATACTTGCAGCTACTCCTAGGCAAACCACAGCTATCACCTAACCAATCAATTAATTGGAACATTTTCCCCTTCTTATATTGCGACCCTGCTTACAGTTTTTTTAATTTTTATTTTCAAAGAATGCAAACAGAAATGCGTAAATTATGTGTAACTTCAAGGAAGAGATTTTAAGACAGCAAGGTTACACATTTCTCTGTTATTTCTATGTCATTAATTGGTACCCAGCATAGACGAAACAAAACTTTTTGATACAAAATAAGAATGACAAGGGAGAATTAAGAATCAGACTTGAGCAGAGGAGATCAATGTTTCAATGGCAATAGCAGCCATCATCTACCAGAGTTTTTTTTTTTTTTAATAAAGCCAGCAACGATTCCGAGATCAGCACAACCACTGACTGACTAGTTTTAATGAAGAAGTATCCTCATACTTCACCTCTGACACAGACGGTATTTCGTTTCACAAATAGACATCACAGTAAAATTATATATGCAGAAAACCTAATACATGTGCATGTTTTAACAGTCTAAAAAATTGCACTATGACATCTCTACAGCAACATCTCGCATATCAATTTCATTATCGGCAAAAACTTCTTTGAAAATTTGGTCCCTGCAATCAATATGGTGAATAATTGCTTGTCATTGTAGGTAATTTGTCGAGTATCAGTGAATCTCCTAAGTTTTATCGCAGTATTTATAAACTTGATAGCTCATGTGAATAAGTACTGATAGTTTGTATGCCATTCCAGGAACTAAGTTTACTAATGGGAAGAGGAAAACAAGTTTAAATCAACTGATGGTCAACTGATGGTGAAGTAAACTCAATTCCACTGAAATTGGAGCTTGTCACTAAGGAAATCTTTTCTCAAAAATACAGTAAATTAATTTCAATAGGGAATGAACAATATAATCACCCTTTACAGTGTGGGGCTGTGCTGAAAGTCTGCCCCTTTAATAGACACTGCAACCAAGCATCTAGATATCATTACCACTTGAACTTGAAGTTGGACAAGTACACGTTAAAGAAGAAACCAATCCCAATAACAGCATCTGAAAATCTCGTTTCTTTTCACATTTACAGAGGTCAAATTATCAGCCAAGTCAGAAACACTTAATTTTACTCATCTTTGTTAAACTATGCTATTAATCTGCACTGAAGGACGATGATTTGCTAAGCAGAAGTATGAAGTATATATTAATTTTGGAGTAACAGAAAACAACAAACTATGTGACTGGAAACACTATGCATGGTGCTACATACTTTCCCTGTTGAGATGAATGAAGTCCATTCAGAGGGGATATCTTCCCATGTTCTATTTATAGAATCCTAATATGGGATGGTACCATCCATTATGTGGATTATCATAAGATACCCAGGTACTGTAAAATGACTAAATTTTCATTGGGTTTAAATTTCGCTGATTTACCATTTTTGGCTTATTCAGTGGGTTTTAAATTCACGGTTTTATCATTTAGATAATGTGTTCTATGCTAAATTTTACATATTCACT
Organism: Saccoglossus kowalevskii; assembly: GCF_978046115.1. Lineage (NCBI taxonomy): Eukaryota > Metazoa > Hemichordata > Enteropneusta > Harrimaniidae > Saccoglossus > Saccoglossus kowalevskii. The sequence continues at coordinate 17,932,267 of NC_140642.1, forward strand.
GGGTTTTAATTTAGCGCATTTTCCAGTCAGCGAAATAAGCGAAATTAAAACCCAGTGAATAATTAACCCTTTTACAGTACATCCTTTGCTAGTGAAATACGATCCGTGTAGGTGTCTGCCACCTGTTTTGAATACAGTTGCATTGCACTGAACACTGCCATCAATGAAGCTGAACAAATACATGCTATTTTCTACACCATTTTTTTCGTCTTCTTAAATTGTTATTATTCAAGTCACTTACAGATGGTGGCCATTAAAATAAAATGTTAACATTCAATAGAGTAAAATGTTTTAAATCGCACCTATATATAGAATCAATCTCCTCCTACGCTTTGCATATCAATAATCTCCATTATAAAATGTAGGGGATGAGGAAAAGTATCATTTTCTGTGATTTTAGTTGCCAAAAATGTATGGTAATATTAAAATGTAATGCTGACAAACCTGATGACATGCCAGCAACTAGAAATCCCCAGTGGATTTTTTTTTTTTTTATTTCAAGCCTTGAACTTTTAACTCTCAGGTGTAATTAGATTTTAGCTCGCAGTTTAAGGTAATAATACAATTTAATCTCAGATTTTGAACCTGCTTTTGTTGATGTTGACATTAAATGTACATTTTAAAAGTATGAAAACAAATACCTGAATCGTATCAAATCATTCCTTTATCACTACTTACTTTACTCTTTTGAGCATCATCCATAAAATGTCAATTTTTTTTATCAAATTCTAGAAGTAATGTCACATTTTTTTGCTGTTTGGTCCAAAATTAAAAATGAATTCAGTGAAAATGATGAAAAAAGCAAATTAATTGACACAAATTATATTTCATATAAAGATTAAATGTTTTAAAAAAACACTTTTTTTATCTCTCGTCTCAATATCTCTTCAATGTAAATAACACACGTGACAAATAAGAATCCCAATAATACACTCTAGACAGTATTACTCACAACAATATTTTAGTGTCAGAAAACAGAAAACAAAAACTGAAGTAGTGAACACGCAAAGAACGCAGTCAGTGACCCAGAGTCATCCTGGATATTAAAATCTCTCAGTGTATATATTGTATGTATTACCCATAGTTTTTGATGTACACTATAAAACTTGTTTATGACCCAAGAGTCACAGATCAGCGGCCCGAGAAGCGGACCACTAAAAATAATTTAACCACAAGGGTCACTGCGATTGTTACATGTTTTGTAGTTTTCAACCTACAGTTCTATGATTGCAGAAATTCATATTACTGAGTGCTGCTCTGGAAATAAATAAACTTCACAATTCAGCGGAAATAACTATTTGGTGCATAAACACGGACAAACATGATAATGAAATTATCTACCTGTATAAAATCAATTTAATAAATAAGCAACTAAACTTTTGAAATATAACCTACACTATGATGTTTGTCCAAAACAATTATTTGAGCCACGAATTGCTTGTGAATTTTCTGCAACCATAAAACGTAATAAAACAGTATGTATAAATATAAGAAAATGAGTTATGACATTGTTATCACAGACGGTGAATAGACTGCCACAAAAGCAATAAAATGTGATTGTAATTCAAATAACATCATACCCACCTTTACCGAATAAGTGAAATTTCTTACTCTTAGGGACTTTTGGACAAAAAGAAAAAAAACATTGGATCTAAAGTGAACACAAACATGTAAGGATTGGGGGGGGGGGGGGTGTACATGCATGGTATAACAGCTATAAATATTAGAGTATCAACTAACTGAAAATCAATGGCAGGTAATACAGTCACAAGTACATAGCTATATTTTGTTGCATGCTTTCATCGTATGTGCGCTGCAACAGCACTAAGCCCAGGCATGAACTTTCATTCAAAATGTGTCCATTTGTGGAAGAATGAAACAGAAAAATGATTAATTCAATTTCCAAACACTTAAATTTATCCAATCTCCAACCGAAAATGTGTATTAATTAAATTTATTTCTATTCATTCTTCTGAAAATGATCACAGTGAAAATTGATCTCAAGTAAACGACTTAGTCAATTTTCGTGATTTAAAAACTTGTATTTGCAAGATATGGTATCATCAATTACCAACAAATAGCATGTATGCAAAAAGCTGCAATAGAATTCTAGTCTACGCTCGGACGCAATTTTAAAGTCCTGGTTTGATTTATAAGCATTGATTACCTTGTCCTCTCTTGACCAACCTAGGCTCTCCAAGCTCCACGTAGAAATTTTCATTTTTCTCATATTCTTCATCATCAATAATCTTTACGTTTATGAATTTACTAAAAATAACAAAGAAAAGAAAAAAACATTATTTATAACTCATCTTACTCTCACAATTAATAAAAAAATAACAAACATATACCTGTGAATTTTTGTTTTACTATTTACCTTGACTTAAATATTCATAAAATGACTCACAAAGTTTCAACTAAACATGACCACCTGCACGTGTAATTGCGGACGGACAGACGGTTGGACAGACGAATGGACAGAGAAACTGTTTTGAGCCTTCTTGGCCGTCTGACATGTCAGTTATTAGGATAGATAACACTTGGGTTTGTCAAGTCTACATGTGTGTGTGTGTGTATGTAATAAAGAAAATAAACTAAAGAGTTTTCTTTTCCCCTGAATGTAAGCAAAAACAAATACCACCAGTGTTTGTTATTCACAGGGCAAGCTCACAACTAATGGAGCTAATGATCGTCATTGACAGTGAGGGACATTGAACTAAAATCAATTTCCAGTGTACTCGTACAAGCAGTATGCACACAGGATAGTGTCTCTACAAGCCTGCCAGGAGGCACTCTGGGTGATTATTTCACCAAACGAAAATTAAGCTTCTCTTTGATGTACTCTCATGAAAATGATAATAATCATAGCTTGCTTAATTATTATTATTATAGTAATTTTATCAAGTGAAAAATATCTGATACTTTTTAATTTTTTTTATAAAGGAGACGATATTTTATTTCAAATTTTCATCACCTGGGAACTACGTCAAGTTTTTGAGTAAATATATACATGCAGATGATAAATAATTAATTAAATTGCTGCAATTTAATTAGAGTACAATAAGTAAATCACATTATCACAGTGCATTATAATTCAGAAAATTGCAGTGAAACTCAATCAGGGCAAACTAAAACGAAAAACTACTATGATAGTTAATATAATTTTTATTACAGTTGTAAACTCCACACGTTTCACAGACTATACAAAATATAGTCAATAATGCCAAAACCATTTCCTTAAGACAAAAACAGCAGCCTTTTTGTGCAGTTAAATATATCTGTTATAACATGATGATACATGTACATCGAGAACAGCTGAAACAGACATGAGCGATATTGAATTACAATCGCAGCAATGTTGCACAACAGAGAGAAAAAAATATATTCATAATTTATGCATAGTTTATGCATAGTTTATGAAGATATGATGTCTTAACAACGACCTAACTGTGAGAATATGTTCGTTACATGGTAGAAGTCGAGGAAAAGTGTACATGATGCAAAATCTTAACACTGTCTACAATATTTCACAAGTGTATTAATTGCGGTTAGTTTATTATACTCCCCGGCAACCATTATTCATTTCTAAATTTAGTCATTTATATCATCCATGATTAATGAGCCTGAACTTTAGTCTCAAACATAATCCGCTCATATTTGTAATATCAGACTGTGTGTCACGTGCAGTTTTACAAGATTTGTAACAATATCAATAAAATATCTGAGAAATAATGACGTGATTTTATGAATAAAGTAATATTATTCAAGTCACTGTTGTCAACAAGCAACATGCATGTCAAGAAACCAAGCTTGTATCCATAGAAACCATTTTGCCATTTCATTTTTAACTCACACGGGCGGCCATTTAAAAATTATAAAGGCAGTCACGTAATTCAAAGCTAATGAAAGCATTTTTACACAAACATTAGCACAGAGACTGCTGCAACATGTCCATTTCCTGATTTTCAAAGTATTACTTGTCTACGGTACCGGTGCAAAGTCATTTGTATTAAAATTACAAGTATATGTGTCAGAATACATTGATCTGTACAATAGTTTCCAACTACGGTAATATATTTTTTTTTTAAATTAAATGTCAAATCTGTAGAAGAAAAAAAAGGAGGAATTTCTGATGTCCATACAAAAATATATATTATCAACAGCCCTTTAATTAATTTTCTAATGCAATAATGAACAAATACAGTATTTGAAAAATAAAAAATAAAAAACATAGCCACAACAATATATTATTAAACAATCAAATTGGCTGTACATGCACAAATCCTGCATTACAGATAATTTATTATAAACGTATCAGAATGTACCACCTTTGAGTCACTAAGTTAGACATGATAAGAATGCCCCCCCCCCTCTCCCATTTGGATTCATATCAATATTGTAGACTGAATTGAAGTTAACATAAACTAATAATTATATTTTAATAGCCAATATCTGCTGTTACTAAAAATAAACATGCATTACATAGGCCTGGGTAATTGATGATACATGTAGTCATATACTTAAGAATGACATCTCAATTGACCACAACCTGCTACTGATTTGTCCTAGGATAAACAAGTATGTATATTTAGCATTAAATACATAAAGTTGACCTTGCTTTGAACCAAGAAAATGTTAATATAAATAAAGTTTAGAAAGCTGTCATAAACATGTCAGAGTTGCTCAGCAAGCTGTGAAGTAAACTGATATTTCTACTTCATGTGTATCAATATCAGTGCATAGGTGGAAGAAAAGCGACAGTAAGCATGACTGGTTCGTCCCTGACAGGAGCTAGCCTAGACCCTGAGTGAATGGTTTCTGACAGGAATATGCCTAGTCTCTGAGAAATTGGTTTCTGACAGGAGCATGCCTAGGCTATGAGAGAATGGTTTCTGAAAGGAGCATGCCTAGGCCCTGAGTGAATTGTTCCTGAAAGGAGCATGCCTAGGCGCTGAGTGAATTGTTCCTGAAAGGAGCATGCCTAGGCTCTGAGTGATAGGTTTCTGACAGGAGCATGCCTAGGCTCTGAGAGAATGGTTCCTGAAAGGAGCATGCCTAGGCTCTGAGAGAATGGTTTCTGACAGGAGCATGTCTAGGCTGTGAGAGAATGGTAACTGACAGGAGAATGCCTAGGCTCTGAGTGATAGGTTTCTGACAGGAGCATGCCTAGGCTCTGAGAGAATGGTTTCTGAAAGGAGCATGCCTAGGCTCTGAGTGATTGGTTTCTGACATGTGCATGCCTAGGCTCTGAGTGATTGGTTTCTGACAGGAGCATGCCTAGGCTGTGTGTGAATGGTTTATGACAGGAGCATGCCTAGGCCATGAGTTATTGGTTTATGGCAGGAGCATACCTATGCCATGAGTGATTGGTTTCTGACAGGAACATGTCTAGGCCCTAGTTGAATGGTTTCTGACAGGAGTGTTGCGAAGGCCCTGAGTGAATGATTTCTGACAGGAGCATGCCTAGGCCCTAGTTGAATGGTTTCTGACGGGAGCATGCCTATGGTTCTGAGTTGATGGTTTCTGACAGGAGCATGCCTAGGCCCTGAGTGATTGGTTTCTGACAGGAGCATGCCTATGCTCTGAGTTGATGGTTTCTGACAGGAGCATGTCTAGGCGCTGAGTGAATTGTTCCTGAAAGGAGCATGCCTAGGCCATGAGTGTAGTTTATAAATAAATAAACGCTGCTCGGACTGATAAATATGATATATAGAAGATAATATTTGGTAATCGTAGTCATAAATAACTATTAAAAATAGCTATTTTTAATAGTTATTTGGGACTACGATTACCAAATATTATCTTCTATAGGCCCTGAGTGATTGGTTTCTGACAGGAGCATGCCTAGGCATTGAGTGATTGGTTTCTGACAGGAGCATGCCTAGGCTTTGTGTGAATTATTTCTGACAGGAGCATGCCTAGGCATTGAGTGAATTATTTCTGACAGGAGCATGCCTAGGCCATGAGTGATTGGTTTCTGACAGGAGCATGCATAGGCATTGAGTGAATGGTTTCTGACAGGAGCATGCCTATAAGGTCCTGAATGAATGATTTCTGACAGGAGTATGCCTAGGCCCTAAAAGAATGGTTCTTTACAGGGACATTACTAGCTCTGACAGAAAAATATAAGAAAACATAGTTGAACTCTGGTGACCTTGCCCTTTGTTATATAATATAATTCCCTTTATCATAGTTTGTTTCAATATAAATATGCATTGTCATAATTAATTTTGAATACAAACAAGTTTTGGGGTTGAACCAACAGTGGGGAATCAGTCTACCGAAAATAGTGCTTATATTGATTTTCAAAATTTTTCCCTTATTATACCTTTCCCTTCCATCTTTGATGGTACGGGCAAGGTAAAAATATTTACCTGAACATTACTAGCTCTGACAGAAAAATATAAGAAAAAATAGTGCAATACAGTGATGACATGTATTTCTATACATTGGCTGATGCTGATGATACAACTAAACAAAAGTGTGACAACTGTGCAAGACTGTCTACAAGAATAACAAGACACAAATGTCACAATCCCAATTATTTAATTATAAAATACTCATGTTAAAATAATACATGGAACATCTGCTAACCATTGATTTAATATGTACTCTATGTTGGTACAACTCATCATAAAGTTATTTCCTTTAATCTGATAACTGAAAACATTCATTGACCCAGGTCCAAAATCTTAGAGTACACATGTGAAACCAAACTATGTCTCATACATGCTCAAGAAACTGCATTCATAAATCTGAGTAAACCTTGATGTACCTTTAATAACAACTTGACTTCTTTGTTAATTCAGGTCTTTGTATATTACCAGGACCTGGGTTTGTTTCAGTATCACCACTATAATTCCCATCAAAATGTAGCCCTCACATATCCTTCTACAGTTTCCACTGAGATTTGTAATGGTACGACCCATCTGTCACTGATTCAGATCAAGGTCATGACCAGGTCATGACATCACTGAAAACCCTAGCATTACAATCTAAGCTAATTGTTTATTCTGAGCATGCTCAGTTGTTCTCTCAGTGGTGTTGAGAGCGGTAGTTTTGAATGAGAATCATGAAAAAGACCCAATTAGGATTTTCAGATCTGGAAAAAAAAATTACGTGCATATCCGGCAGATACTTGTTCATCAACCTGCCAAGTTTCAACGATATCTGATGCAGAATTTCTGAGAAAATGTTAGAGACATCACAGACGAAAAATTGAAATAAGAATTAATAGTCCGCCACAAGCTTGTCACTAGATAGAAATAAAATATTGACAATGCCTCGGATATTCTTTGCTAGATGAATTCACTAATGATATTTGCCAAGCCAGTCGAGAGCGGCCCATTTGCTCCTAGATTTTAAGATATTGAATCGTAGTAGATGGACACACCAATGCATATATTTCTCTTAAACAGAACCGTATAAAAGTGAAATTAAATCCACTTGTTACTATGCAATAGTGGCTGCAGATGATATTACTAGTATTACCTATCAATGTCTAAAGCAAATATCTAACACAAGACTGAGATGAAAAGCACTTATTGTGTACATGTGGGACAAGACAAAATAGCAGTACAAAGCTGTGTTTTTTTAATACGTGTTGTAATTTAGGTGAAAGAATTACAGTATTATGATAAGCAATTCAAGACAAGGACACTTTGATGTAAACAGCAACTGCAATTTTTACAAGAAATCATTAAACTATGAATTAGAAAACAGGGATGAAAATTGGAACAAGCAGCCTGTCGGCTGAGATAGCTCCGCTGTTAGCAATGCACATGGCAATTAAAGAACAGAAGATATCATTAGAAAATGAACAAATCTGAGAGAGGTCCACATGTAGTACCTATATGTATAATATATCAAAGCAATTGAACTTGCGGTTTTCAACAAGAAGTCGAAAATATCACTTTTTACCAAAAATTACAAAAATATTCATCAAAATTAGAGAATTAAAGATATCATTATGAAATGAACAAATCTGAGAGAGGTCCACATGTAGTACCTATATATGTAATATCAAAGCAATTGGACTTGCGGTTTTCAACAAGAAGTCGAAAATATCACTTTTTACCAAAAATTACAAAAATATTCACCAAAATTAGAGAATTAAAGATATCATTACAAAATGAACAAATCTGAGAGAGGTCGACATGTAGTACCTATATATGTAATATCAAAGCAATTGGACTTGTGGTTTTCAACAAGAAGTCGAAAATATCACTTTTTACCAAAAATTACAAAAATATTCACCAAAATTAGAGAATTGAAGATATCATTACAAAATGAACAAATCTGAGAGAGGTCGACATGTAGTACCTATATATGTAATATCAAAGCAATTGGACTTGCGGTTTTCAACAAGAAGTCGAAAATATCACTTTTTACCAAAAATGACAAAAATATTCACCAAAATTAGAGAATTAAAGATATCATTACAAAATGAACAAATCTGAGAGAGGTCCACATGTAGTACCTATATATGTAATATCAAAGCAATTTCACTTGCGGTTTTCAACAAGAAGTCGAAAATATCACTTTTTACTAAAAATGACAAAAATATTCACCAAAATTAGAGAATTGAAGATATCATCATGAAATGAACAAATCTGAGAGAGGTCTACCCAAGGTACATATACACCAAGTATCAAAGCATTCAGGCTTGTAGTTTTCAAGAAGAAGTCGAAAAAGTAAAACATTGACACGGACGACGGACGACGGAGAACGACGACGACGACGGACGACGACGGACAATCACTCATATGATAAGCTCCGCTCGACAAAGTCGACAGCAGAGCTAAAAACTGACGCTGAGACCAAAATTATCGCATTGATCAGATCACATGACCTTTTACTAATAAAACTACTTTTATTACCAACAATGATAGTTTGATTTACAGCACACATGTGCACTTCTTGATTGGATAGTACAGGTAATTCATGCTTAAATCGCGTAGTATAATCACATTTCATAATAAAAAATAAAATAAACAACTACCTAACTACATGTAACTACTTCACATGATGGCTGAATTCAAACAAATTCTACAAATTCGGTACTCACTTACCGGTACTCACTACATTTTGTACAAATAAATTCTCTTCTTGCGTGAAGTAAATTTTCTGAGTACACACAGTCTGTGTGTTAAATTACGGTTACAAAATTTAGTAACCATGGTTAAATTTTATTTATTCGTAGACACGTGACCTTTTGCGGCCAATGGCGGCCTGCCTAATCATATAACACTGTCGAAAAACATCAAAGAGGTTTCACAGAATCAAAGAGAGAGTTATTTTGTCAGTTGTATTCATGACAATATCTTATATTTCAATATGACATGATGATTCAATGGTGCAACGCAGGGTTTATTTGTCCACACGCTTTAACATATAAACTCAATTGACTTAACCCGATACCGAATTGATTTTAACTGATATAGCATTTAATTCAACACGATGCTGTATTGATTCAAACTTTTACACCATTGATTCAAACTTGTAGAGAATTGACTCAACCTAATACAACATTGATTCAAACTGATATAGTGTTGATTCATATCGTTGGAACCCATGCATGTTTTAGTTTATGTTAGAACCTTTATGATTATGTCATTGTTACATTTGGATACAATGGATATCATTCAGCCAATCGCATGGTTTACCCCTCAAATATCGTTATTGTTACAATCTGTCACTTTTCCTGATTGTGCCACCATCTTGTTATCTCTTGGTTTTTGGAATAAAACTATCGTATGGTCAACTAATTCTCATGACTGAGTGAATTGCCTGAGTCGACCGTAGACGTTCCCAAATAGATTGTGTCTATCCCCACAAATCAACTCAATGTAGCATTGATTCAAACTGATATAGCAATGATTCAAACTGATATAGCAATGATTCAAACTGATATAGCAATGATTCAAACTGATATAGCAATGATTCAAACTGATATAGCAATGATTCAAACTGATATAGTAATGATTCAAACTGATATAGCAATGATTCAAACTGATACAGCATTGATTCAAGCTGATATAGCAAAGATTCAAACTGATATAGCAATTATTCAAACTGATATAGCAATGATTCAAACTGATACAGCATTGATTCAAACTGATATAGCAATGATTCAACCTGATATAGCATTGATTCAACTCAATGCAGCATTGATTCAACTCAATACAGCATTGATTCAACTCAATGCAGCATTGATTCAACTCAATGCAGCATTGATTCAACTCAATGCAGCATTGATTCAACTCAATGCAGCATTGATTCAACTCAATGCAGCATTGATTCAAACAGATACAGCAATGATTCAAACAGATACAGCAATGATTCAAACAGATATAGCAATGATTCAAACTGATATAGCAATGATTCAAACAGATATAGCAATGATTCAACCTGATATAGCAATGATTCAAACTGATATAGCAATGATTCAAACTGACACAGCATTGATTCAAACTGATATAGCATTGATTCAACTCAATGCAGCATTGATTCAACTCAATGCAGCATTGATTCAAACTGATATAGCAATTATTCAAACCGTCACAACACTGAATCAAACTGATACAGCATTGATTCAAACCGATACAGCATTGATTCAAACTGATACAGCGTCAATTCAACCTGATACATCATTGATTCAAACTGATAGCATTGATTCAACTCAATGCAGCATTGATTCAAACCGATATAGCAATTATTCAAACCGTCACAACACTGAATCAAACTGATACAGCATTGATTCAAACCGATACAGCATTGATTCAAACTGATACAGCGTCAATTCAACCTGATACATCATTGATTCAAACTGATATAGCATTGATTCAACTCAATGCAGCATTGATTCAAACTGATATAGTAATGATTCGAACTGATATAGCAATGATTCAAACTGATATAGCAATGATTCAAACTGATATAGCAATGATTCAAACTGATATAGCAATGATTCAAACTGATACAGCATCGATTCAAACTAATATAGCATTCGTTAAAACTAATATAGCATTCGTTAAAACTAATATAGCATTTGTTAAAACTGATACAGCATTTGTTAAAACTGATACAGCAATGATTCAACCTAATACAGCATTGATTCAAACTGATATGGCATTGATTCAAACTGATATGGCATTGATTCAAACTGATATGGCATTGATTCAAACTGATATAGCAATGATTCAAACTGATATAGCAATGATTCAAACTGATACAGCACTGAATCAAACTGATACAGCAATGATCCAAACCGACACAACAATGATTCAAACCGACACAACACTGAATCAAACTGATACAGCATTGATTCAACCTGATACATCAGTGATTCAAACTGATATAGCATTGATTCAAACAGATATAGCAATGATTCAACCTGATATAGCAATGATTCAAACTGATATAGCAATGATTCAACTCAATGCAGCATTGATTCAACTCAATGCAGCATTGATTCAAACTGATATAGTAATTATTCAAACCGTCACAGCACTGAATCAAACTAATACAGCGTTGATTCAAACCGATACAGCATTGATTGAAACTGATACAGCATTAATTCAACCTGATACATCATTGATTCAAACTGATACATCATTGATTCAAACAGATATAGCATTGATTCGACTCAATGCAGCATTGATTCAAACTGATATAGCAATGATTCAAACCGACACAGCACTGAATCAAACTGATACAGCATTGAATCAAACTGATATAGCATTGCTTCAAACTGATACATCATCGATTCAAACTGATATAGCATTGATCCAACTCAATGCAGCATTGATTCAACTCAATGCAGCATTGATTCAAACTGATATAGTAATTATTCAAACCGTCACAGCACTGAATCAAACTAATACAGCGTTGATTCAAACCGATACAGCATTGATTGAAACTGATACAGCATTAATTCAACCTGATACATCATTGATTCAAACTGATACATCATTGATTCAAACAGATATAGCATTGATTCGACTCAATGCAGCATTGATTCAAACTGATATAGCAATGATTCAAACCGACACAGCACTGAATCAAACTGATACAGCATTGAATCAAACTGATATAGCATTGCTTCAAACTGATACATCATCGATTCAAACTGATATAGCATTGATCCAACTCAATGCAGCATTGATTCAAACTGATATAGCAATGATTCAAACTGATATAGCAATGATTCAAACTGATATAGCAATGATTCAAACTGATACAGCATTGATTCAAACCGACACAGCAATGATTCAACAGACACAGCACTGAATCAAACTGATAAGCATTGATTCAAACCAATACAACATTGATTAAAACTGATACAGCATTGATTTAACCTGATACATCATTGATTCAAACTGATATAGCATTGACTCAACTCAATACAGCATTGATTCAAACTGATATAACAATGATTCAACTCAATGCAGCATTGATTCAACTCAATGCAGCATTGATTCAACTCAATGCAGCATTGATTCAACTCAATGCAGCATTGATTCAACTCAATGCAGCATTTATTCAACTCAATGCAGCATTGATTCAAACCGACACAGCACTGGATCAAACTGCTATAGCACTGAATCAAACTGCTATAGCATTGATTCAAACTGATATAGCATTGATTCAAACTGATATACATGTAGCAATGATTCAACCTGACATAGCCTTGACTCAACCGACACAGCATTGATTCAAACTGATAAAGCATTGATTAAAACTGACACAGCATTGATTAAAACTGACACAGCATTGATTCAAACTGATATAGCCTTGACTCAACCGACACAGCATTGATTCAAACTGATAAAGCATTGATTAAAACTGACACAGCATTGATTAAAACTGATATACCGGTAGCAATAATTCAAACTGATATAGCATCGATTCAAACTGATATAGCATCGATTCAAACTGATATAGCATCGATTCAAACTGATATAGCATCGATTCAAACTGATATAGCATCGATTCAAACTAATATAGCATCGATTCAAACTGATATAGCATCGATTCAACTTAATGTAGCATTGATACAAACTGACACACCATTAACTCAATCTAATACAGCACTGATTTAACCTGATATTATTGATTCAACTTGATGGTGTAGGAATGTCAGTTTAATTCCTTCTCAACAGGAGAAGTCAATTAGCAAAATAGTAGAAAAGCTGCTTTCTATGAATTATAAAAGATTATAGTGGGAGAGAAAAAAAGATTAATCTCAGAGTAGATTTCAGAGACATAAGAAATTCAATGAACACCATTTTTTTGCCCGCTATATTTTTCCCATATTTAGTTAGTTTCTCATAATTTGATTAATAATTTTGGACATAATTTCTAATTGACTACAGATTTTGATCAATAGAAAAAAAAATATGAAAAAGCTTACACAGGTTTATTTCCATGAAAGGCGACAAGAAGTAACCTTCCATTCAAAAAATCTTGATACATTTATTTAATACTGGTGCATCCAAAACAGCCAGAAAAGAGAACAAACAAGCTACCTTGTATGACAGGTACCGGAATGACAATACACAATATATTAGGCTATACATGTATATAGTGACACCAACGACTTGATTGGACGAAACCTCCAAAAATTTGTGACAGCTATGGTGCAAATTTAGTTACTAGTAAATTATGGTAATATACATAAACAGTAAACATCACCTGACCAAATCTAATTCTTAATTAACATAAAGTTAAACCTATTACCTTCCCAAGTGCTACTATAAAAAACAACACTGCAAACCCCTCCAGACCACGGATAATTTCAGCCATTTGATTTAAGATGGAAGAGCTGCAGTGAATGTGAATTGAAAGCTTTTAAAAGGGATACCATTATCAGGAGCATCAACAGCAGGAGCTATGACTGCTCAATAGCAATTTTACAGAATGCTGAAACCACTGTTAATTTGTATCAGTTCAAGTCGATGTGTTCTTGAAGAACAATACAGAAGACTAATTAATTGGACAAGGTATAAGAACAAATAAACAATTGTTGTCATACATACTATGTTATTTATCATGAAATTGGATCATAAAAAACTGATTTATTATGTATGTATCCTACCTCCACAATTTTTCTCTAATCGTTTCCGTGGGTTGGAAATGAAATATACATGTATTGAACATCTTTAAAAACGAGTTTTGAATTCATAATGAAACTCGTGGGGGGTGTAATGATTCATTCTAAAGTTCATACATTTGTATTGATTCCTACATATATATATATATATATATACATGTATATATACGCCCTAAAAATCCCTTAAAAATCCTCTTTCTTTCTCAGAATATCAATTCTACTATCATACTCAAGGCCTTTAGGTCACTCAACTCGGTGGAATCTAATCAGAGCATCATTAGATGATAAGTATGAATCCAGGCAAATGGAGTTAACATTAAAAAAAAGATAACATACATAAAGGCTTTTAAACACAGACTGACTGACTGGATCAACAAAATTGTGGAGATGGATCAATATGTAGCTTTTCACTTCAATGGACAGAGGTACAACGTTTAACTCTAATATTTACACATAGAACCAATGCAAAAATGACTTTATTACATCATTATCCTATGTTCATTCCAAATAAACAAGCTTTGATTTGAATAATTATCAAATTCTCACTGAATTCAATGTTCATTTACATTACTAATATAGATAAACAAGTAGAATGGCAGATATTGTAAAACGCAAAAATTGAATATTCATGAGCTATGCATGTCAGGAAAAAAAATCATACATATATTTGCATATGTGAATATTTAACAATGATTCTTGTAAGACAATAAGTTGGTGGCGATATCCGCAAAATTTCCTCTTTATCAATACCCTTTAATGAATCTTCAAATCGCCAAATTTTCAAAGCGACGAGAATAGAAAATTTCGGTATTCAGAGAGAATACAATCTGAAGATCTAAATTTTGAAGTAGCGAGATGACAAGAAGACCCGTACTCGTACTCTAATTAGTAATAATATACGACTACCGTAAGTATACCATACTACGATCAAATCCGCAGTGGGTGAACGTCAAAAGCTATCAATGAGCCACCTTCAAGTTATTGTCAATACCTAGTAAGCCATGTTCGTTTCCTAGACACACGTCATTGCAGTTGTTCAGACAGGCAACATGAAAAACGATAGGTTTGAAGTTTACACACGTACTCTAGCAACAAACAGAACAAGTCTTCCCGGGTTTCAATTTCAACTGCTAATTATGCAAAGGTAATATCTAAATGTTTTGGAAACATTTTGTACTTTTTTGTAAATTTTAAATTCCAACGAGTTTTGATTAAAATTATTATAATTTATTTTATAAAAAAAAATTATAAAACAGGTCTTGGTCATTCAATTGGTTTACAATAACATGTTCTTAATGCAAATTAAATAATTAAAATGCAGATATACACACCGATGCTGCCTGAAGTATACACCTGTCTAACATATTTTTATTCAAATCTGATCAGCTGTTTACATAAAAATCATAGAAACATGCATATACACAACTTCATGCTCTTGTTTTTGCTACCAGCACAGGTGACCAACAAACTAAAATTAAATGTACATACAATAATCTGTTTATTTATTATTTATCATAGTACTGGTATATCACTGCCCATATTTGGTCATCCTGTGAAAATGATTGTTTACACTCTAACTTCTGTGAATTTTAAATTGTTTTGATGAATTCTATAAGTTGCATAATTATCTCCGCTATCACGACAATTGTCATTTAAAAAAATTTAGGAAGTGAAATTAAAAAAATCAAAAAATTCATGTCAATAAAATTAATTATATAAATTTATATTTAATTTAATGTACAATCTGTCGCATGTCTGGGATAGTCTCCTAATCAAAACTGGCACTGCAAATGAATTTCGTTATTATATAATAGTCATATTCACGAAAATAGGCGGAATTCAGCCACAACTGTCTCGTCTTCAGTGCAGTCATACAAATGAAAGGAGAGGTTTGAAAAAAAGTGACGCTAACAACAGAAGACATCACAAACACAACGTCATTATATCTTTCATTCGATAATGTTTTTTCTTCTACTTTATAGTTGCCAGTATATAAATCTAATAAAAGAGCTATGAATATAACACAACCAATTGAACTGAATGTTCCATCGACTAGTATCCATTAGCACAGAATTTCTCCTCCCAAATTGACAATTTAATGAATGTTCAAAACATATTATTAACTGTTTTTTTTTTCTTTAAACACTCTTTTCTGGTTATAAAATGTATAGCATAAGTGGCCGTCAAAAAAAAAATTAATAAATTCACTTCAATTGAAAATTATTTTATTTGTTCAATTTATAAAACACTCCAGCAAAGAAAGCTAAGCCTGTGTGGCAGAGGAAAACTACTGACTAACAAGGGACGATAATTGCAGACAAATGCTAGAGCATCTGTTGTTATGCACATGTATCACAGGCAGGGAAAAACACCAAGAACCAATTTGATAAATTGTACTTTGGACAGATTACCATTGCCAGTTGGTTGATTCTAATCACAATGGCCATTTTCATTTTTTCTTTTTTTTCTATGACTTGATATTAGACGTAAAATAAAATAAATGAGTCAGCTTCTCATATTTGTATGACCTTTCTCAATTTACAAGATAAGATTTTCAAATCACATTTCATTTTTATTCTACAGTGCATAACGCATAATTGGTCAAATTTAGTATTATTATTGATGATTTTTAATCTACTATGTTTAGACAACAGTTTTTTTTTTGTTTTTTTTTTTTAACAGTAAAATTTAATTTCAGGGCCGAATGGAACATTAAGCATTATTTTTGGGATGGCATGTTTTGACCTCTAACCTGTTTCCCTCCTTTATTTAATTTGCAGTCAATACACTACAGAGCTAACTCCATTGTTAGGGAATAAGCCAGAATGAAATTTATTCCCATGGGGCTGGCTACCTCTTATTAGTTAGTACACCCAACTGCAGTAATTGGAAACTGTTATCGTTTCCAAATAAACCTTTAACATTTAATACTGACGATATTCTCAGACAATTTATAACAGGCTCTGATGAGCAGGACTGTTAAACTCGCGCTACAAATGGACAGTTTGGTTACTCGAAGAAAACTGTTGTTCAACTGAAAATTTTATCGTTACCTCTAGCAAAGAGAGTAAAATTTTATGAGACCAGGTCACTATTTGTGTGCACAGAAGAGTACAACTTAATTGTTCTGTATTTTGTGAACATAGCAAACCTATTTATGCCTTGCCATCAACCAGTTGATTTACGAACATGCGACTATTTTATTTGTACCTCTAGCAAAGAGAGTAAAATTTTATGAGGCCAGGTCACTATTTGTGTGCGCAGAAGAGTACAACTTAATTGTTCTGTATTTTGTGAACATAGCAAACCTATTTATGCCTTGCCATCAACCAGTCGATTACGATCATTTAGCGTCTATGTATGCAGAATTCAATATCTATTAAGTGGCAATCAATGAAGCAATTGCATCAGATTATGTTTGCGAGTGGATTGCAATCTGCGAATATAACTAAAGAGATCTCAAGCTATTGTTATTTTGATGAAGGATCCCTATATTAATGTACATTGTGGTACTCCCAGGGTGCATCTCACTCACGTGTGCGAAGAGAATATTTGCAACAGTCTTTTGTCTTTCACAATAGGGATTTGTGAACATAAGTAATAAATGCACCATGAGAGTACTGCCATCTTGTGTGGCTTCTTATAGCGTTATCTTGTGACGCTATAATGTGTGGCTTTAATACTAAAGTAGGGATTTCTTGAACTGAACCATGGAGTACCACTAAAGTGATTTATTTTAAGTCCCTGAGATGCTGAAAAATCTGAACCAAATTTATGGAACTGCTTGGCAACAAACTTCTGACACAATTACATCTTTCAAATACCTTGGCTGTTCTAGTTATTATAGTGTGCATATGTTTTTACATGCCAAAGGCTTCAAACTAAATTTTGCCGACAATAAACCTTAAAACACCTCAAATTGATATCGTATTTACTCCAATTGTAAACCAAGAGTTGCATTTATTGTATACCGGATCTTTAAAATACAACTTATTTAGACCACAGACACGCCTCTGTCATTTACATGACAGCATGTCATAATAATAGAGCACGATATACTGACTCATTAAAATATTACTTATTCTGACCATATAGCAAATAGATTTATAGATTTTTAAACATAAATTTTAGTATGCTGAACTACACTTTATTTTTACAAAAAATATATCCCACATTAATCTACATACAAAATTATTTTGACGTAACAGACAAGGAGTTGTATGACATCCATGATAGATGACAAGAAATACAAGATAGATACCAGACGTATTTCAATAACAACCAAATGAGTATGTTATATTTATAGCACAGTGAGAAAGACTGTATCATCCCCTTGACAACAGCTATGAGCAATTATAAAAAAATTATTATTGCTAGATAGTTTTGTTGAACACACAAAATATATTTAAAATTGCACAACATGAAATGCATGAAACATACACAACCACCTAGGTCCCTGTCCCCTACCTCTCTGTCCCACTTCCACCCCTAATAAAATAATGACATGATATGACAGATCTCAACAACAGCTGTCTTCTCAAAGACAAATGAGACATTGCAATTATGACAGCAGTATGAAGCATGGACAAATAATAGACATAGATCATTTATAGCAATGTATGTACAACAGTGAATACAATTATTTCTCTTTTTTGTAAACTATTACGCATAAAAAAAAAAACACGGAGTGAAAAACAATTGACTCCCAGGTAGTCTACCAATCAATTCTCAGACATGTTGTCATGGCAATTGTGCACCTTTAACGAGAATGCAGAAAGGCAGTGCGGATGTTTTAATACTTCAGACTTTATGCTTGGTCAACTTTTTACCTTATCGATACTAACAAGGAAAGACATTATTAATTTTGAATTCGGCTATTGAGGCCAATCAGGGCTGCAGTTGGTGCTTTGTAAAATTGCAACAATAGATGTGAGTCAAGACGCAGTTTACAGAGAATACTGATCAACTTAATGACCCAGACAGTGATAAAAGTACACGACCCAATGATTCTCTTTAACCAAATGTGCCAAACTTTACATTATAAATGTAATAATTGTCTGATCTGACATCAGATCTCATAAACACAATTATTCCATTAGTTTAGTAGGGGTGGTCAGCATTCGCGATATATTAAGTTTACACTACATGGGCAATGAAGGACCACTAGACATCAAGACCCTCAAATTATACTGATCATATTACAATATAAAAGAAACCAAAAATATTATAGAATAATAATTGACAATATTAGTAAGGGTAACATTCAATTACAGTTAATAAACAAATTACTTTTAAACTATAAATTGCCATTAACCAATGAAGCAACATGAATTATTGACCAATTAATGACCACCTGCCAACCCTCGAATAAAATAGTATGCCCCGAATGTCTTGTCAAGTATATTAAGACAAGCCTTTCAAACATGCAGTGTATACTGATATAAAATGTATATATTGTTAATTTCAACCAACCAAGTGATTAAAATACTTGAAACTTGAAAGCCACAATTTTCTGTCTGTCTGTCATTGGACAACATATCGCTATATACATTTCTCAGTACAGTTCGTGCATATTTAATAGCAGCAGAGATACACTAAATTAGCTGTCAACAGCACTGACACACTGGTGATTAATTGCATCAAGGACAATGCCTGTATAAAAGATATTTTATTTATTCACTGTTAGACCTGGGTTATTATTAGGTTTTGTCACTGTATTTACTGTGAATTCATGCCACAGCTGTAAAATTGGAAACGAGAAAAAAAAATAAACAACACTTTCAAATGAGGAGAATAGTTCTGAATAGGTGATAAACCTGCTGGTAAATGCATAACTGAATTTTATTATTATGCATACCAGCAAATAAAAAATAAATTCCAATGTGTTTTCATTTATTTTATTGGTAGGGTAGGGAGGGGGAGGGGGTAATTTAATCCACTGGGAGAATCGGACTTACTATTAATGCAACATACAAACCAACGTTTCAAATTCAAGCTACTGAGCTAAGATGAAGAACATAATTTCAAACTGTTGCTAGGCAACATCCTCCTCAAGGACAGCACTGTTAAGAGGCTAGCTTGGCAAAAGCGAACTGGATTCACAGAGAAAGTCGCTTGAAAGGTTTTAGGTATAGACCTATTGACCTAAATGTCACTTCGCAATGTAAGCGCACGGACTAAGCCACATCAAACACACAAGTATGATAAAACAACAATCTATGACATTTATTGAGGAAGGTTTTTAAGATAAAGAAATCAAGATATGTATCTCGTATTATTTTTTCACAGAGGCACACAGTTCAGCTCTGCCCACTGCTCTCTCGATTACTAATTCCGAGAAAAGCAATACAAGATGAGTAACATACGTGACACTGACAACCTCCAGCCTATATCTAGTCATGCTACAAGCGTATATCACCGAGTCGATTCACAGGCATCAATCTTTTTTTATGCAAATGAATTAAACTACAGTGAGTACAAGAAATGATTCACGGAAAGAAATTTCTTTTTTTCTCTCTATCAGGCGAAGAGACACAAGTCGTGTTCAGGCTACACCACGTACAGCCTAAGTTTTAAGCTAATCTCACATCGGCTAGACGTACAGGAGGAAACAGCGGTTAGCACGTTGGCCCATGCTAAGGATACGGGACCAGGTCTTTAAAATGAATCGAATTTAACCCAAACTTGGTGTTTTTTAGCTCATGTTAAGCATTCACACATATTTTCTTGGAATAGGATAACGTTTTTGACCTCTTAGCCTGTGCTGAGAAGGTGTGCGCAAACACAACTATGGAATACATCAGTGACATACTCGCAAAACATACCCCGTCAAATATACCTTGATTGGCCTTAGCTACAACAAGTCATTAATTTTCAGTCATTGCAATATACTCAGTATACACAAATTAAATCTGATTAAATGTTGATTTGGGAGAGATGAGAAAGCAAACAGTTTTCAAAATATAAGCACTTTATCAGCATTAATGTAATACGTACACACCAAATTAAACAATGAACTATGATTGAACTCTCCACATAGAAAAAAAAACAATTGTGAATAGAAACCATTCATTGCATTGAGCTGTTAAAGTCTAACAAAACAGTTTTATTTCCTTACTACGAACAGCAAACTGTAAAACTGTCACATTACCAACAAGATTGAACAGCATTTATAAATCTTTGTCCACTTCCCCCACCCGCACCCATCTCACACTTTTAAATAAGAAACAAAAAAATATTAACTACCCAGTACATGTACTATACGATTCAGCATTTTTAATTTTCTTATTTTAATCAAGTGATATCTACGCTCTCCCTGTTTTGCAGGTACACGACTAGACCGTAATAATTAATAACAACACATGTTGAACAGTGTGAGATTCTGGTGGCGAATGTTTATAGACGGGGAGATGTCACAGCTGTGTCTGTGACGTCAATGAAAGACGTAACAATCGTATAGTATATGGTACTTTTGCAGATATGCTGCCTCTCAACTTGCGGAGTCTCAATAACCCGCAACATTTATCAAATTACATCTGTGCATATTTGTCACTAAAAATAGGCAGCCCTGGAGGATGAGACACCTCATTGTGTAAGAGCTAATTACCCAATTAACAAGAATTAGACTAATTTACATTTTTATTGGATGACCATTTCAATGGGTGATTGTACCATGGTGGAATTCCTTTTATCATATGTTCAGACATTGAAATGTAAGGTATGCAAAATCCATGGTGAAAAGAAAGGAATTTTAATACCTGTTGAAACTGACATTTATTTTAATAACTGATAAATTTCATTTTTTTTTCAGACTTTCAATATTTTTTTTTTTTTTTTTTTTTGAGTTTTTTTGAATGAGAAATCTGAATTTTCATGGAAATTGTCAAATTTGGTTTCAGTTTTAGATTTTGTGTGGTGATGCAGACTGAAAACAAAATTTGTATTCCAATATTAAAAACATTTTAACATTTATTTATTTATAAATTATTAGTTCCTAATGCGAAAATATTTTATCACAGAAATTTCAATGCATTGCCACATGATCAGAAAAAATTTAACTTACATTCACAAATTTTCAACCCACATAATTTTTTTCAAGATTTAAAAAAAAATCAAGACTTGTAGCCAATAAAATTATGATTATTTAGTCTAAAATAAAAACGGGCAAAATTATAGCACTCACAAGGTTAATACATCAGAATAAGATTTTAATATGACAACTCATTGGATTAAAAATTGAACTGTAGTAATCTTATACTCCCTTACACATGTGTGAATAACTTCACCTTTGACCTCAGTAACAGCTGACTGACTGGTAATATTTAAAACATTAATGGCAATTGTTCAATATTTTTGACAATTACAATTATAGACCTGTTCAGTATAAATATTTTACATTCTTCGGAAATTGTAATTAAAATCTGCAAGCTGTGACACCCCCCCCCCCCCCCCACAAAAAAAAATTTTCATTTGGAGTAATAATCTCATGCCAATTCAAAATAGAAACAATATTTGAGTTGATTATTTCAACAAAATAAAAGCATCAAGTTGAATGTATAATATAGGAAAAAATGCATATTCATTGGATTTTATTTTCACTGAAACATTCCTTCAGCGAAAATAACGAAAATTAATTCCAAGCGAAAATAAAGTATTTTAGTATACCTCTGTCAAAAATTATCTTTTGAGCCGCATTTTTGTTCAAGACTTATAGCCAATAGAAAATTAAGTCCATTTTGTTTAAAATTTCCCCCAAATAATCATAAAAAATACAACAAATAGGCAAAATGTTGATGGCAAAGGGTTAATTCATCCACAAATGTTTCTTCAAGTGTCACATAAAAAAGAAGTTAAATTAAAAGAATCATTACTTTTGCTCTGGTAAGCAATCTGATATCTGTGCAACCATCCACACAGTGACAGGCAAGAAATTTACAACTTCACTGACATATATTCACCAATGAGTCTGACAGATGAAACACCATCACCGGACAGTGCCATTAAAATATGTTTAGTGGGAACAGGGAAACAGCTGTAAAGGCATACCAGAGCTGTGTAAATTACTATTATACTATATAAGCCTCGTACAGAACTGACAGTTACAAATGCAGCATGGAAAACATACCAATTAACAAAAACGCATCTCTTTCTGATTATCGAGAGGTTTTCCTTTTTGTTTTTACAAGAGGTTTCATGATGAGAAGCAATGTCACTTCTTATCTTCATTCCTGAATCTATTCTGCCTATGCAAATTCAAAACTAAACTTAAGATAGGCAATGGTTGCTGTCTTTATCTGTACTCGTATTTGTATTGTGTTTTCACTGAATTCTGTATTTAGGGGGACAGGGAAAGATGCCATCAAGCGACTGAAATTATATAATTTTAAAATCAACTACTACATAATAGCGCAGTGCATCTACCATACCCCAACACACACACACACAATTAAGCCATTATTATAATATGGTCATACATAATGCATTGTAAGTAAGTTGACAATAGTTTTTTACATAATGAATTGAATTTGGAGGGCTGAGTTGCATCTGTGACAAATGCTCTGTGACACTGAAAAGCCACATATTGACTTCAGTATTCATTACATTTTGTGTGTTCGCATTGAGATAGTATTTTTTTCATAATCACACCATTACCCATAATGCACTTCAAAATTATTTTTATTTTATAATTCCCACCTAGTTTTCAGGTATTGTGTATATTATAAACAATAACAGATAGATTATAATTAAATGTATTTTGGGAGTTCATAAGATTTTAAAAATAAAGGAGTTATTTAAATGGAAAATAAGATTATTCACATGTCACACAGAAATGTACAATCCATTTATATAATCCAGTTGGACATTTTGAATAAAATAATAAAAACAAGCGCGTTCATTCCCCATGTGGTTTTACTGGTAGTTCAGTACAAGTCACATATAGAAGATATACCAAAGAGCTCCATGTATCATGAACGTCAATTTCAATGCAGTATGACTGAAGAACATAGACCAACAAAATGTGGTGATTGTAATCATACAGAGACAGAAACTATCTTGGACTTCTTTTTTTTCAAACCGCAAACAATTATGATGTGCACCTGTAAACCAGCAAGTATAATGCTGATACAAAGGTCCGTCAGAAAATATATTAGCGAGAAATTGACATGGACATAAATCAACCATTTTTGTATGAAGCATGACATGCATAAGTAACCTAATATGCAAGATAGTTTGAAAAAAAGTATCAGAATTTGAGGACCAAAATGGCCACTAGTCATTTATATTTGATCAAAAAGTAAAAAAACTCATGAGCATATGTAAGATATCATACACGGTCTTTGTGAATCAGATTGGTCAAAACAGTTCTGAGAAATGTTGAGGGACAAACACTCGGAACACAAAACATATTCAAGTCTCTATTTTAAACTTTATCAGAGGATAACAATTTTAAATTAAACTAAAAAATGTCCATCAAAATATAACTATGCTTTTAATTCCTATCAACATTCTTGACAGCTATCACTAGACAACTACCATGCAAACAGAAATCAATTTACGACTGGCCTAATATTTCCACTGCTCAGAGGCATTTCAAGCAAATTGAGTCTACAACATACCAATTGCATTTACACTTTAAGTTTATGAATTCATAATTACCTTTCTTGTAAAACATACACAACATTTTTGTTTTTAATCATATGGGAATACATCCCTACACACAGGGAGCATGATTCAGTTCATCCAAAGAAAAAAAAAAAGATTATCCTGAACTGTGCACTCATGTCCCATGATGCAATGTGCCACAAATGCTGTGAGAAATATTAATGAGGGGGCAGCATCTGGAAGAACATGTAGCTTTAATGCTCACATTTTTTTTTACAGCATCTGATTCACAAGATCTGTTGTCACGCAATTCAAACCATAATGTATTTTCTGAAAGTGCGGCCAGAACGCTTGACTTATCCAGATGGCAATATGAAGAAGCATTATTTATAAGCTGAAGACAGTGAGATGACTAGTCTCATTCAAATCACTTTTTTCAGGTATTCTAAGAAATGAAATCATCTATTTCACTGAGGTGAATCTGTAACCATGGAGAAGGGTGAAGTAAAATGTTTTACAATTTGTAAAAAAAACTGAGAAAACAGTTTGAACACAGGTTTGTTAATATTTGAAATATTGTAAATAATTTGATCCCAAAACAAATACTTAATGTACTGATAAAATAATCTAAAGAGCCATAGATGAAATAGTTACTATGGTTACTAAGTAAACCAAATATTTACAGTGATGGATTCTAAGTTCCACTATCACTATAAATTCTTTAAATGTAAAACAAAACATTATTGATCCAGCATTGTAGATTGCAAGGACTGCGAGCCAGACTTCACTTCACTTTGATTAAAATCCCAACGTAGTTAGAGCCGTCATGACTTTTAATTCTGTTCACCAATGGGCATCCCCTCCAACTACATCTGATCCAATCACACTCAGTTTGATCAGCAACCAATCAGAATTTGTGTTAGAGATTACTTTCTAGTAAGGTGCAATCTAATTGGTTGACACCTACACCAGTCAGTCATTTTAAAAAAACCTTATGAAGACCATATAAAGGATATAATAAATCAACAAGAGTACGTCTGAAAAAATAATTAATAATTTTAATAATGTGATTTTAAGGATAAAGTATAAACTAACTAGCAAAATGAAAACCATTTGTTCATCTTTGTGACATTTTTGAATAAAATTGATTTTCGTCAATCCCGAAAAATTACCACAAGGCACACAATCAACAAATTTTCAGATGTACATACATGTACATGTGTGAGTGATTCAGTGGAGATCACATGACAAAAGAACTTTCAGACTAGACGCATTTCGTGTTCTACACAACTTAGTTCTTGGAAGTGTTCACAACGTGACAACGGCAATTTTTGAGAAAATTTTCAAATAAACATTACTGTGAAAGAAAGAAAAAGAAACAAAGAGAGAACAGAATATCAGGCATCCTGTGAAATCAGCATCAAAAATGAAGTATGCAAGTTGCATTATGGGATATCTTATAGGAACAGGATCAATCTTTAGCCGTGACAGGTATCTAGCATAGAAGTGATATTTATTAAGACATCCGCTCTAATCTATATGAAATGAAGAGGATGGAAGCTAGCAGCAAATATGATAGGCAGCTGGTGATGGGCGGCAATCACTCCGCGCAAACAAGCTGTTGACTTTAAGGTCCGTCACATAAAATCATTAAAAGTGAATTCATCGTACATTAAACAAAAATTATTCGCATTGATGACTGTACAAATACTTGCCACTCAATATTCCTTTCAATCGGCAAAGACACCAGCTCATCTGCTACATCAATGACGGCCATTATATTGCGTGATCAATCATATCTTACGTCACTATCTAAGCTCTTATAAGTCGAGAAGAAAATTATCAATATTAGCAAGCAACTTGAAGGTTGACGAGTACGATAAAAGGTGACATGTGTCAAGTTCAAGTCAAGTTTACAATTAAGTACAGAAAGAAAACAAGAGAAAGCCATTTCGGTAAATGGAATATAAATTGGAAAAACATAAACCGATTCCCCTGAATCTATAGAACTCTGATTAGAGTTGAATTCCTTCTATCTTGCTAAGACACAGAATATTATCAGGCTATGAGGAACTCGAGATTGAACAGAAACAGAATAACTTTCTGACTTGCAAGCATTTTATAATTTATCAAGCTATCATGTATACCTACGGTGCAATGCGAGACGTATATAAATGTTGAAATAATGCCTCCAAGCAAAAAAAATGAACTGGATGCTGATCTGCATGATACAGAAGTAACAAGGAGGATCAAAAAACAAGATACTTAGGGTGGCCATTCCCCATACGAATATTGTTTGAATTCAAGACAGATCTGGTTCCAAAACTCATGAGTACAGAGTCAACTAAACTCAGGTTATATGATTTCACAATCTCATTTGTGGTTGCTGAATCCCTATAGTTATAGAAAGGATCATCTTTTGCAAAGATGGAAAGAAATCTCGTATAACTATTTAATCTATTATTTTGCTTTTTGCTTTTACTTTAAATCTCAAATTTTAAAAAAAAGTTAAACTTTTACATACATGTACAAGCTTGCCTAATAAAAAATTCATGAAGAATCGACGGAATGGTGAGACTTTAAAAATTTACTGAGGTAGAGGTAGATGCAGCTTAGCTCATGAAATAACTTATATAATTTTAACAGTTGATACATACTAAATTTTCCCCTTCCATTATTGAAATTCGGTATTTTAAAAATGCAAATCTCTAATTATCAGAATAAATGTGAAATAGAAGTAACAGAAACGCTATAAAATTCATGAAGACATATCCTAGTTCAAACCTCACACGACCTTTAACCCCAATATATGAAGATGAAACCTAAATTTAAATTTAATTGTATGTTTTACCAAGCTCGGTTAAACAGAGGGACAAAAGATTGCAATCCATGTTTTTTGTTTGTTTTAAATCAACATACTTAGAAAATGGGATTTCCTTTATTTTGAGGCCCTAAAAAAGGCTCCCTCAATGGCTTTATAGTATCATAGTATGCCACAGATTTTGTTTAAAAATGACTCGCACAAAATTCAATAGATAAAATACCAAGCAGCTTCACGGCTGATATAGCTTTACTATTAGTGATGCCTACTCTGAAAAGAACATGACCCAGACTACAGAAGAAGTTGAATAAAGATATTGTCCAACAAATTAATGAATCTGAGGTCTACCCAAATAATCTGATTTAATACCCATTTTGAATAAGAGTATGTCAAAACCATCATTTTTTACTAACAGTGACGAAACTATTACCTGGTATTACAAAATTGAATTGTCAAAATGAACAAATTGATAGAGGCCCACCTGAGGTACCTACAAATAAAATATCAAAGCAATCAGGCTAGCAAGCAGTCTTTCGAAAAGAAATGGGAAAAACATTTTTTTTACTAAAAATGAAAAAAACTGGAAACAAATATTCATTGAAATTAAAAGAAAATTTTACGATATTATCACAAAATAAACAAATGGAATAAGAGTGTGCAGAGTACTTACATTTATTCCTTCATAGGATTGATTAAATTAAATTGGTAAATTATAAAATAGACACTAATTTATCAATTGCACAAAAGCTGTAACACACTTAAAGAGTTCTTTAATCCTATGCAGGTATTTGAGCTACCTTACAGTGAGAGGCCGCCACGAGGATTGATCATAATTTCAAATGGAGACGTCAGAGATAAAAAGCAAGACAACTTGATCCTTTTACCTCTCTTATCAGTATTTATGATTAACTTGAAAATATCAGTCCTTCATTCAATGTATGAGTCAACTCATTACGCATTTCAGGCATTGCAGAGAACAAATCTTATTTAAAAGCAGACTCTTTTCTGCAATTTGCATGACGAATATATTTCATTAGTAATGTCTATTATTACTGCAATTTGAATTTCCGTCAGTGAGTAAAATTCTCGTTTTTACCTATTTTCGCTATCAAATCTTACAATCCACTTCCCTTATTAACGAATGATACGATTCAAGGTCCACAGAGGTAAATGGACAGCTTTTAAAAGGAAATTACTGTTTCCCCGAATTCAGATAATCAAATATGTACATTGCTAATGTGACTGTCACATTTAAACCAAAAACAAAATGTTTTGGGGCAAGATTGATGTTTTTTTGTTTTTTTGCGTAGTAGCTAATCCCCTTTGAGAGTCTGCAAAGGGTACAAGCAATAATGAACATAGTGGTGTTTTCAACACCAACGCATTGTTCCAAAGGATATATGAGGAAACGGGCAGATAACATTTGGTTTACCGTATTTGTTCTATTAGAAGCACATTCTCAATTGAGCACATGAATCAAAATTTGCATTTATTGTATGATAGATCCAAAAGTCTGATGACTATCGATAATATAGCTCTGCTCAATGAGATATACAATGTGATCTACAATAATATATATATATAAATTATATTTGAATGTATGTCTGTGGTTTGCAGTCTGTGAATTATCCCAGAGCACCTGTGTAACCAAGCTTCATTGAAATCTGAAGAGTGGTTCTTGATGAGATATCCTGGAACAGCTGAAAATAGGTTAATTTAAGCAAATATTAATATAGTGTTAATATGAACAGGCTGAAAACAAGAACTAATCAGGTCTGTGAATTTTCCCAGAGCATCTATGTACCAAGTTTCATACTCAAATATGTTAGTTGGTTCTTGAGATGGACATGTAAAATCCGATTGGCAGTTGGCAGAAAAGCGGATCATATGCAAACACTTGCACATACATACATACATACATAATCGCAAAGACTCCTAAATGTCGCTTTGCACACTGGAGTAAAAAATACACCAGACTGCTGAACAATTTTAATACCTGATCCAAACCAAGACCACAAAAAAACATCCAATCATCAGGAAAGAGTCATGTCACATGGCCAAGGAATGCTTCAAAAGTCTACTTAATTCCTATGTTGCAAGACAACAGCCGATAGTCCAGTATTTAAAGTCTATTTTTAACACCTCTTCAATCATATACACTTCATATATCGTAGTAATCGCATTATTAATTTTTATATTAATATATTTGCATTTTATAGATTTTTTAAGGCATCAATTTACATTTGTCAAATCTAGACAACATTGACATGCAAGGGACAGCTTCCTAACACCGTCGTGAGATAAATGACGTCAACTTTATCTTGCACACATACAAGGCAAAAAAAAAACACGTAGATTCAAGCAGTATAATAAGAAATCTAATTTGGGAATTAGATTTTCAACAAGGCCGTTAAAAGGGTCTATTTGCTTCTCCTTGCAATCAGCGAAACACTTCAATAACTGAAATGCAAGACGTATTTAATTCCTAGAAGCCGAAATGACTGACTATTGAGTTTAATACTTCAACCTCACAAATATATGACAATGCTTAGACAGTGTGTGTGTATATGCGCATGTATCATACACTAAACAGATGATTCTATCAAATCAGATGGCTGCACATGCTCAGTGCCAGGCATCATAAAGTATGTGAGGCATGTCATATCTTACATTCCATGCATGTTGGTTTCTACTTACATCACCTGCTTCTTGATGAACTCCTAATCTAGATTTAAGTCAAGCTGATGATGACGACGACGACGACGTGAATTGGATCATTTTTCATGAGCTTCACCGCCACTTGCTGACTTCAAAGCTATTTGTTTAGACATGTAATGTATTTTCAACAACAGAAATACAAATTTATCATAATGTGCTGAACGACCTCTGTCCTCTAAAACCTGACATATAAACCATTTAGTCTAAAATAATTAAGCAGAGAACTTTTTAAACACCACAAGTTCAGTTTTTTTACTCTCTCAAACCTAGATAGGATTAATTTGAAAAAAAAAAATATAAATTTGAAATGATTAATCAAATTTTTCTGGGAGTTTGTCTTGAAGAAAAAAAAATATTTGATCCACACCTCACAGGTAGATGACTGTAATGCGTTGTGGGACATTTTGCAGCAATGAACATGCTAGCATGGTTTACATATGTGCAGTGCATTATGGGTGAGAATTTCCCATTGTATATACATGTAATGAAAAGTTATTAATATTATCATATTGGAAACTCACTAATTTTAATGTTTTTATTTTTTTAATATTTTAACAATATTTCAAATTTTATAAATAATATATACTTTTCTAATTCAAATCACCAAGCTAGTTTTCAAGACATACAATGTAGTTAAAAAATTTCACCATGGAAATTTGTACAATTTTTCATGACATATGTCTCTGGAAAAATTTACCCCATTTTTTTTCTTCTATTTTTGGTATCCTAATGGATATGCACCCATAAAAATGACACCTAATCATGAATTCGATCCAAACCACCTAAAAAAGAATGTCAGACTTTTTAAGAAATCTGACAATTATTTTAACTTGCTTTGAATAATTGTAACTCTTATCTTGTCAAATATTTAATAAATTGATATCCTTCCCGCAAGACGTTCAGTATCAACGGTCGTAGTAATTAGTTTCCCTGGCTGTCACTAGGGAGCATAAATTAATTAAACAGAGCAGCCCCAAACTAGGGACAGATCACTAAAAAACGTCGTGTTATGATCAAACTCGTACGTAATTTGCTTGTTAATGAATGCTGTCATGTTGATTGCCCAATGGCATTCTACAGAAAATGAAAAAAATTAATACGTGATAGTTCACATAATTCTCAAAACATGAATTCTTAATTTTATTTGTTATCATATAATTAAGAAACAGAGAAAACCAATAAAAATATGTGATATTTTGCTGAAATTCTAACTTTATCAAATTACCTTACAGCTAATTAATCCTGCTCCTAGACAAATGTTAGCGTCATTATCGTTATCTTAGCAATGAAGCATCACTCGACATGACCAGCATTAATAATCATGACACACCTAAAAGCACCGAAACATAATCATGAATAATTCATGAGATGTCATTCCTAAATTCATTATAAATATGATTGATATTACTTTCAATAACATTATAAGTAACACACAGTGTCAGCAGGAGTCGCACTTTATGCATTTTCCAACATTTTTTTAATTGTACAACATGTTTGTTATTTCGAGGAGTGTGTCTCTAAGCTTACACAAATGTCATAACCATCGTAGATTACAAATTACATTGATAGCCGAAACATCTCCTGAATTACTGATGATCGCATAGGTAATCAGCAAAAGATCGTGTCAAGCATAGTTATTAAGCCATACTGGAATGTGAAAAGGATTTAGTTTTGTTCTCTCTCCACAGAAGGATCTATTTCTAAAAATCAATAAATTACCCACAATGCATGAGCCATTCAATTTTACAATGCAGCACATATCAGATCATGATCACACCTTTAACCATTTAAGATGCATCCGAATATGAATAATAAATATGTATGTATGTAGCGAGTTTCTAATTAGGGTGCACATAAATGGAGGTACCTGCTGTACCTGAACATGTACACCCCCCCTTCCCTGCACCCCCCCCCTTCCATCTATGAATAATTGAAATATCCAGATTGGAATCTGTATTCAAAGCAGTTTATCTTAAATACAGACCCTATGACTTATAATGGTACAAATTCATCCATCCATATCTTTTTCACCACCAATTCCCTCTTTTCATACCAAAATAGTCCTGTTTAAATTCTGTACTTTCCATCAGAAGATTGGGGAGAAATAGCAAAATATTTTGAGTAAAAACTGAAAATTTACTCAAATTTTGTCGTTTCTAGAAATATTGAAGAATATAAGAAAAAAGTATAGAAAATTTTAGACGAGAAAGTCTATAGTGCTAAGAAGGTTAGATAGAAATTCACAAATTATTTTTAAAAAATCTAAACACAGCTTGAGTGCTGGCGACAATTTAAACGATACAACAAAGATAACAAAATTGAAATGAAGAATACAAGGTCAGAATCCTAAGGCTTGATATCAAGCACACACGCACACAAAATGCAGTCTTTTCATTTTTACACAACAAAGGTATGATAGACAGCTTTCCAGTAATTCATCCCACATTCCACCACAATTTGCGTTGAGTAGAGCTATGTCTATAGAGACGTACGTATCAAGAGCCTGTAATCATCATTCATGCACCAATGTAACAAAATCACCTTACTAACAACTAGAATTCTGGTAAAAAAATTGACAAATATGAAAATATGTTTAATACTATCACACTGTGAATACCGGTAGCTAGCTTTTGTCAAGACTAAGAGCATTTTTTAATGTATCCTAAAAATAGAGATCACTTCCTTTCAAGTCTCGATGATGTGAACAGCTCTGATCAAGTTCTAGTCAAATTGTATTTTTTCAGTTTATACGTCACTACATAACTATATATTGGATAGATGTGATTATGAATATTAAATCACTATTTTATACCACAATTATGATAATCAATTGCTACAACAAGAAGGAAAGAGAACTTATTTTAATTAGGGTTCAAGTTGTTTGGACCCTGTTATTTTTTTTTTTCATCTTCTATCGCTTCTTTGTTGCTCTAGAACTTAAACACCATTCCCTGTTGCATATTGGGAACTATGAGAACATGTGTATCTAACATTCAGGATTTTGATTGGTAGACTGGTTTGGCAGCCATCTTGGACTGAATTTAAACAGGAAGTGGTCATTTTGAACCCTTTCTGAGGGTTTAGGCATTCTGAATTTATTGTAGTAGTAGTATATATTACTAGTATTATTGATACAAAAACATTAGTGGACATATGACTTTTTTATCACCATATTTTTTCTCTGAAAAATACCAAAAACACTTTTTCATCAGAACCACTGAACACATTGATCTGATATTTGTTTTTTAGCATCTATGTATACTGCTCACTAAAAGTTTGGAGAGCTCTTTGTGTGGCTGCCATCTTCGATGCCACAAATGCCACATTTTTTCGATTTTGAATTTTGCAATGTTGCATCTTTATACTGAATTAATTTGAATCAGTCACATGATTTGACCGCCATCTTGGATTTCCACCAAAAATGGCAAAAACTTGAGGAATTTGTTTTTCAGGAATGCTTTAACCGATCAACTTGATATTTGGCATGTAGCATACAATGTATATGGCAATCGCTTTTAACAAAAAAACAAACAAACAAACAAAAATAATTTTCATGGGTCACATGGTTTGTCCACCATCTTGAATTTTCGTAAAAAATGTTGGGGAATTTGTGTCTCACTAATGCTTCAACTGATCACAGTCCCTCAACTGTGAACTGATCAATTTGATAGTTTGCATGTAGCATGAATGATAAAAAATATCTTATGATAATAATAACATATATACATATATATATATATATATATATATATATACATATATATATATATATATATATATATATATATATATATATATATGGGTACATATTATTACTACTACTGTCAGTCTTCAAACTCTGTGCACTAATAAACAAGGATAAAATCGTGACTGCATGACATGAGGGTTTGTCCCATAGTCTTTTTCCATATTAAATCTGGAACACATACAGACTTATTTAAAATTAAATGACAATTCCGGAGCGTAAACATCTCACACAATAGATATTATCTCACCCTGACACTGATCTGAGGAGTCTCTAAGGAGAAAACACTTGTGTTTGTTTGCCAACACTTGATTAAATATATAGGTCTGAACTTTGACCTAGGCAAGAAGAAAGATGGCACACTACAGCAGTTGCCTGCCTGCCTGCCTGCATGCATGCATGCAGACATACATGTAATTATGCAAATTTGCAGCTATTTATAGACCAGCCCTGTGTCAAACACAAACTATAAGGAACTAAACAACATAAAATGACAATCAAATATTTTTAATACTGTGTATGTAGCACAAACAAACCACACCCATCAGACCCAACTGTCAGTATGAATCAATACAGAGTATCATTATTTAAAGAGAGTGGGGTGTTTTTCTTTGTCAAATGAATATTTTAAAAAGTATGTTCATTTCTGGTTGCTCTTGGTTACGGATAGCAAATTTGAATAGTACTTGAATAATCAAATTTATTACCTTGAAACACTTGAATTTATACATGCTGTTGGCACTTTCATTTCAAGTTCACTTACAATTCCATATATCACAAAATCTTATCGCTGCATTAAGTTTGCAGAATTACTTTTTAAGCGTTCAATTTCATCACATGGTTCAGTGGGTAGTGAGCAGAAAGATCCATGAACACGTTTGTACTCGCAACTTTCAACTCTTTAATGCCAAAAACACCGCATAGTAAATTAGTAAATACTAGCACTAAAAAACAACAGACTGTAATTCTGCATGATGGCTACAGATGGAGTTTAGGATTTGTTTTCCCATGTACTCTGATCTTTTGAAATAAGTAATCCTTTCTGATGCATCTTCTATTAAGGATTGTGAATATAAACATCACAAATGGGTATTTACTAAAGATTTAGTTATCGAAAGGCTCAGGCAAAGATCTGCAAAGCATCTAAGACCCCCACCCCCTAATTACTAAAACATATCATACACGGATCCATCCAGGGCTATGGCTCCAAGCATTCTCCATAATATCATCCTGGTTTAGCTGAGCAGCCTGTACATACCATGTGCACAATACTTAGTAATCACCATATCGAGTCTATACCCATATCATCTCAATTTTAAAGAGATGCTATATGTAGTGCAGTAGCATGGCCATTAAAATTCACCATTAAGTTGTCATGGCGATGGGGGGCTGCAATTTAATTAAATTTTGAAGCCAAAATAACAACAGATTATCATTGATGAAATTCATATACAACAATTCTACTTTTTGTGCAACGTGGTTAATAACGAAAGGCGTGTCAATTATACACAATAACAATTAAAATCAAACTTTAATTCTAATCAACCGACAAATGTTAAAATCACAAACCTAATCAGAATTCACTGCTACAGAAGCATTAATCAGTCTAAAGCACTGTCAAAATTGCTATTAATGACGCATTAATATTGTGGACATGTCTGGCTTTAAAAACTAGATCTACCCTCGAGATGGACTAAAGGTTATAGACAGCACTGGTGGGCCGAGGGGGACAATGTACAGAATACAAATCACGTTGAAAAAGGCAGTAGATTCCTGCAACTGAGACAATATCAGTGTAAATTATACTCAACTCTATAATGTAGAATTCTGCTTAGAATTCAATTCATACGGAAATAAAAGCGCTATGAAACACAATGACTTTACCATGGCAATGGCAACATTGGACATACGTGTTGAATGTGTATAGAAACTAAATATTTGGGACAGCTAGGTGCTGTGATTGACTTGATCATAGACCTAACTGATTGCAGTTGTCAGCGCTACTCCACACGCCTGTCATCAAAAGCCTGGCCATGCAAGGATTCCGGAACCTTGAAAAAATGGCATATTTAGAACATAAATAATGGGGACCGCTGTCAGAAGTGTGAAGAGTCTGCAACAGCTGTGGAGTGCCAAGTAGCGAAATATTCAGCTTCTGTGCTGCAGGGCTTCACCAGAGACTCTGTCAAAAAAAAGCTTCCAATAACGCCTCATACAATAGTATAATTGTTTATTTTGATCCTGCTGACTTGGAATCATATGCTGCACTAAAACCTAACGACAAATCAAGTCAAGTATCAAGCATTTTTTTTTTTTAAATATCCATCACAACTGACAACTAAACAACATTACTTTGTAAGCCCTTGCACATGAAAAAAAGTCCAGAGAGACGACGGTAACATTCAATGTCTGGAATTTTCACCTAACAAAAAATTAATTTAAAAAAAAAAAATGCAAATTTGCCGTCAACAAATGTTAGGTAACAATTAAACATGCTACAACACTGATAAAAATAACTTGTTAGTTTAAGTATATGCATATATTTAAGGTTGGGCTTATAGTAGATAGAGCACTGAAAGCATCTCAATTTTCACACACCAATTAATCAATTAAAACGCACGGAGGGGACATTATCAAATGGACTAGGATCAAAACCATCTCATTATCACCACTTATAGGCAGATTTTTTTTTTTTTCGGGTAAATCCAGTAACATGCCATTAAATAAAAAGCAATGCTTCCTACACACCTATCACTGCACACAAAATGGAGTTGGTGCGTTGAATATCAGAATACTGGTAGATGAAATTTGATACAAGATGGAAGAATGGATTGCCATGAAATATAGGGACATTTATGAGGACATTTCTTGCAAGTCTTTTTGTCTTGTCGACCCCAATGCAATGACTGATATAATAATACTTCAAGACTTTCCAACCTGTAAAATTAGTCTCTCACAAATTGAACTTAAGCCTATGTGAGAAATATACACATGTCAGCATTTTATAAAAGCAGCAAGGTCAAAAACGTTATTATATAGGTGACACTATATATAGCACACAGTTGTGGTTAATTAAAAAATGTAAACAAAAAATTACAAAAACAGCCAACACTAATGTACAAATCCCCTACCCCCCCCCCCCCCCCCCGAACAAAAATTAACCAAAAAGATGCTGTAACACTTGTGTTAGCAAAGAGGAGAGGCCCAGGCAGGGTGGATGCTATTGCTTTATTCTGAAACCAGTAACAATTCAGCATAAGTATTACTCAAGGCAGAGATGCAGTGACTGATAATTACCACATACTTTGTATTATTTCATAATTCACCATGAAAACTGACAGATGCATGATGGGGATTTGCAAGCGACTATGATTTCACTCTCTCTCTTTCTGTCTGTCTGTCTGTCTGTCTCCGAGGATGAGACTCAGTAAATAGACGGATAGTTATTTTGTTCAATTAAGCACAGCCAAACAGATTAACTTCCATTCTTTGACATCTCTCTATCTAACTTAATACATTCAAGTGGGTGAAAAGCTCTCATTTTTATGTGTAGAAAATGATTTAATCTCATGAGCAGAGGTGGAGACGGATGCGGGGGAGGGGGGCATGGTAATGTGTGGAGGGTAAATAAGTGAAGGATCACCTGAGTAACCCACAAAGACGTAAACTAAATTTGAATATCTCCATCTGTTCATGCCGAATGCCATTATACAAGTGATAAATTACTTCAATTTATATCAAATGCCAGAGTCAACAACTCGCATAAAATAAACAGATATTTTTGTTCATGACTAAAAGGAAATGAATTGCTAGGTTAACATGAAAGACTAATTAATGTAATTAAATAATGAGCTACTATACATGTCTCAGAGTTCATACGATATGTCACTTTTATTGCCAAAGCCATAAATTTTGTCATAAAAAGATGAATAATAATTTATGACCCGTTCAGAGAGGCCACAGACATGAAGTAGGAAATGCCAAGTATGGAATCAGGACATTCTTATAATTGTAACTAAGCTGGCTTTGTTTTTGTCTTCTTTTTTGGTTATCATTATTTGTTTTGTTCTGTTTTAAATATACATTATTACATTATTCATTTATTAACAAAATATCTTTTGAAATTTATTTTTTTATAAATCCCACAAAATTTAATATACAATAATACTCTGATAATCTTAATTTAGTAAAGTGCTGTAAAATATGAATCAGACAATGCTGGGAGAGGAATAGAACGTACAGTGAGTTTTGACTTCAGCGTGCGCCACTTCCTGCTTTGCATGCGACTATAGGATTTTCAGATTAACTTATAAAAAAAAATTATTATTGAGAATTTCAGAATAATAACACTTTTTTTTTTGTTTCAAAGTGTGAAAGTCATACATGTTATTGTTGTTTAAATGAAAAACAAAAAATATTGCTCAATGTTATAGATTAATATTTACCAATTTATACACTTAATAACTACTAAATTTAGAACTTTTTCTGTAATAGTTTATTTAACTTCCAAATCTAGCTGTATTTTTGGGGGGGAGATCTGTGCATTATTATTTTGAAATCATGGTATCATTATATCCTGTCCATCAGACAAAATGTCACTTATATCTAGAGGTAAAAAAAAAGACAGTTTCAGAACAGAAAGTAAATGCATATATTATTTGTATGTTGCTACAATATAAGCAATCTGCAGTGGTTGAAGGTTTTATAGACATGATTCTATCAAACTGGAAAATAAGGTTGGGGGTTAAATGTCCTGCCTCAGATCATATTACAAATACATATGTATTATAAAAACAACTGTGTTAGTGTGGGGTCACATGTATTAAAAATATATTTCAGTTCTAAAAATATATATATATATATACCTGGTATGTATGTATGTATGTATATATATTCAATTTATTTATTTTAGTGATTAAAATAACATTTAAAATAATATTTCAATTTATTTATAATTTAAAATAATACATTTAACCAATGTTTATTCAAACTGTAATATATCTATATCCGGAAACCTGCTTCTGTTCAATCGGC
This sequence comes from Saccoglossus kowalevskii, assembly GCF_978046115.1. Taxonomy (NCBI): domain Eukaryota; kingdom Metazoa; phylum Hemichordata; class Enteropneusta; family Harrimaniidae; genus Saccoglossus; species Saccoglossus kowalevskii. The sequence continues at coordinate 17,971,300 of NC_140642.1, forward strand.
ACAAATATTTTAACTGCATTCCCTGCTATGAAATATTGCTTCCTTTTTTTTCACAAAATAAGAATACTGTACTTACATAACAATTGGCATTGAATAACAGGAACAATTATGCAAATCACAATTCCTTTATCTGTATAGATTCAGGCATTTAATGGGTCTATAATTAACATGATGCGTGTATCAGCTGACATATTTTTACTTTTTTTTTCACTGTAACTGAAATCTGACCATGTATGTATGTCATTCATGTCAACACACAGAGAGAGGGCAGACACTTTTTACCTCGCCTTTTTTATAATCCACTGCAAATAAAATTTTGTTGGAAACCCGATATTGAAAGGAAATTAATCTAGGTAAGAGGAAATGCTTTTCCTTACAGAAGAATTAAATATTTAGATATCAACTTCACAAAGGATATATTTTATGACCACTTGTGGTCTGAAGAGACAGGCCAAATGGCATGTTATCTCTCTTTCCACTTTTGAGCACTTTCCCATACGAGATTGCCATTAACCTGTCAGCCATCCATACCCTTTCAACTCGCCATGAGTCCAAATACAAGTCACAATTGGCCATATTCATGACCTTCAAACGGTTGTACATCCTGGTACCTTCTGGGGGTACACTATTAATTAGAATTTCAAAATTATCCTTCCCCCACCCCCAAAACACTAAACAGTTGTCACTGACGATCAAAAACAGTTATCGTAAACATGACAAAACTGTCACATAATATTAGTACCAGGATGTGTGACCTTTAGGGTCATATGGTAAAACCTATTTAATAACACTCAATTTATAGATTTAGATTTCATTCACTTCAACTGATTTCAAAAATGAAAAGATAACAATACCTGGTTTCATCATTGTGGAATTCCAGCTCCCCATCAGCATCTTCAAAGTCGTCACCATGTCCTTTAGCGGTGCCCTCGATACTATGGTATGGTACAATAACAGTGCCACGGGCGCCAGATGACCTCACAACTTTAATTTCCAGCTCACCAGCGGTTTCTGCCACTTTCACCAGTTTCTCCTCAAAATGGAAGATACCAGCATGGTCATCGTCCAATATAACGACAGTAGCAAATGCTGGCTCTACTAATCGTGCTTGAGGACCAGCGTGGTTGCTCTCGAACATCCCATCCGCAGTTCCAACACGGACGTTACTGAGGCGGATATAGAAGTGTTCATCTTCTTCAAATATGTCGTCGTCGATTATAGTTAACTGGATGTTTTTTTGAGTTTCGCCAGGTTTGAAAACAAGTGTCCCCTCAGCATAGTGAAAGTCGGAGCCTGCATTTGCAGTGCCATCTTCGGATCGGTAATCAACGTATATGGTGCTGTTCATATCCCCGCCACGTCTTACTACCGTCGCATTAAAGGTACCAACGTTCTCAAACACAGTATACTCAGCAGGTTCAAAAAAGACCCTGGTGAAGTTTTGATCCTGTGGCACCTCTATCTTGACCTCAGCTATGCTAGTGCGCTTCTTGTCCAGGTTTTTCTTCAGAATATTACCTGCACCAACCATTTTACGTGTTGCTTGGATACGATAGAATGCCCTACTCTTGGTTTGCCGATTAAGAGCCTCATAATTGGCCATTTGTTCCAGAGTTTCATGGTCAGCTTCAGGATGTTTCTTTTTCAGATCACGGAGAATGCGTATAGCTTCTTGGCGACTTTCATCCAAATCTTTAATATCCTCAAAATCAAGTTCATCATCCTCAAACCGCCCACGATATTCAACATCATCATACTCATGACTCAACGGATAGTGATTGCCCCTGGACTCACCAGGCATGGCTTCCAGTCGCATTTCCCCTTTCGCATCTCGCTTTACAATACTCTTAGCTTTATATTTCTTGCGCAGAAATTTCATAAAAAACACACGAGTGTCAACCAAATATGCAACAACTACCAGGAGTGGGAAGAACATAAATGTTAAAAGAGCTTCCCACACTTCAATAATGCCAGCAGAAAATACAGCAAGGATCATGTAAAGCCAGATATAGGCGAAAAGACTACAAGTTGCCGTTACAAAAAATACTCTGAGATGCTTCAGCCTACGTACCTCTCCATCAGGAATGGCATACACACATATTGCAATAATTACGAATAAGTTAAAGGCTGCACTACCAACAATTGTGCCCGGACCAAGATCACCAGCGTGAAAACCATTGCCGATAATCTCAATCAATGAGAGTAAGATTTCAGGAGCAGATGAACCGAGTGCCATCAAAGTCAGATTCGATACAGTCTCATTCCAAATACGCACACTGACGACAACTTTCTCACCATTGGGCCTCTTCACAGTCACTTCCTTTTCCTTGGAAGTGATTACTTCGATGGCTGCCATAAAGCGATCTGCAACAATAGAAACGCCCAGAAACATGTACGCCAGGCCAGCGAAGTACACAGTGGCTCTGGCCGCCACGTCGCCCACATTCACCGGATCTGGAGTCCATTTTGGTAGAAGGACTCCTGGTTTACATGCGGTAGCATTGCGTGAACACACTTCTTCTTCTTCGCCCCCATCCCAGACTGGAGGGTACGTACTATTTCTGAATGTTTCTTGAGTTAAAGTCGGGTGAAAATTAAGAAAAGCAACCACAAGCAAGAGGGCGCTTGCTCCCACCCCTCTTGAAACTGTGGTTAGTTCAGACAGAGTCCTTGAAAGGATGGAACACAGTAGCTTCATCATTTTAGCGTATTTACAGGTGGATCATTGAAACAGAATTAAATAGAAAAAATATCTGAAAAAAATAAATAAAAGAAGAAAAATTGTTAATAATGTTTGTCTAACAGAAATATAATACAAATATATGTTTTCATGCACCAATCTTAATACGACTACACTATATAGTTGCTACTACTCGTATATATACGAGAAATAATTCAAATGGCACTATCACATACACATAGTAAAATGCGTTGAGAGCGGGGGTTAATTATTTAAATAATAATTAAATTTCACTGTTTCGCTTGTCAACAACTATCAAGCCAGTAAAATTTAATAAATATAGGAACACAAGCATTCAGTACTTTGCCGATGTGAAACATGGCCGCGATGAGTTAACGTTGACAGCGCCGATAGTTGTACTTGACAATAACAATCATTTGATAGTAAAATTGAATGCCTTCCCGTCTTTCTTATTATCTCTCCCCCACTGAGGCCAAATGTCTTTTTTTTTCAAGAAAATGGTCTGATAATTATACTCAACTGTAGCAAGCGGTTGGTATGTCGACTGACTTGAATAGCGTCACTAGCGGGACATATAGGGAATTCCACACAGTGTTGTAAAATGTGTGTAGTCCACTTGTGTTGTCTCGTTGACTGCTGCTGCTGTTGGGTGTGCTCTACTCGCAGACGCGACGGAGAAAATAACAACCGAGGCCGGCCGTCCTTGTCACTTTCTGTAACACTCGGTGGACGCGGTGCTGGTGCTAGTCGGCACACATCAAACCAAGCGACGTACTATAGTGACGATCTCAGAAGATCCACGAGTAGTTGGTGAACGGTCGGTACAGGAAAAAAACGATGAAAAAGCGGCTAAGGAGCGTTTACCAGCCGCTATTTTGTCCTACATCCGCACAGCACAGTACAGCGGACAATCAAGAAGGAAAATGTTGCAGACCCCTGATTAGCCTCTGTGTTGCATCATGGGAAGAAAGTGAAATGTATTCAGTTCGCTGCGCTTGGTGGGCGTTTTCAATTTTAATTCAGTTTCATGCCGGAATTGTTTGACGTCACTGCATATTATTATATCGCTGCCGCCGTTCACTTATATGAAAGGGACGCTTTGTCTGTTCTTTTATAGACGCACAGAAAGCATACTATATTGATGTTTTCGAAACACTTGTTTGCATGGTCTTACGAGGGGTGGATGTGTGGCTCAGATTTGCGGAAGCTGCACAGAAGTATATTCGATGTTCATGGGGAAAAAAAGCTACCACTGTTGTCACGCACTAGTCATTTACAACCTGCCCAGTGGTCATGCAGGGTTGTTGTCAAGATGTAATCGAAAATGTTGCTTCTACCGTACAGTCACGGAGGCGAATACAGAGGGGGTTAGTTGGGTTCGTACAAACCCCCCCCCCCCCAAATCGGAAGATTTGTATAATTCTGTTCGTTTTTTCTGGTTTATTATTTTTTTAAATAAAAAACAAACCGGGTGAAATATAATTTTGTTCTCCTTCAACCCGGGAAACCCCTCGGTCACTGTTTTTCACCCACGGATATTGAGTGGCGGTTTTGGCTACTAGACCCACAAGACCCGGGATTGGGGTGCAATTGACTGGGGCATATATATGGCATTATGCCTGTTTTAATTCGGGTTCCTGCTAGAATTGGGCAATAGTGCATGAACCGCGGAGTTTTTGTTGTCGTCAAACTCAGTTCTAAATCGGGGTTCAAAATATGGCTTTGTGCCAGTGGGCGTGTTCACACAGGTTCTTAGTACCGCTAACTAAATAGCCAAAAAAAAAAAAATATCATAAACATCAGTATTTATGTTTAGGAAATTGTTTCGATTGATCAGGAATGTGGAAATTTCTGATCGGTTTATATACCCCGGCGGTCACGGTACGTATTTTTTATTACAGTAGCTGAATTGAATGGGGGGGGGGGGGGCTTGACTGGCATAGGTAAGATATGAGTGTTCTGCAAAAAAATGAAAAACAATCCCTCTCCTCTGATTTTTTCAAATAAATAAATAATTAATGGAACTTTCAAGACAACAAGGTCTTCAACAGTCAACGCTTTCTTGTTGTTTTGTCGTCCTGCTTGAACTATAAGTAGCTACCAGTCCTTCACAAAGTACCTATTTTTGTTTTCGCGAAAGGTATACACTATTCTGCGCGAAATTTAGAACGCACAAGTGTATCCCATGACCAGTCAAGCGCATAACAAGTTGCGCTCGTACACACCTACCGACAGTTAACGATCTGCCAGTAGTCACGCAATTTTCCAGGGGACTAACTCACTTGTATAATGAATGGGGGGTACCGCATGTTCCTCATGAACATGAAGTGTTGGCGATTACTACTACCACTATTGCACTGAAGTGCTCAACCATGAATTTAACCGAAAACCCATAGTCCAACTATCTTTTGGTCAAAAATATATGTGGGTCCCCACCGACACAAGAAGAGCTATGGACCCACAGTCTGGTCAAAACAGGTACATCTACAGTATGGTTATACTCATAACACGTTGAAATGTTTTATCGACTCTGAAGGAAGTGTGTCATGCTCGCCCCTGATATTGCAACGTGTGCAGTGTTTTTTCATTTACATTGTTTTAAAAACTATAGGACGTCTTGCTACCAGTTGAATTCAAAATTAACGGTGTTATTAACGGCCATTACATCTGATGTGTCGCGCTACTTGTGGTCTTACAATATAAACCTCGTAAATGCACACCTCTTGTTATTGTGTTTACATGAGTTATATATACCCGAGGTCAGGCTGTGCTAGAAATAAAAGGTTGATTGCAGATAAAACTATTAACAACAGGTAGCCATACACGCGTAATAACTTTTATCAGTTTATTTAATTGTCTGATCCCACATCCATTTATGACTTACTTGTAATATATTTTATTTTCCACTATTAAACAAGTGGGGGAACCAAGTTGAACAAAAACAATTGTATATTTACCCAGTACCCACGCCGACCATTGCCAGTTTAAAAAAAAAATCACCCAAAATGAAACACAATCGACACTCTCCACTCATAATCCCACTTTTCGATGGAAGTCGAAAATTGTGTACTTACTTTATACATAACCTCGCCTTGGTACATTGCGGACAATGCCGCAAATAACACTACTATAATTTGTTGTCGATGAAATGGCAAAATGTCATTCTCCAATACTTTTGTCTTTTAATCTTCATTAAAGTTGTATTTGCTCTTCGTATTATATACGGAACACTTCCCACTGATTATTTCGACCACAACGAAACATAACCTACATTCATCGTTGTAGTTACCCAAGGCGATTTTACTTTATTTTCTATTTCGGCATTATGTTGTATAACATTTCTTATAAAATGTACAAAATCTGAAACCCGGGTGATAATTACAGGGGTCAGTGAAAGGGTTTCTCTAGATTATCCAAAGAAGGAATGAGTTCAAGTTAAAGGGCGAAAGTCTGGCCATGGCGCAGCGCGTGTTCGAACTTCGCGTAAACAATGTATTTTACACGCGCTGTATAAGTCCCATATCAAACAGGGCGCAGCGCGACGACCACCTCCCTTTAACCATTTGATTAATTATACTGGTCCATGCCAGTTCTGACTGGTAAATAATACCAACTCATTTCGTTTGATTCGATCCAGGATACCAATTAAATACACAAATAATATAAAATTACAACTATATCTGAAATCATCAACATACTACTTTCTCTCAAATGGCCACAATATGGCTCCAACCATGATGCAATGTAATGTAAGCCATGAATTCAACATAATTAAATAACGAGTAGAGTATTATTATTATATAAGTTATTTATTTATTTTTGTATAATTTTAGTATATATATTCATTATATATTCATAATTATATTATACCAGTATATTGATGGTGTTAATCCATTGATTTGATTGGTCCAAACACAAAATTTGCATTATGCAATCCATGGTATATTGGCTGATAATGCACGGCTAAACCAAGTGGCCCTGGAACATGAATTGACTACAGGTTTAATACGGAAATACATAAAACCGGTATTATTTGATTTTTAGGGAAATATAGTGGTTGAATTTTAGAAGAATATTGAAAAAAATACTGAATTAAAAACATCTGAAAAGTTATATAACTATAATATTGCTTTTTGTTAATGGTGGGATCCAAGTTGTGAGCGTCGGTCGTTGGGTGATTGTCGTTCGCCACACAAACCTAAACCACCGTCCCTTAACACCGTGAGGTGCCTACACGAATGCCAGAACGCTATGTTCTCAGTGTTGTTACTTTGAGATGGATTGCGAACTTCCAACAAAGAAAACAGGATCTTTAAGTACAAGATATAATTGAGGGATTTAATGACATAAAAATGCAAAAAACTATGAGTCACAGGCAAAAATGTATGCCACCAATAACAACCGGTGTCCGGTAGCGGCAGCTGACAAAATTGCAGTGCACCCGGGTAATTGCCATCTGTTTCAAAAAACACGGGACAACGCAGGATTCGACGACGATATATGATATTGTAATTCTTCACTATGGGTAAATAAATTACAGGAGATGATGAAGGTAATTTCGAAAGCTACAGATTTGTGCCGAGTGTACACCAACCACTGTATTAGAGCAACAGCGTGCAAAGTCTTTCGGCCTGAGTTGAGACAAGGCATATCATGTACGTGTCACAAAAACGATGCGAAAATCCGATCTTACACCATCAAACTTACCCCAGAACAACGACAAAACTTGTCAGTCATACTGTCACAAAACTTTGGTTATACCAAAGGTATCCAGGTCAGATGTTGGAACTGAGGTCGCTGTGCCGGTCGCCGTACGTGATACACCGCGTCCCGCCGCGTCCCGCTGAACGTCAAATATCTACAGTTACAAGTAGTATGATGAGTCACAAAACCGGTTTATTTCACAACTGTACTTTCAATGGGCAAATTACAGTCCAAATTGTACAAAAACCGGAATGAAAACGTGGAAAATCCGTTGTTTAAATGATCCAAACTGTACACGACCCTGTATTTCAAATCGCGTTGTGCGTCAGTAAAAGGTCAGAAAGGTCATCCTTTGTTATGCTAATTTGTGTGTTTACGCTGCTCCATTCAACGTGGATATGTTTTTTTTCATGTGGAATAAAAATTAGTTTGTATTCAATTTGAACTGTGTTGTGCATGTAATTTTTGTATGCATTCAGCGTACAACTACATACTATTCTTATAAATATTCATGTTCAAGGGCCATAATCATGATCTTTTAGTAGATGAAAGTAAACTCTTTTTTTACAAGTTTTATCGAATTGTCAATATACTGGTATAATATAATAGCAATAACCCCTGCCGAAGTTGGGTATACCACTTGATATTGCACAATTCACTCCATATATGCACTCGCTTGCGGCTCGTGCATATATGTCGTGAATTGTGCAATATCTTGTGGTATACCCGCCTTCGACGGGGGTTATTGCTTAAATATATTCATTTCCTTCTAATATTGAAATTTTCTCAATAGTATTGTGTTCAGATCTCTGACGTCACGTACCATGTCTATACATGTAGGCTGTCTACACATGAAGATGGTATAGCATGTTTACACCAATTATAATAATTGTTTTCGTTAAATTTATTTCTGTTATTGGAATTTTACAGATACGGGTAGTTGCATAATTGTCATGTGTGCAATGGCATGTATGGTAGGTACTAAACTGGTTTCGCGCAACTATATTTGCATAGCAATAATTAAATATGCATTTCAAAACAGGAACTGGTATAAAATCCATGCACGCATGGCGTTTGCTGCATTTTATTTTGCTGCATTTTCTTTAGTAAACGTCTAACAACATAAATAGATTGATTTGAAATAAGTTACGTTTACTGAGGTTCTCATTAAATTGTGATATTATAAAACATCAAATTTTATATATTTTTATAGTCTCCACAATAAAAATTTTGGGCTCAAGCGCGCGGTGCAAATGTTTATTTGTAGCATTTGCGACAGATTTATATTTAGCAGCGCGCCCGTAACTTTGAAAAGTGTGCGTCCCCATTCGGGGGGGGGGGGGTCCTGCGAACATATTGTGAATATAAAAGAGAACATGTTAACAAAACATATTGTATTGATTTTTTTATTATTTAAACAATATTGACTATAATTACACAGATGTATTGTTAGTGACATATAACAAACTACCAAATATTTTAAATAATATAATTAGATGCATTTTGAACAAAATAATCGAGATGACTGTCTATTGCAGTCAATACATCAATCATCGAAATGTAATTATTCAAACTCAGTAAGCTTATGGCTCACCAAAGAATTGTTATACCGGCCGCCAAGTGATTGACAGCGCGAGTAACCAATCAGCGACCGCGGTGCACCTGGTGATTTCTTGCATTAATGAGAGACAAGCCATGGTATTATTACTGGCTATAATTCCATACTGAAAACTTTAAAGTAGCTGTGTGTTGTTGTGAGGACAGAGTTATGTTTTTGAGCAGTGAAGTTGTAAAGCAGGTGTGGTCCTAGCTTCTGGGTCGTCAATGCCAACTGAAATTAGAGAATGGTTCGTTGATTGGGAGGAAAGGGTTTCGTTTCGTACCTCCACTCTAATCCTATCTCTAATCATCACTCCAATCCGCCAATTCAATTGTATATTTCCCCCTCTGGATAACTATAGGTGTCATTAGGAGGGACACATACAATTAAATTGGTGAGTGCTGGAGGACAGGGGTAGAGTAGAGTTTGGGTTACGGGTACAAAAGGAACTATTTCTCGTTGGTAAATTATCTTGTCTATCACTATTCACTAGTACTTCAAAAGAAAGTTGCCAGTGTATAAGTAGCTAACACCACGGGACATCGGGGCAGTTTGGTTTGGGGTACGCCCTCACAATATCCCTCTGTCCCGTGGTGTTTCTTACACATATCCCAACAATTTGTACCTTTCTGGTACAGGCGAGTCTCACCACCAATTTCGTTTATGTCACACAATTTACAAATGTGCTGGTTTCGTGGAATATTTCAATGACGACCTTTGTCAATGAATACAATTGTGACAGCAAATTCTCATTTTTGTAATTGCTGTTCCTAGTTTTTGATCTTTCATAATTCTGGAGGACATCATTTTCTTATTTGTATAATATCTTCACTTGTTTTTTGTTTGAGACCGGTGACCCCACATTAGTTGCAGTGATATAACACAACTTTATTTTCACTACCGACGGTGAAAGTTTGACACAGGAATACTCTAGCGGTTCGCATACGCGTCACGTGTCACGTGTGAGCTCTCAACCAATCTCGTCGACATGCACTGATTACGGGTAAACTCACTTGTTACTTGTCTATTTGGTCCATTTTCATTTAAAATTTTCTGAAAACAGAATAAAAAATACTACAGATAATAGCAGACATCGACCGGATAATAAAATTACAATCCATAGTACAAAACCATAATGTGGAAAGTTATTAAAATAATAATAGTAACTACGAGGTCGTGACATTGTACATTTTGATAAACTGCGCCGATGAGACGGAAAGCCCAGTAATGCACATTAGGAATTAGCCATCTAAGTGTCTACGTACTTAAGACATTAATGATTCAATATGGACGAAAACATATATCTTTGCTAATATCGTTGTTTGATACTGCATGTTTATGACCAAATTATCTTATTGTTTATTTTAAACAAAAATGTAAAATTTCCAGCACACACAGAATGTGTGATGGATGATACACGAAAACAAACTATTACGCATGTGCAGTGATTGTTATTTTACGTGCCAAAACAATTAGCGCGCATGCGTACTGAAGAACGTCATTTTTTCGTCCACGAAACACTGGTGCCACAAGGGCAATGTAACCTTCCTTTGAAGACATGCACATCGATGGAAATAAACGCCAAAGTATATCATGTTCTTGAGAATTTCTGACATCTTAGCGATTCACGAGAGCGATAATCAGAGTTTATCATTTTAACATTAGATCAGGTGTACCACGATATCAATTACCAGTTATGAACACCCCAGAAACGAGGGCGCCTTTCACAGATATCAAGTAAATTCATAACACTGCACTGGACCATTCAACCCATCGCTGCTTCGAAATTTTTTTATCTTTGGTTATCCCTTTGTCTATTTTGGGACACAGTATTTCTACCCAGGGTGTTATATTCGTACATAGTGCTTATCAAACCGAATACACTTTTAATTACAGGCATGAAACGTTGTTAGATGTGTGGTACTGGAGCAACGTATTTAGTTTGCCCACTAAGCCGTTATGTATTACAAAAATTATATCTATTCGTTTATATTGCATCTATAAAAATAAAAAAAAATTAAATTTAGCTATTTCAAACATACTCTACATAACACCAATGCGCTTGCCTGTTACATTACATTACATGTACATAGTACTATTATGAATTTCCTAAGTTACATTGTACGTATATAACGTCATTGTGGATACCTACATTACATTACATGTACATAGTACTATTATGAATGCCTACGTTACATTATATGTATATAGTACTATTATGAATGCCTACGTTACATTATATGTACTTAGCACTATTATGGATACCTACATTACATTACATGTACATAGTACTATTATGAATGCCTACGTTACATTATATGTATATAGTGCTATTATGAATGCCTACGTTACATTATATGTATATAGTACTATTATGAATGCCTACGTTACATTATATGTACTTAGCACTATTATGGATACCTACATTACATTACATGTACATAGTACTATTATGAATGCCTACGTTACATTATATGTATATAGTGCTATTATGAATGCCTACGTTACATTATATGTATATAGTACTATTATGAATGCCTACGTTACATTATATGTACTTAGCACTATTATGGATACCTACATTACATTACATGTACATAGTACTATTATGAATGCCTACGTTACATTATATGTATATAGTGCTATTATGAATGCCTACGTTACATTATATGTATATAGTACTATTATGAATGCCTACGTTACATTATATGTATATAGTACTATTATGAATGCCTACGTTACATTATATGTATATAGTGCTATTATGAATGCCTACGTTACATTATATGTATATAGTACTATTATGAATGCCTACGTTACATTATATGTATATAGTACTATTATGAATGCCTACGTTACATTATATGCATATAGTACTATTATGAATGCCTACGTTACATTATATGTATATAGTGCTATTATGGATACCTACATTACATTACATGTACATAGTACTATTATGAATGCCTACGTTACATTATGTATTTATCACATCTCACTGCTGTTACGCATGCTGTGATTGGTTGAGACTCGGTCACATGACATGGAATGAAAATGGATATTACATGGTATATTGCCCGCCAAGTGGATATTTAAGCAATAACCCCCGCCGAAGGCGGGTATACCACGAGATATTGCACAATTCACGACATATATGCACGAGCCGCAGGCGAGTGCATATATGGAGTGAATTGTGCAATATCAAGTGGTATACCCAACTTCGGCGGGGGTTATTGCTATTATATTATACCAGTAATATTGAAAATTCGATAAAACTTGTAAAAAAAGAGTTTACTTTCATCTACTAAAAGATCATGATTATGGCCCTTGAACATGAATATTTATAAGAATAGTATGTAGTTGTACGCTGAATGCATACAAAAATTACATGCGCAACACAGTTCAAATTGAATACAAACTAATTTTTATTCCACATGAAAAAACAAACATCCACGTTGAATAGAGCAGCGTAAACACACAAATTAGCATAACAAAGGATGACCTTTATGACCTTTTACTGACGCACAACGCGATTTGAAATACAGGGTCGTGTACAGTTTGGATCATTTAAACAACGGATTTTCCACGTTTTCATTCCGGTTTTTGTACAATTTGGACTGTAATTTGCCCATTGAAAGTACAGTTGTGAAATAAACCGGTTTTGTGACTCATCATACTACTTGTAACTGTGTATATTTGACGTTCAGCGGTACGCAGCGGGACGCGGTGTATCATGTACGGCGACCGGCACAGCGACCTCAGTTCAAACATCTGACCTGGATACCTTTGGTATAACCAAAGTTTTGTGACAGTATGACTGACAAGTTTTGTCGTTGTTCTGGGGTAAGTTTGATGGTGTAAGATCGGATTTTCACATCGTTTTTGTGACACGTACATGATATGCCTTGTCTCAACTAAGGCCGAAAGACTTTGCACGCCGTCGCTCCAATACAGTGGTTGGTGTACACTCGGCACAAATCTGTAGCTTTCGAAATTACCTTCATCATCTCCTGTAATTTATTCACCCATAGTGAAGAATTGCAATACCATATATCGTCGTCGAATCCTGCGTTGTCCCGTGTTTTTTGAAACAGATGACAATTACCCGGGTGCACTGCAATTTTGTCAGCTACCGCTACCGGACACCGGTTGTTATTAGTGGCAAACTGGCATACATTTTCGCCTGTGACTCATAGTTTTTTTGCATTTTTATGTCATTAAATCCCTCAATTATATCTTGTACTTAAAGATCATGTTTTCTTTGTTGGAAGTTCGCAATCCATCTCAAAGTAACAGCACTGAGAACATAGCGTTCTGGCGTTCGTGTCGACACCTCACGGTGTTAAGGAACGGTGGTTTAGGTTTGTGTGGCGAACGACAATCACCCAACGACCGACGCTCACAACTTGGATCCCACCATTAACAAAAAGCAATATTATAGTTATATAACTTTTCAGATGTTTTTAATTCAGTTTTTCTTTCAATATTCTTCTAAAATTCAACCACTACTATTTACCTAAAAATCAAATAATACCGGTTTTATGCATTTTCGTATTAAACCTGTAGTCAATTCATGTTCCAGGGCCACTTGGTTTAGCCGTGCATTATCAGCCAATATACCATGGATTGCATATGCAATTTTTTTGTTTGGACCAATTGATTTCAATGGATTAACACCATCAATATACTGGTATAATATAATACATGGATATATCACATGGATGACGTCACTGAAACCACTGCGCATAACAAATTGTCGTTCGCTGCACTGGTGCTGCTCTGGCCGCTGTTGCTTTCGGGGTTGCTTTCAGGGTTTTGAAGGAACTTTAGCCATCCGAAATAGACAGTGAACGTGCCAGAATGGATATTAAGTAATATACTCTGTTTTGATGTATGGGGTATTTTTTATATGGAGCAAAAATGTTCGGCAAAGCCGCCACTGAAACGTCGCAGCCGGGGTCGCTGCAGCGCGTTCTACGCTGTGAGCATTTCTACGCGTTCCACGCCGATGCTAACCGAAAACACTCTAAAGCTGTGTTAGTAAGCAAATAACACCGAATAAACGGCAAGGTAAAGACTATGTCTAATTATAGTAAATACGTACTGCGTGCGTGACTCGAACCGGCGCTCGCGTACGGCATGAGTCTAAAGCTGTGTTGGTTTGTGAATAGGTGTGGTACGTTCGTGAGAAAGTAATTTCAGTCACTTCCACGGCACTCTGACATTTTTATCTGTAGAGTGATCAAATAACTTACGTTTGAGAATTTCTCAATTCATTTCAAAAATGTTATTCTCGATAAATTGAGTGATTCACACTGATGATGGGAGTGAAAAGTCTTTTGATCAGTAAAATGATTTTAGAAAAGTGAAAACTAAAGTGACTGTGAAATAACGGTTGGTTTTAAATATTAAATATCATGACATTTGGATGTAGTAATGAAAGGAAATTGAACTGGTATGAAAGGGCAGTACATGTAGCCGGAACGCAAGGTCAGAACCCGGGACAAAATACGTCACAATACATCCATCAAGGCGGTTGCAAAGTGTCAACAACTATGGATGAGGTAAAAGACTTCGTTTGCAGTTTGCGTGAATGGCCGGAGAGAAAAAAATCATGCAAATTCTGTGCTTCAGTAACAGTATTTGCTACTTTTTTGTGCAATGGAAATTAATACAAGAAATGCTGCCAAAAGACATGTCCTTCTAGTAAAAAAAAACAACCTTGGGACGTTTATCTTGAGAAATTGAGAATACGAAAATCCCTTGGGACAGTCGTTGTGAAACAATAGACATGCTTCGTCAGGGTATCAAGGTTATTTTGATTATTTGAAGATTGAAACTGCTGCTTTATGGAAGAGCAAAGTTCAATGTCTTTGGCACAGTAATGACGTTTTTAGAGCGGTGACACGCTTGAAGTATTCGCCGTGACTCCGGACTTTTCATTCAGGTTTATACAACACTTACTTGTTACTATCAAGAAGGTTTAATGTCTTGTTTGTATTTGCACAATGTGAATGAGGGGTTTATTGTCAAAATATATACATGTGCTTGTATGCCTATTGAAACTATACAAAATTTTACCAATGCACATCCTTTTCATGTGTTAAAAGACCATTGCAATGTTCTCATGGAATTGTTAAATCTTGGTATCATTCCCAACTGTCACCAAACTGTACGTTTTGACGACTCTATGCACTTCTGGGACTAATAATTTTCTGGAAACTGTACAGCAAATCACATATTTTCCTTATTAATTTCAGTTTTTATTGTTCATAATAATTTACAGTAATAACATATTTTTCCGATTGTGTGCATGACAGCTTTGTCCACACACTAAGACAGGATATGTACGGATATGTGTGAGTATGTTTTATGGAGTAATAGGCCACTCCTTTGCTTCAATTCCAACTACATCTCTGGAAATATCACTTGCTGTTTATCATCCATAGTTTGATATCCCACAATGTGTCGATTGCGTATCTGGAAATTCTAACTACTTTTTCGCAAAATTTGACCAGCCTTGCTTCTACCAGTCATTTAAGTCAACTCCCATATTGTCCTTCAAAGTGAAGGTTAATGCAGATATATTGTAAATTACACAGAGGTAACACTACAATACATTTCCCTTCACATTCCCCTGTATTACATAACAAACTTTGAGCTGAGGCAGTTATGGTTCTACAACCATCACCAGTTCTCTTGTATATGAGTGTTGTTATTTTGTGGGAGAGCGGGTCTATTCGGGTGTAAGTGATGTATGGTAGCTGTGATTGTCGTGGTGGATGTCTGTTCGATGTGATAAAATAAATAACACATGATTATTCGGGCAATATCACGATTTGTTGTCTGCCCTCGGGCTGTTGGTCATGACCACCATCCTTTGGGCAGGCAACAAATCGTGATATTACCCTCACAAGCATGTGTTATTATTTAAATAGTACTATTATGGATACCTACATTACATTATATGTATATTACATCATTGTGGATACCTACATTACATGTACATAGTACTATTATGAATGCCTACGTTACATTATATGTATATAGTACTATTATGGATACCTACATTACATTACATGTACATAGTACTATTATGAATGCCCACGTTACATTGTATGTATATAACATCATTGTGGATACCTACGTTACATTATATGTACATAGTACTATTATGAATGCCTATGTTACATTATATGTATATAGTACTATTATGGATACCTACATTACATTACATGTACATAGTACTATTATGAATGCCTATGTTACATTGTATGTATATAACATCATTGTGGATACCTACGTTACATTATATGTACATAGTATTATTATGAATGCCTATGTTACATTATATGTATATAGTACTATTATGGATACCTACATTACATTACATGTACATAGTACTATTATGAATGCCTACGTTACATTGTATGTATATAACATCATTGTGGATACCTACGTTACATTATATGTACATAGTACTATTATGAATGCCTATGTTACATTATATGTATATAGTACTATTATGGATTTGTATGTATATAACATCATTGTGGATACCTACATTACATTACATGTACATAGTACTATTATGAATGCCTACGTTACATTGTATGTATATAACATCATTGTGGATACCTACGTTACATTATATGTACATAGTACTATTATGAATGCCTACGTTACATTATATGTATATTACATCATTGTGGATACCTACATTACATTACATGTACATAGTACTATTATGAATGCCTACGTTACATTATGTGCATATTACATCATTGTGGATACCTACATACATTACATGTACTTAGAACTATTATGAATACCTACATTACATTACATGTACATAGTACTATTATGAATACCTACGTTACATTATGTGTATATTACATCATTGTGGATACCTACATTACATTACATGTACTTAGCACAATTATGAATACCTACGTTTACATTACGTGTACTTAGCACAATTATGAATACCTACATTACATTACATGTACATAACACTATTGTGTTTGCCTACGTTACATTATATGTACATAGCACTAATGTGGAGACTTATGTTACATTATATGTACTAGTACTTAGCACTATTATGGATACCTATGTTAGAGTAGGGGGGTCGGAAATAAATAATACCTAGGAGCTTTGTGTTGGTACAAAATGTTTTCTCCACATTTTCTGATGATATATCAAAGAATTATTTATAATTGTAATACTTTCTAATAAAAACATGATTTTTTAGTAATAGATTTAAGCTAAACTATATTATGACAACCATTCACGATATTGCGACCTTTGGTCTATATTGTTGGGACATTTCGAGTGATGAATTTTCTTCATCATTCAAAAATGATATATTCTCTGATAGAAAGCTTTACAAAATCGTTCTGTATCTTGTTAAGCCCCAGCTGAATCTGTTCAATTGTTCAGGCAGTTCAAAGTTTTCCAATTAAATCACTATTCTTCGATTTGAAAGACGTGCTTAAAATGCCCGCATGTGAGTACACAACTAATCCAGATTCCACTCTTGTATACCGTCTATTGTATGTGTAATATGTAAGGGCTGATTGAATTTCTTTATGCATTTAAGAGAAAAATATATATATAAATTTCATGACTAAGTGCAAGTGATGCATGTATATGCTTAATACTGTTCATTCAATTACTGTAATAATTGTAACTACAATTTGGAAATCCATTGTAACCCTAGCGTGGGGTACTCGTGTTTGTGTCGTGCGTTGAAAGTAAAACAATTCTATATTATCGCGAAAGAAGCTTTGTGGATTAAATTGAGCTCAAACACGATTATCAAAGTAGCTATTGACCTACTTAAAGGGATGCTAAAAAATATGCTCTCACGTGACTTGATACGTAACGACAGTATTCTGTAACCCTTGTGTCCATGGCTAGCATCACGCAGCTATTCATAACAAATAATTTCAGATTTCTTTCAACATGACCACACTAAAAGTATTTCGTTGCGGGTAATATAATTGTTATATATTTATATTTTTTTATCTAACATTTTTTTTATTACTTTTCCAGTTTTCATAAATACAAAAAATGAATTCTAATACTAGAATAAATAGAAATAATCAGCAATTTAACACCACAATGCAAACAACGTAACTTTACTATCATCAACCAAGTACATATTCTAATAACCTCATATATTACGCAATTATACAATAAAGCTCGTTTGTGCATTCACCACATAATTAAGAACTTATAAATGAATAATTAGACATCTCAGTCTGTCTATTTTCTGGACTAACATTTCAATTAATGAACTGATAATGGCAAGACAAAAAATAAAACAAAAACAACAAAACGCATCACTTGATCATAAATAAAATAGAATACACAATTCAATTAAACTGAAAGTTTCATCCATTATGGACTTTGATTCTGTCCTAACCTCTGAATGTTTCATCCATTGTGAATTTCGACCCTGTCTCAGCGATACATACATTCATTTTACATTGGTAGAGGTATTGCTTTCCAAGGAGTAAAAGTCAGTGTTACAAATAACTTCAAGAATTCTGAATAAATCATTATACCTCGCCCGAAAATACTTTAATTGTATACAATATTAAATTCAATGATGTATAATTTCAATTTCAACATGACAAATTGAACACATTAACTTTCTGAGATAAAGATATATACGATAAAGATAGATATCTTAAATTCTTTTTTAAAACATCCAGAGCTTGTTGACATAAAAGTTTCAGAGTGCACAACAATTTTTAATGGACCTTCTTGTTCTAAATTTTGTAATATCGATTTTGTTATTCGTACGTAATGGAAACATATTATGTGGTGACAATTCCGGTCCTTCCTAAAGATGGACAAAAGTGTTTAACCCACCAACTCTATTAAATATATAATTTATAGAACTTTTTATCTAATATGTCTCGAGAAAAAAAAACAATTTCCCCTCTATAGTAATGTTTCTTTTGTTCCATGTCATATATATTTCAGTGCATAATTATTAATATTAATAAGATTCTTACAATAAATGCAGACATGTAATGCCTTCAGTTTCTCATAGAAATCGCCAAGACGTTCAGGCAACAGCTAAAACCTAATTGTTATATTATATTATATTACACAGACATGAATGTTTCCTAAATATCATCATTTGTTCTATTATGTAATGAATTTGAATGGCACTTGTAACGTATCATTAAATATATATGGTTTCCATGGCAACTGTAGCCAAATTACAATACGATAACATTTTCCTAGACACGAAATACTGCTCAATTTGTCACGAACTGAACTGCGTTTGAATGGTCGCAATGAATACAATACTAATAGGATTGACCTCTGCAGTTATTGACCCAATTACTTAGCCTCACGTGTTACCAAAATATCTGCATGCAATGAAAATGCAATCACCCTAAACCTTGTCCATACTTTGCCAATGACTTCCCACCGACTTAATATGTTATTTAATAATCGTTAGAAGTTTCAATGCACGCAGGGAATATATTGGCTTGCAATAAATCGTGATCGAATCTGTGCATTTTACTCTACTCATAATTCGTACTACGTATCGGTAATTTACAACGCATGCGCAGTTCATTATTTCTTCAAATGTGGTGTGAATTGAACATTTTCAGCTTACGACAATTTGTTCAAATGTGTTACATATTAACATAATAGATTACTTAAAGCGGCGGAGTCGTCACCTACGCATGCGTCAGATGGCCATAGTGTGTCATTGTTTAGCGTCTACCCATGAGCCTTTGCGTTCTTAGCGTGTGTTGTTATCATGGCTTGGGACTCAATTCCCGCGCGTGCACAGGTGACGACCCTCCCGCTTTAATCACGGGCGCTTGCAACAGGATTTATGGTTAAGGGTAGGGTTGGGTAGGGTTATATACTAATAGAAATAAAGACTTTTGGTGAGTGTAGTGTGCGAGTTTATTCACAAACCAGCCGTATTCGTTTGGTGTACAGCGATTCCAAGTGCGGACGTTTCATACCCTGTCTTTATTTCTATATACATAGTATATAACCCTACCCAACCCTACCCTTAGCCATAAATCCTGTTGCAAGCGCCCGTGGCTTTCATATTGTTTATGTTTACAGATGCGAATTGATAGATTGTATGATTGACGCTACAGCTTTGTATCTTGGATAACATGACTACAAATTGAGGTTATCTTCAAAGAAAACAATAATGTTGGTGGTGCATTTAAAGTTATGTTATTACCAGTGTATCGCGCCTGTAAATGCACGATATACATGTAGATTGCATGAGAAATAATTTCAATGTCTAGATTCTAAAATGCCTCTCTTTTTGTTCTTAACAGTACCCGTTTACTAGTTTCTCAATGATACCCATTTAATGGGACTGTTTAGGAGAACTAGATTGTTCTCGCGGGATTTAACAACACTCTCGTTTCGAACCAAGGATATTCAGATTGACGAGCTGTGTGAAGGCATTGTAACTTTACTGAATGAGCTAAGCATTGTCAATTGGTCTGCCGTTGAGGGCATCATGTAGTTTACCATGTACATGAATCAGGTGCGATTTTTAGAGGTCATTGGGTCATTGCTCTTCTAAAAGGATTTACGTAAAACACGTGCAACAAACAACCTGTGGTGGGGCTGCAAAAAAAACACCTAAAGCTCGCCCAAATCGAAGTACTGTTTGGGCCTCGATTCTAGTAACAAAAAATCAAGTGTTTGATTCGCGGTATAACCGGCCTTTTCACTATTTATACATTTACATAATATTTTATTTTATTGAAGAAAAAAAAAAAACACTAAAAAATAAACAAGAGGCATTATGCAAGTCAAAGTTATCTTTTCGGTTTACATAAATAAAGACGAATGGGTATGCGTGAAATCAACAACCTACGGCCAGAAAAGTGGGTCACACACGATCATGACCGAGAATGATATAAGTAATTTTCTTGATTACTTTACTTGTTGTGTATACTCTTATAATACTACTGTATCCTCGGGGGCGGACATCCGGGCATTTTCTACCGCCTGGCAACCCTCGCGGTGAAAACAAAGATCAAAAACTCGCAGAAAACGGTACTTTGCGCTGGTTGTTGAGAGTCCCCTGAACAGTGTAACAAGATTAGCCCTACGTGTGTAACATATATGAATTTGGTTGTTCAGGATTACTTCAAAGTTGAGTTTGTGTTGTTTTCTCGAGTTTTCACCGGCTCCACCGGCCTTCCACAGCAGCGCGCACAACGCTCATAGAAATACGTGGTATAGTGGTGCGCGTCTTAGCAACGTAGAACGTCTGTGACGTAGTTCCGCCCCCGAGGATAAAGCAAATATACAGTAGAGTTATGCTAAGATTTTTTTAGAATTGGTGAAAAAAAAATAAAGCTCGTCAAAACGTCTTTAAAAACGACCAACCCTAACCACTCACGATTAATTTGTTTGAATGTAGCACATCATAATATATTCCTAGTAATACGCCCACTATATATTGCAAATAGGATACTTCAATGGAGTCTCTTAATTAACATGTTAGGTATAACTATTGTATGGGAAAGCCACTCCGAACTTGGACAATGAACTAATTTATCGTCTTTTCAAAACCTGACGACGAAAAAGATTATTTGTCGGACACGTCTGGATACAAAGCATAATTATGATTACTACTTATACCTATGCCTCTGTTACCTATTATCAGTCAATATACACTGTGTTCGTTTTCCTCAGCAGTTATTACTGGTCACGGTGTCGAATTTGGCCGAGCTCTATTGCTGGTTCGTGCAATTGTTAACATAATGGCGGAAACAGTTGTTCTAACAGCCGCATGGAAACGAGGGAAAACAAGAAAGAATGACGTATTTATCTTCAACTGCACTGTGCATATTCGTAACATTTGGAATTCAGCAAAATACGCGGTGGACCGTCGGGAAATGACCCCTGAATGGAACGGTGACCCTCAGCTTTCAGATTAGCCACCCACGCCGAGGGATTTTTGGAAATTCTCTTACTAAGAGTCTTAGAGTTACAGACAGACGGATTTTCTGGAATTGACGAGTTTTCGTTCAAAAAAAAAAGTTACATTTTATTTCTGTTAAATAGCTGTCGACTACAAAAAATAAAACACAGCGTTGTTTACAATGATGTCAACATTTGCTGTGCTCGCGACAGTCTACAATGACGTCAGAAATTGTTACGCTCGCCACAGTTTACAGTGACGTCAGAAATTGCTACGTTCTCCGCAGTCTACAATGACGTCAGTGTATCTTGGACTGGGCTGTTCAACAGGCAAATGAGCATCTTCATGGCAAATCCCGTTGTTGAAACATAAACAACACAGGTTTAGGGTATTTGGTCACTTTCTCTAATGTGCAATAATCTACAGTACACGGCATACAATTAAAACATTAAACAAGTAATCTTGTGTATTTCCACTCATCAAGTACGAGCTGCCTTGATTATGAACTAGAGTATAATGAGAGCTTTAGAAATTAATAAATAATTACGTGAATATATATGGATATATATGTAGTAGGCCGATTAGCAAAACCTGATAGTCTCAAACAAATTCTATTGAATCTCTTATATATTCCAGTAACCCTGACAACTCTTGTGGTCTCTGCCTCCGAAACAGAAATCGAATACGGACAGTGTTTGTCGACGGCAAGCAACATAAACTTGCCCCTTGTATTCACAGGAGACGGAAAACCGCATCAAATCCATTCGGATTTGATCAAATATTATTACGTAATCACAATATCACAATAATTATCCATGCGTATAAATGTCATCAATTCAAAACCAAACTGTGTAGTGACGTCACGGAAAACTCTTATCGTCAAAAACCTTACAGCCGTTTTCTAAGACATTTCGTCAAAAAATACTCTTGATCTTACTGTCTATCATGTGACATCGGCAATCAACATCATATGTCGTACTGGAGACAAGAATAAATGAACACATAACAAAAATAATTTGTCAATTTCAACTTGGTCCGGGTAACTGGGTGATGACGTTAACTAATAAACGTTCTTTCCGTTGTTTATAATAATATTGGTGCGATCTTGATTGGATTGCTGAAACGACAAAACAAAGGACACATGTAAAACGAAGAAGTGTTTAAAGATAATGTTTCTCTGCAGATACGTTTGAATGTAAACAAATCCGACCACCTGTAACGCTGTTTCCATACATGAAGACAACCGAATTTCAAAGAATGGATACGTTTTCGAAGCGAAAATAATCAGCATATAAGATAAATCACAAGCCAACCTCTGTCGCCGCAGTGTCGTAGGTTATGTTTTCAAAGGCAACAGTACTTTCGTCCCGGTAAACTTCTTTAGACTTCTTTCTTTTCGAAACGTACAGGTAGCAGACTGCTGCGACAGTCAGTATGGCAACCAAGGTTGCCGTGACGACACCTACGATGACGTACATATTTTTTCTATGGGTCGACTTAGAATCTAAAACAGAGCAAAAAAATCATCGAATAATCGAAAACAATAATTATTACAGGTACACAACCCTTTATCATTTACAAGGTGTCAATAAGAACATTACCCGGGGTGTTATCAATCTGTGTCACGTGTTGGGAACACGCTAAAATGTTGTTTTTGAGCTGAAGTGGAAAGGGGGGAGGTCTAGTAATACAAACATTCTTTTGTTACTTACTGAATCACAATTCATAACACGGCATGCTAAAACAACTTCGTGGTACCACTTATTACTCGCGAGGTTCAGAATGTACATTAGAGTCGCCACAACGCAAATAATGTGGCACAATTCGTGGTATTCAAGTTAGGGGACATGATAGATTTCTGTCTCGGGGATATTACAGTGGATGAGCCACATTTTTTCTGCCAAAACGGTTGTGTAGACGAAAGTGTTATATTGGAATAGGGGTATACTTTCGAAGCGTTTTGCACAGAATTCCGATTTGATAGTACTAGTATATTCAGTCATCGAATACCAATCAGACAGGTAAAAACACAGATCAGCAGGAAGTTCGATTTATAATTCATTTTCAAGCGTACACTTGAACCATGAAATCCAAGAATAAATACTTCATTCATCGCACATGTATTTGTTTTCAATGACAATAGGTTCTGCGTAATTGCCATACTAAAACCAGCAATGATGAGGAAATGACGCCAGGAGTCAGGAGTAATCATGTTGTTTGCATAAAGAAGGACATTTAAGGGGGGAATTGCCTCACCGCCCATCCCAACACAGTTTGAATAGAACCATTACGACATAATTATAGTTCATATGGAATGTTTGCGACGCTCTGCATTACAAGGAGCATTAGTCTACGCTGAACAGGTGTTTTCAAATTTACGACTAGACGGGCAACTTAAATAACACTAAACTAGAACAAGTGCATTCTCCGAGTCCCGGAGCCACCATAGCGTGGTTTATTACGGAACATTCCCGTCACGGTCAACGCAATTACTAGAACAACACGGATATTTAGTTCTGTTTTTTTTAAAGCACCGTTACTATTAGACTGTCGACAGTTCTCGGGCCTAATAAAGTCACTTTCAGACGCCGTAGGGGGGGACCGTAAGGCAAGAGATATTGTAGTTGGGCGATAGTATCCGATTGCCATGAGTGGATTTCAGAGTGGATTCGAGTTAGCGTGATTGTCATAAATATGACATCATATTAAAATTATACTTGGTCGAAACACATTGACATCCCAAGCCCGGATTCTTATTCCATAAATTATTACGCAGATCAAGCTGCAATAAAGGTAACAGATGTGGATTCAACATTCAACACCAATCACCGAACGATTCAGAAACTTTTAGCCTGCGAATAAAAACAATTAGCAGTGTGGAAGTGCTGCATAATTCCCTGTTTGTCCGACGCTTCGTTTTCGCCACTCTCCCTTGTAGAGTCTTCGAGCTAATGACATAACCTCGGAAGCCACAGAGAACCGCAATTAATAACTGTCCATTTCAGTGGGACACAGATCTAAAATGGTAAAGGTGTGGTTGGGCATTTCACAGGCACTTTAAAGTTGGTATGCACGACGGGCGTAATATGGCGGTGTCACGACTTGCTTGTTACGTCTCGGTATGTAGTTGTTACATTGCCTGCAATAAGCCAAATTTCATCCAAGCAAACTACTCTTACTGTTCAATTAAATGTGAATTTGACGATTTCAAGACAACCTGGCAGAGTTACGGATGATGTAAAATAATATTTGAAAAACCACGTGAAGTGAACAAATGTTCAATAATAAAAACGTTATATATTTGTTAGTCCTGCCCCAAGTTAGTTAAAAAAATATTTCCGCGAAATACCTCGCGGTGGCTGGTCATTTTGCAGGGAGTGGAGAAAATAATTGTTTTAAATGTTTTTTTAAAAAATCGTCCCGACTGGAGCCAGTCTATGTATGGAGCATTGAATATCATGTTTGATTCCGTCACCAGTAAATCATTGTTGTCATGGCAAGTGCCACAGAGAGTGAACTTCCGTGAAGTCGCAAATAAAATCATTCTCACCTGCTAAAGATTTCGTCTCAACACACACAACGTTAGATTTAATTTCTCGAAGTACAGTTCCGTTCGCCCACATCCCTATCAACATAATGGAATATCTATAGTCGCTTCCGAGGCCCGTTATTTCAACGCTATTCGCAACATGTGAAACTTGTAATTTTGAAACCTTGTCGTCGGTGGCGTTGTACACGATGTTGAAAGATCGTAGTTGACTAGTTATCGCGCTTGGTAGAGGATCCCATGAAACCGTCACTGAGCTATCCGTTATCACTTCTGTTTCTATGACAACCGTCATCCGATAAGGTAGAGCTGTTGTGGATTCTAAATAAAACACACAAAAAAGAAATATATGAATGTAAATTTATGCAAATCTCTACCGAACCCCAATAATTTCAGCGTCAGATTGCCGCAGTAGCCGCAACACGCCATAGTGCAACGTATACAATATATGTGTAAAATGCATCGGTTGATTCGGTACAGGTTAATTGCAGACTTCGCACATTCACAATTACCGGCAACTACTAAATTATAAGAACATTTCGTGACAGAAATGTTTAATTTTTGAAGGTATTTTGTTTGGTAAACGTATGACAATGCTCAATGCTAGCCATTTACTGATATTTAACGATTATTTTCTTGATAAATATTCCGGTATCTCAAACTGTTCTTAAAGCCTTGTATTCACCGGACGCACACTTATTGCAAAACAAATGATTTCTGAATATTTTAATTTATGGGTGGACTTCTACTTTGAAGAATGATTGAAGCAAGAATACCCTGAATATGGTACAGAGCTACACTGCAAACACGATGCTTTTAATTGTCATTTGACGAATGTCGCGAGCATGAATTCTCCCCAAAATACGTTTTCAGGATGCGTGCATGTACGTGTACATACCTTCGATGCTGGTCGTATGAATAGTAATAAGGTTCGTGTCTAAGTGAACATTAAGGGTAGATTCCTCTACTAACACTACTATTTGTGCAAGATATGTTCTCCCCGGACTCAGGCCGACCAACGTGTAATTCCTGGTCGCTGGGTGAATTTTCTCTGATTCCCTCCAGTCACCAGAAAGTAACAAGTCCTTGCTCTTCACTATAAATCCTGTTATGTATTTTTTCTGTGTGTCCGACAGAGGCGACCATCTAATCACTGCCATGGTAGCTGTGACGTCAAATGCGCTTATGTTAACTTCTAGTAGTGAAAATGGAGGTAGGACGTGCGGGAACGCGCGCGGTGTGGGCGTTACACCTGGAAAGAAAGAAACAGACGATTCGTTTACATTTCAGGGAAATGTATTTCGTTTTTTTTTTCTCTCCTTGAAATAACAATTAAATCTAACAAATCTAATAATTAGATTTGTATCCCAAAAGTATTACCTTTGTGACAGACCCACTGTTGACAACAAGTCTCGGGCACATCCACCAATGTAGCGCCAGGGCATCCGGCTGGAGCGCCATCACTGTATGTGGGGCACAGATTTTGACATAACACAGCGCCCTCACGGCAGAAACAGCGCACATCGCAACTTGCCCTCCACTCTTCTCCGGCACGGTACGTTCTGTTCTGATGGCGACAGTCTCCCTCTGCAAAATAATATGTAAAACTAGTGTCTTGACTCATAACATCTGAATACATTTCTAAGAGACCAGACTATCTGAATTTGAACACATGCGCATATGATTTGAGCAGAAAGCACAGTGAGTTTTTAAAAAGTGCCCTCACCATTGGCGTTACACCGCCATTCCTGACAGCACTGTCCTTCGATAGTCACCAATTTAGGCACTGGGCATTCGTCTGAAGGGACCAAAGGGTGATTCTGGCAGAGGGGCTGGCACAGAAGCACACCCAAATTACATCGACACGACCGGACACACCTATCTTGAATGGTATCGCCATTTTGTATCAGTTGATCTTTGAATCGACAAGGGCCACCTGTAAACATAGCATTGGATGTCACTGGTTCATTGAATTAATTTTATTCGTGTATTAGATAAAACATCAGCGCGTTTTCATTTCGAGAGTTATATGATCTTGGATTTGTCAGGTTCAACCATGTTCGGCCCGATAGTATTAATCGCCTCTAGTCAATTCACTATATAAAAGCCAATGCATGAATTTTCCTAGCCATGGACCCATGTCGTTGTGTCGAGCGGACGATTTTTATATAGGTCGCTTGACTGTTCCAGTTGATTGGGCAGTCAAGCGACGGAATATAATAAGCCCACTGACAACGCCATGGATCCAGGTTTAGCATTTTCACCACTAAACCAAAACAAATATACTGTAACACCCATCACAAACAATCAGTAACATTCACTATTTTGATGTCTTTTAACAGTTTTTTTTTTAGTTCACGAACTCGGCAGGGAAACAATGAGTCTTATTCTATGTGTTCACATATATTTAATTTAGCGAATTTTACTTATCAACGACAATGGCGAAATTAAAACCCAGTGAATAATCAATGTATTTACAGTACATGATGCTAATGAAATATGCACATTACTCTTCAAATTCAAGGCAGACGCGAATTCAATATTTCTTCCAAATTGCAACTTGAAATAAAATTTACCTGATGCGTTACCCGTCTTCGTCACCATGGTTTCGGAAAAAGGCAAGTTATTTGGCCAATAACCCTCGTCTTCAGGCGGAATATTGACTTTTAATTTAATAAAATATACTGTATTTGGTACCAAGTCTTCTATTTCTACGAAAAACTGACTTTGTATTACACCATCTCGTTTGTAGCGTTCATTGGACGGAATTGAGCGAGTCACCTGTAATAACGCACACTATACATTAAAATTGGACCATGAGATAAGGTCAATATAGATTTTGACAAAATGATGGCCAATTTGAATAGTACCTTCCATAAAATTAAAGGGCGGCAGTCGTCGTCCTGTTCGATATGGGACTCATAGCGACGTATACAACGCGTGTAAAATACACTGTTTATTTACATGAAATTCGAACACACGCTGCGGGACGACCACCGCGCTTTAATTGCTGAACGGTGGGAGGAAATGAGGTAGGGGCGGTAGAGGGGAGGAAAAAGGAAAGAAAGAACGAAATGAAGAAACAATCATGATAAACAAAGATCTTTACCTGCACGAATTTCGTATTCCACTGGGATAGTTCAGTGGCGTTCTGATTGCTTGTGTAATAAATATCATAACCCCTCATAATGGCAAGAACATTTGGATTGGTTGGCGGGCTGAGACCAATAATAATCGTCGACGGCCCAGCGGCTTCCGGTAAGACATCGTGTGCAGCATTAGGACTTACTGTGGAATCCAAACATGCGTAAAGGTAATCGAAACAATGCAAAACGCGGTAAACTACCAACGGTGAAGAACACACTTTGCTCAATCCATCATTCCTCAAGGGACCGTGCTCGATCATAGTGAAAGATATTCTATTCCATTCTATTCTATTCTATTCTATTCTATTCTATTCTATTCTATTCTATTCTATTCTATTATATTCTATTCCACATAATACCTATAATGATGGTACCTTGTTGGGGGTGATGACAAACATACACCTCACAGCAGTCATCTTGCTTGAGTTTCCCGATGAACGGTTCGGGACACAGCGGACTTGGCTGAGTGACGTCCGGGGCTAATGGCAAAGGGCACATTGGAACGCAAGTCAGAAACCCATTGAGACACTGACACCGAGAGTCACAGTCCAGATCCACCCAATCACCATCATGTACGTAGGTCTCTTCCACCAAGCAACCCAATGAAGGTGCTGGAAAAAAATACGAGGGATGTTTACATAAGTCCAGTGATTACAATATGCAGTTCAAATAATTAGAATGCGTGAAACTACAACTTACGCGGTGGACCGCATTCCCACTGCTGGCAACACTCGCCATGGACATCTACAAGTCTTGGAAAGGGACAATCTGCGGAGGGTGCCACGAGAGTAGGCGGACACATAGACACACAGGCAATAGAGCCAGAATCGCATTTGCAATATGCCGTGCAATCAACGACAAACCTTTCACCATTTTCGTAGACATTGCCATTAACTTCACACGATCCATAACCAGCTAGTAGAAATAATACATTCTTTTAAATTTTTGGATTTCAATATGATAATGATTATATTAGATCAGATTAGATTGGTTGAGCAAAATACTTACGAGGTGGGGGGCAGGTCCATTGCGGGCAGCACTCTCCGATCGGCGGCGGCGCTAATATGGGTTCGGGACACGTTGGGCCGGGAGACATTTCGCCTGGACTCTGGCACCGTGGTGTACACATCTCCACTCCATTGTAGCAGAAACACGTCGCATTACATTCGTGGAAGTAATGTTCACCGTGTCGACGTGATATTCCATCGACTAAGCACGCTATAATATGTAGAAATAAATTAAGAGTGAAGTTATGTCCAATACGTCGTACCCTCTAAACAACGAAGCATTTCTCACTTTTTGATTTGTGGTTATCCATCAATAACAAACGAAGAAATGTTTCCGTCGCTAGAGGGCGCGAATTAATGGAACGGTGTTTCGGATGGAGCGTCGTATTGACGTTGAATATTCCCAATTGAAACCATCGTCCGCCTGCACGGTGTTGTTTCGTTCGGATATTCGTCCCTCTACAACACCGTGCGGTAATTCTATTCATAACCGTGTATGTCACGTGGTTGCGCGATAGAAAGTTTACCGACCAATAGAAAGCTTTGTTACAATGACTGCCAGAAACGGCTGGAGCTTTGCATTCCTGATGTCTTCGGCTTCATTTCTGCCGATATATGTTGCAGCATGGAACTATATAGTTCCATGGTTGCAGTGACATCATGAACTTTGAGGTATAACACCTACTCTTCTATAGTACCCAACAGTGGTGACAACACTATTACCACGCTCGACAGTCGCAAGGCCGGTAAAGCATAATAACATAAGTATTTACTATTTCCAGTGCGACTAAAAACAAGTACATCAGACACGGCACTAAGTATAGTTTGAATAGCTTTAGTCTGAATATCAGTGAGTTGCATGATGTATGGATATCGTCGCTGTATTGCCTTGACATCCAAGCCAACACAGCTTCCACTGTGCGCAGCGAAATTTATTCTCGAGTCAGACATTTTCACCGCCTGGCAATCATCATGGTGAAAACAAAGTCCGATAAATTCTAAGAAAACGGTGTTTTGGGATGGTCGTTGACACCTCTGAACAGTGTAACAAGATTACCCCTACATATGCAACATATTTAAATTTGGTTGTTTAGGATTTCTTCAAAGTTAAGGTCATGCTGTTTTCTCAAATTTAGTCGTTTTCACTGGCTTTTCGACCGGTACTTCACAGCAGCTTGCACAGAGCCCATAGAAATACATGGCAGAGTGGAGCGCGTGGGGCATCTCGTGATGAATTTGATAGCTTGGCCAAGCGCGTTGAAGAAAGAAGCAATATGATTGGCTGTTGGTAAATTGATTCTAAACTGTGAGGGCATTGTCACATACACATATTCCTAATGAAATACTTCAAGGTGATAGCGGAGTGCTTCGCCGGAACATTCACCTTGAAAATTCAAGATGAATTGAAACTGAAATTTAATGTTTCAAACGAGGATCGTGACCGTGGAACAACTTACATCCTTCTGAATGGTCTTCACCTTCATCACAGACCCAAACTTTACAACACTGTGGATCGCTAGGATTGGGCACGTTTCGACAATTCACTGGGTTTATGATTATGACGTCAGGAGGCGGTGGGCATGCTCGTGTGATACATGTCCACTCTCCGTAATGACATGTGCACACTCGACAACCGTCTTCAAATGATTCGCCCGTGGTGTAACGCTCACCCAGTTGATTCGTGCAGTCAGTACCTGGAACGAATAAAATGTGGTTTAATATAAATAGGGACTAGTACTCTCTAAACAATTAATAACCATTCCAAGCTGAGATCGATAAATAGATGACCCTGTAGACGGTTGTTATCACCTTGAGAAATGTCATACTCTAAACGCGCCCGGGTCACATAGCACAGTGAAAACATCCATTTTCCAGAAGAAAAAAATTGCACAAAAATGTCATTTAAAATATTTTTACCACGTGGGTGTGTCTTGTGTACGAGCACTTCGGACTTGGTTAGTATATGGTGCATATCGATTGTCATGGAAACCACTTGGATGAAATAATCGGTGTTCGCTTGGACGTCATCAAGAACAAATTCAGGATTTACGCCAACCTATAAGGAGTACAGACGCACAAGATTTAGACCAGTTCTCGGGTCTTCACTATTGAATGTATCGTACTGCGTATAGGCGAATACTAATTAATACAATACAATATCACATCACAAATTACTAATATTGAAAAGTTCTGTTTGATCTTACATCTCTAGCAGACCATTCTTCGAGGATGGGGTTGAACTCAACAGTAATGTAAAACAGCGCATAGCGATAATTGGATGACGCTGGAAGAAACGGACTCCATTGAACGGCCAACGACCCCGGCGATTCCCACGTTACTTGCAGATCATACGCACCTATTAGTGAAACAAAACATGGAATTCAAGACAGTTAGTTAAACGTCTTCTAGATTACGCTATTGACTTCACTCCGTGTCGGGTATCACGATGGTTGTTTGCAGCCAGTGAGTGGAAGCGTGCAAGCGTGCTTTGCTGGCAGTTGGCGCCTCCAGGTCAAGCTCTTTCACAAATGTCCTCGCAATTATAGTAGTGGCCCGAGGGTGCATTTGGTAAAGAATCGTCCCATTCGTAAATAGTAGCTATCGTGACTCCTGATATCCTGAGCGCCATAATCATTCCCGCCAAAATGTTGCCAACACATTTTATCTATTTTCACGTCTTTTCTTATGTTTTTTTAAAATCATTTTGATCCGAATGAACATACGTTCATATTGGCTGCAGAATTTTGAATTATGTAATGTAGCCCTGGGTGTGGAATAAAAAAAGTCATTTAGACAACCATGGTACTAAAAACTGAGATCTGCGTAGCATCAGTCCGCGAGTACCGCAAGACTTTTTTTAATTTTTAAATCATGTCAACACAAAATAATCATAGTTCACTCGTGTTGTTATGACTACACAGTGTCTCCTCGCGTAATTGTACTATCGATCATATAGTGATTACGTCACTATTATTTGTATGATTAGTAAGGTGCTCGTACATTTCAGAATGATGTATGTACGACATGATTAAAGGGCGGTGGTTGTTCCGCCGCGTTCTGTTCGATAGGGGACTTACGTTTATTTATTCAAAATTCAAACACACACTGCGTGACGATCACCGTCCTTCAAGTAATTATTGATTAACGATAGGTTATTATAATGAATCATAAAAGAAATACATGTAGTCGTTGGTTGGTTTAATGTATAATACTGTACGGCTTGTGCGCTTCGAATTAATAGTACATATCAGTAATTCAGAACGCTTACTTTTATCACTTACCCATACGCCGGCTGTACACGGAGTTCCCGTCTCGTGGTCAAAAACGTTGAATCACTGTCTATCCGCAGTGAATTGAATAAAGTGGGCAAAATCCGAAATTGCATGCCAGTGTTGATAATTTTTGACATTTTATTGGCATAACTACTTCCCCTGAAGAGCATTATAAATCTTTACGGAAAACAAACATTGTGCATTTCCTCATTTTGATTAACGGACAACGAACAACCGGAAGTTGATTAATTTCTTTCATTAAGGTTCGGATACACGAATATAACAACAATTTTCTATGACACAACTAGAATGTAAGAACCGTGACGTCAAAGGTGATGTGCCCAGATGAGACAGGTTAATTTTACTCTATTGATGAGTAATTATTCTGTAAGTAAATTCGTTGAATACAATCAAATTGAGTTTAGTATGCTCTTAATATTTGATTAAAAGAATAGGAATGCAGCTGAATATATACAAACACCACCACTACACGCTCATGTTTTTTTTTCTGTTTTACCTCATCATCTAATGATTCTACTTTTGGCACTGGGGTGGTACATTGAATGCTATTATTTTTTTTCATTAACCTTGTCATTTCCGTGATTTTTACTATATTTCCTTTTTTACCATTTATTATTGAGGTACTATTCCCCCAAATCAGATACACAACCTACCATATACTGCTTCAGACACAATTAGTCTTATTCCTGACAACCCGATATGTTAATTGCAGAACAGCAGCATTAAATTTGTTTTATTTAATTAACTTTTGTTGGTTTATCCATAGACCTTAGAAAGTACAACTTTGTAATTAGTTATTAATCACTTCCAATACACTAGTCCATTTTTGACAATGTACGCTAATTTGTTTGTTTCTTTAAATGTCATACTCTATGATGTGGTAATTAGTTTCAATCCACAGTTTGAACAGAAGAAAATACGGCTTTGAATTCTTAATTAAAATTTGAGATCTATGAATGAATTCTGTCGATAAAAACAACTTGTATGTAATGCGAAATGCCCTTAATATCTGGTATAAAACGGGCTGTGAAGTAGACGACAAATGTCATTGATATTACATATTTTGTATCTTACCAATAGATTGACTATGAAAAAACTCTATATGCAGTGTTCCAAAAAAGTAACATATTTTAAGATAGGTTTGTCAGCCAACATCAGATACCCTCTAAATCAACCATAAAATTCATTCCAGAAGGTCTCAGTGAATTTGTAATTATAAAAGAGTGGTCCAGTACTTCGTTACCATGGTGTTCACAGAATGTGTAGTAAGGTGAATCATCCACATTTCATTTAGAAGCTGGATCATAATTTCAAAACAGTATTCTGTGTAGTAGCTTAAATTGTAAATGTGTGTTTGAGTGTCAATTGACAATTTTAATGATTATGTTAAATTTTAGAATCCTGCAGTGTATGGACGTTGGAGGCCACTCCCTAAAAATCACACTGAGCAGTGCAACCTCAAGCTGTGTAAAAAAAAAGATATCGAGCTTTTCGGTTTTTGTAAAGAAATGGTAATTGTACGAGTTTTAATCTGAGTATTTGAATCATCAGAATATAGTTAACTACGGGGTAAATAAAGTTTAAATGTCTTCCAGTCCGTGTCACAGAAGTTAATTACCCATCACAGTTAGACGACCGGGTCGTTATTACAAACACCGACTTCATAGCATATAGCATATGTTTAATTAGCCCTACTCCTCTTTTTTGACAAGCCAACCGTTTCCAGTGCACGAACCCGTGTATGTTACTGGTCACGAACCGTCGACGGGCCGACCACCTCTGCTGCTGTAACAGCAATTATTAGGCCAGCATTTTATCAACACGTCGTTATGATTGGTTGGTTGACGTGTACTTCTTGGACCCATGCCAAGTGTGCTGGAATATATCACAACGTCGGACTATCATGATTTGGTACTGCTTGAAGACTCATGACTGAATTGCAAATTAACTAAGTGTACATCGAACTGACAGTCCTTTGTTTTGATTTCAATGAATCGTAGTTATCATTTTACAACTGTTTATAAAATACCCAGTACGAATAGTAAGCGGAAACAGCATAGTATACAACTTTTTACTGTCCCTCGATTAGTAATATGAGTTAATATAATCTTATTTTCATTAATGCGAATTGTCTGGGGTGCTCAAGACTTAAAGTGGGAGGGTCGTCATCTGCGCACGTGCGGGAAATGAGTCCCAAGCGACAATAACAACATGTACTTTTATTATTTACTTTATTAATCTGAAAACCTAAAAGGAAATGTTAACTCTTTCTTTACGGTATTAATAAAGCATTATTCTATTCTATTCTATTCTATTCAACACACACTAAAAACGCAAAGGCTCATGGGTATAGGTGCTTGTTTGTAAACAATGACACGCTATGGTCATCTGACGCATGCGCAGGTGACGACTCCCCCGTCTGATTTGGTACGCAACATATGAAATCACAAAAGCAATTAATCAACTTAAACTAAATAAAACATCAGGGGAGGATGAGCTCTGTAATGAAATGTTTAAATATGGAGAATTCTACATTCTTGAAGGGCTTCAAAAATTGATTAGTCATATATATAATTCAGGCATTTTTCCAGCCAGTTGGAACACGAGCTTAGTCGTTCCTATTCACAAGTCCAAGACAATTCCTAATAACTACAGAGGGATTGCAGTTTCTAGCTGCTTAGGAAAACTGTTTACCAGTATCCTGAACACTAGGCTAATAGCATACTTGGACAAACAAAATATTATTTCAAAGCATCAATTCGGTTTTAGGAAAAACTGCAGGACCACAGACAATAAAAAACAATTGTACAAACATAGTTGAACTCTGGTGACCTTGCCCTTTGTTATATAATATAATTCCCTTTAACATAGTTTGTTTCAATATAAATATGCATTGTCATAATTAATTTTGAATACAAACAAGTTTTGGGGTTGAACCAACAGTGGGGAATCAGTCTACCGAATGTCCTTAAAAGATGTAAATATCTTACAAAAACATTGGTGCCTTATTTGTTTAATTATATTAAGGGACATAATTTCCAGCTTTATTCAAAGTAATTCAGATATTTTAGTATTAAAACAAATGCCTCATCGCAAAAAAAAAAGTGCTGCATTTAGACGTGAATAGATTCATAAAACATGCAAGATAACAGAAAATCTTAGCTGGCTTTTGTTCAAGTATTTTGTACAGGTGTCTGTCAAAAATTAATGATTCACTGAGACAAATATGAACTGCCTCATTGTGTGACTACTGTATTATATGAAAAGTAAAAATAAAAACAGTCTTTATGAATAGTTATCATGTTGCAAGCTCTGCTTTGTATGCTAATCTTCAAACACTGCAATCTTTGAAGTGCGTTTTTAAACCAGTATTATAAAAACTCTATCATTCTGTTCTAATAGCTGAAACATATTCCTGTGAGTTTTCATTTGTCGAATGAAGTTTGTCTAATACAGAATACATATATTTTAGAACAATTTTCTTTTTAAAATGTGGATGAAATGTCTTGCTTTTTATGTATTTTTTATGTATTGTTTTTGATTTGATAACTTTGAACTAAACAGATTTTCTATTAGCTTCAGATCTTGATCAAAGTTTGGCACCCAGTTCATAGGAGTGCTTATATTGATTTTCTGACATCTTGTTTTCTGTAAAGAATATATTGGTCGGTTTGCAAATGTGTAACAGACTGTGCAATCTCTCCATGAGTTGGTTTTGAAACCCAGTATGGGATTCTGAGATACATTACCAAGGATATTATTACAAGATAAATCATTTGCTTCATTGAACACATACAACAATGCATATTTCCACTGAGATCAGTGACCTTTGATGTGTATCACCAGTGATCAGTCAAGTAGAAACAGTCAAAATATTTTATCAGATTTTCTCAATTTTTGCATGATATTTTCATACAGGACATCTGTTGTTCAAACTCAGGGAAGACTTTATACTGATGAATAAGGTGACCAAGTTTGATGAAGTTTGGAATAGAATTAGTAAAGTTATTATGCACACAATAACAATTATTAACGACGACGACAACAACAACAACGACGACGACGACAACGCCGAACAAAATTTTTCCCTTAATATACCTTTCCCTTCCATCTTTGATGGTACGGGCAAGGTAAAAATATCTCTATAATAATAGCCATTCAAAAGATATCATAACCTCAAAGTCTAACAAAATCTATGCTTGCTTCATAGATTTTAGAAAGGCGTTTGAGAGTGTGTGGCATAATGGTCTCTATTTCAAACTCCATAAAAATGGCATATCAGGTAAAATGTTTGATATAATAAAAAACATGTATGATAACAACAGATACAGAATTAAAACAAAAGAGGGTTTAACTGAGAGCTTTAAATCAGCAGTTGGAGTCAGACAAGTGTGCAATCTTAGCCCTACTCTTTTTAACATTTTCTTAAATGATTTACCTGACTGTTTCAACTCTGAAAACTGTGACTCCCCGGTTCTTGATAATTTAAAAGTAAGTTGTCTCCTATATGCAGATGATGTTGTCATTTTATTTAAATCTGCTAGGGGGCTACAAAACTGTTTAGACAACTTAAAAATATATACGTCAAAATGGCGCCTGGCTGTTAATACAGAGAAAACAAAGATTATTGTATTCAATAAATCAAACAGAGCCCTGAGCAATAATATATTCTTCTTCGCTGAAAAAGAAATTGCCATAGTTAAGCAAATTAATTACCTGGGTATAACTATAAGTGCTAATGGCAAACATAAAGAGGGTATCAATAATTTAAAAAATAAAGGGATGAAAGCTCTCTTTGCTTTGAAATGCAAACTCGGTTATGACAACTCACTAAACATACCCCTCCAACTATCTTTATTTGACAAATTGATAAGACCCATTATTGTATATGGTAGTGATGTTTGGGGTGATGAAAGCACAACTAAGTCTGCAATTGAGGATGTCCATCTTTCATTTTGTCGGTTCATTCTTGGTCTCTCAAAATTCACACCAAAAATGGCTGTTTATGGTAAGCTAGGAAGGTACCCCATTGACTGTTTTATCAAGAAACAACGACTTAAATATTTCAACCGGGTAACAAACTCTGATAACACATTACTAAGAGAAGCCTACTTAGTAAATAAGAATGTAAAAAGTAAATGGTTTACAAGTGTAGAAACCCTCATGTAAGATATAGATGTTGTCATCATTGTAAACTCAAGTGAAAAAATAATTAAGAAAAATTTAGACTTTATTCATAAAAAAATTAAAAAAATCATTTGAGAACCAATGAATCTTAGACATGCATAATGATAATAGAAAACAAACCTTGGCTAAAAACAAACTAAGAACATACAGACTTTTCAAACAAGATTTAAAAATTGAAAATTACCTAATTAATATGCAGAACCATGGTCTTAGAAGGTTAATTGCAAAATTCAGGACAAGCAACCATGACCTTAAAATTGAGAAAGGCAGACATAATAATGTGCCGCTGGATAAAAGAACATGTGATATGTGCAGCCAAAATATAGTTGAGGATGAGCAACATTTTGTAATGAAATATCCAGCTTACAGTCACCATAGGGACAAATTATTCCTGACTGCACAAAATAAAGTTCCAAATTTTGATAAAGAAAATAGTCAGAATAAATTCATTTTGATTATGGCAAACCATACTCTAGCACCAGCCTTACAAAATGTAACTGTCTTCCTAAAAAACAGCTATGGAACAAAACAGCAACAACTATCCGTGTATTAGGCTACATTTTGTGTTCATTCTATATTCTGTATTCACCATTGGCTGCAAATTGTCTTTATTGTTTTTTATTTTTTTTATTTTTTTTAAAAAGTTTTTATTTTTTGTTTTCTTTTTTAGATTGTAGTTTGTTTTAATTTCTTTCTGTAAGACCCTTTTATCCTTTCCTAAGGATTTTATGCGTCTAATAAAAAAATACAAAAATATTGTAGTCACGGTTACTAACCGTGTTGTCGTCTTATTCAGCGCTTATCACCTTTGTCTAGACCTTTCGCCCGAAGTCTTGTAATCACCCAGGGTGAAGGCGTATGATTACATGCCAGACTCTCCAATCAACGACATTACTAATGTAACAGGCCACGCAGGTTATGACTCGCAGACAAAACAATAATATAAGAATAAGTGACCGGGTGACGCACGTAATTACGTCACACCATGGCTCGTTTAAAATTGATGGTCATTGGCTTAATCATAAGTAGTTTAACCAATTATATCAATCACAACTAGCGTGGACGTCCAAAGCATTAGTATTAATTTAGAACTAGGTTACCCCACCCGGCCTCTTTGTAGCGACCAAGGGCGGATGTAGTAGTAGTTCGGAAACTTGATGTTCTATTAAATACATAATGGTGAGGATTTTCAGTAAGTGTCGAGGCAAGCCATTCCTTACTCTAGCTGATCATGGACGTACTAGAGAGCTAGAGTACGTCCATGAGCTGATACGCACATCAGTGAGCGGGGCAGTTACGTCACCCCATGGAGGTAGAAAAGACCATGGTCACCCACATTCTCTCAACAATGGCCAGTCCGACACTATTTCGTGAGTCGGAAGTAACGCCCACCCGAGGGCGCAACACGGTGTTGACAGGACTCTCTGAACATGGTACAGTAGCCATATTATTCATTATGACATCGGTAGATATATAGTTTTTCCCTTGCCGGGTTGTTACAATGTGTTACTTTGCGTTGGCGATTACACTGGTAGCAATGACCAACAACAAACACTCCGTTCAAGTTGACAGCCATCAGGGAAATCAAGCAAAACAAGGTTGATTAGACTCCAAAAAGAAATCTGAAATCTACACTTTGTTTGCTTTTACATGTACATGCTTTCTATTTTAAAACAGCCCCATGAAAGGAACGAAAATATTTACCAACCAACTTTGAACACGAGCTTCTGTGTTTGTCAGGTATATGGTCAGGAAAACAAGGGAAGTGGCCAAGTCGGGGTAAATGATACACTGTTCGGCCCTGTGGCGTGTTTGGGCGAGTGATTATCAGAACAGAATACAGAGCCAATCAAACATTGCTGCGAGAAGTACAGCAAAAGGACGGCGGGAAGGGAGCATTAGTTACACGGTGTCGGATTTCAGATAGCAGCGATATATTAGGCTGGTACTTTTGTTCGAAGTCACACCATGTGACTACTGCCCTGAAACCGGCCGTGGTGCAGAATTCGTGTACATTAATTAACAAGAACTATTGAAACCCTAGACAATTTATACAATTTTGACGTTAATCAACAAATCTTATTATCACGATGAATTATAATTTCTCAAATTATATATACATGTATATATATATATATATATATATATATATATATATATATAATTTGGGGAATACAAAGAAAAGTCGCTGTTGTTGAAAAAGTTATATGTTCCATAGTTGGTGTGAGATGTTCCATAATTAACAAAATTGTTGCGGATCCAATAATATGTTTTAGTTTCTTTTCTTGTCAAAATGCTTTTCTAACTTATAATTAAATTTACAACGTGGGGACTACTAGTGAGAAGTTACATAATGGTACTGGTATATAAACAGAGTGAACGGGTCAACGAATTTGATATACTAGTATATTGACGCGTAGAAATTGTAATGATTATATTGTCACGATTTTTTTTTTTTATTTCTTGGCAATGTTTTAAAAGTTGTAATGTTTTATTATTTTTATTTTCTTCTTTTGTTTTATTGTAGGCTTATATACAATTCTAAAATGCAATGTTCATTGTGTATTCCTATTTTCTATTTATTATTATGCATTAAAATGGTTGATGAGTATTACGGAAATGTCGCCTTCGTTTCCATGAGTCACGGTTACTTTTTAGTAACCGTGCATGAGTCGAGTCATGGCGTAATTAACCTTCAAGCTTTAGAACAGTCTGCCAAATCACGGGGCACCGCCCTCAAACTCAATATTAATTCACAAGATAAACAAAAGAAAATTTGTGAATTTAATACATGCGTTTATAGTGGCGAACACAACACAGTGCACGAGAGATTCATACACACCCGGTGGCACGTGAGTCTGTAAGAGAATCTGGATTTTGCGCCCAGTCAGTACTTCCATTTACAAATCGTATGGTAATTATCTTTCATCGTGACAGTGACAACTCCCGTGTTTTTAAACACATCTTTAATCATTTGGGGAGGGGTACAACTCCTTAAAACTGGACGTGCTGACATTGTAATGTGTAAGGAAATGATTTCCATCGCAAACACTCCAAGCAACTCGTTGTGTTGACGAGCCCGTATCACATAATTTGAAGACAGAATATGGATACGTTTCCGTATTCAAATCGTAATTCGATGAAAACAACGTGGACGTAGTACCTTTTTGTGGTGATACATGTAATTACACCAACATGTTCAGTCTCATCAACTGTCAAAATATTTTCAAAAATTAAATTACGCCCTACTGTGGCGCTGAATTTGGAATGAATGCAATGGTATTTAGAGACCAACATTGTTTTCCCTCATCCGTAGCCGTCTCCAAGCAGGCTGTTGCCAGGGCGAAGAACCGATGAAAAAAACGAATAAATGCCACGTTTGTTTTAATGAACAGAGAACACAAGAAAACAAGATTGTGTTGCAGAAAAAAAGGAAATTAAATAGGTACGGAGAGCTTAGTAGGAAATCACACCGGTTTCAACTTTCCCGCTAATGAGACAGCCCAATCCATCAATGTGTTTGTCTATGTGGCAGCTACTGGTATTGAGCTGCCATTATTTAAGATTTTTCAAACCACTCTTAGTCAAATTTACTCATTAATCACAAGGTCTTGATGTACGGGAAAACACCAGGAAAAGAGGGAATGTACGTTTACCTTTACAGACATGTTCTTCGCAGATTAGATCGAACTCGGCATCACAAGGAAGCGTGGTGTTATCGCAGTACTGCTCTGCTTGGCCAGCGCAAACGACGCAGCAATCGCAACCGTCAGTGATCTGTCTTTGGCCGAGACAGTCCACCGGCGGAGGTAAGCACTCCTCGCACACGCTGGTACATCTGTCAGATGACAGAACCACGGTGGACAGCAGACAGAGCACGAAGGCGAAACTGTAAAGTGGCGGGCCCATCGACGAACTTTCAGCGGAGTGCATCTTTGGCGCTCTCAAGTTGGACTACGTGAATAGCGCAATGGGGAGGCCTTTGTGGTAGCATACTGGGAAGGCAGTCGGGTAGGCTACGCTGCCCTATGTCGATTTCCACTTTTCTGCAACGCGCATAACACAGTGAAACCGAACACCCTTCTCTACATCATGTTTACATTCACACACGTGACAAGACTCTATTAAGAGGCGACTGCTGAATACAACAATGCCGTGACCCTAGACCGATATATTGACTTGACTTTGCAAGTACATGTATGTTCATTGTTACAATAGTCGCTCTTATTTATAAATCGAGAAACATCTCTTACCCAAAAACTATATTAATAAGATTATTATAATAATGTATTTGCTCTATTAGTAGTGAATGTGCTTACGCAAATTAAAATTTAGTATTTCTGTGGTCAAGATAAATATTTTAAAGGGCGGTGGTCGTCGTGCTGCGCATGTGCGATATTTGTGTTGATAAACATTGATTTTCCCACAATCCAATGCGCTTTTCGAATGATGTTTGACCTGGGCGTAACTTGTACTAATTACCACCGGTAACTCCTTCCATACCTTCTAATCATCTAAGAAAAATACCTAATTAAATCTTGACGTCTCAGTTTGTAAATAGCCATCTTTGTTTACTTTAAAATACTTTATTTTCGCTTGGAAATAATTTTCACTGATGGAATGATTCAGTGAAAATAAAATCCAGCAAATATATTCTTTTCCTAAATTTTACATTCAACTCGTCAAAGATCAGTGAAAACAAAATCCCCACAAAACACCCAAAAACTTTTTCCAGCTAAAATAAAGTATTTCACAGTATATAAGACCCATATATCACACGCATGCATGGCGTGACGACTACCACCCTTTTAATGTTTCAGAATACATACAGCAAATGTGATTTTTTGTTTATATGCACTTCTATTGGAGAATTTTCATTCCATCTCATAAGGTGCAAACACCTAAATTCTATATGACTTCGATCATGTGACCAATATGACTGTCTCGTGGATTACTTCAGTCACGTGACCTACGTGACAGTCACATAGATTATTACCTCAGCCACATGACCTATGTGACAGTCACATAAATTACTACCTAGGTCAGGTGACCTATGTGACAGCCACATATGTGATTGTCACATGACCTATGTGGCAGCCACAT
This sequence comes from Saccoglossus kowalevskii, assembly GCF_978046115.1. NCBI lineage: Eukaryota > Metazoa > Hemichordata > Enteropneusta > Harrimaniidae > Saccoglossus > Saccoglossus kowalevskii. Next base: position 18,014,531 of record NC_140642.1, read on the forward strand.
GCATTATACTGAGGCCAGGTGACCTATGTGACAGCCACATAGATTATTACCTCAGCCACATGACCTATGTGGCAGTCACATAAATTATTACCCCAGCCACATGACCTATGTGGCAGTCACATAGATTATTACCTCAGCCACATGACCTATGTGACAGTCACATAAATTACTACCTAGGTCAGGTGACCTATGTGACAGCCACATATGTGATTGTCACATGACCTATGTGGCCATCACATGCATTATACTGAGGTCAGGTGACCTATGTGACAGCCACATAGATTATTACACTCGTCATGACGTATGTGACAGTCACATAAATTATTACCTCAGCCACATGACCTATGTGGCAGTCACATAGATTATTACCTCAGCCACATGACCTATGTGACAGTCACATAAATTACTACCTAGGTCAGGTGACCTATGTGACAGCCACATATGTGATTGTCACATGACCTATGTGGCCGTCACATGCATTATACTGAGGTCAGGTGACCTATGTGACAGCCACATAGATTATTACCCTGGCGACAGATTCATGTGACAGCCACATAGATCATTACACTCGTCATGACGTGTGACAGTCACATAAATTATTACCCCAGCCACATGACCTATGTGGCAGTCACATAGATTATTACCTCAGCCACATGACCTATGTGACAGTCACATAAATTACTACCTAGGTCAGGTGACCTATGTGACAGCCACATATGTGATTGTCACATGACCTATGTGGCCATCACATGCATTATACTGAGGTCAGGTGACCTATGTGACAGCCACATAGATTATTACACTCGTCATGACGTATGTGACAGTCACATAAATTATTACCTCAGCCACATGACCTATGTGGCAGTCACATAGATTATTACCTCAGCCACATGATCTATGTGACAGTCACATAAATTACTACCTAGGTCAGGTGACCTATGTGACAGCCACATATGTGATTGTCACATGACCTATGTGGCCGTCACATGCATTATACTGAGGTCAGGTGACCTATGTGACAGCCACATAGATTATTACCCTGGCGACAGATTCATGTGACAGCCACATAGATCATTACACTCGTCATGACGTGTGACAGCCACATAAATTATTACCTCAGCCACATGACCTATGTGGCAGTCACATAGATTATTATTGTGGCAACACGACTTATAAGGTAGTCATAGAGATTATTACCTAGGTGGCAGTCACAAATATTATTACCGTGGCAACACGACTTACAAGGTAGTCATAGAGATTATTACCTGATCACGCACCTAAGTGACTGTCAAATGGATTACTACTTTGTTCACATGAATTATGGGACAGTTACATGAATTATTACCTCGGTGACAGATCTATGTAGGTCCACACTTCCTTCAGTGTTTTTGTTGTATAAAGGATTTCAATGAAGTAATCATCACGACTTGATAGCTTTGTGTTTTCATTAAAGAATTAAACACACTCCATGCATTTCCGAGATTTGTAATAAATACTGAGAACCAGTCTCAACAAATACCGGGCAGAAGAAGTATTTAATCTGATTGGATGCCCTCTAAGCTAAATACACTGTCATCAACTCCAACATTTACTCTGGAATGCAGTGGGCAAAGCAATTAAGCACAGTTCACTGAACTTTGACCTCTCAATAATCGTTTTGCAAGCCCAATTTACTGTGATTATTTCCATGATATGTGGACATAGATTAAACGGATGCAATTTGCTGGCAGATAACTTGTTCTACGAGAAATGAGAGATACCGGTACCTGTTCTCCCACTTTTTGTGACCCAGTTGTTCATTTTGCAATGAACATTTCCAACCAAAATGAATAGAAACATTTCCACAGAATTGGTATAAGCATTCAATTGAGTTACTGTCAATAATACTTCTTGAAACTGACACTGCAGTGTAGTACAATATGGGAAAATACATTTAAAATTATTTCACTTCAACAATAATGTTTAAAGAAAACACAGCATTTTATTTTATTTACAAATATTAATAAAATATTTTGAATTATTATATTTGTAAGACTATTTATTTGAAAGCAAAATATAAATTAATCTGATTAAAATTCGATGTACGTACAGGCTTTTTAATTTTTTAAAATTTCTTTATCGATATATTTTTGGTTATAACTACATCCAACTCAATGGCTTCATAAATCCTTTGCAACAAGACTACGGTAGTTTTTCGACAAGTTTTAATCCAACCAATTAGAAAGTTCCTCACAATAAAAGTTGTCCGAATAGCACATACACCATTTTCAAGATAGCAAATTGTGGTGACCATGATATATAAAGAAAACTTATTAATGGCAAGTAAAAACCCCCCAAAAAGTCATAAATAAATAATCATAACAATAAATTAAATATGGAAAACAAATTGGAGTCTATACTGACTGATTTTAATCATATTTGGTATAAATATAAAAAATACAATAATCCACTAAATTAGAAATGAAAATATTCACTCTATTTACTATTAAACAACAGGGATGGTAGACATCTAAGAAGTCGGGTTACTATAACAAAAGTAGTGATATTAAAGCTAATCCCATATGTTTACATATCAGTTAGCCTTTTCACCACCAGTTTCCTCTTTTCATCACAAAATAGTCCCACTTATAGTCTGCAATTTCCTCCAAAAGATTCTGACAAAAATAGCCAAGTAAACACTGAAAATTTACTTAAATTTTGTCAGTTGGTTCCAAAATTAGGGTTCATTTCAAGAAATATTAATGAATATAAGAAAAAAGTGCAAACAATCTGCTCGTGAAAAGGTTAAAGTAAACTATACTCAGGCCAGGCAGACGAGTGTCTGTTGATTGGGTTGTTTGTGCGAGAGGAATCAAATTCAAGATTTTAATTTACTGTCATTAAAATGCAATATACCGGTAATTAAAATAATAAATTAATTTATCGTACGGTATCACATATTTATGAAAAAGAAAAATCAATAACTTAAATCTATCGTGTGAATCTGAGTCTATAATTTCAAAAGTGTAATTTGCTGACTGTCTTAGTAGCAACTCGCAGTATGCCATAAATCATGAAGAATTTTTCTGTTTATAATCAATAAACTTTGACCTCCAGTTTGTGTACAGGATGCACAGCTTATAGTTCAGTCACCGACAGTGTGTGTGTGTGAGTGTGCCAACAATGCTTTTAATCCATATACTGTAATTTACACCCCAATGGAATAATAGTCGTAAAAGTAATCGTAAATTACATAACTATGCTAGATTGTCCTTTAATAGACAAACAAATTAGCAACATTACAAATCCTTTCCTTCGAAAGAAAAAGAAGACTTTAATACCAATATTATTCGACAAGGATTTATCTAGGTCAGCCTTTACATTTTTGTAAAATATTCTTTGTGCCATTTAAAATGAATAAAAAATGCTCATAACTTGACGTATCAAAAGTAAAATGTATAACAGATGTCATTTAATTTAAAAAGCATCCGTACTGTTAATACATTTCCTACAGTCTAAGCATGGTTACTAGAAGAAACCGTGACAAACGATCGGTATTTTCATTTTTTTCGAGAACAACGAAACCCCGAGTATCACACAACATTCGCACGGAAGTCAGTGATGCTTATACGTTGACCTTTCTGCTTAATGAGCTATATATCTTCAATATAGTGGACTAGCATAGAAAACGAACGGCGCTTGCAATATAAGCGATGACATCATAGTGGTTGAACATGCATCAGAGTGAAGTCAATGGTAATTAGCATACATGTACCTAATAATAGAGTTTCCTAACTGTTCTTCTTGTAACCATGGTCAAAGCATGAAAGGCATGTACAGTAACAATATCTCAAAAATCAACAGGAACAGTCTCTTTGGTGGCAAAATACCACCCTCAATGTCAGCAATGAATTTTCATTTGTTTTTAATGGTTGTCAGCTATTACGTTTGTTTTGAAAGACGTTTCCGTTGTTCGTCCTGTACTTGTTTGGAATCCTCCCATGGCCTGGGTCCTCTAATATTTACCCACTTATCAAGGTCCTTCTCTTGTATTTTCTGTCAGAATGAATAAAAACGTGCAATTTATTATCTAGAGTCAAATAGTTTAATTTGTTCAATGTAAACCGAAAATACAAATATACGACAGGCAGTATTATCATTACTGAGCTCTGGTATAAATGCGAAAAAGCCATTTTAACAAACTGCTTAACAACATCAGCAATTTCCCCCTAAAAATATTGGTGCTTAATGATTATTGTGGGTAGAATTTTTTTGATAATTATATGAAACAAACCTCTAATTCTTCATCAAGTGTAATTTTCTTCTTTCCTTTTTTCATAGTCGCCTCTAACTCTGGGTCAATCTGAATACACGAATAATTCAACCGTAATTATGTTTGACAAAATACTGAATGACGGTTTAACTGATAAAATAAATGTACTTTGGGTGTTAACGTAGAATACCATAGAAGTACAAATATGATCTTAGTGATAAAAGTACCGATACATACCAAATAATTTTCAATGCATAAAGATGACAGAGGACATGATTACAATATCAACTACTGGTATTTATGAATAAAATAACATTATAAAACTAACTTGCGTTTAAATGCAAATTGAGGCTGAAACATTTTCTGTACTTTACAATAATGTTGTAACTTTGTTTGTTTGATGAATAATACATCCTGGATATTACAAATTAGTAAAGTAAGGTTAGACTCGGGAAAAGTATGATAAATATTATTATATTATTTTTATTTCTATACTATACTATACTCTACACCTGACTCCTAAAGACTAATGTCAAGACATGTACTTCCTTATTTATCCAAACATAATTACTATGCTTTTATTTGCTTGTGTACGAAAAAAATGCAAACTCGTTGAAAAACTGTATTCCATTGTTTTGCTAAATTGGATGTTTTGACAATCTGAGTGTACATTTTTGGAAATTGTTAGACTTGTTGTGAAATTTATTCATCAAGAAACTACTTGGTATGTACAATCATATTTTTAAACTGACATCCCAAATTTCTATTTGCCCCATACCTAATCTGGGAGATGAGAAAGGCCTGTAAAAGTATGTACGGAATGTTAGAATCTGAATACCGGATATAATGTATCTGCAGTGTAAATCATAAAACACAGATGTTAAATATACTGACCTTTTTTATATATCTGGTTTCATATCGAAGAGATGAAAATTCCTTCAATCCAAATGAACCACCGACAATCAGCAACTATAAGAAAAAAGCAATTTTTAGTTTTAATAAAAACATATTCTCCTTTTCCCCCCTCAATACTAATGAATTCAATTTATCATTTATTTCCAGTAGTTGTAAACACATAGATATGCATCAGTGAGTGAAAATACATCTGGGCCTTCAGAATGAGCGACTTAAACTTACTGTGGGTAGACCCATAATTGATTGGAATGGCCTAATCAACCTTGACCTATGTCATTTCCATATTCCATTATTTGAACCCCTCAGCACAGATAGTGGTCGGCTTGTTTGTATTTACTGGTACATGTGTGCCCTGTAAACATTTATCATATTACCAGGGTTAGAATTTAGATTTTGTTACCGTTACCTTAATACAATTTTGGTGGTCCATAGTAAAATATTGGTGGACTCAATCACTGTCTGAGTCATTATCTGACTTATCATGAAATTGTGGTTCATTTACCAGTAGTTCAATACATGCAATAACTTTCTAACAACTTTTTCCATTGCTTTGTACTTGTTGATTTTTCTGATTAGAAACAGTCTGTGTAGTTGCCGGTTTGTCAGTGCTTCTGGTTTCTTCTTTAGAAAACAAACTTGATCAATGTGTTTGTCATACTTTAAATACCCAACAAATAGTTTCACACAGTAAGTCATGATCAATCAAGCACAAATCAGCTTGGATGTCAAACACTTGATAACAACAATTTATTAACTCATAACAACCTACTGAAGGAGGTTAAAGGTTACAACAAAAATTACAGAAAAAAATTAATCAAATTACAATGGCTAATAGTTTAAAGACAACCAGAAACAGACTAAATTGAAGTTAGTAACGGAAATATATAATAAAGTAAAATGAAACACCAACAAAAAAAATGACTCATGAATATGCAAATAATCTATTTCTAGACTGCCCCTGTAATACGGTTACATCATAGACCCTCTGTTGGTTACATAAAATATGCTTCAGGGGGAAACACAAAACAGCTGTAGCCAAACAATTATCAAGCTGCGCTCGTAAATACTTTGCATATGTATATGTATCTGGGTTTTATGTCCCATATGTCTGATGCATATGGTAATACGTTTTACAAACAATGGAGAAGAGCATTGCTCAGTTATGTAAAGCTTAATTAAAAGGGAACCATGGATTGCACCAAGTGCTCATGGGTAATTAACTCTGCCTCTGTCCACTACTGTAAAGGGGGTAATTATTCACTGGGTTTTAATTTAGCTTATTTCGCTGACTGGAAAAATGCGCTAAATTAAAACACAGTGAATATGTAAAATTTAGCATAGAACACATTATCTAAATGACGAAACTGTGAATTTAAAACCCAGTGAAAATTAGTCATTTTACAGTATTAAGTAACTGAATGCTTATCTTTCTTCCCCCCTCCCCCGTCCCGTTAATGCCACAAAACAACAACTGACATAAACGTCCTTTGAACGGATTACAATTTGCTTGTTTAAATATCAAACCAAGTACACGTTAGTCTGTTCGGCCATTTGCGTCAAACACAGATCTAACTCCATAAATCATGATTTGAAACATTGTACGCTCCGTAATATATACATCATCATGATAAAATACGTGGAACTATACTAATTCAAATTGATGATGGCCCACTAGTAAATGAAAAGGATTACTGTATATTATAAGTTGAGGTTACTACACGGTAATTCTCGTTATATACATGTAATAACAAAATCATGAGTAATAAAAAGATGCTGTGACATCACAGGCTTATCATGTAACCTGTTTATAACATTTACCTGGGAAATCAAAATATACAGCCTTGTCTTCCGTGAATCCTAGCATGTTATGTGGTCTAGCGGGTGAACATGGGGTTGACTATACAGTCAAAATCAATTGAGCGGCGAGAAAGATAAGAGCGTTCTGTCAAAAATTTTTTACTCAATTTTAACGTCCCATCTACAGTGTTGTAATTATTACAAAATCAACGTTTCAATATTTGGCGCCATGGAAAAAAAATCAAACAGATCTTATTTTCTTTCGGGCTCTCATTGCACATTTTATTACATATTATATTAAAAGAAACGATATGTATGTATAACTTACATCGTCATGTGCCAATATTACCGATTGTTAGACAAACTGCGTAACGATAATGCTGTTTGTAAACCAACAAGCTTTGTTGATTGAAAAAACATCTAGGGGATTTACATTTTTGTTTACTCAAACTGTGATTGACAGGTATTTTGCATACATTAGCCACCATTTGAAATTCGTGATTTTTACTTGTCGGGGCACGTTTCTACCGAAAACAACAACATTTATATATCAAAAGCCCAATCAGCTGAGCGTAATCGATAGCGTACATATACATGCCCCCGTAGAAATGTATTTGGAATCACAGCTTGATCTCTAATTATCGTAAATGGCAAATTTCCCGGAGCTCCCACCACGATGTGAGCGACTTGGTTTGGACATGGAGGTAATTGTTTGGATTAGTATGTGGCCATCTTGCCCCTATTTATAGCATCAGTTCCCCTTTAAGTAGGTTTGACAAAAATTCAGTGGTCAATGGTCATTTGATGCACGAGCACCACTAATTTGAAACCCTGCATATGATCTATTTTCATATCACTTGATTGGGAGAGGCAAATCGTTTTCAACATTTCTTCTTTTTTGAATATTAATAGAAAGGGTCATGGTGACGGGATGGCAGCCATTTCGTATTTAGTATTTTGTATGAGACTTTGACAGATTGCGAGGAGTTTGGGGAAAAATACAAAATGTCTGCGGATTGTGTTTTTTAATGAGAAACGGTCAAAATCTATTAAAAAAACGGAAACATAACTAGACCAAGACGCAGTCGATTTATGTATAGTATGTAAACTGGAGGTATTTTGTTTGGCTGAAATCAGAGTATTTATTTTGTTTTCTGGCCATTTTCACAGGCCAGTGTTCACCCTCTCCACTTTTACCATTTTGCTCGTAGGGCTGCACCGCTGCGTAAGGGTCCGGCTGTATACCGACGATGTGTATAGACGAAGAAAATACCTCCCCGGACCCAAAACGCCGCGAAACCACGGCTATGATTCCCGATGCATTGCAAATGTAGATCTCGTGGGGCCGAATGATCAGCGGAACTTGAAGCCAACCTACAGGACTGCACTCAAGGCTAGTTTTAGGTGAGTTGGTAGCTGTGGAATCATAGCCCTATGTTGCCGACCGCATTATTTACGTGACAGATTCTGGCCGGCCCATATGTTCGACATACAACAACAACAAAAATAAAAACAAGACGTCCGAATGAAATTGTTAGGGCAAAATTCGATTATATGTCGCAACAAAGAGCTACGGAACCGCAGCTAGTGAGTTGGTAGACTGTCGACAGTCGTTGGTTTTGATGACCTAATATCCGTGCACTGTGCCTCACTATGTCAGGGTCCCCACGTTCTGTGCGTCAGACTGCGTGGTTGGCTGCAGAAAAATAACATGAAATTCATCACTTACCAACATAGGAAGTCCATGTCGGAGAAATTTATTCTTGGTGATAGCTTCTGCGTATTTTCGTATCGTGCTAGCTATGGGCGCAGCCATTTTGGATTCCGTTGTTGTGAGCATGCTCAGTTCAATCAATTACTAGTAAAATGGCTGCGCACGTAAGGCTGCTCGCTCGCGTGCCGACTACATTGTCAAAAGGTAACGTGTTTCTATTTGTAAATAATTCTTTTTAATCTGCCTAGCGATCTAGACACGAGGTTTTACATTATTTATTTTTACCGGTGTTTGGTGTTAAAACAGCTGTATTTGGTACACAAATTGATTCATAATTCTAATGAGGGCGCTCTAATATTTGCTTCAAATATACCAGTAATACCTGTGTTGGGATCACAGTCAGCTGGCGCACACGTGATAATAAAATAAATACGATATTTACTTTATGGGGGCCGCCATCTTGAATGCAGCATAAAACTAAATAAGAGACAAGTTGTGAAACGCGTTTTTCAGATTCCTACAAATCAGGACAAAAATACCAATCTTTTACAGAAATACGATACATTGGGATAATATTAAGTCAACCGATAACAAAATTCGGCCGAATTCGGCGTTTTTGTTTAGAAAAAATCCCTTGCATATGAACACCTAATTACACAAAGAACATAGAACACTTTCCTGGGGTATTTGAAACGGAAATTGTCATCTGACTGTAATACCGTCGCTGATTGGTTGCTGAGCTGGAACACTGTCACGGTGGCTGAAATGACAATTTTTGTCCAAGTCTGATGATAATGATGTTATTGATAATTAATGTTATTGATAATTATCAGAGAAAAACAAAGACTGGGAAGGCTGGGAAGTTTATTGTAGGAAGTCTAACTTAGACGAACTGCTTTTATGGATAAAGCCAAAACAGCAAAACAAGTTTTCCCCCTCCCACATATGCCTGGAACAATCTTTTTAACATAACATACAAAAAGTGTATGTAAATACACATGTATTTCAAATATAGAGAGCTTCTTGTGTACTGTTTCTAGTGATTCTATAGAATCACTGCTTCAGTAAGGTGTTTCCAGCACATAATTTTGTCATCCTCGAGAATGCAGTTAAAAGTTTCAAAGATGCATCATCAAATTACAAATGTTTTGGTTACCGTGGTTACCGTATTCAATCTACACTGAACGCTATCACAGTGATTGCGTATTGGGTTATTTGTCAGTACAGAAGTGATGTGCTGAGGTGACGTTGGGATATATACATTTACTGTCATCCTTGGCATTATACAAAATGCCAGGAGGCACAATGTTGATATTCATTGTCACTATAATTTTTTATTAGTACTGTCTGTTACTACAGCAAGGTCGCCTATTTATAAAACAACTGAAAAAGCCTCAAATTATTATTCATAGCTGCTTACTCACATTCACAGGAATCTTTAATAATAAATATAATTTCTGTAATAGATAGGAGGAGCAATTTGAATTGATGAACATTTCTCTATTTCAACTGTAGTAGCGCAACTAACATTGGCCACTTTCTTATCATCAGGGGCGGAGTTACGTCACATGACGTGACGTTCCACGTTGCTAAGACGTGCACCACTGTATCATGTATTTCTATGGGCTCTGCGCGAGCTGCTGTGAACGCCGGTCGAAGAGCCGGTGAAAACAGCTAAATTAGAGAAAACAACTGAAACTCAACTTTGAAGTGATCCGGAACAACCAAATTCATATATGTTGCAAACGTAGGGGTTATCTTGTTTACACTGTTCAGAGAAGTCTCAACAACCCTCCCAAAGTATCGTTTTCTCAGAGTTTTCGGCCTTTCTTTTCACCGTGATGGTTGCCAGGCAGTGAAAATGCCTGGATGTCTGCCCCGAGAATAAGATACCTCAAGGTATTATTGTGAAGGCAGTGATCATGCATGAGCTGAAACATTTACCTTGAAAAATACGATGATGATACGAGAAACACATCTATTCCTTCATAATGGTATCAAAATTGTTCTCCCAGTATTGACTACATTGTTTTTCATTGCCAAATAGTGATCTGTGTCGCCACTTGGCAAATAATGAGTGGATAACATTATGAGAAATGACAATATTTTACAATATAATGCATCAAAAAGTTATTTAATAAACCATAAGTAGGTGATGACATGTTTTTAAATAACCACCATTCTTGGAAAATTATTCGGTTTGAAATTCCTCAAAAAATTGATATAATTTAGGGTAGTCAAATCTAAAAATAATTTGGTATTTGAAACAGACACAGCCTGATTGTAACAATAAACATTCCTTTCATGTTTCAACCAGGGAAACATTTGTTTCCAAAATCCTAAAACATGAGTTCTTTTTGAGGACACAACACAATTATAGTTGGTGTCATACTCTTACAGATAACAATCCAGATATTTTGTTTTGATTTGATTTGATTATTTTAATTTTTTTTATTGCAGACATCGGTATAGTTGCCCGACTTTCTCAACTTCACCTCACACATAGATATGTATCTGAGCCAAGCAGTACAGTATATGGTGTGGTTACACCAATGTTTGTACAATGTAGACATTCAAGTTTTTTTAATACATGTAAGTTACAATTCTCACTTTCTAGGTTTTTGTTTATTTGAAATGTGATTAAATTAAAAAAAAAAAACAGTTTTACTTCTTGTGTTAGCATCAAGAATCACTACCGATTGCCTTAAATTTAAACCCCTTTATTTAGCAGTGAGAATTACAAAATTTGTTGTTAAGATCATTGTTTTGAGTTTCCGGTTCTCTTTAACCCTAAAGACAAATTTTGTTAGCATTTATTAAATGTTTTATTATAAAAATATAGAAATTTTTCATATTTTTCCCAAAAATTTGATAAAGACCTTGTAATCAATAGAAAAATTATGTTTATTCAGATAAATAAAAAGTAACAAAAAAATGTGTTCAAAGTGTTACGCAAAATTGTTGATTTCTTTTCAGCCGAATGCCACATTTCTTCTGCCACAATTTGTATATGTTTTACTATTATTTGTTAATGGTCTTAATTTGATTACAGATTATGATAAAAAATATAAAAAAAAAAAATGGTGGTTATTTTGTGACTTTGTTGACTTGGCACTCAAAGGATCAAAGTGTTGACACAAAAGTTGCTTAGATTATGTCATTTCACTTTCTGTCGTTAATCTTTCTCTCATGCAGTGACAGGTGACCAACTTTGGAAAAGTGTGATGGCGGACTCGGGTAAAGCTAGTAAAAAAGGCAGAGGTAAAAGAGGAAAGAAAGGAGCTAGAAAAAATTTGAACCGAGGACAATATCTCGGTGATGGTAAATATGTTAAACATCAAATTTTCTTATTTATGGGTTTTTGTACAGTACAGTGTTAAGGTCTTTGAAACAATTAACAAGCTCTAACTGTCTCATGCATTCATTGTGTTTTCCTCACGATATAACAATGCTCTTCTATGTTGCTTGACCTTTTAAGTAGCTAATTTGCATATTGAGCGGATTCTCAACAAATATAATACTGTGGAATACTTTATTTTCGCTTGGAATTTATTTTCGCTATTTTCGCTGGAGGGATGATTCCGTGAAAATAAAATCCAGTAAATATACTTTTTTTCCTATATTTCACATTAAACTCATCAAAAATCAGTAAAAATAAATTCCATACAAAACGCCCAAAAAGCCTTTTCAGCGAAAATTAATTCCAGCGAAAATAAAGTATTCCACAGTACATACCCCCGGTAGGTACCTTTGAGTAATATGCAAACATGATTAGTTTTGGGCCGTGTCTGTGCATATTAATAAGGACGTAATTTGCGCAAAAACAGGAATTTAACTTTCTTTTGTGCAACTCATTGGCTGGTTCCTGGACTTCACTTCAGGCTGTTTGAAAAGTGTCAGCCATTTTGGTTTTGATAGGCTAACAAGGTGCCATAAATGTGTGGAAATACATCAAAAATTGTTGTCTATGGAATTGATTGATAGTTTTAGAAAAATGATTGTGTTTTATTATATTTTGAGCTATTTAATGGTTGATTTGCATTCAATCAACACTCTGCATTCTGAAAGACACTTCCCTTTTATCTGTGCTCCTAATTGGACCTGGCCACTGACAATCTGCGCATCTAAACGGCACTCTGATCGACGTTTCAAGTAAAATTTTTGTGCGGATTTGCACTTCAATAATTGGCATATCTCTATGTATTGTAGCTGACCCTGGTCCCTTTCAGCCCCAGCTAATACAGGATGTTATGACCCTGGTTTTAGACTGGTTTTAGATCCTGGTATATAGATAATACTTAAGGTGTTCATACAAAGTACATGTGAAATGTACAATGTAGTCTTAAAACAAGGACTTAAAGATTGACCTTTGTGTGTTCAGTTCAGTTCAGCCAGACTTGTAGCTTCAACATTTCTTGACTGATCACCTTCAGACTTCAAATACACAGCATATATCGTATTATACATATGCACATCCGTTCATTTCATGGTCTGATGATGGCCGAACAGCCGCCATTTTAATGTTAAAAATGAATCAAAATCCAAACCCAGATCTTGATCATGTATAGTTTGATTTTATTCAAACATGCTACAAACATTGAACATTATGGCACATTGATGATAGTCATTTGATTTTCAGATCCGATTCAAAATGGCCGTCTAGGGATCATTTTGTTTTAATGAGTCTGGTTCTGGTGATGTATCGCAGACATGCCTTGACCGATTATGTTCAAAGCCTATATATACATTATACATATGTAGGTATATTTGTTTGACCATCAGATTCAAGATTGCGATCAAGCATTTCCTTGGAATCTACGTCTTTAAACGAATTGGAGTGTTTTTTCTGTGTATTTTCAGAAATAACACTTTATTAATCGTATTGAGTTTCCTACTGAGCCTTCAGTCAGCTCACATTCATGACATACAAATATTATTTTTCAGTCAATTTATTTTTACTGTATTGTAACCTCGTTGGTTATGTTTCTCAAGATTGAGTTAGTTTGTTTACTGCTTACTCCATTGTTCTGCCTTCAGTTAGTTCCCCACAAAGTATATATAAGGTGGATTAAATCTAGTCCGAAATAATTGAACATCAATTGTACTTCTGTATTAATTATATTCAAAGTAATTTAGATATTTTAGTACAAAAACAAAATCCTTGCCTCAGAAAAAAAATGCTGCATTTAGACATGAATAAAATCATAAAAACATGCAATATAAGAGAAGAAAAGTAATTTCAATCCAAATTAGATGAAGCAAACAATGAAAAAAATGAAAAGAAAATTTATATTCATCAGGAAAATTATTTAGATATAGACTTAGTTGCATTTTCTAATTGTACAGACCAGATTAGTCATGACATTATATATTTAGCTCCACTGTCGACTTTGTCGAGCGGAGCTTATCATATGAGTGATTGTCCGTCGTCGTCCGTGTCAATGTTTTACTTTTTCGACTTCTTCTTGAAAACTACAAGCCTGAATGCTTTGATACTTGGTGTATATGTACCTTGGGTAGACCTCTCTCAGATTTGTTCATTTCATAATGTTATCTTCAATTCTCTAATTTTGGTGAATGTTTTTGTCATTTTTGGTAAAAAGTGATATTTTCGACTTCTTGTTAAAAACCGTAAGTCCAATTACTTTGATATTACATATATAGATACTAAATGTGACCCTCTCTCAGATTTGTTCATTTTGTAATGATATCTTTAATTCTCTAATTTTGGTGAATATTTAGTCATTTTTGGTAAAAAGTGATATTTTCAACTTCTTGTTGAAAACGGCAAGTCCAATTGCTTTGATATTACATATATAGGTACTAAATGTGGACCTCTCTCAGATTTGTTCATTTTGTAATGATATCTTTAATTCTCTGATGTTGGTGAATATTTTTGTCATTTTTGGTAAAAAGTGATATTTTCGACTTCTTGTTGAAAACCGCAAGTCCAATTACTTTGATATTACATATATAGGTACTACATGTGGACCTCTCTCAGATTTGTTCATTTCGTGATGATATCTTAAATTTTCTAATTTTGGTGAATATTTCTGTCATTTTTGGTAAAAACTGATATTTTCGACTTCTTGTTAAAAAACGCAAGTCCAATTGCTTTGATATTATATATATAGGTACTACATGTGGACCACTTACAGATTTGTTCATTTCATGATGGTATCTTCAATTCTCTAATTTTGCTTAATATTTTTGTCATTTTTGGTAAAAAGTGATACTTTCGACTTCTTGTTGAAAACCGCAAGTCCGATTGTTTTTATATTACATATATAGGTACTACATGTAGACCTCTTTCAGATTTGTTAATTTTGTGGTGATATCTTCAATTATCTAATTTTTATGATTATTTTTGTCATTTTTGGTGAAAAGTGATATTCTTGAATTCTTGTTGAAAACAGGAAGTCCCATTGCTTTGATACTATACATATTGTTCATTTTCTAATGATATCTTCTGTTCTTTTATTGAAATATGCATTGCTAACAGCGGAGCTATCTCAGCTGACTGGCTGCTTGTTTATAAATTGCTTTGAAATCTCAGTATGTAGCCGCGAAAGATACTCCCTCACAAAGAGATATGCTAATTTTATGTCCCCCAAAATGTGTGGTCAATTTTCCCCCCTCACAGACAAATATTCTGCCTCAATATGACAAATGATCCCCTCTCAAACAAATATTTTGCCCCCTCTATGTGATATGAATTGTACCCCCTTACAGATATTCTGTCCTCAATATGTACTATGAATAAAAAAATAACTACTGTTAGGGAACTGATCATTACCACCCAGCCGGTTTCCTGTGAGTTTGACTCGGTTTACCGTACCGGTCGTTGCTTTACCGTACCGGTCATTGCTTTACCGTACCGACCGTTGCGTTACCGTACCGGCCGGTGCTTTACTGTACCGGCTGGACAATTACCGTACTGATAGGACCAATACCGACTATTTATCACCTTCGATTAATGAATGCATGGTAAACAAAGCCCCGGTTACTGATCGGCGCCCTGCCGGTAACCGTGAGTCATGCATAAATTAATTGGGCATTTTGCAAACAATAAGAATTTTTTTTTACCTATTGAAAGTGAATAATTTGAAAAGGACATGACTTGTACAACAGAGTGTTACGTCCCAGTCGACTAGAGGACTCGATGGGTTAATTATTTGTTTATATTTGTCAGTAGCTCACACATTGGAAAGAAAGTCGGACAACCGTCGAAATACAAATAAATAAATTAAATAAAAAAGTTTTTCTGAAATTCTTCGCATGTGTTTTTTTCAATATATGTGTGTTATTCACATATTCATGATCGCCTGTAACGCTATAAAACGACAGTCCTACATCGTAGCTTACCCACGACGTTGAATAAAACGTCTCAACCTGTCGCATGAATTCGATGATACTTGCATATAATGTGTCAGCGTGACTCGCTTGGCCGAGGTCACATGTATTTAAATTCGGGCTTGGGCGTTCGAAAATCTGTTTTGATACTTTGTTGACAATAACACGCGCAACGCGTGCACGTAGTCCAGATAAAATTCAAGTGCGTAAAACGGAATTTGACCTTGCTCTAGGTCAACATTTTTCCATTGCATTTCGACCTCATTTTGTGATTTTGCTTATGGAATTGACCAAACATATTTACACACCCCCTCCAACAATCCCCAATGTAACTTTATTATAACAAAACAGAGTGTGCTAGTGTGCCGGTATATCTCTTTTTGGAACATGTGATTGGCCCTGAAAAGGGCTGTTTGGTTTGGGGCAGAATACGATTTAGACTGGAAAGGTCGGGACTTTTTTTTGTTTTACAAAAAAAAAATATAATTACAGCTAATACAAAGTCAGCTTGGACATTCAGTTGTGAGACGTAACAAAATAAACGGTGCCAGTGATAGATTTTGCGAATGAAAGAACAAACTAAACGCAATCAAAGGCGCCGACCACTCGCGTTGGAAATAAACTAATAAAATGCGTTGCGACGAGAAATCTCGTCTGCATCTATCATTCACGCAAACGCACACACATGCTATTTTCGTATGTTGAATACGTTGGCAACGTCGTCAAATATTTAGCCCAATCACTGAATAAAAAAACATCCAAGCACACGTGCACTGGCGCCAGATAAAGTGAAAAAATGAAAACAAAATTACGTCTGCACTGTGCATTTGTAACAATAACCAAAACCATTAGGTTACATGCCAAAACTACCGACTCAGGATTCATCATACACAAATATAGCCACTTTCATGGAACTGTTATTTTTGTAATCCACTTTGTCGGCTCAGTTGATTTGGGAGCACTGATCCCAATTTAAAAAAAATAAAAATATTGTATAAAATAAAGACGCAGTTCCGTCTGTAGTCATATCCAACAGCTCACATGGACGTACTGGGAGCTCCATGGTCTCACAAAAATCATGTGTAGCATTATCACGCGCAACTTGAATGTAAATATTATGCAATAATAATGGTAAAGTTTAATCTCTGACAAATAAAAAGACGCAACAAATTGCCCTGGTGGTGTATTTGACCTCGAAAGCTACCGCATAGCAAACATGAACAAAATGATTTATAAACAGACTATAACTACAAACTAAACAAATTCTACTCAAATTAATTCTACAGTTTTGTTTTCTCTGGCGATCCTGTGCATAAAACTGAAATTTAAACAGGTCGGCATTTTACCGGTAAACCGGAAAATCAATGCATAAATTAACTTGTCAGAAGTGTGAATTGCCTTCTGCCAGTACGGTAACGGCCTTGCCGGTACGGCTAATGACCTTCGGGTACGGTAAAGAACCGGCCTGAACGGTGAAGAACCGGCCGGTACGGTAAAGCAGCGGCCGGTACGGTAAAGAAACGCATGCCGCAGGAGACTCACAGGAAATCGGCTTGGTGGTAATGATCAGTTCCCTTAAGCCAACAGAAAATGTTGGCACGTAAATTATAATTATAGACAAATGTTTTTATAAAATAATAACATTAATCAACGAGATTATGTAGACTGCTTTCCCACTGCTGTTTCAATCTTAAATCTTGCTTGTATTCATATTTAATTGTGACAATGCATATGTAACAAAGGGGAAGGTCACCAGAGTTTAACTATGTTTTACTATTAAACCAATTGGGACTTGTTGTATGTACGGTAGTTTTGATGATTTAACACTCAGTTTTACACAAAGCCGCAGAGGTTTGTTCATTCACTGACCGTTGCCTTTGTACTATTAAAGTTTGATTGACAGCTGTGTACATTTCAGTTTCGGTCATAGTTCAAATGTCTGCATATTTGTGGTTTATGGGAATTTGTTTCCATGGTTAGTTGCAAGAATGTAACAATGTACAGCAGTTTATGTGGCCAGGTAGCCTAGACATCAAGAAAGACAAAATAATAGTTTTACTGGATCAGTAAATAAATAATTAAACTGCATTGTGTTTCTGAGTGCATGTATTGATGTTGTGTTTCCCTGCTTGGTGATTTAGTTTTGTGTCATTCAAAATACCTATAAAAAGCCAGCAAGTTGAATGATTAACTTTGTAACTTTGTTAATGCTAAATTGCAAACAATGTTTGTAATGTATCATTTTTAGTGTATTACACAAAGAATACAATTTACAGAAAGAAGATGGTGTCAACAAATTCAGTATGAGTAAGTGTGTGGTATTGAGTTTATCAGCGTCTGCAAGTGTTCAGTGTAAATGAACAATGAATAGTGCACACAATCCTTTGAACTTTCAATACACATATATCTTTTTGTGGAAAGAGTGCATATACCTGTCTATTTTTGACTAATGGGGAAATTTAAAATGTAGTAGGTTTCTTTGTTAACCCTTTTGAGTGCCCAAGTCAATATTTGTCACCATTCACAATATAAAAACTCACATAATTATTTCATAACATAAATTTTGGTTAAGACTTGTAACCAATAACAGATTATGTTGATCTGGTTTAAAATTATCAAAAACAAATTTAGAAAACCCATAAAAACATTTAAAATATAACACTGGAATTTTGCTGGAAATTAAATTGACATTTGGAAATGTTGAGGCGTATGCATATTTTTCATGTCACTGAAGCAAATGACACTGAATTGATAAAAACTCTTTTTGGGTCAGTCGCCTTGTTCCCGCACAAAGATATCCTTGGTAAAATATGCTATGAAAGTTGTGATATGCACACTTTAATTAATAATACAAATGATAAAAATTCAACTATTGCAAACATCTAGTTTTTTTATCACTCGCAAAGGCCTTATTTTAATTGAAGCTCTCTGAGAACAGATTTAAAAATGAGGGACAGATAGTAATTGAAGTGTTGATCAGAGTGGTGCTAAACAGAAAGTGATGATCATAGCACTGATAAACAAAGTGCTGATCAGATAGGAGCTCAGATTTTACTAGTAATTGAAGTGTTGATCAGAGTGGTGCTAAACAGAAAGTGCTGATCATAGCGCTGATAAACAAAGTGCTGATCAGAGTGCTGATCATAGCCCTGATAAACAAAGTGCTGATCAGAGCCCTGATAAACATAGGGCTGATCAGAGCCCTGATAAACAAAGTGCTGATCTGAGCACTGATAAACAAAGTGCTGATCAGAGCCCTGATAAACAAAGTGCTGATTAGAGCCCTGATAAACAAAGTGCTGATCAGAGCGCTGATAAACAAAGTGCTGATCAGAGCGCTGATAAACAAAGTGCTGATCAGAGCGCTGATAAACAAAGTGCTGATCAGAGCCCTGATAAACAAAGTGCTGATCAGAGTGCTGATAAACAAAGTGCTGATCAGAGCGCTGATAAACAAAGTGCTGATCAGAGCGCTGATAAACAAAGTGCTGATCAGAGCGCTGATAAACAAAGTGCTAATCAGAGCCCTGATAAACAAAGTGCTGATCAGAGCCCTGATAAACAAAGTGCTGATCAGAGCCCTTATAAACAAAGTGCTGATCAGAGCCCTGATAAACAAAGTGCTGATCAGAGCGCTGATAAACAAAGTGCTGATCAGAGCGCTGATAAACAAAGTGCTGATCAGAGCGCTGATAAACAAAGTGCTGATCAGAGCCCTGATAAACAAAGTGCTGATCAGAGTGCTGATAAACAAAGTGCTGATCAGAGCGCTGATAAACAAAGTGCTGATCAGAGCACTGATAAACAAAGTGCTGATCAGAGCCCTGATAAACAAAGTGCTGATCAGAGCCCTGATAAACAAAGTGCTAATCAGAGCGCTAATAAACAAAGTGCTGATCAGAGCACTGATAAAGTGCTAATCAGAGCCCTTATAAACAAAGTGCTGATCAGAGCCCTGATAAACAAAGTGCTGATCAGAGTGCTGATAAACAAAGTGCTGATCAGAGTGCTGATAAACAAAGTGCTGATCAGAGCCCTGATAAACAAAGTGCTGATCAGAGCGCTGATAAACAAAGTGCTGATCAGAGCGCTGATAAACAAAGTGCTGATCAGAGCGCTGATAAACAAAGTGCTGATCAGAGCCCTGATAAACAAAGTGCTGATCAGAGTGCTGATAAACAAAGTGCTGATCAGAGCCCTGATAAACAAAGTGCTGATCAGAGCGCTGATAAACAAAGTGCTGATCAGAGCGCTGATAAACAAAGTGCTGATCAGAGCGCTGATAAACAAAGTGCTGATCAGAGCCCTGATAAACAAAGTGCTGATCAGAGCCCTGATAAACAAAGTGCTGATCAGAGTGCTGATAAACAAAGTGCTGATCAGAGCCCTGATAAACAAAGTGCTGATCAGAGCGCTGATAAACAAAGTGCTGATCAGAGCGCTGATAAACAAAGTGCTGATCAGAGCGCTGATAAACAAAGTGCTGATCAGAGCCCTGATAAACAAAGTGCTGATCAGAGCGCTGATAAACAAAGTGCTGATCAGAGCACTGATAAACAAAGTGCTGATCAGAGCCCTGATAAACAAAGTGCTGATCAGAGCCCTGATAAACAAAGTGCTAATCAGAGCGCTAATAAACAAAGTGCTGATCAGAGCACTGATAAAGTGCTAATCAGAGCCCTTATAAACAAAGTGCTGATCAGAGCCCTGATAAACAAAGTGCTGATCAGAGTGCTGATAAACAAAGTGCTGATCAGAGTGCTGATAAACAAAGTGCTGATCAGAGTGCTGATAAACAAAGTGCTGATCAGAGCGCTGATAAACAAAGTGCTGATCAGAGCGCTGATAAACAAAGTGCTGATCAGAGCCCTGATAAACAAAGTGCTGATCAGAGCCCTGATAAACAAAGTGCTAATCAGAGGCTAATAAACAAAGTGCTGATCAGAGCACTGATAAAGTGCTAATCAGAGCCCTTATAAACAAAGTGCTGATCAGAGCATTGATAAACAAAGTGCTGATCAGAGCCCTGATAAACAAAGTGCTGATCAGAGCACTGATAAACAAAGTGCTGATCAGAGCCCTGATAAACAAAGTGCTGATCAGAGCACTGATAAACAAAGTGCTGATCAGAGCCCTGATAAACAAAGTGCTGATCAGAGCGCTGATAAACAAAGTGCTGATCAGAGCGCTGATAAACAAAGTGCTGATCAGAGTGCTGATAAACAAAGTGCTGATCAGAGCGCTGATAAACAAAGTGCTGATCAGAGCCCTGATAAACAAAGTGCTGATCAGAGCCCTGATAAACAAAGTGCTGATCAGAGCCCTGATAAACAAAGTGCTGATCAGAGCCCTGATAAACAAAGTGCTGATTAGAGCACTGATAAACAAAGTGCTGATCAGAGTGCTGATAAACAAAGTGCTGATCAGAGCGCTGATAAACAAAGTGCTGATCAGAGCCCTGATAAACAAAGTGCTGATCAGAGCCCTGATAAACAAAGTGCTGATCAGAGCCCTGATAAACAAAGTGCTGATCAGAGCCCTGATAAACAAAGTGCTGATCAGAGTGCTGATAAACAAAGTGCTGATCAGAGCCCTGATAAACAAAGTGCTGATCAGAGCACTGATAAAAAAGTGCTGATCAGAGCCCTGATAAACAAAGTGCTGATCAGAGCCCTGATAAACAAAGTGCTGATCAGAGCCCTGATAAACAAAGTGCTGATCAGAGCCCTGATAAACAAAGTGCTGATCAGAGTGCTGATAAACAAAGTGCTGATCAGAGCCCTGATAAACAAAGTGCTGATCAGAGTGCTGATAAACAAAGTGCTGATCAGAGCGCTGATAAACAAAGTGCTGATAGAAGCGCTGATAAACAAAGTGCTGATCAGAGCCCTGATAAACAAAGTGCTGATCAGAGCCCTGATAAACAAAGTGCTGATCAGAGTGCTGATAAACAAAGTGCTGATCAGAGCGCTGATAAACAAAGTGCTGATCAGAGTGCTGATAAACAAAGTGCTGATCAGAGTGCTGATAAACAAAGTGCTGATCAGAGCCCTGATAAACAAAGTGCTGATCAGAGTGCTGATAAACAAAGTGCTGATCAGAGTGCTGATAAACAAAGTGCTGATCAGAGCGCTGATAAACAAAGTGCTGATCAGAGCGCTGATAAACAAAGTGCTGATCAGAGCCCTGATAAACAAAGTGCTGATCAGAGCCCTGATAAACAAAGTGCTGATCAGAGCACTGATAAACAAAGTGCTGATCAGAGCCCTGATAAACAAAGTGCTGATCAGAGTGCTGATAAACATAGTGCTGATCAGAGCCCTGATAAACAAAGTGCTGATCAGAGCCCTGATAAACAAAGTGCTGATCAGAGCCCTGATAAACAAAGTGCTGATCAGAGTGCTGATAAACAAAGTGCTGATCAGAGCCCTGATAAACAAAGTGCTGATCAGAGCCCTGATAAACAAAGTGCTGATCAGAGTGCTGATAAACAAAGTGCTGATCAGAGCCCTGATAAACAAAGTGCTGATCAGAGCCCTGATAAACAAAGTGCTTATCAGAGTGCTGATAATTAAAGTGCTTATCAGAGCCCTGATTTAAAATTATAGATTGTCAGTGGCCAAGACCAGATTGCTGTCAAGTCCTGATTGCAGATAAAATGGAAGCACAAATCGCAGCATGGGTCAAAACGCTGATAGAAGTGCAAATGAACCATTACATACCTGGTATTTCTTGATAGTTTGCAATCAATAGGTATAATACATGTATTCAAAGGAAACTTGGATGAAAAAACATTACAAAAATAATGTTATACTGTTTTCAAAAAGCCTATTTGCTGAAATCTCTAGTTTGATTTGTTTTGTCTTAAATACTTTCACATCCAGTGGGGTTATTTGGCATCTTTTTCACCTGACAAGGGGATGCTGCGCTTGGCTCATTATATCATTGAATAGTGGATGGCTCATCTCAATACATCAATCCTGAGTTAGAAATTATGCAGCAGCAATCGACAGTATTAGTTGTGTCAAATCCTAGATTTAAAATGAACTGAATTTTTCTTTTTTAAGGTAAGATAAGCATGGAATGGCCCGGACTAAACGCCCCCGTGGTGAAGGATAATGCCCCAGCAACTATACGACGCAAAGCTGCAGACCCAAACAAAGAAGCTGAACTTCTTAGGCTTCGAGAAAGTTGGGACAAAAAGAAGAAACGTTCCAGTGGACTGCATGAACGTGGTTGGACATCTGTTAGTTGGGGAGGACGTTCTGTTGGACCACCTGACCCAGTACCAGGATGTAAGTACTATGATCTGTCTGTCACATGATCAGCTTCATCTATGTCACTTGACAATCTCTATCTTTGTCACGTCTTGACCAGCGCCCTCATTTCCCATCAATCCAGCTGTATTACATGACCAGCTCCATCATTTTGTCACATGACCAGCTCCATGTTTGTCACATGACCAGCTCCATGTTTGTCACATGACCAGCTCCATCTTTGTGTCATATGACCAGCTCCATCTTTGTGTCATATGACCAGCTCCATCTTTGTGTCACATGACCAGCTCCATGTTTGTCACATGACCAGCTCCATCTTTGTGTCATATGACCAGCTCCATCTTTGTGTCACATGACCAGCTCCATGTTTGTCACATGACCAGCTCCATCTTTGTGTCATATGACCAGCTTCATCTTTGTGTCATATGACCAGCTTCATCTTTGTGTCACATGACCAGCTTCATCTTTGTGTCATATGACCAGCTTCATCTTTGTGTCATATGACCAGCTTCATCTTTGTGTCATATGACCAGCTTCATCTTTGTGTCATATGACCAGCTTCATCTTTGTGTCATATGACCAGCTTCATCTTTGTGTCATATGACCAGCTCCATCTTTGTGTCATATGACCAGCTCCATGTTTGTCACCTGACCAGGTTTATCTATGTGTCACATTATCAACTCAACAGCTTTGCTTTCATTAGCTCACAGTATATGTTTAGTTTTTATCACTGGCCAACTCTGTACACAACACATTGTACTGCTGATATTGAACGGTTGACATCAAACAGTCCCGATCTGGAAGATTATTCGATTCCTCACTTGTCATTGAACTTGTTAACGTACATGTAACATGTTTTCAGAACCTGAATGTCAGTTAAAGAGTCTCTTCTTTTCAGAGTTCATGACATTGAACTACCATTTACTCATTCAAATTTCAAATTTCTGTAAAACCAAAACCTCTTTAAACCAGACACCGTTTTCTAGTTCTTTTTCAATAGGTTGGTATATGCGTAACACATTTAACACAAAATGTTTCCCAATTCCTTTGAGCTGTACGTCTTTTACTCCTCACAGGTGATTTTGAAGATTTTGATTCCCGCGTGATACAAGTCAAGCGTGTCTTTAATATGACTGCTACTGTGGGACGAAAACGAAGTACATTCGCTGTCGCAGTTGTAGGAAATGCAAACGGTGCTTTCGGTGAGTCTCTGTGAAATAAGAATTAATTTCGTTGGAAGCACATGCTGCGATCAGTGTACATGATGTATGTGTTGTCTTACTGTCATCATCGCATCCTTTTAGTGCTCGGTTTTGTGACAATATGTAGACAATACTTGCCCAAAATTTGAATGCAATGCTGCACATCAGTTGTGGCATTTCAACATTATAACATTACGTGGTATTTCAATTTTCTACCGTAGTGCTTATAGTTGGAGCATGAAATTCTGTAAAGTTTTATAACAAATATTATCGATCAACACTTAAGTAACACAGAAAGGTGGTTAGGTCCTACAGGTGTAACTGTTAAAATCAAATTTGTTGAATTAAAATATTTGCTAAAACAGATCGCTCTCATGTGGCCATGTTGGGAGATGTAGTTATGAAGCCCATTATTCCTTTCACACTCATACAATTTTAGGAATAGTTGGAATGAATTATTAGAGTAAATCCAACATTTGTTAATATTCCCTTACCAAAATCAAGTATACTGAAAGTATACCCAAGGTACGCTCTGCATGCGTAAGTTAGGTATACCTAATGTGTACCAGAAATGAAACAACTGGTATACCTTAAGTAGTCCAGAATTGGGCACATTGATGGGTATACTTTGGGTATACCTCTTTGGAAGAAGTATACCTTAGGTACACCTATTTATTTCTGGAAAGTATATCCTAGGTACATTTATTTCGAAGAGTATACCTTTGATAAACCTCACAAAACAAACAAACAAAAGAACTCAACAGGTTTAACCCTTTTCCGGTCAGGGGAGTTTCACGCTATCAGGTTAAGTCGTTGAAAAACGGTCATGATTCAATGCACTCCAGTAGCCAGCATCTGTGCATGATATCCTGCCAGACATTTTTGCAAAAATAGGCCATAGTTAACAGACTGTATCGACCACAGTTTTCACATTTTTTGCAATCTGTTTGCATACACACTTCATTACCACCATGGACAACAATTTCTCGTATAAAAAAAATCACCGTTTTATTTCAATACACATTTTTTACTGTCGTTAAGTAACGATGTTTTGCCCTTTGTACAGTCTCAATAAACACGTGTTAAACATTGAAATAAATATTGCTTAATTGAAAACACATTACAAGCAAGTACAAGGTCACTACATGAATGCAAGTTCGAAGTAAAAAGAAAAAAAACGCGTGAGTATGGGGATATTTGGGACATGTACGGGGGAAAACGTGTTTGACGTACTCGACCCGTTAGCGTACATTTCAAATTGCAACGTATATTCAACGACTTGAACTACATGTGTAACATATTACAACGTACTTTCCGTGACTTAACTGATGTTATATTCAAGCTCTAACGTATATTAACCGACTTGACCGTATGAGTAAGTCCACACTTACAACGTATATTTAACGACTCAAACTGAGACTGAAACGAACGAGAACGTAACTGCGACGACTTGATCGGGGTTACCTTCACACGGCAACGTATATTCACCGACATGACCACATTAACCAACTAAATATTTCAACGTATATTTAACGACTTGAAATAAAACGAACTAGCGAGAACGTAACTGCAGGGACTTGGCGTGTATATATACTCACGCAGAAACGTATTTCCACCGACTAGACCCGATGAACTATCCTGACATTAAAACGTATAAATACCGACTGAGCATGAAACTAAATTAACGATAACGTATTTTCACCAACTCAAACTATTGTACAGTTCGTGACGCTGTAATAAGTCCCAAATTTATTTGTTGTACGCCTTTCTTAGTCGTCCACCCCGGCGGGCTGCTCCCATGAGTCTGCCTGATGTCGAGGGCTGCTCTTCCGTACTTCGTGTTTGTATTCCCACGGTGCGTTTCCCCCTCAGTGCCATGTTGTGATGAAAAGCAGCGAAACATTCGCCCACGTGAAGGTGAACTTTACAAATTGGGCATCCTTTCGATGTTTCTGATAATCGGCCACTCGCTGTTTTTCTCCCGTCCTTGCTGCACTGCTTACACGATTTTTGACGCCCGGATAGTCTGCATATTTCGTGCGAATCCATGTTTTCACTACGAATAAATGACGTGTTACTTGGAAAAGAGCCAACTTCTCTTATGGATTTTTGAATTCTACTCGAGTGTCCACCAATCAGTTGTTTACCTGTGCGGATATTGAAGAATTTGTGCGTTACTTTAGTCGTGCGATTCAATGCCTTGAAACATTCATAAGCATTGACCAATGCAACATCTATGAGGTAACAGGCCATGTAGATCCACCAACGATTGTTTTTTCTGCCCGTGTGATAGTATTTTCGCCTTTGGTTAGAACGATCCATGCCACCCATGTGATGTCTGTAACATTGTAACGATACAGGCACGTGTCTCTCGTCATCTACTGCTTCTGCCGACGTAGCCAGTGGGGGATAGACTGTATTTAAAATCAATATTTGCGCGCTGTCATCCTGGTATGCAGTAATATTGATAGTGTCGTCCGGTCTAGTTGCTGCTTTCATTTCACCAATTTTCAATTTCAGCTTCTTGCTTTTCCCTTCAGGAATTAATTGCGGCGGCATGGTTTTCCGATTTCGTCTGCTAAAACTACCGACCATGTACACTTTCTTGTCTTGTAATTCAAGGGCTGTGTTAACTGACGTAAAAAGCGAATCACAGAAAAGAATATGGTTTTTTTCTGTGAAGGGCTGTAGCAACCGGTGTGTTGTCTTCTTGATTGTCCCAGTTTCTTTCTTTCTACCCTCAATTGTAGTTTTATATTTCACCCCCAAATATGGTTCAAAGTTTGCAATGTAAGACGTTGTCGAATCGCACACCTGCCATATTTTGAAGCCATCACGGTCGGGTTTGTGGGGCAATCTCTGCTTAAACTTGGACCGTCCCTTGAATCTAATCATACCCTCATCAATCGAAATTTCCTGTCCCATCTGGTAGTATCGCCGACAATTTTCGAGTACGGGTTTCAGCCACGGGTTGATTTTATACAACGGGTCGGCCTCTGATCGTTGACGACGACGTTCAATGTCAGGATCCTGCCGTGGGTCATTTACTGGATCAGCTAAATGAAAATAACGCATTAGCATTTGAAATCTGGCCCGAGTCATTACTGACGCAATTCCCATATTCTGCAGAAAGGGGTCACTCGACCAATAATCGTCGATTGCTGATTTGTGATCAACACCCATACATATCATCACACCAAAGAATGCTTGCATTTCACTGAAATTTGTATTACGCCAGCGGGCATTTAATTTTTTTGCAGTGCATTTTTGATGATATTTGGCGTATTTATTAGTCTCGATGGAAGCCAGTTCTATCAGTTCTGGTGGGATAAATTTGTAGAAATATTCCACCTCACGAGCATATGAAGGCAGTTCGAAAGTTGGTCCAGGTTCGGGTTCAAAAACTGGAATAGTAAATATATCGCCGTCTTCCTCCGTGGCCATTCTCCATTCACCAGTGCCGGAGGCAACATAATCGAATGTAGCACCAATTTCTGTGTCGGATTCAATTTCAATGTCGCTATCGAGTACAGGTGGGTAACGTTGCTCTAAAAAATCGTCATTCTCAGCACGATCTTCATCGATTTCTGAATCTGTATCGTCGTCGGTTGCAACTATGAAGTCATCTGGTATTTTGTGTCGTAGCTCACCCGTTTTTTCGTCCAATACAAGTTCTTCATCACGCGTGTCCATTGGCGATGCGTGTGCATACACAACACGTTTTTTAATAGTTTGTTTTTCGGGGAAACTCGCAAGTGTTGATTGTTCTGTATCGCATACATTTTCTTGTACCATTTCTGTGGTGACATCGACGTTTTGTTGCGTACTCGCTGGGTCGATATGTTCAGGCCCCTGCTTTTCTGCGTTGGCAGTTGTGGCGGATGTCGACGGTTTCGAATCGCAAACATTGTCTTGCAAAAATTGTATCACATCTTCGACGGCACGTTGTATTTCAGCGTGATTAACTCCCGTTTCTTCGGCATCTGCTTCGTCGGCAGCTGGCGATTCAACCACTTTACGGTTTGTCTTCGATTTACGCTTGCCTCCTGGTTTGCCCCCTAGTTTGCCCCGCAGTCCTTCAAACGGCTTTCTTCTGTAATCACCTGTTCATTGACAGAGGAGACAGTCTCCGACTTGCGTTTGTTCTTTTTCTTTTTACGCCTTTTCTTGAGTGGACTATTATCACTGGTGTCCGTGGTACGTTCGGCTGGTAACTCACCGACGTCAAATGTTTCCTTTGCTTTGGATTTCTTTCTTTTTCCACGCTTTGCTGGTGAAAAATCTGTCGTGTCAATGTCAAACTTATCACTCCCCGTGCCACTGCACGATTGACGCGTTTTCTTCAGTTTCCTTCTTGCCTTCATAAAACACTTTCTATCTGTATAGGACGGCATATTAACGTATGTGTCGGAAAGGAGGCACACAGCGAGTCTGGGCTTTATCTCACTTTCTTCGGCCATATTTATACTGAACGACCAGATGTCCACAAGACTGCATCTCCCCACAATTTGAATATTTATTGTTATGTAAATAAATATGTTATTTTTTTGAACACGGATTGGTTACAATTTGCATACACATAAAATTGCATATGCTAGCTCAGACGGTGAAATCACGTGGACTTGAATATTTCCCACCAGCTGTCCCGGTCATTTTACGTTGGTGATTGCCGACATTCCAAGCTCAGCCGTTGGAATTCGTCATGCTATTCATTCTAAGTGCCGGGACTATTTGCCAAGCTGGTCAAAATACGTTACTACCGTTATAATCGTGAATCGTGTCGTTCAGATACGGTTGTAATGCTGCAGTTTGCAATGTGGTCAAGGCGTTTTTTTTACATCGTCGCAAACGTCGCGTTGTGACGGTAAAATAGTGAAATGAGCAGACAAGTGTATAGAATTACATTCTTTATTACTCGGTTAATTTATTTGACTTGGCGTAATCGAAAACAAATTCTCTCCCTCCATAATTTCGCAAGTGTAAAATATCAGGTTCCGTACAACGTATTATAAACGCTTGACCGTCTGAGCAAACTAAATAGCAGGCCGTTTTTCAACGACTTAACCAGTTAGCTAGCTGGAGTGGGAAATTCTAGCATACCCATATTGACGGCGGTTTTTCACCGACTTGACCGGAAAAGGGATACTCCAATCGACTGTCCACATGCAAAGTTGGAAATAGGTACATATATGGTATACCTGAAATATACCAATTTTAA
The DNA here is from genome assembly GCF_978046115.1 of Saccoglossus kowalevskii. NCBI lineage: Eukaryota > Metazoa > Hemichordata > Enteropneusta > Harrimaniidae > Saccoglossus > Saccoglossus kowalevskii. The sequence continues at coordinate 18,044,260 of NC_140642.1, forward strand.
ACTTTGCATGATAGCTGTGCTCAAAGGTATACCTAAAGTGTACCACTTCAATTTCAGTATTGGAAGGTACATTTTAAGTATATTTATCCAGAAGCAAATTTTCAAATAAATAGTATTTTGGTATACCTGAAGTATACCAAAATCAATTTGGTATACTTATAGTGTACCTTTGGTATGCGAAAGGTATACCAGAACAGTAAGGGTTAACAGCTGGTTTATTGCAAAATTCTTGTGCATGAAGTGTATTTAGATATTGTTTATTTCACTGTAGGGTATGCAGTTGGAAAGTCTGAAGATATTATGTCAGCTCTGAGGAAAGCAAAGAATAGCGCTGCCCATTGTTTGTATTACTGTGAAAGATATGAAAACCATACACGTGAGTGAGACCATATAAAATGGAAATTAGCTCAGCCCACTGGAGAGTAACAAATGTGTTCACATTATTGTTGTGTCAAATGATTTTTTATGGATTAAAAACTCTCTTTCAGTTACATCGCTGTATAAGGACTGGCAACAAAACTTTCAACCAACAGATGTGTGTATATATTGAATTACACAATGATATATACAGTGTACATTGTTGTGGTTGCAGCACCATGTGGGGGGAAAACCTTTTTTCAGAACCTTGTAGATTTCCAATTGAATAATACAGTGTTTCTTGCCAGTGACGAGTGAGGAAAAAGTGAACTACATGTATGTGGCAAGAAATATAATGCACTTAGCATAAAGATCATAACAATTCCTTTAATACTTTGATAGAAAGCAATATCTGGTTATTATGACGTGCTATATTGTTAATCTTGAGTTCTTTGGGAATTGCAAAGCTTCATCTCCAGCCTCAGTGTGCATGAATTCAGTTTTCACATGACTTGCAAATGCAACTTTATATTTTCATGGTCAGATTTTATTATTGTTCATTTTGAAAGTACCTTAAATGTGTGATTGAAAGACATCTTATCTTCATAAACAACAAACTGTCACAACAACAAGCTGCCCAAATTTCCGTTGTACTGATTACATCTTTTTACATCAATAGTTTAAGTTTATTGAAACACTTAAAATTCCTCAGAAGGAATTAAAATGGTTACACTAACTGCTAAAACACATATATAAAACATACAGATTTTACAAAAATTACTATCTAAAGCACGACAATTGTTTAAAAAAAAAGCTGTTGATATATGTAGGTAATACCGTAATATTGAAAAAAATATAGATGAAATAATAATAATAAAAAAAAAGTAATATACAGTAAATCAATGATTACATGAGCATTCTATTGTCCCTGTAAATTGTCTTATCTTTATATTTTGCTTTTATTTTTAATCAACTTCGAGATAAATCCTGTACTGAAGGCTGTCTTGGCATAATCACTTCATCAATCAGTGCTGATTGTACTTAGTCCCTTATAAGTAGCATTTCATTCAGCCAAAGCTATGATTGATTGATTACACTCTAATTGCTTACTTTTAATTTGCATACTGATTGACATGTTTAAAGGGGCTAATTACATTGATATTTGATTTAAAACTTGATTGTATGTATTGAAGCAGTGAAGTCCAGTCTAATGTAAATTGATGGTACATTTGTATTACACAATTGGTGACATTGTTTGCATAGCTTTTTGAGATTAAATTAAAACTGCATATCAGAAAAACATAAAATTACAAGCAAACTTTGGTATTACAAAGCAAATACTACTGATCTATTTTAGCAAGGTCGTTCAACTTCTTGGTTTGAAAAAACTGAAATCTTATTGGATGAGGATGAGGTGGTGTTTGTTGTTTCTGTCCTCAATGCACATTTATAAAGCCTCGTCATCATCTTTGAAAGGAGATGCAAATTGTTGAATGGATTTCTCATATTACCCTCTGCAATACTGATTACTGTAAAATCTCTATTAGAAGCCATATCCCTAATAGAAGTCACACCCATTCATTTTTGAATATTTGAAAACCAAAAATTCATCATTTCTCATATGTGTGGGTGCTCTAATAGAAGCTGCATCCCCTCTATTGCATTGTACCATTTTAATAGAAGCCATGGTTTCTAATACAGATTTTACAGTAGTCTTCCAGATTTGTGTGTTTGTGTCCCGCTGGTTTATAAAGGTAAATATATTATTTTATTTTTTCAGTGTACCATGATGTAGAAACAAGATTCAAAGCTACAAGAATAAGAATGAAGAAACAAAACAAAGGTAAATCTTAAGTTGTGTAAAACAGGTTGCCATGGTAACAGTCTTTGATCTATCTAAAATATATTCAAATACTGTAAAATACTTTATTTTAGCTGTAATTAATTTTCGCTGAATAGACTTTTTGGGTGTTTTGTATGGAATTTATTTTCACTGATTTTTGACAAGTTGAATGTAAAATATAGGAACAACAGTATCTTTGCTGAATTTTATTTTTACTGAATCATTCCTTCAGCGAAAAATAGTAAAAATTAATTCCAAGCAATAGTAAAGTATTTTACAGTATAAGTTAATCATTATATGTTTTTTTGTTTTTTTTTCGTACCACCTGCTTGTCAAAATTGGGCAAAAACTTCTGTCGTCAGATTTTCTTGCTAGGTTGAGTACATAAATATATTTTTCGTGAACCGTAAAATTTTTGTTTTGTCTTGTCAGGGTATGGTTTACGCTGCCATCGAATCATCAAGGAAATCTGTAAACTGGCCGGTATCACTGATTTATATGCTAGAGTGTACGGTTCAAAAAACCCCCTCAACATCTGTCATGCTGTCTTTCAAGGGTTAGCAAGTCAGGTGAGTTCCTGCAATTCTGATTGGTTGTACCATTTCAGAATGGGGGAGACCATGATGAGGTGCTTACTGGGAATCACTATGCAATATAGTAGTCCCAGGTATACAAGTTTCAATGTATTATATGCCAAATGTTCAATGTATTATATGCCAAAATTTTAAACAATATTTGTATTTTTTTAGGAAACACATCAACAAATTGCCGACAGACATAGACTTCATCTTGTGGAATTCCGTGAGGAATGCGATAACTTTCCGTGTGTTGTGGCATCACCGCAGGGAGGCGATGTTCGTGATGACATTGAAATTAGGGACTGGGACAAAGAAATGCCTTTGGAATGGAAGGAGATAAAACCAAAAAGCAAAAGATCAGCAGGATTTGAAAGAGATGGAACTATGATTATATAGACAGATGTTGTGTTGAGTCAAACGAGTGCAGAACCGCATACATGTAAACAGTTGATTTTACATCGCAGTCTTGAATTATTTTATGTTAAAGATACAACAAACACATAAAATGAATTCCTATGATCAATAACAGTACCATGGTCCAATTATATATTCAATGCATTAAATATTCCCCAGTTCATTGCACTAAGATACTTGTACTTTGATTTTGTTACTGGTATATAAATGCCTATCACGTGTATGGTATATATTATCTTGTTTGGAAACCAATCATTGATGACCCCAGAAGAGCATCCTTGTATGTACTAGTATTTGTAGCGTTATATTTTTACTACAGAACAACAAATGAATAAATAAAATATGAAAATGTAATATTTGTATGACTTATGAATCATGCGTCTATAATTCAGTATCATAATACGAGTCACTAATGATATATCAGTTTATATCTGTTATAATGAAGCTAGCAGTTATATAAATGACTTTGTAATATTGCTGTGTATGCATATGAAAATTTCTGCCTATAATTTTACCAAGGGGATTTGGATGTATATAACATGATCTAAATCCTACCGGTATTACTTGATTTAAATTTGACTGTTGGTGGCGCTGTTGGCAAATGCATGATGATGATCTATAACTTTTACAGCTGGAACACTGCTGAAACCCATAAAGGCAGCACTACTTAAAGGATGAGATTCATCTTTTAGGAAAATGTCAATGTTATAATGCTGTAAAAATTTCAACTTGAATTTAGTGAAAATTGTTAATTTTTAGGACGTCAAATAAATACACGTGATTTACATAAAATGTAAAGACTGTGAAAAGTATTCCTATATATACATGTAGCATGTTCATAGCATACGTTCTGCATGGGTGTGCATGTGCTCAGTGACTGGTTTGTAAGAACCGATCATTTTTTGAAGATAAAATAACAACACTTTGCTGCTGTCATTATTAAATATACATGTATATGTTTATGTTAATAAAACAAATTATGGGCAACGTTATTGCAGCAGAACCTGTGTTGATCATTTGTTATCACCTTTTTGGATTCTGGTTGGCAAAAATAGAGAAATGGGAATTAACTCTCAAGTGCCAGAGTCAACCTTGTCACCATTCACAAAAATTAAACCCATAATGTTTTTCAGATTTGTTCCAAAGTTTTTAGCGAATTGGAAATCGAAAAATGTTGCGTCAAAGTGTTGGTAGGAAATATACGGCACTCGTAGGGTAGGGTAGGGTTATACATGTAGTAAAAATTGGGTGATTTGGGTAAAAGATAAGAATGTTTAATTTGTTGACGGTATCTGAGCAATGGCAAATACTTATCCTAATATCAGATTAAGAGTTTTCAAGACCATTTATTTTTTGACCCAAAAAGTTGTTTTTTAGACAAAAATCAAGGTCATTTTATGGATCATCAAAAAGACAACTACATATTTGTTAAGTTGCTATATCCAGATTTCTAAATATAACATGACACGTCTTAAATGTCATCATTTATTAGCTCATTAAAAAAAAACATTGTTAAAAGATGCATTTCAACCCAATCTGAATATACTGGTAATAACATTTTTTTATGTTTATTTCTCTCAATTTTATTTCATTTCGATTTATTATTTATTTGTTGATTTATGGTAATAGTTATGAAAATAACAAGTATGTGATAAAAAACATAAACAAATAATAAAAACAAATAGTAAAGATAAAATAAATTAAATTAAAGCCACAAGCGGGGCTCAAGCTTTCAGGCATCTGTTTTATAATTATTAGGTCATGTGATTGCTACTACCGGTAGGTTTGTTTAGATGATCAGTACCATGAGGTCAAAATGCAGTTGGTTCTATGTATTTACTTAGTTTGGTGAGCAAGAAGTTCCTCTGAATATATAATGAGGCATATGATTATGCATATTAATGAGGCCACATGGTCATATATGGCCATCTCTTATGTTAGTCACATTTTTTGTTTAATGTCTTTGTTATGACATTAGTTGCATTTCTCTATCTGCAACGATGCGCGAGACATTACAGTTATACATATTGATGAGGTCAGATGACCCCCCCTCCCCACCAGATGGGGGTCAAACCATGTGACCTATATGTAGGCATGTGATATTTCAAGGAAAGAAATGTGAAGTGAAATGCACATACAAAATTTCATATCAAACAGACCAATACGTACACCACACACAATTGCACGATTTTTATTTTTTACCAAATCAAAGATGGTGAACAAACATTGTGACTGCATGATCAAAATCAATTTTATATTTCCATTAAAAAGCTTAAGCTATACATGCTATGTACAAAATATCAAGTTGATCAGTTGAAGCATTCATGAGAAACATCTGCCCAAACTTTTGGTCATTTTAGTCAACAATCAAAGATGGCGTCCAAACCATGTGAATAATTTTATTATTTTAAATGGGACAAAAAAAAAAGAAGAAGAAAAACATAACGATGATAATAATGCTCCAAGCCAGAAAGTCTGTACAATACATCAAATTTTAATCAAATTGATCTCAGTCTTGAACCATAGAGCATTTACTATGGGGAGGGGGACAAAGAAAACCTGGGTGTGAAAATTTGAATTATTTGTAATCTGAATACAGAGTGGATTTATACTTGTGCAGTTTATTGAGGTGTGTGAAACTGAACGTGTGATTGAAGTGAATATTGGAAAAAAATATTTTGATCCCAAGCCATTTATTTTTCAGTAAACTTCATAAATACATGCTACAGCTGTCCTATATCTATTATTTAGTTCGCTTGTTATGAAATTAAAAACACAAAAGAAATATGACATGCAGATAATAAGTGATTTTCTTTGTTTCACAAAAAGAGGAAGTTAAGTTATAATGATGCATTATGGGAGAAAAATTACAGTCTAGCGGTACTTTGCATAGAGTGGTTCATTGCTAAAATAAAAAACATAAAATTTCATAATCTTTCATTTACTATTCAGAGTAATACGTACGCTTTGAATCTTTACAGAAAACACATAAATTCCACATACAAACTCAAAAACAATTTTCATATGGCTTCCATTGATAGATTAATTTCTTGCTTGGATTGATTTAACATAATAAATACTTATGTATATGCACAGAAAACTCATTGACGCTGCATTGACAGCGCTTCCGGTGACGACACAACGCAGAAAACTATGTAGCGTTATTTTTTCTGTTAGTAATGCATGCACTATATGCACTAATGAGCAGAGGTGTGTCTGTGGTCAAATTTAAATAAGTCATATTTTAATGAATCATCATGCAATGAATAGTATTTTTGGTTCATTTGTACTTTGTTAGAAATGTGCAAAAATAGAGCAAATACAATATACATATATTACAAATATTTCATTTAGGTTCATTAATTTAAATTTGGACTTATTTACTATAATTTGCCAAGAACTTCTGTTGCCATGTGAAAGCAGAATTCTGAACCTTAAGGATTTAAAGTCATGACATTTTGACTGTGTATAAGCTGGCATGATTACATTTTTTTTTTTAAAGAAAACTGAATTGACTATGAAATCTGGAGGTGGCTGTCACACATGCCATAATACTTAAGCACATACCCATAATCCAATGCAACATCGCGAATGCGCAATCGCTGTGACCCGTAGACAGCCGAGGTCACCATAGGGTTGTCTGAACTGTAGAATTTGTTCGTTGTGGGTCTTGTTCGTCCAATTTTTAGCCTAAAATCGGACACCAGGATGGCATCAATCCCGCAGACAGATGTCGACAAGCGTAAGCAAATTAGTGTGAGAGGTATTGCGCAAGTAGAGAACGTTACCACCATCAAAAATACATTTAACCGGCACCTGCATTACACGTTGGTGAAAGACAGAAATGTGTCCACACAACGGGATTACTATTTTGCGTTGGCTCACACGGTTCGCGATCAACTTGTAGGAAGATGGATTCGAACGCAGCAGCATTATTATGAAAAGGACCCAAAGGTAATATATCTAAATGTTGATTCCTTCGGTACAAGTTGATGCTTTATCGTATATGAGTGTGGTTCGATCCGGGGTTCGATGAGACTTGAAGAAGTTCGGGTCATTGGCCTATACTATATTTCATTAGCGCCGGCCGGCTGCAAAAGACGTGCGTACGTGTGGAAGTGGGATTTTTCCTTTCCTAGTTCCTTGAAGCGAGTGTCATGTATTTGGTTCGTATTGTCGTACTGCGGCGACGTACCGCTGCCGATGATGTTATAGTAGTTTACTATTTTGTCAAAGACTATAACTGTTAGCTGTTTTATAAACCCAATCAAATTAACTACCTGGTCGTCTGGGCCGCTGTCACTGTCAAAAGTTGTGAAGTTTATTGTAAAAAAAACAATTACAGGTCTATTTGTGTGATGCTAGCGTCGAATGATGCATGTATATGTTACATGGTATGAAAATTAAATATCAATATATATATAATAATAACGATTTGGGTAAAAATCTGAGTTAGTTGTAAACGACCCATTGTTATGCAAATTATGTCCCATAGGCAGCTTGCCAGGCAACATATATCACTGTTCGCATCTGTTTTTTGTATCCCTTTATGTAACTCACATTGGCATAGGAGAAAAATAGATGAACACATTATGTCATCGTAAAGAGGTTTGCAAATAATGGTGTATAAACTTCCTTGAAGGGGGTGGGGTATCAACACTGGTGTAAAACTATTACATAATAGTTATGAGAACATAAAAACACATAAGAACATGTTTCACCGGCTCGAATATGATGAAGGCAACACCAGTGACCATTTGCCACTATGTAATAAGTTCATTAGAGTTCTAAAATGAATTTGAGTGCAAAAGTCAACTATTCTTGAATTTATTTGATTTCGAAGTAGGCAAGCTTAAATTTTAAGACAGTTAAATGGGTATATTGACCTGTATATGCAAATTCTCCTGATTGGCTCCATCCTAGTTTAAAAAAAAGACTAGCTCCAAAATCTAACAAGTTTATATGTATGTATATTATTATGAAATTTTCCTTGTCTTAAAATTGTTAACTTTTTTTTGCTCGATTGAAAAAAAATACTCAAAAGATAAAAATATTCGATCAAACGTAACATTGTCTATTTATGAGTCAACACCATTATGTTCATTATCCGGTGGCTGGTGTATGCATACCTCTTGTATAAATTGCATAATTCAGGCCAAGGTAACTTTTTTTCAGTGAGAACATGTATAATTATAAAGCAGGTCAAGGTCTCATGTTTCTGATTGTTTATAATAGGGATATTCCGAACTTCTTTAGAGTTGGTATTATACAGTCTACTACTGTGAAATAATTTATTTTAGCTGGAATTAATTTTCGATGAAAAAGCCTTTTGGGTGTTTTTATGGAATTTATTTTCACTGATTTTTAATGAGTTGAATGTGAGACATAGAAAAAAAAAGTATATTCACTGGATTTTATTTTCACTGAAGCATTCCTTCAGCGAAAATAGCAAAAATAAAGTAAACAGTATTACTTCTCTATTTTATGAAACTAAAAAAATATAAGCAAATCTGTATTGTATTAAACTGTACTAGAATGAAGATAGGTGGTAGCTGCTCTCACCATTGTGCTTTTAGTTTTAAATAGAGGGGTGACAAGTGTTCATCAATAAAATAACGTAGTCAGTTTGTATAAAGGAATGACTGATGAAATTTGTTTCTAACATTATTTTAAGCTGGCAGAGATTGAAAGTGAACTAACTAATCAGTGTTGTATTTGGCGTAAATCCCCAATGAACCTCAAAGACAGTGCATCTCGTATTACGCTCACTATTATAACTGATACAGCTACATTTCACACTATCAACTCAGCATGAATATTCATATGATCTCTGGCATTTTTCATCATATAAAATATTAAATAAGCATGTGGTAATTGAGTGATATCATAAAACATGGTGGAATTAATGTATCAGAAGAATTCTTCATCTTTTTGTTGCTATGGAAATAGCCAATTTTGTTTGTAATTAACCCACTGCACCTTGACCTCCCATGGACATAAATATTTGCATATAAAAGGGAGAAAGTTTATGTTTGGAGCTACATTTTTTTGTTGTTGGTGTGCCAAACTGACTTGACAACAAAATTTAATTATTTTTACTACCATCCTAGTACCTCCTCCTTCTTGTCTAAATCAAACACAAACGACTGCCAAGATCTTCTTGAGAATAACTAGATAACTAGATTTTGTCCATCAAATATTGTTCCATTCTTTCCTGTCTACTGTTCACTGCATGGTTACATAGATCAGAGGAACAGTTATAAATCTTAGCAATCAGCATACACACATTTTATGTCTCTATTGAAACTATTCAAAGCTTGTTTGCAATGTTTACGGTCAGTTGACATTTTGATGACATAATATTATGGGTAGGAAGGCATATTGTTATCACCTAGAGTTAGTGATCAGTTGAATTTTTTTTTAAAGTTCTGATAAACTGCTTTTATTTCAATGACCCAAGATAGAGATTTTGAACTCTTAGGTATAAATATATACCATGAATTCCATAGAACTGTAACCATGTCTATTCTAGCCTTGATATTTGTTTATATTAAATTGACATGCTTGAGTTTGTCTTTTAGACAGTATGCAAGTCAGGTTAGATTGATTCCCTGCTTCATTTCCCTGGAATTAAATAGTACCTGTGCATAAAATAGATTGTCATGTCTGTTAATGTAGGTGAATTAAAATTCAGGACAAGTACGTTACTGATTGATAAAGAGATGTGATTTCGTTTATGACTGGGGGCAGACAGCCTATTGTTATCAAAAACCTTGAATGGAAAACCAAACATAGTGTGTAGAATTTTCAGTAATTTTCAAAGTGTTGTTAATATGTTTGGGTTTTTCATAGAATGAATACTAGTAAATCATTAAATTTGTTGTTAAAAAAAGAAAGAAATAATACTTAATAGAAATATGCTGGTATTTTATTTATTAGTTATTTTCGCTGTGCATAGATTTGGCTTCATGTGAATAGAAGTTAGGAATTGTGGATGATAGGGTCTTTTAAATGGATATATTTGATATGGAAGTTACATTCAGTATTTGTTTGGATAGCCTCAGCCTCTTCCCCAATGGCCCACTGAAGTACAAATATTATATCTAACCCCTTTGCTGAAATGCTTTATTTATAGGAATGCAGCTTTATTAATTTATTAAGTGTAAGGTACGTTTGGTTTCTTGGTAACAGCCGTTAGTATGGCCAGTAATTTGACGTTCAACAAAACATTGTTAGACCCCCCCTCCCCTACAGAATAGCTGTGATAGGGTTATCTCTTAGGCTTTTGCTAATTGTTCGTCAGTCGCTAATTGCAAATTACATTTTGATGTGGCTACAAGAAATTATGTCACTTTCATCACCAATGGCTAAAAATTTCAAACTATGAAATATTCATAGAAATGATCATTTAAAAACATGTCATCACCCACAGAAAGGTGGGTTAAACATCAGAAAGCATATTTTATAAAGTACAATGTATGTGTTGTAGCATGGAGTCATAGCCAAAATAATCCTCCTAAACTTTTTTTGTTTTAGACAAGTTTAATCCCATAATTTCCTTTGTCTTATCGTCCTTTCACCTCAGGATCGTCGTCGACGCATGATTTACTCTCAAGCGTTGCTGCACACAGTACACATTCCAAGGTCTTGTTTTACGGTGTCGCAGTAAATGTCAAAGGACATAAAGCATGCGCAGATCTTCTATACGTAAAGGAATCGTGTTTGTGAGATCGGGAAAGTTGCAATTTTGAAAATCTGATAACTTCTTCTTAAGTTTATGTAATTTTTCATTTTCCGTTGTATTTTTGAATCAGCAATATTGTAATGTTTTGAAACCTTGCTAGTACTGTTTTTTAGTCCAAAATAAAGCTTGTTTAATGATCTTTGCAATGGTGCATGGCATGGACCGCACCGCGTTGTACCAGAGACTGAATTTTGAGGTTCGAAATGACACTTGAAGTTTATATCCCATGTATGTCCTACTTCCTATGGCAGTGTATCAATTTTCTTTATACACCATGTACAAGAAATTCGCTGCATTTTTTGTTTTCGAGCAATCGTTTTGATCACAGCATATGCAAAACAATTCTTCGTCTGTAATATGCTTTTCGATTTCGTTTACGTCTTCTGAATTGAAGGATATAGCAGTTTCAGCATCGTAGTCAAACTCGTGCGCGTTATCGATCGTCACCATATTTGTTTATAAGAATTGTCCCGAAAATCGCTGAGTGCTGCTGAAGGCGTCCATAGTATGCTAATTCACGGTAATCCTCACTGCGCTAGGAGGAAACTGTCTTCCTTGATCCGTTCGGCAAATAAACTCTATGTACATACAGCGGCTACCATCCTGGTACCTTTGATCTATGCTTGGCTGTGACTCCCTCTCTTTTTACCTCCATGGTTGTAGTTTCCATCATCAATCATAATTGGCGAGACATTATAGTTTTTGCTAGCTTTCTTAATTAATTTTTTACTAACAAATGCTTGGATATTCCATGAAATAAGCTGACATTTGAATGATAACATTGAGTAACAGCCCCCCCCCCCCTCCCTCACCTGGTAGTGGCTTAATTAATAAAGGAACCTTTGTAGGTTTTAAGTTAAAGCCAAATAAGAAATAAATTAATCAAAAAGTTTATTTCACTTAGAGCAAATACAGTAGTGTCCAATATCACAAAACTCTTATTTATTTCATGTGACCTTTTAGAAACTAATCACGAGGATATTTGTTACAATATCTTATGTGATAAGAGGCGGATAAGTGATGGTGACCTCTCTGTTAAAACCCAATCAATAGTTGTGTTCACGTTACACGAAGTACGGGCTAAGATTTAAGCTGATTTAGGCTTATCTAGCATATTTGCATTTTGGCTAGACCCAATTGCGTCCACGCACAGGGAGGGCCAGTCGTTAGCACGGGCTAAGGGGTGCCATTAGTCGGTGACCTTTGGTAAGCCGCTATTTACGAACGAAAAATGGATGACACGCGCGAGGTTCTATTTCTGCTGCTGAAATGTTTCGTTCTAATTTTGAGGGACGTGCACAGGAACGCGAGAGAAGACGGACCCAACTTATTTGGATGCACATAAACAGTATACAACGGTCGTAACAGAATACAAAGTTTTATTAATGCATGTCGTAGACAGCGAACCAAATTTATTTTGTCTACGATTGGAGCTGCTGTACGCTCTACTACTACAGTGACCCGATTAGTGTGGAAGCGAGCGCGGAGTAATGACTGGTGGAATAGTGTCGTTATACGAACATGGGACAATTTTCACACCCAAAGGTCACCGCAGAGGGCGCTTAGCCCTGGGCTAAGCGTTCGCGCATACTTCGTTAGCCCGTGCTAAGGTCTAGACCGCGTCTTAAATTCGGATCAGATTTAACCCGTACTTCACACACGTTCACACACGTTTTCTTAGCATGGGCTAAGGAATTTGACCTCTTAGCCCGTGCTAAGGAGCTGTGCGTGAACGCAACTATTTTAACACTAGACCCATGAAAGAACTTTAGCACCAGTATACAGTAAATATTTGACCAAGCATGGTTATCTACAGCACAAGTAAATATAGCTTATCTAATGCATCAGTACTCAAAATGTTAGCCACTGCTTAGAATACAGGTACGAATGCTTAGTACAAGTTAAATCTGACCTGTTTTTAAGGCACAGGCTAACAAAGTGTATGTGGACACTTAGCTGGGGCTAAGCGCCCAAAACACCATTACTGGTATATCCATTTGGAAGATTTACAATTATATTCATAACTATTCATTTCAGTATGCCATTTTCAACATGACAATCAATGTATACCAATCAACATGTATACCTTGGTTATTACTGTACTGAGTAAACATAGTTAAAAGAACTGAAGATTTCTGCTCTCCCTGCGCTTTAATTTTATATACACAAATGTGTTGGCGTCAGGAAATCTAAAATAGAATACATTCCATACATACACTTTGCAGTTCATACAAGGGTTAAACGCCATAATGAATTCATACTAGTATTGACCAAGATACTTTATAGGTTTGTCAGTCCTTGCAGTTGACCTATATCTAGGCTGTGTAAATAAACAATGATTAAAAAAACTTTTATGATAAATTATTGATAAATCTGAATCACTGTGAAGTCAGTGGCTTACCAGTGTACCAGAGCTCTGTAGTTTGTGTTGTTTGGGATTCACCAGTGAAGTTGAAACATGTACAATGCACTGTTCTTTCTTTCTCTGAGTCATGTTTTTTCAATATGGTTGAATCTGAAAGGTTTAGTTTTAATAATTAGGTGATCCAGTATTATTAATTAGCTAGTATCTTGGAGTAAAAATAATTCATTTGCATAATCTAATGCAATATTCCCTTATTAGTTTACATGGAATATGGTTGCCCTAGGTGAAGCTATTTTATTGGTCCATTCCATCTTAATCAGAACATTACTGAGAAGTTCTTGATAAGTAAAATAAAAAGTAGGTATTTAAACTATCTGATCCCTTGAAAATGGTGTTATTTACCTAATATTTGTTTTACCTGGCTTATCTGATCAAATACAGGTAGACATGTGCAAAAACCTACATTTCCTCTGCGGACAATGCTTTTTCTTCAAATATCATACTTTCTTGTAAGATCAGGAAAATTCTCAGACTGCTTAAATTTCAACTGAGAAAATATTAATGTACCGGTAGCTCCTTTAGAATTGAGCACACAGGAAGAGGTAAGTTTTGAACAGCTCATCACCATTAAGTAGAATTTTAATGTGAAGAAATCCCACAGATTTCAAAGAAGCTTTTCATGAGGATCGTATAAAACTGTTTGCATTGGATGAATAATGAATATTGATTATCGGACCATTTTCAGTTTAAATGTCAATGAATACATTTAAATGTTTAGTTCATTGGTGTGTGTTATCAACCTGAGTCAAGTGATTGATTACGAGCATTGAATTATACATTGAATATGCGAGAAAGCCTTAAATCGGGAGTAATTAATTTAGCATATCATGAGATGAGGATATTAAGACAGGAACTAAAATGTATATTATAGTGCTGTAATGGTAAATGGACTACAAGCAGTTGACCCAATTAAAGGGGATGTTCCTTGTAACACAAATTCAATAAAAAGTGGGTCATTCTTATAAAAAACTAATGATGCTGACGGCATGGTACATGCAGATTCAAATAAAAATATCTGACCAGGCAAGAATCAGATACATGTCCGATGTCCGTCGTTTTTGTTTGTATTTTCGTGTCCAATTCAGTATTTGAGAAATCTATGGGATGAATGAAAAATATAAATACCGATAATTCATGTAAATTTCAAAAAATATATCTCAAAAAGATATATCTCAGACCACTAAAGAACAGACTAGCAACGCGGCTTTTCTTTTGGTCAGATGCGAGCCACGTTTGTTTTGGGGCTTAACTTTTTAATCCAATAAACAACCGATCGAACTAACGCGACTATAACGTACTCTCCACAAATGTGACAAATATTAAATGACTTCAATCGCTTAGTTGAGTGAGCATATCAAGTTTTCAAACGGAGTGTCCACAAAAACTACAAATCGTCCACACAAAGGAACACTGTCGATGCCAACACCGCCATTTGACCTTTATAGAAAAAGTTTGATAAATGTTGGGAAAAGTCAATTAACGAGAAATATTACTATACATTTGCTCATTATGTATTCATAAATATTGTAGACAAAAGTAGGAAACATTAAAAATGCTGTAACTCATTCAAAAATTGACCGATTTGGATAGAAACACGACGATGGAAAGGTCAGAACACATAGATGTCATTTCCCGTTAGATCTGAAAGTATGTGCCTGCGCGTTCTGCACTAGAATGACATCATGAAAAACACGAAGCAGGTAAATGTGAGTATGATCGGGAATCTTCAGGTAAAGCTTGTGTCAATAAACTACCAGCAAGGTCTGCCGTGGCACGCATCGTACTGGCGTAATCCCCAAATTACACCTAAAACAATAGGCGTTGCTAGTCTGTTCTTTAGTGGTCTGAGGATATATCAAGGGTAATTGCTGTTACTAAATCAGGCTCAGTAGTTGAGCAATTCCCCCATGTATTTTGAATGAACACACAGAAGACTATAACATTTTTAAACATTCATTTTACAGACTATCACTCTATTAATTAAAACTGGCCTTGTCATCATTCATCTAAGACAATTCTATGTTACCTGGGAAAAAATGAATAATTCATGATAATGTTGATTCAATGTCACCTGCCACAGCTGTTGTTCACAAGCCTGTGTATATACACTACCCCCACATGTGTATACTGTGCCACTTCCAAGCCTGCCAGATTGATTTGTCTCACAATCACAGCTATAACTTGTAATGTTGTATTGACAATCAGGACACGTTAAACTTTAATCTTATTTTCCTAAATCTTATACTATCAAAATATATTTGTCACCTTATTTTGACTGGATTGTTATGATGTAAATTTACAAATCCCTTGAACCCTTGTATCTCACTTGACAATATTTATGTAAGCATATTAAGTAATGTTTTTATTTATATTACAATAATATTTTAATATTCACCAGATTATTTATTTATTGCTCAAACAGTCCACATGTGCAAGATTAACTAAACTATATTCTGATAACATTAAAATATTTGTTGTGTTGGTATAGATATGTTAATTTAAAATAACGTAAGAAAAAAACCAGACATGTATACCTCGTTAGACTATAAAACAGTCAAAAGATTTCATCCGGTAAACTGCCTCTAATGGAAGTACACATCAAGAAATTTGCATTTATTGTATACGAAATCATCAAAATGTGTCATTATTTTAAACCATAGACACACATCTCTCATTTATGTAAGCAAATATAGTATAAGAAATTAAATTGCAGAGAACCATGATTTTATGTCAACTCAATATTTGCATGTATGTTCACGTCACCTTTTGAAATAATAGCATATTTCTGTGTGCACATGTGGTTGATAAATACTATAGTGAGAGGAAATATATTATATTCTACCACCTGTGCATATGAATTGATCTTCTAAACCATCAATGAGATCATGGAGGGATTTGTTATGAGTAGATTCTCCCTTAGAATATTGAATATGTGATTATAGCGTAAACCAGTTTTCATATATGCACGCTACATGTACATAATATACGAATGCGATTATAATTACTGCGGTCAGATGAATGCACTTGGCATATGCTTGTGCTGACTAGCATGTACCTCGTCTCGGCTGTATGCTCTGGGATGAGCCGAAAATGAACCTTTTTGGGTTTGCCCAGACCATCCTCGGCACATGCCGTTTTATGTCTGGCTGAACGCTTAGTTTCACTCAAATTGGTTGTTGGAGGAAAGAATTCCCCAAAAAATAATAAGATTACATATAAACTTGACAAAAATTTTAAATCCTTAATAATTACTATTGTGACACTTAATGCTATGCTTGCTTTGTATGGGAATATTGCATCCTGTGTATCCAACTATGTTAACAAACGTAAAGGTTGTCTTTGAATATACATTTATTTTTTCTCTGCAATATGTTTCTTGATGTACCTTTTCACTTTATATCGATTCTTTTTATGGTGAGTTATTCAAGACCATGAAGTATTTTGTGATTGGCTAGTATTTGTTATGAGCTCATTTCTACAAATCGTCTTGTATTTTTTCAACAATAATTTGTTGTACATGTCTGTACATATAATTTTGCTTCCCATGTATGTTTTATTAGCGTGGATTCTTCGGGGGATTCTTTTGTGAAATATAAATTACCTGAACAACATACTGTGATCTGAGCATTATGTAAAACATTTAAATTGATTCCCGAGACTGCATATTATTTGCATTGTAATATTAACACACGACATGATATGATATTGATAAATATTGGGATGATTATGAAAGGTCATCAATTAATGATTTTATTTTGACTCCAACCAAATTACTGTCACACCTCTGTTTGACAACGCAACATCGATAATCCTTTTGCCAGCTTAAAGATTATCGATAACATCTTTTTCAGTACGAGCTGAGAGCCTGTCTGAACGTGGCTAATAGGAATTGTTCAGACTGATTAATAAGGAGGTGATTACCAGTAGTAATGAGATTTATACAGACCAAAGTACGCTAAGATTTTGATAAAGATGAAAAAGTACACAAAGATTTTAGTGGAGTTTTGTTTTCTTTGAAAGTGTCCAACCTATAGTGTACAAAGCATGCCCTCGTGTCGCCTCACATCACTGTCAGTGTGTCTGCCAGGGCTCACATCTTAATTGTTTCATTGATTCCAGGCACAATTCAATTCAATTCAGATGCTTTGGGACTATTGAAAGATTTAATTATTGACATTTTAATTTAATAAAATAAAAAACTAAAACCCTGTATTAAAATAGTTGTTCATTGGTCATTTTGTTTTTCTGTGGGTACCAGTAGTACAATTACAGTAAATTTGATTTAAAATTAATACTATATTAAATTAACAGAAATTCTATATAGTGAATATAAAATGTCATTTTGAATGTATACTCATATCGTATTTGTTTGTTTTACAGCGTGTTTATTATTTGTCTTTGGAATACTACATGGGACGTACCCTGACCAATACCATGGTCAACTTGGGTATCCAGAGTGAATGCGATGAAGCCATGTACCAGGTGAATTATTACAAATTATATATCACACCTACGCTGTACTCATTCTGTGTACATGTGTCAGCTTTGAATTTTTGCCATGGTCGGTTGTCGAGCATGTGACCCGGGAGTAATATCAATGATTGTCTGAGTTTTTAAGTGCAAGTGAACTAGCAGTAATTATTTCAACTATTTACATTAATGTTCAAGGTTCAGTTATTTTAAAAATAGTTTCTGAAACAAAACTCCACAATTGCTTGATTATAAGAATACAACGCATTACAATAATAAAGACATTTTAATGTTATTCTATGGTAACTGGGTTCAGCAGATTAATTAAATGTGCTGACTCAGATCATCACCTCATAGGTTAGTCTGGTGTACAGTACCTGAACTTTTAACCTATTACCCCAGTACCCCAAAATATAACTTGGACTGAATTGATTTGAAGCCAGTAATTGATTTACCTGACTCACTTGGCAATTAACATGGGATTTAAATTGAGTTAATCAAATGTTTAATTAATTTATACCTTCAGCTTGGACTTGACATTGAAGAATTGGAAGATATTGAGGAGGATGCTGGTCTGGGTAATGGTGGTCTCGGTAGATTAGCAGGTATATTTCATCTCATTTTATTGACTCCCATGTGCGAAGCACAAAATGGGAGTCTTTGCAGTTAGTGTGTCTGTGTGTGTGTGTGTGTGTATGTGTGTGTGTATGTGTGTATGTGTGTCCGACTGTTCCACTGCTATCTCCAGAACCATACATCAGTTTTTGATGAAACTTGGTGCATAGATGCTCTGGGCCAATGCGCAGATTTGATTAGGTTTTGGTAAAAATCCATGCTCGTTAATTACCTAATTTGCATGATAATTAGCTAATTTTTAGCTGTTCTATGACTGTTCCACTGATATCTAAAGAACCACTCATTGGATTTTGATGAAACTTGGTACATAGATGCTCTGAACATATGCGCAGATTTGATTAGTTTTTGGTAAAAATCCGTGCATATTAATTACCTAATTTGCATGATAATTAGCTATTTTTTAGTGGTTCCATGACTGTTCCACTGATATCTAAACAACCACTCATTGGATTTTGATGAAACTTGGTACATAGATTTTCTGAACTAATGCTAGGTTTTGATTAGTTTTTGGTAATAATCCGTGGATACCAATTACCTAATTTGCATAATGATTAGTCAATTTTCGGTTTTTCCACTGATATCTCAAGTACTAATCATCACATTTCAATGAAACTTGGTACATAGATGTCATATGACACTGCACAGACCTGATAGTTTTTATGGTAATATCAGTACATGTAATTACTTAATTTGCATAATTAATTAATTTTCAGCTTTTGATATAAGTAGTTAGCATTACATTTCAATGAAACTTGGTACTTACATACTCAAGGACTATGCAGAGATTGATTGTTTCGGATAAATATTTGTGCATATTAATCACCTAATTTGCATAATTAGTTAATTTTCAGCTTTTCCACGGGTATCTCAAGTACTAATCATCGCATTTCAATGAAACTTGGTACATAAATCCTTTAGGACTATGCAGAGACCTGATTAGTTTCAGGGTAAATAATTGTGCATATTAATTACCTAATTTGCATAATTAATTTTCAGCTTTTCTACTGATATCTAAAGTACTAATCATCACATTTCAATGAATCTAAAATTATGCAGAGACCCAATTAGTTTTTGGTAAATATTTGTGCATATTAATCACCTAATTTGCATAATTAACCAATTTCCAACTTTCACACTGATATCTCAGGTACTACCGTAATCATCACATATCAATGAATGTTTATACATGGATGCTGTAGGACAATAGACAGACCTGGATAATTGTGGGTTAAAATCTGTACATATTAATTATCCAATTTGCATAATTAACCAATTTTAAGCTTTCACACTGATATCTAAAGTACTAATTTCCATTTTAATGAAACTTAGTACAAAGATGCTCTAGGACAATGTACAAACCTAAGTAGTTTGGGGTAAAACTCTGTTCATAATATTTCCCCAATTAGCATAATAATTCATAATTTTTTGGTTCTAATCACATTTCAATTAAACTTGGTACATAGAGTTTTTGTTACATTGCGCAGACCTCATTAGTTTTACAATCAAATCTGTTCATGTTAATTTTCTGATTTGCATAATTAGTTTTCAGCTAAGTAATTTCAAATTATATTTAAAGTGTCTCCAATACTCTCAGCACATGGGAGTTCTTTCTAAGCTTTCTTTGATATTCGTTATTTTTTCCATCTCTTGAAATCATGGAAGGGTGTGTCAGAGTTCAAGTTGATCAATTATTTCAGTTTTGTTTATACCACATTATCTGCATTCATCGAATAAATAAATATCAAGTTTCTCTGTCTGCTGTAAATTATCGTTATTTATAGAACCGTTAATTTATCAAATGAATTCTTTATAGCGTGTTTCTTGGATTCCATGGCAACCCTTGGTTTAGCTGCTTATGGTTACGGAATCCGGTATGAGTACGGCATTTTTAACCAGAAACTTAAGGACGGACAACAGGTAAATTGAAACAAAATAAATCTTACTATTGAGAACTTTTTACCACTTTAAGTATTAGTAGTTACAGCCTGTGGAACTTGATGTTATGTTCTTACTTCTTTTTTCACTGTCTATAGGTTGAAGAACCCGATGATTGGTTGAGATTTGGCAATGCTTGGGAAAAGGCCCGCCCCGAATACATGATACCAATTAATTTCTTTGGTGAAGCTCAGAAAACGGATGCCAACAAGGGCAAGTGGATCAACACTCAGGTAAGTACTCAATTCATTCCTAAAAACGGGGGTGTAAATGTGGTAATTGTGAACTGAAAAAGTAATGGCAATCATTCCCCAAATTTAAACTAATTCATGTCATTATTTTTCGTAAAATTTGAAAAAAAATCTCTAATGAGAGAGAGAATTGTCTGCGGTATTTTGAAGGGGGCCCAGTTCCTGCATGTATTACATGGGCTATATAACAACTATTTGAATAATATTTGAATAATTAAAACATTCATAGAAATAATTAACTATATTGCTTTTATAGGTTGTTTTTGCCATGCCGTATGACACCCCGGTACCTGGCTATGGTAATAACTGTGTTAATACAATGAGATTGTGGTCAGCTAAGGCACCCAATAATTTCAATCTCAAGTTCTGTAAGTAATCTTTCTTATCAGCAGTTTGTATTCCAAATTTGAATGCATGCATTTGCTCACCATACAGTTCACAGAGTGCCTTCACATAAAATGCAATTACTGTTATGGCAGTTTCTGCAACTGAACCATGAAATTTAATAACTTCTTCTGTATATTAAAAGTCTGTATGTGCGATTAATGCATGCACGTGTGATTAATGCATGCACGGTTTGAAAACTCTGCTAGCCTGAGATGCGAGACTCGCACTTTACAGCAAATGTAATTGCAGTACTTCAAATTCTTGATATTTTTCTGAGTGAAAGGTTCCATCAAATAAACAACAAAACATCCGTCATACTTGAAGTTATTTCCATGGAAACAGTGACTTTGCGATTTCCCCAGTGCATTAAATTCTACTTTGTTAGTCATTTGGGATTGGAAAATGAGCAAAATAAAATATGATTGAGGTTCATTATCTGAAAAACTTGAATTTAATTTATTGGAATCTAAGACATCCAATCGCAATGAATTATCAGTGTTCCAGGAAATTCTTGTTTTAAAAGTATGTTAGCCATTCTAATATGAGATGTATATCTGTAAGGCTGAACATAAAATATGAATTGTTGATTGTGAATATCAAAAATACTGCAGTATGACTTGATTCCAATGATAATCAGATCTATGGCCAGTATGATTTGGATTACTAGTTTGGTTAAGAGTCCTCGATCAGTGAAATATTTCAGAATTTTCAACTCCTGAAATTAATAATAAAATTAAAGAACAGGGGGTGGAATTAACCAAAGCTCAGCTATTGTACATTTTAACATGTTTTCTAACATACATCACATGTCTCATACCCTTTTTAGTGTCTTATAGACTCACCCCCCCTCTCTTGGTAGGTTGTCAGCAGATACCTCCAAGTTATTGTCATCTAATTCCAAACTTATCCTTGCAGACATATATTAGCATTATAGTTTATTTGCAGCTGTTTGGACGGGTTGGATTAGTGCCAGTGTCAGCAGTCAAAACACAGCTGTCTCTCATCCCAAATATGCCAAACATGTATACTGTAAAATGACTAATTTTCACTGGGTTTCAATTTTGATGGTTTGCCATTTCAAGCATATTCTGTGGGTTTTAAATTCATGGTTTTGTCACTTAGATAATGTGTTCTATGCTAAATTTTACATATTCACTGGGTTTTAATTTAGCGATTTTTTCAGTCAGCGAAATAAGCAAAATTAAAACCGAGAATAATTATCCCCTTTACAGTACTATGAAAACATGGAATGTGAATACAGAGAAAACATAGTCGTCACCAATCAGATTTAGATAATTACTCTGAAAACCTATTACGTGATTTCTTGTATCCCAGGTTGTAAACTTATCCTGTCTTTATACTGATCATCTACTTATATTTGTATAATGTACTGTGTCTTGCTATAGAAACTGTCTTGTTTGTGGGAGCATTAATATAGAGCTGAAGATGTCCTTGTACATGTATGTGTTATGTTATGGTGGCCTTGTGTTATATAAATTCCTGTTGTGTCTTTATTTACAAGGTTTGATTAAACCATAGACTTTAGAAAACACAAATGATTCAGTAATTTTGGGCCAGTGTTTGAATACTGGGATTTGATGGTCATTACTGTATGTACTGGGGAAGGTCTGGCATATTACTGTACTGGCCTTCTGACCTTCTCCACATTACATTGGTGGCATATTACTGTACTTGGGCTGACCTTCCTCACATTACATTGGTGGCATATTACTGTACTTGGGTCTGACCTTCCTTACATTACATTGGTGGCATATTACTGTATTGGGTCTGACCTTCCCCACATTACATTGGTGGCATATTACTGTACTGTGGCTGACCTTCTCCACATTACATTGGTGGCATATTACTGTACTGGGGCTGACCTTCCCCACATTACATTGGTGGCATATTACTGTACTGGGGCTGACCTTCCCCACATTACATTGGTGGCATATTACTGTACTGGGGCTGACCTTCCCCACATTACATTGGTGGCATATTACTGTACTGGGGCTGACCTTCCTCACATTACATTGGTGGCATATTACTGTACTGGGGCTGACCTTCCACACGTTACATTGGTGGCATATTACTGTACTGGGGCTGACCTTCCTCACATTACATTGGTGGCATATTACTGTACTGGGGCTGACCTTCCCCACATTACATTGGTGGCATATTACTGTACTGGGTCTGACCTTCCTCACATTACATTGGTGGCATATTACTGTACTGGGGCTGACCTTCCTCACATTACATTGGTGGCATATTACTGTACTGGGGCTGACCTTCCTCACATTACATTGGTGGCATATTACTGTACTGGGGCTGACCTTCCTCACATTACATTGGTGGCATATTACTGTACTGGGGCTGACCTTCCTCACATTACATTGGTGGCATATTACTGTACTGGGGCTGACCTTCCTCACATTACATTGGTGGCATATTACTGTACTGGGGCTGACCTTCCTCACATTACATTGGTGGCATATTACTGTACTGGGTCTGACCTTCCTCACATTACATTGGTGGCATATTACTGTACTGGGTCTGACCTTCCTCACATTACATTGGTGGCATATTACTGTACTGGGGCTGACCTTCCCCACATTACATTGGTGGCATATTACTGTACTGGGTCTGACCTTCCCCACATTACATTGGTGGCATATTACTGTACTGGGTCTGACCTTCCTCACATTACATTGGTGGCATATTACTGTACTGGGGCTGACCTTCCTCACATTACATTGGTGGCATATTACTGTACTGGGGCTGACCTTCCTCACATTACATTGGTGGCATATTACTGTACTGGGGCTGACCTTCCTCACATTACATTGGTGGCATATTACTGTACTGGGGCTGACCTTCCTCACATTACATTGGTGGCATATTACTGTACTTGGGCTGACCTTCCTCACATTACATTGGTGGCATATTACTGTACTGGGGCTGACCTTCTTCACATTACATTGGTGGCATATTACTGTACTGGGGCTGACCTTCCTCACATTACATTGGTGGCATATTACTGTACTGGGTCTGACCTTCCTCACATTACATTGGTGGCATATTACTGTACTGGGGCTGACCTTCCTCACATTACATTGGTGGCATATTACTGTACTGGGGCTGACCTTCCCCACATTACATTGGTGGCATATTACTGTACTGGGGCTGACCTTCCTCACATTACATTGGTGGCATATTACTGTACTGGGGCTGACCTGATATTTAAATCTAACATCTATTTAATTGTGGATGTAAGAACATTAAAAATGTACCTTGTTACATTATTGCGGTCAATATTAGGAATTCTATTCTATAAGTAACATTTATCACGTGTCTTGTGATGTTTCTATCATTTTACTTTGTATTGCAGTTAATGATGGCGACTATATCCAAGCTGTGTGTGATAGAAACTTGGCTGAAAACATTTCCCGCGTTCTATACCCAAATGACAATGTAAGTCAATCTTAGTCCTTCAGTCCATGATATTGCCTTGAATTAAAACCAATCTCAATGTGTTTTTTTTCAAATTCAATGTGGAAATAATTATGAATAATTTGTGTATGTTCATCTCAGTTTTTTGAAGGTAAAGAGCTCCGCTTAAAGCAGCAGTACTTCATGGTTGCGGCTACTTTACAAGACATTATTAGACGTTTCAAGTCTTCCAAATTTGGTTGTCGCGATCCTGTGAGGACTTCATTTGACACTTTTCCCGAAAAGGTGAATTCAAACTCAAAATGAATGTGATAAATTAACTCGTATCCTGCCTGCCCTGTTTGCTTTTACATTGACTAGACCAAATAAAGGTTGAAGAAGTGAAGAAGAATTTGTTTGTTACTTTTTGACTCCCGTGTGCGAAGCACAAAAAGGAAGTTCTTGCAGTTAGTGTGTCTGTCTGTCTGTCTGTCTGTCTGTCTGTCTGTCTGTCTGTGTCTGTCTGTCTGTCTGTCTGTCTGTCTGTCTGTCTGTCTGTCTGTCTGTCTGTGTGTGTGTGTGTGTGTGTGTGTGTGTGTGTGTGTGTGTGTGTGTGTGTGTGTGTGTGTGTGTGTGTGTGTGTGTGGCTGTTCCACTGCTATCTCAAGAACCATACATTGGTTTTTGATGAAACTTGGTGCATAGATGCTCTGGGCCAATGCGCAGATTTGATTCGGTTTTGGTGAAAATCTGTGCAATATTAATTACCTAATTTGCATAATGATTAATCAATTTTTGGCTTTTCCACTGATATCTCAAGTAGTAATCATCACATTTCAATAAAACTTGGTACATAGTTATCATAGAACACTGCACAGACCTGATAGTTTTTAGTGTAATATCAGTACATATTAATTACCTAATTTGCATAATTAATTAATTTTCAGCTTTTGATATTTCAAGTAGTGATCATCACATTTCAATGAAACTTGGTGCATAGTTACTTAAGGACTATGCAGAGACCTGATTAGTTTGGTGGTAAATATTTGTGCATATTAATTACCTAATTTGCATAATTAGTTATTCTTGTCCATAATTGTTCCACTGATATATAAAGAACCACTGATTGGATTTTAATGAAACTTTTAAAGAGTATTCATCATCACATTTCAATGAACCTAGGACTAAACAGAGACCCAATTAGTTTTTGGTAAATATTTATGCTTATTAATCACCTAATTAAAATAATTAATTAACACTGATATCTCAATTACTGATCATCACATTTGAATAAAATTTGGTACATAAATGCTTTAGGACAATAGACAGGCCCGATTAATTTTGGGTTGAAATTTGTTCATATTAATTCTCTAATAATAATTCAAATTTTTTTGTTCTAATCACATTTCAATGAAACTTGGTACATAGATATTACATTACGCAGGCCTTATTAGTTTCACACTCAAATCTGTTCATATCAGTTACCTGATTTACATAATTAGTTTTCAGCTATTCCATCAATATCTCAAGTACAAGTAATTTTTAATTAATTTTTAATGTGTCTTCATTACTCTCAGCACACGGGACTCTGAGTTCTTTCTAAGCTTTCTTTTATATTTCTTTTTTTGTAATTTTGAAAAAGTATATAATTTTTCTCTGTATATGAAAAAACAAACTACTTGTTTACTGTAAGATGTAATTTTCACTTTTAGGATTTGTTGTAATTTGTTGGTTTAATAGTGTTCTATAGTGTATGTGATGCCATGCCTTTTGAACCCAACTCAGTTGGCTGACAGTCATTGTTAACGGTGTGTTCTGGCTTGCTTTGATAGTGAAGTGAATAGTGTGATAGTGAAGCATAACACCATAAGGTACAAGTAGGATTCTGTGAATGCTCCTGTGCTTTCGTTGTTGATTTCTTTGAATTCAGGGAGTTAGTAAAAGCCGTGGTGAAATTGAACATACCTTGACATCTTTATTAATTTTTTTTGTATCCTCATTGGTATTTGTTGTTATTTGTCCGACAGGTTGCAATCCAGCTGAATGATACTCATCCAGCTCTAGCCATACCTGAACTGATGAGGGTCTTCGTTGATGTGGAAGGGTTGTCATGGGAAAAGGTGAGTAATCACTGTATATTTCATTTTATCCCTGAAAAATTTGTGAGGTTGATAAACATTTATTGCACATTGTTGTATTGATTGGTATGTATTTTTAAAAACTATTTAAAACCCATACAGTGGGGGAAATAAATAATATTCATTCTAGAAATAAAAGTACGAAATAATATCTGAGTCAAATACATCCATGGTTAATTTCTTCAGTGTAGTGTTATAACGACTCATCTGATTCATCCTTGCGTGCAATTTTGAAATTGTGACATCACCATCTAGTCATTTAGCCCATTTAATGAGTAGGCTACTTATTTTTGTGGAAACTATTTGAAATTTGAATCAATAATTTAATAATAATCAATAAAATGCGTTTAAAGCCGTATTTGATGATTTTGCCGTTTCTAATTTTCCTAACCCTACAGTGGCGGTGCGCAGGATTCATGCTCTTCACTGAACCACAACTACTGCTTGCGATCATGAAAATATGTGACAGATATGTGTCTGTGACCAAAATAATGTAATGAGTCAGTGTACAATCAATGCACTTTTTGGTTTATGTGCACTTCTAATAGAGCATGTACGATGGCTGGAACCTCTGCTCAGTATTGGACGAAGTGGTAGAGGACTCAAGATTAATTTCTGTGTTTCATCAACAGTAATTAAAACAGCACATAACAGAAACACCTACATCTGTGTTCCACTGAAATCGCAGTGTATTAGGAATATCTCTTGTTGTACTTAGTATTAAAATATCTTGGGTTCTTTAATTATCAGGCATGGGAACTTACCCAGAATTCGTGTGCATACACCAACCATACTCTGCTTCCAGAGGCTTTGGAACGCTGGCCTGTATCCATGTTAGAATACTTGCTGCCAAGACATTTGCAGATAATCTATGACATCAACTCGAGATTCATGGATGTGAGTAATATTTTATTGTGTTGCACATTATTTTAATCACATTGTAAATTCTGTTAGGGCAAATGAGTATAAAACTACAACTTTCAAGAACAAACTTTATTGTCATTTCTAAATGCTCACTGCAATTTGACATTGAAATTGTACTGTACAGGAAACAGAATTTGTTATGATAATGAGTGTATAACTCGTACCTTGCATTTGTTATCTGAATATAGGATATATCTAAAAAGTGGCCTGGTGATTTTGATCGTATGGGACGGATGTCGATGGTCGAAGAGGGAAGTGAGAAGAAGATCAACATGGCTCATTTAGCTATTGTGGGATCACATGCTATCAACGGTGTCGCTCAGATACATTCAGACCTACTGAAAACAACAGTGTAAGTTACATTCATTTTCAATACATGTCGTTTGTATTCTTTGCTATTTTTTTCATCAAACTAAAATGCAGTTAGTACGAGTAGTATGGTTTTTCATGAAAAGCCTGTGCTCTTGTGATTACTGTGTTTTATTTTTTTTATCAGATTTAAAGACTTTTATGAGATGTATCCTGAGAAGTTCCAGAATAAAACTAACGGGATCACACCCCGTCGTTGGCTGCTTCTCTGTAACCCTGGTTTAGCTGATGTCATATGTGATGTGAGTAGGTGTTTTGATGTCATCTTGGGATGGAGTGTAAATAGCATTACTTTCTATATTACGTACACATTATGTTTAAAATGTGTGCACTAGTTAACGCAAACAATTGTGATGAACCAACATGTAACCTTGCGCTTCTGATTGTCCTACATGTGTGCACCTGTTTGGCAGTCTCCACCTGTATCTTGGACATGCCGGGGTCGATCACATTCAAACTTTTCACATACTTAGGGATACATATGCATGTTTATTTGATGAATGCAGGCTGTTTCAGGGCTTTAAAATTCATCAAAATCAAGCATTTCTGCCCTTCCGGAACTGGATTCCTGTCGTGTGGAAGGATTTTGTTCATTCTTGGTACATACAATATTGATGCATGACATTTTGTGTTTTCAGATCGAATTATAAATGGTCAACGGGTGACCTTTTATGTTTTTAATGATTGCTGTTCTATCTCAGACACGCTTGACTGATCATGTCCATACTATATACATCATGTCACACATATATTTATGTGTTCTTTGGAAATGAGATCTAAGGTGGCCAAATTGCTGCCATTTCAATGTTATCAATGAATCTATATCATCTGTCATACTTAGACACCTATATCTGACGTTAAACATAATGGGACCATAATGTTTTTTTCAAATCAAATTCAAAATGGCCAAATGACTTACCGATATGTCACACATATTGTCATGAATTCAATTTAATGTTACAAAAAGAAAATTGTGCCTGTCTCCTTTCCCTTGCCTTTTTTGTTAGCTACCGTAATGACTTTGTTGAGCGGAGCTTATCATACGAGTGATTGTCCATTGTCGACATCCATGTCAACTTTTTACTTTTTCAGTTTTCTTGAAAACTACAATTCTTATTGCTTTCATATTATGTTTATATGTATCTCAGGTAGACAGATTTGTTAATTTCGTGATGATATCTTCAATTCTCTAATTTTGATGAATATTTTTGCCATTTTTGGTAAAAGTGATATTTTTAACTTTTTGTTGAAAACCACTAGTCCGATTGCTTTGATACTATACATATAGGTACCTCGATTGCTTTGCTAAGGGAACTGATCATTACCACCAAGCCGGTTTCCTGTGAGTCTCCTGCGGCATGCGTTTCTTTACCGTACCGGCCGCTGCTTTACCGTACCGGCCGCTGCTTTACCGTACCGGCCGCTGCTTTACCGTACCGGTCGGTTCTTTACCGTACCCGAAGGTCATTAGCCGTACCGGCAAGGCCGTTACCGTACTGGCAGGAGGCAATTCACACTTCTGACAAGTTAATTTATGCATTGATTTTCCGGTTTACCGGTAAAATGCCGACCTGTTTAAATTTCAGTTTTATGCACAGGATCGCCAGAGAAAGCAGAACTGTAGAATTAGTTTGAGTAGAATTTGTTTAGTTTGTAGTTATAGTCTGTTTATAAATCATTTTGTTCATGTTTGCTATGCGGTAGCTTTCGAGGTCAAATACACCACCAGGGCAATTTGTTGCGTCTTTTTATTTGTCAGAGATTAAACTTTACCATTATTATTGCATAATATTTACATTCAAGTTGCGCGTGATAATGCTACACATGATTTTTGTGAGACCATGGAGCTCCCAGTACGTCCAAGTGAACTGTTGGATATGACTACAGACGGAACTGCGTCTTTATTTTATACGATATTTTTTTTTTTTTAAATCGGGATCAGTGCTCCCAAATCAACTGAGCCGACAAAGTGGATTACAAAAATAACAGTTCCATGAAAGTGGCTATATTTGTGTATGATGAATCCTGAGTCGGTAGTTTTGGCATGTAACCTAATGGTTTTGGTTATTGTTACAAATGCACAGTGCAGACGTAATTTTGTTTTCATTTTTTCACTTTATCTGGCGCCAGTGCACGTGTGCTTGGATGTTTTTTTATTCAGTGATTGGGCTAAATATTTGACGACGTTGCCAACGTATTCAACATACGAAAATAGCATGTGTGTGCGTGTGCGCGAATGATAGATGCAGACGAGATTTCTCGTCGCAACGCGTTTTATTAGTTTATTTCCAACGCTAGTGGTCGGCGCCTTTGATTGCGTTTAGTTTGTTCTTTCATTCGCAAAATCTATCGCTGGCACTGTTTATTTTGTTATGTCTCACAACTGAATGTCCAAGCTGACTTTGTATTGGCTGTAATTATATTTTTTTTTTGTAAAACAAAAAAAAGTCCCGACCTTTCCAGTCTAAAACGTATTCTGCCCCAAACCAAACAGCCCTTTTCAGGGCCAATCACATGTTCCAAAAAGAGATGTACCGGCACACTCTGTTTTGTTATAATAAAGTTACATTGGGGATTGTTGGAAGGGATGTGTAAATATGTTTGGTCAATTCCATAAGCAAAATCACAAAATGAGGTCGAAAAGCAATGGAAAAATGTTGACCTAGAGCAAGGTCAAATTCCGTTTTACGCACTTGAATTTTATCTGGACTACGTGCACGCGTTGCGCGTGTTATTGTCAACAAAGTATCAAAACAGATTTTCGAACGCCCAAGCCCGAATTTAAATACATGTGAGCTCGGCCAAGCGAATCACGCTGACAGATTATGCAAGTATCATCGAATTCATGCGACAGGTTGAGACGTTTTATTCAACGTTGTGGGTAAGCTACGATTTAGGACTGTCGTTTTATAGCGTTACAGGCGATCATGAATATGTGAATAACACACATATATTGAAAAAAACACATGCGAAGAATTTCAGAAAGACTTTTTTATTTAATTTATTTATTTATTTGTATTTCGACGGTTGTCCGACTTTCTTTCCACTGTGTGAGCTACTGACAAATATAAACAAATAATTAAACCATCGAGTCCTCTAGTCGACTGGGACGTAACACTCTGTTGTACAAGTCCTTAAAAAAAATTCTTATTGTTTGCAAAATGCCCAATTAATTCATGCATGACTCACGGTTACCGGCAGGGCGCCGATCAGTTACCGGGGCTTTGTTTACCATGCATTCATTAATCAAAGGTGATAAATAGTCGGTATTGGTCCTATCAGTACGGTAATTGTCCAGCCGGTACAGTAAAGCACCAGCCGGTACGGTAACGCAACGGTCGGTACGGTAACGCAACGGTCGGTACGGTAAAGCAACGACCGGTACGGTAAACCGAGTCAAACTCACAGGAAACCGGCTGGGTGGTAATGATCAGTTCCCTAACAGCGGGGCTATCTCAGCCAAGAGGCTGCTTGTTCATATGTGTGGTACAATAGCATACTCTAAATTTGTTTTCTCATACAGAAAATTGGTGACAAGTTTGTGAATGACTTGAAGTTCCTACGAGAGCTAGAACCATTCATAGACAATGCAGGCTTTATTAAAGCTCTACTAACTGTGAAAGCTGTAAGTATGTACATTTTTTCCATACACTACCCCCTCAGTGGCGTGTTAACATATAGCTATCCCACAATGCAATACAGCGTGAGTGTATTTGACAGAATCTACCTAAGCCTTATCGGCTATATAAATTTGATTACGTTTAATGATACTTTGTACTTGTGTTTGTATACGTGAATTTGAACGATCACCGATGACCACTCCAATCGAACCTTTGACATCGGACCAGTATCATGTATTCTTTGGATCTTTTTTTTTTTTTTTAGGAAAACAAAATGAAGTTGACAAATTACATTGAGAAACATTACAATATCACTGTGGATCCGGCATCGATGTTTGACGTTCATGTGAAGAGAATCCATGAATACAAACGACAACTGCTCAACTGTCTCCACGTCATCACCATGTACAACAGTATGTGCAGATTTACTCTTCTACTTGAATTTTAGTGCTGATAATGTCTGGATGTTAGCCTGGATTTTACTGATGTTGTGTTAATGTCTTAGGCAGAACATCTTCTATCACCTGTCTTGCTCTCAATCAGAAAATGCATAAATAATGCTTACATACATACGTGGACAGAGAAATTAAGACACGACTACATGAGTAAAGTTGACTCCACAGTACTGTTACGTAAGGTACATGGAGTATATATATTCATGTTGTATGATTGCTTTTGTTTGTCATTGCAGGAATAAAGAAGAACCCCAATATGTCATTCGTACCACGTACTGTAATGATCGGTGGCAAAGCGGCGCCTGGATACTACATGGCTAAGAAGATCATTCATCTGTTCAGTTCTGTTGGACGTGTCGTCAACAACGATCCCATCATTGGCAAGAGACTAAAAGTGGTATTCTTGGAGAACTACCGCGTCTCTCTAGCCGAGAAAGTCGTTCCTGCTACTGATCTATCTGAGCAGATTTCGTTGGCTGGTACTGAGGCCTCGGGTACCGGTAATATGAAATTTATGTTAAATGGTGCTTTAACTATTGGTACTCTGGATGGTGCCAATGTAGAAATGATGGAAGAAGTTGGCAAAGACAATATCTTTATTTTTGGAATGACTGTTGATGATGTGAATGAGCTCCACAAGAAAGGGTGAGTGTTGTATTTCATTCTACACATGGCATGTAGAACTACGTTGTGAAAACTATCTAACCATGCTACTATATATATATATATCACAAACATGATGAAATGAACAAATGCATAAACCAAAATCATGGTCAACATTGATGCCCGACAGCTATAACAGAATGTTTTTATTATCA
Organism: Saccoglossus kowalevskii; assembly: GCF_978046115.1. Classification (NCBI taxonomy): domain Eukaryota; kingdom Metazoa; phylum Hemichordata; class Enteropneusta; family Harrimaniidae; genus Saccoglossus; species Saccoglossus kowalevskii. The sequence continues at coordinate 18,077,053 of NC_140642.1, forward strand.
GTATCAGAAAGTGTCTGTTAGTGCCGGATTGATTTGAAGAAGTTTGTTACTTGGGAATTTGTGTGCATAGTCACAGTGCACACGAATAAGTATTTGTTTGTTTGTAAAGTCATCATTACGGTTTTCGATAATAGTACTTAATTCTCGATATACAAATGTGTCTTCTGTATTCCATCATAAAAAAAGGTCACCAGAGAAAATATTTTGCATCAAACAAAAACGGCATGCAACAAATATTATTTGTGCTGTGTAGAACACAATATAAAGAATGGTCAGACCTAACTCCACAAGTTTTATGACAAATAATCCCTTTTTCTCGCATTTTTGCAAGTCCTTCTCTGTAAACACACACCATGCAAACAAGGTGCCTTACGTGTTGCAGAGCAGCAAATGTTTGAAAAACTAGTGATTACTGTATTGGAGATATTTTGCTATATCATATTTGAATATGGGAATCAGGTTTAACCATTTTTTAGCTATCGTCATCACGTAGACAGGTAATATTTTCTTGGTCTCCACTGACAGGTACAACGCAAAGGAATACTATGAAAAGAATGCTGAACTTAAGCAAGCTATTGATCAGATCAATGATGGCTACTTCTCACCGTGGGATCGCTTTTGTTTCAAGGACATTGCCGATACTTTACTGTACCATGACAGGTAGGATGAAATGTATCCGTAACTATTATTGACAGCTGACCGTTCACAGTTCTCAAAAAAATCCCATTAGTACAAAAACCTTGTTCAAATATGCTTGCATGTATTTTGGGAGTGTGGCTGTCTTGTTTAAAGGCACAACATTCTGACTGCTGATTTGAATAACAAATGTTTAACTGTAAATATTCATGCACTGTGCCAATTGTCTGATCCTGAGTAGTTGATTTGATGCTAAAAATACGACACACACAAAGTTGCTGTATCCTGAACCTTATTTGGTTGTAAAACAATGTGACTCAGGAATGTATTCTTTTTTGTTGCCGACAACCATTATTTACTGTATGCTTGCTGTTGTCAGATTGATAAAATAGATGCTCTTACTTGAGTTCACAAGGAGACTAATGCATGACCCCATCATTGATTAAAAGTTACATGGAGTGAATTTCATAACCGGGAATGTACACGGTTCTTCTATAGTTACTGATTACAACTTTCACTTTGCTAGATTCTGTCTTCTTGCTGATTATGAAGCTTACATCGCTGCTCAGGAAAAAGTTAACGATCTCTATAAGGTATGTATTCATGAAACAAGACCAGTAAATGCTTGCTATATATTTTATTTGCTTTATTAGTAATGCATGTGCTTACATAAATGTTACTTCTATGATCAAAATGAATAAAATATTAATAAATCACTATACAAAAAATGTTTGGTTTATATGGGTTTCTAATAGTGTGAATATTTTTTTGTCTGGCCAAGAATACTAGATGTAGCAATGTATGTACAAAATGCTTGTGTTTCTCACTAAAATTGTAAGATGTATAGTCTTTGCTTTATACTGGTAAGTAACATACTGAAAACAAGATATTGTTGCTGTCAGAAACGTAATTAACATGACTAAATTTACGTAAAATGAAATATTGGTCAGAATGAAGTGCCTTATTTCTGATTATTTTTACAACATTTTCTTGTGTAATGTACAATAATGAGCATCAGGTTCATCATTTCGACGTTCTTTTATTTTCAGAATCCCATTGCTTGGGGAAAGAAATGCCTACTGAATATTGCTGCATCTGGTAAATTCTCGAGCGATCGCACAATTGAGCAATACGCCAAAGAAATATGGAACGTGGAACCGACACGTGATAAGTTGCCAGCACCACATGAGATACCCAGTATAAAGGTTGAGAAGAAGAAATAAACTACACGTTCTGGAGTTGGCAACTGTAGAATTATGTAAAAATTATGTAAATGATTGCGTGTTTATTTTGTAAACTAAGAATTCACAGTTTGTAAGGAATTAGAACCAGCTGTGTCCACCTTCGTTTCGGACAAAGTTTCTTTGCACTGGTTTAGAACAGCTAATTTTGTACGCAAGAAATTAAATATGTCATTCATCTTAATGCTGCAACTGTAAGTTTGTTTGTAAAGTTTACTTGACATCAAATTATGTGCTTTTTTTTTTATTTCACCTTCACATTATGAAAGCAATATTTGGAATCTCATTTTTTTTGATTGAATGAAAATATTTGTTGTGCATGTGTGAATTTATAATTTGAGTTTGTATATTGTGAGAATTGCCGTGGTAACACTTCAAAGATGTTTATGTCAACACCTTGTGCAAGCAACACACATGTAGTTTGCTGATGCTCTATGTAAATTTGTTATGGTAATACGTGCATGTAAACTTAGCGTCATAACAACACATCAACATGTAAAGGGATGGATATGGTAACATTCAGTGATGTGACTGTAGTGTCAATGGTTAGGTAACTTGTTTCCATAGTAACTGTAGCAAAATTGTTACTTCTACTTAGAGATTGTGAATACTTTGCAGTATTGTGTTGACAAGTTATACATGTGAAGATTGGCACTGGATATTTATTTGTTGTTTTTTATACAAGCTTGTTTTTTCTTCAAACTGAAATATTTTTCCATATTTGTAGCTATACCAGGAATATTTACCATTTTCGGTATTTGAAATGATGATCAATGAAATGGTATAAATATGATTGACTAGTAGCATGGTGTGATGATGAATAATAATTAGTAATCTCTTTTTAACAATTGTGATTTGGTCTGTTTAATTGTTCACATAATTTTATGTCACTTTCTAGAGATTAAGAATCATTCTGATCTGCTTGAATTAAATTATATGTGCTCAAAAATTAAATTAAATTAAAACATTAGGGTTGAAAAAAAAAAGGAAACTCCCATGCCTGTATAATAATTTGTTAGCTCTTTAACAATAGGATCAGGTCTTGGTTGATGACTTTGTCAGCCAAGCTTGATGATCTGTGATACTAAGTTCCCCCCATGACAGAGTTCCTAGCATTTGTTCATTAGCCTTCAGGGTAAGACAGCAATTTAGTTAAAGATGGCAAGTATATATAAGAAGGTTTTCTCACAACTTGAGGACAACAAAAATAGTTTAAGTAAGAGAAGCTTGATTTATGTATGGTATTACTAATGCAGCAACATTGGTATTTGTCAGCTCATTCGGATTATCAATAAAATCACCCAAAAACATTTTCATTGTTTGATTTTGTTTGTTTGTGTGTGTGTGTGTGTGTTTTGATGAAAAATTACTTCACTTACACTTTACTGGAGTTTAAAGTGGCATAGTTTCCGAGTCAATGCAAAACTACCTACAAGATCATGCCTCATTGGCTGGCCCTATTTTAACACTCAACAGTCAGAATAATCAGCAAGCAGCTTGTTTGTCTGTTATCAACTATCAAAATCTGCTCAACTTCATGTACTGTACAGGTATAAGTAATATTGGACTTGTATATAATACTACACAGTGCAACAAGTGTAGCTCTTTAACTTTTGATTTTATCTTTCATGGTGACAGCAACATTACAATTAATGTATTTTACAGACTATGACAAAATGGCCTATCTTGGGAATACATTCGTTCGATTAATTCATTTCAGTTAAATTATTAAAAACTTATTGTGACGTTTACTGGTCTATTAGGTGGGGGATTTGCAAAATGTTTTCTGTAAACACCAAAAAAAAAAATCAAGATTAGCTTGTAATACTAAGAGTTGACAACTTACTTTGATTTGCACTAAAACGTTGTTTGATTGTTCAAATGACATGCATTGTAAAATGACATGTGATTTATATGAATCAACACTTGACATTGAGTATGAGGCACGTCAACTGCAATCTTTTCAGATTACTTGTGTATGTGTTCTATTGTTAATTTCTGACTCGCATCACAGCGCTTCAGTTGACGTCATTGGTGTGGATGTATATTCACCCTTCTATAACGACAGCCATTGTCAGAAACAAACAGGCATGTTTGATTTAAATGTACTTTGCAGATAGAGGGCGGTACAGAAGCAGCATTCCAGCACCAAATTACAGTCCTGAAGTTAAATCATCTACCGACATGAATATTTACAAAAAAGTACAGTTAACCTTATGAAGGCATGAATGAAATATTCACCCCTGTAAGACAATCATGCTTCATTCAAATTTAATGACGATGATTTCATTGGCTATGGAAACTAATTGGTTACTCCTATTAATTACTCATGAGTCTTTCAATCATTGGTCAATTTACTGCCATGCACTCAAATCTGCTAAGGTATTGTGATTGGTCAAGTTGTTTTTAACTACTGTAAATGCATTAATTATTCACTGGGTTTTAAATTTGCTATTTTTGTTGATAAAATCTATCAAATTAAATCTACAGAACATGACAAATTAACGAAATTAAAATTCAGTGAAATTGCCCAAAACATTAAAATGGTGAAATTTAATGCCTGTGATATCAAAGGTTTTAAGAGAATCATTTGAAATTTATTAAAAAGTTATATTTAAAAAAAAAAAATTAAAGCATTAATGACACAAATTTCTTTAATTTGAATAGTTCAAATGATTTATTTTTAAATGTCTTGTTAGTATGATCTTCGTGAAAAAGAGTCATTTGACAGTCGAGCTCATCTGTGTTACTTCTCTCAAACACTACTGTCAGTCGGAAAAATTTTCCGTGCGTCAATAGGAGGCGCTGTAATTAAAAATTTCCAATCTCGTTTTTCCTCGCGAGAGTTGATCAATATTCAAGATGGCGGCACCCATGTCGAAAGATCGTCGTTTCAAAAAACCTGTAAAAAAAGTAAAGAAAATGGTTAGTAAACAAAAAAAAGTAGAGTCGCTGAAAGGAGAGGAAGTAGAACTTGATATAATACAAGATTTGGGAGGTGATGAGGTAAGTAGTAATTGCGTAATTTAAAGATGAACACTTCCACGTGGGCTTGTAATTCCCGACCACAGCATGGTTTTGTCAACAAACATCACACACTCTCTAACTGTCCCTGTTTGCCTTCTTCCATTTTGCTGTTGTTGTCCGTTAGATGTCGACACGATATCTGATTGCCATTGGGCGGATATGGCAGAGTGACAATGATTATTAGGCAATAGTATTAGGTTTAGGGAGCAGGTGTAGGGTACGACATGTATAGATTGTCAACATTCAGTGGTTCATCTTCACCTTCCCTAACCCTAATTTACTATTTGTAATACTCGTCGTGCGTTGAATAAAAAAACGAAGTAATTCACAATTTTGTCGCAAGTTTCAACCTCATTGTTGCCATTCTGCAGTCAACTCAATCATAGACGAAGTTAGTTCGGTAATGTTTTTTTTTTTATTGGTAAATAGTCGATATCGTACCATATTTGTGTCACATGTGAAGTTTATTCATTCAGAAAAAATTTGATATAATGTACTGATTTTATTGATAATAAGTAATGTATTTCCTAGAGATAACTATGGACCCCTATTCTACACCAACGCTGTGGGATAATACTGGCGATCTGCAAGTTTATGTGTTATACCATGAGTTAGTACATCCATATATAGTTATACATGTACATACACATGTAGTCTAATGATCGATATTTTAACAATGTCAGGTTAAGATTTCTGTAAAAAAAACATAATAAAATAAGTCATTGAAATCAAGAAGATCATATCTGTACTAATGGGATATGATACGCTACACTCCTAGTCTCTTGCCCAATCATCGGACGCTAATGTGAAATTCAAAAATTGCAACCAGTATGATAATATTGACGATTTAAATATAAATGGATTTATCGGTACAGCAGGCTCAAACAAGGTACATTTGAGAAGTTAGCAAACTTCCAGGAAACACCCTATCTACATTGCAATATAGCGAGAGACTTTCTTATTGGCCGTGATCTAATGTTATGAAAGCGATTTGCTATATTTTGTAACATTCTCACTTTCCCAGACACAAAATGATTTTGAACTATTCAATTTTTGTCTAGGTAAATACTATAATTACCGGTATATTGTTGTCTAGTAAATCAAAGTATTGTAACATTCAAATAAACGTTTGATTCAGGTATAACGGGTGATAACCTCCTTTTCGCAAAGTCAAGACGTTGAGAAACATGGTCATAACTTTGCGCAACATTCATTTAAATCTTTTATATATGTTAAAAATGCAGTGTATTTGCAATGTCTATCGCTTGTAGCATTATTATGAACGAATCCAAACTTGTCAGCAGACTCTATGCAATCCTTCCTAGAAGCGAATTTATCTGAGGGGATTACCTAAAATGCTCATTGTATAGAGCAGTTGGATGTTTAAATCCCCTTGGATTGATGATTTAAATCTACCTAGCAATGGTATTACCTAATACTTGCGTAATAATTCAATTTCAGGATGACTATAAAATGCTACATGCCTTGGATGATGACCAGGAATCACTGGAAGATGTACACGGTGACAAAGAAATGGATGTTGAAGAGAACGAACTAAAAACATTCATGCAATCGCTGGGGTTTGATGATGTGAACAGGTATAGTATATAATGGTGTACTCATTGAGTTGGTATATTGAGAGTAACAAAGTACAACCACCTCATCATTCTATTGGTGGTATATGGTTTTGTAAATTGCATCACCAACCTGATTTTGTGGTGATATCTATTCTTAAATTGAAGGAAATCTGCCCCTGTATATGTCATGTGACTATAACTGCAACCAAAACAAAGTACCGGTAAGTCAAATGCTGAAATTTGTCAAAACTGAAATGTCTTTGGACATCTTCAAATGAAAAGTATACCAGGTATCGTAGAATCAATTTTTATAATTGATCAGGTACTAAATTTACATTACTGGTAGTTGACATATTTATTTTAATACATTCATAATGAGATGTGGAAAAGATCTTCAGTTATGGTATGTGGTTTTGTGTATTGAATAGCCACCACTTTTTCATTGAAACTTGTGATGCAGGATAAATGGAGTCTGAAACATTATCTCAACTTTGCAACGATTCATGTCAATACTACCAGGGTTCTCCCCAGAAAAAATGCTTAGCGCCGCAGCTAATTTGCATATTAATTTGCATATCATTTACATACTTTTCCTTCATTGATTAACAGAACTTATTTACAATTATGAATATTAGTGAGCTTAGTCACAGTGCAAATATTTTTTTAATGGAATCAACACATTTCGTTTGACAATTTAGAAGAGTTTGAAACATTCTCGAAATACAAATGCTGCAGACTAAAAACAAACACAAATAATTATTGTTGCAATTTAATTGTATTGTAAAACGTTGAATGAAACGCATTCAAAACGTTAAGCCAGAGTTATGTTCACTAATCTCATAATTTTATTCACTCCATAAACATTCTCCTTCAAAAAATCGATCACGTAATTAATTGGCGTATTGTTGTAATTTATTATTCGTACCATCAACTTCTAAAACGTTTACATTTACAGTAATTAGCAAACAAATGAAAACGATCATCAAAGTTACGACGTGACATAACTTACATGGCGATGTTATACACCGGTTATAGCAATAATTCCTCAAAAAATGTTACTTCTTTTTTTTTGATATGAAATGTAAGTAAAATCCGACTTATTTTTATCGGGAGGCGAGCGATTATTTTTGATCACTCGATCGCTTCAGTAAAAAAAAACAGACCCGCCATAATGTTTGTGAAACATTAGCATGTGTCCTTTGACCCGATGGGTCAAGCATGCCAATAACCAATCAAAATGCTGCATGGTAATGTCGGTAGAATCCAAAGTTTTCCGAATGGTAGTGATCATAAAAATTACATTGCAGAAGTTAAGCGATGTCGTAGCACGATGTGTTGGCATCGATTTCAATTGAAAACTGCATGATGGCTTTCGAAAGAGGTGATTTGCAATTTTTAAAAGATAAAATATGTCTTGAAAGAAGAGTTTTTACATGATTCGCGATGATAACAGTTCAAATGTATTTTACCAAATCACGCAATAAACACATTTTTTTCTTGAGTAGCGTGAACTGATCGTGAACTCCGCTTTGACCATGTTATATTGAGGTGGAATTGATTTTGAAAGAATTTTAGCCTTCAATCTAAAGACTGTGTCTATCGCAGAAAGTAGTTACTTACAAACAAAGAGGTGCTAATTTCACAAATGTGACTAGCCGCTGCGTATCGTGCGACTAGGTCTATTGTTTACAAATTATAATCTACGACTGGCAGGATGTGTGTCGGTCGGTAAATAATTATAATAACAATCGGACAATAGTCCTGGTCGGGAACGTTTCCGTGGTGGTCACGGTCGGGGCTGACCAGCATAGCGAACAAAGCTTTTGCACATCTGATATTGGCATGTCAAATATGAAATCAAGCGCCGAGGTGGGAACAAATAGCGTCGAGGTCCCAAGTAAAGCCCTGGGGAGAACCCTGACTACATGTACCACATGCTGCCCATACAATATAGAGTAAAAAGTGAGTTTATGGCATAGTGTTAAATTAATGTATCCAGATTATATAAAACATTATTTGGTATCAGACAAGCTCATAGCCTAACATGTAGGTGTGAGTGGCGCCCTCACAGGCTGAACGGCATCAGAACCCACTAACGCCTGACAGAATACTGTATGTCTCGTTGACAAGATCAATACTGTGAATTCGCAAAGTTCACGCCTTCTTGCAATGAGTTTCAATGAATATTTATTTTGGTTGTCGTGGCAACACAGCGCGGAGGGTACAACTCGCGCAACCTTGTCAGGCTACAACAGACTGTTCCTTTCCTGTGCAGACACTCACTCGTAACCAGGGAGACAAAACCATTTTTGCTTTATTGGCAAAAATTGCAGACTGTTTTCAACAATGATAAACATTCAGCGGAAACTTGCCAGCACCTTATCACATATTACCGTATGTCAACAAATCAACTCTGCCGTGAATGGTTACTGTCACTATCTGACAGTCCCGCAATTTCATTGGTACTGACAAAAAATCATTGGGGAAAGTGCAAAACTACACCATACATTTATCCATTCATGATTTCGTCATTGCCAGGGAGAAAAAGAAATCCGATACAAAGAAGTCCTCCACAGAAACGGAAAAATCAGGTATTAAAGACACTAAGAGTAAAGCGAAGACAAAGTCAGTAGATGGTGATAAAACCTCAAAGGGGAAGAAAGTGAGTGACGTCCAGCATCCTGAAGTGAGCAGTACTACTCTTTCCACTGCAGTGAGTACGAATAAAGATGTCCACGGCAAGAAGTATTTGGTTCAACCTGGTGGCAAGTGGTTAGATGAATCTGTAAGTATGTAATTATTGTGATGGTGTACGTCAATCACTCGGCTCTCTCCTCCCAGAGTGTACATGTTGAATGCATAAGTAGAATATATAATTATTTAATTTCCGTGTACATACAAAATGATGTACATGTTGACTGTCAGACTTCGCAAACTACACAACAAGTCGCTGATATTGTCTAGAAAATATTTCTCAAGCGAGATATTTGAATGATTCATACTTTTTTCAACACATTGTACTTGCTACATAAATTAATGATGTTCATTTGTTTCAGTTTGAAAATGACCCTGTTGTTAGCACTGACATCAGTTCACAGCTTGTTGAAAAATACAGAGTGATGGCAGAGAAACTATTCCACAATGATGTATCACTCTATACCGAAAGTATGTACTCATCATAAACAGTGTGTCTAATGTTTGTACAATTTATAGTAGTAATAAACTGATATTAATTGTACTAATTGCATCATGAGAGGTGTAATTTGATTGGCTCATTCATACACTATGTATACAAACGTTAACATAGGTGTCAATCCTGTGTGCTAACTTATCATGTACAGTGTTGTCTGTTTTGAAATTATGTATCATCACAAAATTATCATTCACTAAGTTTAATGTTACATGATCTTAGCATGTGCCGAAATTGTTATTTTTTACCAAATACCACTTTTGCTCCATGAAAGAGGAGAGTGTCAACAGTCCCTCAGGCCTAATTCGTCCATATGAATAAAATTAAACTAAAGATGTCTTCTGCAAATTTTACTACAGCATCGTTCCGCAGGTATAATTATTATCAAGGCTGAACCTGTAAGCTACAACAGTCACACAGGCTTTCCAAATTGGTTCATGTGTGCATCTATTTGAGATGTCCTTGATATATAGCAAATAAAATACTGTCATTTCTAATTCATGTTACAGAGAAATCTGAAGACACGAGTGGCAGCAGTGCGTGGATTCAGACTGTCATTTCGTCGGGTACGCTGGGTGATAAGATAGCTGCACTGTCCAGTATGGTACAAAACTCACCGATACACAATGCACCTAAACTCGACACTATGATTAATATGTGTAAAAAGAAAGGAAGGCGTGAGGCACTGATGGCGATGGAAAGTCTCAAAGATTTATGGATATCGGAGTTATTGCCGGATAACAGAAAACTGAGGAAATTTTCACGGGTGAGACATTTTAAATGTGATGGAATGACTTCATTTATATTCTCTTGAAAGCTGCTCCAATTTGTCGGCATGCCTCTAAAAACTGGGACTTATGTTTTGGGTTCCATCCATGCCTCCATGCCTGGTTAATTTTGTTATTGATTGTCTGTATATATTCAGAACAATCTTTACTATGCCTGTGATCAACATATTATTGAAACCCATTTTATTTGATTCTTTATTTCTCTTCACTTACTGGTATTTATTTATTAATTAATTAATTAATTAATACAGCATCCATTTGATCAGCTGTCAAAGATCACTGGTGGTAATAAAACTGCTAAAAATAAAAGGTTACTGCTGTGGTATTTTGAAGATTTCCTCAAAAAGAAGTATGAAGAATATTTAGAAGCAGTAAAGGTTTGTTTTTTTATAAGCACTACCGGTACAAATTCATGGTATTTTGCAAAGGGAAATCGTTAAACCCTATTTTAATGGCAATTTAGATTATAAAATGTGCAAGATGCATACAATTGAAGTTCATAATTCACAAACTTGTTTGGGTACTCGCAAACATCAGGGTCTGTAGTTGCCATGGGGAAAATTTTTTTTTGAAGGATTCTTCACCATTGCCAGATAGGGTCATTGTGAATAAATTATTCAAGACTTAATTTTATCTTTCTTTCCAAAAAGAAATTGTAAGTGTATGTCAAAATGATAAATGTGTTCTGTCATATCAAGATGTTATATAATAGAGTAGAGAAATTAGTGAATATTTTGCAATTGTTGAGGTTGTGCTCTCAGTGTGTTATGTGTTACTACCGGTATGTAATAATGTTGATTTCATTTCAGCTGCTATCACATGACACAGTGGCAGCGGTCAAATCAAGTGCTCTCAGTGCCATCTATGAGTTATTGGTGCAGAAACCAGAACAAGAAAAAGTAAGTGTTATCTCAGTGTAGTTATCTGTACTTGAGTTTTCTGTGACATCACTTTTGAATATCTGGCATAATAATGGCTTTCATTTGCATGTTATGCTGTTAAAGGCCCAATTCACTTGCCCCGGGCAAGTGTGAATTCAAGGTGTAACTATGCTAATGAGTGTTGTTAATCACTTGCATAGCCATGTTTACGAAAACCGGTAGTTTATTTACTAGCTGATAACACTAATCTTCGTAAACATCTATAGAGCATGGACCTGAGCTACATACGCATCCCGTAACGACTAAGCTAATAACGCAGTTATTAAGGGACGTGTTACGAAGTGATGTGGCATTGATTCATGCTTATAACAACAACAATAGTCTTCTTCTGAACTGCGGATTTACCACATCATGTCATTTGCCATCCTTGTATCGTTGAATTACGATGCCACTGCGATGAAGACGATGTACGTACGCTTAGAGTGATGTCACACTACGGTCAACAATTTAAAATATATTCGCTTCACGGCCAAGGCTGTTGGAACCGTACCGGCTATGGCCGGACCACTTCTGCGCGTCCCCCCTAGCAGACATGGTCCTTAGGCCCACGTCATCATACGCTTCGGGCCTACGGCCCTCGATAGATGGCCGGACCAACTAATTTTTTTCCTACGGCCTTGACGGCACTCACACTTTCACTCTCATAAATGCTGCTACTGATGCATGGTAATAGCAAAGAAAATAAATTTGAAACGATGCATCATTCCGTGTAATTCCCTTTCTATTGTAAAACATGGCGACACATCGAAAAGTCAAGTTAAGTTCATCGTCTGCTATGCGAGTTCACGTCTGCGATTGAACAATAACTTGACGTTGCATATTTTTATTTTTCTATGGATTATTTTTTTGCACATGGCTTCGAAATCGGTCATTTTCGAGGAGATAGTTGTTGGGTGTCCACTAACTATATCACAGTTACTAAAACCGTGACTATATACTAGTACTTCAAGTTTCTGAGACAAGCCATTTGGGACTATGCGCATACACCATGACACAAAACCGGAACAGAAAATATTGAGGCACCCCGTTAACGGCGAGTAAAATGGAAAGATACCTTTATAGCGACGAGGACACGTGAACCTCAGTAAATATAAACCTAGCAGTAGTATACAGTTGTCCGTCATTAAGATGGACAAACACGGCAGAATAAATCTCTGATTTGATGGCAACATTTTCGTTATTCCCACATCCGCGCCCTGTTTATCCACTCTGATTGGGAGTTGATTGTAGATGGGAATCAGTACGAATTACCACCTGGCGAATTCAACACGAATGCGGGGTTAGATGACAGCGGATTTCTTCCCAACTCTGGCCCTGACTTGGTAATAAAAAGGTACTTCCGAGAAAAGGAATATAATTTCTGTCTTTTGCCAACTTTGCGTTACCACGAATAAGCAAGATTCGTCTCATTAAAACAACTAGGGGTATTTCTGGCTCGTACTCTCTGTGGCAACTTTTTAAATTTGGAAACACGATTGTCATTGCCTTCGTTGAATCCACTATGTGATAATGAGAAACTCATTAGAAACTGTGTAAATGTTTGTGGAGATAAGAAGACGCATCCTGTTTCAGCGGTCCAACATCACGTGACTTTGATTGACAGCAGTTAATTATTCAAGCTTAGTAGCGCATCCCTTTCCCCAGTTCGTGTTTTTGACTTTTATCCGCCATACACTATTTATTGTCATAAATACTACGCACAGTCACTGCTGTGATATTCACAGTCACATACATCCACTTCACAGTCAGCTGGCGCACACGTGATAATAAAATAAATACAATATTTACTATATGGGGGCCGCCATCTTGAATGCAGCATAAAACTAATTAAGAGACACGTTGTGAAACGCGTTTTTCAGATTCCTACAAATAAGGACAAAAATACCGATCTTTCACGGAAATACGATCCATTGGGATAATATTAAGCCAGTTGATAACAAAATTCGGCCGAATTTGTCGTTATTGTGTGGAAAAATCCCTTAAATGTAAACACCTAATTACACGAAGAATATAGAACACTTTCCAGCTCAGCAGCCAATCAGCGACGGCCTTACAGTCAGATGACAATTTCAGTTTTAAAATATCCCAAGAAAGTGTTCTATGTTCTTTGTGTAATTAGGCGTTCGTATGCAAGGGATTTTCCACACAATTTTGTTATCGGTTGGCTTAATATAACCCCAGCAAATCGCATTTTTGTGAAAAACGCGTTTCACAACTTGTCTCTTATTTAGTTTTATGTAAATATCGTATTTATTTTATTATCACGTGTGCGCCAGCTGACTGTAATCCACTTTGACACGACAAAATCTACCTGTGAGTTCAAGAAACCATGTTTTTACCGGAGCTTGGCTGGAGCTGTTCACTACAGCGTGACAAGAAATAATCCCTATTGTTTAGAAGCATATTTATAGTATACCTAGGCCTTTAAACTTGACCAATTGGTTATAGTGTATGATCTGTTACACTGAAGTCTGTAATGTCTGTAACTCATACATTGGTTATAATTTCAAACAGCATGTTATGAATTCTGTGAGCCCATGCAGTGGTGCGAGTCATTACAATTTCTGTTTGATTCATGTGTGAACTCTTCCTGGAATGGAGAGAAGTGCCTGTTTAGCCAATCCAATTGCCTTGTTTGGATTTGAGTGATACTGATTTCAAATGAAACATTTTGTTATAAGTATACCCCACATGCTTTGTTGACTTTAGTGTATCTTTTTTGTAAGTTTGTTTTCTTTCTTGTTCTATAGTACTTACTGTCTCAGCTTGTAAATAAAGTTGGTGATCCAGATTACAAAATAGCTGCCAGGACATCACATTTACTTGGAAAACTTGGTAAGCATTAATATGTATTGCATATGCATATTTCTAATGTCATAGCGCCACCAGTGGCAGATTTTAGAATGGAGGTGATGAAACTTGATATACCGTATGTAATGCTTTTACATTCAAAACTGTCAAGGCCACTCTTTTATAAAAACATTCATGTTTTTATCACTTCCAAATATATTTAAATGTTGTATGTACCATGGTTGAATAAGTCACTTTTCATAAAATAAACACAAACAAATACTTTATATTTTTGTCAATGGTTTGGATTATAGCAAATTATAGAATAATACATAAAAAATGAAGATTTTTCATACTTTTTGAGGTTTTCGTTTCAGGCAATTCCACTCTACAGTTGTGAAATATTTAAAAAGAAAAAAAAAAGCGGTATTGCCAATTATGTAATTAGCATGAAATCTTAAAATAGACAAGCTTATTATAAATGATCAAATTTTAGAGTTTGCTATGAATTCTATACAACTGAGCTAGCATTGAATAATGAACACTGTTCATAGATATCTCGTGATAATATCCACCATGCCCTGATTGTGTCTTGATGTCATCATGATTGTGAAAATCAATTGTTGTTTTAGTGGCAGCACATCCACAGATGAAACTTGTTGTAGCGGAGGAAGTTGAGACGGTATTATACCGTCCGAATATTGGAGTCAAAGCCCAGTAAGTGACTATAATGTGTGTTTGCTATATTTTATTCAACCCTTGGGATATTTTACTATAATAGGGTATGTCTACATCGTGCGTTAAAATTTGCATATAAATTAGCGCGTAACAAAGATTGTGATAAAGGAAAGAGTGGTATAAACAAAGATCAGTGATTACTTGAAATCGATACCAGGAAGGGGGGGGGGGGGTAAAAGAAAAGTTATATAACATTTCGTTATTTAATAATTTATTAAAATACATAAGTTTGTCCAACTCCCTGTGCCTGCACTGAAGGTTGCCTGCACTGAAGCCTGCCTGCACTGAAGATTGCAGGCACTGAAGCCTGCCTGCACTGAAGATTGCAGGCACTGAAGCCTGCCTGCACTGAAGATTGCAGGCACTGAAGCCTGCCTGCACTGAAGCCTGCTTGCACTCAAGCTTGCCAGTACAGAAGCCTGCTTGCACTGAAGCTTGCCAGCACTGAAGCCTGCCTGCACAGAAGCCTGCCTGCACAGAAGCCTGCCTGCACAGAAGCCTGCCTGCACAGAAGCCTGCTTGCACTGAAGCTTGCCAGCACTGAAGCTTGCCTGCACTGAAGCCTGCTTGCACTGAAGCTTGCCAATACTGAAGCTTGCCAGCACTGAAGCTTGCCAGCATTGATGCCTGTTTACACTGAAGCTTGCCAGCATTGAAGCCTGTCTCTACACTGGAGCCTGCCTGCACTGAAGCCTGCCTCCACTGAAGCCTGCCTGCACTGAAGCCTGCCTGCACCGAAGCTTGCCTGCACCGAAGCTTGCCTGCACCGAAGCTTGCCTGCAATGAAGCCTGCCTGCACTGTAGCTTTTAATCACAAAATCAAGCATAATTTTCACTCTAGGCTGTGTGCATGCATTTTGGCAGATACTAAACTTTACTTTATGATTCTCGTTTTTCATGAACTTTACTAAGGCCAAAATATTATACAAATTGGGAATGCAAATTGAAGTGTTGGAGAGTTACATTTCACAAATCTTTTTTGTGCGCTATTATAACATTGATCATATTATTATTTCATATTTGTATATTTTATTCCAGATATTATGCAGTATGTTTTCTGAATCAGTTTGTCCTGAGCCATGATGAGCCAGAATTGGCTGCCAAACTCATCTCCATTTATTTTGCATTTTTTAATGTAAGTGAATTCCATTCTTTACAGTTACTGTGTTTGCATAGAAATCGATTATGATATATGGGGTTATCGTTATGTACTAATTAATTATGTCATTTAATTGCCACTGTACAGTGTACCATAGTATTTAATAGACTAACCACTCTGACTACATGTACCATTTTAGCTCTATTAGCAGCACTTATTACATGTATTAGGGGGTCCAAATAAAATAAAAGTTTTTTTTCTTTGAAACCTTTGAATGCCAAAATACACTTCTGTCATCTTTCATTGCTAACAAAAATATTAAAAACTGTATTTTTTTCACCCAACATGTGAACACTGACAATACTATATTAGTCACAACACAGGTGTATGTGATAGTGCGATTTCTGTATTCTAATTTGTATTTTCATGGTCGTCCCAATCGTCAATCAAATTTCATATTTGTGGTTGCCCTATGACTAAAGTGATAGTCATGAACAACTATCTTCACAGCAAGTAGCACTTTGTGTTTACCAAACAGTATGTGAAACACTACACTGGGTTTTATTTTACCTTGTTTAGCTCATACGTATATATTTAAATTTAACAATAAAATATATTGTTTCCATCAAAAAAATAGTGAAATTAACCCATTTCTGGTCAATTCAATGTAAAAGTAAATGGGGGCTGGCAGAATAAGTGTTAAATATTTTTCAGGCTTACATAACCTGTCTGTATTTCTCTCATTGATATGACAATCATCAGTTTCACTGATTTAATTTCTCTCCATAGGCTTTTGTTAAAAAGAAAGAAATTGACGGCAAAATGTTGAGTGCTCTTTTGACTGGTGTTAACCGGGCATATCCGTTTGCTAAAGGTAATCATACAAAATACAATAACAGTTGTGAAATAGTCTTAGAAGCATTTGAAAATCTATATCACATATTTTATTAGTTTTCATATGAATGATATAATCTTCCAGCCAAAATAACAATTAATCTACTGAAATCACTTGTTAAAATCAACGATAGTAGGCATTCTGCATGTCAGTTGTCAATTTTACAGCCATTGTCTTTAAAGTAGAAAAGCAACAACATCATTTTTGCGTCCATATTCCATCATGTATTTGCTACACTAGGGTGCAAATGTATTATAAAATGCTGTGGAAATAGGCATTAATAAAGACAATGACAGAGTTGATCAGTTGGTGTACATCCAATACAAACCACATATATATTAGTTATTTACATGCACCTCTAGTGGAAATGCACTTTCTCCTAAATAATGGCCTATGATATTTTTCTTCATCAAGAAGGAATTTTTTGCAGCAGTTGATAATTAAGAAATTGTTGTACTGACAATGCTGGCCTCAAAATTTGATCAGCTTTTATTTTGGCCATAGAGGGCATAGTTTAATTTGATCGCCAAGCTCTGCAGGATAAAGTGTTTTTCCATACAATCAGTTTGGAGAATGGCTTCCTATCAAATAGAGAAGATTACCTTCTGTCGATTCTTCATACTGTTCCACTCTTCAGTGTGTGTTAAAGAACCCAGATATATATTTTTTTTGATTAATTCTCTCACCACTTATAAAACAAGGTGATGGAATTTCCAAAACTGTAAATTGACTTCTAGATCAAAGTAATAAATAAAACAGTTTAGTATGGCCTGGTTCTCAAAATAATATCCTCTTGTTCCTGTTCTCTGACATGCTTTCTATTTATTATCAGTTGATGATGAGACTGTAAATGCACAAATGGATACCATATTCCGTGTAATTCACATAGCACCATTCCAGACAGGATTACAAGCTTTAATGTTGTTACACCAAGTTATGGATGCAAGGTAATGTAAAATAAGTTGTATCCTGTCTCTTACACCAGCACCTTGTAACTGAACACATTAACATGCTAATTTCAGAGCTTGTGTACATGTATATGACACAATCGGTTTACAGTACCGGTAAGTCTCAAGTTATTTTGCCGCTAACTTAAACCTTCTCGTGAATTTGACAGTACAATTGACTTTCAAAACTTGCTGGTGCCAACTAATGGCGACGCCCATTCCAGACTAATATACCAGAGGATTTACAATTCTTTGTAATGTGGAAATTAAATAGACAATTTAATTAATATATCATTTCAATACAACTTTGTTTTTCAAATTTAACAATGATATTTATCATTCTTGAAATGATGAATCATGGTCAGAATACATACCAATCACCGTCTTGAGTATGAGGCCAACTGTTTATGCAAATTCAGTTAAACACTTTGTGAGACAGTTCCCCAAATTGCTGCTGCAATACTTCTAGAAATCGCTTTCTGATTATTTTTATTTTCAGGCAGGCAATGTCAGACAGATACTACATGGCTTTGTACAAGAAACTTGCCGACTCGGAACTGAAAAACTCACCAAAGCAAGAAATGTTTTTAAATCTACTCTTCAAGTCACTGAAAGCTGACATGGTCTTGCAGAGAGTTAAAGTAAGTGATTTACCCCATATAACTGTTACAGTGTGTTAAACATTTGGATATAAATTCACTTATTTTTACAGGAGACAATGACCTATCCTACTATGGTGTGGATTATAAAATTAAACTGTTAATAAAAGTTTTGACTGAATTGAATTTGAATGAAATTTGGGTTCCATGCCATAAAGATATAAAGAATGAAATTGACAAATTTTGGATAACTTAGCAAATGGCAAAATTATCATTTGTTATGGATTACCGATAGTTTCTATGGTAACGCTGTTTCATCATAACCCCCCCTCCCTCCCTCCCAATTTAGCTCAGTGGGTTGAAATGTATTATTATAGTTATAATTTTTGTATTACAAATTTTGAGAATATTTCCACTTTTCCAAAATAATAATTTATAATAATTTAATAATATTTTATATTTAATAGGAATTCCAATTGTACATATGTACAATAGTGACAATTTAGCTCTAACTCCCTAAGAAAAGGGAAGGTTATAGTTTAGAATGTAGAAATACAGCACTCTACTACCACTCTTATTTTTGTCTCAGTGTGTGAGGACTTATGTCACTGAGTCGCTGATTTGATGTGAAGTTAATTAAAGCCAAGAGAAATTATTTATTAAACTGCAATTTCACTCCAGGTCTTTGACATGAATTACTGTTGTGCGTTTGTGACCATAATATTTTCTATGTATATTCATCTATCACTAAACCTTCCATCCACTCATGCATACTTGTATATTCTCCTTGTCTTGCAGGCATTTGTCAAACGCCTACTTCAGGTGTGCAGTTGTCAGCAGCCGTCATTTGTCTGTGCATCTTTGTTTTTAGTATCTGAGCTATTCCGATTGAAAGATGGACTCAAGGCATTATCACGAGTAGCTGATGTAAGCTTCGTTATTACTTTCAGTGTCAATCATAAATATATTATGTTGACATCACTGCTGTCAGAGGCATACTCCTCTGCTCAGTATCTTCTAAGCATGTTCTATTTTTTATTATTGTGCGAGGCACTGTTTTTACTGAAGGTTGATTCACATATATTCATGCAATCTGTTTATTGATCCAATCCAATATGGCCATTTTTCAAAATTTCATTATTTGAATGTTTCATAACATTTTGTTCACAATATCTTAACTGATTTTGAATATAAAAACTGTGTGTTGTGTTGTTTAATAGGTGTAAGCAATTTTGAATCCAGAACTATTTTCAAATCTCAGTTGATCAATTGATTTGGGGGGAAAAAGTCATTTAGATGCATCTCTCGGGTTTCATGGGTCAATGTATGCACAAATAACTGTTTCTTGGTCCCCCTATTTTGTGTCTGCAGGCATGATATTGAGATGCAGCTATGATCAAAACATGTCATATTATAGATATCCCAAGATGCATTATGGTGTTTTATGCATGCTTCTATTAGATATGTGCTTCCAATAAATCAAATACAGGAGCCATTGACGGATTTTATTAGTCCCCGTTCAGGCGCAGTCTGCAAACGGGGACTTATGTTTTGACCTCCGTGCGTGCGTCCATACCTGTATCTTAGAAATGCCTGGACCAATCACAATCAAACTTCACACATACATCATACATGATATTATACATATGTTATACATATGTACGTCAATTTGTTTCACGATCTGATTCAAGATGGCCGAATGGCGGCCATTTTTGTGCTAAAAATCATCAAAAGAAAGCATTCCCCGGCTGTTTACAGATGGATTTTTGTTCAAACCTTGTATATACGTTGGACATTATAAGACCTTGATGCACATAATTTTGTTTTACGATCTGATTCAAGATGGCCGAAACTTGGTATATACATTAGACATTATGGGACCTTGATGCAAATATTTTTGTTTTTCAGATTAGATTTAAAATGGCCGACTGGTGGCCATTTTGTTTTAATGATTGGGCTTCTGGAGCCATATCTTTTAAATGCTTTGACTGATTATATATATTTAAATTTTATATATTCGTTATACATCATGTTATATATATATATATATACAAGTATTCAAAATGGCTGATTTTGAATGTTGTTCCAGAGCAATATCTCTCAATATGGACAAGTACTTGTTTGACGATCAGATACAAATGTCAATCATTTTAATGTTAACAAATCATATTCCTGACATGGTTATATTCCAGCTATATTACTATAAACAAAACTATATATCTTAAATTTGATAACTAATGGGAACTGTGCCATGCATGGCTTGTTTAATTCATAGTATTTAGAAGATTATGGTGATGACGATGAAGAAGAGCATTTTAAGGATGAGACAGACAGTGACAACGCTGTATCTGAGGATGAACCTGAAGAAAATCCCAACCCATCAGTGTCATCCTGGGTGCATCACAAACTTGCTCAAGGTTGGTCATTATCTTTAAAGAGTTTTCGGTTTATTATTAAATCACATAATGGGTGTGCTGCGTAAACTTGAATGTTGCATTTGACATTGTTAACTCCTAAGAGCTTTCTAGACATACATACATAGTGGGTGGCCACTTTGCTAAAAAAAATGTTGAGGGACAAATAAATTAATTTGAACTATGTCATGTGCAGTTTAGCTGCAATGCTTAAGCAATATGTGGTGAGAGAGAGTGAGTGGGTGGGATAGTTGTGTATAAAATAGGAAAGGTAGGTTCTCAGCATGGACAAAACAATAGATTTTGAAATTCCAGACTGCAATAATAGTTAAGCACTGATCTGATCATCCATAGACATGCTATTTAAATTTATAAAATATCATGTGATTTAAAAAAAAGCCAATATGATGTAATGGGCTCCACTGGAGCCTGAAGTTATACCGTGCTTAATTTCAAGGTGCATCCACTGGTAAAAAATGTTTCTTTTTTCTAAATGGTGATCATTTTATAATGTACACATTGCAATATCATTTTAACAGTCATTGTAACTAGTGATTGATGGTCATATGATGATTGTCAGTCATTAGGATGTCCAGTGAAGCAACAAGCACGTTTGCTGATATTAAAATGATTTTGATTGATCTACTCATGATTGTTGTAATGGCAGGTAATAATAACATGTAGGTACACTTCTTGGATCGACTTCGCTTCAGCTGCAACTTTGAGTAACTCCGAAAAAGTTATACATGTACAACTAGAGCAGATTATAAATTCAGTTATATGGACTAGTTTGCTTCTGAATCTTTGCCTGGGATATGTTCCTTACTATTTTAATTTAACAAACTCGTATGTCGTTTGGTGAAATGCTGCAATGGTCTAGTTAATGTCTGTATATTTGTTATTTTGGGACTTGTTTATTGGATCTGTAATTCGTTAATAAAGTTATGACAATGATTTGGAAGATATCATTCAAGTATTCAGGAGTAAGCTATTTGTCCAGTTATCTTTTTTCACTTTTATTTCAAATCTCATTTTAAACTTATCACAAAGCAGGGTCAGGTGGAAAACATTTTTTTTGTGCCGTTTCAATGATATGTAACATGCACTATGTCATTTGTAGGCAAAATATTTATTTTCTTAGTTTTGCTTTGCAATGAATTAACAAATGTTCTGTTAATATTTTCCACCACTCAAGGTTCAGATGAAAAGTCTAAATATGATGCAATGAATCGTAATCCTTTATATTGTGGTGCAGAATGCAGTATTCTATGGGAGCTAAAGAAGGTACATATGTGTTTACTATGATGGCAGCCATATTGTATTTTTAATCTCTCAAAATAAATATCTGTAATCCCCCATTCGTGCATAGAATATAATTTACATATTTAGTCACATGCTTTATAGTTGGACAGAGATTCCCTGGAAATGTGCACCCTCATGTACATTGTTGCTGAGAATTTGTGTACGGGATTGGAATGTGCAGCAGTAGAGAATGACTTTTGACCTTTGGGGGTTTGGCCTCATTTATATGCATAACTGTGACTTTTGGCAAACTACGGTAGATACAGAAATGCTGCCAAATAAATAGCATTATTATACATCTAGAAGAGTCTTATTCATTGTTCTCTTCTGGACCACTGACTTCATTCATTCCAAAATTAATCTGCACTCATTTAAATGTTCAAAACATACCTTTTTGGGGGTTAACTGCATCAACATTGATGCGTTCAAGATTGTCATTCGAGTCGCATTCAAATACTTTATTTTAGCTGGAATTAATTTTTGTTGGGTGTTTTGTATGGAATTTATTTTCACTAATTTTTGATGAGTTGAATGTAAAATATAGGGGAAAAAAGGTATATCGCTGGTTTTTATTTTCACTGAATCATCCCTTCCGTGAAAATTCCAAGCGAAAATAAAGTATTTTACAGTACTTTCTTCAGTTTACATTAAATGCAGCAGTGTTATAGTGTGTGATGAAAATAGAATCCTATCATCAATTGCAAACCTGCATACTGCGAAAAAACATTTTTCATTGCTGCCTCGTGCTGTTGTCTCTCATAAAATGATTACCGGTACTACAAAGCAGGAAAAAGATGTATAACAATACTATAAAAATAGTAAATATATAAAAGCTGTTTGGACCAATAAATATAGCGTAATATTTCATCATTGTCCTAAGTAACTGATCACAATAGCTAGAAGCTTTTAAGGTAGGACCCAGGGAAATACGGAGTTTGAACATAAAGAATTCCTGGAGAGCCATACATAAAGCTACCTCCCATAAAGTATATATATTATGAAAGCTTGAATTTCGGGGAATACAACTGACCATATTGCGTGCCCAATGTTGCCGAATTGATCACGTGACACCGTTTTTAGCTAAACCCCCGAAAAATTGATAATCCCGCGCTATCTTGAAGACGCTGTGAGATATCCGTCCTAAAATGTGTGAATGAACGAAGTGTGAACTGTTTTCTAAAAGTACTTCTAGAAATTTTTATCGGGTATTATCTCTTTACCATGTGTCCATCCTATTTCCTGTGCAATTATTTAATCTTGACTGACACCTTTCAGGAGTTCTTGTTCATGCAAAAAAAAAGATGTGACTAAATCTAGAATACTTCGTTGGATCATGGCCTCAAATATTCGGTGTGTAAATTTCAAAACGCTGACGCGAACGCAGAAGATTTTAGGGCGGGACAAAGGAGTTGTCCCAGGTCGCACTACCATGTGAAGAAAAAAGCCAAAAACATGTTTGTGACACTTTTTCGCCAATAAAGTCACAATTTTGGTTCCAAGCCATTTCAAAAATTAGTAATTTAGTGCCCACTACTATATCCTAGTTAACGATATAGTCAACGATATAGTCTCATCAATAACAATCAAGCTAAAGTGGGTAAAATCGGTAAAAAATTTGTCGTGGTCTCCCGCTATACAAACTCCATGTGTCAATAGTTGAATAATCGATGTCAAATGTTGAGGGTGTCGTTTAGTTTTTATGTAGATCAATAAACAGTGCGGTCTGCTAATACTGAGAGCTTATTTACCCACAACTTGGTTAGAAGTGGTTGGGATAAGACCCGAGAGATAAGAGCAGTATGACAAAGAACATTGGGAAACGAAAGGGTTTGGCAACCGGAGACAACGAATCTGAACAACAAAGAAAAAGATGCAAGAGTAACACCTCGAGAGTTTTTGACGAAGCCCAAGAAACAGTCATAAAAGAAAATATTGGGTACTGTGGAATACTTTATTTTCACTGGAATTAATTTTCGCTGAAAAGGCTTATCGGGCATTTTGCTTAGAATTTATTATCACTGATTTTTGATGAGTTTAATGTGAAATATAGGAAAAAAAGTGTATTCGCTGGATTTTATTTTCACGGAATCATCCCTTCAGCGAAAATAGCGAAAATAAATTCCAAGCGAAAATAAAGTATTCTACAGTATTACGGGATCCGTATTTCGTATTTTACTAAATAATGTAACAAATTTAATAACATGTAGTAAATGCAACGGTAATCGCGCATCTAATCGCGAAAACTCTACCAAACTTTCATATCCAATAAATCTTGGTGATTCGCACCAACCCTGTCTGATTACGGGTTTCTGTAATCCTGTACCCGTCGAGTGTGAGCGAGGTCAGGTTTGCTTCCGCGTAATTTGCATGAACTAAAATAACATTTACGTCTCGTGTATTTATTGTTATCTCTATGAAATTTATTATTTAATAAAAAAACATCAGAGTTTGTATTTGCTTTTAAAAAAAAAGTTGATTCGAATAACCATCAGTTTTATTTGCTTTTAGAAAGGTCGATCCAGAATAAAACCAGACGCAACGTTTTTACCGGTCATTGAGAGAAACAGTTTGCATATAAAACAAAGGACAGCCCCCATTGCGTGAATCCGGTTCTGTGATTGCTTAGACGCTTGACTTGTGTCACTTCGGGGCCCAGTGAGGTGTTTCTGTGTGACAACTAGGCCTACAATAAAACAAAATAAGTCAAAATTTACAGACTGGGGCGACCGAAGAGTACAGTATGATTATTACTAGAATGAGTACAGAAATTTCTCGAATGTCTGGGTTTACGTATTACAGTACCCCACAGGGAGCTGTAATGACCTTTGTTTCCCGGAGTGCATTTTACATCGGCTAAGCTTCCATGCATTTTTTAAACCCTCGGTGTGGAATAAAACAAAGATTGTGTAAATAAATAAGAAACTAAGCTCGCAATCTCCCAACTTTAACACTTATTTGACTTTTTGAAGCGACGTATGCCTATTCACAGTTTATTTTCCCCTTGTAGACACCGCCAAAATCACAATTTCATCGCATTGATTTCCCAAAAGACAGCGTCCGGTAATACCAGTCTCACACATGTGGGACGGAGTGGTACACATTTCGGAGACATTGGTGATGTTGGCGTTGTCAACTTCCTCGTTGTCCTGCTCTGAGTCGCTGAGTCGGTTGGTTGAAATAGGAGCCCTTATCACTTTCTTTTAACAGACGTTTCTTTTCTTCGCTCATCGGTAAAGATCTTTCGTTTTTTCATAATTATGGTGCCCCGTATATAGTTTCGAATTGAATACTAGTAAATGAATGAATGCACTGTTGTTGTACCAAAGTACTAAATGCTACAGATTAACGGACATGCTGGTATAAGATTATTTGTCAACATTACCATCACCTAAATTGGCTTTTATTGACGTTAGGTTGTCACTCACGACTAGTTACACAAATGTCTCAAGTGGATGTTTACAAACACTTGGGAATTAGACACAGCTAGTTTATTTTCGCTTTTAAAAATCGATTTTTACAGAAACCATGACTGATTTTTGCTTTTTAACACATCAGGACGATGTGTATTAGTTAGAAGAAGCTTCGTGAAAGATACCTTAAGCAATAGCTTTTCAACTGGTAGCATACAAGAATGTTTAAACATATAGGCAGAATACGCTTATGCATAACAACCAGAAAATGGAACTGAAAAATTCCACAATAGAAGCAAAGGTAATGAGTTGGTAGTTTGATTATAATTCCCTGTGGTTCTGAGTTGATTCTTGTTGCCATCGACAACACATACAGAAATAAACACATGTTATTCCCTCCCAGTATTAATATTTTATAATAATGAAATTGTCACAAGAATACTGCAAAGTAAGCTGTGTCAATCATTACAATTACTATGCTGCCTCTGTGTTTTTCTATTTCGTTTCCATTTTTACCTTGTCCATATCAATGTGGATGAAGGTTAAGGTATACTGGGGGAAAATGTCTGTCCCTATTGTTTATTTGCCGAATTTTCCTTGGATATGTTGTTGTACTATTATTCTTCAGAAACTTTTTTACGATTTATGTTATATTATTCTTTGAGGGACATTGAAAATAATACAATTAGTCCAGTCAATTTACTGCTATTTTAGGCCCAACCCACAACAAATTGCAATAAAAACAAAACATGGTGGGAAATGTTGTAGTTAACCTCCTATAAGTCATACTAAAAGTCCCATAAAATCCAGGGAGTGGAAAAGGTGTAAAGTTGACCTCAAAAATCACTAAAAACGGGTATTTTTCGTAAATTTTTACAGTAATTGATATGATATTTCCATTGTTTTCAGTAAACCTTATACATTTTTTATGTAATTTTGTCGGTATTAAAGGCAACTCCAATACAAATACATGTTTGTGTTTGTCTATTATATTAACAGAGACAAATTTGGACTAAAAATGTGGATTTTTATACCAAAAAATGTGATTTTTCAGTCAAAAGACAACTATCGTTTTTCTGTAATAATTTTTCTCTCAGTATCACTTTTGTTATAATGAAATGAATGTAAATGTGAGTAAAGGAATCACAAACTTTAGTTTTTTAACATGTAAATAGAGAGATTTATTCGTGAACATGTACATAAACTGCACAAATTTCAAAACAAATTTTATTCGAAAGTAAGGTCATTTGGATCAATTTCTACTGAATTATCACAGTTGTAGCCATGACATACACCACATGCAGGAGATCATGCAAGACTATGTTTTCTACAGCTACATTTCATACTATTACAGTCTGTTTTACAGTTACATCTTATAACGTTCAACAGAGATTCTGGTGCATATGGCAAATCCGTGCATGTTGGCGTCATTTGCATATTGTGCACATTCCATCCCCAGTCTCTTGGATGCATTTGCATGTCCAAACCTCTCCATTGTTGTACTTGGTAATATACACGTAGGCTGTGGTATTTAGCAGCAGCCGAAGTTGGGGGTAATGTACGTGGCTTTACAAAAAAAACACTGGTTGATACTTTTTTGCAAAATATGCTATATCTTAGTGTATCAAGGGTATCTCCTAGCTGTGCTTTATATATGCAGACCAGCGCCTTTTCCCCAGCATATTGAATTTCATTCTTTGATGAGCCATGTTTTGTAAAAATATTAGCCTGTTGCCTAAAAAAATCACTGCTTTGAAAAGTTTTGAGTGACGCACCTTTACCAATTCCAAACAGACTAGATGTTGTGTCACATCCTAGTATAGCATGAATGAACAAAAGTTTGTCACACACAGCAGTACCTAGTGCACATTTAACTAAATTTATGTCCCATATCTTTAACTTGTTACGTGAAGTAGTTTGTTTATGTTCAGATCTAAAATAGATCTTGTGGGCATTAATATTTGCATGGTACAACAAAAGAACCAGAAGATCTGTATCTTCCCCTACTAGAACAGTGTCCATAATCTCAGCTGATGTTATTGCTGTTTGTGCTATTAATAAATCAGCATCACCTTTTGCATGATGTAGGTCACATCCAGCTAATTGCAGTTTTTCACCTAGCATGTTGATAAATCTCTGCTTGTTTTCTTTATTAGCAATAAATAATTCCTTCTTGACAGTAAGAATCATGCTCTCTGTAAATTTAACTACAGTATCAGACCATCCCCCAGTTCGTCTTTGATGAGTAGTGTCTTTTGTGGTAGGACCATCCTCATAACCATCAAAGACAACAATTGCCTTACCATATTTATGCTGTACATATCTCACATATACATCACATATTTGAGTATAAGACATACCACGCTTCCAAGGAACTCGTTGCAGTAATGAACTACCATCAAGAACAAATTGTACTGGTGCACCAACTTCAGAACTTTCTAAATCGCTAAGTTGTTTCCAGATGGCATCTGCCAACACTGGTTTGTTAGCCTGTCTCATTAGACCTGATGATTCAAAAAGAGATGGTGGACTAGTGCACAACTCATACTTGAAAAGAGATGAGCTTTCCATAGTTCCTTCTGCGACAGTAATTAATCTTTGAAACAATAGGTGGGAATCTATATTAACTGTCTCTCCATCTAATTTGATCATTTGCTTTGCATCCAAGGTTACAGCCTGGTCTTTCTTTTTGAAGACATACTCTTGGACATGTTTATTGGTCATTTGTTCTAGGATCTTTTAACCTAATTGACATGATGCATCCACATTTACATGCTTATCTGCAGTAACACCAGTGGAATTACTGCGGAGTGCATCATCTGAACTGAAGGGATTTCTTTCTTCCAGGAAGTTGAGAATAATTTTAGTGTCACGAATGTCTCTTTCCATTCTGGCCGACTGTGTCTCTTTGTGCTGTTCACTTGTGCAAAACTCTAAACCGGTCACTTCTTGCATTGCATTGTTAATGTCTGCTGTATATGGCATTGACAACAACCATACAAGCCTTTGCGTTTCCGATAAACCCCTGCCACGTGTCAATCCACCCGTAGTCTTGATACTACGCATAAAAACCTGCTCTATTACTAAATCAGATGACAGTCCAGCCCAGAAACGATCAGTACGCCGTATCACATGATGACCACTCTTGAATGCAGCAAAAACAGATGGATGCTCATTTTCTAGGTTATTCATCTGCTGAATGTATATTCTTCCACATTTAGTGTATAAATTGTGCCCGGCAGCTGCCATATATGGTAACATTGACGTGATACTTTGTAGATGAAGTGTAAAATTACCAGTACGCTCTGCCTTAATAAATTTGCACAAAATATCTAACATATCCATATATTGAAACCATAGACATGCAGTACGAGATTGTCTCAAAGATGATTTTTCTTTTTCAATTTTATCAACAAGATGTTTGAGAATATCTGAGGAGCAACATTCCTCCACTGAAACTTCCTTCTTTATCACTTTATCAAGAAGTCTTTGCAGTTCCGAAACATAATCTATTGGTTGTATTCCTGTTTGTGTACAAGTTCTTTCAATGCTGTCACTTGTCTGTTCATTATGATAATTATGTTCTTGTACATCAACAGTATCAGTACAACCTGTAACTTCTCTCTCTCCATCTTTCTCGCCATCGTCAGCATGAGAAGGTAGTGGTAAGTTGTAAGCTTTTGACATTAACAATGCATACAATGCAGACAGAACCAGAAGATGACCACGAACTGCACGCGAAACTGCTTTTCCACTGATCATATGGCTTACAGCATTATCTGCGTACACTAACTCCAAAACCTCTACAAGGCCAGATCCTTTCATTAGGTGGCCAATACAGCCAAGAAAGCTCATCTCAGTGTGAAATGGCCCAAGTCTCAATACCAATCTTCGGACATCACTTTCGGTTGGTTCATCATGCAGAATACACATGGCTTTCCACCAGAGTGGTTGGTCAAAAGTCAGAACAGGCGTTATATCATACTTCCTTGCATGTGATGCCACAAAGCACAGTGTTGAGTAAACACATGATACATCAATTGGGTTCATGTCTATCATTGGTAGAAAAACAACAGAAGACTTCCCAGGGTGATTGCTTTGGTGGATCATTTGCATAATACCTGACCAGCCTGGCCTCTCAGGCTTAAGTAACCAGGATGCTTTCCACAAAACATCAACCTCGGCTGTTAGATCTGTCATTTCCGGGCAGGGTAACTCACTGTAAACCAAGGGCCCTCTAAAACTCTCATTTGGTTGTTTATAAAAATGAATATTGATACGTCCAACAGCAGCTATTTCTTCTGAAGTAACACTTTGGTTTCTTGGGACATGAAATTCTATATTTGCACTACGTGGAGTAATTGCTGCAATTACTCCCATTCCATGGAATGTGTTCTTCCCATCAATGGTCCTTATGTTGTGGTCAACATTATCTGCGACATATTGTCCAAACTCTCCTGGAACAAAACCAGGAATACTTACACCCTTAACAAGTGCTGCACTGCGTTCATAATTTTTAACTTCTGCATATGAAGAACAAAACCTGTGCTGATGCAAAGAGTCAATCAAGAATCTAGAGCCAAAATGATGGTGCATTTGCACTGCAAGTCCTATCTGCAATGGAGAAATTATAGCTCTAGGTCTTGCAGCCTGCATAATTGCATGTCCAATAGACGCAATTTTTAAGTTCTTGTCCTTACCACTAAATATGGTATCTAACAGCAACTTGAGAGATGTAGGTAAAAATGTTAGACTTGTTTCAATGGATGACATTTCATTGCTACCTGGATACACATCATTTCTGGTGACACAGGCTTTTATGTCATTTCTCACAATCTTTGCAGCAGCAGTAACAAGTCTCAATTTTTCTATCTCTGGATCTTCTTTTTTAGGGGTGTAGTAAAAATCGTGAAGAATGTGTTAGGCTGTTTGTCGTAATGTCACGATATCCGCTCGGCCATCTTCACCAAAGCATTCTTGTATTTTCTTCTTCATGTAGAATGCGCTATATGGATCGTAATCTGATTCCTGAAGAAACTCTTCCATCTTGTTTGTTAGATCTTGTATAGTGAGTTGTGAGTTGTTGTTAAAATAGCGGACAACTTCGTCAAAGGCATGTGACCTTTCAACATCTTCTGGTCTACCAAATTTAATCTTCTTAGATGGCTCACTATCCGAACAGACAACATAGCAGCGTGGAATTCCTTTCCTTGTTCTAAAATTAACATTGCATTGATTATGATACAGGGCATCAGCAGCATGAAGATCAATTATACTAAGAAGTCTTGCATGTACTTGCCTTGCCCATTCATCATTTCTCTCTCTGCATATCTTCTCTACAGAATCACGGAAAGCAACTGTTCTAACCTGAATAAGCTCATACTTTTGTTTTCCTCCCTACATATCTATCTGAGTGGCCACAGAAAAAGCATTCACTTCTAAAGCTGAATTGTTTATCCTGCGATCGTAAAGTGGGTTGTTGAATTTCGTTATCAATGGTGCAAGACCTCCTTTTTGGGCAGCTACTATATTGTATGGCCGTGTATAGTTCTTACGACATGATTTGCCTGCCTCTACAAAAATGTCATCGCCACGTTCTGAACTTGCTCGATTAATGCCATCTGCTCCCTTTACACCTAATGTCACAATGTCACTTTCTCCTGAAACTGGCTTGCTACAAATTGCACAGCTATCCATTATTGTCCTTAAATCAGTAATTGCAATCCTGAAATATTGGAAAAGTAATATTGAATTAAAATTTCTGCTAATATTTCACCTACCAGTATAATTTGTTTGAAGGTATATTTAAGGATAAGAATTTTTCAACAATTAAACACAATTTCATTTGTAATGAGGGGTGCCAAAACTAAAAGCATTCAATTAAACTAAAAACAAAATACCTTAGCATGTGATAATAAATCCTGACTAAATAATATACCTACTTTTAACTAAATAAACTGCAGGTCTTAGTCAATAAATATTAGATTCTATCTACTGTTCGTTGAATAAACTCTGGTCTTTGAAAGCAGTTTTTACTTCTTAATACTGCCTATATTTATTATCAAAAGAGAAGCAAGTCATTAGAAAGTTTTTAAAATGCTTATATTAATAGGCCAAAAATTTCTTTTGGACTGGCCATGAGGTCGATACTATATGTTTATTTTTCTCCGAGAGGCAGACACCCACAGCAGCCTAATAGGCGTTTTGTGGGTGACTGTCTGTCCCGAGGGAATAGACATATGATATTGCCCGAATAATGGTCACTCAGTAAGTGTTGTTATTACATACCGCCGTTTGCTTTGCTCACATGGCTTGTATTCGCCGCCATTATGAATTACCGCGTGCACGCATGCGCAACATCACATCATATGTGAGAGGTATTCAGCAGAATTGGAAATGTCCCTTGGAGTGAAGTCATTATCAAGCAATAGTTCATCTAGTCGGGAGATAGCGCTATATTATCAAATAGCATTTGCCAGCGTATGAGCCAATCACTGCACATAATCTGAACATCGTATGTAATAATCTACTTTAGTGACTACAGTTCATAATGAGTTAAAACTTGTTTTATCATAATAATATGCAAAGAAACCAGTGGGTACTGTGTTTTTTTATTCACGTGCCCAGAATACTGTAATAATTAAATCCAATTACATCACCTTCGTAGTAATTCCGTGACTGGCATAAGAAAAGTTTGTTGAAATTGCAAATGTCACAGCTAAAGTCCATTTAAAAAACATTTAACTTAATGTTAATGTGAAGCAATAAGAATCATGTTTAGATACGCAGCTTTGACAGTATAATGTGCTTATTTTATGAAGTATCTATCAACTACTTTGATTTATAAGATTTAATCTCAAAAACTATTTTTTACCAAAAAATGCTTTTTTCAAGAAAATTAGAGGTCAAATTTAGACATGATCCACTCTTGGGATTTTATGGGACTTTCAGTATGTTATACAGCATGAAAAATGCTATACAACGCACTTGGTCTCATTTTTATTGCAATTTGTTGTAGGTCATGTCACATATTGACTGGACTAAATACATGTAGTATGCTCATGATGATATTATTGACTCTCATGTGCGAAGCACAAAATGGGAGTCTTTGCAGTTAGTGTGTCTGTGTGTGTGTGTGTGTGTGTGTGTGTCCGACTGTTCCACTGCTATCTCAAGAACCATACATCGGTTTTTGATGAAACTTGGTGCATAGATGCTCTGGGCCAATGCGCAGATTTGATTAGGTTTTGGTAAAAATCCATGCTCGTTAATTACCTAATTTGCATGATAATTAGCTAATTTTTAGCTGTTCTATTACTGTTCCACTGATATCTAAACAACCACTCATTGGATTTTGATGAAACTTGGTACATAGATGCTCCGAACTAATGCTAGGTTTTGATTAGTTTTGGGTAATAATCGGTGGATACTAATTACCTAATTTGCATAATGATTAGTCAATTTTCGGTTTTTCCACTGATATCTCAAGTACTAATCATCACATTTCAATGAAACTTGGTACATAGATGTCATATGACACTGCACAGACCTGATAGTTTTTATGGTAATATCAGTACATATAATTACCTAATTTGCATAATTAATTTTCAGCTTTTCTACTGATATCTAAAGTACTAATCATCACATTTCAATTAATCTAGAATTATGCAGAGACCCAATTAGTTTTTGGTAAATATTTGTGCATATTAATCACCTAATTTGCATAATTAACCAATTTCCAACTTACACACTGATATCTCAGGTACTAATCATCACATATCAATGAATGTTTATACATGGATGCTGTAGGACAATAGACAGACCTGGATAATTGTGGGTTAAAATCTGTACATATTAATTACCCAATTTGCATAATTAACCAATTTTAAGCTTTCACACTGATATCTAAAGTACTAATTTCCATTTTAATGAAACTTAGTACAAAGATGCTCTAGGACAATGTACA
Source organism: Saccoglossus kowalevskii (assembly GCF_978046115.1). Lineage (NCBI taxonomy): Eukaryota > Metazoa > Hemichordata > Enteropneusta > Harrimaniidae > Saccoglossus > Saccoglossus kowalevskii. Next base: position 18,110,613 of record NC_140642.1, read on the forward strand.
AACCTAATTAGTTTGGGGTAAAACTCTGTTCATATTATTTCCCTAATTAGCATAATAATTCATAATTTTTGGGTTCTAATCACATTTCAATTAAACTTGGTACATAGAGTTTTTGTTACATTGCGCAGACCTCATTAGTTTTACAATCAAATCTGTTCATGTTAATTTTCTGATTTGCATAATTAGTTTTCAGCTAAGTAATTTCATATTATATTTAATGTGTCTCCAATACTCTCAGCACATGGGAGTTCTTTCTAAGCTTTCTTTGATTGTAGTTGCCAGAGGGAAGACTAATTATGAAAGACATTATTTTGTCTATAACATCTAACATATTTGTCGTCACTAAATTCAATATTCAGAAAAATTGCAAAGCCTTCTCCTCTTTGAAAGGTTTTAATGTAACACTGAGCTGTGGATTAAAGGAAGTTGTCATTATGTAAAATGATATTCTATATTTTGAAGTTAGGATGATTTCATCTTCTGTTACATTTCACTGAAGTCACAGTCCCTCGTGATATCTGCGTTTTTTATTGTAGAATTAAAATATTTGACAATTAATAAAATCAAAGATGTGGTATTTTGGCATTACTGGTAATTTATCGTAAATAGTCTTAGTCTGCAGTACTAGAGATAGCTGAGACTTTTGTTCGGTTCAATGAGCATAAATAATAGCCTGTGATTTACACACTCGGTTCATTGTAAATGGCATAACAGAGAATTCCATTAAAGTGAACTGAATTATTGATAATTCAACAAAGCTCTTTTCAATATTTTACAGTGCACAAAACTAATGTTCTCTGTAACTGTTATCAGAGGATGCCGCAACAACTGTGTCGCCTCGTGCTTGTTACTGCTAAAGTATGTAACCTGTATGCTAGCGTTACTGCTATAGTTTGTAACCTGTATGCTAGCGTTACTGCTATAGATTGTAACCTGTATGCTAGCGTTACCGCTAAAGTATGTAACCTGTATGCTAGCGTTACTGCTATAGTTTGTAACCTGTATGCTAGCGTTACTGCTATAGATTGTAACCTGTATGCTAGCGTTACCGCTAAAGTATGTAACATGTATGCTAGCGTTACTGCTACAGTATGTAGCCTGTATGCTAGCGTTATGCTACAGTATGTAACTTGTATGCTAGCGTTATGCTATAGTATGTAACTTGTATGCTAGCGTTACTGCTACAGTATGTAACCTGTATGCTAGCATTACTGCTAAAGTATGTAACATGTATGCTACCATTACTGCTATAGATTGTAACCTGTATGCTAGCATTACTGCTAAAGTATGTAACATGTATGCTAGCGTTACTGCTAAAGTATGTAACATGTATGCTAGCATTACTGCTACAGTATGTAATGTGTATCCTAGTGTTATGCTACAGTATGTAACCTGTATGCTAGCATTACTGCTACAGTATGTAACCTGTATGCTAGCATTACTGCTACAGATTGTAACCTGTATGCTTCATTACTGCTACAGATTGTAACCTGTATGCGTCATTACTGCTACAGATTGTAACCTGTATGCTTCATTACTGCTATAGATTGTAACTTGTATGCTTCATTACTGCTATAGATTGTAACTTGTATGCTAGCATTACTGCTACAGATTGTAACCTGTATGCTAGCATTACTGCTACAGATTGTAACCTGTATGCTCGCGTTACTGCTACAGTATGTAACCTGTATGCTAGCATTACTGCTATAGATTGTAACCTGTATGCTAGCGTTACTGCTATAGATTGTAACCTGTATGCTAGCGTTACTGCTATAGATTGTAACCTATATGCTAGTGTTACTGCAACAGTATGTAACCTGTATGCTAGCGTTACTGCTACAGTATGTAACCTGTATGCTAGCGTTACTGCTACAGTATATAACCTGTATGCTAGCGTTACTGCTACAGTATGTAACCTGTATGCTAGCGTTACTGCTACAGTATGTAACCTGTATGCTAGCGTTACTGCTACAGTATGTAACCTGTATGCTAGCGTTACTGCTATAGTATGTTACCTGTATGTTAGTGTTACTGCTATAGTATGTTACCTGTATGTTAGCGTTACTGCCATAGTATGTTACCTGTATGTTAGCGTTACTGCTATAGTATGTTACCTGTATGTTAGCGTTACTGCTATAGTATGTTACCTGTATGTTAGCGTTACTGCTACAGATTGTAACCTGTATGCTAGCGTTACTGCTAAAGTATGTAGCCTGTATGCTAGCATTATGCTACAGTATGTAACTTGTATGCTAGCGTTACTGCTACAGATTGTAACCTGTATGCTAGCGTTACTGCTACAGTATGTAACCTGTATGCTAGCATTACTGCTACAGTTTGTAACCTGTATGCTAGCGTTACTGCTACAGTATGTAACTTGTATGCTAGCGTTACTGCTACAGTATGTAACCTGTATGCTAGCGTTACTGCTACAGTATGTAACCTGTATGCTAGCATTACTGCTAAAGTGTGTAACATGTATGCTAGCGTTATGCTACAGTATTTAACATGTATGCTACCATTACTGCTATAGATTGTAACCTGTATGCTAGCGTTACTGCTACAGTATGTAACCTGTATGCTAGCGTTACTGCTACAGTATGTAACCTGTATGCTAGCGTTACTGCTACAGTATGTAACCTGTATGCTAGCGTTACTGCTACAGTATGTAACCTGTATGCTAGCATTACTGCTACAGTATGTAACCTGTATGCTAGCATTACTGCTACAAATTGTAACCTGTATGCTTCATTACTGCTACAGATTGTAACATCTATGCTAGCGTTACTGCTACAGTATGTAACCTGTATGCTAGTGTTACTGCTACAGTATGTAACCTGTATGCTCGCGTTACTGCTATAGATTGTAACCTGTATGCTCGCGTTACTGCTATAGATTGTAACCTGTATGCTCGCGTTACTGCTATAGATTGTAACCTGTATGCTCGCATTATTGCTATAGATTGTAACCTGTATGCTAGCATTACTGCTATATATTGTAACCTGTATGCTAACATTACTGCTATAGATTGTAACCTGTATGCCAGCGTTACTGCTAAAGTATGTAACCTGTATGCTAGCATTACTGCTATAGATTGTAACCTGTATGCTAGCGTTACTGCTACAGATTGTAACCTGTATGCTAGCGTTACTGCTACAGATTGTAACCTGTATGCTAGCGTTACTGCTACAGATTGTAACCTGTATGCTAGCGTTATGCTACAGTATGTAATCTGTATGCTAGCGTTATGCTACAGTATGTAATCTGTATGCTAGCGTTATGCTACAGTATGTAATCTGTATGCTAGTATTACTGCTACAGATTGTAACCTGTATGCTTCATTACTGCTACAGATTGTAACCTGTATGCTTCATTACTGCTATAGATTGTAACCTGTATGCTAGCGTTACTGCTATAGATTGTAACCTGTATGCTAGCATTACTGCTACACATTGTAACTTGTATGCTAGCATTACTGCTACACATTGTAACCTGTATGCTAGCGTTACTGCTACAGATTGTAACCTGTATGCTAGCGTTACTGCTACAGTATGTAACCTGTATGCTAGCGTTACTGCTACAGTATGTAACCTGTATGCTAGCGTTACTGCTACAGTATGTAACCTGTATGCTAGTGTTACTGCTATAGTATGTTACCTGTATGTTAGCGTTACTGCTACAGTATGTAACCTGTATGCTAGTGTTACTGCTATAGTATGTTACCTGTATGTTAGCGTTACTGCTATAGTATGTTACCTGTATGTTAGCGTTACTGCTATAGTATGTTACCTGTATGCTAGCGTTACTGCTATAGTATGTTACCTGTATGCTAGCATTACTGCTATAGTATGTTACCTGTATGCTAGTGTTACTGCTAAAGTATGTAACATGTATGCTAGCGTTACTGCTACAGTATGTAACCTGTATGCTAGCGTTACTGCTACAGTATGTAACCTGTATGCTAGCGTTACTGCTACAGTACAGTACAGTTCTCGCGGAAGCTTTGGCTTTTGTGGCATCATTGTCGCCTACGCATGGCTTCATTGTCGCCTCAGCATCGCATCATTGTGGCATCAGCTTCGCGTCATTGAAAATTGAAGCTGTGTTCGCCTCGCTATTTTGTGGCATCATCGTGGCCTCAGCTTCGCAGTCTCATGGCATCAACATGGCATCAGCTACAACTTATTGTGACATGAGTATGACCTCATTATTTGCACGCAGAAGGGCAGTAGACAAAAACATGTACAGAAGTTCGATATGTAATCGATTTGAAATTCAAGGCGAATAAAATAATATGATCAAGAGTATTTATGACATTTTAAAAAGATATCTTGTTTAATTATTTTAGTGTTGCGAGTATTGGGCACCAAAAACTTTGCGAAGTACATTACAATCGGCAAGGTGACGAGTTTCATATTGACTGGAAGGAAAATCGTGATAAATTCAAATCACACGATGCAATCGTCGTTCTGATACAACACAATTTGCTGTATACGAAGTGAAACTGTTCTTGTTATAAAATTTACCTTTTTTCGCTCATTTTATTTGCTGCTAGAAAAGAAGATTCAGATTCCTCATTTCGGTGGTATTTTTCTGTGTTTCGTTTAGTTTTAGCCGAGTCCTACCCCATGCCCGGACTACTAAAACATGCAACACACACGTACGCCGCCTAGTGCGTCGGCGTCGTCGCCAGTCATCTTGATACAAAGTTCCAAAACAAGTGCGTACATTTCCAACATATGATTGGATGGTTGTGGTGGCGTCTGTCTGGTAAAATTTGACAACCAATTCTCAAAATTGAGTCACGATCTATACGTACTTTAAAAGTATTCTCACAAACATATTTTCGAATGAAAACGAGCCACATGCCCTGTAAAAAATCGAATAGCACTTGACATGCAGAAATAATTTATTGGGCTTCAGAAAAAAAAACGTGTCCATTTAGTGTGGCGTAAATATTTGGTCACCAGCCGATGAACAATTTGAAAATCATGATTCACACGGAAGTCCTTCGATACTGAAAATCATCGACCCCAGTCTGGTTTACATTATTTCCCAACTTGCAAAACTGATTTGTATCTCAGCCCTGTTTTTTTTCTTTTTCTTTTTTTTGAACTGAGGTAAAATCCCATCCGTTTGTCAAAATATACCGATGTTTTCCAGTGAATAATTTACGAAGCCCTGTCACAGCACAAAAAAAAAATTTGTGAATCGACGATGGAGATTGGATGGTACGACGACCCTTCAATTTGCGTTAAATATGTTTTGTTACAACATCATTGATTGGCTGAGAGTCACCTGATCGGAGCACGACCTGGGTCACAGAACCATATTAGTCCGTATTATCAACAGGACTTTGCGAGAAAACCACACCCACATTTTCAACCATTTTAGCGCGGAAGTTGCCAACAAATGTCGAAAACTCGTGAATTTTATAAATTCGAATAAAATAAAGCTAGCGATTCGTAAGACTGGTTAATAATATATCCCCCGATGCTCTTCGATTTTTTTATTTCAAGGTGAGAAATGGATACTAGTAGTTGAAGTTCCATCGATTTCAAGGCGACTATTTAACCGCGACAACTCTACGCTCTGTTGTAGTTTCGCGAGGTAAAACAAAAATACAATAAATAGTACTTGTTTAATTATTTGGTTTTACAGCCCGAAAATTACGGGACATGATCCCCATGAATTGCGATAAATAAATGCTGATTGTGTTGAATGACGGACGTCGGGACCGTTTGGAGAAACAAATTACGGTCGGTAGACATTTCAAACAAATGAAATTATTAACGAAAGACGAGATTTTTCTAGGTATTTACGATCATACGGTCATACCAAATATATACAAAATTGACAAATACACAAAGAGGTGTAATAGTAGGTCATTTTTATTTTAGCCTTAGAAATATTTTCTTTCACTCAGTCCACGTCCATGCGTGGGAATTCTATTTAGCTTCATGGTCCTTCGGCTGGTCTTCTGCTTGGGGGGAAACAACAATAATTATACAAATCGTAAACTCAACACAATCAGGAAAAAAAAACCCAGACAACCATGTTGTACTTCTGTTGAATACATTTTGTAGCAGTGCGTCACGTCGGAATATTGTCTAAAATAAAATATTCAATCCCAGCCAAATCTAGGTCAAAGGGTCAGATTGCGTGCATACAATTATAGATAATTAAAACAAAAAGTATTTGAACTTTTGACGGTTGTTCAACATCTATGCACGGTTACTAAACTAGTAACCGTGATCACCGTCCCTCAACACCCGGTGCCGTGATCTATGAAAACCAGAAAATTTTTAGTAGTCCGAATTGTTGCACGGTCGAAAATAAAACGGAAATTGACCGGTCAAAAGCGGAAGCGGTCAAGAGGTTTGGGGGAAATGAGTACAGTACTTCTTTGTTTGATGAAGCGATGCTGATGCCACATTGTCGCCATAATGAGGCCACAACGAAGCAAAGCGATAACCGCCTAACTTTTTAATGTCGCGACATTGAAGCGATGCTGAAGCCATAACAATGCCATAATGATGCGATGCTGAAGCGAAGGTGAAGCTGAAGTGAAGCCAAAGCTTCCGCGAGAACTGTACTGTATGTAACCTGTATGCTAGCGTTATGCTACAGTATGTAACTTGTATGCTCGCGTTACTGCTACAGTATGTAACCTGTATGCTAGCGTTACTGCTACAGTATGTAACATGTATGCTAGCGTTACTGCTACAGTATGTAACATGTATGCTAGCGTTACTGCTACAGTATGTAACCTGTATGCTAGCGTTACTGCTACAGTATGTAACCTGTATGCTAGTGTTGCTGCTATAGTATGTTACCTGTATGCTAGTGTTACTGCTATAGTATGTTACCTGTATGTTAGCGTTACTGCTATAGTATGTTACCTGTATGTTAGCGTTACTGCTATAGTATGTTACCTGTATGCTAGCGTTACTGCTATAGTATGTTACCTGTATGCTAGCGTTACTGCTATAGTATGTTACCTGTATGCTAGCATTACTGCTATAGTATGTTACCTGTATGTTAGCGTTACTGCTACAGATTGTAACCTGTATGCTAGTGTTACTGCTACAGTATGTAACATGTATGCTAGCGTTACTGCTACAGTATGTAACCTGTATGCTAGCGTTACTGCTACAGTATGTAACCTGTATGCTAGTGTTGCTGCTATAGTATGTTACCTGTATGCTAGTGTTACTGCTATAGTATGTTACCTGTATGTTAGCGTTACTGCTATAGTATGTTACCTGTATGTTAGCGTTACTGCTATAGTATGTTACCTGTATGCTAGCGTTACTGCTATAGTATGTTACCTGTATGCTAGCGTTACTGCTATAGTATGTTACCTGTATGCTAGCATTACTGCTATAGTATGTTACCTGTATGTTAGCGTTACTGCTACAGATTGTAACCTGTATGCTAGCGTTACTGCTACAGTATGTAGCCTGTATGCTAGCGTTACTGCTACAGTATGTAGTCTGTATGCTAGCATTACTGCTACAGTATGTAGCCTGTATGCTAGCATTACTGATACAGTATGTTATTTTTATGCTACTCTTTGCAGCACCTTTCATCTACCTTCTTGTTATTTTTGTGAGAACACTGAATATTAATAGATATCTTCTGGGAACAATCTGTTACTACCTGTGACAATATGGTCGTATGTACCAAACGTATTATTGGATTAGCTTTTTACCAGCGACTGTCAGTCACATCAATCAGTGTTTGCTCTTCTGACAGACTGCTTTGTTCGCCATGTGCTTGCTACAATTTATTCCTCACCAAAATTGGTAGCTTTCCTTCATATATTTTTAAGGTCGAAAGAAGCCTCCTCATAATGAAAATATTATAAATTTATTTATTTTAGTGGATAGTGTCAGTATTATAATGATTTTACCTATGGCAGAGTTATTATGCCATATCTCAAATTGTAGGTGGGTCACATATATATCATATATTGTAAATGGTGGGATACTTTTTATTGCCCTGAATCTTTTTTAAAAAACAAGGTTTTGAAAAGTGTAAATTTATACAATTATTCTTTAACATTGTGTTCTATGGAATAGTTCAAAAATAGTTATATCAATAATCAATATGAGTAAGCTACCTTAATGATATTACTTTCAGCATAGAAAATAATATAGAAATCTACTATATTCAGAAGTACTGCCATAGTAGAGGGGTTAACGCTTTGGCGAATTCACAAAGTCTTTGTTTCCATGAAAAAGTTTGGGTACCCTCATATTCTATTGACGCTTTGTCATTTCATGATGATACATTTCTCCCAGCAAAAGTATTGAGAATTTTTAGTGGTTTTAAAAATGTTGTTTTTTCATACTAGACAATTAGCCGTGTACGTTTCTTGTGTCATCCTGGTGTATGTTAGGTGTTGGTACCAGTATAATAACAGTGAGATAACTGATGAACTCTTCCCATCAATGCTAATAAAACAAATTTTGGCATGATACATGTTGCTACATTACGTGTTATACTCGTATATAAAGGGCATGATTTCATGTTGACGTTGTTCAGCAATCTCTGTGGTTATGTATATTTTTTGTCATTTTCTCAGAAAGTAGATTTTTTTCAATGATATTTCTGGCTAGCTATCGGAAAATTTATCATTTACTTTTTTCAAGTGTGACACCTGTACACCAAAAAGAAGCAGTGTGTTTTATTTGCCAATTTATTGGGTATTTCTCTAATTTCATATACTGATTCCTGTTGTCTACCTATTTCACTGACATGAATATAATGTCATGTGTGATATATTTTGTCAATGTTTTAAGGCTATGATTACATGTAAATAGATTGGATTACATTTTAATCAAAATACTCGCACTTTAGTGATTATTGCACATTCAAGATGGTAAAAGTTGCTGGAATTAATTTTCTTGTTTGACAAAAGTATTTGTAATTATTTTTTGAGGGGTAATGTATTGATCTACCTGAAGGTGTGAATGTTATAAACATGTTTTATAAGAAAGAGAATTTTCTGCTCACTGCTTACAGAAAAATTGTACAGTATGTTACGAACCACCTAACAGCCTGTTTTTTAAAACTATTTGCTTGCCACAAGAAATTCACAAATTGATTTTATATACTTCATATTGTCTATATTTTAATCTCAGGTTTATCTTTTCGTTATTACAGCTTGCCGGACACTACCATCCATCTGTATCACATTTTGCTAACACATTATTAAATGATCAGTATGTGCGATACACTGGCAACCCTCTGCAGGATTTCACACTTATTCGATTCCTCGATAGGTTTGTTTACAGAAATCCCAAGAAGACTATAACTGGTAAATCTATGTTTCTTCTCTGCTATTGATAAGAGCCATTGCTCGAAACGTCTAGCTATTTTTAAAAGTTTAACGTACACCAAATATTATATACATACTACCATATATATCATATTTTTGGTGCAGTTTTATAATACTATAATACTATTTTCGCTTGGAATTTATTTTCGCTATTTTTGCTGAAAGGATGATTCCGTGAAAATAAAATCCAGCGAATATACTTTTTTTCCTATATTTCACATTCAACTCGTCAAAAATCAGTGAAAATAAATTCCATACAAAACACCCAAAATGCCTTTTCAGCGAAAATTAATTCCAGCTAAAATAAAGTATTTCACAGTAGTTATGTTTCATGGATGGGGGTGGGATTGGATATTGTGTAGCAATGGACATTCTCCTAGAGTTCTTACAAGTCACAATTGCATGAAACATTGTCCTGGCAAATGCTTTTATTAAATGCCATAATTTCTCCCACTTAAATTTTGTCACAGCACATTTTTATGAATTTTTGTGATAAGTTTTTTTTTCTTCAATTTTTGAAGATGTTATTGAGGTGTAGATGTTTTGTGATGTGGGTTTTTTTTTCTTTGTGATACATTACAAAAGTAGACGTGGTGCTCGAAGTGTTCAGTCATCAGATTGCTAACATTTCTAGCAGCAAAATCTAAAAAATGTGCCTATACCTATTTTTAGAGTAACTATGACAACCAATCCCCTTCTTTGTTTTGTCCCACATTTTTGCGATTACCACTAATATCTCAAGAACTACTCATTGGATTTCAATGAACCTTAGTACATGCAGATGTTATAATGGGATTATATAATGCTCAGGCCAGATTAGTTTTGGGTTGAAATCCTTATATCGGCTGTCCCAATGATATCTCGTAAGCCACACAAAACAGATTTCAATATATATAAAACCTGGTGCATAGGTACTCAGGAGATAGGTTTTCTACTGACCTGATTACTTTAAGTACTAAAATCTGTGCATATTAATTACCAAATTTCTCTGATTTTGATGAATATTTTTGGTAAAAAATGATATTTTTGACTTGTTGAAAACCGCAAGTTGGATTGCTTTGATATTATACTTACCGTATATGTACTACAGGCAGATCACTCTCAGATTCGTTCATTTTATAATATATTCAATTCTCTAATTTTGATGATTATTTTTTGTCATTTTTGGTAAAAAGTGATATTTTTGACTTCTTGTTCATTTTGTGTTTTTTTTTTTTTTTGAATTCTCTAATTAAAATGTGCATTGCTAACAGCGAAGCTACCCCAGCCGTGAGGCTGATTGTTCCAGTATATTGCAGATGAGATATGTGAGAACAAATGTTATTCAATTAATCACATGGTTATATTTTATTTTATTTTATAATTATTATTTTATAGAGAGGGTATCCGTAATGCAACCAAAATCAAAGTCTTACCAGCCATCTGGTGTCAGATCATTGCTTGTTAACAGTGAGGAGTTTATGCAAAAGGCAGAATCTGAGGTACCTTTGGATGAAGTCTTCTTTCACAGGTAATAATTTTATCACTCTGACAGGTATATTTGTTTTATCCTTGCTAGTATTGTAAATTAAGGACAAAATTGGATTTTGTTGTTATTGTTGTCCCTGTCCGTAACTTTATTTTTGTTTACTTCAACATAATTATTTTTCAACGGTTATAAACTTATCAATTAGTATAAATATTGGTGTTAAAAGTTGAAAGTCTTAAGTCTTAGTTTGCATATTTGTGGTTATATCTATGAGAATATAAATTGTATTTTTTGTACACATATAAAGGCATATTTGTTTTATTTGTTACACTAATATGAATGATAGACATGTCTTTGTTACTGTTTTTTTGAATAATTATGCATAATATACTGAGTTAGTCTAACTGATAAACTGAAATTGTGTAACGCAGATGCAAGTTGATTGGCGTCATTCCAAGATAGCGGTATTTTCGACTTCTTGTTGAAAACAGCAAGTTCGATTGCTTTGATACTATACATATAGGTACTTTGGGTAGACCTCGCTCACATTTGTTCGTTTCTAACAATATCTTCAGTTCTTTAATTGAAATGTGCATTGCTTATAGCTGAGCTATCTCAGCCGAGAGGCTGCTTGTTGTATTCTTGGTTTGTCAAATCAAAGGGCACAATGAAAACAGATCTGTGCTACCAAAGGAATTGAATGATGTAAAATAATTCACCACAATAAGATAAAAATATGAAACAGAAAGCTGTCATTTAACACTTTTATTCTTTAGAAGCACAGATTTTTGTTGCATGCTAGAGTATTGATTCAAATTACATCATTATTGCCTCATGAATATTCATTAGCTGTCTGATAAAACTAACAAATATACTCGAAAAGTAGAATAGCGACGGATGTATTTACAAAAATTGTAACCTTGAAATATTTTTGGATTGAATTCTGGCATTCAAAACAAATCTCAAAAAGCAGCAGCAAAAAAACACAGATGAGGTTGAAAACCTTTATTTTGGTCTGTGCACTTTGTCGAGCGGAGCTTATCATATGAGTGATTGTCCGTCGTCGTTCGTATCAATGTTTTACTTTTTCGACTTCTTCTGGAAAACTACAAGCCTGAATACTTTGATACTTGGTGTATATGTACCTTGGGTAGACCTCTCTCAGATTTGTTCATTTTGTTATGATATCTTTAATTCTCTAATATTGGTGAATATTTTTGTCATTTTTGATAAAAAGTGATATTTTTGACTTCTTGTTGAAAACCGCAAGTCCAATTGCTTTTATATTACATATATAGGTACTACATGTGGACCTCTTTCAGATTTGTTAATTCCGTGGTGATATCTTCAATTATCTAATTTTGATGATTATTTTTGTCATTTTTGGTGAAAAGTGATATTTTTGAATTCTTGTTGAAAACAGCACGTCCCATTGCTTTGATACTATACATATTGTTCATTTTCTAATGACATCTTCTGTTCTTTTATTGAAATATGCATTGCTAACAGCGGAGCTATCTCAGCCGACTGGCTGCTTGTTTTACGTAATCTACTTAACCTTATTTTCTTCACAAATTCATAAAATAGCCCAAATTTTTTGAGTAAAAACAGAAAAATTACCAAAATTAGGGTTCTTTTCCAGAAATATGGACGAATATAAGAAAAAGGTGCAGAAAAATTTGGTTGAGAAAATCTGGTGGCAAAAAGGTTAATCGTGATTAATAATATGCATAGTTGTTTGAAAAATACCGGTACTCACTGTTCATGGGCATGCTACAAATACTGGCAAATATTTTCTTCTAAATACTTAAAAATACAGAATTATGTCAAATAAATCACTAGAATGGTATATACATGCTGCATGAAGCTCCCAGTCTCTTTCGAAATATTCCTAGCTTCAATACTATAATCGTCAGATTCAAAATCAAAACTCACAACTTTCGCTCACCAATAATTTGTGAAGTTGATAAAATATTAAATTAAATATAAAATCTTTCTACTGTAGATGAATAATAATACTTTAAAGTGGTCTATTTCTAATTGTATTTTATAAGCTCACAGATGTTATGTTAGATGTTTTAAACAGATGTTTATGATTTAGCGCATAAATCACTAGATGTTCAAAGGGCAGCGAGAAAAGCGTGATCTCTTAACCCGCTTATCAGGCAGCTCTTTCTACAAAGGCCGAATGCTGCAACCTTTATACTATTGTTGTCGGTTACTAGAAATACTTGTAATTTGTTTTCAGATACATCCTGTTCGTTATGTAAAGATTCTACTTCTCCGAATGATTTGAATAAATTTAGAGTCTGGATCGTTTTGTGCTCTGCATATTGTCTGACATCTTCCCTCACGTATTACTGACAGTGTTTCTAAATATTTCTCACAGAGAAGGCATAAGCAAACCCTTTTTAGAATTGTTAGGGGGGTTCATGTCATCATTGGTATCCTTTAACTTTGCTGTAATTAATAAGTTATGTTGGAGTATGATTAGTATCACGCATATTATTAAATCAGTGCTTTCATCTACATAAATAGTGTTATTGATAATAATAAATCTTTTTGACACCATCCTTTTAGTGCAATATTTTGCCTATTTTAAGTATTTTCACAAAACAAATTTGATAATTTTGGGCCTTATAGAAACAATTTTGTAATGGCTACTTAGGCCTTATCAAAATTTTGAAAGAAATATGAAAATATTTAGATGTTTTTGTGTGAAAAGTTACTTTATTAATCAAAGGATTTGCTTAAAACTTTCACCAATCCAAACAATTGTTTTTGCTTTTTTACACCACTGTTGTATGTACTAAACTAGAATGCATTTCTGTGATTGTGTAATATCTCACTATAACACCAGAAATCATTAGAATTGTGTTTTTTATTATTTCACAATGTTATGGCCAGTCAGCTGATTATATTAGAATTATGCTAGTATCTCAGTGGCGGCAACACAGGGGGGTAGGGCAGATCAATCAAGATGAAACCTTTTGTGTCAGCAAAATTTGCCTCTCAAACTGCAGGAAATAGCGTTTCAGAGGGTCTAGATTTAATAATTGTTAAAGGAAGCATGCCCTCGGACCCCCTCGTAGTAGGGTTTCCCTTTGGCGCTAGGTTGGTGAGCAGATCTCGTCCCTCCATGTAAAATTTCTGGCAATCAGGCAACAAAATAGTTTGGTTATATGGTTGGATCAATATAGCCATTGATTGGCTGAAATTTTCTGTAATGTTGTATCTGAACATATATCATACATGATTTGAATTATATTGCTTTTCTGAAAAGTATATTTGGTATTGTCGACACTGCAGTCTGGATTGGGGATACAATTCATACAGGCTTACCATGTTTTGTTGTAAATATCAAACCTTTTGATATCGAGCTGCATTTCTATGTTCTGTGTTACTAGACTGGATTTTTAATTTTACTGTATGATGTAGAATCTGTGTAAGGTTGTATTTATCAACAGATTGTCACAGAGTTCACCATCTGTATTAAAAGTCAAAGATCACAAGACCTGATTTATTAAAATCATTTTGTAGTAAACTTAAACACATCTGTGAATCTGGGGATAAATGTGAATAAACATCAAATTACAGCAGCACTGGTGCATTTTGCATCCACGTTATTTTATTTATTTTAACTTATAAAACTAGACACAGTGGTATCTGAACATCCAGGGATGAATATTATGTTTGTATCTCTTTGACAAAAACCATTGATTAACATCTGTAATCTTTACTAAATCATTCAAGGTATTTCAGTAAAAAAGAGGAGAAAAAGAAGGTTGTTGTCAAGGGCGACATAGAAGATGAAGATAGTGATGCATCTAGTGTAGAAGATGAGGAATTTGATGAATATCTTGGTAAGTATTATTTAAAAATATGAGTCTTTGTGGAATTGGTAAAAAAAGTTGTTTTTCCGACTTGCTTTATGTGACAGGTTCAAATATTCACCTCAAATCTGACACTGAGGGCACTGTTTATGACATAAGGGAACAACCCTTTTGATTGATGGTCTGGATGGATTATATCAACAAGTGCATTGAGCAGAAGGTTAAAGGTTCTAGACTGTTTTTAAGCTTTGAATTATTAAACAGTGCAGTATTCATAATGACTTCATATTCTGGGAAAACGCCCTCTGTCTGTCTTAAACATAGTATCAATGAATTTAATTTTCAGTTAAAATTTTATAGAATTGTTTCAGATCTTGCAATTTTGTATTCTGTTAACTAATAATTAAAAATGTGTTTTGTGGATGTTTTTCTTCTGACACCTCACTCGGTGTGTGCATGCCGATTTGTATGAGAACATAAGGGAAAGAACTAACAAGATTTATGCATTTCGATAATAATTCTATTTTCAGATGAGCTTGAAACAGGAGAGATTGGTGTGGATAAAAATGTTGATTTCGCAAGGTAAATATAATATCCATGAAGAAACTCTTGATTGTCTGCTTTTCACCCCACCCACACATCTTGCCAGCCAAGAACTGTTTATTTAGCAGCAGCAATTGTTCTATTTCATATTACTTTAAAATTGTAAATACAATATTTAAGTTCCTTTCTTGTAGAAACTTGTCCATATTCATTCTTGCTTTTTTGAATGGTAGCCAGAAATAACGCAAAAGATTGTTTGATTTTGGTGATGATATATATTTTTATTGGCAGATTTATATCAAACTACTTGTATTTATTTTATTAGTATTGCATTCACTTGCGTAAATGACGGAGGTGTGTCTGTAGTTAAAATATTTCAGGTTTTACCCTTTTTACCATCAGACATTCTCACCCAAATTTGTCTGCACTTTTTCTTATATTCTTCAATATTTCTGGAAAAGAACCCTAATTTTGTCAATTTTTAAGTTTTTACTCAAAAAATTTGGCTATTTTTGCCCCAATCTTCTGAAGGAAAATTCAGACTATAAACAGGATTATTTTGTGAATTTGTGATGAAAAGGTTCTGCATAAAATACATGCAATTATTACACATCTGTCATCATAAGTTACATACAGCGTGCCGTAATTTTGCTCTATTGCACTGGGTATTTTCATCGTACCATTTTAGGAATCGCGAATTCCAAATATGAAATGATTATGCACATAATAATAAAAAACAAACATGGCTGCCCCAGGGTTTGACCGGATCACACACAAAGAAGTTTGCTAATCTGTTCTAAACATTTTGGATTTCGGCATTTTCATGATGTATTCCTGAGAGAAAAAGATGTATAATAATAAGGTTATTATGAGGATGCTGCAAAATATGCACTCAGACAGTACGCGTGTGCATCGATACTCCCGATGTCCTCTCTTTGTGCATACGTTGCAGTATCCTCGTAATACCCTCAGATTAGTTTATATGCGCTTCTATTAGAAATATGCTTTTTTATTACTCATCTACAATCTTAATATTTGATGGGATATATACATGTATTAGTCAGCGGATGATACTTCACACATTTGAAAAGTTGAAAAGTAACGATATGTGATGGTTCTGACAAGTATGAAAAAGTATATGAACATCAGTACTTGATAAAGAAATAAAATATTTTCTAATTTATAGTGAGTTTAGTCGAAGTAAAGGAAAGAAGAAACAGAAGAAAGCTGCTGATGATGACGACGGTGATTCAAGTGATTTTGATGATGAAGATGATGCAGACATCGATGATGATAGTGATTTTGATTTAGATGAAGAATTCAAACTTGATGATGATGATGAATTGGATGAAGAAAACTTTGGCGGTGGAGAAAAAGAAGATTTTGATGGTGAGTATTGTTTGTTTCACTTGCTCATTGGACCATTGCTGTTGATTTAGAAATGGATGTTGTTGAATTAAATATGTACCCTTGATGTATGGATGACGATCATTTGCCATGGCAACGCTATTTCAGAAATTAGTACAAAAACAGTCCTCTATTTCATTTTGAATTCCCACCTTTAATTATTCATATGAACGCAATAGTTTACAGATGTGCTTAGTCTAGTCTAATTTCATGGTACACAAAAAAACAATAATTATTTTGTGTGTGTGTCGAGTGGACAGTAGTCAAATAAGCAATTCGAAGTGTAATCAAGTTGATGACTATAAAATGCCCACAATATAAATTATAGAATACATATAATTATTAACAGGATGCAGGGCAGCACAGTCATTATATACCCTGGTAGTTGCAAATGGCCAAATGAAAGCATTTATTCCGTCTGCGTTAGATACATATCAATGTTTTTCGACGTTTCTTTTTATTTAATTCATTCTGTAGTTATGTCCTGTATGAAAATCTCAAAAATTGCTCAAAAGATTATAAATTATGAATGTATAGAAAACACAGACTTTAATATAGCACTGAAAATATCTGTCGGAATGATCATATTTTGGTGCCAAGACCATGGCACATGCATCTATTAACTTTGAAGGTGATTGTTGAATGGTGCCAAGACCATGGCACATGCATCTATTAACTTTGATTGTGATTGTTGAATGGTGCCAAGACCATGGCACATGCATCTATTACTAGTAACTTTGATTGTGATTGTTGAATGGTGCCAAGACCATGGCACATGCATCTATTAACTTTGAAGGTGATTGTTGAAAGGTGCCAAGACCATGGCTCATGCATCTATTAACTTTGAAGGTGATTGTTGAATGGTGCCAAGACCATGGCACATGCATCTATTAACTTTGAAGGTGATTGTTGAATGGTGCCAAGACCATGGCACATGCATCTATTAACTTTGATTGTGATTGTTGAATGGTGCCAAGACCATGGCACATACATCTATTAACTTTGATTGTGATTGTTGAATGGTGCCAAGACCGTGGCACATCTATTAACTTTGATTGTGATTGTTGAATTATGCCAAGACCATGGCACATGCATCTATTAACTTTGATGGTGATTCTTGAATTATGCCAAGACCATGGCACATGCATCTATTAACGTTGATGGTGATTGTTGAATTATGCCAAGACCGTGGCACATGCATCTATTAACTTTGATTGTGATTGTTGAATTATGCCAAGACCATGGCACATGCATCTATTAACTTTGAAGGTGATTGTTGAATGGTGCCAAGACCATGGCACATGCATCTATTAACTTTGAAGGTGATTGTAGAATGGTGCCAAGACCATGGCACATGCATCTATTAACTTTGATGGTGATTGTTGAATGGTGCCAAGACCATGGCACATGCATCTATTAACTTTGATGGTGATTGTTGAATGGTGCCAAGACCATGGCACATGCATTTATTAACTTTGATGGTGATTGTTAGTC
This sequence comes from Saccoglossus kowalevskii, assembly GCF_978046115.1. Classification (NCBI taxonomy): domain Eukaryota; kingdom Metazoa; phylum Hemichordata; class Enteropneusta; family Harrimaniidae; genus Saccoglossus; species Saccoglossus kowalevskii. Next base: position 18,128,704 of record NC_140642.1, read on the forward strand.
CCCGTTCGGACGAAGTCTGAAAACGGGGACTTATAATTAGGTCTCCGTCCGTCCGTGTGTCCGTGCGTCTGTGCATCCGTCCGAAGTCATATCTCAGAATCCCTTGGACCGATTCCGTTCATTCTTTGCCATGTGCCTAGTACTTTATGTGGGACATATGCACATGCAGTGGTTTAGCGATTCGATTCAAAATGGCCGACTGGCAGCCATCTTGTTTTTTGAAAATGTTTTATTTTGGACATGCTTTGTCAGTTGTCATTCAAACATGGTACATAGATTATACATGTTAGGATACATGTCCATGACGATTTATTTCGCAATTGGATCAAAGATGGTCGACTGGCAGGCATCTTGTTTTTGTTTTTTTATGCGGTATCTTGGACGTGCTCTGTCAGTTTTCATTCAAATTTGGCACATACATGTACTTTATACATGTTAGAATGCATGTCCATGACAATTTGTTTCAAAATCTGGTCAAGGATGGCCGATTGACAGCCATCTGACTTTTTGGCCTTACTACTATATTTCCACAATTTATGTACCATTTTTATTTGTATTTGGCACATACATCATACATATCAGTGTGTTTCATAATCAGATCAAAGATGGCCAAATAACGGCTGTTTTTATTTTGGCCATATTACTACGACACGAAACACGTGTTTTGATGTAAATAAACAATCTGTTGTATATGCCGCTTGGAACTCAAGTTTCAAGGACACGCTCGCGATAACCCCTGCTTTAATATGACAAGCACAAAGAGAACTTAACGGGGACTGTGTCATTTTCAATGACTTGTTGAATTATGCCAAGACCATGGCACATGCATCTATTAACTTTGATGATGATTGTTGAATGGTGCCAAGACCATAGCACATACATCTATTAACTTTGATGATGATTGTTGAATTATGCCAAGACCATGGCACATACATCTATTAACTTTGATTGTGATTGTTGAATTATGCCAAGACCATGGCTCATGCATCTATTAACTTTGATGGTGATTGTTGAATTATGTCAAGACCATGGCACATGTATCTATTAACTTTGATGGTGATTGTTGAATTATGCCAAGACCATGGCACATGCATCTATTAACTTTGATGGTGATTGTTGAATGGTGCCAAGACCATGGCACATACATCTATTAACTTTGATTGTGATTGTTGAATGGTGCCAAGACCATGGCACATACATCTATTAACTTTGATTGTAATTGTTGAATGGTGCCAAGACCATGGCACATGCATCTATTAACTTTGATGGTGATTGTTGAATGGTGCCAAGACCATAGCACATGCATCTATTAACTTTGATGGTGATTGTTGAATGGTGCCAAGACCATGGCACATGCATCTATTAACTTTGATTGTGATTGTTGAATGATGCCAAGACCATGGCACATACATCTATTAACTTTTAAGGTGATTGTTGAATGGTGCCAAGACTATGGCACATACATCTATTAACTTTGATTGTGATTGTTGAATGGTGCCAAGACCATGGCACATACATCTATTAACTTTGAAGGTGATTGTTGAATGGTGCCAAGACCATGGCACATGCATCTATTAACTTTGATTATGATTGTTGAATGGTGCCAAGACCATGGCACACGCATCTATTAACTTTGATTGTGATTGTTGAATGGTGCCAAGACCATGGCACATACATCTATTAACTGTGATGGTGATTGTTGAATTATGCCAAGACCATGGCACATGCATCTATTAACTTTGATTGTGATTGTTGAATGGTGCCAAGACCATGGCACATGCATCTATTAACTTTGATTGTGATTGTTGAATGGTGCCAAGACCATGGCACATACATCTATTAACTTTGAAGGTGATTGTTGAATGGTGCCAAGACCATGGCACATACATCTATTAACTTTGATTGTGATTGTTGAATGGTGCCATGACCATGGCACAAACATCTATTAACTTTAAGGTGATTGTTGAATGGTGCCAAGACCATGGCACATGCATCTATTAACTTTTAAGGTGATTGTTGAATGGTGCCAAGACCATGGCACATGCATCTATTAACTTTGATGGTGATTGTTGAATGGTGTCAAGGTCATGGCACATGCATCTATTAACTTTGATGGTGATTGTTGAATGGTGCCAAGACCATGGCACATACATCTATTAACTTTTAAGGTGATTGTTGAATGGTGCCAAGACCATGGCACATACATCTATTAACTTTGAAGGTGATTGTTGAATGGTGGCAAGACCATGGCACATGCATCTATTAACTTTGATTGTGATTGCTGAATGGTGCCAAGACCATGGCACATACATCTATTAACTTTGATGGTGATTGTTGAATGTTGTGAAGACCATGGCACATACATCTATTAACTTTGAAGGTGATTGTTGAATGGTGCCAAGACTATGGCACATACATCTATTAACTTTGATGGTGATTGTTGAATGGTGTGAAGACCATGGCACATACATCTATTAACTTTGAAGGTGATTGCTGAATGGTGCCAAGACCATGGCACATACATCTATTAACTTTGATGGTGATTGTTGAATGGTGTGAAGACCATGGCACATACATCTATTAACTTTGAAGGTGATTGTTGAATGGTGCCAAGACCATGGCACATGCATCTATTAACTTTGATGGTGATTGCTGAATGGTGCCAAGACCATGGCTCATACATCTATTAACTTTGATGGTGATTGTTGAATGGTGCCAAGACCATGGCACATACATCTATTAACTTTGATGATGATTGTTGAATGGTGCCAAGACCATGGCACATGCATCTATTAACTTTGATTGTGATTGCTGAATGGTGCCAAGACCATGGCACATACATCTATTAACTTTGAAGGTGATTGTTGAATGGTGCCAAGACCATGGCACATGCATCTATTAACTTTGATTGTGATTGCTGAATGGTGCCAAGACCATGGCACATACATCTATTAACTTTGAAGGTGATTGTTGAATGGTGCCAAGACCATGGCACATACTTCTATTAACTTTGATTGTGATTGTTGAATTATGCCAAGACCATGGCACATGCATCTATTAACTTTGATTGTGTGTCTGTCATTGTCATTGGACAATGCACATTCTTTTGGTTTTTGGTTAATATCAGTGCATATTAATTATGTAATTTGCAGAATTAGTTAATTTTCAGCTTTTCCGCTGATAATTCAAGTTCTAATCATTACATATCAATGAAACTATGTACATAGATGCTCTTGGACTTTGCACGCACTGATTAGTTTTGATTTAAAATCTGTGCATATTAATTCAGGATCAATGCTAAAGACTTGATTAGTTTTGGGTTGCAATTCAAGCATACTAATTGCCTAATGTACATAATCATTGAAATTTGTCAACAGGACATATTTGGTATTATATTGATTATCTAACTATTATTAGCCCATTTCTGATACCTCACTGTTATGTTCATTCTGAAAACAATTATTACAATAAATATGATGTACTAGTATGAAAAATTAAGAGTGGTTGAGATTTTACTGCCCTAGGAGATTCATATTGTGTATTTTATCAAATCTCGCATTTGATGAAGGATATGTTTTCTAGACTGCCTTGAGAATCGTTTTTATTGGTCACCATTTTAATTGCAGTCTATGCCCCATGATTATTTCATTACTGTCTAAAAAAGAATTGTAGCATTGGTCATCCCATTGCCTCACTAAAACACCACTATTTTTAGCTCCGCTGTCGACTTTGTCGAGCGGAGCTTATCATATGAGTGATTGTCCGTCTCCGTCGTCGTCGTCCGTGTCAATGTTTTACTTTTTAGACTTCTTCTTGAAAACTACAAGCCTGAATGCTTTGATACTTGGTGTATATGTACCTTGGGTAGACCTCTCTTAGATTTGTTCATTTCATGTTGATATCTTCAATTCTCTAATTTTGGTGAATATTTTTGTCATTTTTAGTAAAAAGTGATATTTTCGACTTCTTATTGAAAACCGCAAGTGCAATTGCTTTGATATTACATATATAGGTACTACATGTGGACCTCTCTCAGATTTGTTCATTTCATGATGATATCTTCAATTCTCTAATTTTTGTGAATATTTTTGTCATTTTTAGTAAAAAGTGATATTTTCGACTTCTTGTTGAAAACCGCAAGTGCAATTGCTTTGATATTACATATATAGGTACTACATGTGGACCTCTCTCAGATTTGTTCATTTTGTAATGATATCTTTAATTCTCTAATTTTGGTGAATATTTTTGTAATTTTTGGTAAAAAGTGATATTTTCGACTTCTTGTTGAAAACCGCAAGTCCAATTGCTTTGATATTACATATATAGGTACTACATGTGACTCTCTCTCAGATTTGTTCATTTTGTAATGATATCTTTAATTCTCTAATTTTGGTGAATATTTTTGTAATTTTTGGTAAAAAGTGATATTTTTGACTTCTTGTTGAAAACCGCAAGTGCAATTGCTTTGATATTACATATATAGGTACTACATGTGACCCTCTCTCAGATTTGTTCATTTTGTAATGATATCTTTAATTCTCTAATTTCGGTGAATATTTTTGTAATTTTTGGTAAAAAGTGATATTTTCGACTTCTTGTTGAAAACCGCAAGTGCAATTGCTTTGATATTACATATATAGGTACTACATGTGGACCTCTCTCAGATTTGTTCATTTCATAATGATATCTTTAATTCTCTAATTTTGATGAATATTTTTGTAATTTTTGGTAAAAAGTGATATTTTCGACTTCTTGTTGAAAACCGCAAGTCCGATTGCTTTGATATATTATACATATAGGTACTACATGTGGACCTCTCTCAGATTTGTTCATTTTCTAATGATATCTTCTGTTCTTTAATTGCCATGTGCATTGCTAACAGCGGAGCTATCTCAGCCGACAGGCTGCTTGTCTTTTAGTTGTTTCCAACTGTTATTCTCCATTTTTCGTCCTACATCATTTTAATATCATGCAAACATAAATTGATTGAATAATCCAGATAAACATTAATGTACATTTTAAGGCTGTTTAGATTATTTTCAGCACAATTTGTCGCATATAATTCCTCCATAGTATGACAGAGTATTTTTTTAAATATTGACGTTAGATGATTGTGGGTGAAAAAAAAAACAATACATTGTTTGTATTGTACCATCAGTTGTTGTATTAAACTAATCCCTGGATGAAAATATTCACATCTGTTGCATCTTAATCATCTAGTCAATTAGCTTAGTTTATTTGTTCTCATGTCCCAACTATTTTGTCGTAAATTTATTTCAATGAAACTTGTGGAATTCTACTGAAATCTGTCTGATTCCCTCAATGATGCTATCAAACTGAGGGAGACACCATCTGTGTTTAACCGTTTAAACCCAATAATTTTTCTTGCCAAAAAGTTGGTGGAACATTTTTTTTGCAATTTATATGTAATAATTTCTTTGTTAATTTCGCCCCAAAACTTGATCAAAATTTGTAGAAACTATGCGCATAAATTTTGTACGTCTATTTTGTGAATCGTGACAGCAGTTGACCTTGACATTCAAAGCGTGTTTATGTTTTGTTTTCAATTTCAACTAAAGTAAATATAAGGTTGATTAATTATTTGAATAACTAGACATTTTCCCCGCTACAATAAATATTGTGCGAACAAGTTATCTGATTGCACAAACCACATAATTTTTGTTGACTTTAGTAATAATTTACATAAAAACACAAATTACTTGGGCTTCTTTCTTCCTCATACTCGTAAATTACAACTTTCATCATCAAACTTTTCGTACTGTCGATTTACGATGTGACGGAGACCTTTAAAATCAGTTCCAAATTGTGTTAATTTCATCGCATTTAAAGAAAATAAGTTTGCCCTAAGATGGTTAATCGGCACATAAATCTGAATGTTAATATGTATTTGAGAATATCATCTAAATGGCATAATTCCACTGTCTATTGCACATTCATATTTCCATTTCTTTTTTATTTTCTATTATTTCTTTGTTAATTTTAACCCAAATTAATGTAATTTCCCATGACGTTGATAAAAATCTTTGTGGGGGGGGGGGGGGGGATATTATACAGGTTTATTCTGTGGAAGGTGACACAAGTTGATTTTGTGGCACAAAGAGTTAATAGAGAAATAGACCAGATGTTATTATTTAGGATATATCTGAAAGAGGATTAGGTGTAACTTTGAGACACTATTCAGATTTGTGTATATACCGTTTCCTTTCTCTCATATTAACCACATTTTGCAGTAGCTTATACGTATGTGGTAATATGCTATAGGGAATGCGTACCTACTTATTTTTGTCTGACACTCCAATCATCCTCAATAGAGGACTTTGGCGATAATGATGTCATTATTGGGACTGCACAGCGATATTTTAATTCTTTAATGTCGTGATCGCAAAGCTTGCCTATCCTGAGTATACATAAACACTGTAATCAGACATACTGTCTTACCCCATTGTTATCAAAGATTGATGCCCTTTGATGGACCATTCAAGGCTATCACTCAAACTGGAGCAATTACAACTTTTTATTACCCAGTGCCTTCAATTATCTTTGTCAATTACGCATGGGGAGCGAGCGTATCTAGCAAGAGTTTTATGCACAAACCTTGCGTGACTTGCAAGAACTGAAATTGAGGCATGTGATTATTAAAATCCGTCCCCGATGTGGATGTTTTATCATGATAACAGCACTCTGTTGCTTCTGTATAGATCTTGAGAATATTTTATTTCATGTCTATTACAGCGTCATTCATTATGTATTAGGTTTCGGATAACTGCAGCAGATATTTTGTTGCTCATCAGATGTTCTCTAAAACCACCTGTGAGTTGCGGATTTGTTTGAAAATTATTATTGGTTGGTTGAATTTAATATAGTCAACAAAAATTCTATGACTGCTTATACTGCCGGTTCATACGGTATTACTTATAGCTCTTTAATATGTATATATCATAATATACAACATATTATACAGTACCTTTAGGACAATAAATACAATTAGTATCCACAGCGTTACACACCAGGGACGATCACATAATAGAACCGCAGTCTTTTGAATATGTGTCTAATTTGGCCCATCAACATGCATAGTTTATTTGATCTATTATTTATGATGCAAAGGACATAGATAAATATTTATTTGACAGATGGGGGGGGGGGTCGTAGTATTGCTCAAATGAGGTGTGTCAATGGTCAAAATAAGTTAAATTGTGCTGTTTTGTTCAAATAAAGACAGCAAGATTGCATCACATAGCAAACTCACGAGATGTACCGGGGGTATACTTTCTCAGATTCAAGAGTTGTTCCACTGTGACAATTTCGATACCACTGTGACAAGTTAACAACCATGTGGCATAGATGGAACACTGATAACGGTGTTGGTTGCTTCTCATTTTCATGTATTATCTCCCTGTTATTTTTCTACCACCAGATGTTCCATTGCAGCGAAAAACTGAAAAGAAAAAGAAGACGAAACAATCAGATCGTGCCTCCGTGACTAAGAAGGGTGAAAAGAAACATGAAGGTGTAAGAAGTGATCTGCTCTCAACTGCTGAGGAGGTAGGGTTATTTTTATCCATATATGAACTAAATGAGGACAAAATGCTCATGGTTTCTTGTTCTGGATGTTTGTGTTTTGTACATTATCTGTGTTCGTTCAAAAATTTGTTTTACTGCAGCTGAGGAACTAAATTACCTGCACTAAGTTTGTTGTTCAGTGGTTTTGTTCAAGGCAAATGTCTCCGACAGTTCTTTCTATTATGCAAACTTCACCGCAAAATAATGAAAACATTTAAATGTGTTATGGTTGTACCCAATGTACAGAGAATTGATGTGCCCAATACCATCATGTTTTTGTTTTGTTTTTATGGCGGCAGGGCAGGGGGGGGGGGGTAAGCTGTGGTTTTGTTGTGATAGGTTGCTAGGAATGTTTGGAGATGAAGTGAGTGATGTACATGTCTTCCTCGATTGACTGACACTACATGGGTTTATGACAAGCCATGTGTTCCTTGATTGACTGACACTACATGGGTAAATGACCAGCCATTTAGTTCCTGGATTGACTGACACTACATAGGTAAATGACAAGCCATGTGTTCCTTGATTGGCTGACACTACATAGGTAAATGACAAGCCATGTGTTCCTGGATTGACTGACACTACATGGGTAAATGACCAGCCATTTAGTTCCTGGATTGACTGACACTACATAGGTAAATGACAAGCCATGTGTTCCTTAATTGACTGACACTACATGGGTAAATGACCATCCATGTGTTCCTGGATTGACTGACACTACATGGGTAAATGACCAGCCATTTAGTTCCTGGATTGACTGACACTACATAGGTAAATGACAAGCCATGTGTTCGTGGATTGACTGACACTACATAGGTAAATGACAAGCCAAGGTGTTCCTGGATTGACTGACACTACATATGTAAATGACCATTCGTGTGTTCCTTGATTGACTGACACTACATGGGTAAATGACCAGCCATGTGTTCCTGGATTGACTGACACTACACGGGTAAATGACCAGCCATTTAGTTCCTGGATTGACTGACACTACATAGGTAAATGACAAGCCATGTGTTCGTGGATTGACTGACACTACATAGGTAAATGACAAGCCAAGGTGTTCCTGGATTGACTGACACTACATAGGTAAATGACAAGCCATGTGTTCATGGATTGACTGACACTACATGGGTAAATGACAAGCCATGTGTTCGTGGATTGACTGACACTACATGGGTGAATGACCAGCCATGTGTTCCTTAATTGACTGACGCTACATAGGTAAATGACCATCCATGTGTTCCTGGATTGACTGACACTACATGGGTAAATGACCATCCATGTGGACCTAGATTGACTGACACTACATATGTAAATGACCATTCGTGTGTTCCTTGATTGACTGACACTACATGGGTAAATGACCAGCCATGTGTTCCTTAATTGACTGACACTACATGGGTAAATGACCATCCATGTGTTCCTGGATTGACTGACACTACATGGGTAAATGACAAGCCATGTGTTCCTTGATTGACTGATACTACATAGATAAATGACCATCCATGTGTTCCTGGATTGACTGACACTACATGGGTAAATGACAAGCCATGTGTTCCTTGATTGACTGATACTACATAGGTAAATGACCAGCCATGTGTTCCTGGATTGACTGACACTACATAGGTAAATGACCATCCGTGTGTTCTTGGATTGACTGACACCACATAGGTAAATGACCAACCACATGTATCCGGATTGACAGACACTACATGAGTAAATGACCAACCATGTGTTCCTTAATTGACTGACACTACATAGGTAAATGACCATCCGTGTGTTCTTGGATTGACTGACACCACATAGGTAAATGACCAACCACATGTATCCGGATTGACAGACACTACATGAGTAAATGACCAACCATGTGTTCCTGGATTGACTGACACTACATAGGTAAATGACAAGCCATGTGTTCCATGATTGACTGACACTACATAGGTAAATGACAAGCCATGTGTTCGTGGATTGACTGACACTACATAGGTAAATGACCATCCATGTGTTCCTGGATTGACTGACACTACATAGGTAAATGACCATCCATGTGGACCTGGATTGACTGACACTACATAGGTAAATGACCATCCATGTGGACCTGGATTGACTGACACTACATAAGTAAATGACAAGCCATGGTGTTCCTAGATTGACTGACACTACATAGGTAAATGACAAGCCATGTGTTCCTTGATTGACTGACACTACATAGGTAAATGACAAGCCATGTGTTCCTGGATTGACTGACACTATATGGGTAAATGACCATCCATGTGTTCCTTGATTGACTGACACTACATAGGTAAATGACCATTCATGTGTTCCTTGATTGACTGACACTACATAGGTAAATGACAAGCCGTGTGTTCCTTGATTGACTGACACTACATAGGTAAATGACAAGCCATGTGTTCCTTGATTGACTGACACTACATAGGTAAATGACAAGCCATGTGTTCCTGGATTGACTGACACTACATGGGTAAATGACCAACCATGTGTTCCTGGATTGACTGACACTACATGGGTAAATGACAAGCCATGTGTTCCTTGATTGACTGATACTACATAGGTAAATGACCAACCATGTGTTCTTGGATTGACTGACACCACATTGGTAAATGACCAATCACATGTATCCGGATTGACAGACACTACATGAGTAAATGACCAACCATGTGTTCCTGGATTGACTGACACTACATAGGTAAATGACCATCCGTGTGTTCTTGGATTGACTGACACCACATAGGTAAATGACCAACCACATGTATCCGGATTGACAGACACTACATGAGTAAATGACCAACCATGTGTTCCTTAATTGACTGACACTACATAGGTAAATGACCATCCGTGTGTTCTTGGATTGACTGACACCACATAGGTAAATGACCAACCACATGTATCCGGATTGACAGACACTACATGAGTAAATGACCAACCATGTGTTCCTGGATTGACTGACACTACATAGGTAAATGACAAGCCATGTGTTCGTGGATTGACTGACACTACATAGGTAAATGACCATCCATGTGTTCCTGGATTGACTGACACTACATAGGTAAATGACCATCCATGTGGACCTGGATTGACTGACACTACATAGGTAAATGACCATCCATGTGGACCTGGATTGACTGACACTACATAAGTAAATGACCATCCGTGTGTTCTTGGATTGACTGACACTACATAGGTAAATGACAAGCCATGTGTTCCATGATTGACTGACACTACATAGGTAAATGACAAGCCATGTGTTCGTGGATTGACTGACACTACATAGGTAAATGACCATCCATGTGGACCTGGATTGACTGACACTACATAGGTAAATGACCATCCATGTGGACCTGGATTGACTGACACTACATAAGTAAATGACAAGCCATGGTGTTCCTAGATTGACTGACACTACATAGGTAAATGACAAGCCATGTGTCCCTTGATTGACTGACACTACATAGGTAAATGACAAGCCATGTGTTCCTGGATTGACTGACACTATATGGGTAAATGACCATCCATGTGTTCCTTGATTGACTGACACTACATAGGTAAATGACCATTCATGTGTTCCTTGATTGACTGACACTACATAGGTAAATGACCATCCATGTGGACCTGGATTGACTGACACTACATAGGTAAATGACCATCCATGTGGACCTGGATTGACTGACACTACATAAGTAAATGACAAGCCATGGTGTTCCTAGATTGACTGACACTACATAGGTAAATGACAAGCCATGTGTTCCTTGATTGACTGACACTACATAGGTAAATGACAAGCCATGTGTTCCTGGATTGACTGACACTATATGGGTAAATGACCATCCATGTGTTCCTTGATTGACTGACACTACATAGGTAAATGACCATTCATGTGTTCCTTGATTGACTGACACTACATAGGTAAATGACAAGCCGTGTGTTCCTTGATTGACTGACACTACATAGGTAAATGACAAGCCATGTGTTCCTTGATTGACTGACACTACATAGGTAAATGACAAGCCATGTGTTCCTGGATTGACTGACACTACATGGGTAAATGACCAACCATGTGTTCCTGGATTGACTGACACTACATGGGTAAATGACAAGCCATGTGTTCCTTGATTGACTGATACTACATAGGTAAATGACCAACCATGTGTTCTTGGATTGACTGACACCACATTGGTAAATGACCAATCACATGTATCCGGATTGACAGACACTACATGAGTAAATGACCAACCATGTGTTCCTGGATTGACTGACACTACATAGGTAAATGACCATCCGTGTGTTCTTGGATTGACTGACACCACATAGGTAAATGACCAACCACATGTATCCGGATTGACAGACACTACATGAGTAAATGACCAACCATGTGTTCCTTAATTGACTGACACTACATAGGTAAATGACCATCCGTGTGTTCTTGGATTGACTGACACCACATAGGTAAATGACCAACCACATGTATCCGGATTGACAGACACTACATGAGTAAATGACCAACCATGTGTTCCTGGATTGACTGACACTACATAGGTAAATGACAAGCCATGTGTTCCATGATTGACTGACACTACATAGGTAAATGACAAGCCATGTGTTCGTGGATTGACTGACACTACATAGGTAAATGACCATCCATGTGTTCCTGGATTGACTGACACTACATAGGTAAATGACCATCCATGTGGACCTGGATTGACTGACACTACATAGGTAAATGACCATCCATGTGGACCTGGATTGACTGACACTACATAAGTAAATGACCATCCGTGTGTTCTTGGATTGACTGACACTACATAGGTAAATGACAAGCCATGTGTTCCATGATTGACTGACACTACATAGGTAAATGACAAGCCATGTGTTCGTGGATTGACTGACACTACATAGGTAAATGACCATCCATGTGGACCTGGATTGACTGACACTACATAGGTAAATGACCATCCATGTGGACCTGGATTGACTGACACTACATAAGTAAATGACAAGCCATGGTGTTCCTAGATTGACTGACACTACATAGGTAAATGACAAGCCATGTGTCCCTTGATTGACTGACACTACATAGGTAAATGACAAGCCATGTGTTCCTGGATTGACTGACACTATATGGGTAAATGACCATCCATGTGTTCCTTGATTGACTGACACTACATAGGTAAATGACCATTCATGTGTTCCTTGATTGACTGACACTACATAGGTAAATGACAAGCCATGTGTTCCTTGATTGACTGACACTACATAGGTAAATGACAAGCCATGTGTTCCTGGATTGACTGACACTACATGGGTAAATGACCAACCATGTGTTCCTGGATTGACTGACACTACATGGGTAAATGACAAGCCATGTGTTCCTTAATTGACTGACACTACATAGGTAAATGACAAGCCGTGTGTTCCATGATTGACTGACACTACATAGGTGAATGACCATCCATCCTGGATTGACTAAAACTACGTAGGTAAATGACCGTCCATGTGTTCCTTGATTGACTGACACTACATAGGTAAATGACCATCCATGTGTTTCTGGATTGACTGACACTATATGGGTAAATGACCAGCCATGTGTTCCTGGATTGACTGACACTACATAGGTGAATGACCATCCATCCTGGATTGACTAAAACTACGTAGGTAAATGACCGTCCATGTGTTCCTTGATTGACTGACACTACATAGGTAAATGACCGTCCATGTGTTCCTTGATTGACTGACACTATATGGGTAAATGACCATCCATGTGTTCCTTGATTGACTGACACTACATAGGTAAATGACCATTCATGTGTTCCTGGATTGACTGACACTACATGGGTAAATGACAAGCCATGTGTTCCATGATTGACTGACACTACATAGGTAAATGACAAGCCATGTGTGCCTGGATTGACTGACACTACATGGGTGAATGACCAGCCATGTGTGCCTGGATTGACTGACACTACATGGGTGAATGACCAGCCATGTGTTCCTTGATTGACTGACACTACATAGGTAAATGACCATCCATGTGTGCCTGGATTGACTGACACTACATCGGTAAATGACCATCCATGTGTTCTTGGATTGACTGACACGACATGGGTAAATGACCATCCATGTGTTCCTGGATTGACCTTGACACTACATGGGTAAATGACCAGCCACGTGTTCCTGGATTGACTGACACTACATAGGTAAATGACCATCCATGTGTTCCTGGATTGACCTTGACACTACATGGGTAAATGACCAGCCACGTGTTCCTGGATTGACTGACACTACATGGGTAAATGACCAGCCACGTGTTCCTGGATTGACTGACACTATATGGGTAAATGACCATCCATGTGTTCCTGGATTGACTGACACTACATAGGTAAATGACCATCCATGTGTTCCTGGATTGATTGACACTACATGGGTAAATGACCATCCATGTGTTCCTGGATTGACTGACACTACATGGGTTTATGACCATCCATGTGTTCCTGGATTGACTGACACTACATGGGTTTATGACCAGCCATGTGTTGCTAGATTGACTGACTCTACATAGATAAATGACAAGCCATGTGTTCCTGGATTGACTGACACTACATGGGAAATGAACTGCCTTATGTTCCAATTTGTGTTTCAATATCAATATTACTCAAATTACAGAGGTGTTTCTCAAAATAAGTCAAAATAAGTACCATTTTAATGATTTAGTGTACAAAAAATGTGATTTTTAGCTCTGCTGTCGACTTAGTCAAGCGGAGATAGTCATATTCTGTCAGCAGTGCCATCACCTATAACCTTTTTGATTCCAAATTCTTCATGAAAAGTGCAAGTCTGATTGGTTCGAAACTTAGTTTATTTCAAGCAGATATCTTCTTGACATTTGTTAAAAGCCACAAGCCAGATTGCTTTGATAGTTAGTATATAGATACTTCAGGAAGACATCACACAGTTTTGTTAATTTTGTGACTGTTTCTAACTGTATTTTTGACTTCTTATTGAAAATGGCTTGCCTGATTGCCTTTTTTTTTTTTTTTTTGAAGATTATGCAACTTTTATATTCATTTATGGTACTTCATGATATGCAGAAAGAGATATGAGCAAATTAAGTTATCAATTAACCTGTTTCAAATAGGAAAAAACAGGCAATGCATGTTAATCAGTAGTATGTGATGAACTCTAACTTGTTTTTTCATAGTTTTTTTTTTCACTTATTTAAATCAGCATTTCTAGAAATATATATTTATCTTGAACAATTTTGTGATCACCTGGCAATTCGCGCGACTTCAACTGAGATCTTTATCACATATTGCACTAGTTGCATACCCTTATACATCAATGACAACATGCAGCTTGATGTTAATACTGTGGATGTCCTTGCTGCATGAATTACTACAAGGCACCGCTAGTAGATGGCCACTGAGTGCTCTCTTTAAGAAGACAGATGGGCTGCTGGCAGTCCATGCAAGCTTACAATCTACACAATAAATGCCACTGTTCATTACGATAAGGATTAACTGCCTTTGTGGTGTTTGCCAAACCTGGAGCAAGGCTTGAACTTCAAAGTTGGGAGGCCACGCATTCTCAAGGTCAAAATTTATAAAATGGCTTTTAATAGCACTTATTGGAATAACATCAAAAGACACCAAGCAACCTCATTGGGCATTAAGATGCCTTCAAGCCCTGCTCGTGTTCATTAAGGGAAATGTGCAAAAACAATTTGTTGCTATCGAATTTTTTTTTTCTCGGGTGTTTTGTACAATTACCGGTAGCTAACAGTGCTATGACGTGGTATTGATTCGGCAAAAATCTTTTGTGAAACTGAACACACTCCAGGTGTAATTCAATGATTTTTGTCCGGTCCGGTCCAGTCCTGTGTGGGTGGCGGTGCAATGAAGTGCAGCTGTAACCATGTATGATGCTGAATGCTGTATGACATTTGAATATATTCAAGTTCAATTTTGAGAAAAAAACTTAGGAGGGGAAACCAGGAAGTAGCATTTGTATTTAGAAGCAATAACAATACTGAATGGCAAAGGTTTTCCCTATGTGCCTCCACACCTGCACTGAGAGTACCTAAGAGTTTCACTGTGCGATGCCTTATGCAAGCTTCTCATCAGTTTACCACTTAAATTACTTACTGATAACACTACTCATGGTGCCCTCTATTCTACTGTGCTATGCAGAAAAAAAACAACGAACTGATTGCATCCTGGGTAATATGTTAATTACAGTGCCTGGCTAATCGTCAATATGTTTAATATATTCTAGGTTGGAGTCAATTTTAAAAATAACTTGTGCATTTGTTTCCATGGCAGCCAGCCAACATATCTTTTGATGTAGGTTATTCTATAAACACAATTCACACATATAAACAGAAAAACTATTGAGTTTTATCGCAATCAAGCCTTGTTATTTACTGTTTGTGGTCTTTAAAAGTCTATGTAGGTTGTAGATATGCCCCTAAACACTACAAATATTTCATCGTAAGTCAGCTGTAGGTAGACCTTTGTGATTTTAATCCTCAATAAATTGAGTCTTTATGTAGATTTTATGAAAGATTATTCAGAAAAGACAAATGAGCAAAAGGATGAGGTGCTAAAACTAAATAATCAGCCCCATTGTCAATCAAAGTCATAAGATGTGTTTAACCATAGACTGCAAGTAATTAATAAAGGCCCAATTCATTCTCTTCAAGCGATTGTTTATTGGAGGCATACCTATGCTAATGAGTGTTGTTAATCACTTGCACACCGTTGGTTTATGGACCCCTTTGTAGTTTATTTACAAACTGATAACACTAATTCTCAAAAGCACCAATGTGCGTTATAAGCTACATTCTCACACGTCTAAAAAATGCTGGTGTTAACATTGTTTTTTTGTTGTGCAAATATTAGATAATCTACTAAATTGTCTGCTCGCGTTCTCATTTAGTAAAACGCCGATGTTTGAGGATTGAATTCTGGCCTTCCACCTAATATTTTTATGTTGTTCATCCCAAAATGGCATAGTTTTCGGATCTCTACCACTTCTGTTGTTGTGCTCAGGCACTTCTCTGTACTTTATACGTAAAGTATTGATCTTCTGTTGTCATTGTAATGACGTCCTGTCCAACCCCTTTTCAGTCGCTTTCTCTGCAATCACAGCATATACTCTAGCATCCCTAGACGTTCTGTCCATCATTCTTTGAATATTTGGTTCTCTCCATACAGATATCAGTAATCTCGTTTCTTCGTCTGACCAGTTAGACATGCGACCTGTAATCTCTGACGCCATCCTGTGTAATGACAAGCATAAATAAGTCGGCAATAGAGGGCGTTTGGTCGTCGTATTGTGTTCACACGGCACATTGTGTTGTGCAAGAGCCGGTGTGGTTACGTTTAGGATCTGGTCCACCCCTTTTACGACTGTGTCAAAAACGCCGACGCCACAACTGCGTATTCTGTTCACACGCATTTTAACAACGTTCTCAAATAAAAGGCATCGTGACAACGGCTTATTTCGTCCAGTGAGAACACCACTTTAGTCACGAACATTCTGTATGGGGTTAATAGGGACAATTTCTTTGAGACAATGCACCACATGGTGATATTTGCTTTCTAGTGTAAAACATGGCTAGAAACTGACATATCGAAAGGCTATGTGGATTCATGTATAATCCCTAAAGAGTGATATCAGCAGATCAGGGTGACTATATAGTTTATTTTACTAAGAATAAGTGAAAGTTTCCTATAACTTAGGATATAATTATACACAATTAAAATTACAAAATTTAGAAGTGGTTGTTACTAATTTCTAAAGTGAAAACCTATTTCCTGGCTAAAGACAGTCTAACACAACTTAATAACGAGATGTCTTTATTTGTCTCGCTATACACTGGTGAATTTAAACACAAAAACAGGAAATTGTACTCATGATATCCCGCGTACAATGGAGTATACAATAATAAATTGTAACATGATATGGCAACAATAAATGCGAACAATATGAGATGTGAATATTTTGATGAGTGTTAAAATACTTTCATTTTGGTCTTGTACATGATTCTACGGGGTGGTGTATATCATCTCATACAAGTGAATGTGGGAACGTTATTTCCGGCATTTATTTGTCATTTTCATAAAGATAGCTACTAATATGCCAGTTTGAACGAATTCTTATTGAGCCACATATAACAAATTTGTTGTCATCGTCAATTCTGGGTATATGATCATGGACATACTGGTACTATTGCGATCAAGTCCCAAATCAAAGTCTCATTTCTGTTCCATTTACTGCCATATGCTGCAATACTTTCTGAATACACTCTGTCACCACATACACACATTTGCAACATGACAGTGTATAACACTCAACACGATATTTTGTATCAAACACCTCGGGGTGTTTATGACTTGTACTCATTGCTATGTTTCAAATTTGGCGTTCTTCATCGTCTTCATTGAAACCGCTATGTGATAATGAGCAATGCGTTTGGAATCGTGTAAATGTTTCAAATTTGGCGTTCTTCATCGTCTTCATTGAAACCGCTATGTGATAATGAGCAATGCGTTGGGAATCGTGTAAATGTTTCAAATTTGACGTTCTTCATCGTCTTCATTGAAACCGCTATGTGATAATGAGCAATGCGTTTGGAATTGTGTAAATGTTTCAAATTTGACGTTCTTCATCGTCTTCATTGAAACCGCTATGTGATAATGAGCAATGCGTTGGGAATCATGTAAATGTTTCAAATTTGACGTTCTTCATCGTCTTCATTGAAACCGCTATGTGATAATGAGCAATGCGTTGGGAATCGTGTAAATGTTTCAAATTTGGCGTTCTTCATCGTCTTCATTGAAACCGCTATGTGATAATGAGCAATGCGTTGGGAATCGTGTAAATGTTTCAAATTTGACATTCTTCATTGTCTTCATTGAAACCGCTATGTGATAAGGGGCAATGCGTTAGGAATTGTGTAAATGTTTCAAATTTGGCGTTCTTCATCGTCTTCATTGAAACCGCTATGTGATAATGAGCAATGCGTTTGGAATCGTGTAAATGTTTCAAATTTGACGTTCTTCATCGTCTTCATTGAAACCGCTATGTGATAATGAGCAATGCGTTGGGAATCGTGTAAATGTTTCAAATTTGGCGTTCTTCATCGTCTTCATTGAAACCGCTATGTGATAATGAGCAATGCGTTTGGAATCGTGTAAATGTTTCAAATTTGGCGTTCTTCATCGTCTTCATTGAAACCGCTATGTGATAATGAGCAATGCGTTTGGAATCGTGTAAATGTTTCAAATTTGGCGTTCTTCATCGTCTTCATTGAAACCGCTATGTGATAATGAGCAATGCGTTGGGAATCGTGTAAATGTTTCAAATTTGACATTCTTCATTGTCTTCATTGAAACCGCTATATGATAATGAGCAATGCGTTGGGAATTGTGTAAATGTTTCAAATTTGGCGTTCTTCATCGTCTTCATTGAAACCGCTATGTGATAATGAGCAATGCGTTGGGAATTGTGTAAATGTTTCAAATTTGAGGTTCTTCGTCATCTTCATTGAAACCGCTATGTGATAATGAGCAATGCAATGGGAATCGTGTAAATGTTTCAAATTTGACGTTCTTCATCGTCTTCATTGAAACCGCTATATGATAATGAGCAATGCGTTGGGAATCATGTAAATGTTTCAAATTTGACGTTCTTCATTGTCTTCATTGAAACCGCTATGTGATAATGAGCAATGCGTTGGGAATCGTGTAAACGTTTCAAATTTGGCATTCTTCATCGCCTTCATTGAAACCGCTATATGATAATGAGCAATGCGTTGGGAATCATGTAAATGTTTCAAATTTGGCGTTCTTCATCGTCTTCATTGAAACCGCTATATGATAATGAGCAATGTGTTGGGAATCGTGTAAATGTTTCTGAAGATCAGACTGATGCATCATGTTTTAGTGAATCCATGTCATGTGACATTGATTGAGAGACCGGTTCATGTTTTTCACATTTATTCAACGAAATCTCAACTTTTACGTTATTCATTGTAATAAATACAACATTGAATTACTGCTGTGATATTCAGTCATTTCACTTTGGTATGATATAATCAACCCGTAAGTTGAAGAAAATATGATTTTACCGAAGTTTGGCTGCAACTTTTTACTACAGCGAGATGAAAATAATACTTTTTGTTTGGAAGCCTATGTACAATGTGCTTGGGCCTTGGGTTTATGCATTCAGTCACACCTCCAAATAATTATCCTATAAAAGTATTGCATTATATGAACTTTTACTTGTATTATTGCTGTAAGCACAAATATCTGACATTATTGTCAATCTTCACAATATATTCAGTGAATTTTATAAAGGCATAAATATTTGTAGAGAAATTTATAAAATTGTTAGTGCTTCATTCAAATCTAAACAGTACCATTTGGTGATGCCCATTTCCCATGAGTCTTTGCAGGGTTTTCTTCAAACATTGGTCAATTTACCGCCATGCATCCGTTAACGTGCTATGATTGGTCAAGTTGTTTTAAACTCTCATTTGATATTTCATACAAAACAAACTTTCATATTTTCCTGCAATTCATTGTTTTCTCTGTTGATCTTATTGTTTGTATTCATTGTGTTATATCATTGAAGCACCAAGGAAATGATAGTGTATTTTGCCACAATAATGGTCCTATGTGAATTTAGTACGCATCCAGGCATAGTTAAATACATGCAGATGTTGGCCTTCACCAAATTTAATGTGTTAATCTTGCCCTTGCCATTGAGTCTAGTAAACACAGTCGGTCTATTCACAATCCCTGTTTGTGTTCAACACCAGGTAGGATTTGAATCAGAAACAAACATGGTATGGATCTAGTAAAGTACATATTACTTCTTCATTATGAAAAAATAGAATAATGTAAAAGTACCCTATTCAGTGTGAACTTGTTCTACTCTATCTGCATCATCGACTGTTGGTAGATAAAATATACATTAACCTTTTATGGTGTAGATAAATTTAAAGACATTTCCCGAGCCTTGCTTGCTCCGTTAATTGCCAAGTACTCCATCTTTAGTGCTTTTAGTATGCAAATCTCCCACACATCATTCCCCGATGGAGCTTATGCATTTGCATAGAGATCAAGTATGTTCACAGTCTTGCATCGTTGCATATCTACAATACACAGACACTCCATGTGCCCGTTGATGCTGCCGCTGCAGTGTTTGTACTATGCACACACTTTCTCATGACCTCTTGCAAGCATAGTTCAAATCTCACAGTTATATTTATTGATAATGACTGCTACTTTCATACTTGGGTTAATTCTGTATTTGATTTCATAAAAAAAAACATGCTTAATTCATGGATATTGAAGTGAAGCAATCCCTGGAAATCTAAAGTTATTACTCTGGGCCATGTTCTCAGAAGATGCATCTTTCACATTTCCCCCTCCTGAGTAAACATGCCAAGGTTGTCATTTCTATGCGTCATTTGAATGTAACAGTCGAATGCGATCAAAAGTTGTGGGTTTTTGACACATGATGTACTTGCACTGATGAGAGTAAGAATTGATATAGTTTTGGGGTTGGGTCTTTCATGTCTTGTACAAGTTGTCATCTCTAATTATTCAGTCTTTTTTTTTGTTCACAGCTTGCTGGAATGATGGATGAGAATATTGGCGCCAAATTTGATAACATCGGAGTGAATGCCATGGCAAACAAAGATAAAGCAGGTGAGTAGTGGTCTTCCCCTCTCAATAGATCAGAACATATATGTATCCATATTTTGTAACAACAACCCCCCCTTATATTAACTGCATATGTCAAACACAATTGCCTCCGTGCCACCATCCCATGGTTCTGTTCGTTGATCCATTCTGAATTACCACTAGCATTGATAAGCCCAGTGTTCCTGTGCCAGCTTTGAAACAATGTTATGATGCCATTTTGTGTTTCAACAATGACTTAATTTTCTGTCCAAGCAATTTCTGTTCAATTTGCAAAGTGTATCCATTTTTACGTCAAAATAATGTTTAAAAGAATTATCCCTAAAATCAAGCTCCACTCCTATACCTATTCACCTATTTGGTTTTCGCTTTAGATTGAATCACATATGATAAAATAAAATTTAAAAAAATAAAACTGAGTAATTTTTTATTTTCAAAAAAACATGTATTTATAAAAAATTAGGTCAATTTGGTCTAAACAAGAAATTTTGAAAAAAAATAAATCAAAATGTTCAAGATGTGGCACCAACATTTTAGCAACAGAATTAAATGATCACAAAAATCTTGTTTGAAATAACGAAATAATTTTCTCAGATTCTATGTTATACTTTACCCATAATCCTTTGCTTGAGAATCAAGATGGCTGACTACATAATTCTGATGAAAAGTTGAATTTCTAGAGAATGAAAAGTGATATAAAAAAAAAAACTGTAAATTGCATTCTCTTACATTTGTGGAGCTTTTTCTTGGCATTATGTTGGTTGGCTTGACTTTTCCTCTAACTTGGTTGTTCAAGTGTGCTACCTGAAACGCCACTGCTGTAACTCATTGTCAATCTCTGTTTTTATTTTGTTTAGCCGAAAAGCAACTCAAGTGGGAAATGGAACGAGATCTTTGGGTCAGAGGTGTGGATTACAAGACGAAACGAAAAAGAGGATTTAAGTCGAAAGGAAAATTTGGAAATCAATCCCAGAATAAGAAGAAATTTAAACGGAAATAATTATGTCAATGATTTTTTTGTGAATAAATTATAAGTTGATATTTTAATTTATCACAATAACTGGTCTAGTGGTTTTCCTGGTTGTTTTATTCTGAAATAAGTCTCAAAAATCTGTTAGCCTATGCACTCTTGATTTTATACATGTGATCTTAATAAAAAATCGAGTCAATAAAACTTGTTATTTTATTTGACAGTTCAAATCCAAGATGGCTGACTGTCGGCCATTTTGTTTTCAAGAACACCCATATGCAGTTTGTTGTATGTATGATCTAGACCGACCAATTAGATTGAATTTTCTCACCTTGACAGGAAATTATAGGTTGTGCGTTTTTGTGACAGTTTACAATCTGATCAATGCCCGACTGGTTTTAGCATCCCTCTTTATGTTCATCACTTTACGTCCTCAAGGTCATTCAGTAAAGCAGAACGAAAACTGCTTGGTTTCTGTTCATTAGAAGATGCTGTAAACTGTCAGTTTCGGAAACAAATTTAACTTATCCCTCAGGGCCAGGCTAATCCACAGCCACTCGACACAAATGTGTCTCATCAAGTATTCGTGTAGCGATCTCATAACAACGGTCAAATTAAGCTTCTTGAGATGATATATTTCCCCCGAATGCAAAGAGACTAGACAGGTGTGATGGAGCTCATTCACACCACTAATGGTATCACTAATTTTGTTGATTCTTCACTATGGCAGCTGGTATTCTTCTGTTAGATGGTCTTGGGATATTCACGATACGGCAGCAGTCTATTACAGGGGATATGATCGTTCTGATGACGTTTAGTTTGTTTTTGTTTTCATATGGCTATCTATCCATAAGATAAAAAATAACAGGATCATGAAATATATATAACCGAAATTGGGGAAGCAAACTTACCGTAGTTCTCATGAATAATGAAAAAAAGGTCTATGTCAACTTTATATTGGTTGCTATAGTGACATTTTTCCTGATATCTACAAATTTTGCTTCATTGACACAGACTGAAAAAATTGTATATTATTGATCTGTTGATACATTGTTTCAAATTGTGAAATAAAAATTATTTAGCAAGCAACAAAATCTATTCCCAAAAAACTACTATCGGTATTACAAAGATTTTTTTCTGAGTTGAAATCAGAGCACCAATTCTGTTGCATTTCTGTCCAACCTCCATGGTATAAAGACTGGGTAGTGTACAAAATGTGTGATTTAAAGAATTTCAGACAAGAGCAGTCGCTGCACATAATCAAGCAGAGTGAATACTGTGATAGGCACGGCTGGGGCTTTGCTTCAAAAAATTTGCTGGTCATCAGATTTCATTAAAATTCAAGTATTTAATAGTGATTGGATCGAGAGCTGTATCTAGACTACAACAATATGCATGCATGCCTCCACACGATGGTAGCAACTGCGACCTCCCACATTGGAAATGAGGCACTTGATGATTGGATACTGTTGAACTATCATTAATATTAATGAGAACTATAAATGATGCAACAAAACCATTTCTGGATTGGTCAATTCTAACATCCATTTTGATATATAAAAATGTATATTTATATACATTTATTGAAACGTGCTTTGGTTACATTTATATGTAGATTGTAAATGTATGGTATTCATATGGAGACTGTAAACCACTATGGTTGTATTCATGTGGAGATTGTAAACCACTATGGTTGTGTTCATATGGAGATTGTAAACCACTATGGTTGCATTCATGTGGAGATTGTAAACCACTATGGCTGTATTCATGTGGGGACTAAACCACTATGGTTGTATTCATATGGAAATTGTGAACCACTATGACTATTCGTGTGGAGACTAAATCACTATGGCTGTATTCGTATGGAAATTGTAAACAACTATGGCTGTATTCATGTGGAGACTAAATCACTATGGCTGTATTCATATGAAGATTGTAAACTACTATGGTTTTATTCATATATGGAGGTTGTAAACACTGGCTGTGTTCATATGAAGATTGAAACCACTATATTTGTATTCATATGGAGATTGTAAACCAATATGGCTGTATTTATATGAAGATTGTAAACCACTATGGATGTGTGTTCATATGCAGAATGTAAACCACTATAGTTGTATTCATATGGAGATTGTAAACCACTATAGTTGTATTCATATGGAGATTGTGAACCACTATGGCTGTATTCATATGAAGATTGAAACCACTATATTTGTATTCATATGGAGATTGTAAACCACTATGGCTGTATTTATATGAAGATTGTAAACCACTATGGCTGTGTTCATATGAAGATTGTAAACCACTATGTTGTATTCATATGCAGAATGTAAACCACTATAGTTGTATTCATATGGAGATTGTAAACCACTATAGTTGTATTCATATGGAGATTGTGAACCACTATGGTTGTATTCATATGGAGATAGTTTACCACTATAGTTGTATTCATATGGAGATTGTAAACCACTATAGTTGTATTCATATGCAGAATGTAAACCACTATAGTTGTATTCATATGGAGATTGTAAACCACTATAGTTGTATTCATATGGAGATTGTGAACCACTATGGCTGTATTCATATGAAGATTGAAACCACTATATTTGTATTCATATGGAGATTGTAAACCACTATGGCTGTATTTATATGAAGATTGTAAACCACTATGGTAGTATTCATATGGTGATTGTAAACCACTATGGTTGGCTTCATATGGAGATTGTAAACCTTTATGGTTGTATTCATATGGAGATTGTAAACATCTATGGTTGTATTTATATGGAGATTGTAAACCACTATGGTTGTATTCATATTGAGATTGTAAACCACTATGATTGTATTCATATGGAGATTGTAAACCACTGTGGTTGTATGCATATGGAGATTGTAAACCACTATGGTAGTATTCATATGGTGATTGTAAACCACTATGGTTGGTTTCATATGGAGATTGTAAACCACTATGGTTGTATTCATGTGGAGATTGTAAACCACTATGGTTGTATTCATGTGGAGATTGTAAACCTCTATGGTTGTATTCATGTGGAGATTGTAAACCTCTATGGTTGTATTCATATGGAGATTGTAAACCTCTATGGTTGTATTCATATGGTGATTGTAAACCACTATGGTTGGCTTCATATGGAGATTGTAAACCTTTATGGTTGTATTCATATGGAGATTGTAAACATCTATGGTTGTATTTATATGGAGATTGTAAACCACTATGGTTGTATTCATATTGAGATTGTAAACCACTATGATTGTATTCATATGGAGATTGTAAACCACTGTGGTTGTATGCATATGGAGATTGTAAACCACTATGGTAGTATTCATATGGTGATTGTAAACCACTATGGTTGGTTTCATATGGAGATTGTAAACCACTATGGTTGTATTCATGTGGAGATTGTAAACCACTATGGTTGTATTCATGTGGAGATTGTAAACCTCTATGGTTGTATTCATGTGGAGATTGTAAACCTCTATGGTTGTATTCATGTGGAGATTGTAAACCTCTATGGTTGTATTCATATGGAGATTGTAAACCACTATGGTTGTATTCATTTTGAGATTGTAAACCACTATGGTTGTATTCATGTGGAGATTGTAAACCTCTATGGTTGTATTCATGTGGAGATTGTAAACCTCTATGGTTGTATTCATGTGGAGATTGTAAACCTCTATGGTTGTATTCATATGGAGATTGTAAACCTCTATGGTTGTATTCATGTGGAGATTGTAAACCAATATGGTTGACAATGTAACATATTGTGAACAAGATACTTCGCGATGGGTGTTTTCTGCAATGAAATCTTTACAACTTGCTAGACCAGTTTTGCAGTTCCCATCCTATTCAAATATAATTTTGTTGATTTTGCATGATGACTGGCAATATTCAGGCCCATTTTTAACAAATCCAAAATCACTCGAATAATTTTGGTTAATTTTCTTGTGTACTACGATTATATGTTTGCATTTATATTTTTATGAATTGTTTAGGTCTACTATAATTTTAGTAAATGTACACTTACAAAAACGGCCATTTACATTTTAGTATAGGAATCCTTATATTAACCTGGTCAATGATGTAGTTTTCCCATACATGTAACATGATGCGGACATTGTACGAATATTTTGTTCCTTGATTTTGCATTTACAGTTTCGCTATTTAGGTTACATTACGAAGTCTTTTATAATTACTCCCAAGTGTTTCCCTTCAACCCATCCATTTTTTGAAAAAAAAAGAAGACATGGTAATTATGGTAATATGTTAGATTGTCTACAGCATATCGTATCCAGCACTTGTTCGGAGACACAGCATTGTTTTGTCTATTTCGCTTACAAATCTGCACCAATCTCTACGTTTGTTACGGACTTATCCCCAAAGACGACGTGTGAATTTTAGCCAGGTAATTACTTACTTGTCGTTGTCTGGCTGGCATTTTTTTCAAATTGAAACGAGACGTTTCTATTGGCCATTGGAATAACATTTGAAATTTTTCAAATGACGTCATAGCGATTGGATAGTTAGATTCAACTACCATTGAAATGTATAACTATAAAATTGAAGGAAACGGGTTTGTTGGGTCGATGAAAGCATGCTTTATTTGAATGGGACATTTTCTATATGCAACCAAATAAAACACTGTTTCTAGACACAACGAACTAGGAAGAGAAGAAATCGTCCGATCCAAACTAGCTGCGTCTCGTCGTCCTTGCGTTTCTGTGCTGGAAAAAAAAAAACGTCGAGGCCGAAAACGATCGATTGTCGCCAAGACTTTTTGATAAGAATATGAATTCAATTATGCGCGTAGATTTGTTATTTATTAGAGACGCCCGGGGAACAACAATTCAGGACAATTATTTACACAGTATATAACTATAATTAAGCACACTTAGTAACTTCGCCAAGGTGATATGAGCAGACAGTTCATCCTCAATCATTGAAAAAGTTGGTCAAGGTTGGGGTTACAAACATGTAAATGAACTGCATGCATTAAAGGCTTTAGTCAAGAGTATTAATTTTGTATAGTTTATCTAGTCGCTAACTCTAGTCGCTATGTTCCAAATATATATACAATTTATTGGTACATGGCATAGCTTCTCAGATTGTAATAATTTCATATCATTCAAATTTATCGTCTCAAAACTGACTGGTACAGATAAATACAAATTTAATAATACTACACAGTTGTTGTAAAGCCTAATGCTTTATCCAATTAGTTTGTTTTTTTTAATCAGACGCACAAATGTGGCTCGTGCGTTCACCCCGTCTGTTTCTGCCAATATCTCGTACCCTGCTGATCCTAGCAATGTGGTGCATAACTCGGGGTGATTCACAGAATGGAATATGTGCGTATCGGCTTATTATTGCATTAATCAACAGTTAGGTACTGAGGCAAAACAAATTAAAGCTGGTGCACCTCGGTAAAAAATTATATTGATGTTTAGAGTTTATTCCTTGCTTATTAATTAACTAATTACCATATGTGTGTCAAATTTCTTTGAAATACTCGAGATCGATCGAGCTCTGATTATATCCTGGGGTGCTGTAGATTTCGCTAGTTCATTATCATAAATCATTAGTTTGCGTAATCTACTGAGATTGGGTCAGATGCTACAAAACATATATTTGTTATTCATTTTTTTAATCGTTATTTGCTGTTTAATGTGAATAGATAATTTTCCGATTCCAGTCAAAGTTATGCCCATAACTCGGTATCATTGTGATTTAGTCTATTGCTTAAACCGTATTCTAAATTTGTTTATAAAGGGCGGTGGTCGTTGTGCAGTGCGTGTTCAAATGTCATATTAAACAAACATTTTACACTTTAGAGGCGTTGTATACGTCGCTATGCGTTCCATATCGAACAGGACGTGGCGCGACGACCACCGCATTTTAAAGCCTTTGTGACATGTGAAACTCATTCAGCTTTCAAAACCAGTGTACGTAAATGAACATTCTATATTCACATTTTGACTTGCTCCTTGGGACAGGATTATTTGTAGCTATAGAAGCTTGACGTTCGTTTTGGGCTCCCGATAAACTTTCTATTTGTTTCACCTTCCTTATCTTTCGTAACTGTAATTTTAATTAATATTTAATATTTCCCACAATGACATCCGTATAACGGGGAGTATAAAACGTATCAATCAAATACGTGAAGCGTTCTTTTTCCCGAGTGGATCGGTGAGCGAGTGTTTGTTACGTATATCAATATTTGTTGTTGTTATATTAAAGCGTCGTTTATTTCCACCCTTTCAGTATCACGTGATAAAGTTGTCCAAAGTACGTAACCAATAACCCCAAATATCGGTTTGTCACACCACACAATGCATCTTGGGTAATTAAATACTAGTATTTATTCCTTACTTCTCATTGACAACTGTACAATGTACTCATTTCTATTGCTAAGTACTTATTTGAGAATTTATTATTACTATTTGATTTGTTTTACCTATACTATTGTGTATTTGCCTTTATTATTTGTAGTTTTTTTATATTTTTTTTTATTTTAATAAGTTTGTTATTTTTCTTTTCTTTAGTTTTGTCTTTACCTTTTATAATTGTAGTTTTTTGGTAATCGCTGTACTTTCCGAAGTCAGTGATGTGTCGATAAACGTTACGCAAATAAATATTTCATTTGACTTGAAAGGTTTTGGCTCAATCGCCGCGTATGTGCACGAGACGGTGGTCGTGCGCCTCATGAACTAACTGCGGACATGTCTACAAGTGCACAGCTGCATTTCGACCGCTCTAAAATAAGTATTGTCCCGAAGGCCATTACTACATATACAATAAAACAAAAGCTTTCACCTTTGAACTTGGAAGTGCGGGATCTATGAATTATTCCATGACGTCGGGCCAGCGAAGTGTGACCTCGAGACTATGTTCTAAAAAATACAATTTCATGAGACGGTTTTACGATGATGGCTGTAGAATTGAAGTTGCAGAAAGATTTGTTTTAACGATAAAGCCAATGCGATAATTATCTCGCGTGCTGTCAAATTCAGCCTAAATGTGTTTTTCTTGTTTTGTGTAGATATTCTCTACTGACAATGCATTTGTTTACGCGACAGATATTTGTGACACTTAATTTCTGACACTTTGTAAAAATGGTGCCCGTCGCGAAAACAACATTAAATTTAATTGATTTGGGGAAATCGGAGCGGATAAATTTAGAATCTCCTAACGCATATGCCCATCACCACGAACTGCTTTACATGTGTTTCCAACGTGACGAACTACAATCAATAATACGGCAAAGCCAGTCAATGAGAAGTGGCGACTGGAATGCTAAATGCTTCCGGTAAACTGCTACGTGAAGTGTAAGGCCGAGTTGCGCTCACCGACTGTGCATTCGGCGTGTAACGGGCTGTTATGTGTATTCAGAAAACGTGGTAACCCCAATGACTGAATGAAGTGAATGAATGAACAGCGCACGATTGTTATGAATACTAAGTACTTTTGGTCATCGCGGCGTTGTAGTTGATAGTGCACGTTTAGTGGTTTACTAACAAAGCCACATGGCTATGCTACTGGAATTGCGCGCCTTCCCGAACGCGACCAGATCCCGGTCACTATGAGTGATTACGTCCAAACAACCGTGAAGCAGAAAGCAAAATATTTTCTGGGGTAAATCACCGCGTTGTGAAAGACGTGGTATTTTCTACGATTTGACCTATATCATTGCTTTAAAGGTTACGATACCCTGAAACATGGGATAAAGTTTTCAAAATTAACCATTTTATTCGAATGACTGCAAAGGAAAGTGGTAACAATGAAATCGCCTGGGTTCATCATGCCCGTGGCGTGCCGTGATGTTGTGATACATTATCGAGAAAGGCTGTGTCGGTATTTGCATTATACTCCATTATAAGGGAGAACAATAGCTCGCACTCCAACCGCAATTGTTTTGTTGTGTCTCTATTGTAAGGGCATGTCTGGCTGTTAGCGCACAGCACTTCCCTTTCACGTTGTACTTATATATGGGTGCCATTCAATACAGCACCAGTACAAAGCCTTTTGACATTCAAAACTGTCAACTGGAATCACTAAAACAAATACTAATTTCAGCATCAGCTAGATATCGCAGCAAATGCAAAATGTTAAGACAGTAGACTCTCCGATCTCTATTGCATTTCAGCGTTTCACCCTGCAGCATTTTTTTGTTACAATTCACTCAAGCAAGCCCTATTTTAACAGATTGTTACTGTCGAGTCACTGATGCATAGAGTAATTTCAAAGTCTGTCTCCTCGAGTGCTTTCAAATATCAACTACAATTCCAGTGTTTTCCTTAATTATGTCGATAATACCGCGACAATTACCTAGGACTGTGGATATATGTGGGGAGTGAGAACGGTAGATTGCAAAGCAGACGTGCGACCTCCAGACAGAAACCGCGGACCGCATAATTAAACCGACCAATCACAATCCGCATAACGTCATAGTGGACTAATCAGAAAGCGGCATTCTCCCGGGTTTTTATGCTGATGTTCAGTAATCTGCTCGATTCGCCGCAATACGCTGAGGACCTGCGATTCAAACAGATGAGTTCACCCCGAAAATAAGGCCCCACTAAAGCTGCTTAGCTAGATA
Organism: Saccoglossus kowalevskii; assembly: GCF_978046115.1. Lineage (NCBI taxonomy): Eukaryota > Metazoa > Hemichordata > Enteropneusta > Harrimaniidae > Saccoglossus > Saccoglossus kowalevskii. The sequence goes on from NC_140642.1 coordinate 18,159,597, forward strand.
CAATATGTGCAAAGACAACGGCGGAGATTTTCTCGTCTCTCTGAAACATCACTCGGACATTTTGTCGTAGAACGAGTAGTATAATGGCCCCGGCGAAGAAGACCAAGAGTCCGAGGTAAGTCGTGTTCCAATTATAAAGCGCATTCGGGTCTGTGCAGCTTTATGCAAATTACATGTCCTCATGTGTCCTCTACGCTGTCTGGAAGTGGACTAAGCTTAAGTGTATATTGGGATAGGTTTATATATGATGCACTGTCGTGTAGCCTCGCGTGGCTTGGAAAGCGTGGGGGTGTGTGATCGGTTTTCCAAGTTTACACTGACACACAGAGCCGAGTCCTTGCATTTTAAAAACCTTTTCCGTAGGACGTGATGGCAAGTAATCGGTAAGTATTGTGTGTAGAGCGACTGACAGCTGCACACTCACTGGAACTGCGCTCAATAGACGTGTGTACAGTGCGGCGCGCTTGTGTCTGCCCTCAAATAGTACCACGATTGCATAATATTACGCCTTTTTCATTCCAAACCTCCATGTTAAATTGTCCTCATTGGGTAATGGTACGCCCATAGGCGGGCGGGGATGGGTGCATTTCTGGGACATTTCTCCGCACTTCGAGGCACAGAAATGTCCCACTCAAAGCTTGACAAACAGGGGGGATTTGTGTAAATGCTTTTTGACATTTAATCCTTTCCGATTCGGTTCTGATTTTAAGTAAGCCCATGGGCAGAGCAATGGCCGGCGAGGAACAGAAAACCAGCCTGTGTTTTTTGAGATCCCTGTAGACCCGTGTGCTACCAAGACCTGATTTGGAATTCCGTAACCCAATTAGTTTACCGACTGCATAACTGAACACGGGAAAACTATACCATGGAATTATAGCGGGACGTTCACCCTAGCAGACGAGTAAACAAGTCTGACAGGGTCCTATCAAACGGGTGCTAATGTAATTGTTTTTATATGGAACATTAAAGTCGGGTCAAGTTAGTGTTTAAGTTGTTGATAACCGTTATTTTATTTTTCCGACTCGGATACTAAAGAAATGAAACTATTTTGTGACCTTTTCGAATTTTCAAAATATCCGGGTTATTTGTACCCGTCGTCCGCACCATCGCTGTCGCTTCGTCCCACTTTCCGTTCATCGTGATTTGTTTTGAGCACGTCATAAATAAAAACAAAGACACTGATTCGGCGGCATTGACATCGTTCTCTTTATAATATGAACGCAAATGAGGTATGCTGAACCCGAATGAACATTCCCTGACAAAACCAAGACACAAATTCTCGTACACGGCCATTTTGAACGACTATTTTTCAAGTAGATACAAGTTGCGTGCACGTTTCCGTATATCGCTTCTCTTGAGACTGTGTATATGCATTTCTAAAAAGCATAGTAAAAAATATTTTTCTCCCAGAGCAAAAATATTTTAATATGGCGCTTGTTGTCGGGGTTTTGCCAAAACCTGCACAGTCGTATATATTTCTAAATAGATGTACGCGAATGTACACGATTTCAAGTTTATCGTCCAAAACAATGTTGCCAAATTTATTTATACGACGAGCATTAGTAAATATCATCGAATTGCATGGAAACAAACTATCTAATTAATAGAATTTTTAATAGCTTACTGGTATTTTTTGGTATTGCCACTCCACTCCAGTTTTATCGATGATAATACATGTAGATCGTGCGATGGACGTAGTTTATCAAGACAAAGTGTCTTTGCCCAAACCAACTATTTTTTCACTGACTCTTCTATTGACGGTTGTTTTATTTGTCTTTATTATAGGGGAAATAATCAAACAGATCCACCAGAGAGGAACCAGCGGTAAGACATGTCAGCGTAATTTCGAAAGATCTAATGTTACTTTGTTACTATGATTCTTGTGCTTTTGGGGATATTCTTTTCATAGCTAAAACTTGTACAGTCGCCACAGAAACACAACACAATGAGTATATCAACGGTTCCGTGAAATGCATGTTTTCAATTCACTCAGCCTCATTGACCGTGTATCCTTATCTGGCGCGTTTGAAGAAAATCCAGAAAACATAGCCGAGTATTTATTAGTCACTTTAATCGTTGAACAAAGCCAATTACAGTGTATGTCGAGTACTGTAAGTGAAATCACAGCAATTCTGTTGTATATATAAATGAGGTTTTCCTGTCTATTATAGTATCGTGGGTTAAAGTTTCTGACCTGCAAGCCAGGCGCAGAATACATAATTATCATTCCGAGTTTTTTACTACAAGATTTCTCACACTTTCATACAAGAGAGATCAGAGTTGTTACAGATTTTCTCCCCCTCTTTACGAATATAGCATCCTCAAAATTAGATATATTTTATTTTTTAAACTATCAATCCATATTTCAAGCCGTGACTGAATGGGGGTTGGATTGTCCTGTCTTCCCACCATTTTTTTCTACTTCAAACTGTTATATTAGAAGCTTTTTTTTTGTTGGCTACTTAAAATCCCCGATTTCTGCCACATTGTGCACATATTGGTTTCATTTGTTCCAGTGGTTGATCGGATTAGAAAAGTGTCATAAATGAAATATTTATTCTTATTTATAGATCTTTATCGACCCAATTTGCATCCAAATCAAGCGACAATATCAATCCCCTTTTCCTATTTGCTTGCGTCTTTAATTCCAAAAGTAATTTTGTCAGTAGGAGTGTGTTCTATGTGCCATACACATCTACAAATGCTGAGGATTTACCAAACTGGGTCAAGTAGTGTTATATATAACTATTTATTTCATCAGATGTCTCTCAATAATGTTGCCATACAAATCGTTACTATAAAACTATTCTTCTGGGTGTTATGATACTTACTCTAAATACCTAAGTATTGTGGTAGGGGGATAAGATAATTCCCATTGTCAGGCTTTTGTATTTTGTTTTCATTGAGGTATATAAATCCTAAATGTCAACTTTCTTCATCTTTTTCATTCCAAACCTCCATGTCAAATTGTCCTCATTGGGTAATGGTACGTCCATTTTCACAAAAAAATAATTTCCTGAGGGTTAATTGCTAAAAATCTCTAATAATTTGAAAAAAATAGTTTAGTTAAATTTTGAAGAAAAATGATGATTGGTAAACGATATACAAATAATACGTTTCATCATAATTTTGAATTGTTATATTTAGTCACAGTCCCTCTATCGATAGAGGGACTGTGATTTAGTTAAAGGCAGTTCTGATGCATCAGGGTCAACTTGTATACAATTTCCAGTACATCTGAATGCTGGTAATCGTTTCACCGTTTGCAATCGTTTCAGCTTCCTATTTGATTTCTTTCATTAAAGTTTTAAAATAGCGTTCCAATGCATATTTACGTAAAATTCGAACACATGCCGCATGATAACCACCAACCACTCTTTAAACAAAAAATTTGAAGTTCTGAACATGCTAAAAGAAATACATTATGAAGAAAGGGGGAAAAGTGAAAACAGCTGTTTAGAGCCATTTTCTATTTCACACCAGTTAGTTATGGCTAAGTTGTTAGAAAAACAGTATCAAGATCACTTGGCTTAGTACAAATATTGTTGCATAGTTGGAGGTTGTTTTGTAAACTGCAAAAACCCAATATTCTATATATTTTGAGATAAACACAAAATTGAAACATGCCACCCCTCAAAAAAAAACATACACAGTGCAACCCACCACCACCCACTCACGCACACACACACACGTACAAACTTTTACAAGCTTTAATTATCTATATACCGGTATATGAGATAATGATCATAATGATGATAACGTATATTTGCATAAAAAAATCTTTTTTTCTCACAAATAATATAAATTTCATTACTTTTTCTAGACAGTTATTCACCATTCAATTTTATAAACTTTAATAGTTAGGTTAGCGTACATAGTAGGTGAATATATATTCAGTTAGGCTAGCGTAATCAGATCGGAGTATTTGGTTTATCTACTGTACTCCTATTGGCTAGCATACTTGGTTGAGTTTCAAATATAGTTTCAAATTAACAAGGAAATTATAGAAAAACAGATAAAATTTGGTTACATAATAATTTCACAAGATTTTCATGAATTGCGCGAGTCAGAGAATAACCAAAATTATTGTAGCTGTAAACTTTATTCACTTGGGTTTGGAAGACACAGAGTCACAATGAATATTATGAAATGAATCTCTGAAACACTCTTGAATTATGAAATAAGTTTTAAAATGCAGTATATAGCATGAATGTTTTTTATGAAAATTTATAAAATATTTATAAAACAATCACCCTCGAGGACCCTTGCACTTCATTCCAATCCAAAGAAAATGCTTTTATAGACTATAGAAGCTATTTGGTGACACCCATTACCCATGAGTCTTTGCAGGTTATCTTCATTGTCTGATTTACTGCAATCCATCTGTTATTGTGATTGGACAAGTTGTTTTCAACTGTCGTTTGAAATTCACTGTATATCACTAAATTAAATCTTTACATGAAAGATTTAATAGTAAGGAAATTAAGGGTCTGATGTGATTGTGTCCATACACAACCCTTGTATCAATCTAGAGAGATTATGATTTGGATCAATCAAGAAATTGCTGTATTGATTTAGATCTGGGATGATTTGAATCAATCAAGGAATTGCTGTATTGATTTAGATCTGAGATGATGTGAATCAATCAAGGAATTGCTGTATTGATTTAGATCTGAGATGATTTGAATCAATCAAGGAATCGCTGTATTGATTTAGATATGAGATGATTTGAATCAATCAAGGAATATCTGTATAGATTTAGATCTGAGATGATTTGAATCAATGAAGGAATTGCTGTATTGATTTAGATCTGAGATGATTTGAATCAATCAATGATGGAATTGCTGTATTAATTTAGATATAGGATGATTTGAATCAATCAAGGAATTGCTGCATTGATTTAGATCTAGGACGATATGGATCAATCAAGAAATTTTTGTATTGATTTAGATCTGCATGTGCCAAAAAAAACTTTATCTCAGTCCAAAGAGAGAGTCAGTAACAAAACATGGCACATGCTGAGATTGGCTGTCTGAATGCTCGCCATGAACCAAAATCATTGGTTGATTCATAATTACATTAACAATAACCACTACTACCACTGGTTGATTCCTCATTTCATTGACAATAAGCACTACTACCACTGGTTGATTCCTCATTTCATTGACAGTAACCACTACTACCATTGGTTGATTCATAATCTCATTGGCAATAACCACTACTGTGATTGGGTGATTCATAATTTCATTGACAGTAACCACTACTACCATTGGTTGATTCATAATTTCATTGACAGTAACCACTACTACCATTGGTTGATTCCTCATTTCATTGACAGTAACCCCTACTACCATTGGTTGATTCATTATCTCATTGGCAATAACCACTACTGTGATTGGTTGATTCATAATTTCATTGACAGTAACCACTACTACCATTAGTTGATTCCTCATTTCATTGACAGTAACCACTACTACCATTGGTTGATTCATAATTTCATTGGCAATAACCACTACTGTGATTGGTTGATTCATAATTTGACAGTAACCACTACTACCATTGGTTGATTCCTAATTTCATTGACAGTAACCACTACTACCATTGGTTGATTCATAATTTCATTGGCAATAACCACTATTGTGATTGGTTGATTGATAATTTCATTGACAGTAACCACTACTACCATTGGTTGATTCCTCATTTCATTGACAGTAACCACTACTATCATTGGTTGATTCATAATTTCATTGACAGCAACCACTACTATCATTGGTTGATTCATAACTTCATTGACAATAACCACTGCTACCAATGGTTTATTCCTCATTTCATTGACAGTAACCACTACTACCACTGGTTGATTCCTCATTTCATTGACAGTAACCACTACAACCATTGGTTGATTCATAATTTCATTGACAGTAAGCACTACTACCATTGGTTGATTGATCATTTCATTGACAGTAACCACTACTACCATTGGTTGATTCCTCATTTCATTGACAGTAACCACTACTACCATTGGTTGATTCATAATTTCATTGATAGTAACCACTACTATCATTGGTTGATTCATAATTTCATTGACAGTAACCACTTCTACCATTGGTTGATTGATAATTTCATTGACAGTAACCACTACTACCATTGATTGATTGATCATTTCATTGACAGTAACCACTACTACCATTGGTTGATTCCTCATTTCATTGACAGTAACCACTACTACCATTGGTTGATTCAGAATTTCATTGACATAACCACTAATACCATTGGTTGATTCAGAATTTCTTTAACAATAACCACTACTGTGATTGGTTGATTCCTCATTTCATTGACAGTAAGGATTTTCTTCATGCTTGAGTAGATAGCAAAAACATGCTAGCATCAGTTTATAAATAAAAAGGTTTAGTATGCATGTATTCCTTTTTTGACGGACCTCAGCCTATTCTACACACCTCATCTCCAGTGTGTTCTTGCATTTTAACTCAGTAGCCAGTCACTTGGGTATTATCATGTCTTGAACTGTTGTTTCTTAGGATCTGTCAAAAAAATACCTCCTTCTGATATTTCTTTAATTTAATGACTCCCTGGTGTGATGTTCATATCTTTACTGCTCAGAGAGAACTGGAATTCGTTAGATATGTTTGCAATTTTACAATTTGTACAACAATTTTATTATAGTAAAATTATATTGAAAAATGTAGTACTGTTCATTTGATATATGTTTACCTATAAATAGATTTAGTAACTACAAAATTGTAATGGAGGAAATACACCAATCTATTACAATTCTCTCGTTTACGTTATAAATACAGTAAAAACATATACGTGGAGATTATAGGATCGCAGTTTTATTGAGGGACATAATCATGTAAAATATAGCATATAAATCACCATATTGCTGATTCAATCTGTATGTGAGTGAAGGATATGCTACAAAAAAAAATTATTATGGTTTTTTTTTTTTTGTATTTTAGATTTTTTTTCTGTATTTTGTGAATGCACCATCATTTTTCACATATTTTATATATTTTTTATATAATTTCTTTGTTAATTTGAAACCATATGGACATAATTTTTAATTACTTATAGGTTATGATCAATATTTAACAAAAATTATATTCTTGGGAGTAGACATCAGGGCATTTTCACTGCTTGGCAACCATCACCGATTAAAACAATGGTTTTACCCTCCTGAACAAGATGTGCAACATATGTAAATTTGGTTGTTCAGGATTGTCTCCAAGTTGAGTTTGGGCTGTTTTCTTGATTTTAGCTGTTTTCATTGGCTGTTCGACTGGCGTTCCACAGCAGATTGCGCAGAGCCCATAGAAAAACATGGTACAGTGGTGTGTCCAAGCAACATGGAAAATTCTGTGATATAGCTTTGCCCATCGGGAATAAAAATAAGACAAAAATTGACTTTAGCATTCAAAAATTTAAAAACAAATTAAAACATATATTCGTAGTATTCTGTGAGCAGAATAGACCATTTTCTGTTCACTGTGAGATCCCAACGTAAAATCGAACGTAAAAACAGAACAAACAAAGGTCATAGCATCATGGGGGCTTCAAACATCACATGGGACTTGACAAACGCAAAAGTATTTTTGGGGATATTTCCACGCATAATAATGTGCTATATACATTTGATGATGGTCAATTTCGATAAAGTAAGGGTATCTCAACACAATATTCCCCTGTCAAAGATTGGCCTTTCGACTTTGAGCTATGAAAAAATGTTTGCAGCAGACGTTCGGTCCATGTCTTTTAAGCAATATGCAAGATCTTGCATTTGAACTGAAAATCACTAATTATGTACACACGACTAGGTGAATGCATTAAAAATAAACCAAATTATATCATAAATATAATATGTCATCTCTCATTTCTGACAGTTATCAATGAGCGGTATCTTGGTTTCTTAAGTACAGTATTTTAATATTTAATTTTTTCAACTTCTGTGACATGCCTGTGAATTGTATAAGGGACAAACATCTAGAGGCAAAGCAGACATTTCCTGCCAGGCCAGTTGCTACATAAATCTCTTCTAGCATTCTGAATTAAGCTGCAGGGTATATGTGGTTTAATGGTAACATGGACTGTCTAAAGTTCACTAATTTATTCGGCGTGGGGAGATAGGATGCTTGGGGGAGAGTGTACATTTGTATTTATTAACTTTAACAAATGTTGGCAATGTTTTTTGTCTGAGATTTTTTTTTTTAAATGAATGAGTTTAGAAAGCTAATTTAGTTGAGTTTTTGTTACAGAAGGGATGAAGTCCTGGTTATAAGAAGTCACCCAATTGTTAAATGCAGGTGTAATAATTGAACAAAAGAAAAGACAAATCCCATCTCTTTGTGGCATCCATGAATTATATGATTACGTAGAATGTATAAGTGAACAAAACTAGATGTCAATAAGGGAATTGAATTGAAACCCTGGAGAATTTGTTGTTTGTTTGCTCATACCTATAGCCATAAAAGTACTTCTCAAATGAGAGTCATTGAGCACACTTTGGATGATATACTGTGTACAAGAATGAGATCTCAAACAATGTTTTAAGCAAGCGTACTGTACTGTAAAATACTTTATTTTAGCTTGAATTAATTTTCGCTGAAAAGACTTTTTGGGTGTTTTTGTATGCAATTTATTTTCACTGATTTTTGATGAGTTGAATGTAAAATATAAAAAAAGGTATATTCGCTGGATTTTATTTTCACTGAATGATCCCTTCAGTGAAAATAGTGAAAAAAAAATTCCAAGCAGAAATAAAGTTTTTCACAGTAATTGTTAAGATTAAATATTGAGGGTAATAGCTGGCACTTAAAAATAAAAAGTGAAATAAAACAAAATATCAATGGAGTAATTAAAAGCATCCCCTCCCCCTCAAATAGGATGTATGTTATTTAAGGAGGGTGAAACTGTTGTCAGGGTCTAGCCCTAGTTAACCACCACAGCGTTGGATGTATCAGACAAATGCAATCAACCAACCTCATCTGTTGGAAATATACCCAGTATAATGGTTCCATAAATGTATATTTGGAGTCGTGTTAGCTCTTACTAGGTGTATAATTTCCCCCTTTATAAAATGCAGTTTTCATTAACAATGTTCAATTTAACACCACACTGTCTCTCTGACTGTACCTTGATGGACCCTAGTGGTAAAGTATATATCATCATACGCACACATATCTCTCTGAGGTTATTTGTCTTATGACTGACAAATGCCATGCTGCTGCTAAGCTCACTTTTCAATGAGGCATTGCCTATATCATGAGCTGTCCGACTCCAGTGGGATTGGCAATCCGGCGACAAGCCAAAACAATCTGTTATTTTCTTCTGTTTTTCTTTGAGATTTAATTCATCGAAGGATTTCCATCGATTCCCTCTAAGATGCATAAATGCTGAGGATTTCTGTTTTGGATAATACTGGCACCGTTATGGTCATTTTGATTACGTTATAAGAGTCTAGCAAAAAATACCCATTTTGTCATCTTTGTTAAAAAAATAATGGCTGAAGAATCTGATGCAACAAAGACCACACAAATGCTGCATCAGAATTCTACTTCTGCAAGATTTGTACTCGCAGCAATTTCCATAACCTTAAAATCACAATGTGTTAATATCTAAACTTCAGACAGAATCAGGTATGCCATATATTGAATAGTGTTTTTAATTTTTTGCAGCTAGGATTTGATGATTTACTGGCGTTATGGGGGATAACATTTTGCGAAAGTCGCTGTGACTGCACTTTGCCTTTAAATCCTATTAACATTTTTACTGCTGCAACATATTATTTTAACTGACCTCCAAAATTTGTGAAAATTTGTTTCTCAGGAAATTAATGTTGATTACAGTAATAATTAAATACATATTTTATATTTACAGCTTTTGACCTACTACTTTTATGCTATATTCACAGAAGTGGTGGTTCAGTGGAAATAAAATCCAGCAAATTTACCTTTTTCCTTATATTTTACATTCAACTCATCAAAAATCAGAGAAAATAAATTCCATACAAAACCCTCAAAAAGTTTTTTCAGTGAAAATTCATTCCATCTAAAATAAAGTTGTTAACAGTATTCAGTACACATAAATATTGAGTAAATTTGTATTTGTGGTATGATGAAAGTTAGTTATGATCTTAGCCTTTACACTGCCAGTTCCCTCTTTTCATCACAAATTCACAAAATAATCCCCTTTATAGTCTGCACTTTCCTTCAGTAGATTGGGACCAAAATAGCCAATTTTTTGGAGTGAAATCTGAAAATTTACTCAAATTTTGTCTGTTGGCTCTCAAATTTCATTTCCAGGAATATTGAAAAATATGAGAAAAAACGAAGAAAAATTTAAGGCAAGAAATTCTAGTGGTGAAAAGGTTAAAACTGAAATCGTTACTACAGTAGAAATAAATGTGACACTGCACGAAGCTTATAAAGACTGCAATATCAAACGCCTCATTTGTCTGCATGCCAATTTATTCAAATATAGTATCTGGCAAAATGAGTTTTTCTATTGTGATGTCTATCATTATATGTTTACTATACTGTATCTGATTCAACCTGTTCGAACTTGACGTATTCGCACATTGCGATGTTTTGGGGTCATTACATTTTTTTTTTATTAGGGGCTTTGAAATTTTTCATGGTGCAATTGTCTGCCAACAAGGGAGGTCAATTCAGTACGTTGAAAATGATAAGTTGACTCACGAAATAAAACTGTTGGGAATACGAAGAGCAAGTATCAAGTGATGTGTTCCCGCTTAAACCCGTCGAGGGAAATACACAGCTCACAATTGTAATCACTTCTTGATATTGTCTTGTCTGTCTGTCTCCATAACTAGTTCTGTTAATAAAACAGAGTAAGAAAAAAAACACTACAGATGTAAGCTTTCGGTTACAACCTTTGACCTGTGGTCAGAGTGTACCACACTGTGCAGTAAGTTGTTTTGCAATCCAGTTTACCGACTCCAAACATCTATACTTTATGTACAAGTCAGTGACACTGGTGAATGTTATCTTGTATAAAGCTTTTCAAAGTGAGAAATACATGAAATATTAATAATTGCTAGCATCATTTTTGAAAGGAAAAGTAATTATCATGATAATTAATTTAAATTAAATATGATTAATTCATGGTATGATGGAATGGCTTCAAGGAAATGTGCGATAGGATAGATTTTTTTTCTAATTCTCTCTTTTTTTTCTACAGATTATGTTTTTACAACAGGGTGTATTGTTCCTACTGTTCTTCTTTTCAGGAAAATATATAAAATGAACTATTCTTTATACAATATATTTTTTCTTGTGTAAGAGATAACAATCTTGGGCTTTTAAGTGTAAATGAAACCAGTAGATTGAGTAAAGTAAAAAGCTTTGGTATCTGTGTTTGGATATGCGAACATGTCAATGATTCCCTCAGGGTTTTACTCGTAGGGGAATGTGGCTTGTATCAATGTTTTATATTTAATAGATTTCACCATAGATGTGTGAGTAGTAATCACATAATTTCTTTAAGCGGTGTGGGTTCACCAACTTTTCACAGTCTTTTTTTTCTTCTTTTATATAACTGAGAACTGTATACAGAGAACATTCCAATGAGTGCAGAATGACGCAAACATTCATATAGTCAGTCCACAGCTGCCGCCTCTGCCTCCGGAAAATCAATTCTTAGAGGGGCGGTAATTCGTTTTTCCTAAACCGCAATGACATTTTGAAAAACAAAAACGCCGTCGTAGAGTAGTACACAGTTGAAAAGAAGGCTTAGCACATTGAATTACAGAAAACTGCAGACGGTGAAACCTTGTTTGCGCAGTAACTCAATAATGCCATGCAAGTTACACGCAAATGTCTAGCCCCAAACATGTACGAAAAATCAATTTGACGAAACGAAATGCAAAGGGAACGTTTCTGAGTTGCTAGAGTATGCATAAAGTAGACTCAGATTGACTTTCATTATATCGCTATGATATTTAGTGAACTATTTGATCCACTAAAAATTGTGTTGATTGAAAACACTGCATTGGAATGCTCTAGCCAATATAATTGATTATAAAATTGTTTACATTTGTTTTTGATAGTTTAGTGTTGAGAATGTAATATTTATGAACAAGTTAGAGAGTCATTATGTCATTATAATTCTGAGCTAGTTAGGGAGTATTGAGGTCATTATTATGAGCTATTTTTTATAATTATAAGCTAGTTTGGTAAGGTTGAGTCTTTAGAATTATAAGCTAGTTAGGGAGTATTGAGTAATTAGAATTATAGCCTAGTTGGGAAGTAATAATTCACAAGAATTATGAGCTAGTTAGGGAGTATTGAGTAATTAGAATTATAAGCTAGTTGGGAAGTACCGTAATAATTCATAAAAATTATGAGCTAGTTAGGGAGTATTGAGTAATTAGAATTATAAGCTAGTTGGGAAGTAATAATTCATAAAAATTATGAGCTAGTTAGGGAGTATTGAGTAATTAGACTTATAAGCTAGTTGGGAAGTAATAATTCATAAAAATTATGAGCTAGTTAGGGAGTATTGAGTAATTAGAATTATAAGCTAGTTGGGAAGTAATAATTCATAAGAATTATGAGCTAGTTAGGGAGTATTGAGTAATTAGACTTATAAGCTAGTTGGGAAGTAATAATTCATAAAAATTATGAGCTAGTTATGGAGTATTGAGTAATTAGACTTATAAGCTAGTTGGGAAGTAATAATTCATAAAAATTATGAGCTAGTTAGGGAGTATTGAGTAATTAGACTTATAAGCTAGTTGGGAAGTAATAATTCATAAAAATTATGAGCTAGTTAGGGAGTATTGGTGAGGTTTTGGTGAAAATTTCGTTGAAAAATGTTGAATACAGCTACTGTGAATTTAAAAAGCCTTTTCCTTTAAATCATTTTTCCATATGTCATATGAAAAAATAATTAAGATCAAAATGTGATAAAAATTCAGACCCTAGCAACCAGGTTGTATTGTTTTACATGGTAAATGCCATCAGTGTCAACTGAGATGTTTTGCAACCAAACAGTGGTTAAAGTTGTGAAGTAGTGACAAAGCAAATAGAAACTGGGCTGACTGGTAATTGGGCGCGTTTGTTCAGTTAGTAAAGTAGCTGACAAACAAGCGTTTGTTTGACCACTTGCACACTGCAAATACGAGAGACTGTGAAACGGCAGTCAGACAAGCCACTCAGCTGATCGAAATCATTGTACGAATATGCTCCTCAACAGCGATGCTTGGCACACTCTATGAGAACTGAAACTGAAACACAAATTATCATTCTCTCTGTATTGAAATGGTTATCTCTTCACTTGTCAGAAGACAAGCTGTGGCTGTGCTAACTGACCAATAGGAAAATGTCTTACTGATTAATGGAGTGTCAACTGACCAATAGGAAAATGTCCTCCTGATAAATAGAGTGTCAACTGACCAATGGGAAAATGTCTTACTGATTAATAGAGTGTCTTTCCTAATGCCATCATACTTTTATCGCTATTTGATGTTATAAACATTTACTAAACCTTCTTGGTGAATTACATTTGTATTTTTTGTATTTGTATATTTTATTTCACCATAAAGTAAATACAATTGGGTACTTGCTAAATACATAATACTTTGTCATTATGGTGTGGAACATGATAAATAGCTCAAAAAGAGCTAGTAAAACATCATGTCCCTACCATAATTATAAACTAGTCAAATTATCAGAAATATTCTTACAAATATTCAAAGGTAATGTATATAAGAATACTTAAAACTGATCAAAAATATGTCATAAAAGTCAAGAGAGTGACAATTGTTAAATAAGTCAATACTGGGTTATTTATTACATTCATGTAGTTCAGTTAGTTTCAAAAGTACAGTGAATTTCATAAAGGCATGAACATTTATGAAGCTCAGGCGTCATTCAAATCCAAAGAACATGCTTTCATTGGCTATAAAAAAGCCATTTTGTAACACATATTACCCACAATTCCTTTCATGTTTCCTTCATTCATTGGTTGATTAACTGCCATGCATCCATATGTTAATGCGTTGTGATTTGTCAAGTTGTTTTCAACTGCCAAGTTTATAAAACATTTATAAATATTTTATGTAGAAAAACATTCTTTTTTTCATGTAATTCATTGTATCCAGATTTTGGAATGATGAGTGTAAACTGATTTTATTTTGTGAAAGAAAAATGTTGTAGATTTTGTGTGAGAAAATCGTTTGTAGCACTATTCATGGAAGGAGTCACAACTACTTTTCACAAAATGTATTTCACTTGAATGTCTAAAATAGCCAAATTAGGAAAATTTATAGGGCTGAAAATTTATTGTTTTACACTAGTTTATATATCAGTGATTTTTATTACAAGAAGACCGACCTCAATCTTGCTATACATGATTATGTTTTAATTTGAAGATTGCAGGACATAAAAAAATGTAGTATAATGATTATTCACCAATCACATGGTGTGTAGCTGTCACATATTACTCACTAATCACAAGGTGTGTGTGTAACTGCCAAATATTATTGACCAATCACAAGGTGTGTAACTGCCAAATATTATTGACCAATCACAAGGTGTGTAACTGCCAAATATTATTGACCAATCACAAGGTGTGTAACTGCCAAATCAGGGATCGAAATACCCTGGTGCACACTGCACTATGCACATAGATTATTAGCTCGTGCAAATAAACTCAAAATATAATGTGCACGCTGTGCATGTAGAAATTAACACATTTTCTCATTATATTCACTAAGTCTAAATTAAGTTCAACCAAGATTGTGAGACAACTAGAAAAAATAAAATTCTTTCACAATCGCATCAATCGAGAACCCGTCAATTTTATTTAAAAGTGGTGCATTTCACAACAAGTTAGTGCAGGTAAATTTCAAATTCAACATGCACACTATGCATGCAGGGAAAAAATTCTATTTCAATCCCTGCAAATATTATTGACCAATCATAGGGTTTGTAATATTATTCACCAATCAGAAGGTGTGTAACTTCTAAATATTATTCACTAATTGCCAAGTAAATAATAGCTGGGGTATTCAACTGTTGAGAAATATTTTTTTAATTTTAGGTTACATTCATCAATCATTATGTTCTAAAAATGTTCTTTTTTATTACTCGCTAGTAGCAGATTTGCTTAAAACATCACATTTGACAGTAAAACCCACAAACATCAATAATACTACAAATTTGCATGTTTTTTCAACATACAGTAGCCATAAATCTAATGGATATAATCAACAAAAGGTGGAAAGGCTGGTTCTGTTGTAACTTGCCTTTCACTCCAGTCAGTGCACATGACTGACTGACACGTGAACAGTATAGAACTTAATAAAAGTGAGGCATTATGCGGAAATTAACTTAACTTCTGGTTGAGTAAATTACTCTTGCACTCATTTTGTCAAAGTCAATAGCATTTACTGATGTACTTGAGCGACAAGTTCAATTGTGCAACTAGGTCAGGGATTCCCTTTTAATCTGATTGAGAATGTGAAACACATACAATTATAGTGTCTGGTTGCAGTTGGCCCCAGGGTAGTTCAAGTTCATTGACTTTGCAGAAAAGTGTAATCTGAGAATAGAAAACTTGGCTTTGGGCCAAACAGGACTGGTGATAAATGAGTTCTTTTCTAGTTATCTGTAACACAAGATAGGATTTTGATTGGTTAGTAGAAAAGAGTGTGTGCCAATCAGTACTTTGTCACAGTGATATAAATTGTCTGTCACATGATTCCAATGCTGAATTGTGATTGGTTATGAGTCCTGTCTATTTCAAATATCACAGTTTCATTCTTGAAATAATAACCCCTTGAACAATAAAGACAACTTTCATGAAATAATTTTTTTTTTTCAAAATGTCCATTTGATCTAGAAATTAATAAATAAATAAATAAATATTAAAAAAAACAAACATACAAATGTTGCACTTTTATTTTGTCAGAAAAAATTATGGCGGTCAAAAATAACTTTAAAAATATTCAAACATTATATAAAAGTTTATTTGTGTGCTACACGCAACCATTTCTATAAATTATGTAGAATTATGGAGTAAACAATGGTTCCCCTGTGATCCTTCCACATTTACATGTTAAATTCTGACATGAAAACACTGAAAAACAATCCCAAGACGGCTGGCTCATGAGAAGTGTAGAGGTGGTGGCAAATAAAAAATAAATCTGATCAAGAGAAAACCAGTGGAAAAAACGTAATTTATAGCACAAAAAAAAAAAACAATTCTAAATTTAAAGAGAAAAAAATAATCCAAAAAGAAATCATATAATCTTCCAGAAATTGAGTTGGTTTTATTTGTCAGAGCAAAATAATTATTCAAAATCCGGTCAAAACTATTTGTTTTTTTATTTATATTTCTTTTCTTCTGTGAGAAATAATGTGAGTATAATCTGGAATTTGTGATTGTTTTCATAGTACAATCACTGACATATTGTTCCTTCATTGCATAGTATGCGAAGTGTTTGTTTGTTTTGGTTGTCATTGGCAACCAAGAATAATGTGAGTGAATTTACAAAATACATAAATAATTTCAAATAGTTTATATAATAAAAGACAGGTCAAAATAAAATTTAACTGGTATTTTTCTGCCTGGTATAAAGGGGGGAATAAATAATAACACACTAATTTATATCTTTTTTATTCAATTCATTGGTTATTTTATGAAACATAAATACCCAGTCTATTGGAATTGTTGGACTCTGCGGGTGGGAGGGATAGGCGGGGGAATAACAGCTACAGATTGTCAAATGTTTTCATAGAATTGTCTGAGCTTTGTGCAGTGCAGTGTGAAAAGGTGAACAGCTGTGTGGATGTGTTTTGTATATGCTACAGATTACCCCTAAGCCTTAGGAAATGATAAAAATAGTTGTTTTTTGTGTTTTTTTCTCTCACTTTTTTCATATTTTATGTTTACTATTCAACTCGGAGAACAGGAACGTCTAATGGGCTTACAAAAAAAAATTGCAATAATGAATGGATGTGTTTTCTTTTGTCAGGTTGTATTGTGTTTATCACACTCCAGTGTTCTTGTGTACTCTGAACTGTCTAGACTAGAGTTAAGGTCAATGAACTGGCCAGTGACCTTGACTTCTATTTCCAGTTGTTGTTTAAAGTGATAACATAGAGCTGCATTGTTGTCATGGTAACAATATCTGAGTGCAACTTAGGATGAGCAGGATGATATTAATATTAAGACACCTACCAGTATAAACGAAAACTTTTAAGTTCAACAGTAGCTATAAGGGATACGGTGTTATTCAGCGACTGAATTTGCATGGAAATTGCCTTGTCAAATTGGGTGATTGGCATCAAGGATAACTTCACATTAAAACGAAAACAAAAATAATGACTACACGATCATTAACAAAAAGAAATGTAAAAACATTTCATACCGCATTTGTGCCAGTCAATGAAATCAAATTTTGAATAATAGTAGTTGTTCTCTGTACAGGAAATGTGTTGTTGCATTTCTCTGAAAAGATGAACAAATAAGCAATATGTTTTAGTTTTGTATAAATTATAGTAGCAAAAACAAATTTCTCTGCCCAGACTCTAAGACATACTATCTAAACTGTCTGCACAAGGTACTGATAACAAAGATTGAATTTATTTTTCTAATTTAGTAAATTGCAAAAATAGTGCACGTTTATAATATTCCTTGAATTCTTTTTCATCAAACAATATTATAACAAATTCTGTGTAAAGTAGACAATATCGCAGTTTCATCAACTGACAAATATTCATATTGCATTTCAATAATTACAGAGATTGTAAACCAGAACTGACACAACAACCCATTTGCATTATAATGCAGTTGACAATGTATCACCTTTTCGAGGATTTAACGATGAAATATTTGTCTGCGAAGAAGGCAGCTCGTTTTTGACCAAATAGCCAACAGGCAATACTGTCAACTACTTCCCATCCCTTCCAATCCCTACATACAATGACTGGCTATAAAATAATTCCTAACGTAACCTTTTATGCCAAGAATCTTGTAGTTCGTATCACAGGTCTACTAAAGACGAATAATTAAAATACTATTTCATGAACAAGATTATGAGAAGCTTACAGCTTAGCTTTCATTTGAAATAAAAAAGATCAGCAAGTTGTTGTTTTTTTCCTGTAGGAAAATCGGTGTAATCAGGGTGTAAATAGAGTCGAATTACAAATTTGTCTTGTTTTTGTAATAAGAACGTAATGCAATTCAACACCAAGCCTTAGTGCAGTTATTCAACTGCGTTGTAACCCGCTTCATACCAGCATAAATAGAGTATCTGTTTTGTTGAAATAATGGTTTATTAAACAATAAAAAATTGATAAGCAAATTTCATAATACTCCGATTACATACAAAGTGTTGAAATGGAATAATCCAGGAAATGGTGAACTGTTATAATTAAATTGTATTCTGTTTTATTCTCCACATATTCTTGGTCCTACATATTAAAAAAAAAGAATGCCCTTTTCCTTTTTTCTGTCACCATGAATACCATCACATAATACTGCATTTTTTCTTCATTGTTGGAATATTTGTTATTTTTGCCTATAATAAGAAAAATCAGTTCATATGAAATTAAAACTCTACATGTACGTAAATACAAACATTTGCACCAGCAGATTATTCTGACCAGTGTATAATTTTTTTTTTATTTTCTGCTAAGTTTTATTATTAAAAATATAATTATTCTACACGAATATTGATATTTTATAATCATAATTTCTGTGTTTGCATGCTCGCATTCCCGGTTGCTATGGACAATAAATCAACAATTATCGGGGTAACTTAAATTAATATATAGTCCTACATGTTGATATACTGGTGATTTTATTTAATTAAGGTTTTTAAATAATCTTTAATGATGTCAATACTGATTTGAAATTTATTTCATCAGAAATAAGTTTTGATAGTTAAACGTTGGCACTGTACTGTGAAAAACAGTCACTTTGCATAATTATCTGATTGAATATCGGAAGTTGTTTGACAATGAAATAACACAGTGATAGGTTAGAGTGCTTGGTTGCATAATAAATATAAGAAAATGTTCACCCACAACGTGCTGATCAATGCTATATTACAATTAGCCCCTCTGAACAGATTCTGTGTTTACACATGTCTACCTTGTTTCAAATACATTCATGGATGAATTTGTCTTAAACTGAGAAAAATATCAATATCAGCTACTGTGGAATACTTTATTTTCGCTGGAATTAATTTTCGCTGAAAAGGCTTTTTGGGCGTTTTGTATGGAACTTATTTTCACTGATTTTTGATGAATTTAATGTGAAATATAGGAAAAAAAAGTATATTCGCTGGATTTTATTTTCACGGAATCATCCATTCAGCGAAAATAGCGAAAATAAATTCCAAGCGAAAATAAAGTATTCTACAGTATTTGCATATTTTGTACAGAATTAGACCCAAGATGACCCAACTCCCCCTCCACTTCCATAAATAGTGTACTTTCAAATTTTGATGGATATTTTAAAATAAATTAAATTCAAATTCACCATCTACAAAATTGCTGTCTGCTCTGATTTTCGTCTTTATATTGTTGATCTGAATTTTCTGTGTTTTGATCAAAAGTCGGCATAAAATAAACATTGAAAGTCTCAATGTTAAAAATGTTCAAAAATTTTAACTGCAATTTTGAAAAAACTGGCTACACACGACTCCTTCACTCGTTCGCAGTCACACAAGTTAGTTCAATTCATACATTTCAAGGTTGTGTTATTTGGCTATAAGTTTATAAATTACAGTGCAGATCAAACTAATCACTTTCAACAGCTATTATTTATAAACAAACATCTATAAATTCATATTAATGGACATCTTTCCAGTTCCGGCTGTCTCTGTTTCTTTTCATGTCATCTCCATGGTGACCTGTAATGTACATTTACTTTAAATCCACACATATTTATTAAAAAACGTAAATTCTGTATTCCTGACGCTGCAGGTATATCATCATATTTTACGAATTTTAAGAATAATATGTTTTATAATTTTTGTTCATTTTATGAAAAGCAAAAATGTAATGCTGAAAATTCTACCTCAAACTGGGAAAAGAGCAATTTTATTGATGAGGTTGACCTTTGACATGTTCATTATGCGCGACTGTCTATTGGGAGAGTTAGCCTAGAGGGAGTAGCCTTGAAGAAAACCATGTAGGTAGAAGCGGTACATGCGAATGATCATGGCTGACATTCCTATCGCTTTCTTAGATACCAACCAATAACTCCACCAATGTTTCCCAAGAGACTTCCATATGAGAATGATATAGACTGCCAAGACAAGATTGATTATTTCACACACACACAAAAAGAGGAAAAAAGAGAGAAACAAAAAAAATGTGAATGACTGTTCATGACAAGCGTAGATCCAAGTACAAGATAAGGAACTGCTAAGAGCGCTGTATCTGAGCTGGAGTTCCTCGACCCCTATGTACCAATATCTGACAGTTTGACAGAATGTATGCATGTATCCTAGTTTATTAAGGTGATCACTTGTTTTTTTCAGCTGTCTTGTGTCGCTCTATAAACTTTACATTATTTGACTCTGTGAATATATATATGTATATATGGGCTCGCAACTGACAGGCAAAAATAAAAATTATATTAAGCTTTTTTTAGTTGATTCAAGTTAGGTCACACAAATAAGTGTTTGAGTGATGTCTGTAATTTTTTTGGGGAAAAGCTTGTGCTTGCAATATACAAACCAGCTTTTTTTTTCAAACCTTCCAACGTCAGATATGCTTGCAACCACATTCTATCATTGCAACATGTCACTGGATACAAATACTTTAAAAATTATTCAAAATTCATGCTGCTAAGTGAAAACATATAATTTTGATAGAATGGCCTGTATACAATGATTATTGTTCAACTGTGAATTGGGTCACATGTTGACATGGCACAGTCCCTGGTTGGTGCATTTATATCACTTGTATATGCCATCATTACAAATACAAAGGTATTTTACCCTCTAATTGACATAAATTGTATCCTCGTCACTAAAATTGGAATTTTTCTATCCTAAATTGGTAAAGTAGAATGAGTAGAAGTAATTTCTACTTCTACTCATTCTACTTTAGTCTTACAGTATTCTATTCCCCTATTCAATTCTATTCAATTCTGTTCTATTCTGTTTTATTCTATTTTATTGCTTTATTCTATTCTATTCTATTCTATTCTATTCTATTCTATTCTATTCTATTCTATTCTATTCTATTCTATTCTATTCTATTCTATTCTATTCCCCTATTCAATTCTATTCTATTCTATTCTATTCTATTCTATTCTATTCTATTCTATTCTATTCTATTCTATTCTATTCTATTCTAAATGTTGACAGAACTAATAGAAATTACCGATTCTGCTCAAAACCTATTTTTTCCGTAATATGTGAGGTTTAATACTAGCATGTAAGTGTTCTTAGAAATGCTGTTCCATTTTCCAAATGAGTTGTTAGAGACGCTGCACAGTTTTCTTTTATTATGACTGTAATATACTGGAATAATTTCATTTATCTCAATCATTGAGAAATTGGCTCGATTTCTTCTGTTGACCTTTCTAATTTAACCTTTACCTTTCTCTTAAAAACGAGTCTCTTGACTGCTGTAACTCTTGAGCCTTCATGTCAGTGCTGGTAATTGGGATTTTTTTTTATTGAACTCACAAATTTCAAATCATTCAATTCTCTAAGCTCTTGGAGTATGTAAATTTAGCATTTTCTACTTATTTTGTATACTACGAGTCCAGTACTGAAAAATAAAATGGTTCACTTTTTTCTGCAGAAATATTCAATTTCTGCTATTTTTGAACCGAAAAATGTTAACTGCAACCCTCAAATGATATATACTGTGTGATAACACTCGACAATGACATCACAAGGGATGAGCAATTCAACAAAAAAGTTTCGTTTTCAAAATTTGTTAAAATGGATTTGAGAAAGGCCTGTTGGCAATAAGAAATTATGTCCATTTGGTCGAACATTATCTTATAATTTATAGAAAATTGGATAACAAGTTGCAAAATATAGCACCAAAATATTGGTAGAAAAATGACTACCATCAAAAGGTTTAAAAAATCAACTACGAAATTTTATTATTAGCTGGTTTTGAAAATTAAATTATAAATATGAGTGAAGCTAGAAACTACAATATCATAAACCCACAGAAAAAATAATGAGAATTCTCACCCTAATGATGGAAATGAGTATGTTTTATTCGTGGGAAGTGCAAGAATAGTCTATAGCATATACATTTTCAAGTCATTCGCATGAACACACATTAATTCTTCCCTGTCCAGGAAATGGAATGAACCTGTCTCTGTTTGCATAGCTTTTGATGACCCTAAGGGTGATGACAATGAACTCAATAACAGTTGTCATTTCTCTGTTTCTGTGAGAAGCAGCTAGTTTATCTGCGTCTCTTCCAAATCTGCTCTCGAAAAAAAAAAAAAGTTGATTTATGTCAGTATCATTGTCGTCAAATTATTGTGCCATTGAAATAATTTGTTAATGTCCTTGTACAGGTAGTAAACTTCCCTGGAATTTATAACAAATCACTGAAAGGCCACAACAAAGTAGTTTTCTGCATTTGATTCATTTCACGCATTGAACAGCTATGGTTATGGCAGTTCTATTTTTAGTAATGATCTCTTAACCGTGTCCAATGCTGTTATACTTAATTCTATTGTATATTCTTATCGGTTGTACCATGTGCTACAGAATCTCTGACGTTGAATCAAGCTATATGTCAGCTGTAATCAAAACAGAAAATTGATTGCAATAGTATCACCGATGTCAACTAAGTACACATAAAGGTGTGTCAAAACAGTGATAACAATACAAATTACCTGCTCAATATTTTGAACGTTTAATGCACAGTAACAATAAAATCTAACAGAAATTTTGAAATTCCTGTGCAAATCTGATGATTAAGACAACACCTGGACTAAGGGATACCATAGTTTTAAAATCTAAAAATCTGCTCTTCCACCTCTTCTTGTCAATTCCAGAAATACAATGTGAACCAAAATACTTGGATTATCACCCACGACCTTTGACCAACCCAATTAATATACTATGCAACATTGCAACATTGTATAGGGTATAGAAAATCGACAATTGTTTGGAGTGTTGTTTCATTACTCCAGTTAAAATCTATATATAGCTGTTAGGTGTCTGGACAGCCACTTGCTAAATTTAGTTGCCTCAGTTCTCAAAGTATTGCATTCCAATGCAACCAAGCGTTCATATAAACAATGTTAATATACTTGTATCAAAACTGGCAGAGACAGCAATTAACGCAATTCTATGTATTGTTCAACATTTCACATATTGGCCATTATTTATTAATTGGGTGTATTTATATCTCCTAGACTAACGGCCGTACATTCCCATTTTGTTGTACTTTTAATGATTTCCAGTGTCCAATGGCCATAAGGCAAATGATTCTATATGTCTACATATTTGTGTTCAGTTTGGGTGATTTTTGTTTACACTGAATTTTGTTTTTAAAAAAAAAATTATGTTTTACAGCCAACACCGTTTTTTTTTTTTTTTATTTTGTTTTTTGTAATTTCACATCAAAGCATTTTGTAGATAATTCTTAGTATTGATATAGATTCAGAGTCAGTTTTATGAAAATCACAATGTTCTACACGGCGATACACGCTGCCGTTTTGTTTATGGCGTTAATAGTATTACTGGTATACTCATATAGCCTGATGTCAGACGAGACTGATGCTACCATCTGTGCTGCATGGTTTCAATGAATTATTTTTAAATACGAATTAGATTCAGTCTGGAACTAGACAATGTGGGTTGAATGGCAGTCATATGATACTTGTAGTTTAGGTATATTTTGCTGTCCCGTTCCCAATGTGGCAGGACTATTCAGAATCATCTCTCAAATTTTCTCAAAAGGATGTTGGTCCATGTAATTATATTTTAAATGCAAAAGAAAGTTATATTTGGTAGTGTATTATTTCCATGGAAACAGATATTGTATCTTCCAGTTTTTTGTTAGTTTTTTTTTTTCCTTGCACTTATGGTGTTAAATACCAGTGATGTCTTAAAATACTGAAGGGGTCCATAGGAATAAATACATTTTTCCATATTAAGGCACCACAGTTTTTATATTAGCATATGTCATTGTTAGGTATAGGTCTATGTAGAGTGTAAAAATCATATTACAACTTTATTAATTTATTTTTCAGAAAAAAATACATAATTTTAGTGCATCATAATGCTATATATGACTGAATTATTACATATCTTGAATGTTAACAAAAAATAATGTTATAATGTTTACAATGAATTATATTTAATCCGTTGACCAAACAATATTACAAAACATAGACAGTTGTGTTCACTTATACATCCAAATTTTCAGAAGGTATTCCTAACTAACTATATAATGAAAATATATTAATTATAAAAATGTCCTTGGTTTGAAATTTAATGACATATAAAACAAATAATCAGCTACTAATCATGATGGTTTATGTCCACTGCATATTAGAACAAAGTAGATTGGTTTAAAATTATTAAAATCAATGTCTGTACATCACATATCAGTAAGAAATAACTCTTAAAGGGCGGCAGTCGTCGTGCCGCGTCCTGTTCGATATGGGACTCATAGCGACGTATACAACGCGTGTAAAATACATTGTTTATTTTACATGAAATTCAAACACGCGCTGCGCAACGACCACCACGCATTAAAACTGACCGATCTTCTTTCTCATCACAACAAATATTGCTGTTTACTCATTAATTTTCTTCAGTGTTAGTAGTATATTCTGCTGTCGGGGATGGCAATATCTTAAGGTTGTTCGCAGACATTCCACCTATGAAATAATGATCACATTCTTTTGTTTCAAAAATGGTACATACTGATAATTATTTTTCTGCTAGTACGAACTACTTTTTAATAGAATGGTCTGAAAGTATTCAAAAATGGACCTTTTTGAAAAATAAATAGTATTCGTCCTAATAATTTGGGACAACCATAAGTCCCATCCTATAACTACAAATTAGTTTTTTCGCCAAATGTACCTAAAGAAATGTTGAGAAATGGCGAAACCTTACTGCTATAGAAATCAATGAAAAACGACTCAAAAATAACCATTTCCACGGGTGTTTGACATATTTTTTGTGTAAAATGTAGTTTGGTGAGTTTTTTTCAGTATTTTGTGAGCAACAATATAAAATAAAGCTATACTGTAAAAGTAAAAAAGTCTGGCGATAAGTTTCAATGGTAGCTAACTACTCTAAAACCACACTTAACAATTATTTCTGAATTTAATGAACACAAAAAATTGGTTTTACAATTGTCAAACCAAATCACACTTGATGTTATTATTCAAATTGAGTCAAAACTGATTGTGAGTTGTCAGATCTCCATCGAATTAGCATGCAATGTTGAAAAAAAAGGTCATTCATACTCATAAACATAGGTTATCTGGCACGCACAGATTAACATGGGACACAAGGGCCAATGGTATCGAACCATATCAGACTCTTGAATCAAAATTCAATTGCATTTTAATGAAGTCAAACACAACTATTAAACATGCAAGGTAAAAAAATAAAAAGTGAAGCATTTTGCTCACTGACATTCTATTTATATTCTAACCTTTCAAAGACAAGAGCTGCTCAATACAAGTACGACAAGATATGGTCTATTAGCGTATTTATCCAGCAGCCACTTGTCATACAACAGACTTAAAGTACCATGATGACAGACTTTAAATTTCATTTTATTCCAAATTAAAATGTTCACACTTGAATATGGCAGGTGTAATAAAAAAAAAAATTTAAATATGTTTTTATTAAGGGTCACTTAACACTTTTCAGCATCCTAGTCAATTTTTACTACGTGTGCCAAAAATAAATATGAACAAATTTTTCCTTTTTTTTAAAATTTTGATCAAGAATTGCAGCTACTTGGGAATTAATTAAGTCTGTCTGTTACTAAATTAACAAAAAAATTACAGAAAATATTTGCAAAATGTTACACGATTTTTTTTGGTGGGAAAAATGATAGCGTTCAAATAGTTACTATGCATTTAGTGTACTTTTAATAGTACAAACAATTGTAGACAGTCGTTAAATTGCTGCTTGAGCAAAATCTGAAAGTCGTATAAATGTACCAACGAAATACAAAATAGGATTGAAAAAAGTGTACATGTAAAACTACCCTGTCTGAAAATGTCATGAAAAATTACGCCTTCGCGGACAGCCTGATGCATTAAGTGTCAAATGAAAAGTTAATCAGGGATTTATAATCATGGAAAGTATTCATGAAAAAGATGCTCTTTTAGATGGAATAGTCAATATACGGCATCAATTATCGAGGTCTCCTAGTCGTCGGCTCTGGAGAATAGTATGTTAAAACTGATAAATAGTTAATTTACTGTAATAAAATGCGTGAGATTACTCACACCTCGCAGACGATAGATTAGTGGAGAACGCAGACTATTGTTGTGTTGATTTAATGCTATCTGGATCTGTATATGTACAAAAGAGTTAAACCTATCTAAACTACGAACACCAATGGACTTATAGAGGTTCCCTGTTTATATATGTACAATTTTTTTGAACGATCAAGTCTACAGAGAAAGGACTGCAGAAGGTTTTTATCAATGCTGCTTTCTGGATTTTTTTATGTTTGGTTGGGACGACAGGTTTTTCTGTACAGTTGTTCTATTCACTCGTGTTATGTCTTGTCCGGATACATGTTACATCCATATAACTCATTGAGTGTTCATCAAATATGTATATCTCCTGAGAATATCTCTTTCAAATGATCCATCAACGCAATTGTTTTTATTAATTTTAATGAACATAATCAGCAACTTGAACAATTGTAACCGGATGGTTCAATTTTTTAATTTCGTCTGACTATCTGTCTGTGAATAAAAAGAAAAATAATTGTGCTATAAATACAGAATCAAAGATTAATTTGCGAATTGAACATAGAACATAAAGTATACTAACTTTTATTAATCTTTTCAATGTCAAAGTCAATTTTTGTCCCCTTTCAAAACATTGCTTTATAAAATTTTCAAGATCAATTTTAATCAAGATATTTAGGCAATGGAAAAATGTGGCCCAAAATAAATAATTTATAATATTATAAAAAAAAGGAAAAGTTTGCATCAATAATTTGGTGGTCAAACATTAAACTTTCTGAAACTAACAAAATTTTCCTCTTTTAATGCACTTTTCATTACATTTTGATTTTGTTCTGATCTTCTATTGTTATTCTTGTCATGAGTTCTGTACATTAAACATTCTTATCTGCTTCGATGATTTACACATAAAAATTATTTTTTGTGTGTGTTTTGTCAAATCTATGGCTTGACATTATCTTGGCACAGTTATCATTTCCCTTCTTCATACAGTGTATCTTGGAACAATGATTTTTGTCAATCCCTGATGATAGTTGTTATCATCGTAGCCATGGTTACCAGTATAGATGTCTTATGTGAGACATGCCAGGGAAAGAAAAGTTTAGCCTTGTCATATTGTGGTCTAGACACTATGATAATATTGTTATGATTATGCTTCTGACAAATTCAGGGGTACTGTAAAATTTCCACTTGGAATTGATTTTCACTGAAGGAATGATTCAGTGAAAATAAAATTCAGTGAATATACATTTTTTCCTATATTTTACATTCAACTCTATAAATTAGTGAAAATAAATTCCACACAAAAAACATGCATAAAATCATTTCAGCGAAAACTAATTTCAGCTAAAATAAAGTATTTTACTGTACGATATTTTCTCTAAAGTAAACATGTAAAGAAAAAAGCCACACATTTTTGTTTTATAGTTAGGGCTTTAGAGTTAGCAAATTCGGGAAAGGGAGGAGGTAAAAAAAAAATATGAAAATTACAAGAATACCTAAAAGTATGCACGAAGACAGTATAGCTGGAGTGTTGATCGACGTGCAGCGGAGGTAGATGCATGGCGTACTGTCTGAGTGCATAATTTGCGGTATACACGTAATAACCTTATTATTATTCATCTTTTCCTTCCAAAGATACACTATGGGAATGCCGAAATCCAAAAAGTTTAGAACTGTTTAGAATCAGCAAACTTTTTTGTGTGGAGTCTGGTCAAACCCCAGTGGCAGCCATGTTTGTTTTTATTCTTAGAGGACACTGATGTGCGTAATCATTCAATATTTGGAATTCGCATTTCCTAATATGGTAGGATGAAAATACCCCGTAAAATACTGCAAAATTACGACACGCTGTAAATTATGGCGTTACGGTGACAGATAATAATGATGATTATTACATGCATAATGTATATATCTTTATAGTTTGACGTAATACAGGAAAGATATGCATATCACTTAGTTTGCCATCATTTTTTTGCCTGAATGTTGTTGGGAACTTTCGGTTGATATGAGGTCTGTACAGTTTACGATAAAAATAGGTTATTTTGGCTCTTGTGTGTTATTATACAGTCTCTTTAAAAAACCAGTTGAAAAAATTCTACCAATTGGAACAAATACCACGGACAAGCAGAATCACCATACAGTGTATGCAACAAGGTGTCTGAATGGAATGAAAACCATACTGTTAACAAAATTAGCATACAAGGTTCACAAAATGATATACCGGTATTTGTATTGGTGTTATTTCAGCACTTCACTTTTCTGAACTGTGGAAATAAGCTTGTGATAAATATTTAATTCCTTGATATTGTTTCTTAAGCTGACGCCAGCATACAATCTTGATTACTGCCAGAAAAGCATCAATCCCTGCTAGCTGCTCAGATTGATACTAAATCAATTGTGTCTGTCATGTCGACCTGAAAGAAAATATTATGGTATATAGAAATAGTAATATTAATAGTAATAAATGATGGATTGTTTTTCAAAGTTTTACACTGTGCAGACCCCAACTCCAGTTTTCATATCATCGCCCCCCCCTCGAGTTTTTAATGGTCAACTCCTTAGCTGCAAGGTAATGTAGCTTTTCACTTTTTTGAGAAACTATCAAATTTTATATAAAATATGTTTTTGTAACCCAATGTCATAATGAACTAAAATTGACATAAGATAAATGCTGTGACTGAGGTGGACTTTTCAAAATGGATTAGAATACTGTTAATGGATGGATGAGATTACCTCCAAACAATCCTGTCCATCATCTCATTCTTATATCTTTTATGATATATGACTTTTATTACATTCTTTAATTGTTTCCATTTGGTTACGCTTACTTATAATATTGTATGTAAATCCTTTGGGGAATTCTTTGTCCTTTCTCAGAATTCCTGGTAAGTATAGTACACAGATCTCTATCCCAGTCATGCATAGAGTGGTGAGAAATAAAGATACTGTCTGCTTCGTCGTTATGGTAACAAGACACTGCTTTTTAGTTATATAAGTATATAATTTTTATGTCATTGAAAACAAGTGATAAAACGAAAAATATAATAAGGCCATGATAATTAAAATCTTTGTTTTTCATCATGTTTCTAAAGCAAACAGAAATTTGGAATGACAAAAATAGTTTTGCGATATATTTAACAACAAACAAACATGCTGTGATTAATAGAAAAAAGTAGGTTCTAAACATTTGTTTCAGGTACTTCATGTTTTTCAACTTATTTTCCCGTCCTGAAACTCAAAAGAAATAATATTAGACATTTCAAAGTTTTCAAATTTGTTTAAACTACAAATCTGAATAAAATTTTCTAGGATAATTATGATATTTATTTTTATTACCCTTATTTTTCGTAAAAACATATGTAAATTTAACATTAAACATTAAAACATGATTTTTAACAAAAGAAAACACTTGAAAAGATTTTTTATGTTCTTGTATTGTTCTGTGAATACCTGTACTTGAATACATTATCTAGGATCAGCTGCAATTTTTATCTCTGTAACAACCAATTTCTGTTTCCATGGTTGTTGACCTTTGACCCATGGGATCATATTTTGGATGGTAAATTTGTTTAAATCTTCAAAAGTGTAGTGAACTATAGAAAGTTTCACCTTAGAGTTACTCAGGCTATAAAATTGCTTTTTTATCATTTGATGATCAAGATTAAGAAAGATCAGTGTCTGTGTGACATATCTCAACGAGTTGTGCTGGTACGACTTCTTCCTAAAAAAAACGGTAGCTCTATTGCTTTTATGTGCCGTACATATGTTCCTTGGCTGGCCCTTTATGAGATTTGTTTATTTTGTGATGATGTCTTCAATTTAAAATTGTTGGTATTGTATGCATAGCTCAATCAATGTCATTGTGTGTTGTCTTGCTAAACCTGCTGATATTAATCAAAAAAAATGAATCATTGTTTATTGAATCAACCAAAAATTATTATTTTTATTTCATACACAAGAAAAAAGTAATTTCTGTTTGAGTGTAAGCTATAATAGTTCACAATCGTGAAAAGACAATTTTTAACTATTTTTAAATTTTTAAAATTTTGTGTGCTTTTCAAGTTTTTACATTGTCGTCTATGGGGAGTTTGCAAAGTTCCAAGATATATTCCTAACTGACTGTCTGAACAATTCTCAGAACGTCTATGAGCCCTAAAAGTCACACTTCCTGGCACTTCCTGGTGGTATGCCAGCGATAACTTGAATGTTACACCTTACACTTTGCCATGTTGAAATGTTCTTGATTTTCAAAGCCGACAGCTTATATTGGTTTTAGAAAAAATAAAGTGAATTTTTACCCCTTTCCCCACCTACAAATGACAGGATGTGACTATTCAGAAGTACCAGGATGTGTGACCTTTACCATATAGTGAAAATAAAGTAATCTGTTACATTTTTTGAAAATCGCAAGACGTAATCTTCTCAAGTATGTGACACAAAATAGATAATTAGTCGAAATACGTGACAGGGAAATCACCTCTGATTAGTTCATTGGTTTTATGCCTTATCTACAAATTTGTTTGATTTGCTAGCACTAAAGCTGTTGTATTATCTGCTCAATGCATAAGAATACCATTTGTCACTGTCTTATCTTCAGACCATCTCAAGTTCCACCATTTTCTTTCTGAGATATCTGGTGAATGCATTGACTATGTGACTGGAGATTTAATTCCACTCTCTAGTTTTCTTCGTCATGAATCTTGTATCTTGTCGTTTTTTGTTCTATATTTTATAAACAGTTTTTTTTATTATTTATCTCCCAAATGAATTTTACATTGTGTTGTTCTGTGTTACATTTGATGGGTTTTACACATTAATGCGATGAATGCTGCTGCTACAAATGAAACGTTAGTCGCTGGAGAATCAAATTGTCGAAATGCTGATCTCGATAAATTACCTGAGTGCATCACCCGATCAAACGTGATCTTGGATCAGACAGGACATTCATGGGGAGAAGGATTTCCGATCGGATGTGAAATGGTGTGATTGGACAATAACCTAAGGGGTGTTTTAGAAATACTACTTTTTGCTGCAATGAAAAAGTATTTCCATACACTCGGAATGAAAATCAAGTAGGACGCCATTAACATTACAAGATATAAGGGCCACAGTCAACACTCATATACATATCTAGACTTGTTGATCAACAATAATCTTTATAATAATTTTATTGCACAACTAAATCATCAGAGGATTTAGTAAGGCAAAGAGAATAACAAGACAAAAATAAACATATGTAATAAAAACAAAATACTATAATACCCACACATGGTGCTTTAAGACAACCACAAAAATACATGCAGATATCAACTTTTTTTGATTTCTGATCAATAGTTTTGATTTCGGATCAATAGATTTGAGTTTTGATCAAGATTTTTGAAATCAAGATTTTGTTGTTTTTAGTCACAAATATTGAATCGTGATTGACAGAACTTTGATTGATAGTTATCAATTCTGGTTAGTATTTTCAATTTTGATTGAAGGAACTGTTTTGAACAGGGCTATTTTGTGTACAAGACTATTTTCTGAATGGAGCTGTTTTGTGAACACCACTGTTTTGTGAACACAAGTTGATAGTGTGATCGTGTAATATGGAAGTACCCCCCCCCCCACCGGTAGTTCTACTTGAAGTAGTTCTAAATGAAGTTACAACGAAAAAAAACCAGTCTAATTTAATCACAATGATTTCATTAGTAACAGTAAAACAAACCACAACTCAATTACAATAACCAGAACTATGTGTACATAAAAATAAAATGCTGTCTAAACTTAAGATATGTTAATTAGAATTTAATTAGAAGAAACTGAGACTGAAAATAAAAATGCAACTTGCCATTTGAGATAATACCAGAGATCTTATCACCAACATCTTTATAAGTTAACTTATCAGTATTTTGCTGTTATAACACAGCCTACAAATTATCAGCAACTATCACCCTCTAGCTGAAAAAATACTCCAAGGCTTTATACACTATCAGCTCTAATTACTTCACTAATTGAATAATATGATTGTTAATTAAATGGGTAATTAATACCCTAACTTGAGATCTCTCCAGGGATCAGTGCTAGTAGTTGGTCACTTTAAAAGCCATTAATGTATTGAAGGCTATAGGTGAGATTATTGCTATGGTTCCCTTAGCAACAGTGTTCTTCATAAGTTGGTTATATGTGATCACCTTATTTTCGGACTACTGTAAAATACTTTATTTTAGCTGGAATTAATTTTCGCTGAAAAGACTTTTTAGGTGTTTTGTATGGAATTCATTTTCACTGATTTTTGGCGAGTTCAATGTAAAATATAGGAAAAAGGGTATATTCACTGGATTTTATTTTCACTGAATCATTCCTTCAGCTAAAATAGTGAAAATTAAATCCAAGCGAATATAAAGAATTCCACAGTAGCTGCATAACTTGTACCGGTAACGCCCTAAGAAGTGCAATGTATTATATATTTTAAGTATACACTGTATACATTTGTTTTAATTGATCATGAATATCTAAATCTATACTCAAGATTTCTCTATCTAGTTTTAAGTGAAATATAATTAAACATGTTTAACACTGATGATATATCTTGTTGGTTTAGTAGTAAATGTAGTTGTCAATTGTCTCCATGCTCTAATGGACACAGCTAGTATATAGAAGGTGACAGCTTATACAACATTCAAGATATCAATGCCTAAGCAAACATCTCTATTTTGCAATTGCAGTTTTCTTACTTATGTACCATATTTAGTACTTATTCTTTAATAACGGAATGTACCAGGTATAAGTACTCTTTACTATAAAAATGTTTTTGATGTTAGCGCACTATCGAGTGAACAAAATGAAAAATTTTCCAGTAGAGGTCGAAATTCACTCCTAATCAGTATAATAATGTACACACAATGGATGCTACCAAATTGTATATCTTGTTCTCAGATTCTGGATACTCATTTGTGCATATTAATTAGATAATTTGCATATTAGCCAATGTAGGAACATTTATTAATACATTCCCTAGTATTTGGAACTAATCAATGAAATGTTGTTGAAATATGTGTGCTAATTAAGAATTCCATTGTTTGTTTGCAATTCTGTCCATATTATTCAGCTAATTTGCATTATTAAATTAATAATATGATCCAACTTTACCACAGTCAATATAATAGTCATCTTCTTTTCTGGTATGTTCCAAATTTTATCAACTTCAATATAACTTCAATTCCAAGTAAAACCAGGAATGTGATAAATGCACAACATGAATGTGATAAATGCACAACATATGTGTGTTAAATTTACAACATGAATGCGATAAATGCACAACATGAATGTGATAAATGCACATGAATGTGATAAATGCACAACATAAATGTGATAAATGCACACCATGAATGCGATAAATGCACAAAATGAATGTGATAAATGTATAACATGAATGCGATAAATGCACAACATAAATGTGATAAATGCACACATGAATGTGATAAATGCACAACATGAATGTGATAAATGTACAACATGGATGCGATAAATGTACAACATGGATGCGATAAATGTATAACATGAATGTGATAAATGTACAACATGGGTGCGATAAATGTACATCATGGATGTGATAAATGTATAACATGAATGTGATAAATGCACAACATGAATGTGATAAATGTACATCATGGATGTGATAAATGCACAACATGAATGTTATAAATGCACATGAATGTTATAAATGCACAACATAAATGTGATAAATGTATAACATGAATGTGATAAATGTACAACATGGATGCGATAAATGTATAACATGAGTGTGATAAATGTACAACATGAATGTGATAAATGCACACCATAAATGTGATAAATGCACAACATGAATGCGATAAATGCACAACATGAATGTGATAAATGTATAACATGAATGCAATAAATGCACAACATGAATGTGATAAATGCACATGAATGTGATAAATGCACAACATGAATGTAATAAATGCACAACATGAATGTGATAAATGTACATCATGGATGTGATAAATGCACAACATGAATGTGATAAATGTACAACATGAATGTGGTAAATGTACAACATGGATGCAATAAATGCACATCATGGATGTGATAAATGTACATCATGGATGCGATAAATGCACAACATGGATGTGATAAATGCACAACATGAATGTGATAAATGCACAACATGAATGTGATAAATGCACATGAATGTGATAAATGCACACCATAAATGTGATAAATGCACAACATGAATGTGATAAATGCACAACATGAATGTGATAAATGTATAACATGAATGCAATAAATGCACAACATGAATGTGATAAATGCACATCATGGATGTGATAAATGCACAACATGAATGTGAAATGTACATCATGGATGTGATAAATGTATAACATGAATGTGATAAATGCACAACATGAATGTGATAAATGTACATCATGAATGTGATAAATGCACAACATGAATGCGATAAATGCACAACATGGATGCGATAAATGCAAATCATGGATGCGATAAATGCAAAACATGAATGTCTTGCAATTAAAACTATGTGCTGGCCACTTGACAATGTAAGGGGTCCCCTCAAATTCTTGCAATCAAAACAACCTGCTGGCCAGTTATCACTATAAGGGTCCTTCTCAAATTCTCACAATAAATGATTCAAAACAGCATACTGTCCTGTTGTTGCTATAAGGGACCATCTTACATTGTCACAAATTGTTTGAGTAAATGATTTATTTTATTTTAGATCAAGGTCTCAATTTGATAGCTATTTCAAACTTGTTAGAGGGATTGTATGAAATTCAATATTACGAACAATTATTTTTGATGGTATTGTTCATTCTAAGCAGCTTTATTGTAATGGCAAGTGTCATTTTAAAAAATAATTAAAAATTCAGTTTTTTTTTTTTTGCATCTTAAATTTACATTTTTGTATCCTTTGATGTATGTTGTGAAGTTTTAATTTGTTGTTTTTTTATTCATTTGGCGAAGTACAATAATATTTATGACATGTGGACAAAATATATTTTTGTGTCATTCACTCAAAAGGTCATGGAAGATAACAAAAATGTCAATTTAATGCAATATTTCACCTTATAATATAATGAATTATTCCTTCAACCCCTTTTGATTAATGGTACGTTCTAGAAAATGTAATTTGTCATTCTGTGTGATGAAATGTACATTACCACAGGGCAAATCAGGGTTATTACATCAGCGTGATTAACTTCTTACTTCAGCATAAGTGTCTCCCTGTTTCTGTCGCAACCGCTCAGTTACAAGTCTCTCGCAAAATCATTCATGACGTTGTTGAAATCTCAAGGACTTGTTTTGATCTGCAGTATTACCTATGTTTTATATGAAAAAATAATATTCCCTTTACTCATTACTTCACCACAGTGGTGCCACAAAACCTCTTTTCAAATCCACATCGATGCTAAGAAAAACCCACCCACAACCACATTGGTCCCAAAAAACCCTTATTCAAAAACAGTGATGCAAAAAAAAAACTCTTTATATTCAAATCCACGGTGGTGACAAATCCTTATTCACATACGTAGTTGTGCCACAAAACCCTTGTTCAGATCCATAATGGTGCAAACAACTCTTGTTCAAGTCTCCGGTGGTGACAAAAAATCCTTATTCAGATTCACAGTGGTGCCACAAAAGACTTGTTCACATTTACAACCACATTGGTCCCCAAAAAACCCTCAGGAAAATCAAACATTTGTGCAAAAAATATACTCAAATCCACATTGGTGGCAACAAATCTTCATGCAGATTCACAGTGGTGCCACAGACACCGTAATTTTGTTAGTGTTATTCAAATTGAATACTCTCAAAAATAACAAATATCAGAAATGTCTGACTACTTTTTAAGCTCCGCTGTCGACTTTGTCGAGCGGAGCTTATCTTATGAGTGATTGTCCGTCGCTGTCGTCGTCCGTGTCAATGTTTTACTTTTTCGACGACTTCTTGAAAACTACAAGCCTGAATGCTTTGATACTTGGTGTATATGTACCTTAGATTTGTTCATTTCATGATGATATCTTTAATTCTCTAATTTTGGCGAATATTTTTGTCATTTTTGGTAAAAAGTGATATTTTCGACTTCTTGTTAAAAACCACAAGTCCAATTGCTTTGATATTACATATAAAGGTACTACATGTGGACCTCTCTCAGATTTGTTCATTTTGTAATGGTATTTTCAATTCTCTAATTTTGATGTATATTTTTGTCATTTTTGGTAAAAAGTAATATTTTCGACTTCTTGTTAAAAACCACAAGTCCAATTGTTTTAATATTTTACATATAGGTACTATATGTGGACCTCTCTTAGACTCTCTAATTTTGGTTAATATTTTTGTAATTTTTTGTTAAAAACCACAAGTCCAATTGCTTTGATATTACATATATAGGTACTACATGTGGACCTCTTTCAAATTTGTTAATTTTGTGGTGATATCTTCAATTATCTGATTTTGATGATTATTTTTGTCATTTTTGGTGAACAGTGATATTTTTGAATTCTTGTTGAAAACAGCAAGTCCCATTGCTTTGATACTATACATATTGTTCATTTTCTAATGATATCTCAGTTCTTAATTGAAATGTGCCTTGCTAACAGCGGAGCTATCTCAGCCGACAGGCTGCTCGTCTTCCATCCTGAACAATATTAGTACTAAATGATACCTACCTGTATGAAACAAAATATTGGATAAGACTTAACATCAGGTACTTACTAATCACGCAGTTAGAGTGAATGGGTGAGAACACAACAATAAATCAACTTCTATGCGATCTTAAGTCACTTTACTGACAAAAGGTCGTGCCATTTTGCTGGTGGTGATGTTACAAGTTAGGTCATACGTGTAACCACCATCGTTTATGAACTTGTCTTGGGAGTCCTAAAATTTTACTACCTACTCCCTATTTACTATAGATTTAAATTAAATCGTAAACAATATATGTTAGTATCAAACAAGGTAAAAGTCATTGAAGTGTTTTTTTTTCACTTAAAACTAATCAATTCAGAAATTTGCTCTCATGTGATGCTTCTAAAAAAATTAATTCAGAGTACGGGGCATATTGATGATCAATGAAATTCTAGGCAGGATACATTATTTAGGTTCCCAGTCATTGTAGCTGTTTTATTTTTTTGCAGTGATGCCTATAATGTGTTTGAATCACAATAAATCATTGTGACTAAGGCTAACAAGACAAAGTCACCAACTTTTAATTTAATATTCCCATTTTCAGTGGAAATCAATTTGAATTCTTATCTTCCCAAGGCACGACAATTTAGCAAGTTTTATTGTCGCCTGTAGGAGAAAGTAAAATCTGAAATAAATTCAGTATGTCTACCCACATAATGTCACTCATCAGACTTATTTCATTCATTAAACTCCTTCATTTTCCATTTTACAGATAAAAATAAATTTCTAGGTCAGAGTATGATCTGCAGAACTTCTTAGTTCAATTAAAGCGTGGTGGTCGTCGCGCAGCGCGTGTTCGAATTTCATGTAAATAAACAATGTATTTTACACGCGTTGTATATGTCGCTATGAGTCCCATATCGAACAGGACGCGACACGACGACTGCCGCCCTTTAACTTAAGATTCGAATTGTATGATGTCAAACAACGCTGCAGTTCATT
The DNA here is from genome assembly GCF_978046115.1 of Saccoglossus kowalevskii. Taxonomy (NCBI): domain Eukaryota; kingdom Metazoa; phylum Hemichordata; class Enteropneusta; family Harrimaniidae; genus Saccoglossus; species Saccoglossus kowalevskii. The sequence goes on from NC_140642.1 coordinate 18,197,697, forward strand.
TAAAAAAAGGCATGACTATTTCATTTTAATGCATGAATCTCCCAAAATTTTTCAAAAGTATTTTCTGAATATTTTAAATTAAAAAGAAATTACATTGGCTGTAATATATATGTAGAACATATTCCAGAACAGAAAAATTAATATAAGGTGTGAGGTCAGTAGCACAAAATTTTTTCAATTTTTTTCACCATTTTTGTTACATAAGTGAGTCACCTCATAGCTTTTGGCTAATGCACGGTTGTACTAGAAAACGTTTCTATATGACTAAAGCTATGAAACACCTGTGTAAAGCAGATGATTTAAAATGCATGGTGGTGCTGGAAAACGTTTCCATGTACCTAACGCTATGAAACACCTGTGTAAAGCAGGTGATTTATTAGTGATATGCACAGTTGTGCTGGAAAACGTTTCCATATTGAACACACACTTGATGTGCTCAATTTCATGCTTGGAATGTTCACATTGTTCCATTTTCAAAAGTGTGATCCTGTATCATAACGCTAAGTATGCACTAATGTGTTGAGATTTTATTCACATACAACTTTTTTTTTATCACTGATCGACGACTGTACATTTTGCGTAATTCATTTTCTACTTGAAATTCTTCGATTGACTGAGCATAAAAAATCAAACTGAAAACATTGCGTGGTGATAGAAAACTAAATAGTTAAAATTGCAACATTGTTTTCACAATGTTTAGTTGTAACTTTTGATCCTGTAGGTTTAACCAAACTGTAGTGGACAGGTATAAGCATTGTCTTGAGTCTAGTTTTACACTTTTCCAATTTCATTACTAGATTAATTTATTTAAACTTAAAATCAGTGGCGATAAACAAAATTGCAATTCTTGTTTAGAAATTGGAAATAATTACGATAAATGATGGTTTATTTTGCTACAAACTGAGTAAAATTTGTATTTTTATACACACCATTAAAGTTAAATTTTGTTACTGTTTGTTTTCATATATTTGTTAAAATTCAATCAGGACCTGTGGCCAATTGGAAATTATGTTCGTTTGGCCCAAATTAACGAAGAAATTGCAGGCAAATAAAAGAAGCATAGAAATCAAGGCTGTAGACTTTATTGGTGAATATTAATATGGATTACTCTCCCAACATCCCAAAGACAGTTGAAGTTGGTGTAATAATATAATGAAAACGAATATGCAGGTGAAGATAACAAATGTTCAAAGCAAGACATTTCTTCGTGGAAACAGTCAACTGAAACCGATTAAAATAAATGAATGGATTTCTGTGCTTGTTGGAATTCCCCTTGAGATTTATCTAAGGGGCTCTCTAGATAATTGTAACAACTCACACCTCTGGGCTATTTTTTTTGTTATGTCTATATACCTGGCAGCGACTTATCCAAGAACAGGTTTTGAGTCCCAGATAGTAAAAACTGTCACTGGTATTGTGAACGATTATTGATATAGGACCAGTGATATACACACCAGGGAGACAGAGGTATAGCCACTTGAATTCAGTGTTATTTTCCCTGACTGTTTTACTGCAATGATCAGGCATAACTCTTAGGTGAATCAGTTTTTTAATGACCTTTTTTTCATGCTTATCTGTACATAGAAGACTGATAGTTTGTGAGCACCGAATAAAACGACTGCAGGCTATTATAGACCTAGTGGTTGAAGTCTGTAAATATAACTAAAAAAAATTTTGACCTAAAAATACTAGAAGCCAGTAAATTTTTGATATTAAAAATTGCCATGATATGTTGATCCAATGTCATTTTAGAAAGATGAGATTTCATAAAAGTCGTTGTGACTCACAAGTATCAGTATAAAATTACAACAAATTTTTACAATCTTTTACAAAATTAACATATTTTACAGTACTACGGAAACTGCATCTTTCTTAAAGGGCAAGCTGTTGATCCCTGGGATTGCACTAGGGAATCTTGGGACACCATTGTTCATGTTGTTTACACTATTAATCTGTCTTGAGATATTTACCTTTGGCAAGTTTTTCATGAGGACATCAATGGTATCAATTATAGTAATAATGTCAAGTAAATTTATATAATGTGCAACTGTTGTATTTTGCTGAACAGTAAAGTGTTAGAGCGCCCTCTTGCAGGGGTATCTCTTGCTGGACCATCTTTAATTTTGATATAACTTCCATGAGGCATACTCACACTTTATAAAAGCTCAAAATAAGATAGGACTTATGTAGTAGCTCTGTCATCTACAAAAAACACTTAATAGAATAAGCACTCATTTGAAATAAAGCCCAGAAAAAATAATCATGTTCTGGTCATCGTATGTGGCTGTTTTTTATTATAAAAGTTTAGTAAAAATGAGAGAAAAATTCAATTTTATTGAAAAATTAAAATAAATGAATGTTAATTACTACTTTAAAATTGAAAATAAAAAAAATGCATGGACACTTTAATCAGAAACTGTGCCTGTTAATATGTTGTAAATAACTCTGAAATATTTGACAGATAACCTTGATATTTTATATTTTTGTTTATTTTTTCAGTATCAACTCAAGAATGCATTTTATTATATCCAGGCGCAAAATCTATGTGTTTTAAAAGTGATACTGTAAACTCAAATAACAATAAAAATATTTCAGAGACTTGTCGCGGGAAATTGGAAGTGGAAATAAATGACAACATAGACTCTAGATAAAAATTGATGTAAATGGAAGAAATATTATCTGTGAATACAGGATGTCCTAATGGATATATAGTACATTAAAAAGAGTGTTTGTGTATCAAGAGTAGAAAGTGACACCCATCTACGAAGAGCAAATTCATCAAAAAACGGCAATTACCGGTATTTTTGTGGTGCAATCACACCATTATAACTCATTAATTACTATTAGCCACAGTCGGTATTGTACACAACATATATCAATGCAAGAATAAATTAAAATAAATATATTCCAGCTACGCAGTTTATTTATAATCAAAGCCAAATGGGTTCATCATTTTGCTTGTTTTATGAGTATGCGGTTATAAAAATCATGTCTAAGCAATATATCTCGCAATTTCCAGAGTTCATTTTATATGCACTTTTCATATCAGAAATCAGCACTGGAGATGAGAGATTTGATTGCATTTTAATTCAATGATGAATCTTGTCTCGCTATGTTATATAAAAGTTAGTAGATGTGTCACAGCTTATGATTTAAAATGTGTCTTCGTAAATATCAATAGTATCATTGACCTTATTAATATTAACCAGACAGTCGATGGATATTTTATTTCATACTACAATGTAAGATTATTCTATACATACCGATTTTTTAGAAAACACATTTTTATATATTCATTGTTTGTCCATTAGAATCTTGCATAATTTGACAAGAACAAAAAAAAATATTGCTGTTAGTGAAGTTTATTTATAAACACTAAATTGTATAAAACTGTAAAAAGATTTAGCCCCCATTTTGATGATTTTCGAAAATGGTCGACTACTGTATTTATTCTATTAGTAGCGCATTAGCTTTATTGTATGTACACATGTATTACAGATCTTTGCTAACAGTGGTCTCCAAGATGGTATCAAGCATAATATAGCAATATGTACACTTGCACACTAATTGTGGGGTTTAGTCGCACAACTCCTTTGCTTGGTGCAGTGGTTAGCACATCAGTTCTATGTACTGAAGTGTAGGTTTTGAATCCCATACTAGGTGACTTGCAATCTTTAAAGAGGTGTTTCTACAGTCAAAATAATTAACATTTGAATGTTGTATATAACAATTTAAATTTTGGTTTTTAATATATGGGCTCATATAATCTCGATGACAAATTAAATAAAATGACTGGCTGTTTAAGATCACATGTTCAATGATTGTCACAATGCTTGGCTGTTTCAAATCTCATGTTCAATGATAGTCACAATGATTGGCTGTTTAAAATCACATGTTTAATGATTGGCTGTTTAAGATCACATGTTCAATGATAGTCACAATGATTGGCTGTTTAAAACCACATGTTCGCCGATAGTCACAATTATTGGCTGTTTACAATCACATGTTCAATGATTGGCTGTTTAAGATCACATGTTCAATGATAGTCATAATGAATGGCTGATTAAGATCATGTAGTCAATGATAGTCACAATGATTGGCTGTTTAAGATCACATGTTCAATGATAGTCACAATGATTGGCTGTTTAAAATCACATGTTCAATGATAGTCATAATGAGTGGCTGATTAAGATCATGTAGTCAATGATAGTCACAATGATTGGCTGTTTAAGATCACATATTCAATGATAGTCACAATGATTGGCTGTTTAAAATCACATGTTCAATGATAGTCACAATGATTGGCTGTTTAAAATCACATGTTCAATGATAGTCACAATGATTGGCTGTTTAAGATCATGCAGTCAATAATAGTCACAATGATTGGCTGTTTAAGATCACATGTTTAATGATAGTCACAATGATTGGCTGTTTAAGATCACATGTTCAATGATAGTCACAATGATTGGCTGTTTAAGACATCTTGAATTTTCAAGTATTTCATTAGGACCATGTGTATATGACAGTGCCCTCACAGTCACCACAGCACAACTGCAAGACATACATGGTTATGAATAGAGTTACCGCACAAGGTTTGGGAGAGAGAAATGTCTGAACGATACAACACCGTGCAGGTGGACAATGGCTTATGATCCAATGATCAATGATAGTCACAATGATTGGCTGTTTAAGATCACATGTTCAATGATAGTCACAATGTTTGGCTGTTTAAGATCACATGTTCAATGATAGTCACAATGATTGGCTATTTAGTTCTAACATCCACAAAGACAACAGAATGTTTATATATAATAATAATTATCTTTATTGCGTTCGCATCCCTATTAGGATTTTGACTAAAATGCAATACAGATGTGAATAAAGACAAACATACAATTGAAGTGAGAATAAATATACACACAGGAAAATAAAAACTGACAAGCAAATAAAAGTAGGGGACAAAAAAAAAGTAAATTGAATTGTTTTTCATATTTGTGTTGGTGAATGTTTGGATTACTAATGCATGTACAAAACCTTATCTTGAGATAGCTGACTATATTGTTTTCAGTTTTTCCTCTCTTGGTTTGAAACAGTTCTCTATGTTCTTTTGCTATTTGTATTATTGTTTTCTCATCTTTATTATTTAAAATATATTTTAGTTTTTCTTTATCTTTTGCTAAATGTATATAACATATTTTTAATCATCAAATTAAAAATTCCACTCTTGGTGGCAGTATTGTGAAACACAAGAGTTCCATGGAAGCTGAATCTGTCTGTCTCTCTGTTCTCATAATGTGTTACATGGTTTTGTATAGAGCCACCAGCTATATTAGCAAAATTTAATCTATGCATGAAATAACAGGATCTTAAGTTAGCTAATGTGCCAACAATCTCATTGTGAGGATATACTTTCTTTTAAAATTAGCAACATCTTGAATTAGCGAAATTACAGATTAGCTAAATTAGCTAAAATAACATGCTAGCTATGTGAACACTATGGAACAAGCAATTCAATTTTAACTTCTGATTCTGACTTATATCCTGGACACTTACAATGTATTAGGATTTGTTTTATCATAATAACCATAATTTGACAAATATATCTGTTTTCAAAACACTACCAACAAAATATAACTATGGCAAATAAGCATGTGACAAAGTAATAATTAAAGCGGGGGTGTCGTCACCTGCGCATGCGTCAGATGGCCATAGCGTGTCATTGTTTACAAACAAGCGTCTACCCATGAGCCTTTGCATTGTTAGCATGTGTTATCATCGCTTGGGACTCAATTCCCATGCGTGCGCAGGTGACGACCCTCTCGCTTTAAGTTAAAGATAAAGTTTTGTTTAAAGTTGCTGAATTTTTGGTACCAAATATTTAGCTAAACAATACAGTAGACATAGCATATTGTACTGGCTCCAATACATATATAACTAGTTTCATAACTACGGTAGCTCTGAAATGCAAACATGGTGTAATGTCATCTCTTAAAGTAAAGGGAGCCCTCTAGAGTCATAGACGTGTTTATACAAAAGCAGTTGCCATGGCGACTTTTAACTTGTATTCATCTTGCATAATTTTAGAAAGGTGAAACAATTGACAGTACTTACATCTTAATATATTTTTATAAAATTCTGACATACGTAGCCTATCTTTAAAACAAAATGATTGATACTATTTAATTTAAAACATGTTTTTTTTTAACTTCAGGGCAAACTTATATCGTAGATTTGTTTTTGGTGATAAGAGCCCTCTTGCAACAGAACTGAGAAATGATTGACAGCACATCCTGCATTAGGGTTTTACACCACTAATATAAAATGTCGACACACACTTGTGACAGATTTAAGACGAATCCCAATAGACACGAGTCTCATCCAATGCTGCTTTCTCAGTTCATTTCATTCATCTGGTTACATCTGTCATTTTGAAAAATTGAGAAGTCATTACACACCGGGTCCTGCCATATTTGGTTTACATTTATTTTCACGAGCACATATATTTTTCATGATGTTTGTTACATTAACTTGGTGTAGTTGCCAGATTTGCATACCTATCAGACTAAGTACCGGTATGTTCTGAAAGCTTGTCAATAAGATAAGGGTTGTTAATTGCTCTTTTATAGTGAGAGTTAAAAAAATATTTTAAAAAAATCTACTATTATTGGTGTGTGTGTAAGGTAAGGTAATCAGGTGACTCATTCAAACAGGCAGTTTTTTGACCAATTCATGGACATCAGAACTTTAAGTTTCCTCAACCCAAAATTGAACGTCAGTCTACCTATCCAACCCAACCCAGAGATAAAAACAATTCATGTCTTTATAGGAGTGTGTTTAAATTCTTACAATTGAAATGTTGTGCATTAAATATCATTCTATTGTTAGGAGAAGTTTTGACAACAGTAACATTATACAAGGTACTCAGCAACTCTATTTTGATAATAAACATTATTAAACTTCTAACATTTGAGCAACCAAGTCGACTGTGTTCATCATTCACAATATACTAACATAAATTTTTTTCATTTTTATTCTCAAAAATTTTGATCAAGACCTGGAGACAATGTGAAATTAGGCCAAAAAACAAACAAACTTATGTTGCCCTCAAGTCTGAAAATTGAAAAATAGGGTCGATCGATCGGATTTTTTTTTTTAAACTCGTGAAAACTAAAGGTAATTTAAATAACCGAGGTACGGTATATGGAAAAAAACGCGACCCGTTATTTCATATTTTTCGGTCGGTCCCTGAGGGCAACAAAACAATTTTTTTTTTTTTGGCCTTATGAATGAAAATTTGAGAAAAAAACATTGCAAAAGGTTCTACCAAAATTTCAGCAGGAAAGATTATCATGTTCTAACTGCGTATAACGAGCAATCAGCAAGAAAACTGAATTATGCCAATATTTTTTTCCAGAATATTTGTAACAATGGTTTAATTATTAAATAGAAATACCATCGATCATAAGTTGAGACATTGAGTCATTTTAATGGGTAACCAGTGTGAGATTTCATTGTAATGATATACGCTTTGTGTAACTGCCTTATAGTCACCAGTGTTAGAGATTGCTATTCTACGCCAGCTTTAGTAGTCACTGGAGAGATCAGTTACGCCCAATAGCTTCTGACTCACAATGTATGCAAGGTAGTCCGTTTTCCCGAGCTCAGCAGGGAAATAAAAATCCCAGCAAGAGCCACATAGGGAATCAATGTCTGTTTTACATTGTCGCTTTAATACGATGTAATGAAGCTGTTTTACAATAAAGTTCAGAAGTATTTAGTATGTTTTATATTTGATATTAGCGGTATCAGATCTGGTTACTCACTCAGGTTGTCCAACACTATGTCATGAGTACTTGACTAGCCAAGCATTTATGTTCATTCTGTGACACAAACGAATTACTGTACTAGCCTATATCCTTATGTAAAACCGGTCTCAAACACTGAAGGCATGGTGAAAACTGTTGAGTTGACAGAGGTATTGAGCAAGTCTTTGCATGAGAAACTAAAAAAATGTTTTTCTAGTTTGAAGGTTATGGTTATTCAATTTCGGCTTAGTGATCACAATTTGGAAATTAAAAGAGGCAGACGACACAGACCAACAATTTCTGCGGAAGAGCGATTCTGTAAAAAATGTCGTACAAATTCAGTTGAGAACGAACAGCATTTTATCCTAGATTGTGAATATTATGATAAAGAAAGAGGGGAGAAGTAAAACAGATATTTTCATTAAAATAATGACATGCTTTATACTCCTAGCAACGTTTCTAAATAAAGTAAACAGAAATCAAGTATATGAAAACCATCCCCTCCATAGAATCCTGTAGTTAACATTAAATTTGTTTCCAATAAGATTTTAACATCTTAATTATATTTTTATCTTATCATAGTTTAGTTTATTTAGCTGATGTATTTTTTATGATTTATATTTTTATTATTTTATTTTATTTACTATACTGTAGTGTAATATTATTATTAATAATACTAACTTTATATTGTGAATAATTTGTGTTATTTTAATAAATAAATAGTGACTTTGTTGATATTATTCATTTTGAATAGAATATACTTAAATGTTATTTGAAAGAAAATTTTTATATATATAGTTCAGATATAATAATAATAACATATAAACTATTTCAGAAAATAATTTTGTTAAGTTATTTATGTGTGATACGCAAAATATATAAGATTTTGTCTTATTGTCTAACAAATTGAACTGTGGATAAAAACAGATTTCCAGTTTTCAGGGATTAGGTTTAGTTTTAGAGAGCTCATTGGTTCACACACGGTTTGGTTTACAGAGAATTGAAAAAGTTGATTTTAATAGATTCATCCTCCAGTCCAGTTAGTTTTAGAGAGCCCCTCAGTTTTGGTTACAAAAAGTTGGTTTAGATTCATTTTCCAGCCAGGGAGTTCAGTTTTAGAGAGCCCCTAAGTTTTGGTTACAAAAAGTTGGTTTAGATTTATTTTCCAGCCAGGGAGTTCAGTTTTAGAGAGCCCCTAAGTTTTGGTTACAAAAAGTTGGTTTAGATTCATTTTCCAGCCAGGGAGTTCAGTTTTAGAGAGCCCCTAAGTTTTGGTTACAAAAAGTTGGTTTAGATTTATTTTCCAGCCAGGGAGTTCAGTTTTAGAGAACCCCTCAGTTTTGGTTACAAAAAGTTGGTTTAGATTCATTTTCCAGCCAGGGAGTTCAGTTTTAGAGAACCCCTCAGTTTTGGTTACAAAAAGTTGGTTTAGATTCATTTTCCAGCCAGGGAGTTCAGTTTTAGAGAACCCCTAAGTTTTGGTTACAAAAAGTTGGTTTAGATTCATTTTCCAGCCAGGGAATTCAGTTTTGGAGAACCCCTAAGTTTTGGTTACAAAAGTTGGTTTAGATTCATTTTCCAGCCAGGGAGTTCAGTTTTAGAGAACCCCTCAGTTTTGGTTACAAAAAGTTGGTTTAGATTCATTTTCCAGCCAGGGAATTCAGTTTTGGAGAACCCCTAAGTTTTGGTTACAAAAGTTGGTTTAGATTCATTTTCTAGCCAGGGAGTTCAGTTTTAGAGAACCCCTCAGTTTTGGTTACAAAAAGTTGGTTTAGATTTATTTTCCAGCCAGGGAGTTCAGTTTTAGAGAACCCCTCAGTTTTGGTTACAAAAAGTTGGTTTAGATTCATTTTCCAGCCAGGGAGTTCAGTTTTAGAGAACCCCTAAGTTTTGGTTACAAAAAGTTGGTTTAGATTCATTTTCCAGCCAGGGAGTTCAGTTTTAGAGAACCCCTCAGTTTTGGTTACAAAAAGTTGGTTTAGATTCATTTTCCAGCCAGGGAATTCAGTTTTGGAGAACCCCTAAGTTTTGGTTACAAAAGTTGGTTTAGATTCATTTTCCAGCCAGGGAGTTCAGTTTTAGAGAACCCCTCAGTTTTGGTTACAAAAAGTTGGTTTAGATTCATTTTCCAGCCAGGGAATTCAGTTTTGGAGAACCCCTAAGTTTTGGTTACAAAAGTTGGTTTAGATTCATTTTCCAGCCAGGGAGTTCAGTTTTAGAGAACCCCTCAGTTTTGGTTACAAAAAGTTGGTTTAGATTTATTTTCCAGCCAGGGAGTTCAGTTTTAGAGAACCCCTCAGTTTTGGTTACAAAAAGTTGGTTTAGATTCATTTTCCAGCCAGGGAATTCAGTTTTGGAGAACCCCTAAATTTTGGTTACAAAAGTTGGTTTAGATTCATTTTCCAGCCAGGGAGTTCAGTTTTAGAGAACCCCTCAGTTTTGGTTACAAAAAGTTGGTTTAGATTCATTTTCCAGCCAGGGAGTTCAGTTTTGGAGAACCCCTAAGTTTTGGTTACAAAAAGTTGGTTTAGATTCATTTTCCAGCCAGGGAGTTCAGTTTTAGAGAACCCCTCAGTTTTGGTTACAAAAAGTTGGTTTAGATTCATTTTCCAGCCAGGGAATTCAGTTTTGGAGAACCCCTAAGTTTTGGTTACAAAAGTTGGTTTAGATTCATTTTCCAGCCAGGGAGTTCAGTTTTAGAGAACCCCTCAGTTTTGGTTACAAAAAGTTGGTTTAGATTTATTTTCCAGCCAGGGAGTTCAGTTTTAGAGAACCCCTCAGTTTTGGTTACAAAAAGTTGGTTTAGATTCATTTTCCAGCCAGGGAGTTCAGTTTTAGAGAACCCCTCAGTTTTGGTTACAAAAAGTTGGTTTAGATTCATTTTCCAGCCAGGGAGTTCAGTTTTAGAGAACCCCTCAGTTTGTATATTACATGACTATAGCTTCAATTCTCAATGTTTAGCAAATATTGTTTTTTTTTTTTACTAGTGGTAGACATTTGTATGAAACAGCCCAATAGTTTTGATACTATGTGAGGATAACATGATGATAACAATTGTAATTGCCGTGGCAACAACCAACTAATTGTGATATAGCAAGAACATTGTGGGAGCCATTTTGATTGTCAGTTCACTTGTTGTTATGTAAATGATTTACTTGATATGCCAGATTGTTATCTTGTCATTATGCAAATTGTACACTTAAAATGCAAGACTGTTGTCCAATCAAATTTTGTCATTATACAAATGTTATAACTAACATGCCAGACTGTTATCCAATCACATCGGTTGTCATTGTGCAAATGATACACTTAATATGCCAAACTGTTATTCAATTAGATTTTAATCTTAGCATTTCATGGAGGAGATATTGTGTTACAATGAAACTGTTATCCAATCAATTTTTTTTCATTATGCAAATGGTATACTTAATATACCAGACTGTTATCCAATTAGATTTTAGTCTTAGTAGCTAATGGTGGGGATATTGTGTTACATTGAGACTGTTCTTCATTCCTTTACTTGCAGGAAAATTACATCAAGAAAATCACCAAATTTTGTTAGATATACACTGATATGAAACATTAAATACATTCTAAGAATTCTAAGCCAATTAACTGACTTTTCCCTATATCTTATATGTATTGACTGATGCCAGTCATCCCTGTTGCCTTACTTTCTTTTTATCATTAAATGTATGACTCAATGGCCCATTAAAATTTGAAGTGGCTCTGTGTTGTAGCAACTTTTACAATTTACTGGCACTAGCAAAGAATAGACACAAAGTAGCAGAGATAACATTGTAAGAACTAAACTACTATTAAGATGGCTACTAATATGTCAATTGAATTTTATTTCTCTCTGCCCAATAGGTATATAAATATATAAACACAATATCTGTTTACATTTTAGAGTACTAGACCAGATGATATACATGTCAGTCTGAATAAAGCATGGGGTTAGTGGGCCAGACAGTACAACCCCTACTGGGGTCAGGGACAAACTGTAGTCACAACATCTTTGTTATTTAAATATACTAACATTTAACATCCAATACAGCTGTCAATCATATGGTAAATTTTCAACAGTTCAACGACCTGTGTCTAGGTACCCAAATTGTATTTACATATTGAGTAGTTTCCCCTCTCCCAACCAGAACCTATGTAATGTATGTTTGTTTCACCGATATCTCAAAAATCAATCATAGTACATAGATGGTCTGGGACAAAGCACAAACCTGATTAGTTTTTGATTGAAGTTAGTGCATATTAATTACCTAATTTGCATATCAATTAGCCAATTTTAAACATTTTCACTTGTTTCTCGTGTATCATTGAACAGATTTCAATGATACTTGGTACATAGATGTTCTGGGACAAAACACAGACCTGATTAGTTTGGGGTTTTGGTTAAAATTTGTGCATATTTATCACCCAATTTGAATATGAGAGTTATCAAATTAAATAATTTTTATTTATATCTACAGATATCTCTAGTACTGCGCATCAGATTTCAAGGAAACTTATGCAAGTGCTCTATGCAACAGATGTAATTAGTTCATGATTGATTTATGCATATTCATGCATATTAAATTTCTGATTTGCATAAATTAGACAATTTTCTGGTCTGTCAACCATTTATCAGATTTAAATTAAACTTGGTGCATATGTACTCTGGGATAAAGTGCAGACCACAAACAACAGATGTACAATCAAATTTATTCCTTTGCTTTATAAATAAAGGGTTTCTGTGAATCAACAACGGATCTCTCATTAATGGCTTATTGTTAAAAAGGCTATTCTAAATTTGTTTGCGGTTTAAATATTCCCTATTTCTAATATATACATATAGAACCCTCTACGCACAGGAGGTTTATTTTGGATTTCTTGATTTTTTTTTTTTTTTTTCAAAAACTTGAAAAATCAGTCAGAGTATTTATTTCAGTCACACACTTAACCCTGGGTAATCTTCAGTATATTTTTACTAACTCCACATGATAGCCTTGGTACGATTGGCTGTTTAGGTTGTGGCAACCAATGATAGAACAGCTTATAAAAATCTGCAGAAATGATAGCATTGGTACGATTGGCTGTTTAGTTGTGGCAACCAATGATAGAACAGCTTGTAAAATCTGCAGAAATGATAGCCTTGGTACGATTGGCTGTTTAGTTGTGGCAACCAATGATAGAACAGCTTGTAAAAATCTGCAGAAATGATAGCATTGGTACGATTGGCTGTTTAGTTTTGGCAATCAATGATAGAACAGCTTGTAAAATCTGCAGAAATGATAGCATTGGTAGATTGGCTGTTTAGTTGTGGCAACCAATGATAGAACAGCTTGTAAAAATCTGCAGAAATAATAGCATTGGTACGATTGGCTGTTTAGTTGTGGCAACCAATGATAGAACAGCTTGTAAAATCTGCAGAAAGTTTGTTTTCTTTCTTTCTCACAGGAAAATTGTATATGTCATGGATTACTTCTGCTCTGATGGCTGGGTATTAGATTGGAATTTGTCCTGGGCAAGTAGCATGATTACAAGACTACACAAATCAATGAGGCAGTTGTGTGTTTCTTTATATGGCCAGCCATACACCCAGCATGCTTGCAAATTAACAGCCCGACAGAAGAGGGCAACAAACTCCAAAGAAATTTGAAACTTAGCAACTTCACTGCTTTCTCCAAGCAATTCAAATTATATATTGATTGGTATTTATGTTTAGTATAAGTCTTTGTTAAATGAAAAAAAATGTTGATATTCAATGCTATTTTTTTAGTCATTGTTATTAATGCTGGTACTAAATTTATACTAATTAATACTATATAAATATCATTAAGAGGAAATTACTAAGATGTGATGGTATTTTCACAGACAAATTTATCAATATGTCTCTAATCAAGTTATGATCATTGGAGGCAGTTTTGTACTTTTGTGCTCCTGGGCATGATACTGCACATATGTGCAATGCATTGTGGGAGAGAACTTCTCATTTCATATAACGGGAAAACTAATACCACACTGGAAACTCCCTAAATTTAACATTGTAATTTTTGTAATTTTTTTTACATCAATAATAATGAATTTTTCATCCCATAAGCATAATTTTTCAAAAATATAAAAAAATAATTAATTAATTAGTGTTAAAAGGTTTTCACAATTCTCCATGGTGTTTCAGACTCTTACTTTTTTTTAAATATTGACTGGTGACCGTATTATTTTCTATTTTTCAGTATAAAGCTTGAAAAAGATGGTATATGGTTTATAATTTGATCCAAACCTCCTCAATGTTAGCACTTGGAGTTGTAATTATTCATGGGTGATGACACCCCACAATAAAGCTGTTTCTATTCCATTTTATTCTATTTTATTTTATATTTATATAATTTGTCATACGCTGATTGCCACTTCCCTCCATTAATTCCCAAGCAGTATATGTTGGGCTCACAACATCATGTTCTATCTTCCTCTAATGCAATAGAACACATTAACTAACCTTCCCCATCCATGCTGTGTGAATAAGAACTAATGACCATGCAGTCCAAATGAAGTAACAGTAGTTTGTTTTCTTTGTCATGGAGGTTAATAACATTGTCAATTCCTCCTGGTAGGAAACTAATTGATTTTCATGATTTGTAAATGTGAAGTACAGAATAAAATCAATCATTGTCTGGACATGCACTCACTATGAAGGACACATGCACTCACCATGAAGGACACATGCACCCACCATGTAGAAAACATGGACCAACCATGAATGAAACATGGACCCACCATGGAGACAATTTGCACCAATCATGAAGAAAACATGGAATCACCATGAATGAAACTTGCACTCACCATGGAGGAAGCATGGACCCAGCATGGAGGAAACATGGACTCACCATGGAGGAAACATGGAACAACCATGGAGAAAACATGGACCCGGTATGAATAAAACATGGACCACCATGAAGAAAACATGGACTCACCATGAAGGAAACATTGACCCACCATGGAGAAAACATTGACCCACCATGAAGAAAACATGGACCACCATGAAGGAAACATTGACCCACCATGGAGGAAACATTGACCCACCATGGAGGAAACATTGACCCACCATGGAGAAAACATGGACCACCATGGCGGAAACATTGACCCACCATGAATAAAACATTGACCCACCATGGAGGAAACATTGACCCACCATGGAGGAAACATGGACCCACCAGTGAGAAAACATGGACTCATCATGAAGGAAACATGGAACCACCATGGAGAAAACATGGACCCACCATCGAGGAAACATGGACTCACCAGTGAGGAAACATGGACCAACCACGAAGAAAACATGGACCCATCATGAAGAAAACATGGACCACCATGCAGAAAACATTGACCCACCATGGAGGAAACATTGACCCACCATGGAGGAAACATGGACCCACCATGAAGAAAACATGGACCCACCATGAAGGAAACATTGACCCACCATGGAGGAAACATTGACCCACCATGAATAAAACATTGACCCACCATGGAGGAAACATGGACCCACCAGTGAGAAAACATCATGAAGGAAACATGGAACCACCATGGAGAAAACATGGACCCACCATCGAGGAAACATGGACTCACCAGTGAGGAAACATGGACCAACCACGAAGAAAACATGGACCCATCATGAAGAAAACATGGACCACCATGAAGAAAACATTGACCCACCATGGAGGAAACATTGACCCACCATGGAGGAAACATGGACCCACCATGAAGAAAACATGGACCCACCATGGAGGAAACATTGACTCACCATGGAGGAAACATTGACCCACCATGGAGGAAACATGGACCCACCATGAAGAAAACATGGACCACCATGAAGAAAACATTGACCCACCATGGAGGAAACATTGACCCACCATGGAGGAAACATGGACCCACCACGAAGAAAACATGGACCCACCATGAAGAAAACATGGACCACCATGAAGAAAACATTGACCCACCATGGAGGAAACATTGACCCACCATGGAGGAAACATGGACCCACCATGAAGAAAACATGGACCCACCATGAAGAAAACATGGACCACCATGAAGAAAACATTGACCCACCATGAAGGAAACATTGACCCACCATGGAGAAAACATGGACCCACCATGAATAAAACATGGACCCACCATGAATAAAACATGGACCACCATGAAGAAAACATTGACCCACCATGGAGGAAACATTGACCCACCATGGAGGAAACATTGGCCCACCATGGAGAAAACATGGATCAACCATGAAGGAAACATGGACCCACCATGAATAAAACATGGACCACCATGAAGAAAACATTGACCCACCATGGAGGAAACATTGACCCACCATGGGGGAAACATGGACCCACCAGTGAGAAAACATCATGAAGAAAACATGGAACCACCATGGAGAAAACATGGACCCACCATCGAGGAAACATGGACTCACCAGTGAGGAAACATGGACCAACCACAAAGAAAACATGGACCCATCATGAAGAAAACATGGACCACCATGAAGAAAACATTGACCCACCATGGAGGAAACATTGACCCACCATGGAGGAAACATGGACCCACCATGAAGAAAACATGGACCCACCATGGAGGATACATTGACTCACCATGGAGGAAACATTGACCCACCATGGAGGAAACATGGACCCACCATGAAGAAAACATGGACCACCATGAAGAAAACATTGACCCACCATGGAGGAAACATTGACCCACCATGGAGGAAACATGGACACACCACGAAGAAAACATGGACCCACCATGAAGAAAACATGGACCACCATGAAGAAAACATTGACCCACCATGGAGGAAACATTGACCCACCATGGAGGAAACATGGACCCACCATGAAGAAAACATGGACCCACCATGAAGAAAACATGGACCACCATGAAGAAAACATTGACCCACCATGAAGGAAACATTGACCCACCATGGAGAAAACATGGACCCATCATGAATAAAACATGGACCCACCATGAATAAAACATGGACCACCATGAAGAAAACATTGACCCACCATGGAGGAAACATTGACCCACCATGGAGGAAACATTGGCCCACCATGGAGAAAACATGGATCAACCATGAAGGAAACATGGACCCACCATGAATAAAACATGGACCACCATGAAGAAAACATTGACCCACCATGGAGGAAACATTTACCCACCATGGAGGAAACATTGACCCACCATGGAGAAAACATAGACCCATCATGAAGAAAACATGGACCACCATGAAGAAAACATTGACCCACCATGGAGAAAACATGGACCCACCATGAATAAAACATTGACCCACCATGAATAAAACATGGACCACCATGAAGGAAACATTGACCCACCATGGAGAAAACATGGATCAACCATGAAGGAAACATGGACCCACCATGGAGAAAACATGGACCCACCATGAAGGAAACATGGACCCACCATGGAAAAAACATGGACCAACCATGAAGGAAACATGGACCCACCATGGAGGAAACATGGACCAACCATGAAGCAAACATGCACCTACCATGAAAAAACATTTACCCACTATGAAAGAAACATGAACATCATCATACATAAAATGACAAATCTACTGGCATTAAACGAAGAATGACCACACCCTGCTTTAATTTGGTGAGAGCTAGCACATGTCCACAGTAAAGTTGCTATTACTAACTTCTCTATAATGACACACTTACACACTTAAAACATGTAGTTAGTTGGCAGTTGAATCTAAATAAAAAATCAATAATTCTTGTATACTTTTAGTCAGTTTCCAAACCTATACCTGGAGGCAATGGAGTCTGCCAGCCAGACACAGTGATTTATAGAGATGCTGATAAGATAAAAAGGCAATTTATATTGCCTCCAAAAAAATCAAGTACCAATGAGATGGTATCACTGCAAATACAAGCAAATATACAAATGATTTATGGTTTTTAGGTACAGAAATGAAACAAGTCAAAATTCATAGAGTTGTTTGACTCCTTAATGATGACATCGTGAATAAAAAGGAAGATAAAAAGAAGGAAACACTTGATGTAAAAATAAATCTGCTATCTCTCTGGTTAAACTCACACCTCAGTTTCAATTTAAGTACATTTGTCTTTTTAGCTTATACCGATACTTGCCAATTAGCCAACATGGTGCATAGCAGTTAAAACAGGGAAATTTATCTTTAGAAATGTGTGTGTGTTGGGGGGTTGTTCAAAACTATGTGCATTTCTACTGACGCATATTGATTTTTCCTGTAAAAATGTTTTTTTTTTTGGCATGCCCGTAGTGAAGTCAATGGCAAAATATCTGTTGTGTGGTGAATCTGTATTTATAGATAGTCTTTATAGTTTTTAGAATTGATGTGCCAAAAAACTGTACTTTTAGTTATTTTTTTTTTTAGTGTCTATGGGTTAGGACAGGTGTGTGCACTGATCCATTGTAGTGGCTTTCAATAACGAGGTTACACTACACATGTGAGAATTTATCTGAGGACTTCCTCTCTTTAGAAATTCTTTACAATGTGTCCTATATTTTACCAGTCTGAGTCACATTGGATTTTAAAACAGTATGTACTGTAAAATCTGTATTAGAAACCGCGGCTTCTATTAAAATGGTACAATGCAGTAGAGGGGATGCGGCTTCTATTAGAGCACCTAAACATATGAGAAATGATGAATTTTTCGTTCTCAATTATTCAAAAAGGATGGGTGCGGCTTCTATTAGGGATGCGGCTTCTAATACAGATTTTACGGTAATAGTCAAAAAGTCAAAATGCCAAGAAATGTTACATAATCTGACTGTATTGATTCACATTTTCTCTCTCAGGTCATTTCTTTCAGTTAACAATCACTATAATTCTTTGAATATGTTGCATAAGTCCCAATAATTCTAATAGATGTAACCACCTTTTTCAGCTGCAGAAAATGAAATAAAACATATTGAAATGGCAAACTGTCTGATCATTACAAAATAAATTATGTATAGCCTTCTTAAAATATTGGAATGATCTTTGATAGTTATAATGTGCTGGTTCTCTTCTGTCAAAACTATCAGCTTTATGTTCACCAAAAAAAGAGTGCCCATTTACAGTTTGTACTGTAATTTACTGGTACTGTTCTATCACTACTGTAAAATCTGTATTAGAAGCTGCGGCTTCTATTAAAATGGTACAATACAACAGAAGGGATGCTGCTTCTATTAGAGCATCTACACATATGAGAAATGGTGAATTTTTGTTCTCAAAAGAATGGGTGCGACTTATATTAGAGATGCGGCTTCTAATACAGATTTTACGGTACTATCAGCTTTATGTTCATCACAGAAAATAGTGGGAAATGATATATATTCTGCATCAGTATATTAAAATAAATTGAGAGGAACATTTTCTTCATCAGATCCTTAGTGAAATCAACTACTGGTTGTTAGTATCTTGGATTATCAGCAGGCTTATTAAAGTTATTTAAGTTGACTCATCATCAGTATTCTGTTCAGATTAAGCATTGGGATTATTTCAACCATTTACAAAATTTAGCCATTTATCTGTTTCATTATTAGTTGTATTTAACAAAGTATCAAACACTTATTCAATCAGTTTAATATATTAATTTAAACTACTTTGAAAATATACAGGACAAGCCATGTGTAGTTTAACTATGTTTTTATTATAAATCCAGATTTTGTTTATTCTTTGTACTTAACTTTGTAGAGTACTGTGAATTGTATAAAAACAGTGGATGATTGGAACCAGTCAGTAATAAAGTTGGACTATAAATGTCTCTTGACCAAGACAAAGGGCAACACACTGACTTTCTAAGTTTAAAAATTGACTATAAAAGTTGGCGATCAAGCACACTCAGCATGACACAGATACAATATTGTCTTGCCGTACTCTACACAGGAATTCAAACAAAGCAACTCTTAGTGATGGAATTCAATTGTTTGCCAATAAACAACAGAACATTGTTGTAATCCATACACTGCTATGTTTGATTGGAATAATTAGTGTCTAAACAGATCAATAGGACAAACTAATTAAAATAGCTTGTCAAACACTTAAGCTGTGTGCATAAGGGAATCAATGACTGCACAGCATTCCTTTCTACATCATTTATGTTTTCTGTTGCCATGTGGATTTTTCATCGCTATACATTTTTGCAATATGGTCAACAGAAAATATTTTGAAAAAACTTTGATAGTTTGTTTAATTATGTCTAGAAATTAGTGGGTTAAAATGTTATCAAAAAATTTTATTTTAGGGATTTACTGTAAGTTGGTGAATTTCTGTAGCAGCAGTTATCATTTCATTAGAGTACGTCTTGATCAAGTGTCAGTCAACTTATCACAATTATTACAACACCTCCCTCCCTCCCTCCAAAAAGGCCTGTAGCCAATCAGAATTTATGCCTTTTTGGTCCAAGAAAAACACATGAAAGTAAGCTAAATATGGTGCTAGTATTTTGGCGGCAAAATAATATGGATAAATGATAGGGAGTCACTTCTGTGAAGTTTTATCTCTGTGAATGCTCTAAAATTGACAAAAATGACACAGTATACAGTATATCTGCAGACAGGAAGTAACTATGAATTATTAATATCAATAAATACAGGAAAAACCCATATAAATAATGGCTATTCATAGACACGAATTGACCATATGAATTATGGGTATCTATAATGTTTGTTATTATAACTAGTAATGGGACAGTCAATAACAGAGCTATCACACACACACATACATACGCTCTCTGCTGTAGACATGACGAGTGTTCCGCACCAGTGAGCATTGCTATTATAGAGGTCTTTCTCCAGAGAATGGAGAAAAAGAAAGTTTGTGATACAGCGCTCAGTTTATCTTCTTATTGGCTGTCATGCTTCAAAAATTTAATTTGGGTGAATATCTCTTGTGAAGGCATCAGTTCTTTTTTAGTTTCTTTCTGAATAGATAAAGGTATCTTAAATGTTCAAGGTATAATGTTCAAGCTTACTGCCTCCACATATTATCTTCAAGTTATCTTATACAAAAAACAATTGCCTAAGTTAGTAGCACAGCCACAGTTAAAATACAGAAATGTCCAGCCAATCAGATTACTTCTTTTATCCAGTATAGGGAATTTATGAATTTGATTTCTGTGTATGTTAGAGATCTTGGGCATAGGCCTGTGGAGAATTTTGGGTTGGTGGTAAATGATCTAAGTTTGTTTTTAGGCGACCAGTGCCTTGCAATTTGTCATCCAGTGTTGGCTTTTTATTTCCATGTTTAATACATCTTCGCCAGCCAAGGACCATTTATTCGGCTAAAGCTCCAAAGTTTTGTCAGTTTTAATATTTTAGACATTTCATCATCTTCAACGTTGGAATAAGAAATTTTGAAAACATGTTAACGAATATAGACATTCTGTTCTTGACTCTGGGTAATTCAGCGCAAAGCCAACACACCGCCATTGTTTTAATCTGTGATGAGCTCCCCGATCTTCACATTTATGATACAGCAACTCTGATTGGTGGTGCCAGTTCTTTGGCGCACCCAATCAAATGACTCAATCTAACTGCAGTGAAATACAGCTTTTCCTAATACGATCATGAAACTGTGCGATTCGGACGATGTGTTTAATATGAAATTAGTATTGTGTGTGTATCAGACAGTTCCTAACACTAAATATCAACGTTGTCTCTGCAAAGGTTGTAAAGTACGTAGCTCAAACTTGGCTGGTTAACTGAAAAGGAAATATGACCGAGAGAGGAAAATCATCTACATACAATTCAATGCATGTCAATTACATGCAGTGAATCAAATATCTATCCAAAACTATAAGCCAAGTGGCTTTGAACCCCACCCCCCACCCCCAAAACCCAATAAATCTGTATCATACTGACAACAGTTACAATTTATTGAATAATTTCATTCTGAATAAAATGAAGGTAGTTAACTCTGTTTATTGAATCAATATGACCCCCCCCTCTCTCCCCCATCAGTGTGATATTTGACCTAATTAAAAGTTCAAAATATTTGTGCATAATAATAAAAACACTTTCAATGCCATCATTTCCCGCCTAATTTTTTGCATATTTTTAAGTATTATTCTGCAATGTCTTCGTTAATTTGGGACTAAATGAACATAATTTCCCATTGCCTACAAGTCTGATGAAGATTTTAAATATAATATGGAGACAATTATGAAGATTTAATTTTGTAAAAGTTGGCAAAAGGTGACTTTGACATTGAAAAGTTTATACATTCTAGCATATATTCATGTATGACATGGTATCGCAGGCACAGTATACCCAAACCTTATTTTGATCTAAACAACATAATTTATAAATGTTGATCTCAGTTTAACCAGTAAATTATTTCACTAGTCTTGTATGAAAAGCAAAACTTTTATGGTTGAAGAATCCATAGCAAGTTAAAAATTAGTCTCTATAAAAATGAATGAAAATCATTTTCCAATTGTTGAATTCACCAAAATCATTTTCAAGCCCCAAATTTTTTTTCAACCCAGAATCAAGTATTTTTCAAACTCAAAATGAAGCCACAAAAACATTTTTCAAACCCCAATGAGGCTAAAACCATTCTTCGAATCCAACTCAAGAAAAAATAATTTTTCAAACCCTAATCAAGCCACAATCATTTTTCAAATTTAAAATCAAGTCATAATCATTTTTCAAATTTAAAATCATGCCATAATCATTTTTCAAACCCCAATCAAGCTAAAAATCTTTTCTTAAACCTAAATCAAGCTAAAATCACTTTTCAAAACTTAATAAATAAAAAAAATTCGTTTCAAGCCCAAATCAAGCCATAATAATTATTAAAACCCATATCAAGCAAAAATCACTTTTCAAACTCAAATCAATTAAGCTGAACTCTCAAATTTGTTGGTGTTAAGATTGTGTATCACTTTTCTATGAAGCATACCAACACACGGTCCCCTGGGTAATACCGTATTGCCAAGCAGGATACATGCACACTGATCTCATTTAATTCAACTTGAACTTTTTTATAACTAAGTGAAATCAATCAGATATATTTCATAGAACGCTGATTATAATGTTAGCTTCTGTAATTGTGCCACCAAGTACAGTGTCAAGTTCTGGAGACACACGCTTGACATAGGGTGCAACTGCATGTCTCCTGACGTTATCATCTTGTAAGTGAAACATAAGTGAATCTCTGCTGTAAGAACCTCAAAAGTGTTCCGTTTACAAAAGTGTTTGGTTTACAATGTATTTGTAAATAACTGAATCTATTGATAAGTAATTTGAAAAGGTGTTACACTTAGAGAAGTGTTTGTTTAATAGCATTTCTGTAAATAAGTGAATCTATAGAGAACGATCGGGAAAAGGTGTTTCATTTACAAAAGTGTTGGGTTTACTTTTCGTAAATAAGCATTTTTTTTTAAAAATCCATAGATTAAATAATCTATCAAACACTACATACATTGGTCAGAAAGAGTATCATTTGTAAAACCAACCTTATTTTTCTGTTAATGTAGCATTGATACAAACAATATAGATAAAAGAAATATAAAAAAAATTATGAAAAATGTTTGTTTACAAAAAGTAAATTGAAAATCAAATTATTTATCTTTCCATTAGCATACTTGTCTGCTGACATGTCATATATCATGAATCAGGTGTGGAAATCCAGACATCGGAAGAAAAAAAAAAAAAAAAACATGTGAAATATGAGGAACACCAGCATAAAATTGTCAAACGACACCCAAGTGAACTTGTTAATTACAGCTACACGGTACTTATAAGCCTGGAAATAGTCGTTTTCTGAGTTTTATAATCCCGTTATGAATTGCTGCTCCTGTAACAATGATATATCATAAAAAATTTACTGCTGGTAACTTTAGGATGGTACAGTAAAACATATAATGTGGCATTTAAGTGGATTTTAACGAAGGTTAAAAAATCCAATCTTACCCAAGAGGCGGACTAAAATAAAACTGATGTGGTAAATTCAAGGAGAAGCGATAGGTGTAGGATGACTGTCTTTGACATGGTTTTGTGAACTGAAAGTCATACTAGTAAAAAATTCAACTAGCTTACCATTTTAATCTTTCACACAACACAATCAAAAAAGAATTGAATATTGGATACTTTTCAATTACATTGAAATTTATTTAAAAACTTCAAAACATTTTTTTTCTAAATTGTATTTCATACAGCATCTAAAATCATTGAATGTAGTTTTTTGTAAAAACAAAAATATAAAAAAAGAATAGAAAGACAGTTAACGTTTGAATAGAAAGTTTAATGATTTAATAGCTTCTATGTGTGTTGTTCTAGTAGAAACACATTATGAAATACAGCTAGTTATTTGTAAGTGTCAGAGCCCCCACAGTTGACTTTTAAAGTGCTCAAATTTTATGTGCCTGGTGGTTTATATGTCTTCTTTTATAAATACAGAGCTACATATACATGTGGAGAGAAGGTCCATATATTATAAACACTTTATAGACCAGTGACGCTGTTGTTATCTGGTTCTTATTTACTGAAATCTATAGTACCAATGATCCATGAAACTGCAGGGTATCATTAGCGAGGTGCTAAAATGCCTTTCAAGGCTTTTAGAGGCTGGTCCAGTGTCTTTCACCCATTTCTGCTTTCATGAAGGTTAACATAAATCAAAGTATGGGAATTCCTCGCGAGCGAATGCCGTTATCGTCTTTTTTTTTTGCATGAAAGTACTGGCAGGTGTTCTTCCAACTCTAGATACTCTTCACTCTTTAGTATTGCAGTAAAGTTAGTTTTATTAGTATCTCTAGTTTTATGGGTATGTCAAGATAGCATCAATGTGCTCTTCTCTCAAGAACTTAGCTGATGATATTGCAAGAGTCCATCATCTTTTTCATGTACTTAACAAGCTAATTCCAATTAACGTTTTCGAGCAGTATATCAATTAACTGGTTGCAGTCGTAGCTGAAAAACAGAACGCGAAAAGATTTGCTGTTGCCATAGAAACAGTCAAGCTTCATGTGGCATGCTTGTAGGAATAACACTACAAGGCATACTGGGAATATTGATTTTTTTTTTCTTCGCTTCTCACTCTCTGACATTAGAAAATGGCGATAAGAGATGTTTTGCGTTTGTGAAACTGATTGATCACTCGTGATGTTTTTCAGTGTTGCCGCTAAGTTTAGCCCTTGTATGAGACTAATTTAAAGTGTATCTTTTTAATTGTCTAGAGAAAGGTTACTGATCTATTTGCCTAGGAGGACAGATGAACAGATAAGTTGATGATGATGATCAAAATCCAATGTCATCAGTAGAGATTAATTAGTTTTGTACCGGAATATTTTACACCATAGACGAGGAGAAAAGAGTTGCATCTTGGTGGGGGGATGTACATTATTTCCCCTGTCACTGAGAAATATTGTCTTATTATGGTATATATGTAACCTTGGCGACAAGGATGATGTGGGGTTCATTTTTTGATTGATACTTAGGCATGAAGATGAAAAATAAAATAAAAGTGGTAATACCCATGACAAATTGACTCATTGATGAATGAATGGCGACTGACTGATGTACTGTAACCATATGAATTGTTTATAACTTCTTTTTTCTTTTCCTTAACCATTTCACCACCAGTCTCTTTTTTTTTATTACAAATTCACAATATAGTCCCGTTTATAGTCTGCTCTTTCTTTCAGAAGATTGGGACAAAAATAGCCAAATTTTTTGAGTAAAAACTGGAAATTGACTGAAATTTTGTCTGTTGGCTCCAAAATTATGGTTAACTTCCAGAAATTTTGAAAAATACAAGAAAAAAGTGCAAAAAAATTTAGGTGAGAAAGTCTGGTGGTGAAAAGGTTAATTTGCCAGTGAAGTGTTTTGACTCATTGGCTTTGAAGCCATGTGGATTACGTTTTTTTTGTTGTTTCTTCTGATGGGTTTTCTACTTTAGTGAAATTAGTTTGTTAAAGCAGACATTCCATGATTACTCTGATTTATTTGCGTTTTTCATAGTTATCAGCATTCCGGAAGACTGATCAGCATGTAAATGGTTGTGTATAAGTTTGTTACTGTATACAGACATGACCAGTAGAAGTGACTTGATATTATATTGCCCACAAGTGCATCACCTCCATTTTCTGTCTCATTATTAATTCCCTAACAATTGTTTTTTTTTTAATTTTATCTAATTGTTGTAGCTTTCTACATGAGCTGCATAATTAATTTTGGGGTATTATTATACAACTTGTGAGCCAGTGAGATTTGAGTGAGTTTTGTTTTCAAGTAAAAAGGGAAAATTGACATGTAGGTCCATGTAGTCCTAACAAAACTGGATTACTGTCTGTCAATGTGTTTATTATTTTTTTACTTCTGAAAACAAAAATCCATCTGGTATTTTATTCAAAGTAGGTGTTCATTTTGACTGGCTACCAACTGATTTCTACAACACTAATAATAATTTTGACTTTGCTTATATAATTTGAACAAAACTTTGAATTATAAATACTATTAAAAAAAAAATTGTGCTGTGTCGAAGTCAATTGTCTTGATGATCCCACTTATTACGAGAAATCATAAAGTCGAATTTATATTTGTAAAAATTCTGAAATTGAGTCTGAAACAAACCTTAGGGTTGAAGGGTGGTGGTCATTGCGCCATTGGTTCTATCAAACCATCAGTTATGACAAGTGTCTTTATTATTTTGTAATTGCTATCAGACAGAACAATTTTGATATTTCTTTATTTACCGTTTATCCATATATATCTGGAATAAAATTTTACAATTGATGTGAAAAAGTTGAATAATTTCAAAATTTTAGGATTAAAATCAGTGATGTAGAAAAAGAGCTGGTAGCCCATCAAAATGACCAACTACTTTAAATAAAATGCCAGCTACTTTTTTTCTTTTTTTTTTCTTTCTTTTTTTAAAAATGTTTTTGTGTTAGGCGACAGTTCCGAACATTGAATGTCACTGTTGTCTCTCCTAACTTTTTTTTGTGTGCTGTGCTGACACATAGTGCATTTTTGCCACAGAAGTCATAATCATGTTTGGGGCTGCATGACAGGGCTGTGTGGCCATCTCCCTATCGAACGGCAATTCAATTCGCTATCCTGGTATCAATTAGGCCCGTTTGAACACAAGCACTTGCAGACCTTAACAAAGATTCCCCCAAAGTCGCATTCGTTAGTGAATGAATCTCGGCCAGTGGAATTGGCCTTCCAATCGAGTCTGTGGCACACTCACCCAGGGTAGGGTTCGACTCTTTTGATAATCAGCCTTAAGTAAGATTTGAACTTGAGTCTACCGCTCATGAGTTTCTGATGCGACAACCACTATGCTACCAGTTATATTTTTCTTTTTAGTTTTGTTGGAACCTACATTTCCATTTTTTCCTACAAACGTACACGATCAAAAATCACCAATCTAATTAGCATATTAATCATAGTTTGACAGTCTTGTGATCATTATTTGCGAAACAATAAAAAAAAAACATTTCATTTATCTAAATTGTGCTCATTTTAATTTGCATTCCATCAACATCTCACCTGTAAGCATCATAAGGGCTTTGAAATTTGTATGGTTCATGTTATTTATGAACAGAATCCTGAAATCGTGTTTTCTAAAAAAAAGTAAAGTAGTGATTACAACAAAGTATTTGATTTGGTAATAAAGGCATCACAACTTTCAGTGCCAGCTAGCTTCAATGTTCAAATAGTTCAAGAAACTGGTTTTATCATTTTTCACGGTAATCACAATAATCAGTTGGAGGAGTTCTGTATATTTGTTTCAAAGGGTGCAAATTTAACTGACAACTCCCCGTACATTAAAGGGTTGCTACAGCAACGACCACCCATCTAAGCGTATAATTTGAAAGTCACAAAAACCTGTGTCATTGAGTTGATGGATTGCCATGTGATTAAGACATTCGTATCTTGGGAAATCCAAGTTGACAGTCATAAACTTTGAGTTTGACTGACTAACTGACTGTGGATTGTGATTCATGTATGCTCATAATTTTCGCCCATCTTGCTCTACACTAAATGGAAGTCATAAATCTAAACCATTCCAGATTGTATGTCTCAGGAAAACATCAGTCACTGGAAATGTGTACATAACTCACAGCTTTCTTGCAGCAGCATTTCTGCATTTACTGTTTAAGTATCCTGTTTTGGTGATTCTGTGATGCACAGTCTGAAGGGCTTCAAGTAAATGTTGTTGAAATTGTTTAGCTTGACGTCTTTAATGTATATGAGTTAATATACAGTGTGAAGTCATCTGTATGTAAAAGCATCTGCAAGTTGATTGTATTTTGATTTGATTTGATTTGATTTGATTTTGGCAAACGCTTTATTTTAGACCAACAATATTTCAAGTTTCATCTACATATCAGTTCATGGTGCATGAAAATACATGGTTTGTAGGTCCTTGATTGGTCCAATTGGACACATATGGTTTGTGGGTCCATAATTGGCCCAATTGGACACATATGATTTGTTACTTCATGATTGGTCCAATTGGACACAAATGGTGTGTAGGCCCATGTTTGGTTCAATTGGACACACATGGTTTGTAAGCCCGTGTTTGGTTCAATTGGACACACGTACATGTAGTTTGTGGGTCCATGATTAGTTCAATTGGACACACATGGTTTGTGCTCCTTATTTGGTCCAATTGGACACAGATGGTTTGTGGGTCCATGATTGGTCCAATTGGACACAAAAGGTTTGTAGGCCCATGTTTGCTTCAATTGGACACACATGGTTTGTAGGCCCATGTTTGGTTCAATTGGACACATATGTTTTGTAGGTTCATGATTGGTCCAATTGGACATACATGGTTTGTGGGTTCATGATTGGTTCAATTGGACACACATGGTTTGTGGGTTCATGGTTGGTCCAATTGGACACACATGGTTTGTGGGTCCATGATTGGTTCAATTGGACATATATGTTTTGTAGGTTCATGATTGGTCCAATTGGACACACATGGTTTGTTGGTTCATGGTTGGTCCAATTGGACATACATGGTTTGCAGGTCCATGATTGGTCCAATTGGACATACATGGTTTGCGGGTCCATGATTGGTCCAATTGGACATACATGGTTTGCAGGTCCATGATTGGTCCAATTGGACATACATGGTTTGCGGGTCCATGATTGGTCCAATTGGACACACATGGTTTGTGGGTCCATGATCGGTTCAATTGGACACATATGTTTTGTGGGTTCATGGTTGGTCCAATTGGACATACATGGTTTGCAGGTCCATGATTGGTCCAATTGGACACACATGGTTTGTGGGTCCATGATTGGTCCAATTGGACACACATGGTTTGTGGGTCCATGATTGGTTCAATTGGACACATATGTTTTGTAGGTTTATGATTGGTCCAATTGGACATACATGGTTTGCAGGTCCATGATTGGTCCAATTGGACACACATGGTTTGTGGGTCCATGATTGGTCCAATTGGACACACATGTTTTGTAGGTTTATGATTGGTCCAATTGGACATACATGGTTTGTGGGTCCATGATTGGTCCAATTGGATACACATGGTTTGTGGGTCCATGATTGGATCAATTGGACACACATGATTTGTGGGTCCATGATTGGTTCAATTGGACATACATGGTTTGTAGGTACTTAATTGGTCCAATTGAACACACATGGTTTGTAGGTACTTAATTGGTCCAATTGAACACACATGGTTTGTGGGTACTTAATTGGTCCAATTGGACACACATGGTTTATGGGCCCATGATTGGTTCAATTGGACACATGTTTTGTAGGTTTATGATTGGTCCAATTGGACACACATGGTTTGTGGGTTCATGGTTGGTCCAATTCGACATACATGGTTTGTGGGTACTTAATTGGTCCAATTGGACACACATGGTTTGTGGATCCATGATCGGTTCAATTGGACACATATGTTTTGTAGGTTTATGATTGGTCCAATTGGACACACATGGTTTGTGGGTTCATGGTTGGTCCAATTCGACATACATGGTTTGTGGGTACTTAATTGGTCCAATTGGACACACATGGTTTATGGGCCCATGATTGGTTCAATTGGACACATATGTTTTGTAGGTTTATGATTGGTCCAATTGGACACACATGGTTTGTGGGTTCATGGTTGGTCCAATTCGACATACATGGTTTGTGGGTACTTAATTGGTCCAATTGGACACACATGGTTTGTGGATCCATGATCGGTTCAATTGGACACATATGTTTTGTAGGTTTATGATTGGTCCAATTGGACACACATGGTTTGTGAGTCCATGATTGGTTCAATTGGACACATATGTTTTGTGGGTTCATGGTTGGTCCAATTGGACATACATGGTTTGCAGGTCCATGATTGGTTCAATTGGACACATATGTTTTGTAGGTTTATGATTGGTCCAATTGGACACACATGGTTTGTGGGTCCATGATCGGTTCAATTGGACACATATGTTTTGTGGGTTCATGGTTGGTCCAATTGGACATACATGGTTTGCAGGTCCATGATTGGTCCAATTGGACACACATGGTTTGTGGGTCCATGATTGGTCCAATTGGACACACATGGTTTGTGGGTCCATGATTGGTTCAATTGGACACATATGTTTTGTAGGTTTATGATTGGTCCAATTGGACACACATGGTTTGTGGGTTCATGGTTGGTCGAATTGGAAATACATGGTTTATGGGCCCATGATTGGTCCAATTGGACATACATGGTTTGTGAGTCCATGATTGGTCCAATTGGATACACATGGTTTGTGGGTCCATGATTGGTTCAATTGGACACACATGGTTTGTGGGTCCATGATTGGTTCAATTGGACATACATGGTTTGTAGGTACTTAATTGGTCCAATTGAACACACATGGTTTGTAGGTACTTAATTGGTCCAATTGAACACACATGGTTTGTGGGTACTTAATTGGTCCAATTCGACATACATGGTTTGTGGTTACTTAATTGGTCCAATTGGACACACATGGTTTGTGGATCCATGATTGGTCCAATTGGACGCACATGTTTTGTAGGTTCATGATTGGTTCAATTGGACATACATGGTTTGTGGGTACTTAATTGGTCCAATTGAACACACATGGTTAGTGCATGATCCAATTGGACACATTGTTTGTTGGTCCATGATTAGTTTGTAAAGTACATGATTGGTACAATTGAACACACATAGTATATCAGTATAATGACTTTTGTAAGTTTTTTTTTTTTGCTAATCTAAACTTTGAGAGTAGTTGCAATAACTTCCATCAATAACTATTAAGACCCACAGCTAAAGTCTTGACAAAAACATATGGACTTCTGTGCTTGACAATGGTCATTGCACATCCATCAGCAAATCAAGACAACACACATCAGCACATCAAGACAAGGCCAATAATCTTTAAATACTAGCAGTTAGTCATGTGTGTCTAATACACATGAACCTCTATAATGCAGTTCAACAATGTGACAAGGTTGTCTGAATTGCTGGCTGCCAGGAGACTGACTGTTCTTTCTCTGTCCATTTAATAATAACTAAAATTGCACAGCTGAATCATCATGGTACTAAAAAAACGAAGACCTTTTGAGCAATGAATTTGTATTCATAGTGATTACTTTTGTTTATAATATTGTATTTGTGAACTTTGCAAATGTTTTGCTGATGTCCGTCATAATTCCTTTTACATATTACAAATTACATATTATTTTAAAAAACATAACAAAACGTATAATTTTTTTTTGAGTACTTTGCAATTGCTTTTCTGATTGTCATTATAATTCGTTTTATACATTACAAATTACATATTAGTTTCAAAAAACAAACATAGAAGCAAATACATGAAGGGATATTGCTAGTGTCATCACACTTGTGGATGTTTCACCCTGTTTTACCTTTAGTGACTATCGTTATCGTTTATCTGGGATTTGTGAACAACAGCATAAAATATAGTCACAAATCTGATAATTTGTTTTAATGACGGTTAACTACCTCAATCAAAGGAGGTTATGTCTAACACACTTTTGGGACAGGAATTTCCGGAACTTTGCTAAATTATTCTTTGTGATTAGCTGTTATAAATTCTATGTAAAAGACTTTGTGTACGCAAACTAGTTTCTGAATTACTGAATCCAAAATAGCTACCAAAATAGTAGGATATCACGTTTTTGGATATATCTAATTTTTCTTTTAGTTTTTGTCCTTTATTTAAATGAAGTTTTCACTCAACAAAATATCATCAAGAATGTGTAGTGGTTTATAACATTTCCACATTTTTTTACTAGTTGGCTGTAAAACTGGGTAAAAAAAATATGGTAAATATTCACATTATGTATAATTTTATACTAGTTACTCATCAGGAATGACAAAATTCATTGTTACTCGTCAGACTCGTAACTAAGACTACGTCAGTTCTGATTTTTTTGTCATTTAGTAAAAAGATAAAATTATATGCAAAATATATGAATGTTATTTCAATGACATTTTCTTGTCAATTAAGCCAAATACTAACAGGGACTATGTCATTATTCAATGACATGTTTATTATGTGCATCCACCCCTACTGATACAAATGGTATGTACCATCTCAAAGTGTCCCATGGGGTTGCCATAGTGGTCAAATATATGTATGAGCTGTAGCCTTGAATCTAAATGAGAAGATAGCACAACATTCACTAGGGAATAAAACATAATATGTGTCCTGATGTCACCTTAATATATTTGACAAAGAGAAAAAGAAACAAAAACACAAAAGTTGCATAATCATAAAAAACAAAGCCCTCTGAACTGCTTGCATATGTACATATCATATTTGAAATCCGTTTGACTGATATTTTTTTGTGATTTTGGCTGGTGATTTTAGAATTCATAAAAAACAAAACGTATTCCAATGTTTGATTTTCTGTACAGCGTCAGTAAGAATAAATAAATTATTATTACATCTTTTTAGTTGTGAAAGAAAATTTGATCAAGTAAATTTGAGAAGAAATATTAAAAACTTTTAATGAGTTATGAAGTTTTCTATTACAGTGAGTGTTACTTAATTAAGATATTGTCATACATTTTTTTTTAAATTGCAGTAATGAATTAGGTATGCCGACCACCAGGTCTCAAGTTTTCAACATGAACACACAAATATAATATAATAAAATCCAACTCACAATGCACTGATATGGAAGGTGAAAGTTGTTAATACTCTATCTTCTAATTAGTGGTTAACTAAGGGGTCTTAAAATCAGTGATGTATAAAGTTCCATGTCATTGGGTAAGACCTCTAAGACTGCCTATATTTGTCTTTGCCTCGGTAAAGATGCGGCCTGTCACTCTACATTACAATAGTTCCCAGCACAGCAGAAACAACTGTTAAAATATTTAGCTTTGTCATGCGTCTTGGGAGCCATCTTTCTTCCTCTTTGCATTTCTTTCATATGGAATACGACAACAAATAGATAAATTCTAAACTGAGTAGAAAATAGAATTAATCTGTATATTTCATCATGTGTTTTTTTTAAAAAAAAAAAGATTTCCATCCAGAGTTACCACAACATCCATGAAATTGTTCTTCTTCTTTCTTCATTTTTCGTCAAAAGTACCAAATATTAATTATAAAACTGACAAAATTATTTTGTGATCAATGAGAATAACAATGATTGAAAGATTAAGCTTGATTTGAAGAAGTTTTCAACTCATTAAATGTGTTCGATTTATAAGGGAGTATATTTCTGTACTATGGCGATAAATACTTATTCCTGAACTTGTCCAAAAGTACAAATAGATCGTTCATTTTATGAAGTGTAATGAATCTCAAAGAATATCAATAAATCAATAGAGTTTCAGAGAGCGACGATCAGAGTTTGTTAAATTTAAATAATCTTGACTGATTCATGGTTCAGAAATTTGTAGTTTGTCACACAGGGGAGGGGTTTTAAGTTGACTGGAAATATCCTATACTTACACAAATAAGCCCCTAGAGCAGTGGGAATGCAAATGATATACAAAACTCACTCAGTACACAGGAGTATCTGTCATTTGCATCTGATTTGCATATGAAAATACTCATTTACATATCATTTGCATGCAGGACAGTTTAGTTTAGCCGTGCTTGAGTAATTTTTTTTTTTTTTAGGGTTGCCTACATACACTGATTGCGGCATATGCTATAGACTTCAGATCGGCCGATTAACGAAACATGGTCTGCTCCTAGACAACCGGAAAGTCAGTCGCAACACAGATTGACAGACTGAATAGTAATCATAGAAATTTTGGAAACTAAGTTATATACAACTGTCTATGGAGTGGATGGAATGTCTTTGTTTCACCACACAAAGTAGTAATTGCATAAGTGTGGTAGATATGGCTTGTTTTTCCAATTAACATCTGCCTGTGTTTTTTTTTATATTTATAAAGTCAAAGTCAACAATTTTGAAATCCATTTGAACTCAGAATGATGCAAGCTATCAAATAAACGATTCCTTTATACATGTATACCCATTTGCCATAATCACTATAAAACAAACTTTAAAAAATAAAGATGCATGAACCAATTCAACAACTTCTTGAATAATCTATACTTAGCAATACCAAATAAATCACAAATTTATTCTTCAGAGAATAGATGATATATTAATTTTTTAATTATTTTTTTTATTTATCTTCTCTCATTTGAAAAAAACGATTCTAATCTCTAAATTTTGTGCTTGTTTAATAGTATTCACATAGCTTGATTATGCCACAGTCAATGTAGAACGAGATCAACTGTGACTCTCGGCATTGATACAAGCACTACAATCTAATTGAATTCTCAAGTTGAAGGTTGTAGGCTATCAATGAATGCCTGCCAGCCTATATATATATATAAGAAGTGAAGTAATTAGATGGGAGGGGCTAGATCGCCACTTAATACTATACCCTTCTCATTCAGCAACGCTTTACATTGATCTTATATTCATAATGTCTTGTCTGTTTCCCTCTAGCATGTTAATTCTCTTCAACACTGCGATGAATGCTATATTAACTCAATCGTCGTCTTCACTGTACAGCCAGCGCTTTCAGCTAAAGCAATTGATCTACGCATGAAGCTTGAACGTGGAAATAGAAAGCTTGCTTGCTTAATCTCTGATATGTTTAATTATTTCTCCCGTGGAGGAGTGTAAACTGAATGTAAAAAAAAAAAAAATTAAAAAAATGAGTAATTACAATTAAACTTTCTTTTGCTGTGAAGTAAATTTATTTTTATTGCAAGATAAAATACAAAAAAGTTTCTCCTGTTATTACATACATTATGTGATGAATCAAATATGCAAATCTGAAAAACTAGAGGACAAATTTGATCACCCTGTCGCCTTTCTAAATGTCAATTAAGTCTAAAATTATACAGTTTTTTTCCATGTGCGCTTTCTGACTGTTTTCTAACTATTGTCTAATAGTAATCCTTTTAATCACAGGCTAATCCTGGTAGAAATGAGTTATTCACTATATAAGCTGTTAATTTCCTAACTTTGAATATGATACTGCTCTCTGAGTGACTAACATCTCAGACATGTCACATATCATTACTATCGATCAATATCTATCTCACCTTTTAAAATATACGCTTTCAACTAACCGATGATTGCAAATGCAGAGATTTTTAAGCAAACAGATTCCCTCAAGTGTTCTAATATAAAAAAAAAACACTTGCAAGCAGAGAATAAAAAAATGCGTTTAAATTTGCTTTGTTCTCACATATCATCATAGTTTCGGTGAGAAGGAAGGGTACGACGGATCATTACATTTTATTTGCGTTATGCTGTAATTTTCTATACTTAGTTCAGAATAAGAATGTTTTTTTGTCCTGGTATTCAGCAATCAAGAACATTAAACAATCATCTATTAAAGAAACTCCATTAGTCTAATGATTTGAATTAAAGAATGATGGTCATCCTGACAATTTAGGTCCCACGCGATGTATATACAACATGAGTGAAAAATAAATTTGAAGCCATGCAACACGTTTAACACCATCCTTTAAAGCAAGAGGATTGTCACCTGCACTCACGCGAGAATAGAGTCCCAAGCAACGATAGCAACACACACTCATGGGTAGACGCTTGTTTGTAAACAATGACACACTATGGCCATCTGACGCAAGCGTGGGTGAGGACCCCCACCCGCTTTAAGTAAAATAATAATAATGCTTCAGAAATGTTTATTAACCTTTAGAGCACCACAAATTTCGAAATTTTGCTGTAAGATTTTGTTCGTTTATGTATTTTGGATGAAAATGAACACAATTTATTGAAAAAAATGTGGGTTTTATTTTTTTGGAGGTGATTGAAGTTGACTTTGACAATACAGTCTATTGAGCTGTCGGGAAGTTATAGACCCATGATTTCATTGGCTGTAATGCTGATTCTCATTGATCCTGGCCTTGCCAATCACTTACCCATGCAATAAGATATGTATTAGTAAATGGTGAAAACACATTAGTATCTACTTGATAAATCTGTATTTCTCAATGATGTTACGATGCCAACTGATAAACAATCTGTCATAAGTTCAAAGACTTATATATATTTGCGAGAAAAAACAAAAAAAACAATCTGTAATGAATGAATGAATAAATGATAGGAAGAAAACAAGTGGAATGTTCGTAATGAAACAAAACTGTATTGACGCTAGATGAGAAAATGTGAAACAAGATTGAAATATAAATATTCATGCAGACTCAGGGGTTATTAATTAAAGGTATCAGCGAAAAGAGGTGATCGCAAAGTCCCAACAAGATAAAACTGTGTCTGATACATCCATATCAGACCTCCATCATCTACTCCACTGCTTTTATGACTCCCTTGTTATTTCCTCATACTTTTTTTTTTCCCTTCATGCTCATGTATTAATGCATATCGACTGTAGTAACTGTGAATATTTATAGATCAATAAAAGTTAGAGAGAAAGAGAGCAAAAATGGGATGGAAAAATTAACTTTGTATTGATGAAAAATCATATTATCTTTGAAATACAATATGAAAAGTCATTTCAATAGAGTAGCAAGTTCAAATTGTTAAAAGGTGCTTCAGTTGATGAATTTTGGAAATTTATTCAAGAACTGAGAATTATTCTCCGGAAAACAAGTCATTTGATCCTAAGAGAAGAAAGATGATAATAAAATTACATTTTTGATGATATCTATTATGATTATATTGGCCAAGAAATATTATGAGGAATTGTTACTACATTTTTGTTTCAATGAAATTATAGAATATGATTTTTCATAATTATTTATAACTGTATTATTTTGGCATTGTGATGCAAGTCACCCAGATATGATGAATATTTATAAACATATATTCAAAAACAGTGTTTTACATCCCCAAAAGTAAACAAAAGAAAATAACATTAGAAATTCAGGAGAAAATTAAAAGATGTTTTGCTCATCAAGAAAGTCATTTGCAATTTAAAGTTGAGCATCTATATTCAGCTGTCGGCAGTCCAGGTTGGCTAGTAATGAGAGTAACACTATCTGTCAATACATTTGAGGGTATTTCATCATGACATGGACTCACTTGTCAAACTGCGATATGAACAAATGATGATGTAGAATCATTTAAAGACGATGATCATATCTGGAATAGTTTTATGCAATGCTCTGGCCATGTTTTGTTTCTCTTTTCCTCTACAAATTGCACCTGAATCAACTCCCTGGATGCTGATTTACGGTGCAATCCAATTGGTCTGAAGCGACTCTTATCTTTGTATGCATGTTTCAAATTGTCTTCGTCTTCCGGCAACTCAAGATTTGCTTCTATATGGGAATAGCGCAACATATTGGGTGCGTATGTCTCTATGCATTGAGGGCATTCAATCTGTATATGTGTGTCCTTTAGTGAATATCTTCTGCTTTGTTGACGTTAGTCACGTAGGGAAGACGAGTATGAACATTTGTAGCTTATAAAACCCTTGAAGTTCTTGAAGTCAATTTTTGTCATGTTTTTTTACAAAATAAATTGATCAAGTTCTTTTGCCAATGAGATATTATTTACATTTGATTCAAAATTACAAAATTACAAAGAAATGATAGAAAAATACCAAAAAATGAGGAAAATGTTGCACTGAAATTGTTGGCGGGAAACATTGTTTCTAGATTTCCATTCAAATATTTCCTGGCAAATGCACGTTTTGACCTGGGATATCAGTGGAAAATTTGGTGAGGAAAAATCGTGGCATTCTAATTTTGTATCAAACAGACAGAATTTGACATTGTTGATAAATCTTTCATGGCAAGTACATTTGGATCTGGACTACTCGATGGAAGGTTGTGCACTGAAATTTTGGTGGGAAAAATCGTGGCATTCTAATTTTGTATCAAACAGACAGAATTTGACATTGTTGATAAATCTTTCATGGCAAGCACATTTGGATCTGGACTACTCGATGGAAGGTTGTGCACTGAAATTTTGGTGGGAAAAATCGTGGCATTCTAATTTTGTATCAAACAGACAGAATTTGACATTGTTGATAAATCTTTCATGGCAAGTACATTTGGATCTGGACTACTCGATGGAAGGTTGTGCACTGAAATTTTGGTGGGAAAAATCGTGGCATTCTAATTTTGTATCAAACAGACAGAATTTGACATTGTTGATAAATCTTTCATGGCAAGTACATTTGGATCTGGACTACTCGATGGAAGGTTGTGCACTGAGATTTTGGTGGGAAAAATCGTGGCATTCTAATTTTGTATCAAACAGACAGAATTTGACATTGTTGATAAATCTTTCATGGCAAGTACATTTGGATCTGGACTACTCGATGGAAGGTTGTGCACTGAAATTTTGGTGGGAAAAATCGTGGCATTCTAATTTTGTATCAAACAGACAGAATTTGACATTGTTGATAAATCTTTCATGGCAAGCACATTTGGATCTGGACTACTCGATGGAAGGTTGTGCACTGAAATTTTGGTGGGAAAAATCGTGGCATTCTAATTTTGTATCAAACAGACAGAATTTGACATTGTTGATAAATCTTTCATGGCAAGCACATTTGGATCTGGACTACTCGATGGAAGGTTGTGCACTGAAATTTTGGTGGGAAAAATTATGGCATTCTAATTTTGTATCAAACAGACAGAATTTGACATTGTTGATAAATCTTTCATGGCAAGCACATTTGGATCTGGACTACTCGATGGAAGGTTGTGCACTGAAATTTTGGTGGGAAAAATCGTGGCATTCTAATTTTGTATCAAACAGACAGAATTTGACATTGTTGATAAATCTTTCATGGCAAGCACATTTGGATCTGGACTACTCGATGGAAGGTTGTGCACTGAAATTTTGGTGGGAAAAATCGTGGCATTCTAATTTTGTATCAAACAGACAGAATTTGACATTGTTGATAAATCTTTCATGGCAAGCACATTTGGATCTGGACTACTCGATGGAAGGTTGTGCACTGAAATTTTGGTGGGAAAAATCGTGGCATTCTAATTTTGTATCAAACAGACAGAATTTGACATTGTTGATAAATCTTTCATGGCAAGTACATTTGGATCTGGACTACTCGATGGAAGGTTGTGCACTGAAATTTTGGTGGGAAAAATCGTGGCATTCTAATTTTGTATCAAACAGACAGAATTTGACATTGTTGATAAATCTTTCATGGCAAGTACATTTGGATCTGGACTACTCGATGGAAGGTTGTGCACTGAGATTTTGGTGGGAAAAATCGTGGCATTCTAATTTTGTATCAAACAGACAGAATTTGACATTGTTGATAAATCTTTCATGGCAAGTACATTTGGATCTGGACTACTCGATGGAAGGTTGTGCACTGAAATTTTGGTGGGAAAAATCGTGGCATTCTAATTTTGTATCAAACAGACAGAATTTGACATTGTTGATAAATCTTTCATGGCAAGCACATTTGGATCTGGACTACTCGATGGAAGGTTGTGCACTGAAATTTTGGTGGGAAAAATCGTGGCATTCTAATTTTGTATCAAACAGACAGAATTTGACATTGTTGATAAATCTTTCATGGCAAGCACATTTGGATCTGGACTACTCGATGGAAGGTTGTGCACTGAAATTTTGGTGGGAAAAATCGTGGCATTCTAATTTTGTATCAAACAGACAGAATTTGACATTGTTGATAAATCTTTCATGGCAAGCACATTTGGATCTGGACTACTCGATGGAAGGTTGTGCACTGAAATTTTGGTGGGAAAAATTATGGCATTCTAATTTTGTATCAAACAGACAGAATTTGACATTGTTGATAAATCTTTCATGGCAAGCACATTTGGATCTGGACTACTCGATGGAAGGTTGTGCACTGAAATTTTGGTGGGAAAAATTATGGCATTCAAATTTTGTACCATCTAAATCTCTCGTGGCACATGCACATTTTAACCTGGACTACTACAGAAGAAGGAAAAGTTGACAATGAAGGCGAGAGGGAAAATAGAAATTTGAACTGTATTGAAATATAACAATGAGATTTATCAACTGGGGTTAGAGGTATATAATGATAAATTTAGTATATATTTTTATGTAATATTCAAAATGCAATAAGTATGATGATATGTTATAACCTTTGACAGAAAATAAAAAATTATTTCATAGTGCACTTATTAAGTCAACAAAATGACTATATATATAAGGAAAGTGGTATTCTGCAAAAATTAAAATTAATACACTTCTAAAAGAAATTAGATTTGATTCCAAACTAAAGGTAACACATATTACTTTCATGTAACATAATTTGTTCGTATTCAGATTAAATATAGCCGACTGCTGGCCATTTTTTTTGCTGAAAGTACATACAATTCTCATATAAATAGAAATAGAAATAGAATGTTTTTTGATTCGGTATTACTTGAGTACTTACTTTTAACACCATCTAAGTACATTTTGTTCTGTCAATGCTTAACAAAACTAAAGGGGCTTTGTCTTCATGGCTATTATTTGCACAATCTCAAAAATCTGAAAATATTAATAAATTACCATAATATTATGAATTCCCACTAATTTTGAAAAAGTGATTAAAAATTCTGAGTTCTTGGTACTGTGCAATATTGATACACACATGGGACTATATGCTCTTTCACTAATAGATGGTAAATGGCTAATTTATAAATGGAATGCTACACAAAATATGACAATCTGAAGAATTTTGATGAAATATGAATGGCAGTATGTATGTATATTTTTAAAAAATGTATATTTATTAAATATTTTTTTAATATTTTTGTTTGTTATTGCATACTCACTGAATTCAATCTCCAATTTTGGACCAAATGGACAAAATGTGACATTACTTCTAATTTTTTATCAAATCTTTTGAAATGTTCACCTTCAGTTGATTTTGGTGCTCAAAGGATTCTATTCTATTCTATTCTATTCTATTCTATTCTATTCTATTCTATTCTATTCTATTCTATTCTATTCTATTCTATTCTATTCTATTCTATTCTATTCTATTCTATTCTATTCTATTCTATTCTATTCTATTCTATTCTATTCTATTCTATTCTATTCTATTCTATTCTATTCTATAACATTTTGGCACTAAAATTTATTGTATCCTGAGGGTTAAAATGCAAAATCAAGAAGAAAAAAAAATTTCTTTGATATCCACAAATTAATATTGATTAAATAAATATAAGATACTAATATACTAAACCTAAGTTTAGCAATGCCAGTTGATTGGAAACATCCTGAGGGAACACCAATATTTTAAATATTGTACAGTTTTAAAGTACTATATTTAATATGTAAATTTTTACAAGTAAAATACACTCAGCTGACCTTCGCACATGGCTCTTGCTAAAAGCCACTCTAAAACTAAAAGGACGAGTTAAAGTATGCTTTAATTGTTCCCAGACAATCTGTTACATTATCAGCTGTTTAAATATAGAATTAGAACAAAAAATATTTATTTTTTTATTTAATTGTTTTATTTCCTGACAAAAAATTTTCTTGATGAAATCCAGTTTTTGTTACTATAAATATTACCAAAGACTAATAAGAAGGATTTTGTTGTCCAATTCCCAAGACAGCATTTCTAAATGTAATTACACTGTTTGTCAAATTATTTTCTGTCTCAGGGACTCTGAAGACATCAGCATGACAGAATACAGCCTCTCTGACCATACGGGTATTAGTTTAAGACATATCCGTAAATCCTGTGACCTTACCTACTACTCTGCTTTTAAGATGAGATTACATTCACTACCATTCAGGTGCTCTGTGTTCACAAATTAAATCACTTTTTTTTTTCTTGCTGAAATGTCATTTTGTTTTTGACCTCCTCGCCACCACCTACGCCTACCGTTCATAATATTAGTGGCACCCCTATACACATTAGAACTTTACACAAGAACTACACTACAAAGAAGACGATAAAACAGACACTGAAATCCTTATCTTGAAATTTGTTTATTCATTCATTGTCATTTTTCATAGAGTTTCGCCAACAGTACATGACTAGTATCGCTTGACAGACCCATCAATAAATGGTACGGGAAGAATCGTTATATAGTGCAATCCACAGGGGCAAAGCTAGGAATAGTTCTAAATTTATTCTCCAGACACAGCTTAAACTGATTGGGACACAACTTTACTCAGTTTAAAGCTTCAGACTAAAAATAACTGAAGTACATTTACGAGTATACAAAATTCAAACTCACTTCCTCTAAACAGTAAATTGTGAATGAATTCATAGTTGCCATGGATACAAGTATCACCTTGGTGACAGTGACACATAATGAGTATATAAATAGAGTCCTTGTTTCTTAGCTTTCTTTCCATCTGAGCATGCTGTAATCACAAAAATTGCTGAACCAACATGGTTTGCAATGGAGATTAACAATATATAGACAATTACTCATGCATATTAATTAACTTATTTACATATCACGTGATACAATGTAACAACATTAGTTTTTTTTAAATTTAAACAAAGAGGGAATTCCATTTCATTATGTTTTGCTTCAGTTGTTTATAATAAGATAATTGAAGGGTGTTCCTAAGGATGCCAAAAAATCGTGTTCACACACAGTTATTAAAGCACAGGGGAAGAGGTCAAAAACATTAGCTCATACTAAAGAAAAAATGTGCGAATGTGTATCACAGACTAAAAACTGGACAAGCTAGATGGCTAGTTCAAATCAAGCCTTTCTGAGTATGTCTACTGTCTACAAAATACCACTGTATACAATTTCCTTTTGAAAGATTTACTATTATATTCACAACGATTCATTTTAGTGTGTTGTTTTCAACATCAACATCAGTACATCAAGAAACTTTGTTTTCAAGAAAAAACTTAACTAAAGATTAAGCTAGATACTGAGATACTTCTCATTTTACTGTGACTTGCACTTCCTGCATTTGCAAGGTTATTGTCTTATATTCGTGGAGCAAAAAAACACACTTCCAGATTTACTGTATTGAAAAACTTAAAAAGTCAAAATTTGGCATTATTTTGTTATTACTAACTGTAGAGCCCTCCACCTTTTGTTCTAATCAATATGTAGATGTATTAGTTTTAATCTTAGTCAGCACTAAGATCCTGTACATAACTACTGTGGAATACTTTATTTTCACTGGAATTAATTTTCGCTGAAAAGGCTTTTTGGGTGTTTTGTATGGAATTTATTTTCACTGATTTTTGATGAGTTTAATGTGAAATATAGGAAAAAAAGTCTATTCGCTGGATTTTATTTTCACGGAATCATCGCTTCAGCGAAAATAGCAAAAATAAATTCCAAGCGAAAATAAAGTATTCTACAGTATTACCAGGATACTGTCTAAACATTTTGCAATTTTGGTTCACAACATCACTCTCCTATTCTTCTATTTGTCACTAAGAAAAAAAGGTTCTAATTTTGTTCTGCTAAATCTAAACAGTCTGGTACTGGTTTTACTATATGGGATTGAATAGTGAATATACTCTTGACTCCAGGGATAGGTTTACTCATTAATACATTCATAGAATAAACAACAGGTCACATCCTGTCAGAGCACTTCTAAATCATCCTTCTATCTAATATATCTCATACAGAAGTGTCCTCGTAAATACAGAGAAAACTCATCTGGCAAGCTTTAAATTAAACATTT
Source organism: Saccoglossus kowalevskii (assembly GCF_978046115.1). Lineage (NCBI taxonomy): Eukaryota > Metazoa > Hemichordata > Enteropneusta > Harrimaniidae > Saccoglossus > Saccoglossus kowalevskii. The sequence continues at coordinate 18,241,596 of NC_140642.1, forward strand.
AAACAGTTGAACACGACTCATATGTGTGTGTTTACTCCTATAGTGTTTCAGGCAAATATTAATTTTACTAATAATTAATGGCTAATATTAAAAAATGGCACATTGTATGTGTTATCTGTAAATATATTGTGGTAGAATTTTGGTGTTTTTTAAGATTAAGTATTACCTCATAAAGCATTATTGCTTATTATTACCATATGCAACAATACACATTATTATTATTATTTAACATAATTACTACAGTATTGCACCAAATTTATGTTAATTATGATTGACATAGTAATTTACCAGTCCTTATTTAAACTTGTTCATTGAATACTGTTGTGTAAAACTTTTATTTATGACATATGTATGAATATTAATAATGAGTGTTGATTGGTTAGAAAGTTATAATTTATGCAAAACATTTGCAAAGTTGAAAAATGGAGCATAATGATTGGCTATGTCTTAAATTAAACAAACCTCATGCAAATTACAAATACTAGCACACTTTGTCCTTCTAAATAATTGACTTAATCTTAGTAAATAGATGCATACTGATTGGCTTAGACATCATAAATTATGCAAATTACAAATACTAGCAATCTGATTGGCTTAGTCTTCATAAATTATGCAAAATTACAAATAGTTGCCTACTGATTGGCTCAGTCCTCACACATTATGCAAATCACATGCAACAGTAGCAATGGTAATGGTAATGTGCTTTATGTTCTCATAGCCTTCATGCCAGTTTGTGCATTGTAAAACTTTAAGTTGTGATTTCACAAATTGTATTGGTCAGTATTCAAGGCATGTTGCAATGTGCGTATGGTTTTATGGCCTATCTAATGATGAAATTATTACGTGGTCACTAGTGTGACGAGAGGTCGCAATGCCAATTACGTAGATAATGATAAAGTGCACAATGGTCATATTAAAATACAACAGTCAATGATTTAGCTTACTGGTCAATATTATGCCATCATAATAATAAATAATATTTTATTGCTAGGTAATAAAATTACCTTATCAGGCAAAACAGGGTCATCTGATTAAAGACCTTTTTTTAAATAGTCACAGTGCTGCACAGTGTACAATTATAGTTCGTGTGAGCTAAGTATTCATTTTACAAGTAGTGACATGATAGGCTGCAAAATTGGTGGCAGTTTAATATGAATTGGATTGAATATAGTGAAAAATATAAATTTCTGAATGGCATTTTTAGTACAGTATGTAGGCTTCTTTTGAATCTGAGAAGTTTTTGTAGCTGGGAATTATGAGAACCAGATATCTTAAACAGAATACTCAGATTAATTCATTATTTTCACATTTATGTGTGAGAGCAGTTTCAAAAATACTTCATTCAGTAAGACGAGTTGATGGATGAAAATATTATCTAGGCTCCGATCTGTTCAGAGCAAACGAGAAAAACAATGTGTATGAGAGTTTCAAGTAAATTAGAAGACAGACAGCGCACAATAAAGAGTAGTAGTATTTTATGTACAAAAGATGCACCAGCCTATTAGGGTTATTTATGTGAACACTGAGAAAGATTAACCTTTTTACGGCTGTGATCACCTTTGGCTTTAATGTTTTTTTTTTCTTATCCATGTTTTTCATCTGTTAACTTCAGTTAGCATGTAGGATTACAATTTTTTTTCTCATTCTTGCAAAAATAATAGGTTTAGGTTTAAAGTTCATTAATTTTTCTCAATTTCTTCTGAATAATCTGTTTTAATATTATAAAAAATATGTTTTTTAATTATCAATATATGTAATGTTGTAAAGCAGTGCATAATAGGAGATCAGAAAATAATATTGGTATAATCGCGAATTTCTTATTTTGAGAAAGAAAATAAAATAGCATCCTGAAATAAACACACAGGAGTTCAGTTTCATTATGATTATTTCCATTACATTACTTTATTCATACCAAACCAACCTTGAATCCGGAATCAGATTGTACATTTAAAAAAAAAAAAAAACTGTCTAACTGTACAGTGTATGTGGATGATTCGGCTTGTCATCGCCATCATTTCTTTGCAGGTTTGGAGCACTGAAACGAGAAGCAAACTAACCGTACAATTGTAAACTATAATGTCATATTCATGCTACTTTAACATCAACAAACCAAAACTGAAAACACTTACATTACACTGCTCTCCTCTTCCGCGTATTGCAAATTTTCTTTGCTTTGTTTAACACAATTGATGTTTTAAAAGGCAACATTTTTTTTGTCAGTTTTGATTAAAATGAAAGTGTTGAATGCATGATAGTGTGGAAATAAAATGCTGTAGATAAACAAATCAATATTCTAAAATATAACTTGATTACTGTAAAATACTTTATTTTAGCTGGAATTAATTTTCGCTGAATAGACTTTTTGGACGTTTTGTATGAAATTAGTTTTCACTGATTTTTGATGAGTTGAATGTAAAATATAGGGAAAAAGGTATATTCGCTGGATTTTATTTTCACTGAATCATTCCTTCAGCAAAAATAACAAAAATAAAGTATTCTACAGTACTACAATATTGTTCAGAATACATCGACTGAAATAAACAGTGTTTTCGTAACTTTTATACAAACATGTCTAGTGCTGTATAACCAATATTTTGTTAAAACTGTTTCTTTTTAAATTCGTATTTTTTCTATCATGTGCTGGACTTTAATCATCAGTATTTGGCTTCAAGAGATTACCAATTTGTAATCTGGGACAGAACCTGGAGGAATTTGTTATTTTACAAATACTTTTTCACATGTATGTTTTTTATTCATATTTTTTTCCAATTCCTTTTGCTATATGCAGTCATGGTTTGTTTGTTTTTTCTGTCCTCAACACTTTTTTTTATATTACCAAATTTCTCCAATCCCCACTCTCTTGACAGTTTTCAAATGGGGAGAACTGGGCTAAGTTGTGCTTTCGTTGCTTTCATTCTATAATTCAAGGCATCCATCAGAACATGCTGCTTTTTTTTTATCTATGAACGTACAGTAGCATAGCTACGTTTTTATACCACATTTGGTAATTTTCCTCGACTCATAATTATAAATTTGTTTATTACAGCACTTTACAGAAATATGAATGTACACAACATCAACACTGATGGAGTCAAACCAGCCAGCTATAAGAAAAATATTGAATTACAAGTACACCATAAGTAATATTTTCATAAATACGTAAGGGCAAAGTTTGTTAGGGTGAGCGTAATTGAGTCAGACACTGGATAGAGTTGTTTCTCTGGGACCACTACCTTTGTAATCTTGTTTAACCTGCAAATCTTTTAATACAGAATTATAGAATCTCTTCATCTTCATTTTCCCCAGTGGACTGTGCACCAATGGAAAGCATATAGAATATACCCCTCAGAAAACAGTTTGCCAGAGGTATTAATTATTATGTTTGATTTTGTGAAAGAATTTTCATGAATTTTGAAAATGAAGGAAAAATCATAACATTAATATCACTATTTAGACTATCACTGTTTAGACTGGAAGAACTTCATAATGACAGTCACGCAATTATATTTTGGAGTTCCTTGACCTTTTCACCTCTTTTCATCACAAATTCCTGTTTATAGTCTGCGCTTTTCTTTGGAAGATTGGAACAAAAATAGCCAGAGAAAAAACTGGAAATTTACTCAAATTTTGTATGTTGGCTCCAAAATTAGGGTTCATTTCCAGAGATATTGAAAAATATAAAAACAAATTGCAGAAAAATGTGGGCGGGAAAGTCTGGTGGTGAAAAGTTTTAATAAACCAAACAAATTGGGAACATTTCTAGCTGCAGAAACAGTTAAGTTTTTGTAACACTCATCAGTAAAAAAAAAAAAACAAAAAAAAAAAAACGCTATCTGATAGCATTTGAATCCATATCTGATAGCGTACCCAATTCTCGTATTTTGATAAAATAGCATAATTTACATGCGACCACATACTAGATTACAACGTATAATAATAAGGTCATTACAAGAATACCACAATGTGCTTTCAGACTGTAAGCGAGGCCCTCGTGAACTGTACTTGCATGGTACTTGACATATAGCCATTACACTGTCTTTGTGCGACTCTGTGTGTGCTATACTCAAAAGAACCTCATTATACAATGAAACACCACCTAAATTTAGTAAATATATGCTGTCAAACTTTTAAAAATATGTCTAAAATTCATTTAATTTTAACTGCCTAATGAAATCAGTTTTAATCTTAAATCGTGAAGCTTAAATTTCTTTTGCCATTTTATTTAAGCACATTTTGTAACTACTAAGTTTTAGGCTACCCCTGAAATATCAATGGTCAGACCCTAAGTAGATAGGAACTAAAATGTATATTCAAGTGTCCACGCTGGAAGAGCTGTTAACTTTGAGCTTTTTTCATCTACCCCTGATGTTGGCTTGTCCCTTAAAGGTTTGAAAATATTATTGAGGGAACCCTAGCTGCGACCCCATCCTGTATTTATAATTTTTCCTATTTCAGTATCAATGGTGTGACCTCTTTTTGGATGGTGTAAAAGTTTTTCCCCTTCCCCTTGTGTCAAAAATTTAAATCTCAAAAAACAAGTTGGGTCATTCTGTTGACTGCTGGGGAGAGGTTGTATGTGGTGATATCTGAATTCAAAAATTACCCCCCCCCCCTTCCCCCTTCACATTTTTTTGTTTATTAAATGTGATTTTTTTGACCAAATTCCTAACCTTTTCAATGTATAATCTTGAGTCCCTGCCACTTCATACTGTCTAAGTGGGCACTCTCCTCCCCTCATAATAATCATTGTTCTATCCCTCAAAAGTAAATGAATACATAAACTGTCATCAGTTCGCAAAGTAAGAAATGAGCATTTATCCAAAAACGAATCTTACATAATAAATAAAATTTGTACTAATATTTGATGTCATTATTATTGATGGCAACTGTTTTGCATGGCTGGTTTTCATCTTTTGGGAGGCACATAAAATAAAGTATGTATTTTCTCTTCTCATCAAGTATACTTTATTTGCAACTATCATAACATTTTTATTTGTGCTGTTTTGTTAAACGATTATATTATTGTTGATAATAATTCTAATATTATAAAAACATTTCAAACAATTGATATTTAGTTTAAAGCGTTTTCACGTCACACCACATAGTGTTTCATGTGAGTCCCATGCAACATATTCATTGCATGTAAAATACCGGTACATTTTTTTTTGCAGAATTTGAATGCAGAATGTACTACAATGTAGCTCAACGACAGTTTCAAGTTATTGCTGTAATATTATGAACCTCTTAATATTTATTCCTTTCATTCATTTTCATTAAGATGTCTGTACATTTGTCTTTTTTGCTTAAAGTTGTGCTTTTCAGTTAATAAAAATACCTCAACAAAAGCATAAGGTAATGTTGTGTGTTCTTGCCCTGCTTAAAGAGCTACAGTCATCTCTCAGCGCAGTATATGTTCGAATATCATGTAAACAAACAAGAAAGCATTTTAAATGTGCTGCATACATCGCTATGGATCCCATATCGAACATGACGCAGTGCGATGACTGAAACGCTTAAACATCTAACAAACGATTAGTGTTTTTCCTGATCTCCAATAGCTCAGTGGTAGTATGGCTGAACACCAACAAAGGGTCAACAACTCTGAGTGAGTGTGCCAAAGACTCAATAGGGGGGACAAAACCACTAGCTTGCATTAAATGAATGTGACTTTGGGAAAATCTCTTGTCTGCAGGTGCAGGCTTAGCACATTTGATAAAGATGGCCATCTCAATTACTGGTAATGTTTTTGTATTTTAACACACTAGATTCACTATATTCACAAAATGTATGTTTTGTACAAAATCAGTGCTCTGGCTTTGCTACATAGTTGCATTATTTCCCCAGTAATATCAACTACTGGTTCACAGTTTGTAACCATTTCTATTGTCATGGTTTTGTTTGCTGTTGTTTTTACGCTTAATAGCACTTTCACTCTGGGAGCCTTCTGTGGGTCCATTCCTTATAAGCATGAATGGTTGTGTTAAAAAGTAAGTTAGCTGACAATTATTATGACAAATTGTAAAACTTGAGAAAAAAATAACATTTTCACACAATTCACACACAGAGCTAACTAAAAATATATAACATGTGGGTGTTCAAATGCCATCTTCACTGTCAAATACAGGTTTGAATATAAGCGCCCATGAACCTGGGTCTTGGTTGGTGCTCCCTATAGGATTAATAGGTTTATGTTTAGGGCACTGAAAATAAATAATCTTAATTTTTAGTTTTTGGGAAGTAAATGGAAAAAATAATTTTGTGTGAGAAATGAGTGTACTTAGATAGCTACAGAAAAAAATACTATTTAAATCCTAGACTTTGTTAGCGTAATACACATATACACATATAAATACACATATTGATATTGAAAATAATAATTTCAAATAGCAATAAGTACATCTGTATGCCTTGATGGGAGAGATTCACTGAATATTCCTTGTTAAATGTGATTCATAAGTGTCTGAAAAATGGAACTGTGCATAAACTGGCACTGTGAATGTAATACCATGTGCGATATAAATTGGATTGACAGACAAAACAGCTCTATATAAAAATTTCACAACATATTAGACATACCTTATGTACACAAATTATCATGCTAATACTCGTTATGCTTTTCAGGAAATAATTCAAAATTTTTATTTTTAGCAGATTTGACAAATTTGAAATTATTCACACCTCAAATCCTGGTAGAATTAAAATCATGGTGGCGCTCTGAGTAAGAATTTGTTCCCTGATTTTCTATTAGTGACTGGTTTGATGCAATTAGCAGAAACGCTTTCTACTTTCCAAGATACAACAGTATTTTCAAGAGGGCTTCCTTAAAACTTAAGAGCTTGGGCTTATTTTGCATTCCTTCTTATTTGAGAGCTGAACAATTTGTGCAAATGCTTGAGAAAACAAAAATTTAAACAGAAAGAAAGAAAAAAGACAATATTACACCAGCTTGAAATAACACCCTACTTTGACTGAGTGCATTCACTATTACTTGAAATCTCGTTTCTAAGATTCAAATGCATAATGTTTTTTCGTTTTAAATTGTTTTATTTTTCCCAGTAGATTGAGTCGTATTTCACATTTTCTTTGGTTAACATTAAAACTGTAAAAGCAAGCCACAGTGTTAACTAGTTTATGTAGCGGCAATCTCATGTAAACTTTGATTTATTCTTCAGTTAAAGCATCTATTGCTTTCATTTCAACGACAAATGACCAAACCTCCCTGTTGTTGCAGATTACATCCAGGGTAGTTATGGTAACCATCTTCCCATTTCAGTCCAAATGACAGCTATAAGCAGGAATCAACACATAAATTAAAAACAGTTGGTTGAGCCATCCATGATCAGGCTTCTGAGGTTGGAAACCTCCTAAAAAAACATTTATTAAATAAATGTCATTAAATGTATTGTTTTAATTCTAATAGACAAGGATTATCAAAAACAACTGCTTTCCAGAACTGTACAAAAATACTTGTCATACCACACTAACCATAACTTAATTAAATTCATGAGTCACAAATACTAAATGCAATTTCCAAGATTCTTTTTAATTGCTGATAAAAATAACCAAAAAAAACAAACCAAAAATAACATCAGTTCAACTATACAATGTATTTTTTTCATTCTACGTCACCATGCAAAATCATACAGTGATACCACCGATGACAAGTATAACACTGAATTGTATGGTTAAAGCCACAACTTTGTTTAATGTTGTGATATTCCTCATGGCAGAATACAATAAAAAGGGATTAAATACTGCATATTTCCATTTTAAAATTGGTATTTAAAATTATTTCCAAAATATGTTAACACTTATATATGTTTGATTGTTTTGGTATTGGGTGACTTGATAAAGTTGTCATTAATTTTTGTTCGAAGAAAATAATTTTAAAAATCATATAATTAAATATAAAGTTAATTTTGTTCTGGATAAATGTTACTGGGTCACTCACTCTTAGTGTTTCATTTTCTTGATTGACTAACAAATGTTCAACTAGTTATTTGTTGATGAAAATGTTGTGAATTATATGTAATATCTTGTTTAATGAATGAGAAAGGGTTAGGGGAATATAAAATTCATCGGCACATACTTGGTACGCATTGACAATATAAAGGTTACTGCAGGTTGGATAACTCTCCAGACTTCCGTTGATGTAAAACAAATATGTCAGTTGTGTAACCTCCATTGTTCTAGGGATGCCGAGTTGTTGTGTTTGGTTTACCATTGTGGCTGCCCTCATCTGACCTCTGAACCATGCGTATGGTAGTATGTAATACTATTGAATCAACGGATGCCGAATTGTGTCATGTCGTATATTTCATACTTGATCCATTCCAGCAACAAATGGGACTGAACTTTCTGTGTCTGTTAACAAAACTCACTGGAGAACAACAGCGTGGTTATAATCACACGATTAAACCGCTCATACACCAACGGGACTCCATTATAGGCAGTTGAAGTTTTTGTGCCGTGTTTTTCTTCATGTGATGTGGGGCCTTACTCCAAGGCGCAAGCGCACCACCCATAGACATGGAGTTGCTTACAGGGGGTTGCATCGATTGGTCTATGTCAGGGTTCTAGCTTGCTGATATCGTTTCATGTCTACAGGGTTGGAAATCAATGGAAGTTTTCTTTAAGCACCTTACTTATATAACAAGCCGCCATGATGGATCAGAGGCCAATCAGTGCAAAGGCTGTTGATCATGAAATGTAAGTGCCTATAGCATGATTACCGTATTTCCTAGAGATGAATTCGTTAATTTCTCAGGGTGTGGTGAGGTTTTTACCATGGTCTTCGACTAAATGTCAAGTTAAGTTGTGTTCAAATTCATCCTTTCAGTTTGTTTTCAAAGTGACCCTGGGTAATGTCTGCGAAATTAGCACGCACTCAGGCGTGAAAGAACTTATAGACATGTGATTCAAAAGTTAGAAACAAGTTTTTAATAAAAACGACAAAAGCCAATGAAAGCACAAGTTTGTCGGTGATATGCTAATGATGTACATTGTGCTAGATACAATGTTGCAAAGAGATATGTGAGGATTATTTTCCCCAAGTGCCGTAATTGTCACGTCCGACTGACAACAATCTCATTAATAAAGTGTCAAGTAAAACAGGCAAATTCGCAGGTTTTCTCTGTAATTTATGACATACTGTAAATAAAATTGGGTGGCCAACATGCTAATGGCTTTTTGCTGTCGCTTTCCATGGATCATGAATGATAAAGGAAATCATTCAGTAAAAACCATATTTTAGCCAAAAAATCGTGCAGAGTGACTGACATGAATGATTAGGCACCTGCATTGGCAAAACAAATGAGTTAAGTGTGTTCAGGTACAAGGTCCAACACTGCTATCAGTTACAATATATTGTGTATGAAATATGTAACAAACTAAAAACGCGAAATTTGGGACGTAGCCAGGAGGCTTTGACCAAGCATAACACTCTTGCCTAATCTCCCACGAGGACAGGATAGAATTGTATTAGTTATCCTTATCTATGTCATCTTTAATGTTTTTGTTCAATTAATTTACTCGATAATTGCTTTCTTTTTAATGTTTTTGTTTCTTTATTTTAATCAATATTTGAAACACTAATTTTATTCTGTAATTTTACCGAATTACGTGATGTGTTAATGACTGTTTGTAACAGAACACAGAAATCATAGTCTGGTGTTTAAAAACTTAACAAATGTTTTTTTCCTGAATGAAGCAATAATCTCTATGCTATAGGTAATATCCCTAGTGATAACAGAAAATAAGTTAATACTTGCATGTACAACTTAAATATTGCGGCATAAAAAGCGTTTTTTTTTCACATTTCAATATTTTTAATTAGTAAAGTATAATAAAACCAACTAATACCCTCCCCAAAATCACTCTTCGTTATTTACCTTATGTCCCTATGTCACCAGACGAGTATCACACACTTCTTTCTCTGCAATTGACTTATACTCATATAAGTGAACAACTAGGCACAAATTATAATCCGAGAATTATGTGTACCGGCTTGCAGCGAGCAAGATGCGTCTAGTATTCTAGCCTGTCTGCCTCTGCTGGATAGAAAGACAAAACGTGTTGTTTTTATACCACCGGGTACTATCAGTACATGATGTCACATAGTTTGAGAAAACATATAAAGCATTACAATTATCAGACAAATCAAATGTTAGTCTAGAAGTCTGTTGTTCTGTTATTCAAATATTAACAATATGTTCGTTATTAATGCAACAAATAAACCATTTATAATAACCAATTATGTTTATACTCGATGTAAAATATTGTTCGTTGAAAAAAATGAGTTGACATGTGTGAAGAAAATGAATATATTGATGAAAAAAGTACAATAAATTAAAAAACAAAAAATGACAGGATGAAAAAAGAGAGAGAAAAAACAAATTGACTTGAGGGTAAAGATCAGTATCCTAAAGATTCCGTCATTGTCGATTACCGATAGAAAATTACAAACAACTTAATTATACTTACTCAATAAATTATTATTAATAGGAGAATCTTTTTGTTGTTAGAAAAAAATCAAATATTTTGATAGCTTTTAAATTTGTTTAGAGCAAGCATATTGCTTGATCTCTTATATCATATGGGGAAAAAAAATGTGACTTTCAGAATGAGATAAGATTTTGATATTCTGAACCGGGTTCAAAGTCTTGAACTACAATTGAATTATCAGCCCTCTGGGAAATTTGCTAAATTTCAAAATAATTTTTTTTTTTCTTTCCTTGCAAGGTTGACACAGTAAGAGGCCGTCTTGGTCATATGCCTAACCGCTCTATGTAATGAGACTCAACTAGGTCTAATGAAGGCTTCATTACATGATAAGGCAGGGATATATCTAACTGCATACCTCTTTTTTTCAGCTATTCTCTTCTCTTGTAGTGGTGACTACTCCAAGCTAATGAAGCCTATTGGAGCGGATAAGAGCACAACATTTTTCAAACTCCCTAAATTTTCGTCCATTGTTAAAGAGTCTCCATCAACTAGCTTCACTGGGCGTATCCAGCGTAACATTTCGTAACAAGCATGAGGCTTTTTTTTTTTTTTTAAAGCTAGGCAATCTCGTAATTTCAGTGCGGATATTTTTTACCTAGATGCTTAATATCTGTGATTGTTATCAGTTTCTCTAACGAGAGTAGCCATTATGAATGTAGTATTAATTGGGGTAGAAATTGAAAAGTGATCCCTCCTAATCTTAGGCTGCACCCCCACGCTGAGAGTGTTACAGTCCTGAGTCTTGTGAACATGACATTGTTTGGGGGGGAGGTTAGGTGGCAAGGGTGGTGATTGGAATAGGTCATAAAAGAAAGCCATAAAATCCATCAAGCCGGATAGTCCCTCCTACCTGTCCCACCTGCTGATCATTTGAAGGATTCCATAGACAGAGCAAAATGTGTATATGACCAAAGTATAGTTTTAGTCCGGTGGAAGATGCTAACTTGTCTAGAGAGAGAGGCCAGACAGGCCCGGCAGGAAGCCGACTATTACAGCGCAGCGGCATATAGGCCTATGCAGACTCCAGATCTGGTGGAGAATTTGTGGTAATATCAGTGTCCTCTTGTTTCCTTTTTTTTTTAAAAACTATTTCTCAATATTTCTCTACTCTTTGAATATGCAGTGACTGTGATTTGGTTGCTATGTATCGTTTCAAACTGTGTACATTTCGTATTGATGTAAACATCACGTAAAGCGAGTCAGATTTTGTATTTTCAAAATGCATGTGGAATATTTTTACAAATGACAGGAATCTATAAACAAACTTTTTTTCTTTTTTTTTTTTTACAAATTACTCTTATTGTTATGAGAGGAAGGAAAACTTTCATTTTTATTTCTGTGGCACGTGAATATTTTAATAACACTTTTAAGACATTGCATCAAACAACTTCATTTGAATCAAAATATTTACAAGAAAGCCATGTGTTAGAAAATCTAAAAAATTTGGTTTAAAATTTTAGTTTTGGTGAAGCTTATATAATATTCTGTTTTCCAGTCAATCGTAGATTTGAAAAATTCACTATCAAGTGCCGATCTCATATTTTCTTCCATTATCTACATCTACTGTTTTGAATTTTTTTTAATAATTAGACTAACAGTCTCAAACACTGTTTTCTGTCAAGGTGATCAAGAAGTTTGTTGTAATATATTTAAAAAAATAAATTGAGTTGAATCTCTCTTCTCTAACTTGGCTATAAGAACGAAACACAGATGCAAAGAAGAAACTAATGCACTTAAATATTCTGTGATCATAAATACTCAAAAAGACGTATAACGCAAGAGAGACGAGAGCCTATTCAAGCAAGTGACAGAATTGCCTTATGTCAAAGAGATAATAGGCAACAAAGCCCAAGACAACTGGTGATGAACAGGTGCATGGCTTTGTCCTTGGACAGCTTGCTAAATTCACTGGCAAGTAAGGTCTGTTTATGGTCACATTTTAATGCATTGTTAAAATAATAAATGAATGGAGGATACAAATATTTATTAATATTGAAAAGATTATCCTTCTTGTAATCTGCCTTCAATTTTCAATGTTTAAGTAGCAAATTGCTACAGCTTTGGGTGTATCCACTTTGCTGTCAGTTAGCTCACTCAGATCAGGGCGCAGTGTTAGGTTGCATTTACCCAGCAGAGCGCATACGGTTTGCATCCATTGTTTTGAATCATATTTAATATAAATAATGTTTTTTCTTCTTGTTTATTTAAAAAACCTCTATGATATAATTATCAGTTTTAAAGTCTGTTTCTTCAAATCAGAATAAATTGCTGTTGTTTCGGAATGTATACGAATGAAACGGAAATATCGTTAATCGAATTTGGGATTTTACACTGTAAGTTAGTAGATATAGTGAACACGAGTTCGCTGATTCGTTTCTTATGCAAACAGGACACGTTCTCCGGTTCTAAAACTAGCATGGTAGACTTTCTTCATTGCGTATGAAACGTTTCAAATTTGAAAGGGGAAGGGGATTTGAGTTTAACAGACAGAGACAATTGAGTCGTGGAATTTTTAGTGATGCGCATTAGTGGAATTGACTGGTGTTTTGAGAAAGAAATGCAATAAAGGAGAGATATCCATGTCCTGATGTACTTTTGATGTACTGCAATATATGGACAAATATTTTCTTACTTGAAACGCGATTGTCGAGAACGAGTGCTGAGTGCAGCCTGGAGAATTGCATGTGCATTTTGTTGTTTGCTTTCATCGTGGTCCATTGCAATGTCAAAAAGAAACGTCTGGAGCCGTTGTTTGTATTGAGAGCACAGCACGGGAATGACGACTTAATACACTCAAAACAGCCTAATTGAATGAAAGGTTTTTTGGTACGTAGTGATGTTATACAGGAAAATACAGAGCTGTACACATTGATTGGTCTTCTGCCAAGGTGTTCAATATTTAGTTGTACATTTTGAAATCAACTCTCTTATACTCTCTCCAATATATCCTAGCTCACAAACTATTTAGTTTTAAACTTTGATTGAAACAAATCAATAAATTTTCCTTAAATTAAATAATTTTAAAAAGGCAAATAAAAAAAAACTGGAAAATGCAAATATGCAAAACTCAGATTATGTGAACATTAAGATGAAATTTCACCAGAAAAAAAGAGCAATTTTATGATGTACAAAACTATGAGTATCAAAGCTGAGGTAATGACACAGCCATCTTGATATAAAACAAAGCTATATAAATTAAAGCTAATTTATTATGTTTTTTGAATATTAAAATTAAAATACAATTCTGTATAATAGTTGAGGGTGCAATTTGAATATTGTATAATGATCTTTTGTCTATGTTGAGAAAAGTATGACTGTGTAATTGAAAACTTACTTTTTGGTTGATTTTGTTGTAATTACAATTGATTTTTTTTATTTCTCAAGCTTCAGTAAGAGTAGTATTAATTCTTTTAATGATTCCACAGTTGAATAATTTTCACTTTTTTTATAGATGAAGTACATTTTTTTTAGAGAATAAAACATAAGATTCAATTTTTTTATTTTTTTAAATGTATTATCTATTTTTTTATATGCCACATGGAAATGTAAGTCAATTAACTTGAAACTGATTCGATCAAAGTAATGAAAATAAAAAAAAGCAAGGGATTTGCCAAAAACCTGTAATATTTCTGTGAATTTAAAAAAAAAAAAAGTGTGTGTTAACTAGAACATTGAAAGATTGTCTATTTTCACACTTCATGAGTATAGTGTTTTCTGGAAAATGGTGTTTGCCTGGTAAATAATAAATGTTTAGTTGAGAGTTTTCTTTCTTTCTCGTTTATCATTAAATCTAATTAAATGCATGCAGTGGATCATTAACTACAAACATTCAGTAACAAAAAAAAAAAAAAAAGTCAATATACGTTGTATCAATTTTTGTTCCAGTGGGTAAAGAATTCATCAGAGTACATCGCAGAGAGGTAAGAGTTGTAAACTGAAAGAATAAATTCCAGCCGTTGATGCTAAAGCTTGTATTGTGTAAAAAAAAAATGTCGCTGTCTATAGCCAACGAAGGCATTACTAATTGTAGGCATGGTTGGTGAAGCTGAAGTCTGAAGCTGCCAGTATACAAGATTTATGTAGTTTCTCAATTGGACAGTCATTAGTCAGTCACCTGTAAAACCCAGGGCCTTCCTGACTTCTTGCTTGGCTGACACGCTTCCATCGGGCCATGCCTGAAATCCCTCCATCTCTCAGTGATGCAAATAAAAACAGATACCTCATAGCAAATTACTGAATACTAATCAAATTCAAACGACAGTTTAAAAAATGATAATAATAGTAGCTGTTATTAAGCCAATATTGGTAATGTAAGGAAAAGGGATTAAAAGTAACGGAGCATGTCGGTTAATGTGGAGTTCACAATCGCTTCACAATTCGCTGGAAAAGGTAAAAGGTTAAAGGTCAAATATGATAATATCATTCAACTAAAGGCGTATATAATTGAAAATGTACGGAACCGGACGGTGTCATTCAAATCGTGTTAATGGAAAATAGCACTGTAATCATTTAAAAAAAAAAATTGAAAAGTAAACGTTCTACACATTAATTTTGTGGGTCTACTTTTCAAAACTATTCATAATCATTTTCTGCTACCGAACATGTAATGTGCTTTGATAATAAAATAGTTGCAATATATGCATTGATTATTTTTCAGCATACAAGTACCACTGTCTTCAAAGTTGTTTTTTCAGCAAATTGTAAAAGGAACTTGATATAATGGAGGCAACTTATTTGTATTTTCTGTTTTTACTTACAGCATCATTGCAATTCGTAAAGAAAAATCTCGAGATGCTGCTCGTTCACGTCGTGGGAAAGAAAATTATGAATTTTATGAATTGGCCAAGATGCTTCCCTTGCCAGCTGCAATTACTAGTCAACTCGATAAGGCTTCCATTATTAGACTTACTATTAGCTACCTTCGAATGCGAGATTTCACAACACAAGGAGATCCGCCATGGCAAACTTTGCGAGAAGGACCACCACCGAATACGTCTGTTTCAGTACTGCAAAAAGGTATGTATATACCAGAGAAATTTGTTGGCCACTTCAAAATTACCATTGCATAGCAATATTGAGTTTGTCATCGTAATATTTACATATAGGTCTGATTTTAAAACTCATGACAACAAGATATTAAATATTTATTTGGTGAAAATTGTACTTGATTTATTTCTTTGAAGGCCACAATTTTTAAAACAATTTTATCTGGTATTTTGTGACCAAATGCAAATAGTTTTGATCAAAATTTGAAAGGTTTATTTTGTGGACAGCAACATATTTGATTGAATGGCAAATTTAGTAGCTGTTTTTTTTTTTTGGAGGGGGGGGGGGGTTGTAATATCCTATCCACTCCTTCAGTTGTGGCTGTGCCACTCGTAAAAGAAATCTTTAGCGAAACCAGAAATTTTGACACTTTTTTTTTTATATACAGTGATAGCATACTACGAATGTACAAATCATGTAGTCAGTTGATATTCTGATCGCCGTAAGGACTGTTACATGGTTAAAAAAAAAAAAATAACAAGATTTCTAACATTCGCTCCTGACTTACTGTAAAATGACTAATTTTCACTGGGTTTAAATTTCACTGATTTACCATTTCAGGCATAATCAGTGGGTTTTAAATTCACGGTTTCGTCATTTAGATAATGTGTTCTATGTTAAATTTTACATATTCACTGTGTTTTAATTTAGCGCATTTTTCCAGTCAGCGAAATAAGCTAAATTAAAACCCAGTGAATAATTACCCCCTTTACAGTATTTGGGTGTTGATATTACCGGTACCTAACAAATTGTGCAAGATGACAGTTTTAATTTATTAAATGTTTCAGTATTAGCATCTTCCCCTGTTTGACTATACATTATTGCAAATTTGATATTACGTGATATAAATCTTTAAGGGAGAAAAAGTATACAAACTACAAAAAAAGTATGCATTTGTCTCATTTAATTTTTCATTACATATCTTGGGCGAAACGACATTTTACTTTGCTATTTATGGCTCGCATCAGTTGCCTTCATCGTATAAATATATTAATTATAGCACACAAAATTAATGTAGAGATGTCGGAGAAAAATTGAAAAATATGCATCCATTCAAAGTTAGCGATGCGGAACAAATCGATTTAAATCTGGCTTGTTAGAATGCAGAATTACGAGAAGAGGTCCCCTCCACCCTCCCTCAAGACTTAAAATGTCCAAATATAGTGATATACATGAGTGTGACCCTTAATGAGCGTAGATTTCTGAGGTTAAGCCCTCGCTCCATTCCGCAGAGAGAATGATTTCCGTTATAGACATTCACTTCGCTTGCATGCCTTGTTGACTGTCTTTGAATGGCTCAATATTACTCGTGTACTGTCTGCGAAGGGGAAAATTCACCCTGCCGAGCTTTCCCTACTCGATGACTTGCCATGTATAAGTTTGGCCATTAACCTCGCTTGATTATAACTTCTAAATGGCAATAGACTGTAAAATAAAAAGGAAATCAAAACTACATGTTTTTTTTTTGTTTCACACTGTGTTTGGTCAAACATGATATTAGTCAAGCTTGGTGTGTTTCGGAGCTTTTATATTCGGGTGTTAAATCAGCTTGCCTGTGAAAGTAATGGAAAAAAATTTAATGTACTTCCAACGTACAGTAGGTGATTTGTTTCTACCAAATCACAGCTACATGTAGTTTTTATGCAAGCTTTACTCTTTAAATCTATCTAATTCTTGTTATTTTTTGTGCGTTTCTAGATTTTAAAATACCGCGTCGGCGGAGTGCCAGTGCGATAGCAAATGAAGTTTTTGAACATAATCACGGGAGTCATTTACTGCAGGTAAGAATCACTGCTTAGTGAATTTAGAAATTTACAAAATATTGGATGACGTTAAGCTTCAAGATAAAACTTGCGTTGATGTAAGGTAATTAAAACAACTGACATGAACCCTACTATTCAAACCAAGCAAGCAGAAAGAATAATTTCCTGTTCGTCGTTTTTTTTTTTTTTTTGAACATGACTAAAAATTGCGCCTGGCTGCAAAAGTGAAACTTGGCTATAAAGATGACGGAACTGCACTTCTGATTGAAATTTGACTTGACAAATATAATATTTTAATTATCATTTACTCATAAAGCAGGTGTTCAAAAACTGTACATAGTAATGAAAGATTAATACGTAATCCTGGCTGAAAAAATAAGAACAAAAACACACGCCACAAGGACAAATCTGTCTTGCGCTCCGTCTGCGGCACTTGACACTGAAGTGGACCAATTAACTTGCTTGTTTCCTTTTGTGTAATTGAAATCACTGGCGCGAAAATTGAAAGTTACCCCGTTGTTGGTTTCAGCAGAGTCTAATGTGTATGAAATGATTAGTATGTATTATAGCGGTATGAAAGCAATTGAAAGTTTCTCAAGCTTTGCAACGAGTAAATGAGAAAAAAAAGTTTATTTGTAGCATGCTAAAAATGTAGCATAAGAGTCTCTGCCAGTGAATCTATTTGTAGTAGTTGCTGGTGACAATATATATACACTGATTTTATGATATATCACGTAAAATTAGTTGTATGCAAATGAGTTATATTTCTCAAAGACAGAAATTTAAGTGTATATATTCAGCTTACCTTCCTTTATCGCCATGCCATTAAATACTTTCACTATTTTATGTCTAAGGTCATAAACGCAGCAATTAAATATGTTTTTGATTTTGTGTTAAATTTAAAAAGTAAAAACAAAAACATATATGTACATATTTGCTGGCATCTAAGGAGTAAAAAAAGTAATTTTTCTCATACTTTCATGAGGAATGAAAAAGTAACTGTATTTTTTCTGTTAAAAGCACAAATCTAATGGAAATACCCACACCACATAATGAACTATTAATTGATTAATAAAGTCATATGTATACCTCTGTCATTAATATGTAAGTGTGTGCACTACTAATAAAATAAATATGGTATAATGTAATCGATGATGATAAAATTTATTTTCATGATAAAATTCTTTTCATGTTAAATTGTTAATTTTTGCTTATTTGATTGATTACGTAACCTAATTTTAGTTATATATCATGAAATATTTAAAGAATTAATTTTTTCATTTTTAAGACTTAAGGCATTGGGTGCGAGTTCAAAATAAACTTGTTTGGAGTTTCCGACATTCTCTGGTTGCTTAGTTACCATGTGCATGAAGGGAGGTCACTTCCAGTCAGCAGATATACCCAGTTTTAGGCAGTTATTTTGCTATACCAGCTTCAGCTTTGTGCTGTACATATGGATTCTGTATTATAGACATCACATGTTACTTTGAGAGATCATAAACTTTTGATAAAATATAGAAAACATTTTTTACATTCATACACTCAAATATTATGCTTTTGTAAAGTATTTCTGGGGGACAAAATTCAACATACAAGCATGTATACTGAAACTACCAAAAACTGATGCAAACAGACTCATCGACGACCGGTTGTAAAATCATCCCTCCTTTCTGTCGCTTAGTTGTTCAGGAACGTGACAACCATGGAACACTTATGTGGTAGACTTATTTCATATTATTTCGTAACTATGCACAATGGTAGAACAGGTGTGAAAAGATTATTGTGTTTCACAAGAATTTCAATTTAGTTGTATTCCATTATTTTTTGGGGGAATACAAATCAAGTTTATTGATTTCTTTTTCACTGACCTCATACTGGTACTACAGGTATTACTACGTACTATGACTTTTAAATTAATTTGACTTTTATGAATTGGAAACAAAATTAAGATATAATGATTAAGATCACATAACTCAATTTTTGCAGATTGAGTTGCTTTTTCACCACAAAAAAATAAAAATTATCAGAGGGGAAAAATCAAATTCATTATAAAATATCATTAACCACAAAATTTCAAGACACAATTTTGTTTCGCAGAAAGTTTGCAAAGGGAACATTTTCTTTGTTTTTTTTCCTGTATTTTCCACCTTGTGTTGGCCTGGTGTATGTGGTCAGTATCTTTTCAATGACACTAAAATATTTCAACAAGAATTCTCATAACATAAAAATAAGAGCATATATGTTGTAATTTTGTTAATAATTTCTTTTTGCCGTACTTTCCATCTCGTATTTGTGGTCAGTCTCTCACCACCTCTTTATTAAGTGGGAATGTTTCATTTTTAAATTCAGTGACGATTACTATCTTCTGAATCATACAGTTTCACAGACATATTTTCCTCCATGTGATGCCAAATAAATGGACCTAGGCTAGTAAAGATGATTATTGATATATTGAATGTAGAGAACTAAACTGTGTAGTGTACTGTAGAATACTTTATTTTCGCTATTTTCGCTGAAGGAATGATTCAGTGAAAATAAAATCCATACAAAACATCAAAAACGTTTTTTCAGGGAAAATTAATTCCAGCTAAAATAAAGTATTTTACAGTATTTAAGAAGGACATAAGTCAAAAAACAAAATTACATTATGCAAATTTGTCTTTTGTAAAGTATGTAGCCATCATCCTAGCATTTTAACAGAAACACTGAATTATTAAAGATGACTTTTATCATAACTTACTTTTTAAAATTAAGTACAGTAGACAGAAAAAAAGTAAACAGAAAACAAAAATGAGAACACATTTATATTATTATTGTGCTAAAAATAAAATATAGAGTGAAGTTCTGGACTTAATTAATAAAACAGGTTTTCATGATATATTCATAGATTTCTAGTAACATATATATATCCCCCCCAAATGACGTTTTAAAACACAATTCTAAATCTGTCGGTGTAGTTGTAGCCAAATTAAAACCATCTTCTAATTTACGCAATCTGTTGGTATAGAACATATGATACAGCTGTATCATTACTAATCCGGAGACGTCGCGCTGGCAAATGGTAAAGTTCTGATCCAATTGTCATTAAAGAAATGATGCCTTCATGTAATACTAGCAAGATTTACTACTTAAAGATGAATAATACTTTCGACGGAGAGTCATGGCTGTCCGGCCAGATTAGGCAATAAGGTAGCCACTTGTTGGCCTGATGAGAGGCATGAAAGAGAATTACATGATTTCAGGGTATTTGACTTTTTCACATTATGTTCAGACTTCAACCCCAGACTCGAATGACTCCTTGGAGATCAACCGTTATCGGTTTTCCAGTCTTGCACATTATCTTCTTCTTTTCTTTTTTTTTCATCATCATCATCGTCGTCGTCGTCTTCGTCATCTCCCTAATATATGAGTTATGTATGAGCTGGCACTAATCCAGCAGAAAGAAAAAAATCCCCTAAGGATGTTCTGAAAATTAGGAGGTTAAATTAGAGAAGAAGCGGCCCCAATCGAGAACAATCGGTTGTTTGCGTTTGACCAATATGACTGTGTATTGGCGGGATCGGGAACTCTGCAGAGAAATCAGCTCTGGAATGATTTCAGAATACGGTATTAGTCACTAGGTAGCAGGCTTCTTTCAGCTCTATAGTGCAGAGTGCAACATTTAAATTTTTACCAATTTCTCTTGCAAAGTCCCTTCGGAATATTTTTTCTGTAAAATGCTACAAATTGCATTAGTCTTGATATGTAGAATTCATATCACCGTGCCTGGAGGGTTCTTGCAGTGCAAGTCTTCAAATCTACAGAGCCATATTGCGAAAGCATTGAATATATACTCTAAACATAATCATTTTAATTTTGTCTGACAAATTTTCAATGAGTCAAAGACTATAACAAATTTATTTAATTCAGTAGTTGCCATACACTGAATTCAACAAACATTGAATTCACCAAATTTCTGGTGATGACCAAAATTGAAATCAGAATCATGGGAATTGTTCAATTTTGTTATTTTTTTTACCCTAAAAAAGGTTTCTGATATATATGCACATTGAAGAAATATGTGTGTAAGTTTTTAACACATTGAACTTGATGTACATGTGTACCTTTTATAAAGACATTAATAGTATGTGCCATCTGCTAAAAAAATAATGTTGCATTGTGAAATTGGGTAATCTTTACTTTAGGGAAGATACCATTAACTTTAAGGGATGAGTATCGATTTATGCTTTGGCAGGTTTTCTTTCAGGAAAAATTACATGGAACTTCTGTTACTGATTCATTATGTGTCTTTTATAACATTTTATTTGAGTTATTACCTAAGAAGGCGAATAATCATTTAAAATCAAGGCAGCGGGCTTAAAAAGATTGCGATATTACCCTGTGTATCCTCATGAGAAATGAAAAGTTAAAAAAATAATGTGGAGAGCGAGAACAAAAAAATGGGCAGAAGATGTATTCTGCGAGATGATTGCAAATGGTATAAGGTAGAACAGATAAAGCCGTGATGAGCCTATTGGGTGTTAGAAGAAAGATATTTCATCAGCAAATGAGTTAGCTGGGAAATACAGCGTAATGATCGGAATGTGTAAGTTACCGTCATGCCTATATAGACTAGTACAGAGTACGTACAAACTCATTGCTGAAAACTTTCCAGTCCTGAATGTCAATTTCTGAAACGAGACCGAACGGACTCCATGGTAACATCAGCAGAAAATTGCTGTAATTTTGAGCGAGATAAAGTTACTGATGAGCTCTATCAATGCACATATCTGCTGCTATAGGAGAGGGAGTTCCGGGATTGTCTTCAGGAAGTCTAGCTATCACTGGATGTTGACATTATCGTTTACACTGCTTGCTTCACTCTTAGTGATACACCATGATGATGAACTAGAACAGATTGAGAGATTTACATTGATTTTAAGTGATCTCTTATCAAAGCTCTGCCCAAGTCTATAAGAAAAGAAATTGAGAAGGGGGCTCCACTCTCATTGATTACAACAAGATGAGTTCGTTTGATT
Source organism: Saccoglossus kowalevskii (assembly GCF_978046115.1). NCBI lineage: Eukaryota > Metazoa > Hemichordata > Enteropneusta > Harrimaniidae > Saccoglossus > Saccoglossus kowalevskii. Next base: position 18,263,926 of record NC_140642.1, read on the forward strand.
TTAAGTGATCAAGCTCTGTTCTGCTTAAAAAAGTCAAGACGTAGAGGAAGAGTAGAATTCAAACTTGTAAAGTTTTATGATATAAAATACTGTTAATAATTTAAGATTGTATTGTCTATAATTTAAGATTGTATTGTCTATAATTTAAGATTGTATTGTCTATAATTTAAGATTGTATTGTCTATAATTTAAGATTGTATTGTCTATAATTTTTCATAGTTCTGGACACATATCCTCCCTCCCCACTTAAAAGTTTACACAGAAATAAAGCAAGGCTAGAACTTTCTTTTTATACTGTAGAATACTTTATTTCCGCTTGGAATATAATTTTGCTGAAGAGATGCTTCAGTTAAAATAAAATCCAGCAAATATACTTTTTTTCCTCTGTCTCACATTCAACTCATCAAAAATCAGTGAAAATAAATTCCACCCAAAAAGCTTTTTCAGCAAAAATTAGTTCCAGCTAAAATAAAGTATTTTACAGTAATTCAATTAGGCACCAGAACTTTAAACACACAAAATCTGTTGCCATGCAAATATTGTTATTTCATTTTGTCACGACCTGAATCTTAGAACTGTTGAATTTTACACCTGCTACATTAATTAGAAGTGGGCAAGACCAACTTTTACTCTTATGATTAAATTTGTTCTACATAAATTAAATCCTACCAATTATCGATGTAAAAAAAAAACGTTATTGAAAGTTAACTCCGTCTAACAATATCACTGTAAAACTGTTCTCGCTACCGAAACTGTCACATTGATTTGTTCCATAAACGTGCGGGTGAGGTAAAAAAGACTAGACACGCCTGACTGGGTGTTTATCAGAGGACAATAAAAAAAAAAAGGCCTGCAGTGAAATAGATTCCAGATCACATGTTTGGTATGTATTCCACTGGCAAACTCTGCATCGATAGGTGTCAATTTAGACACCTCGCTTGCAGTGTTCACAGAAGAAAAAAGAAAAGAAGTGCATCTCCAGATAATTCAGTGTTTGGATACTAATTAGGCACTTGGAGACTTCTTTTAACGTTCCTCATCAAAGAACTTTACACCTCGAATATCAGACAAAAGAATCAAACCAACGGCGATCATCAAGAAAGCGCCTGCAGTGCAAAAAAAGGCAGCCAAATCACTTGACCTGTGTGTTCATGCAGACTGAAATGCGTCATTAAGGCCTACATAGTCATCTTCTGCAAGATAAGTCATCGCGCTCTCCAAGGAGGGAAGGGGGGGGGGAGAAATAAGGAATTAAACTTGTTGGGAAAAATGTATAGTGTTCAAATCATAAGGTTAAACAGGGAAGTGGAAATTTATAAAACTTTGAAGGAAATATTGTTGTTATCTGTAATTTGTAAATATAGAGAATATTAAAAAAAAAATCAAATTACTTGAAAAGTTGTTAAACTCTTTCAGAAATCGTGGTTGACACTTTCTTCCTGTCAGGGTGGAGGGTATATTTTAATTCCATTACATTTTCTTGCAGCCCTGTCGGATTTGATTTAGATTATATATTTTGGATCTGATTAGTACAGTAATACAACTAAAGTGAATACACTGAGTGTATTTCCCGATTTTACACGCTATGCACATCATGGGCTTATAAAAATAAAGCTTTTTGTTTCGCCTAAAACACTAAAAAACATTCAATTTGCTAGTATATTCAGTAATTGTAAAAAAACTGGGGAGTATATAATTTTTCCAATCTTGATGTACAGTTGTGTCACTGATTAATTTTTTATAAAACCTGCATCTTAACCCCAAATTACACAGACCATATATTCTCCCCCAAAAAAACTTGACAACAAATTACTCAGGAAGTCTACAGAGAGAAACAAATGAATGTTTTCCCTCGGCTGAAATCGTTTAACACCCTGGAATGCTGTTATTCAGTGTAAAACGCGACAACTCGTAATTTATCGTAAAAGTTGACTCAAGAACAGAGTGTTCTAAAGCCCGTAGCCAACATTTTCGTAGTAGGCATATCGATCAAAGTGACAACATCAGGGACGGGGATATCCCGATCCACATTGTCCATTCATGATTGCCATATAGGTATGAGTCATACACTACTATCTAGAGGGGTCAAACATCTGAAATCATGTGGGGGGGGAATGCTCTGGATAAGCGGAAAAGTGCTTTTTTTTTTCGCTTTTTTTTTTTTTTTTGTGGTGTGTTGTCATGCATATTATTCCTGGATGTACCAACAGGTTTTCAGTGCTATACCTCACATGCATTTTCTTTTCAACAAATATTCCAGCCCCCCCCCCCCCATGAATTCAAATTGCCTGCCCCTAATTTTTTATTTGCCTACAAAGATGTGTAGTACAGGTAACATCAGGGTAATATTCCTCCACACAGGATGATGTAAATGCAAACTTGCCGTTATTGACGTTGAATCGGTTATTCCTAGACGATAACGATACATGTAATATTTAGCATAAAAAGCCATACTGCTGCATATTGCATATATCAGGGCTGCCGCCATATGACAAACTTAAATTGAAGTATCACACTAGAAAAGGCAACATAGTTCAGCGCTTCCAATGATACATAGAGACGTGGCTGTTCTAGGTAGCATGTCAGCAGTTAACTCCTATGCTTGTTTTCAGCATTTCATCAAGGATATATAAACTGCAGTGTATTTTTAACTCAATTAAAGATTAATGTGATCAGACTTTAGAATAAGATTTCAACAACTCAACCTAAATACTCAGTATTCAATTTTATATCAGGCTTCAATTTAATATAAATTTGAATAACTTCATTTCTGCATTTATATTTTGTTGTTGTTGTTGTTATTTTTTCTTCAATTATTTATATAATACATTTTTTTTCACTTTTATTCTGGGACCTCACACGTATTGCTTTTCTAAATCATTTTAGTACCGTATTATATGAGCTTGTAATAATCATGACGAAGTTTTTTAAAGTTCAAAGTTGTTTTTTCTGCCAAAAATATAATAATTCACCGTCAGCCTGCTCTCAATTAAACAGTTTTAAATAAACGTTTATCATGATCAAAAATCTCAAATGAAAACATTTCTATAACTACAGTAACAAAATCTGATTCACAATGCTGTTCAAAGTTTTGCAGAGCATTTTTAAACGAAATCCACCGAAGAAAGCCACCTCAGTTTGATCCAGGCACCCAGTGAGTCGTATAATTTGTAATTTAGGAGTGAATCTAACTACAAGTATTAATGTAATCCTTATATTGCGCCAACTTGGACAGGGACCAAAGCTGACTTCCGTTGAGCAAATCTCCAAAGACAGCTCGATCAGTACAAAAGAAGAAAGTGTCTGTAATTATGGTTGAGTGGGTGGCTTTCAACTCCTGAAGCACCCATCACACTAATTAGTTTTACATCTATCATTTCAAATGATACCCCCCTCTTCTCATGTACCCCAATTAAGTTATTCCTACTTGTGTATTTTCTCTTTTCACTAAAAAAATGAAGAAATGTATGTAGGACACATGACATAAAATTCCTAAATATAAAAAAGTTAATGGCCAAAAATATAAATGTGGTGTACTTCTAATAAAATAAATATGGTAGTTCAGCATATTTATGCTTAAGTTTACAGTTGATTTATAAATTTTTAATGAATATTTTAAAACTGCAAATGGCAGTTGAGAACTATCCCACTAATCACAGCAACTGTAAATTTGACATCATTAGTGCAGATGAATGTAGTTTTGAAATGATTTGAACATAGTCCAATCAGTTTTGTGCTTAGAGAGCTTTACAAAAGTACATCCAAATGGTAAATCACAATCTCTGTCTGAATTTAAATCAAATTTATAAATATTTACAAACATTTACTGTTAATAATATTCAAGTGTGATCCAAAATGTGTGTATATGACTGTGTTATTTCACTTTAATGAAACATTTTAATTGTATATTGCCAGAACCACGTACTGTACATGCTATTTGTCAGGATACCAAGCGAATAAGCCATAGTATGTTGTAAATGTTTTACGCTTAAAAAAAGTGGAAGTCTATATTGTTCTTCTCAACACCACTTTGCTTGAGTAGCTATGTAACACTGATGATATGACAGCTGACTTTATAACTAAATATTTTTGGAATAGAGACTGTTTTCTTATTCGTTTGATGGCCAGAAATCAATGACAACAATGACGCAAAGTGTTCTTGTTTCTAAACATGCATGAAACGCTAGTCAGCTATGTATGTACTTCAGTTTTCTTTAAGGGTTGATTGTCAGAAACTTTAGCAGAAAGAATAACAAATTTTTTTTCTTTCACTTAGTTTCAAGCTACCGTTAGATTTTTATTTCCAGGATGTTTTTTTGCATCACATTTTGCAAAGCTTTCCTCCATCAAATGTGAGATTATTGTTAATTTATGCAATTTGTTTACTCTGTTATTGTCCCAGAAGTGTTCCCAATGACCAACCCTTTAACCTTTTCACAACCATTCTCACCCAAATTTGTCTGTACCTTTTTCTTATATTCTTCAAATATTTTTGAAAATAAACCCTAAGTTTGCAACCAACAGACAAAATTTGAGTAAATTTTTATTTTTTACTCAAAAAATTTGATTATTTTTGTCCCAATCTTTAGAAGAAAAGTGCAGACTATAAACAGGACTATTTGGTAAAATTGGTGGTGAAAAGGTTATTAAAGATTGTTGGCAGTCTGTTCAAACTATTGAAAAAAAAAAAACTATAATCATGTTTTTTTTGTTCAAAAAGCTATACGTATTTCATTAAAAACAATTCATCTACTTATGGGCTTTTGTACTTCAGTATGAAAAACTTTATTGAAGATAAATTATCTGATGACATGCAAAGATTAACCTTTTTTGAGCAGTTTTTATAAGAATTCCTGTTATAACATTATTTTAAAAAAATTCTGTCAGGAGTTTTCAATAATTAAGGACAACCATCTTATGACTACATAGATTTTTTCACCATTCCCATTTACCGGGAATTGACAGATTCTATGTGTAACTATGGTATTTGTAACTATGTTGATTTTGTGAGTATAAGAATTCTAACAATAAATTTTAGTGGTAATCAACCACTGTAAAAACAAAAACTGGAGTACATGTTCTTTATAGTTCATGTCATATAGACAACTGTGAACAAAATAGGATTTTATTCATTATGCAACGAAAAAACAATTATTTCAGCAAATCTAATTTAGTATTTATGTAATTTAATTTAGAAAGAATGTGTTGATGTTAATTTGAGTTGAGAGAAAAATGGACAGTGTTAAGAGAAAGCGAAAGGTAATGAGAAATTGATGGTTGCTGGTTGTTTTAGTTACTAGCGATACCCGCTGCACTTCATTTTTAAAGTACTTTCCATTTCCGGATTAGTCTTAATAAGGAGCCTGCAAGACCATTGGGTGAATCAGACTTACGAAAAATGTGTGAGAAAATGACTTCATTTTGAGTCAGAGTAGATGTCGGACACTTCCACGTTGATATCAAGGTGCTAATGATACTATTAGTTAGAATGACAGAAACTTAAATGGGTCTGAAATCCATCGTAATTAAATTTCAGTAAATAACCCCTATTTGTGCCATCACTCACTGCTCTACACAAAAACATCAATTGTGTGGGATGGAAAAGCTAGCGACAAAAACACCAATCGTCAATTGACCTCAGGAAAATACCAATAAAGCCAATAAGTCGCATTCTAGATCAATCTTCATCAGGCACGTCGCGTTGTCACTTAGCCAGTCACATAGCGAAAACTTTCCATCTTGCACGTTACCATTGTGTGTTGATCAGTCAAGAGGTTTTTTTTCCCATAAATCTGGCCATTTTGATTTCCTGTTATTACGACGGTTATGTCTGTATTGGTGCTGATACAATTCTGCAAATCTACAGGCCGACAACCTTGATCGGTTGTTTTCTCTTTAATTCATTACCGACTCCACAAATTGAACAAAATTATTTCCGACTGAAATCTGTAACACGCATTCTTCTTCTGCTTAACCGTTGAAAAGTTTAACTTCGTACAAAGCATAGCCTGGAATTTATTGGCTTTTTTGAGTTCTTTCAGAGAAATTAAGCAATGAATATAAACAAGGCCATGAATTTGATTTAAAAAAAAAACATCCACATAAGCAGTGTATCATCTTGAGTTTGAATGTGTGCATAAGCTGCATTTTTATTGGCCAATGAATGGACACTTTTTTTTGTCGTCCAATGGTACCAGTAAAGCCAGCCTGGTATGTGATAATAAGATGAACCAGCAACTGCAGCTAGGCATTAATTGTAGAGGTCTTATAAACTTGATTCTAGGCTATATGAATGCTTCTGGGAGTGTAATAGAAAAGTGTATACACTTCGCAAGTTTTCACTGTTCATGTCTTTATAGTAGAAAAACAAATCAGAATAAATCGTCCGCCAAACCTATTACCTCCATGGTAATTTACGCATTGTCTTTGATGCACTAGCTACATTGGATGTCACCCGTTGATTTCACCTATAAATTCACTAATACTAAAGTGGTACCAGTTAAATAATGAACACAGTATATTTGGGTATTTTGTACAACCATGTTTTTCTCATACATTTTGTACTAAAAACAAATTATGTTTGTGCATTTCAGTAAAAAATTGTGCACATCACATCTTTCTTTTTTTAAATGAAGAAAAACAATTTTAAATAAAAAACAAAATTGTGGACATTGATTTTTGAAACAATTTGTTTTCTTTTTTTTTCTGGTTCTAATCTTCTTCTCCCTCATTTCCAGGCAGTAATTCATTTAATTGATACTAATTATTTGAATAGTTTGACTAAAATGTTTCAAAATGTTGCAATAGGGTTTAATACTTGAGGCTGTTATATTACCATGAATGTTAATGTGATACCTCAACTGTGTTCCTTGTGTTATATTCTGCTATAATGGCCCCACATTTGATATAGGTCCAAAATATTCATATTTTTAGTCATATCACACGTCAGTTAAAACACAGCTGTCCAGATTTTTGTCACAATTTCTGAAGGAGAAATTTCAATTTTCATGAAAAATCAATAAAAACAATTGTTATGAAAATTTTGGGTACCAGTATTTAAAAAAAAAAAATTACCAGAAATTTTTATGTTTTTTTCCCTGACCCTTATTGTGTATTCCACATGGCAGATGTCATAATGATCACTTATGTATGGTCACCATTGCATTCTGGGAAATCATGGGCATGTACGTCTTGCTCAAGACATTGTTGATTTTTTTTTTTTTTACATGTTTACATGGTTTTGAGGTTGGGAAACATCACACTTAACATGAAACCACACCCATTGGTATTCCACCGCATATACAAATCATGAAATTTTAATACCACTACAAAGTGAGATCGGAAACTTGTCATGCGATGATAATTTTAAATTCAAATTTATGGAATGTGTTAAAAAATTTATGAAAAATGAATTCCACTGTGCAGAAATTGCTATTATGGCCTTATAACTAAATTATAAATGGCTAGGAGAAAAAGCTTTCTAAAATTTTTAAGTTTTTTTTTTGGGGGGGGGGGTTGGGTTGATAGTATCATTAGAACACTAATGGATCACTGTTAAACATCACTGGGTCAACTTCATATTGTTTTTATAATTAATTTTTTTATAGCAAAATGAATGAATTAAAGTACCATTATGATAATTATTTGTAAAATTCCATGTAAGTTTTCTTGTTTCGTGCTTAATGCATTATGTATATAACATGGTTTTGTGGCAAACACAGGTGTGTACATCTACAATATAAAAGTACTGTAGACTACTTTATTTTCGCTTGGAATTTTATTTCGCTGTTTTCGCTGGAGGGATAATTTCGTGAAAATAAAATCCAGCGAATATATTTTTTTTCCTATATTTCACATTAAGCTGATCAAAAATCAGTGAAAATAAATTCCATACAAAACACCCAAAAAGCCCTTTCAGCGAAAATTAATTCCAGCGAAAATAAAGTATACCACAGTACTTTGATATTCACTAGACATTCCTGATACTGTTTATAGTTAAACTTCAAGCAAATTAATATTCAAGACATTAAAGCCTATCATTATAGAGATACGTTTCGTGTTTTTAATCCACCGTTGCATTTTTTATGCTCTTTCCAACTAGAAATACTTGCAGTTTACGCTAGCAGAAAAGTTTTATTTTTCCCTAGGTGGTCTCCTGGTTTAGCCTTTAGGAGTGAAATTCAGTCCCTTTTTTTTTAGAAAAAGGTGCAGGGTTTGTGATGTAAGAATAAAAAGCATTTAATGCAACTCAAAACATTTCACATGAAGCATCTATCAACTTTAAATATTTGTTTACGATCGATTCAGTGTGTCGCCGGCATGTTTCAATGTAGAGCAATATTGGGGCTATGCTATGGTCAGGGTTTGTGTGTACAACAAGCCAAAATAATAATAATAATAATAATAATAATAATCAACTCTCTACAATGTCCTGTTAGATGCTGAGTCAATTCTGTGCTCGATAGTGTGCTCATTTGCAGCATTGAATCAACTCAGAATCAAATACTAGTATGGAACTGTGGTTCTTTCATTATTGTTATAGTATATATATTGTTGGTAGTCATTTGTTTTTTTAGTAAAATGAAGCATACTATTCTTGTAGCCGGTATTTCTTTTCCCCCTGGAAATCATGACAATTTTTGTTCACTGATTATCCCCCCCACCATTGAAAATGAAAATGTTCTACAGGCTTCAATATATTGATATTTTGTTTGTTTGTTTGTTTTGTTTTGTTCTCTGCTGGAAATTTCTTTAATTTTGAAAATATGTTTCAATTAGTTATTTATAAAATAAATAATTTTCATTGTTATTATTTTATGTGTTTAAAATAAAATAATACACAATTCTTTTATTAAACATCATCATTATTAATATGATTTCCTCTTTTATTACAGTCACTGGATGGTTTCCTATTCATACTGAACAATGACGGTAGATTTCTGTACATTTCCGAGACAGTCTCCATATACTTGGGCCTGTCACAGGTGAGTTCATCATCTAGCCATCATCATTAAAATTGACAGGTTTATGTAATCCCTGGAATGCAATTGTAGAGATCCTACCTCAGTTTATTGTGATATCGCTACTTGTAAATTTCATGTTTTATCGTCAGTGCAATTCAGTTTCGACATAAAGGATTGGATCTAGTTCATTTATTCCCCACTGAAAGAGACAAGACCTACTGGACATGCTTCAGAATAAATGGCTCAGTCAAAAAATTAATAATTTTTTTCTTTCTCAAAAGTAGTATAAGCATGTGTAGTACTGCTATACTAACAATGTGATGATTTGTTGTTTTTTTCTCCAAGTAGAAATCTTAATTTTCATGAGAACCATTTACATAGCAAACGTTCATTAATTACAAAACACGTACAATAAGTTTAGGTCCAAGCACGTTTTGGGGGATGACAAGAACCTTGAGAAATCATTTAATTATTATGTACATTCATTATGTACAGTCTGTGTGTCCTAAATCTACGTTTTATTATTACGTACATTACTATCTGTGTGTCCTCAATTTACGTCGACTGTACATTACTCTGTCTGTGTGTCCTCAATTTACATCAACTTTACATTGCTGTCTGTGTGTCCTCAATTTACATCAACTTTACATTGCTCTGTCTGTATGTCCTCAATCTACGTTTTATTATTACGTACATTACTATCTGTGTGTCCTCAATTTACTTCGACTGTATATTACTCTGTCTGTGTGTCCTCAATTTACATCAACTTTACATTGCTCTGTCTGTGTGTCCTCAATCTACGTCAACTTGCGTTGTTATAGGTTACTAAATTCATTTATCCCCTTGAACAGTCACTATGACTGCACAAGACATTTTGCTTTCATTTAATTTTACCTTAAAAATACCCTACAGTATTTCTGTGGGTTTTTATACCCATAATTCAACCGTTATATTTTCCCACTGCTATAAGTTCTCACAATTTAATGATTTAAGGGTGCTCAAAAGAAAAATTCGCAAAAGTAACGGTGACGTGCTAACTAGAGAACACCCCCCCCCTGTAATCATTACCCCACTACAAAGTGTCACGATTTTCCTTCTACTCATCACAAACAAAATTGTTTCACAAATTAAAGCGATTTTAACATTACTTCTTGAATATATTTTCTCGCCAATGTAATCTGATTCCTCCGTGCTGAATTCCCAAAACTCCAATGGAACTAAATAGTTAAATTCAACGGTGAAATGAAAACAATTAAGAACTATTAAACGCATTTCGCATTCTCATTTCAAGAAGAGAAATAAAAGCTAGAGAGGAAAGTGAAATAATAAAAATAATGTAACCATAAAAAATAAACTTCAGAAGCTATTAAATGTTTAAATACATACCAAGTGGTACTCGTACAATAAACTCATATCTACAGCAAATTAAGAAGAAAAATAACCCATTGTCACTTAATATCCACGTTAAAAGATACATTTGATATTTTCAAAGCGTCAGATTACAATGAGAAGATGCGGCATCATGTGTTTTGTAAAGTAGCTGGCATACTGAATGACTAAAGTACTATTATGACACACGATCTATAGATATTAATACTGTTGACTCTATTATTTCTTATCCTATCTCCATAATATTATTGACTCAATAATCCTCGGTTAAATTGACCTGCGCTTCATATATCCAAAAATAAATGGATATCTGGCAGCCTTTGGGCAACGAGATGCTGAATTATGTCTTTAATATTGTCTAAAATGCATTCAATATTGACATTATCATTGCTACTCCACCTAGATAGCTTGCATATACTATAAAAGTTGGTATAAATAGCATTCGTTGCCTACGGCTATGAGGGCTCAATCATTTTACCTTTAAGCACCGTGATTTGTGGCAGATCGTAGCATATTGTACTGTTTTGGATGATCAATTGTTCCACTAGCATTCAAAAATAGGCCATTACAGAAGATAGAAATGCAATAAAGTAAATTGTACAGACAAATATTGGAACTTGACTAGGAAATGAATGACTAAATAATACACTAAATAAAGATGATACAAAATAAAGCATAGATCAATTTTCATATTATTTTCTTCATTAAGGAAGGGTTACACTATGTTTATATTTTTATTAGTAATATACATCATGCAAAGAAAATGAGAGATGACAATGTACTTGATAAATGAATGCTCTTAATACACTGCAGTCTTTTTTTATCTGAGTGAAATTGGAGAAAAGTGGTGGACTGAGACTTGTAACTGTAATTCTTTAGGACAGGTATTGTCAACTCGTAATAGACGTTTCCATTCTTGACATTTCAATAGGAACCTAAACAGCCATTTGAGTTGTAGAAGGGGAGCCCAGACGGATAAATTTCTCCGTTTGACGTGTATTAGCATTGCCCAAATCAATGAAAATCTCTTGAAAATTGAGAAAAATAGGCAAATTACTGACTTGGGCCAGTCTTCAGGTTGGTCTTTGTCTGCAAACTACCTGCTCTTTGACTGGAGTCATTTCAAAAGAAGAAAAGAAACGAAAATGTTATTGAGTCAGGATAAAAGCAGAGTATTGGAAGCTAATTGGAATGATTGGAAAATGACAAAGGCTAGAAATCGGGAGAGAAAATCACCACCGATATTCCGTTTAGTCATTTCCTCTCAGATAGTTGCTAGATGAAGCAGGCAAATCAAAAACAACTGAGGCTGGAAATGAACAGACACTCTCAAACTCAGAACCCACATGTCTTTAAACTTACAGCAAGTAGTTGGATGTAAATATAAGATACGTACGTTTTTACTCTTACCACAGCAGTTTAAAATTTGAAATTTAAAAATTTGATCAAAAAAATAAACTTTGATTCGTACTGTACAAACTGTACAAAAGTGCCATGGGTCAGATAAGTACAATGACTTAAAAGATAAAATGATAAAAACTATGATAAAGCTTGCTACTGAAAATTGAAATCTTATAATTAGTGGGCCACTAGCAGAAGATTACAATTGCGTACTCCTCCCTGATGACTGCGTAAAACATGTGGCTGGTACGGCAATAATGGAGGTCACGACCTGCCACTTGTACTCTACAAATTTTCCCCTATGACAAATATGAAAATGATGGTTTAATGAAAGTAGAGGGAGATGGAATCCTTGATCAGCGTGTGAGAGATCAAAGAGAAAGTGTATTAGGAAGCTTTAATTATAGGTTAGTTGAGGGCAGGCCCTGGGAACTGACAGTACTTAAACTGGAGGGGAATTATCTTAAAATGACGAGAGTTAGTAAAGAAGAGAGATAGCGATACACAGGGAAGTCAAATAAATCTACTCCTGTTTATAGGAACTGTCCTTAGAGTGAAGATCAGAGCAGAGGGCAAACGTAAGTGTCTTACTATCGCGTTGTCTTTGAGACAACCTTTAGTGTCATATCCATCAGAGAATTGCTTCAAACGCCACCGCCTGGAACTACGGGAATGGTTTTCTGCCCTGCCACACTACTAGTCAGCATGCCAGGATAAGTAATCACAATTAAAGTAATTACATTAATTATAAGGGCAAACACTCTGTATAGATTACGACTCCCTAGTGGACACAAAATTCAAATAAAAATGAAAATGTTGAGAAAAGGACATGAGTTGATCATATCAAAATGCTGATTTGAAATGATGATTTGATGTGCATGGCTGTGAGTGTGTTCAACGTAATAGTGCAAAGTGCGGTTATTAATTTTGCTCAAGTATGGTTCTCCCCTGCAAAATGACACTTGATTCAAGGAAGGAATATGGATAGACATTGACATGCAGTGTGTCTGAATATCTCTATAAATAGATCCAAAAATAAAAGAAGGTCCTTCGCGAGTTCTGCTTGAAATCGCAGCTTCTAACGCATCAATGCTGTTTATAACAATCAGTATGCTCTGTCAAGTCAAACTCGGATGCATTTTTGGTTTCAAAGTAATATAAAAATGTAAAGATATGTTTTGTTTTTGTGTTTTTTATTACAAGCTATAAAGATAAAAACTGTGATTAGACATGCATAGTTGATCTCATTGTTGTAGAATATTGCTATGAAACGAGCTTAATTAACCAGATCAAAAGTTATTGCTATATAGACTACGTACCATTGATTCTTGTCTTCAACTTCATCTACTAAATTTTCTGACTGTAAAAATTCAGAACATTTGTTAATTACCGAGTGACATATTTATGAGTGTGCGCTGCTTGTACTATGTATTTTCGGCATATAAATTCCACTTTATTTCAGTCAACAATAAGAATTTATATCTCCCAATTGTTTTAATCAGTTACTGTGTTAGAACGCCTAATTTGAAAGATAAGGTCATTCGCTTTCACCGCCGGTTGACACAGACAGTCCAACCTAATCAATGCAAAGATTTCTTTCTTTTTTTTACGAGACGTGAAATTTGTTTGCATGTAATGTATTCTTTTGTATTGAGATCGAAAAATAAAATGGATGTATATTTTTTTTTTATTTGTCGGGGATGGGACAATAAATCTGAATGAGGCTTTGTGATTAGTTGTCACATTGTAACACTATCCTTGTTCTCATTGGTCCAAAGTACTTCACAATATTATAACCATGTGACTGCTGAAAATAAAGCACACACTCCTGACAAAAACATTATCAACTGTATTCTCTTTTCTATTTATTTTGTTAATGACTTTTTGACTAGAAATTGGGCTTTTTTAACTAAAATGGGTTTTTAGTTGATGTGATTGATTTTGTTTTATAGTAAACTCAAAATACAGTAAAAATATCATCTCACGCAAATGCTTGAAATGTACATCTGGTATCTAGAGAAAAATAGAAATGCCTTTAATCTAGGAATCCAAGATATTTTATATATATATATATAACAGTTGATGAGATCCTCAAAGAGACTGAAATAATATTTGAGTCACACATAGTTTTGTAAATTTAGTCAAACCCTCCCCTCCCTCTTTCTAGGAGCAGCGAAAATACAATGTTTCACAGTAGAACATCCATTACTAAGGCAGCAAATTATACAGGATATGAAATTATTGTTCACAAACTTTTTTTTTAATTGACCAACAGGTTGAATTGACGGGCAGTAGCGCATTTGACTACGTGCATCCTGGGGACCATGCTGAATTAGCCGAACAGCTAGGCATGAAACTGCCACCGAAAAGTTCCAACTCCAGTGGGGAGGCTGCTAGTGGTAGCGGTGGTAGCGGTAGTGGTAGTACAGCCAGTACGCCAACCGTATCTTCTCCAATACCGTTACAAGGTAAGAATTAACATACATACTTTACAACTTTACAACTAATGATTCTGCTCTGCATTTTATAGATGGATAAAATTCTCAATGTTTAGTTTTGCCCACTTTGATTGAAGTTACACATAGTTGTTGCCAACAACTTACTGATTGAAAATCGAATGGGAAAATTGGAGCAATAAAATAATGTTTGTATGAAAAGTCCAATAAGTAAATTGTTATAATTTGATCAATCGTGCATCTTGTATGCATAGTATGCAAGTATGAGATGAAAGGAATAAGGAATTCTGTTTCCATGGAAACAGGCATCGTGTGAGAAGCAAAGAGAGCTTTGTTAGTGTTAATTGTTTTATTTTCTTTAAGACAATGAATACAATTGATTTTGCCAAAGAGAATTACCAATATTTATTGAGTTCCAACTTTTCCCTGGCTGTCTAATAAGTAAATGTAAATTGTTCATATCACTTGTAAGACAAAAATAGAAATATTTTTATTCTGCAATATTTACGCTGCAATGATGTACTATTTTCTTCTTCTTCATTTATCTTTTGTTTGTTTCATTTTCAAAGTATTTTGGCTGAATTATACCCAAAAGAATGTATGTATGTTTAAAACTGAAGCATGCACTGACTAGAAACCAAGAAAACAAAAAATAGTGCATGCAAGGTGTCGCAACGAACAAATAAAAAAATTACAAACACCGCAAAAAACAAATTTGCCACCCCCATGATTTCAAATGTTTGTTCCTTAATTTACAATCGGCTCAAATACATACTGTATATGATTGATCAGGAAATCTTAATGGATTTTTTTTATTCTGTAAAACTTAAACTGTCTATAAAAGGAACTGAACCTCGTCTGTTTGCAAATACACAGCATATACTACGGTATATCTTTACTTTTGACATCAGGGCTTCTGTTTCATAGTTCCCATGATCCTCTTTGTCATATCAAACACATACTAGTATTCTCACCATCATTTTTTCCATGACATCAATGTGTTTGTGGTTGGTGGTTTTTGAAAACATACAAATAGATGTCTACAGAAATCCCAAGTATAATTCTCAGCCTGGTACTTTGACTGTTTGACATTAATTGAATTAAAATACATGTCAAATTATATCTTCTTTTTTCGCCTTGTTGTACCACCAAAGTACAGGTGGCAACTATGTGTGATCTGCATTTAAAAACCGTTTACAAAAAGGAAGTAATATTAAATGCAAATATACTATGTTTTATTTAATAATAAAGTTTGAAATGCTCATTCCCAGTGACATCATCATGCAGTCAGTACAAAGCAAGAGATACATACATGTACCAGTACGTGTTCTCCCCATAACCTTAAATTATGCTAAGATCTATTTCCTTTTCATACCCAATATACAGCTTTTCAAAGTTATATAAACTACCACCATGTATAGCAGAATATATTATCAAGAAATGAGGATCCGCCCAAAAATGTCTCTATTCATTATTCTTGATACAAAATACTTAAAGCAAGAATAGTAATAATAATATTTTCATAAATTCTTTTTAAAACCTAATTTTTATGCTGATCTGTCATTTAAATAAGACTTGTAATGTTTGAATTGCAAAATCAACTGAACCATATAATAATATTTTCCATACTTTTTCAAAAAATGTGATCAAGGCCTGTATTAAGAAATCAACCATTTGGTCCAAAATTATCAGAGAAATTATAGAAAATACAAAAATATCTGCAAAATGTTGGCAGGCAAAAAGGACATGTAGTCTAAAGAGACTGTATTTTTTCTGATGTATCTTAAAAACCTTGAAAACACACAAAAATTCTTTGACTTGATGTATTACTATTACGGGTTACAACAACGTTAACAGAATAAGCAGGGACTGTGAAGAGGCAAAGACACACTGATTATAGTGTCAAGCTCTGTTTTATTTGTCATAAACTGTAGATGCTGCCGTGATGGGTGTATTAAATAAGTAACGAACCCAAAGTCGTAAAATCAAAGAGTTTTATACATGTGATCAAGCGGGCTAGCAAGGAAAATGACACCAACTGAATAAGCGTAAGCCGAGTAAAGCTTAACTCTTCCCAGAAGAACAATTTATTTTCGCCAGACTCATATTGAAACTCATTTGTCAATGTCAGATAGATGTGCAATCAGCTCTGTTTTACAAACGGAATTCCAGTTTAACTTTCGTTGTTGCAGCAATGTCTTTCTCAGTGTGTGCATTTATGCTGCCTATTGGCTGTAATCTCACTGGATCATGGATCACGAGTTATGCAAGCTACGACAACAGAGTGAAATGCATGCAGGCACAGCTGTGTGACTAGCATCCGCAAAAAATCTGAATGTGTTTCATAATATTTTATCATATGGACTAACCTTTGGGGATTAACTTGCGGGTCTATACAGTCCGTTGGCGCGTTTCAGGGAATCCAATTTGCAAATTTGACTGTTACATATAAATGTATTTGGCTGCTGATGAATAAGCGCTAAAATATAATCGCTGAATTTTAGGCGAGAAAAGGCAAGGCAATGGTTCCAAATAGGGATCTCCTATAAAATGATATTTATTTTGTCGGTTGAATATGAGACTTTATTCTCCACAGTTAGAAAAATATAAAAAAAAAAAAAGTAAATTTTCAAAAAACTTGGAAGTTGTTTAAAAATGTTTTGATTGTTTGTATTCTGCGTTGGAATTGGAAAATTGAAAGGTGTTTAAATTTTTATCCAAAATTACACAATATTTCAGTCTCTACAAAAGTAGGTTTAAGAAATGTGAACTGATTGAAGCCCAAATATTTGACAACAGAATGATAGATGGTTAAAAATGTGGAACGGAATCCCTTGAGCCAATCAATACATGAGTTGGGAAACCATTGCCAAGTATGAAAAACTGTAAATACGAATTACATTCAACATTGAGAAAATGTGCGATATTTGTGAAATTTACAAGCTCATAAAAAGTTTATCACATGTAACCTTTCTGTTCAGTCACTAAAGCAGGTGACTGAGGATAATTCAGACTTGAAAACCTCTGCCATTATGAAAATCTATTTTAATACTGAATATATGAATAACATGGTTGTTGTCATACCATCGCACAATCATCAAAATCATATTAGTAGTCAGTGCTAGTCAATAATGGTTATGTGAGATCATGGCTTGTTAGTTACAAATCCCATATAGTGGCTCATGGGAAATATTAGTAAATGTAATTTGATATTAAGATGGTATACAGTGAGTTGAAAAAAAGAGACAATTTTGAAATAGAGTGAGAAGTAATATTTGTTGATAGTGAAAGTATTAATTTCAGCAGTTTAACATTGTTTTCATTTGTTCGTTGTTTTCAACTATTTCTGTAGTCTAATAATGCTAAATATCCTCATAAAGCAAGCCTAGTTAATCCCTCTGAATACTGTCTAGCCTACCTCTTGAAGAATGGTTTAATCCATGCAATTGGAGCTTTTAACTATAAAAGTTGTATGAGTAAATGTTTTGATTGTTCGTATTTTACGTTGGAATTGGAAAATTGTTCCCGCTAAACATGGATGCATTCATCCTGCGGACAAAGATATTTCAAGGAAACACTAATTTCAGGGTAAATGTCATGTAATAGCAATAAATTCAGGCTTGGCATATATAGATGGTAACTACGAATCCCCCCTTTCACTCGAGAAACAAGGTGTGCTATCATTTTAGAAATACAAATTTTCTGATTATAATTTGTTTTTTTGTTGAAAAATCATTTACGAGAAGAATACTAATTACATGAAAACTGCATGTCAGAGTAGAGTGATGACACTGTATTAAAAAAAATATGATTGTTTACGAGTTTAACTTTTGGCTCAGCCTGCAAAACAGTGTGTAAATAGAAGTCGGTTATGTATGTAAGCCCAGCTGGGACAGGCACTATATTCCACACTTCATTATGTCTGATAGCCCCATAACATGATACAAACGTACATACAAAAGCAATATATATCCAGTCAAGTAACGAAAACTTATTACTGAACAAGATGATCTTGTGTAATATATTGTGCTTTTTACTGCTGTTTGGAATTATTACTGACAACCTAGGAAAGTGAGAGAGACAGCACTGGGAGGCACGCTTACTTAGATACTGTAACCAAGGTGGATAGGGCTGGTTAACAAAGCATGGCAATACCCATTAACCTCTTAAAAGAGATTTTTCCCTTATCGATGAAATTTCAACTGAAACTGACAGAAAATAGCAGTCATTTGAAAAGGAAATAAAAGATGCTTGGCTCATTATCTGTCTTAATGGCTAGTGGATCAGCAACGCTTTGGCAGATAGATACGTATGTTTCAGCCTTCTCGTGGATGGATGCCGCCTTTGAGCAAATGTCCTACAATTACTGGTATTTTAACTGTGACAGTCTTCACCCGTGTTTGATTTCACCCAGGTGACATCTACTTATTGACATGATCTAAATCCTTACTGAAGAGAAGGAGGAGGGGTTGCCGGGGATACCAGGAAGTGTTTGATCAGCATCAGTGCAATTCTGAAATGGCAATCCACCCAGATTAGTGATTACAATGCAATTTTTAAAAAAAACTAAGGAAATCAAAACAATTGCAGCTGAAAGTGATGAAAATCCCTCCACTTCTAGTGGTTGCCATACCGATAAAGGAAATGGATGCAATGCCATGGTAACTAATTAGAAGTGTGACAAGATGAAGCAACGCATTGATGACATACTGTAATGACGGCTATCAAATTCTCCTGATTATTCCTGTCAAATTTCAAGTTTCTCTCTCAACTCTGTATTCATATTTGGATTAAAGTAACACCATGTTTCTCGTATTCAAATAATACAACTGACATGTTAGATTTCATGCTTTATCGGTTTTCTCTAACACACACAAGGGGATGAGCATGTACAATTCTTATTGAGCTTTCATTCAAATTCTGTTTCCTCCTCCTCTCTTTTGCAAAATAAGATTTACAGATTAGATCTACTTTTTAAATTTGTTTAAGGTTCAAAAATCTCTAAAAAATTAAACAATTATCATTAACTATCAAATTTGCTGTATCTGCAGCGGTTTTAGTTTTTTGATGACAAACAAACCAAAAGATAATATTCTAATGAACGTTAGTGACACCTATATTAATAAACACACATGGCACAAAATATGGTTGCTATGGGTAATAATGAAGTGACAATGTCAGTTATCAGTACTTTGATTAAAGTCAATACCAGTGATGGTAGCGAACATACGTATCGATTGAAAAGAAAAGTGACCTCGGCTAACTGGATGGGGATCAGTATCACAACTCGAGGGATTTGTTTTTTACTTCGCTTACATCTTCCTCTGCTCCATAGGGATCATATACAATTTGCAGCACATAGGTATGGCTGCTAGTTGGTCAGGTTAGCTTCATTTATTGTCTGAAATCAATATACTACCAAAAAAGAACTAGAACGAACAATCTTGAACAAATTACAGAGACGTTTTGGGCAGAGATGCGTTAAAGCTACCAACTAATAACAAGATTGGTGAGAGGGGAAGCCGAGAGTAAGAAAGAGGGGGATTACCGAGCAGGTGGAAGACTACTGAAAGCCAATTGGTAATTAAGAGGAAGAAAAAGCAATTCTCCATATGAGAAAGCAAAATGAATTAATCAACACCCTGACAATCACCTCCAAATGGAATGGTGGAAATTAATAGGAATGCAATTGCTTGTGACATTTACAACCAGAGGACCTGCTAGTAATGGATATGCCATTTGACATGTCTCAAACACATTTATCTTTGGGAGGGAACAAAAATATCTCATGTTTACGAGAAATGATTGTCATTGCAACGAAGACTAAAACTTGTAACTAAGTCATCATTCCTGCTGCAAAAAAAAAATTTGAGAAAACCTGTAGGCTAGGATAAGTAATCAATTTTCCTTGAATCAACTCTTGTGTTTATTTAAGGTAGGATAAGTTTTCAAAAGGTTCCAAGAGAACGGTAATGAAATCGGCATAACAGGCAAACAGTCATTGCACACACATATGGTGTAATTGTGAAAATGTCTGTTTTTAATATTGAACAGCGGATTATGTTTGCTGAATATCGGCCCGCAAATTAAACTATTAAATCCAAACTTTGATAATAAAGGAATATACATCAAGTTTGCGAAATTAATACAGTGCAGCAGAAAAAGAAATGCAATGAAACTTGAGTGTTATATGGTGGAATGAAATTAAAAAAAATTTAAGAAATAATAATACGAGTATAAAAAAATGGTGTTGTTTTCTTGTTGAATAAATCAATAAATTCAACTAGCCTATTAACAGGTGCCAGTGGAGTCTGTCAGCAGCGTGCCCATTGAGATAGAAAAAAAAGTTGTATCAAAATATGCAAGAGTTAGGCATGATCTCAATAGCAAGTAGATCTGTTGCAAAGTTTTCAACAAAACATGTGTTCTGAGTTGTAATTCCCACTCTCCTGGGGCCCGAAGTTACAATTGATGTAAAGCTATAAGAGTGGAGATATCTAGCCAGTGGCAGGCTGAGTTGACTGCAATGGATATTTAACATGTACATGATGTTCACCGCCATTACCGTACGCATCACTTGTTTTGGATTATTTCAATGTAACTAACAGTCCTCATTGAATCAGACAGCAGATGACCTCTGGGAGTGGATGGATAATCGCATGTGGATTTCTTGCGCAGATCCCTCAACACTTGCCCCAATTAGATCAACACAAGCAAATCACTTTACTCAATTTTTTCTTCAATGGGTTTGATTGGGCTTTGACTTGATTGTGTTCTCGCCCACAGGAATGACAATGACTATGTCTGCCAACCCACGCTATGAGCGGTCTTTCTTCCTGCGTCTCAAGTCTACGCTGACCAAAAGAGGTGTGCACATAAAGTCATCTGGCTACAAAGTAAGGGAAATTTAGAATATTATTTTCAAACATTTTGATGTTATAGTACCCTTTGAGCACCAAAATTAGTTTTTTTTCACCATTCCCAGTATAAACCTGATTACATTTTGTAGCCCTTTTTAATTGATGTTTGATCAAGACGTTAAATAAATTATACAAATAAATTATACAAAAATACATAGAAATGCACAAAATTTTCACCAAAATTTGGGCCGTAATGATAATGATGTTCAAAAATTTCACAATTGAATTTTCTATCAGCACTAATAAAAGATATTCTAATGATCTTGTCTCATTTTGCTAATCCAAATTGATCATACCATACCATACAAAGCAAAGTCCCATAGAACACAATAAAAATCCAGGGTCACAAACCCATGGAAGACCGTGGAAATTTGGTAGGTACAATCCCATAGAACACAGGGGGAATATACTAGTCACAATCCCATAGAACACAATTGAAATTTACTAGTCTTGAACAAAATCAAAATCCAGGATTCACAATATCCCATAGAACACTATGGATGTCCAGTAGTCACCATCCCATATAACACTATGGAAGTCCAGTAGTCACCATCCCATAGAACACTATGGAACTCCAGTAGTCACCATCCCATAGAACACTATGGAACTCCAGTAGTCACAAGCATATAGAACACTATGGAAATCCTGTATAACTAATGTGTATCCATACAAGATCAAATCAGGTTGATCCCATTAAGAAACTTTATCAAATTTATTTTAGTATTTCTCAAGATAAACCTATTTGATTTGATCCTATAAATTTACAAGAATTCCTTTGAGAATTCTTAGAATCACCAAAATCCTGTAGATAACATAGTTAAAATATATATGGGTACTCATATTCTTTATGATACAGGAATGGTCTTACAATTATCTCTGAATTGTCGCTGTTTCTTGATTTATCTTCCAACATTTTGGACAATATTTTTCATTGTTATTTAATTTAATATTCTACCAATTGTTAGTGTTTAACGTATTTTTTTTAAAAGTATAGTTCACTTTCTATGTAGAATTTTAATTTTTTTTTCTAATTTTTTTCTCTGTGCAGAATTTTATTTTCTAAATTTGAAAAAAATTAGCACATATCGAAGAGGACTATTTTGTGTGAAAAATTACACAGTTTGAAGTAGTGTGTGATCCAATACAATTTTAGTTATTAACTCATGTCATTCTCTCGCTTTGTTTCCCAGGTCGTTCAAATTAGCGGTCGACTCAGACCTAGAATGATATTGACCCACACACAGCGGCAGCCGATAACAATTATTGGTTTTGTTGCACTGGCCCATGCACTGCCATCACCTACCATTAACGAAATACGTATAGAATGTGATCTGTTTGTCTGTAAGGCCAATATGGATCTGAAAATCGCCTTTTGTGACTCAAGGTAAGACAGGTCTAATTTAGTCAACTTTTGTAGTCTTTCACAAAATGAGACTTTTTTCAAAGATTTTGATCGAGACATGTAGCTAATGTAAAATTATTTGCTCCAAATTAACAGAAATTATAGAATAATACATTAAAATGTGCAAAATATTGTTTGAATATTTGGGCGGGAAAAAACGATGGAATTCAAAGGGTTGAAAGAGTATAAGAATACTACAGGTTTGTTCAATATGAACTGTCATGTTTTGGATTTTCTTTGTCAATCATTTAATTTTCATTTCTAGGAATTTTAAACGATTTTAATGATTTGGCGAAATACCTCCTTCTCTGACTTCAGTCCTGTTAAATATTTACCGCTACTGTCTCGGGCAAAATTAAAGCCGCAAGTATATGCGTATACTGCTTGCCCTGAAAATATGAAATAAACAAACGAAGATTGAAACAAGACAGGTAGTACAGTTGGACAGAGATAATTGAACATACGTGACATTGGTAATTACTAACCCTAAAAGCAATGCATTTCATTTCCTAGATGCCATGCCAATTACGGCGTAGCTTAGGTCCGACCCGCAGAGTTTGCATGTATTCTTTTGAGACCTTTGCAGCTAATTCCTAATCATAATACCTCTCTGGGGATAATATTTATCTGTGCTGGTACAAAGAAGAAGTAGGTGAAATGTCTAATGAAAGTTGGCAGAGTCGGGTTGGACGCATTACGGAGGTTAATTCACTATGAATTGATAACTGTTTTCAAACAAATTTAATCTACTCTTCTCGCACGGCCTTGAATGCAGCGGACTTGTCCGTTACTATTATACACATCCTGTCATTTATAAAAATACATGACTCCCCGACCCCCGCCAACTTGTCCTAATAAAAACATGTTTGTACAGCCTTAATATGCATTTCAAATTCATCATTATCTAAATTAGGCTTTAATTTGGAGTGTGAATTGTCATTATCTGAGCGCAAAGGTCATTTCTTTTCTCGTACTTTCTCATTTAATATGGTAGAAGGTCGGTCAATTTTATTGCACCATCCACTCCTAGCAAAACATGCTATATTGTACGGAGATTTCATAATTTATTTCCCTATACAATACATGTAATCTTGGACGTTTTTCAAACACGTTGCGAGCTCTCAATTTATACATACATGCATTGTCAGAACTCATTTCTTTCGAACTGCCGTAATTGTGAAAAACATCACTTTTTAATGCTTTCCCTTCATAAATAATCATTTGTCAGTAGACGCATCAAAGCCAAGCAGTGTTACTAATTTAAGTTAGCATATACCGGGCTCTACTAAAGCTTGTACCATACGATATATAGGGTGGGGTTCTTAAACAGTCGACATGTGCGTGCACAATATTTTATGAGTTTGAAGCATAAATGTCATGTTATCTGTGACATTATATTTTAAGCGTACAATAAAACAGTGGGATACAAAAAGGATGAGATCGCTGCCAAGATGATCTATATCTGCATAGCTGCTGTTTTTTTTAGTCTTACCAAATTGACCACCTTTATTAGATGGGAAACAGGCCTGCTGGGGAGACAGACATGCAAGTTGCTATTATAAAGTGTCAGAGACTATAATATAACCATAGGGAGACCTTCGTAGACGCTCGTAAACGCAGTGTAAAGAGTTGATTACTGTCTTGCTTTTCCATACTACGTAAATGTATTCGTTGGGTAGAAAGCAAAAGCAATAAACGACACGTCACGCTGACCCATGCCTCTGTTATTACAAAGTCATTAAATAATAAAACTGCCAACGCTACGTTATACTCTACACCAATAACTCATTCCTGGGAACGATGGCGTAACCGTAGAAAATGAGTTTTACCTCGTAATTTCATGAGCTAATGGTGTTGAGGTGTATCACAGAGAGGTTGTTGTGAGCCCTCTAGTGGCCACATTTTAAAATATTGCCTGCTTGCCTGGTGACTCTTGAGGGCGATCTCACATCTTTTCTTGATTCTCAGTACTGATTTTAAGTTTGAATCATAGATCCTCCAGTAGAGGGTCTATGTTTGAATTTAGTAACTAATTTCAATTTTTTTTGTATATAATTCTGTAGGATAAGCCAATTCATGGACTTTACTGCAAGTGATGTTTTAGGAAAGAGCTTTTATGATTTCTTACATGCAGAAGATATTGCGGCAATGAGGGACAGTCATGCAGATTGTAAGTATTCCCTGTCTGTCAACTTTCATATATCTAAAAAGTTAACATTCATTGGCACTGCAGGCTAGTACTTGCAGTAACAAAAGTTGTTAAGAAATGAGATAATGAAAACAAAGTGATATATTAATTTAAAAATATGTTTTTATTGACATGAGCAAGACTTTTTTAAATTTTTTTTACACGTGCTACATGTATTTTTTTTTTTGCTATATCTTTTTTTTTAATTATTCAGATTTTATGTTTAAAACAATTACTATTTATTAGAAGTTACAGTCTCTCCTCTTCAGTGATTTAACCTTGTAGCCCGCCAAAAAGAAGCTTGAAAATAAGTACATTGTATTCCACAATACTTTGTTGATTTCTAAATTCTAAATATAATTAATACCGTGGACAAACAAACAAATCATCAAGCTACAGACATGTATGGAGCTCCGTGCTGCACATACACTCACCCCATATAACTTACTGAAGCAACCAACACTGCTCTGTACACATGCAGTAGTGAGGGAATATCTTTACATATAATATACATGAACAAATATTCACATTATAACATTCATATTAGAGAAAATAGCAAAATATAAAAATGAAGCAGAGCATCATGGGTATTCTCTAGTTAACTGAGCACAAACTCCATAATGATGAGTGGCTAAGCCAATCACTTACCATTGACCCTTCAACATAAACTTCTACAATTTATGACTTACATAATGCAAAGTAATTCTGTAATTATTTCAATGTAAAATGTTATAGTTTGGGAGTATTTGAAGACTGAATTTTAGTTTTCTGTCACTATTAAAATGATAATTTTGTTTATACTTGAGCTTAACCTCCATGCCCAAAGAGAGGCAAACAAAGAATTTCAAATTTTGCTCTGTTTTTAGAGTAAATGTTTTATGTGATTTTTTTGCCTGTTACGTATCACTGAAAATATCACCTTGCCCGTACCTGCTCTTGGTTGGAAAGTCAGTTGGTTAGTATTCCAGCGGTTGTGCACTGATCAAAGGTTCAGTAGTGAATGACATGTTTGTTTGAGCATTCATGGTATTATAAAGCTGGACATTGCCTTCCTTCCTTTAATTTCCTCTTTGAAGAAAATAATGCACACAAACGAAGGTTAATTAAATTTGATGTTCATCTCTAACATTGACGCTACATTGTGTTCAGTTTTTCCACGTTGTACAAAGTTTATCATCTCACAATAACTTGGGAAAAAGACCAGGATATTAAATTGCATTATGTATGTTTCATGAAAAAAGTTATGTGTTTCTTTGTTGTTGTTTTTTAATGGTGACACATACACGTTACAACAGGTGAATGACATCCCCTAATTTACAGTAATAGTAGTTCAGTTTATAAAGTCTTTGTCAAATACTGTAGAATACTTTATTTTCACTTGGCATTTATTTTCGCTGAAGGGATGATTCCGTGAAAATACAATCCAGCGAATATACTTTTTTCCTATATTTCACATTAAACTAATCAAAAATCAGTGAAAATAAATTCCGTACAAAACGCCCAAAAAGCCTTTTCAGCGAAAATTAATTTCAGCGAAAATAAAGTATTCCACAGTATGTTATTCTTTACAAAGGATGCCTCTCCCACAGTCCAAGGACTAATAAATAGTATTAACTTATATTGCGCCTTTTACAATTGAACTGATGAAGAGCATATTACAATATATCAAACAAAGATGAGAATTACATTCATGACAATAATAACAATTGAATATATATAATAGACATTTTTACATCATATGTGCTTTTTTGAACAGAACCGTTTTGAGCAGAGTCTTATTAAATTTGTTGAAATCAGAGCAGTTTGTGATGTTGTGTGGTAAAACATTTCATAATCGTGGTGCAACCACAAACATTTTACAATCTCCACAAGTTACCAAATTTGCCCTGGGTATGATTAGTAGCTTTAATACAAGATGATGATTTTGGGGATGATTTATTAAAAATATATGAATTCAGCATATGACAGATATATGCCAGTGATCGACCAGTAACTGATTTATAAACTTGCAGTAGCATTTTATATTGAATTCTATACTTAACTCTTAAACAGTGCAGTTTGATAAAATCTGGTGTGATGCAACTTCCTCAAACTATCCTAGCTGCGATATTCTGAACCTTCTGCATCTTTAATTGACAACTGAGCACCTGAAATGCCTGTCCAATCACATGTCACTTTATATCAAAAACAGCCAATCAGAATATTCGATTTAATTTAAATAACCCAATCAGGTGTCGCCATACATTCCAAGCAGGCAATCAGGTGCATTCTTTAAATATTCAAAACACAATGTCATTATTTGCAGTAATAACCAAAGGACAAGTTGTTACTGGATACTACAAGTGGCTGACGAAAACCGGTGGTTATATTTGGATGCAAACGAGCTGCACCGTGACATGTTCCAAGAATACTAACGACAGGGTAGTAGTATGTATCAACTATATTCTCAGGTAATATATTCATGTAATCAAAACTTTTGTTTACTGTAAACAGATTTAAAATGGAGAGACAAATTTACATAAGTCAGAAAAAATCATGAAAAATTTGTTGCGGTACACAAAATGTGGTCTCAGTGACTGTCGCAAAATGTTGTCTTCACGAATCCTACACAATCCCGTTACTGCACATATATGCAATGCATTATGGGAGAGAACTTTAACAATATTAGGATTCATGTTGTCAATAATTATATACGAATTTTCATCCAGTATGTGTCACCGAGCAAAATTTAAAATTATGAAGATATAATTTTACTGTAGACGCAAATACAGACATTGTATGTAACAATTCCAACTCTCTGGTGACCCCGGTTATTTATTTCATTTTCAGTATCATAATATGAAAGTATAACAAAAATGACATACAAATTTGCTTGAACCTCCTTGCACTGACAATTCATAGCATAGTCCAGGGATCCTTGAAACTGTCCGCAAAATTCTGTATGAATAATTAACGTATACTCTCTGTGCTCGGTATAAATAATTAATGTATAGCCTCCATCCTTGAAGTTGTGATGTCTTCAAGAATCTGTCTTGTGATACAAACTACATTTATTAACAATTTACAATTTACGGGATTTATCAGTCTGAATATCACATTCAGCATTGAAATTATTTACAGTCTTATCATCAAGATGCTGGTGTGACACAAATTATACAAATATCAATTTGGCTTCAAAACAAAATAAAAAAGACCTTATAGCACCACCATAATGTTGGTATAATTAACTTTCCATTATTTTACACACAAATGATTAATTTAAGATATAAAATAATGTCAAGCTTTGTTAATTTTTCAAATTAACATAATATATGTAGAGTGAATTCAAGAATGTAATATGTTATCTCTGTAGCCCTGTTGAGTACAAGAATTGTGTGATGGATATATCACAGTTACCAAACCGACCCACCGATGATACATCAGAGTCTTCAGATACTTCAGAAAGTGAAGCTGGCTCAAGCAGTGATACAGGTTTGTTACAAGCAAGATTATTATTGACATTTTTCACAGACATTATTTGCATATCTGCATGCTATTACGTATGTAGCGCAGAACAGGTCAATTTAGGCATAACACTTAAACATCACATAACAACCAAATTGTTTTACATTGGTTTTACAGTTCAGGTTTCAATGCAGATCAACAATTATACAGAATATATGGAAAAAATGGTCCATGAAAATTGTACAATTTTCTCATGAACTGTAGCAAAACAACGTATACAGAATGTTTGTATGCCATTATAAAAACAACTTTGCAGTAATATATTTAATGACATTTTAGGATTTGGATTTCGACCCATGAATAATAAATATATAATCTCACATTATTTTATCTTAGATGTATAGCACAGATTTGTGATTACTGATAAAGTAGCATAATAGTTTTATGCAAAACTTTGATGATACCTAATCACGACGCCACTATTGACGTCAACTGAAAAGTGAAAACATGCACTATGTATTACATATCACTTCCCTGTTTACATACTGATATAGCGCCCAGTTTTAGAGATCTGTTAAAAGCCAGTTTTGCATTTACAGCCAAGCTGTAAATTTAAACAATTGTCAATAGTATGTGACGTCGTTTAGAAGAAAAAATAATAGAACAGTAAAACAGACACATACGCATTTCCAGTGGAAATGCAGCTTTAAATCCTACTATGGCAGTCATTGTAGGTTGGAAAATCAGTAAAATTGAGATCATAATTCATGTACCCAGATTTTTTGCGTCAGAATTAAAAAAAGTCAATGATTACCGGTAGGCAATGTTTTAGGAAATTCCTGTCCCAAAAATATGTAAGGTATGATGATTCTTAAAACAGCAGTAGCTGTGATTTTCAAATTTGTTTATTGTTTAAATATAACTTTATAAAAATGACAAAATCTTATCGACACAATTGTATAGACAAAGTGGACCTACAAGAGGCTAATATCACATAAAATTCGATGTCGAAACTAGGAGTCAAGTACATTGTACATTTCATTGAAATCAGTCATGTGGTGAGGACTGTAGAAATCATGACGCACATTGCACACTGAAAATAATACATAAATTCACCAGTGAGAGGCTGTCAGCGAGAAGCTTGTCTCTCAAGATGACATTTTGCCCAGGCGCTCCAGTAATTTCTCATCTTGTAGATTTCAATAGATGGCGCATATATGCTATGCTTTCAGTGTACACATTCTGGCAATGGTCATCACAAATTGGCACAGGAAATGTTTTATCAATCGAAGAAAAAAATAGTTACAGCTCAGACAACCAATAAACACAGAAATACTTCAATATTTCATATTATTTTATTCTATTCTATTTTGTTATGTTATTTTCCATTATAATATTTTCTATTGTATTCTGTTCTGTAACCTTATGTTCTATTCAATTCTATTTTATTCAATTCTATTCTATTCTATTCTATTCTATTCTATTCTATTCTATTCTATTCTATTCTATTCTATTCTATTCTATATTATATTCTATTCTGTTTTGCACTTCTAAGTTCTATGTTATATTCTATTTCACTTTGTGCTGTTCTGTTCACAGTTTCTATTCATCATTTTTCAGACAATGAAGATGTAGAACAGAAGGACAGCTCAAACGACAGTGAAGACAGTGAGCAAGGTAACCATGGAAACAAAAGAAACAAAGTGACACAGAATAATAAACATGGTTCTCGAAAAGGAAAGAAGAGAGCGAAAGGAGCTCGAAGCAAGAGTAACAAGAAAAGGCGATACGAAACTCGTCAGTGCGATGCAGTGGCAGATAAGAAACACACAGTCATCACAGACGAGTCAACGGTGCAATCAGAGACAGCGAAAGATAGTGATTCTCTGAGTGTGGAGAGTCCTGTAACAGAAGGAATGAACTATAATGGAACAAATATCACTGCAAGTGATGAACCAATCAGAAGACAAGGGCAAACAAGAAAGACAGATGATATTACTGATGTTGATTCTTGCGATAGCCATGTAAGCAGTACTGGAGCTGTTAATGGTGGCGGTGATATAACTTCCATGCTTGATGGTGCTAATTGTTGTACTGATCAAACCCCTTGCATTCCGTCCCCACCATTTGATTCCAGCTTAGGAGTCAAGTCGGAACATCATGAGACTGACTTCCAGTTGGAGAGTTGGGACAACCCACCTAATCGCGAAATAACACCGGAGCAAACAACGTTGATCGATACTCCTGATAGTCCATTTACCCGAAACCACTCTGTAATGATACACCGGAATATGAGTCATTCACCGGTCAGCCAAACAACGCTGGGTGCACAAGACATTCCTAAAAGTCCTTTTCGTAAAACATCATCGATATCCAGCCCAAGCACGGGGATTCCAGAATCTGTTCTGACGCCGCCGGCAACTGAAACAACCAAGTCTGGGTTTATCCTCCCACCTGTCAGCTCACTGACGGCATCAGTCAGTACCATGATGCAACAACAACAGCAACATCCTAATCTAACCCCACCGACAACACTTTCTCCAATGGAATTGATGAAAGACACGTACCAGCACTCAGAGACAGCGACATCACTTAGCGCTATCAGCAGTGCCCATGCCAGTTTGCTACAAAACGCTAAACAATCTGTCATCAACATCCATCCACACGTACTCACCACTGATTCAGTAACCACAGCATATGCTGGAATGGCACCCTACGCAAACTATAGTAAATATACATACTCTCCATATGGCGGTATGAACCTCGCAACACATCCGGCATACCAAGGTAACCATTACACGCATATGTCAGCATACGGCAATTATGCTCATAGTCAAGAGACTCCCATAGACTTAACATACGGGAGTGGATATGGTTCGGTACAGATCGTACGGCCTGAAGTCTTACAGAACGCTACAAAACAGTCGTATCTCAGTGGGTCCAAATCGCCATACTCATCTTTTGTTGATGCGCGAGAGCAAGTAGGCAAGCTTAAAGCGAGCAGTGATATACCGGGTAGCGGACAACAGAAAGTCTGATATACCGGGTAGCGGACAACAGAACGTCTGATATACTGGGTAGCGGACAACAGAAAGTCTGATATACCAGGTAGCGGGCAACAGAAAGTCTGATATACCGGGTAGCTAGCAACAGAAAGTCTGCTGCTGCTGGTATTGTGAACATTCATTATATAGAGTACTGTGTGTTTTGTTCATTTTATTTTTAAAAGGCAATTTCTTTTGATGATAATGGCATTGATATGTGGTTTGTAGTTACTGCTTAATTGGTTCAGTATTTTGTAAACATATCATCCTATTCAGTCTGAATTTTTGTCTGAATTTACAGTTTGATGGACAAAAAAGTACACTATGATTGGAATTTTGGACTTGCCAGTTTTTGTTTTTAGTTCAAGAAAGTGGTGTTTCTTCTTTTTTCGTTGCCTAGTGATTTTTTTTTCGATAAAATATTACATAGTAGTAAATATATGATATCAGCATGAAGGCTGGTGCAAAGAATACAATTTTGTTTTTTGTTTCAGCGACAACATTGGCATTGAAATAATGCTTCCAAGACACAGTACAATGAGGCAGGTGAGGAGTTGATTTATTTTAACGAGGACTGTTTGGATGCAAATGCATTAAAAAAAATTATAAACCTTTAAAAAAAATACAAGTGAAGAATTGTCAACATTTTCTTAACAAGTATGCAATGTTTGGGGTAGGTAGTTTGGATTACATATGGCTGCCATTGTCAACACAGCAGAGTACATGAAACGAGACGATGGTTTGCAATCATTTCCATTTTTATGCTTCCATTTGTTACAGATACAATAGTATAAAAACTTTATTTTTTTGATTTTTTGAAACTTTATTTCAGCAGTAAAAAGAACCAAGATGGTCATACATTTTAAAGTATGGAGGGGGGGGGGGAGATTATTGAAATTTAAAAAAAGCGATTAATTTTTATTCTGATTATTTTCAGAAGCATTTTAGTATGTGTTATAGCAGTGTAACTTTTTTTTTTATTTCTTACAAATGAGTACCACGAAAAGCTTTCAAAGCAAAGATATTCTCCCAATCAAATTGGGTGTGTGTTTTTAATGCCTTGTGTTGTATTTTGTTTTTTTAAATGTAGCTAGCATGCCAACTGTCTTGAATCCTCAATATAATTGAGACTAAATAATGCCAGCTGTCCTGATATATGTATGTACATCACAAAGGTTTATTATTATTATTATCGAACGTACTTCCATGACCTTGTCAGTTTTACCCACTCCCCATAGTTTATGAGAAACAAAACACAAGATTTTTGAATATAAAAATATATGATGATTAAATATGGCAATGCACGTACCAAAAGAATACAATTTTGTTGGTTTTCCAATTTACCATTTCAAATCTTAAAATATTACAAAAAAAATAATCAACAATGGTTGAGTCTCTCTCTTTGTGAAAATTACTCTTTGAAAGACTACACTTATTATACTTTACTATCTGGAAACTCCTCTAATACTGTTGTAAAACAACTTGGCCAAAGGACATGCATGATTGTATCAGTTACAGTTGCTCTTTTAGCCAGATAGTTAGTTGTGGAATACTGGAAAATTTAAATTCACACGTTATAAAATTTTCTTTTATTAATGCATCATATATCAAAAAATGTGGTATAGTGCCAATCTAGTGTTCAAATATAGAAATGTTTTTAAATGTTTAAAGTCCAATAAGTGGTAATAATTAACTGGCAATGAATAATTTGGGCTTAAAATTAAGTCAAAATCGTCATCTCTGTTAAAAATGTAAATCTGTTTGTTCTGCTTGATTTCAAGTCACTCCAGTCAATCACTTCATACAATCACGTCATATGAAAACATTTCTACAAGATTACTTTGTTCAATGTTTTTTGGCATTCCTTTTCAGCAAAGCAAAAAATTAATATTAATAATCTTGTCAAACATATCAGCAGCAGAGTCACTCTATGAATATTTATTAATCCAATATGGTTGCCAACAGGTCCACCAATCACATAGCCTCTTGGTTACTTATGATCTACACCATCTATGAAACATCTCTCCTGATTGGCCTGATATAATTTGAGTTTTAACTCTGCTATTACAAAACCAAATTTCTTAATGTTGTCAAGGTCATGTTTCCACGCTTCACTAAAGAAATTTAGTTTTCAGATATTTTATTATTAACAGTTGTTCATAAATAGTGTATTCTGTCTGGATTTAATTTCAGGGAAATTCAAGTACCAGTACACTTAATTTTGACACCTCAGACCAAACACACAACGTAACTAAATATGTTAATGATAGTATGCATTAAAAAATATATTTGACACTGACATAGAGCCATCTTTCTCTTGCCAATATTAATCATTGCAAAGCAAAGTTGTTGTTTTGAAGAAGAGAATAAATACAAAATGGGACCATAATATTTTGTTAAACATTTAGAATTTTTAGAATTCTTGCTTTAATAAATTTCTAACAATGTACTCTTGCTAAGTCGGTGAAAGGGAATCACTTGTATATTTGGAGCATCTTGAATGTAACTCCATACCTGATTAGGGTATTACGATTTGTACGTGGGTCAGTGTGCTTGTTCTTTCCCCAGCTCATAGCTTGAAGTGTCCTGGTGCGAAAAGGAATAAACATCGATATATACTCATAAAATGAATTGATATAATACGTTTCCCATCTAACCGTTATTCAGGAGGTACATTCCAAACTTGGGAACAAAATGAGCAATATTGAAAACAGGTTTTCGCTGAGCCAGCTTTCTCCATGACACTGACCTCAGATGCCACTAAACAATTCCACAAACTGGTTCAAAACAAATCGGACAATATGCAAATTGACCCTTACATTAACATTCAAATTAATATTCTGTAGAAATTGAGATGATGAATAAATAAACCTCTTCCGTAATTGCCATAAGTCAAAAAAAAAGAGTGCCAAGTTTTCAATTTTTCTCATCATTATATGCATTTTAATACAGTATTTTCGTCTCAGTAAAAATCATGACCATATCCACCGTATAATTTCTGGTCGAGTATTAAATTAGTCAATTCAGTTTTTCTTTTCTTTTTTATAAAAAGGAGGAAAGAATTAAAAAAAATCAGCATCCAGATTTATGCAGACCCTTGTTTTATCTAGACAATATGATGTACTGCAAATATTTTGAAAAGCAGTTGAAATGTTAATATATAATTAATCCTACGGTGTTGTATAAGTTGTGTAGTGTGAATGTAATTTGTGAATTATTGCGCTTCTTGCTTTCTCACCCCACCAGAAGTATGCAATCAAACACAGTGTGTTTCATTATAATTACTCAGTTTCATAGATGTATGACGGTACATACATTCACAACTAACTTCCAGTATGCAGTCAGCTGTTTTTTATATATAATCCCAAATTTTGTGGACTTTAATGTACATATACCATGTTACATACATTGATGTCGATTTGCATAAATCTGGATACTTAATCACAAAGTAGTGGTAGTTGTAGTCAAAAAAAAAAAAAAAAAAACTATAGTTGTTTTACACATAAAATAAATAATCTAAAAAAAAAAAATTTGGTACACTGAATTACATGTGAAACATAGGATATGTATAATTTGTTGCAATTTACATAAAACATCTATTTCCGTCAGCATGCAAGGTGGGATAATGGAATATGAAAATGACAAAATGTAATTCTGTACAAAAAGATTTCTTGAAATGTTCAATTATCTATATGCAATTGACACACATTGTACTGTTTCAATGAGTTTGATATAAATTGTGAACTGTCTTAGTAGTAGAATTATTAAATAAGTAGTTATTTGTAATATGCTAGCTCAAAACTTCGTTAAAAAAGGAATCCTGATTTTCTCATACTGTATTTCTCGCAAAGTGTCAGTGCTGGGTATCGTGCATTACGATTATCCCCGCCACTGTCTCTACTGTATTCCTGACAAATCATTAGTATTGGTAATCGTGTTTTACGATTACCCCGCCACTGTCTGTAGAAAATGTTGATTGGTTATATTTTAAATTGAACAGTTGTGCGGGTCACAGTCTATTCATCAAATTTCAATTACCTTGCAACACTGTTGGCCTGTGAGGGCGCTTACCATGACTGAGCCAGACAGAAACAAATTTGTTAAAATCCATATTATTTTTACAGTTTATATAGCCTTTAAAAGGTTTACTTAAAAGTATGAGAAATTCAGGATAAATTGTATATTTAAAAAGTAGAGTAAATATGGCAGTGCTTACTGTGTTGTCATAGGTGCATCAATACATTCACTTGTGAACAGCTTGTATAAAAATCCTAAATAATGATATTGAATTTGTTTACCTTGCTGCTATAATAGTGATACATGTGCTAGTCTTATTACTCTTATTTTTGTTTGTTTGTATAAGTGGTCTAACCCTTCAGTAAGTTGTAATGAAATTTATCAGCAATTGGCATTAAAAAAATTGTTTTTTTTTTCAAAGAAATATTATGTCTGTGTTTTTTGTTTTGTGTGTCCCATTGGCTTCATAAAAAATCATTGGCAATTTAGTGAAAAGAATGATGTTCACTACGTAAAAGTGCTTCTGATGACAACTGAGTTTTTGTGATATAACAAAAGTTTTTATGAGTTGAATAAAATGCACATGTTTCCCTGGACTACATTTGGTCTCAATTTGAGCCAACCTTTACAGATTTACCTGTTTAACCAGACCGTACTTGATTCTATCGAGTCTTACATTTGCCAATATACCAAGTTTGGGTGACACATCCTTTCAAATATAGAAGAATTTACAAGAAACCAGTTTTAGTTTAGTAGTTTATGTTCAAGCCCCCCCCCCCCCCCCCCACACACACACACACACTTTTATAATTTCTCTGGTATTTGCAGGCTTCGAAAAACGAATATGCCAGTTTTGCTTAATCACATATGTTGGTGGCGCTATTGTGAGATGCTCCCGGGATCTGGTGCAAATACAAAGGTGTCAACTTGATAATAAAGTACATTTTGAGCTGGATCCTCTTTAAACAAGAAGAAAATATAATCTTCTGCATTTTTTAAGCAAATACATTTCATTACATGAATTCCACACCTGTTTTTTTTTCAAAAAATCTCATTGATCAGTTTTCCCAAAAAATCCAACTTGCAGAAACCCACCGAGGTATGAATGTTGTATATTTTTTTACCAGGCACATCTCATCCCACCTCTCTACTCTACTGCAAGACAACCAGAAACATACAATGACAAGAGAACTGGTGATGGTTGTAGAACCATAACTGCCTCAGCTCAAAGATTGTTATGTAATACAGGGGAAAGTGAAGGGAAGTATTGTAATGTTACCTCTGTGTAATTTACAATATATCTGCATTAACCTTCACTGTGAAGGAAAGTATGGGAGTTGACTTAAATGACTGGTAAAAGCAAGGCTGGTCAAATTCTGCGAAATAGTAGTTAGAATTTCCAGATACGCAATCGACACATTGTGAGATATCAAAATATGGATGATAAACAGCAAGTGATATTCCAGAGATGTAGTTGGATTTGAAGCAAAGGAGTGACCTATTAATCCATGAAACATACTCACACATATTCGTACATATCATCCTGTCTTATTGTGTGTGGGCAAAGCTGTCATGCACACAATCGGAAAAATATGTTATTACTGTAAATAATTATGAACAATAAAACTGAAAATAAAAACTATGAACAATTAATAAGGAAAATATGTGATTTGCTATACAGTTTCCAGAAACTTATTACAAGTCCCAGAAGTGCATACGAGTCGTCTAAACGTACAGTTTGGTGACAGAACCCAAATGAGAAGTCTGGAGTCACGGCAAATACTTCTAGCGAGTCACCCCTCTAAAACGTCATTACTGTGCCAATGACATTGAACTTTGCTCTTCCATAAAGCAGCAGTTTCCATCTTCAAATAATCAAAATAAACTTGATACCCTGGCGAAGCATGTCTATTGTTTCACAACGACTGTTCCAGGGTTTTTTTGTCTTCCCAATTTCTCAAGATAAACGTCCCAGGGTTGTTTTGTGTACTAGAAGGACATGTTTATTGGCAGCATTTCTTGTATTAATTTCCATTGCACAAAAAAAGAAGAAGCAAATACTGTTACTGAAGCACAGAATTTGCATGATTTTTTCTCCCCAGCCATTCACGCAAACTGCAAACGAAGTCATTTTTCTCATCCATAGTTGTTGACACTTTGCAACCGCCTTGATGGATGTATTTTGACGTATTTTGACCCCGGATTCTGACCTTGCGTTCCGGCTACATGTACTGCCCTTTCATACCAGTTCAATTTCCTTTCATCATTTCATCCAAATGTCATGATATTTAATATTTAAAACCCACCTTTATTTCACAGTCACTTTAGTTTTCACTTTTCTAAAATTATTATACTGATCGAAAGGTTTTCCACTCCCATCATGCAATCCCCCATAGTACTTCCGGAAACACAGAGGCGATCGCCAGCATATCTACAAATAACCTTGCTCTCAGGAGCTGAGGAATAAACTGCTCAGTATCATTTTTCAGTTTCTCATTCCAAACTATAGAGGGCAGCATAATCATTTCGAATGGAGTCTCCATGAAAAAGGCAACTATCAGTATTCCACCATGGAGAAGTTAAACAAGTAATAATACGCTCATTTACTCTCAGAAGTGGGTATTCATATTGGTTGAAAAAGAGGTCAGCTTACCGTCCAATGGGCCATGCTGCATTCGCAGCACTTGTAATTCTAGACCAATTGTTGGCATGTTAATTGTTTTCTCCACATGGATTGCAAGGTAGGCCATTAGACCCAGAAAATATTTACCGCAGATTTGATTCGCAAGTCAAATTTAGGCCATGTATAAAGAAAGCTATGCTATGTAGTGTACATAAGCAAACATGATACTGACACAAATGTATAATAAGTGTATAGTTTTATTATTATCCTGTAATGGAAGCCATACACACACTGGAATTGGTTATTTTTTTTTCATCCCAAAATATGTATACATTAATAAGTCATTGGAAATACTTGAACTTCAAATATAGTCCAGAATTGAATAGTTTCCACTAAAAACACTTAACAGAGACCTCCAGTTGTTTTAAATAACATTTTAAAGTAAATTAATGACTTTTGTGCGTAAGATTCCAAAAATGTAACAAGTTAGCAGTTTTATATATATATATATACAAGTTAGTCTTTGTTGACATGCATGCATTTGAGGTATCATATAATTAATGTATCAAACAGATTAAAAGAACATCCCACCACTGCCATCAAGTGACATGGCAAAGGTTTAGCATCCTATCACTGCCACCAGTGACATGGCAAAGCTTTAGCAACCCATATTGCCACCAGAGTGACATGGCAAAGCTTTAGCAACCCATCACTGCCACCATAGTGACAAGGCAAAGCTTCAGCATCCCATAACTGCCACCATAGTGACATAGCAAGGCTTCAGCATCCCATCACTGCCACCAGAGTGACAAGGCAAAGCTTCAGCATCCCATCACTGCCACCAGAGTGACATGGCAAAGCTTCAGCATCCCATCACTGCCACCAGAGTGACATGGCAAAGCTTCAG
Source organism: Saccoglossus kowalevskii (assembly GCF_978046115.1). NCBI lineage: Eukaryota > Metazoa > Hemichordata > Enteropneusta > Harrimaniidae > Saccoglossus > Saccoglossus kowalevskii. The sequence continues at coordinate 18,302,680 of NC_140642.1, forward strand.
CATCCCATCACTGCCATCAAGTGACATGGCAAAGCTTTAGCATCCCATCACTGCCACCAGAGTGACATGGCAAAGCTTTAGCAACCCATCACTGCCACCATAGTGACATAGCAAAGCTTCAGCATCCCATCACTGCCACCAGAGTGACATGGCAAAGCTTCAGCAACCCATCACTGCCACCAGAGTGACATGGCAAAGCTTTAGCAACCCATCACTGCCACCAGAGTGACATGGCAAAGATTCAGCAACTAATCACTGCCACCAGAGTGACATGGCAAAGCTTCAGCTACCCATTACTGCCACCAGAGTGACATGGCAAAGCTTTAGCAACCCATCACTGCCACCAGAGTGACATGGCAAAGCTTCAGCCATCCATCACTGCCACCAGAGTGACATGGCAAAGCTTTAGCAACCCATCACTGCCACCAGAGTGACATAGCAAAGCTTCAGCATCCCATCACTGCCACCAGAGTGACATGGCAAAGCTTTAGCAACTCATCACTGCCACCAGAGTGACATGGCAAAGCTTCAGCATCCCATCACTGCCACCAGAGTGACATGGCAAAGCTTCAGCATCCCATCACTGCCACCAGAGTGACATGGCAAAGCTTCAGCTACCCATCACTGCCACCAGAGTGACATGGCAAAGCTTCAGCAACCCATCACTGCCACCACAGTGACATGGCAAAGCTTCAGCCATCCATCACTGCCACCAGAGTGACATAGCAAAGCTTCAGCATCCCATCACTGCCACCAAAGTGACATGGCAAAGCTTTAGCAACCCATCACTGCCACCAGAGTGACATGGCAAAGATTCAGCATCCCATCACTGCCACCAGAGTGACATGGCAAAGATTCAGCAACCCATCACTGCAACCAGAGTGACATGGCAAAGCTTTAGCATCCCATCACTGCCACCAGAGTGACATGGCAAAGCTTTAGCAACCCATCACTGCCACCATAGTGACATAGCAAAGCTTCAGCATCCCATACTGCCACCAGAGTGACATGGCAAAGCTTTAGCAACTCATCACTGCCACCAGAGTGACATGGCAAAGCTTCAGCAACCCATCACTGCCACCAGAGTGACATGGCAAAGCTTTAGCAACCCATCACTGCCACCAGAGTGACATGGCAAAGCTTCAGCATCCCATCACTGCCACCATAGTGACATGGCAAAGCTTCAGCAACCCATACTGCCACCAGAGTGACATGGCAAAGCTTCAGCCATCCATCACTGCCACCAGAGTGACATGGCAAAGCTTTAGCAACCCATCACTGCCACCAGAGTGACATAGCAAAGCTTCAGCATCCCATCACTGCCACCAGAGTGACATGGCAAAGCTTCAGCATCCCATCACTGCCACCAGAGTGACATGGCAAAGATTCAGCATCCCATCACTGCCACCAGAGTGACATGGCAAAGATTCAGCAACCCATCACTGCAACCAGAGTGACATGGCAAAGCTTTAGCATCCCATCACTGCCACCAGAGTGACATGGCAAAACTTTAGCAACCCATCACTGCCACCATAGTGACATAGCAAAGCTTCAGCATCCCATACTGCCACCAGAGTGACATAGCAAAGCTTCAGCATCCCATCACTGCCACCAGAGTGACATGGCAAAGCTTCAGCAACCCATCACTGCCACCCGAGTGACATGGCAAAGCTTTAGCAACCCATCACTGCCACCAGAGTGACATGGCAAAGATTCGGCATCCCACCAGTGACATGGCAAAGCTTTAGCAACCCATCACTGCCACCAGAGTGACATGGCAAAGCTTCAGCATCCCATCACTGCCACCAGAGTGACATGGCAAAGCTTCAGCATCCCATCACTGCCATCAAGTGACATGGCAAAGCTTTAGCATCCCATCACTGCCACCAGAGTGACATGGCAAAGCTTTAGCAACCCATCACTGCCACCATAGTGACATAGCAAAGCTTCAGCATCCCATCACTGCCACCAGAGTGACATGGCAAAGCTTCAGCAACCCATCACTGCCACTAGAGTGACATGGCAAAGCTTTAGCAACCCATCACTGCCACCAGAGTGACATGGCAAAGATTCAGCAACTAATCACTGCCACCAGAGTGACATGGCAAAGCTTCAGCTACCCATTACTGCCACCAGAGTGACATGGCAAAGCTTTAGCAACCCATCACTGCCACCAGGGTGACATGGCAAAGCTTCAGCCATCCATCACTGCCACCAGAGTGACATGGCAAAGCTTTAGCAACCCATCACTGCCACCAGAGTGACATAGCAAAGCTTCAGCATCCCATCACTGCCACCAGAGTGACATGGCAAAGCTTTAGCAACTCATCACTGCCACCAGAGTGACATGGCAAAGCTTCAGCATCCCATCACTGCCACCAGAGTGACATGGCAAAGCTTCAGCATCCCATCACTGCCACCAGAGTGACATGGCAAAGCTTTAGCAACCCATCACTGCCACCATAGTGACATAGCAAAGCTTCAGCATCCCATCACTGCCACCAGAGTGACATGGCAAAGCTTCAGCAACCCATCACTGCCACTAGAGTGACATAGCAAAGCTTCAGCATCCCATCACTGCCACCAGAGTGACATGGCAAAGCTTCAGCATCCCATCACTGCCACCAGAGTGACATGGCAAAGATTCAGCATCCCATCACTGCCACCAGAGTGACATGGCAAAGATTCAGCAACCCATCACTGCAACCAGAGTGACATGGCAAAGCTTTAGCATCCCATCACTGCCACCAGAGTGACATGGCAAAGCTTTAGCAACCCATCACTGCCACCATAGTGACATAGCAAAGCTTCAGCATCCCATACTGCCACCAGAGTGACATAGCAAAGCTTCAGCATCCCATCACTGCCACCAGAGTGACATGGCAAAGCTTCAGCAACCCATCACTGCCACCAGAGTGACATGGCATAGCTTTAGCAACCCATCACTGCCACCAGAGTGACATGGCAAAGCTTCAGCCATCCATCACTGCCACCAGAGTGACATGGCAAAGCTTTAGCAACCCATCACTGCCACCAGAGTGACATAGCAAAGCTTCAGCATCCCATCACTGCCACCAGAGTGACATGGCAAAGCTTTAGCAACTCATCACTGCCACCAGAGTGACATGGCAAAGCTTCAGCATCCCATCACTGCCACCAGAGTGACATGGCAAAGCTTCAGCATCCCATCACTGCCACCAGAGTGACATGGCAAAGCTTTAGCAACCCATCACTGCCACCATAGTGACATAGCAAAGCTTCAGCATCCCATCACTGCCACCAGAGTGACATGGCAAAGCTTCAGCAACCCATCACTGCCACTAGAGTGACATAGCAAAGCTTCAGCATCCCATCACTGCCACCAGAGTGACATGGCAAAGCTTCAGCATCCCATCACTGCCACCAGAGTGACATGGCAAAGATTCAGCATCCCATCACTGCCACCAGAGTGACATGGCAAAGATTCAGCAACCCATCACTGCAACCAGAGTGACATGGCAAAGCTTTAGCATCCCATCACTGCCACCAGAGTGACATGGCAAAGCTTTAGCAACCCATCACTGCCACCATAGTGACATAGCAAAGCTTCAGCATCCCATACTGCCACCAGAGTGACATAGCAAAGCTTCAGCATCCCATCACTGCCACCAGAGTGACATGGCAAAGCTTCAGCAACCCATCACTGCCACCAGAGTGACATGGCATAGCTTTAGCAACCCATCACTGCCACCAGAGTGACATGGCAAAGATTCGGCATCCCACCAGTGACATGGCAAAGCTTTAGCAACCCATCACTGCCACCAGAGTGACATAGCAAAGCTTTAGCAACCCATCACTGCCACCATAGTGACATAGCAAAGCTTCAGCATCCCATCACTGCCACCAGAGTGACATGGCAAAGCTTCAGCAACCCATCACTGCCACCAGAGTGACATGGCAAAGCTTTAGCATTCCATCACTGCCACCAGAGTGACATGGCAAAGATTCAGCATCCCAGCACTGCCACCAGAGTGACATGGCAAAGCTTTAGCAACCAATCACTGCCACCAGAGTGACATGGCAAAGCTTCAGCTACCCATCACTGCCACCAGAGTGACATGGCAAAGCTTTAGCAACCCATCACTGCCACCAGAGTGACATGGCAAAGCTTCAGCCATCCATCACTGCCACCAGAGTGACATGGCAAAGCTTCAGCAACCCATCACTGCCACCAGAGTTACATGGCAAAGCTTTAGCAACCCATCACTGCCACCAGAGTGACATGGCAAAGATTCAGCATCCCAGCACTGCCACCAGAGTGGCATGGCAAAGCTTTAGCAACCAATCACTGCCACCAGAGTGACATGGCAAAGCTTCAGCTACCCATCACTGCCACCAGAGTGACATGGCAAAGCTTTAGCAACCCATCACTGCCACCAGAGTGACATGGCAAAGCTTCAGCCATCCATCACTGCCACCAGAGTGACATGGCAAAGCTTTAGCAACCCATCACTGCCACCAGAGTGACATAGCAAAGCTTTAGCAACCCATCACTGCCACCAGAGTGACATGGCAAAGCTTCAGCATCCCATCACTGCCACCAGAGTGACATGGCAAAGCTTCAGCAACCCATACTGCCACCAGAGTGACATGGCAAAGCTTCAGCCATCCATCACTGCCACCAGAGTGACATGGCAAAGCTTTAGCAACCCATCACTGCCACCAGAGTGACATAGCAAAGCTTCAGCATCCCATCACTGCCACCAGAGTGACATGGCAAAGCTTTAGCAACTCATCACTGCCACCAGAGTGACATGGCAAAGCTTCAGCATCCCATCACTGCCACCAGAGTGACATGGCAAAGCTTCAGCATCCCATCACTGCCACCAGAGTGACATGGCAAAGCTTCAGCATCCCATCACTGCCACCATAGTGACATGGCAAAGCTTCAGCAACCCATACTGCCACCAGAGTGACATGGCAAAGCTTCAGCCATCCATCACTGCCACCAGAGTGACATGGCAAAGCTTTAGCAACCCATCACTGCCACCAGAGTGACATAGCAAAGCTTCAGCATCCCATCACTGCCACCAGAGTGACATGGCAAAGCTTCAGCATCCCATCACTGCCACCAGAGTGACATGGCAAAGATTCAGCATCCCATCACTGCCACCAGAGTGACATGGCAAAGATTCAGCAACCCATCACTGCAACCAGAGTGACATGGCAAAGCTTTAGCATCCCATCACTGCCACCAGAGTGACATGGCAAAACTTTAGCAACCCATCACTGCCACCATAGTGACATAGCAAAGCTTCAGCATCCCATACTGCCACCAGAGTGACATAGCAAAGCTTCAGCATCCCATCACTGCCACCAGAGTGACATGGCAAAGCTTCAGCAACCCATCACTGCCACCAGAGTGACATGGCAAAGCTTTAGCAACCCATCACTGCCACCAGAGTGACATGGCAAAGATTCGGCATCCCACCAGTGACATGGCAAAGCTTTAGCAACCCATCACTGCCACCAGAGTGACATGGCAAAGCTTCAGCATCCCATCACTGCCACCAGAGTGACATGGCAAAGCTTCAGCATCCCATCACTGCCATCAAGTGACATGGCAAAGCTTTAGCATCCCATCACTGCCACCAGAGTGACATGGCAAAGCTTTAGCAACCCATCACTGCCACCATAGTGACATAGCAAAGCTTCAGCATCCCATCACTGCCACCAGAGTGACATGGCAAAGCTTCAGCAACCCATCACTGCCACTAGAGTGACATGGCAAAGCTTTAGCATCCCACCAGTGACATGGCAAAGCTTTAGCAACCCATCACTGCCACCAGAGTGACATAGCAAAGCTTCAGCATCCCATCACTGCCACCAGAGTGACATGGCAAAGCTTCAGCATCCCATCACTGCCACCAGAGTGACATGGCAAAGATTCAGCATCCCATCACTGCCACCAGAGTGACATGGCAAAGATTCAGCAACCCATCACTGCAACCAGAGTGACATGGCAAAGCTTTAGCATCCCATCACTGCCACCAGAGTGACATGGCAAAGCTTTAGCAACCCATCACTGCCACCATAGTGACATAGCAAAGCTTCAGCATCCCATACTGCCACCAGAGTGACATAGCAAAGCTTCAGCATCCCATCACTGCCACCAGAGTGACATGGCAAAGCTTCAGCAACCCATCACTGCCACCAGAGTGACATGGCATAGCTTTAGCAACCCATCACTGCCACCAGAGTGACATGGCAAAGCTTCAGCCATCCATCACTGCCACCAGAGTGACATGGCAAAGCTTTAGCAACCCATCACTGCCACCAGAGTGACATAGCAAAGCTTCAGCATCCCATCACTGCCACCAGAGTGACATGGCAAAGCTTTAGCAACTCATCACTGCCACCAGAGTGACATGGCAAAGCTTCAGCATCCCATCACTGCCACCAGAGTGACATGGCAAAGCTTCAGCATCCCATCACTGCCACCAGAGTGACATGGCAAAGCTTTAGCAACCCATCACTGCCACCATAGTGACATAGCAAAGCTTCAGCATCCCATCACTGCCACCAGAGTGACATGGCAAAGCTTCAGCAACCCATCACTGCCACTAGAGTGACATAGCAAAGCTTCAGCATCCCATCACTGCCACCAGAGTGACATGGCAAAGCTTCAGCATCCCATCACTGCCACCAGAGTGACATGGCAAAGATTCAGCATCCCATCACTGCCACCAGAGTGACATGGCAAAGATTCAGCAACCCATCACTGCAACCAGAGTGACATGGCAAAGCTTTAGCATCCCATCACTGCCACCAGAGTGACATGGCAAAGCTTTAGCAACCCATCACTGCCACCATAGTGACATAGCAAAGCTTCAGCATCCCATACTGCCACCAGAGTGACATAGCAAAGCTTCAGCATCCCATCACTGCCACCAGAGTGACATGGCAAAGCTTCAGCAACCCATCACTGCCACCAGAGTGACATGGCATAGCTTTAGCAACCCATCACTGCCACCAGAGTGACATGGCAAAGATTCGGCATCCCACCAGTGACATGGCAAAGCTTTAGCAACCCATCACTGCCACCAGAGTGACATAGCAAAGCTTTAGCAACCCATCACTGCCACCATAGTGACATAGCAAAGCTTCAGCATCCCATCACTGCCACCAGAGTGACATGGCAAAGCTTCAGCAACCCATCACTGCCACCAGAGTGACATGGCAAAGCTTTAGCATTCCATCACTGCCACCAGAGTGACATGGCAAAGATTCAGCATCCCAGCACTGCCACCAGAGTGACATGGCAAAGCTTTAGCAACCAATCACTGCCACCAGAGTGACATGGCAAAGCTTCAGCTACCCATCACTGCCACCAGAGTGACATGGCAAAGCTTTAGCAACCCATCACTGCCACCAGAGTGACATGGCAAAGCTTCAGCCATCCATCACTGCCACCAGAGTGACATGGCAAAGCTTCAGCAACCCATCACTGCCACCAGAGTTACATGGCAAAGCTTTAGCAACCCATCACTGCCACCAGAGTGACATGGCAAAGATTCAGCATCCCAGCACTGCCACCAGAGTGGCATGGCAAAGCTTTAGCAACCAATCACTGCCACCAGAGTGACATGGCAAAGCTTCAGCTACCCATCACTGCCACCAGAGTGACATGGCAAAGCTTTAGCAACCCATCACTGCCACCAGAGTGACATGGCAAAGCTTCAGCATCCCATCACTGCCACCAGAGTGACATGGCAAAGCTTTAGCAACCCATCACTGCCACCAGAGTGACATAGCAAAGCTTTAGCAACCCATCACTGCCACCAGAGTGACATGGCAAAGCTTCAGCATCCCATCACTGCCACCAGAGTGACATGGCAAAGCTTCAGCAACCCATACTGCCACCAGAGTGACATGGCAAAGCTTCAGCCATCCATCACTGCCACCAGAGTGACATGGCAAAGCTTTAGCAACCCATCACTGCCACCAGAGTGACATATCAAAGCTTCAGCATCCCATCACTGCCACCAGAGTGACATGGCAAAGCTTTAGCAACTCATCACTGCCACCAGAGTGACATGGCAAAGCTTCAGCATCCCATCACTGCCACCAGAGTGACATGGCAAAGCTTCAGCATCCCATCACTGCCACCAGAGTGACATGGCAAAGCTTCAGCATCCCATCACTGCCACCATAGTGACATGGCAAAGCTTCAGCAACCCATACTGCCACCAGAGTGACATGGCAAAGCTTCAGCCATCCATCACTGCCACCAGAGTGACATGGCAAAGCTTTAGCAACCCATCACTGCCACCAGAGTGACATAGCAAAGCTTCAGCATCCCATCACTGCCACCAGAGTGACATGGCAAAGCTTCAGCATCCCATCACTGCCACCAGAGTGACATGGCAAAGATTCAGCATCCCATCACTGCCACCAGAGTGACATGGCAAAGATTCAGCAACCCATCACTGCAACCAGAGTGACATGGCAAAGCTTTAGCATCCCATCACTGCCACCAGAGTGACATGGCAAAACTTTAGCAACCCATCACTGCCACCATAGTGACATAGCAAAGCTTCAGCATCCCATACTGCCACCAGAGTGACATAGCAAAGCTTCAGCATCCCATCACTGCCACCAGAGTGACATGGCAAAGCTTCAGCAACCCATCACTGCCACCAGAGTGACATGGCAAAGCTTTAGCAACCCATCACTGCCACCAGAGTGACATGGCAAAGATTCGGCATCCCACCAGTGACATGGCAAAGCTTTAGCAACCCATCACTGCCACCAGAGTGACATGGCAAAGCTTCAGCATCCCATCACTGCCACCAGAGTGACATGGCAAAGCTTCAGCATCCCATCACTGCCATCAAGTGACATGGCAAAGCTTTAGCATCCCATCACTGCCACCAGAGTGACATGGCAAAGCTTTAGCAACCCATCACTGCCACCATAGTGACATAGCAAAGCTTCAGCATCCCATCACTGCCACCAGAGTGACATGGCAAAGCTTCAGCAACCCATCACTGCCACTAGAGTGACATGGCAAAGCTTTAGCATCCCACCAGTGACATGGCAAAGCTTTAGCAACCCATCACTGCCACCAGAGTGACATAGCAAAGCTTCAGCATCCCATCACTGCCACCAGAGTGACATGGCAAAGCTTCAGCATCCCATCACTGCCACCAGAGTGACATGGCAAAGATTCAGCATCCCATCACTGCCACCAGAGTGACATGGCAAAGATTCAGCAACCCATCACTGCAACCAGAGTGACATGGCAAAGCTTTAGCATCCCATCACTGCCACCAGAGTGACATGGCAAAGCTTTAGCAACCCATCACTGCCACCATAGTGACATAGCAAAGCTTCAGCATCCCATACTGCCACCAGAGTGACATGGCAAAGCTTCAGCAACCCATCACTGCCACCAGAGTGACATGGCAAAGCTTTAGCAACCCATCACTGCCACCAGAGTGACATGGCAAAGATTCAGCATTCAAAAGGGCTAAATTACAAGCATCAAAAACTTGCAAAATTCTCACTGCTGCCACCAATGTCAGATCACTGAAGACTAGGAATTCATATTACCGGTAGTAAAGTAACTAAGAAATATGAACTTATTTGTTTGTTTTCCTATATAACATTTGAAACGTAACTAATACAGCACAGTTTTAAATTATCAATAATAGCAAAGAAAAACTTTGTACACATTGCATTTACAAACTGGCGAAGAATGAAATAACACATTTGTTGAATTAAATACTGGTTTTTTTTACATGGTTACTTTACAATCACATTTACACCATGATATTACAATGCTATAAAGATTTGTATCATTACGTACAATGTTTAATACTTTGATAAAGAAGATAATTATGCAAGTTGAATGAAATACCCGACCAAACTAGTGCCATTATAGATGATATGACTATTAATACTATTGTGATGTGTAACATGGCATAGTAATTCGACACCATAGATATGTTAGGTTTAATAATAACTAACAAAATTTTCACACGCTTTAAAAACATTTAATTTACACAGCTGCCAAACAAAAATACACACCCAAAAGTTTGTTTGCGGTGGATAATTTTTGTTAGGGGGGAATAAACGTTGCTAGTTCATGCACGTAGACGACTGCACCCTGTATAGGTAGATCTCATTATATCAAATATTCACTAATTTATTAATTAATGAAACCTAACAACAGGACAGTGGATATTATTTTATACGCAAACAAATGATGGCAGCATAATTGGAAATAATAAACAGAACAGTGTTCCCTTGCCCTCATATATAAAGTGTATATAATAAATGCTATAGGATACTCAAGCCTATATAATAGCTAATGCACTTTTTGACCATTCATTGTTCAAACAAGTGAGATGTGTAAAGCAGATATGATTTTAATTAATCGGAATGCAATCGCCTACACAGGAGCTAACAAAATGTCAGTGTTGCTTCTCCCTTTAAAGAAATGAACCGTGATAAATACATGTTCAAAAGCAAAGGATATGGTCTGTATTTTAAACATATATACATGTATATTTTTTTTAAAGAAATAACACTTGAAAAAAAAATGTATTATTTACATAAATATGTTGAGAAAAATCTGTGTATATGGAAACATTAAGACACTAAGAAAATGGTTAATGAGAGTGTTAATTATAAAGAACTTAACAAGTTTTCATGGTTGTTGTTGTTATGACAACTCTAATAACTCAAGTTACCACAGCCCAAACTAATTTCAAAATGTGGTTATAAAAAAAGCAGTAATGAATACCACTTACAAATTTTCGTATGATGATCAGTAACAGTTTAGTTGGTAACTTCAACAATAAAAAACTAATACATGTAATGCTGTTGAGAGCTATATATAAATGGTGGGGGTAAAGATAAGTTTATTAATTCAACTTGTTTGTATTTGTTGTGCTTTTTAAAATTTACATAACGTTACTTTATTCTATGCAATGTTTAAGAAAGATAGATTACTGTAAAATCTGTATTAGAAGCTGTGACTTCTATTAAAATGGTACAATGCAACAGATAGGATGCGACTTCTATTAGAGCATCTACACATATGAGAAATGGTGAAATTTGGGTTCGCAATTGTTAAAAAAAGAATAGGTGCGGCTTCTAACACAGATTTCACGGTACAACACATTGCCGAATGTTACCAATGGCGTGGTTCTCTATGTGGCAACCTGACCTCTTTAGCATATTACAAATAACTACCATAGGTCATACAAGTAAGTCAGCTATCATCATCCACCTGTCCCAACACATTCCATTAACATACTGATGATGACTTGCTTTTATTTTAAGTAATTTGCTGAGACTGTGTTCTCCCCAGAGCAATATAAAGTAGGGACCCCTATTACCATAACAATGTATATTATATTATATAGATGATATTCAATTATGGTATAGACATATTCAATTGTTATGTTAATTAGTCATAACACTATATGCTAATTTCCTTGGGAGAACAGCAAGAAATCATGTACAATTTAGCATGGAATTTTTTCGATGACGAAACTATTACTTAAATAAGCATTTCAAATAATATAAACCAAATGAAAAATAAGACACCTTTTCAGGCATATGTATAGATAGAAGGTTATTATTTTTAATTTTGTATAAATGTTTATACCAGTAAACGTTATGACTAAAATTATTTTTCATCTTTTAATTTGAAAAAAAAAAAGCTTTGAAAAAAACTTGCGCCAACGCATCCAAAGCTTGTGACTATATTAATTAAAACAAATTTGCACATATAGTATTGTAATAAGTGTAATAAAAAAAAAAATAGTCATGTATAGATATTTGTGCTACTGTTTTAAATACAGTTTTCTATACAAAATAGTGAAATCATCGCATGATGTAAGTTTCTTAATAAGGTACATGTGAACGTTGTAAATGTCTGTAGCTAAGTGTTGTCGTTCATGTACCTGGCGCTCCATTCAGGAGGGTGTGGCACTTCGTTAGTAACAGGCAACGGATGATGTTGAGGAGTCCACTTTGGATGTTTCTCACTGTAACAGACATGGAATGACAACGTCAATATGATAAGCCAACAGTCACATTGTACACGTATTACTACAGATAAGGTACTAGACAGTAAATCCACATTTAGGACACCTTAGTTAATCATTGTTTAAGTGAAAAACAAATTCCACACTTCTATCACCAACAGGGTTAGTGGGTCATGAACCCAACAGTCCGTAGGTCGTAGAAATGTAGGGACATGTGTTTGCAATTCCATACACGAAATACATCATCATCTCATTTGCATACAAATTCTGTCACTAATTGCTAATAAAGAATTAAAAATAATTCTTTAAACAAAAAAAACTTCTTTGTCACTTATAATTTCAGTAAAAAAACAAAAACATTTTTCAAATTTATTTTTAGAGTGAATAATTCAGCTGGACAAAGTACTGGTGACCCCCAAGTACCACGCCAGCAGATATGCAATAAATAACATCTATATACATGTTGATGTGAAATCTCTCACGTGATAGTTTTATATATCTTTTATTTATATGATGGTAAGTGACTGGATTAGAGAGAGCATAAGAGACACCATTACTGATGTTGTTGTCGTTTAAACATTATAAATATGCAGCTTTCACTAACCCTCCCCCTCAATCCAAACTGCTCTGAATAATGAAGCTGTGACCTACTTTTTTTTGACGATACTTGCATGACCTTGACCCATTTTTTTTTTTCGTTTTAATGGCTGACTAACCTTTCGCATTTTACTACATCTTTTATTTTATTGATTCTGTCTTTAATATATTTTATTCACTGAAGGTCAAAGGTTATGAGAATTTCCAACAATGAATGAAACAAAGGTGTGGCCGAGTGTTTACTCATGTCAGTCTGGCTGGCTGGCAGTAATCTTATCATGCTAGACATTTCAATACCATATAATTGCTATATTTACAAAGCTATCATTTAATGTCCTGTTATTATACTCCACAGTGTTCACAGTATGTGTACTGTACTAGTGTAGGAGGGATTTTTCAATGTGCTCATGTACAGCTCATGTAAGTATATTGAACTCACAACTGTTCAAAAGGGTCACAAAATCCTTACATAAGGCATGCTTCGTAGTCATTAATAGTATCAAAATTCAAATCGGGGGGGGGGGGGGGATGGAACAAACCATTGAAAATATCACTGCCTCTTTTTTTTGTACATTAATACATGACAAATGAAATGTCTACATTTATATGCTTCTTTTTGATTAAGTGTATGTACCAGTTCTACACTGAACTAATGACTTGGTCAAATAAGGCAATTTTGCATCTGAAAAAAACAGAAAAAAAAATGTTGACTGTTCCAGTCAGGGATTAAGAAGAAAATAAATACAATTTCAAAATCAGTTAAAAATTAGATCTTACACAGTTCAGATAAAGAAATAGTACAATCCAGGTATTGAAATACCGTAAAAATCATATTTGAGGCCAAACCCCTAACTTGAGACATTGTTTCATGTTGAAATTGAAGTTTTGATCCCAGAAAAAAGCCTACAATATAAGCCGCACCCCAAACTTTCAAACAGCCAATACAGAAAAAGATATATCATTTAATTTTCAATTAAGGCATAATTTTTCAAACATTTCAATCTTTTCTGACCTCTAGATTAGAGTCTAATTTAGGTTTTCCATAGTCATTGATGCCAATTCAAGAGTACAGTGTTTACTGTGGGTAGTGTGAATGAGTAAACTGCATTTCGACAATGAGCTGTTATCATCGTAAAAAGTGTTAAATTCTTCTTCAATGCTCAGCTTATTTTTCGAAAACAACTACGATATCTCTTGATTTAAAATAAAAATCATGCCGTTTTTCCATTAAAATCAAAGCCAAACGATCGCACTACAACAACGGTAAATCTCTTCAGTGTTGTGTTCACCAAGAACGACATTAACATATTTAAATGAGCTATGGAATGGTAATTCGAACATGTTGGCACCATTCAGCGTTTCGATTGGTTAATTAGCGACTTGACCTGTTCAGGTCACAGAACAGTTTCAAGTCACTAATGTGCTTGGACAAACATGGCCGACATCGTATCGAATTGAGCGTTTACATGTGACCGAAATCATTCATTTGCGGTGAAACTAAGTTGAATTTTCACAATTCAACGTTGTTGTAATCGCTACTGAGCTGTAATCATCAATCTTATCACTTCGAAAACAAGTAAGTTATTCACTTGTGAAACGCAGCATGACCGGCTGGATTGTGACACCGCTACCGTGATCATTTGCTAATAAGCAATGCATTCATGTTTGTTTTTATTTGAAACTTCTTTTAGAATATTCTTTTCGTTATCAACAAAATTGAGAAAATAAATGCGAGTGAGTTTTTTTTTTATTGACTAATTTTCCCTAAGTCTAAATTGTGACGTCTATTCAAGAGATTATACAGTACCGTAATCTGCAAATCCGTTTGTAGATATTATTTATTGTGCAGTATGTTGTACAGTGTGAATTTTAGTTTATGTTTATGTTTATGAATTTAAGTTTGTCTGTGTGTGAAAATCCGAAAGTGCACTTAGAGTTGCACTGTTACCGAAGTGATTGCTCTAATTAAGCCGCACCAAAACTTCACACATCTGAAGTCGCCCATTGAAAAAATGAATCTTAATTAAAGTACAAGACAGGTATTGAAATATTACAAGCCAGGTATTGAAATAGTACAAGCCAGGTATTGAAATATTACAAGCCAGGTATTGAAATATTACAAGCCAGGTATTGAAATATTACAACCCAGGTATTGAAATAGTACAACCCAAGTATTGAAATAGTACAACCCAGGTATTGAAATATTACAACCCAGGTATTGAAATAGTACAACCCAGGTATTGAAATAGTACAACCCAGGTATTGAAATAGTACAACCCAGGTATTGAAATAGTACAACCCAGGCAATGAAATAGTACAACCCAGGTATTGAAATAGTTCAACCCAGGTATTGAAATAGTTCAACCCAGGTATTGAAATATTACAACCCAGGTATTGAAATATTACAACCCAGGTATTGAAATATTACAAGCCAGGTATTGAAATAGTACAACCCAGGTATTGAAATAGTTCAACCCAGGTATTGAAATATTACAACCCAGGTATTGAAATATTACAACCCAGGCAATGAAATAGTACAACCCAGGTATTGAAATAGTACAACCCAGGTATTGAAATAGTACAACCCAGGCAATGAAATAGTACAACCCAGGTATTGAAATAGTTCAACCCAGGTATTGAAATAGTTCAACCCAGGTATTGAAATATTACAACCCAGGTATTGAAATATTACAAGCCAGGTATTGAAATATTACAACCCAGGTATTGAAATAGTACAACCCAAGTATTGAAATAGTACAACCCAGGTATTGAAATATTACAACCCAGGTATTGAAATAGTACAACCCAGGTATTGAAATAGTACAACCCAGGCAATGAAATAGTACAACCCAGGTATTGAAATAGTTCAACCCAGGTATTGAAATAGTTCAACCCAGGTATTGAAATATTACAACCCAGGTATTGAAATATTACAACCCAGGTATTGAAATATTACAAGCCAGGTATTGAAATAGTACAACCCAGGTATTGAAATAGTTCAACCCAGGTATTGAAATATTACAACCCAGGTATTGAAATATTACAACCCAGGCAATGAAATAGTACAACCCAGGTATTGAAATAGTACAACCCAGGTATTGAAATAGTACAACCCAGGCAATGAAATAGTACAACCCAGGTATTGAAATAGTTCAACCCAGGTATTGAAATAGTTCAACCCAGGTATTGAAATATTACAACCCAGGTATTGAAATATTACAACCCAGGTATTGAAATATTACAAGCCAGGTATTGAAATAGTACAACCCAGGTATTGAAATAGTTCAACCCAGGTATTGAAATATTACAACCCAGGTATTGAAATATTACAACCCAGGCAATGAAATAGTACAACCCAGGTATTGAAATAGTACAACCCAGGCAATGAAATATTACAACCCAGGTATTGAAATAGTACAACCCAGGTATTGAAATAGTACAACCCATGTATTGAAATAGTACAACCCAGGTATTGAAATATTACAACCCAGGCAATGAAATACTACAACCCAGGTATTGAAATAGTACAACCCAGGTATTGAAATAGTACAAGCCAGGTATTGAAATAGTACAACCCAGGTATTGAAATATTACAACCCAGGCAATGAAATATTACAACCCAGGCAATGAAATATTACAACCCAGGTATTGAAATAGTACAACCCGGGTATTGAAATAGTACAACCCAGGTATTGAAATAGTACAACCCAGGCAATGAAATAGTACAACCCAGGTATTGAAATAGTACAACCCAGGCAATGAAATAGTACAACCCAGGTATTGAAATAGTACAACCCAGGCAATGAAATAGTCGACCCAGGTATTGAAATAGTACAACCCAGGCAATGAAATAGTACAACCCAGGTATTGAAATATTACAACCCAGGTATTGAAATATTACAACCCAGGTATTGAAATAGTACAACCCAGGCAATGAAATAGTACAACCCAGGTATTGAAATATTACAACCCAGGTATTGAAATATTACAACCCAGGTATTGAAATATTACAACCCAGGTATTGAAATAGTACAACCCAGGTATTGAAATAGTACAACCCAGGCAATGAAATAGTACAACCCAGGTATTGAAATATTACAACCTAGGTATTGAAATATTACAACCCAGGTATTGAAATAGTACAACCCAGGCAATGAAATAGTACAACCCAGGTATTGAAATATTACAACCCAGGTATTGAAATATTACAACCCAGGCAATGAAATAGTACAACCCAGGTATTGAAATAGTACAACCCAGGTATTAACAAGCAGCCTGTCGGCTGAGATAGCTCCGCTGTTAGCAATGCACAATTCAATTAAAGAACTGAAGATATCATTAGAAAGTGAACAATATGTATACTATCAAAGCAATCGAACTTGACAAAAATAATCATTAAAATTAGATAATTGAAGATATTATCACGAAATTAACAAATCTGAGAGAGCTTTACCTGAGGTACCTATATGCAATCAGACTTGCGGTTTTTAACAAGAAGTCGAAAAATATCACTTTTTACCAAAAATGACAAAAATATTCACCAAAATTAGAAAATTGAAGACATCATTATGAAATGAACAAGTCTAAGAGAGGTCTACCCAAGGTACATATACACTAAGTATCAAAGCATTCAGACTTGTAGTTTCCAAGAAGAAGTCGAAAAAGTAAAACATTGACATGGACGTCGACGGACAACCACTCATATGATAAGCTTTGATTGACAAAGTCGACAGAGGAGCTAAAAAAGTACAACCCAGGTATTCAAATATTACAACTCAGGTATTGAAATATTATAACTCAGGTATTGAAATATTACAACCCAGGCAATGAAGAAGGTAACTCACCTTTCAACTGGCAGTCTATATCTTTGCTTTGCACGTAGCCTCTCTCCGGTATCAAAATACCAAACAGTAATGGCATACCTGAAATATAAGAAACTACCATTTACTTTCACTGACGACAAGCTGTAGGTAAAATAAAATGTGTTATAAACAAATACAAACATTTATTAAAAGTTAAATTCATAGCAGTGTTTCCTACAGATAAAGTTTGAAAAAAAAGTTACCACACTAGTCTATTCTATATCTTCAGAATATGATGGACTATTACTAAAATGCGACATCCAGACAGTTAAAGTGACAGTGAAATTGATCTTGTATTGCAGATATTATGACAAAAACAGTGTAAATATCAAGCTGGTCGTCATAAAGGTCCAACTTTTTTTTTAAAGAAAATACATTTTCAACAGTTGGTGTACATGTAGTTGCAAAGGTGTAGTTATTAATAAATAGCTACCAAATCTGAATAAAACATATTTCATATATTTACAATGCAGTGAATACACAACATGTTTGAACACATCAAAATTGTAAAGTGAAACATCACATAACAAAAATGCTGATTCATCTCACCTGATAGCATAAGCTGGTAATACCTCATGCGGATTGCGCCTATCAGACCAGAAAAACAACAATCTATCAAAGATAGGCTCTATATTGGCAACTTCACTCCTGCCTTCAGGATATATTCGTAGCAGACCGCCAGTCTCCTAAAATAGCGCAATACAAACAAAGGTCAATCAACCATTGAAGTTATAAATGACCACAGATTACGTGACCCGCAAATTAGAGCGGAAACACCATTTTTGGACAAGAACAATCCATTTTTGTGTTTTTTTTGTATTAGATTCACAGAATACTTATTTTTTTATCTACACTTTCTCATCAGGATTCTCTACCTGTAAATGATTGGCTAAATCAATACGACATTTGCATATGCGCATACATAATTAATAACAAATGTATGTACCTTATTTGAAAAACACAAAACTCCCAGGAACACAATAGTACGATACTGATAAGCATTTACATATCATCTCGGCAACAGAATAGAGCAGTTCATAGGTTTCTAACAATAACCACACCTATATGTACATGGGGATGGTACAACCATGTCAATCGCAATTGTGTATGCGTGAAGCTTTGTTGTAATAGATATCATTATCTTACCCGACTATCCCATCCTTTGTTTAAATAATAAATACATGTTATACACCTGCCGTCTTCATTTGGATTATCTACATGCCTTACGTATCCCTTACCGCTGCCGGGATAGCAAGCTACCATAGCCTGAAAATAGAAAAAAAAATAACGTCATTCAGAGGATAACATATCAGGATAACAACTAAGAATGAAGCACTTTGATGTGAATGCTTAACAATTACTTCCCAGTATGCAATGCTGTTTTACTGAATGCTCCCATGCAGCACAATGCATTATGGGAAGATCTGACTAGCTGCTGCATGACTACAGCTTCTGAAAGATTATAAAGTTTTCAGGTTTCAGGCAGACTAATTCAATTCTTTGCAAACTGAATCAAAAGACATCAAGAATCCAACATAAAAAAAAGAACTCTATAGTCTATATACCATGCACATTCTGGGAAAGGCCTGATCACTTGAAGAACTTTTATGACTATTGTAATTGAATTAAACTTTTCACTGACTTGATATGATACAGTGAAGGGCATAAAGCTGTGCACCTTATAAACATTTTATAAATATACATTTTTATAAATCAAAATGGATGTTAGAATTCAAACTGACTAATCCATGTGACATGAACGTTAATATTAATGAGATAATTAAACATTATCTAATTAGTAAACCCATTTTGAGTATGTGGGCAGACGTAGTTGCTATGTGATGTGATGACTTGTGCAAGCATGATGGGTATAGACAAAGTTCAGCTCTTGCGCCAATCACTATTAAACTAAACTATTTGAACGAAAGGTGACGATTGTCATTTACAAATTTTTATAAATATATTTATAAGCATTTTTAGCCTTTGTTCCTTTCATTGTATTCAGAGCATATAGGTTATAAGCAAAACCATCATCATTTGCATCTACTGAGCTGTTTTGAGAAAGAACCCAAAAAACAGCTAAATTATTTTAATTTTATTTTATGAAATATTTTAGCCTCAAGCAAGAATGATAGGTAGATCAAAGTAATCAAGACTCATTTTACTTAACCAGCTATATTGCACGATAACACTTGTTATAATTATACATCTGTCACCGTATCGCCATAATGCATACTGTGTATCGCACGAGGTATCTGCCCTCTACCATAATATGAAACAATTATGCGGTATTTCTAAGATTGTGAGCGCTTTTGAAAACAGAGTTTTAATAATTTTCACCATTTTGCTCAGCTTTAGGCTTCATATTGGGAAGATTCATAATAATAAGGTTATAAAGAGAACACTCAGATATTACATAGTGACATTGACTCTCACTGTGCTTCAGCCAATACTCCTGCTGTACTCCTCTGTGTGCATACTTTGCAATACAATAACCTCATAATTTTTTTTTTTTTTAATTTAATCTCCCCCCACCTTTTTTTAATCTTTCAAATTGATTTTGAGAATTTGATATTGTAAGTATTTATGCAGAATTTAATATTTAAGTATTCATGTGGAATTCTCTATGAACAAAGTATCATACTGAGCATATTTTTGGAAATAACAAAATAGTTTTCAAATTAGAAAATGCCATATCTGTAACTAACTGACCATAATGACATTAAACAGAAATATATAATATACGACATTACTGCGAGACATATTCACCAGTCATTTGTTGTCAGGATATATGCAATGAACTAAGGATCATTCTATTTCAAACCAAAACCATCATTTGAACTTAGATTGAATATATAACATTTAACTGTGAGTCTGTGAATTCCAGCTGTTCTGTTCAATATTACTGACTAAATTATGTTTTAATTAATACCAATTATTATCACAAAAAATGAGCCCCACCTCCACCCACACTTGTAAGTGACAGAAATGACAACAGGCCTTCAAAAAATCAAATAAAGTAACTAAACCGTATTTATACCATTTTTTTTAACATTCAAAAGCAATTCCAGTGTTAATCTTAAAAATAGAAATTTAGTCATTGTTAAAAAATTAGTCATCTTGCTTTCAGGGTCAGTAGAAAAGCTGTTCAGATGAGAGAAGCAGTTTTACAGGAGTTTCAATTAATCACTCAGTGTCCTATATTGACCTATGCACTAATCAGATGGTGGCATACACACATACGGCACGTACATCCATTCAAAGTTTACTTGCAGTCACTGAAAATGATGCGATTTTATCAGGATCCATAACAGTAGAAGACTGCAATGTTTTGTTTATGGCTGCAGATCATATTTTAAGTCTACTGAAAGGTGCTCAATTACTATAGCAACTTTGAAATCTTATGACTATACCTTTCATTTACAGACAGAATTCCAGTGGGATGGGTGCTAGTGGAAGGAACAGCTATCAACAAAGGCATGCTGTAAATGTGCACGTAGCTCACAGTGACTTAATATCCAGACAAACCAAGCTGAAACTCCACTCCTCCAAATAAACACAATTTTAGTTTTAAAAAAATGTTAGGAAGTTTTTTACCGAGGGAAATGTAGATGTACAACTATTTTTTTTCAGTACTGCAGTAAATTTCTTGTTACACCAGAGACCTTTGTAACCTCCAGATAACCTCTATACAAATAAGATTCAGACACAATCGTTTTCTATTACTGCTTTTTATCCTAGTTCACCATTTTCTGCCCCACCACACACAAATAATGCAACCAAACTGTACTAATTTAGTAGTTGACTGTACTGAGTGAGAATGAAATATGCAAATGAACCTATTTTTGTTTAGCTGAAACAAACAGTATTGCAGTGAAAATTCAACAGACCTGCTGTTTGGTGATTAAAATAGTGTTAAAAATCGACCAACCAAGTAAAAACACACTAATCTGTTTTACTTGTTTTTCTCACAATATTTGGGCGACTTTAGTTGCTATATTTAATAAAATTAAAAAAAAAAAATAACATTGGAAATGGGCAGCCACAACAATACAATAAGCTGCATCCAGGGTAAGTTCATTCAGGGTCCACATGTACGAATGAAAGTAACAAGAGAGGCCAATCCTACTTGGATCTGTGTTTTACGATCACTTCAGAGAACATTATTTCACAATTTAATTGATCCAAATCCATACTATAGACATATGCAGATAATATCTTCTCACAAGAGCTTCTCAACTTAAAGGGCGGTGGTCGCCTCGCTGCGCCCTGTTCGATAAGGGACTCATAACAACGTACACAACAAGTGTAAAATACATTGTTTATTGACATGAAATTCGAGCATACGCTGCGTGACGACCACCGCGCTTCAAACTTCCATTTAAAGAAAGCCACGTAGATCTATCTCTTTTGGAAATTTTTGAATTTTTTTTTTTATTTTAAGTTTTATTGTTTTGTTTTTCATGTTGGGCAAGTAATTGGCAATGCATTGCATAAGTTGTAAAAATGTAACAAATACACTTATTAACGGCATTATGATTTCAATGAAAATGTGTACATAACAAACGCACTGAGGAGTAAGTACCATACCTTGCGACTGATCCGTTATAATGATAGGTGTGTTTCTTTAGAGTTATGCTATCATTTAAAAATCAAATAAAGCCACTAGAAATACTATGTAATGACACGATCACCATACTGGCTTTTGTGCATACTTTGCAATGTTCTTGTGAAAATTTCATATTATTATATTGTATATTTGCACAGTTTATTAGCCTGAAATAAAGTGTAATGATAATAACAATTACACAAAAAGTTCAATTTGTGTCCTTAGCTTTTGACTCACACACAATATCAATCATTTAAAGCCCACTAAAATCCCAGGACTATAAAGTGAATGTAACTTCAGAAAAACAAAATACAAAGCTGTGAAACTCAGAACCGTCGTCGTCGAGCTCACTGATTAAGCAGAATGACTCAGTCATCAAACAATGCTTTCATTTTGCCATTATGCATGTCTGCAGAATTACACGTAGACATGAAATATGGAGGATGCTACACGCACACAACCTGCCACAAAGTGTGTAAATGATGTAAATAAAAACTGACAATATTTTGAGATGTTGGCACTCGGGTTGGCATATTACGGTGGTACAATAGGAAATACTGAAAACATTGTGTTAAGTATCTTCACAAAGACAGGCACAGTCTAAATCACCACGCATCTCGAATTACACTACAGAATATCACATCAAGGGGACAGACTGCAAACTAATCCTTTCTCTACTAGTACCCACAATACCCGTGAGAAGCTATGATGTTTGTGTTTCATAGGATGGTACAATGTCTAGACATAATTGCAAGTCTGTTTCTGTTACTATATGTACCATGATAAAATAATCAGCGTATATATCATTATCATCATATTTTCAGAAATCAAAAATATATGACTGTGTACGCAATAATTAAATATCATGCGGCTGGGGCATGATCACTGAAAAGCAGGCACAGTTATAATGATTGATGTGTTTTTTCTGTCTTACCAAATACATGTTTAAACGATAAGCAAAGACCACAACAAACAGATGCAACGTTGAGGGACAGTACCATATGTTGAACATTTCAATTGAATTGGAAGATCAAAAATAGCGTTTGAATTGGCTTCCTTGATTTCTACTGAAATATATACACTTAATTAATACCCATGGGGGATTGGTAGATATTTTTTTTTTTTAAAAAGGCTATTCATTTAGTTTCAAACCACACAACAGAAGTACAAGAATGTTTAACGTTTTGTTTTAACCACAGTACATGCACTGGTGGTAAAACATCAACGCTAGCTTTTTTTCAAATAATCTCAGCAGATAAAGAAGCGAAAACCATGAATTATACTTGATCTGGTTGACTCAATGTTAGCTAAGACAACTTGACTACACAACCCATAACTTATACACAAATAAAAAATTTATGTATATACTGCTGTATTATTTTCCTGTAAAAATATATATATATTCGTATCATATTAAAATATGCGTTAATAATCAACAAAATGTGCCTTCAGGTTTTGAAATTGTTTTGCATATTCTAATAACTATTTTCTAATACTAGGCCACTGAACACTTCATTTCAAATAAAATATTAATCATGTAATTGTTAAACCTACCTTGGTTCTTCCACGAATGGAAACAGGTTTTAGGCGTTGTCCGCAATACATGAGTAAAGTGTCCATACTAGATACCAAATATGAAATTGCTTTACTACCCGGTTCGGTTCCGTCAACCCACGTAATTTGATCACCGCGAATGTTTTGGGAGGATTGAACGCCCTTAGAACTAACAAGCTGCCCATCTTGAAAAGTACCGCGCGATTGCAGGTCCTGGACTTCTTTTAGAATTTCCTCCCCCGGCATATCGCCCAGAAAATTGTCCACCACACATATGCCGTGTTGGTTCATACACTTCGCAACGTAGTCTGAAAGCTCGCGAAATTGTTTCGTTCTACCATGTTGGTCCATGTAAGTACCTGGGCCGGGAGGTGTGCGACTGAGGCCCATGTTCAGGCCGCCACAGTCACCGGCGTCACTGCGATAACAATTCGACTGACTGTCAATAATATCGATGGGTGTAAGGTTGTACGATGGTGAGCGGTGAAATCCTATTTCATTTGAGCCAGCTGCGATGAATTCAGCGGGAGCCTGGGAACTGTATTGCACGTCGTGAACAAAGCCACCAAGTTCTGACGATCGAGGAAGTTGCCGATTGTTTACTATATTTATAGGGTGATCAGCTGTTTGGCAGTCGTTGATGATGTTGTACGGTGTTGTTGTGATAGCACTGTAACTATCGACGCTGCTCGCGGACGTTCCGAGAATGAATGGGTTTTTGGGACCACACTCTTTTTTATGGGTCTTCCAGTGCGTCTTTTGATGTTCACGACAACAATACCACGTATCCCTACACCTGGAGCACAACATCAGGTTGTCCATAGCCCCACAGAGTTCACAGTGAGTGGGGGTTGCACGTGTGTCACGTACACCCGCTGCCATCTTCTGCTAAAAAGCAAAGACACTGACAATAATTATGTTGATCACTGTATGCGTTTTCGTTACTAAACAGCACATATTGGCAAAATCATAAATTTTAAAAATGTTTAATCACACATAATAAGTCACTGCGTTATATATGTTTGCAGATCTTGTTAATTTAACCCCCTAAAATTGTATAATCATTATATAAATAATACCGTAATTCGACTTTGCGGACTGCAAATTATACGTTACTTTTTAAAGGAAAAAACAAAACAAGGAAGTGACGTTTTCCTTACAGGTTTATAAACAAAGACAAGCCTCGGCGTAGTGAGTCATAATTACCACGATAAATTATATTTGGGGGAAAGGGAAGTAAAAACAGCATATTTGGGGCACATTAAATTACATCATTGTATATAATACAATAGTTTTTTTACTCTTCCTATATTTACCATAATGTAAATGAATGAATGGAAGGCGTGCTTACGTGCAAAACTTCACATCTCAGGTCATGACCTTGGCTGTGGCACTTAAAGATGTGTTTGTTTACACAGTAAAGCGTCGTGTAGCCATGACACATAAATTCAGATTTTCAACGTATTCAAATTAGAAGACACATCACATTCTTTGCATTTTTGTGTGGTTTATACTATTATTATGCACAACGAATTTGCGTTTAATTCCCTGTTCTCCATTCATTCATTCATTCGTTGTCGGAACGCTCTCGCCATGTGCTTGCAGAGCGCAAAATGCATTTTCAAAATTGTTCTTGACAGGTGTGCCGTGAATAATGCTCGTTCCATATGTTAACGTCACCTTACTGTTTTAACAAAATACCATTGAACTAGTTCATGGTGACCCGTCAAATAGGTCAAGGTCACATCATAAACCAGGTCACGTTTTGTCGTATGAGGGGAGGATTTTAAGACTATCAAGTTGGCGATGAAGCACACTGGTATGTCGTGACAAGCAGGTGACCATACATTTTTAAATATAGGTAGAAATTTGTTTGTAAAATAAGTTTCATTAGTTTGAAAAATTAACGAACAAATGTAAAGATTAAATTTTATTGGCGCTCATCTTATTAACTCCTCTAAATTTCATTGTGTTTTATTAAGAAAAATGTTGATATTCAATAAACTACTAGTATACTAAAGAGGATTTTAGAAACATTAATTTTGGCGGCACGCACAGTTCATAATCCATGCCAAAAAAAACTTTGAATACATTTTGTGCAAAAGGAGTATCGACTCGCAGTTTGGCTGCACCCCGCCCACGTCACTCGTAGCTTGGGTACCACGATACATTGTTGAACGCGGGTAACTAGCATGCTAAGTGAGCGCTGCCTGCCGGGTGATAATTTTCTCTGTCCGTGTTGGGACTCTGTATGACCAGTGTAATCATGCACCTATCGGTAAAACAGTAGTCTGTCTATAGAGTATAACGTATATGCCACATTTCAGCTATTCGTAAACAATTTAAAAACGAAAGTTATTTGAGCCATGATATTAAATGGATGTTTTGGCCCGAACTTGAACATTTTCGTAGAACAACTGTAATAACGGGGGTGGGGTAAATCTCAGGGCATAGTCGCCGTAATGAAACTATGCATCATAGACTATTTGCGGCGACGTTCTTTCATGGCACAAGTACTACTACAATTTAGACGTCCGTCATGTGATCTTTTACGACACGTACATTTTAAGTGTTTGTGCTAAGACAAACATATCTCAATAACAAGATTTTTCCATGCATGTTTATCAATATTGTCATTCTCAGAGTAATTTCTTTGGTACTGTCCCCAGATGTGAGAGTACAATTTGCGTTTTTTTTTATATTATAAATTCTAAGAGCTGCACGGCAAGAAAGTTTTTGTTTTTTGCTTTTGCTAGTAAATAAAGTTTCTTTCAGCATAAAATGAATGAATTTAGTAATATCGAAAAATCTTCTTACTCCAATAAAATGTATTGGTTCGTCAGAACCACTATTTGATCACCATGCTCACCCCAATTATTTTAAATGTGTCCCAGAACGAATTGGTATGAGGACATTCACGGAAGAGACTCGGCCACTCCGCCACAGAATGTACACAGATTTGATTCGGATCTTGGTGGCGAAAGTTTATAGAACTTTTCATTAGTATATAAAGAAAACATCAGGTGCGTGATTTGGATCACATCAGAGCCCAGACAAATATCACAATGATCAATGATGCTCACAGCCGGTTCTCACATACCCCAATAGAATGCCGTGAGCAGGTGCCTTGGAATCTATGGTTAGCCCGATTAAATTTTTATTCCAGTGAGATAGGGAGTCTATTTTGCTCACATCGTTTACCGTAGTTATTGACTCAAAACTGAGTGTGTAACACAAACACAAATAAAGAGACTGCGTTGTAATGGAGAGCAAAAAAGAAAGGCTATTAACAGCCGTGATTTGATGTTGCCGACGTTCGCTACAATGCGTTGTTATTCGTGATAATATCAATCCCGTTCGTTATACGAGTGTGACGTTTGTAACTTGTTTCCATGGTAATGATATTGATGCACAGTGGTTAAAACATACAAACACACACACTTTTTGTTATAATAGGGGACTGTTATATATTTATTGTCTTTTCCCCTAAGCGTGAAAACACCAGAACGCAAGATGGAATTTCATCCATTAAACTTACACACACAACTGAATTATGTCGACTTGTGTATATGTGCAATATAACGTGATTTCAAGGCCAGTGTATTAGAGAAATGGGAAAAACACGATTTATTTATATGTATGCATCTCACAATAAAAATTATTCACTATAAATCAGATTTGACATTTGTCTTATATTAAATATTTTGAACACCATACCACGCTAATACATGTACATGTATCGACAGCAATGAATTATCATAGTTGAAGTAATAGAGGATGTTGTGAAACTGTCACCTAAAATTATCAACACTACACCAAATGAATCATCAATTACGACAGATTTACAGGGTTGTAAAGGAGGATTTGAAGGCCACAACCAGCGGTGACATATAATTGTACCGGGCTCACGCATTGTAAACAATTCATCGCACGTGTCCCCACCTGATGCAGACTGTATATTTTATTACTACATGTAGTATACGGCAACGATAGCTCAAGCATGAAAGGTACTAACGTTAGTACTTTCCATGGCTCAAGTAACATCCCCCTAATACCTTCTAGGACCACTTATATCTCTGTGGCACGAGATTGTAACTCTGGAACTGCACGACCGTGACGACGATCACCATAACGCAGACCACGACATACAGATCTGACCAATTCAGAACCACATCAGAATAATTTTAATGTGATATTTTTAAAGATAAGCTCAAATGTTTGTACAATACTAGTATGAAGAGGTAGAACATATTGTTGAACAATTATAAGCTTATAACTTTTGCAGGAGTAATAAAGAAAATTCTGAATTTGAACATTACTTAGATAAAATTAAAATCACAGAATAGCTTATACTAAATTTACAACTTCTGCACATTCTCTTCCCATTGAATCCGGTAGACAAATGTCATGTCATGTCATGTCATCATATCATATATCATATCATATCAACGTGACGCAGATTATGTGCCATGACACGGGCACTTGAATTGGGAGTTACGATACGGTTAGGATCTAGAGGGGTATAGGGTTGTGGTGTTAGGATATGTACCAGGTCCGCTATGCTATTACATAGCAGGATATGTATTCGTGTATTAGGATACAACATCCGCGGGCTATAGGACGTCCCATGGGCACTGAATATTAATGATTCAATAACTGTAAATTTGAATAAATAGAAACATGTTTATTCGCATCTACAGTCACAAATATAGCTTAAAGTGCCTGTAGGATAATCCTATCAAAACAACGAGTAGTACACACTCACAGAATCTTGCTAAAATCATGATCAGATGGTCACCGTGACGCTACTAAGGGGTCGTCGATATAATGACCCCATCAAAAGTCAAGGTAATGCGAACTTTAGAACTTTATTGAAAAGAGCAAATGACAACTTGTCATGCCGCCAGACTTCGTTATAGTGAAACCGGTGTTTTTAATTTCTTGTTAAAAATAATAATTGTTATATATTTTTCCCGCGAAATTCAAAGACGTTGGTTTTTATATACTAGTATTTCATGCTTTCTTCAATATATTTCATGTGGTACTAGTGGTTGTGCTGGTTGTGCTAGCTCTCTACCTACAAGTGTTCATTTCAAGTCGTTCGAAGTATTCCTGCCAACCATGTTTAATATGCAAATAAACATCAATAACAATATCACTACATGTAGCCACCTACATAAGTTTTGAGCATTTCCGACATAGTCCAAGAACATGTTTTCATTGAAAGGGAATACTTTTTTTCACAGCCGGATCCTGTGTTTTTTATGCCAGGAACTTTTGAAACGTGTCGAAGCTGACACATAATAAACACCTGACACATTCTAGAATTCCGTCGACTTAACCAATAATTGTCTTATGTACCGATTTCAAATTTGATGACTTTTACGGCCAACTAACATAGATTATAGAATCTTATTAGAAAATATCGTGATATTACATTCAAAGATCAATTTGGTCTGTTTTTCTTAATATACATGTAGTCTAGACGCAGTACACCCGGGACGTACACATAGTCTTGAATTCTGGCACGATTAGCGTAACCCAACTACCTCACATTACTATGTTCAGTGATCGTGTTGGAACAGGCATAATGCGATGATACGGAAGAAGTGCACTGAAAGAATGCTATACAGTTGCCCTGGCAACCACAACAACATGATAATTAGTTACAAATGCGGTTTCCTTAGGAAATGATGTTAAGGAATGTAAGCCTAGAGTAAGCAAATATCAAATAATAATTTAATAACTTAATTTATAAATGAGGTTTTTATTAGTTTGAAATCCAAGTTAGTGCGTTTAGGGAAGTTCAATTATCCGGGTAGGCAGGCAAAACTCCTCAAGTTACATTGTTATATTAGCCCTACGGTCAGGGCGTGGTCCTACATATTGCTCGCCAATCCATTTCAAGGGTTTACGTTAATACGTGTAGTCTCATTAAAATAAGATCCTAGTTTGGGCTTCTTTTTATTTATTTAATTTTAAATAAGTATTTAATTATTTTTTCATATATTTTATAACTACAACTTTTCTACCATGTATTTCTATGGGCTCTGTCCGAGCTGCTGGAACGCCGGTTGAAGAGCCGGTGAAAACAGCCGAAGTCAAGGAAGGAGCACAAACTCAACTTTGAAGTAATCCTGAGCAACCAAATTTATATGTGTTGCACATGTAGGGGTAATCTTGTTACACTGTTCAAGAGAGTGTCAAAAACCACCACAAAGTACATTTTTGGGGAGTTGTTTTCACCGTGATGGTTGCTCGGCGGTGATAATAAACGTTCCCCCCGGGAACCCGTAGTGTCTCACAAAAACAACACGAATCCTCCAATATAAAGACAATTATTTTCCTATGCAAAAAGTTTTACTTTGTGTGTTTTACCACATCCAACAGGTAGATTTGTCAGATTATAGAATTCAAGAACGCAAACAGGGTGTGCCGTTCATACGCTTGAAAAGAAGTGACATTATCTCGGCACGAAATAAAAGTGCGTTAGAGGCTATTTTTCAAAACAAAGTTGTTTTCAAACTTGTTAGCATAAATTATTTCTCGTTATTAAATTATTTCTCGCCGTTGTCTAAGCTCACATAAATATTTCACAGTTACCCACATTTTAAGTGAGGAGACTGTGGGCACCTGACCTAACAAGACGCGCAAAGGATAACCCATCTGCAGCACCATGATGTCGTAACGTAATCTCTTGACATTTTTTCGAAACTGATCGAACAAAAACTTGTTCTCCAGTAAATTAATTTTAATCAATTGAATTAGTGAGATATTTGTAAATGTGTCTCAAATTTCAACTTGCAATATGCTTCGCGATTCAATTAGTTTTGGATCACAAGACTGTCATTGATGACATTGGATATCATATCAGACTAAAATTTGAGCTCAGATGAAAACAATTTAATAAATAAATAATATTTAACATATTATGCGGTTATGACAGTTTCTCAAGCTATAGACACCGAACTTATTTTCCTACAAATAATGAGTTAAAAAATCACACATTAAATAATTTCTTTACCATTGGTTTATTTGGGGAATATCTCGAAATTGTGTTCAGAGACCAGAGGTAAAATATACTGATATGTAGGCGATTTTCAGTTCACTGCGTGATCTCGCGTAATGCGTGAACGGCGTAAAGCGATTTGATTTTGATTTTTTTCCCGTATAGTTCAATGTTGAAATGCCATTCTTTGAAGAGGGAAATATTGCATTGAAATACCTTTACATCATCAAAAATGACCACCAGCAAATGTGTATATCACACTATTAAGCGTGGAAATACCCTAAACTACTTTCGCGTTTGTCGAATCCCACGTTACTTGCGTCTCGTGTCTTTGCGTTAGATCATACAATTTGCCAACCAAAAGTCATATTTTCTCAGCTGCAGTAAAAGATCTCTCATCGCCAATATTATCAGCTTCTCCTACAAGTTTTTTTTTTATAATTGATGATATCATGAATAGGTGATTTTCCGTACAATTGCGAGATCTCGCGAGATGCATGAAAGACGCGCGTCGAACGTCTGCCGCAAAAATCGAACGATTTGATTTTGAACTAGAATTTCTTTATTTCGTAGCTTACATTGACCGGCCGATCTTCGACAGAGGAATATTGCTTCCGAATACCCTTACTTAATCGAAATTGCCTATCATCAAATGTGGACAGCACATTATTAAGCATGGAAATGTCCCCGAAATACTTTCGCGTTTGTCGAATCCCACGCGATGTTTGACGCGACTACGACGCTATGACCTTTGTTTGTCCTGTTTTTACGTTCGATTTCACGCATAACGCGTGATTCTCGCAGTGAACGGAAAATGGTTTATTTTAAACAGATAAAGAAAAATCACTCCCCTTAATAAAAGTTGTGCCAACTGAAACTAAGAAATAACAGCTGTCAGACAAGCCAACGCAGGTCATATCTACTCATACATCAAGCCGACTTTACGCTTCACGCATTTACGCGGACGGAGACACGTAGTGTGCGGACGGCTCGCGCGTAAATGGATTCCTAAATTTTAAACCGTCGCATTGTGATAAATTTTGGACAGTGAAAGTCGTTGTTTTTTTTAATTTCGTGATTGGAAACAGTTCCAATTGCATATACATTGTGGTAAATGTAAATAAGGCAGAAATCCTCAAACAAATCGACCGTAAATGATTATTGGGGCTAAGATGAGTAACGTTTGACGCGATTACAAGATTTTACTAAAAACTGACGCTAGACATGCGCGGGAGGTGCGCCAGGCGCGCGCCCCGTTAGGTTGGCAAAAAAAGACAGACCCAGGCCCATCGGAACTCTGGTGGAGGACGCCAAAAAGTAGCGCCTCCACAACCAAATTTGTGGATCCGTCAGTGCTAGAGACGTAACCACGGGATGTTGTTTAGCGCGATCAATATGCGCAGACGATATCAACAAATTCCACCCCAACTGCGTTACCTCGCTGTTATTTTTGGGCGATTTGTTGGGAATCGCTGGGGAATGTTTTGTCTGATCAGCCTTTGTTGAATTATTTCAACGTCACAAAAGTTATAGATACATCTGTCACTGTTCTAATTTTTGATTACATTTTTTTTTCACATAAGTTCTTGTATAGCAATAACCTATTCGCAAAATATCAACACAATCTAAAAATCGTTCATAAAACTATTGAGATATTTTGAGCACCTTGAAAACTGCGCACTAAGTTGGCATATTTTTGAACATTGACAAGTGTTTTGATTATTAATGTATTTTTTGTGTGGAAATACGTCACCAATTTCGATGAGTATAATAATAATCAAGGTGTAAACATTTCTTGAACTGGTATAGATGTTATTAAACCTCGCATGGTCGTCAACACAAGGTAGTACTAGGTGTTACGTGAAAGACTATCTGACACGTACACCGGAGATGCGTAGCTGCGAATACGCACGTACGTACCCTGCTCGCTGCACACTGTAGACAGCCGCCGGTCATGTAGGAGGGAAGCGTACACTGCATACAATTGATTATCAGAGTTATAAAAAATGGCAAAGAGAGAATTGAAGAATATCACTAACCACTGGAAAACGTAACAACCCGCGCGTAACTTCAGAAAACCGTCATAAATACGCGAGTTTTGGGACAGCTCTTCCATTAACGTTTACAGGGTGGATGGGCCAATTTGCACGTACGCATCGGACCCCCTAGGCTATGGTTCATATTCATCTGCTGGCATGTTAACTAAAATCACGTTCTTCTTTTGCGGATTAAACCCGTTATATTGAAATATTTCAGATTACACTTCCGTTTCATGGTAATTCGACTATTATTGATGGTGACCGCATTACGACTTCTATTTACGCAATTCACACTGTTATTTACAGTCTATTTTACAGCAATGTTACCAGTGTTTTAGATATTTCGGATTTTCAGTAAAGACAACTTGAAGGAGTTTTAAAACCAAAGAAAATTATTTTTTTCCACAAACGTGGGCCCACATTACTCGAAATGTGAAATGTAGGTTTTTTCGGCGAATATTAATCAAAATGAACTTTTGAAATACTTTATAGAATCAATCTAATTATTTTAAAAATGGTCAAAATTGACAACCCGAATTGTTATGAATATTGAATTTGCATATTTGCATGTATTTTGAATAATTAATAAAAAAAAACAGTCAAGTATGAAATAATTCTTTACTTCTTTTTACTGAACATCAAAACATTGGCCCACTATAATTCTTTCATTGCAAATTAGTTAGTGTATATCTTTGTTTTAATTCATAAAAATTATCAATTAAATGATTACTACTCAGTGAGTACTCATCAGATCCCTTCAATTTTATGTCTCAATAATGTTGGATAATTATCCAAGAATTCAAAAAAGGGGCCTGATTTCCATGGGGTGTCTCTGTCTAACATCATTCTAAAATTTCGATAATTTTTGATCGATATGAGACAAAATATGGAATTCGAGATGTTTTTTTTTTAGTCTTGCATTTTCCATTAATAATTTTGATAATTATCTGCTAGTTATCCGATAATGAAAAAAATCCAAATCCGCTTTCATGTGCTGTACGTGCTATATTATGCGCGCACATGTCAAAAACGCTGACTCTATTCAAATTAGTAGTTATGGTGATTGTGAGTTATGTGTGTCGAAACTAGTGGTTCAGCAGGTAATGTATTATCATCAGGACTAGGTGCTTTACATTTTGTGACATCGTGATCGCGCTTGATTTTCAGATTTTCAGGTTATCATGTTAGGATTTAACTTAACGCGAGGGTCGTCACCTGCGCACGATAACAACATACGCTAAAAACGCAAAGGCTCATGGGTAGACTTGTTTGTAAATAATGACACGCTATGGCTATCTGGCGCATGCACAGGTGACGACTCCCCCGCTTTAAGAGTTGAAATGAAAAAAAAAAAAAAAAAAAGTTGAAATATGCGAGTAGTTAACATCACGAAACAAATGGACGTTGAGGGCGTAGCTCTAAACAACGCTCCGAAGTCCCGTAGCGTTATCTACTCATACACTAAACTGCTTAAAAGGTCAACATAATTCACTCATCAACAAATGATTTAATTTCCAGCATCTGGTGACACGGATCAGTCAGCAGCCAGCACCACGACTGGATTAACAACTTCACTGCTTAAACAAAAATAACTATACCTTCTCAACACAGCGGGGAATTATGGCCAGTAACACCAGCTCACCAGCTATGACGTTATCGCTGATTGGCTACTCGCGCTGTTATTCAATTGGCTGGTGTAAACATGGGCATAACCATCGCATAATTTGTACATTCCCATGCTATAATAGTTCACATGTCCGTCACATCCATATTTGAAGTAAGGAATAGTTATTTAATAATTGCCTCTTTAAGTTATCATCATTCCATATAATAAATTAATTTATAAAGAATGTCATCTTACTCTAGGAGTTTCCAAATGCGCCCACAGAGACGGTAACTCATTATTTGCTCTATATGAGGTCATCATGATGATATTAAATACGTTATTGAAGATTGCTAACATGAATTCTCCAACCTATCTCACTCACAGCTGAAATAATGATTAGGACATAATATTCATGTATCATGTTTTCAATAGGACCATGAAAAACGTAACGAAATCATGTTTTGTACTTTAATGTTGACGAAATGACCCCAAGTTGTTTCGTGTAATGACGGAATGATGGAGTGGGTTCTAGTATTACTCGATCTTATTCACCAGTCAGATAGCAGGACTCAAAATCTACACTTTACTTTAAAAATTAACACAAAGACCATGTTCTGGAAGTTTGGTCGTCTTGACCCTACGACCGTACTAGACCTGTACTAGACTAAAACCATTCCGGACACGCCCACACCGCCTAAATAAGAAAGTGATTGGAATATCGGAATATCCATTCAATAAAAAAATCCTTCATAAACTAGAGTTATTATAGTCATGAACTGATTTTAATGACGAAATAACGATTTGTGAGGCCTGAACAACGCTGTGTTTTATTTTTGGTTCAGTGGAACACATACTGCTATCGATCCCGCCACACCCACATACAAATATATTCAGTTACACGCTAAACCCCAGGACACCCAGAGTATTGAATGGTAAACAGACGTGGAATACGTGCTTCACTCATTTAACTGACTGCGTAGTATAAAACATGCATATTTAGTTTTAAAACTGCAATATCGTAACGAGCAGTCTACAGTATTGACTAACTACCTCTAGACTACGCCGAGTTCACGAAATGGCCTCCTTAAATCGGACTAGATGCATATGAGAATGATAATTTTTTTTGGTACGAAGTAAATCCCAATCTCATTCGTCGAGCTTCTGTATGGGTTTCTTTACACAACCAATGTAACTAAAATAACCCGAATTGATTGACTGATTGAACCGACTGACCCCACTGCCTTGAATGGTCCGAATCATAATGTACGTGTCGCTGCCATGGCAACTACAGGGAGGTGTGGTTGTACTATGGTTACAGGCTGAGTCCATCATTGATATTTCTGCTAGAGGGGGTACGTTTAGTTAGTTAGTTTGCATCGTTCGATTCGAACGGTTTAGCTGAAGCCGGCTATTCATGGCCGTGTTGTGAGGCAACGGCCGAATAAATGTACCTGAATAGCAAATAACCCACGATTGTTGCTAAATATTTGTTCTCATGACTTACCTGCCATGTTAGCATCATGCTGGCTTTTAACAGTATGGACTTCTGAAACATCCAGGAGTCAGTGAGAACCGACGTCTAAAACAGCAATTCTCATTATACCACGACGTGTGCGCCAGCAGGTGGGAACTGACATCTCGGGCAATGGGGTGGGGTGGATTCGACCAATCGGGGCCATCGCATAAGGATAACAAATAATCAAGATCAAATAACGAATAACACGCCCTTTATTTTTTTGAGCGTTATTATCTGTAAAACGTACTAATCGGTATCGTAATGGTTAAATGTCAATACGCACCCGTTTACTTCTTCAATAATTCTTCTCCTAAATTGGATATTGCAAATAATCATCTTTTGCCTCTTATGAACATGAAGTTCGTCATCCATAAATTATATAAACAAATGAGGAACCCATGGGCGACCAATCATGGCCATGTATTCGTTATCAAATAACCAATAAATACAAAAGATACTCTTCCTCACATGGCATGTGTATTTTGTTGAGATGGTAAAGTCGGTGTTTGTGGAAGTCGATATGGAAATATAGTAATTGATCCCTAGAATATATTCGACATTAAAGACTGTGATCTTATGTAGATGTTCTGAAGCCAGCGAGCCCACGGCTCCAAGGTTGCGCTGTTAGTGAACATTCGAATCTTGATGAGACAATGTGATTGTTTTTTTACAGTCGAAATTAGAAAAAAACAGACACAGAAAAATAGTAACCAATGAAAAATTATCGACCAGTGCAAATGCGACAACATAATTTGCATGTTTTCCCGGGTTTGACAACACTTAATTTCGGGACAGTCAAAAGGGTGTACGCGTGTATCATTAAGACCGATCCTCTTAGGGATTGGCCATTATTACATTGTAACTGTATACTTTTACTAATATCTGTAACCATTGCCACTCTCTCCGGAGAGTGAGTAAGTGTTAATAAATAAATAAATAAATAAAAAAAACTATATGATGAGATCGAAATGGTAGAAAAAACTGCGCAAATAATTTGTTGTTCCTCTCTAAGTGTCAGACTAGAATTCTTTTCATAATGACAATACTGTCATCATCATTTTTCTATCAAATATGTGTGTGTTTTTATAAATACTTTTATTTCTTGTGTAATTATCCCTCTATATTTTTTTTTTCAAAGTTACTTTCTAACGACCAACCCCTTACTGAAAATAAATATCATCACGCGCATCCGTCGCATGCGATTGTTAAACGTCAAAACACTCAAGGGGGATAAAGGGTGTCAGGTTATACGCAATATCGATCATGGATGTTTCGGGGGGATGTTTCGTGTTTAACATTTCGTGGCCGCTATTTGTCACGCCTTCACTAGGCGGGAAAAACGCGTCCATGCAACGAAATAATTTTCAGTCACATTATTCGTATCCAAAAGAAACATATTGATGCGTATTGATGTTTCCATTCATGACAATCAGAACATTCAAATGTAATGTGTTGTGTTATGTGATATGTACGTAACACGAGATTACAGCTAATATAGGAGAAGTTGGCCAGTGAAACACTAGAGAAGTCGGCCACTGAAGTAGACCAAGGGTCGGCCAGGGGGGAATCAGAAATGATTAAGGGCACATAAAAATAAAACCATCACGATGCCAGTCAAAATCAACTAACGTGCATCTATGACCCTTCATGTATGACGTTCGTGTAAAGTTGCATTATAATCAGCACAAGCATGCATGAAAAAAACAGTTGATGACATGTTAAAATTGTGTTAATACATTTGTTGACGAAAATAATTGCCAGTCAGTCAAAGGTTGGTGAAACGAGAAATAAAATGAAAAACAGATCGACGCATGTGTCTCATTATGACTTTACCAACATTGAACAGAGTGCAACACGTAAGTTACCATTTCGGATTGTAACAAAGCTCAACTCAAGAAGCCAACTGTGTGAATAACTAGGTTCCGTTATAAGATCACATACGGCTTACACTAGAAAGAGAATAATTCCCTCCCGGGAATTCCCTGTATTCCCACATGAGCCTTATTCATACCATGGAAGGTACTAACGGAGTACCTTCCATGTTCATACCCAGTAAAGTGTACGGTATATGTGTGCAGTATAGGATAACAATCCATCTATCCCGAGGGACTTCGATAGGATATACAGTAGCACAGTCTCACGCCTGAACTTGCATACAGTCCCTTGTTTATTTGTTGTTGTTTTTTTCAATAAAGTAAAATGTTGTGGAAGTGTAAATGGCGAAAGCCAAGTTACCGCGAAAGTCGGGTTGTTGTTTTTGTGTGTGCGGTAACCTGACTTTCGCAACAACAAATAAACACGAGACTGTATGCAAGTCTACGTCACGCCCAAAATGATGCAAGTCACGTAAACACAATGATGAATACATTATACCCGGTTATAACGTTATTGGCGGCACTTTAAAGAAATGGCGAATGGAGATTGGCATGGGTTCGGTGCATTTTAATTAATCGAAGTCGTGTTCCGTGTGGCAACATTAATTATCGAGGTTTGTGTGTTTTGGGAGCCACTCTACAATACCGTGTTTCTCTTGAATGGCCAACTATGACATTTTCGGCAACCCTGGCACGATTTCTCGACTTCATTTCTAAACCCTTTCACCTAACCCAACATACGTCGGTCTAATTTACCTAGCAACACGTTTATACCAGACCTTCAATGAAGGTTGATTAGCCTTTTTGCTTCCTGGCCTTGTAGTAATACTCCCTGTTCAATAAATTGTTCACATATTTCGTGTTCTCATATTTCCTGTCAGAAATATCAACTCTTTATCATTTCCTGCCATTGATTGAAAACGATATCAGCTGAATTTCGTACTACAGCTAAACACGCATTATACAGACAATGTGTGGAAGTGTGGCGCCTTTCAAAGGACTCAAATTAGAAACTCGGATTTCTTCGGCTTCTTCTTCTCGTCTCTCGTCGAAGAATGATAATGATTCAGGAAAAATGTCAACGTTTTTTTGTTGTTGTAATTTTAATATTCAGTCATAATGCATAATTGAAGAAGAATAATGTAGAATAAATATTAGATTATTGGAATAAGGCCAAAAATAGCATACATCGAATACGTGATCAAATGAACAAATTATATTGCAGAAAAGTGAAATTAATTCAGAAAAATCTAAATCCAGAGAAAATAATAAATCTGCAATACTTGCATACAAATTAAAAAGCTGAATTATAGAAAATAGAACAAACAAACTGAGAATGCGACTATGCTCTATTCAAAGTGAATAGTGTCTATAAAGGTACAAATTTTTATTATTTTTCTGAATCACTATCACCTGTTTCATAGTTTGTTGGTGGTGCCCCTTATTTTAAAAAAAAATATCTAGATCGATACTTTGCTGACGTCACGTATTTTTAATCAAATTTCCTGATTTGAATTAGTTGTATTTGTAAGTACAGCAAAAAATCAATAAATCGTTAATTAATATTTAGAATTAAGGTTTCTGTCTAGGGTTGACAATATTTCATTTAATTGAGCTTTTGTGGGAAGGAGTTTGACATGAGAGGGCGCTGCCCGGTGTGGATATACTGTATTATTCTTGTAACATATGTGGGGCAGGATCGATACAACAGTTACGCGTTTTGTTACAATCACAAATTCTGTCGTTGTGTTTAAAATATCAACATTTGCAGAATAAATTCTGAAAAAAAACCCGCAAACTGCGAACTATCTGAAATATCTAAAACTGAGTGGCGATGGAGTTGTTTTAAACCAAACTTTTTGTGGTACCAGGAAACGAACAGAAATATTAGATAATGGGCATCCGTACATAAATTATACTTCAGTCCATTACAATGTGTGTAGCGCAGATGTTTTCGAGTGTGATTGTGGTTTCAACCAAGATTGATTCGCGGGACTGGCAGACAAACACTAGTAGACGCCACATAGTGATATAGGGGTGGTCACTTATATTTTGTTCTAACTGACATATTAACGATATTTGTTGAAATTACAGTTGTCCAATACGCTTGATTAAGAGTAGAAATCGGAATTCTCTGGAGAGCTGGTATTGACCCGTCGCCAGTGACGCGTCCCTGTACTGCACTGTCGCCATCTTACTCATAGTATCCGTCACTCAAAGTCTATAAGTATAATTCTTTGGCGGCGTAGTCAAGCCGAGCATTATTATGAGGATTAATACTAATTTGAATGTGAACAGGGAATGTCCCCACTATCGTTATACTTATACCTAATATGCTAATTGATGTAATTCGAGTCAGTGCAAGCACACGTGTTGCATGAAGTAGTACATTCCATGTGTTTATTCAGTCATTCAAGTCTTGAACGAGGACATAGTGGCTGTGTATTCGCATACTGATGGAGACATTGAGCGTTTTCGATCACAGTGTAACTAGAACACAGAGAGAACTCACAAAACAACTAGAACGCCGGCGGTTTGTTTTTCCAGTTTCTAGTGAAAAATTGATTGAAATTCAGCGTTTGCGTGTTCCTGAAAATACCTGGAAATCTATTTATTGGGGGTACGTGTGAAAAGGTGGGCGAATGGAAAATGATTTTTATAGAAAAAGATTGTTTGCATGAGAGTAATATTTTCCCCCTTTTGAGCCAGTATTACGCTCTGAGTTAACACCAAACCAACACAACTTTTGGTTATATGTCGCTTTGTTGTCGAAATGAGACAGGACAATACAGAGTATCCGACACACGCGATATACAGCGCCATCTACGTTACGATTACAAATGTAAATTTGTGTTTATAAACAAACAATTATCGAATTATCTGATCACACTTTTGATAGTGAATAACAATATTGACCGACGTCCTGGGTTATGCGTGGTTATGTTGGACAAGCCGAACAGTGCTAGAGGAAAATATTTCGCGGGGAAAAGTTTTCTCTCAATATACAGCATTGTTTCCGAGTTGTGTTGGGTATTTTTATTTGTGCTCAGTGTTTGCACTGAGAGCAGGCGACGAACATAGTAATTTAATGCTTGAATGGTTTCTACTAGGTAAGAACAGTGAAAGGAATACACAGAATTCTATGGTCGTCCATGCGAGAAGAATCAAAGAGGATTATCCTTCTCGTATGGCACTATACAAACTTGTTCGACAGATGTATCGAATACATGTTTTGTAAAGCTGTTGAAACTCTATCTGGAATGCACGCCTGATAATGGACCGTTTAACAGCCCCCTTTATCAAATGGAAATATCAGGTTTTGCAAAAAAAAGGTTGGAATAAATACTAAAAGTCTGTACGCCCAAACATTTCTTCTCTGCATTTTACAAAATGTAAAGACGCGTATCGTGTCTCATTTACAAAATGTAAAGCCACAGCGTGTCGTTGTTTACAAACACGGGTCTACCCACGAGCCTTTGCGTTTTTAGCGTGTGTTGTCGTCGTCGCTTGGGACTCAATTCCCGCGCGTGCGCAGGTGACGGATGACCTTCCCGCTTTAATACTTTGAACTGGACTGAAGTTGATTGGATGCAACAAGTTATTATTTTTTGTCTTTGTTCAGCTCGATGCAGCAACATTAACGTATCAGAAAGGTATCAATGCGCAGCTAATAAAAGAGAGAACTGGTCACCGATCAGGTAATGCTCCCCAGTCGAAAAATCCGAACGAAAACTTTTCCGAAGTTGTTATAATCACCAAAACACAGTCCACCTGAAGTTATCAGCAAAATACGTCTAACAAGTCAATCAAAATTTTTTATTATTTGTATTTTGAAAAGCTTGAGGCAAACAGGTGCAATTCGCACAATGACTGCGTAAGTTTGATTTTTCACTTGCATTGTTAGGCATATTATAAATCCGTCACACTTACATGATTTCCATTTTTACGATTTACGTACGTACGGAAAATAAGAGCTCCGATCAACTTGAAACAATGGGTCGCATGACCTAACTGTTTAATACAGTTCCAACCTTTTGCGGTACAATTCGGTACAATAGCTCACTCTGACAAGTTTTCAGGGATATTACTATCTTCCAAATCCTAATTAAAAGGCACATGATTTAAACCCCACCCCCCTAATACCACCAGGACCAGCTGCTTTGCCGTATTTGAGATTGTCCACTCTCCGCGATATCTTCATCTGTTATTGGTCCATTCAAAAGGTATTCATCTGTTATTGGTCCATTCAAAAGGTATTCATCTGTTATTGGTCCATTCAAAAGGTATTCATCTGTTATTGGTCCATTCAAAAGGTATTCATCTGTTATTGGTCCATTCAAAAGGTAAAAGCTCAAATAAAAATTAGTTTCATAGACACCAAATCACACAGTTCTTCATTTTAATGAAGCTTGAGTGAAAAGATCGCTAAAGTAGCCATACAATTGGTTACCTCTGGGTAAATAGGTGAAGGAAAACTTAAGAATTGATGGCCAGAATAATTTAGGGTTAGAGAGGGAGCAAATTAAATTTGACCTTTGGCTCTCGTGAAATACTTTTTTCTTATGATGGCATATTTTAGCTTTTTTAAAAAAAATCAGCGGCGAAAAAAAAGTTACAGTCATTGTCATACCATGACGATTTTACCTACTGAGATGAGCACTGAATTACTTGGCCATGTAAAACTTAGTAGCCGCTGAATTACACTATATCTTGACTTTTTTTTTATTCTTTTCTATTTCAGCAATTCCATTTTGCTGCTTCCTCAGTTTTCCGTCTGTATTGTATTTTTCTTTTTCTGAGTCAATATCCAAATAAGGATATGATTATGCAATAAAGATTAATTATTATTACAAATTTCGGAAAGATTTTACAATGCACCCACCTCTAATCCCAACTCCAATCCGACACCTATTCTCTATTGTCCTTTTTGAAGACACATGTAGTTATCTAGAGGCGCACATACAACTGTATAATGGGTGAAAGGTTAGAGTTAGGACGTGGGGCGGGGTACATTGGAAAGTCTTTCAGAAATTTCCTAAAAGTTTTAATAAAACTCTGAATGTCAAAGTTTTGATCCGCAGCTAGATTTTCAAAACAAATGCCAGACAAATTCGCCAGATTGTTGAAGACCCCCAACATATCTGATTTGGCAACTTGGCGACTTGACAACACACTGAAACTTTCAGGCCAGCTGCTTTAATACAGTGGGGGAATTATGGCTAGTTAGCACTTTTTGTTCGTCTCTCATTGATGCAAGAAATCGCCAGTTGCAACGCGGTCGATAATTGTCTACTTACACAGTCAGTTATTTGGCCGGTGTATGACGAAAATAATGAACGGCCGAATATATTTGTGATCTTATCTTGAAAAAACGGGGAATGTTAAAG
Organism: Saccoglossus kowalevskii; assembly: GCF_978046115.1. Classification (NCBI taxonomy): domain Eukaryota; kingdom Metazoa; phylum Hemichordata; class Enteropneusta; family Harrimaniidae; genus Saccoglossus; species Saccoglossus kowalevskii. The sequence continues at coordinate 18,345,774 of NC_140642.1, forward strand.
GGTGGCAGTCGTCGTACCGCGTCCTGTTCGATACTGGACTCATAGCAACGTATAGCAACGCGTGTAGAATACATTGTTTACGTGAAATTCGAACACGCGCTGCGCGACGACCACCGCGCTTTAAAGGGTGGCAGTCATTGACGCTGCAGGTGACGACACAACGGGGTGGCAGTCGTCGTACCGCGTCCTGTTCGATATTGGACTTGTAGCAACGGATACAACGCGTGTAAAATACATTGTTTACGTGAAATTCGAACACGCGCTACGCGACGACCACCGCCCTTTAAATATATCAACGTCATACGTACATCTCGGGCAAAGTTGATGAAGATACAGATCTGATCATTTTCAAACAATCCAATAGCATTTGTTTATATTCAAATCGTTATATAATGAAACCTGTCTTGGAGGAATGTGTATACCAGAAAACAAAATATTTTTATGACGTTAACATTACAGCCCTGGAATAATAACAATATATACACTTGGAAATGGCAATTTATGCGTATAACGCTTTCACTGAGTGAACACTCTCTCGGGCTTTCTTCTTTTCAACGACGAGGGCGTAAACAGCAGCAAATATTCGGCAAATAAACCAGTGCACATACAAAGCTAAAACTTATCTCAAAATGCTCCCACACATATTGGATCTTCGAAAATAATTTTAGGTGGCTCCTACATATCCATTTTAAGCGGCAAACAGACATTTACTTAGCTCGCACTTTCTTATTCTCAACGGCGAGGGCGTAAACAGTAAACAGCATTACATACATGGAAATGAAATATCAAAATTTTCCCACATATTACCGGTGCTCAGAAGTAATTTTAGTTCACCCATACATGTCCGTTTTAGATGGCAAACAGCATAACATATTCGGAAAACAGTATCTATTATACGCAAGTCAATATCAATCTGATACACCAACGAACTAATTGAAGCCATGGCATTGCGGGATCTAAGAAGGGGGATATTGAGGGTTTCTGGGGGTCCGAACCCTCCTCTTTGAAATATCACAACTACATGCATAATTGCATCCCGTCTTTAATAATATATATACATATACAGTCAGATTGGATGATATGATATTTACTTTGTACAATTTGACTTTTGTTATAAAGCGCCCTCTATATATCAACTATAATATTGAAAATATTTGACACCCCTTTCCTTGACACCCCCCCTCCCTGCATGGCCATTTAAAATATTCACACATTGGATGAACGTTATGCTCACTCAATGCTGGAGCCTCCAGTACAGTATTAATTAACTACAGACATTGAGGGACCAAGATTACCACAAGATTACCACGAAAATTTAATAGAACTTATTTTTTGAAACACCAGGAAACCCAATATTTGAAATGAGATGCTGAATTGTTCAAGTTACGGACATCGAGTTACGAAAACGTTGTTACAGTAACAAAAATGACCACGCCCACATTTTAGTAACCACGCCCATTTTGCAAAACCACGCCCGAATTATAACTCCATGTTCAATTAACAGTTAATCAAATTTCGAGTTACATAGATGTTTTGTTTGGTTTGACGTTATGTTGCCCAAAGTTCAGTTAACTTAATTCAAGTTCGAGTTACTAAATGTTGCCCGTAACTCGACGTTCGGTTAACTATAAATTAAAGTTCGAGTTATTAAAAGACGTTCAATAAAAACAAAAATGTATATTGCCCGTAACTCTAAGTTCTGTTAAAGGGGAACCGCTCAATCCCAGGGATTGCACCAAAGAATCATGGGACACTATTGTTTATGTTGTTTACAATGTTAATCTATCTTTTGTTATCCATTGTTATTTTAATCCAGAAAGTAAATATGTTGTGGGATTAGGCTTAACTGGAAGGTGCCCTTGAACTGGTAGTTGAACGTCGAGTTACAATTTGGGCGTGGTTTCGCAAATGTGGGCGTGGCTTGTCAATATGGGCGCTCGAAACTCGATGTCCGTAACTCGGACAATTCAGGATCTCTTTTAAAATATATCAAGCATGCGGTTATATTGTTCAACATGTATCCGAAAAAAATAACGCGGTAACAATGGCAATACAAATATTGCAAAGAAGCTTTGAAGGATTAGATTAACAGATTAACAGTTTAAAAAACGACCATTTTTATACGAGTCGTCAAGTTACCAGGATCACGAGTAAAGACGGGGTAAAACGGCGTCATGTCACAGGGTTGTCAAGTATTAACTACTTTATTATATATAGTTTCATTATATATAAGTGTTGTACGCAAATACTGATGATTTTCTCAGCGGATTTCATACACTCATAATTACGAAAGCCGAGAGGGCCTTCCTACTTCACAGTTCCAACTTCTGAGTTCCGACTTCTAACTTCCGAGTTCCGACTTCTAACTTCCGAGTTCCGACTTCTAACTTCCGAGTTATTATTGTTGCAAACCGCAGGAGCAAACAAGTATCGTTATCTGTAGTAATGAAACTTCATAGTAGTCTATCATTTGTGCACAGAATTGTTTTGCATACAGGTTATGGGGTGAGATCAGCGCTAAAATTATTTTTATTTTTATAATGCATTGATATATTCCTAGAGGCCTGCAATGAGAAGCACGGAGTGGCAAATCTGAAGTCTGAAGAGAGAACTCTCAAGTTCGAATTCAGAAGTGAGAAGTGGAAATGTGAAGTTGGAAGTGAGAAGTCGGAAATTGGAAGTCAGAAGTCGAAAATTGGAAGTAAGAATTTGGAAGTGGGAATTTGGAAATTGGAAGTAAGAATTTGGAAGTGAGAATTTGGAAGTAAGAATTTGGAAGTGAGAAGTGAGAAGTCGGAAATTGGAAGTCAGAAGTAAGAACTTTGAAGTCGGAAATTTAAAATGTGTAAATATAGGAGTCTTGATATATATATATATATATATATATATATATATATATATATATATATATATACTTAAATATATAAGTTAAAGCATACAATCTGAGATGTCGGGGAAAACATGAAACATAACATTATATTTGTACCCTTAAAACTAAGTGAAAGTCAATTTCATGATTAATAATATACCTATCGAACCTGAAAAAATAATAATTAATGTCATTTAGTGGAACCAACGTTCCTTGCACTTTCTCCATACCTCATGTCCGAAAAAAATAAGTGAATGTCAGTGTCCGCCAAGTATAGGTGAGCCCAAAAGTGGTGACGGAAACGTTTAAATGTCTATGTGGGGTTCAACATGGTTCTATTTTGTCACCTCTTCTGTTTGCTTTGTTTATAAACGACCTTGGTGACTATTTGGAGCACAGACTTTCAGGTGTATATGTTGGTTTACTTAAATTGTTTTACTTACTATTTGCTGACGATTTAATATTATTTAGTTCGAATGCTGTTGGTTTACAAAGACTGCTGAACGGTTTATCAGAGTATTCAGGCAAATGGAAACTTAAAGTCAATATTAGTAAAACAAAAATTGTAGTTTTTAGAATTGCCGGCAAATTAAGGCATTATGAGAAATGACACTACAATGGCGAACAACTTCCGGTTGTGCCCTATTTTTGTTATCTGGGTATTACTTTTTCGAATAATGGTCGCTGGTTTATATCCTAAAAAGTGATTGCCGAGCAGGCGAGTAAAGCAATATTTGCTTTAAAAAAGATTCTAGCAAAATACAGTGATATTGATGTACAAATGTATTTAAAGATTTTTGACTGTAAAATTTTACCAATATTGATGTACGGCAGTGAAGTTTGGGGTTTTGACAAAGGGGTAAATATTGAGGAAACACATCGCAAGTTTTGTAAATTTATTTTAAATTTGCTTACAACCACAGCAAATCCTGTAATTTATGAAGAATTAGGCAGACTACCACTAATCCATTTGCGTTACATACGTATTATTAAGTTTTGGTTGAACATTTTAAAAATGCAAACACAGCGTTATGTTTACCAATGTAACCTTTTCCAGTATAAAGAAGCGGAAAACAACCGTAAATGTTGGGCTTTCCAAGTCAAAGAACTACTATTTTCGCACGGTTTTGTTTTTTTTGTGGTTAAACCAAGGCGTGGAAGATAACTGTTCCTTCTTGTCTCCATTCACCCAAAGAGTTCATGATATGTATAAACAAACTTGGTTTACAGATCTCAATAATTATCCTAAACTCGATAAATACAGAGATTTTAAGATCGATTTTGGATGTGAAAAATATTTGCATTTTAAATTAATAAAAGACAACAAGTTACGTTCTGCGCTATGTAGGCTTAGAACATCATCCCACAACCTTCGGGTTGAATCTGATCGTAAACTAAACATACCGAGGAATATGAGAATCTGTAAATTATGTAATTTAGGGTTGGTTGAGGATGAATACCATTTTTGCCTTGAATGTCCACGTTATGTAAATCTTAGAAAAAAATATTTACCTATATTTTATCTGTCAAATCAGACTTATGAAAAATTTCTTCGTTTAATGCAGTTTGACAATCTTTCTGTACTTAAAATTGCGAAATTTGTATTCTACGCTTCTAAACACAGAGGCAATCTACTTAACCAGCTGTGACTAGTTGATTTATTGTACCATAGGCCTGAGGCCATTGTACTGAATAAAATTCATATCATAGCATAGGTGAGACTGATGACTAATCTGTTTGGATAGCAGTTGTCACTTATATTTGACTCACAAGAATAATGGAATTACCAAGGAACGTGTCACCACGGTTACTAACCGAAGTTAGAAGACGGAACTCGGAAGTTAGAAGTCGGAACTCGGAAGTTGGAACTGTGAAGTAGGAAGGTCCCTCTCGGCTTTCGTACATAATGCTGTACTATTACGTTCACCACCCTAGTACAGCCAGATCTGAAGGCCTTTGCCACAACGCTGTGTGGCGCGGATCGCGTGGACGGGATTCATGTTCTCTGCACGTAATAAGCTGGGGAAGACGTGTAGTGGCGTGAAGCTAGGCGATTTGTTGGCTGGTCCTCGCCTCTACGCGCAAGCTCAGCCGGGTCACGTGATCTGACGCACAATTCAGCGAAGGCGATTTGGTGCCGTACGCGAGCGCCCGTTCGAGTCACGCTCGCAGTACATGTATACTATGATTTGACGTAGTATTTACCTTGCCGTTTATTCGGTGTTATTTGCTTACTTGACGTGTACTCATAGTTGAAGCTCGTTCACTCATTGTTGAAGGAGAAACCGTAATGACCAATCAGCGTCCACCATACTAACTTCTGTCCAATCAGGAACAACCCAGCCCACCATTAGGTCAGTACTTGTCACTGCAACACTGTATCCATCTACTATTTTCGTTGATAAGTAAAATTCGCTAAATTAAATCAAAGTGAGCTTGCGGATTACTATAATAATATATGTATACAGTCAATGTTAGAGTGGCTTCACAACTCTTAAAAGAAATATGCTGAAATTAATGTGTATTTTTTCAATGCTATTTTGAAATTTATGAGATATGATGTATTTGTTACGATATTATTGACCATAACAATTATACTTTTACAGAAATATTGACCTTAGTGAATAATTGTTGTTTAAGTTTAAAAACGGCTTTTTGCGCTAATTCTTGTTTATTTATATAAAATTTGGTGCATTTTGGAATCCATCATTTGATTTGATAAAAGTAGTAGGTTATCCTCGTGAGATCTTCATTGTCTACATACCAATTGCATACCCTCGCTTTTTCCAGGAACCTTGACTAAGTTTATGGAAAGTAATCATACCATATGGGTAATCTAGTGTTGTATAGTGCTGCAGCAGAGGCCACCCCTGAGAGGGGGTAGTGGCACCCAATGTGCAACATTTGTCCTCATGCATAAATTTGAAGGACAATATGTCTAGAGTATGAAACAGTCTGAGGACATCTTTGGAAATGCTGGCGAGCTGAGAAATTGAGGTTTGAATTTGGTAATGTAGAACCGGCAAAATAGACGCTATCGGTAATATAAAATGGGGTAGGGGAAACATAAATCCTCATATAATTCCATTTAATTACTTTATCTTAACCTATATACCATTGTAAAGCTATATTGATAGCCTTTCAGGCTCTGTAAGTTTTATGTACATAGGTCATAGTCAAAGGTCACCAGAGGTCAAACGATCACGTGACCAATGGTATCACACATATTTTCACCGTATAGCATGTTCATGGTTCACTTGAATGATATTGATCAAACTATGCTTAGTAAAATTCCATTTTATTTAAATAATTACAGTTTTTGTTTGACCATAGGAGTTGATAGCAACATTTTATTGTGTATCCTCTCTCAAAAAGTGTTTGTACTTTCTATACATCTGCAATAGCTTTGCGCACAATTTTTCTTTTTCTCCCTAACACACACTTTATCTGGGGGGAAATCACAATCCAAAACACAGATACAGCTAATCTATGGTAGAGGCTTCTATGGACAATGTGCCTGAAACAGAGAATATGTACACAAAAATGTTAGCTGCTGCTAAACGAAGAAGTGATCAGACCATGTTGGCACTAATTTATTGTGTTGCAAACGGGGATCATGTAGCTGTTGAAGCCAGGTACCATAGACAAAACGGGTGCTACCCGAGCTTCATAAGTGATAGACACTGAAAATGTGTACCAAACTGCACTGAAGGCCTTTATTGATGAATTCCGACCAGCCATTATAAACGAAAAACAAGTCTTCACCCTTTCAACACTGTGATCTCGCTTTCAAGAGTATGCAACTGAAGCTGGTGTTGAAAATCCTGAGAAGTACAGGTCATTTCGTTTGAAACGGCAACTTATGCAAGAATGCCCTGACATTGCATTTGTTCCTCAACATGGCATGTACGACCTTGTATGCTCAAGTGAAATCTCAGTGGGTGATGCTCTGTGTAAATTAAGTGACTTGGTGAAAACACTAAAGGGCACATCTGAAGAGATGGAGCAGCTAGATGATACAGAGTTACCTGAGGAGGAAACTGATGAAGCTGTAATTGTACATAAAGCTGTCAGTATCCTATGCCAATGCTTGAGAAAATCAACAGCTCCACCACAGAATTACTTCTCTCCTGATGACATGACAATGGCCTCATTGAAAGACTTTGTAGACCCTCTCCTCTACAAGGCTATAGGGTGCCTAACAAACAAAGACCTGTTTTCCAAGGCAGCGGATATTGCTGATAATGACCAGATCCAGTGTATGTGATATAACTACTTTGGCCACTTCAAAAATATCACCAAAGCATATCGGGTTGGCCATCCACCTTCATCATGAATTTGGGAGCAGGAAGCTTGTGGAACACATGTTCTCATTGGGCTACTCAGTATCCTATTCAGAACTGCATTGCTTCCTTACATCAGCAGTGCTTCAGGTCAGTGTAACACAGACAACACAGTATGGCTCATTCGTTCAACCCCAAGTGTTGCCCAAGGAAAGTGGTGGCAAAATGGTCATCAGTGTGGGAGATAACTGCGATGGAAAGTTCAACAGGGTTTGGCTGGAATACACCCTAGAAGCGACAGAAAGCAAAGCTCAAAGGGCACAGGAGGATCATTGGCCTGACCCTGAAAGGCCCAGCACTAGCCCAATGGTTTCTTGCCAGACCCACAACTGGAATATATTCCTGTCGTTTCACCCATATGATCAGTCATAATCGAGAGTCTTCACAATGTCATACAATCAATGCAGAGATCCGATGCTGGAACACAGATGTCACAAAAATGAAGAGCATGTTTGATGGAACCTCTTCAGACCCATTCAATCTGAGGGAGCCACCTCCTAACCTCATAAATTTTGCAACTGGCTGTGTTGCTTCTGCACAGGTAGAACAATGTTTGACAACAGCACTTCAAAAAGGAGCGGCCCTTGCATCCCGATTCATAAGCGAGAGATTGGTACCTGCAGAAGGCCAGGATGCACCTCAAAAGAGCTTGTACGATGCATTACCCGGATCAAACATACATTAAGACTATGTCTGACATGAACAAGTCTGTCAGGGTTTGTTTAAAGAATGTGTCAATTTTGGGGAAAGTGATGTACCTACGGCTACTAGCAGTGAATGCTGTAAAACGAATACCTCTCTAGAGAGTGATGGCTTTTGAGAATGCCTCAGTTCCATTGAGTTTATTCTCAGATGATGGTACACCTTTGTCCTGTGCAAAGTCTGATTTCTTGCACAAACTTGAAGCCCCCCTGCCCGGTGATGAGAGCACTGTGGGTCATTGTGATGCCATTATCTTTGATGGACATGCCATCATTCAGATGCTTCCTCCATCTGCCACTCTGCCAAATGTCACCTTCAGGGATATTGCAGCTAACTTCATGCAATACATTATTCAGAGGAGCAACAAACTTGGGAGCACTTCCATTCTCATTGCATTTAACAGATATGATAAGCACAACATCAAAAAACAGACTAGATTCAAAAGAATAGCATCAACCCAAGGGCATGAATATCATGTAAGTTTGGACATGCAGATACCGATAATATGGCGTGCATTTCTCAACAGAGGACAAAACAAAGCTCAGCTTGCCAGGTGTTATACTGACTACATGACTGATCACACAGGTCATTTTCTTGGGGAGAACCAGGTACTGTATATCAGTAGAGGTCAGATCGACGGGGCTCTGAGAATAGATAGGCAGCAATCCCTGCCCTGTCCATCACTGGCATCACCACAGGAAGAAGCTGACACACGGATTGTGCGTCATGCTGTACTCGCAGCCAATGAAGGTGCAGAGCAGATTGTTGTCCACAGCCCAAACACAGATGTTCTTGTTTTGCTTGTGCATCATCGGCCAGCTATTCATGCCAGAACAGTATTCTTCCTCACTGGTTGTGAAAGCAAACACATCACACTAACTAAATATATCCCTGTGCATACCCTATTTGAACAGCTTAGCCAAGAGCAGCGCAATATTCTCCTTGCTGTATACTGCCTTACTGGGTGTGACACGGTTAGTGCATTCCATTGACACGGAAAACGCACAGCCTTCAGAATTATGATGCAGAAAGCAAATCTGTTCCAGCCACTTACCAATCTTGCAAATTGCAGAATTGCAGATATCCAGACAGCAGAGGGCTGCTTGCACTGCATTCGTAATGGCTTTGGCCGGATGTGTCTCGTTTGATACTTTGCGATGTAAAAAAGCAGCAAAGCAGATTGCACCTAAGAAACTTCCCCTGACTGAAAACAGCTTCCAACAGCATATTCTACGCACTGCATATCAATTGATGATATGGAGGCAAGCAGATGTCACCATCCCTGATATCCCAGAACCAACAGAGTATGGATACTTTAGGGAAGCTGACAATTCCTTACAGCCGTGCATGATGGATCAGGAACCAACATCACCGGGACTCATGAATGATTTGTTGTGTACATGCAAACATAATTCTTGCCTCACAAACTGTACATGTATCGACAACAACCAGCCATGTACAGCGACATGTTCCTGCGAAGCCCAACTTCGTTAAGAGAGCAACGATGGTGAATGCGCCAACCCTCTAACAATAGCAGCATTATATATCGATGACAGTGACACAGATACTGATGGAGATGACTAATTACACACAGAGCAGATTTTGATGATTGCCTTATTCCCTTGACATTTATTTTGAATGGTCCAGGATACTTTACATGATATATATGTCTGTATCCAAAGACACTCCTCTCACACAAATGATGTAATACCTGGTACTATACAATCACGAGATGACCATAAGTTACTCTAACAGTCAATACCATATTGTAAAATATTAGTAGTTTCTCAGTCTATTAGATTACTTTGTGCTGCAGGGCATCATCAACCAAAGAGTTGCAATACTGCTGTAATCATGATAAGAAAACATGTTTAAAATGATATCAAATTAAATTCTTTGATGTAGCACATATCTTACACATTACATTGATCTCTGCACTGAATATGATTTCTGTTTCGTTTATACATTCTTCAAGGAAATGTCTGTTGAAGCTAAACTTTTGGATTAATTTAGTGTATGTATGTATGTATGCATGCATGTATATATATACTGGGAAACATATGAAAACCATATCATTGAAGAGTGTGTACATATACACATGACCGATTCATAATGATAGTCAAAGGTATACTATAATATATAGCAAATTATGACCTTTTCAAATGATATTAATTATTTATAAACATATCACTACCACTGCAATCATCTAAGCATAGAGTATAACCATATTTCTGAACCATGATAAGCCTAGGAACTATAAAACCCAATTATCAGTGCACAACCAACAGTATGTTCCTGAAAATGTATTTGATACATTTGTCTACCTATTAACCTCCAGTAACCTTTGCCTCTGACCTATGAACAAATATCTTAAAGGGTCTAAAAGACCATTGCAATAGCTTTAAAACGGAGTCTATGTTTTTAAAATAGGGTAATTAGAAGAAAATATATGAGGGTTTATGTTTCCCCCATCCCATTTTATAATACCGCTAACGTATATTTTGGCAGTTCTATGTTACCAAATTCAAACCTCAATTTCTCAATTCGCCAGCATTTCCAAAGATGTCCTCAGGCTGTTTCATACTCTAGACATATTGTCCTTCAAATTTATGCATGAGGACAAATGTGGCACCTTGGGTGCCACCAACTCCCAAAATAATGACCTTTTGGGCCCTTGCTGCAGCACTAATAGTAGTGTGGGTGATGAAAACAGAAGACAAAACAAACGTAGCATATTCTCAGAATTTCCTGAATCACGCACGAGTTAGGACGCCCTCTCTATCATAATAGTATAACTTTCAAAGTCACATGATTGGGCCGAGATTATACGAACGATTACCAACAAAACAGTGATCGATCATTACGTCTGTACCAGGGAGAACATTTGATTCTGTTGTGGTTCTTGGTGGTGCTCGTGTGAATAGGACTGTTGACATGTACTCGCCACTGAGAGGAACAGCTCAGTCGATGTCTATTACTAAATCTGTGTCATGTCCCACAGCTTCTGTCAATGGATCGGAAAAACGGTTTCGCGAATTTCGCCACGAGTTTTCCACCGAAACTTGCTCCATCGAAGAACAGATAGACGAACGAGTACGAGCTAGCGAACGGCATGAACAAGTCGAAGTGAAAGAGTCGACAGTCATGGTAATTTATACCGGTGGCACAATCGGAATGAAAAGTGAAAATGGCGGTAAGAATACTCCCTGACAGTATCGATATCAAGTCGTTGCTAGCGTATAGAATTATCTGGCAGTTTCTGTTCTGAAGAAAAGACCGGCGAGGCAAGACAGATGAGATCGTATACTAGTACATGATTTTTTCTCGAGTTTGTTTCTACCGGCACCCCATAAGTGCTTGCACGAAATTATCAAAAGATAAAGGTCCGGGTTAAAGGTTACGGAGCTGTCATTTTATGTTTCATTGACCTACCGGTACTTTATATCTTGTTTCAGTATATGTCCCTGTTCACAATTATTTTAGTGAGATGGTTCGATTGATGCCGACTCTTCATGACAAAGATTATGCTGAAAAACTTAAAGATAGTGACATCTACGATGAAAACCCTTTTGTTTTACCGTAAGTTCTATTATTTAGATTTTTATCTATTAAAATAAAAATTTTATAATTATCTCCCTGTCAGATCGTATTGACATTTTTATCAAAACTGTATTCGCTTTTGGTATTTGAATTTTTTTGTAGTCAAAGTAATATTTGAGTTTGTAGTAATAAAAAGAAAAAATAATACAGTGTGTAACAAGAAATCAAACATAAATTTTTACAGTATTTTGTTATGAGAAGGCTGTCAATTTATAGTTAGTGATTTGATCTGGTTGAAGACTTGAGTTTTTTTTATTGAAACACATAACATTCCTTGAGAGGAATTAAAGTTTTGAGTGTCTTATTTTACACATCAAAATGTTGGCTATGCTCTCTCTCTCATCATTTTTTTCAAAATTTACTAAAAATCTCTAGATAAGTTTGTAAACACTGCATTATAAAGTGCTGTTTCTTGTTCTTAATTATCACATTTACTCACACCTAAAAAATCCTAGAGAGAACCCAGTTTTGTGCTTCAGTTTGCCCATTTTTATATAGCTTTATAATTTCTAATTGGCTGATAAAAATGTTAAACAAAAATTATGCAGCCTTGATTTGTCAAAAGTGTCAAAAGTTGAAATAGTTACATAATAAACTAAAGTAGACAAAATACAGCACAGTACAACTAAACAACACAAAAAAATGGTTAAAAAAAATTTATCACAATCTTTGTTTTATTGGTGGGTCATAGCAACAATGTAGCATGTGACAGAAATAGAATCATTTGTGCAGGTACAAATCTCCTTAAATGATTTTGCTGACATTTGATTCTTCTTAATTACGACTACCAACAAGCTATGTGTTTATAGGATAGGATCCTTATACTGCCTTTGTGCGTACTTTACAGTATTCTGGTGATAACAGCAGTTTAGATAATTCGTGGTCTGTTAAATAGAGACAAAATATTTATAGTAATTTTTACTTTGATGTGTCACATAATTATAAAATTAGATTATTAAAATTAGTCGTCAAATTTTATATTTTTACCCAAAGTAATACTATTTTAGAGAAAAAAATGACATTTATGTATTTCCATATGAATCATGTTAAAGCATTATTTCATTATTAAAATCAATTTAATCATCAGAATTTCCTAACAATTACATATAATTTTTAAAAAGTCTAAAATTTCATGATTGAAAATGGTCAAAATTGTCATTTTTACACTGGTTTCTATGATGAGATTATTTATTTTGTTCCAAACAAATTTTATCTCAAAAAAACTTGTCATCAAACATTTCTGCATGCCTGGACTAATGTTATTCAAATTTTATGAACAACACACATGATATTTTGTTTCTGGTTTTGGATTGGATTGTCCAACTGTTGGTTCATGTGTTTTTAACAATTTTTTTTTATGAGTAAAGTAGTTTGATGACCTTACTCTCCTTTTTTATGCGTGTCTTGTGAACAACACTGTTTACACCCATAAACTAAAAATAACATTTACAGGACACACGTATTCTGTTTATGGTATCTGGGGTAAAGGTGTGTAGCTACTTGAGTATGAAGTAATTATCTCTTGTCTGCATACTTCTTGTTACCAGTACTGTTTTATAGTTAGATATGACTATAATTCCATATTTCCTGGAACTTTTCCAAATATTATCAACTTTTCCAGTACAAATAGTATGTCACTTTAAATTTTACGTATTGTATTTTCTCTATTAGTAGCACATGACAGAGATATTTTAAGGTCCAAAATAATTTTAATAATCCAGAATAAATGAAATTTCTAACAGTAAAAATACAGTACCGTTCTCAGTTCAGTATTGTTTATTTGGTCGACTGAAAATCGCAAAATGGGTAGACACATCATAATATATTTTCACTGATTCATAAAAATGATTGTATAAAAAAATGTATTATCAGTCAAAATAGTGAAAATTAATAACATGTGAACATAGAGTATTCCCCAGAAATGATGAGAATAAGATTGTGATTTATATCATCAACAGGTTATCTCTTCAACAGCGCCGCATCATCTACTGGATTTACGAATATGAAGAACTTGTGGATTCCAGCAATATGCATGTGACCAATTGGATACATATAGCACAGGATATAAAGAGATCTTACACCAAATATGATGGTTTTGTCGTACTACATGGAACAGACACGATGGCGTACACAGCCTCGGCACTCTCCTTCATGTTTGAGAATCTCGGCAAACCAGTAATATTGACAGGATCACAGGTACACAACTTTTCATCAAAAAAATTATATTTTATATTTATAACCATCGTGTATTGCACATCTGTGTCATGAGGTTACATTCAACCAATCAATAATACCCCCCCAACTGGACACAGTCCGGGGCTTATGGATATGACTTCGTTCGTCCTTTTCGTCTGTCCTTTCTTTCATCTCATTATCTCAGAAATTTATCAATCGATTTTTCCCAAACTTGGTACATGGTTGATACATGATGTATTGTGGGATAGATATGACCGAATCAAACAACTCTGTCAATTGACAACTTGTCTGTAACTGCAATCTGGCACAACTATCCCACAATGCACTATACTTACATTTTGCCAACCTAGACATTAAGAGATTTGCACTTGTTAAAGAGTGCTGTGACATTCTGAATTTCTCAATTGACATGATTTTATTTTATTTTCAAACTGAAAGGTTCCGTTATTTGAGCTACGTAACGATGGTCGTGATAATCTGCTGGGTGCTATTTATTTAGCAGGTCATGTCGCAATCCCCGAGGTGAGTATATAAATATCCCAGAAGTATTCTGATTTGATGAGTATTCATAGTATGGTTTGTTTTTAGTTTGTGTGTGAACAGGAAGCTAATGTTGTACTGTCTGTCTTTCTGTATTAATGGGTGGATGTGTCAAATCTTGTTCCAAAATTATCTCAAAAACTGCTTAGTAGATTGGAAATTTGTAATGTTGTACCCAGATACCTTATAATGAACTCCATGATTGACATGATTGTTTTAGCACAAATGCGTGCATATTAATTAGGTAATTTGCATAACAATCAACCAATTACAGCTTGTTCCTTCTGGATTTTCACAATGCAATTAAAACTTGGTACATGCATACTATTGCTATGTTCACACGGCAGCATTCTACAGGAGCCGAACTACTGCTCCTCCCACCGATTAACAGGAGATTATCTCTAATGCGTTCATACGGTCGGAAGCCGAACGAGAGCCGAGATCTGCCGAGTTCGATTCAGTTCGGAACGGGACAGTGCCCTCAAATAGTTGTAATAAGAGGTTACTTCAAGTTGGAGAAGACGATTGAGGGTGTGATTTGGGCTCCAATAGTTGGGCCCCTGCGTATACACGGTTGGGGCCATGTTGGGGCTCAACCCTATTGGAGTTCAACCCCGAGGGTTTATTGGAGCTGAGCCGGCTCGAGCCGAACGCGTATACACGGCCATTTTTGCTGGCTCGAGCTGTAGCGCTCCGATAATTAAAATGCTGTTGTGTGAACGTAGCGTGTTCTTTGTTGAATATCTAACACTACTTGGGAATTTATCTATACATGCAGCTAATTTCATGTTTGGGACTACATAAATTCATTAAGGGATGACCTAGAGCCCAACCCCAAGGCAGATATTGAGAACTGTCCATAACACTTACTCATATGTAGTTTCTAATTTTGGTGTTGTTGTTTCCAGATCTGGTCTGCAAAATTTCAAATGAATATGTTTTCACCTTGTCTGGATAAGAATATTATTTCATACAGAAAACCTTATTCCCAGAGTAGTGGCTGTGTATATGACGACATTTTCTGCAAACCACTGTGACCTTTCTGTTTTATAAATCTTTTAGATGCCACCGTTTCTTTGACCAAAATGTTGACCCAAGATTTGGCACATTTTAATATACTACCGGTATTATTAATATACTTAAATTTTGTAAATTTGATTTTTGTATTCAAAGAGTTAACGTAAACTGGCAGGATTTGGATCTGTCAGTCAATTTACAGAATTATGCAGCCTTGGTTATGCCTTACTTTCTAAAACTACAAACATGTGTTTATCTCTGTAGGTGGCATTATACTTTAACAATAAGTTGTTCCGTGGTAACCGTTGCACGAAGGTAGCATCTCACAGCTTTGATGCCTTTGATTCACCAAATCTAGCACCATTAATTAATATGGGAGTGGACATAGAAGGTATGTTACATTGATAATACCCGTGGTACTGTTCAAATTATAAACTTGCATTGCCTATTTGTAATAAAAAAAATTGACAGATGTTACTGTGATTTTATGTCTTTGAGGGCTCCAGGAAATAAAGTTCACTGCTATAAAATATTGTGATTTCTCCCTGTCTCCAGAAATTTAAAAAAATTTGTCTCGTGAAATTAAGTGGTATATACAAAGTATCAATAGACAGCTTGACAATTATTTATAAGAAATGTTGTTTTACTTTTGTCCAATTTTTTTTTAGATAGTTGGTCATAAATCCCATGACCACGTTCATTGGTTTATTGTGTAAAACCACGGAGCTATTGTCCATTCATCATGATATAGTATTATTTTGTGTGTTAAAGTTATGTGTTTTGAGGAAATTGTCCTAATATTTCTCAAAAATCGCTATTTTTAGTACAATTACATAGAACTCAATGTTAAAGAAAAATGCATTTTTTGACCTATTTCAAAACCCAGACTTTGTAAACAATTAAGGACAGCAAACATTTACTCACTGACAATATATGATTTTTTCAGCCTATGTCAACAGCCTGTAATTTGAGATATGACATCATATCTCTGCCATATGAACCTATGGTAAAAACGTAATAATACTGAAAAAATTGCCACAATCCACTAAAATATTTCTTAAAAATTAGACTAGTGACCCCAAACTTTTTTTTAAGTTAATATCTTTGTTATTGCCTGAGGGTAAAATTTATTGCAAAATGAATAAAGTTTTTTCATTTATTTAATTTTGTTTATATTAACTTAATATATTCAATATTTTCATTTTGTTCTGATAGTTTGTTGGGATAGTATCTTTCGGAGTTCTGCCACCGAAAAGTTCAAAGTTCAAGAGAAAATGAATACCAACATTGGTTTACTACGGCTCTTTCCCGGCATCACCACGGAAACGGTAAGACATTTATAGCTTTTAGTTCCTATCTTGCTTTGTACCAAAAGAATTCAGACATCCTAGTAGTAGTTGTACAGTTTAATTAATGAGTACTTTTGTACTACGCAGGTATGCACTACACATTTCTAGGTTTGTTTTCAGGGGATTATTGGTGCCAGGTACAGACATAATAGTATCACTGTAGTTAAATAAATGTGTCTGTCTTGTATTAATCACTGATACACCTGTTTGTTGTGGCAGGCTATTCTTGTCCTACCGATACACTGTTGAAAGGGGGTGGGGTTGGTGAGGGGGTGGAGGGTGTTTTATTTATGAACATTACATTCTGTACGACTGAAACGTAACATGGGCTGAATTTTGGTTACTGTACATGAGCAGACGATTATTACAGTGATATCAATTTTCATCCATGTACTTCACTTTCTTGGACCAATTGAATGGCATGACTTGTGGTGTCTCTTTTAGACTGATTCATTATTTGACAGTTTCTCGTGGGATTTATAAATTGAATTTATTCCAAAATTAGTACAAATTGTACATCTGTGGCTATAAATGTTTTGATCCAAACTCGTGATGGCAGAAGAGTGTATTCACAGTGAGAACGGTGATCCTGTATGCACAAACTCAAGTTTATTGTTAGGCAGTGAAAAGTTGTGAATAAATAAGATCTCCATATCAAGTCTGCGTAATATTGGATTTGTTAAAATATCAAAGCTTGTACATGAAAACTGTTTTGATCAATTTTACCATCTAATATATCTCAAAGATAAATTAAATTTCCTAAAGAATGAGGAGGTATGCCACTGATAAAAGGCCACTAAACTCAAAACACAAAAGCTCAAAAGAGAATACTGTTTTCCTACAATACCACATCAGCTACATATTAAGTTACCATTACCATGAATAAACACACTTACCAGGCAAAGTAGCAATTACATTAGTTACAAAGAATTTAATCGACAAAGAATTAATTTTAAACCGCTGTTGAAAACATATTTAGTGAATACTGTAATTGTTGTAGTCGATTCATTGCACATAACTACTGTATATGTCAAAGCCTATAAACAAAATATATCCGATAATAAACTCAACTGTTTTTTGTTGATTATGTTATTTCTTGTATGACGGTCTTCCTGTTTCTCATCTACTCAACCATGTTGTCATCTTCTATTCATTCCTATTTATTTCCAGTTTCTCAATCATTTTCCTTCTTCATATTTTTATCACTCAATACCCCATAGGTGATTGATTTTTTAGATCAGCTGCAGAGTGACTTGCCATACCAGCTGGATCTCACAAACCATCTTGACGTCACACAGGTAGCTGTGCAAAAAATTCATATTCATAAAAACAAAATCTCATTTCCTTTTTAGTAGGTTAGTTAGGTAGTCAGGGCAACTAAATTCTGGTGACCTGGGTTGCTTCAGACTCCATCACTAGAAGATACCTCTCTGTGTAGTATGTAGGTGTGGCATATCACTGCACTGATTTTTTTCTTTTTCCAATGTTTGTAAAAACCACTTTCCTCTTGTACTGTCTGTCTGTCTGTCTGTCTGTCTGTCTGTCTGTCTGTCTGTCTGTCTGTCTGTCTGTCTTTGTATATTTTCTTATGTCCTTGTGTTGTATGTTTAATATCTTTTTACAGGTTGTCAGATTTCTCTGTCCTTCTCTTAATACTGATGGTAATTCAGTGACAGACAGTGCTGTCCTTCATACTTCTGACGAAACTAAGGTATAAAAATAAATAATAACACATGTATCACTATTTTCTAACCTCTGTTGAAACTTATGCATGCATGTCTGTTTCTCTCTTTCTTTCTGTCTGTCTGTCTGTCTGTCTGTCTGTGTGCAGTTTTTGTACTTTGATCTGAATAACTTTTGGTACAAATCTATGCCTAGTTATTAGCCACATTTGCATAATAAATATTTAGCACCTTTCTCTGCTACCATTACAAGTGTTTCAGTGGTGCTATATACAGTGTACATGTAAATTATAAATAAAACATAAGGTACTTAGTGTTTAAAGCAGAATTTAAACTAACAATTTGCAAAGTTGACAGAATGAGATAATTGAGATCAATTTGCAATATATACAATCAGCATCTCAGTATTGTTTACAATAATACTTTACACAAGCTTTAGCTTTATTCTTCCACATTAACTCTATAATTTGAGGGCGAGACTGTTTCTGTTTGTGGAGGGTAGGTACAAGTTTGACTGCTTCAGGTATTCCAATTCAAAATTTGTTTAACTAGATAGAAAAGCTGGCTGTACTGCTTGGCATGATGTTTTTCAATATGCACAATACTTGTAATATTTATCTGTCGCATTTGTAATTTAGCTGATCAAAGCTCAGACCTACTTCTCTCCAAAACAATGGTTTATTCCGAATTGCAGCTCTCTTTTGCAAGTTATTATTATAGAAAGATGCTCAGATTATTTTCTGTTTTTCAATTCATGTATTAAAAAAAAATCCATATGGTATCATGCATGTTATTCTATCTTAAACAAAACTTATATGGTACATACGTGCTATACTGTTATTGCCTGATTTACAGGTCAAGGCATTTCTGCAGCCACCAATGCAAGGAATAGTGTTGCAGACGTATGGAGCTGGCAATGCACCAGACAACAGGAAAGATCTCCTCGCAGCTTTTAAGGAAGCTTCCGACAGAGGGGCGCTAATTGTGAATTGTACACAATGTACAAAGGGTACCGTGGTTTGCTCATATGCTACGGGAAGGGTAAGTGTCTTATTTTTTCACTTTCTGTTATCTATTGGTAATGGTATTTCTGATGTTTAGTTTGTAGCTGATATCTTTTCTTAGTTAATTTCAAACTTGTGTACAATATTCAAATTGTATGCATGATATCATCATCTGGATCACATGATTAACACATGATTCATTCTACCAAGATATTACTTTTGGCATCAGACATAGATCATAAGAGCATGATGTAAAATTGCCAAAGAGAGTGAGTGCAATTCATAATACACTGGCTGAAAAGGATCTTCTATTGTATAGTGGTGAGGCTGGTGAAGATGGCATGACATGTCTTCCAGCTAGAATAACCACCTGTCTATATTCAGAACCATTCTATGTCATTATTAAACAGTTGACTTGTATTCCAGGCATTGCTGGATGCCGGGATCATTCCAGGGTCTGATATGACAGTGGAAGCAGCTTTAACAAAATTGAGCTATGTTCTTAACAAAGAGGGTCTCAGCGTGGAGGAGAAACGAAAACTCATGGCTACAAACTTGCGTGGAGAAATGAGAGTGATGCAGGGTATTCCAGAGAAGTTAAGTTTGAAGGACAGCGAGTTCATCCGTGGTGTAGCAACTACTTTGAAACTAACATCTAGTGAGGTTGGTCTAATCAAGTCAATGTGATTTATGTTTTAGCAAATTGCCGTTGTGAAGACCTTTTGTCAAGGTTGTCGTCACCTTCCACAATTTAGTTTTATGCAACATCTACTTCCAGCATCTGTCAGATAGTTGCAGAATTCTTGAAACTTCTCAAATTCTCATTTTAACAGGAGGTTCGTGCTGTTGCTGACGCTTTGTTTCCAACATTGATGTGCTCTGCAGCTAAACTGGGAAATATAGACCTAATGAAAGATCTTCAAAAATATGTAAGTCACACTTCTTATGATTGGTTATGAATATTGTAAATACTTTAATTAATTTTTGCTGAAATGACTATGGGTATTTTGTATGGAATTTATTTTCACTTATTTTTGCTGAGTTTAAGAGGTGTATTTGCTGGGATATATTTTTACTGAATCTTTCCTTCAGCAAAAATTAATTTTAAGCGAAAATAAAGTATATTTCACAGTCTAATGCATCAATACTAAAACTAACTGAACATTAATTGACATAGCTTGAATTTTTATTTTTTTGTTGTGGTTCCCAGGGTAGCAATCTTGACAACAATGATTACGATGAACGTACACCATTGCATATTGCAGCAGCTGAGGGAAAGCTGGATGCTGTCAAGTTTTTACTGGAGAATGGTGCTTCTGTGCATGCGAGAGACAGATATGATCACACCCCTCTTATGGACGCCATTCGGTTCAAGTAAGTGGTAATCCAAATCATTACAGCTGATGTCATTTCTGCCTGTGATAATGTTACAATTATTACTAGAACATGGTATCAAGACAATGATGTTAGCATACAGTAATCTGATTAGTATAAGGGGGATCATCTAATTGTGAGATTTTTGTATATATTCTGTAAAAACAATTAATTTTGGATTACAATTGCTGTCGCATTTTGGCTGATTAGACAAGGCAGCTGCTTGTTGGATAATTTAACTGACTAGGGTACCTACAATTTACATGACTTTTATTTGTTTCACCGTAGTATAGCTATATAAGTATAATAATCTTTGATTGTACTTCTTTTTTTGGGGTTTGCCAGTAATGAAGTGAAGGGAAAGTCATAGTAGTGGCAAAATGTCTGTCGTCTTCGTTGTAAACTTTTCTTGTGTGTGCGATAAACTCAATAATATCCAGCCGATGGCTATCAAACATGTATATATATTGATTCATATATATATATATCAAACTTGTATATAATTTGTAGGTACAGTTGGCCTTTATAGATTACTTACGGTAGTCTTCCAAAAACTTGATGTTTTTTTCATTAATTAAAGTGTATAATATGTTTAATGGGAAATTTCATAGTTTAATGGGACAGACCTTAATTTCGCAGGTGAAAGATTGAGTTGAAATCCTGTGCTATTATTTTTACTTCTTTATTTAATTTTGTTTTATTTGAATGTGGAATTGTATAATTTTCATGTGTTTTTTTTTTTTGAATTATTTTCTTTGTCTCTTTTCATTGATTTTCATATTATGTAACATTTATTTTGTAAATGTTACCAATAGAGGGCGCCCTTTAACTGTTTGTTCAATAACTTCAGTGCTTAGCATTTCCAGTAATTTTATAACAAACATTGCTGACAATAAACAGTGGTGGTATTAATTATGGCTAAACCATTCAGCAAAATAATGTGTAGTCATGATTTCTAGCAATTTGACTACTGTAAAATTTTAGCTAGAATTAATTTTCGCTGAAAAGACTTTTTGGGTGTTTTGTATGGAATTTATTTTCACTGATTTTTGACGAGTTGATTGCAAAATATAGGAAAAAAGGATTTTATTTTCACTGAATTATTCCTTCAGCGAAAATTTATTCCAAGCAAAAATTAAGTATTTTACAGTAATCAGATTGATCAGGCTCATGATAAATTAACAATAATTTGACTTTGTTAGTCCCCGTTCGGACGCAGTCCGAAAACGGGGACTTATGTTTTGCCCTGTGTGCGTCCGTGCGTCCGTGATCACCTGTATCTCGAACATGCATGGACCGATTGAGTTCAAACTTCACTCATACATCACACATTATATGGGACATATGCACATGCATTTTTTTCATGATCCGATTAACGATAGCCGAATAGCGGCCATTTTAAGGCCGAAAATGCATCAAAATCGCACATTTTCACCATTCCGGACCCGGATCTCAGTTATGCATGGACGGATATTGTTCAAATTTGGTACATACATTAAACATAATAGGACCTTGATGCACGTCATTTTTTTTTTTGGATCGGGTTCGAAATGGCCGACTGGCGGCCATTTTGTTTTAAAGAATTCAGTTCTGGATCCGTATCTGAGACATGCTTGGATTGATCGAGTTCAAACTTCACACACACAAGGTACATCATGTCACAAATATGTATGTGCATTTATTTCATGATCTCATTAACGATAGCCAAATGGCGGCCGCTTTAAGGCCGAAAATGCATTGAAATCGCACATTTTCACCATTCCGGACCCGGATCTCAGTTATGCATGGACGGATTTCATTCAAATTTGGTACATACATTAAACATAATAGGACCTTGATGCACGTCATTTTTTTTTTCGGATCAAGTTCGAAATAGCCGACTGGCGGCCATTTTGTTTTAAAGAATTCAGTTCTGGATCCGTATCCGAGACATGTCTGGATTGATCGAGTTCAAACTTCACACACACAAGGTACATCATGTCACAAATATGTATGTGTATTTGTTTCATGATCTCATGAACGATAGCCAAATGGTGGCCGCTTTAAGGCCGAAAATGCATTGAAATCGCACATTTTCACCATTCCGGACCCGGATCTCAGTTATGCATGGACGGATTTCATTCAAATTTGGTACATACATTAAACATAATAGGACCTTGATGCACGTCATTTTTTTTTTCGGATCAAGTTCGAAATAGCCGACTGGCGGCCATTTTGTTTTAAAGAATTCAGTTCTGGATCCGTATCCGAGACATGTCTGGATTGATCGAGTTCAAACTTCACACACACAAGGTACATCATGTCACAAATATGTATGTGTATTTGTTTCATGATCTCATGAACGATAGCCAAATGGTGGCCGCTTTAAGGCCGAAAATGCATTGAAATTGCACATTTTCACCATTCTGGACCCGGATCTCAGTTATGCATGGACGGATTTCATTCAAATTTGGTACATACATTAAACATAATAGGACCTTGATGCACGTCATTTTTTTTTTCGGATCAAGTTCGAAATGGCTGACTGGCGGCCATTTTGTTTTAAAGAATTCAGTTCTGGATCCGTATCCGAGACATGCTTGGATTGATCGAGTTCAAACTTCACACACACAAGGTACATCATGTCACAAATATGTATGTGTATTTGTTTCATGATCTCATGAACGATAGCCAAATGGTGGCCGCTTTAAGGCCGAAAATGCATTGAAATCGCACATTTTCACCATTCCGGACCCGGATCTCAGTTATGCATGGACGGATTTCATTCAAATTTGGTACATACATTAAACATAATAGGACCTTGATGCACGTCATTTTTTTTTTCGGATCAAGTTCGAAATAGCCGACTGGCGGCCATTTTGTTTTAAAGAATTCAGTTCTGGATCCGTATCCGAGACATGTCTGGATTGATCGAGTTCAAACTTCACACACACAAGGTACATCATGTCACAAATATGTATGTGTATTTGTTTCATGATCTCATGAACGATAGCCAAATGGTGGCCGCTTTAAGGCCGAAAATGCATTGAAATTGCACATTTTCACCATTCTGGACCCGGATCTCAGTTATGCATGGACGGATTTCATTCAAATTTGGTACATACATTAAACATAATAGGACCTTGATGCACGTCATTTTTTTTTTCGGATCAAGTTCGAAATGGCTGACTGGCGGCCATTTTGTTTTAAAGAATTCAGTTCTGGATCCGTATCCGAGACATGCTTGGATTGATCGAGTTCAAACTTCACACACACAAGGTACATCATGTCACAAATATGTATGTGCATTTGTTTCATGATCTCATTAACGATAGCCAAATGGTGGCCGCTTTAAGGCCGAAAATGCATTGAAATTGCACATTTTCACCATTCCGGACCCGGATCTCAGTTATGCATGGACGGATTTCATTCAAATTTGGTACATACATTAAACATAATAGGACCTTGATGCACGTCATTTTTTTTTTCGGATCAAGTTCGAAATGGCCGACTGGCGGCCATTTTGTTTTAAAGAATTCAGTTCTGGATCCGTATCCGAGACATGCTTGGATTGATCGAGTTCAAACTTCACACACACAAGGTACATCATGTCACAAATATGTATGTGCATTTGTTTCATGATCTCATTAACGATAGCCAAATGGCGGCCGCTTTAAGGCCGAAAATGCATTGAAATTGCACATTTTCACCATTCCGGACCCGGATCTCAGTTATGCATGGACGGATTTCATTCAAATTTTGTACATACATTAAACATAATAGGACCTTGATGCACGTCATTTTTTTTTTCGGATCAAGTTCGAAATGGCCGACTGGCGGCCATTTTGTTTTAAAGAATTCAGTTCTGGATCCGTATCCGAGACATGCTTGGATTGATCGAGTTCAAACTTCACACACACAAGGTACATCATGTCACAAATATGTATGTGCATTTGTTTCATGATCTCATTAACGATAGCCAAATGGCGGCCGCTTTAAGGCCGAAAATGCATTGAAATCGCACATTTTCACCATTCCGGACCCGGATCTCAGTTATGCATGGACCGATTTCATTCAAATTTGGTACATACATTAAACATAATAGGACCTTGATGCACGTCATTTTTTTTTCGGATCAAGTTCGAAATGGCCGACTGGCGGCCTTTTTGTTTTAAAGAATTCACTTCTGGATCCGTATCCAAGACATGTCTGGATTGATCAAGTTCAAACTTCACACACACATGGTACATCATGTCACAAATATGTATGTGCATTTGTTTCATGATCTCATTAACGATAGCCAAATGGGGGCCGCTTTAAGGCCGAAAATGCATTGAAATCGCACATTTTCACCATTCCGGACCCGTATCTCAGTTATGCATGGATGGATTTTGTTCAAATTTGGTATATACATTAAACATAATAGGACCTTGATGCACGTCTTTTTTTTTTCGGATCAAGTTCGAAATGGCCGACTGGCGGCCATTTTGTTAAAGAATTCAGTTCTGGATCCGTATCCAAGACATGTCTGGATTGATCAAGTTCAAACTTCACACACACATGGTACATCATGTCACAAATAGATATGTGCATTTGTTTCATGATCTGCTTAACAATAGCGGAATGATGGCCATTTTAAGGCCGAAAATGCATCAAAATCACGTATTTTCACAATTCCAGAACCGGATCTCAGTCATGCATGGATGGATTTTGTTCAGATTTAGCACAATGTGTTGTACATATGCAGGTGCATTTCAGTCATGATCTGCTTTGAATGTATATGTCACTCAAATATGAACGGAACGGGGACGTGTCATTGACAATGACTTGTGTTTTAAAGAATTCAGTTCTGGATCCGTATCTGAGACATGTCTGGATTGATCAAGTTCAAACTTCACACACACAAGGTACATCATGTCACAAATATGTATGTGCATTTGTTTCATGATCTCATTAACGATAGCCAAATGGGGGCCGCTTTAAGGCCGAAAATGCATTGAAATCGCACATTTTCACCATTCCGGACCCAGATCTCAGTTATGCATGGACGGATTTCATTCAAATTTGGTACATACATTAAACTTAATAGGACCTTGATGCACGTCATTTTTTTTTCCGGATCAAGTTCGAAATAGCCGACTGGCGGCCATTTTGTTTTAAAGAATTCAGTTCTGGATCCGTATCCGAGACATGTCTGGATTGATCAAGTTCAAACTTCACACACACAAGGTACATCATGTCACAAATATGTATGTGCATTTGTTTCATGATCTGCTTAACAATAGCGGAATGATGGCCATTTTAAGGCCGAAAATGCATCAAAATCACGTATTTTCACAATTCCAGAACCGGATCTCAGTCATGCATGGATGGATTTTGTTCAGATTTAGCACAATGTGTTGTACATATGCAGGTGCATTTCGGTCATGATCTGCTTTGAATGTATATGTCACTCAAATATGAACGGAACGGGGACGTGTCATTGACAATGACTTGTTAATATAAGGGTCAGATCATTCAATAAACAGCATGGATAACTTCAACACTTTTGTTTCTGTGTTGCTGTACTTACAGCAATTCCAAGCACTGATTTGACGCTGAAGTAGTGCTAGATATAGATAACATTCTACAATAGGTTACACATTTTATTTTCACATTTACATAAGTTGTAACTAGAAATATAAACATCAGCTGCAAATCAGAGGAATGATTGACAGATATTGCCCACAATGTTTTTTATTTTTGCTACAAAGTCAGATGCCCCCAGACTTTCATTCACTTTTGGTCAATCATCGTGTTGATTGCGTGTCTACTAATCGGCATTTGTCCAAGTTGTTTAAACACCACGAGAAGCAAGGAGTCGAAAAACAAGTTGAAGTGAGAACAAGATTTTCGTGGACTGTCATTTGCTGAGATTGGAGATCGAAGTGGTGTTTCAAAGCAGACAGCTTATAATGTCGTCAAATCGTTTGTTACCCTGTGTACATGTCTGTTGTTCCGGTCACTACGCCAACTACATGTACACAGGGCTACCACCGAGAGTATCCTGCCAGGAAAGCGTAAGAGCGACCAATCCACGACTAAAAAACTAACTGATGTTATAGACTATGTTGAATATTATAAAACGTTGAGGCCGAGCATTTACGGACAGAAAATTAGACAAAAACTACTCGAAGACGGTGTATGTACGGCGGCAACCCTCCTCGAACGCGTGATCATGTGTTGCTGTTTAAAGCGATTATTTGGTGGTACATCAACCTTTTGGTTCTCATCGTCGAGAACTAATAATTGAATAACACCCATTCTACTTATGTATTCAATTTCATTATTGATATAGGACATTTGTTGCAAGCAGCTTTCAGTTATATAGATCGGTGTGATATAAATATTTTCATAGTAGGAATAATGTACTTTGATCAACAATTCTGCCTTGATCAGTCGATCAGCTGGTTCTGTAAAATAAAAACGTTTTTTTACAGTGCCACCATTTTATGCGACCCTCTCACTGAAATAACATGTGACGCAAATTGAAGTAGGAAACTCAGTTGAGAGCCTTGATCGTTTGTTGGAGGAGAAATTCAAAACTAATGTACCGCCACTTTTATGGGCAGAGCTTCCTTCCGGTGCTCTTCAAATTACAGACATGCTGCATGTATTATTTGTAACAACTTCTGTAAATGTGAAAACAAAGTGTGTAACCTATTGTAGTAAGTTATCAACATTTAGCACTACTTCGTCTTCAAATCAGTGCCTGGAATACACACTCTATTGTACACCTGCTTTTGAAATCCTTTAAATTTCTACTTTTGTGTTCACAGATTTGTTGATATAATTAAGCTACTGCGACAAACTGGTGCGCACATTGTCCACATGTCACAGCATGAAATTGGTATGCGTCTCTGTGAGTAAGTATACTGGTAATGTCAGTGAAATTCCATCTGTAGATAGGTGCTACAGATGTGTGCCTGTGCTGGGTATAAAGTTCAGATATTGTGTCAGTTTATATTGGTATGTGTCTTTTCAAGTCAGTTTGTATTTATGTTTTGATTTAGTGCTGCATCTAGGAATGATGTTGAAGAATTAGAATGTTGGAATCTAGCTGGTGCTGACTTGAGTACCCCTGATTACAGCAGTAGAACAGCCTTGCATATAGTAAGTAAAGATGAAGTTTGACAGATAGAATAATGATGAATTTCAGAGTAAAATGTCATTGATGCAAAACTGTTATGGCTAATAACTTGTCACACTCTGGAATCCATTGTTGATGAACCAGATCCTCTTAACCACAGTCCCTCTATCTCCGGTCTGGAAACGCTTGGCAGTACAGTGAGTCTATTGTCCCAGGGCTGGTTGCGGGTAGATAAACCTTAGACAATTAGCCACGAAACTGAGTGTACACAAACTTAAGCATTGCAATCACAAACTGCAAATAGAACTGAATATATTACCTCGATTTATCAAAATACGAAAATCTGAGAGAAAAACTAACCACATCACCAAAAAGTAAATGTACTTATCTGATCACATGAAAAACAAATATTATGGTTGAATGCTGTTTTCTTACTATAAGAGGGGCCAATCTGCTTACAATGTGTCGCGTAAGTTCAGTAAATCAAAAACAAAATGACGTTCGTAAATAAATTCTCATCGGGGCAATAAAAAGTCTCCCTACCCAATTCCTGGCAGTGCTAAAGAATTGATACTGCAGGATGTTATTCTTGGAGACGTGATGTCACCAGCATTGTAAACTACATTCCAAATATATGCTTGGAAACAAAAATAATGACAAGAAAATTTGAATGGCAATGAAATTGGCAAGAGGCCATCTTTATTTTGAACGGAAAAAGTGAATGCCTAAATATGACATGTATACTGTATATAATATAATAAAACAAGCACAATAAACCACAAACTACAACTAGGTTTAAGCTATCCAATAAATGAAAAAACCTTGATCTTTCTAAAATACATGACGAATAGAATGGGTCAATCGATCAAGGTTGTTAGAAGTGTTCCAAGTTGCGATCTCTGGCAGAGTACCTCAAATTTAAGTGCGATATTCATGAATAATGTCTATATGTCGCCTAAAGAATTTTTGAGCTTCTAAATCTATATAAAGTATCAAAATATATGGTCTACTTCGGTTGTAAAAACTAGAATATGCAGGAAACAATGAATCAATCGTTTCAATGAAATGCTCTGCTATCAAGAGACTATGCTTTGTGGAAAGCCATACCCTGGACTGTCCGCACACTGGGTGTAATTCACACCTTAGACAATAGCCATTTTCAGACGGGGGATAGAGGGACTGTACCTTAACCTTCTTCAATAATTCTCAGTATTTACTCAAACAATTTGGCTATTTTTGTCCCAATTTTCTGAAGGAAAGTGAATACTATAAACAAAACTATTTTGTGAATTTGTAATGAAAAGAGGGAACTGGTGGTGAAAAGAATACATTGCTATGCTTCATTAGTCCATATCTCATTCCTAACAGGCAATAGCCATGCAGAATGAGAGCGTTGTCAAATTTTTGATTGAGCATGGAGTTGATATTCACCACAAAGATGCTTTTGGAGAGACTGGAGAGTCACTGGCTAAATCCTCTGAAAATGCTGTAATCAAGGAACTGGTGCTGCCAGCCAATAATATAACATGAACTTGCCAACCTTTTGTGATTGAACCATTCAATATACCAGTATCTGCGCATATGGATGGATGGATATTTACAGAATTTAAGTACAGTACAAGAATGAAGATTTATTTGTGCATTTTAAGAAAAGACAGGTGGATGCAAGCTCAAAGCACCTTTACTACTTGTGCTGCATGTATTGTGTCACACCTATAATATTTATTTCAAGTCTAGATGTGACACAGTCTCTATTCTTTTTGTTAGTGTAAGTTCATAAATGAGTGCATGTGTAAATACCTCCCATGATAAACAAGGTACGTCTCTGGAACACTATTCGTTAAAACAAAATGGCCACCAGTTGACCATATTGAATTTGATCTAAAAAAACAAAATGACAATGAACAAAACAAGATTTGAGATCTAATTCCGAAATGGTAGAAATGCTTGATTTTAATATTTGGCCATTTTGAATTGGATCTTGAAACAATTTCTGATCCCCGAATTATCGTCAGACGCATTGTAATCCTATTTGCGTATGTGTAAACCTAACTAGCAATGGGTGATGTAGGACAAAAATATAAAAAGTCAATAGATTACCGGCAGACGTGCACCCCGGCAGAAGTCAGTAACATATTTGAAACAGTTTGAGTGTGGGTACAAACGAGCGGAGCTCGAAAAACTAGTTAATACAGCTGAGGAATGTGGATTTCCAGTTTAAAAAAATGAAAAAATGAACTGAAATAGAGATGGTATGTGTGCGTGCGTTTCACTGAGTAAATATGACTGTGACATAGTTTTTCAACAAAATACCCACAAAAAATATGAAAATATTACGCCATAGCGAAAGGTAATCCTGCTTAGGCTGGTACAAGTTAGTTGAAAGATGGCAGTTTAGAGGGGAATTTTTATGTTGCAAGTTGGAAACAGATGTTCGGTGTACTGCGACCTTCTAGTTGGTTGACCTCAGATCACACAATATGCGCAAGTGCACAAACGATAAATGCGCAAACGCTACCAATTCGAGAATTAGGAATTGTATGTGATATTTGTGACATAATGTATGATGCATTTGTGAAGATAGGTCAAGGCATGTCAGAGATACCACTCTGGAACAGTTGAAATCAAAATGACTGTCAGACTGAAAAACAAAATAATGTGCATCAAGGTCCTATTACCGGGGTATATCCAATGTACATGACCAACACTTTTTTAGTCCATGTTCGGGCGAAGTCCGAAAACGGGGACTTATAATTCGGTCTCCGTGCGTCCGTCCGGAGTCATATCTCAGAATCCCTTGGACCGATTCCGTTCATTCTTTGCATGTGCCTAGTACTTTATGTGGGACATATGCACATGCAGTGGTTTAGTGATTTGATTCAAAATGGCCGACTGGCAGCCATCTTGTTTTTTGAAAATGTTGTATTTTGGACATGCTTTGTCAGTTTTCATTCAAACTTGGTACATAGATTATACATGTTAGGATACATGTCCATGACGATTTATTTCACAATTGCATCAAAGATGGCCGACTGGCAGCCATATTGTTTTTTGAAAATGTCGTATTTTGGACATGCTTTGTCAATTTTCATTCAAATTCAGTACATAGATGATACATGTTAGGATACATCCGTGGTCCCCGACCATCCGTAAGTCCTTGAGTCTGTCCGTCCATTCGTCCGTTCATGCGTCAGTCTGTCCAGAGTCATATTTCAGAATCCTGTGGACCGATTCCGTTCATTCTTTGCATGTGCCTAGTACCTTATGTGGGACATACATGTATGCACATGCAGTGGTTTAGTGATTCGATTCAAAATGGCCGACAGGCAGCCATCTTGTTTTTTGAAAATGTTGTATTTTGGACATGCTTTGTCAGTTTTCATTCAAACTTGGTACATAGATTATACATGTTAGGATACATGTCCATGACGATTTATTTCACAATTGGATCAAAGATGGCCGACTGGCAGCCATATTGTTTTTTGAAAATGTCGTATTTTGGACATGCTTTGTCAATTTTCATTCAAATTCAGTACATAGATGATACATGTTAGGATACATGTCCCCGACCATCCGTGAGTTCTTGAGTCTGTCCGTCCATTCGTCCGTTCATGCGTCAGTCTGTCCAGAGTCATATTTCAGAATCCTGTGGACCGATTCCGTTCATTCTTTGCATGTGCCTAGTACCATATGTGGGACATACATGTATGCACATGCAGTGGTTTAGTGATTCGATTCAAAATGGCCGACTGGCAGCCATCTTGTTTTTTGAAAATGTTGTATTTTGGACATGCTTTGTCAGTTGTCATTCAAACTTGGTACATAGATTATACATGTTAGGATACATGTCCATGACGATTTATTTCGCAATTGGATCAAAGATGGTAGACTGGCAGGCATCTTGTTTTTGTTTTTTTATGCGGTATCTTGGACGTGTTCTGTCAGTTTTCATTCAAATTTGGCACATACATGTACTTTATACATGTTGGGATGCATGTCCATGACAATTTGTTTCAAAATCTGGTCAAGGATGGCCGATTGACAGCCATCTGACTTTTTGGCCTCACTACTATATTTCCACAATTTATGTACCATTTTCATTCGCATTTGGCACATACATCATACATATCAGTGTGTTTCATAATCAGATCAAAGATGGCCGAATAACGACTGTTTTTTAGTCCCCGTTTCAATGCAGTCCAAAAACGGGGACTTAAGTTTAGACCTCTGTGTGTCTGTCCATGCGTGTGTGCATGCGTCCGGACCTGTATCTTAGAAATGCCTGGACCAATCACAATCAAACTTCACACATACATCATTCATGATATTATACATATGCACGTCAATTTGTTACATGATCTGATTCAAGATGGCTGAATGGCGGCCATTTTTGTGCTAAAAATCATCAAAATCAAGCATTTCTCGACTGTTTACAGATGGATTTTGTTCAAACTTGGTATATACATTAGACATTATAGGACCTTGATGCACATCATTTTGTTTCACGATCTGATTCAAGATGGCCGAATGGTGGCCATTTTTGTGCTAAAAAATCCTAAAAATCAACCATTTCTCGGCTGTTTACTGATGGATTTTGTTTAAACTTGGTATATACATTAGACACTATGGGACCTTGATGCAAATAATTTTGTTTTTCAGATAAGATTCAAAATGGCCGACTGGCAGCCATTTTGTTTTAATGAATGTGGTTCTCATGCCATATCTCTGACTTGCTTTCACTGATTATGTTCAAATTTTAAATATTCATTATACATCATGTCATAGATAGACAGATATATTGGTTTGACGATCCTATTCAAAATGGCCAAATTGTGGCCTATTTTGTGCTAAAAAATCATCAAATATCAAGCATTTCTGGATGGATTTCGTTCAAACTTGGTACATATATTAGACATTACAGGTTCCTGATGCACATCATTTATTTTCCAGATCGAATTCAAAATGGCTGTCTGGCGGCTATTTTGTTTTAATGAATGGGCTTCTAGACCCATATCTCCGACTTGTTTTGACTGATTATATTCAAATTTTAAATATTCATTATACATCATGTCATAGATAAACAGATGTATTGGTTTGACGATTCTATTCAAAATGGCTGAATGGTGGTAATTTTTGTGCTAAAAAATCACCATGTATCAAGCATTTCTGGCATTCATGGATGGATTTCGTTCAAACTCTGTACATACATTATACATTACAGGTTCCTGATGCACGTAATTTTATTTTTCAGATTGGATTCAAAATGGCTGACTGACGGCCATTTTGCTTTAATGATTGGGGTTCTAGAGCCATATCTCTTAAATGCTTTGACTGATTATATTCAAATTTTATTTGTATATACATGTATTCAAAATGGCTGATTTTGAATGCTGTTCTAGAGCAATATCTCTCACTATAGACAAGTGTCAATCATTTTAATGTTAAAAAATCATATTCCTGACATGGTTATATTCCAGCTATATTACTATAAACAAAACTATACATCTTAAATTTGATAACTAACGGGAACTGTGCCATGCATGGCTTGTTTTATTGGCCATATTACTACACGGAACACGTGTTTTGATGTAAATAAACAATCTGTTGTATGCGCCACTTGGAACTCAAGTTTCTAGGACACGCTCGCGACAAGCACAAAGAGAACTTTCAAAAATTTAACGGGGACTGTGTCATTTTCAATGACTTGTTAGCACTAAAATAACTGCTATTTTGAATTGGATCATGAAATGAATACGTATTCCAATATGTATCTGTGAGCTAGTCAGAAAGAACATTGATGAAAACAAAATGGCCTCCCATACTGAGGGGTAATATATTTATTAATGAAAGCAAGTAAGTAAGGAACTTTCCATATACAGTATCATGCAAGAACATAATTACTCACCTAAAGAGTTGTAGGCGTGCATACTCATCCTGAATCAAATAATTTATTCCCTCCAAATGGATTGGCCATGGTTCTGGTTGTGCAATAATTTAGATTTATGTAAATTTGTCATAATTGTTTTAATCAACCAAGATACCTTTCCATAGTTTCCAATCTATGCAGCTGATTCCTCCATACAGAAGACAGGTCTGTCATGATTATATCATTTATGTTTTTATTGTACATAGTGTACATAGTTAGTATAATGTACATTTGGTGCCTTAAATTAATTTATTGGGATTGATAGTATTATCAGGTTTGAATTTGGTGAGCCAAGCATGATGTAATATTATTAGGCTCATAGGGAATTTTTTTTTGAGAAAGCTACTGTAAATTGCTGGCCATTTCAATGAGCATGTTGAGAGATCACTGTGATTGTAACTGGTTGGGTCAGTATTGGGGTCAAATACTGAGGAACATGAACCCTGTGACCAGGCTAGCAGGCTTCATGCTGGTCATTCCGTTTCTAAATGCAAGTGGTTTATGATTCCAGTTTTATAAATAACAAAAAAAATGTTAATACCAAAGGGCGATTTGAAAGTTACCAGTTTAAACTTCTGAATGGTATGTCCTCGTCAAAATTGTTTGATCCAACCAGTTCCAATCACAGAATGATCTTGACATAAAGTCGGCAACAGGAATGACTCCAGTGAAATTGCATTGATTTACAGTATTGCACTTTTAGCAAAAAGCTTTCAATATATCATGTCCAGCATTATTTATGAACTGGTATATCAGTTTACTCTTTCACAAAAGTATTTATGTGAAATGTTCCATTGTTTCCACTTACAAGGAAAGGAATGTGCATTTTAATTGTCCATGCCACCAATAACAAAATATGCATGTACCAATACGCTACCTTTGTAAATGGGAATTTTTTTTTTAATGCTACTGCTTGCCAATTTTTCTTTGGTTTATGTATTTAATTTGCAGTGGATTTTTGTATTGAATAAAAGCAAGAACACCTATAATTATTGGTTAATTACTTTGTACGCTACCTCATTTTTTGAATGATGGAAATGGTTTCTTATACACCAAAAAGAACACCAAAGATTCATGCGATAAATATTTTAATATAACAAATAAACTTTCAACATCTGAAAAAACAAATATAGATTTTAAAATATAAAGGTTTTTTTTTTTTAATAAAGAATAGTAAAACTGCAAAGCTAACTAACGTCATGATTGATCATTAATGGCAAATTAAAAAATAGTTTTGTTAATGATTCTAAAAAAGCTAAGGAATGTCAAGCTTTTATCAATTTGAATGCCACTATAGTAAGCAGTTCATGATTCACCAACAGTATGTGATGTTTATTAACACAGGAGAACACAAATCCCGAGGAGCACATTGATTTCTAGGTATTTTAAGATTGCTAGCCATTGCAGGAGAGGTCTCACAGATTGCAAGGCTCAAAAATTCAGATTTGTAAAGAAACATGATCGGCACTCAACTCAATATTAGTCTAGTCGTATCAACTTCCAATGAATGCTTGATTCCTGCTAACAAACTTAAACTTAGCATGTAAATATTAATAGTAATTATTTGCACAAAAACATGATAACACACTTGGTAAAACATTTCAATGATTTCAAAATATAATTTTTAAGTAAACCTGCAAAAGGTAAAAACACATAGGTTTGTAAAATCGTAACAAATTTACAAGTTTTGCTTTTGATTCTTTAACACAATGGAATCCATGCACTTTCTGATACCTTTTCAACTTTTCTGGAAGAAAATACTGTTTATTTCCATCAACAAAATGTTCTGCACTTCAAAATATTGGTAGAAAAAGTATTTAAAATTTTGTATAATGAACAGCTGTACTAGTGATCCATTGCACTTTTCTAAAATAGATTAGATTTAGATTTCACTGCATATCTCAACAATCAGAAAAAAGATTTGGGCCGGCATTTTCACTGCCTGGCCAACCATCACGGTGAAAACAAAGGCTGAAAACACTCAGAAAACTGTACTTTTCGAATCGTCGATTACAGTAGTGTGTGTCTTAGCTCCGCTTCGCTCCCAAGAATACATAGTGCCTTGTTTAAAGGATGTTGACAGAGCTCTTTCATACAAGCAAGTGTATGGAAAAAGGACTGGAGTATGATTGTTCTGCCCAACTGTATAAAACAACAAATTTGTTACAATTCAGATAACATTTTACATGATGTATCAACACTCTGTACAGTTTCTACTGGTTTCTCCGGTCCATCATTTTGTTCATCTGCTTCCAAATCAGCAATTGTATTTTGGCATATGTTGCTCCGTACCAAATCTATAATGTGCTGTTCCAGCTGAGAAATAGTTGGTATAATCATGTTCCTGTAAATCAAATGCCTGATGTTATCTTAGTACAGAAACCCGATTGGTCAACAGAAGTTTAGCACAGGGACCTGTATTAGTACAGAAACTTGAATGGCCAATGGTAGTTTAGTAGAGAAACTTGAATGGCCAATGGTAGTTTAGTAGAGAAACTTGAATGGCCAATGGTAGTTTAGTACAGAAACTTGAATGGCCAATGGTAGTTTAGTACAGAAACTTGAATGGCCAATGGTAGTTTAGTACAGAAACTTGAATGGCCAATGGTAGTTTAGTACAGAAACTTGAATGGCCAATGGTAGTTTAGTACAGAAACTTGAATGGCCAATGGTAGTTT
The DNA here is from genome assembly GCF_978046115.1 of Saccoglossus kowalevskii. Taxonomy (NCBI): domain Eukaryota; kingdom Metazoa; phylum Hemichordata; class Enteropneusta; family Harrimaniidae; genus Saccoglossus; species Saccoglossus kowalevskii. Next base: position 18,382,162 of record NC_140642.1, read on the forward strand.
AGTACAGAAACTTGAATGGCCAATGGTAGTTTAGTAGAGAAACTTGAATGGCCAATGGTAGTTTAGTAGAGAAACTTGAATGGCCAATGGTAGTTTAGTACAGAAACTTGAATGGCCAATGGTAGTTTAGTACAGAAACTTGAATGGCCAATGGTAGTTTAGTACAGAAACTTGAATGGCCAATGGTAGTTTAGTACAGAAACTTGAATGGCCAATGGTAGTTTAGTACAGAAACTTGAATGGCCAATGGTAGTTTAGTACAGAAACTTGAATGGCCAATGGTAGTTTAGTACAAAAACTTGAATGGCCAATAGTAGTTTAGTACAGAAACTTGAATGGCCAATGGTAGTTTAGTACAGAAACTTGAATGGCCAATGGTAGTTTAGTACAGAAACTTGAATGGCCAATGGTAGTTTAGTACAGAAACTTGAATGGCCAATGGTAGTTTAGTACAGAAACCAGATTAGCCTATTTTGGTTTAGTACAAAAACCCAGAGTCCTGATTGGCCAATATGGGTTTAGGATTCGTCCAACTTAGCACCCATGCTCGGCAAAGCACCCCCCAGACTCTTAGGACATTTCTATTTTCGAGGTCATGTTCAGCTAAGCACCCATGCATCCCTTCCAAAATGCCCCAAATTTGACTGTCTAATCATAAAACCTGGTCTTTGATCGTTGTTTGACTTTTCTTAATACGGGTAATCAAATTTATATAATACAGCATGGATATGGTGAATATGTTGGGAATGCGTAGTCAACGGTAAGCGTTTATTAACTACACTTCAACAATGACCTGTTAATGAAAGTCGAAAGTGGGAAAGTCATTTTTCCTTCAAAAAAAAATTCATGCTGTTTTTTTTTGTCAAAATCAAATGGCCGATGGTGATTCAGTATATAAACCTGATTGGCTAAAAGGTGGGTCAGTGTATAAACCTGATTGGCCAACGATGCTTCAGTACATGAACCTGATTGGCCAAGGATGATTTAGCACAGAAAACTGGAAGGTCAATGGTGGTTTAGCACAGAAAACTGGAAGGTCAATGGTGGTTTAGCACAGAAAACTGAAAGGTCAATGGTGGTTTAGCACAGAAAACTGAAAGGTCAATGGTGGTTTAGAATAGAAAACTGAAAGGTCAATGGTGGTTTAGCACCGAAAACTGGAAGGTCAATGGTGGTTTAGAATAGAAAACTGAAAGGCCAATGGTGGTTTAGCACAGAAAACTGGAAGGCCAATGGTGGTTTAGAACAGAAAACTGAAAGGTCAATGGTGGTTTAGCACAGAAAACTAGAAGGTCAATGGTGGTTTAGAACAGAAAACTGGAAGGTCAATGGTGGTTTAGAACAGAAAACTGGAAGGTCAATGATGGTTTAGCACAGAAAACTGAAAGGTCAATGGTGGTTTAGAATAGAAAACTGGAAGGTCAATGGTGGTTTAAAACAGAAAACTAGAAGGTCAATGGTGGTTTAGCACAGAAAACTGAAAGGTCAATGGTGGTTTAGCACAGAAAACTGGAAGGTCAATGGTGGTTTAGAACAGAAAACTGGAAGGTCAATGGTGGTTTAGAACAGAAAACTGAAAGGTCAATGATGGTTTAGAACAGAAAACTGAAAGGTCAATGATGGTTTAGCACAGAAAACTGAAAGGTCAATGGTGGTTTAGAATAGAAAACTGGAAGGTCAATGGTGGTTTAGAATAGAAAACTGGAAGGTCAATGGTGGTTTAAAACAGAAAACTAGAAGGTCAATGGTGGTTTAGCACAGAAAACTGAAAGGTCAATGGTGCTTTAGAACAGAAAACTGGAAGGTCAATGGTGGTTTAGAACAGAAAACTGGAAGGTCAATGATGGTTTAGCACAGAAAACTGAAAGGTCACTGGTGGTTTAGCACAGAAAACTGAAAGGTCAATGGTGGTTTAGTACAGAAAACTGAAAGGTCAATGGTGGTTTAGCACAGAAAACTGGAAGGTCAATGGTGGTTTAGAATAGAAAACTGGAAGGTCAATGGTGGTTTAGAATAGAAAACTGGAAGGTCAATGGTGGTTTAGAATAGAAAACTGAAAGGTCAATGGTGGTTTAGCATGGAAAACTGAAAGGTCAATGGTGGTTTAGAATAGAAAACTGAAAGGTCAATGGTGGTTTAGAATAGAAAACTGAAAGGTCAATGGTGGTTTAGCACAAAAAACTGGAAGGTCAATGGTGGTTTAGCACAGAAAATTGGAAGGTCAATGGTGGTTTAGAATAGAAAACTGAAAGGCCAATGGTGGTTTAGAACAGAAAACTGAATGGTGGTTTAAGCACAGCACAAATGTGGTTCAATATATAAACCTTAGATGAGCTAGTCTATTAAAATTTCTGAGAAGGTGAGAAGATACTTACTCAGTTTTCTTCAAAGTTACTGTGGTAGAGACATTCTTATAAGTGTAGGTTTTTACGATGACAAGCTTAAATAAATCAGCTAACTTCAACAATTCAAACTTCTCTTCAGAAGAATATGTTGTAATACAGTATCTGCCAGCAACAACACATTAAAAAGCATGTTACTTTTGTATCAAACACCAGGTATGCTATTATTGCACCAGGATATCTAAAACTTTGACAAGACCAGCCACCACTTATTTTACATCCAGTGCACCAACAAGAAGGAATCATTATTTGTGAATATATTTAAGCACCAGTGTTCGACATAAAACTTAATGTTTATACAGTATAATTAATGGAAAGTTAGATGGGTGGGTGGCGTGTACAAAAAAGTTTGTATGCACAGTACAGTTCTCGCGGAAGCATTGGCTTCACTTCAGCTTCACCTTCGCTTCAGCATCGCATCATTATGGCATTGTTATGGCTTCAGCATCGCTTCAATGTCGCGACATTAAAAAGTTAGGCGATTATCGCTTCGCTTCATTGTGGCCTCATTATGGCGACAATGTGGCATCAGCATCGCTTCATCAAACAAAGAAGTTTAGTAACCGTGTATAGATGTTGAACAACCGTCAAAAGGTCAAATACTTTTTGTTTTAACTATCTATAATTATATGCACGCAATCTGACCCTTTGACCTAGATTTGGCTGGGATTGAATATTATATTTTAGGGATTGGTCAGTTACTTCGACCTAGGGGGGGGGGGGGGGGGTCGGCAGATTCCATTTTGCCAGCTCTAAATCTGTCGACCCACCCCCTATCAAATAAAAAAAAGTGGGTGACCCCCCCAACATTATATTATTATGTGCTTATGAAAACAAAGGAAACCTTGATTTTGCTTAAATTTGTGTTGGATTTTGGTATTTTACAGAGCAAAATATGCATATTTAAAAGTTAAAAAAACTATTTATTTTTTCATCATTTATTTTAATTTATATATCAACATTTTCACAAATTTTACTTTTTTGATTTGCTGAACAAAAACTGTCACTGCTCTTTGTACTAATTGATGTGTTGTCTTTCCGTCTCCTGTTATAATTGGATAAATCCAGTAAATATCTTATACAATGGTGACTTCAGACTTTAAATAAAATAATCTGATATCAGCAGCACATGGACTTGGGATGTGTTTAAAACTTAACTGTATAATTGGGGTTCTAGCCGCATTGCATAATCTGTTAGTTATTTGGCAACTTTAACCTCAAAATATTTAGCCTATAACATTTTTTGCATCAACAAATTTATAGGTAACACATTTGTACGATTAACTTTTTTATCATTTGTTCTGAAATAAAATTTTTAAAAATATAGAATAGAATAGAATATTGCTTTATTACAACGTTAAAGAAAATTTGACAATTCTTTTTTGGTTTCTACACATGTAGAAGGTCATAAAGTTAAAAAGAAACAAAATCAAAGAAAGCTTAGAAAGAACTCCCGTGTGCTGAGAGTATTGGAGACACATTCAAAATTAATTCAAAATTACTTGAACTTGAGATGTTGATGGAAACGCAGAAAACTAATTATGCAAATTAGGTAACTAATATGAACAGATTTAAGTGTAAAACTAATAAGGTCTGCACAATGTAACAAGTTTCATTGAAATGTGATTAGAACCAAAATAATATTAATTATTATGCTAATTAGAGAATTAATATGAACAGATTTTAACCCAAAATTAATCAGGCTGACTATTGTCCTAGAGCATTTATGTACCAAGTTTTATTCAAATGTGATGATCAATACTTGAGATATCAGTATTAATTAATTACATTAATTAGGTGATTAAGAAGCATAAATATTTACCAAAAACTAATATGGTGTATAGTCCTAGGTTCATTGAAATGTGATGGGTACTCTTTAAAAGTTTCATTGAAATCCAATGAGTGGCTTTTAGACATCAGTGCAACAGCCATAGAACAGCAAAAAATTAACTAATTATGCAAATTAGGTAATTAATAGGCACAATTATTTATCCCAAAATTAATCAGGTCTCTGCAGTCCTAGAATATCTATGTAACAAGTCTCAATGAAATGTGATGATTAGTACTTGAGATATCAGGTGAAAAGCTGAAAATTAACTAATTATGCTAATAAGGTGATTAATATGCACAAATATTTACCCAAAACCTAATTAGGTATCTGCACAGTCCTCAAGTAACTATGTACCAAGTTTCATTGAAACATGATCATTACTACTTGAAATATCAAAAGCTGAAAATTAATTAATTATGCAAATTAGGTAATTAATATGTACTGATATTACCCTAAAAACTATCAGGTCTGTGCAGTGTCATATGACATCTATGTCCCAAGTTTTATTGACATGTTATGATTAGTACTTGAGATATCAGTGGAAAAGCCGAAAATTGATTAATCATTATGTAAATTAGGTAATTAATAATATTAACAGATTTTTACCCAAAAATAATTAAATCTGCGCATTAGTTCAGAGCATCCATGTGCCAAGTTTCATTGAAATCCAATGAGTGGTTCTTCAAAAATCAGTGAAACAGTCATAGAACAGCTTAAAATCAGTTAATTATAATGCAAATTAGGTAATCAATATTCATAGATTTTTACCCAAAACTAATCAAATCTGCGTATTGGTTCAGAGCATCCATGTGCCAAGTTTCATCAAAATCCAATGAGTGGTTCTTCAAATATCAGTGGAACAGTCATGGAACAGCTTGAAATCAGTTAATTATCATTCAAATTAGGTAATTAATATTCATAGATTTTTACCCAAAACTAATCAAATCTGCGCACTAGTTCAGAGCATCCATGTGCCAAGTTTCATCAATATCCAATGAGTGGTTCTTCAGATATCAGTGGAACAGTCTTGGAACAGCTAAAAATCAGCTAATTATCATGCAAATTAGGAAATTAATATTCATAGATTTTTACCAAAACCTAATCAACTCTGCGCATCATCCCAGAGCATCTATGTACCAAGTTTCACGAAAATTTGATTAGTGGTTCTTGAGATAACGGTGGAACAAAAAAAGTGACATACATACATACATACAGTACTCATTTCGCCGAACCTCCCGCCCGCTTCCGGATTTCGATCGCTTTTTTTTCGCTCGCTTTGTTCAATCCGACCGCGCAATTTCCGCTTTTTTTTCGACCGCGCAAATCTGGAAGTATCCGCTCGCGCAATCGCTCGCTCGCTCGCCTGACAGCACAACCGCCCGCATTTACAGTTCATTACCTACTGTTTCATGTACAAGTGTATCATTTTTGTTTTTATGATGTTAAAATAAGAATAAATACAATTAGAAATTTATAGAACGACCGTTGAAAAAATACGGTGGATCACACGGCCATATAAAATTGGTGATAATAATGTACACCATAAACATGATCGAAGCAAACATGTGAAATCAAATACGACACTGACACAGACACAACTAATATGAAATAAAACCATTCTATTTTTGGTGGAGAGCGAAAAATGTCTACTGTAGAGTACGGTATTCGTTGAGTTAAACCGTGTGTAGGGTTGACGGTTGTCATGCACGCATGGTTTGGGTTTAACACGGGTCAAGTTGTAGTTATGTTAAAATCCGTGGCACCTATAACAATTGAAGAATATCTGCAGGAATAGTAAGACTGAAAAAAACGACTGATCGATTGTTATAGAATGACCGTAGTGTACAATTTGTCAAACAAATACAATACTTGCAAATGTAATGTCGGCCAGCGCCCATCTTACTTGTCCGAAGTTGTTGACACCGACTTCACTGGAGATCGCGTTTTCTAACTAGGCGGCTGGCAAGCGGACTAACACGTTACATAAATCTGTTAAATTACAATTATGGTTTTTATGTTTGCGCCCAATGTCTCGTTATAAAATAAAGGATTCAAATTTTGCAGGGTATTCCGTTTTTTGCGAACTCTGGGCGAAATACTTTCATGAGCTGTACGTAGTTCACTTACAGCCAAAACAAAGTCAGCTCGGACATTAAGTTGTGAGACGCGAAAAAACAAACGCTGCCAGTGATAGATTACGTTCACTGAATAAAAGAACAAAATAAACGCAATCAAAGGCGCCGACCACACGCTTTGAAAATAAATAGAACGCGTTGCTAAGAGGAATCGCATCTGCATCTCGACGACGTCTCCGGTCATGAGCAGGGTTTGCTGCGTCTTAGAAAAATTTAAAGGTAAATAGGAATCAGTGTCGGGGAACCATTCACAATGTTTGCATGAAAAATCCCACGCGAAAGCGTTTTTTTTTTCTTCCTGTTACAAACACTATGATACCTGAATCCCGATTAATTCATAAATATGAATCGGTAAGGGTCAATTTCCTGCAATCCTTCAAGATTAAATTTGCCTCCTAAAATCTTTCTAACGATGAGCTGGAAGATTGCCATAATTGAGTGCCACCATTTCTGTTCTAAGATTTATTCAGTATAATAATACAAATGTTCACCCCAACAGAAGTGGACATACAGTTTTAGCGACCCGAAGAGCTCATTGTCAACCGAGGCGAAGCTCTACGATAAAGACTTTCCGTTCCCAAAAAATAATAAGAAGAAAAAAACTTCTCGTTCCCGACATTACGAAATTCTTTCGTTTTGGGGAAAAAACCTGGAAAAAAAACTGATTTTGACAAAATAATTTAGAAATTGATATTAAGAATAATTCATAACGAAATCTATTTCATATGTACCCATAATTTGATTTCATAATTACTGATTACACACGAATATTACAGAAAAAAATAATTTGCTATATTATCTATATTTGTGCCTTTTATTTGTTTTGAATCGTGACTGAAAGGAGCTAGATGAAATTACAAACTATGTAGTGTGTTCGACAACTCGTGTATGAACAACAATTTTAATAAATATGATTTTACTTGGTAAAATTACTGTATTTTTCTACATAAAAACAAAAGAATTTCACAATGTCTTTGTTATCATAGCGTTGTTGGTAATAGTTGAAAATGATACATCCACGTGAACCTGCTTATATGAGATCGAAGGAGTCTGTTTTCAACAGCCGTATACATCTAACTGCGTCATCGCTAAGTTTCCTTGTGGACCACGAGTTCTGTTCCTTGTTTGCACGTTTTCATGTTCACACAATCGCAGACATTATTTGTAAGGGTGCCCTTTGAAATGGCACATTTTCTCGATGTTTTAGCGAGCACTCCGCGACTATATGGCTTGTTCTCACATCAGCATAATTTTCCTCGAGTTCACTCATCGCTTTCCCACATGCACTTCTCGTTCTTTGCTGCTAACTTTTTTTGCACTCTAATATGGTGTTGTTTTTGTCTTTCTAAACATCGAGTTTATTTTTGACATTCAACGAGATCGCTTGAATTTTGAATTTGATGACGGTTCGAATTTATCCACTTTTACAGTGATCAACATTGCGTTCGAGTAGTAATTACAAGCCTGATTTACATTTTTCTTGCGGTGTTTTTCGTCAATATATTAAATATAAGTGCTTTGGGAAATAACATAATTATATTGCGCGAGTGAAAGAATTTGGTGAGACTGTCACAACACGTTTTATTTATTTCCAACGCGCGTGGTCGGCGCCTCTGATTGCGATTATTTTGTATTTTTGTTTTCAAAATGTATCACTGGCTGCGTTTGTTTTGTTTTCCTCAACAAATTAACTGTTCCGAGATCTCTTTCATTTTTCGTCCGGCTGCTGCCAATCCAATAATTCGTCGCCGCATGTACTCAGACAAGCGATTAATCGTCACAATCATTATACTAGTAGTTTAAGTCCAATTGATTTGTAGAAATTCAGCTATGCGATAATTATATGTGCAGTTTTGTTTTGCGCATCCAGACACGAGCAAAAGTTAACCAATAGATTTTCTGAACTACAGCATTCGTATTACTTATGCAAATTGAGTAAGGGTCATAGTGCGAGTTGCGTTCAAAAATAACAAAGTGTCAAATTATTTTGAGCGCCGTTCGGAATAAATTTAGTCAAAATCACACACAGAAACACACACACAACACACAAACACTATTACTCAATACATATCGCGATTGACCAGTTATATAGCTGCTTGAACTACACACACAAGGACGTAAATATGTAAATACAGGTCACAGTTCGACTTGCGTAGCAAACGTTACAATGTGTCAAGTGATTTGAAGGCGTCTTTGTTCCAAAACAGAGAAGCAATAGGCGTTGTGTTTTGAATCGTCATTAAAACCTAAATTTATTACGAATAAAAACTTAAGTTTATACATACAATGTACGATCATTGTTACTCCAGCGGTCGGCTGGCAAGCGGACGATGTTTCTGAAGCCAGCCATAGCAGGAGTGAGCGAGCGAACAAAAGCGAGCGAGCGAGCGAGCGAACAAAAGCGAGCGAGCGAGCGAACAAAAGCGAACGCGAGCGAGCGGAAAAAAAGCGGTCGGTTTCCGGTCGGAAAGCAGCGAGCGGTCGGAAATTAAGCGATAAGCGGTCGGAAAAAAAGCGATAAAAGCGGGAGGTTGGGCGGAATGAGTACTGTACATACATACAGACATACAGACAGGGTAACTGCAAAGACTCCCTTTTGTGCTTCGCACACGGGAGTCAACAAAAAGTGTGACAAACAAACAAGAAAAAGTAAACTACTGTGGTAATATTATTTGCTCTCTTATTGTATACGCTGTTTTGATATATTTAATTATATATGCATGAGCGCGTGTGTGAATTCTGGAAAACATGATATCAAAAACAAGGTGACCCCCCCTATTCGCACAATCAAAAACAGGGTAACCCCCCCTACTAATCCACCGACCCCCCCTAGGCCGAAGTAACTGACCAATCCCTTAGACAATATTCCGACGTGACGTACTGCTACAAAATGTATTCAACAGAAGTACAACATGGTTGTCTGGGTTTCTTTTCCTGATTGTGTTGAGTTTACGATTTGTATAACTATTGTTGTTTCCCCCCAAGCAGAAGACAAGCCGAAGGACCATGAAGCTAAATAGAATTCCCACGCATGGACGTGGACTGAGTGAAAGAAAATATTTCTAAGGCTAAAATAAAAATGACCTACTATTACACCTCTTTGTGTATTTGTCAATTTTGTATATATTTGGTATGACCGTATGATCGTAAATACCTAGAAAAATCTCGTCTTTCGTTAATAATTTCATTTGTTTGAAATGTCTACCGACCGTAATTTGTTTCTCCAAACGGTCCCGACGTCCGTCATTCAACACAATCAGCATTTATTTATCGCAATTCATGGGGATCATGTCCCGTAATTTGCATGCTGTACAACCAAATAATTAAACAAGTACTATTTATTGTATTTTTGTTTTACCTCGCGAAACTACAACAGAGCGTAGAGTTGTCGCGGTTAAATAGTCGCCTTGAAATCGATGGAACTTCAACTACAAGTATCCATTTCTCACCTTGAAATAAAAAAATCGAAGAGCATCGGGGGATATATTATTAACCAGTCTTACGAATCGCTAGCTTTATTTTATTCGAATTTATAAAATTCACGAGTTTTTGACATTTGTTGGTAACTTCCGCGCTAAAATGGTTGAAAATGTGGGTGTGGTTTTCTCGCAAAGTCCTGTTGATAATACGGACTTATATGGTTCTGTGACCCAGGTCGTGCTCCGATCAGGTGACTCTCAGCCAATCAATGATGTTGTAACAAAACATATTTAACGCAAATTGAAGGGTCGTCGTACCATCCAATCTCCATCGTCGATTCACAAAGTTTTTTTTGTGCTGTGACAGGCTTCGCAATTATTCACTGAAAAACATCGGTATATTTTGACAAACGAATGGGATTTTACCTCAGTTCAAAAAAAAGAAAAAAAAAAAAAACCAGGGCTGAGATACAAATCAGTTTTGCAAGTTGGGAAATAAGGTAAACCAGACTGGGGTTGATGATTTTCAGTATCGAAGGACTTCCGTGTGTATCATGATTTTCAAATTGTTCATCGGCTGGTGACCAAATATTTACGGCCACACTAAATGGACACGTTTTTTTTCTGAAGCTCAAAAAATTATTTCTGCATGTCAAGTGCTGTTCGATTTTTTACAGAGCATGTGGCTCGTTTTCATTCGAAAATATGTTTGTGAGAATACTTTTAAAGTACGTATAGATCGAGCTCAGATCACTGATCGTGACTTAATTTTGAGAATTGGTTGTCAAATTTTACCAGACCGACGCCACCACAACCATCCAATCATATGTTGGAAATGTACGCACTTGTTTTGAAACTTTGTATCAAGATGACTGGCGACGACGCCGACGCACCAGGCGGCGTACGTGTGTGTTGCATGTTTTAGTAGTCCGGGCATGGGGTCGGACTCGGCTAAAACTAAACGAAACACAGAAAAATACCACCGAAATGAGGAACCTGAATCTGCTCTTCTAGCAGCAAATAAAATGAGCGAAAAAAGGTAAATTTTATAACAAGAACAGTTTCACTTCGTATACAGCAAATTGTGTTGTATCAGAACGACGATTGCATCGTGTGATTTGAATTTATCACGATTTTCCTTCCAGTCAATATGAAACTCGTCACCTTGCCGATTGTAATGTACTTCGCAAAGTTTTTGGTGCCCAATACTCGCAACACTAAAATAATTAAACAAGATATCTTTTTAAAATGTCATTTTACTTTTGATCATATTATTTTATTCGCCTTGAATTTCAAATCGATTACATATCGAACTTCTGTACATGTTTTTGTCTACTGCCCTTCTGCGTGCAAATAATGAGGTCATACTCATGTCACAATAGGTTGAAGCTGATGCCATGTTGATGCCATGAAACTGCAAAGCTGAGGCCACGATGATGCCACAAAATAGCGAGGCGAACACAGCTTCAATTTTCAATGACGCGAAGCTGATGCCACAATGATGCGATGCTGAGGCGACAATGAAGCCATGCGTAGGCGACAATGATGCCACAAAAGCCAAAGCTTCCGCGAGAACTGTACTGTATGCTGTCCACCAGGGTTATAGCCAGAAAATGAAACATTCCTGTTTGAAAAATCTATCAAAATGAAAAATAGCAGTTCACTCACAAGCTGCTCACTCGTAACTTACAACAACCTCACTTTAGTATTCACACTCTGTACTACATGTATACGCAGAGCATCTCCCACTGATTATTGTGTTCACCATGAACCAGACATGCTCAAAGTGTTAAATTTCAAATATGCAAATTAATTGGTTCTGAAAATAAATTCAAAACTGTTATCACCTTTAATATTTTTTAATTATTAATATTTTTGCTTTAAATGATTTTTTTTTGCATTGGTATGTACAATACAGAAAAAAATAACCTGAGAACAGTTGCATAAAACTAGTATGTAAAATAGCCTATTAAATTGCATAGATATTAGAAAGTATAATCAGTCATTGAATTGAATCAATTTTTGCAAATTTGCAAAGATGTACAAAGAACACATTAAAACCATTAATTATGCATTTTAGCTAATTAATCTGCAAATCTATTATAGTTTCAATGCATTTATGTAAAGACATATAAAGTGTGAAATAATAAATAATTACTGTGAAATACTTTATTTTCGCTGGAATTAATTTTCGCTGAAAGGGTTTTTGGGGCGTTTTGTATGGAATTTATTTTCACTGATTTTTGATGAGCCTAATGTGAAATATAGGAAAAAAAGTATATTCGCTGGATTTTATTTTCACGGAATCATCTCTTCAGCGAAAATAGCAAAAATAAATTCCAAGCCAAAATAAAGTATTCTACAGTATACAAATTATTTAGCTAATTACAATTAACAGATCAAGTCATGAAACTACACAAGCAGTACATATGTAGCAAAAATGTTTCAATCCATTTGAGAATTGAACGAGATTTGATACCAGCATGCATATGAAAAATTGCAATTTTCAAAACTTACATGTCCGACTTTCCATTAACAAATCTTTTGATGTTCTCATATGCCTCATTAATAAATCTCACATCAACGCATTCAATACACTGCAGAACAAAAAACACAAAATATCTGTAAAACATAGCTATACATAGATCAGTTTTTTTTTGTTTAAAGTGGGAGGGTCGTCAGCTGCGCACACATGGGAATTGAGTCCCAAGCGACGATAACAGAAGCTAAAACAGCAAATGACGCTTGTTTGTAAATAATGACACGCTATGGCTATCTGACGCATGCGCAGGTGACGATAATATAGCGGTAATTCACATTTTAGTACACATTATATATCATTTCAATACTTACTGGTTTGTTTTTTGAAAATTGAACAACTTCAATCCTATCCAGTCTATCTATATCATCAATCTGCAGAGAACAAAATAAGATATTCAAAATCATAACTACCCCGTAATGATGAATATCAGTGATGTAGATTTGTTTTTGCGTAGGTCAAATAAGAAAATTAGAAAGTACAGATTTATATTGGAGCTGAAATTGTGTGTGCCGTAGGTGCTTGCCGAAGGCAAATGCTGTGGCAGGTGGCACTGGGGGTGTGGGGGTTGGTCTGTGAGGGGGTGTGTCCCCCTCCCATGTTTTGGAGCTTTTTTAATAACGAGGTCATTATTCATGCTATTTTAAGCGAATAAAATGTTAATTCTACAAGAAACTGTGATGTAATTTTTTATTATAATTCCGTGTAATTACAAGAAATATATTATAACCACCATGAATCAGTAGTTACATCGTAAGCTAGTTCTTTATTATTAATCCACTCGTGTAAACATTTTGTAGTTGAATCCCGGCGTTTTACCGTGAGAGAAATCGCCCTTGGAAATTTGATTGCACGAACCATGACAAAAGTAAAAGTTATGCATGTGCGTGTTATACTCATCGACGTCTACAAACAATGCAGGAAATGCTGACACTAAAATGTCTTTCCCATCCTGGACTGGCCGCATATTTATTTTTTTCGATCCATCGGCATCATTCTGTGAGGATTTCAACTTGGTATCGACATTCAAATCGGACAAAGTTGAGCTCTGTGGATTTGTTTCCACAGCGACATCATCACATTGCCGAGCACTTGTCATTTCTGGAGTCACCAGCGACGAGTTAGCAAGACCGTCAGCTTCAGTTTGGTTGCACGATTCAAACGACTTGAAAAGTTTCTTGATCATTGACTGTGGTGGTTCAACGATGCTCTCTTCCGGGTAGATGATTTGTTTGACAACATGTTGAATAAACATAAAAAGAGAGGGCATAAAGCCATAGAAAACCGGAGGTCAGAATGGCGGTGATAATGACGTCGTGCACATGTGATTGTAATTAACATACCCGAGCAACGCCGAAAGCCTTCATGCGAACCCGAACAACGTCAAACGCGGAAGTACGTTACATTTTCAGCAAACATCTACAGATTTGCCTGTGTCGCTATGCAAAAAGATTGTCGTAACTTTGAATGCGTTTTTTAAAACTGTTAAAAGTATTAAATACGCTACGATTTCTTGTATACAGAATATATTATTAGAAATTTGTTGTTTTATAATGAAAAAAAAAAATAGCCGGTATTTTCACTAGAGTAGGCAGTCGTTTTGACCAGCTACCGGCTTGTATCTACATCACTGAATATTCAGGGGACTTTTATTTTTTCTGGAAATACATATACATCACACGTTAACCTTTTCACCATCAAACTTTTTTACTTCAATTTTTCTGGAAATGAACACTAATTTTGAAGCCAACAGAGTTTGAGTCAATTTTCAGTTTTTAATAAAAAAATTTAACAGAAGAAAAGTGCAGACTATAATGGAACTATTTTGTGAATTTGTGATGAAAAGAGGGAACTAGTGGTGAAAAGGTTGAAGCATTTGACAAGTTCTGAAACAAAATTATATCACAATTCAGACCAAGAAGGAGAATAGTGTGTATTATAAGCGTGAAATATTCAAGACTAGAAGCAATATCCATTATATTGACATACATGAAATATGGACCATAGAACAGCAATCATTTAAACGGGATGGCAAGCAGTCAGTCATATTGGATTTGATGCGGACAAAAATGCATGTGTTTGTTTGATAAGATGTCTGATGTATGTGTGATGTTTGAATTTAAACGAACCGAGCATGTGTAAGATGTGACTGAATATGAGCCCCCCCATTTTCAGACTGTATTTGAATGGGGAATGAAGAACATTCATAGAGTGTTTGCAATAATACATTCAAAAAGTGGAATTTTATAATCATTTTAGGGATCATATCTGAATGGATCAACAAGTAATGGGATAGAATCATGGTAAAATCATGTCTTAGAAGTAGATAGAAAGATGCACATTGGAAGTAACAATCATATTTATGTACACATATTTAAGTCTCACCTTGTGCAGTTTGAATGGTATGTCATTAGCATCATTCTCATCAAAGTCTAGTTTTCTTTTGATTTGTTCCGGGGACTGCAATACATCTGCATGTTTAGTATCAGAAATATTATCCTCATTTGATGGCACAAGTGATGTACTTTTTTTCTCCAAAATGCTTGACTCAACAATTCCCTTCACTGAAGAAGAAGTAGCAACTGCATCACAATCTTCGTTTTTCATTGCTGAACTGTTCTCCATATTGTTAACTGGAAGACTCTTGTGTGATGGCTTTTTAAATTTGATCTTCAGAGGTTTTCCTGTGTTGACACTTCTTTTTGCAAGACTTGTCTTTCTTTTCCCTGCAGTCTTTTTTTCTGGACTGGTACCACCCTTTTCTCCTACAGCCTTCTTTTCTGGACTTGTGTCACTATTTATTCCTGCAGCCTTTGTGTCACCCTTGGTTGGAGAACCTGGCTGCAAATTCACATTAATTTTACCTTCTTCAACAAGCATTTTCATCCTAGTATCAATGTCTATTGAAGTAGACCTTTCTATTGAAGCCAAGTTAACAGGATTCTGCGATGATTTGTCTCTATTTCCGGCTTGACAACTATCAGCCATAGTTGAAATTTCACCATCATGTTCAGTATTCCCTTTCAAAGCATCAGCTTCAATACTGCGGCATGTGGCTGCAAATAAAGAGATGAAGAGAGTAATTAAGTAATTTTTCCACAATCTGGTTTAATAAAGTAGTAAAGAAAATGTTCACCAGTAGGCACATTTAAAGTATTAGGACTGGACACCTCAAATTGTTTGGCTCTAACGCAGCAGTTGATGACCGAGTTTTAACATTGCGATGCCAGTTCAAAAATCTAAATGGAACTGGAAATGCAAATAAATAACAACTGCATACTAATTGGGTTTTTATGAGAAATCTTTACAAGTTACCATTGGTCTTCTTTTTGGTATGACTCATCCTTGGACTTTTCATTATTGCATCCCCCCTTCCTGGACTCAAACCACTTTTAATTGGAGAACTTGGTTTCAAATTCCCATTTATTTTTCCTTCATCAACAGGTTTTTTCAGATTAATTTTAATATGTTTAGAGAGAAGCTTGTTCTTTGAGACAATCTTGGCAACTTGATCCAGTGGTGCTTTGTCACCATCTTCAGCTTGATGGCTATTATCCATAATTGAAACTCCACCATCTTGTTCAGTACTATGACAAGTGGCTGCCCAATAGAAAGATAAATGGAGGAAGTACCGTTAAAGTCCTAATATAAACCGCGGTTTATATTACAATGTATCAATTTAAAAATTGGGATCAAAAGCTCAAGTTCGGGGTGCGGTTTCTATTATGTACATATTGCAATCACTAAATGGGCGTGGTCATTTTCTGTCCACAACACATGCACAAAACAAACAATACACCGTACAATCTCTTGAATAGGTGTCGGGGAAGAGTGAAAGGCCTTATTTTGGTTCTAAAATAGGCGTTACGAAATGTTGAAAAATTACAGTCAATCAAAAAAACTGTCCACATGATAAAAAAATACTCACTATATTTAATGTAATTTTTTTTTTAATTTTCTTGTTAACGAAAAGTATATTCTAACAGAAGTTTCAAGTAAAAACAAACACGAATGCACTGCTTAGTAGCACATGATCACAGAACGGTAGCGCAATCCGGCAATGCTGTGGTTCACAAATGAATAACTTACTTGTTACAAATGAATAACTTACTTCATTAGTCATTACAATAACGCACGAAAAATAAATCCGTTGAATTGTTATGAAATGCAAGTAGTTTCACCGTAAACGAATGATTTCAGTCACACGTAAACGGTCGATACGATACCGACCATGTTTTTGAATGCACACGTGATGTTTTATTGACTGAATAGATCATGTCGCTAATTAACCAATCAAAATGCTGGATGGTGCCCACGTGTCTAAATTACATAGTCATTTAAATATGTTAATGAAAGTTCAGCGACCTCATGGTGAACACGGAAGAGATTTACCGACAATGTAGTGCGATGTCTTGGCTTTGATTTCCATGGGAAAACAACATGATTTTGTTTGTAAATCAAGAAATTATTTGTTTTCGAAAGATAAACTGAGCATTGAAGAAGAATTTAACACTTTTACGGTGATAACAGCTCATTGTCGAAAACTTACGAAACACAGACGTATTCAGAAAGAGTATTGACAGAGGTTGCCGCCGGGGGTTGCCGCCAGAACAAAAGCAGTTTCATTGCGTGTCTGACATCCTATCACCGCTGAACAATAAATAGGTGTGAATATTTTTAGGCACGTTGTCGAAACAAATGAATAGGTTTAGGAACAATGCCGTTTTGGACCAGCTGGTTGAAACAATGAAGTCAGTCACGGTCTTGTTGAATTGGGGGTGCGGTTAGTAATAGGTACTTTTCAAGTTTTCAATTTTTGTTAAGAACTCTTCAACCCTGAAGCCGGAATTGGGGGTGCGGTTACTATTACGTATGCGGTTTATATTAGGACTTTAACGGTAATCTTTCTGCAATCTGGCTGCATACTCAGTAATTTAGCAGAAGTCAATAGATATGAGAAATATCAAGATAGTTTAAAATTTAATTTTGTTTTCAGCCATCCAACTAGTATAACTATATTTTTATTTATTTATTTATTTATTTATTTTATTTTTTTATTAGACGCATAAAATCCTTAGGAAAGGATAAAAAGGGTCTTACAGAAAGAAATTAAAAAAAAAAACTACAATCTAAAAAAGAAAACAAAAAATAAAAACTTTTCTCAAAAAATAAATAAAACAAGTCAAAAACAAAAAAAGACAATTTGCAGCCAATGGTGAATACAGAATATAGAATGAACACAGAATGTGGCCTAATACACTGATAGTTGTTGCTGTTTTGTTCCATAGCTGTTTTTTTAAGAAGACAGCTAAGGCTGGTGCTAGAGTATGGTTTACCATAATCAAAATGAATTTATTCTGACTATTTTCTTTATCAAAATTTGGAATTTTAATTTGTGCAGTCAGGAATAATTTGTCCCTATGGTGACCCAAGGTTTGTTTTCTATTATCATTATGCATGTCTAAGATCCATTGGTTCTCAAATGATTTGTTTATTTTTTTATGAATAAAGTCTAAATTTTTCTTAATTATTTTTTCACTCGAGTTTACAATGGTGACAACATCTAAATCTTGCATGAGGGTTTCTACACTTGTAAACCATTTACTTTTTACATTCTTATTTACTAAGTAGGCTTCTCTTAGTAATGTGTTATCAGAGTTTGTTACCCGGTATGTTATGAATAGAACATATTTTAATCAATTTTAGCATGCATATGTAGATCCTAGTATCTTAAGATAATTGGTAAGTGGATATCATCATTTCACATATCTATACAACAGACAGATTTGTAAGATGAATTTCAATATTCATAAGGTAATACATACTAGCATTCAATACTGCAACTTTCCCTTCTGGCTCCCTCACATCTGTGGGGAAAAAAGAAGGAATCACATGAAATGAATAAATCATTGCAAAGGAAGTGGTCAAAACCAAACTGCCATGTTCCCTCTGGGGATTCGCCAATGCCAGGCAATATAGAAGGTTCCCTGGACAGGAACTTCCCTGGAGGGAGTAGTACTTCACTGCTGTTTTGAGGTGTCAATTACTACTATGTCCCAAGGTCCAGTGGTTACTAGCAAACACAGACAGATCCTTGCTAGAAAGCATGGAATTGAACATTAAAAATTGAAACATAAAATCAAGCGACCATTTATCTGAAAAGAAACATTCTTGTAGACTACAGCTATATACCGGTAAACACAACCAGTGGTTTACAATCTTCATATGAATACAACCACAGTGGTTCACAATCTTCATATGAATACAACCACAGTGGTTTACAATCCCATATGAATACAACCAGTGGTTTACAATCTTCATATGAATACAACCACAGTGGTTTACAATCTTCATATGAATACAACCACAGTGGTTTACAATCTTCATATGAATACAACCACAGTGGTTTACAATCTTCATATGAATACAACCACAGTGGTTTACAATCTTCATATGAATACAACCACAGTGGTTTACAATCTTCATATGAACACAACCAGTGGTTTACAATCTTCATATGAATACAACCACAGTGGTTTATAATCTTCATATGAATACAACCACAGTGGTTTACAATCTTCATATGAATACAACCACAGTGGTTTACAATCTTCATATGAATACAACCACAGTGGTTTACAATCTTCATATGAATACAACCACAGTGGTTTACAATCTTCATATGAATACAACCACGGTGGTTTACAATCTTCATATGAATACAACCACAGTGGTTTACAGTCTTCATATGAATACAACCAGTGGTTTACAATCTTCATATGAATACAACCACAGTGGTTTACAATCTTCATATGAATACAACCACAGTGGTTTACAATCTTCATATGAATACAACCACAGTGGTTTACAATCTTCATATGAATACAACCACAGTGGTTTACAATCTTCATATGAACACAACCACAGTGGTTTACAATCTTCATATGAACACACAAACAGTGGTTTACAATCTTCATATGGACACAACCACAGTGGTTTACAATCTTCATATGAACACAACCAGTGGTTTACAATCTTCATATGAACACAACCACAGTGGTTTACAATCTTCATATGAATACAACCACAGTGGTTTACAATCTTCATATGAATACAACCACAGTGGTTTACAATCTTCATATGAACACAACCACATTGGTTTACAATCACCATATGAACACAACCACAGTGGTTTAGAATCTCAACATGAATACAATAGTGGTTTAGAATCTCCATAAGAATACAGTGGTTTACGATCTGCATATGAATACCAGTGGTTTACGATCTGCATATGAATACCAGTGGTTTACAATCACCATATGAATACAACCACAGTGATTTACAATCCCATATGAATACAACCACAGTGGTTTACAATCTTCATATGAATACAACCAGTGGTTTACAATCTTCATATGAATTCAACCACAGTGGTTTACAATCTTCATATGAATACAACCACAGTGGTTTACAATCTTCATATGAACACAACTACAGTGGTTTACAATCTTCATATGAACACAACCACAGTGGTTTACAATCTTCATATGAACACAACCACAGTGGTTTACAATCACCATATGAACACAACCACAGTGGTTTACAATCTCAACATGAATACAATAGTGGTTTAGAATCTCCATAAGAATACAAACACAGTGGTTTACGATCTGCATATGAATACCAGTGGTTTACAATCACCATATGAATACAACCACAGTGATTTACAATCTTCATATGAATACAACCACAGTGGTTTACAATCACCATATGAACACAACCACAGTGGTTTACAATCACCATATGAATACAACCACAGTGGATCACAATCCCATATGAATACAACCACAGTGGTTCACAATCCCATATGAATACAACCACAGTGGCTTACAATCTTCATATGAACACAACCAGTGGTTTACAATCTTCATATGAACACAACCACAGTGGTTTACAATCTTCATATGAACACAACCACAGTGGTTTACAATGATTTACAATCCCATATGAATACAACCACAGTGGTTTACAATCTTCATATGAACACAACCAGTGGTTCACAATCCCATATGAACACAACCACAGTGGTTTACAATCACCATATGAGCACAACCACAGTGGTTTACAATCACCATATGAATACAACCACAGTGGATCACAATCCCATATGAACACAACCACAGTGGTTTACAATCTTCATATGAACACAACCACAGTGGTTTACAATCTTCATATGAATACAACCACAGTGGTTTACAATCTTCATATGAACACAACCACAGTGGTTTACAATCTTCATATCAACACACAGTGGTTTACAATCTCCATATGAACACAACCACAGTGGTTTACAATCTCCATATGAAAACAACCACAGTGGTTTACAATCTTCATATGAACACAACCACAGTGGTTTACAATCTTCATATGAACACAACCACAGTGGTTTACAATCTTCATATGAACACAACCACAGTGATTTACAATCTTCATATGAACACAACCACAGTGGTTTACAACCCCATATGAACACAACCACAGTGGTTTACAATCTTCATATGAACACAACCACAGTGGTTTACAATCTTCATATGAACACAACCACAGTGGTTTACAATCTTCATATGAACACAACCACAGTGGTTTACAATCTTCATATGAACACAACCACAGTGGTTAACAATCTTCATATGAACACAACCACAGTGGTTTACAATCTTCATATGAACACAACCACAGTGGTTTACAATCTCCATATGAACACAACCACAGTGGTTTACAATCTTCATATGAACACAACCATAGTGGTTTACAATCTTCATATGAACACAACCACAGTGGTTTACAATCTTCATATGAACACAACCACAGTGGTTTACAATCTTCATATGAACACAACCACAGTGGTTTACAATCTCCATATGAACACAACCAGTGGTTCACAATCCCATATGAATACAACCACAGTGGTTCACAATCTTCATATATACAACCAGTGGTTTACAATCCCATATGAACACAACCACAGTGGTTTACAATCACCATATGAACACAACCACAGTGGTTTACAATCTCAACATGAATACAATAGTGGTTTAGAATCTCCATAAGAATACAAACACAGTGATTTATGATCTGCATATGAATACCAGTGGTTTACAACCACCATATGAATACAACCACAGTGATTTACAATCCCATATGAATACAACCACAGTGGTTTACAATCTTCATATGAACACAACCAGTGGTTCACAATCCCATATGAACACAACCACAGTGGTTTACAATCACCATATGAACACAACCACAGTGGTTTACAATCACCATATGAATACAACCACAGTGGTTCACAATCCCATATGAATACAACCACAGTGGTTCACAATCCCATATGAATACAACCACAGTGGTTTACAATCTTCATATGAACACAACCAGTGGTTTACAATCACCATATGAACACAACCAGTGGTTTACAATCCCATATGAATACAACCACAGTGGTTTACAATCTTCATATGAACACAACCAGTGGTTCACAATCCCTTATGAACACAACCACAGTGGTTTACAATCACCATATGAATACAACCAGTGGTTCACAATCTTCATATGAACACAACCAGTGGTTCACAATCCCATATGAATACAACCACAGTGGTTCACAATCCCATATGAATACAACCACAGTGGTTTACAATCACCATATGAATACAACTATAGTGGTTTACAATCTCCATATGAATACAACTATAGTGGTTTAAAATCTCCATATGAACACAACCACAGTGGTTTACAATCTTCATATGAACACAACCACAGTGATTCACAATCACCATATGAATACAACCACAGTGGTTTACAATCACCATATGAATACAACCACAGTGGTTTACAATCTTCATATGAATACAACCACAGTGGTTTAAAATCTTCATATGAATACAACCACAGTGGTTTAAAATCTTCATATGAATTCAACTATAGTGGTTTACAATCTCAACATGAATACAACCGCAGTGGTTTACAATGTCCATATGAATACAAACACAGTGGTTTACAATCTGCATATGAATACCAGTGGTTTACAATGTCCATATGAATACAATAGTGGTTTAGAATCTGCATATGAATACAATCTCAGTGGTTTACAATCTCCACATTAAGGGTTTACCAGTGGTGACAGTCCTCTTTTTGGTACTCCTTGGACTTTTTTTCACTGAAGCCTTTGTTCCTGGACTTGTACCACTTTTGGTTGAAGAACCTGGTTTCAAGTATGTATTTATTTTTCCATCAACAACATGCTTTTTCTGACTAATTTGAATAGGTTTCTTAGAGGGTGACTTCTCTTTTAAAACAATTTTGGCAACTTGATCCTGTGGTGCTTTGTCACCATCTCCACCTTGATGACCAGTATCCATAGTTGAAACTCCACCATCTTGTTCAGTATTATCTTTCAAGGTATCAGCTTCAAAATGCTGACAAGTGGCTGTCCAATAGAAATCAAAGAAAGCTTAGAAAGAACTCCCATGTGCTGAGAGTATTGGAGACACATTAAATATAATTCGAAATTACTTAGCTGAAAACTAATTATGCAAATCAGAAAATTAATATGACCAGATTTGAGTGTAAAACTAATGAGGTCTGCGCAATGTAACAGAAAATCTATGTCTCCAAGTTTAATTGAAATGTGATTAGAACCAAAAAATTATGAATTATTATGCTTATTAGGGAATTAATATGAACAGATTTTTACCCCAAACTAATTAGGTTTGTACATTGTCCTAGAGCATCTTTGTACTAAGTTTCATTGAAATGGAATAATTAGTACCGTGAAAACTCCAAAATTTCGACCCCTCTAAAAATTCGATTGGCTATTTATTTGCCGGGTTTCGGTGTTTTATTTACCTCCAAATTTTCGACTCCACTAAAAATTGCCGACTCATTCTTATTTGAAAATTGCGACCAGTTTTAGTTTTCCCCCAAACGAAAAAAAAAACCGATGTGAGCGTTCAAACGGGACCTTCCTCGAAGGCATGAATCCGGGTTTCTGATTGACAGAGATTTTTATTTTATTGGTAACGAAAATATATTCTAAATAAACGAAGTTTCAAATAAAAACGAACACAAAAATCTCGGCATGCTGCGTTTCTGAATTGTTGATTATTACTGTACTCAGTAGTGATTATAATAATGTACACAAAATAAATTTGTTGAATGGTTATGAAATACAAATAAAAGTCAACTAAGTTTCATCGTAAGCGAATGATTCCGGTCTCGTATAAACGTTTGATGCTGTAGGATATCCGCCATGTTCTCTTAGGTCAAATAGGTCAAATCGCTAATTAACCAATCAAAAAGCTGGATGATGCCAACGTGTTCAAATTACCATAGCTTATTTAAATATGTTAATGTTATTGAACGCAATGCGAAAGAGATTGATGTTGTAGTACGATATTTTGGCTTGGATTTTGATGCGAAAACGGCATGATTTTTTTTAAATAAAAAAATCAGTTGTTTTTAAAAAATAAACTGGTCATCTGAAGAATAATTTAACATTGTTCACAGTGATAACAGCTCATTCTCGAAAGGAAGCTTACCCGCTCACGCTAGTCACGATAAAAATCATACACGTGTACTCTTGAATAGACAGACGTCAATGATTACGGTAAAACTTAGACTCTATTTTAGCCGGCAGGATTGATTGAAATGTCCGAAAAATGACGCCAAAATACACCTTAAAAGTCCCATTTTATTTTCTTAAATCCCATTTTATTTTTTAATCCAAGGGCGAATTTACGGCAGAATTTGGTCCCTCAAATAAGGGACACGTGAGCTTTGATTCTAACCGGATACATTGCACTGGGTCGGGGAGATCGTTTGCTAAACTTCCATGTATCTTTTGTCCAATGGGTACCTGTACTTCGAACATTCGCAAGTTTTCCTAGGTAGTGCGAGACAGCTTTGTCTTTTGACCTATTAGTTTTGTGCTGACCTCTTCTCCGCGTCTTGATGTTTTGTTTTGCTTGTCATAATACTCACTGATTGATGACTTTGTTTAGATTTTGAGTTACAACTCGGCCACGACCTTTGCTTTTACCGTGAAACATGAGGAAGTTTACGTCAATTGACGGACATTGCATTTTTTAAAAACTAATGAAGCACACTGTCTATCATCTCCATTTTTTTTTGCTGATTTCTATTCTGAAAAATTCGACCGTCCGAAAATGCACCTTAATTTTGACTCTAAAAACACTTCACATTTCTAACACCAATTATTTAAAACCGGTCGAAATTTTGGAGTTTTTACGGTACTTTAGATATCAGTGTGAAAGCTTAAAATTGGTTAATTATGCAAATTAGGTAATTAACATGTACAGATTTTAACCCACAATTATTCAGGTCTGTCTATTGTCCTACAGCATCCGTGTACATTCATTGATATGTGATGTATAGTACCTGAGATATCAGTGTGAAAGCTGGTTAATTATGCAAATTAGGTGATTAATATGAACAAATATTTACCGGAAACTAATTGGGTCTGCATAATTCTAGATTCATTGAAATGTGATGATTAGTACTTTAGATATCAGTAGAAAAGCTGAAAATTAATTATGCAAATTAGGTAATTAATATGCACAATTATTTACCCTAAAACTAATCAGGTCTCTGCATAGTCCTAAAGGATCTATGTACCAAGTTTCATTGAAATGCGATGATTAGTACTTGAGATACCCGTGGAAAAGCTGAAAATTAACTAATTATGCAAATTAGGTGATTAATATGCACAAATATTTATCGAAAACAATCAATCTCTGCATAGTCCTTTTTTAACCAATTGGATGTCTTGTAATTTCCTACTTTTGAATGTGTCGAAAACTGAATTTGTGTGCATGTCGTCTCGGAGATTCTCACAAGACTCGTGTCCTTTGTCTAGTATCGCAATTGGTGAAGAATTGGTTAGTGCTTCGTCAAGTGCTAGAAACTTAGGTGTCTTGTTTGATTCGCAGCTATCTATGGAAACACACATTTCTACTATTTGTAGATCTGGATATTCCCATCTAAGAAATATTAATCGTATTCGTAAATCATTATCCCAATCTGATACTGAAAAGTTGGTACATGCATTCATATCTTCTCGCTTAGACAGCTGTAATTCATTATTGTCTGGTCTCCCTGTAACTAAGATAAAACCTCTTATTCGTGTACAAAATGCAGCAGCCCGCCTTGTCACTCGTGCTCGAAAATATGACCACATTACAGACATTTTTATTAAACTTCATTGGTTACCAGTTGTACAAAGAATCAATTTCAAATTACTTTTACTAGTGTATAAATCTTTGTATGGTTTTGCCCCAAATTATCTATGTGAATTAATCGAATTTTATGTACCTAGTCGTAGTTTAAGATCTGAATCAAAGTTTCTTATTAAAACTCGTCAGGTGTGTAGTAAAAAGTCCAAGGTGTTATACAAAGACCGTGCTTTTGAAAATTTAGGTCCTAAACTTTTTAATGAATTACCTCTGTCTGTTCGTTCTAGTCCTTCAGTAGACATTTTTAAATCCAGACTGAAAACGCACTTATTTAAATGTGCTTTTAATATTTGACTGATTGTTTATTGTATCAGCGCCTTTGATCTTCATATGTTGGAATTGTTGCGCTTAATTAAATAAAGTTATTATTATTATTATTATTATTAGTCCTTGAGTATGTAAGTACCAAGTTTCATTGAAATGTAATGCTAACTACTTATATCAAATGCTGAAAATTAATTAATTATGCAAATTAGGTAATTAATATGTACTGATATTACCATAAAAACTACCAGGTCTGTGCAGTGTCGTATGACATCTATGTACCAAGTTTCATTGAAATGTGATGATTAGTACTTGAGATATCAGTGGAAAAACCGAAAATTGACTAATCATTATGCAAATTAGGTAATTAGTATCCACGGATTATTACCAAAAACTAATCAAAACCTAGCATTAGTTCAGAGCATCTATGTACCAAGTTTCATCAAAATCCAATGAGTGGTTGTTTAGATATCAGTGGAACAGTCATGGAACCACTAAAAAATAGCTAATTATCATGCAAATTAGGTAATTAATATGCACGGATTTTTACCAAAAATTAATCAAATCTGCGCATATGTTCAGAGCATCTATGTACCAAGTTTCATCAAAATCCAATGAGTGGTTCTTTAGATATCAGTGGAACAGTCATAGAACAGCTAAAAATTAGCTAATTATCATGCAAATTAGGTAATTAACGAGCATGGATTTTTACCAAAACCTAATCAAATCTGCGCATTGGCCCAGAGCATCTATGCACCAAGTTTCATCAAAAACCGATGTATGGTTCTTGAGATAGCAGTGGAACAGTCGGACACACATACACACACACATACACACATACACACATACATACACACACACACATACACACATACAGACACACTAACTGCAAAGACTCCCATTTTGTGCTTCGCACATGGGAGTCAAAAATAAATTGAGTGATGTTTTTAGCAATCTGGCTGCATAGTCAGTAATTCAGTAGAAAGTAAATTAACAATTAAGTTTTACCCTTCTTGTGGTTGATAGTCTAAGAAAGTTTACAGCCAAATACCCAGGGTAGTTTTGCTATGACTATACAGATATAGGGTCAATATGAAGGTTACAATTACAAAATACGTCAGAGTTTTGTACCTAATGGTGTTTAAAAACACAAAATCCAACTTTGTCACCTTTCACACACAAAACCAAGGGGAGAGTACACACATTTTGACCAAAATTATTAAATAATGGGCAAAATGCAGTATTTATTTGAAATGCAACAGTCTAACCGACAGAATTTTTTTTTTACAAGATTTGTGCCTACGGAGCACATTATGTTTAATGATTGGACTCTTTCACAAGAAACAGACATCATTTTCAATCTACATATGAATTTCTGTAAAGGATAATACTTACGAGCATTCAATTGCACATCTTTTCCTTCTAGTTCACTCACAGCTGTGGGAAAAACCAAGAGAATGAATTATATGACATCAACAAGTCATTGTAAATTTAATGCAAATGCTGAAACTGAACAAAATTAGTCTTTGCATGTGAGACTTGAAATAAGATAAATGGCCACCAGTCTAACAAAACATTTTAATTGCAAACGACCCAGAGCAGGTTTTCTATTTAAATGAAAATCAGAGCCAATTGGCCATATCTATACTTGGATAAAAAGAATCAATAATGCAATCAACCAATCAAATCATGTCATGTCATAAATTAACAGCACTTGCACAGGTTAAAGTTACCATGCTGTTCCAACTTAGAACCCTGAATACTTAGTATAGCTTAAGAGATGGTTGCTTAGTCAAGCAAGTATATTAAGAAATATATAAAGTTCAATGTACATACCAAGTTTGAACATGTAATTGCATTACACATTCCCAGTGAGTTCTTAACTTTAAGAAACATATGAAGTTTGATCATGAACAGTTATGTCAGAGATATGGCTCCAAAACTGCTTTCACTAGAACAAAATGGTCACCAGTCAGCCATTTTGAGTCCGATCTGACCAGTCGGCCATTTTGAGTCTGATCTGACAAAATGATAAACATTATCCTTTTCACCACCAGTTTCCTCTTTTCATGACAAATTCACAAAATAATCCTGTTTATAGTCTGCACTTTCCTTCAGAAGATTGTGACAAAAAACACCTAATTTTTGGAGTTAAAACTGAAAATTGACTCAAACTTATAAGAAGTATAAGAAAGAATATGCTAGTAATAAACAAGCAGACTCTCGGCTGAGATAGCTCCGCTGTTAGCAATGCACATTTAAATTAAAGAACCGAAGATATCATTAGAAAATGAACAATATGCATAGTATCAATGCAATGGGACTTCAACAAGAATCCAAAAATATCATTTATCATAAATGATTGTGGTTTTTAACAAGAAGAAAATATCACATTTCACCAAAATTAGAGAATTGAAGATATCATCATGAAATGAACAAATTTGAGAGTGGTCCACATGTAGTACCTATATATGTAATATCAAAGCAATTGGACTTGTCGTTTTTTTTTTTTTAACAAGAAATTGAAAATATCACTTTTTACCAAAAATGACAAAAATATTCACCAAAATTAGAAAATTAAAGATATCAACATGAAATGAACAAATTTGATAGTGGTCCACATGTAGTACCTATATATGTAATATCAAAGCAATTGGACTTGCGGTTTTTAACAAGAAGTTGAAAATATCACTTTTTACCAAAAATTACAAAAATATTCACCAAAATTAGAGAATTGAAGATATGATCATGAAATGAACAAATCTGAGAGAGGTCTACCAAAGGTACATATACACCAAGTATCAAAGCATTCAGGCTTGTAGTTTTCAAGAAGAAGTCGAATAAGTAAAACATTGACACGAACGACAGACAATCACTCATATGATAAGCTCCGCTCGACAAAGTCGACAGCAGAGCTAAAAAAGTGCAGAAAAATTTGGCTGAGAGAGTCTGGTGGTGAAAAATTGGATAACTAAAGGAATAAATATGCACATGTGGAACAAGATGTATATGTAAAGTTGATCGGTCCAGATATGTAATGAGATTCGGAGCGGTATTCGCTAAAACAAAATGACAACCAGTTGGCTAATATTTCCCACGATGTTCAATGATTTAGAAATACCAGAAACGGTTGATTCTGATACATTTTATAAGCATTGAAATGGAAGACATTTAGCCATCTTGAATCATAATATAAAACAAATGAACATTTCTTTCTTTCTTTCTTTAGGCATACAATGCACAAGTGAAGTTTTGAATATTAGTCAGTCCAGGCATGTCGGAACAGACCAAATCCTGTTTTTTTACTTTGACAAACGCTTTTTAATTTTGCCTTAACATCTGAGTAGATAAGCTATACCGGTTTGATTATTCTCACCAGAACTTATTTCTTGCATCACAGTTAATGATTCCCTTAGTACATCCTGCAGTTCATCTTTTTTCAGTGGTTCGGCACATTTTTCAAGTAATGTTGATAATAAACCCGAAATCTCCCCTGCGAAAAAATTGAATTATGAGAAATATTGTTAATTTGTATTACAGCAAGTCTCAGAAGTATTGGGGAAGCCAATTTGCAAACTCGCTAGTGAATTGGCTAACTGTTTGGGTTTTGACTAAACGGTTGGCTTTCGAATCTCCCTGGCACTGGTTTGTGGTTGCGTCCACTCTTGGCGAGTCTATAATGCATTACATGTATGGTACATGTATGGATTCCCCTGAATGATTTGAGCCCGAAAATGGCCACAGTCAGCTGGCGTGATAATATTATAAATGCAATTAATCCACCGATATTTATTATATGAGGTTAACCTTCTTGAACACTGCTTGAATCTAAATAGACAAGTTGAGAAACAGTTTCCTACAAATCAGGGAGAAAATAACAAACTTTCATACTCAAACGATCTGTTGGGGTAACATTAATCCAACCGCTGAAAAAATCAACCTCATTCGTCGTTTTTGTATGGACACAAGAGCATGGAACACTTTCCCTGGTATATTTCAAAGCGAAATCGCCATCCAACTGTAAGACCGTCGCTGATTAGCTCCTAGTGTACGAGGATCTTCCCCTACTGTTACATAGATTCCTCTTAAGTGGGCGTGACCGCAAGATGACGCCAGCGAGATTCGAAAGCCAATCGTTTAGTCAAAACCAAAGCAGTTAGCCAATTCGCTAGAGAGTTTGCAAATTTGCTGCCCCAATACTTCTGAGACTTGCTGTAAATTGTACCGTATAATCTCTAATTTAGGGGTCATTTTTCGAACATTTCAATCTTTCCTTGACGCCTAAAATATAGTCAAATTTAGGTTTTCTGTAGTCCTTGACGCGTATTCAAGAGTGCAATGTTTATTGTGGGTAGCGTGAATGGGTAAACTGAGTGTTCTACGTTCTTCGTGTAGATGTTAGTATGCAAGGGGTTTTCCCATACAAAAATGAAAAATTCGTCCAAATTTTGTTAGGGGTTGACTTAATGTTGCCCAAACGAATAGTTCCAATGTAAAAATTTTTTTCTTCCAATAATTTGTAGGAAAAACATATTTCTCAACTTGTCTATTTAGTTTCAAGCCGTATTCAAGATGACTTCCACCATGTAGTAAATATTGTTAAATTAAATGCATTTATTTGCCTATCACTAGCACGCCATCAGACTAAGCTGTGTTAATTGGCAATTATAGATTCCCTTAAGATTGACAACATTATTCGTACCGCTGTAAATTCCACACACTTTGAGGTAAATTTGACATTCTGATTACACATTGCAAAATGTGCTTTTAAAAAAAACAAATACATCATAATCCTTAGGATATTATGGTAAGACAGTAAAACGTTTTAGAAAAATCAATGTCCAATGGTACAAATCATAGAGAATTCTGGGTAATTTATAGTGCTGTGCAGTTGGATGTTAGCTTTTTTTATAACGTCTGCCTTTGACCCTTATAATTTGCGGTCGTTTCTTTAATCTGTGTTGTTGTAAGTCTAGTCAATACTAGAAACAATTCGGGTCGACCACAAGGAATGTGGGTCGGCCAAACAACATCCAGTGAAAAGTATGGTCATGCAGATAACGTCAAAACTAAGAACCGTTTTTCAATTTGGTAACTCACCGTATCTCCGACGTAACATAACTTCTGGTAATAACTGGAGCTGCCGACCTTGATTAGAAATTAGAGAAAATGCAATGACATTCACGGAAAATCAAACTTCTGAACAATTCATCCGCATTTCCCGCCAAGTTTCCGACTACAGCCGGAAATTAACGAAATTTGTCGAAATGTATCCAAGTGACGTCACACCCAAACAAATATGGCCGACATACTGGAAAGGAGCTGAGGTGTTGTGCTACACACAGTAACAATGATTTAAAAATATATATACATCCTTTCAGATAGTAGATGATATACATCTGTATCGTGTATTATGGCGCACGCAGAATTTAACCTTGATCCGGTATGTAATGTTGTCTAAATGATGTTGTTCCTGATCGTACTGAGTGCTAATACCATTCTGAGTGTCATTCACTGACAATGTACCGAGATCGTCGTAGTTTACTGATTTGTTATTATCTGTATTCTTTTATAGTTACCACTGCTAACGAAGGGACGTTGGGGATGGAAAGACGAAACGAACACTCTTGAATTTTCATCAAGGTGAGCGCCATTTTCGGAAAGCCCTGTCAAAACAGTTAAACGACGTTATAGATTTCAGCGCGGTTTCGTGGTGTAGCGGTTATCACGTCTGCTTTACACGCAGAAGGTCCTGAGTTCGATCCTCAGCGGAACCAGCGGTTTCTTTTCTTGACTTTTTTTTTTTTTTTCATGTTCATTGTCATTCTTGTGCAACTTTTTTCGGCTCCAGATATTGATTATTATTTTTTTTGTTTTTTTTTTCAACAGCCCTGGCGTTGGTGCCGATTCAAAGGACAAGCGTGGAAAGCGAAATAAAAACATAAGTTTTGGCGATCATGGACGAAAAACGGATAGGTGGATATAACATATAATTTTCTTTATGTCATAGTACATTGAATTTCATGAAGGCATGATTTTTTTAAAACTGTTGTTAAAATTGTTTAATATTGTTTAAAAATATGAATAGTTTCACCATCCAATTGTCAAACTGCACTCATTCACGCTGTATCAACGTAAACATGCAATGTACTATACATTTTGCACACACAAAAAAGTATAACTGAGAATGAACACTATAACTATTACTTTCACTACGATAATTCGCTGATTTTTATTTGTCTTTAATAATCACATGTGCCACACATAGCACATCCTCTTAGATATCTACGTTTGGTGTCTTGATCTGAATGGACCCTATTCGCATATGGTGATGGGGATCTCGTAGAGGACTTTGTTTTTGCCGCTTCAAGTAGCATTTCATACAATACGGTCCACTGTTTATCTGACCTGTGTAACCAGGATATTTGGAACACTAGGCACAATGATCAAGAGAATGAAACACTTGGAATGAATTTACTGGGCAAAAACAAGTGTCAGATTCTCTCACTCTCAATGGTACTTGGTCATGGACATTCCAACAAAAGCTAAAATGAAATGAAGACATTTTTTGGGCATAAGGTTTATCATATAGTAGTGTTACATAATCATTGTTTTGAACATATGTCATCAAAATTTTCGTTTTTTTTTATACCCAGTACAAAACATTTTTTTCAGAAAAACTGACAACCTTCCAAAATGGACATTTTTGGAACAATTTCCATGGAAGTCGATGTAGATTGTAGTGAGATTTAAGATAATGCATTGCATGCATGTTGTACATCTCTAAGACTCTGACAATACACTCATTTATTCCAGAT
This sequence comes from Saccoglossus kowalevskii, assembly GCF_978046115.1. Lineage (NCBI taxonomy): Eukaryota > Metazoa > Hemichordata > Enteropneusta > Harrimaniidae > Saccoglossus > Saccoglossus kowalevskii. The sequence goes on from NC_140642.1 coordinate 18,414,886, forward strand.
CTACACCAAATAAGTATGGGCTACGTAACCAAGCTGGTGGGCGTGGTCGCGGCTATGGAGGAAGATCTCCAAGACCCACATTAAAACATGGTGCTGATCATACAACAGTGACTCTAGATGATGCCAAAGGTCAGCACACCAACGACTTTGTACCTATTCAGTCTTATGTTATGTGTTTAATAACATACTAAATATATGTGTACATTTTGTGGATATATTATTACCCAAGTTCCGTGTACGATTCTGTGGTCACAGAATAATTGCAATCTCATGCAATCATTTTTTTATATGTGGCATAACCACTTGGAGCTAATCCAACCCTGCATCTATTGAGGCAGTTTGAGCTGAAATTCAAATTTTGCACTACTGAGCCTTGTTACATGCAATGCATTGTTTGAAATAGCCCCTTATTTGTATATATCAGGTAATGGAAAACTAGTATCACCCTGGAAAATCAGTAAATTATGTAAATTTTTTGAAATGATTTCACATTAATATATTTCATATCAATAATAATATACAACATTTCCATCCTATGTTACCAAGCAAAATTTTGAGTTATGAATCAATAATCTCATCATAGGAACCAGGGTAAAAATGACAATTTTGATCATTTTTCATAATATTTCAGACTTTGTATGACCTCATAAAAATTAAAGTATGACGAACAAGACATATAATCTTTAATTCAGCTTGCACATTCGAACATACCGGGGTAAAAATTGATATAATCAGTTTTAACATTAACAAACCTAAAATCCCAGTTACTGTGGAATACTTTATTTTCGCTGGAATTAATTTTCGCTGAAAAGGCTTTTTGGGCGTTTGCTTGGAATTTATTTTCACTGATTTTGGATGAGTTTAATGTGAAAATATAGGAAAAAAAGTATATTCGCTGGATTTTATTTTCACGGAATCATCCCTTCAGCGAAAATAGCGAAAATAAATTCCAAGCGAAAATAAAGTATTCTACAGTATTTAATACCAGCACTGTGTTTCTTATTGTCATTTGTTTACTTTTCTTTTACACAGCTGTATCACTAGCCACGTTGGCTGAAGTTCACAATCCGGCAGACCACTTTGAAGTTCTCATTGCGTATGTATTCCTATGCAATTTTTCAGTTTTTAACATGATATAAAAATCAAAGTACGTTAGTAATGTCAGAACATAATTGTCATGGTCTATTCCGTTCTGGGGAGAGAAATTAGTGTAAAGGTTAAGGGTGGGTAGGTTAGAGGTTTGTATTATGTAATTGTTCCCTACAATTCGGCAGAACTGTAAAGCGATCTGTTGGGTTATAGAATTATAATTATTTTCTAGTGAAATACCTAAATGGTATGCATAAAACTATGCATTCCTATTCTACACTAACACATACTATATATTTCCTTCCTATCTAAAATCAATCTTTCTTAAATTTCTTATTTTTTTTTCTAGGTATAATCAGTTTGATGATTTCCTTGTAGCACTCCTGAACTATTTTGATTGTTTTTTTGAGCGTTTAGCCCAAGAGAAGAAACCGAAAACATTTGCAGCGTAAGTCGTAAAAAACTTTATTTAATGATAGCCATTATTATAGTTTCTGTTGAAATAACAGCTCATGCCAAATAGAATACTCTTTTGTGAGAATCAATAAACTTGATGATTTACAGGTGGTTCTGCTTCACATGATACCAATGTCTACTGCAAGTAGTTGTCCAACCGTATTGGAAAGTCAAGTCTAATTTTTGACTCCCGTGTGCGAAGCACAAAAGGGAGTCTTTGCAGTTACCCTGTCTGTATGTCTGTCTGTATGTATGTCACTTTTTTTGTTCCACCGTTATCTCAAGAACCACTAATAAAATTTTGGTGAAACTTGGTACATAGATGCTCTGGGATAATGTGCAGAGTTGATTAGGTTTTGGTAAAAATCTATGAATATTAATTACCTAATTTGCATGATAATTAGCTGATTTTTAGCTGTTCCAAGACTGTTCCACTGATATCTGAAGAATCACTCATTGGATTTTGATGAAACTTGGCATATGGATGCTCTGAACTAGTGCGCAGATTTGATTAGTTTTGGGTAAAAATCTATGAATATTAATTACCTAAATTGCATGATAATTAACTGATTTTAAGCTGTTCTATGACTGTTCCACTGATTTTTGAAGAACCACTCATTGGATTTCAATGAAACTTGGCACATGGATGCTCTGAACTAATGCGCAGATTTGATTAGTTTTGGGTAAAAATCTGTTAATATTATTAATTACCTAATTTACATAATGATTAATCAATTTTCGGCTTTTGCACTGATATCTCAAGTACTAATCATAACATTTCAATAAAACTTGGGACACTGCACATACCTGATAGTTTTTAGGGTAATATCAGTACATATTAATTACCTAATTTGCATAATTAGTTAATTTTCAGCTTTTCACCTGATATCTCAAGTACTAATCATCACATTTCAATGAGACTTGCGACATAGATATTCTAGGACTATGCAGAGACCTGATTAATTTTGGGATAAATAATTGTGCCTATTAATTACCTAATTTGCATAACTAGTTAATTTTTTGCTGTTCTATGATGTCTAAAAACTACTCATTGGATTTCAATGAAACTTTTAAAGAGTACCCATCACATTTCAATGAACCTAAGACTATGCACCATATTAGTTTTTGGTAAATATTTATGCTTCTTAATCACCTAATTAACATAATTAATTAATACTGATATCTCAAGTATTGATCATCACATTTGAATAAAACTTGGTACATAAATGCTCTAGGACAATAGACAGTCTGATTAATTTGGGGTTAAAATCTGTTCATATTAATTCTCTAATTAGTATAATAATTAATATTTTTTTGGTTCTAACCACATTTCAATGAAACTTGGTACATTGTGCAGACCTTATTAGTTTTACACTTAAATCTGTTCATATTAGTTACCTTATTTGCATAATTAGTTTTCAGCTATTCCATCAATATCTCAAGTATAAGTAATTTTGAATTAATTTTTAATGTGTCTCCAAAACTCTCAGCACACGGGAGTTCTTTCTAAGCTTTCTTTGATCTAGTCTTCTTGTTTCAGTGAACCTAGTCGTGCTGAAAAGAAATTTATGGCTGAAATGGCAGTGAAATTGGATGCAGCGCAAAAAAGGCTTGCTCAGAGTTATTGCATTTTAGTGTTGGGTCTGGGAATAGAAGAGTTTCATCACATGGGCTGTGGTCAGTAAGTATCAAGTTGGTTGCAGTCATCAGTTAAATGTCCCATACTAGATTTGGTTTACCAGTACATAGGATTTGTGATTGTAGATGTTGAGCATCCTGTCATGGTCTGACATAATTCTGATTGCTCTGAGATATTGTAGAACATAGATTGCTGAGCTTTGGGTTCTGTATATTATGGCGGAAATTTACACGCCAGGGTTCTGCCGAGACTGATTTGAGTTTGGGTCACTAATTAATATTTATGAGCTCATTAATATTCATTTTGCCATCCAACTAGCTACGATTTAGCTATGCTATTGACGCTATATTGTCTTATTTACAGGCAAAGAGTTTCGTCAACTTACAAAGACAGGGAAACATATGAGGTAAGACAATCAGTTTCTATCAAGTTTATCTACTATTTATAGTCATATATTTTACTTCAATTTTGAAGAACCCAATAAGTAAATTTGATTTTTCGTTGTTGTTTTTCTGTAGACTTTTTACAAATTTTGTGTTTATGTGGTATGGGTGGTATTCAGAAGGAAAGAGTTTGAATTGGTCAGTAAAGAAATTGGGAGGTAGGTGAAACATTAACCAGAATCATTAAACTCATTCAAATTATTAAATACACACTATATGAACTATATGCATGTGGTTGTTTCTATTTAAAGCCAACATATTTATATGCACCATTCACAGAATGCTACGATCTGATGTATTCAATCCAGCCTTGAGGGTGAAACATGCCACCCAAGAAGTGAAAGAAGACGGTAAAAAGAAGTTATCACCAGCAGAGTACAGGAGACATCATTCGTAAGTCATTTCTGATATTGTTAATCAAACATCAATGTTGAAAACAGAAAATGACAACGCCAACTCTTTATGCTTGAGTAAATATTTGTTGTGATTTCTTCATTCTAGGAATAGGCCTGCTATAAAGAGTATAATTAAGTAAGTCTTTGTGTTTTCTTGTTTGTTTTTATTCATTCATTGCATATTTCTGACACATTAATATTTCGATATCATTTGATGTATGTGTTTCATTTGCCAAACAGTCAAAGATCTCCAGTACTGGTTTCCGTGTTGCCATCACCCAAAGAAGAAGCCAGTTGGTTGTTCACAAAGCCGCGTCCTAATTCGGAAGGGTGAGTTAATTGTGTTGATTTACTCAGTGTACAGGTCATAATATCTAATATTTTAAAACCACTACTATAAAGTTATATTGCCGAGAGCTATACTTATCTATGCTATTGTTATTAGGGGTTTGCCTGAATATCCCAAGTATGATGAAATTGAAGAGGACGATGGTTATACTACATCAACGTCTATGAAAAAACGAAATGTGCGGTAAGTACATGTTTACTCTCACATGTTCAGTGTTGGCAAAGCTCACTAACCCCTACTCCAAATGTTTTTTCTGTTTCATCAATAAATATCCCTGGTATGGTGGCAGGGGTTACGCATCATTCTTTGACGAGGCTGTTTGATCATTATGAAGTGTTCTAGATTTGTGTATTATAAAATCTGGTGCTGAATTCTGACCAGGTTTATAATTGTTGTCATCAATAATGTGTGACATACTTTGATATTGTAGAGTTGGCATCATAGGTGAGCCGTTGAATCAGTTCAATTCTGCCACATTGGCACCGATTGGGTCTGAACAAGAAGAAGAGAATGATGAAAGTGAATCACGAAGAGGGTAAGTCCTTCATTAACGATGTTGAGGGCAATAATTATCAAGTATTTCAATTAGACGAACATAATTTCCATAACAGATTACTTATACAAATAATATACTAATACATTCATTCATAAAAAACTTTTAACATTTTCCATTGTATTTTATTAGTTATCATTACATTATCATGTTTATGTCGCTAATCTTCAATATTTGCAAGCAATCTACTAAAAATAGAAGAAAAAAATCCATCACATGCTGTTAGTGTATTCTTTGTTTGACAAAGAAAGCACATATATCATGCTCACCACCGAGGGCACTGTTTCACATGTCAGATCAATATTATACGTGTTGCTGTTTTATATAATTTACAGGATGCTATCAAAGGAAGTCCCGTGAAATGGAAGCAAGGTGCAAGGTGCATGAACGAGTGCATGCATCATGTCATTTGATTTTTTTCTGCAATATTATTGCTTGAATTTAACAACTAATCTCCTTTATCATTAACCATTCACCCATCCTTACTCTATCTAATTCAATCCCGCTTTTATTTAGTTTTTTTGTTTTGCCTCTTTTTTTTTTTTCCATGCATGCATGCATGTATTTTCATTACCACGTCAGCATTTGCAGAACAATTGCATGTACAAAATCACATGTCAGTTGAGACCTCTGCTTAGCGATGTGTGCACTTGGTGCGACTGTTAGTGCTTGACATGATCAGTTAGTGTGTGCTGTCTTGATTTGCAGGAATATTTATTCAGCATAGATCTTCACTTTTGCTGTGCATGTGAGTTTGCGATTTATGTTTGATTGCACTATGAAGAATTAAAAATTACTTATGTGCGTGTCTACGTAGCTCACATATGTGTTTTGTTCTCCTGCTGTTCAGGTCAATATTTGGTTCTCCAGGCGGACCCACAACACCAGGTATGTTAATGGTGTAACAATTCCTGGTACACCCAGAATATACATAATTTTAATTACACATGTAAATTTAATTTAATTAATTTTTTAAATAGATCTACCAATACTTTGGTAACCAATGCAAAACTACCTTATTCTACCGGTATTCAAAATTGATTCTTTATATGAACTGAAGTTCCAAATGTATACAATTTTACTGGCGACTTGAGTGCCTGTAAACAATACATCTTCTAGTTATGTACATATGGATCCCTGCTTCCCAGTCACAGGGCCACAGACATACAGTGTTTGTTTACACATGTAGTCTGCAATGGTATATAATACCTCGCCACTTTTCTTTCTTTTTTCTAGGTCAGAGAGGCGTGAGCAGACAAACAGACATCTCCCAGGCAACTACGGAGGGAGGAGGACCTGACGATGATGAAGAAGAAGTTGAGAATGAATAGAATTTGTTTCATGATTTTTATTTTTGGCGTTTTTTTTAATACTCCTATTGTAACTTTGATGGATGGCTCAAAATGAATTTTACTTTTTTAGAAGTGTATTATGTTTAAACATTTATCATTTTAAAATGTAATTATCCTCCTTTGTGAATACAAATCACATGTATATTTTGTATCTATGTATATACTAGACTGCTGTTGCTCATTGTATATACGTTGTAATAAAATACTAGTTTCTGGAATTATGTGTTGATATGATTTCATTCTTTGATGTTTTTTATATCGTGAAGTGTGAATCATCTAAACGCTTGTTGTATGCATAGACTACAGCACGTGGTCTAACACTATTAGAAAGTTTGAATTGAAGTTTATGTCATGTTCATCATGCTTTCATTATCATGCTATCAGGACATCTGTAGACATAAATCTTTTAATACCCGTTGAAGACTGCTCTTAAAGGGCGATAGTCACATCACGCATGACGACTATGACTATTGCGAAGATTCACAGAGTACAAACTGAGACGTTACCAAGCTTTATTTAGGTATTTTTTAAGTGATTTGAAGGTATCAAAGGTAATTTGTGTGAGTGGCACCCAGGTCAAACCTCATGCTTGTGATTTCCATTAGAAGAGTGCATTGGATTGTGGGAAAATGAATGTTTATCAACACAAATGTCTCGCATGCACAGCGTGACGACTACCGCTCTTTAAGGGTCAAAGGGATTGTGGCTTTGTGTTGAGGAAGGAGACATAAACAGTAGTAGTCATGGAAAATATATTTTTAATATGTAAAACTGTTAGTGGAATAAAGCTATATATATAAGTGTAAAAATATTTCTCATAGTAAGACATCTTGGTAAATATTAAAATTCTATTACAATACTTGCAAAACATATACCAGTAGTTCAATGAATCCTCATTCACATTCTGGTTACAGTTTGCAAGGCTGATTTTTAACATCTTTACTTAAATGTTATTTAATTAATACATTTGTACCGGGTAATTACCGGAATATATTCAGAAGACACGTTAACTTTGGTAGAATCCAATGTGAACCATCTGGGTTAAGTACTTCAGTTATTTAATTAATACCGGGTAATTGCCGGATTATATTCAGAGGACACGTTAACTTGGAATCCAATGTGAACCATCTGGGTTAAATACTACAGTTATTTAATTAATACCGGGTAATTACCGGATTATATTCAGAGGACACGTTAACTTGGAATCCAATGTGAACATTAGTCATGGCATTTGGGATTGATGTCTTGTAGAAAGCTTTATAACAACCTTTTTTTGTTAACAAAGTAGCTATGCTTGCTTGGTACATCGGACAATAACAAAATTGTCTTCATTGCTTACACCGATCTACGTCATTTTTACGTCACACAAGTACTCCATTGCCTACACCAATCTACGTCATTTTTACGCCACAAAAGTACTTCACTACTTGCACAAATGCATTTCAAAATTTACAGTGGTGGAAAAATAGCATTTGCACCTGCTGCATTTGCTGACAGCAAACTTGCCCATCTTGTTGGTGCACTCAAGCAAGTGAGTTTTAATGACTGGAGGGACGTAGGAAAGTTCGAGGAATTCCACCTTATACTTCAATATACAGTTGATGCACAGTTCAAATAACGACTTCTCAAAGTCAGGTTTCTGATTCCTATTCCCCCACATATCCTTTCTCTGTGACCTCATTCTTAAAAAATCCATCACCGCATCAACACCTTTCTCAGCTTTAGTCAGGGGAGGGGATATCAGAGTTTTATTTCCAGTCACGTCGAGTTGTTCCAGTCTGGTCAAATAAAGTATTTCGGTTGGTAAGTAAGTGATATTATTGTAACAGAGGTTGATACTGACCAGTGTTCTCATGCAACCGATACAACATGGGAGGTTCGTCAGTAGATTGTATGATAGGTTCATAATTTCAAGTTGTTTCAAATAGACTATAGACCATGGTAGTTCATCAATATAATTGTTACTAAGATCCAAGTCAACGAGATGACTAAAAATACCGATACTGACTGGTATGGTTTTCACCCGCGTACCAACTAATCGAAGGCAGAGAACATTATCAACATTCATGTTCTTCTGCTTCCTGCTTCCTATAGCCATTTCTAGTTCTGCATCGGTCTTGACATACCTTTCCAGTATCAAGATTCCTGATTCCCCAGCCGCACGGAAAAGCTTGTCAAACTGATGCATCTTCAAGTTAGTTTTGGTAATTCCATCCAGTCTCCTGGTTTGTAGTTTAGCCAGCACATTTCCCATTTTTTGATGTTTGTTCCGCAAAATATTCTTAAGTGTTTTGAACAGTTATAAGTAATCTGCCATATATGTATATCTGATGTACTAGTACCAAGGTACACCTAAAACACACAGATACATGCCATTAACGTACGTATCCAAGTTATACTAAGTATAAAACAAACGTTGATATCTATGAGCCAAGTGATCATTCCTACATTTACTCAGGTGACGTGTTTTTGCACACTGAATGATCGATTGGGTGACTCATATTTCACGTCACGTGTTTGCATTCTGTAAAGCATGGTTAGCAACCGTGTGTAAAGTAAGGAAAGGAGCTGTCGGAAGCCATACATATTACGATGGTGTTTTTTTGCTGAAATACACCCTCATTTTCTGTATACTACAGATATTATCATTCATATCATGTACTATATCACCTGATCTGCCTGTGTACCACGTTCATACATACATTCATGTGAGCTGTGTCCATGACGTCGTTCATAATCTACGCACGTTGCATTTATTTACTACAGTAGTAACACTGTTTATTTACAATCCCTGCACCATAAAGTTTATTGAAACACTTAAAATTCCTCAGAAGGAATTAAAATGGTTACACTAACTGCTAAAACACATATATAAAACATACAAAAATTACTGTCTAAAGCACGACAAGGGTTTTAAAAAAAAAAAACAGGCTACAATTACAAAACAATTATTGATAGAGGTCTATGATGTAGGTAATAATATTGAAAAAAAAATAGATGAAATAATAATAATAAAAAGAAATAAGCAATTAACAGTAAATCAATGAAACATGGAAATGAGAAAACGTAATAAAGGAGAAAAGTATTTATATTAATTTGCTAGAACATGTTGCTGTCTAAGGTTCGTGTTATTTTTGATTAATAATTGGGCAACTGGTATTTGTACTTAGTAGATTCTTCAAATAGTGCCTTTCGAGATTTTTCGTAAAAGGGGCATTCAATCATGAAATGGTACTCATCTTCTACTTTCTTATTTAAACACAGTTCGCAGATTCTTTTTCCTATTTCGGTTTTTGGTTTGGTTATCTCCCTGTTTCAATTTTTAGTTTATGATTGCTCAGACGGGGCCTACTTAGACATTCACGTAGTTAGGCATTCTTTATTTTAATCACATACTTTTCTAAAGTAAATTCATTTTTGAAATTTTTGTACGTTCTGAGTTTATTCCTCAGCTCCTGAGAGCGAGGTTATTTGTAGTTATGTTGGCGCTTGCTGCTGTGTCTGCGGAAGTACTATGGAAGATTGCATGATGGGAGTGAACAGTCTTTTGATCAGTAAAATAATTTTAGAAAAGATAAAACTAAAGTGACTGTGAAATAAAGTTGGTTTTAAATATTAAATATCATGGAATCTGAATGAAATAATGAAAGGAAATTGAACTTGTATGAAAGCGCATTATATGTAGCTAGAATGCAAGGTCAGAATCCGGGGGTCAAAATACGTCACAATACATCCATCATAGTGGCTGTCAGCAACTATATAAGATAAGATAAGATAAATTTTATTTGGTATGGGAACATATAAAATGCCATGACCAAGAACAAGAGAGAAATAATTACATAACTACTAAACTAAAATAAACTAAAAAAGCTCTAAAATACTAAAAAACAAATTTGGCTAAGCCTGAATAGATAAATTTATCAGTACTTGAAACATTTCTGCAAATAAATTTGTCATCCCCTATGATTTCAAGATTTGGTGCATATGTAAATAAAGTTGTAAAAAAAAATCATTTCTAAAATAACTAATTTGACTATTATTACAATTAAAGATATAATGTAACTCATCCCCAATTTCATTTATTTGAACACTTTGTACAAAATCTGTTCTCTTTAGGAATACCTTTGTGCCTTCCTGTCTCTATAAGGTAATTTGTGTGCAGACAGGCGAAACTTAGTCATTGCCACTCTGTGTTTTGCAGATTTAATGTCACATAAATATTTCTCCATTGCATAGTCATTTTTAAATAAACTATATGTTTTTAATTTGTTATGTGCTATTTTATTGATTTCTTTATACCATTTGTCATAATAAATTTGCTTTAATTTTGTGTTGAACTGATTACCAAAACTTGGATTATTAATGTCAGCTGGTTTTAAATTAGTAATATCTAACAATTTTTTTAACAAATCAAAACCACTGACCAGTCTCTATTGAATTGCTTGTATTCCAAGCCCCATCTCCATCCCCATCTTTAACATCTCCACATCTAAATCTTTGATAGTATTTCATCATACTAGTACAAATATCAATGATAAGTGGGTATCTACCCAATTCACCCCTGCATGCCAAATTAGTTGCCTTTCTGTGAACTCCCAGAATCTGTTTACAGAACTTAACATGCATTTGTTCAAAAATTAATTTATCTGAAAACAAGGTATTAATGAATTTGTCATTTGCACTATTAATGTTGTATTTACTGATATCAAAGTTAAATGCTCCCCAGACATCAGAACCATACATGACAATAGGCTTTACAAGAGAATAAATAACTTGCATGCTAATTTAACAGAATGACAGTCTCTATAAACCTACAACATTTTATATATTTTAAATAATGCCCGTTGTGCCTTGGCTTGAAGTGCTGAAATTGCAACTTTGAATTTCCCATTACTCTCAAAAGTAATACCAAGATATTTGTATGTATCGACAATCTCAATTTGGTTACCATTTATATAAAATTGATATAAATCCTTTAATTTTTTCCCCTTAGAATTAAGGGGAAAATACATACATATATGTATGCGGTAAAAGACCGGATTTGCAGTTTGTGTGAATGGCCGGGGGAAAACAAATCATGCAAATATCAGTAACAGTATTTGCTGTTTTTTTTGTGCAATGGAAATTAATACAAGTGATGCTGCCAACCTTGGGACGTTTATCTTGATAAATTGAGAAGACGAAAATCTGTAGTAGTAGTTGTGAAACAATGAACATACTTCTCCAGGCCATGAAGGGTATTTTTGATTATTTGAAGAAGAAAACTGCTGCTTTATCGAAGAGCAAAGTTCAATGTCATTGGCCACAGTAATTCTAAATCGATGTTGGTTTTCAGAGACATTACTTGGTGTAGAAGTAATAACATTACGATGTTTTCGAGTTTTTCGTTTTACGCCTTGTACTAGCCAAGCCACGCCTTGATAATTTATCAATATACAAATGGGAGTGATGTATGGGGGAAAATTGCACCAAAATCATCAATTGAAGATGTACATATAAATTATCTTCTTTTTCTCTTAGGGACATCCAAAAACATCACAACAATGGGCTTTTTCATGGTAAAATTGGACGTTACCCATTGGAGACTTTTATCGGAAAACAAATGATAATATTTTAATCGTGCACAGATCTCGTCGAATCCATTATTAAAACAAGCTTTCCAAGAAAACAAAGAAATTAATAGTAAATGGTACACTAATATAGACTCCCTTTTGAATAACATCTACCAGTCTAACCTGGTCGAAACAATGACATTCTAATGACAAGCCTACCTTGTTACCCTGCAAAATATTGAGATGCGCAAAAATTTAACTAAATTCTGCCTCAGTGAATTGAGACTGGTAGACACAAAGGAATACCCCTTGCTAATAGATTATGCAACCTTTGTGATCAGAATCAAGTAAAAGATGAGACAAGTATCACCTATACCCCCCCAATTGAAATGTATTATTTGAAATGGCAAAAAACAGAATTTGTCACCAAAGACACAATTCATAGCATTGCTAAACAAAAGTGGTCCAACACTCCCTGTAGCAAGGCATCTAAAGAAGTGTTTTGAAATAAGACAACAACCCCAGCGACAATTTTCTTTCACCGTTAATTTTTGAATTTTGTTTTTCTATCTTTTTATAGTACTAGTATAATAATTTAGTCTTAATATTTTTCTCTCTGTATTATGCACAATGTGAAAGAGGGGTTTATTGTCAACATATATACGGGTGCTTGTATGCGTATTGAAACAAAATACAAAATTTGACTTATGTCACCAAACTATACAGCAAATCACAGATTTTCATTATTTATTGTTTATATTTTTTTCTAAATTTCAGTTTTTATTGTTCATAATTATTTACAGTAATAAAACAGTTTTCCGTTATTATGATTGTGTACATGACAGTTTTCCCCACACAATAAGACAGGATGATATGTATGGATACGTGTGAGTATGTTTCATGGGTTAATAGGCCACTTCTTTGCTTTAATTCCAACTATATCTCTGGAAATATCACTTGCTGTTTATCATCCATATTTCGATATCCCACAATGTCTAGTAATTCCAACTAACTACTATCTCGTAAAATTTGCCCAGTCTTGCTTCCACTCCCACATTGTCCTTAGCAGTGAAGGTTAATGCAGATATATTGTAAATTACACAGAGGTAACGCTACAATACATTTTCCTTTACATTTCCTCGATCTACGTCATTTTTACGTCACACAAGTACTTCATTGCTTACACTGATCTTCGTCATTTTTACGTCACAGAAGTACTCCATTGCCTACACCAATCTACGTCATTTTTATGTCACAGAAGTACTCCATTGCCTACACCAATCTATGTCATTTTTATGTCACAGAAGCACTTCATTGCTTACTGATTTCCAAACCACACGGAAAAGCTTGTCAAACTGATGCATCTTCAAGCTAGTTGTGGTAATTCCATCAGGTCTTCTGGTTTGTAGTTTGGCCAGCACATTTCCCATTTTTTTATGTTTGTTCCGCAAAATATTCTTAAGTGTTTTGAACAGTTATAAGTAATCTGACATATATGTATATCTGATGTACTAGTATCAAGCTACACCTAAAACGCACAGATACATGCCAGTAACGTACGTATCCAAGTTATACTAAGTATAAAACAACGTCGATATCTATGAGCCAAGTGGTCATTCCTACATTTACTCAGGTGACGTGTTTTTGGCACACTGAATGATCGATTGGGTGACTCATATTTTACGTCACGTGTTTGCATTCTGTAAATTAAGGGAAAGAGCTGTCAGAAGCCATACATATTATTATGGTGTTTTTTTGCTGAAATACACCCTCATTTTCTGTATACTACAGATATTATCATTCATATCATGTACTATATCACCTGATCTGCCTGTGTACCACGTTCATACATACATTCACGTGAGCTGTGTTCATGACGTCGCTCAAAATCTACGCACGTTGTATTGTAATAATAATAATAATATTAATAATCTTTATTGTAATCGTATCCTTATTAGGATCTTGACAAAAGTGTACAATAAAGTATAGAGAAAAAAAAAAGAAGTAAAATAAAAAAATAACATTAAACACATTAAATAAAATTAAAATACATGTAACTATTTAGATTTTGAGGCAGATGACATACTGTTTTTTTTAATATTTTCTTCTCTCAGATTGAAACAGTTGTAAATATATTTAGACAGTTCTATTATAATTGACTCATCATCACTAGTCATTATGGCTATCATTTTTTCTTCATTTGATGTAATATTATTAAGATGTTTTGTCATGGTAATTAGGGGTTCTCTCACATTTGTGTAGAGTTTACATTTGAGCAGGAAGTGTTCTTCATCCTCTATTTCATTTTCATCACAGACTGGACATTTTCTGTCACTTATTTCTACATTACTGTATCTTCCCATTTCAATCTGCAAAACATGTGCACTTAGTCTAAATTTTGATAATGAAGATCGATGATGCGGGTTTTTTATTATGTCTAAGTATTTTTCAAATGTAAAGTCCTTTTTTAGCTGCCTATAGGTACGAAGTTTATTTTTGTGGTTGATGCCTTTATTATCGTTGTTTAGAGTGTTCCTGGCTTGTTGTATTACTAGTAACACTGTTTATTTACAATCCCTGCGCCATCAATAATTGAGTTGTGCGCCCTCATCGTTTTTAACCTCTACCAAGCATTCCCCAATTGCAATCAAATTCTTTGGAGTAACAATTTGATAATTTTACCCATTGTCATTTCAGTATTTATGGAAATGTGTTGTATGAACCTAATTCTGTAAGAAAATCCCTAATCTTCTAATACTGACTACAAAATAACTTCGTGGTAATAATTGTCTCCGAACTTGTGATAAACACTAAAAGATGGCAGACGATGGCGATCCGTGGAACGACAGCTCCGCCGAAGAAACTGTACCTGTGCAGCTTAACTTTGAAGACACGTTTGATCCTTTTGATAGATTGAACACTATAAACAACACTGCAACAACTTGCAAAGACACGACTAACGCTGCCGACCTGGAATCAGAGAAGTACTTACTGTCACTGGGTAAGACGGGTGGGCGGTTGCTAAAGACTTCAGAAAATCTACCCAGACTTGATCACTTAAATAATTCATGTACAGTTACATTGTCGCCCTAGTGTGCGAATACTAATGTTTTAGAATGCTTCATTGTTAACAGATAATTGTTTTGTATATCTAATGTATTTTAAAATAAATATTCGCTAAATGTTCGTGGTAGCAAGTGCTTGAAGACTGAAGATAGCAGATTCGACTGAAGCTAGCAGACACTCCGAACAGAGTAGAAGCTAGCAAACGCAGTAGCAGCCACTGCAATCAGGCATAAAAATGCTTTGAATCACTGTTTATCATATCCTTTTTAATCATGTAATCATGGTTTGACCTCAATATATTAATTTAATTGGATAATTTTCATTTTAACAGAGCATTTCTAACAAAAATTGTCACTCCCCCTGAAAGGGTATTTCTATGTGCGTGTATATAATATACACACTATTCTTAATATTTTGTTGAAACTGTTGAGTGTGCAACTATACCAGAGATGTGGTATGAAACACAATTTCCTGACAATTATTTCAAAATTACGCTTCTCATTATACCTGATAAATCACCTTTTTTATTAATAAAAATATTGAGTGTGCAGGAGTAACACGTTTACAATCGATTTCAGAATTCAAATTATGAATTTTAAAATGTTTTGGATAAACTCCTCAAAGCAGTTGAACTACTTTATTTATTTTACGTGTAAGGCTTTTCAACACTGACAACTTCAGGCTTCATTTCAGCAGTTGATATAAATAAAGCTTTAACTTTTATTTTATAGAAGCAAAGCTGAGAAAACTACAAGGCAAGGCTCAGAGTCCCAATGCCAAGGATATGTTGAAGATTCTACACAATGCCAAGGAAGATCATCTTGGTCACATAATAAATGAGAATGCGAGCGTGCAGAGTTATCCCACGTTGGCGATAGATGACGACAAAGTCAAGACACCCTCAGTGAAGAGAAAAGTGTTTCCGGAACAGCCCCTCACGATGGAAGAAGTCCAGTGTCTATTGGAACGGGACCACCTTAATAACGTCACGCAAGGTATGCACCATGAGGATCCCTGCAAAGATTTATGAGTTGAGAAATTAATATATACACAGATGGTGCTTTTTATCTGCCAGAAGCAAGTTAGATATACATTTGTTATTTATTTTTTTGTTCACTGTGCAATCATGTTTGCAATTGTTAAGCTGTGTACCAGTAGTGGAGTATCTCTGAAGCACATAAACTGTCACATTGATTAAGTTATATACCGATAGCTTAGTCTTAGCTTTATTTTGATGAGTTTTTGTGCCAACATTACTGACTGGAAGAGTGACATGTTTACCGAAAATTTGCCATCCATCTGAATAACCTTAACAAAGAGGATGATACTTGAGAAAACGATTTTAACAGTTTTGAATTATGTGTTCAAATTCAGAACTTATTATAGAACACAATTGTCATATTTTTATACAAGTTATCCTAAAATTGGTCAATTTATTTCATAATAGTACCATATGGTATGTTAATACATTGAGTACTATAATTTTGTCAAACATGGTCGAAAGTTAAATGCTGCCACCTCTGGTAACAATAAAAAAAATGGAATAAAATGATTTTCAAAACAGAAATTTTAGGAGCAAATTCATCTCTAGACTAGATGCCATCTAATATTGTGAAACTTTGAAAAATCAATGAATAATAGACTAGTGAATCAGGCTGGAAGGATGTAGACAGCCCTTACTTACAGGTCAGTGTGCGAGTTTCCATGGTCATGCCAATCAGTGATGACACTGTCACAGAATTCTGTGTCATCTACATATTTACTTACCGATTCACCAGCCATTCTTGATGAGGGTACTCTGAATGGCTGGATTCCAGGCTAAATCATCTCTTGTGAAAGGTTAAAAAAAATGTGTTATGCAACGGTACACAGGAGACATTGTATGTCTGACTCCACAATATTAGATTTATTGAATAAGTGTAGTAATTTTCATGTTACGATCATTGACAAGGAACAAATGAAAACTAAAATCATGTCCACATATTTTCAATAGAATAGTACAATACGATTTGCCCATCAAACATTTACAATGTTGTGATTTCTTAGTTTTATTTCGCAACCATCAACAGTATTTATATATATGATACATATTCAGAAGCTATTGGGTACTGGTAGGGCTCCTGTCTGTTTCTTCGCTTCGCTACCAAAAATAGACTCCAGTACATTTGCTATACAATTCATCTGTGCTCCAAAATTGAACGTGGCACATTGATTGGTCACATTTATTCATGTCATTCAAATGCCCTTATTTGCATAAGTTACCGCAAGTCAACAAAACCTCAATTGGCGCCATCCGGCAAAGCGAGTCTCACAAATCTGTCTATTTTTATCTTGAATATACCAGACAAATGAGCTGAAAGTTTAACATTGGCGGGGTGGAAAGTTTGTTTTTGTTTGAATGTCTGTTAAGTATGTTACGCTGTTTGGTGAATGTGCTTGGCCAAACTGGTGACTTCAGTGCACCTCATTTGGCTCTGAGTCAGAATACCTACATTGTTTAATGTATGTGTCAAGATATCACGCCATCCAAGAATGTTTGAATCATTTTCCCCAAACTTTCAGGTTGTCTCTTGCAGCCTCGGAAAAAACAATTCTCGTTTCTGTCCACAATAACTCTATCCAAAGTAAAAAGTTGTTTGATGCGTGTTTTGATGACTTAGGATAGTTTTGGGTCTATTGAATACATGCAAGTTGCATAAACAAATGCAAAACTAGTCATCAGGAGATGTACTGATAATCTTTCTAGGATTCAGTAAATTTGTTTGAAGTTGCTATTTCGGAGTGTGCATTTTTGTTGCAATCGCGTCAAGATTATAATGCAACTTTTATTAGTTTTTTTTGATGCGACAAAGTACCGCACACCAAACCCATTCGACTCTTGATGAGAAATCATCCCATCGCTGATAAAGGTGCCGTTGGATGATATTTTACTCAATAAAAAGACTCTGGTTTCAAGATGTTTTCTGTTCTACCAACTCAATAAACTGAACACAGCTATAGTAGTTGTACTCTGATTAAAGACGACTTTGTAAATGCAACAGCAAGAGTGAACAGCAATATGGGCATGTAATTTACAGTATTAATTATTTGAGTGGGTGACCTTTGGTACTGACATTATGTCTTACATAATTGAGTATTTTTTAAAGGCTAAAGGTTGTATTATGCAAATGTTAGTGGGTGGAACAGGAATCATAGCTAATGCACTGGTCTATTTCAGATATGGATGGAGGAAGCTGGTGTAAGGCTTCATTGGCACTGATCAAATTTTAAATCTAGATGTTTATTCTCATTGATCGTTTTTGTTTAGATCCAAATGCAAGCAGGTATTTGGAATTCCTGTAAATTTGGTTCTGGTATACCAGTACTATAGAATTCCCATGCACTGTTGTATGTTGTGGCATACTGGGGTGATTAAATAATATTTTATACTGAGGCCAAAACATATTTTTTTTTGCTATTTTGCATAATGTATACATATGGTACAATGAGGAAATATTTTTTATTTTGTTGCTCTAAATTAACCTTGAATGCATGTATTTGAACGTATTATTTAAAAATTGTTAAATGGTAAACGTGTATCATGTTGTGGTATTAAAAAAGCATTTTTTTTGGCAAAGTATTGATCATTCTCATCTTTATTGTGGTCTTGTGATATCTTTAAGATGATCGTTTCGTACATATGGTAATTATTTGAAAAAAAGCTATCCATATAGGGATAATTGGTTGTATTTTCAATATGTGAAAATGTCATTTTGTACTTTCTAATTTAATGGTCAAAATAAAGTTATTTGACTCTTGAACTAATCTCTTTCTGTCATTATTATGAACTATTCCACTAATAAAAACTAAATGCAATCATTCGCCTCCTTTAAATTTACGATTTCCAAAAGTCGTCGACAGAGGGCGCTGTTCGTTTAATTTACCGGTAACATCCTCAGGCGTGATAAACTCAACCTCAATTGTAAATAAAATAGAACATTGCACTGTGAAGTTTAAAATATAGAGTAATTACACATTCTCACCTGAGAGTCTGACCAGTTGCAATAGCAGACACATGCAGGCCTAATGTGAATATAGCTTTCAAAAAAAATATTCAAAAATTTACACACAGAGCTATGCCTTCCCTGTCATCTTACTAGCAAGGGGATTTATTTAATCAGCAATGTAGAATTGTACTGTTTGGATACTGTAGACTACTTATTTTTTTACCTAGATTTTAACTGCCTGCTGATGCTGGTTTTCCCCCCATTCATTTCGGCTACTTTGAAGGCTTTCAGCAGGTAATTTGTTAATGTGGTGAAAGTCCATATCTGTGTTGTTAGCACCTATCGGGAATCCACATAAATGAAATTATCCCACACATCAGAAATACTGTTTCCAGTGAAAATAAAGCATTCTTCAGAATTTATCCATAATGCTATCTAGATTCAAATACTTGTAACAATACGTTTCTCGACTTAAAAGTATTTATTTTGACAAGCTGGTTCTATGTAATTGTTTTCCTGTCTTTGAAATCTTGAATGCTTTTAACCCCGTCTACACTTACCAGTGTAGTCCCTTGTCGTATTTGACATGATAGCATTCATGCAAACCTGACAGATAGATTACACCTCATCCGTCATCCAAAACACAGAAGAAAGTAATCAGTTCTTTGATCCGTGAGTGATTTATCATCAATAATTAGAAAAGAAAAACCCAATCTGACAGGCCTGTAGTAGAGGACATCATGCTCTGGATGAATTATTACCCGTCTTTTATTGACAAATGAAAGTCAACACAGACATACCCATCGTCTCATTGTACAAGCAGAATGAGTATTATTGTATAACATGCCCGGCATATTTCTACCTTCGTCCTGGCTTCAGAAATGTACCTATAACAATGGTGGGTATGTCGATAGCACTCTTTGATACTACTGTCATACCCCCAAAACTACTTGGTGTGTGTCGTTTTACTCGACAGTCAGTCTGCCTACTGGTTCAAGTGTTAGAAGGGGTATTGTTGTTGCAGTCATCGTGTTATCCTATTGCTAATTATGAGATTGTTTATTACCCAATAACTGCATTGTTCCTCCATTCGTGGAACTGAAACCCATGGATCAGGTTGCAGTATCAAAATCCCTCATGTTTACATAGTACACCCCATCGCTTGTATACACAACACTAGTGGGGGGGGATGGATACAATTAAATCTACCCAATCTCTATCCGTAAATTCCTCATGAACTCGTGAAAGTATCCTATGAAACGATCTCTGACTTTTACTGCTCTCTGGTTCATCCAATCAAACTGTACACAATATGTTTTTTATGAAAAAAACAAACATGCTTAGAATTTATTATTTTCAAGTCAGTCGGCATATGTAATATGTCTGTTTTCACTTGATTTCAGAGCCAGTGCCCCTCCACTCTACGTATAATAAGAGGTCGATGACCCAGAGTTGAGCATCCTATGTTTGCTATATGGAGGCTTTGAACCAGTGTCTAATATGATTCAGTCTGTTAATAACATGTAATTATTTGCATGGGGAGGAGAAACTACACTGATGCCCGCTTTATGTGTACGAGACATTTCAATCCCCGGGAGTTCAGAGATCTGAGCTGAGAATTGCCACACTCGATAACGTTTTGTTTCTCTATTTATGCAGCATCTGTCATCCAGACAATAAACACACATTGCTTTCTATTGGCGCTGGCCTTCAGTTGTACATTCATATATAAAATAATATTTGATCAAGATAACATATGTGAACTTAAAATGAACGCATGAAAATAATATCCTACATGCTTTTAAAATACAGATATTCTCGCCAATTTTTGCACATATGGCAACTCTGATTCGATACACCGGTGTGCGAATTTTATTAAAAAAATGTTTAAAAATTGTCCCTGCTGTGTGAGTTTAGCATTCCAGACTGTTAACTGTTAAAACGTCCATTGGTAGCATATTTAACTGTGAAGCAATATTTTTCTTTGATACATCTGCTATGTTTTTGTACATGCTCGTACGTACACCCCCAACGTGGTTGAATTATTTTAGCATAACACATAGGTTAATGTTAATCTCTTGCTCATTTAATTATTGAGATTCTATTAGAATTGATGATGCTGATCTTGAATACCACCCACCATAGGACGAGATTTGATTCGTTCCATCTATACTTATTAGCAATCCATCTGATGAATAGTTGAAATTTAAGAGTGGCTTAATCAGTAGTTTGACCTAGCGGGGGATGATATTGAATTTGAGTTAACATCCTAAGTGAGCTGATTAACCATGACACATAAGGTGATATCATCAGAACTGGTGGTTTCAGTAAAATAGACTACACTTTAATATTGTAAAGATAATGCGACAACTATTTATTGAATAAAGCTTTTCAAATTAACATAATGTTATATCAGGCATTCACCATGTTGAAAGACAATATATGCATACAGTGTCCTGATGACTAAAGCTGATTCTGAGCTCTGTCGGATGAAAGTTCCTGATAATACAGTGCTATGCTCTAAATGCGTATCAGTTTTAATTATTCCATTTTTGGGTGGAATTTCGATGAGGGAGGATTCACCTGCTGGAAAACTATTTGGATATTTTTACCCCCTGGTGGTATATGTTGTGTGAATAGCCCTGAGTCCACACATGACTAATGCTCAAGATAATGTGCAAGATCAGGTTACTTGCCACTACGTCATGTAAACACTCTGCTTTATTACATAATACCTGAAGTACTCCAGTAACAGTTGTGATGAATACCTGTGTAGTCAAGTAACTGTTTCTGTGTGGTATATGGAACTGATGTCAGCTGAGATAATAAGATTAGCAAAATGCACTGAGGTGACTTTATCCTTCTAAGTAGAGAGGTCGATACCAGACAAAATCTCAGTGGACATTTATCCCGATTTTAATAACAAATATGTAGATGTGTTGTTTTTATATATAGGTCTATTGAGATTTATATTAGGGACACTACTCAATAATTCAATAAAACGAATGATAATAACATTGAACCATTCTTTGCATGACACAATCCCAGTAACTTATACTGA
This sequence comes from Saccoglossus kowalevskii, assembly GCF_978046115.1. Taxonomy (NCBI): domain Eukaryota; kingdom Metazoa; phylum Hemichordata; class Enteropneusta; family Harrimaniidae; genus Saccoglossus; species Saccoglossus kowalevskii. The sequence goes on from NC_140642.1 coordinate 18,436,827, forward strand.
GTACAGAGTGTAATGTGACCTAAACTAAGTGTTCATGAATATTATGATGAGCCAGAATGATTTGTGGTTAAAGAATTACTGTGCTGATGATTTACATCAGTTACCAATGATATGTACAAACCTTTTCATAAATTATACTACTAATAGTCTAGTAGTACCAGTATTAGTAGTTAGATCTGAGAAATTTTGTTGGAACAAAATAATTACTAGTTTGTCACAAAACTTTTTATGAATTTTAATTCACTATATAAAAATTAAAAAAGTTTTTAAGAGTGTGTTATGTTTTTAAGTTTTTTAAAAATGAAATGTGGGAACGTGATGAAAAACATACATATTGTGTTTGGAATGAACATGTTGAATACCCCTACAATTAATCTCATGGCAGGCTTTTGGTTTTGACCTTGCCTTTCCTTTTTTTTATGACCTTCTCCTTTGTGTATCTTCCATATAGATCATTTACTGTATACACCAATGATCAGAGTACATTATTAGCAAGCCTACAACAAACATTTAAGCAAAACAACATTGTTTGTTGACCATGGCAGCAAGTGAAAAAGACGTTTGAATAGTTCCTTCAACAGATCCAAGATGCTTACATTGAAATACAAGGTTATTTATCCTAGTTACCTTAAAGTCAGTCTGAATAACCACCTTCAATATCCTTCATCTAGGGACTTTGGTCGACTCCCATGATTTACCAAAGCATACAAGGTTGAAACATGAATACAAATTGTAGAATGGCTGGATTTAGCTCTTACAGTGTCCAAACTCTATAATGCACTCTTTATTAGAAAAGCTTATCTGTAATAAAAGTGTACATTTACCAAAAATTGTATTTATAATATTTACTGGGTCATTAAAAATATGACTTTTTTTTTTTTTAACTACAGTGTCACCTGTACACACTTCTAATGAGCAGATTTCAATTAATTTTAAAATTAGGACTGATAGCAATTAAGTAATATTTTTGTACTTCGAAAAAGCCAGTATCACTTTTGCTCTGTTGGAGGCCATATCTAATAGAGGTGTACATATATGAGCCAAAAGTGTTTTGTTTTGGTGTGATTTTAGCACATCAAAACTTATATTTGAGAAGTCTATTTGTGTATTATGCATGTGCTTCTAATAGAGCTAATACAGTATGTACATTTAAAAGCATAGCACTAACAGCTTTTTAAGCTTCAGTTGTACATGTTTGACATAAGTTACTTTGCTGGGATCTTGAATTTTTATTTTGGATATTGAAAGAAAAAAAGGATCTGAAAATGTGGCTATCGAAAGTCTCCTCTTTGATTCAAATTTCAAATGTAATGGAAAACTCTACAGAATAATAAACACTACAAAGCAAAGTATGCAACATTTGAATCATCTGTGAGTATGTAATAACGTAAAGACGCTAACACTTGATTGGCCAGCTACACCGGAAAGAATTCAATTGAGGAGTGAGAGGGACAGAGCAGTTTGAATACAAGCGTAACTCTGCATTGTCATCAAGTGAACGCATGTTAGATTTTGATTGAAAACAGGGGAAAAAACCAGTAGAGCAAATACCGTTAAAGAAACTCTTGTGTTAGTATTCCCCTAGCCCTACTTTTTGTGGCCATCTTTTGTTTCCGGATGTAGAAAAGTTGAAAGAAAGTGGAAATGGGGGACAAAAGGTAAAAAATATTGACAAAGACTGAGAACATGCTAGACTTACTAATAATAGAAACGTCAGCTGCCGAGATGCATAACACGCTGCAAAGATCTATTTTTGAATCCTTTTATTTACCACTCACCAGTTCTGATTTTCACTGCTGAGCTCATTTTGTTTTTACCACTTCGCATTGTTCTATTTGTAGTACACAGTGAGTCCTCTTTTTTTTTTTTTGCCAAATGGATATTTTTTTGGCCAACGTCTTTTTTGTTTGTGTCATAAATGTTCACTTGTAGTTGCAATTATCACTGCACATGGCATTTTAAAAATGTTGTGCTTCAAATGATAGGAACTATTTAACTTGTATTTACTTAAGATTCAGAATATTCAGGGTAAACTAAAAAGGTGTATTGGTACTATCAAATTTTTCATAATACATGTAGTTCAAAATATGAATAGACATAAAAATACATTTCAGGGTACAACAATGGTATGTACAATGATATTGACAGTTATGCATCTCAGGCATCCAGTTTCAAGGAGATCAGACTTGTTAATCTTTATACATTATATGCGTAGATTTTATTTGCTAGAAATTTTTGTTATTACCAGTTATTTTCAGTCACCAAGAATTCATTGCATCAAGGCTTTACTTAGCTAGTGATTTGATGACCAGGATTCCAATCTCAACTCACCCCAATTGACACAAGAAATTTACAGACCAGTAACTCCTGCTGTCACGAGAAATGTAATGACCACTCGTCTTTATAGTCAGGAATTCAATGACCACTCACCACTATAATCAGGAATTCAACGACCACTCACCCTTATAGTCACCAGGAATTCAATGACCACTCACCCATATAGTCACCAGGAATTCAATGACCACTCACCCATATAGTCACCAGGAATTCAATGACCACTCACCCATATAGTCACCAGGAATTCAATGACCACTCACCCTTATAGTCACCAGGAATTTAATGACCACTCACTCATGTAGTCACTAGGAATTTAATGACCACTCACCCTTATAGTCACCAGGAATTTAATGACCACTCACTCATATAGTCACCAGGAATTCAATGACCACTCACCCTTATAGTCACCAGGAATTTAATGACCACTCACTCATATAGTCACCAGGAATTTAATGACCACTCACTCATATAGTCACCAGGAATTCAATGACCACTCACTCATGTAGTCACTAGGAATTTAATGACCACTCACCCTTATAGTCACCAGGAATTTAATGACCACTCACTCATATAGTCACCAGGAATTCAATGACCACTCACTCATGTAGTCACTAGGAATTTAATGACCACTCACCCTTATAGTCACCAGGAATTTAATGACCACTCACTCATATAGTCACCAGGAATTTAATGACCACTCACTCATATAGTCACTAGGAATTTAATGACCACTCACCTATATTCACCAGGAATTCAATGACCACTCACCCTTATAGTCACCAAGAATTCAATGACCACTCACCCTTATAGTCACCAGGAATTCAATGACCACTCACCCTTATAGTCACCAGGAATTTAATGACCACTCACCCATATAGTCACCAGGAATTCAATGACCACCCACCTATATAGTCACCAGGAATTCAATGACCACTCACCCATATAGTCACCAGGAATTCAATGACCACTCGCCCTTGTAGTCACCGGGAATTCAATGACCACTCACTTATATAGTCACCATGAATTCAATGACCACTCACCATATAGTCACCAGGAATTCAATGTCCACTCACCCATATAGTCACCAGGAATTCAATGTCCACTCACCCATATAGCCACCAGAAATTTAACTTCGCCCATTTCCCATGATGCACTATAAAGTTGTTTTTTGGATGTGAACAAGTGGTGCAGTGCAATGCATTGGATGTTTTTGACGAGTTTCTGGAATGTGACCCCCCTCCCCCATAGTCACATAACATCTTGCCAATTCCAACACCTGCATTAGATTGTCAGCATGTTTGTTTGAGAAAAAAAAGGATATTCTGTTTTGTATCAGTGTATGTATAAATTGACCACCACCTGTAATAATATACACTGTAATTATGAGTACACATACATACTGTAACATTATTATTATCAATATATGGCTGAATATTCAATGTCCCTGGTGATCTCTGCATACAAGGCAACCAAAATACAATCTGAAAAAATATGCAACTGTAGTGACAGAGTGGAAATTCAAGTTTGTGTATGTGAGGTAGCCTGATTTGGGCGTGTTTGCAAACCTTAGCTCACCAGGTGGCACACTTACTAGTAGAATTGGACACTTGAAAGCATGTTAAATTCATGTTTATATCACTACATCACCAGAAGACTAGCACTATCAAGGACACTTTAATAGCAATTCATCACAAACCACATCAGAGTAAATCGAGAAAAGTCGACCGGAATGAACAAATAAAACGACAATATTATTTCCTTCTCCTTTGTGGTTGGAAAAGAACGAGAAAGTTGCCATATAAAAGTTTGTCTTTGATCTTCTCATGCTGCGATAATAAATGATTATGTTTAAATGCAAGTGTTGAAGTCATGGGTGTTCTTGTTGGGTGTGGACGGAATGGAACCATAAAAGACACAATAGACTGTCACTCTTATCAGTACTTTATTGATACATAAACTATCGCCTTGTATGTTTCTGTATACCAGTTCCGACTGGTTTTAACCATCCAAACATTGAAAGGATTCTATATACAGGATGAGTTTTTTTTGTGAGTGTGTGAAGACACTCAATAAATATTACCAAACTTTTTTTTTTTTTATCAAATAAAACTATTGATGTATCTTTCCTTTGTATATATACTCACGGAAGTAACAGTTTGGCGTGAACTTTAGAGAATGAATGAATTCATCCAAATGGGTAAAAAAAAACACTGCAGTAATTTTTACATTCCTATCCACAATTCATTTTTACAAATAAAACAGGGTTATGCACGGTATTACTTTTAATTGAGGAAAGCTGAATTACATACAGTTCAGGTACATCAGAGACATGGTCATTAATTCAAATTACAATACTGTAGAATACTTTATTTTCGCTATTTTCGCTGAAGGAATGATTCCGTGAAAATAAAATCCAGTGAATATACTTTTTTTCCTATATTTCACATTAAACTCATGAAAAATCAGTGAAAATAAATTCTAAGCAAAACCCCCAAAAAGCCTTTTCAGCGAAAATTAATTCCAGCGAAAATAAAGTATTCCACAGTACCTTCCTCATTTTCACTCTTGCTCTCCTTGACAGCAAAATGAAATATTTAACTGTGCATTGTAATGCAATGTTTTATCAACTCAATTTAGTTTATATGATAATAAACTGAAATGACATCATCATGATATAATAAATATGAATAAATTTCCAATTTCTGTCAAACTGTTATTTTATTCCAAAATATTTAGAAATTGCTGGCACGTGTTGTGGAGTCTATGTTTCAGTTTACTCAAATAACCATAATAATTGTTGTCTGAGCTCAATATTATTTTTAATAATATAATTCTATTAAACTTAACACTTGATAACCCTAACCTTTGATAATCGTTCATTTAAATTATTAAAAACTGCCTCCTTGATCTCATTGATTTTCACCTCCACCCTGCCTCCATGCAAACTCCTGGTTTAAAGCTGCTTACTGTCATCTTTCCATATTTAAGCTCTTTTCATATCTGTCAAGTTTAACCTTTGACCTCACATTCGTGTGTCAAATTAGTCGTGCGTCATCATGTCATGAAGACAAGTAGGGACCCAATGTTGATTATATATACAGGCAGCCATTGGGAGCCACCATGTCTGCAGCATACTCAAAAAGAGACGTCATATCTATTATAAGTCACTCAAAATTAAAACTTTTTGTGACTCATGTGTGTACATGCACACGTCATCAAGCTCTTTAAAATAATTATTGATTTTCCCAATTCGAGGGTTCTATTGATCAGTAAAGTCTCCTGGAGATGTATTGATCTTTTATTGAATTGCTGTTTAATATAATGAGACATCCATCACGCATATGCACGCAACTGACATTAGGAAGTGAACCACACGCAAATTGAAAGTGTTCATTCACCCCTCGAGGTATTCAAGTAATATTTCCCATATTTAGGGCAGTAAGGTCAACTGAGGTCAAACAAAATGGAAGAATGAGATGAAAAATTATATGTAATCTGTATTAGTGATATTAATTGCAAAGATCTTATTTTCCCATCTATAACTTACACGAAATTGCATATTATTTCCAAGGTTTATTAATGTGTCTTCACAATTATGGGTCAAACCATTTTATTCACAGGAAAAATGCAGGGTGTAGTATACATAATTTCAATATTATATAATGAAATTTGCTGTGTTTTTTTTATTTGTATTATTGAAATGTGAAAATTTGTTTAATTTTGCTCAATCACATGAATTTTCTATGTATTTTTTCTCAGTGTTTATTTGGTATATATTTCTCACTCGCTGAACAGTAAACATCAATTACCGGTAATGCCATTTCATAACTCGAAAATAAAATCAGAACACATACCGTACTAGTGTAATTGTAATTTACAGTCTAGTTATTAACCACATCAAAGTAACCTATATAAATCAAATCAGACATCAATCGTTTAGTTATTCATGCATGATTTTGAATTTATGAAATCATTTTCTGGTGGCGTGATTGTGAGAGCATGCATGTACATCGCTCCTGAATATACATGTACCATTGTTTCCACAGATGACACATCATCCCATTGTTCCCAAGCATTAACATATTGCCATGGAGACAAAACCCCAGGGATTGAATCAGCCACTATGATGTACAATCACAAAGAGGCAACGCGTCATTAAAATCAGGAAATTGTAGTCTGTCTGGATACTAGATGATGGTGTCATCATGTAGTTTGCATCATGTCATTCTCATACAGGGGTTCAGTGTAGGGAAGAACTCAGGTTTCCATTATTATAGATTTTATTAATGTATTTGTTCTAGGAGGGCAAGTGTTAATTATGAAGTTACAATTTTTCTGTTGGCAGATTAGTAAATGCTTAATTCAAGCTATCACAGATGACATATGAATTGCGCCAATATCTTTCAGAAGTGATCAATCCAGTTTTCGTAAAAAGCTTCTAAGAGCAAATGAAATGTTGTCACTTCATCAAAGATGGAAAGCAGATTTGAATTCTTTAAATACAGGTCCTTCATATACTGTGTATCTAGGAAGTCAAATTTTAGGCTGGTCGCACATTTACGACCACAACATTATTGTTATCAACAGTATAGCGACTATATAATGGCGGTCAACCTGGAACGTGTCAACTCAATTACAGAATAATTGGCTTGCAAGTTTAGTAATCTTTGACCATGTAGCAAGATAGATAGCGCACATGTTTGAGATGAATTGTATTTTAGCACTTATGCATCCAAATTACAATAATTTTTTAAAATCTAATAGCATTAACTCAAAACATTAATAACTGTTTATAGTGCTGCTAAATTGTATGCACAACTGGATTATGTTAGCTTTGTTAACTGGCTGTATTTACTTTGCAAGGAAAAATTAAGTGTCTATTTAATGGCAGAAGCTTATTACCACTTAACATGATTTGTTTGTTTGTTGTCCAGCTAATCTAGCAAGTTACAACTGTGACATTTAGCAATGAACTAAAATAATATTATCCACAATAATACTAATTTGGGAAGAAATTTGGAATTATTTTTGAATAGTCTTGAATTGCAATTGATATTGTACGAGAGAATGCAGGAGGGGAGGGACAAAGAACAGGTAGAAAAAAGTTCACTCATTCAAATAAATTACATGTGATTGGTAAAAACATAGACCTTACAGTGAGGTCTATGGAAAAAAACAAGAGTTGAGTGATAATCATTTGGCCCAGCTCTTGAGAAGCTGAGGTTTTAACTACAATGATCCGTGTTAGTAAGTCCATGAATGAGCCAATGCAGAACAGAATGAAATTTGAGATCAGACCTGCCAAAAAAGTTAACTATCATTGGCTTTGGTAATATGCCCTCTGGTGTAAGAATATCCAAACCAAGCAAACACATATACTCCAATAATGAGTTTTTCACTGTTGAAAGTTGTTTCTTCTTGACTTCTTTTCAATCACAAGCTATGATTGTTCGTCAAAAAAATCATTAAGACTCGTTTCTCAATGTTGCCTGTTGACGAAAAAAACACAACACAACCCTGCTGTATATATTGATTAAAAGCCGAAAGATAGATTACCCATGGTGGGCGATCTTCTTGTTATCGAGTTTTCCAACTGATTTATCTGGCTGTACCACCAAGAATGAACTCAGTAATTGCATACTTTGTTGAGAAGCCAATAATCCTTGTTATGGAGGAGATAATTAATCCAACTACAGAAGACTTACTGTGCAAGTCGGGTTACTGCGATAATGAAAGTAATCGGAGATTGTAGAGGATGATAGAGTTGGTAGCAGCCTACAAGTAGATGGTAGGTTTTAAGGAGATGCTGTGGACAGATTTGGGAAATTTACCTCTACAGACCTCCTTTTTTTTCATCAGTTATCCAGAAATAATTCATAACCCATAATAATAATAATAATAATAATGAATTTATTGCATCCTTAGAAATAATTTCCATTGGTTGAACAGCAATAAAATGTTAGTAATAAAGTACAATACATATAAAATTAAAGTAAAAGTAAAATGTCAGTTATTGATATTTCTGATTTCAAATATTTTGTATAAGTATTCACCAACTTGTCTTATTAGTACGTCTTCTCTTGAACTCATAATATATTTAAATATCTGGTTATCACTTTTCAATTCTTCTGGAATACTGATATTATTAAATAGCTTTTGTCTTTCCGTTTGGTACCTAAGACATTCCATGAAGAAATGTTCTTCATTTTCAATTTTGATCTGGGAACATTGCTTACAGATTCTGTCTTCTAAAGGTATTTTGGGTTGGGTATGTCTACCCTTCTCAATTTCTAATACATGACTGCTTATTCTGAAACGAGTCAATAAGATTTTATGTTTCAGATTACATAAAAGCAAATATGGTTCAAAAGTGTATGAGTCTTTAAACTTTATATACGTTCTCAGTTTTCTATTATCATTTGTTACACTCAACTTCCAGAACTCTACATACCTTTGTTGGATGTTGTTTCGTATGTTTTTTATTTTACTGTGTGGTAATTTTTGAGGTATGACAGACGAGGACAAGTTTGTAATATTTTCGGAGACCATGTTTTTTACTGATGTAAACCAATTTAAATTTTGTTGTTTTTGTTCTTCAAAGGCTTGTTTTGTAATATTACTGTCTGGTAAGGCACTAATACGATACCAGTATTTAATAAGATTTTCCTGAATATCTATAAGTAATGGGAATTTACCAAGTTCAGCTCTGCATGCTGCATTTGAGGAGAATTTACTCACACCTAGTATTTGTTTGCAGAATTTCAAATGTAACTGTTCAATTGGTGTTTTGTCCCATCTATTATTGTCTAGTATGTCATGTCCCCAAGTTGTTGATCCATATAACAAAATTGGTTTAATACATATCTGAAAAAGGTGCATAAATGTTCTACAGTCAGTCTCTCTTGGCATTGCTTTCAACAGTGCATACATTGCTCTAGTAGCTTTGTTTGTTAAACATTGTCTTGTTTCTTGGAACTTTCCATTTGATTGTAAAGTTATACCTAAATAAATATAAGAATTGACACAACTTATATTTTGTTCTTGGAATTGAAATAACTCTCTCTTTCTCATTGTTCCCTTTTTGAAAATCATAACTTTGGTTTTATTAAGATTTACCTGGAGTTTCCATTTGTGGCAGTATTCAGATAGTTTATTTAATGCATTTTGCAAACCTAATTGTGTTGTTGAAATCAATACTAGGTCATCTGCATAAAATAGAGAGTTAATTTTATAATTATTTAATGTTACCTGGTTTACTGAATCTTTTAATGTGTCATTCAAGTCATTAACATAAAGATTAAAAAGCATTGGACTTATAGTACATCCCTGTCTCACACCCTTATTTGTATTAAATATTGGAGATATTTTTTTGCCAAAGCGAATACATGTTTTAGTATTGTTATACATGTTTTTAATCAAATGATAAAGATTCCCATCAATTCCGTTCTTTAATAATTTATAAAATAAACCATCCCTCCAAACCGTATCGAAAGCCTTGCGGAAATCTACAAAGCATGTATATAGTTTAACATTTTGTTTCAGGTATTTATTAACTATTGTTTTTAGAGTAAAAATGTGATCAGTGGTCTGATAACCTTTTCTAAACCCAGCCTGATTGTTATTTATAATATTATGCTTCTCTGAAAAATCACATAACCTATTATTGACTAAATTACAGAACACTTTGCCTATACAACTGGAAACTGCTACCCCACTATAATTTCCTGGTTCATCCTTATCCCCTTTTTTAAAAATATGAGTAATTATACTTGTATTCCAGATGTTAGGATAAATGCCTGTATTGAATATTAAATTATACAATTTATGGAGTGGTTTAATTAGATGGTTTTTACTGTTTTTTATAAGTTCTGCACAGAACCCATCATATCCAGCTGATTTTTTTGATTTAAGTTTGTTAATTGCTATTTTAATTTCTTTTTCAGTTATTTCAGCATTCAAGCAATTATTTGATTGTTGCATATTTTCAACTATTCCTGTTTTAGTCACAATGTTTTTCTGAAAGTCTGTTAAATCATCTTTAGTATTCAATTGTTTATAGTATTCAATCCATTTATCAGGTGAAATTGGGTTTTCTTGATTTCTGTCTGAATTCTTTAACTTGCTTATAATTTGCCAAAATTGTTTAGGGTTAGTTTTGTTTAACTGTGTTAGCTTATTTACAATAAGGTTTTGTTCTTGTTTTCTTTTTGTTTTTACTATATTTTTATATTTTTTCTTTTTAGCGTAAAATAGTTCTCTAAGTTTAATGTCAAATGGGTATTTGTTAATCATTCTTGATGTAATACAAAGATCTTTTTTCAATAACTTACATTCTTTGTCAAACCATCTCTTATTATGTTTATGTTTAATTTTTGCACATTTATTAGTTTTCCTGTTAAAAATATTGCCTGCCGCATTATCTATCATATTATTAAAATCCTTAACTGCATTATTAATTCCTGTACTGTCATTAGAATAGTTATTGTTTTGAAATTCATTAATATTATTTTGAATTTCTTTAGATGCTAATTTGTCTTGGTAATTGAATACAGATAAACTGTCCCAGACCCAACCCGTGGGGAGATTATTTAGGTGTTTTATATTATTGATATTATTATAGTCTAACCTGATGTTTTTGTTCAGTTTAATTAAGAATGAGATTTGACAGTGATCTGAGTTGCATGTGAAGTCATGCACTCTGAAATATTTTATATTTTCTATTAATTCAGTTGATGCAATAGCATAGTCAACTGTACTGACACCATTGTAATGGTAACAAGTTAGTTTTCCACTTGTATCTCCAGGTAATCTACCATTAAGTAAATGTATATCATTATTTTTACACAATTCTATAAGAGTTCTACCCTGTGTATTGACAGTTTCATCTTTACTATTACGGGGATTGATGTCTTCTTTACATGTATATAAATTTGACCCTGGAATGAAATTATCCATGTCATCATTGTCATCATAGTCAGCTAAAAAACCTACTCTGCTATTAAAGTCCCCAAGAATGGCAATAGTACCATTGGACGAAAAGTTTGTAATGTGGTTGTCTAACCGTTCAAAAAAGTCTGGTTTACAATGTTTAGAGTTGAATGGTGGGTGGTATACAAAACAGATGTAGATTGCAATGTAAATCAAAACTTTATCTCTAAGAATCAAAATTTAAATAATATATTTGTGAAAAACATGTAATATAGCACTATTTAACTGTTACCAGGCCATTTTTTAGATTTTTATGTACCGGTATTTTTCTATAATTTCTTTGTTATTTTTTTTTAATTAATATTTTCCCATAGGCTACAGGTGTTGATCAACGTTTCTGAAAACTATGGAAATAATTATGCAAGATTTATTTAAATTGATTTTGTTGTTTATTGAGTTGATTTTCTACTTGTGAAACCCATCATAAAATACTTAATAAGCATAGCTGCTATACAGAGAACTCTGCACGAGTGAGCCAACACCTGAAACATATTTGTCAATGAACCATGTCCCTACTATTTGGTAAAAGTCATAGACAACATGAACATTCCTTATATTTGATTCAAAGCCACATACCTTCGTAATTTGTCAACTTATAAATGTCAGTGTTGGCAGTGAACAATGGCAGACAGCCAACAACAGGAAATATCGTCAAGTGAGCGGAGCTGATGTTACATTGAAATGTAACAGACTATGAAAGGCTCAAATAAAGGCTAAGGTGACTTAGTGGCACCAGAGTTCTGACTTAAATACATGTAGTTGGAGGTATTGACTAACGGAGTGTCAAAAGATATACCCCCCCCCCCCCGCACACAAACTGCTTTATACTTGTCTATGTAATCTATTGTGCCTGGTTTGTTGTGTGCATGTCACATATTTTTAAGTATGTTTTTCACCTTGCAATTCTTGTTGGACAAACTCAAATATAAGCTTGTACTGAATGTGAGCTGGGATATGTCTTATACATTATTTATAAGGCTGGATGAAGAAAATTCCATTGCGAATGAATTGACACATTCTAAAATTTCTTAGATAGTTGTTAAAATTCAATCTTTACAAGGATATTACAGTTCAGTGTGGTCACGACAAAAACAAAATGACTGACTTGTATGACGTCAAATGAATGTCTTCATGTGTTGGTGTGTTATTTGAGCTGGGGTATATCAAAAAAATACAAGTACTAGACTTACATGACTAATTTCTCAGGTTTTGTCATTTTATCTCACCACACAAAGCTACTAGTACTTTCAGTGTATCTGTTACATAGTGCAATGTTACAGATTTTGGTTGTCATGGCAACAGTTAGACCAAATGTCTATTTTACTCCGGTGCAAAACCCATCAGCTGCGCAAAATTTTTAATGCAATATTTGTTTAAAAATTGTTCTTTACTGAAAGCACAGTTTCATGTTCGCATTCAAGTTTTTCATCAAATTAAATGCCATCACAATAGACTTATTTTGCTCTCTCTAGCATGGAATTATTAATCAACACCATTTACATTAAACTGCACTATAATTTGGCATAAAACCAACACATGCGCTTACATAAATTACACAGTTTTGTCCATAGCAAAAATGTGATTTTTTTTGGTTTAGATTCTAATAGAGCAAATACGGTACTTGCAAAGCATGCGATAGGTCAATGAAATTGACTGAAGTTTCTGTTTTTGTATAGGCTTATTATTTTAAAATGCAATTTGGACATGGTAAATTGTTGTCATGGCAACTTTAAATCAAGGCATTTGTGGTTCATATCGATGGGTAAAAAAAAAGTTAACATGGAAACAACTGTCAAAGTGCCCAAGTATATATCAAAATTTCATCTGTGACAAAACTGTACGAAATAATGCTTGCTGGTTGAAACAACCTACTCGTACATATGCAACTCGTCGGATTTTAACAAAAAATTGGTTACAGTTAAACACATTTGAGAGAATCATACTTAAAACAGATTGTTTGCATGTATACACACAATAATTCATGTTTCAATTGTATCTATGTTTTGTGTTTGAGAAATACTGTAGATTACTTTATTTTCGCTGAAGGGATGATTCCGTGAAAATAAAATCCAGCGAATATACATTTTTCTCCCTATTTTACATTAATCTCATTAAAAATCAGTGAAAATAAATTCAAAGCCAAACGCCCAAAAAGCCTTTTCAGCGAAAATTAATTCCAGCGAAAATAAAGTATTCCACAGTAACACTGGCATTATTTTTTTTTATCTTTGACAACTATTGGTTTTTGATCAAATCAAAGAGATTGACAGGGAGAGTTAACCGAACATGGAGAACCTAACTGACAGAATAAGCATTTATTATGAAATATAGATAGATAGAATTTTTTATTTGGAACGTACCAATGAAATCTTGAGTAAAGTCCAAAAATAACAAAACAAAAAATTCAGAACAACAAAAACTTACAGTACTAAAACATATCAAGAATATAGAAAATAAATTTTGCAAAAATGCTAAGAATGAAAAAATCATTACTTGAAACAATAATAGGAAATAATTGATCCATGCTAAAATCTTCCAGCTTTGGGGCATAGATATATAGTGGGAGTGGGGTGGGTGTGTGTGTAGGAGGAGGGTTACATGGAAATATTTATTTTATGACGAGGTGATGTGTGAACAAGCTGTATCCCAGAGGAGGACACTAAAACAACCTATTTTTAAGAGTAAAAACATGATACAGTAAATTTTATCTGCTTGATTTATATGTTTTTGAGACACCATGCTGTTGTCACGGCAGTAAAGTATGGTAAGTAATATTTCATCTCATTTTGATGTTGTTGACAATTCAATAACTGGAAACAAATTTGGATGTTTTACAATATTAGTGTTAAGATACATATTCCATATTGTTGGCGATTCAAGCTGGTAACTATGACAACATGTTAGTAATTAGCTTCTTTTGTTTCATCTCAGCTAGCTGTCCGTCATGGAGTAGTGTCTTTAATGTTATATTATTATGCTATAAAACTTATGACATGTTTTGAATGGTGGTCTAATGAGTTTGATATAAATGATAGCAAGACTAGTGTAACCGCGTCTGACCTTCCACGATTAACAATGAAAGGACAGTCAATCAATAGACAGTATTCAGGAGAGTTCATTATGTAGGTAGGGGGTATGCTGTAAATGGGGAAGTGTCTGTATTTAGAATATATGCAATTCAAACAATGTTGTTGAATTATTGAAACACTACCCCTCTTCAGGGATGTGTTTTCTAACTATTGTTTCTATCATAGGTTTAATAGAAATGGTAGTAATTGAATTATATGTTGATTTTGTGCGTTTTATATATTGTTATGTCTGTTCCAAGAAAAACAAAATATAAATAAACAAATGCAATTGATTTTAATTTCATTGTTGGGAAAATCCACTGGGGAAAGAATGAAACGTCATGAATGAGAGCTCATACTCATTTGAAACAAATTAGACGACATTAGTGGCAATTTAAGTACAGGGAAAGTGTCATGATTAATGGCGATGGAATACATTACGTGTTTACCATATACAAGCAGAATAAGCGCTACCAGTACAAAAAAAAAAAAATGAGTCAACACAACTTGGCAACGTTTCAAATTTAACTGGCATCTCACGAGACCAAAACACTTACGTCATTGTTTCAATATAGAATTGATCAGAATAGATGTCGATTGTTTTTTTTCTTGATAATTAGGGGTTGACCGTTCTAAACATGGGGGGGGGGGGTTAAAGAAAAAAAAAAGATGGATGAAAGCAGCAAAACTTGTCTACAGCAACATCACTCTGAAAAAATTTAGCTCAAATCTATGAAGGAAAAAAAATAATTTGTTAATGGACAACCCCTTAAAGCGAGTCAATATGTTTTATTTTCTGTAAAAAACTAAATAGATTGTATTTTGAGGGTTGTGATGTGTTGCGTCAATGTCGCTGCAGCATGGAAAGAAGTTCAATGTATACGAACATTTTTGGAAATCATGGTTCCTGAAAGAAACAACCATCAAAGCCATCATTTCACAAAATGTATGAAATTTCTTTCAGTTTTCTCAAGATAATCAGTGATACATTCCCTGTGATGTTAAATTATTAATAATCACATCAGCATGTATGTTTCATATTGATATCGTTTCCCAGAATGAACATGTATAACATTTTTTTTTCAGTTTTCTTAAGACAAGCTGTGATGCATTCCCTGTTATGTTAAATTATTAATGATCACATCAACATGTACATTTCACATTGAATTTTTTTTTACCAACAGCAAAATTACACCACTACTACTTTTGGGTAACCAATTTAAAATCTGGTTTACCTAGAGGATTTTAGGGAAAAAATCAACAGGCTCAAACAGTAACAAGCAGTCTATCGGCTGAGATAGCTCCGCTGTTAGCAATGCACATTTCAATTAAAGAACTGAAGACATCATTAGAAAATGAACAATATGTATAGTATCAAAGCAATCGGACTTGCAGTTTTTAACAAGAAGTCGAAAATATTACTTTTTACCAAAAATGACAAAAATATTCACCAAAATTAGAGCATTGAAGATATCATCACAAAATGAACAAATCTGAGAGAGGTCCACATGTAGTACCTATATATGTAATATCAAAGCAATCAGACTATTGGTTTTTTACAAGAAGTCGAAAATATCACTTTTTACCAAAAATGACAAAAATATTCACCAAAATTATAGAATCGAAGATATCATCACGAAATGAACAAATCTGAGAAAGGTCTACATGTAGTATCTAAATATGTAATATCAAAGCAATCAGACTATGGTTTTTTACAAGAAGTCGAAAATATCACTTTTTACCAAAAATGACAAAAATATTCACCAAAATTATAGAATCGAAGATATCATCACAAAATGAACAAATCTGAGAGAGGTTCACATGTAGTACCTATATATGTAATATCAAAGCAATCAGACTATTGGTTTTTTACAAGAAGTCGAAAATATCACTTTTTACCAAAAATGACAAAAATATTCACCAAAATTATAGAATCGAAGATATCATCACGAAACGAACAAATCTGAGAAAGGTCTACATGTAGTATCTAAATATGCAATATCAAAGCAATTGAACTATTGGTTTTTAACAAGAAGTCGAAAATATCACTTTTTACCAAAAATTACAAAAATATTCACCAAAATTAGAGAATTGAAGACATCATCACAAAATGAACAAATCTGAGAGAGGTCCACATGTAGTACCTATATATGTAATATCAAAGCAATCAGACTTGTGGTTTTTAACAAGAAGTCGAAAATATCACTTTTTACCAAAAATTACAAAAATATTCACCAAAATTAGAGAATTGAAGATATCATCACGAAATGAACAAATCTGAGAGAGGTTCACATGTAGTACCTATATATGTAGTATCAAAGCAATTGGACTTGCGGTTTTTAACAAGAAGTTGAAAATATCACTTTTTACCAAAAATGACAAAAATATCCACCAAAATTAGAGAATTGAAGATATCAACATGAAATGAACAAACCTAAGAGAGGTCTACCCAAGGTACATATACACCAAGTATCAAAGCATTCAGGCTTGTAGTTTTCAAGAAGAAGTAAAAAAAGTAAAACATTGACACGGACGACGGACAATCACTCATATGATAAGCTCCGCTCGACAAAGTCGACAGCGGAGCTAAAAAAAAAAAGCAAGCTTCAAAATTCACGAAGCCTGAAGACTAAGTCTGTTATTTTGAGACACTGAAAAAAAAGTGATTCAATGTTTTGAAGCTAATATTACACACAGAAAATTATTACCGATATTCCTACAAAAAAAGTACTAGTATATTTAATTGTCTCTTTGTTTGCAGTCTGATTTAATTGTTCCAATTAAATTTTTTTGTTTGTTTGAAATATCGGAAAGTATGCATCGTTTTCAATCATAAACTGATCATTTCTCTGGATTACCCCCAGGCATCTATGTAATCTGACTGGTGGTGCTTGAGATCTGTGGAACAACTAAAAATTGGTTCATTTATTTAAATTAGGTAATTAATAAGGACAATTTCAATCCTAAACTGCAATGTAATCATTTTTATGGATTTCCCCAGAGAATGCATGTATCAAGTTTTATTGAAATCTGATGAGTTGAAAAGCTGAAAATATGATTGGTTTTTTAAATACAATGGTAAAATAGACTACATACATATAAACATACGGACAGGATAACCACAAAGACTCCCAATGTGTGCTTCTCAAAATTTGCATGCATTTCTCCCATCTCCCCCCCAGATTTCAAATGCGTCACCCCTTATACAACTTACAATAATACCCAGTATGTTTTCTCGTTCTTTTCAATATACAAATAAGAAACGTGACTTGAATATGATTGCAAACGACAAGAGTAAATAAAAGATTCATCACAGACCATTTGCATCTCCAGTCGTATTAAAGAATACGATACAATGTTTTCCCCATCTCCATTATAATTGTAGTGTCTCAGGAATATTGTTTCACTTTGCTATAGACTTTTAAGAATTCAGGAAGCATATTGGATTCGATGTAACAGTGTGCAGTAAGACTCCCTAATGAATGATACACTTTGCACTTAATATACTGGAAGAAACAGGAAATGGCTAGCTGTACAAGGAAAGTGTGAAGATAATATGTATCCAACTACAGGATTTCCTGATTCTACATGATAGACATTTGTACTATTAAAATTTGAATTTCACTAATTTGCATCAAACTTTTAATTCGTGATAATAGCAGAACTGAAAATTTGAGGAATTATTTTATTTTTATAGAAAATTTATTTTTTTGTTAATATTCGTAAAATAATTCTTTTCAACCAAAACATAAAAAATTGAAAATAAAAAAATATGAATGAAAAATATATTACCAATATTTATAAAACCTATGCAGGAATTATTTTATTTTAACATACTGACTGCAGCAGAAAAACAAAAACAATTTGATGTGCATTCAGCAGTAGACTAGATACATATTCATTTGAATTTTATCACAAACAGGGAGGCAGTTTAAATTTTGAAAGGTCATCAACATCTTGTGATTAATAAGTGACATGATCAGATATAATTATTTTCAAAAATAGTCTAGCAACAGAATCGCATGGTAGTAATCTATAACCCTTGATGATTATCGATGACGTCAGTCCTCGAATTTTTTGCAATATCAAATTCCGAGAAAAATAAAGGTGGATTAATTTTGTTTGAATCAGCCATGAACCTGTGACTCTCTCCCAATATACATGTAAATTATTATTCACAGTAATTATGTCAAATATTACGACCTTCAAAATACACCAGAGTACATGTTCATTTCCCACATACACTTTCAATTTGTGACATGCATTGAATGTCCTTGATGAACTCATGGCAGTCTGCCAGCATTTAATTTATACAGTATGATAGCACTTTTCATGTAACTCCGAGAAGAGTTTTTTTGGCGGCAAATCTTCAATTTACAATGCCTAGATCAATCTTTTCTCTTTGCAGTGTCATCAAATTTTCCATGACAAATATTTTCATTAGTAGCTCCAAACACAGGCTTTGAAGCTTCCCTGTGTTGAAACAACATTTTTAGCGTATTTCATATTCATGACAGCTGTTGAGAGCTTAGATGTATTGTGTATTAAATACGCAGCATACTGCGAAGAGTACAGTATATACTAAATAATTTTTAATTAAACTTGTTAAAAACAGAGCTGAATAATAGTTATACACAGAGGTAAGTTTGATATATTTATGTAAAGTTAAAAGTTGAACGAGAGACATGCTTGGCCGAGCTGGCCATCTACCTAATATGAAATATTAATATAAACGAGATTCTATAAATAGTTTGCAGTTATGCATTCAATATGGTACAATTACATTTTTTTTTAAAAGAAAACAATTTGAATAAAATATTTAGGAAAGGTTTCTTGAGTTAATGTTACAGGTGTATAGAAACGTATAGATTAGAGCTCCCCCCTCCCCAAATAGGTATGGTATTGTCACTCGGTGTGCCGGGTTTAAAGAATAAAGGCCGAACAAATGTGTCATGACTAAAATAGCTAAAACAATTAACAATTCCAGAATTTGCGACAAAGGTACACATCTGCAGAGGTGCATAAAAACTGAAAAAAAAACTGATCAATGTATGTCAGGAACATGGCCGAGGGACCTTGGTTGTCACTAAAGCTGTTTTTCATTTCCGCATGGTTTCATTTGCGGTCCAATTGAAAAGGACCTCATGTGGATCTTCAGTTAGGGCGAAATCATCGACTCTAATTGTTTTGCAGTTAATACTGTTCAGTCCATTTCAATGCTGGAGATATATCCCGAATGAACGCACAATCACTAGCAATTCTGAATGACAATCACGTATAAAAAAAAAAAAAAAAAGGGTCTCTATCCAGGCAAACTGAGTAATTGTAAAAGACAAGTATAGCCAGTGACGTCAAACTAACAATATAGCCATTGAAACCCATAAATGAGTGTCGATGTAAGCCCAGGCTTTCAAGTGTTGACCCAGAGATCACTGCTGAATTTAATCATATGGTATCAGCTATCATTTATATGTGAGAAAATTACAGATTCACATTAAAACTTTTGAAACCATTTTCCACAAGTACACATGCACACACTGGAATGGATGTAACTCACTCTGACAAGTAATCAGCCGACGCCCACTTCCCTGTTTTGCTCATATGATATGAAAGTACAAATATTAAAACCTGGGGTTACATGACAATAACAAACATGTTATTCGCAGTTTTATGCAATAAACAGCCACTTGGAGGAAAAAAACTTCCTAGGTGGAGTTGGTTAATCAGTCTGGTTTTCACAACATTGACAAGAGCTGTCATGACACAAAATAAATTGGGAATATATAGTTAGTCAACTGGTGTTAAAATCAGTCTCAATCCCCCCTACTTCATTTAAAACTCTGTCAATATATACTACTAGGACTTCAAAAGCATATAAGCTAGAGTGTTTCTCATATTCAGATCCGGTATATTGAGAACACCAACACAAGTAGTCTGTTTAATGAAGGCTAAATCAATTCAATGTCCATTACAGCAGTCAATAACCTGGTTAAACATGTGATCTCAACAATTGAGCTTCACAAGACCAGTTTATACAATTTACTACTGTTTGACTGCAATTACATAAACTCATCCAACTATGAATAAGAGAAGAACATCTCTGTAGCCTACTACATTAATAATGTGCAATTTTCACCTCTTCACAATCACTAACAAATGTTGTTACAAACACAAGATGATTTAAAAGTAGGGTGGTGAAGTATCCAAGCACACGCAGAGTAGACCCAAGTCTGCAAATATTCCTTTTTGTTTTTTTTGGAGAAAGAACATGGCATCGAGTCTATGGCATACTACCGGGAAACCATTATCAACATTCTTTCATTTTTAATAAAACCCAATGACGCAAGTATGCAGATTTGCTCGAAGAATAAACACAAATATTCCTCATTAGAAAATTGTGGTATGAAAAGAAGAAGTTGTCTTATACATAACGGAAGATCGAAAGGTCCACAAAAACATTTTGCTTGCACTTTTAACAGTATTAGATAGTGACCTGTGCTGTATACAGGTCAGTGAGTCTGATAAGGCAACTTGTACAATAGTGCTATTGTGAGCGTTTCAAGGTATTATATCATTTTATGGTGCAAACACTGCCATGCACTGGAGTGTTGTCACTACAGTTGTGATATTATTATCACACTGAACACATTAATTACTAACTGGGTTTTAATTTCATTATTTCCACTGATAATTAAAATCTACCATTAATTGAATCCAGATTGAACATGTAAAATAAAAATATAACTCACTGTTCATCTGGCAAATGTGCAAGCTTAAAAAAAAAACAGTGAATATGCTCAAAATGTATCAAAATAGTCAAATTGAAGCCAGTGAGAATAAACGATTTTACGTTTTTAGAAAAAAATTAAAGCCTAGGTAACAGACATTTCAACTGCAAAACGTTATGCACATGAGTGAAAGGAGTACAGTAACAAATATTAGAAAGGCGATGAAAAAAAAGCAGCTAAATTCAAAAGATTAAGCTTTGGGTGTGGACTGAACTGTAGTGCATGTGTGCTTGTAAATGCTTTGTTAAGAAGGGCATTGTTATGCTAAATACAAACAAACAGCCAGGCACTTCAAAAAGCATGTCTTGAAAAACACTTTTTAATCAGTTCTCCAAAAGAAGCATGTACAAAGACAAAAGTGAATGGGTCTTCAGTTTGAATCAGGGCACCCCCAAATCCGTGGAGGCAAAAAAAAATGCTGGCATAGAGGAAGAAAGAGGCTTCCATGGTACATTTTACCTCCATGCATAGCCCTACAAACTCAGTATGACACTGGTTAACTTCTGTGCTAATTGATGTGAAAACAACACTTTTCAAGTTGGGATGCCCCTCCCTAATCTTATTACAAGTACAACCAAGACAATGTATATTTAATCATTTAATTGATTGAACAATCTCAAATCTCTCAGCTTATACCTATCAATGGGTTTGGTGGTAATTCCATTGATTAGAGAAAACATACCCTCTCGGCTAGCTTCATTTGAACATAAATAAAAGATTTTAAAATGTACACCAGGAATGTTTTTATAACCAAAATTTTATTTTTTATTTTTATGCAATAAAAATCTATTGGCAACCAATGTGACAAGTTAATTCATAGTCTAGTAGCATATAAGCTTAAATTCGGAATAAATTACTGTATGATGTTTTAAAAGATACTTTTTTGTGTCAAGGCTGGCTCCAACATTTCATAATGGAAATAACATTCAAATCACATTTGATCAAACAATGACTCATAACTTGTGTTATGAACGTACAGCATGAAACGCTCTCTGATTCGTTGACGAGTCCCATCAGAGAAAAGCCACAGAATGTAATTTCTACATGAAATGTGGTATGATAAAAGGGGAAAGGTATTGGAGCCTGACCTGCATCAAATTTATCAGAAAATTTATAATATACAATAATGCACTTCTGGAATAAAAATGTCAAAAATTGGTTTGGATCAAATTTTACAATGCAAATATATATTATAAATATAACTAAGTTTGTTGCTGGTTTTCTAGCACTAGACCCTTTGCATCTTAAAAATTGTTTCCTAAATATTAGCAGTCGTGTTGTCCAGCCAAAAGTTCACCACTGAAATAATATACGAAACATCACATAGTGGTGGTGGTGGTGGTGTCTTGGCGACCACACTGCATGCAAAGAGTCAGTAATCACCTTGGTAACTTGTATGGTAATGGCAGCTAGACAATATAAACACATATATAAAATAAATGCCTAATAATGAAATGGCTAGTATGTTTGCTCATGCTGTCAAATAACTGGTGCCCTAATTTATTTCTAACTAAGATATGCAATTCAAATATATGGACAGAAATTTATACAGCAGGGCTTTATTACTCATGGCAATTGCATGAAGCACAATATATGTAAATGACAAGTCTGTCGTTTTTTTTTTGTTTTAAAAAAAAATCTGATTGTGACCCTCCAAGCACATTGCACTTATTACAAATCACCAAGCCAGAATAAGTCAATAGACAGCGAAATTAGAGAGGTGGTGTAGACCTTCAGGCAGCAGCTATCACATGACATGTAATCATGGCTAGACCGACTGTGGGTTCAATCAATGCAAAGTTATCACTGTTTAACAGTATGTGTAGTCTGATTATTCTGTTATCTATGTATACTATTGCAAGAGGGCGGAAGTAAATGCCTCAAGATGCTAGTTGTAATGTCAGTTTTTGTAGATGATAACTCTGTGAGCTTCCATGTAAAGACTTTCTCTGTCACAGTACCTCAAACAAAGCAGCATAGTTTTTTCCACCCCTTCTTAACATGTTCAGTGTCGCTGACACGGTACTTTATTTTCTTAGATTTCTTTTTCTTTTCCTGTGCCTGTGAGCTTAACTTAAGTGATGTCAGTATCACAGTGTCAAACACCTCTTTCATGTTCTTTTGGGTCAGCGCTGAGCATTCAATGTAACTTATTGCACTAATCCTGGCGGCACAAGATCGCGCATCCTCCTCAGAGATAGGCCGTTCGTGGAACCTAGCCAAGTCTATAAGTACTTTTACGTCATTGCGGAGATCACATTGGGTGCCAACAAGCAGGATGGGAGTCTTTTTATTGTGTTTCCGCACTTCCGGTACCCACTTCTCGACAACATTATGAAACGATGTGGGGGAGACAACACTGAAACATACCAGGAAAACATCTGTTTGTGGGTAGCACAGAGGTCGCAAGGAGTCAAAATCATCCTGTAAAAAGGACATACAAATATTTAGTTTGAGCGTGGAACTAAAAATTACATGGTTTGAGAACATGTCTGGCAATATGCTTTCAAAGTTGGCAATTCAATGCACTGTCTATGGATTTCCACAAAAAAAAATCTACTCCAAGTGAATAGTGAATAACCAACAAAACGTATTCAACTGGATATATCTGTACAAGGGTTGAGCCATGGGGACAATGGTTTCATATACACCTCAAATAGTGTCCACAGAGTATAATTGTCCTCTAGCCAGCCTTTTATGCCATTGAAGTAAACTTACACCACATACATCACAACTGAACCTTGTAGCAGGCTGTGAAACAGATTTGTACAGCATGAACTTTCACAAGGTATTTCTAGTCTAGACCAATTTTGACACACAAGTTGTACCACCAACAGTGACTGCTAATATTGCAAAGTAGAGTTGTCATAATCAAGGTCAATGGCTCATGCAGTTGTGATAAGCTGATAGGGCCTAACACTAAAACTGTTTGCTCAGCTATTTATAGATCACCTCATGTGGGTCCTGGGTGCATTTATTTGCCTCTTATCAGGTCAACTCATCCTGCATGAGTGCTTTACCACTGCAGTTTCAACTCTTTGCAAAATTGTCTACGTACCAAACTATTTTGTTGTTTAATTTTTGGCCAAATTGACATGATTTTTTTATTGCCTATAAGTCGTGATTAAAATGGGGAAAATACACATTTTATTTTTTCATGAAATGACAAAAGTTAACTTCTGTATAAGGTTGCGAGTAGAACAAATATAGAGCTGACCACAAACAATTTGTTAAAAAAAGTTACACCTTTTTGCATTGAAAGTCATCAGGAAGTTGTTGTTCTGTCTGGTTCACCACAAGTTCCACAGAGGAAGCCAAGCAGATACACTGAATAAACAATTCGGTTTTTAAATAATGGTCCGTGAAGTGACCTGGGTGGAAGTCATGCATGAGCCCGAATACCACAATAGAATACAATAATTGTCCAAACACGGCAATAGCGACATGTCGCCATTTATTGTGTCAGGAATAAAATAATTCAGAAGTTATGAAGTTACGTCATCGAGTGAATTTTTTAAGAAAAGAAAATGAAGTACTAGTAATTATTGCAAAGAAAGAAAAAAACAATTACCTGACCAGCTGTATCGCACAGCTGCAACCGTACCGGTTTGTTGTCAACGTTTACAACGACTGTAAGAAAATCAACAATGAGATAATAGATTAGAGGACCTATTGTCCTTGGTGTGGTTGACGTGACACGTTGGTCAATGAAACATCTACTAATATCGAAAACATGTCTGGAGATGGCCACGGGCACGGAGAGAACTATTGTTGGGTGGCCTAGACATAATGTTTTTACCTAATAAAGTGCAAACATGGGTCTGATTGAATAGAAATGTATAGAATTTCCATCAGCGAGGAAATAATTATAGCTATATTTTTGAGTGTGGTCAACTTGGCAAAATATGAATATATATTACGATCAAATTTGGTTATTTAAATGAATAAGAGTTTTTGTCCGGTATTGTACCTGTCCAGTTAGGAGATTGTTATCATGTTGCTAACTTTGATTACAAACAACTGATGAGTTGTTTGTAAACATGGAGTCAGGACCTCCCCAATGCCAGGTGAGAAGGTCCATTGTCGTTGCTACGCCAAAAAATTAACACATGGATATAATTAATATGCAATTATATGACTGGCAATAAGGGTGAATTATTCAATTATAAAAACAAACTTACCGGCGTAGTTATCGTAGGCCGTAGGAATGTATTCCGTGGGATAACCGTTTGTCGTGTAACTGACAATCAGGCTGGTTTTACCGACTGC
Source organism: Saccoglossus kowalevskii (assembly GCF_978046115.1). Taxonomy (NCBI): domain Eukaryota; kingdom Metazoa; phylum Hemichordata; class Enteropneusta; family Harrimaniidae; genus Saccoglossus; species Saccoglossus kowalevskii. The sequence continues at coordinate 18,462,277 of NC_140642.1, forward strand.
TCCATCGCCAACCAACACGCATTTCACCCGAGTTTCCACTTGGTCCGTAGCGTCGGGCCGACACGAAAACAGCAGAGTGTTTGGCGGCGTACTGGTACCGTTTGATTGTATATAAGGTGGCATTATAAGGCCAGCACTTGCACTTGTCGGATCCAGGCTTGACGACAGAATTATGAGGTGCCGATGATGCAGCTCATACGGGGATTAATAAAAGTGACACCCAGCTGTGATGATTCGAATGCGTTGGGCCATCAACGATCACGAACGTAGCGCCACGAGTTTGTCTGCAAAACTTGTAAGACGCTGTAATCAGACGATACACGATCCACAAATCACCAAATTGCAACGAATGATGCACAATACAATACAGTGTCACAGTATCAACAATTTAGACGAGTTTGATGAGCGAATTCGGAAAAAAACGTCGAACAAAACGAGACACATTATACATCCACAGCAACATTCGCCCGATTTGAACCTTGGTCATTGTGCACATCGAGGCGAAACCACAAAGTGGAATATACCATTATTTATAGAGGGATTGTGTAATACGATATGATATAAGCGTGTACGAGTATAAGCGAGTTTAGCGAATTACCCTTGAACGAAAGTTTGAATATACAAATTATATATATATATTAGCATTTTTATAGTGTAATTATCATTTTTGTCATATCTTTAAAAACTGGCCACCCCTCTTGATCTTGGAACATACCAGACGCTTTGATTGGGTGTTATTTTTGGCATAGGTATCAACATCGTGGTGGACCTGGTTTGAAGTTTCCTAACAAGCCGCTTGCCGCAGGCGCTACAGGGAAATGAAAAGACAACTTTCGCCAGGCAAAAGAAGGAATTGTTTACATAGGAGTCGTTTCTGTCTAGTAAACCAAACACAAAATAAAACAAACAAACAAACAGTCATATTACTGAACAACGGAAAGAAAAGGCCTTTGATATGCGAAATTCCCATGATTGTATGTCCTATATGGAATGAATGGTAAAATGAGGTATGGTTGCACATCTATCACACGCGCAAACGTATTTAGATCGCGGTGTGGTATAGTGGCAAGTTTTATGAAGCCAACTAAAACGAGATTTAGCTCCATTCTAGTTTCATGCCGCCAGCCTTCTCCCGGCGCAGGTGCAGTGCAACTAATCTTGCCAGAGAGGGCGCATGTCAAAGCTTCAAAGTGGTGTTACAGAAAGATTAATATAGTAAGATATCCTAATTTCTGTCCTAAGTGCTGCCCGAATACAAATTCAGAGCATAATATGTATTAAACAGCAGTTGCATAATGCATGCAAAAGCAGTGTTCTTTCCAGGTCTTTTAAATATGGCAGTTTTACTATGCTCAAACTATAAATAGATTATTGATGTTATTTCTATTGCACATGCAAATTAGCAACCATGCTTCGGCATTTACTTGACGAGCACACTGAAAAGTGACTAGTTTCTCGTCTTACATTTTAAATAGATTGCACCAGCCCTGCCACTTCATCACCTAGTGTTTGCCCATTATCCAATGACTTCACAAAAAATATTTGTAATGCTCAGCGACATCACAGAACAACATGGGCATACAAAATCCACTTTAACATTTGTTTATTCATTCAATCTTTCATGCATGCATAAATTAAAATACATATACCAATAACTATGTATGTATAATCAATGTCTTATTTTATACATCAAAACCACGACTACTATACCAGTACAAAAAATGCATCCACTTTCTTAGTTCCTGCTACTGGAAAGGGAAGCAAGATCAACACACACTTAATATTAGTTGACACAACCAAGGTGAAATAGCCATTTTACTTGTTGGCTTGAGCGCTAGCTGTTAATTTCTACTATCATGATAAACTAGTAACGAAATCTGGCAATTATTGTTGTAAATTATTCAGTTTATAAAGGAGAGAAACTGTCACACGCAACATAATATTACCGTAGTTGGTATAGTACAGGTGTGATGGTTCAAATACCAAAATGGCAACAGTAACATAAAGACTTCCCTGGCGGCGATGATAACATACGAACACGGAGCCAACAGATGAGGTTTCAACTGGTACTGGTATTATTATACTCTGCAAACATCAAGTACAATAACGCGGTAAAACTCCAATAACTAGATACTTAAACTCAAATACAATTCAACGAGATCTCCGATCTGAACTCAGTGCTGAACAACTCCCCTATATATACCTCCACTGTCTATAAATAGACCATTACATCGGCATACATAACGAGTCTGACACTTACTGCAAATTTCTAGAATGTTTCATTACCTTCTATTGCCTCCTACAGTGTTTTATTACCTATTCAACCAGTTTCTAAAAAAAAATCTAGAATATTCCACCCAGACACAGTACGGTTCTAGAACATTCTCAGTGACAGGGAAGTGGTAAATAAGTCGTATGCAACAGAAACAAACCAATGTTTACATTTATATGAAGCCAATCAACGATTTTTAATTGGTACCACCGCCTTTTCAAAAAGCATGGATGTGATATAGAATATTCTATCCCTTTGATTGCAATGACTGTATTTTTGAATTTATAAATATTTAGGTTCACAAATAATTTAAAACGATTTGTGCTCTCGGCTGTACAATCATTTATCGTATTAATACCCAATTTGTATACTAAGTTATCTAGATAAAATAGCGAGGTTAATAAAAAATAAAACTTGAGTCTGGTTCCTACCTGGTTACTATAATGTGCCAATTAATCCTCCCCACAAACCTATGGATGAATGCAACACAGACAACTGTGCCAAAATATAATACCAGTACCAGTAAGGTTATTTCAAATAACAAAAAAATAATTAAAACAGGGGGGGGGGCTATTTTAGATCTTACTTTGGGTGCTCGCTTCAAATTATTAATGTTTGATGTGAAACAGTCACAACAACAAATCCCAAGGGTTCCAAGGCTATGCAAACAAAAAACCCAAACCAAAAAACAAGATTCAGGCATTACAGATTATTTTCAATAGGGAAATGCTTCACATCGAATTTGGCTTTTGTAATATGATTATTTTCAAACGGCATGTTGGATTCAGTGCCAGTGTAGAAAAACTCAAATTAGTTCACAAATCATTGATATCTAAAAATGTTTTAACGACTATCGGTATACATTGAGAGGGCAGGTGAAGAGAGAAAGTAATAACCGCTAGTGTATGAGCGCCATCTATAGGCAAGTCCTGACAAAGTAAATCGCATGAGTGAATCAAACTCAATTTAATTTAAAATATAATCAGACACAGCTTGCGGTAAAACACTGCACAATTTTTGACAGACTGTCTGTCCATCAATCTCCTGGCTTATCCCAAATACGATGATAAACAGATTGTGAAGTTGCACATGACCAATTACAAATTTCATCAAATGAACTCTTTTCAAAGTATAAATTTTGTTTAATGGAACCAGGAATGAACAGCTCATTTGTATGAAGTACTGCATCACTATGAGCTATGGCATTGAGCAGCATACTTACTGTGGGATTCACATACATTAGTTTATACTGTTAGTTAGAATAAACAGCAGTGCCGGTAGTCAGAAAGAATATACAAAATAACAACTTACAAATATACTGAATAATATACAATTGCACTACCAAGGTAATGTTTAAAAAAAAAAAAAAACTCAGAATTTGTACATACAATATCACTCAATGCAATGGGAAAAACTACACATCTGAAAAGTAGAGCGCCCTCACAGGTCATAGTACATACATAGTACATCTACTCGATCATTGTGGTCAGAGTAAAATACTGTCCCATTGAAAGACAAGTGAATAGCTTACAATAAATACAGAAATTAGTCATGCAAGGTGATTAGAAATCTGGCCCCGCTATTGATTCACTGGCAAAGTATTAAAAGTTGTAAATTTCAGTATTAAACCTAGGGTGAGCATGTTTTGTCCAGTCATGACTGTGATTGGTATCATTATGTTCTGGATTGATTATCATGATTAAAAATACGACCTCAAGCAAATATGCAATTTTTAGCTTGCGACATGCACAAATGTTTTCTCATAACATAGTTTCTGCTAATTTAATGTGATATACAACTTTTTGTTATCTTGTAAAATTGAGTAAAAGTTTGAAAGTATATGGTTATGTTATAGAATCGATTTCAATAATGATATCAAACTAATATTGAATGGACAAAACAAATGCACCCCAGGTGGTAAGCCCAGCAGACAAAAGTTAACATTGCTATTTTCAAAAACCCTTCAACTTGAGGAAACCCTACGTTGATCTACATACACCGATGTATTTTTAAACCATCACAATTAAGCACTGACAATGCACAGTCCCTGTTTGGTATTCCAGGTAGTTCATCGTAATGTACAGCACAAATCACATGTAGATATACATGTCTACCAAAGAGCTCAATGTATCATCTGCGCACCAGCACTGAACAGAATAAATCATTGTATTCCAGAGAAACTAGCATGGATATCATAATAGTTTGATGAATGAGATTTGCTCGAAGTATGTCTGAGAAAAGGTTCATGACAAATCTGTACACACACAGAGACATCAAAATTAATGTGTTACTTTTGTCCTGTTCTTTTCTAATGTTTAAAGATACAGTTATTTACAAGGGTGAAACCTATGCAGGAGTGAATTGATGTGGGTGACCAAAAATATATATAGATCTTTCAGTGTACAACAAAAGAATAGAAAGTTGAATACATGACAACTTGTTTCTGTAAAATGACCGAGTAACCATTCAACTCAAAATGCTGTTCTGTGATAGGATACAGGATGGACTAGAGTGTATAAATAGTGTTTTTATTCCCCAGGTGATTTTAAAATATCTATTTTACTAAAATTATGATTAAAATATACACATTGCTGCTCACCTACATAACAGAAATGCACTATTTTAAGCTACAAGCAAAATATGACTTGTATATTTACATAAATCATTGAAGAAAATGCATAGAAATATATACAGCACCAATTGGATACCAAAAACTGACTGCTTAGGGAACCAAACCCAGTGCATGATATGATACTTTATAAGAAGATAGAATTTCAGGTTTAAAGGATGCATGTATATGGATGCGAGTGCAGCAGATATAGATGGTGTAAAGTAGAAACATCAACCAAGAGTAATCTCACATCCAAAACTTATGGTTTTGTGTTGGCTGGCTGGCCCTCATCTCGAGCATTTTCTATAAAATCACTGTAGAGAAAAAGAAAAAAAAGATCAGAGCCTGTAAATTTCAGACTGTAAAATCTTGTTAAAAATCATGTGCAGGTGAGGTGGAAAGCCCAGTTTAGTTCAATTTTCAATCCATTGAGAACCATGTACTAAATTGTATTGGCATTTTTTTCAAAATTAATATTCTTTCTTCAAAATTGATATTTTTCTTCTTTTACAGTAAAGGGATGGGGGGGGGGGGGGGAGAAATAAGTTGCAGATATTTAACCATTTTTGCATGTTCCACTGAAAGAATAGAGATTATACAACACAATTCTGAGCATCTACAATAGTGTGATTTTTTGTAAAAATTACGCTACTTTCGAAATTCACCATGTTCTGCTGGAAAGGTATTGCGAAAAAGCAAGTGACGATAATAACTTGCTACAATGAAGATGAAGTTATGTCAGTCACCCTGGGTATTGTGAAAGGATTCAAAAGTCATCTTTACTAAGATATTACTTTCAAAATTTATTATTAAAGACATTACCTAATGATTTTGGGCAACTCAGTAGCTCGCACTAAGTGTTTGTGTCCATAACCTTTGTCAGCCCGGAATGCTAAAAACTTCAAAGCACCAGCTCCAGCCGGGCGATTTTTTCCAGCATGTTGTGCTAACTGTAAGTAGATAAAAATGCAAGGTAATGGTATCTATTTGTACATGTAACGCAACATCAGGGTCCATAGCACCATGAGCCAGATGATTTCCAAGACTTTTCCAGACCTTTTTCCAAACTTTCTTGCATTTTTTCCAAAACATTTAATTCAGGCCTACATCATCACCAAAGCTCAACAAAGTTCCCTGGACAAAACAGGCCTTTCTAAAATGAATTAATAACTATGAAGAAATTTAAAGGCTTTTTAAAGATTTTTTTAATTTTTCCTGCAATTTAAAGACAACTGAAAGACTTTCTAGACCTCAAAAAATCTAAAGACTTTCAAAGGATTTTTCCAATGCTATGGACCCTGAACATGTATAGTCTCCATACCAAGGTTAATTGAATTCAATGACTTATAACCAGATGGCTGGAAAGGCAGTCAAATTTTATCAAATTAAATTTATAAGCATATGTATGAATAGGGACTGAAAAGGGTTTGGGTTGGACAGGTTACACTGTATATAAGAATGCTGTCTTTGAATTTATTTTCACTATTTCCACTGAAGTAATGATTCAGTGAAAATAAAATCAGCAAATATATCGTTTTTCCTATATTTTACATTCAACTCGTCAAGAATCAGTGAAAATAAATTCCATACAAAACACCCAAAACGTCTTTTGATCGAAAATTAATTCCAGCTAAAATAAAAGTATTTTATAGTACCGGTAGTCATTATCATGATACCCACATTTACATTAAAAACAAGTCATTGTCAATGACATAGTCCCTGTTTTTAGTTTTAGTGACTGCATTAATTATGAACAATGAAAAATGTTTATTATTAATATATTCAAATGTTGTGACTGACTGACTGACTGACCAGACATACTGAACCTAAATGTTTATGTGGTACCAAGAATAAAAGCACATGGTCGGAACGAAAAACCTGTATACTGTAGAATACTTTATTTTCGCTTGGGATTTATTTTTGCTATTTTCACTGAAGGGAAGATTCCATGAAAATAAAATCCAGCGAATATACTTTTTTTCTTATATTTCACATTAAACTCATCAAAAATCAGTAAAAATAAATTCCATCCAAAACACCCAAAAAGCCTTTTCAGCGAAAATCAATTTCAGCAAAAATAAAGTATTCCACAGTATGTCTCACATTATGACTCGTCTTTGTACCTTTGCACCAACTTTAAACAACATTGGTCAAGGCATGTCCGAGAAATGTCAGACAGACCAACAGACTTGCACACACATGGATGGATGGATGGATGGCTGGCTGGCTGACTGACTGACCAGACATACTGAACCTAAAACACAAGTTCCTGTTTTGTACTTCATCCTATAGGGACTGATAATTACTTTAAGAAACAAGATCCTAACACGATTTTGACTGATGTTGTAGCAGCATCTTGTCCCAGGTATTTGTTTGTTATTCTGACCCCTGCATTTTGAATCATCTCAGACATATGCAAGTCCCCAACCCCCAGTTATCTTACCTTTTCTCCTAGAATGAAAGGCACAACAAGGTCATCCTTAGCATGCATAATTAATATTTTGCACTTTACATAATCAATACTGTAAAAAAAAAAAGAAATTTATATAAGAAGAGAAAAAAAAAATATTGTATTTGCTTCCTACTACCTGATAGAATAATTTAAACTGGTCACATCAAACGTTGGTTCATACTACTAACACATTAAATGTATAACGAAAAATAAGTGTGAGGCACAAAGGTGTAAGACTGTATTGAGCTGTATTGAACTCAAAATATTTATGCAACTCTGCTCATTCAAATAGAAGTTTTCGTATAATTTTCTTAGTCTTTTCTCCATCTGATAATACTCACTTTTCAGTAGAGTTGAAAGGAATTGCAGACTCTAGGAATGCATTCAAAAACATCTGATCAAAACCTGGCCAAAACTTCCAAAACTGAAATTAAAAAACAGCACGAAATAAAGCATAGAATTACATGCAGCATACAACCAAAGATTAATAAGATAATGGTAAGTATTACATGCTTGGAAAATAAATGAAGATATTAGTGAAACACTAATGAGTTCTTTCACAGACTCGCTTATTTGCATTACCAATATTTATTTCTAGAAATGGTCAGACTGATTTTTATGAAGGTTCAACCACTTTCACTGCTTTGTAAAGCATGTTCTAAATATCAGTCAGATTTTTTTGATCATGCAAAATGACCCAAAGAAAAAAAGTTCGAGTTAACTTGATAATTTTTTTTATAATGAACCTTAACAATACAGCTCAGTATCTTTCAAATCTAACTGATGTAAACAGCTCCTATCAAATTATTTTTCGGCTGCTTATAGATTTCTTCGTACCCCAAAATCTGATATATGACTATGAATATTAATACAGTAGTGATTTTATTCATCAACTATGCTGATAAATCTGTGAAGATTTCATCATTGAAAGGTCAATATATACAAACAGGAATCACCACCAATAAAATAACAATGTTTCTAAACCATAGTTTTCCTAATACAAAAGATTGATACCAGTGTTCTCCCCAGGATCAGAGGCAAGCATGACGGACTAATTTGCATACTAATTTGCATATTTTTCAGGATATCATACAATTCAAGGCAGGGGCCTAAACCTACTGGTGACCTTATTTAATCCAATGCCAGAAAATGTATACTAGAACTATACTGCACAGAGCAGTGGACTCTGACTGTCAAGCTTTTTAGTTAGAAATAGATCATACTAAATTACCATACCCCAGTCAGTACATAAAGTGTTTTCAACACTACAGGTAACAGCAATTAAAGTTTGAAGTCAAAACGGGGCAATGAACAAGTACAGCAGGATTTCTGTGCCTGTGAAATGGCTGCTATTTTCACGCCAAAAATTATCCACTGATACATAAATATTATTAATTTTTATGTTTCTAAGCATAAATTATTTTTTTTAAGTGAAACAATGTGTTTTAAACTCAGTCTACGGCAACTTTATTTTTGTGTATTTTAAATTGAGGCTCCTTATTAGCTTCTCATTTGCATACAGAAATTCCCCTTGTGACGTCAGAAGGGGAAGTCGCATGGCAGCTTGCATTGCCGATACGTGTAAATAAGGCAAATTTCTTGTGCAGTTTTCTCGTCTTTGACTAACTTGTCACTTATGTACTTGTTCGTCGAGAAAGAATGAACCATAATGAACACATAGTATGAACTGTTGTTGCATGGCGCACGTTTGTGCACTGTCGCTGGACAAAATAGAATTTGACGTCGGAATTATCTTGTTATTTAGCAGGATACTAGGCACGTCACTACACTGCTTTATTTCATCGATCATCTGAGTAAAACTTTCAAAATTAAAATAAAAGAGAACATATTTCGACATTCTAAACATTAAACTATAGTGATCACTATAAAATAATTAAAAAAACGAGAAATCACAGTTACTAAATAAATTCTAGCCGCGTGCAAATAAATTGACATTCTGTTGAAACAGGCGAACACGGTGTTTAATTGGATAACAAAATTAATCGAGATCGAAAAAAAAACGCCGACCGAAAAATGTATAACGTTTAAAAGTATACTGAATGACCAGTGTTATTAAGGCTCAGCGGTATGACTTCCTCTCACATTTTGTCATTTGGTGGCGCACTTTCGGCGAGAGTCTGAAATCCGGAAACAGTCGACCATTTCACGATAGGTGGGCGTGGCTACAACACGAGAAATATCCCAAATTTACTTAGATACGAGTAATCATTTTCAGCAAAAAAATCAATAACTGCCCATTTCAGTGGGACACAGATCTAAAATGGGAAACATGAGGGTGGGCATTGCACAGGCACTTTAAATATACACATAACTGGCGCTACTCATTAAATTGTCATAACAATTAACATGAATTGCAAATGTGATGCCAATCAACATATTCGTATGAAAGGTGAGAATGGAGGCTGTTGCGTGTGCAAGCAACTTCCTAAGCAGGTTAGAATTGTACATTATATTTTTAAGCTCTTCTTGTCAACTATGAGCTTGCAGTAACTAAAAATATGCACACATTAGGCCACATAAGATGTTCAAAGTTCTAGTGAAGTTATGGGTGCAACTACATGTAGTTATAGTTGTATGTATTAGAATGATACAATACAGTTTTAACGTACCCTTGACAATGGATGATTCCTGGCTTCATCAATAAGATCAGTAAATGGAGATTCCAATATTAAACCACTAGGGCATTCACCTAATACAATTTATATGTACTATTATGATAATGCATGGTATGGATTAACTGAAAAAACTATGCGATGACGATATTTAATTAAAGAGTAGTTATTCACCATGCAGCACGTATCTGAATTTCATTAAAAACATTAATATATTTTACAAACGTTGTACGAGTCGCCATATTAAACATGAAGCAAAAAAGTGCAAGATTATTGCTGCACTGAACTAAAAAATACTGATGCAAATCATTTAAATTTAATTTTAAAGTTTTGTACAATGCTTTTTTCGATAAAATTATATTTGACAAATTTTAAAACATGAACACAACGTGTCATGGTGAACTCTGCCCTTTAATTATGCAAGCACGTTATATTTATATGCAAGTTTTTTAATTAGAGGCTCTTAAAAAGAACCTACACTTAAGGCACGACATTCATACAATGGTAGTGAATGATGGTGTAGATCATCTGAGAAGTGCAATATATATGTTGGGAAGTTGACCTTACCTGCATCACATAACTCTCTTGATAATGCTGTAGCAACCCTGTGAACAAAGAAATATAATAGATAGATTAATTGATAAGAAATTAAACAAAAATATATACTTCACTGTATTATTCTTATAATGCTAAGCTGAAATGCCATGACAAAATAAGTAACTTCATGACCAGCTCAACTAACTTTCTTGTTAATTTTTGACTAAGCGCTAATAATTTTGAATTTGTTAAAGGATTATGAATCAAATTCTTGATAAATTCTTGAAAAAAATTATGCAGATTCCGTTTCGGGAAAGATGGCAAAATGGAAATTGGACCATCTAGTGTACATTACAGAAATACCAGTGTCGTTGTAGAGGAGAATGTGTGCTCATAAAATGGTTAACATAGTTGACTTACGCCGTTCCTAGTGAATGTCCATACAGGTACAATTTTGCTTTTCCAATTCTTGGTTTTAGCCATTTATACATCACCTCTGCATCTTGTAAGATACCTACTGCATTTGATGTGCCGTTGGAATCACCATAACCTATAGAATGTAACGACATACTAAATGGTAATAATTCCAAGTCATGTCATATTGCTAAATATCTGTGTCTGATAGTCAATCATGTGTGACTGCAAAAAGAATGTTGACAAGCCATGCATGGCACAGTCCCCATTAGTTATTGAATTTAAGATATATAGTTTTGTTTATAGTAATATAGCCGGAATATAAACATGTCAGGAATATGATTATGATGATTGTTTAACATTTAAATGATTTACATTTTTATCTGATTGTCAAACGAGTATTGAGAGATATTGCTCTGGAACAGCATTAATTAAAACAAAATCAGACATTTTGAATACATGTATAATGAATATATAAAACATAGTCAGTCAAAGCATGTCAGAGATATGGCTCTAGAAGAAGCCCATTCATTAAAACAAAATGGCCACTAGTCAGCCATTCTGAATCAGGAACCCGTAATGTCTAATGTATGTACCAAGTTTGAACAAAATCCATCCATAAATGCTCGATATTTGATGATTTTTTAGCACAAAAATGACCACAATTTGGCAGTTTTTAATAGAATCGTCAAAGCAATATATCTGTATATCTATGACATGATGTATAATAGATATTTAAAATTTGAACATAATCAGTCACAGCAAGTCAGAGATAGGGCACTAGAACCACATTCATTAAAACAAAATGGCTGCCAGTTGGCCATTTTGAATCTTATCTGAAAACAAAATGATGTGCATCTAGGTCCAATAATGTCCAACATATATACCAAGTTTGAACAAAATCCATATGTAAACAGCCGAGAAATGCTTGATTTTGATGATTTTTAGAACAAAAATGGCCGCAATTCGACCATCTTGAATCAGATCATGAAACAAATTGATATGCATATGTACAATATAATGTATGATGTATGTGTGAAGTTTGATTGTGATTGGTCGAGGCATTTCTAAGATACAGGTTTGGATGCATGCACGGACGCACAGATGTCAAAACATGCCTTTGAACGAGGACTAAATTTTTTTTACATCAGTTCTATTAAGAGCTCGTAATCTTGATGAGCCATTTGGGTGAAGTTGGTGTAAAATTTGGCAAAGTACAAAAAAGTGAAAGAAGTTTTGTGTGCGTTTTAATCATCTCCAATGTAACAAATTATTTACTGTTACATGTACAACCAAACCATGTATTGAGTCAAGTGTATCATCCAAGATGATACTACATCAATAAATAAATAAATAAATAAATAAATACGAGAACAGATCTCGTCATTGCTGACATCAATGCATCATGGCGGAGCAGAACGAACCTTACCTCTATAATCAAATGCTATCGTATGATAATCCTGCCATGAAAATAAGTTGTAAAGTTCAATGCGATGGGCGAAAGCTCTAGTGGGTAAGAAAGGAAAATATTTTCGTTTTGATGATGAAACGCATAGTGCTTACCTCTATAATCAAAAGCTATGATGTGGTAATTAATTCCAGACAGAACATTATAAAGTTCCACACGATGATCTCTCGCCCTAAAAGAGGGGTGAAGAGGAATAGATAATGACAACACCCATTCTTAGTATGCACCCAATGCAGCAATGCAATGAACAAACAAACAAACAGGTGAGTACACTACATTTATACATGCTTCAGTGATACAGTACTAGCAAGATCAGTATGGCATCAGCCATCTGTATAGCCTTCAGCATTAGTCAAATTTTGTCTTTACAACTTCAATCAGTCCAAGGCATTTTTAGAATTTTGGATCGCAAAATTTAACAAGCCCTGGCAGTTTCTTTATTGGCGAGTTTTATAAATAACACTGAGTGATTTTTTCAATGGAGAAAAACTTTATTGATCTTAAGGCAACAAGTTTACTACACTAGTATTCTGGGTCAGGAAAGCTAATTGAGAATGTTTTGAACTCTCCAAGTGACACTAAACCACTCCCATGTTACATGCAGCTGTGTTATCACATATCAAAAACCACATGCGGCTATGGTCCAACAAATGCAGTTGAGTTAAGAAAATAATGATGTAATGAAGAGCACCGTGCACACATTTCCACTTACCGGTTTCCCGAGTTACCATGGAAATAGAGAATAACATGTTTACCATCAGATAAAGCTTTTTCATAATATTCAGATGTTTTTTCCTGACTGCTTTCTAGAAGACTCTTTGGTAATATTTGCCTGGCAATAGACATAAACATTTCTAATGAGTGTCACTGGAATTGTATCTCTATTCTACCATTTATAGAGTTGACATGGATAAATGACACAGGTGTGTACAGGTTCTCTTTAATTTCTATAATGACCAGTCCCATGTGTATAAACATGTGTGTCATTGACATCTGTTTCCAGTCAGGTCAAAGCCTGATCAAAACAAACCAACAAAGAAATAATATTTTAAAGATAGTTTGTCTAATCACTTTGCATACAGACATAGAACAGTCATGAAAATAAACATCTTTTTTTTTACGCTCAGATTTTATCCATCAAAAAAAAAAAAAAGAGTTTAAAATTAATAAATAATTTTATAAAGAATCAGTACTAGTTGACTGAATACACTGTACATATGCATTCGCTAAAACAAGATAGCCATGATGAATTTTTAACATTAAAATGCCGCCATTCAACCATCTTGAATTGAATTGAATTGTTCAGTGCATGTGTGACATGATGTATATACATGTATGAAGTTTGAACATGACCGGTCAAGACATTTCAGAAATACTGCTCTAGAACAACATCCATTAAAACCAAATGGTCATCAGTTTGCAATTTTAAATCCAATCTGAGAAACAACATGACATGCATCAAGGCCCTATAATGTCCAATGTATATGTACCAGGAAAAAAATCTATCCATACATGACCGAGATCTAGATCCAGTTCCAGAATGGCAGAAATACTCGATTTTGTTGAATTTTCAACCTAGCAAAATCCACTGACAACCAAGACAACAAAACAATGGTGTGAATCGTTTTACAATCCATACGGTAAAAAATAACTGTCACGTGGATGACTTTACACTATGAACAGAATATGATCCAGTTTTATTTTTGTATTCAAATTGATGAAATTTAAATGAAATGAAATAATTGTTCTCACCAAATTCCAAGTGTCACATCATCTGTTGATTTTATGTGAATATTTCTCCCTCCAGTTACATTATAGTTTTCAGGATGATTAAAATCCACAAAATACGGCCATCTCACTGTGGAGTAAAATAAAACAATCATGAATCAGACTAAACACTATAGAATTACAATATATGCAAATATGAAATTATTTATTGTTTATATCATGATATAGTATAAACCACTCAATTCTCACTGACATTTCAGAAGACAACATTTTCTGAAAATCACTGACACTCTTGTTTGTGTCGTAAAAAATTTCAAAACAATGACATTTGTACAGCCATTGACAAATTAGAAAAAACAATTCCTTATCAGTGCCATAGAGTCCAGGCAAATGTTTTTAGATTAACCTTAAACAATGTTGTTTACATTTTAATTGATACCAACATTTAACCCAATTTTCTTTTTCATATTTTTTTCTTTAATTCTAGCATTGGATCCAATTTTTGATGATGTACATTTGATTTGGTCCTATTTAATAATTGAAATAGAGAGCCTGTGATTCAAAATTGTTGCAACAAATAAATACCAAGTACATACATACATATCTGATAACTCTCATTCAAAGATTTATTTATAAACAGTTGTAATTGTAGTGAAAAATATTATATTTACCTTTGCTGAGAAAAGTAAGTTCTCGTGGGACAACTGGAAATATGTTTAACAAAAATGGGAACGACAGATAAAATACAAATACAAATAGTATAAAGTATTTTAAAACTTTTAACAGTGTTCCTAAGAAACTACGTGTGTGCCTACAAGAAAAAGAAAACAAATTCAATATCAAGTAATGGAAGGGATTGAATGAAAATTCTAAATGAGGTTCTTGAGCAACTAAATTATTATGATGTTGAATTACTAATCATTAGAATATTATGTTGTGTGCCGGAATTATGTGCATTGTTACAAGCACATGCACTACATATACGGCTGAAAAAGACCGATCTGCGAGACAGCCGTGGTTTCGCTGCGCCAGGGTCGTACAATGTACTTCAACATATATTACGTCATACCCCGTTAATTAAATTACGACCCGCATGTTTGCGAATGGTGCAGGGCAAAATGGTTTACCTTGCCGTTTTGTTGGGTTGTATAGAAAACATGACTCATGCATGTGCTGGTCTGAACATGCTATTTTAGTCCACACTACAGTACTAGTACATGTACACAGTACACAAAGTTCACGGCGATGTGCCATACGTACAAACCTTCGGGGCTTTCCCTTCGCCATTTTCTTTTCTTTGCCGGTCACAGTTTGTGCATTTTTGTTTTCACCACCTGCATTGGTAGTTTTCGCCGTACTTCTTGAACGCATGACTCAGCGGAAACTATATATCAAACTAAACGTCCTGTCGTAGTAACGACAAACATGAAATAACACAAGTTCCTTCGCCCTTGAGGTTACACAGCATTATGGGAAAAGTGAGCCACCAACTTTTAACACAATATTCGAATTTTGAGCAATATCTCATTCGTTTTCATTGCAGTTATTAGTTTTATATATTTATGCTTACTTGGCAGACATTGCATGAGATGAGATTTTTTTATTTAGGTTCGGTAAAGGTGGGATATGTTTATTTTTGTCACTTTCAAATTTTTGACGAACACACATATTGAGAAATTAACTACTTTTAAGAATAAGGAGGTAAATTCGAAAACCCCGCCAACACTGCTGAGATGTTTGGAGAGAAGGCATTGGAACTCATAAGAGAACTTCATCGTTCAACCGAAGGGGTGCTGCCCCCTTTCAATGTAAGTGTGTTTGTAAACATCCCAGATAACAAAATAAGTGGACGAAATCAAAATAGCATAAAAATTGAGAGGAGGGGGATCAGGCCCAACCAATTTGTCAAACGCTGATTTTTCATGGATGACTAAAACAAAAAATGGCTGAATGCTTTACTGTATTACTTAAAAAGGCACAGATCTAGAAGCAGTACCTACACACGAATTGGTGACGTCATAAAATACATGACCTTCAATCGGGGTCGTTTCCTCGGTATATACGAATTGGTATATACAAATTACAATAAAGATACTTAAGACATTACACATAAGGTAAAACAAATCACGTGACAATATAATGATAATAACGGTAATAAATCCTAGCTTAACAGTTGAACAGAACGCTCATATAGTCAGTCGGGTGACGCCGAGGGTCACGAACTGTGTTGCAAAATGGCCGTGTGGTTGAAACTGGGTCATGGCGTGACGGGTGAGGAAGACATCATTAAACACTCAAAATCACAATAAAACGGGAAGTGGTTGCATATTACGGCGTAACCAACATGGGATATAAAAAAACGCCCAATACAAACGACATGGGTTCGAATCACACTAGATACACACTCACCAGAAACCAGCAATCATTTTGGCTTTTCCGTTCAACTCATCGGAACACTGGAGTAGTTAGAAAAATGAACACCACTTAACGACCAACGTCGTGGCGTGGTACACAAGCGTGCCATCAAAATAAAACAAAATTAGCTTGAAAAGACAGTGGGTTCGAGTCCCGCTCAGAGCTACCGTAAAAACGTAAATCAAATAAACTGAAATCTCTCAAACCGTAAACAAGTAAACAAAGAACGTCGCGAAAAATTAATAAACCTCACAAAACTCCACCATATCAAACTGAATGAACAAATAATAAAATAACTTACGTCGACGCGCAATTTATTCAACAGTTTCCAGATTGTGACAAGAGATAAACAAGACCCAAGTCAAGGTAAGTTTTGTTGAAGTGTCGCTGGCGTTCCCTATATTACGAAAACAATTCAGGCAACAGACGAATATCTTCTGTGGTGTTGTTCAATTTATACTGTGTCTGCGGAATTGTTGATTGAGGGTTCGAAGCCAGCAGTTAACATTTTGTTAGAAAGTTTCACAATTAAATCAAATATCCAATGATACCAGTATATTTATTTCATTATTTTAACAACTTGCAATGGTGGAAGTTGGTCAAACACGAGTTCTTACACCTAAATAAGTATCAAATATTTGTCGACACATTTATTCTCTCAACCTTGTAGAGGTGGAAATTAATTAAACAACAGGTATTTACTCACAAATATAATGGTCAATATTTGTCCATACATTCATTCTGTCAATTTAAGAACTTGTAATTGTTGGAATTAATCAAATGAGAGTTGTCTACACCAAAATAAGTTTCAAATACTTGTCCATACATTTATTCTCCCAATATAACAATTTGTAATGGTGTAAAATAATTAAACGAGAGTTGTCTACACCAAAATAAGTCTAAAATATTTGTCCGAACATTTATTCTCTCAATTTAACAACTTGTAATGGTGTAAAATAATTAAACGAGAGCTGTCTACACCAAAATAAGTCTAAAATA
Source organism: Saccoglossus kowalevskii (assembly GCF_978046115.1). Taxonomy (NCBI): domain Eukaryota; kingdom Metazoa; phylum Hemichordata; class Enteropneusta; family Harrimaniidae; genus Saccoglossus; species Saccoglossus kowalevskii. Next base: position 18,479,806 of record NC_140642.1, read on the forward strand.
TTTGTCCGCACATTTATTCTCTCAATTTAACAACTTGTAATGGTGTAAAATAATTAAACGAGAGCTGTCTACACCAAAATAAGTCTAAAATATTTGCCCGCACATTTATTCTCTCAATTTAACAACTTGTAATGGTGTAAAATAATTAAACGAGAGCTGTCTACACCAAAATAAGTCTAAAATATTTGTCCGCACATTTATTCTCTCAATTTAACAACTTGTAATGGTGTAAAATAATTAAACGAGAGCTGTCTACACCAAAATAAGTCTAAAATATTTGTCCGCACATTTATTCTCTCAATTTAACAACTTGTAATTGTGGGAATTAATCAAACGAGAGCTGTCTACACCAAAATAAGTCTAAAATATTTGTCCGCACACTTATTCTCTCAATTTAACAACTTGTAATGGTGTAAAATAATTAAACGAGAGCTGTCTACACCAAAATAAGTCTAAAATATTTGTCCATACATTTATTCTCTCAATTTAACAACTTGGAATGGTGTAAAATAATTAAACGAGAGCTGTCTACACCAAAATAAGTCTAAAATATTTGTCCGCACATTTATTCTCTCAATTTAACAACATGTAATTGTGGGAATTAATCAAACGAGAGTTGTCTACACCAAAATTAATCTCAAATATTTGTCCACACATTTATTGTCACAATTTAACCACTTGTTAATAGTGGAAATTACTTAAACGCGACTTGTTTAATCAGTTGACATCAATGCAACTTACCCGCAGACAGTGCACAACAGAGTATCATTATTGAGCAATTATAAACAGGAACGTGTCTTGGCATTAGGGTTAGGGTCGGGTCAGGTATGGGCAACGGAATTATTAACAGGAACGTGTCTTGGCATTAGGGTTAGGGTCGGGTCAGGTATGGGCAACGCAAATGGCAAACACCCAATTGGCAAGATGTACACTAACGGGTTATGGCATGCATATAGTTTACACAAGTAAAAACACAAAATTGGCAATTTTTTGAACAATTGTAACTCAATAATAGAAATATGTTGTATTTCTATATATATATACACACTATATAGTCTTATCAAATGCAAACACATCCAGTCAATCCATTGTGGTCTTGTGGGTCAGTTCTCTACATAGTGATCAGGAGGACCTGGGTTCAATTCCCTTGCCTGCCCATCTTTTTCTCGCAAACACCATTTGGCAATAAAGCTAAATATGACAACAAATTATTTAATTTGCATGACTACCCAGATAGCTCAGTTGATTTGTACTATGTCAGCAATGTGAGCGATCGCTGGTTCGAATCCAGTATGTTTAGTTAGGTTTTTGAATGCTAGTGAAGACAGTGCTCCTATGAATAGGACTTAAATCCTAACTCCTGTGTGAAGACACTCGTGGTACAGTGGACAAGACGGGAACTCAAAGATCGCAAGTTCGAATTACGGATTCGACACTCCTACAAAAGACATGAAAGACGGTAAAAACATAAACAGCGGATTCAAAAACTCAAGTCAGGAAAACAGAACACAAGAATACTAGTACTACCCCACATGGAAGCCAGTCGAAGTCGTTCGAAGAACGAACACAGTCGAAGAACGAACACAGTTGACAGCTGTAGGTAACGTGCAACAACAGACACGAGGAGCATGGCTGCTCTCCAAATGGGTCCCTTCTTTTGTATTGACCCCCTTAGGATTGCTAATCCCCCTTTCTAACTCTTCCCCCAAAAATAATATATCGCCCCTTTTAAAATGTATTGATCCACAAATTAATGAATATTCATGAGCACAGAAACTGCTACGTCATGAATAAATTAGCATAATTTATAAAAAAAAATTGCATAAAGTGTAGGTACTCCTTCTGGAGCTCTGCCCTTAAAAATAGTAGTTCGAAATTTCAGCTCAAAATAGTGACTTCATGACCAGATGGCTAATAATTTGTTCAACCCCCAGGGGTCAGCTGTGGGTTGAGAAAGGTATTGGTTCCAATGACAGCACCATAACCAATAGGTATGAATGTATACACCATACTCACTTTGCGGCACACAACCGTTTTACTGGATTTCATACACTTTGCATGCGACTGAAGAGACAGATCAGCCTTGGCAAGTAGACAACTTGACTAAACCAGTTTTTCATTATTATACTTATAGGATGAAGGAATAAGACAAGTATTGGAAGAAATGAGATCCTTGTATGAACAGAACCAAGCAGACGTGTATGTTCTTTCATTAGAAATGTCTTTCTGATGTTATCCAGAGAATTTTTTTTCCTGGGTAACAGCCGGGGCAACAGTTTCCCATTACTAGAGAGTAGGGCTGCCACAATGTAGATAAACTAACTTGCCCAACACTAGTACGGTAGTAGCAGACATACCAGTAATATCTCTATTGTCATACAATCATGCTTAACCATACATATTTATTTTGGTACAGTTGTGTACTATTTAAGTTTATAATCAAAATATTTATGACAGTAAAATATCAGATACCAGTAATTTTAGACTGAAAATTTAAACGAAAACATTTCTGATTGATGGACAGATCTCCAAATTCATTGTGGTTCAAAGTTTGTTATTTCTTCAAGTTCGCACTAGTAATGTGGTAAAGTCCACAGCAACTTCCATGTAGTACATGTGGTACTTAAAATGATCATCACTGAAAGAGTACTGTAGAATACTTTATTTTCGCTTGGAATTTATTTTTGCTGAAGGGATGATTCCGTGAAAATAAAATCCAGTGAATATACTTTTTTTCCTATATTTCACATTAAACTCATGAAAAAATCAGTGAAAATAAATTCCAAGCAAAACGCCCAAAAAGCTTTTTCGGCGAAAATTAATTCCAGCGAAAATAAAGTATTCCACATTATTAGACAATTCTGTATCTTGTTATAATAGGAGTGCTACAGTTGCAGGAGAGCAGGGATTGTTTTCAGGAGTTCAGCTTCGCCATGCCAGTTTAGAAAGAGATAAAAGATGTCTTCTTGCATATCTGTAAGTGTTTTGCGTGGATGTTATTACCATATAAAAACTCATAGTTGCTGTCGACATAGGAAGTAAAGTAAGCAAATAACACCGAATAAACGGCAAGGTAAAGACTATGTCTAATTATAGTAAATACGTACTGCGTGCGTGACTCGAACCGGCGCTCGCGTACGGCACCTAATCGCCTAGCTTCACGCCACTACACGTCTTCCCCTCGGCCACCGGGCATCCCCAAAAAAGGATGCTTAATAACCGAGCTTATTACGTGCAGAGAACGTGAAACCCGTCCACGCGATACGCGCCACACAGCATGGCCAGAATGCGGCGATTAGCTAGGCGATTAGGTGCCGTACGCGAGCGCCGGTTCGAGTCACGCACGCAGTACGTATTTACTATAATTAGACATAGTCTTTACCTTGCCGTTTATTCGGTGTTATTTGCTTATTACCATATACATTTTTTTGTGAGTGAACTTGTGTGCTTGTATCAGTTTGGAATATTCGCGTTTCTTCATAAGTGTCAAGGGTACTGTGAAAACATTACCATCACTGGTAAATTCAGTAACTACCAGTAATTATTGCATTTATACATGTAGTAAATTAAGATATAATAAAATCGAAAAGAAATTACTTATTTTTCTACCATACAGATATAACAGACTTCAAAAAATTCGTAATATGAGGTGGGAGTTTGGAAGTGTACTTCCTGCAGATATCAAAACCAATATGTCAGAACAAGAGGTAACTAATATAAATTCATTAGTAGGAAATCTAGAAAAGGGGGCCTTTGGTTCCAATTACCAGTCATATTTCTGCTGTTTATTCACTGGCTTTTAACCATTGTTGCATTTCCCATCACAAACGCCTTGGAACACTAGTGTGGACATCAAGATTAATTAAAATTGTCCTGTTTCATTGTGTGTTTCTCATATGGATATTTCGCAATTGTAATGTCTATTGCAGGTCCAGTGGTTTACAAAATACAACAAGTGTTTGGCTAATTATATGCGACGACTTGGAGATAGTGGGTTAGATTTAACACAGGTATGTATTTGTTTATATTTCCAAGCATGTTTCAGCGTAATGCCTCTAAATTTTAAAATGCTTTAAAAATTTAGGAGCAACAATGAATTTTATTGTCATCTCACTTATCCAAGCTGATTGGAGGAGAGCTGGTCATGTGGAATGAAATTAATCACAATATACACCTCACTTTATGCGAATAACACTAACCTTTGACTCCAATGGCAAATTTGGGGTGAATTTCAATATCAAAATGCAAATTTTGAAAATCTACGTACAGACAGTTTTGGCAAACATAATCACTGTGAAAATCAGAAAAATATTGTCAATACAGATGCTGAAAACTATGATATTTCACTTGCATGGTGCGAGCAGCTGACAAGATTGCATCCACTCTAATTGCTGGTAACATAAGGCAAATGGGCAGCCAGGATCAGCATTGAGTTATAAATAAATAATTTATACACGTCTTGGTTGACACCATTTTATACACTGGCCACAACAAATCATATGGATGTGAAACTAGATTTACTTTGTTAAATGTCTACCATGTCCTGCACTCATCAATGTATGACAAAATTGAATCTGACTATGAATGCTACAAAATGGCAAAAACCCTTTCATTCAATAATTAAATTGATACTTTAAATTTTAATCAAGTATGTTTATTTGCATTGAGTTAGCAAAAATATGTACTGCCAAATCCAAGCTGTTTTGTATCAAATTCGTTCATAACATTTAGTGTACGTCCTAGTGCCAATTGACAACTTTTTTCTTCTTTTTTTTTTTTTTTTTTCAAATTACTTTCACTTAATGTTTTCTTCCATTTTGTACTTGTGTGAGGTAACTTGTCTTGAAATATTTGAATGTTGACTTGAGTGTTGAATGTTTGAAATCTGATTTGAATCCCAAGGGACGTAACATCTAACAAAAGACCTCTGTATTATCTAGTGTCATACCAGCATTGTCTGAATCACACGGATTGTTGATGCCGACTCATCAGCCTGGGTAAACGTGTATTTTATGTTAAACAAATGGCCAAGTTTGATTGGATGCGTCTGTTGGAAAAGTGCCCATTCAGACGCTGTGTAACATTGCGTCGTAAGCTAAAGAACAAAATGTCGACGTGTAGCACGGTTACTTCAAAATTCTTCTAGTAACTGTGCGTGTAGAGTGTGTTTAGGTTATTTGCCAAACCAAAAAAACCAACACTACATTTTTTCACCCAGTTTTCCACAATTTTTTATGCCAGCGTTGCAGGCTGTTTGTGGCATACTTCGCCAGCAAAGTGACAAATATTTATGTCGACCATGTTTTAACAAAGTAATGAAACTGTTAACTCTGAAAGAAAATCTCAGAAACTTTACTCAACTAATCATTGATTTTCGTGATTTGCCATTTGTTTTGGTGATCGATGAGGCTTTTTGTCTTAAAAAACTATTTTTAAACTAGCCATTTAAAAAAAAACTCGCTCTACTGTATTTAGATACAAGATAGCTGATTGGCTGTTTATTTTTGTGGCATCTCCCCTCCTTGTCGTTAAGGGTGCCTATTAAATACACACCATAATGGTTCAATCTGCCAAGGGTTAGTTTGCAGGGGTGACCTGAAACAAACGTTCCTTGGCTGGCGAAGATGGCATACCAGTGCATTTTTAATAAATATAATAATAGAATACTTTATCATCCTACAGGATATGCAGCCACCCAAGTCACTATACATAGAAGTAAGAACACATTTTCTGCAATTAAAGTGGAGGAGTCGTCACCTGCGCATGTGTCAGATGGCCATAGCATGTCATTGTTTACAAACAAGCGTCTACCTTTGCGTTTTTAGCGTGTGTTATCGCCAGTAGGAACTCAATTCCCGCAGGTGCGCAGGTGGCAACCCTCCCGCTTTAATATATCATGTCTTTACTTTTACTCATAGTTTTATTTGATACATGGAATAGTTATTTTGTAGTCCAGTGAGGCCTGTATGGACTAGTTACCACATGAGCAGTTTAAAATGGAATTACTAAGTTCAAATCTGGTTTTTGAAATGAATATCAAATTCTCTAATTTGTCAAAATGTTCATATTTATATTGTGATATATAATATTGTATTCGTAATATTTTATAAATACTGCTACATTTAATGTGTTTTTGAATTGCTAATTCGTGTATTCACTGCTCTCTAGTGAACAGAAAGGATTCTCATTAGTACACAGAAAGGATTCTCATTAGTACATAGAACTGATTCTCATTAGTACATAGAACTTATTCTCATTAGTACATAGAACTGATTCTCTTTAGTACATAGAACTGATTCTCATTAGTACATAGAACTGATTCTCATTAGTACATAGAACTGATTCTCTTTAGTACATAGAACTGATTCTCTTTAGTACATAGAACTGATTCTCATTAGTACATAGAACTGATTCTCATTAGTACATAGAACTAATTCTCTTTAGTACATAGAACTGATTCTCTTTAGTACATAGAACTGATTCTCTTTAGTACATAGAACTGATTCTCATTAGTACATAGAACTGATTCTCATTAGTACATAGAACTGATTCTCATTAGTACATAGAACTGATTCTCATTAGTACATAGAACTGATTCTCATTCGTACATAGAACTGATTCTCTTTAGTACATAGAACTGATTCTCATTAGTACATAGAACTGATTCTCATTAGTACATAGAACTGATTCTCTTTAGTACATAGAACTGATTCTCATTAGTACATAGAACTGATTCTCATTAGTACATAGAACTGATTCTCTTTAGTACATAGAACTGATTTTCATTAGTACATAGAACTGATTCTCTTTAGTACATAGAACTGATTCTCATTAGTACATAGAACTGATTCTCATTAGTACATAGGACTGATTCTCTTTAGTTCATAGAACTGATTCTCATTAGTACATAGAACTGATTCTCTTTAGTACATAGAACTGATTCTCATTAGTACATAGGACTGATTCTCTTTAGTACATAGAACTGATTCTCTTTAGTACATAGAACTGATTCTCTTTAGTACATAGAACTGATTCTCATTAGTACATAGAACTGATTCTCTTTAGTACAGAGAACTGATTCTCATTAGTACATAGAACTGATTCTCATTAGTACATAGAATTGATTCTCATTAGTACATAGGACTGATTCTCTTTAGTACATAGAACTGATTCTCATTAGTACATAGGACTGATTCTCTTTAGTACATAGAACTGATTCTCATTAGTACATAGGACTGATTCTCTTTAGTACATAGAACTGATTCTCTTTAGTACATAGAACTGATTCTCATTAGTACATAGAACTGATTCTCTTTAGTACATAGAACTGATTTTCATTAGTACATAGAACTGATTCTCATTAGTACATAGAACTGATTCTCATTAGTACATAGAACTGATTCTCATTAGTACATAGGACTGATTCTCTTTAGTACATAGGACTGATTCTCTTTAGTACATAGAACTGATTCTCTTTAGTACATAGAACTGATTTTCATTAGTACATAGAACTGATTCTCTTTAGTACATAGAACTGATTCTCATTAGTACATAGAACTGATTCTCATTAGTACATAGAACTGATTCTCTTTAGTACATAGAACTGATTCTCATTAGTACATAGAACTGATTCTCTTTAGTACATAGAACTGATTCTCATTAGTACATAGAACTGATTCTCATTAGTACATAGAACTGATTCTCTTTAGTACATAGAACTGATTTTCATTAGTACATAGAACTGATTCTCTTTAGTACATAGAACTGATTCTCTTTAGTACATAGAACTGATTCTCATTAGTACATAGAACTGATTCTCATTAGTACATAGAACTGATTCTCTTTAGTACATAGAACTGATTCTCATTAGTACATAGAACTGATTCTCTTTAGTACATAGAACTGATTCTCATTAGTACATAGAACTGATTCTCATTAGTACATAGAACTGATTCTCTTTAGTACATAGAACTGATTCTCTTTAGTACATAGAACTGATTCTCTTTAGTACATAGAACTGATTCTCATTAGTACATAGAACTGATTCTCATTAGTACATAGAACTGATTCTCTTTAGTACATAGAACTGATTCTCATTAGTACATAGAACTGATTCTCTTTAGTACATAGAACTGATTCTCTTTAGTACATAGAACTGATTCTCATTAGTACATAGAACTGATTCTCATTATTGCATCTTTGTTCAGGTAAGATGCTTAGTGGACCATGGGGAGTTTGAAACAGAGGATGGCACCGTGATTTTATTGAAAAAAAACAGTCAGGTAAGTCTGTATTTCCTATTCCATGTATGTCTGACTGGAATAATGGTACAGATATTTTGTATTGCGCTAATCCTGTTTGGTGCAAAGATTGTTGCGTTGAAATAGCTACGTGCAATTGTAGTGAATTTGACTTAATGTATGAATTAACAAAATTCTAATTGGCTATAGTGACAACAATCTCATGAGAATATACTTTATTTTAAATTAGTGACATCTTGAATTAGCAAAATAACAAATCAACTAAAAGGACACTTTTTACAGTAATTGCCAATTCACAAAATAGTAAAAACAAGATTTGATTATATTTTGATAAAAAAAATCTGTATAGTAAGTACATCTCTTCAATTAATATTCAATTACCTCATAATTTAACCGCTATTTAAAAGTGAATGTTGCATTGTGGGAGTACCTTTTGAAAGATATACCGTAGATGTGGTTTATTGTAGCAGCTGTGTCTGTATACTTTGGACAAATCTTTCATAGTTGAAAACGCAACACTAGAGGGCGGTAGCATGCTTGATGATATTATGATTATATTTTTATTTTGCAGCATTTTTTGAGAAGATCACAATGTGAGCATTTAATCCGGCAAGGAATACTGGAACACATTCTATAGATGGTGTTCACTTGTAACCAGAATGTCGAGCAGAGGCTGTCATATATATTCACCACACACCGGTAGTATGTACATCTGTGATGAATTCAAAATTTTTTATTTCAAATAAGAAGACTGTTGACGAGTATAGCTGTGCAATGTGATCCACAGTGTATACCAACAATAATCCTTATTAAAGTGAAAAAGAATAAATGTGATTGTATATATCTCCGGTTCGCTTTCTGTGATTTATTACAGAGCACATCTTTATAATTCGGTCTCTGTCTGTCAGTGTCTGAAGTTGTATTTCAGAACCCTCTGGAGCGAATACTTTATATGGAACATATGCACATGCAGTGGTTTGGTGAAATGTATTATTTTTGTTTTATTTATCGTATTTTTGTCATATACATAATAGTATATGCCTGTATTTATTTGTAGGAATATCTTCCAAAGGTTGTATTAAATGTCCAAAGTCAAAAAATGAAAGTTAATATTAAAAAAATGTACATAGATTATTTAGGTTAGCATGAATGAGTCTGGTTGCAAATGAATTTATGATTTTCTCCTGAGACGACTGGGTGTGAGTAAATGTTAACTGACACTCTAGTTGTATAGTTGTCGTGTGTACACGTTCATGTTTGACTTGTGCTTCATTCTCGTTAAATCATAAAGTGACTTAAAGGGGAACCGATACTATAAGTAGGGGCAAGATGGCCACTGCAATTTGTGTGCTAATCCGAATCAAGCCGCTAACATCGTGGCGGGAGCTCCGGGAATTGTGCCATTTACAATGTTTCGAGATCAAGCTGTGATTCCAAATACGGGGGCATGAATATGTACTCTAGCGATTACACTCATCTGGTTGGGCTTTTGATGTATAAATGTTTTCGGTCGAAACGTGCCGCGACATGTAAAAATCATGAATTTAAAATGGCAGCTAATGTATGCAAAATGCCTGTCAATCATAGTTTGAGTATTTAAAGCGAGCATAATAAACATTCATTTACTTAGTGGACAGAGGCAATCCATGGGATTGAGCGGTTCCCCTTTAATCAGGTAACAGCAACAAATAAGCTGGCACATGCTTACGATACTGGAGACTTGATACTCGACTAGTCCATTATTCAATTAGTGACCATACACTACAAATTCATTCAGAGACGATTTACCTGGTCACATGACCAGTGATTTGTATATCCAATTGGACTGCATATATTACACATGTTGAAATACATGGCCATCAATTTGTGATTAGATATGAAGGATAGACTTGCAGCCATCTTGGCTTTTGGCAATATTACTTTATTTTAGGCATGGATAACATTTCCCCAAATTGCAATTACTTGTTGAAATCTGAAAATGTTTTTTGAGATGCCAGCTGGCATATTTAGTTGGCATTCTTGTGCAACTGGCCAAAACAGGGGGTTTATATCTGTAAACTATCATTTAGTGTTTCTAATCTCTTTTCTGCCCGGGAAACAGCGTGCAGTCTGATTGGAAAGAGCCAACCTGGGGAAGTAGAGTGGATGTAGTTTTTAAACATATTTGTAACATGTTTTGCAGTTAATTATAGAAATGCCTGAACTATTTTAATGAGGATATTTGCAATAGAACTAGTTTATGATAATTAATAACTGGAACAAAGTATTTATAAAATGTATCCAATATATCACTGCAATTCAGTGTAATAATTTTTTATATCTTCATTCCATACCATAAAGACTAAGCGAGGACAACAAATCTTAAGATGCGAGATTGCACTACAACACATTAAACTTTTGAACATATCATTTGAGAAGCTAACTTTTAAACTGTTTTGATGTTGCCCATCATGGAGGGTGCTTCCTATATCAGACGTAAAGTACAAGAAACTGACTGTGGAATTGAGGGATACAACGAATGTAAGCTGGTATAATTCTGTAGCAGAAGCATCAATTGTTTCTGTGGCTCTGTCTGAAAACATAACCTGTTGGTTTGAGGTGTAAGAGTTCTGCTCTCACAGACAGTGCTCTAGAAGGGAAGCTTTTTTCCCTTTTAATAAAGTAGACATGGTTGGAAAAATATTAGGTTTTTCTGGAGCGACATTTTTTTTAGACTGGGACAAGTCAGCCATCTATAGACTTACAGGAATTCTTCTGGTGATAAAACTAATTTGTGAGATATGTTACAAATATGGTAGGCATTACGGTCCACGCTATGAACAGCCATTTTGTACGACCAAAACAATTATTCTCTGGCTGTCTATGTGATGTTCGTATATGCACAGTATGAATATCCTAAACTTGTATCTGATATGCATTCCTTTGTTATATTGAATAATGCAGCTCATGGCACCCGTATTTATTTTTTTTATCACGCAGTATTATACACATTCATGTAATCTGAATATTCTGCTGCTCACTATGTGCAATGAGAGTCGGAAACCAGACAACGTTAAAAATCATGTCAAGTTGAACGCCACATAAACAACACTTTCTTTTCTTCTGTTTTTAAATATCTTTTAATGAAATGAATAACAGTTAAACTGTACAATGAATTGACCCCATGCTTTAACACATGGGACAAAAATAAGACAACGTATGAAAATCTGAACTCATTGTAAGAATCAAAAGAAACTAAAACATGAGAAATAAATATTAAAGACAACACATTTTTGCACTATAAATTAAGGATAAAGACAAGCATGTAAACAATTTTTTTTGTTTATTTTTTTTACATGAATTGTGTTTGAATTGTGATATTTGTCTTCCTAAAATGGTCAGGTCACCCTGTGAACCCCAGTAACCATAATCCTGTTATCAAGGGGACAGAAAAAGTGTGAAATCTCTAAATGCATGATTAACACGCATTGGGTACAAATTACTAAACTACAGTGAATCTCACAAAGGCATGAATGCTTTTTAAATGTTATAAATTACAAACGACTGTTGAAAACGACTTGACCAATTGTAACGAATTTATAGCAGTAAATCGGCCAATGATTGAAGTAAACCGACATAGACTCATGGGTGATGGATGTTAATGAATTGGCTTTAGACTGTCCATAGTTGGTCATACCGGTACTTAATATTAATCTGTCATTATTAATAAATATTGTGTATAGGCGTGTGTAAATTGCGAACACGGGGACAGGAAGTATGGAGTGTTATTAGGGAAATGATTCGCATCTCCCATCAAACACCTTTGGCGTTTGAATGTCTAGGATCGCAATTACATTAGGCCAAAGGACTGTTGACAGTCTAAACTGGATTCTATACCACGAGGAACGTAAATGTTTTATAAATCAATTTTGATAAAAACTATTCATGCCTTCATGAAATTCACTGTACCACAAGACAAAAACAAAATGTTTTGCTTCTCATTGTATGCACCAATTTGAAACCCACATCTCGCACATTTTACTTACAATTTTATATACCAGTAAAGTGAGTCACGCACGGCATGTTTGTTTTCCGTTTCAGAAGATGTTTTGTCAATCCAAGTCAATTAATGTTATGAATGAATTTTAACATATATCCAGTTGTTCAGTGTTGGGAATCTTAATTAAAAAAGATAATTAAAACCACATCAATTTTCCTTGAGATGAGAAACAAAACCTTTTTTTATTTTTACCTAAGGTAGCAAAAATCAAATAACAATTTTGACCATTATTTTTTTTTCCTACTTTGCTTTTTATAACTACTGTTTGTATATAAAAGAAAAAAAAGAAAACACTTGGTAAAAAAAGATGGTAAATTTCTAACATGATTTTGTTAACAGGACAGAGAATACTACCAACCGAACAATATTTTAACACAACATACTACAACAATGACATTTTTTTTAAATCCTTGTAGAGAAAGGACAGGTTAATGCTTGCTGAACCAAACAAAATCGACTTAAAAAATACTGAGCAAATCATGAACTATTAACTTGAGCCAGTGGACATACAAGACCACTGGTGTCAGCGTCGTCAATCTTGCGATCTACGTTTAACACTTTTGTTAAAGTGTACAAATTTAGGTGCAAGCTGAATACACTGAGTATTAATACTGTTGTGTATTTCCACAATGTGGAACATCTTTCTCTCTCATTCGCAGTCTCTCTCAATCGTAATTATTCAAAATATACATGCCACATTTTGGTTGGTCCTCAGTGTTGATGTCTACGGCTTCCTCATGCCCTTGTTTTCAATTAACAATTCACTTTTTTGTTAAAAAGCAAATAGCACCCATTCACATTTTTTATTTAAAAAAAACAATAACACCTCAATATTAAAGTTAAACCCTACAGAGAGAGACTCGACAATATAAATAAATTTAATTAAAAAAAGTTTTATCAAGTGGAGTCATGCATGTCGGGGGGAGCGGGGTAAACATACTGCTTCACTAGTTGTCATAGAAACAAAACTTATTATTTTAAAGGGAACAAGTTGCTTGTCAATTCGTTTTAGCAACAGTTTTTTTTATTAAATGACTGCCAGAGATACGTGGGTATGTTAAAATCATGAATGCGCCATACTCTTTTTAGACCATTTGAAGATCAGTGGAAAATTAAATAAATAAAAAAAAATGTTCTTAATTATTACCTGACAAAAGAGCTTCATCTATTTTTGATTTTCTTTCAGTTACTGAAGATATTTATTTAACGATGTATGAAAATGTGCTTGAAGCTTTGTTTTACGTTACCCAATTAGCCATATAAAACATGGAACACTCACTTGTTATGCTATCCACTACAAATGCAAACAGAGCCATGTGAATTGAGAACACAATTATTTACTATACATCGCAATATCCCAAAAATAGGCAATTCTTATTTTTGCCTTTTGGATTTTATGTGTACCATGTTTTTTCAATTTTCTGAATTTGTCTTTATTGAAAAGAATCTCATTCCAGGATTTTCAAAATGTGAAAGACAATTGTGGAGAGCAGGCAACCCAAGGCATGACGGGATGGTTACCAGGCTCTGACAAGTCGAGAATTACATAATTTTCGACAAGATTCAAGTGTTACAAACTTTGGTTGCTGAATCACCTCTTATTTCCCTTACCACTATCGTATTTCAACTTACGAATATAGGTGCGTTTCTCACGAGCTCCTATGTGACTATAAGATAGATACAGGCATGCAACTTTGGTGATATGTGATGATGACATGCATCAAACCTATTTTATGGTTTCACAGAATGTAGCAGGTGCTTGTAAACACTCGGTATACCGCAAATATGATAAAACAAAAAAATGTTTGCGAATATACAAGTTCGTTCAAACAATCGCTCGTTACTATTTCTAGAAATGTACATCAGTCTTTAAATTCTGTGAGTATCTTGCAATTCACAAGAATTCAATTTACGCGAGATCTTCAGCGTCTTGCATACAGCGTCTCATAAATCTTTGCTAAAAAGATGTAGTCTATACTTCTTTTCTCTTGCTTACACACACTTTATCATTCACTGTGACATTAGGGACTGCATATTTTGGGATCTGCGCATTTATATGCAAATATTGGGAACCCCTAATATGTCCAAAATCTTATAGGCAGTACGTATAATAAATTAAGAGTAGCATTGAACATGCAATGCAAGTCAAGCATGACACCAAAACATGAGACTTATTGTAAAATGCTTTAGGTATAGTACTTTAACAGATGTCTTAGAAACTATACTGTTATATTTAAGCCAAATGTTCATGTGATATGTGCAAAAAAAGAATTAATGTTCACAATTTCTGATCTGGGTTAGATATAAAAAAAAAAATATCTCACTCCCAGATGGATTTGCAACAGATGTCAACTTTGATTATGATATAATTGCCATGCAGAATATTTAAATTTGTAAGATATTTAAAATTCTAAGGGCTTAGAATCACATACAAGCAATTGTGAGCAGCACCCAATTCTGGTCTGTCATCATTATGCAAATCAGATAATTACTATGCAAAGGAATGCAATATTTATGCAAATCAGGTAATTATTATGCAGTTGTTTAGGGGAAAAAATACAAATTCATATGTAGAATGCATGGCCCAATTGATACAGTTAGTAAGCACTGTTGAACTGCAGTTGTTAATTTGAAGGGGAAGAATAGGGATGCTTGGTCATACTATGTTGACTATCAAGGCACAAGCTCAGACATTGACTGCACCCTCTTCTTTAAAGCTTTGTTTATAAACTACTTTATAGAGTACAATCATGGGGTATTAACTATTTTATAAATAGACAGGGTCAAAAGACAAACTGCGTGATTCTGAATATGATGCTGTAATAATTGCCATTTTGATTTGATTTGAAAGTACATACCAGTTCATAATGACGACAATGTTTGTCAGTGTATTTTGACAGACGAACTGAAGACTGAATTAAAAAAAATTCAGGTTGAGATTTGAACAACAAAATTTCTGAGCATGTGCTACCATAAAATCTGTATTAGAAGCCGCACCCATTCCTTTTGAACAATTTGGAACCGAAAAATCATCATTTCTCATGATAGAAGGTGCACCCCCTTCTGTTACATTGTACCATTTCAATGGAAGTTGCGGCTTCTAGTACAGATTTTACAGTACCGGTATTGTTCAAGTCGAAGGTCTTGAATGAGAACATCGCCAAAAATAAATTCAATCACTTTCTAACTTGAATATTTATCACCGTCTGAGTGTTGTAAGCATCCCATAATTATAAATATTTATCAACTTATGCATATGAATGTGTTCTATGACAGAATAAAGTTTTATGTATGTGTTGTGTCATTTTAATTTGTTTATTATTTTTACTGCAGCTCAAACAGAAATTTTAAAATCAAACCTAAAATTCTGAAACTAAATTACTAGCCCGAGTATGGGCTATGTTTCTGTGACTATAGTTGTTGGAACTTGAGCACTTTACATATTAAACACCACGTACAATGACGTTACATATGAATGATATGGTATTTTGCACTGCCAAGACTTGTGTCATAACAGAGGAAATATGGATTTTCTATCTATCACATTGTGTGGAGATATGAATGTTATGCAAAAGCTAAAACTACAAATCAGCTGATGAATCGCCTTGTCTGACTTCACACTTGGAGAGATGTACATGCAGGTTATGTACATAATAAAAAAAACTAAGTATTAAAAACAGACCACTAAGAGATGTGATAAAAAATACAGGCTAAAAAAAATTCGGCTCCCTGGTTTGGCAGTGATAGTCGCTTTTTATATCTTCTCAGGTTTTCAGAAGGTGAAAAAGAACAGACAAGAAAGCTGGTGTGATAGAACATTGCATAACCTTTGGTACAGAAGGGGAGGGGGATGTTCCCTTTTTTCGTTATCATTAATACCTAACCTGAGTTGACCACATAATGACATTCTCTATTCCTATACCAATGCAAGTCCACTGCATTACCATCACTGGCATCCATGTCCCGGCGCCGGCATTCCCTTATAGAGTTTAGTACAACAAATATTGCTATTTAAAGACTACAATTTTCTCACAAAGTACTAAGTCTATCTTTGTATCTTTGCATGCCGACTCTTTGCATGGGACTGTTGTTCTTTTTTCCGTCTGCCTGATCACGTCTGTAGCCCTCCCATCTAGCGTCATCACTTTCGTGTGTCAAATACCGCTCACCAACCTGCTTTTCAAGCTCTCTTAAATCGAGCCACAATTGATAATCCTGCAAGTAGAAATTATTTGTTTTGGTGAAATGAATTGATGAAGTTTTAACATTAAAGATGGTGTTCAATACAGGAAAGCACTGAAGACAAATTGTGGAATTTGAGTCTCAGCTGATGTCTGAAATGATCAAACTTTAAACATGTCTGCCAGCCGTGATTTAAAAGTTCACATGTTCAGCACCATTATCTCAGTCCAACATTTTGTACTTTTTTTATGTATTTTTCAGAAATTTCTCAATGTGTTGTGCATCATTTGTTTACATTTTTGCAAACTGGTACTCAAATGTGTACATGTCGTTCACTTATCAGTGTACTAGCAATGTTGCCCGTACATGTATCATTAATAACGGCAGCAGCGAACTACACGGTTATTTTATCTACAGGTGAGAACTAGTCGTTACCAACCAGTCACTGTACAAGTGTGTACGAAAACATAAACAAATGTGATTAAAATATGTGCCGGTTTATCTTATGAAAGGTGACAAAGGTAATTTTGCTTTGACATTAGGTTGAAGTGCACGGCTGACGAAAATATTGACATACGTCATTGAGTATAGTGTCTGTGATTGCTAAAGAATTTTCAGACGCAAGTCTTGCGTTATTATAATACCATACGACAATATTCACATACCTGCAGCCATACATGTGCCAAAGACTTGTCCGCAGTAAACCTTTTCCTTAATTTTACCTGTAGTAGGTTATTTATCACGTCTACAGCTGTAAAGAAAAGGAAGTATAAAACCTTCAAGATAAGTTCTCTTCATAGTTGCATTACTCTGGCATTTATACGTACAGGGCTGCTTAACCTTGTTATTTGTACATGATGCATAGAACTTGTATAGAGCTGATATCTGATGTATTGTGAGATTTAAGAATTGAAAACAGAAAAACATTATTTGTATACTGTAAAATACTTGATTTTAGCTATTTTCGCTGAAGGAATGAAGGAATCCAGCAAATATACTTTTCCTATATTTTACATTCAACTCGTCAAAAATCATTGAAAATAAATTCCATACAAAACACGAAAAAGGTCTTTTCAGCGAAAATTAATTCCAGCTAAAATAAAGTATTTTACAGTACTGTATACATGTATAGTTTTCTAAAAAGTGAAAAGCTGATTATATATACTGCAAACTTGTTTTATGGTACCACTCTATGATAAGGGCATATGCTTTATACATAAATAAAAGATTAATCTCTTCCGCCATGATTGTTTTGGTTTGTATTTGATTATATGCACAGCAGAATAATGGCAAATTCAGATCATCAAATATTTCACATAATCGTTTCAAGACTCCAATACAGCTATAGGAATGATCTCAGAGTGCATATTGAATGATGTTCAGTTTTGGTACCTTGTGATGATACTTCCTTCCATGGATTGGGAGGATACATGAACGCAGCGTTCTGGATCTGATCGGTTATTTCTTCATCTTCATTAAAAGGGAATGTGCCACTCAAGCTACAGAGAGTAAAGATATTTCATAAAAGCTCTGGGATTTATATGTTCATATCAATAATAATTCCACAGATGAAGAATACAATATGGCCGACATGAGAAAATTCAAAAATAGACTGTTGTCAGAAGTTACTGTATATTTGTTGAATACCAATTACCCAATTGTCCAATTACAAGCAGCCTCTCGGCTGAGATAACCCTGCTGTTAGCAATGCACATTTAAATTAAAGAACAGAAGATATCATTAGAAAATGAACAAATCTAAAAGATGTCTTTCTGAGGTACCTACATGCAAAAATTCAAAGCAATTGGATTTGTGGTTTTTAACAAGAAGTCGAAAATATCACTTTTTATAAAAAATGACAAAAATTGAAGATATCATCACAAAATGAACAAATCTAAAAGATGTCTTTCTGAGGTACCTACATGCATAACTTCAAAGCAATTGGATTTGTGGTTTTTAACACGAAGTCGAAAATATCACTTTTTATCAAAAATGACAAAAATTGAAGATATCATCACGAAATGAACAAATCTAAAGGATGTCTTTCTGAGGTACCTACATGCATAACTTCAAATCAATTGGATTTGTGGTTTTTAACAAAAATGACAAAAATTGAAGATATCATCGTGAAATGAACAAATCTGAGAAAGGTCTGCTTCGATTGACAAAAGCAACAGCGGAGCTAAAAAATGACCACCACCAGATTATAACTTTGTTTCCGTAGTAACAAGGGCACAAATACCTCCAATTTTTTCCAATTTCGCTTCAGTACTATCATAACACACTTACCTTACGTAAATGATGACGCCTACAGACCACATGTCTAACGATCTATTGTACCCTTTACTACGCAATACCTCGGGTGCTAAATATGCTGGGGTACCAACAACTGAACGACGAAACGACTTGTCACCAATGATTCTTGCAAAACCAAAGTCACACAATTTAACCTGTGAGTGAAAATTATGAATAAATTTCACAAGTGATGGAGGACATCACACTGCACCAATTTCTGACATTGTTGTAATATACTGCTAATACTGTAAAATCTATATTAGAATCCGTGGCTTCTATTAAAATGGTACAATACAACAGAGGGGATGCGGTTTCTATTAGAACATCTACACAAATGAGAAATTGTGATTTTTTTATTCTCAATTGTTCAAAAAGAATGGGTGCAACTTATATTAGGGATGCAGCTTCTAATACAGATTGTATGGTACATCAGATTCCATGCCATGGATCTAAATGCTGTCAATCTACGGTATATAGGGTACACGTCAATGTGGTAACATCTCTGGGACATGAACGCTTTAATCTTGCGAGACGTTTTGTAGCAGTAAAAAAAAGACATGAAGTCAGGGCAATATAATGTGGTTCTCACTAGCGTCTTAATCCACAGAAATTCCTTGAAGCAAAAATATGACATAATACAGTTACAATGTTTGTACTTACTTGCGGGAAATCAGAATCTGATGATAGTAGTACGTTCTCTGGTTTCAGGTCACAGTGAACAATATTTTTACTATGTAGATACTTCAGTGCTATAAGAATCTGTAAATGTCAAATTTACCAATTTGGTGAATAAACAAAGACATGTCACAGTAGAATTGACAGAGGTGTATTAGCAATCATGGCAGACCAGTCAAGGTAAGGTTACTATGACATGCAGCTTTGAGGTACTCATCTCCGTGTACAAATTTAGAGGAAAAAATCAGGTTCATCACATTTTCTTCTGACCTATGCCAAAAACTGATGAACTGTGTCAGTTTACTTCAAATTTTCACAAGATAAATATGCAAGCATCTGTTTGCAAGCAATACCACTGATTTTCCAAGTATTTGCTTCATTAGTAGCAATTACATACATTACATAAGTGTTTCTATGATCAAAATAAGTAATATTTTAATGATTCAGTACCGGTATACATCAAATGCAATTTTTGGTTTATAAGCATGTCTATTGGAGCAGTTCACAAGATAATTTTGTGGCACATTTTGTAGTTTATTATTTATGCTGAAAGCATACTGTGAATTTCACAGACTTGCATCGAATCATGCAGTTCATAGGATAGCAATGAATACGTTCCAGCCTCATAGGGAGAATATTGAAGCAAAATACAGGATATTATTAAACATCCAACACCATAAATAGTTGAATTTATCTATCGTAAAATTTATGTGTTCAAAAGTGTTCAAAAGTGAATTTGGAAATTGTGCCTCATGTTTATGTAAACATAAACATTTTCAGCATGTGATGTCACTGAAAGCAGACGTTCAAACAGCGCAAACCACAGTGCATGAACATACGGGCACATTAAATTTTTACTACAAGCAAAGGAAAAGATTTAAAAAAATGAGGTTATCAAGCGGATACTGCAAAGTATGTAATCAGGTAGTACGGTAATGCATCAACCTCCGCTAAGTGTCAGTTGATATGATCACAGTACTGCCTTGATGCATTTGTGGTATTTTCGTAATAACCTCACAGTATTCGCACTGCAAGATTAAATAGACTGCGTGAACGTATGACAGTGACAATCCTTGGGGAGAGTAGGTAGACGTTGTAGAATTTCAGATGACCTACTTGATGAATTAGAAATTTGGTCACTCGCTCCGAGAGCCGACCTCGCTGACTTGATAGTATCATCTCCAGCATGTCTCCCCGAAGTTTCTCCATCACAACAAATACTCTCTCGGGAGGATCAAACATCTTCTCCATATTCACCACTCCCGGATGGCGGATGCTCTATGAAAGAAACCAGATTATAGGTAAATCGATATAAGAGAATTGAAGATATCATCATGAAATGAACAAATTTGAGAGTGGTCCACATGTAGTACATATATATGTAATATCAAAGCAATTGGATTTGTGGTTTTTAACAAGAAGTCAAAAATATCTCATTTTACTAAAAATGACAGAAATATTCACCAAAATTAGAGAAGATATCAGATATCATTACAAAATGAACAAATCTTAGAGAGGTCCACATGTAGTACCTATATATGTATTATCAAAGCAATTGGACTTGCTGTTTTTAACAAGAAGTCAAAAATATCACTTTTTACTAAAAATAACAAAAATATTCACCAAAATTAGAGAATTGAGGATATAATCAAAAATCTGAGAAAGGTCCATATGTAGTACCTATATAGGTAATATCAAAGCAATTGAACTATTGGTTTTTAACAAGAAGTCGAAAATATCACTTTTTACCAAAAATTACAAAAATATTCACCAAAATTAAGAAATTTAAGATATCATCACGAAATGAACAAATCTCAGAAAGGTCCACATGTAGTATCTACATATGTAATATTAAAGCAATTGGACTTGCAGTTCTTAACAAGAAATCGAAAATATCACTTTTTACCAAAAATTACAAAAATATTCACCAAAATTAGAGAATTGAAGATATCATCACAAAATGAACAAATCTCAGAAAGGTCCACATGTAGTATCTATATATGTAATATCAAAGCAATTGGACTTGCGGTTTTTAACAAGAAGTCGAAAATATCACTTTTTACTAAAAATTACAAAAATATTCACCAAAATTAGAGAATTGAAGATATCATCATGAAATGAACAAATCTAAGAGAGGTCTACCCCAGGTACATACACAAAGTATCAAAGCATTCAGGCTTGTAGTTTTCAAGAAGAAGTCGAAAAAGGTAAAACATTGACCCCGCCGGTGACGACGGACAATCACTCATATGATAAGCTCCGCTTGACAAATGGACAGCAGAGCTAAAAAACAGAAAAAAAAACACAGAAAAATGGTATAGGTTTATTGAGTATAGACCACACAACAACTCAACTACCACTTACTTGAAGAATGGATACTTCATTTTTTAGCTGTGTCTCTTGTTTAGTCGGAAAACGTAATTTATCTATCACTTTTATGGCCACTTGCCTGCCTGACTTCCGATGAACACCTACAATAATTAATGTAATTTGAATACAATTCTGATTCGCTCAACGAGAAGTTGAACTTAAGCTCGTCATTAAAATTGAATCCACGGAGAAGAGAACATTTACATTATCTCTGTACACAGTTAAACTTGACACAATTATGATTGGCTTGATAGAAAGTATAGACCATTTAAATTTGATCTGGGCATTGAAATCCAACTCACATTTCATACAAATTTTTGGTGTTTTTTTGTTGGAGAAAACTGGCCACAAGTCAGTCAAATGTCAGCGAAATGAAAAACAAATCAACATGCATATGTATTTTATTATCACTCATCTTTGTACAAACTTAGAACAAAGAGTAACATAATCTTAGGGATGCACAGAAGAAACAAAACAAAACAGTCCTCATTTCTGACAATGCTTGACAGGGACTAAAAAAATCAAACTAAGAAAATCCAACAAAAATAACAATTGTTATGTTACCTCCATACACAATACCAAACTGTCCAGAACCTAATATCTCATCTGGAAATATCTGATAATGCTGGCTGATGTCCTCATGTTTAATAAACTCGCATTTCTCAGCTGCAGCCTGCTGGGCCTTGTCCACTTCAGCAGCCCTCATTTCGGCACCTGTTGACAACCGGATAATCACTTCTTTTCCAGGTTTAATACGCCAATTACCAACCAGTCAACAACATCAATAGAATGCGATGTAAAAAAAAAGGGGGGAAGAGGGAGAGAAAAAAGTAGCATTTGAGCAATGTAACATGCATAGAGACCAACACCACTATATGAATCTAAGTATTTGGCTTACTTAAGAACTAAGAAAGCACAAGCATTTGTTTTTTTTTACATGTTGACGCTTTACAGTGAAGAACTAGCTTGTAAACATTAATATTTAGTAATGATTTAAGAAGTTACAAGAGAGATTATTGAAATGAAGCAAATGTACAAGCTGATCAAGTGAAAAGCAAAATATACCCATTAAGATGAATGGCAAATTTAGAGTCAGAATTAACAAGTGGGGTCACTTTTTGTTAAAATGTTAGAATTGCAAGGCAAGTCAATGAAATTGTTATCACCAAAATGGTTTTGTTAGTGGAAAAAAGATTTATTATAGTTAGTATACTGGACCTCAGGCACCAGCTATACAATCCTGCAGAGTTATAATAATTCATGATGCATATTTGTTGTTCATAACATATATACTTCTAACATGTTATTTCGAGTGGGCAGCACACACTCATCGAATTTATCTGTGTCTGTGATTGGATAAAATAAAGAACGAGACACAATGATATTACAAAACTGTATTTGAACGATTTTATAAGAACAGGGTAGACTTACTATGTCCATGCCCGCTGCCAGAACCATGAAGCGCTGGAGTTGTAGCACTTGCTTCGCTAGGCTGGGGTGTGACAGGCATCAAAGCAGCGCGAATCGCTTTCTCCCATCCTTTAGCAAGATGCATACCAACACCTTTTTCAGGCATCTCATTCTCCTCAGACTCCTCAGATTGTTTGTGTACAACTTTCTCTCCAACGTAATAGATAAGTTTGGCTGTGAATAGCGTAAAGCAATATGGTGCCATTGAATCTGGTACTTGTACGTCGCCTGATGCGGTTTCCAGCGATAGTATTTCCGAGAGTGGAATTTCCTAGAAACAAACCAAATTCAACACAGTTCATAAGTAGACATGTGAGTTTTACCGGGGTATATTCCTAAATTATTCAGACAAGAAACAGTTCACGCACTCACCTTGTAATATTTTGTGCCTTGGTCGCTTTGAAATAATGTCACACATTTTGTGTCAAGCCTCCAATAGTGTCGTCTACGCTGTAAGTTAAAAAAAAAATTTGTAGAAAAGTGAGAAAAGATAGGAATACATGGAAAATGTAAATTTTAAAATATTTTGTTTCACTTTAATTAATTTCCATGTTAACCTGATATGATTGAGATAGGATACCAATGGCTAGAGCTCTATAGCAAAAGTCAAAATTCCGGTAATATGAATGCAACCATATTTTTGGTGCAACATTTGGCACATTTTTTATGTATTATTCAAGAATTTCTTGGTTTGGCAAAAAAAAAAGTGCTTTGTTTCTGATCAGTGCAAAAAAAAATAGAAAAAAATTTAATTTCAAAATCAGGACCAGAAATATTACAATGCTTACAGATTTTGATTACAATAAAAAAAAATGAAAAAAAAAAATGAAAAAATAATAATGAAAGACTGAAACATGAAGTGGCACTCCTCTCCTTGTTAATCAAATAGTCCACAAATTTACATAAATATCCATGATATCCAAGATGTCTAATAATATCGAGCGGAGTAAAATAACCACTTGGTGTAGTCACAATTTGTGGTTACTGTGAGTGTAAAAGTAATAACATTACGATTGTTTCTCTAATAAGCATTCATTTATCAGGATTTATTCACCAAATTAAAAGGCTAACTGAAAGCCCTGCCTCAATCATTCCACAAATCTGAGTTGGGTGCCTCAAAAGTTTTATGTTTATGCCTGACAACAACAATGAAATAATTATTAATAACCAATTTAACTTGTCAAGCAACACATTTTCATGAGTACTGGTCAAAGTATTACCATATTTGACGAAATAGGGTAATATGAGCAAAGGGTAACTGTTACATTGGAACCCTGCAAATTGCAACAAATTATTACCCCCTGTGGATTGATCGCAATAATCCATTGGTCAATCCTTTCACCACTATTATAATATTGTCACCTTCCACAAAAAAAAAAGTCCTGAAAAGGTGTTCTACAAATATAAAAATCTATTTTTTATGATTAGCAAAAATATCTAATTGTCTTAACCAGACTTTAAGGGTTCACTACCAGATTGAAGAAACTACATAGTTATCAGAAATCTAGCCTAAAATGAGATAGATTGTTCCTTTGGCAACAATGCCAGTCTTACCATGCTGTCTTTGTTAGTGTAATGTACCAGCCAACTTTCTTTCATCACTTGTGAACCCCGTCTTTTTGTGTGTTTCACAGACTGAACGATACGCATCAAGGGTATTTGATTACTGGTGGTGGGACTGGAAAAATGAAATATTATAATAAACAAGTCATTGAAAATGACACAGTCCCCGTTAAGTTCTCTTTGTGCTCGTCATATTAAAGTGGAGGGGTTGTCGCGAGCGTGTCCTTGAAACTTGAGTTCCAAGTGGCGTATACAACAGATTGTTTATTTACATCAAAACACGTGTTTCGTGTCATAGTAATATGGCCAAAATAAAAACAGCCGTTATTCAGCCATCTTTGATCTGATTATGAAACACACTGATATGTATGATGTATGTGCCAAATACAAATGAAAATGGTACATAAATTGTGGAAATATAGTAGTAAGGCCAAAAAGTCAGATGGCTGTCAATCGGCCATCCTTGACCAGATTTTGAAACAAATTGTCATGGACATGCATCCTAACATGTATAAAGTACATGTATGTGCCAAATTTGAATGAAAACTGACAGAGCACGTCCAAGATACCGCATAAAAAAACAAAAACAAGATGCCTGCAAGTCGACCATCTTTGATCCAATTGCAAAATAAATCGTCATGGACATGTATCCTAACATGTATAATCTGTGTACCAAGTTTGAATGACAACTGACAAAGCATGTCCAAAATACAACATTTTCAAAAAACAAGATGGCTGCCAGTCAGCCATTTTGAATCGAATCGCTAAACCACTGCATGTGCATAAGTTCCACATAAGGTACTAGTCACACGCAAAGAATGAACGGAATCGGTCCACAGGATTCTGAAATATGACGTTGGATAGACTGACGCACGGACAGACGGACACACGAACGGTCGGACGGACAGACTCAGGAACTCACGGACGGTCGGGGACATGTATCCTAACATGTATGATCTATGTACTAAATTTGAATGAAAACTGACAAAGCATGTCCAAAATACAACATTTTCAAAAAACAAGATGGCTGCCAGTCGGCCATCTTTGATCCAATTGTGAAATAAATCGTCATGGACATGTATCCTAACATGTATAATCTATGTACCAAGTTTGAATGAAAACTGACAAAGCATGTCCAAAATACAACATTTTCAAAAAACAAGATGGCTGCCAGTCGGCCATTTTGAATCGAATCGCTAAACCACTGCATGTGCATATGTCCCACATAAAGTACTAGGCACATGCAAAGAATGAACGGAATCGGTCCAAGGGATTCTGAAATATGACTCCGGACGAACGGACGCACGCACGAATGCACAGACACACGGACGCACGGAAACCGAATTACAAGTCTTCGTTTTCGGACTTCGTCCGAACAGGGACTAATAATTTTACCTGTCAAGATTTTAACTAATGTAGAAAGGTGTGAAAATTTGGCTAAATAACTGGGCACCATTGTGATGATTTGAGGCTGTGTTTAGTCATTTGCATAATGATATTGATACATCGAATGGGCTCAGTTCCAGGCCTAATACTAACACAAGTGCTCCTCTCCAGTGCTTTGTTCTCTTCCCAGATTTAATGACCAATACTCACTTGGTTCACTCTATCCTGAGAAGTTTCAGTATACAACCACCATTTAACAAACCATGGTTTTTTCACTGGTTTACAAGTAAAATAAATCATTGCAATCACTCACACAATTACTGACCTTAAAACTTTTTGTAATTCCTGGTCATCTTCTGGAAGTGTTTCCGGATCCAGGTTAGTGCTCCGTGGTAGTACATCATTTTCTTCTTCGTTTTCATTTTCATCGCTCTCGTCCAAACCACCATTGTTCTCTGGTACATTTTCTGCAATTGGATCGGCTAACACAGTGAAAAGGTAGCAATGAAAAAAAAGAATTGAATGTGAATTATCTGATGTGCCAATTCTGAAAATATAGAA
Organism: Saccoglossus kowalevskii; assembly: GCF_978046115.1. NCBI lineage: Eukaryota > Metazoa > Hemichordata > Enteropneusta > Harrimaniidae > Saccoglossus > Saccoglossus kowalevskii. The sequence continues at coordinate 18,506,608 of NC_140642.1, forward strand.
GCTGTCTTCTTCCATTTTGATAGTACATGTAAACTACGAGTGCAGCCAGATCATATATGTTCATATGTTTTTTAATTCACATCTCCATAATCGAACCATTGCTATTTTAACAATTGTTGAATTTCAAGTTGATTATTTTTGATGCTCGACTCAATCCAACAATATCAATCACCTGACAGATCGATTGATAACTGTACCAGATACAGGTTACAAAATCACAAGAGATATAGCTGGGCTGGCAAGATGTTTCAGACAATGTCTGTCGTCACAGTTTTTTGAGCTGAGCTATAGTGATGCAAATTCGTCTGCAAATACGCGAGATGAACAACAATAAGATCACCATTCTGGTAACTTACTTTCTCTCAAGGGGTCTTCTCCTAAGCAATCTTTAGGAACTTTATCGGCACATTTTTTATGACAATTAAACTTGCAATCTACAGTGGAAAAAACAATAATAATACAATACATATTACGTTATTGTTACAAATAAGATATAATGGGGGAAGTAATAATAATCATGTAATATGCATTGAAAACTGCTACAAATTGAATATACTTCTGTGATCATTTTGACTCGTTCATAAAAACTTCAGCAAGTTACCAATACTTCCGGACCCGATTGCAAGATATTTGAATTAAATCCATTTTGTGATGTTTTGACCTTGAAATTAACATTCACTAGAATCTCACCTTTACATTGGTAACCCTGTCGGAACAAACCACGTAAAAGCTTCTTACAACTCATACAAACAGTCGGCTTGGTATACGAATGAATTGCAAATGTATGTGGTACTTTGATTCTGCCAGCGACAGCTTTTTCAACCCAAATGGGTCGGCCGCTCCACGAGGTGGATCGTTTGTCACGTGATAGTGCGTCAGACTTGATGTGATTCTGATGAAGAATAAATAAAATGAAATTAATATCAACATAATTGAACACTTTTCCAGATTTTCACCACAAAAATGACAAATCTTCTTTAATTATGTAAAAAAAAAGCAGTGTCACCTGATGGAAATAACACTCAATGTACTCCATTGCACACCTTGCCACCATCAACTTTTATCTGTGCTATAAAATGCATTAATATTGCTCACAAACAAGGTTATGATTTGTATGTGGAACAATGTATTGTTGATGACATGGCAAATAGAGTCAGAATAATACAATGTGCATCAACCATGCATCAACTTGTAAAGGCTTTATACAGACGACAATATTAGACATTGCAAGGTATCAACCATAAGACAAATATTAACTAGTTGACAACTAATAGGCAATTTTAAATAACTTGAATCAGAACCTGCGATGTGATACAACACCTATATTCTGATACTGTGGGCAATTCTGTAGTTATGAGAGACATAAAAACCACTACATGTCTTTTTTTCCAAAAACTGTTTATCTACTACAGACGAGTGCCATTAATAATGAGAACTTTTTTGTATCAACAGAGCCACTCAATTATTATGTCCATAGTTAATCGTTAGCACTTTTATCAGGTACTTTGTGTCAACAACAGACTTGATTGATTTACAGAACTTACACCCTTTAAAATGGCAAATATTGGAATTTCCTAGGACAAGAAGAACAAATTTCTGGTTTTCACTTGTGTCAGTTTTCTTTTGTCAGAAGTTTAGAAAAAAATTTAAGCAAAATCCATTAAAACAATTTTCATAAAACATCTTTCATAAAGATCCATCCACTTTTGTAAAAGACTATCATTATTGAACAACAGATATTAGACAAGAGCATCTCGATGCTGGGAAAATAAGAGTATTTAAAGGTGTGTTTTGGAGCAATGGATTGGCGAACAGGCAGAAATGCAAATAAAGCTGAGGAAGAACTCCTGTGTCTGTGCGAGTAATTAATTATAGATTTTATATTAGATGTATTAAACATGATGCAATTACAGGTAGAAAAATTAACTTGTTCAACTGAAGTTTTCCATTAAAAATTAAATCTACCTGTCCCAAATATTTCAAAGACATTGACATTACGTGACGAGACCAACCCGATTTGCCGTCGATTTCCTGGTTTGGGTGAGTTTCATATAATATACACAAGAAGATTGATATGCACTACACCGCCAAGTGTACTAGAAATACTCCCGATGGCAATAGGAAGTTCGTAGGAAGCTAATACAGACAAAGTAAATGGGAATGATAATATAACAAAATAAAATAATAACAAAATAATTCATCGAAAAAGTATAAAAAAAACTTTTTTTATTATATAAATACACTTTGAAAAGGAACATGATTCATAAACATAAATCTATTTGAATACATTCTCACTACAAATTACACAATACTTATTTTTCAATGGAGTTTCTTCACAGCACAAACTCATGGAATCATGCACACGTGTGAGTACTTCGGTGACACATTTTATAGCTACGTTCAAAATAGTCTATTATTTATTGCGCAACTGTTAACATTCATACATTTTCATAAAATCTTCATGCACTTTTTGACCATTCATAAGTAAAATACACTACAATTTACTCCAGAAAAACAATTTTCTTGGTACATTCCTACATTTTTGCATATTAAATGAGGGGAACACTTTTCTTGGACTAATAACAAAGCTGGTCAATCCTATCCCAGCAATAAATGGCAAAAATGAAGGTGTTTATTATTAATAAAATGAATAAATAGATTTTGAATGAATGTGGAGGGCAAGATTTACACTTTACAGTAATTATGTGAGGCTAATATCATCAAACTCAGAGATATTATCAAGACAAGTCATTATATAATCCCAGGATTTTGACTTGGACTTATACAAAACTTTGGCGGCAATCACTCATGTCCGCTAACCTCAAACTAAGCCCCCCCCCCTAAAATTTTCATGTTTCTGGTTGTATTGTGCGTCTGTTATATATTTTAGCAGAATTCTAAAAAAAAAATGTTTTTATGAAATAAAATGAATATTTCTGAATAAAAAATTAAAAAGCCACCTATACAAGTTGATTTAAAACAAGCAGCCTGTCGGCTGAGATTGCTCCGGTGTTTTTTCTACACCTATACAAAAACCTATTTTTGTTCGTTGTATTAACAGTTTACTTCCTTGCAGTCTGTTGTGATTCTGAAAAATAAATGTCAATTGCGTAAAACGAAGCGTGAACACGAAATAGCTGTGACATAAATAGAGCAGCGCGTTCACCACTGTTTACGTAGTTTACATTTATTTTTTTTTAAGATTTTTCATCAGAAACATAACAGCCAGCGAGTCAAAAATATGTATATTAAAGGAGAAATCGTAGTTCTTTTTTTGAAATATGTCGTGGCCCTGAAAAGGACCGTTAGATTTGTGTTTCCTAATAGAAACGATTCAAACAAACCTTACAGTATATCGAGAGCCGCGAAGCAAGTGTCACACTCGCTTGGCTTTAGCGTCGCCGACAATGAAACCAATGTTGCAATATTGTAGCAAACCGTACCTGGGAGAGTGGTTTAAAGCTCGTTGTTTTGGCTTTATAAAATATTTGCGAATCCATAACTGGGGCCAGCAATTTTGCAATGTCACGCCGAAGATAGGCCAACTATTTTAGCATCTTTCACCACAGGAAATTAGTCTTCTGTCGTTTGAAAAAAAATCAGCCCACTGCGATATCCATATAACTTGCTGAATGTTAACTTTTTTCACCATAGCAATGAACATACAAATAGAGATCTTAGAAGGTTTTGTTTTTGTCTAATAACTATGAACTTTCCTAATTTTACTGCGTAAATTATTATTGATCTTGTATGGCTGTTGATCAGGTATTTGTCAAAACCGGAAATAATTCACGTGTATGGGGCGTGTTTGTCGGCGGGGATATTCTAATTCAAATGAATCTTCACAATCGATTTTTATTATTTCTGGTTTATTTGTCACATTCTAAGCAATAAAATATTTCTTGTTACACTTCTAATGCTGCATATTGTTCATTTATTTTTGTTGCATGTATTTATTGGCCGTTTTACTCCCTGTCGCAGTTCGATCTGCGTGTTGCCAATTTTCACGTTTTTTTTGCCAGGGATATCCGGACAAACGCACACCCCTTCTTTTTGGCAATTTTCCAAGAAGACGAAAATATCACTTTTTACCAAAAATTACAAAAATATTCACTAAAATTAGAGAATTAAAGATATCGTCACCAAATGAACAAATCTGAGAAAGGTCTACATGTAGTATCTAAATATGTAATATCAAAGCAATTGAACTATTGGTTTTTAACAAGAAGTCGAAAATATCACTTTTTACCAAAAATTACAAAAATATTCACTAAAATTAGAGAATTAAAGATATCGTCACCAAATGAACAAATCTGAGAGAGGTCCACATGTAGTACCTATATATGTTATATCAAAGCAATTGGACATGCGGTTTTTAACAAGAAGTCGAAAATATCACTTTTTACCAAAAATATTCACCAAAATTAGAGAATTGAAGATATCATCATGAAATGAACAAATCTAAGAGAGGTCTACCAAAGGTACATACACACAAAGTATCAAAGCATTCAGGCTTGTAGTTTTGCAAGAAGAAGACGAAAAAGTAAAACATTGACACAGGCGACGACGACGAACAATCACTCATATGATAAGCTCCGCTCGACAAAATCGACAGCGAAAGCTAAAAAAAATGGCCGAAAACATTTTTTGGGTTCAAGGAAAAATATGGTTAATATGGTTCAGCTAGTAATTTCAAATAATTATATTCAAGGTATATAAGGACCGCCACATTTTTAGAAAATCAGCGGGGCAGAAAGTTGAACGTTTCACCTCATTTGTGATTGTATGACACAAGAGGGCGCTATTTATGCTACAACAATGAATCTTATCCTGTATATGTTCATGATGTTACTATCTATCTATCTATTTGGTAGTAGCAATGCAATTGAAAAATACAAAATATAACCCAATTGCCTCATAGTACTGAGGCCTGACTTGCAACACATTTTAAAATAATAAATTGTGTTTGATACTAAATTTAACCAAAGACAATAAAAAAGAGGGACACGCAACTGCGGCAAACATGAAAGGAAAGTAACGAAAGTTCTTCTTTCCAATGTCTTTGATTTAACTTTAAAAATTAAACCGGGCAGAGACCTGCCACGAAAGCAAATAGCCTCTTCCCTCCCACTATATCAAATTGAAAACCCAATCCTATTCTACAATTTAGATCCATTAATTTTGTGTTTTCTTTAGATTTTAAAACAACCAAACACAAAGAACAACTTTGCATAATTTCTGGTAAATCCTGCATCAAAGGCGTGATGGCCAAACCATCCTTAAAATCATATCCCTTTAAAAATCCTTACCTCTTCAATGACATGACTGCTGTCTGTTTGCCATGGCAATGTACTTGAGGTAAATGACGATCTGTGTCTTCTTGCAAGACTACAATTATTAGGAATCTTGTAGGCACATCTTTTATGGTAGTTACCGCCACAGCCTGAGAACGTAAACAACAATATGAAATCAAACAACTTTGAATAAAGCTAGATTCTAATCTTGTTACAGCAATAATATTAACAGGTTTATCAATTACTGCTTCACTAATTATGCAATTAATTATGTGAACAATAGCGATCAATTCTAGAATACATCGATAAAACACAAGTTAGAAGCACATTGCAAGCGAAACAACAATCACATTCACCATCCGGAACTTCAGTGTGACACAAAATTATAAGGTCACCAAGATACAAACTGTATGCTTAGAAAATCTAGATCAACAAGTCATTGAAAATGACACAGTCCCCGTTAAATGAGTTCTCTTTGTGCTCGTCATATTAAAGCGGAGGGGTTGTCGCGAGCGTGTCCTTGAAACTTGAGTTCCAAGTGGCGTATACAACAGATTGTTTATTTACATCAAAACACGTGTTCCGTGTAATAGTAATATGGCCAAAAATAAAAACAGCCATTATTCGGCCATCTTTGATCTGATTATGAAACACGCTGATATGTATATGATGTATGTGCCAAATTCGAATGAAAATGGTATATAAATTGTGGAAATATAGTAGTAAGGCCAAAAAGTCAGATGGCTGTCATTCGGCCATCCTTGACTAGATTTTGAAACAAATTGTCATGGACATGCATCCTAACATGTATAAAGTACATGTATGTGCCAAATTTGAATGAAAACTGACAAGATACCGCATAAAATCTTTGATCCAATTGCGAAATAAATCGTCATGGACATGTATCCTAACATAAATAATCTATGTACCAAGTTTGAATGACAACTGACAAAGCATGTCCAAAATACAACATTTTACAAAAAACAAGATGGCTGCCAGTCGGCCATTTTGAATCGAATCTCTAAACCACTGCATGTGCATATGTCCCACATAAGGTACTAGGCACATGCAAAGAATGAACGGAATCGGTCCACAGGATTCTGAAATATGACTCTGGACAGACTGACGCACGGACGGACACACGGACGGACGAATGGTCAGGGACATGTATCTTAACATGTATGATCTATGTACTAAATTTGAATAAAAACTGACAAAGCATGTTCAAAATACAACATTTTCAAAAAACAAGATGGCTGCCAAACGGCCATCTTTGATCCAATTGCGAAATAAATCGTCATGGACATGTATCCTAACATGTATAATCCATGTACCAAGTTTGAATGAAAACTGACAAAGCATGTCCAAAATACAACATTTTACAAAAAACAAGATGGCTGCCAGTCGGCTATTATGAATCGAATCTCTAAACCACTGCATGTGCATATGTCCCACATAAGGTACTAGGCACATGCAAAGAATGAACGGAATCGGTCCACAGGATTCTGAAATATGACTCTGGACAGACGGACACACGAACGGACGGACGAATGGATGGACGAACAGACTCACGAACGGTCAGGGACATGTATCCTAACATGTATAATCTATGTACCAAGTTTGAATGAAAACTGACAAAGCATGTCCAAAATACAACATTTTCAAAAAACAAGATGGCTGCCAGTCGGCCATTTTGAATCGAATCGCTAAACCACTGCATGTGCATATGTCCCATATAAAGTACTTGGCACATGCAAAGAATGAACAGAATCGGCCCAAGGGATTCTGAGATATGACTCCGGACGGACGCAAGAACGCACAGACGGACGGAGATCGAATTATAAGTCCCCGTTTGCGGACTTCGTCCGAACAGGGACTAATTAAGGCTTCACTCTGGGTTGTTAAATTTGCATTCTGAGTTCATTTATAGGGCTTTATTGGGGTATTAGAACTATCATGTGAACTATTTGATAGTATGAATATGAACAAATTGCATGAAATAATTGCTCATTGGCCTGAATTTGGCCTTACTATGAATTAATATCGACTGCAAATCTTTGAGAATCGTCATGTGTTGAACGCTTTACGACTAGCGAATGTACTTTCAACACACTGACAAATGGGAAGCAGAAACAAACACTAACGCTCGGACGCGCAGAAAATCATTGGTTATTCGCAAAAATAAATATTTCACATAATTGTCCCAGACACCAATATGACTGTAACTTTTAAGAGTCACAGTGACTTTGACACACACTATTGTGTTACCAGTCACATGGTTATAACTGTACAAGGTACTCACCATCACATTTCAAACCTTGCCTAACAATGCCAAAAAGCATTTCTCCACAAAAATCACAAAAAGTAGGAGACTTGTAGGAATGTACAAATAACGAATGAGGTCTGATATGCGAGTCTTCTAGACTGGCTGAAGCTGGTAAAAAAAGAAGAAAAACAATATTACTCAACAAGTAAGTTTAGTATAAAAACACAACATAATGATTGGTCAATTGGTGATGTGGGATTATATACATTTATCACACATGTGATAAACAAATTCTCGAAAATGACATTAATTTGGAAATACACATCCACCGCTTCAAACCGCAGTTGTAAACATTTCATGATTTACTGTGTCAGAAAAGAACTGGCTGACCATGTATCCAGTGTCACTGGAATTCAAAGTAGTACTTATCAGAGATGTGAACTTGATGCAGTTCAGGCTTGGTATTTTTCAATCCCAGGTGGCAGAGTGAGCTTTTCTGCTGAGCTGTGCATCTGTGTTTGAACCGACTTACCTGGATGCTTAGTTTTTTTTTAGCATGTTTGGTGATTGTGGACATTCATTTTTTTAATTATATAATTCTACAACTAAAACATTCCACACTATTTATTATTCAAAACGTAAATATCTGTTTTTTCTGGGACGACTCTCTGCTAGCAATTACAATGTACTGTGATTTGATTGCATTTATTGTAACAAAATTACATTGAAGTTATCGTGATCCTGTGTTCCAAGGATCCCACTGAAAACTTCACTGCGATGCAAAATTTTGTGATTTTCCCAAAATTTAGATCTTGAGAATTAACACATCATCAGCTTAACAGCCTTTTTTCATATTTTGGTATTTGAAGGCTTTCAGCGAGTGATTTAACATTTTCACCACCAGACATCCTTGCCCAAATTTTTCTGCAATTTCTCTTATATTCTTCAATATTTCTGGACATGGACCCTATTTTGGAACCAACAGACAAAATTTTAGTCAATTTTTGGTATTTGACCCAATCTTCTGAAAGAAAGTGCAGACTATAAACTGGACTATTTTTTGAATTTGCGATGAAAAGAGGGAACATATAAATAGCATAAAAGAAAAATATTGCATTAATTTTACCGAAACGAAATAAATTGTTATTTTACCAGACATCTTCATTCAGATATTCACAATAATTATTTTGCCAGTCTTCGGATATTTAATTAAACACAAATCTGTGGGTACTTTTTCATCTCGCTGTCAAATATTTGGACAGGTAATTGCTTCATAACAGAATATTCATTTTAATAATGATAGCTCATTGGCTCGCTGATCAGATTTGTCATAAATCTAATGTATTTTACACAGCATTTGATTGTTAATTCCTAATTAATCTACATTCCAGGTCTAAATTGTCAGTGTATATGCATTTCAAATCCAGATCAACATTCCATAAATTCGTGACGTGAAACATATGTGTACAGGCAAGAGTTGACAGCACCCTCTATTGTGATAATGATTTAAACTTTCATTTTAAGTGGGCTCTTGAATGTCTATGCAAAGATGTGGGAATGTGAATGATACAAAGACAATTCAGATAATTTTACTAAAGTAGATGATTAATGGTTAAACATCGATTTAATGAGTTTGAAATTGTCAATACTGTAGAAATCTTATTGTCATTTGGACTATATTTTTACTTACTTTATTCATAAAATCTAGCGCAAATATTTTTGTTATTTCAGATTGTTTACAGAGGTTTTATGACAAATCAGTTAAAACATGACAGAGTCCCTGTTGTTTAATAATAAACAACACTGAAATGAGTCAGTTATTTTGATTCATAACTTGAAACAAATGCATGTTAATATGTCTGACACGATGTATAAAATAGTTGTAAAATTTGACTTTAATCAAGGCATGTCAAAGATACGGATATCCGATCTGATGATACCATTATATTCAATGTACTAAGTTTAAACAAAAGATTCGGATCTGGCAGAAACACTTGATTTTGAGGCATTTTTAACAATACCTGTAAAATAGCAGTCATTCAGCCATCTTGAATTGGACTGTCAAACATAACATGATGTACCGGTATGATGTATATTTAAAGTTTGATCAGTCAAGATACATGGTACAGTGATTTAAAACAAAATGGTAAGTAGTCAGCTATTTTGAATTCGATCAGAAAAACAAAATGGACAAGGTCTCATGATAATTAATAGACATGTATGTAAGTTTGAACGAAATCCATTCCATCCAGAGCCATTCAGAAATTGCAGAAATGCTACATTTTGATGTATTTTTCATGACATTTATGCTCATTCCCTAGGTAACCAATAATGCAACAAAAAACATGTTAGTATTGTTATGTAATCTGGTAAAACAAAATTCACATGAAACAAAATAAATATAAAAACAAAAGAAATAGAGGCCACAAGTTTGATCTAACAGACTTAGTGGGCACACACAATCTTTCTTTCTTTTTTTGAAAACCTCTATCTCAGCTGTAACCATGCTGATCTATTATTTGATTGTGATTCTATTTTGATTCAATATCACTAAAAAATCAGTTATGTTAGAGGACACACTGGTCAATATAGATTCATGATTTGTATTAGTTGATAATAGTTAATTTCTAGTGAGATTACCTGAAAGCACCACCTCAATCAAACATCCTTCCGTTACATCGCTTGGCATAGTAACCATTTGTAGTACATTGCTACTGCCGACATCGTGGCGAAATAACATGATTTTATCAACAACATTGTACAGTCCTGCATCTGGGTACTGTAATGTAAACAGAAAATGAAGAGGGAATTAGATTAAGTCTTCATAATTAATATACACAGATTTTAACTTGAAACTTGTTAGGTCTGTGTATTGTTCTTTGTAGAGTATATATGCACCACGTTTTATTGAAATGTGATTATTAAAACCTGAGAAATCGATGGAAATGTCGAAAATAGACTAATAATTATGTAAATTAGGTAATTAGTATGCACTGATGTTGACCAACACTTATCAGGTGTGCACATAGTCCCAGATCACATATGTACCATACTAAATTTCATTGAAATCCAACGAGCAGTTCTTCAGATATCCATGGAACTAAAATACATACATACACTCATACAATGTACCCCGGTACAAACATGTACATACATACATACATACGTATGTACATACACACAGACAGGGTAACTGCAAATACTCCCATTGAATGCTTTGGACCAGGAAGTCGAATACATGTTATGACACAATAAATATGTTAACAAAACTACGCAGATTGACAATGTAAAAACTAAAAAGACTGTCATCAATGCTTAGTACAAATTAAAACTGGTTTAACGGCAATGGATATTGCGAATACCATAAAATCATTTTTTCTCCCAAAAATCAACAATTATTAGATTAAAACTGGAAAACAAATTTTGATATGATTTATATTATCAAGCAGCAGTGATTAGAAAATACACAACATCCCTGGCTGTGTACCCTGACAAAAGGGTAAAACTTGTTTTGTCATCACGTCTGTATCAATAGAGATTCACTAAAAACTCCATGTATTTCCACAAACTCGATAACCATCTGTTTATTTATTTGGGTTTTGATCAGCAGTTTGTTTGTTTTTTAGGCAAGGCATTGAAGCAGACCAACTAATATGTTGGAGTAGTCGACCATATCCTAAACTGTTATCATGCAGTCACAACTGGTGGTGCAATTAAATGGCACCACCATCGTGACATAGGCAATGATATGCTGGTATATCACAGATCACTCATCGTACATGTCTGAAAGCATGGAAAGTATGCAGCTATTACAGTATCCAGCAATGCCATGAAATGAAGGGGAATAAATTAGCAGTTACATGTAAAATTGACTTAATTCTGAAATCAACAAGGCGTATTAAAATAATATTTAATTGGTACAAAGCACAGACTACATTGAAATTTTTTTTAAATATTTTATGTCAGTGTTAACACTGTATTGTTCCTGCCAAAATTTCACATCACATTTTTATAAATTTTTCTCTAATTTGTTAATTTCTAATTAGCAAATATTTGACAGAATATGGGAAAAAATAATGCAGGTTTATTTTGTAAAAGACCACAAAATATGGTATTCAAAGGTGAAATGAGAAATATGCAAATTAGTGGCTTAATATAAATAGTCATTGCTACAAAACTAAACATGTCTGCACATTACCCCAAGGTAATTATGTAACAAATCTGAACAACATCTGCTGAGAAGTTTTTGAGATTTTGCTTTCCCAGGCTGAAATGAGATAATTAATATGCAAATTAACTACTTAACATGCACAAACATGACCTCAAAACTGATCATGTCTGCACAGTATCGCAAGGTCCCTAACTAAAAAACATCCATGCCTTCATGAAATTCAATGTACTGGTATTATGACATAATAAAATATTAAAATTTATATTATAAAATGGAGCATATTTAGGTTAATGACTTTTGAGTTGACAAAAAACAATTATACTGCATCATGGTTGATTATTATTGACCCTAAAGACTTTCTCATTAAAAGCAAGGTGAATTTTACATTGCAAAGTCCAATCCAAAATGTTTGAAAGTCTAACAGTTGGTATTACCGGTATGTAAATGTGAAAATAGCTTCTTCGTCAAAAAAGCTAATTTGAAGTCATGTCATGACATGACATGACATGACAGAGTCCCTATGAAGTAGTAAAGTTTGATTGTGATCAGTTGATGTACGTCAGAGACAGCATTTGTATTCAAGCATTTTGAATTTGATCTGGAAGAAAAATATGGTTCATTTTAATATACAAGTTTATTGTATGTACAAAGATGGACAATAGCTGTCCACGTATAACCAAGATTGATGTTAAGAGTGGCAGAAATGCTTGATTTTGATAAATTTTAACATTAAAAAGGCTACCATTTGACCATCTTGAATCTGATCATCAAACAACTTATATGTGAATATGTGCGAATGCTGTACTAGAACCTAAAAAGTTTGAACGTGATTGGTCAAAGCATGTTAGAGATATGGCCTTAGAATAGTATTTCTTTTAAAACAATGGCCGCCAGTTGGCAATTTTGATTCCCATCTGAAAAACAAAATGACATGCAAATGAAGGTCTCGTTATGTCTAATGCATATACCAAATTTTAATGAAATACCATACACAACGAAGATCCAGCACCGAATGACAGAAATGCTTGATTTTGATGAAATTTTAGCACTAAAAATGGCTGCTATTCGAACATTTTAAGTTGGATTATGAAACAAATGCAATAGCATATGTATGATATGATGCATGTTAAACTGACCTGAGCATAGCTGAGATACAGGTGGAAAGAGACTGAAGCACAGAGGTGAAATTATAACTCCCTGTTTTCAGACTACATCTGATTGGTGACTAAAAAGTTTGTACTGAAAATCTCAGTAAAATGATAGTCAAAGCATTTAATTTAGGTCACCTCCTTACCTCGCTGTCAAATCTAGCACAGTGAAGCACATGTTACAAAAGATAGATACTAAACTTGAACACATTATCGTTATCTGGCCAGCTTTCCATGTAGTTAACGAGGCAACTACAAAGATTATAAAAACATGATATCCTCGGCAAAATAATAATGTAGACAAATTGATGCAAACAGCCAGGTCATTTAGGCAGTACAAGGACCTCTAAACTCAGGTTCAATATCACACATTTGAAGGACAAAAAATCACTCAGACACATGAGTCATTGGGTAATGAGCTATGTGCTTGGACTACAAGTACACATGTACAATATTTGTGACAACTCTAAAACAAGAACCTCATTCTATAGAATCTTAATAATAAACAAGCAGCCTATCGGCTGAGATAGCTCCGCTGTTAGCAATGCACATTTAAATTAAAGAACTGAAGACATCATTAGAAAATGAACAATATGAATAGTATCAAAGCAATCGGACTTACAGTTTTTAACAAGAAGTCGAAAATATCACTTTTTACCAAAAATTACAAAAATATTCACCAAAATAAATTAATTAGAGAATTGAAGATATCATCACAAAATGAACAAATCTGAGAGAGTTCCACATGTAGTACCTATATATGTAATATCAAAGCAATCGGACTTACAGTTTTCAACAAGAAGTCGAAAATATCACTTTTTACCAAAAATGACAAAAATATTCACCAAAATTAGAGAATTGAAGATATCATCACGAAATGAACAAATCTGAGAGAGGTCCACATGTAGTACCTATATATGTAGTATCAAAGCAATTGGACTTGCGGTTTTTAACAAGAAGTCGAAAATATCACTTTTTACCAAAAATGACAAAAATATTCACCAAAATTAGAGAATTAAAGATATCATTACAAAATGAACAAATCTGAGAGAGGTCCACATGTAGTACCTATATATGTAATATCAAAGTAATTGCACTTGCGGTTTTTAACAAGAAGTCGAAAATATCACTTTTTACCAAAAATGACAAAAATATTCACCAAAATTAGAGAATTAAAGATATCAACATGAAATGAACATACCTAAGAGAGGTCTACCCAAGGTACATATAAACCAAGTATCAAAGCATTCAGGCTTGTAGTTTTCAAGAAGAAGTCGAAAAAGTAAAACATTGACACGGACGACGACGGACAATCACTCATATGATAAGCTCCGCTCGACAAAGTCGACAGCGGAGCTAAAAAATGACAAATAACACTAACTTATTTGTTGGTTGAAATACTGTGAATTCATTTATTATTCAATGGTTTTTAATTGCACTATTGTTGAAGGGAATTTCAAGTGAAAAATAGTGTAAGTAAATGCCAGTGAAAAAATTGTTTTCATTACCACTTTCTTTGTAGTACAGAGTACCCGGTAATCAAACTTCAAACAAAACCAGCATGCAGTCTCTTGGCTGATATAGCTCCGCTGTTAGCAATGCACATTTCAATTATAGGATTGAAGATATCATCACAAAATGAACAAATCTGAGGGAGGTCCACCTGTAGGACCTTTATGTAAAATATCAAATTAGTCAGACGGTTTTTAACAAGAAGTCGAAAATATCACTTTTTACCAAAAATATCATCACGAAATGAACAAAACTTAGAGAGGTCTACCTGAGGTACATGTACATGTATAATAATCAAAGCAATTGGACTTACCGTTTTTAACAAGGAGTTGGAAATGTAAAAAGTTGACAAAGACGACAGTGGAGCTAAACAGTAAATATGATTAACTCCGCCAGACTTTGTCGTTGTCAAAGTTGTCAGACTAGTTGTCTGGGCCATGATGGGATGACGCAGTCCAAATAAACATTGGGTTGTAATGTGGTCAACATAACCAAGATATTAAAGGTGCATACACCACTTGTGTGTGTGTGCATGTGCATGCAAGCATGTGCGATACATAGTCCACTTCAACATTAACCATGTTGGTACAAAACACAAACTGCTCATTTGCTATATGTTTACATGGTAGCATGCCAAACTACGGCCCCTCCCACCGTTTAACAAAAGATTATCTCCAATGCGTTTACACGATCGGGGCTGAACAAGAGCCAAGACCCGCCCAAATTCAATTCAGTTCGTTCAGAGCCGAACGGAACAGCTTTCTTTTGGTGTTGTGCTTGTGTTGTTGTTTCTTTACATGGCACTTAAAACGGTTAAAAAACGCTTTCTTTAAGGTGTGGTTAGGGGATTATCTCCAGCGATGCGTGTCAAAACCTAATTACGTGGGTTTGAAACTTGCCCACCATTTTAGTTTTTTTTTTTTTAGTAACCATGAGCTGAGAGAAAAAGGAAACAGCCATGATTCTGAGACAATACACTGGTGTCATGATTCAGGTATCTCGAATAAACAGGATACACAGCAGCTAAAATACATTACATATGTTACAGCTACTCACATAAGTACACCATTTTTCTGTTTCTCGTGGAGCTATTACAATCTATTGCTTTATTTCTGCCAAATAGATATTAGGGTGCATACCTGTTTGTCAAGCCAGAAATTACAATTACATAATTGAAATGAGAGGTTACTTGAAGAAGACGATTGAGAGCGTGATTTTGGCATGATAGTTGGGCCCAATGCGTATACATAGTTGGGCCATATGTCGGGGGTCAAACCCGATTGAAGTTCAACCCTAAGGATTTATTGGAGCTGAACGTGTATACACAAGCATTTTTGCTGGCTTGAGCCACAGGGCTCCGATAAAATGCTGTCGTATAAACGTGGCATTTAACATTCTCAGAGGTTACCTTACTAGTTTCGGATTAACAAAGATAAATAACATAATATTACAGTTAATGTTAACAATGTTACACATGGATAGGAAGCAAAATCTCATCACCATACATTGAAAGCACTTCCTGCCAAATACTGAATTACTGCGTTGCTGGACACCCAACAGCTTTAGGGCAACTAACATTGAGCAACTCTTCCGCTCTCTATGTACATTATATAAGTTCTTTGTACATACATTTCTTTTAGATTATAATCAACACCTACACCATCGCCTGTAGAAACAAAAAAATGTGACACAAGCACATCAGGTACGGCATTTTTGTCCGGATACAGCAATACTCAGACCACACTGCCTTTAATTTCTTTTGGTTAATTTTGTGAACATTTAAATTGACCAATTTATATATTCTGTATTTTCAATTCTACATAAAGTTGTATAATGTCACAGCACGCACCCACAATTATTTCTTGATGCAATGAATCCAAGGGATTGACAGTCTTTGCTACATGGCTGGCACATGTGCTTACCAGAATGACAGGGGCGTGTCCATGGTCAAAACATGTCAGCATAAAATAAATGCAATTTTGGGTTTATGTGCACTAAGCAAATACAGCAGTTGGTTATTACATCACATCACATGGGTTTGTAAGCACAAGTGAGTTATATTTGTTACCAGGAAGTTCACGCTTGTGTTAAAAAGAATAAAACTAAATTGTGTGTGGTACAAACAAATAATAGCTATTGGCCCACTAATAAATCAGGATTGTTTACTTGTTTTTTTTTTACATATATTTTCTTGTACATATGCAGAAAACAATTTATAGTACCGGTAAACAAATATTTTTTTTTTTTTAATTTAAAAGCTATTACTTTGCGGCACGAATCAGCTAATCAAAAGAACACATCAGGTACGGCATTTTTGTTCGCACACTGCTTCTAATTCCTTTTGTTTGATATAGTTAACATTTATTTAAACAGACCAATTTTGTCATACTCGTAAATTAAATCTAAAGAGCAGACAAATTCCTAAGTTCACCTCTTACTAGAATATTACAATTAATGCCTGTTAACACTACGCGTCTACTTTAGATTGAAATCACGGCATATCATATTTGCACCATATTTTACGATCTTTATCACAAAATGTTATAGTGAGTGTGGCCCTGTACACATTTATTTTTTGACAGTTTTGTGTCAAATTTGACAAATGAACATGTTTTTTAAGCATTAAATAATTTACACACATCTATGTAGTCGTCCTATTGATTCTTGACTCCACCATTAGCGAACTCCAAACAGTTTGATAAGCATCAATGACACGTATTTACAGTGCCCTCACACGGCAACCATATCGATACTGGCAATATTGAAAAATATTTGACCCTGCTGTTGTCCTACTGCTGCCTGGATAAATCAACATGTTAGTGCACCATTTCAAAACAATGCATGTGATATATACATGTATCAGTTGGAAGTGACATCATATGAAGTGACATCTTTCGTGCACATTATCTAAACATCACTAATAGGTCTACTGGCAGGAACAGCAAGTACTGTCCTACCTGCATATTACCAGAGATCAGTATTTTACGAAATTGAAAACCTAACTGTCTATCAAGTCATGTATGAATAAGAAATGGTTCTTGACCTACATACATGTGTAGCCATCTTTGTCGCCAAACGACCTTTCAATCTTATCTCCTCAAGAGAGAGTAACACACCCATTTTAATAATCATAATAATAAGTCAATGACTTCTTTTAAAGACAATCTATTATTAGAATATTAATTTACATGATGAGAGTTTTTTTATTGATAATTTATCAAACTATAAAAGGATACATACCATGTTACCATGACAATAAGCTGATGCTTGAGAGATAAACAATGGTGACCTATTTGCATAATGAATTGATCCATTTTCTGCTCTACTTACACTTATAGCACTCATACTAATATATACTAAACTATATTAGGCACAGCACACAAGTGATGTCCCACAAGTTTGATGTAGAAAAAAAATACCAGTTTAAAATGTTTGAGTTTTGGGAGAGAAAGTTTCCTGAATGGGCCCGCAGGTCACTATGACCTTTAGAGAATTTTTTTTCTAATGAATTGCAAATTAAATTACAAGAAATTTGTATTACTGTATAGCATACTCCTCTGCTATGATACCAGAAATAAAATAAATAAATTTAGAGATCAGATGAAATTGGTCTCGTGCATGATCTCCAAAAGGTCACACATCCTGGTACTTACTCAGGGTACAAATTTACTGTCAATGATAATTTCTCAATGATTTCCCCCAAAATGTAAGCAATTATCATTGTTCAAAAATATGTTCAACATTGGACATTATTGCTGTTATAGAACAATAAAACCCAGCGATAATAAAAGGATTCGTGACCTTTAGCAGATACGAATGCAGACTGTTGACATTGACAGAATCAGTTAAAATATAAAGTTGTAAGTAGATATGGTGTGCATTAAATGTTACAGGACAACTTTAAAAGGTGGGCGGAGTGTTATGAAACTACGTAATATTACGATGACTCATAGTGCATGTAGTATAAACAGTACCAGTATCTGTCGGAAATAACATCAATGAATGGATCATACCTTAGGCCAGACTTTTATTATCCCTTGTTTCTCAAACCCGTCGAATGAACAGGAGCCGAAAATGAAATAAAAATAACATTTTATTTTTTTTAGCATAATTTATCGCGCTCTCCGACTTGTGAGCGCAAAAAATTGCTATCAGTACTATCAATGTGTAGTACCAATCTCAGTACCTATACCAAGCTTTGTACCAGTACTATCAATGTGTAGTACCAATCTCAGTACCTATACCAAGCTTTGTATCAGTACTGTCAATGTGGACTACCAATCTCAGTACCTATACCAAGCTTTGTATCAGTACTGTCAATGTGGACTACCAATCTCAGTACCTATACCAAGCTTTGTATCAGTACTATCAATGTGGACTACCAATCTCAGTACCTATACCAAGCTTTGTATCAGTACTATCAATGTGTAGTACCAATCTCAGTACCTATACCAAGCTTTGTATCAGTACTGTCAATGTGGACTACCAATCTCAGTACCTATACCAAGCTTTGTATCAGTACTATCAATGTGTAGTACCAATATCAGTACCTACACCAAGCTTTGTATCAGTACTATCAATGTGGACTACCAATCTCAGTACCTATACCAAGCTTTGTATCAGTACTGTCAATGTGGACTACCAATCTCAGTACATATACCAAGCTTTGTATCAGTACTATCAATGTGTAGTACCAATCTCAGTACCTACACCAAGCTTTGTATCAGTACTGTCAATGTGGACTACCAATCTCAGTACCTATACCAAGCTTTGTATCAGTAGTGTCAATGTGGACTACCAATCTCAGTACCTACACCAAGCTTTGTATCAGTACTGTCAATGTGGACTACCAATCTCAGTACCTATACCAAGCTTTGTATCAGTACTGTCAATGTGGACTACCAATCTCAGTACCTATACCAAGCTTTGTATCAGTAGTGTCAATGTGGACTACCAATCTCAGTACCTACACCAAGCTTTGTATCAGTACTGTCAATGTGGACTACCAATCTCAGTACCTATACCAAGCTTTGTATCAGTACTGTCAATGTGGACTACCAATCTCAGTACCTATACCAAGCTTTGTATCAGTACTGTCAATGTGGACTACCAATCTCAGTACCTATACCAAGCTTTGTATCAGTACTGTCAATGTGGACTACCAATCTCAGTACCTATACCAAGCTTTGTATCAGTACTGTCAATGTGGACTACCAATCTCAGTACCTATACCAAGCTTTGTATCAGTAGTGTCAATGTGGACTACCAATCTCAGTACCTACACCAAGCTTTGTATCAGTACTGTCAATGTGGACTACCAATCTCAGTACCTATACCAAGCTTTGTATCAGTGCTGTCAATGTGGACTACCAATCTCAGTACCTATACCAAGCTTTGTATCAGTACTATCAATGTGTAGTACCAATCTCAGTACCTATACCAAGCTTTGTATCAGTACTGTCAATGTGTAGTACCAATCTCAGTACCTATACCAAGCTTTGTATCAGTACTGTCAATGTGGACTACCAATCTCAGTACCTATACCAAGCTTTGTATCAGTAGTGTCAATGTGGACTACCAATCTCAGTACATATACTATCAATGTGGACTACCAATCTCAGTACCTATACCAAGCTTTGTATCAGTACTGTCAATGTGGACTACCAATCTCAGTACCTATACCAAGCTTTGTATGAGTACTATCAATGTGGACTACCAATCTCAGTACCTACACCAAGCTTTGTATCAGTACTGTCAATGTGTAGTACCTATCTCAGTACCTATACCAAGCTTTGTATGAGTACTGTCAATGTGGACTACCAATCTCAGTACCTATACCAAGCTTTGTATCAGTACTGTCAATGTGGACTACCAATCTCAGTACCTATACCAAGCTTTGTATCAGTACTGTCAATGTGGACTACCAATCTCAGTACCTATACCAAGCTTTGTATCAGTACTATCAATGTGGACTACCAATCTCAGTACATATACCAAGCTTTGTATCAGTACTGTCAATGTGGACTACCAATCTCAGTACCTATACCAAGCTTTGTATCAGTACTGTCAATGTGGACTACCTATCTCAGTACCTATACCAAGCTTTGTATCAGTACTGTCAATGTGGACTACCAATCTCAGTACCTATACCAAGCTTTGTATCAGTACTGTCAATGTGGACTACCAATCTCAGTACCTATACCAAGCTTTGTATCAGTACTATCAATGTGGACTACCAATCTCAGTACCTATACCAAGCTTTGTATCAGTACTATCAATGTGGACTACCAATCTCAGTACCTATACCAAGCTTTGTATCAGTACTATCAATGTGTAGTACCAATCTCAGTACCTATACCAAGCTTTGTATCAGTACTGTCAATGTGGACTACCAATCTCAGTACCTATACCAAGCTTTGTATCAGTACTGTCAATGTGTAGTACCAATCTCAGTACCTATACCAAGCTTTGTATCAGTACTATCAATGTGGACTACCAATCTCAGTACCTATACCAAGCTTTGTATCAGTACTGTCAATGTGGACTACCAATCTCAGTACCTATACCAAGCTTTGTATCAGTACTGTCAATGTGTAGTACCAATCTCAGTACCTATACCAAGCTTTGTATCAGTACTGTCAATGTGTAGTACCTATCTCAGTACCTATACCAAGCTTTGTATCAGTACTGTCAATGTGGACTACCAATCTCAGTACCTATACCAAGCTTTGTATCAGTACTATCAATGTGGACTACCAATCTCAGTACCTATACCAAGCTTTGTATCAGTACTATCAATGTGGACTACCAATCTCAGTACCTACACCAAGCTTTGTATCAGTACTGTCAATGTGGACTACCAATCTCAGTACCTATACCAAGCTTTGTATCAGTACTATCAATGTGGACTACCAATCTCAGTACCTATACCAAGCTTTGTATCAGTACTATCAATGTGGACTACCAATCTCAGTACCTATACCAAGCTTTGTATCAGTACTGTCAATGTGTAATACCAATCTCAGTACTTATACCAAGCTTTGTATCAGTACTGTCAATGTGGACTACCAATCTCAGTACCTATACCAAGCTTTGTATCAGTACTGTCAATGTGGACTACCAATCTCAGTACCTATACCAAGCTTTGTATCAGTACTATCAATGTGGACTACCAATCTCAGTACCTATACCAAGCTTTGTATCAGTACTATCAATGTGGACTACCAATCTCAGTACCTACACCAAGCTTTGTATCAGTACTGTCAATGTGGACTACCAATCTCAGTACCTATACCAAGCTTTGTATCAGTACTATCAATGTGTAATACCAATCTCAGTACCTATACCAAGCTTTGTATCAGTACTATCAATGTGGACTACCAATCTCAGTACCTATACCAAGCTTTGTATCAGTACTGTCAATGTGGACTACCAATCTCAGTACCTATACCAAGCTTTGTATCAGTACTATCAATGTGTAATACCAATCTCAGTACCTATACCAAGCTTTGTATCAGTACTATCAATGTGGACTACCAATCTCAGTACATATACCAAGCTTTGTATCAGTACTATCAATGTGTAATACCAATCTCAGTACCTATACCAAGCTTTGTATCAGTACTGTCAATGTGTAGTACCAATCTCAGTACCTATACCAAGCTTTGTATCAGTACTATCAATGTGGACTACCAATCTCAGTACCTATACCAAGCTTTGTATCAGTACTGTCAATGTGGACTACCAATCTCAGTACCTACACCAAGCTTTGTATCAGTACTGTCAATGTGGACTACCAATCTCAGTACCTATACCAAGCTTTGTATCAGTACTGTCAATGTGGACTACCAATCTCAGTACCTATACCAAGCTTTGTATCAGTACTGTCAATGTGGACTACCAATCTCAGTACCTATACCAAGCTTTGTATCAGTACTGTCAATGTGGACTACCAATCTCAGTACCTATACCAAGCTTTGTATCAGTACTGTCAATGTGGACTACCAATCTCAGTACCTACACCAAGCTTTGTATCAGTACTGTCAATGTGGACTACCAATCTCAGTACCTATACCAAGCTTTGTATCAGTGCTGTCAATGTGGACTACCAATCTCAGTACCTATACCAAGCTTTGTATCAGTACTGTCAATGTGTAGTACCAATCTCAGTACTTATACCAAGCTTTGTATCAGTACTATCAATGTGTAGTACCAATCTCAGTACCTATACCAAGCTTTGTATCAGTACTGTCAATGTGTAGTACCAATCTCAGTACCTATACCAAGCTTTGTATCAGTAGTGTCAATGTGTAGTACCAATCTCAGTACTTATACCAAGCTTTGTATCAGTGCTGTCAATGTGGACTACCAATCTCAGTACCTATACCAAGCTTTGTATCAGTACTGTCAATGTGGACTACCAATCTCAGTACCTATACCAAGCTTTGTATCAGTACTGTCAATGTGGACTACCAATCTCAGTACATATACCAAGCTTTGTATCAGTACTATCAATGTGTAGTACCAATCTCAGTACCTATACCAAGCTTTGTATCAGTACTATCAATGTGGACTACCAATCTCAGTACCTATACCAAGCTTTGTATCAGTAGTGTCAATGTGTAGTACCAATCTCAGTACCTATACCAAGCTTTGTATCAGTACTATCAATGTGGACTACCAATCTCAGTACCTATACCAAGCTTTGTATCAGTAGTGTCAATGTGTAGTACCAATCTCAGTACCTATACCAAGCTTTGTATCAGTACTATCAATGTGTAGTACCAATCTCAGTACCTATACCAAGCTTTGTATCAGTACTGTCAATGTGTAGTACCAATCTCAGTACTTATACCAAGCTTTGTATCAGTGCTGTCAATGTGGACTACCAATCTCAGTACCTATACCAAGCTTTGTATCAGTACTGTCAATGTGGACTACCAATCTCAGTACCTATACCAAGCTTTGTATCAGTACTGTCAATGTGTAGTACCAATCTCAGTACCTATACCAAGCTTTGTATCAGTAGTGTCAATGTGTAGTACCAATCTCAGTACCTATACCAAGCTTTGTATCAGTACTATCAATGTGTAGTACCAATCTCAGTACCTATACCAAGCTTTGTATCAGTACTGTCAATGTGGACTACCAATCTCAGTACCTATACCAAGCTTTGTATCAGTACTATCAATGTGGACTACCAATCTCAGTACCTATACCAAGCTTTGTATCAGTACTGTCAATGTGGACTACCAATCTCAGTACCTATACCAAGCTTTGTATCAGTACTATCAATGTGGACTACCAATCTCAGTACCTATACCAAGCTTTGTATCAGTACTGTCAATGTGGACTACCAATCTCAGTACCTATACCAAGCTTTGTATCAGTACTATCAATGTGGACTACCAATCTCAGTACCTATACCAAGCTTTGTATCAGTACTGTCAATGTGGACTACCAATCTCAGTACCTATACCAAGCTTTGTATCAGTACTGTCAATGTGGTCTACCAATCTCAGTACCTATACCAAGCTTTGTATCAGTACTATCAATGTGGACTACCAATCTCAGTACCTATACCAAGCTTTGTATCAGTACTGTCAATGTGGCGTTTTGTTAAGCGTAGAAGCAATTTATGTCAAAAGCTAAACTTAGTACATAACACCATACTAAACAATTCTTAGATAAAACTCCAGCACGTGGTTGTGTTTTTGAATGAATGAAACAAAGAAACCTACATATTAGCTGCTACATGAAGGTGCTTATTAAATTTTGCAAAGATAGACAGCATTTTCAACACCTCTCTCTATTACCTTTTCACCAGCAGTTTGACATTCTGATCACATATTGCCAATTGTACTTTGGAAAAACCAAATACAAGATCACTTAGGAATATAATATGGTATAAAATATATGCCAATATAAAGGTTTTAAAGACATAAACACCTAATAGTAAAAATCATAGAGAGTTACGAGTAATTTACTGTGCTGTGGCACAAGTGAATCCACAACCCTGCCTGTTGTTGTGTGGACTTTCATAAATTGAAACCTTAAACCAAAACTTAGATGCTTTCTTGACATTTTAGTCTTGAAAAAATAAATGTAGCCCTACAAGGAAATTATGGCTTGACAAATGCTTTACAAAGCAGTGTAACAAGTACATATGACATACGTTTCTGAAACACATTAACAGTACAACTTTGTTTCTGAGTGAATGTTATTCAATGAAACTCACAAATGGATTTATTGTAATTGCTCCAATCTTATCAAAATATTATTTATGCGAAAAAAATATATTTTCATGGTATGATAAATATATTAGTCTGACTTCTCCTGCTTAAAAATTAAATGCCAACATTTGGTAGAGTCGGTAAGGCCAGGAAAAAAAAAATTCTGTTTCTCGTTTCATGGAAATTTTTAAATGAGGCGGCGAGGTGTTTTTGTTTTTGTTTTGTTTTTTCTGTATACTGAGCTAAAATTGGGAAAATTTGAAACAAATGCGAGTACAAGTGCATTTTGAAACGCTTTAGAAGAAAATAAAAATGTCCGAGGTGCATAGTTCAAAATGATGCGCGCAGAAACGAGAAACAGAGATTTTTTTTTTCTCAGCCTAAGGTATTACTCTAATGTTTTGTTTTTTTTCTCTAGACTATCAAATCTAGTCTACATACCAAATTGCACACTGCTTGCATGACACATCAAACATTGCTGTAAATTTTGAATATTTGCCATTATTATAGTAATAAAATGAGGCACCAGAACACACAACATTTGTATACAGAGTTTGTGCCTGAAAGAGGCTTGGCCAGGCTTAACAATTACTGGCAGATGTTACTCCCATTAATCGTATAACTAAGCGAATAATCAGCAAAACCAGATGTCTGGGTTATGTAGTAGCCTGATGCCAAATCCTTGATTATTATTTCCTTTCTTTTGAGCACATAACAGGTTGGGAGCAATATCAGTTTCTAAGAAATTGTCGACTGTGCTTGAACATCTGCTACTGTAACAACCACTCAATGTTTGAAGTTTTAAAAAAAAAACACATCTTGTTCCCGAGTATAATTATTGTCTAACTGACAATGAGGTCTAATTATATTTTTAGTGCTTTCGTAATTTTTCATTTCAAGACCATTTCAGCATGTATAAAGAGATCGTGAGTCTAATAACTAGAAACACAAGATGGATTTAAACCATTTGCAAAAGGACTAAACTTAATATTATTCACAATAAAACAAAATATTTAAACTGAATATTGCAGCTAAACATTTAAAACTATTGAATGTTTTTTTTTTTTTTGTAGCACAATATATTGAGATACAGTGGTATAGGAAAAGGTTGAGTAAACTGTGGTGTGGTTGTGTTCCAGATATAGTCAGCGATGTTCTAGATAACAGATGCAGGCAGTATATCATGAAGACAATAAATCATTCCACAGCGTAATACCAGTACTTTCAATTGCAAATATAGTACAGCTTATTCTGCAACATCTTGTGGTATCGCGGTTTCCCCGACAAAACCATTTTAAATAAATCATTCATTCTTCTCTTTGTTGTGTTTATGCAAAAAGTATCGTCTAAATTACAATATTCCAACACAGGAGTTTAATATAGTTATTACGAGCACATTGCGCAAGTCTTTTTGTCTGTAATTTTACTAATACCGGGTATTAGGCCAAAAAAAAAAAATTGTTTTGTTGCCCTCAGTGGCCAACCGAAAAATATGAAAAATCGGGTAGTGTTCTTTTTTGTTGTTCTTTAATAAGCCCAAATATTAAAAACTCACCATTTTAAGCAGTAAAAAAGTGTTTCCTCTAAAAATTAACGATCCGTTGTTTGATCCCCAGAGTCTGGGGGAATAAGTGGTGACTTTGAACCTCAGGTTGATCTGTATTTAAATACAAAAGACTGAAAGAAACACTTTTGTGTTTAAGTTTAAAAAAAAATCTGACCGACTGACCGACCCAATTTTTTTTTAATTTTCCGACTTGAGGGCAACATAAGTTGTGTTTTTTTGGCCTTATGAAGAACAGTCTCTGTCTAATTTGCAATTTTGTTGATTTTTGGTAAAAATATTCAATATTGAGTAAACCGATTAAACATTAGAATTTGAACACTGGAAAGTACTAGACATTTTGTTGGATCAAGAGTCCAACAAATTTGGGAAGTCAAAACCACCGCATAGCTGACATTCATGTTTCTATGAGAATGCAACTTTGGCAGAACCTTGGTTGTGATTTGTAACTGTGGATCCAGAGATCCAGAGTCTGTTCAACTGAACCTGGCTGACACTAGCGAGAGCAGCACATTAAACTGCAATTTTCAAATAATTATAAAAAGGTTAGACTTAACCCATGTCATGTTTACATATGTGACAAAATGCATAAACTCCATGTAAGAAATGAGACATGACTATAATATTTTGGATCCGATAAGTTCAATGAAGCTAGAGCATCTATACAGTGGATTATTACTGTAAAGTACTTGAAAAGCAAATGAAGGACACAAATATATATGGACATACAGACATACCTTTATCTGAAAAGCAGATGTACCGATAGGACCAACACACTATATGGACGTTATTTGAAAAGCAGTTGCAAGACAAACAGTTAACAATACACAAAATATGGACATACAGACACACAGGAAGACCTTATTTGAAAAGCAGTTATAAAACCAAGAGTTAACACAACACTAAATATGAATATACATACGATAGACAGACCTTATTTGAAAAGCAGATGCAAGACAAACAGTTAACAATACACAAAATATGGACATACAGACACACAGGAAGACCTTATTTGAAAAGCAGTTATAAAACCAAGAGTTAACACAACACTATATATGAACATACATACGATAGACAGACCTTATTTGAAAAGCAGATGTAAGACAAACAGTTAACAGTACACACAATATGGACATACAGACACATAGGAAGACCTTATTTGAAAAGCAGATATAAAACCAAGAGTTAACACAACACTATATATGAACATACAGACGACAGACAGACATTATTTGAAAAGCAGATATAAGACAAACAGTAAACACACAAGCAGATTGAACAGTTTGCATCATAGCAGAGTAACACAGAATAAGCCAATATTTCGAGATGGTGGTTACTATTTCTTGAATTATTATTATTAGGAATTATATTAATATTAATAATTTTGGTGAATGTACATGTAGTTTTAGATGTTGATAAAAAGTCGCATATATTTGAGATGTCATTCTCCTAACCTCAATTTTTGAGCACATAGCGCGTTTCACCCATGTCCAGTGATGATTTTCACTGATTGTGAAATGGCCACAGTTTGAATTGACTCAAAATTTAGTAAATATGTAACCAAAAAACAATGCATTCCTGCCCATTCATTAAAACAAAATGGCCGCCAGTCAGCCATTTTGAATCAGATCTGAAAAATAAAATGACGTGCATCAGGAACTCGTAATGTCTAATGTATGTTATAAGTTTGAACGAAATCCATCCAGAAATGCTTGATATTTTATGATTTTTTTACCACAAAAATGGCCACCAATCGGCCAATTTGAATAGGATTGTCAAACCAATATATCTGTATATCTATGACATGATGTATAATGAATATTACAAAATTTGAACATAATCAGTCAAAGCAAGTCAGATATGGGTCTAGAAGCCCATTCATTAAAACAAAATGGCCGCCAGTCAGCCATTGTGAATCCAATCAAAAAAATAAAATGACGTGCATCAAGGTCCTATAATGTCCAATGTATATACCAAGTTTGAACAAAATCCATCTGTAAACAGCCGAGAAATGCTTAATTAATTTTGATGATTTTTCAGTACAAAAATGGCTGCCATTCGGCCATCTTGAATCAGATCGTGAAACAAATTGATGTGCATATGTATAGTGTCATATATGATGTATGTGTGAAGTTTGATTGTGATTGCTCCAGGCATTTCTAAGATACAGGTCCGGACACACGCACAGAAGCACAGAGGTCAAAACATAAGTCCCCGTTTCCAGACTGCGTCCGAACAGGGACTAAATATAATGTATGTTCACACCTCTATTGGAGATGTACTTCTAATGGAGCAAATACAGTATGTCCACCTCTATTGGAGATGTACTTCTAATGAAGCAAATACAGTATTTCCATCTCTAATGGAGATGTGCTTCTAATAGAACAAGTACAGTATGTCCATCTCTAATGAAGATATATGTCTAATGGAGCAAATACAGTATTGTCCACCTCTATTGCAGATATGCTTCTAATATAACAAATACAGTATGTCCATCTCTAATGGAGATGTGCTTCTAATAGAGCAAATACACTATGTCCACCTTTAATGGAGATGTACTTCTAATAGAACAAATATGATACCGGTATGTGCACATCAGAGATACAGTACAACCAGTGCAAATATGGTACAAAATGTACTTTCTATCTAAAGGAAGTCCATGGTGCAATAATGGTAGCTCTGGAATGTAGGTACTTGAACCCTGAATATATCATTAACGTGGATTCCACTACAAGGTGGTACTCAGTCAGTTGATTTGTCGTTTTACTACATCATGTTATGTAACAATTAAAATCTGCTTAAGTAGAGATCAAATCACAAAATTGGTGATCATTAATCAATATGCATATTTGATGGATTTATTGGTGAGACAATACTATTCTTAATAGTAAGAGCAAGTTAATTCCTAAAAAAAAAACATATAAAGATTGGTGTTAAAATAAATGTAGTGTTGTAATTCTGTGAAGCAAAAGCATCAACACATCGAAAGACATGTAGCATGGTATTTTATAAGCCCACCAATTGTATATATGGCCCTAATGTTTAGCCATAACATGTGAACTGCATCGTCATTAACATCACTTGTGTAAAGTCATTCTATTATTTTTTTGTATAATAAATTAACACATAAATGCACATCTTTGAAATTCAGATTTGTTCTATTAGAAGCACATCTCCATTAGA
Source organism: Saccoglossus kowalevskii (assembly GCF_978046115.1). NCBI lineage: Eukaryota > Metazoa > Hemichordata > Enteropneusta > Harrimaniidae > Saccoglossus > Saccoglossus kowalevskii. The sequence goes on from NC_140642.1 coordinate 18,535,978, forward strand.
GGTGGATATATATTATATTTGCTCTATCAGAGCAATTAACACAGATTATCGGTAGTTTACCCTCTTGTGATAAAGAAATATATAGTTACTTTCGGAGTCATCACTGTTTCAGGATATTATTCAGGATATTATCCTAAACGCACTCAATTTTACAACACAGACTGTCGGACCTGATGAAAGTTTAATTTAACACAAAAAGAGAATATATAATTTGACCCAAACAATAACTCACACACTGTTAGAGGTATTCAAGTATATAAAAAAAAACACACACACCATGAATAACTGAATATATCATTGCATCAAATACCATATTTGCTTAAGTAACTAACAGGTCAAAATAAATCAGATTGTTAATGATCCAGTAAAAAATACTGTTCGTTTACATGTGCTTCCACTCCAGATCTACTCTTAATAGTGAAAAAAAAAAGGTATACAGATTTACACTTTTTTTTGTCAATGAAAAGCTACAAATACTTGGCATAGCTAATGTTAAGACTGTGTAGATTCATGAATCATACATTAGACCCCATTCCATTGCAAGTTTTTGTTATCATATTATTAATATAAATATTACAATAACTTGATTTAAAACATATACACGGCTTGTTGCCAAAACACAACATATGCGTTGTGCATTCAGCCTGCAGTCAGTCTTTTGAATAAATTAACAAACAAGCAGCCTATCGGCTGAGATAGCTCCGCTGTTAGCAATGCACATTTCAATTAAAGAACTGAAGACATGATTAGAAAATGAACAATATGAATAATATCAAAGCAATCAGACTTACAGTTTTTAACAAGAAGTCGAAAATATCACTTTTTACCAAAAAATTACAAAAATATTCACCAAAATAAATTAATTAGAGAATTGAAGATATCATCACAAAACGAACAAATCTGAGAGAGGTCCACATGTAGTACCTATATATGTAATATCAAAGCAATCGGACTTACAGTTTTCAACAAGAAGTCGAAAATATCACTTTTTACCAAAAATGACAAAAATATTCACCAAAATTAGAGAACTGAAGATATCATCACAAAATGAATAAATCTGAGAAAGGTCTACATGTAGTATCTATATATGTAATATCAAAGCAATTAACCTATTGGTTTTTAACAAGAAGTCGAAAATATCACTTTTTACCAAAAATTACAAAAATATTCACCAAAATTAGAGAATTGAAGATATCATCACAAAATAAACAAATCTGAGAGAGGTCCACATGTAGTATCTATATATGTAATATCAAAGCAATCGGACTTGCGGTTTTTAACAAGAAGTCGAAAATATCACTTTTTACCAAAAATGACAAAAATATTCACCAAAATTAGAGAATTGAAGATATCATCACGAAATGAACAAATCTGAGAGAGGTCCACATGTAGTACCTATATATGTAGTATCAAAGCAATTGGACTTGCGGTTTTTAACAAGAAGTCGAAAATATCACTTTTTACCAAAAATGACAAAAATATTCACCAAAATTAGAGAATTAAAGATATCATTACAAAATGAACAAATCTGAGAGAGGTCCACATGTAGTACCTATATATGTATTATCAAAGCATTTGCACTTGCGGTTTTTAACAAGAAGTCGAAAATATCACTTTTTACCAAAAATGACAAAAATATTCACCAAAATTAGAGAATTGAAGATATCAACATGAAATGAACAAACCTAAGAGAGGTCTACCCAAGGTACATATACACCAAGTATCAAAGCATTCAGGCTTGTAGTTTTCAAGAAGAAGTCGAAAAAGTAAAACATTGACACGGACGACGACGACGGACGACGACGACGACGACGGACGACGACGGACAATCACTCATATGATAAGCTCCGCTCGACAAAGTCGACAGCGGAGCTAAAAAACAAGTCTGTTAACCCAACATGTGTATTACAAGCAGACATTGTAATCAGAATTATGCAATTCTTCTCACTAAATGATGGATTGATATAAAATAATTGTGATTGACATACATATATTAACACAAGTACAATGTTTTCAACAAAATGATTCTGCAATTCCCTACTTCAACTTGTTATCGTTATGAGTCAAAAGAACACCCACAACTGTTATGCAAATTAGCTGTACATTAAATTGCATTTTATGTTTTCGAGAAACCCCCAAAAAAAGAATAATCAAAGAAAGCTTAGAAAGAACTCCCGTGTGCTGAGAGTTTTGGAGACACATTAAAAATTAATTCAAAATTACTTATACTTGAGATATTGATGGAAAAGCTGAAAACTAATTATGCAAATAAGGTAACTAATATGAACAGATTTAAGTGTAAAACTAATAAGGTCTGCACAATGTACCAAGTTTCATTGAAATGTGATTAGAACCAAAAAAATATTAATTATTATGCTAATTAGAGAATTAATATGAACAGATTTTAACCCAAAATTAATCAGGCTGTCCATTGTCCTAGAGCATTTATGTACCAAGTTTTATTCAAATGTGATGATCAATACTTGAGATATCAGTATTAATTAATTATGTTAATTAGGTGATTAAGAAGCATAAATATTTACCAAAAACTAATATGGTGCATCGTCTTAGGTTCATTGAAATGTGATGAGTACTCTTTAAAAGTTTCATTGAAATCCAATGAGTGGTTTTTAGACATCAGTGCAACAGCCATAGAACAGCAAAAAATTAACTAATTATGCAAATTAGGTAATTAATAGGCACAATTATTTATCCCAAAATTAATCAGGTCTCTGCATAGTCCTAGAATATCTATGTCACAAGTCTCATTGAAATGTGATGATTAGTACTTGAGATATCAGGTGAAAAGCTGAAAATTAACTAATTATGCTAATAAGGTGATTAATATGCACAAATATTTACCAAAAACTAATTAGGTCTCTGCACAGTCCTCAAGTAACTATGTACCAAGTTTCATTGAAACGTGATCATTACTACTCGACATATCAAAAGCTGAAAATTAATTAATTATGCAAATTAGGTAATTAATATGTACTGATATTACCCTAAAAACTATCAGGTCTGTGCAGTGTCATATGACACCTATGTACCAAGTTTTATTGAAATGTTATGATTAGTACTTGAGATAAGATACTTGAGTGGAAAAGCCGAAAATTGATTAATCATTATGTAAATTAGGTAATTAATAATATTAACAGATTTTACCCAAAACTAATCAAATCTGCGCATTAGTTCAGAGCATCTATGTGCCAAGTTTCATTGAAATCCAACGAGTGGTTCTTCAAAAATCAGTGGAACAGTCATAGAACAGCTTAAAATCAGTTAATTATCATGCAAATTAGGTAATTAATATTCATAGATTTTTACCCAAAACTAATCAAATCTGCGCACGAGATCAGAGCATCCATGTGTCAAATTTCATCATAATCCAATGAGTGGTTCTTCAGATATCAGTGGAACAGTCTTGGAACAGCTAAAAATCAGCTAATTATCATGCAAATTAGGTAATTAATATTCATAGATTTTTACCAAAACCTAATCAACTCTGCGCATTATCCCAGAGCATCGATGTACCAAGTTTCACCAAAATTTGATTAGTGATTCTTGAGATAACTGTGGAACAAAAAAAGTAACATACATACATGTACATACATACAGACATACAGACAGGGTAACTGCAAAGACTCCCTTTTGTGAAGAACAGAAAAACTTCACGTGTTCCCTTCATGTAAATATGCTTGAAATATACAACTTTTCGTTAAAATCAACAAATATCAATCTGTGCATGCATTCAATGGAATGAAATTGACTTTTAGTCAATGAATTTTTTTATCTGATGAACATTGTCGCGGAATAATTAGCGGGTACTTCATTCTTTAGATACTACCAGCTCATGACGGCATGCAATATTGTTATGACAGAACAACACTATGAACACACACTGTAAGTCATTTCAATCAGTATTTGAATTCGGCAGGAAATTCCTGTGTATTCAAAAACATACTTTCCATTTCCTCACTTCTGAAGTTATCAATTCTTGGAATTGTGTATACAAAGAAGCACTTGTGTTTGGTAAATAATGAAAGTGAACTACTTCTTTGATGGCTAAACTGGGTCGGTGTGCATAAAAGCATTACAGGTTTAGAAGCAGGTATCTCAATCGCAGTAATCTACACATGTACATACATGTACAACAGAAACATGAATAAATTTTCAACAAGTAACAGGACTTTGAAAAAAATAAAACTGAAACAGACAATTATATAATAGAAGTGTAGTTTCTTGCACTCTTTATATTGGAGAGGGAGGAACAGGGCCATTTAGACCATTTTACTGTCACTGCCATGTTGTTCCGTACATTAAAACAACAATATTGCCAGCTAAGTTGCTGAATGGTTTTCTATGCGTGCCTGGCGATCGTTACACGAATAGAACAAGTTGGGTCGAACCAACCTTAACTAATACTAGTAGTTGGGGACTCTGACGCATTTAATATCAATAAATTGCCTTTCGATTTATTCCATTCACCCATGTTAATGGTTAAATAATAAATGGTAAACGGTAAAGTCATTCAAACAAAATGTACTCGGTATGTACTTCCAGTCTGAAATGTCAGGACAGTCGCTGTATGTCCCGTGTGTCTCATAATGCTCATAAGTATGCGTATTTACTGAAACGGCACACCTTCATAAAAACGGTTTGAACTAACTAGTTATAATCATGTTATGATCTTTAGTCATGTATTGCAGCAAGTCAGCAACTTAGCTGGCAATGTTGTTGTTTTGGTGTTTCGAACAATATGGTGGTGATAGTAACAAAAGATGTAAACATAAATGAATGACATGTGTTTCAAATATGAAGTGGGAGACACTCTAAAACAATAATACAGTAAGTAAAAAACCCAAAGAATAAGACAAAACAAATTTTAAAGAAACTATTTTGCTTACATGGATGACAGGATTTTAGAAAATAAGTGATTGGCAAAGCTTATATGTATCAGTGTTTATGGTAGGCGTATAGTAAGACCAGGACACATAGACCGACACATATAAGTCAGACAAGTTATGCTTTGAATCAGTGATCATGCCAGGTGCATGGTGTGACCACAACACATAAACCGACACATTGAGGTGGGTCAGCAAAGTACAATACAAGAGCACAAGTTTTTGGTCAGAAAGCCAGCTGAAAAATGAGCTTCGTGAGGACATGTCATCAATGACAGATTACTTATAGTAGAGAAAAGGAAGTAGAAACATGCATATCTGACAAGCATGTTTTGTGGCTCTGTCAAATTCAAGCAGAGTACATACCGCTTGGTTGGTAACTCCTGTGATTTGATTATTGTATGCGCCATATTGAATTAAAATCATCAGTGTTTTAAAAGCTCATTCTGACTTTGTTTGTTCTAGCTTCTCTTAATTTTTAATAAGCATACTTCAATCAGTTTTTCCAGAGATTAAAAAAAAAGAGAGAATGACAAATAAAATTATCTAAATGTAAATATGCAGATGAGATTATATTCTAAAATCTTTTGAATACTCGCACTAATTTGTATAATGTTAGACTTTTCATTTGAGTCATCATGCATTCTTACAAATCCTCTATCTCAGTTGTGACAATAAGGTAGCTCTGAAAGTGGGTGCATGAAGATATAAAATTAAATATTCACTGCATTTAAATTTGGCTCAATTCCTTGATAAATGAAATCTGCTAAATTCAGGTGAGCATGATAAACTACAATAGAACTCATTGTTCCACTGATAAATCTCTGAATTAAAAACCAAGTAAATATGCTAAAAGTAAAATTAAAATAACGTGTTTCCAGTACCCACCAATGAAGTTAGAGCAATTCAAAGACTATCATTTACATACATATGCATGAGTGCAGAAGGCTCACAGAGTGCATTTATAAAGTTGAAACATACTGGTACCGCAGAAAATAGCACCATGTCAGGAATTGGTGTTGAACTGTGCCGCCATTGTGCTAGTACCCAAAAGTTAGCATGCATGTTTCAATTGGGAGGCTACATGTACAAAAAGTTTTTTTTTTTAATTAATGCTGCAACGTCCTTCTCAGTGGTAATTGCTTCGCACTTCACAGTAACCTTCATAATGTTCCATTACACGCATAGTACATGCTCTTAAAAATGCACCACCAAGATAACAAAACAATTACCCATGCTATACCTATTCACCATCACCACCATCAAGTCTAAGAAATGCTATGAATTTTTACAATTTAGGATTAGAGGGCTGCTAGAGATCAAAGAGAGTCATATTGCATCTCTAGAAATATCAATTCTATTAGTGTATAACAATAAGCTGTTAAGATATAAAATAGTTTAAAATAAAAATCAGAAGTCAGCATACTCTCTCCTCATAGAAAAAATGCTATATAAATATTCTCCAATCTGTCTAACTATGTTGTCTTCAGTTGTACTCATTAGGTGAATAAATCTCTGCTCTTGAAACGAATTTTTGTCTGTGTGTTCTATACTGTAAAACATTAGGAGTTTGTACATTCCATAAAGAAATGTTGTTCATTTTCAATACTTGCAACTGCACTATGACAACGCTACAAACCTTTATATCCATGTCGTTCAACTGATACACAGAAATGGCTATTAGGTAGTCTCTCTGCAGATCTCTTCAAGCAGATGATTTATGATTTTTAGTTAAGTTTCATGTTTCTAAAACCATACTGTACTTACACCAGAGCAGGAGCTCCATTTTGGGCAGTCTATTTCATATGACATAAGGTTTGCATACACTCATCACTGACAGAATTAACCAGGTCTGTTTTTATGAGAATACCTGACATATTAGTAACAGTGACGCCCCCCCCCCCCGACCCCCCTTCCTAACCACCAATCTAATAATACAACTCCTGTGCTGAAAGTCAACATGACCTCAAGAGCCCAAGATGAGAATATGAACTGGGTCATTAACATCAACTGGTGTAAATAGTCAGCAGCAGACAGTAAATCTATCAGGGTCCCTGACCAAATAATGATGAGAGTTGTTAGTCATGCTAAGTAAAGAGAAGGCTTGCTTACAATTCAATTATGTGGACTTGCAAGCATTGTGTGAGTGTAATGAGGCAAACTGAATCATGACCAGTTTCCTCCATTATATCAACAGTCACTGCGTGGCAATACTGCAAGTATTAAATATAATTCTACTGTAAAAAAAGTTTGTTAATATATGCATATACACTTGTACTCATCAAGGTAATTACAAACAAAATTTGTCACCTTTTGAAACAGTTACATGGTTCTAATTGAGGTGTATTTATGTGGTTATACTGGAGGTGTACATATGTGGTTCTAGTGGAGGTACACATATTATGTGGTTCTAATGGAGGTGTACATATGTGGTTCTAATGGAGGTGTATATATGTGGTTCTAATGGAGGTGTATATATGTGGTTCTAATGGAGGTGTATATATGTGGTTCTAATGGAGGTGTACATATGTGGTTTTAGTAGAGGTATACATATGTGGTTCTAATGGAGGTGTACATATGTGAATCTAATTGAGGTGTACATATGTGGTTTTAGTAGAGGTGTACATATGTGGTTCTAATGGAGGTGTACATACATGTAAGTGGTTCTAATGGAGGTGTACATATGTGGTTCTAATGGAGGTGTATATATGTGGTTCTAATGGAGGTGTATATATGTGGTTCTAATGGAGGTGTACATATGTGGTTTTAGTAGAGGTATACATATGTGGTTCTAATGGAGGTGTACATATGTGGTTTTAGTAGAGGTGTACATATGTGGTTTTAGTAGAGGTGTACATATGTGGTTCTAATGGAGGTGTACATACATGTATGTGGTTCTAATGGAGGTGTACATATGTGGTTATAATGGAGGTGCACATATGTGAATCTAATGGAGGTGTACATATGTGGTGCTAATGAATTATATATATGTGGTTCTAATGGAGGTGTACGTATGTGGTTCTAATGGAGGTGTACATATGTGGTTCTAATGGAGGTGTACATATGTGGTTCTAATGGAGGTGTACATATGTGGTTCTAGTGGAGGTGTACATATGTGGTTCTAGTGGAGGTGTACATGTGTGGTTCTAGTGGAGGTGTACATGTGTGGTTCTAGTGGAGGTGTACATGTGTGGTTCTAGTGGAGGTGTACATGTGTGGTTCTAGTGGAGGTGTACATGTGTGGTTCTAATGGAGGTGTACATATGTGGTTCTAATGGAGGTGTACATATGTGGTTCTAATGGAGGTGTACATATGTGGTTCTAATGGAGGTGTACATATGTGGTTCTAATGGAGGTGTACATGTGTGGTTCTAGTGGAGGTGTACATGTGTGGTTCTAGTGGAGGTGTACATGTGTGGTTCTAGTGGAGGTGTACATGTGTGGTTCTAGTGGAGGTGTACATGTGTGGTTCTAGTGGAGGTGTACATGTGTGGTTCTAGTGGAGGTGTACATATGTGGTTCTAGTGGAGGTGTACATATGTGGTTCTAGTGGAGGTGTACATATGTGGTTCTAATGGAGGTGTACATATGTGGTTCTAATGGAGGTGTACATATGTGGTTCTAATGGAGGTGTACATATGTGGTTCTAATGGAGGTGTACATATGTGGTTCTAATGGAGGTGTACATATGTGGCTCTAATGGAGGTGTACATATGTGGCTCTAATGGAGGTGTACATATGTGGTTCTAATGGAGGTGTACATATGTGGTTCTAATGGAGGTGTACATATGTGGTTCTAATGGAGGTGTACATATGTGGTTCTAATGGAGGTGTACATATGTGGTTCTAATGGAGGTGTACATATGTGGTTCTAGTGGAGGTGTACATATGTGGTGCTAATGAATTATATATATGTGGTGCTAATGAATTATATATATGTGGTTCTAATGGAGGTGTACATATGTGGTTCTAATGGAGGTGTACGTGTGTGGTTCTAATGGAGGTGTACGTGTGTGGTTCTAATGGAGGTGTACGTGTGTGGTTCTAATGGAGGTGTACATGTGTGGTTCTAATGGAGGTGTACATGTGTGGTTCTAATGGAGGTGTACATGTGTGGTTCTAATGGAGGTGTACATGTGTGGTTCTAATGGAGGTGTACATGTGTGGTTCTAATGGAGGTGTACATGTGTGGTTCTAATGGAGGTGTACATGTGTGGTTCTAATGGAGGTGTACATGTGTGGTTCTAATGGAGGTGTACATATGTGGTTCTAGAGGTGTACATATGTGGTTCTAGCAGAGGTGTACATATGTGGTTCTAGTGGGGGTGTATATATGCAGTGTTCTCCCCAGAAAAATGTATCAGAGTGGCGGCTAATTTGCATATAATTTACATATCATTAGCATTTGTCTGAAGATAAAGAAAACAATAATGACAGGCTTGCATGGATGAAAATGTGTCTTTATTTTTTAACAAATTTATGTAGAAGATTAAATGAATCTGCTGCTGTGTGATTTCTATGTAATGTTGATTCTTCGGACTTTCATGGAAGCCCAGTGATCTGCAACTTTTGAGAACGCCGTGATTTTTCTTTGCTTCCCACTTCTATTAAATGACATGGCCTTCTTGTGCATCTCCGAGTGTGCGTGTTTATCGATAGCATATTTCGTAATAGTTATACATGGCATAGAATTCCATACCAAAGAACTATTTCTGGATGTTTTTAAGTTGAATTTTTCACATATGTGTCACAGCATTCCTAAAAGATAAGAAATAGGAGCGAATCAATACTTGTATTTCAAAAATATCGTCACGATCAACACGAAAATAAACAAATTGCCGCCATTTTGAAAAGTCGCTAAACTTAAAAATTGCCACAATAAACTTTACCCAACTATTTCAAAACACAATACTAGTATTAGTTACTTTGATAAATCGTAGCCAACAATTTTTGAACTTCCAGAAAGAAGGTCGTTTCCAAAAAAATGTTTCGACGATCGGCAAAAAATGAAGCCATACAAAAATTTACTAAACTAGGTCAAAACTCGCTTCCAAGTAAAACGCTACAAATAAATACTTTTTTTACCTTTGCCATCGGATTTTTCTCTCAGCCACGTATATTTTGTTGTCCATTGTGCATCAAATCTAGAGTTTATTTTTTTGCACTTTTCGTTGTAACATCATCTTGGACACGTTTAGTACCACTGCCGACAGGGGTACCGGTGACCGCGTTGCTGGTGGGTTTATCGCTCGCAACCAGGGGCCCAGCAGGGCGTTCTACGCGGAACCACAACGTAATATTTCTGCTGTTTGACATCGTTGCTTCTTCCAGCCAAATATGCTACTGAGAAAATACTCGCTATTACCCCAATTAAATAGGGCGAAAGTGTTTATTGTCGAAGTACGAAGCTGTATTAGTCCATTGTCTTTGCGTAATCACTGACATGTTTCCATTCACACCTGATTTGGCTCACAGTACCGGACGCTGATGACGCTGACTAACAGATTCGCACGTGTATTAACAAGCTAAAAGAAAGAGTAACAGGAAATGCCACAGAGTAGCGGGCAATCTCTCAGAGTAGCGGCATAAATAATGGAGTAGCGGCCCCGCTACGCTAAAACGCTTTGGGGAGAACACTGATATGTGGTCCTAATGGAGGTGTACATATGTGGTTCCAGTGGAAGTGTATTCATGTGGTTCTAATGGAGGTGTACATATGTGGTTCTAATGGAAGTGTACATATGTGATTCTAATGGAGGTGTACATATGTGATTCTAATGGAGGTGTACATATGTGGTCCTAGTGGAGGTATACATATGTGGTTCTAGTGGGGGTGTATTCATGTGGTTCTAATGGAGGTGTACATATGTGGTTCTAATGGAAGTGTACATATGTGATTCTAATGGAGGTGTACATATGTGGTTCCAGTGGAAGTGTATTCATGTGGTTCTAATGGAGGTGTACATATGTGGTTCTAATGGAAGTGTACATATGTGATTCTAATGGAGGTGTACATATGTGATTCTAATGGAGGTGTACATATGTGGTCCTAGTGGAGGTATACATATGTGGTTCTAGTGGGGGTGTATGTATGTGGTCCTAATGGAGGTGTACATATGTGGTTCTAGTGGAGGTGGACATATGTGGTTCTAATGGAGGTGTATATATGTGGTTCTAGTGGAGGTGGACATATGTGGTTCTAATGGAGGTGTATATATGTGGTTCTAATGGAGGTGTATATATGTGGTTCTAATGGAGGTGTACATATGTGGTGCTAATGAATTGTATATATGTGGTTCTAGTGGAGGTGTACACATGTGGTTCTAATGGAGGTTTATATATGTGGTTCTAATGGAGGTGTACATATGTGGTTCTAGTGGAGGTATACATATGTGGTTCTAGTGGAGGTGTATACATGTTGTTCTAATGGAGGTGCACATATGTGGTTCTAGTGGAGATGTACATATGTGGTTCTAATGGAGGTGTACATGTGTGGTTCTAATGGAGGTGTACATATGTGGTTCTAGTGGAAGTGTATTTATATGGTTCTAATGGAGGTGTACATATGTGGTTCTAATGGAGGTGTACTTATGTGGTTCTAATGGAGGTGTACATGTGTGGTTCTAGTGGAGGTGTACATATGTGGTTCTAATGGAGGTGTACATAAGTGGTTCTAATGGAGGTGTACATAAGTGGTTCTAATGGAGGTGTACATATGTGGTTCTAGTGGAGGTGTACATATGTGGTTTTAGTGGGGGTGTATATATGTGGTCCCAATGGAGGTGTACATATGTGGTTCTAGTGGAGGTGTATACATGTTGTTCTAATGGAGGTGTACATATGTGGTTCTAGTGGAGGTGTACATATGTGGTTCTAATGGAGGTGTACATATGGGGTTCTAATGGAGGTGTACATGTGTGGTTCTAATGGAGGTGTACATGTGTGGTTCTAATGGAGGTGTACATATGTGGTTCTAGTGAAAGTGTATTTATATGGTTCTAATGGAAGTGTACATATGTGGTTCTAGTGGAAGTGTATTTATATGGTTCTAATGGAGGTGTACATATGTGGTTCTAATGGAGGTGTACTTATGTGGTTCTAATGGAGGTGTACACATGTGGTTCTAGTGGAGGTGTACACATGTGGTTCTAGTGCAGGTGTATATATGTGGTTTTAGTAGAGGTGTATATATGTGGTTCTAGTGGAGGTGTACATATGTGGTTCTTGTGGAAGTGTATTTATGTGGTTCTAATGGAGGTGTACATAAGTGGTTCTAATGGAGGTGTACATATGTGGTTCTAGTGGAGGTGTACATGTGTGGTTCTAGTGGGAGTGTATATATGTGGTCCTAATGGAGGTGTACATATGTGGTTCTAATGGAGGTGTACATATGTGGTTCTAATGGAGATGTACATATGTGGTTTTAGTGGAAGTGTACATATGTTGTTCTAGTGGAGGTGTACATACGTGGTTCTAATGGAGGTGTACATACATGTATGTGGTTCTAGTGGAGGTGTACATATGTGGTTCTAATGAAGGTGTACATATGTGGTTCTCATGGAGGAGTACATATGTGGTTCTAATGGAGGTGTACATATGTGGTTCTAATGGAAGTGTACATATGTGGTTCTAATGGAGGTGTACATATGTGGTTTTAGTAGAGGTGTATTCAAGTGGTTCTAATGGAGGTGCACATATGTGGTTCTAATGGAGGTGTACATATGTGGTTCTAGTGGAGGTGTACATATGGTCCTAGTGGAGGTATACATATGTGGTTTTAGTGGGGGTGTATATATGTGGTCCTAATGGAGGTGTACATATGTGGTGCTAATGGAGGTGTACGTATGTGGTTCTAGTGGAAGTGTATTCATGTGGTTCTAATGGAGGTGTACATATGTGGTTCTAGTGGAGGTGTACATATGTGGTTCTAGTGGGGGTGTATATATGTGGTCCTAATGGAGGTGTACATATGTGGTGCTAATGAATTGTATATATGTGGTTCTAGTGGGGGTGTACATATGTGGTTCTAGTGGAGGTGTACATATGTGGTTCTAATGGAGGTGTACATATGTGGTTCTAATGGAGGTGTACATATGTGGTTCTAATGGAGGTGTACATATGTGGTTCTAATGGAGGTGTATATATGTGGTTCTAATGGAGGTGTACATATGTGGTTCTAGTGGAGGTGTATATATGTGTTTCTAGTGGAGGTGTACATATGTGGTTCTAATGGAGGTGTACATATGTGGTTCTAATGGAGTACATATGTGGTTCTAATATGTGTACATATGTGGTTCTTCTTTGAAGATGAGATCCATTTCCTTTTAGATTGTCAAAAATATGAACAGCAGAGATCTCAACTGTTACATAAAATTAAAGTCCTGGCTGACAATAACATTTCTTGTTTCACATATTTACTTTCACATCAAGATAAATTAGTTCAACAAGAGATATTGAACTTTATTTTAGCTGCGACCAAAATTAGAGATTAGATTTCTTTAATAATTTATTTGTGTATTTATTTTTATACATATTTATTTATTTGTGAATTTTAAGTACATTCATTCAAGTTATTTTCAAAATATTGTCTTGTTAACAAAAACTCTTTATTGTTGCAAACACCCTATGTAACCTACTCTTTTTTTACACGGGAACAATAAAGTTCATTCAATGGAGGTGTACATATGTGGTTCTAGTGGAGGTGTACATATGTGGCTCTAATGGAGGTGTACATAAGTGGTTCTAATGGAGGTGTACATATGTGGTTCTAGTGGAGGTGTACATACGTGGTTCTAGTGGGGGTGTAGGTATATATGTGGTCCTAATGGAGGTGTACATATGTGGTTCTAGTGGAGGTGTATATATGTTGTTCTAATGGAGGTGTACATATGTGGTTCTAGTGGAGGTGTACATATGTGGTTCTAATGGAGGTGTACATATGTGGTTCTAATGGAGGTGTACATATGTGGTTCTAATGGAGGTGTACATGTGTGGTTCTAGTGGAGGTGTACATATGTGGCTCTAATGGAGGTGTACATAAGTGGTTCTAATGGAGGTGTACATATGTGGTTCTAGTGGAGGTGTACATACGTGGTTCTAGTGGGGGTGTAGGTATATATGTGGTCCTAATGGAGGTGTACATATGTGGTTCTAGTGGAGGTGTATATATGTTGTTCTAATGGAGGTGTACATATGTGGTTCTAATGGAGGTGTACATAAGTGGTTCTAATGGAGGTGTACATATGTGGTTCTAGTGGAGGTGTACATACGTGGTTCTAGTGGGGGTGTAGGTATATATGTGGTTCTAATGGAGGTGCACATATGTGGTTCTAGTGGAGGTGTACATATGTGGTTCTAGTGGAGGTGTACATATGTGGTTCTAATGGAGGTGTACATATGTGGTTCTAATGGAGGTGTACATGTGTGGTTCTAATGGAGGTGTACATATGTGGTTCTAGTGGAGGTGTATATATGTGGTTTTAGTAGAGGTGTATTTATGTGGTTCTAATGGAGGTGTACATATGTGGTTCTAGTGGAAGTGTATTTATGTGGTTCTAATGGAGAAGTCGCATAGACCGGGGATTCGACACTATTGTGAAAGAGTGTATCGGGCGATTTAAGAGGCATTCAGCTTTGCAGTTAAAAAATAAGCAGGTCGATACGTCTAACTATTCTAAATACCTTAACTGGAAGCGAAATTACATAAGATTTCCCACTAGGGTCGATAGAATCGACATTTTCCAACGTCAACCGAAAATATACGCCGCCATCTTGTTCTTGACGCATTCATAAACAAAACGTTGTTTCGTTGCGTAAAACTTGCTTTCGCCAACGTTCCAGTGCTGTAGGTTCATTTTTCGGCCACAAAAAAGGTATTTGTAATCGCTAGATTAGTCGATAGATGTTTTAGCTGGTTACAATCATGAAAACTGCAGAACGGTTCTCCGCCATAAATTTGTAGGCGGGTGTCGAATCCCCGGTCTATGCGACTTCTCAGGACTGTGGGGGCCGAATGATCAACGAAAGGAGGCCAACCTACAGGACTGTACTCAGGGCTAAATGGAGGTGTACATATGTGGTTATACTCGAGGTGTATATGTGTGGTTCTAGTGGAGGTGCACATATGCACAGTAAGGCCTCTAAATCGATATGACATGCCGGCTTTTGCCGGGATGCAACTAGTTGTGCTAATTCATATACTGAGATAGTGATTTTGAAAAACATCTTACTATAGTTTCAGAATTTATAGCTTGCTAAAATAAAATTCTCATTTTATAAACATAATAAGTATAAAAACGAAAGAAATCAGGGGTCACAGCATTTTTTGTTTTGCCCAATTGACATATACAGTCAGATCTATTGAACACAGACCTCCACAGTAGTCAATATTATACAATTATAAAATATTATAAAAATACACAACCCTTCCAAATTTACTTTATGTGTACAGTCTACCTTTATGCACATTTGATACCAGTAAATTTGGACGGGTTTGTTTGTGGCTGGTGAAGTCATGAAGGCTTGTTAATGTTGTTATATGTTTTGTCACTGGAGAGAGGGGGTGCAAACTATAGTCATCATTGACAAAATGGTGAATATCTATTTATAACACAATTCAAGTTGAAACACTGGTACAGTCAATTTACTAAAATAATTTCTTTATAGCATTATTTGTGTTTCTGATAAAGTTTCAATAGTTCATTGATGATTTGTTAGCGTTTTCTCCCTCTGATCTATCAGTCATATCAAAAATAAATCAAGCAGCAGTAGATTGTTATTTAACTGATCGTTCTGGAAGCAAATAGCCTTAATAGGCATGAAGAGAATGGGAAACACAGAACAGATAACATAGATAGATTGTTGTGTTAGCAAGCACACTCTGGGCCATAATGATGGCAAGCCTTTAGCCACATTGGGGTTATAGAGGCAGTAGTAGCAATTATGAATATCATGTGCCAAGGTGGCGCATCCTGTGTATGTATGTCAAGCTTTCATGTGCTAAGGGTATGCTATTGTATAGAGTAAATGTCTCCCCAAGGGCAAGGGCAAGGGCAAATACAAGGGCAAGGGACATTTAATCAAATTGATGTCACAAACGGTATTTGAATGCCATGTACATAATAGTTATCATGCATGGCATGATATAATCATGGAGCTAGTAATAAAGCAGAAACTTGGGGGACACCATTTCATCAGTACATGTAGTTATTGCATGCAAACTCGTTCCTCATTTAAAATGCAGGTAGCAGGGTTGAAAAAGGTAAAACTATCAACCCCAGACACCTCCCATACCAACCCACCCTAGAAGAAACAATGGCGAACGGCTATTGTTTATTTACATTTGTCCTGGGCACAATTGGTCGCCATATCAATCCACTGAGAACAACATGCGGAAGGGGCCCCTCAATCTCGCCTCAGACGACGCTGTATATGCAGACTCGCGTTGTTTCACTAACCCTACATATTTACAATGGTGCGAGTTCAGACGATTCCAAACACAGTAGCGGCAAACGTAAGATGTACACATCTGGGTTGACGAATTGGCGACTGAATAAACATGAAATGAAGGATGATCACCTGAAATCGACAGACCTGTCCATTTTATCAGTCAGTTCATTTCCTGACCGGTGATGACAAGCTAGGTTTTTCAAGTTTTCCACATATCAGCCAGAAAAAAAAAACAGTTAACCATGAACACCGCCATCATAAATTATAGGATGACGACTGAATATTGAAATTATATAAACAAGAAAAACAAATATCACCTTTTTAGCGATGACAGAGGCAGCTATCTCCCGTAATAATGGAATTGTCAACGGTCCCGATGCAACATGGACCTGTTCTCGAGAAAACCCGATCTGGACCAAGAAGGACAGACCGCCGCGATGCCCCCAGCTTTCCTCACTCATGGTGCAGCAATGTATTCATATAATATCAAAGATAAGATGTTTGACACTCCTGTGGGGGTATATCAAGGATACAAGTTCACAAACGACCCCATGTCACGGCATTACACAAAATGTTTTCATCGGCGATGTGGACGACTCACTATATCATGGCGAATGGGGTCACATGACCTCGAAATAACACATCCTCCTCATTAGCATATTCACTTCTGTCAATAGGGCCTTTACTGTCCCCCTTTACCGTCCTTGTTTCGATTCTCACGAGTTTCTTTTTATGTGGGTTTCTCGCTGTTAATGCGTTAACCTCAAAAATATTTTTAGTATGAATATATGTTATTTTCTCTGCGTTATGGCGGCAACAAATCTTTAAAATATCAATGTAATGCTCTCAACCAGAATTCATTGGCGGAAAGCTGCTTTCTCCGGTGTTTATTGCAACCGAGGTGCCTAAAACCAGCATAAAATTCGAGTTATTTGGAGCTGGTGAAGGTAATATTTCATGGACATGAAAAATTATGTCATATCAGGTATCCCACAACAGATGATTGCCGTATTTTGCGTAAAGCAATTATCTAGCGCCCTCTCCGACCATAGAGTGACATAATCACTGAAAGTCTGGTGTATAACTACTGTACGTAAACAATCGTACCAAAGCCTTCCCCAAATTCGTTGAATACATAGTAGCTTTAAGTCATTTTAATTTATTTTGAAGAACACTAATGATGTTAAGTTAGAATAGTTGTTTCGAATCGATGCTATGTCTTACCGGTACTCCAATACGAGTACGAACAAGTATGATCACTACCGGAAAACACTGTCGAGTTTTTTTTCTGGTACTGGGTGACCGTGTCCATCCTTTGTTTCTTTGTTGTTGTTGTTGTTGTTGTTGTTGCTGTTTTACATGTTGGAGATCCTGGTTTAATGGCATCTTTAGTTGTGCTATACATCATTTAAAAAAATGTTTATTTTTATAAAATCACTCGAATACTTAATTTTATAAAATATCTCATATCAGCTCCCTGCTGGTATCTACGAGAATTCCACCTGTGCTTCTGTATTTCCAGGGTAAGCGGTGATCCGCCTCGTCAGTGGCCGCAGTTGTTAATTGTCTGAGATTTCCACTATTACTAACATTTTGAGGAACAGTTACAACTTGCACAGTCCCTGTGATAGAGGGACGGTGCCACTTGGATGGACATGGTGCACACCCGGGGGGGGGGGGGCACATAGAACTTGCCTAATGGGGACGTGCCCCTGAAATGGTCTAGACAGGTATAAATATCGGTAATATTTTTCCGATTTGGTATACTTATGGGTCCTATTTGAACGAATGATCTAGCTCAGATCCCGGCCTCAGATCCATAGGCAACTGTTTTATTTGGAATAAACAGTGATGACAGAAATGGTACCTATAATGGTATAAATATGAGTATAGATTTTGCCACTACCCAGATATAAAAATGGTCACACTTTTGAGAACTCAGAGGCACCTCCCTACCCAGCTATGTATCAACTGCCTCCCCGGGGGTGCGCACCTGGTGAATATGTCTCTCAAATCTATAAATCAATCTATGTGTTATTGAAGTGTTAACACTTCCATCACAATGAGCCACACAACTGAAACTGTGATACGCAAACCCAGATCATACAACTCCATAGTATATATTCTACAAACAGTTCCAGTTTCGGGCTTGCCGTGTATAGTACAAAGAATAAACACTCCACGTTTGATAGCATCATGGTTTCATATTGTAAAATATATACGAATACAAATTCCATATATATATATATATATATATATATATATATATATATATATATATATATATATATATATATATATATATATATATATATATATATATATATATATTTTATAATATTATTACGTCCATCTTCTTTTGTATTATTTTGATTATTGCTATGCCTCATGTGGGCTTTGGCGATAACCACAACTTTTAAAAGCCTGCCAACAAATATATAATAATATATTAATATAAACATATTTTTAAAAAAATAAATAAATACACTACATATTTAGAAAAAAAAAAACAATAAAAAAAAGAAAGCCCAAACTGGCATCTTATTCTGGTCAGATTGGGGTCTTTCAAAGCATATATTTCAGGAATTGTTTATTTTCTCAATCTGAAAGATTGTAAAGATCACGTTTCGATACAGCGCGTACTAGAAATCAAATGGGTGGGGGCACGGTGTAAATACAGTTGGGTATCAATAATCCTTTACACTGAGTGAACCATCCGCGACTAAGCGTCAATAGTGTTCAATCCGTCAACAAAGTACTATAAAACAACGCAATCAGCACTATAACAATATAGCCAACTTTTCAAACAAAATTGCAATATTGATAGTTCAAATGTCACAGTTTGTTATGGTAAACTGATATCAATTTTGCTACTTTGTTCGCAAAACAGTGAGTTATATTGCGATACTAGGTGTTGCGTTATGTTTCGTTCACAGTATTTCATTTCATCTATTCCACCACTGCTGTGATCAAATAATGCCAATGTGAGACTGTATACGTTAGATAGTAAGTATGACTTCTAGGTTTCTCTGACCATAAGCAGATTATTCTGAATAACGAGCGATTTTAAACTTTAATATATCGTTAGAAATGAATAAGTATTTCTGAATAGATCTTGAACTGATTGGGTGCGTTTTTCGCCAATATTTTTTTCTAAAATGGCCGAAAAACTTAAAATTGGCGGTCAAAAAGATCGGCTTGATCGTGAAAACATCGGCGTATACCACACACCTTAACTGTGGGAGCACCTTCCGGTTCACTTCAAATTATTGCGATAGACTTCAAAAACTTTGTTCAGAACAACAAACAGGTAATTTCCCACAAGTTTTAAGATACAGAAAGAGGTTGAGTTATTTTTTCTAACTTTCACCCATACTAGGAAGTAAATAAATAAATACATAGATAATCCATCTAAGGAGACAACTCATAGCACGAATGCGGATACGAATACGGCAAAAGACGCGGTAATGCAAAATAACGCAGTTACATCATTACGGACTGCGGAGACGATTTCGTGTTCGGATATTGATACGATGGATCTATGGCAGGTGGATCTAGGGGTGATTCGATCCGTATTGAACTTGACGTGTTCTCCCGAGTGATTAATAACCGCGCTATCCAAGGACATACGGTAAATTTAATTAATAGTTAACAGCAGATTTTGTTATCATCAGCAAATCATCACACAAAAATACCAAGGTGAAAAATAAACGCTCCATGACGTCACACGACATACTTATCACCTACGATAAAGTAACTGTTTTATAACGTACAGAACCGTGATGGAAAAACACGTTCATGTATGCTCCCCCAACGGCAGTTAATGAGATGACGCAAGCGAATGACGTAGTGGGCGCTTTTTGGGTTGGATGTGTAATTTTATCGGAATTATGAATAAACTAGAGCGGCATAATTTAAACCCAATTCAATTCCGTAACTAATGCTGGGTGTGTTACTGTCACAGTGTGTATATGTACATTCCATTGAACATAATTGGAAAATATCAGTAAATTAAATTACAATACATTTTGTATTTTGCAAATTAGTGACTATATTAGAAACAAATTAAGTTTCAATCCCCAAGTCGTTCACGCCTGTTGTTGACCGGAACTGGTACTCTCAAAAAATCAAAAGTATGTCTGTTTACAAATTACAGTAACACAATCACTATTGATAATAACAATATTTTCATGTGCGTTGGGTTACTGTGAAAAGACAGATAACATGACCATTATCGCCACAGAGGGCTCCAGTCACACGACGTAACGCAAGTGACGGAAGATACCTTTTCTTTGGAAGGGAGCAACCCTTTTTTTATTGTTTAAATACACTCTGGATAATTCATTGCATTGAAGCATTTTCCCTGACATGTGGAACTATAAGCATGTACTAAATATTACACGCATTTACAGTCAACGGTGCTGATACACCATAAAATGTGCCCCACTCAGAAACATACGGCCACCACATGTAAAAATACAAGCACGAAGAATGGTCGAGTCTACGTGACGTGTGCAAAAGGTCTTGTCTGAACTTGCTGGCGGGATTCCCTTTGCTATTTTGCAGACCTAAGCAATCTGTCACTTGTTGGCTGTCGTATTGTAAACATCGTTATCATGGCTGACGAACACCATGACTATCCGTTCAAGGCAGAATACGCCAAAAGCAGTCGAGCTTCTTGTAAATTTTGCAAGGGAAGTATCAGCAAAGAAAGTCTGAGATTGGCGAAAATGGTCCAGGTAACTTATTTTTGTATATTTTTGTAAGTTGAGTCGGAGTGTGGTTTGGCAGCATGTCGACGCTGCTGACCTTTTAATAACCCAACCACATGGAACAGGCATGCATCCGTCTTTGGTGTAATGGAACGTGATTCGCATATCAATTCGGTTCTTTTAAAATGGTTTCGTTTTGAATGTTTATATGTCCCCCAGTTCCTTGAGTAGCATGTGTTGTCTGTTGATTGGACTTGACTCCAAGCTCGCTATAATAAGGATCTTAAAAAGTATTAAATGCTTACTTTCACTTTATGCTGACTGTGGAATTAATAACCAAGTGAATAGTGCCCGGTGAACCACGCAAGTCTTTAAGTTGTGTTGTTGGCAGAACTGTGTTTGAATCTGAATCATATTTGCAAGATATCAGAAGTTTGTGACGTACAAATAGCCTAACATTACTAATCTTTTAGATTTACATGTAGAGTTTTCAGGAACTTGGGGTGTCATCAACAGTACTAATCCCACAAAATATTTATTTGAGGATCAAATATTAGACCAGTATAACAAAATCAATAGTTGATGTGAAGAATTTTTTTTTAAGATTACCGGTAGTCAAAAGTCCACACTAGCTAGACTCTTAAGTTGTTTTTTGTATAAAATGCATTTTATGAATATGAATGCTTATTAAAAATTAAAATACTGGTTGAAAACCACTAGACCAATCACTATGGTCATAATTCTGCCATTTCAATTATTCCAAAATAAATCATCTAGCAGTAATGCTTTTAATTTTTATTCTATGGAAGCTATACATGCTTTATCTGTATAATATTTCTTGCAGTCTCCTCATTTTGATGGAAAGATGCCAAACTGGTTTCATTACAGCTGTTTTTGGAAAAGAAATAAAGCCACATCTCATGGAGAATTTGGTATGTACAATTACATTATCTATAACTGTACACTGTTACTACTTTTGGCATAGATTGACCGTTATGCTTTCTTCTCTAACCAGTGCCAGGGATAATATTTCTACTATGCTCTTGTAAACATACTGTAATAAGAAGCTCATTATTACGCTATGGGGCACCACATGCATGACATTGCAATACTTTTCCCAGAAGTATAACATTACAGGGTCAGGTCATGGGCAGTCGCTGGTCAAAAAGCTACCAGCAAACTTGATTTTATTTTTGACTCCCCTGTGCGAAACACACAGTAGGAGGCCTTTCTGGTTAGTGCATCTGTGTACGTGTCTCCACCACTGATATCTCAAGAACCAATTATCATATTTCAATGAAACTTTGTACATAGATAGTCTGGAATATTGTGCAGACCTGATTAGATTTTGCTTGAAATCCTGTACATCTTAATTACATGACTAATTAGTTTATTGGTTAGCCAATTTTAAGCCTTTCACTTATTTAAAGGGGAACCGCTCAATCCCTTGGATTGCACCAAGTGCTCATGGGTAATCAACTCCGCCTCTGTCCACTGAGTAAATGAATGCTTATCTTTCCCTCTGTACCGCTAACCTCACAAAACAACTGATATAAACACCCTAAGAACGGATTACAATTTGCTTGTTTAAATATAACATGGCAATTGAATTTCAAACAAATACAGAGCAGTCTTCATGTGCCATGATTTGAAACATTGTGCGCTCGGCAATTTATACATTGTCGGAAAAATATGACGTGGAACTAATTCAAGTTGATGATGGCCAACAAGAAAAGGCAGCAGTCTACCAGATACACACGGCCAGAGTGTTGCTAAACGGTCGCGAAGAAAATACGCCGACTCAAGTTTATTTGCCTGTTTCCGTTGCGTCGGTCTATTGACGGTACTGATCTCGTATACAGTAAACCTGAGAACGAAACTTCCTATACACATTCTGTATACATACTACTCCTCCAGACTGCTAATATAACAAGTGTGAAAACACGAAGTCGGTGACTTCGGTTTTCATATTTCCGCCATAAATCGGTAAACAGAACGTGTATTTACTATTGCCCTCAAATTTCCATATAATATTGACTAATTGGTAGAGGCGACAATGAAAAAGTTTACTGTATATTATAAGTGATAAAATATTAAAATCATTAGTAAAGAAAAGTTGCCGCGACATCACAGGCTTATCTTGTAACCTGTTTACGACACTCGTGTGGAAAATCAAAATGTACACGGGTGTTACCAGCTTGTATCTTGTGTGAGATTTGAGTTCTTGTGATCTCGTGGGTGAACGTCGGGTTGACCTTACAGTCAAAATTAAATGAGCGGTGAGGGGGAGAAGAGCGTTCTGTCAAAACAATTTTACCGTAGACTCAATTTTAACGACCAATCTGCAGCGTTGTGTTTATTATAAATAAGAATCCAAAAATAGAATATAAATACACACATATACTCGATTAAATTGTCTGGCCAAATATGCGACGCATGAACGAAAACGATCTATTGTAAAAGATATGAATTGCAACTGCCCATGACGTGTTGTCTGGGTGCCGTTTCGTCCTACAGTCAAATACAGAAACAAAACTGATTTATTTTCTTACTAAGACCTAGTTGTTCATGCATTTCAAGCATGGCGTATTTACCATGCCAATGTCTTGTTGATATCCTAAACTTCGAACCTCTAACAGAACGGTTATTTCCTGCATGCCTACCAGTATTACACAACTACCATTTGCAGCTCATTGCAGTCTGACACTTATTCACTGTACCCCTTCCTTTTTCCAGACTGTCTAGAAAGTTATGCAAAAAGTTTCAATCCTTAGAAAACACAAGTCTTTGCCGTACGATCAAAAGAAAAATGTCCACATAGTAGTAACCAACATCGTTCTGGCGTTCCTAAAAAAAACACTGCATTGCTTAGTAGCAAATAATCACGGTGGCGCAATCCGACCATGCTACGTTTCACAATTTATTATTATTACTTGGTCGTGATTATTGATACAGTACAAAAAGTAAACTCGTTGAATTGTTCTGAAATGCAAGTAAATTTCAATTTAGTTTCATCGATTCCGGTCGCATGCAAATGTTCGACACCTTGTAGGTCAAATCGCTAATCAGCCAGTCAAAATACTCAGTGATGCCAACGTGTTCAAATTACAAAAACGGAGGAGATTTGCCGATGTTCCAGCTCGATCTTTTACCTCTGGTTTTGATGGGAAGACGTTAGTTTTTTTTTACGATGATAACAGCTCATTGTCGAATCGAAGCTTTACCCATTCACGCTAACCACAATAAACATCGTACTCTTGAATAGGCGTCAATGACTACGGTAAAATTCGTAAGATTGTGGGTCAGGAGTGAGTGTTGTTTTGACTTGGGTATTGTGTTTTACATTCCAACAGGAAATTTTTGCGTGGTTTTATTTTCACGCTTTTTGGACTCACCGCGAAATTTAAACCACGCGAATGATTTCTACTTCTACATTTAATTTATTGCAATGAATATCCGAAAGCCCGTAACCTAATGTTATTGACATTGTTTACTGTCTTACATCGTCATGTCCCAGTGTTACCGACGGTTAGACCATGGAGGTGGTTAGACATAGACAAACTACGTAACGATAATGCTGTTTGTAAACCAACAAGCTTTGTAGATTGAATAAACATCTAGGGGATTTACATTTTCGTTTACTCAAACTGTGATTGACAGGAATTTTGCATACATTAGCCACCATTTTAAACTCGTGATTTTCACTGGTTGCGGCATGTTTCGACTGAAAATAGCAACATTTATACATCAAAAGCCCAACCAGACGAGTGTAATTGCTAGCGTACATATTCATGCCCCCGTGGATATGTATTTGGAACCAGAGCTTGATCTCCAAACATCGTAAATGGCATATTTCACGGAGCTCCCGCCACAATGTTTGCTGCTTGGTTCGGATTAGCATACTAATACGGTGGCCATCTTGACCCTTATTTATAATATCGGTTCCCCTTTAACAGATTTAAATGAAACTTTGTAAATAAATGCTCTGGGATAATGTGCAGTCATGATTAGTTTTTGGTTGAAATCCTTTGCATATTAATGACAAATTTGCATATAAATTAGTCAATTTTAAGCCTTTTCACTTGTTTCTCAGAATCTATTTTCCATATTTCAATGAAACTTTGTACATAAATTAGTTTTTGGCAAAATATTTATTTTTTTCCACAAATACCTCCTCAACCACTTAGTACATAGATGCTTAGGGATAAGCAGTATACATGTTCAAGTCAGAATTAATTTTTGTGCTTATTAATTACCTACTTGAATAAATTAACCAATTTATAGGTGCTCAACAGATAACTTGAGTACTACTCATCAAATTTAAATGAAACTTGGTACATAGGTGCACAGATCTGATTACTTCAGGGTTGAAATCCATGCATAATATTGATTACCTGTTATTAGTTTCATGTGTCTTTAATATGCATAACTGTAATGTACTAAGCACTGCTGCAGATAGTGACAACCAGTGCTATAATGAAGGGATCTGTATCAGATGACTATATATGGTCATGTGACCTCTGTAATATGCATAACTGTAATATCTTAAGTAATGTTGCAGAGAGGGACATGTAGCCGGTGCTATAATTTTGTTCGACAAGATATATGACTAAAACATCAAGTCATCATATACATGTATCCATTATTTTATTCGATATTTATAATTGTTAAACCATAGCTACTTGGAGCCACCCTGATCATTGTTTGCCGTTATATTTTCAAATGCTGCATTTGCTCTATTAGAAGCACATGCCAGTCAAACTTCAGACAAGTCTATGGTCGAAATAAGACATAATTTTTGCTTTATGTGTATTGAAGTTGTTCTTTTAATATTATAGTAAATAAAGTACATTGTTTTTTGCAGGTGGGTTAGAAACATTGAGGTGGGATGATCAGCAAAAGATTAAAGATAAAATAGCAGGAAAGGATAGCGGTGCCACTAAGGGTGAGGGTGATGGAGATGACACAGGGTCCTTAGGTGATGAGTTTTCCCTAGGCTACGCAAAGTCTAATAGAAGTGTATGTAGAGGATGTAACGAGAAAATAATGAAGGTAAAATATGGATATTGTGTCGCCTAAAGATTATTATACACTTGTCTAGCCATTGCATATATTTCAGGTACATGTACGTCTCTCAATAACATTGTGTATAGTGGCATTCTGGTTACAGATCTTGGCACGTGCCGACAGTCTTGGTTCAAATTGAGAGTCGAGGCCGAAACTAGATGCATGTCTACATTTGCTGTTTGAATTCTGGGCATGAACTGAAATCATGTTCCAGAGATGAGAATTTTCCGCTGATCCGCGGATTTCTAAGCCCCAGGGATAAATTTTTTGAAACTTCTAAATCCGAAGAGAAAATTTTAAATCTTGTTCATTCATCGGAAGTAAACACGCTGTCGGGTCATTGTTGTCGGCTGCAAGAGGCCTGTATTCAGTGTATGGTCGAATGCGGAATGTTTGCGACTCTTTTCATCAGTGCAATCGTAAAATTCGAAGTGTTCGAAGTGATATGTAACGATTAACATGATTGTCTGGGTTTTCTCTGACGGGCCAATCAGTGAAGAACTTTCATTTTTCTTTTCACCAACGGTGCCATTTTATTGTTTCAATTGTTAGCTGCGTTGGATCATTGTTTACAAGTTTCATGCAGCGATAATGGTGAAATTGGTTACAAAAGACAACGAGTCAGCTGTGCGAAAGATCGATAAAAACATTAGGAACAAATTTTGTTGGGCATGGCCTGGGGGCATGACTTGACAAGGAAGTGACTTCGACAGTGTGAATCAGGAAGAAAAATGAAGTGGTAACTGAACAAGCCGGTAGGCTGGTTGGCGATCTGCCCCGCTCAAAAAACAAGCAACACGTTTCAGCTGTTTCCATGGTAGGATATGAAACTAACGTCGGCATATAACTAAATGGGCCCGTATACGAAGTTCGCAAAAAAAACCATTCAGTCTTTTAGAAGTCACTTTACTTTATTACTAGGACGTATTCTGCTATTACATTTATTATTTTCAACCGTTTCGCGATAGTATTTTCTAGAATGAAGGCAGCATTTACAGTTCATTCAAAGTTGCGTTAGGATTACGTTGATGCAGTGTAACAATGTAGGCGCCGGTGATCTCTTGCGTGTGCGCAACGTAGCCAAAGTAACAAGCATGATCATTTGATCACTGCTATTACAAGACTGGTAGGAGGTGATAAATTTGGGGCGAAAATATTCAAAAATCAAATTTGGGCTGCTATCATGGCAGTGGTGAGTATCAACAAAATCAGTCAAACCAAAAAAAATCACAGAAAAGTTAAAAGCCGTTGCTGGTGAAAAGTTACCCTAACTTTGAGGAAATATAAGAACCCAAATTCTGCATATATTGTCCTGGTATTAACTTCAGTTGTGTGTGTGTGTCTATTCCATTGATATCTCAAGAACCATACATTTGTTTTTGATGAAACTTTGTGCATAGTTGCTCTGGGCCAATGCGCAGATTTGATTAGGTTTTGGTAAAAATTCATTCATATTAATTACCTAATTTGCATGATAATTAGCTGATTTTTAGCTGTTCCATGACTGGTTCCACTGATATCTAAAGAACCAGGAATTGGATTTTAATGAAACTTTTATAGAGTACTCAACACATTTCAATGAATCTAGAACTATGCAGAGACCCAATTAGTTTTTGGTAAATATTTATGCTTATTAATCACCTAATTAACATAATTAATTAACACTGATCATGACATTTGAATAAAATTTGGTACTTAAATGCTCTAGGACAAAAGACAGGCCTGATTAATTTTGGATTAAAATTTGTTCATATTAATTCTCTAATTAGTATAATAATTCATAATTTTTCTGTTCTGTTCATATCAGTTACCTTTTTTACATAATTAGTTTTCAGTTTTTCCATCAATATCTCAGGTTCAAGTAATTTTGAATTAATTTTTAATGTTTTCAATACTCTCTCAGCCCATAGGAGTTCTTTCTAAGCTTACTTTGATTTATAATTAAATTTGGCATACCTGAATTAGCACTCATCATATGTACGCTGGCTATGAAGTTGTATTTCTTCACAAATGTTGCCAAACCAGCTGCTGTTTCATCATCTCTTTCATTGCCCTCTCTCTCCAAACTTGTAATTATTGCTGGCAATGTCTTCCTGATGACATCCACAGCACGTTGATGCGACAGCCAACGAACTGCTTTAGCCTCTTTTAGTCTGTCTGGTTCCCCAAGAAAGAAAGTAGGAAAGATTAGGATACCAATCACACGGTGAAGTATTTAAATAAGTTGATAAGCCTTGAAGTTACAAAACTGCTGTAATGTATTTAGTTATCATTCATACATGTATAAATAATTTCTCACCTGAATTTCCTGGAGACCAGCCATTCTCAGAGAGCTGTTTTGATAGAAATAGTCTAGCTGCTGTAACGTAGCACTGAACCTCTACAAGTATTTTATATCATTCATAGTTTGACTGGAAGCAAGAGCCAACTTATGGGCAATGCAATGAATGTATGTACCATTCTTCTCTCAGTTTGGTAGCAACCTGTAACATGTACACAAATTAAAGTTATTTTTGAACATATTAAAATACAGGAGACTGATACTATATTCAAAAAACCAGTGCTGCAGTGAGCAATTAGGTGAGATTTCTCTGGCTTCAACATGACAATAAAAAATAAATAATAAAACCTACCCTATTTCTTTGACCAACCATAACTGCAGTTACCACTGAAGGGACTTCTAGTAGTTAGATCAAGTGGGGGTTAGACCAAAATAAATGATACAAAGACAAGGATGCCGGTAGGTAGGTATTGGCGAGCATCACTGGCGACCTAGATCATGACATAGGCGGCTAAGACTTTTTCGCACGTGAGCTGCTTCAGAATGGCTACATCAGTTGTCTCGTCCATCATCACACTGAATACACGACTGGAGTGAATATCTGTATGTATTTTATCACTGATCACTGAAGAAATTGATATCAACCGCTCCTGAATAGATCTCTCAAAAGTATAGTGAGCATTTTATCCCTGGAATACAAGTATACACTGGTTATATAATATTGTCCTATTTCAAATGGAAAAAAAAAATGTATGATATCAGAAACGTTATAGCCAAGTGGAAATTAATTAAATATACCTGATTTAAATGTTATAAGCTACATCCCATTCCTTTCACTAGGTCTAATAATGACGAAAACTTGGTGGTGTGTGCGATCTCTTTTTTTGTCAGCCAGTAAAGGCACTTCATGGCCCCTTCAAGTGCAAGTCGCTGTAAGTTTACTTGCACAACAAAACCTTCATCAACGAGAATATTTTCTGTGACATCAT
This sequence comes from Saccoglossus kowalevskii, assembly GCF_978046115.1. NCBI lineage: Eukaryota > Metazoa > Hemichordata > Enteropneusta > Harrimaniidae > Saccoglossus > Saccoglossus kowalevskii. Next base: position 18,565,379 of record NC_140642.1, read on the forward strand.
GCTGCTGTTTTATGCATAATCAACCTGGAATGTCTTAGGATGACATTCTTTCTGATTGCCGTACATGGAACTTTACTCCAAACTGCGTTTCCATTGGTGTGTGACATGCTAAACTTGCCACATAGTGTACACAACATTCCTGAAACAAAAACAAGAATAATTGATAAAGGAAAGAAAAAAAGTTTATGAGTTTTGCAATATAATATTTTACAGAAAAATAAATTCAAACAAAATCGTGATGACAATAACGATCGACCACGGCGACGACGCAATCTAGGAATTTTTAAGCACTGAAATTAGCATTGCCGCAATGGTCGTAACCCACACCAGTGTGACGATGTATTTTTTTACTTTCGTATCGCGTACACTATGAACAAAATATATAGAACACTAACAATTTGAAAACATTACCACATGTACAGCTTACCTTTCGAATCTGGCGTTTCTTTTAACCCCAGATACTCCTTATCCCATGCCTGATTAAACCCAGTTTTTCTTCTTTTCTGTTCTTTTGCTGGTTTATCTGTTGCCTTTCTTTTCTGGGAAAATATTTTACTATCGATCACGCTGTCGAATGATGCGAAAACATGATCACGTGGTGGATCTCGACCAGGTTTTTGTACTAGCCAGGAAGATACAAGAGCAGTGCTTTGGTTGGACATGATGATGTTACTCGCTGAGGAAAGTTGCTGAAAGTCTGAAGCTGTGATTGCATTTTTATGTATTTTAAAAGCATCCCATAAAAACTTTTTTTCGGGCACTTCTACTTCTGTAAATTACCGACACTGCCAGACATGGAAGTATTCCAGCTTCTGTCAGCCACGCATAGATTAACACCCATTTACCAGGACCGTTTGATCATCGTGGCGGTCGGATGCAGAGACTGAAACAATAGCTACATATTTATACTTTATTTACGTAATACATGTACAATGCACCGGATGAAAAAAGCACTGTGGCGGTCTTGCGCTGTTTACATCCTAGGGAGAACACTGTTATGCATATTGTCTGCGATGTTTGGGTCAAATAACAGATCGACTAATGAGAGCATGTTTTCGGCATGGATTGAGTAAATCCCAAGTGAGTCTCGTGAACATGAATGCTAATGCTAACGCGAACGCGAACGCAACTGCTGTAATCCTTCTGAAGAATTAGAAATTTTGGCATGTGCCAAGATCCCATAACGTGATCATAGTACATGTTTTCTTCCAATCTCTTTTCGGTGTGGCATGGTTGCATGTTGATTACTTTGTCTTGTGCACACAAGATTGAAGGTGCTATATTTATTATCCTACTTCTGTTGTCAGAATGTCAGAATTTGGTTCATAATAAATAATTTTGTAACCACAAGGAATTCATATGTAGTTAATGCCCTATTTAAACAGTTAGTGCTGGAAACTCCTGGGGTAGGATTATGATCAGTCGGGCTAATAGTTGTGACAAATTTAGTATGGTACAAAACATGTAGTATAAAAGTACAGCAGTATGTCAAATGTTTTATCACTGTACATAATTCTGAATTCAAATCTTTTCTGTGGTTCATTATCTGGAACAGCAAAAAAAAGGTCATCAAAAGGAATTGTGTGACAGAATTTGGAGGCCCTGGGCAAGATTCTTAACTCATGCATGTGCGTTGGATGGGAACCATGGTTATTGGTTAACATTGCAGGTGCTAATTTTCGGTTTCCGAATTGATACCGTTTGTGTGCTTGTGCATATTGCGTGACCTTCGGTCAACAAACTGCGCAGTGCATCGAACATTGATGTTTTCAACTCGCAACGTAAAAATTTCCGTGAAATAAAACTGCCATCGTCTTTTCAACTAACTCGTACCAGCCACTGAAAATTTGCACACTATTCTGCCTAAGCAAGAATAACAAGCATGCAATTATCTTTGGCTATAGCATAATATTTTCATATTTTTTTAGGGCATTTTGAGAATTGAAAATCTATGTCAAAGTCTTATTTAATCTGTGGAAACTATCTCTAATTCAGTCCATTTTCTCAGAAAAGTCATCTTTTTCAACTAGAAATCCACGTTTCCCAGCTGTCTTAAATAATTCTTCTAGCTACCCTCGTTTGTTTCCACTCACACTCATTCCTGTGTTTAAAAACTGTTTCAAATATACCACTGACTTATTCCGGGTTGCATGTCTGCCGGTGTTCTTTTGACTTTTTATATTTTTGTCCTACCTTTACCCGTTACTCGGGTAGGGTATGTATGCGCAAATAGAAAAACGCCCCTTTTTATGGTAAAAATCGCGTCTGGTGGTTTTTCGGGAATCAGGAATTGTGTTTAACCTTACCTTTCCACCATCAGACTTTCTTGCCTAAATTTTGCTGCACTATTTTTTTTCTTGTATTCTTCTATATTTCTGGAAATGAACCCTGATTTTGTGAATTTGTGATGGAACTGGTGGTGAAAAGGTTAAACAACTAAAAGAGGTTCTGAGGTTTGACGAGACCTGCTGACATTAAATTGTTATAAAATGGTCATTTAGACTTTTCACATAGTGCCAATTCTCGCAAGTCTTCATGAAAGCAGCTACTGACACATTTTGTTTCTACCGACAGGACACATTCCGCATTGCTCGAATTCTGATGGAAACCCAACGTGGTATTCACATGGCAGTTGAAAAGTGGCACCATCTTGACTGCTTCTGTGAGAAGCTGGATGAACTAGGATGGACAGAAGGCTGTTCACCGGAGGATATTCCTGGATTTAAAGTACTAAAAGACGAAGACAAGAAAGAGTTGCTTGCGAAACTGAAAACCGATAAAAAGAATGTGTAAATATATCTTATATTCTAGTGCATACAGACAAATTTTGATTACATTTGATAGTGACATGGGCAGATTTAATTAAATTTTAATAAAACTGCTTAAATTATTTCTAATTTTATTCTTATAAAATTTATTTGAGTAAACCAAAACAGAAAATAAAATATTATTTATTAAATATTTGATGACCCATTGATGACCTTTTTACCTTATTTTGCAAACTTTGTGATTCAGGGCTATCTACACCAAATATTAAACTCTGATAATGAAGCAATTCTGATTTAAATGTATGGTTTGCAGCATTGCTTTTTTTTTGTTGCTTGTTGCTTTTGTTTAGCATAAAAAATACTACAGAAAACTTTACAGTTGATCATGTGACTTTAAATTACAGAATACTTTCCATTAACATAGCTTTCAGATCATCACTGTAAAAAGTTCAGCTCATGGCAGTCAACTAAAAATCACATTGTACCTTGGGCCTTTTTTTATGTGAACCTACTCTTTCATCGCACTTCTGTATAATTTGAAACTTTTATATTGTGTATAATTTTCAGCTTCTTGCGTTAATGTCACATCAAGCTGCTGATCGAATTACATTGATAATTTTGAGGACCAATCTGTTGTGAAAACTCAAAAACTGCGCATAATGATCAATTCATTTGCATGTTGAGAAGCTGGAAAGTAATCTCGAAGTATGTCATGCATTTCGAGATGCTCTAAAATATATTTTAGCTGGAATTAATTTTCACTGAAAATACATTTTTGGTGCTTTGTATGGAATTTATTTTCACTGATTTTTGACAAGTTGAATGTAAAATATAGGAAAAAAGGGTAATTTTGCTGGATTTTAGTATCACTGAATCATTCCTTCAGCAAAAATAGCGAAAATTAATTCCAAGTGTAAATAAGCTATTCTACAGTACTCAATTTTGTTATAATTTAATTTGCAGTAAACGAAAGACAACTGAAACTGATGGCACTGCGAAGACTAAAAAACCTAAAACCAAAAAAGAAACCAAAGAAGAGGAAGCTCTGAGGGTAAGAAAGAATTGTTTTTCCAGTAATTATTAGTTTGTTAGGTATGTTATGTTGTGTACCAGCTATCACCATGGTGATAAGATGAATGATGTTGGATGTCATTTTTTTGTGCATTGTTGATTGAAAACTAATTTTACAAGTTCTTTTGATTTATTTTAGGTTCAGAGTCAGTTCATTTGGGGTATTAGAGATCAGCTTTATAAACATGTGCCAAACAGTGACTTGAAGGAGCTATTGGAGGAAAATAATCAAAATATTCCAAGCGGTGAAAGCAAGGTGAATTTATTTAAGAAATCCTTTTGTCTGTCACTGAATGTTCCACTGTGCATCTTGAGGACCAGTTTTTAAAAGTTCAGTATCCAGATAGTGACTAGTGTAAGAAGTTCTCAGAAGTTACTGTTAGAAATTATTGTATATAAATTCATGTGTACTGATTACCCATCAATATCAGTGCTTCTTTATTGTATCTCATGTACCGTAAAATCTGTATTAAAGCCGCACCCATTTTTTGGAACAATTGAGATCAAAAAATTTACCATTTCTCCTATGTAGATGCTCTAATAAAAGCTGCATCCCCTCTGTTGCAATGTACCATTTTAATAGAAGCCGGGGTTTTTAATACAGATTTTACAGTAGGGTCTTATTAGTTGGTTGTTTTATTTTTGCAGCCATGATTTCCAGATTGTAACATGTTTGTCCCATCAGCTTTTAGAGTATGCGACTGATGGAATGGCATTTGGAGCCTTGTTGCCATGTCCAGAATGCAAAGAGGGACAATTAGTTGTTGGAAGCTCTGGATATCGTTGTACTGGCAACATAACCAGCTGGACTAAATGTCAATACAAAACTAAAGAACCCAAACGAAAAAAGTGGAAGATTCCAGAAAGTCTCAACGACATTGACTATCTGTGAGTGTTTATTTTTGTTGTCTACGTCAACATTAAATACAATGAAACCTATGAGAGTAGAAGTGGTATATTTCCTAATGTATTAAAATAAGGTCTGCTGTAATTCATTCTGAATATTTATGCCGACTTTGTGAAATAAACCTTCTTATTTATTTTCAGGAAGAAATTCAAGTTCAAGGCATTCAACAAAGGTGTGCGAGTATTTGAAGATAAGCCAGAAATTTCGTCACCTCCAAGTGCAGCGGCCTCGGCTTCCACGTATGTTTATTTCAGTCTGTGTTGTAAAGACATTTATAATACTGTGCTTTGATATTTGGTCCACCCATAGTACATATATACATTGTATGCCATTCCCAGATTTGATCATTTCATGAAGATATCCTCAAATCTCTGATTTTGATGAATATTTTTGACAGCAGAATGGCTAGCTGGATTGCTTTGATATTTTATCTGTAGACACCTGACAGATTTGTTCTTCTCGTTATAATAAGCTACATTTTTTTTTTTACAAAATATAAGTCCTTCAGGCTGGTGTAAATTTTGTAATTGTCACAAAAGCATTGCCATGTGGTCATGCAAGTGCATTGTTTTGCTCAGAGTTCAAATGAATATGACTTATGACTAAACGGTCCATTTATGTGATTATAGTAAAAAATAAAAACTATTGTATAACAGTAACATAAATTTCATTCAACTGCCTTTGTGATAGAAATTTATTCTTTCTATAATTTTACCAACTAATATTTGAATTGATTAGGAGCAGTTCCCGTAGTGCTCTACAAGACTGCAAAATAGTACTTGTCGGTAAACTCAGTGAAAGTAATAAAGATATTACGAAAAAGATTAAGCAGCTTGGTGGAGAAGTAGTGACAAAGATCAACAAAAATGTTGCGTGTGTCATAAGTACTCAAGGTAGGGGACATTATTTTCATACTCGAGTTTGTATAGTGTTCTTAGTGAATATTACAGGAAGTGGTTCTTAAAAACAGTGTTTCATAACCTTTGGGGAGGGGGGGTCTACACTTCAAAACATCAAATCTTCAAATATTGGCAGCAATATGATAGCAGTCAAAGGAAAACAAATGTGCTGCTCGTTTAGTATGAAGGACAAGCCTTGTGTAAATATATTTTAAACTAGGTATGACTAATGAGTATTTGCAGTGATTTGGTTCAATATTGCCAACTGGCTCGTTTGGATTTTATTCTACTCCTTGATCATTTTACCAGATTTTGTTGATACAAAAACGAATCAATAATTTTGTATTCTCAAATATTAATTCAGCCAAATACAAACAGGGACCATGTCTGACTAATGACTCGTTTTGTGAAAAGTGGTGACAGTTGACATTTGTGTTAAAATGATTGATCTATAGAAATAGATTATATTGATGACTTTAAAACCTAAGCATGTCTATTCCCTAACCTCCACAGATGAAGTTAACAATATGAGTAAGAAAATCAAAGAAGCCAAAGCAGCTGGTGTCCATGTGGTATCAGAAGATTTCTTAAACACTGTTAAAAAAGGAGGAGCTGCCTTGATGATTCAGCAATCTAGTATTGCTAATTGGGGGACTGATGTAAGTATACAAACTACTGGATAATTAACTCGACTATTGGGTCAAAGGACAATGTTACTGTTCAAATTGTGTAAGGAAACATGAAGGCGGAAATTGCTTGACATCAATTGAAAACATTCAACGAAGATAACGATGAAACTATCGACTTTAACTTTTTTTTTTGCTGACCCTAATAATTTCATACCACAACTTCTGATGGTATGTAAATAATATTGTAATAAAATGTGCATATTTTTTCGTCAGTGTTGTGGAGATCAATGAAGATGCAACTCATTTCCTAATTTTCATTGCACAAGAAAAAGACGCACTTTTCCCCCTAATCTGGCACATGGTGAACGAAAATTGTCTTTTGGCCAATTTTTCGAGTGGGATGCTCACTAAGCAACACCCTCCTAAAAATTATGATTTTGTGAGCCTAGTACTTTGGGCACTAAGCTGCATGGGTACAATACCTAAGAAGTGTATTTCGTTTTTGACAATTAATGGCATATATGTGATGTTCATTTTTGTAGTCAATGAATCTTGATTTCAAAATACTATTTGGTTTTGATTTGTAACTTTTAAAAGTCTTTTCACTACACAGCCAGTTACGAGGATATCAGTTGGTTCAACAGCAGTGGACTCTGCCATTAAGAGTGGAGCTTTGAAGAGTGGTGTTAGTGCAAGAGAAGGTGAGAGAACACTCTGCTGTCAAGTCTTTGATTTGATTTTGTTTTTAACCACTGTAGACTTCACATTTTGATTTAAATGGGAGAGAAGCAACACATTCTGGCCTTGCTATGCTATATATCTGTGTTGATACACAAAACTGTATTCTCCCTATATTGATACTGCCTTACTTTGGCTGTGTCATCGATAGGAAGGTGCACTGTCAGATGCGGGGCATACACAACTCGACAGGCTGTGATGATTATAGCACCCTCTGTTATAATAGGGAGATGTTAAGTCAGCTTGTTGTACATTAAATAGTCCTTCGATAACTGTACCGTGATTAAGTGATTCCTGTACAGACAGATACCGGGACTGACAAGTCTTTCTTCATGTTGTTAATTTTATCTTTTTATTAGCTCTGCTGTTGACAAAGTCGACAACGCCGAGCTCTTCATATTACTGATGCTCTGTCGTCGTCCGGTGTCTGTAGTATGTAGTCTGTCATCAACTTTTTACATTTTTGTCTTCTTTAAAACCGTTAAACCAAATGCTTTCATATTTGCAACATAGATTCTTGGGGTAGTCCTCTGTCAGATTTGTTAATTTCGGCATATCTTCAATTCTCTAAGTTTGATGAATATTTTTGTAATTTTTGGTAAAAAGTGATATTTTCAACTTCTGATAGGATTAGGCTTAATAATTATACTAATATATGAGAAAAATTGCAAAATTTTGTACCAGTGACCACTGCAATCACTAAGACATGAAATCGCACTAGCTTTCACAAAAATTGTCCCTCTAAATGAACCCTACTAATCATTTCATTTTGAAATCCTCAGAGAAAATGTACACAAAAAAGGTACCAGATAAACTGAAAATGACTGTGAAAGGTGGAGCGGCTGTTGATCCAGATTCTGGTAAGTGTCAACGTCACCCTTGTGCTACACTCGTATGTCGAGCTTTACTTTTGTACAGCTAAAAATATCAGCCCGTATTCAGGATGCATGTGCTTTCATTCTTGTTCCATGTTTGGTCATGTGACCAATTCTTCTTGCTGCACACTTGCCCTTTGCGGCTTATTGTAAACCAGCCGCACTTTTAATCAGAGTGTAATTGCTACAGATAACTGAACATAATCAGCATTGTCTTAACTACATAACTGTAAAGTATTTTGAAATCCACTATTGTATATTACCGGTAACTTGCTAAGACTATAAAGTCAAGGTGCGACAATGTTGAGTTACAGCAAAGACAAAGTTATTTCTCAACTAATGAAAAAGCAAGGTGTTCTAACAACATCCAAATTGTATAGAGTTTTTGACGATTTAGCTGTTGCAATTTCCGATGAAGGTTCTCTGTGAAAAACAGGGAATATGTCAAGGGGTATGAATTGAATAATTCATGAGCAGATGACAAAGCTTACAATACATATTTTGTATTTATGTGAATCAACACTGCCCCCTTGTGCAATCTTACTTTACTCTGACCCCTCGGCCATCTACATTGATGACCATTACATTTCAATTCTGAAATGTAGTCCCCTTATGAAATGAACCTGAAAATGCACAATGCAAAATGTTTGAAGAAGGATTTACACAGTTTGAATAGTTAGAGAATTTTTTTTATATATTATCGCTGATGGTCATCATACACATGTTTCTTTGTTTAAATTGTGACGACTCTGATCGCATCTCGGCACCACATCCTTACAGCGTATGACAACAGCCAATTCTTGGGATATCTGTCTTCTGTGCTGTTGATGATGATGGAAACACAATAACCTCTTGCAGTCTTCGCGAAATGTTTTGTTAATTAGCGAGTACACTATCGGGTTCAAAACCGAATTGAGGTATGGGAGGATGTATTCGGAGATGTAGGCCAAAAGTGCATATGTTGATCTCATTGTGAAGTCTACTTTGTTTATAGTGTAGTATAGTCGTAAAACCATTCCTGGCATCCAGCATATCACAAACACGAGAACCACCAATAATAATCGTTTCGCTACAGTGTAATGTGTTGACTGTGCCATCTGCATTCTCTGTGAACTGTAAATTATTCCGCGTCGGTTTTTCCACAAGGAGTAAAATATTAAATAGTATGCTGTAGTGATGATGATCATTGGGATTAAAAAAACAAATAGTGCTGGCATGACCGCCATTGCTAACTCCAAGTTGAGTGCTCCGATGTCAATTGGGTGGCAGTATGGGCCTTTGTAAACAAATAACGCTGGCGAGGCAGCAATGAAGGTCAATATCCATATGGAGACAATGATGCATTTTGCCTTATATGCTGTAAGAATTGGTTGAAGCGGGTAACGAATCGCGTAGTACCTATCAATTGAGATTCCAGCCAGTAACCATGAGGTGCAGTACATGCATTGATTCCAAAAGTACATTGAAATTCGACAGCTGGTGTTAGAAATAGAATGTGTTTTATATGATGTTTCTAAGTTGATATGAAGGGGCAGGAGCACTAGACACGTGATGAGATCTGACACCGCTAAACTGCACAGAAAGAAGTTGGCTGTTGAGAAGTGCTCATAACCACGTCTGATGCACACAACCACCACAAGTACATTTCCCAGAACTCCTGTTGCCATGATGGAGCAGAGTAGCGACACTTCGATATACTGGCTTACGTCACTAGGACGACGAAAGTGGTTAGCAAATGTTATGTCATTTCCAAAGCCATCTAGTGAAAAGTTGCTCAAGACCATTTTAGTTGCTGTAAAAATAAGATTTTCAGTATTAATCGACATAAAACATATCTAAGCCGCATACATCATGTGCTGGCAATAATGCTGTTATTGTAAATTGCATGACATGGTGGATCACATTTCGTAACATTAACAAACATTGCATCAGCAGTTCTCTCTTGCCCCTGAAACTGATTTGGTTGAATAACATTGCATTTGTAGTTCTCTTTTGCCCCTGAAACTGATTTGATTGAATAACATTGCACAGTCATTTCTCTCTGCCCCTGATTGTCAGTCAATCACCATCATTTTGTGATGAGAATGGTTGTTGATAAAATATAAGACCATTTAGAATATGTGCTATATACCCTGTACCAGACATTCATCAATATCTTACACAACCGACCTGTTGTCGCCGCAATTCCCCTAGAAAAAGTGAGTTGAACATGTTAGTAATGTTTATTTTTGGTTTCCACCAGCATCATATCTTTTAATTCACCAAGTATAATATTGTTGTATGTGACATATGGTGAATTACATCTAATCTGCCTTCTGTAAAACACCCAGTTTCTAATAAACGAAGTCGATGGAATAGGTTATGCAGAGGTTTAATAAGTAAGGATGAATTTCTAAAAGTGGCTGGGAGAGCCAATTGAATAATTCGCAAAGTGGCTGGGAGAGCCAATTGAATAATTCGCAAAGTTGCTGGGAAATGGTTGAAATAGCCTAATGATTTTTTTTAGATATTTTTTTTTAACTGGAATTCATTTTTGCTGAAAAGACTTTTTTGGTGTTTCGTATGAAATTTATTTTGACTGATTTTTGACGAGTTGAATGAAAAATATAGGGGGGGAAAAGTACATTCGCTGGATTTTATTTTCACTGAATCATTCCTTCAGTGAAAATAGCGAAAATTAATGTCAAGCAAAAAAGTGTGTCTTTTTCTTGTGCAATGAAAATTAGGAAATGAGTTGCATCTTCATTGATCTCCACAACACTGACGAAAAAATATGCACATTTTATTACAATATTATTTACATACCATCAGAAGTCGTATAAAATTATTAGGGTCAGCAAAAAAAAAAGTTTTTTACAGTAATGTAATACTGTACTGTATTCTATCAATATATTGCAACTGATACAAATGACTTGTTTACATGAATTCATGTATGTTCTTGTATACCTGGTAGGTAATAACACGGTTTGATTTCTTCAATGTGACATGATAATGATCAGTGTACATGGCTTTTATTTATAGCATTGTTCTTACACTGGCTAAGACCTGAGAATGTCATTAATACTGTCAATCCAAAAGTATTGATTGAATGTCAATGGCGTAATTATTAACAGAATTTGCCGTTGGGTGTTGATAACTTTTCTGAAACGTTCGGTTAATTCCTTCACATCTGATCACAAACTAGAAAGAATAATTGTATCATTCCTGTATTTTCTAGATAAATTTGTGTATTAAATTTAGAAAATGTTAATATTAAATTTAATAAAATGTTAATATTAAATTTAATAAAATATTTATATCCAAGTGATCTGTTACCTCAAAATGTATAAGATTATGGGACTTTTGGGAGTAAAGTTTTAAAAAACTGTAAAATGTGTTAAACCTCATATCGGCATGACTAAGGAAAATCCCTTGTACTCTTGATTGTTTTAAATTAATCATTTCTAGTTATTTTAAACTGTGAGTGTTTTTTTGTTTTAGTTTGCAGCTTTTCCATCAATATATAAGTAATTTTGAATTAATTTTTACTGTGTTTCTAATACTCTCAGCACACAGGAGTTCTTTCTAAGCTTTCTTTGATTTTTGCTCATTTTTTATTTTGGTATACACATACCTAAAATTATTTGGCACACAGAATGAAATGTGTTGCATACATTCACATACAACTAACTCGTTGTTATGACAACTGACATTTTAAGGTACTTTGAACAGAATCAAACTGAAAATGTCATATTCTGCATTATTATGGATTCATGTCATCGGCATTCAATAAACAGAAAATTGGGGTCATTAGATAATATTTTGACCAAAATTGTATGAGTACTGTCAATATTGACATTTGATCCTTTTATTTTGAAATAATACATGCAACAGAATAAATAATGCAACAATATCAAGCCTTTGTAAAACCATATTCCTAGTATTTGTTGATGGATTGTGTTCAAATCTGTTGCATAACGAAAAGATTTGCTCTAGTTGTGTTAATGCATAATACAATTTAAGAGATTGTATGCACGTATCTCGAGATGTACAGATTTAACGCTTGCACTCAAATGAAACAACAGACTTTATTGAGTCACGACTTGAACAACTGACTTATTTAAAAAATTTACACAGCTGAGATAATTTGCTCATCATAATACACGTTTCATAATAATCTTTATGCCTGCAACATTAATTAATAAAATATGAGCCTAATTTACATATTTGACATCCTCAGATTTTATAGAAATGCCAGTCAATGATTGAAACAACCAACCATCCTGGCATTTTTTCATTTGAATTTAAAGATGTTGCATTACTCACCAGATTTGAGTGGAAGGAAATGTCATTTCATAATATCATGGTTTAAAAATCAACTGCGTCTGGTTTGACATTGACTCAGTGTAACAATGTTCCAGGTTAGATGTACTCAACTCGTCTTTCTGTCTTCTATACTGCTGTATTGTGATTCATCACATGGTGACTGCTTTTATCAGTTCCTGAGTTTTCAGCTTATTCCCCCAGGCTGTGTTGGTGCCTGTCATGTTGTATTTGCATGACATTGTCCTATCCTGGTATATATCACGTACCACTACATGTGTCAATCACTAACACTTGTTGTCAGGTGGTTTACCGTTTTCCCAAGTATTGTAAAAATGTAATGCAGCATTAATTATGTAGAATGCACTGATGTGACTTATCATACATGAGTAGGTTATATGTTGATGGAAGCGGTTGCTCGATTTTGTGGTTTTGTTGCTAAATTGCTTTAGCATTTATTTTATCTGAATGTAATAATAGACTCTCTTTATATACAGTGGCATGTAATTCAAAATTCAGTGTGGGTGTTGTTAATCTATCCTTGCTGCTGTTTATAATTTTAATTGTTAATTTTTTGATAACGCAGTTTGCAAGTCTTATAATGAAGATGTGCATGCAGTTGGTCCACCAAAATCATAAAAAATAGTTGTCTAACTTGGTATAATTACAAATCTGTCAACTCTCATAATCGGGTACCATTAAATGTGCAGTCCCTATTGACTCAATTTGTACAATTAAACTAGAAATTAACCCACTGTTTATGGTTGGTTGTAATTTTATATGCATAATTGGCTCCCATGTCACAAACAGAAGGTACTCTTCTCTGTGACTAGTCAGGCTACTGCCTCTATTAAAATGAAACTTTGTATAGAGCTTATACTCTATTATGAATACCAGACATGATTAGATTTTGGTACACATCCATATAATAATTTACTACCTTTATAATGTTTTGTTTGCTTAAAGGAATTAAGAAAAAAACAGATTGTGTAGTTGCACGATTGATCATTAATTTGAGTATTTTAATTAGCTGATTTGCATAATACTGGTTATTAAAGTGTTGGTCTGTCTTTGCAGCAGTCTGCTCAAATTCATTGAACTTGGTAAATGCTTGCTGTTTGTGCAGATGAATAACTGATATCAGTTTGTGCATATTAATTAGGTGATTTGCATACTAATTGGATTGAAATTGCTTTGTTGGCACAAACCATTAGCCAATGCTAGCTGATATCTAATTTGGTTAAAGGACGGTAGTCATCCCACCGCGCATGTGCAAGATATATTGGTCTCGTATAAACAAAGATGGCGACTTTGACTGTTGCGCAGATCAACGAGTACAAACTGAGACGTTACCAAGCTTTAATTAGATATTTTTTCAGGCAATTGAATGTATCAAAGGAGTTGCCTTAATTAGTGCAAATCACGTCCAGGCCAGGCCAAACCTCATACTTGAGATTTCCATTTGAAGAGCGCATTGGATTGTGGGAAAATCAATGTTTATCAACACAAATGTCGTTCATGCTCAGCCCGACGACTACCGCCCTTCAATGTGATTTATATTTTATTTGTCATAACAACTACCATACTTAAATTACAATATCATGCAACCCTAATATCCACTCTAAAGCAAAATGGAAAATTGTTCACATGCATAATAAATTCAAGTACTGTGGAATACTTTATTTTTGCTGGAATTAATTTTCGCTGAAAAGGCTTTTTGGGCGTTATGCTTGGAATTTATTTTCAATGATTTTTGATGAGTTTAATGTGAAATATAGGAAAAAAAGTATATTCGCTAGATTTTATTTTCACAGAATCATCCCTTCAGCAAAAATAGCGAAAATTACAAGCGAAAATAAAGTATACTACAGTATTATGATGTGTGGTTCAAAAGTGCATTGCTAACAGCGAAGCTATCTCAGCTGAGAGGCTGCTTGTTTTTCAAACATTTTTAATTAATCTATATTAAATTAATCTCTATATTAAATTATTGTTTTTCCATTTCATTCAAGTGTTGTTTGCTTCACTTTTATATTAGTTTTCAAATGTTGTGCAAATATGAAACTGCTTTTAATAAACTATTTATATTTTATAATATTTTGGTTTTAGGTTTAGAGGATGAAGCACATGTTTACTCAGCAAAAGGTTCTGTGTATAACGCCATCCTGGGTCTCGTTGATGTTACCAAGGGAACCAATTCTTACTACAAATTGCAACTGCTTGAACATGATAATACTAAAAAGTATGTTTTGAATTATTTATTCATTTATGTCTTCCACTATTAAAATTTTTTATTAGCTCCGCTGTCAACTTTAGTCGAGCGGAGCTCATCATATGAGTGATTGTCCGTCGTCCGTGTCAATGTTTTACTCTTTCGACTTCTTCTTGAAAACTACAAGCACGAATGCTTTGATACTTGGTGTATATGTACCTTGGGTAGACCTCTCTCAGATTTGTTCATTTCATGATCATATCTTCAATTCTCTAATTTTGGTGAATATTTTTGTAATTTTTGGTAAAAAGTGATATTTTCGACTTTTAGTTAAAAACCGCAAGTCCCAGTGTGATATTTTCGACTTCTTGTTGAAAACCGCAAGTCCAATTGCTTTGATATTACATATATAGGTACTACATGTGAACCTCTCTCAGATTTGCTAATTTCGTGGTAATATTTTCAATTATCTAATTTTGATGATAATTTTTGTCATTTTTGGTGAAAAGCGATATTTTTGAATTCTTGTTAAAAACAGCTAGTCTACATATTGTTCATTTTCTAATGATATCTTCTGATCTTTAATTGCAATGTGCATTGCTAACAGTGAAGCTATCTCAGCCGACAGGCTGCTTGTGTTTTATTTTATCTCATTACTTTGACTGTTTGGATGTAACAAAATGTGAATAACAATACTCTCAACAGCAAAAAAATAGTAGCTGGCCATTTTCAATGTCTTGCATAATTCACTAGTAATAAAAAAGGTGTAAAATTGGAAAATGGTGTTGCAGTCCATGTACGAGTCTCCACTTATTTGCTGATAAAAACAAAAATATTTATTGTCAAAACGTGTACACATTTTAGATTGACACAACTCTAATCTCATCTGTAATGTTTTTAAAAAAAATGAATTAAAAATCAACTGTTATTACTACTAAAAGATTTCTTCCTGAATAATGATTTTAACCTTGGTTGTAGATGGTATGTATTCAGAGCATGGGGACGAGTTGGCACCACCATTGGAGGAAACAAAGTTGAGAAATTTCACTCTCTGCTCAATGCAATGGATCATTTCTGTAGTCTCTATGGTGAGAAGACTGGTAATGATTTTGGCACCAAAGATTTCCAGAAATATCCAAATAAATTCTACCCATTGGAGATGGACTATGGACAGGTATATACATTGTGTGACGCTCTATTTGATCTATGATTGCTCTTGATTGGTTCCACCTGTGGCATATGCTGATCTTGTAAACACATCACTGCTTGTTGCAAACACATCACAGTTCAATATGAGTGCATCACAGTTGAATGTGAGCGCAACACAGTTGAATGTGAGCGCATCGCAGTTGAATGTGAGCGCATCGCAGTTGGATGTGAGCGCATCGCAGTTGGATGCGAGCGCATCGCAGTTGGATGCGAGCGCATCGCAGTTGGATGCGAGCGCATCGCAGTTGGATGCGAGCGCATCGCAGTTGGATGCGAGCGCATCGCAGTTGGATGCGAGCGCATCGCAGTTGGATGCGAGCGCATCGCAGTTGGATGCGAGCGCATCGCAGTTGGATGCGAGCGCATCGCAGTTGGATGCGAGCGCATCGCAGTTGGATGCGAGCGCATCGCAGTTGGATGCGAGCGCATCGCAGTTGGATGCGAGCGCATTGCAGTTGGATGCGAGCGCATCGCAGTTGGATGCGAGCGCATTGCAGTTGGATGCGAGCGCATCGCAGTTGGATGCGAGCGCATCGCAGTTGGATGCGAGCGCATCGCAGTTGGATGCGAGCGCATCGCAGCTGGATGCGAGCGCATCGCAGCTGGATGCGAGCGCATCGCAGCTGGATGCGAGCGCATCGCAGCTGGATGCGAGCGCATCGCAGCTGGATGCGAGCGCATCGCAGCTGGATGCGAGCGCATCGCAGCTGGATGCGAGCGCATCGCAGCTGGATGCGAGCGCATCGCAGCTGGATGCGAGCGCATCGCAGCTGGATGCGAGCGCATCGCAGCTGGATGCGAGCGCATCGCAGCTGGATGCGAGCGCATCGCAGCTGGATGCGAGCGCATCGCAGCTGGATGCGAGCGCATCGCAGCTGGATGCGAGCGCATCGCAGCTGGATGCGAGCGCATCGCAGCCAAACATAATTGAGAATGAATCTAGTACACCATGGAGCAACAAATCAACTGTTCAGCTACCAATTTAAAAACAAATAATATAATTTTAGTACAAATTTTGAAAGCAATGTTTTGTTTATTTTAATACAGGAAGAAGAGGAGTTAAAAAAGATGAATATGGAAGTTGGTAGTAATTCCAAACTACATAAGTCAATACAAGAGTTGATCAAAATGATTTTTGATATTGATGAAATGAAGAAAACTATGTTAGAATTTGAAGTAAGTTACTTTTTTTGTTCTTGAGTCATGCCACATATATTTTGTTTTTGTTGAACATTTAGTAAATTTAATGTGAATATATATATATATATATATTGTTTCCCGTAACTCAAACTTTGGTTAATTGTTTGTTTGAGTTGCTAAATGTTGGATGTTCAACAAAACAGAATGTTTTCTCAATTGTTGTGTAATGAAATTTTATTGTGATTTTTGTCGGTAAAACTAGGCAGAGATTTACAATCAGATATCTAATTTGGCCATATTATAAACTGTTTAGCAATTTCCACATACTGGTAAAACATGAAAAGCAGATCTCTCACCCATGACATATGGGGGAAAATAGAATAATAAAATGTCATTCATAGATGGGATATAGATATGACTTTTCTCTCATATAAATTGTCTGAGATATTCAACTCTTGATTCACAACGTTTTTTTCCTTCTCATATTAGGGTAAATTTTCTGTGAATTCAATCTTAATATTGAAACAAACAGACAAAATTGCTTCTAGATAAAAAAAAAATGGTGTCTGAAGTTGACTTTGGTGGTCTAGGGGCTAACTAAATCTATCAGCAATATGCTAAAATACTTTTTTTCCAGTTTTCATAATGATTTGATTGTAGGTTCATTTTTACCGGAGCCAAAATATCAACAGCTGAAATATTTGCCCTGGAGAAACTTTTGGCCAGAAACTCCCATGTTCGAAACATCTATCCATCCATCCATCTACCCACTGAAGCATGTTTTTAGTCTCACTCATTTGTATTTTGTTACCTTGCCCGTACCATCAAAGATGGAAGGGAAAGTTATATTAAGGGAAAAATTTTGTCCGGCGTTGTCGTTGTTGTTGTCGTCGTCGTCATCGTTAATAATTGTTATTGTGTGCATAATAACTTTACTAATTCTATTCCAAACTTTATCAAACTTGATCACCTTATTCATCAGTATAAAGTCTTCCCTGAGTTTGAACAACAGATGTCCTGTATGAAAATATCATGCAAAAATTGAGAAAATCTGATAAAATATTTTGACTGTTTCTACTTGACTGATCACTGGTGATACACATCAAAGGTCACTGAACTGGGTGCCTAACTTTGATCAAGATCTGAAGCTAATAGAAAATCTGTTTAGTTCAAAGTTATCAAATCAAAAACAATACATAAAAAATACATTAAAAGCAAAACATTTCATCCACATTTTAAAAAGAAAATTATTCTAAAATATATGTATTCTGTATTTGACAAACAGTTCATTCGACAAATGAAAACTCACAGGAATATGTTTCAGCTATTAGAACAGAATGATAGAGTTTTTATAATACTAGTTTAAAAAACGCACTTCAAAGATTGCAGTGTTTGAAGATGTAGATTCTCAGGAGGCACCAGTACTGTTGACTTCTCCCTCCACTGGACACCAACTAACTATTTAAGTTGATTTGCGTACAAAGCAGGGCTTGCAACATGATAGCTATTCATAAAGGGTGTTTTTTTTTTACTTTTCATATACAGTCAAACCTGTGTTAACGACCACCTGTGCAGAGCGGCCACCTGCTCATAGCGACCACCTTAATACAGTCCCTTCGCAATTTACACGTTAAAGACACTGGATATAGCGACCACCTGTCCAACGCGACCAGCGACCACCCTATTGTAGACCTATTCACACTTTAACCTTTGTATAACGACCACCAACATTTCCATCAGACTGTCTCAGCAAAAAAGACAATAGCTACTTGCGAATCGCTAACAGGAAAGTGGCCATATGTTACGTTCAGATTACCGAGTACGCAATCTTTAGGGCTAATAGACAGGGGTACACTACCATCGCAACTTGGTTTGTGAAGTTGCGAAAAATTAAAAAAAAAAAGTTGAATATCATCTGAATGTAACGTCTAGAGACTGGAAAGATTTTAACAACAAATTAAAACAGTTTCATTCAAAGTTTGAAATGAAAAACTAGCTTGTTTCCGATCGGTACTACCCCAGGTATATTATCGATCCCCAGCCGGCCAGCGGCACTTCTGTGGACTGTCTCGCACATGAAGAGCAAATTCCCCCTGTCTCGAAAACAAAAAAAATGAACCAGTTTTATTAAATGAGAGATGTTTTATTTACCTTGTCGACATGAAATATCCAAACAAAATAATAAAACATTCGTTTATTTCGTTTTCATCGCGGGATTGCAAAATCCGACCTATTTTGGCCGCCATGTTGTTTGTTGTTGATCGTTATAAATTATGCTAATGAAGCTAGCGCATGGGCAAAACGTATTGTTACTGAGGGGTCATCTCGGGGTTATTCTCAACGAAAGATGTTTTCTATTTTGATCCTCTTTTTTTTATAAACGGTAATATCAATATTTCGCAATCGAGAAAATTCGTTTGGGCAGTTTTGACACGTCGATGCTTGCAACAAATAACTGTAAAATTGCGTGTACGATCACCGTGTTTCATTTCCGGTTTGTTTGACTTTCTGATTCAACACCGAGAGTTGGAGCAATCGTTACGAGTTTGGTCAATTTTGTTTATTACCAATGCTTCTTCATTTTTAATGCTTGTTTGTTTTTTCAATCACGGCAACTTTGCCTGTGCATTTTGTCACAGTGTACAATCGACAATACTAACGATGGGACTGATTACCGCCTGTGATGGAATATGTGTAAGAGACTGGGGAATAAGACTGCTTGGCGAGAGTGTGAAAGTCCGAACTGAAACGCCAATGCGGCCGATCGTTGACAATTGTTCTTATGCATTAAATACACCAATGAATCCATGGGCAGAATCACTTGGTTTCAGTGAATTTACATGATATAATTTGTAGTAAAAAAGTAAAGCTGTGTAATTATTCAGATGAAAATGAGTGACTTTTATTAAAAAAGACATATTCATTGTAGGTTTGTTTTTATGTTTTGCTTATGATCTCCCTTAAAATTCCGGTCCTAATTAATATTCATGATTAAATGAATAAATTAGGCCATCTCCATATAAAGACCACCTGTCTATAAAGGACAGTTTGGCTCAGTCCACTGACTGTCCTTTATAGACAGGTTTGACTGTAATACAGTAGTCACACAATGAGGCAGTTCATATTTGTCTCAGTGAATCATTAATTTTTGACAGACACCTGTACAAAATACTTGGACTAAAGCCAGCTAAAATTTTCTGTTATCTTGCATGTTTTATGAATCTATTCACATCTAAATGCAGCACTTTTTTTTTGCAATGAGACATTTGTTTTTATACTAAAATATCTGAATTACTTTGAATAAAGCTGGAAATTATGTTCCTTAAAATAATTAAACAAATAAGGCACCAATGTTTTTGTAAGATATTTACATCTTTTAAGGACATTCGGTAGACTGATTCCCCACTGTTGGTTCAACCCCAAAATTTGTTTGTATTCAAAATTAATTATGACAATGCATATTTATATTGAAACAAACTATGATAAAGGGAATTATATTATATAACAAAGGGCAAGGTCACCAGAGTTCAACTATGTTTCATCTAGAAATGTATATTGTCTTTGAAAGTTTGTAATGGAATATTATGTAAAGCTTAATAACTTTCTGAAAATCTCGCAAGCCATTTTTTACGACATATATTGTATATTTACTTCTAGATTGACCTAAAAAAGATGCCTCTGGGTAAACTCTCCAAACGTCAGATTGAGAGCGCATATTCAGTATTGTCTGAATTACAAAAGGTACGTTTTCTCTCTTGTATCATTTTATTCATTGCACTGTGATTTCAAAACTGTCATTTATCTCTATAGCGACAGTATAATTGGGGTAGATCGGATTGTTTAAGAGAAAAATATTGTTTCACTTCCTGACAACAATATACATACATACATTAAGAGAAATGATCTCTTATTAGTCCCTATCCAAAAACAGAGACTTGACAGGGAATTGACCTCTATGCGTGCATGCGTCCATGCATCCATACCTATATTTTAGACATGTCTAACTAGACTGAATGTCACATTTTAAAGTTAAAAAATCGTAATTAAACATCAACTTCTGGATTCATATTTCTGACATGTTCATGTTTCAACTGTATTACTACAAACAAAACTATATATCTTATATTTGATAACAAACAGGAACTGTGTCATGCATGGGTTGTTGTAAAAGTGTTGGGAGGGTATTTTAGTCAGATCTCTTGTTTAACATCATCATAATAACACAGGTTTCATCTTCCTAAATGCAACAGTGCTTGAGATGTAACTGTTGTGCGTATTAATTAGGTTAGCAACCCCACCCCGATGGCCCATCCATGTTTGAGGCATGTAATTGCACAATTTCTGCTTTCATAAAATCCAAGATGGTGGCAAAAATCACATGACAGCAGTGATACGTGGGAATTGCAAGATGCCTAGCATGTTGAAAACTTGTACACATGATTAAATCCAAGATGGTGGACAAATTAATTGACCAAGCAGAATGCTGGAAACAAATTTCAATAGCTCAGACAATAACTTACACCAAGTTTCATAACTGTAACTGCAATTCTTATAATATAAGGTCCTCAGCTAATTTGAACTAAAATCCACCGAGCTATGCAAAATCACAAACTAAGTAGCTGGTCGCCATTTTGATTCATTTGCACCAGTTCATATAAAGTTTCAGGTTTCAATTTTCAGCCATTTTGATTCATTTGCACCAGTTCATATAAAATTTCAGGTTTCAATTTTCAGCCATTTTGATTCTTTTGCACCAGTTCATATAAAGTTTCAGGTTTCAATTTTCAGCCATTTTGATTCTTTTGCACCAGTTCATATAAAGTTTCAGGTTTCAATTTTCAGCCATTTGTCAAACAGCTTTACCAAAAATTAGTTACTAAAGAAAGGGAAAAAAAAAAATGGACAATATAATCGGGTCCTCAACCTTATTGGCTTGAGCCCCTAATAATGACACAGGGAATTGTATGATAAAAATGAGAGGAAAAAAAGTCAATAGTTACAGCTATTGTCGCTTCAACAGTTTAAGTTTATTATTAAGGCCACAATCTTTTTATTATTTCATTCATTCAAAAAGTACTTTTTCTGCCAAAATTGTTTACCAGTGACTTTCACTACAGCAGCACTGACATCATGAAGTCTCTAGTGTTCTTTTCATTTCCAATGTTGCAGTTCAGTTACCAGGATTATTCTCCTATACTTTAACTTGACCACTCAAAATCTAATTTCTGTTTTTCTTCTAATAATTCCACCTCTCCCCAAAATATTTTTAGCTCCGCTGTCGACTTTGTCCGTAGTCTGTGTCAATGTTTTACTTTTTCGACTTCTTCTTGAAAACTACATGCCTGAATGCTTTAATACTTGGTGTATATGTACCTTGGGTGGACCTCTCTTAGGTTTGTTCATTTCATGATTATATTTTCAATTCTCTAATTTTGGTGAATATTTTTGTCATTTTTGGTAAAAAGTGATATTTTCGACTTCTTGTTAAAAACCACAAGTCCAATTGCTTTGATACTATACATATTGTTCATTTTCTAATGATATCTTCTGTTCTTTAATTGTAATGTGCATTGCTAACAGCGGAGCTATCTCAGCCGACTGGCTGCTTGTTTTCTAGAGTAGAATTATAAGAAGATATCATGCTAATCATAGTACAGTCAACAGCTCTGATACATGATACAGAAAACCAGCATATTTTGCTGTCAGGAGTTTTAAAACCTGACTATTCTCCTGCAATTAATTCTGCAATGAATATGATAGTACTGATTGTAGTCAAATTTATAATACTTGTGTCTTGTGTCAGGATTTTCTTGAAAACCCAGTCGGGTCTTTTTAGTCTGAATACTTGTGATTGGATATAATCTTCTCTGAAACCACTGGCAGTGTAAATAAGCAATTGTTCAGCAAGTCTTTAAATATTTTGTTTCTTGTTACTTTCCCGTAGTTGTTGGATGAAGATAAAGCTACAGACTCGGCCATCTTAGATTGTTCAAATAGATTTTATACTCTGATACCGCATGATTTTGGGATGAAGAAACCACCAATGTTGGATAATATTGACATCATCAAGGTAATTAAATGAATCATGGTTTTGTCTACATGTATGAATATATGTATGCTATTTTAGACCCATTTGTACTGTGCACTGTCATCCATATCCAAATCTGTGGTTATGCAGTGTCAGAACGAATCTGTGGTACTAAGTGAGGCTTGATTAAAAGTCACGTTACGTTGGAGGGAATCGGGCATGGAACTGCTTCTGCTTCTGGGGCTGCATCTTTGAACCGCTGTATCTGGAACTGAGAGATAGAATCAGCATTAACATTCAATCTGCCTGGGATATGTTCAGCATGAAACATGAAGTTGCAAGACGCAGCAGTGATGACCAAGCGACGCATTAATTCCATGATGATTGAAGATTTGGATCAACCTTTGTTGTTGATCTGGACAGTTGCCATGTTGTCATAGTTGAAGATGATACGTTTACGATGCCAAAGGTTTCCCCATAACCAGTGATGCAACAACAATTGGATACAGCTCTTGGAACGCGATGGACAGTGTTGGGTCTGCGTCAAGCGTGAGACTGGCAGGCAGGCAGGCATTCTGCGCAATTTGTCCTGAGGTATACTTGCTTCCATCTTGATGGTGTCAATCTCTATGCCAAGATACTCAAGGCTGGTAGTTTGACCAACTGTCTTATGTGGTGCAGGTATTCCTAGACGTCGGAAAATCATTGTAATGGTAGCCATGGTTCGATCAGCATCAAAAGAGTGTACATCAACTGTCAAAAAACTATCTAGCAAATGGAAAATAATGTAAATACCACAATTGTTCTGTGCAATCCAGCAGATTGCCTCTGACAAGTGGTCCAAAATCTTGGGACTTGATCGAGATCCACATGCCAATCGACAAAGAAGTAGAACTAGAGCTGTCTCATGAAATACAGATGCCATAAGGATGGATGGATGGATGTTTGTCTGTCTGTTTTACACAACCATGCACCTTTTCCGACATTATGGATTGCTGCCACAGCAAAATACTTTCTTATCAATCAAGTCATTGATACTAGGTATTTCTGCATTATTACCTGGTGAAGACAGGTCAACAATCAGACGTTTCTTAGTGGAGTATTTTTTCTCTGCAACACTAATTGGACTACAGCGATAATTAGTGAACGGTGGT
The DNA here is from genome assembly GCF_978046115.1 of Saccoglossus kowalevskii. NCBI lineage: Eukaryota > Metazoa > Hemichordata > Enteropneusta > Harrimaniidae > Saccoglossus > Saccoglossus kowalevskii. Next base: position 18,589,311 of record NC_140642.1, read on the forward strand.
GTAGTAAAAAAACTAATTAAGTAACTGTTTTTTACCTCTGCTGCAATTTGTTCTGATACAATGGTTGGTTGGTTACGTACTGAGAGAAGGTTACGACAAATCAATGGAGATGTAGGAGGATCCCTGATCCCTGTATCGAAGCCCTCACGAAGACCAGTGATGAGATAATTAACAAAATGTTTATCTGGATGGCATGACAATTCTTTACTGAGTACATGTATGTCAATGTTAATTTGTGTTGATGGTTTGTCAATCGAGCTTGATTAGTACGGTCTTTTGGCAAACACTTTCCTTGGACTGACCGAAGGCATAATAAGTGACACAAACGTGGGCGAAATTGTAGTTGCTTCTACGACAGCCATTATTGGAATTGCAGTTAATGGAAATTATTGTATTGTGGTGAGACCAGTCTACTTTGCCATTGTGATTTAGCAGAATAGCGACTGCCTTTGCAGAGAAAGCATGGTGGTACTCGTAGAAGGCCAGTCCATTGAATCGTTTGGACATGTCCACGATGTCGCATTGGTATGCATCAAGTTCCTCACGGCGATAGGGTACACCTCACATACAACGTTTTTGTACACCTCAAATGCTAGGATGAACTCTTGGATCGTCAAAGCTCTTTTGTCCTTTAGTGGCCTGAGGGTTAGAGCTTTATCACCAATAACGATGTGACGTTAACCGTCAGAATAATTATAACCAGGGATAAGGAGACAAGCTAAATTGACTTCAAAGTATATCGCGACGAATCAAAGGAGAGACCAGCTTGATATGCGGAAATTGCTCAGATGAAATTCCACGTGAACGCAGTGGATCTGTGACCCCTGCAACGCTGGGTGGAAAACTTGGATTGATGTTGAATGAAGTTCAAAGGAGGCCACCATCTTGTCTTGCATCAATGTTGTTGTTGTTGTTGTTTGACATCTAGTTACAGAAATTCTTCAGTTTATATATAAACTAAACATTGAACCACACAGCCATGTAAATAAATATAAGTGACATGTTTAGATATTATCAAAGTATAGTATATATTTTAAAAAAATATGTCAATGTGCATTGCCATTTGAAAGATGGCCACACAGCCCTGTCATGTAGTCCCAAACATGAATATGACTTCTGTGGCAAAATGCATGTGTTGTTACTAGCACTTGCAATTTGCACATACAAAAAAAAAAAAAGTATAGCATATATTTTAAAATGATAATAGGCATGAAGATAAGCTGAAATAATTTCACCAGTGAATTTCATACAGGCAGTAATCTTTATTGCAGTTCACTTCAAATCACTAAATATCCACTGCGAAGTAACTCAGTTTTCCATATTTGATCTGTTTCTCGCACTGATTGACAGGTCTATTTTTAGTGCAATCTGGTACTTATGAAATAAATGTTAAAGCGGGGGAGTCGTCACCTGCGCATGCGTCAGATGGCCATAGCGTGTCATTGTTTACGAACAAGCGTCTACCCATGAGCTTTTGCGTTTTTTTTTACGCGTGTTATCGTCGCTTGGGTCTCAATTCCCACGTGTACACAGGTGACGACCCTCTCGCTTTAAGTTTAAATAATTACATGTGCATTGTGATATCTAGAAATACTTGAATTCATTTATGATTATCAGCAAATGGTCTTCTTATATTTATGACATATTTATTGATAATTTGATAGAACAAGACTCAGATGTTGGATAACCTGCTGGACATTGAGGTGGCATACAGCTTACTGAAAGGTGGTGACAGCGGTAAAGATCCTATTGATGCAAATTTTGAAAAACTCAAGTGTGGTATCGAGGTAAGACCCATGTATTCTTGTAAATTTATAAATTCGTGCTTATTTATTAATCAGTCAGTGTTATAGTTTTGTGGAAAAAAAAAAATTGATCTGTATATAAGGAAACTTGCTCGTTTGAATTTTGAGATCGCAATGTTATGATGATGTAATAATTATTTGTACGCTCCTCAGTTGTGTGACAATTTTGCTGTACGACCTCAGGCTGCTAAAGGCCAGGCTATACGAGGTACTCTAGAATACTTTATACTTCGCTATTTTCGCTGAAGGGATGATTCCGTGAAAATAAAATCCAGCGAATGTACCTTTTTTTCCCTATATTTCACAATTCAACTCATCAAGAATCAGTGAAAATAAATTCCATAAAGAACGCCCAAAAAGCATTTTCAGCGAAAATTAATTCCAGCGAAAATAAAGTATTCCACAGTATATAATAATGTTGCTGATGATAATGTTGTTTCGTGACAGGTACTGGAACACAAGAGTGACGAGTTCACAATGATTGAGAAGTATATGAAAAATACCCATGCTGCCACTCATACTCAGTACTCGTTAGAGTTATTGGATGTAAGTCTTACTTCCATTGTTATTGTTAGAAATTGTATCATTTTCTTTATGGACCACTCCCATTTAAAAAGTAGAATTATCACACAAATTAGATACCTTCAGGGATAAAATATGCCTCATTGTTTTCTATGTTGACGTTCTCGTATCTATGTTTACTGGTACTTTTCTTGTTTTGAAAGCAAGCTTCCCTTTTCCATGTTATGGTCATATTTCAGATGCAATACAACAAGACTAGTATTTAATGCAGTCATTCAACTTCATGTTTTTGGCATATTCACTGAAATTTTTAATTCAAAATTGTGTTTCTATTTTATTTGTGTCTGTTGATTTGTGTCTAAATTTTGAATATAGGTTTACCTATAACTATACAATAAGAACTCAAAGTTAAAACGGAAGGGTCGTCACCATGTGCAGGAATTGAGTCCCAAGTGACGATAACAACACACACTAAAAACACAAAGGCTCATAGGTAGACATTTGTATGTAAACAATGACACGCTATGGCCATCTGACGCATATGCAGGTGGTGACTCCCTCGCTTTAAACCTAACTTATCCTATCTAAGTATATATTGTAATTTGACTTCTCAGGTATACCAGTTAGACCGTGCTGGGGAATGTTCCAAATATAAGCCGTTCAAACAGTTACACAATCGTCAGTTATTATGGCACGGTTCAAGAACTTCTAACTATGCTGGTATACTTTCTCAAGGTTTGCGTATAGCGCCACCAGAGGCGCCTGTGGTAAGTTCTATTGTTTACATTTACTTTCCATGCACATTATTTTTTGAAATTTATACTTACCCCCGGTATTTAGTTCTTTATTCGTATTTAAAACGTAGATTGGTGCTCACAAAAAAATAGTGTTTCTGGTCAAACTGTGTTTAAAAAATGGGATGTAGAGGAATTTTTTTTTCTAAAAATGTTGACAGCATCCACTCCCACAAAAAGCAACAACTTTTTGTTGAGATTCAAAGGAACTTGCATAACAATCTTCAAAGAAAATATTTACACGAAGATATTTGTATTCTTCTATATCCCATCTGAAATCACTTGGTAATTGACCAAGAATGTCTGAATTGTAATTACTCCATTTCCCATTGTCCCCCTCTCGCTACCTCCAAATGTTGATTGTGAAATAAGGCTGGTATTCTTTGTGTGTCGTGATTGACAATTCATTGAAACAATTTATTTTATTGCGACTATTGTTTTGTATTATTCTCTACAGACTGGTTACATGTTTGGTAAAGGTGTGTACTTTGCTGACATGAGCTCCAAGAGCGCCAATTACTGCCGAACCACACCTAGCAACAATATTGGCTTGATGTTGCTATGTGAAGTCGCATTGGGTAATATGTACGAGTTAACAAATGCAAAGTCACTGAGTAAACCACCAAGTGGAAAGCACAGCACTAAAGGTAAGCAATCATTCATCTTTTACCTTCATCCTGTTGCTGCTAACACATTAACTGCTGAAAGAAGAAAACGATATAATCTTTTGAATAGGTGTCATTTTTCGAACATTTCAATCTTTCCTGACGCATCATGCAGCAGGGCGTAAGCATGCAAAGTATTGACACATGTTCTGCTGATGCAACCCCCCCCCCCCCCCCCCATTGATTTATTGATTTTTTGTAGTCCACAAGCATAGTGCTGTGAAGTGTCTATAAATTCACATGTTTATTTGATTTTGACAGGTCTTGGTGCCACTGGTCCTGATCCCACCGCTGCTATCACTACAAAAGATGGCGTGACTGTGCCCCTGGGCAAAGGTGCTATAGATGGTTCTCTTAAAACTAGCCTTCTGTATAACGAGTATCCTTTTTGTGAGCTATACAATTCTAACTGAAGTGGATTTCAGTGTTATCGATTTGTAGAGATTCAATTGTCAACTTATAATGTCAGGTTAATTTTTATATTATGCTTACACACCTGGTTACTAAATGGTGCAGGATTCATACAGACATCAAATGCCAGTGAAAACCTTGATGCCAACAGTTGATTTTCCAATCAATGCAAGATCTTGTGTACTGCATGAGACACTGTTTGAATGTCTGTTGCGGAAATCAAATAGTTTGAATAACTTTTTTTCATATCAATCTTACAGATAGGAATATTGCATTGAGACAATCTTGCTTCATAAAAAATGACTATCATTAAATGTGTTTTTGTAGCACATTATGAAGTGTAGAAGTGTCCCCCAAAAATTTTGAATGTGACTGTGGTTTTTTCCGTTCGTTTCATGCAGTGAATGGAAAATGGTCTTTTTTAATTTATTTACTGTTCCCAAATCATAGTACTTGTTTTCGTTGCGATCTGTAGATCACATGACCAACTCTACTGACTTAATGTTTGCACATTCCATTCTAATTTGCTTCATCCCATTGTTACCTTATTCTGCTTTTATCAGGGACTGAACAGTCTAGCTTCTTAAGTTTGCAACAATCTGCCAGATATAATTCAAATTTCATTCTCTGATGATATAACAAAGGCTTAGGAAATTATAATAATGGTTCAGTCTACTGCCTATAATTAAAATTTCTGCAAATCGTGGTTTTTTAGCAGTGAATATTCCTTATATTCCCTCAAGATGCTTGAAGCGACACTGTCTTCACAACTGTGCATACATGTATGTATAGGGAGGGCGAAAACAATAAATCTCTACATATTGATAGCAGGTAGAGATCTGTTAAAGCAGGTTGTGCACTCACAGGCAAGAGAGTCATACATATTAAATGTTTTTTCAGATGATAAAGTACTATAGTTAGGTTGTGAGGAATGTTTAATTTTAACAGCGTGTATGTACGCTTTAGTAGAGAACAGAAGAACACACACAAACGCAGTTTTGAAGACGGTGCCGTTTCAAGCATCAAACGACAGAAATTGTTTTATGTGAAAAATAACTGTTTGCAGTACAGCAACACATATTTTACAGTTGGGAAGGTTTTCACTGCTTGTAAGTGATTGTATTATCCTTAACCTTAACCTCTTAGATACATTGTCTATGATGTGGCTCAAGTACAAATGAAATACCTGTGCAAAGCCAAGTTCAACTACAAGATTTACTAAGAAGAGTAACAAGCCCATATCATTTCTTTGTTTTATGATAGGGCCCGAGTTGAGTCAAAGCATTTATGCAAGGCGTTATTTGATTTGTTGAAAGGATCTGTCAACAAATTGTTAGGTTTATGCCGCAAATTAGTCACAATATTGTCAGTTATTTAGACTTGACTCGATGGTTGTGGCGATAACTCTTGGGGCTCTTCACAAGGAGTCTTAAAGATACAGGAGTTAGTACAACACTACACAACACAAGTCAGTCACCCACATGTGGTAAAATATATTTACATCTACTATCCGGGGTTCAAACTTGTATAGTCTATGAATATAGTTTGGTGGTGCATATGAATATAGTTTGGTGGTGCATTTATTTAATACAGCTCCTGCTAAAAACCACAGATATATTAAAGGAAAAAACAACATCTGCAGGATGTGTGTTAACACCACTATAGCTGCAAAATTCAAATTTTTGTTTTTATGTTAAAAAATATACTTCTTTGAATTATCATACATAAGAAGAATCTTTTTTAATAATATATATTTTTGCTGTAAACCAACTGTTACTCTATGTGGGTCCCATATTGAACATGACGTGGATCAACAACTGTTTCGCTTTAAGTCGGGAGTGCATAGTTCAGGGTTTATATTTAAAAAAAACAGTTGGAGCTTGTATGATCCTAGTTACACAATATGAAACAATCGGACAATGTGCTTAAAAATGAAAAAAAAATTCGTTTTGATGGTAAAAATATATACTGGTGCGTAAAATTATCCTTTCAAAAATAATGAATGCCCCCACAGTGCCATATGAGAAGCGTCTATGGTAAGATGATCTAGACCCTTCTCTAACTCCCATATGACATTTTGGGGATTTATTGTTATAAATAACCACCACCATCCTAATTAAACGAATTTAGTTAAATATTATACTACTCTGATAGTAACCATAGTAACCATTTACTGTTAATAACTTATGGAGAATTGCAAACCATTATATACAGGTGATTTTTTGCTCACTGTTAGATCTCTCGTATTGCGTGAAAAGGCGCAGATCGAACTACTGTCACACAAATCGAAGTGATTTGAACTTGAATTTCTTTTTTTATAGCTATGTCAAAAATCTTTGAGTGGGGAATATTGCATGGAGATACCCTTACATCATCAAATGTTTTTAGAACATTTATTAAAGCATGGGTAATCCTAAAATACTTGAATCTTGTGCAATGTTTTAACGTCACCGTGAACTTTGTTTGTTCTGTTTTAAGTCACGCTTAACACAGGATCATATAGTGAACGAAGTCAAGACTACTACTATGTGTAGTAGAATGCATTTTGTCCATGGTCAATGATTACAGTGGTAGAGAATCTGATTATAGTTAATTATGTAAACATTCAGTGAATTAAGCTTTACAGTGGTTTCAGAGAATATTTGTTTACGATTCTGAAAGGTACACATTTGTTTAAAAGTGTCAAGACATTTCTGAAAAAGCATTTTCACTTGTCTGTAAATTTAGTGAAGAATTCATTGGCAGATCATTGTATATGGAATATAATTTGATGAATAAATTACACTACCTTTTCAATATGGATATTTAAAGTTCTAAAGTGGATGAGAATGTATAGTCTAGAGCAGTATTATTGGATTCTGAGTACACATGATACCATTCCCAAATTGATGTGCAAACTATCAAACGCAAAGATTGGAAAAACTTCTGAATAGAGTTGATTGTAGTTGAATTGGGATCATAAAAAAATCTTAGAATGAACTCTTGTGTGCTGTGAGAATTGAAAGCACCTGAAGTAAAAAACAAGGAATATTTAACAAGCCTAGAAAATAATAAGACTGGTATTTGAGATGCACAATGTGATTCATAGTATGAAGTTCATAATGCATACAGAAAATACAAGTTATTGTTAATGACACAGTCCCCGTCCAAAATTTTGTGATCTGACATATCAATTTGATGCTGATGAAGTCACTGAGATTAGATTGAAATCATTAAATAGGAGATGGATTTGTAAAATATTATGATTTAGTGCTTTTACACGAGAATTGGGCAGTCATATTGCATCAAATTACAAAAATAATGTACATGTTGATGTATCTATTTGTATACTGTACAAAATTTAAAGAGAAATGTTCATTGCATTCATGGGAAAGTAGGCATGGGTATCATGGAAAACAAAATGGCCACCAGTCGGCCACATTAGTTTGAATCACAGAAAAAATGACATACCAAAATATAACCCAATATGTACATGTATGATCATCATACCAACTTTGATCCAAATTGGCCTAGTCATCTCTGTGAAACGGACACGTGAAAATGACGATTTATAGTGCTTTTATATAAAAATTGGGCATCAGCCAGCCATATTGGATCACAAAAATAATGTTGGTACAAATGTATCCCTTGGTATACTATCTTTAGCTCCGCTGTCGACTTTGTCGAGCGGAGCTTATCATATGAGTGATTGTCCGTCGTCCGGTGTCCGTGTCAATGTTTTACTTTTTCGACTTCTTCTTGAAAACTACAAGCCTGAATGCTTTGATACTTGGTGTATATGTACCTTGGGTAGACCTCTCTCAGATTTGTTCATTTCATGATCATATCTTCAATTCGCTAATTTTGGTGAATATTTTTGTCATTTTTGGTAAAAAGTGATATTTTCAACTTCTTGTTAAAAACCGCAAGTCCAATTGCTTTGATATTACATATATAGGTACTACATGTGGACCTCTCTCAGATTTGTTCATTTTGTAATGATATCTTTAATTTTCTAAATTTGGTGAATATTTTTGTCATTTTTGGTAAAAAGTGATATTTTCAACTTCTTGTTAAAAACCACAAGTCCAATTGCTTTGATATTACATATATAGATACTACATATGGACCACTCTCAAATTTGTTCATTTCATGATGATATCTTCAATTCTCTAATTTTGATGAATATTTTTGTCATTTTTGGTAAAAAGTGATATTTTCAACTTCTTGTTAAAAACCACAAGTCCAATTGCTTTGATATTACATATATAGATACTACATATGGACCACTCTCAAATTTGTTCATTTCATGATGATATCTTCAATTCTCTAATTTTGATGAATATTTTTGTCATTTTTGGTAAAAAGTGATATTTTCTTGTTAAAAACCACAATCATTTATGGTCAAAAATGATATTTTTGAATTCTTGTTGAAAACAGCAAGTCTCAGCCGAGAGGCTGCTTGTTTTTACAAAACGGAGAAAGTAGCATGGGCACCATGAAAAAAAAATGGCCGCCAGTCGGCCACATTAGTTTGAATCACAGAAAAAATGACATGCAAAAATGTAACCCAATATGTATGATCATCATACCAACTTTGATCCAAATTGGCCTCGTCATCTCTGTGAAACGGACATGTGAAAATGACGATTTATAGTGCTTTTACATAAAAATTGGGCATCAGCCAGCCATATTGAATCACAAAAATAATGTTGGTACAAATGTATCCCTTGGTATACTATCTTTGTACAAAACATAAAGAGAAAGTAGCATGGGTACCATGAAAAAGAAATGGCCGCCAGTCGGCCATATTTGTTTGAGTCGTTTATAAAATATGACGAGCACCTATAACAAAATATGTATGATCATCATACCAAGTTTGATCCAAATTGGCCCAGTCATCTCTGAGAAACGGCTCTAGACATGTAACAATGACGATTTAGCGCTTTTACATGAAAATTTGGCGTCTACCAGCCATATTGAATTGAATCACACAAATCATGTTGGTGCAGATGTATCTCTTGGTATACTATCTTTGTACAAAATTTAAACAGAAACGTTCATTGCATTCAAGATAAAGTAGCATGGGTACCATGAAAAACAAGATGGCTGCCAGTCGGTCATATTTGTTTGAATCACGAAAAAAAAACTGACATGCACCTACAACCCAATATGTATGTTCATCATACCAACTTTGATCCAAATGGGCCCAGTCATCTCCGAGAAATTGCTGCGGACATGTTTAGGTATCAGAATTTGAAATAGCAAATTTTACATCCAAAATGGCCACCAGTTGGCCATTTTTGCTCGGATCATAAGATATTATGTATTGTCTTCATGTAAAGTTTGAATCAAATCCGTCAATGGGTGTCCGAGATATAGTTTCGGACGAATGAATGGACTAACTGAACAAACCCAAATTAATACCGGGTAGTCCCTGTTTTCGGACTTCGTCCGAACGGGGACTAAAAAAAAATAGGCTTGATTGTACTTCTCTGCTTTGCAGTCTGAATAATTCCAGAACACAAGTTTAATTTAAATTTGCTTTTTTTAAATATCAGAAATTGCCTAATTTATGCTACTTCTACAAACTACCCCAAAGCACCGACACTATCGTGTTTCATTGAAATCCGAGTTATCAAGATATCTATGGAAAAGCTTAAAATATGCTAATTAGATAACTAATCTACACAAATGTATCTTTGAAATGCGATGATTGGTTTTTCAAGATATCAGTGGAATAGCAACAAATTGGCTAATTAGTACTTTGTAAGCGCAATTTCAACACAAAAATTAACAGGTCTTTCACGTTCTTCCCATGAATCTAGAATCGTTGGCTAATTATGCAAATTCAGTAATTAGTATGTACAAATTTTGGGCATCTGTGTATCAAATTTCATTGAAATGCAATCACTGGTTTTTGAGATCACTGAAAAAGCTGAAAGTTTATTATGCAAATCGGGTAATCAATATGCAGATTTTAACCTGAAACTAATCAGGTATTCGCACTGTCCAAAAATATCTATGTACCCAAGTTTCATTGGAATGTGATGATAGTACTTCAGATATTGGTAAAAATATATCAACACAAAATGAAGCCAAAAATTTACTAATCGTTATGCAAATTAGTTAATTAATATACATCGACTTCAACCCACAACTAATCAGGTCTGCACATTATCTCGGAGTACCTATGTACCATGCGTCTTTAAAATATAATTGATTATCGAGACTCTTATATGTGCTTGTCTAAAATGAACTGCAATATTGATGTTGCCACTCAAATTTAAAAACAGCAGAATGCTGTTCCTCTAGCAGATTGAGCCGTGTTTGTAGTCTAGGGAAATATTCGCTGCACCATTTCAAATTCCCATATGCTTTCTTATGAATAACCATATTCAAGAGGTGACATTGCAGCCATTTGGTGAATAAAAGTGCCTTGGATCAATATGGACCACTTCTTCGTCTGCATTGCCACTTATGGTTCAGCAAATTCGTTAGCACATGAACACTGCAACATCTCCCTGGGAGTTAAGATTCATTAATCCAGCAATTCATTTTGACCGATATACAAACCAAGATTACAGCAAGAACTACAGAGAACAGAACAAATGACAGCTGAAACATGCATTAGTCTGATCTGGTAAGTAGCAGGATGCGGTTAAATTTATTCACTGTAGTTATTTTAAAGTTCGAAAAAGAAAACCTGTTGGTAGGACAACAGTATTCGTTTGATGAACAAGCAGCACGTCGACTGAGATAGCTCCGCTGTTAGCAATACACATTTCAATTAATGAACTGAAGGTATCATTAGAAAATAAACAATATGTATAGTATCAAAGCAATCGGACTTCTGTTTTCAACAAAAATGTCAAAAATATTCATCAAAATTAGATAATTGAAGAAATCGTGACGAACAAATTTGAGAAAGGTCTACCTGAGGCACCTATATGTATAGTAACAAAGCAATCAGACTTGCGTTTTTTATCAAGAAGTCGAAAATTTGGTTTAACGGTTTTGAAGACAAAAATGTAAAAAGTTGACGATATACTACATATGCTGGATGATCAGTAATATGAACGGCTTCGCGTCGACAGCGGGGCTAAAAATCTGATGTGCAGAGATACCAAATCACACATTTATTTAAGAGTTTCATTGAACAATTATCTAAAACAAATTGTTTTCAGATCAAACAATATTAAAAATTACATTTGCTCATCCATATTGCTTTGTTAAACAGAAAATTCCCACGGCACAATAAAGCACAAAGTTGCGTTTAATATTGTAACTTTATTTAACGCTAAACATACAAGTACATCTGTAATCCAACTTTGATAGAATATTTTGTGAAAACTATCTCCGTTGCAGGGAACCGACTTCAAGCAGGGTTGCAACATTACAGGAAAATAAAATAAATAATCATGTTGCTCAAATAATTCTACCTGTACTGTATTAATCTCCATGTCCCCTTATCAAATATACATGAATTATATAAAAGTTACTAAAAAATAATAGTAAAGCAACATTTTAAAGCAAAAATGTATAAATACTAGCCAACGTGTTCCTCAATAATACATGTACGGTACTGTATTATTAAAAAACTGATTTTATAATATATAGGTATATATATATATAAACAAAATAAAATACAAGCCTGATTTGGCAGGAAAAGTACACAATGAAAACAAAATGGTTTATAGATCTTTGGGATATCTGTGTCTCCTTACAAGTACTATAAAATTTAATGTCTTTATTCCATTTACTTATTTTGCATCTAACAAATGTTTTATTTAAGCCAAATTTTATACCATCATGAAAATTGAACTAGAAGATGGTCAAATAAGTTATTGTAATGACAAGAAGACTACAAATTTGACTTGAAATTTCACAAATAACTTGAACACATTATCAGAGTTGGGGAAAAACTGAGTTACTGTGACCAACGATTTGCAGCGTTTTTTTTATTCTATTCCTCCACTGGTACTTCCTGTGGTCTTTTCAAGTTGATGACGTATGGTTTGGGTTTTTCCTGCACTTCTACATTTTTGGTTGCAACCAGCTTTGGGAGCGGTGCGGTTACTTTGTGTTCCAGAGTCATGTGGTTGATTGGTGACAATCCAATGCAGGCTCGGAAGATGTTCTCTAAACAGGCGCGTTGTTTGAAGAGTGCGTTGACCACTGGTGTACCAGGAGGAACTAGCGGCGCTTTACAGAGATAGCTCAGGATGGACAGCACTGGGTGGAAAGTTTCCCAATCATCACTGTTGGCTATAAAAAGAGAATTGGTAACAAAAATTGAATTTTTAGTATGCTTTGAAACTAAACACAAAGAAAGTTTGTGCAAAAACAACACAGTTGTCAGTCTGAAACTGGGTAAGTGCACCTTGTTTATTTTAGCGTTTCAAATGTTTTTCATCTTCAAATCAATATTTAATGCATGTATTCAAAAACATTATTTATTACATATTGTTGTCGTATTGAAAATTTAACCACACCATTTTCCCCCTGAAGAAAAATTTTAAAATCTTTCTGTTTTGGCCCTTAGAAAATATATATAGGAAATATCTGCAGCTAATTACTAATCTACAATTGCCCCTTTTAAAACCAGAAGTTTGTCAGCTAAAGTAAGCTCATTATTATTGATGTGAAAATGATCCACAGTAGAAAACGTTTACATATATACGTGTACATTGCAACAGCTGAACATTGGCAATTGTTATGTCCAGATTTTAACCCTAATACCAAGTTCACTGATTCTCGATTGACATTTGTTGATTTCATAATTTTAACACCTGTAGGTGGGGAAAAATCATATCTATTTGGTTCAAAAATGTCAATTTTGGCATTCAAAGGATTTAAATACAAATTTTGGTTCAAATTACCTGTCTTGAAATTGATTCTCTGGCACATCTCGCAGAGGATAACCAAGTCTAATATGATTGGACTAGCAAGAAGCGAATCCTCGCACGTATTGTGCATCACGATGGTATTGTGGCCGCCCATCATAATCTCAGAGGTATATTCGTCCATCGCACGCTTACTGTCACCAACGAATGGTACGTATTTAATAACGACGCAGTGATCTGGTTTCTCATTTTCTTTGTACAAGATAGAATTAGACTGGACCATATCATCAACTACGTTGCTCTTGGAGATCTCCTTGGAACGGAATTGTTGGGGTGCAGATAGATTCTTTCCGTCGTTGTTGCCAAGGTGATTGTAACTCACAATGGATACAGGCTGTGATTCAAAGCAAAATTTAGAAAGAAAAAAAAAAGGCATCAAAATTTTAAATGTTAAATCATGAGTACCGCATTTGCTCTATTGCATCAGTAGAAGATTATTTTGCACAATATCCATTACTAGAATAGAGCAAATATGGTAATATTTTATTGTCAGCTTTTTATTTAAAAGGGATACGTTATTAACAATTTAACCTATGCAAAAAACAAAGCTTAAAGGCAAGTAAACAATTCCAGACTTATTTGATTATTCGCAACCCAAACAAAGTTTGATTACCAATACGACAAATTAAGTTGATTTTTATACTTGTGACTTTTATGTACATGTTAAATTTTTTTGCATGAAATCAAGCATAGCAATCACTCCATTGTATTATCACCAAATTATGACCTTGTTAATAATCAGCAAAGATCAAGAACAAGGAAAAAGTGAGTGAATTTCATGAAAGTCACTTTCACAGAATGTGATTACTGAACGACATTCAACAAATTGTATTGTTGACTGTAGCCTTTATTAGTTATAACTGTAGAAGAAACCAAATCGAGTGTGCACCATATAAATTCATCTTACATTCAGTGCAGTACAATCTCTAACAAGTGTGAATTATGTATTTCAACCACAGCCGAATTTTTTGTAGCAACGATCAATGTGATGATCAATGTGAAAAAGACCAGGCTTTAGATAAATGTGGATTAGGTTCAATTGTATTGTGTCACTGAAAAAATAAGCTTTGATGGTATGAAACTTGCCCATGTCGCATGTAGGACTGGTTGCAAATGCATGCAGTTCCTTCAAGTATCAGAAGAGAAACCTACTTTGATACTGATCACAAACATTCACACCAAATTTAAACAAAATCAGTAAAAATGTGCCTGCATAAGGAACAGGTACAACACTGGCACATAAATTTTTCATTAAATCGTGAGAATAAATTATGTGCACCATACTCTGTAAAAAACAGACTTGTGTCTCGTCTTTGTACTTTCTTGAACAAGGTATGCAAGAGGGATGATGAAGGACATGTGAAAATAAAACCAATATGGCCAAGTTTGAAGGGAATTATTAAACAAACCAACATATATCAATAACCGATTTTCGATGAAATGACCACCAATTGGTTAAATTACATCAAAATCTAAAAATAATAACAATATTCAACCTACTTTGTCTTGCTTTTGAATCAAATTTAAACAAAACCTATAAAAGTTTATAAGAAAAACTTGTGGAACACTTGAAAGAAACAAAATGGTCACTGGTCAGCCATTTTCAATCAATGAAGGGAATTATTACACAAACAGACATGCATTAATAACCGATTTTCGATGAAATGACCACCAATTGGTTAAATTACATCAAAATCTAAAAATAATTGAACAATATTCAACCCACCTTGTCTTGCTTTTGAATCAAATTTAAACAAAACCTATAAAAGTTTATAAGAAACACTTGAAAGAAACAAAATGGCCACTGGTCAGCCATTTTCAATCAAATCAATAAATTGGACATCAGTTTCCCACCAAGAGTGATGTAAATATCAAGTTTAAATTGAAATCAGTCAAGGCATGTCCAAGAAACTGCTGATGACATGTTAAAATGTTGAGTTTTGGTGTGTGCTGGGTTTATACAAATTGATGTACATATGCAGACTAATTTGTACCAAAAATCAGTCCAGGCATGTCTGAGTAATGATGTTTTATGAATGCACAACCAGAACCCAAAACACAAGTCCATGTTTTAGTAGCATTTATATGTACGTGATGAAGTGTATACCATTGTATTAGTAGACCTAAACATAACCATTTTATGTTATGAGGCAGCAAAGTAAAAATACTGAATTGACCGAATTTTAGAATTTAACCATAAGCTTCACTCAATTCATTTCTTGACCTCGATCTCATAATAAAACAAACCTTTTTTTTTTTTAAATTCTCCACACACAATGTACATATAAAACTGTTTTGTTTTTATTTTACCTCAGTGGTGCCATTCCTATGGCACTGTTAATGCAACATGTAAATATAATTGGTGTGCAGCTTCTGAAGCAAATGAGCTCTCGGGTCACTGAAACGAGAGGACTTTTTACAAAGCAGAATATGTTAGTGGTACGGGGTGGGGTTGCAAAGAAGGGCCATAACTATTCCAGTCCTTTCAGCTTAATCTAATCTATCAAAACAGAGCGTACCTAATACAACCTTGCCCCATGAGAATCTAGATATTAAATAACATTTGACACAAAACTATGTATTTATTTGTTTGGTGCGTAGTATAAATTTTCCTTGCAGGGTAAGTTTAATAATATTAAGTTCTGAAATAATGCAGTATCTAAAATTTGTGTATGGAAATTACTGGCTAAAATTTTATCAAAAAATGAACAAGAACAATGAGCTCGTCATGATATTATTCAATATTCATGTTTCTAATATTCATTATTATCAGTGTCAAAACTTACGAGTGTCCCCTTCCCCTCCAAAAATGTTATTGTTTGGCACATTTTTTTAATTTATTGGATACTATAATCTTGATGGATCACAGAACTGTTCCAGTTTTGGTGCTCCATTATGTCATCAGCCATAAATTTTTCCTTTTTGGACCTACGGTTTAACACCAATTTTTAACAGTGTTGGGGACTATGGAAGTGACAACCAACACTCAAGAATGATCATCTAGACAATACACGTGAACCAAAACATTACTTTTTGAAGTTCTGCTAGCATTACCAGATAATAGTGATAATAATAGTGAACCAAGAAACGCATGCAGGGAAAAAATGAATGTAAATACTGGTAATATTTCTGACCAGCAATATATCCAAGCAAAATTTGGGAGAAAAATACTAACTAGCGTTTTGGTCAGAAAAGAACATGTCAATTGTTTTTTCGAGGAAAAATGATTTCAAAGTTTGAAGATGATCAAATAAAAATTGAGTTATGTAACCACAAGATAAAAGTTTAAAACAGAGACAACTAGACATTTTCCCCTTGTATACCTTCTCCATCTAATGATGTTCAGGGCAAGGTAATAAAAGCACTCAAACAAGAGATAGATTGCAATGTAAACCCCCCTCCACCCCTCAACTCCACCCCACCCCAACCACCCACCCCAACCAAATTCACAGAGAACCAGGTATCATGGAAACATTGTCAAAAACAGAAATTTGAAGAAGCAGAAAAAATAACAGACTGCAAAGGAAAAGTAATCAATGTACACTATCATGGCACCAGCTTTGTATGTGACCTGCGACCTGTTTAATTCAGCTTATGGGTTGGTCAGAAAAAACTGGAGCTGAAAATAAAATGCAGATTAAGACTTGACAATTGATTAGAAAATTGTAGATATTACCATGAAATTAAACGAGGTACCTATATATTTAATGTCAAACCAATCAGGTTTTCAGGAAAAAGTTAAAAATATAACTTTACAAAACATGACAGAAATATTTATCAAAATTAGAGAACTGAAGATATCATTACCAAATGAACAAATTTGAAAGAACTACCCAAGGTACATTTGTAGTGTGTATGAAAATTCATACAGCTGAAGTTTTTTTAAGAAGTTAAAAATGTAAAGTTGGCATAAACTAACAGTAAGCAATATGAATAGCTCTGTTCTGTCTACGCAGTCCCGCGCAGAGCTACAAAGGCAATGGCTTCTTGGTATCTTAGAACACTTGAAACGTGAATATTAAATTCCAATGAGAAAATCAAGTTTTAAACCATGCAGATATGTCAGTTTGCCAATGTTGGGTATATGATAACGCAGTGAAGGAGTAATACTAATGTCTACCAGTAGGATAGCAAGAGTTAGTATTGTAACAGCAGATTAGGGAGCATTAACATTGTACCATTAGGATAGAGGGCATTAGCACTGTAAAAGGAAGATAGAGGGCATTAGCACACTAACAGTAAGATAGAGGGCATTAACAATGCGTCAGCAGGATAGAGGGCATTAGCATTGTAACAGTAAGATAGAGGGTTTAGCACTGTAACAGTAAGATAGAGGGCATTAACAATGCGTCAGCAGGATAGAGGGCATTAGCACTGTAACAGTAAGATAGAGGGCATTGGCACTGTAACAGTAAGATAGAGGGCATTAACAATGTATCAGCAGGATAGGGGGCATCAACAATGTGGGATTGCAAGGGAGCATTGATCAGTCATCTTACCTTGATACCGGCACTGACAAGGAAATCAACCAAGACCGACTTAATTTTTGTCTGACCAGACTTAAAGTCATCCCCACCAATGAATACTTTGTGCTTGGCAGCCAGTTCAATGACGCCAGGAACCAGTGTATTCTGTGGTGATCCATTAATGTATGCACATCCTTCCAGGATACTAGCAACAGCAAATATAGTCGATGGTGAAACCTCCGATTCACCATGCTTGATGGAAGCTAGAAGGTTTGCAGCAGTGTCGTTGAGACCAGACCTGACATCCGAGAAGCGTTCTGTGTTCGCAGTCCATAAAACAATCACCTGTAAAATTACAGTTAAATAGTATAGAATACAGAAAGTGCTTAAAATTAAATTTCTGAACCAGAATATGTGGCTAAACTAATGCTTTTATTCAATATTGGGGATAAAGGGTACCAAGTGCAATATATACCTTGTCAAGTTCATTATCATTCTTGAAGTTTCTGATATCCTTTCGTATCTGTTCCATCTGTTCCTGCTTACTGCCATTTAGAACATTATCAGCACGATCAGCCTGGTTAGCGGCAATGAAGTCTGGAAAGTATATGGATGGGCGTGGCTTGTATTTTTCCATATGCTTGTACAGTTGTTTTTGTAACTGGACATCCAGTACGCAAGCTCTCTCCATGGCTTCAGCTAAATCCAATGAGGAAATGTCCCAGCCATCGAACACTATATCTTCTGGTTCTACCATGGGTAAAATGTCTTTGAAAGGAATGTACACATCTCCATGTTGTCCACTTCCAAGACAAATTGTTGATGCTTGAGTCAGAGAACCAAAATAATTGGCATGCTACGAAGAAAGAAAATATTTAAAGAAATTTCTCACAAGTGTCATTTTACAGTGTGTTGCAGAAATCTGTGGAAGTTATTTTTTAATTTCAAAAATGGCTGCTGGATTTCCAGCATTAGTGTTGTGACAACTGCACATGCATTATAATTTATCTTCAGTTTGCATAAGTACTTTGTAACAATGCAAGACTTACGTTTTGTAAATATAACGTTTTATAAAGTTAAAGTACTGGGGGGGGGGGGGGGGTCTGAATCAACATTACCGGGTAATACCATTTTGTCAGCAGAAATACAGTTATAAGGTAGTTATTTCACTATACCAGCTTCAGTTCTGTGTTGCATCATCTTATGAAATATGGAAACATACAATGATGCACTCAAAATGAATATTGACAAAATATCATTTATATTCTTTTGTCATCGGTACAGACATTTGCGAAATATTACTGGGGGACAACATACGAGCATGTACACTCAGCTAACGAAAAACTGCTGCAAATAGGCTCATGAATGATTGATTATATAATCTACCCCCCCCCCTTTTGTCTGAAGTACATTCAGTATCATAGCAACCATGCAACACTCCATCAAGTCAAAAAACTCATCTATTGACCAATGTTGTTTTGACATCATAGTGAATATAAATTACTCTTGATGTTTTAGTTTCATATCATCCAGTCAGAAAGTGAGAACTGTCCAGGAATTCTTTTTAAGGCACAAGCTAACATTATGGGTTATGCAATAATGAGCTCATAGAACCTTGATGACAAATCAAGCAAAGCTTAGAATGAACTCGTGTATGTGCTGAGGGTATTGTGGGAATAAGAATTACAAGTAGGGAATATTTAAATAAGATTGGTAATGTATATGCTCTTTGAGATTTACAATAAGTTATCTGATTCGTAGTATTGGTATAGAGAACTAAAAGAATAAATTTGATTCCAGCAAACGGATTTATGCAAATTAGTAATTAATATTTGTTTATTAATATTTAATATTCATTTCAGCCCTAATCAGGTCTGGATTATCCAAGAGCAACTACAAATTTCATTGAAATCTGAAGATTGGTGGAAAATTAAAAACTGATTATGTAAATTTTAGTATTACTATGCATAATAATTGATAGTATTAATAAATCAAAGAAAGCTTAGAAAGAACTCCCACGTGCTGAGAGTATTGGAGACACATTAAATATAATTCAAATTAAATTAAATATATTCAATTCATTAAATATATTGTCATAGATAGTGATAGTGATGGAAAAGCCGAAAACTAATAATGCAAATCAGAAAATTAATATGAACAGATTTTAATGGAAAACTAATGAGGTCTGCGCAATATAACTGACCATATATGTACCAAGTTTTATTGAAATGTGATTGGAACCCAAAAAAAATTATAAATTATTATGCTAATTAGGGAATTAATATAAACAGATTTTAACCCCAAACTAATCAGGTTTGTCCTGGAGCAGCTTTGCACTGAGTTTCATTGAAATGGAATAATTAGTACTTTAGATATCAGTGTGATAGCTTAAAAGTGGTTAATTATGTAAATTAGTAATTAATATGTACAGATTTTAACCCACAATTGTCTATTGTCCTACAGCATCCATGTAAAAAGTTTCATTGAAATGTGATGATTAGTACTTGAGAAATCTGTGAAAGCTGAAAATTAATTAATTATGCAAATTAGGTAATTAATATACACAATTATTTATCCTAAAACAATCAATCTCTGCATAGTCCTTGAGGATCTATGTACCAAGTTTTATTGAAATGTAATGCTTACTACTTGAAACATCAAAAGCTGAAAGTTAATTAATTATGCAAATTAGGTAATTAATATGCACTGACATTACCTTAAAAACTATCAGGTCTGTGCAGTGTCCTATGACATCTATGTACCAAGTTTCATTGAAATGTGATGATTAATACTTGAGATATCAGTGGAAAAACCAAAAATTGACTAATCATTATGCAAATTAGGTAATTTTTACCAAAAACTAATCAAAACCAAGCATTGGTTCAGAGCATCCATGTACCAAGTTTCATCAAAATGCAATAAGTGGTTCTTTAGATATCAATGGAACAGCTAAGAATTAGCTTATTATCATGCAAATTAGGTAATTAATATGCATGAAATTTTACCAAAACCTAATCAAATCTGCGCATTAGCCCAGAGCATCTATGCACCAAGTTTCATCAAAAACTGATGTATGGTTCTTGAGATATCAATGGAACAGACGGACACACATACACACACACACACACACACACATACAGACACACTAACCGCAAAGACTCCCATTTTGTGCTTCGCACATGGGAGTCAACAAAGGTTGAAACTTGAACTCTGCCTATAGGACAGAATAAATATGTCCCAGTACAGTGCCTTGCTCAAAACAGACCCTAGAGGGTCTATGCTCAAAATAATGAAAATTATAGAATTAATAGTTTGGTGCACGTCTATATCATTAAGTGGTCTACCCTAACCTCTGTTAATGGGCACCTCTAAAGAGCAGCTGCCTGTTTATAGCAGCTGCGGCCCGACAGTCCAGGGCAAATATTGGAATATTTTTCTTTTCTCTTACTGATTTCTGCAGGATGTTTTTCTGTGTAAATTATTGTTTTCAATTACTGTAAAATGACTAATTTTCACTGGGTTTAAATTTCGTTGATTTAGCATTTCAGGCATATTCAGTGGGTTTTAAATTAACGTTTTATCATTTAGATAATTTGTTCTATGCTAAATTTTACATATTCACCGGGTTTTAATTTGGCTCATTTTCCAGTCAGCGAAATAAGCAGAATTAAAACTCAGTGAACAATTAACCCTTTTTACAGTATGCCATTGCTGCCCCCTGAGAAATGTACACTGTATAGAGCACCCTCAAGCAGAAAGAATTCACAGTCCTGCTGTTTGAGGGAGATCACACATGCATAAATTAACATAAGCTGAAGGCTGAAGGCTGATAACAGATCGATTATACCCTTGTTAATGCTTTGAAATTTGGAAAAATATGATTTATACGTGATCATTGAAATGTGTGCACGTTTTTTTTTTTTTTGTCCCCTTGTGATTAATACAGTGGCTAATCAGACAGAACAAGTATTAGTGATTGTTGGAGTTTTAGAGTGTGAATTGTCAAGTTTAATGATATAGGCTTGCATTACATTACCCAACTGTTTTTTATTCTATAACTTCCATTATTTTGAGGATACGGTTATTTCGACACATAAACATCCATCAACTTCAACAACCACTACCACACGAATACAGGAGTTGATCACTAGGTAACTTACTCTCAAGAAATTAGCCCATAAAAAGGTATTAGGAAAATGTACAGAATTTTTGTTAAAAAGTTAGCCTGTACTCCAGGGCTGCCTCCAGTATTAATTGACACTACTGAACAAATGCTGCACTTTGTACACAGCTGGATGTGATTGTCGATAATATTTTATTCTAGGGGGGAAACAATGCAACCTTCCACATGAAAAGATCTTTAGCAACGGACAGACATTCATTGTGCCTGTTGCCTACAAGTTATCAACCTACCTGCATGCCACTTTTGGTTTCCCATGACAGACCGAGTTTATTGGCAATGACGGCTGCTGTAACAGTTGTGCCATTATTGCCGCCCCATCCTACCAACATGCAGCCAACTCTGGGTTTCTTGCGTTCAGTACGGAACTTGAACTGAGTCGAGACTGGTACAGCTCTCATGGTACCATTGTCCTTGAGTATTTCGGTTGTTTCATACTTGTAGTCACTGATGATAAAGTTTTCAGTGTAACTTACGTTGGGACTATCCACTTTGAATGCCATTTTTGATGAAGAGAAAACACCTACGCCCATGCGAGAAAAAACGGGTTTAATTTAATACAGCTATAAAAAGCCAAAATTGCTATAAAAAATAAACACAATTAAAATATACTGGCTGTAAACTTCCCACCATACAACCACGAAGTATATGTGTCGGCCAATCAGGTTCTCCGATAAGCGATGACGTGTTGGTTGGATGTCGTTGACCTTTCAGTGAACTGTGTCTTCCATGTCCGACGAATTTTCTAGAGCCGGCGTCGAGCCCAGACTACAGACCGGTGCGCGTCGCTTTCAGTATGTTCGGAATATATTTTAACGATTCAAAGGTAAAAAAAAACGAAGATGATATTACTGGGTTGGGTCATGGAACACCATGAGTTGTGGGAGGAAAATTTTTAAAATTGAAACGGAGAGAATGCATGTGAAATTATTGGCGGGAAAACAACATAAACAGAATAGTTGAAATCACCATAGTCGTCATGCAGCATTTTCAATTTAATCACGGTTAGTACCAGTTACTAGTAATCGTGGTGTGATGTGCCAGCTTACTGCCTCCGTATAAAGGAAACGAAACCAAGCAATCAGACGATGTCATGCGTGTTTTCAAACGCGTACATGTATCCGTCGCATGGGACCCATAGTGATGTGATGACCGAAAAACATTGATGGACGTATTCCACTTAATACTAAATATAAAAAAATCTATTAGGGAAAATTCCGTACCTGCGTATCTGTATGGAATTGCGTTGCACGAAAGAAAACGCGAGAGTTCTCGCACGATCTAATTCTTACCTATTTATATGCCCTTGTTGTCGCGTGGTCTAATTTACATCAATATAAATCCCGAATAAACCATTCATGCAGTAGGTTGTGGTGGTTATGTTTTCGAATACTCTCGAATATACAAGAAAATTTTCGGTGAAAACGGAGGCATACGATTTGAACGCGAGCCAAAATGAATGTGGGTAAACTGTGTCAGCTGGCCAGAAATATACCTGATCATGGTCCATGTGTGCGTGAAATTAACATTATGTCTGCTAAAATCCAATATGGGCATGACAGTGCAACGCCCGCACCAAACCAATGTTTTCAACGGAAAATTCCACTAGAACATTCGAGAAACTGTACAGCCGACTGTACATGATTGAAACGTCACAACTAAATAATGTGTTATACTAGTATATCGGTCACCTTAACAAATATAACCAATACTTTTTGTTATTCAGTTTTGTCTTTGAGATTTATTTATCTATTTATCATCTATTTTCTTCTCTGTGCTTTCGAGAAAGTTATGTTTTAAAATTATATAACATGTACTAACATTAGTTCCTTCCATGGTCTATGTAACCGATTAGATCACGTAACGACCACGCCCCGATCACGTTGCGCTTGATTGCGTGCGTGTGTTTTTTTCAATAAAATAAAATATTATGCGAGTGTATAAATGGCGAAAGCCTGGTTAGCACGAAAACCGGCTTTAATGAAACATGGCGTCTCCACGTTCAATGGTTCTGACCAATGCCTTGACACCACCATTTGACACCGGGTTACACGTACAAAGGTCTTTCACGATATGTTCGAGGTCTTTCAGTGCCAGATGTTTCACACGTAATATCTAAGAAGAATCTAGAGCTTCGCCTCCACAATTGCCGCTATATCAGAGCAACGACCTACAAAACCCCGGTTGCGTTCATATGTAGTACCCGAGGTCAACGCACGGGCGTACATACATACATACATACATACATACATACATACATACATACATACACATACATATAAACAAGAGAACTGGTGATGGTTGTAGAACCATAACTGCCTCAGCTCAAAGATTGTTATGTAATACAGGGGAATATGAAGGGAAATGTATTGTAATGTTACCTCTGTGTAATTTACAATATATCTGCATTAACCTTCACTGTGAAGGACAATATGGGAGTTGACTTAAATGACTGGTAGAAGCAAGGCTGGTCAAATATCGCGAAATAGTAGTTAGAATTTCCAGATACGCAATCGACACATTGTGGGATATCAAAATATGGATGACAAACAGCAAGTGATATTTCCATGTAGTTGGAATTAAAGCAAAGGAGTGGCCTATTAATCCATGAAACATACTCACACATATCCGTACATATCATCTTGTCCTTTTGTGTGTGGGCAAAGCTGTCATGCACACAATCGGGGAAAATATGTTATTACTGTAAATAATTATGAACAATAAAAACTGAAATTTAGAAAAACTAATAACAATTAATAAGGAAAATATGTGATTTGCTGTACAGTTCCCAGAAAATTATTACAAGTCCCTAAATTGCATACGAGTAGTAACAGTACAGTAAACCTACATTTTGGTGACAGTTGGGAATGATACCAAAATTTAACAATTCCATGAGAACATCCCAATGTTCTTTTAACACATGAAACGGATGTGCATTGGTCGAATGTTGTATAGTTTCAATAGGCATACAAGCACCTGTATATATTTTGACAATAAACCCCTCATTCACATTGTGCAAATACAAACAAGACATTAAACCTTCTTGATTTAAAAGTAACAAGTAAGTGTTGTATAAACCCGAATGAAAAGTCCGGAATCACGGCGAATACTTGTAGCGAGTCACCCCTCTAAAAACGTCATTACTGTGCCAATGACATTTAACTTTGCTCTTCCATAAAGCAGCAGTTTCCATCTTCAAATAATCAAAATAACCTTGTTACCCTGGCGCAATCTGATTAAAATCTGATGTAGTGTACGGGCTTTAATTATTTTGGCTATAAACTTATTTTAATTTTATTTTTTATTACTTTTGTTATTAATGCCCTTTTATTTCATTATTTTACTTTAATTTTGATTTTGTGATTTTTTTTAATTCCGCCCTACCTACATCTAGGGATTAAAGGGATTACTAACAAATATAATAAAAAATAATATTAAAATAAGTTTATAGCCAAAATAATTAAAGCCCGTACATTACATCAGATTTTAATCAGATTGACCCTGGCGAAGCATGTCTATTGTTTCACAACGACTGTCCAGAGGGATTTTCTTCTTCTCAATTTCTCAAGATAAACGTCCCCATGTTGTTTTGTTTACTAGAAGGACATGTCTTTTGGCAGCATTTCTTGTATTAATTTCCATTGCACAAAAAAGTAGCAAATACTGTCACTGAAGCACAGAATTTGCATGAATTTTTCTCCCCGGCCCTTCACGCAAACTGTCTTTTACCTCATCCATAGTTGTCGACATTTTGCAACCGCCTTGATGGATGTATTGTGACCTATTTTGACCCCGGAGACTGACCTTGCATTCTGGCTACATTTACTGTCCTTTCATACCAATTCAATATCCTTTCATTATTACATCCAAATTTCACGATATTTAATATTTAAAACGAACCTTTATTTCACAGTCACTCTAGCTTTCACTTTTCTAAAATTATTTTACTGATCAAAAGATTTTTCACTCCCATCATGCAATCTCCCATAGTACTTCCGCAGACACAGTGGCGATCGCCAACATATCTACAAATAACCTCGCTCTCAGGAGCTGAGGAATTACGCATTTACAAGACATTTAAATCAAAATATGAATTTGAGCCATATCTAAAACTTGTGAAAAATATTAGTCATAGAACAAGTATAACCAAATTTTGAATCACTGCCAATTGAAAGGTTAAGATACAAAGGCATGCCTCCAGGGGAAAGAATTTGTAATTTGTGTGAAGACGAGGCTATTGGTGATGAAATACATGCATTATTGGTTTGTAAGAACCAAAGGTTAATAACTAGTCGTACACAATTTATTAATACTTTGTAATTGTATAATGATAGTCTACTAACATTATCAGAACAAAACATGTTCAAACGAATTTTAAGTTCAAATGATTGCTTAATTACCAACAACCTGGAAAAATTCATAAATGATATTTTAACAGAAAACAAAAATTAAACTTTTAATATTTAACATTTTTTTCTAACATTTATTTTATATTTTTACAGTGTTTGTTTATTTGTTATTTGTTTGTTTGCTTATAAAGTAATGTATATTGGCCATAGATGATGTATTTTCCATGCATTATTTTGTGTCAAATAAAATATACTATACTGTATCATACTATACTATACTATACTATACTATACTATGTTAGAGAAAATCTATTTGAAATCGCAAAAAAATGACGTGAGCTAAAACTTGAAAAAAAAAACACCACGGGCTCAGTAGTAAAAGAAATAATACATATGATTCGGGGAAACCGCTCATCATAATAATGTTCCGACATGCTCAAGAAAATATTCAATTGACCAATTTTCCACAGCTCCCCCTCCCAGATTTCAAATGTAATTTTAATTGTTCTTATCGCATTGGGTCAAAATCCTAAGGGGTGGTCCACTAGTAATTCTGGGGACAATGGCAGAATTCGGGAAAAAAAATGAAAAAAAATATGGGAAAATCCCACAAAGATCAATATGATCAATAACATCTATTTTTTATTTCTTGGGGGAAACATATTACATACAAAACAAATAAAACATACAGCGAATTCGTCACTGAATTAAAAATAATGTGGCTGTCTATCGCGCACATTCGATCAGGTCCAGCAACTGCGAGCACTGTGTTTGTGTAATGGTAACACAAGTAAGAAACTATGGTAGATTGTAATACGTATATAAATTAGTACGTTTATTTCGGTAGAGAAGTCTGGCATTAATGTACAATGAGAACAATCCACACCAAACATGCACTGAAACACCCTTCATATAGGGTTAATTGGATTTACACCTTAGATTTTAAAATTGGAGTGATTGGTTTGCCATGTGAGAAGGCCACTATTAAGTATTCATTGCGACTTAATCCGCTACAAAGTTGCGACTTCTCTTGCGTTCGCTTTGATAAGAACGTATTTGTGACCATTACATAAATGGCTTACATAAACTGATTTGTGTTTCTTTGTAAATGGAGATCAAGCATGAAACGAGTTCTAACGAATATATCTCAGTGAATAATGCTTGGAATAGAATAAAACGAAAACGAACCAATACAGAATCATTGTCTATCGATACAAACTTAATACAAATGAAAAATAACAATTATCTTTAAACAACAACAAATATGAATGAATCAAGAAACACACACGTGGATAATCATCCACGATAAATAACACAAAAATGAATGAATCAAGAAACACACACGTTGATAATCATCCACGATAAACAACAACAAATATGAATGAATCAAGAAACACACACGTGGATAATCATCCACGATAAATAACTCAAATATGAATGAATCAAGAAACACACACGTGGATAATCATCCACGATAAATAACACAAATATGAATGAATCAAGAAACACACACGTGGATAATCTGTCATGAATTTGTTTTCGCGTATCTGTTAACCGACTTAATTAACTGATTATTAGCGAATTGCTGTGTTATGTCTGTCATCGTGTAGGCCTATTTGAAATTTTGGACGGAACTTGGCTCAGTGATTTGGAACTAATTACCAGATAACCGCCGCTTTTTAGACTACTCATTTTGACAGTTTATATTCATAGTTATTAATGTAGTGAACGATTAATCAAAAGATATGACGTATTCAGTACTTAGTGTGATTGGCTTTATGATTGAAGGTTACGCCCTAGAGTCTTTTTACTGCTTTGTAATTGGTTAGAGTTGTGAAAATGAATAAAGAGAGTTTGAGTTGGTCTTGACGAACACAGCACGATAGACGCAGTAGAGAGAGTGCAGACCTGGGCAGTCGAGAGTCCAGTCCAGGGGCGAGCCTTGAGGCAGTCCAGTCTTGGGCGAGTCTTGGTTCAGCCTTGTGAGAGTCTTGGGGACTTTTCCCCAGGGCGCTGTGTCTTATAGAGTGCTCCAAAAGATCGACTAAGACGAGAGTTGAAACGTATTTCGTTGTGTGTGCCTTATTTGACTGTAAAGTTAAAGTGACTTTCCCGATCCCGTACCTCAAGGGGACGAGATAGATAGACGAGACGAGATTCCCCCCTGACAAGTGTGGAGAACCCCGAGAGAGAAGATTTCCCCCTGACAAATCATCCACGATAAATAACACAAATATGAATGAATCAAGAAACACACACGTGGATAATCATCCACGATAAATAACAACAAATATGAATGAATCAAGAAACACACACGTGGATAATCATCCACGATAAATAACAACAAATATGAATGAATCAAGAAACACACACGTGGATAATCATCCACGATAAATAACACAAATATGAATGAATCAAGAAACACACACGTGGATAATCATCCACGATAAATAACACAAATATGAATGAATCAAGAAACACACACGTGGATAATCATCCACGATAAATAACACAAATATGAATGAATCAAGAAACACACACGTGGATAATCATCCACGATAAATAACACAAATATGAATGAATCAAGAAACACACACGTGGATAATCATCCACGATAAATAACACAAATATGAATGAATCAAGAAACACACACGTGGATAATCATCCACGATAAATAACACAAACATAAATAAATGTTTCATTGATTTTCTGCCCCCCCCCCAGGGCAGGGTTTCTAATAGTCCACCGCTGATAAGCATACAGACGCAATATAGATGCATATTATTATAACAAGTAATAATGTATGGGATTGAGTCATATCAAGTGTTTTCCCACATTAGTGCGGATCGTTTAAACATAAAACCCGTCATTTTCATCTAGAAAATTACCCACCAGTGCTTATTTGCATTCCATGTGCTCTTGCCCGCTCTACAAACTCGAGCTGCCGTGTTTTTGCGATGCGCTATTATACCGTGACGTAACATGACAACAAATACGTGCAGACATGTCTTCTGAGACGACATTTATTAATTACTTTGACAATAAATCAAAACAAAAATTAGTCCTTTTTGCATCTACAGTTGCATCCCCAACTCTATGCTATAAATAAATGATATGCCCCAGTCTAGACTCTCTGTTCAGCGGCGCGAAACAGGAAACGAGACACGTGAAGCATTATTAGAGCATGCATTTAGATAGTTGAATCATGGACGTGTTATTACATCCATGGTTGAATGACACGCTATGGCCACCTGATGCATGCGCTGTATTTAAAAAGTCGGCCACAACGCGACACTTGAAATAAAATTTGGCGAAATAATGAGAGAGAAACTGGTATTGCAAACTCTTATATTTAGGGTTAGAATTGTCGTGTAGAAACACGTAAACCAAAGCAGTGAGAACTACTAGTATATTTTCTGTACACTTTCGATGTACATGTATTACATTTTTTTCACTATGATAGTGGTAAGACATGTTTTTGTTGTTTTATTACAAATCTTGAACATTGATATGTCATGTTAGAAGATCGTAGCATCAGTCTCGCACAGTCAGCTGGCGCACACGTGATAATAACATAAATACGATATGTACTATATGGGGGCCGCCATCTTGAATGACGCCTAAAACTAAACAAGTAACCTGTAGAATGCTGTGTGGGTAATATTTTTATATTGATTTTTGCTGCATTTGCAGCAAATAGTTACCAAACAATGAGAAATCTATTGGATTGAATATACCTCTCAGGTGGCTTCACATGCATAGTTCAAGCCTGCCTAACCGGTGCTTATACCAGGATTTAGTTACAGCTTCATGTTCCCAGTAATCCCAGTAATTCATGAAAAACTGGCACTCCCATGCAATTAACAGCGAGTTAAATTCTTGGGATTGAAACATATATTTTGAAGTCACTGATGTAGGCAATGAATAACTTAAAGTTGACATAAAGACGAGGTAGTGCTCAACTAGAGGCTGAAATTATAATTAATTTGTTTATTTCAATTTCTCCTGAAGTCAACTAGAATACACTGGTGAAACACGATAGTACCCATGGGCGAAAGGATGTTTTGGGGTGTAGTTTACATTGTGTATGGAGTGGTAGGATCGGGTGTAATTTGTTCATTTCCAACTCTTATGAAGTCACGTAGAATTTCACTTAATTTATTTTTGCTGACATGTTTTCAAGCATTACATGTGAATCCAATTTTCACTGTGCTGTGTCTCAATAGAGTGTAAGGGAAATGGCATTTTCACTGGAATTTATTTCAGGGGGAAAATGTTTTCAGTGATAATGAAGTATTATGACAGAACCCCATACCCTCCCCGTGGCTTTCATTGCGAATGGAAGTTATTTTCACGAGTGATGCGGTGTATCCTGCTGCCGTACTTTCACGAGCGAAGCCACTGGGAGGGTATGGGGTTCTGTTATTATTACATATTTCCCATATTTGATTATTTCATATTAAAGAGAGAACGTGCAACAAATCGGGATAGAAATTTAGGTCGGGGAACCCAATTGCCCATTAATATGCTCCAAGACAGTGCTGCGACCTAGCAACGCGTGTCAGTGTAGAACGCGTGTCACTGTACGTGTGAAAATAAAATAATCAGACGTCTAAACTTGAGTCATTGTCCGAATAAATACTGCTCAAATTGACTAAGTGTTCAAAACGTCATAAAAAAGACGATGTGCGTCGCATAATCTTTTTGCTAGCTGTCAAACAACTTGTCAAGTCAAAACATCTACGCGCCAAAGTGAAAAGGCTGATTTTACTGCGGGTCCAGGCTGCGGGTGGATGTTCAGAGAGCCCTTCAAGATTGATAAAACTCAGTTGGTCAACATACATTAAGTTTTCCCAATCCTAGTATTCTATGTGATGTACATCTAACATGCCAAAAATGAACGATTGGTGAACGATTTGAACCTGACACAAATAGCAGACGGAAATGTGTTTACAAAATAAAAATAGTGATTACTTGATTTTAAAAATATATACCAGGAAGGGGAGGGGGTAAAAGAAAAGTTATATAACATTTTATTATTCAATAATTTATTAAAATACATAAGTTTGTCCAATTCCCTGTGATACAACACCTCAGACATAGCTCATTGTACTCGGTTTGAGTGTGGGTACAAAGTTACTATTTGAATTTTTTTATATCTTTTTTCATTAATGAGAAATTTGACCCCAAAGTTAGAGTAACTGTTCACCAGGAATGGCTTTTTAACTCTTCTGTGATTTTTTTGGGCTTGGCTGATTTTGTTCAAACTTGATAGGCAGATCGTACCATCACTAATTGGAAAAACAATTCTGACCCACCGCTACCATGGCAACAGCCAAAATCTGTTTTTTGAATACTTTCGCCCCAAATTTATTACCTCCTACCAGTCTTGTAATAGCAGTGGCCAAATGATCATGCCTTTTATTCTGGCTACGTTGCGCACTGGTAAGAGATCACTGGCGCCGACATTGTTACACTGTCAACGTAATCCCAATTGAACTTTGAATAAAATCTAAATGCTGCCTCCAATCTAGAAAATACTATCGCAAAACGGTTGGAAATAATACATTTAACGGCTGAATACGTCCTAGCAATAAAATAAAGGCACTTCTAAAGACTGAATGATATTTTGCGAACCTCGTATAAAGGTGCCTGGTTTTAGTTATAAACCGACGTTAGCTTCACGTTCATGTCCTACCATGGTAACAGCCGAAAACATATTGCTTGTTTTTACCGGCTTGTTTTCATTGGCAACCGAAGTATTTTTATTTTGTAAATAAATGTTCGTCTGCTATTTTTATCCAGTTTAGCAACAGTTTTTGCATATTAGGTGTACATCACATGGAATACTACGATTGACAGAACTTGGTGTATGTTGACTGAGTTTTATCATAGTACGAAGTACCAGGAGGTTTCTGCTGGCGACGTTGCGGCGTTACCCAGTTCCAAATAAAGATTACCAACGCCAAATGAGCAACATTTTAACCGGTAATCAAGATTCATTCAATCCACGGCTAGCAAGCAACATCAGAAGCGAAGTTGTAGCATGCAGTACTAGTAAGTCATCCCGTCAGTGGAGTACCACAGTAGCACGGCATGCTTGCCTTCAGCATTGTATTCAAATGATTCACGTGGTGTGTCGTTCTCGTTCAAACCCGGAATTCGATCAATAGGGGAGTTTCAGTATAAAAAAACACATTGCAAATCATGCAAGTTCAACATTTTCAAACCAATATACTAAAACAGGAATGCTCAGAGTGCAAAAGTATGATAGTTATTACTTTCCAGTATACACATCTCTGTTAATACTATCCCTCACATGTTCTACTCCCAATTACTCCTGCGTAAAATGGTGAGCCTCTTTTCATGTTGACATTCAGACTAAAATCATGTGACAGGCTGTTAAAATTGGCTGTTGCATACTCTTTCGCCGGTCTGGGAAATGTGTTTAATTAGCTCTCATTCAAGCAACAATGCAGATTTCCCAGTGGGAGTGAAACTATTCGACTCTGCCATTAAAAAATAGGGGTGTTTTCAGCAAAAAACGAATAACCCTGGAATGCACACAAAATACTGAATTTCGGAACAAATCGTGCATTACTTACAGCAGCAGAATACCACAGAAATATCAGACGAAACATGAAAACACTATATATTGTATTTCGGCCTGAACCCTCTATATTGCAATTCAAGAAATTAACCCCTTATGTGCATCCATTTCCCACCTTGGTATCACCCACCCCTGAAAACAAACTCTTAATACCACGCTGAAGCGTTTGGTAATAAGAGACAAGTTGTGAAACGCGTTTTTCAGATTCCTACAAATCAGGACAAAAATACCAATCTTTCACAAAAATACGGTCCGTTGGGGTTATATTAAGCCAACCGATAACAAAATTCGACCGAATTCGTCGTTTTTGTGTGGAAAAATCCCTTGCATACGAACACCTAATTACGCGAAGAACCTAGAACACTAAGCCGGGGTATTTGAAACTAAAAATTGGCATTCCAGCACAGCAGCCAATCAGCGACGGCCTAACGCTTAGATGACAATTTCGGTTTCAAATACCCCGGCTTAGTGTTAGATGTATATATATATATATATATATATATATATATATATATATATATATATATATATACTATTTATATATAAGGTAATATATATATATTTATTCCATGTTTCTCGAGTTTTTCAAGTTATAAGGCAATTTTTTGAGGAGGGCGGAAAAAAAATTAATTCTTTTTTTCCATTAGATTTGTGTGATTCTCAAAGAATTGTAAGTCAGATCATTGATCGGAGAGAAGAAATGAAATCAAATTTTATGTATAACCTTGTTTCTCATCTGCGCGAGACTTCCGTACTTTGATCATGATACTCCCACGAAAATGCAACTTGGATTTGGTATGCGGCGGGCGGTAAAAAATGAAAATAAAAATAATATTTTTAAGCAATTTTTTGCGATTACAAGTCGGCGGACGCGAGAAATTACGCTGAAATAAAATTTTATTTTTATTTCATTTTCGGCTTCTGTTCATTCGGCGGGTTTGCGAAACAAGGGAAAATAGAAGTCTGGCCTGAAGTGGTGGAGCACAGGTGTGCCTTAGTTCGTGTCAGATGCTTCAACCATAGATTTAGAGATGAGGAAGGTAAATTTACATATGTGAAATGTGCTTACTGTATCATAGTTTGCGAAGTATTTTTGGTGTGTGCCAACGCTCCAAAAATACAGAAAATTAATGAAATCGAACTCTGTTAAGGTACTCCAAAACAGAAAAATGAAATGAAATAAAAAGGCAATGAAATCAAGAAGTGATACAGAATATACAGAAAATTAATGAAATCAGCCTCTGTTAAGGTACTCCAAAACAGAAAATGAAATGAAATAAAAAGGCAATGAAATCAAGAAGTGATACAGAATATACAGAAAATTAATGAAATCGGACTCTGTTAAGGTACTCCAAAACAGTAACATGAAATGAAATAAAAAGGCAATGAAATCAAGGAGTGATTTTTTTCATTTTGTTTTCTAGTGTCTCGAATTAGTCACGGTATTTTTTTCTCATGACCCGCATAGTATATACCTGGAGGAAAACATGGGTTCTAAAACATTTACATTGATATAGATATCCCGATATAGTTCGTAACTAGACTACCTATAGTAAGTATAAATATGTTCACATCCTTGAGGGCTCGATGCCCTCTTGCTGCTACTATGGCAGGTCAGGTGTCTCTGAAATTCGTCAATGATTATAATTTTCTCAAAAATTCAGCAAAATATACGGGTAAGCAATGTACCACCAACTCTTGGGGCAAATCACTACTCCGGGAGACAAAATTTCTCAAAAACCTACCCTTGAAACAAATTCCCAAGTTAAACCCATTCCTTATTACATATACACGAGTTCAATGTCATGATATATCACACATTACATCAACACGGCAAAAATGGGAACATAGAAATTGTACTCAGAAAGCCATCGGAGATGGTAGATCATGATATCTTTATAAAATGTACTGGTTGAATATCTCTATCTGCAAAAGTGTTTCATTTATAATAGTTATGCATTTTAATGAGGTCACATGACCATATGTGGTTAGTAAATATGTTAATCATATCATGGAGGTAAAAAGAGATGAGTTCGAATCTTTATAGTTTAATGTGGTCATATTCCATATATGGTCATTAAATATGTTGATCAGATAAGTGTCCAATGTCTTCAATATACCACTATGTAAATGTCTCTATCAGCAATTGTGCTCCCGACACGACTCCGTGTAGACGTACGGGCGGACACTGGTAACCGCTATATACCCACCCGTACTACGTGTTCATTTTGAATTATAATTTATAAACATCTTGGGTGCCTCAAATACTCTTGGTAAGTTTATATTAGGGACCCTCTTTGGCCGTGCATGGAAGTATTTCGTTGAACAGTATGATGACTTGATACACCTCATTTTCAATTTGGTTTACAATAACAACTTTTCTTTTTTATTCTAACAATTAATAATCCGAGTGTCAAGGTTGTTCCATAAAAATTCCAAACAGACTTTATTTATTCGGAACTAAATGAAACTAATTGGCGACATAACTTTTCATCACAATTCTGTCCGCCATTACGGTTCTGGATCAAATAGGCAAATACAGAGAATGTCAGTCCGTTCACAACATTTGCATTTTGTAGGGTCCCGTTCGATAAAACTTGCATGGGGTATGTATTATTGCAATAATAATACACAGTTTCAGATCCCCTCCCCATGAAGAACCGTCAAAATGCACAAACCACTAATAGTTCCTCGCTGTAATGTACTAGTAAATGCTAAATTGTATGATACACAACAACCCGCCTTGAGGAAAGTAAAACAAGTTTGTTCTTGTACGGCGTGAGTCATTGGTAAACAACCATTACACAATCGTGCTGACAACGGCGATGGACGACAAGACTTGACATCCGCCGCGTGTACTATATGTGACGCAAAATTATCGCATTGTACACACAGAATGTTTTGTTCTTAAAACAATAATCGGAAATTTCACAAATAAGTAATAGTGCGCCGGAATTGCTTTACGATGAGCGGCACCTCCCTACAAAATAGTGGTGTGCGCCCAAACACGAAACTGCTGACTCTCGGTGTTCCCTGACCTCAGTGGCAGACTGTATATAAAGCGGCGTTGCGTGTCCC
Organism: Saccoglossus kowalevskii; assembly: GCF_978046115.1. Lineage (NCBI taxonomy): Eukaryota > Metazoa > Hemichordata > Enteropneusta > Harrimaniidae > Saccoglossus > Saccoglossus kowalevskii. Next base: position 18,625,076 of record NC_140642.1, read on the forward strand.
GGATTGTGCGAATATCAGAGTCGATCAAGTCACCCAACATGTCTGATTCTGACTTCCCCTTCAAGGCTGAATACGCCAAAAGTGACCGTTCTTCTTGTAAAAAATGCCGCGGTGGTATTAAAAAGGGTTCCGTGAGGCTGGCGAAGATGATGCAGGTAGGTGCTTAAAAAAACAATGTCCTCACTGACAGAGGTTGTCCTGACACCGAGGTCACGTCTTAGCCCGACACGCCCACCCCCAGTGTACCCGTAGCTCAGGCCCCGCAGTGGACACTAATACATATACACAGACCGCGGGAAATCATTGTATCGAATACGAAGGCATACCGCGTTTAAAAATAGACGCTCAGATAATGACAACAACATTGTTACTACGCAACGCTTGTCATAATGCCATAGTTGAAACTACTTTCGTTTTTCATTTGCAGTTCTGTTTTGAGCTGGTTGTTTGCTGTTGTGTCCGCATGTCATTATTTGAGCTGTTGGGCCCACTATGGCCTGTCCTTATTTGAGATGTCCAAGACATAATGTTATGTACATTGTCCTACTAACATTCTTTTAGTCACATATATTGTTCACAAGAAATACTCCCGGTAGTAACAGTGGCGGCGGCACGGGGGAGGGTCCGCTTTGACCTGGGCATTCTGAAGTAAAGAGGGGATCAGTGTGTACTGGTGACATTCATAACTGCAGAGAATCTCTATGAACTATTTAGGGGTGGGCCGTTATTTTTACCGTGGGCAGTAAAGACTAGAAACTTTAAACAAAACAGGAAACAAGCTGCATAGTACATAATCCTCTGAAAACAAAGTGACAGCAACCCTGGTCTGGAATCCAACAACTCTGACTACACCCCCGGACTACACCAACAATTTCTCACAATCCCACGATCATATACAGAATGTAGTCTAGACCCATTGTCACATTACCCATGGAAGAACAAGTAATCTTGAACAATTGTAGCCTCCTTTCCCCTAGCAGAAATAATGGATCAATCCATTCAGTAAGGGCTGAATCTGGGGGGGGGGGGTACAGCTGAACGATTGACCATTTTGAAAAATTGCATTGTTTTCACCTCCCCTTAGATGTTGGATGGTCTAGCCCTGATAACAAAGCCCTTATCATTGTTGAAGTTTCACTGCTATGTTTAAAGGGATGACCATTAGAAACTCTTGGAGGGGAGAAAAACTATGCAAATTTCTGGCAGATGACATTGGTGTAATTTGTTCTGACTTTTATTGAATGTGTGTGAGATTTTTTTTATCACATATTTGTTTTCGGTCATTGTCCAATTAAAGTTTGTTTTCAACTTTTTTTGTGGGCATATTAATTATTTTTCTCTCCTACACTTTCTCAAATACATGTACTAGTAAACTGTTCCAAATGAACAAAAAAATTATACAAAAATATATAAAAAATACAAAAAGTTGCATTAAAGTGGGGGGAGTCGTTGCCTGCACATGTGTCAGATGGCCATAGCGTGTCATTGTTTCAAACAAACGTCTGTTGTTATCGTCACTTGGGACTCAATTCCTGCACATGCGCAGGTGATGACCCTCTCGCTTTAACATTAACGTTGTTGTTTACAGTCACCATTTTTTGATGGCAAAGTACCTACATGGTACCACTATTCCTGCTTCTGGAAAATGGCGGAAGTCAAAGCTACATCTGAAATAGGTGAGACACTTGAACATAGATATATATATGTACTAGGCATTGACACTAACTCAATTTAGGAGTCAACCAATTTAAATCATGGGAGTGGCTGGAAGATGAGTTGCAAAAAGCAATTTAAAATTGGACGCAATGAAAAAAAATTATTGCTAGGTTCTGCAGGGAACATATGTTGGAATATTAAAAAAATAAAATAAAAAATGTTAGAACAAAACACTGCAAACAAAAAATTGCACTGGTGACACTGTTGGTTGACCGCTTAATTTTCTTGAATGCAAATATTTCATTTCATTATAGTATGAATCAATTATGAATCAATTTATGAATCAATTTATGAATTCTAGTTGTTTCTCACTCATTCCCAAAACAATTAAAAGAAATAATTTGTTATGATGATATGTCCATTCTGATGTCATATAATTTTTTATGACATCATCCATAATGTGTTACCAAGGAAGTTGAATTGTCATTTCTGCCCTTAATAGTGGAGATGTGTCTTTTCAGTTGGCTATGATGGGCTGAGATGGACTGACCAGGAGAAGATTAGAAACAAGATTGCCGGAGATGAAACTAAGGAATCTGTGGAGGACAAGGTAGTCTCAAAAGAAACTACAACAAGTGATTTCAGTATGGAGTATGCCAAATCAAACAGAAGTACTTGTAGAGCTTGTAAAGAGAAAATAGCAAAGGTATTTTTTGTCATTAGCAGTAAAAAACAGATAATATGGATACTTGAAGTCAGATTAGTATTTGGTATAAATTTGTACATATTATTCAGCTAATTTGCATATCTCTGGATTCATACAGTTACTCAATCATCAATAATATAGACAAATGTAAGATATGATTATAGTAATCCTTGCATATTTATTAGCTTAATTCTCATATTAATTATAGGGTGGTAGTTGTAACATCATGTTAAAATTTTGTGTAAAAAAAACATGTAACTGGCACATCAAACCCAATGTGTCACAGCCATCTTTTTTGCATATTCTACTTATTTTGATGACCTGTCATTCTGCATAATCGAAATTAAACAGGCATGACCATAGTCCATTCAATAACTGCAGCTTATACAGTCATTTATACCTTTCAACAGGATGAACTTCGGATTGCAATTTCAGAAACAGATCCCCATGACAAAATCATTGAAAATTGGCACCACTTGGATTGTTTCTGTGACCCCATGAAACTTGTTGAGTTTGGATGGAAAAAAGAATACGATGTGAAGAAGATTCAAGGTTTCAGTTGTCTTAAGAAAGAAGATAAAGATATTGTCCTCAAGAAACTTGTGTTGAAAGACGTGTAAGTCTCTTAGGCTGTGATTGGTCAGTTACCTTTATATTATTTTGTGGGTCATTCAGCCTTCCTAGTCTGGAAACATTGCCTCCGTTTTGTTCTTGTAAAAAACACAATTTTATGCACAAAACGAGCAGATGTATTCTTTTATTACCCGCATGTTTATTACTTCATTAAAAAACACCTTTTCAAAGATTTTTTATCACAGATCCTAGAATTTCCAGAGACATATTAAATATACATTTTACTTATATTTGTTTAATTAACATTTTTGAGGGTGATATTATCAAGTTTTTAAAAGATAACCATATTCTCAAATTTGTGGTTTGGGATTTGTTGTAGCAATTGGTGGTGAAATGAACAACATTTTCTGTAACCAAATCTAAAAGTAATTCACCCTGGCAACTGGAGAAAGTTTACTCAAAGCCGATTTTGATGGATATTGTTATTGGTGATCTTATGACAATTTATGTAAATGGTATTGTTTTACATGAAGATAAATGAAAGCCCAGTGGGAGAGAGTAATTCAAATGTCTTAATGTGTGATTATAAACTATTACACATTCAGACTTGCTAAAACTTTTGTTTCCTTGCATTTTTATTTCACACTTGTACAGAAAACGAAAAGCTGCAGCCCAGGCAGGAACTGCTGCTAAAAAAGCTAAAACTGAAAGCAAAGAGGAGAAAGCTTTGAAGGTAAGTCTTTCGATTATGTAGAGGATCAAACAGTAAAGACAGCAACAAATAAGTTTGAAACTTGAATCCCAGGTAAATAGTAGGCAAGTTGTAAATCTTGGATAGATGTCCTGCAGGTTGTAAATCTTGGATAGATGTCCTGCAGGTTGTAAATCTTGGATAGATGTCCTGCAGGTTGTAAATCTTGGATAGATGTCCTGCAGGTTGTAAATCTTGGATAGATGTTCTGCAGGTTGTAAATCTTAGATAGATGTTCTGCAGGTTGTGAATCTTGGATAGATGTTGTGCAGGTTGTAAATCTTGGATAGATGTTCTGCAGGTTGTAAATCTTGGATAGATCTTCTGCAGGTTGTAAATCTTGGATAGATCTTCTGCAGGTTGTAAATCTTGGATAGATGTCCTGCAGGTTGTAAATCTTGGATAGATGTCCTGCAGGTTGTAAATCTTGGATAGATGTTGTGCAGGTTGTAAATCTTGGATAGATGTTCTGCAGGTTGTAAATCTTGGATAGATCTTCTGCAGGTTGTAAATCTTGGATAGATCTTCTGCAGGTTGTAAATCTTGGATAGATGTCCTGCAGGTTGTAAATCTTGGATGGATGTCCTGCAGGTTGTAAATCTTGGATAGATGTTCTGCAGGTTGTAAATCTTGGATAGATGTTCTGCAGGTTGTAAATCTTGGATAGATGTTCTACAGGTTGTAAATCTTGGATAGATGTTCTGCAGGTTGTAAATCTTGGATAGATGTCCTGCAGGTTTTAAATCTTGGATAGATGTCCTGCAGGTTTAAATCTTGGTAGATGTTCTGCAGGTTGTAAATCTTGGATAGATGTTCTGCAGGTTGTAAATCTCGGATAGATGTTCTGCAGGTTGTAAATCTCGGATAGATGTTCTGCATGTTGTAAATCTTGGATAGATGTTCTGCAGGTTGTAAATCTAGGATAGATGTTCTCCAGGTTGTAAATCTTGGATAGAAGTTCTGTTGGTTGTTAATCTTGGATAGATGTTCTCCAGGTTGTAAATCTTGGATAGATGTTCTACAGGTTGTAAATCTTGGATAGATGTTCTGCAGGTTGTAAATCGTGGATAGATGTTCTGCAAGTTGTAAATCTTGGATAGATGTTCTGCAGGTTGTAAATCTTGGATAGATGTTCTGCAGGTTGTAAATCTTGGATAGATGTCCTGCAGGTTTAAATCTTGGATAGACGTTCTGCAGGTTGTAAATCTTGGATAGACGTTCTGCAGGTTGTAAATCTTGGATAGATGTTCTGCATGTTGTAAATCTTGGATAGATGTTCTGCAGGTTGTAAAACTTGGGTAGATGTTCTGCAGGTTGTAAATCTTGGATAGATGTTCTACAGGTTGTAAATCTTGGATAGATGTTCTGCAGGTTGTAAATCTTGGATAGATCTTCTGCAGGTTGTAAATTTTGGATAGATGTTCTGTAGGTTGTAAATTTTGGATAGATGTTCTGCTGGTTGTAAATCTTGGTAGATGTTCTGCAGGTTGTAAATCTTGGATAGATGTTCTGCAGGTTGTAAATCTAGGATAGATGTTCTGCAAGTTGTAAATCTTGGATAGAAGTTCTGTTGGTTGTTAATCTTAGATAGATGTTCTGCAGGTTGTAAATCTTGGATAGAAGTTCTGCTGGTTGTAAATCTTCGATAGATGTTCTGCAGGTTGTAAATCTTGGATAGATGGTCTGCAGGTTGTAAATCTAGGATAGATGTTCTCCAGGTTGTAAATCTTGGATAGAAGTTCTGTTGGTTGTTAATCTTGGATAGATGTTCTGCAGGTTGTAAATCTTGGATAGATGTTCTACAGGTTGTAAATCTTGGATAGATTTTCTGCAGGTTGTAAATCGTGGATAGATGTTTTGCAAGTTGTAACTCTTGGATAGATGTTCTGCAGGTTGTAAATCTTGGATAGATGTTCTGCAGGTTGTAAATCTTGGATAGATGTTCTGCAGGTTGTAAATCTTGGATAGAAGTTCTACTGGTTGTAAATCTTGGATAGATGTTCTGTAGGCTGTAAATCTTGGATAGATGTTCTGCAGGTTGTAAATCTTGGATAGACGTTCTGTTGGTTGTAAATCTTGGATAGATGTTCTGCAGGTTGTAAATCTTGGATAGAAGTTCTGCTGGTTGCAAATCTTGAATAGATGTCCTGCAGGCTGTAAATCTTGGATAGAAGTTCTGCTGGTTGTAAATCTTGAATAGATGTTGTGTAGGTTGTAAATTTTGGATAGATGTTCTGCAGGTTGTAAATCTTGGACAGATGATGTTCTGCAGGTTGTAAATCTTGAATAGATGTTCTGCAGGTTGTAAAACGTGAATAGATGTTCTGCAGGTTGTAAAACGTGAATAGATGTTCTGCAGGTTGTAAATCTTGAATAGATGTTCTGCAGGCTGTAAATCTTGGATAGATGATGTTCTGCAGGTTGTAAATCTTGGATAGATGTTGTGCAGGTTGTAAATCGTGAATAGATGTTCTGCAGGTTGTAAATCTTGGATAGATGTTCTGCAGGTTGTAAAACGTGAATAGATGTTCTGCAGGTTGTAAATCTTGAATAGATGTTCTGCAGACTGTAAATCTTGGACAGATGATGTTCTGCAGGTTGTAAATCTTGAATAGATGTTGTGTAGGTTGTAAATCTTGGATAGATGTTCTGCAGGTTGTAAATCTTGAATAGATGTTCTGCAGGCTGTAAATCTTGGATAGATGATGTTCTGCAGGTTGTAAATCTTGGATAGATGTTGTGCAGGTTGTAAATCGTGAATAGATGTTCTGCAGGTTGTTAATCTTGGATTGATGTTCTGCAGGTTGTAAATCTTGGATAGATGTTGTGCAGGTTGTAAATCTTGGATAGATGTTCTACAGGTTGTAAATCTTGGATAGGTGTTCTGCAGGTTGTAAATCGTGAATAGATGTTCTGCAGGTTGTAAATCTTGGATAGATGATGTTCTGCAGGTTGTAAATCTTGGATAGATGTTGTGCAGGTTGTAAATCTTGGATAGATGTTCTGCAGGTTGTAAATCTTGGATAGGTGTTCTGCAGGTTGTAAATCTTGGATAGATGTTTTGCAGGTTGTAAATCGTGAATAGATGTTCTGCAGGTTGTTAATCTTGGATTGATGTTCTGCAGGTTGTTAATCTTGGATCGATGTTCTGCAGGTTGTAAATCTTGGATAGATGTTCTGCAGGTAGTAAATTTTGGATAGGTGTTCTGCAGGTTGTAAAACGTGAATAGATGTTCTGCAGGTTGTAAATCTTGGATAGATGTTCTGCAGGTTGTAAATCTTGGATATGGATAGATGTTCTGCAGGTTGTAAATCTTGGATAGATGTTCTGCAGTTTGTAAATCTCGGATAGATGTTCTGCATGTTGTAAATCTTGGATAGATGTTCTGCATCTTGTAAATCTTGGATAGATGTTCTGCATCTTGTAAATCTTGGATAGATGTTCTGTAGACTGAAACAATTGTCATCTACTTTCTCGTACATTGTAAAGTGTAGTAGCATATTTAATACTATTGTATACACTTCTAATGAACGAAAAAAATCATATGACAATAATAATGATCCTTATTGCACCCTAATTAATGATTGTAATCTATTCAAACAACAGAAAATTATATATCTCTTTTTGTTGGTTCAGGAACAAAGTCAGGCACTTTGGAAGATCAGGGACAGTCTTAATAGATCTGTTTCAAACAAAGCTCTTCGTGAATTACTAGAGGATAATAATCAGGTGCCACCAAAAGGTGAAAGTGAGGTGAGTGTATTAATCACATGATTAGCTTTATTGGTGTTCCTAAACTGTACATAATATATCCGATGAGTGGGATTTTATCTTATGTTCTTATTTTTCATTTAATTTTTTTTAATTCGAAAATTCCTTAATAAAAACCAAAAAAATGTTTGCACAATGATCGGAAATACAAATGACCTATTTATTGTTTCTTTAAGGAGTCATTATATGTGACTTCCATATTAGTTTATACATTCTAATTAGATGATTACTATCAAACCTATATATACTATTGTATGCATAGATGACCTTCCCCATCCTATGCAGTGATCTTACGTCAATACCCTGTCATCTTCCCTACTCTGTGTAGTCAATCTCCTCACCCTATACTGTGACCTGCCCGCCCTTACATATACAGGGCAAGTGTAGTTTAATGTTTTCATTACTGAGTACTAATTACTTTACTTTCAGTTACTCAATGCAGTAACAGATGGGATGGTATTTGGAGCAATGGAACGTTGTCCTGACTGTAATAATGGACAGTTAACTGTACGTAATGATGCGTATCATTGCACTGGTCATTTAACTAGCTGGACAAAATGTACCTACACTACAAAAACACCGAAACGAAAACCATGGAAAATATCAGATTCTATGAAAGAAATTAACTTCTTGTAAGTGACTTTTTATCCTACCTTGGAAAAGAAAGATGTGTTTTTTTAACTGAACTACGCTTATTAAATCTACTTTGTAATTGATTATAATTTCATACCACTATATAGTTTAATCTTTTGAGATTTGAGCTTACCATAAACCATCCAGATACCATGCACAGATATTTCCATCATCACCCACAATCCATCAGAAAAACAAAGCATCCCAACAATGATTTGAAAAAGTAAGTCTTCATACAAAGCTGTTTGGTTTGGTTGAGCTTCTAAATATAAAACAATTAAAATCTGTTCATCTGTCTATTTTTAAAAATTTTAAACCTAGAATTCACACAAACGAATATTTTATAGACCATGGAACAAGAAAATTTATGTTAATCCATATTTTTTTATTTTTACAGAAAAAAATTCAAATTTTCTGCATACAACAAAGGGAATCGTGTATTTTCTGAGGGTGTAATTCCATCTACTTCTACTTCAGACTCTGCAAGGTATGTGTATGTCTTGATCACACATTTGAATATATTCATGTGATTGTCTTAACCATATTGATATGTGAATATAATTCGGCGCTGATATATGAAACTCAATCATGAAGGAATCTTTAGACAGATTTGATTAACATTATCTATCATTATTATACATCTGTCACCGTAACGTCATAAGTTACAGCGTGCCATAATTTTGCGGTATTTTACGGGGTATTTCATCCTACCATATTAGGAAATGCGAGTTCCAAATATGGAATGATTATGTGCATAAGCGTCCTCTAATAATAAAAACAAACATGGCTGCCACCAGGGTTTGACCAGACTCCACACATAGAGTTCGCCGATTCTGTTCTAAACTTTTTAGATTTCGGCATTCTCATGATGTATCTGTGGTAGGAAAAGATGTATAATAATAAGGTTATTACGAAGATACCTCAAATTATGCACGAAGACAGTACGCTGTCGCATCGACCACCGCTGCGCGTCGGTCGATACTGGCGCTGTACTGTCTTCGTGCATACTTTGAGGTATTTTCGTAATAACATTATATTATTGTAAATTTTTAATCAAATACTATGAATTATAATAGTTCTTCCATATACAGATTTTAGTCATTCATATTTTTGTAAACTAATTTGACTAAATATTCAAAATACAAAAACTGTGTTGTAATCATTTTACATGAAAGAATTACATTATATTATATTATATTTATTAGCAGTTCACCTGAGAATCCTGATAAGCCTCTACAAGATCTGAAGATTGCTTTAATTGGTAAACTAAGTAAAACAAATAAAGAAATGTCCAAGTGTATTGAGAGTTTTGGAGGCTCAGTCGTAACAGCTATTGACTCCAAAGTTGCCTGCTGTATAAGTACCGCAGGTAAGTATGTATAAACAACAAATATTAAGTCGGTTTCATTCAGATATGAAATCATAATAGTAAATGTATGCATTTAATGACTAAAATATAATTTTTTCTTCCAGCTGAAGTAAAGAAGATGAATAAGAAAATGAAAGATGCAAAGTCAGCTGATGTGCACGTAGTGGCAGAGGATTTCTTAGATGATGTTAAAAAGGGAGGAGTAGCACTGATGATTATGAAACACAGCATAGCTAGTTGGGGATCAGATGTAAGTGACGATAGTGATGATGTCAGAGCAGCTGCACTCTTTTTTTTGTCTGTTCTTATTCACTTTTAGTATTTCACACCTCAAGACCATAAATGTTTTTTCGTCCACTGTGAGATAGTGTATAGTGCGTAACAAGTTCAGACTAACGCCTGTCACAAAAATTTAATGATTCAATTTTTTTTTACCTGAATGTCAAAATCTTTCGGAGGGGACTATGTCAAAATTACTTTTGTGTTTGTTGAATTGCATGTGATGTTTTGACTTCACTAGAATCTAATGACCTTTGTTTGTCCTGTTATTACATTTTTACATAATGCAGGATTTCGCTGTGAATGAAAACCTATACATTTTGTTCTTGTGTAAGCTATTCGTTTATTTTGCTTTGTTTTTGTCATAATAATTTGTCTGAATATAACTATAAAGTTATTTTTTGTGCAAAAATAATGCTTATAATAATGTCTATTGATGAATTCTAGCCTCATGGTCGTATTGGTGGTGTTACACAAGTTGATAAAGGCCCTTCTCAGGAAGAATGTGAGTAAAGTATGGGCTATATGTCAATTTCGGCTCAAATTTGGCTTCAACCATATTATAACATTGTTCAAAGAGGTGACAAATGTTACTCAGATTTTATGGAATAGTATAAAATATAATAAACAAAATGTATGGCCATTGAAATGAACAAAAGAACGACCACTATCACACACAAAAATAATATATAAAACAAGAAACACGTTTAACAATTAGCATGAGTTTGTAAGATTTTATGAATAAACAGTGATAGACTATTGGCAATGAAACTTGCTTTTGAACTCTCAAATTCTTGGGCATTGAGATTATTCCCAAAAAATTGCGCCTAGCAATTTTCATCTCTGGGTTCTTGCAATCGCAAGAGCGTGCATCTCAGATCACCTAGATCAGCACATATCATGCATAACTTTTCTTCTGGTTGTACTTTATATGACATGGTATTATTTATGATATTTTAGTGTTGGAACAGAAGTATAAGATTGGTGATGACAAATTGAAAATGATGGTAAAAGGAGGGTCAGCAGTTGACCCAAATAGTGGTGAGTTGTATTATTGTTGTATCAATATTTAATAACACTGTGCATAACACAATGATTAAATTCTGTGGGTGATAACAGCATTTGATTTATAAACTATAAATGTGGAGGTATGACACATTTTACATAATATACATAACTTATTAACTTTATTCAGGGCTTCAGGATTGTTCCCATATCTACAGTGAAGGGGATACAAAGTACCAAGCCACTCTAGGATTGGTAGATATTGTTCGAGGGACCAATTCCTTCTATAAATTACAGATGCTAGAAGATGATAGAAAAGACAAAACTGCTAAGTGAGTAACTCATCATTAAATCAGATGTAATTCTTGGGTTAATCTTTTAGGAAGCTGGTGTCTCAGAATTCCAACTGATAATTAAAATTGCTATATTATTTCAATTGCTTTGTAAAAAGTTCTCTGGAATTTGGAGCAAGCAGTAAAAAGTGACCCAGAATTTAAATTGAATTATGAAAAGTATCCTAGAATTCTAAGTGGTTGGAAAAAAGAGTCCCAGAACTCCAAGAGTCCGAGAAATTCCAATTGATTGGTGAAAAGTGTCCCAGAATTCAAATTGATTGGTAAAACGTGTCCCAGAATTTCAATTGATTGGTGAAAAGTGTCCCAGTATTCCACTTAATTGGTGAAAAGTGTCCCACTCTTCCACTTGATTGGTGAAAAGTGTCTAAGAATTCCAATTGATTGGTGAAAAGTATCCCAGAATTCCAATTGATTGGTGAAAAATGTCCCACTCTTCCACTTGATTGGTCAAAAGTGTCAAAGAATTCCAATTGGTTGATGAAAAGTATCCCAGAATTCCAATTGATTGGTGAAAAGTGTCCCAGTATTCCACTTGATTGGTGAAAAGTGTTCCAGAATTCAAATGGATTGGTGAAAAGTGTCCCACTCTTCCACTTGAGTGGTGAAAAGTGTCCCAGTATTCTACTTGATTAGTGAAAAGTATCCCAGAATTCAAATTGATTGGTGAAAAGTGTTCCAGAATTCCAATTGATTGGTGAAAAGTGTCCCAGAATTCCATTTGATTAGTGAAAAGTGTCCAAGAATTCCACTTGATTTGTGAAAAGTGTCCCAGTATTCCACTTAATTAGTGAAAAGTATCCCAGAATTCCAATTGATTAGTGAAAAGTATCCCAGAATTCCAATTGATTGGTGAAAAGTGTCCCAGTATTCCACTTGATTGGGGAAAAGTGTCCCAGAATTCCAATTAATTGGTGAAAAGTATCCCAGAATTCCAATTGATTGGTGAAAAGTATCCCAGAATTCCAATTGATTGGTGAAAAGTGTCCAAGAACTCCACTTGATTGGTGAAAAGTATCCCAGAATTCCAATTGATTGGTGAAAAGTGTCCCAGAATTCCAATTGATTAGTGAAAAGTGTCCAAGAATTCCACTTGATTAGTGAAAAGTGTCCCAGTATTCCACTTGATTGGTGAAAAGTGTCCCAGTATTCCAATTAATTAGTGAAAAGTGTCCAAGAATTCCACTTGATTGGTGAAAAGTGTCCCAGTATTCTAATTGATTAGTGAAAAGTGTCCAAGAATTCCACTTGATTGGTGAAAAGTGTCCCAATATTCCACTTAATTGGTGAAAAGTGTCCCAGTATTCCAATTGATTGGTGAAAAGTGTCCAAGAATTTCACTTGATTGGTGAAAAGTATCCCAGAATTCCACTTGATTGGTGAAAAGTATCCCAGAATTCCAATTGATTGGTGAAAAGTGTCCAAGAATTTCACTTGATTGGTGAAAAGTATCCCAGAATTCCACTTGATTGGTGAAAAGTATCCCAGAATTCCAATTGATTTGTGAAAAGTGTCCCAGTATTCCACTTGATTGGTGAAAAGTGTCCCAGTATTCCAATTGATTGGTGAAAAGTATCCCAGAATTCCACTTGATTGGTGAAAAGTGTACCAGTATTCCACTTGATTGGTGAAAAGTATCCCAGAATTCCAATTGATTGGTGAAAAGTGTCCCAGAATTAAGATTGATTAGTGAAAAGTGTCCAAGAATTCTACTTGATTGGTGAAAAGTGTCCCAGTATTCCACTTGATTGGTGAAAAGTGTCCCAGAATTCCAATTGATTAGTGAAAAGTGTCCCAGTATTCCACTTGATTGGTGAAAAGTATCCCACAATTCCACTTGATTGGTGAAAAGTATCCCAGAATTCCAATTGATTGGTGAAACGTGTCCCAGTATTCCACTTGATTGGTGAAAAGTATCCAAGAATTCCACTTGATTGGTGAAAAGTATCCCAGAATTCCACTTGATTGGTGAAAAGTGTCCAAGAATTTCACTTGATTGGTGAAAAGTATCCCAGAATTCCAATTGATTTGTGAAAAGTGTCCCAGTATTCCACTTGATTGGTGAAAAGTGTCCCAGTATTCCAATTAATTGGTGAAAAGTATCCCAGAATTCCACTTGATTGGTGAAAAGTGTCCAAGAATTCTACTTGATTGGTGAAAAGTGTCCCAGTATTCCACTTGATTGGTGAAAAGTGTCCCAGAATTCCAATTGATTAGTGAACAGTGTCCCAGTATTCCACTTGATTGGTGAAAAGTGTTCCAGAATTCAAATGGATTGGTGAAAAGTGTCCCAGTATTCCACTTGATTGGTGAAAAGTGTTCCAGAATTCAAATGGATTGGTGAAAAGTGTCCCAGTATTCCACTTGAGTGGTGAAAAGTGTCCCAGTATTCTACTTGATTAGTGAAAAGTATCCCAGAATTCAAATTGATTGGTGAAAAGTGTTCCAGAATTCCAATTGATTGGTGAAAAGTGTCCCAGAATTCCATTTGATAAGTGAAAAGTGTCCAAGAATTCCACTTGATTGGTGAAAAGTGTCCCAGTATTCCACTTAATTAGTGAAAAGTATCCCAGAATTCCAATTGATTAGTGAAAAGTATCCCAGAATTCCAATTGATTGGTGAAAAGTGTCCTAGTATTCCACTTGATTGGGGAAAAGTGTCCCAGAATTCCAATTGATTGGTGAAACGTATCCCAGAATTCCAATTGATTGGTGAAAAGTATCCCAGAATTCCAATTGATTAGTGAAAAGTGTCCCAGAATTCCAATTGATTAGTGAAAAGTGTCCAAGAACTCCACTTGATTGGTGAAAAGTATCCCAGAATTCCAATTGATTGGTGAAAAGTGTCCCAGAATTCCAATTGATTAGTGAAAAGTGTCCAAGAATTCCACTTGATTGGTGAAAAGTGTCCCAGTATTCCACTTGATTGGTGAAAAGTGTCCCAGTATTCCAATTAATTAGTGAAAAGTGTCCAAGAATTCCACTTGATTGGTGAAAAGTGTCCCAGTATTCTAATTGATTAGTGAAAAGTGTCCAAGAATTTCACTTGATTGGTGAAAAGTATCCCAGAATTCCACTTGATTGGTGAAAAGTATCCCAGAATTCCAATTGATTGGTGAAAAGTGTCCAAGAATTTCACTTGATTGGTGAAAAGTATCCCAGAATTCCACTTGATTGGTGAAAAGTGTCCCAGTATTCCACTTAATTGGTGAAAAGTGTCCCAGTATTCCAATTGATTGGTGAAAAGTGTCCAAGAATTTCACTTGATTGGTGAAAAGTATCCCAGAATTCCACTTGATTGGTGAAAAGTATCCCAGAATTCCAATTGATTGGTGAAAAGTGTCCAAGAATTTCACTTGATTGGTGAAAAGTATCCCAGAATTCCACTTGATTGGTGAAAAGTATCCCAGAATTCCAATTGATTTGTGAAAAGTGTCCCAGTATTCCACTTGATTGGTGAAAAGTGTCCCAGTATTCCAATTGATTGGTGAAAAGTATCCCAGAATTCCACTTGATTGGTGAAAAGTGTCCCAGAATTAAGATTGATTAGTGAAAAGTGTCCAAGAATTTCACTTGATTGGTGAAAAGTGTCCCAGTATTCCACTTGATTGGTGAAAAGTGTCCCAGAATTCCAATTGATTAGTGAAAAGTGTCCCAGTATTCCACTTGATTGGTGAAAAGTATCCCACAATTCCACTTGATTGGTGAAAAGTATCCCAGAATTCAAATTGATTGGTGAAACGTGTCCCAGTATTCCACTTGATTGGTGAAAAGTATCCAAGAATTCCACTTGATTGGTGAAAAGTATCCCAGAATTCCACTTGATTGGTGAAAAGTGTCCAAGAATTTCACTTGATTGGTGAAAAGTATCACAGAATTCCACTTGATTGGTGAAAAGTATCCCAGAATTCCAATTGATTTGTGAAAAGTGTCCCAGTATTCCACTTGATTGGTGAAAAGTGTCCCAGTATTCCAATTGATTGGTGAAAAGTATCCCAGAATTCCACTTGATTGGTGAAAAGTGTCCAAGAATTCTACTTGATTGGTGAAAAGTGTCCCAGTATTCCACTTGATTGGTGAAAAGTGTCCCAGAATTCCAATTGATTAGTGAAAAGTGTCCCAGTATTCCACTTGATTGGTGAAAAGTGTCCCAGAATTCCAATTGATTGGTAAAAAGTGTTCCAGAATTCCAATTGATTGGTGAAAAGTATCCAAGAATTCCACTTGATTGGTGAAAAGTATCCCAGAATTCCACTTGATTGGTGAAAAGTGTCCAAGAATTTCACTTGATTGGTGAAAAGTATCACAGAATTCCACTTGATTGGTGAAAAGTATCCCAGAATTCCAATTGATTTGTGAAAAGTGTCCCAGTATTCCACTTGATTGGTGAAAAGTGTCCCAGTATTCCAATTGATTGGTGAAAAGTATCCCAGAATTCCACTTGATTGGTGAAAAGTGTCCAAGAATTCTACTTGATTGGTGAAAAGTGTCCCAGTATTCCACTTGATTGGTGAAAAGTGTCCCAGAATTCCAATTGATTAGTGAAAAGTGTCCCAGTATTCTACTTGATTGGTGAAAAGTGTCCCAGAATTCCAATTGATTGGTAAAAAGTGTTCCAGAATTCCAATTGATTGGTGAAAAGTGTCCCAGTATTCCACTTGATTGGTGAAAAGTATCCAAGAATTCCACTTGATTGGTGAAAAGTATCCCAGAATTCCACTTGATTGGTGAAAAGTGTCCAAGAATTTCACTTGATTGGTGAAAAGTATCCCAGAATTCCAATTGATTTGTGAAAAGTGTCCCAGTATTCCACTTGATTGGTGAAAAGTGTCCCAGTATTCCAATTGATTGGTGAAAAATATCCCAGAATTCCACTTGATTGGTGAAAAGTGTCCAAGAATTCCACTTGATTGGTGAAAAGTGTCCCAGTATTCCACTTGATTGGTGAAAAGTATCCCAGAATTCCAATTGATTAGTGAAAAGTGTCCCAGAATTCTAATTGATTAGTGAAAAGTGTCCAAGAACTCCACTTGATTGGTGAAAAGTATCCCAGAATTCCACTTGATTGGTGAAAAGTGTCCCAGAATTCCAATTGATTGGTGAAAAGTATCCCAGAATTCCAATTGATTAGTGAAAAGTGTCCCAGAATTCCAATTGATTAGTGAAAAGTGTCCAAGAACTCCACTTGATTGGTGAAAAGTATCCCAGAATTCCAATTGATTGGTGAAAAGTGTCCCAGAATTCCAATTGATTAGTGAAAAGTGTCCAAGAATTCCACTTGATTGGTGAAAAGTGTCCCAGTATTCCACTTGATTGGTGAAAAGTGTCCCAGTATTCCAATTAATTAGTGAAAAGTGTCCAAGAATTCCACTTGATTGGTGAAAAGTGTCCCAGTATTCTAATTGATTAGTGAAAAGTGTCCAAGAATTTCACTTGATTGGTGAAAAGTATCCCAGAATTCCACTTGATTGGTGAAAAGTATCCCAGAATTCCAATTGATTGGTGAAAAGTGTCCAAGAATTTCACTTGATTGGTGAAAAGTATCCCAGAATTCCACTTGATTGGTGAAAAGTGTCCCAGTATTCCACTTAATTGGTGAAAAGTGTCCCAGTATTCCAATTGATTGGTGAAAAGTGTCCAAGAATTTCACTTGATTGGTGAAAAGTATCCCAGAATTCCACTTGATTGGTGAAAAGTATCCCAGAATTCCAATTGATTGGTGAAAAGTGTCCAAGAATTTCACTTGATTGGTGAAAAGTATCCCAGAATTCCACTTGATTGGTGAAAAGTATCCCAGAATTCCAATTGATTTGTGAAAAGTGTCCCAGTATTCCACTTGATTGGTGAAAAGTGTCCCAGTATTCCAATTGATTGGTGAAAAGTATCCCAGAATTCCACTTGATTGGTGAAAAGTGTCCCAGAATTAAGATTGATTAGTGAAAAGTGTCCAAGAATTTCACTTGATTGGTGAAAAGTGTCCCAGTATTCCACTTGATTGGTGAAAAGTGTCCCAGAATTCCAATTGATTAGTGAAAAGTGTCCCAGTATTCCACTTGATTGGTGAAAAGTATCCCACAATTCCACTTGATTGGTGAAAAGTATCCCAGAATTCAAATTGATTGGTGAAACGTGTCCCAGTATTCCACTTGATTGGTGAAAAGTATCCAAGAATTCCACTTGATTGGTGAAAAGTATCCCAGAATTCCACTTGATTGGTGAAAAGTGTCCAAGAATTTCACTTGATTGGTGAAAAGTATCACAGAATTCCACTTGATTGGTGAAAAGTATCCCAGAATTCCAATTGATTTGTGAAAAGTGTCCCAGTATTCCACTTGATTGGTGAAAAGTGTCCCAGTATTCCAATTGATTGGTGAAAAGTATCCCAGAATTCCACTTGATTGGTGAAAAGTGTCCAAGAATTCTACTTGATTGGTGAAAAGTGTCCCAGTATTCCACTTGATTGGTGAAAAGTGTCCCAGAATTCCAATTGATTAGTGAAAAATGTCCCAGTATTCCACTTGATTGGTGAAAAGTGTCCCAGAATTCCAATTGATTGGTAAAAAGTGTTCCAGAATTCCAATTGATTGGTGAAAAGTATCCAAGAATTCCACTTGATTGGTGAAAAGTATCCCAGAATTCCACTTGATTGGTGAAAAGTGTCCAAGAATTTCACTTGATTGGTGAAAAGTATCACAGAATTCCACTTGATTGGTGAAAAGTATCCCAGAATTCCAATTGATTTGTGAAAAGTGTCCCAGTATTCCACTTGATTGGTGAAAAGTGTCCCAGTATTCCAATTGATTGGTGAAAAGTATCCCAGAATTCCACTTGATTGGTGAAAAGTGTCCAAGAATTCTACTTGATTGGTGAAAAGTGTCCCAGTATTCCACTTGATTGGTGAAAAGTGTCCCAGAATTCCAATTGATTAGTGAAAAGTGTCCCAGTATTCTACTTGATTGGTGAAAAGTGTCCCAGAATTCCAATTGATTGGTAAAATGTGTTCCAGAATTCCAATTGATTGGTGAAAAGTGTCCCAGTATTCCACTTGATTGGTGAAAAGTATCCAAGAATTCCACTTGATTGGTGAAAAGTATCCCAGAATTCCACTTGATTGGTGAAAAGTGTCCAAGAATTTCACTTGATTGGTGAAAAGTATCCCAGAATTCCAATTGATTTGTGAAAAGTGTCCCAGTATTCCACTTGATTGGTGAAAAGTGTCCCAGTATTCCAATTGATTGGTGAAAAATATCCCAGAATTCCACTTGATTGGTGAAAAGTGTCCAAGAATTCCACTTGATTGGTGAAAAGTGTCCCAGTATTCCACTTGATTGGTGAAAAGTATCCCAGAATTCCAATTGATTAGTGAAAAGTGTCCCAGAATTCTAATTGATTAGTGAAAAGTGTCCAAGAACTCCACTTGATTGGTGAAAAGTATCCCAGAATTCCACTTGATTGGTGAAAAGTGTTCCAGAATTCCACTTGATTGGTGAAAAGTATCACAGAATTCCACTTGATTGGTGAAAAGTATCCCAGAATTCCAATTGATTTGTGAAAAGTGTCCCAGTATTCCACTTGATTGGTGAAAAGTGTCCCAGTATTCCAATTGATTGGTGAAAAATATCCCAGAATTCCACTTGATTGGTGAAAAGTGTCCAAGAATTCCACTTGATTGATGAAAAGTGTCCCAGTATTCCACTTGATTGGTGAAAAGTGTCCCAGAATTCCAATTGATTAGTGAAAAGTGTCCCAGTATTCCATTTGATTGGTGAAAAGTGTCCCAGAATTCCAATTGATTGGTAAAAAGTGTTCCAGAATTCCAATTGATTTGTAAAAAGTGTTCCAGAATTCCAATTAATTGGCAAAACATTTCCCACGTTTGTAAAAAAATTAATCACAGGTTTCTAATTTGTTTGGTAAAATTCTTTGATAATAGCAATTCATTGTGATTATTATTGAATATTTCAATTTATTGGAATCACTATCTGCAATTTATCATTTTCTCATTGTAGGTGGCATGTGTTCCGTGCCTGGGGTCGTGTTGGAACAACCATTGGTGGTAACAAATTAGAGTCTTTTAACAATAAAGACAATGCCATTGCTCAGTTTAGCGCTATTTATGGCGAGAAAACTGGCAATGATTTTGGAACATCTGATTTCAAGAAATATCCCAAAAAATTCTATCCACTTGAAATTGACTATGGCGAGGTAAGAAGTGTTTTTCTCTGTTCATATTCATATACAAGCACATAAAAACTGATGTTGATGATATTGTAAGAATACTCAAGTATTTTTTTTTGTATTTATAAACTTTTATTGGAGTTTGCACTGAAATCATACATACCTGGTTTGTACATTACAAATTGCATCTGCATATTGTGAAAAGGAATGGGAAACATTTTTCAAAAGGAATATGGAATACATTACACACTTGTGTATATTCATGCATCCTTATATTAGTGAACATCTTTCTGAACTACAATGTATATGAATCCCAGAATTGAGTTAAACATTGCATAAACATGCCAACCATCCTGGAAATATTACATACTCAATCCATATTTGGAATTTGTATTTTCACATTGATTATACACATTTTAGTCAAAGTTCTGAGGTCATAATTCTCTGATATAATTAAAATAAAACCATATTTATCCACTCGTGGCATGTAAATATATAGCAAATATTGCATGGTTTATTTTGTTTGTTATCCTTATTGCATACCTAGTAAAGCATTACAATTATTGAAATCTTCAGTAAAACTATAATATACAGAATGAATGGCTTATTTTGGTTTCTTCTATTATCATGATATTGAGTGAATTATATTTGATATCATATAGCATTCATTGTAATATATTTTTATTTATTTGGAAAAGTAGCAGGAATGCAATAAACATAATCTAGTATCTACATTAAACAAATAAGTGTTATAACGTACTCACTACCCTAAAAGTACAAATAAATCTTAAAAGGTTTTGAAGATTAAAACTTTCCGAATCACGCTGTTTGTATCTTTTTTAAACTTCATAATGCTGTAAAGTAATCTACAATTTATGTATGACAACCCCCTGATATTTTTTTTCAACAAAGCATCATAATTTCATCTATTACAAAGCTTGTTGTTGTGCTTTATATGATTGGATTCCCTTGATTGCAGGATGATGTTGACATGGGTAAAATGGAAATTGGGAAAGGATCCAAATTGCCACCATCGGTAGAAGACCTTATAGTCATGATATTTGATATTGATATGATGAAAAAAACAATGGTTGAATTTGAAGTGAGTTTTATATAAACATAATTTCTAGTGATATTACAATATAGCAAGTTTATTGGTTTTACAGCTAGAAATGGTATAGTCTAGAATTACAATATAGTACAAAATAACAATACAAAATACTGCTTGTAATAATTGTTATTCATTGTTTTATTGACTGTAGATTGACCTAAAAAAGATGCCCCTGGGTAAACTCTCCAAACGCCAGATTGAAAGTGCATATTCTGTGTTGTCTGAAGCCCAGAAGGTAAATCAATTCTTACTATTATACAGATTTCTAATCTTTGTATGCAGATTGTAAATGGTCACATTAGTATGTATATGCAGATTGTAAATAGCCATACTTGTATGCAAATACAGATTGTAAATAGCCACACTTGTATGCATATGCAGATTGTAAATGGCCACACTTGTAGGCATATGCAGATTGTAAATAGCAACACTTGTATGCATATGCAGATTGTAAATGGCCACACTTGTATGCATATGCAGATTGTAAATAGCCACACTTGTATGCATATGCAGATTGTAAATAGCAACACTTGTATGCATATGCAGATTGTAAATGGCCACACTTGTATGCATATGCAGATTGTAAATAGCCACACTTCTATGCATATGCATATGCAGATTGTAAATGGCCACACTTGTATGCATATGCAGATTGTAAATAGCAACACTTGTTTGCATATGCAGATTGTAAATGGCCACACTTGTATGCATATGCAGATTGTAAATGGCCACACTTGTATGCATATGCAGATTGTAAATGGCCACACTTGTATGCATATGCAGATTGTGAATAGCCATACTTGTGTGCAAATACAGATTGTAAATAGCAACACTTGTATGCATCTGCAGATTGTAAATGGCCACACTTGTATGTATATGCAGATTGTTAATAGCCACACTTGTTTGCATATGCAGATTGTAAATGGCCACACTTGTATGCATATGCAGATTGTAAATAGCCACACTTGTTTGCATATGCAGATTGTAAATGGCCACACTTGT
Organism: Saccoglossus kowalevskii; assembly: GCF_978046115.1. Classification (NCBI taxonomy): domain Eukaryota; kingdom Metazoa; phylum Hemichordata; class Enteropneusta; family Harrimaniidae; genus Saccoglossus; species Saccoglossus kowalevskii. The sequence continues at coordinate 18,646,464 of NC_140642.1, forward strand.
ATGCATATGCAGATTGTAAATGGCCACACTTGTATGTATATGCAGATTGTAAATGGCCACACTCGTATGCATATGCAGATTGTAAATAGCCACACTTGTTTGCATATGCAGATTGTAAATAGCCACACTTGTATGTATATGCAGATTGTAAATGGCCACACTTGTATGCATATGCAGATTGTAAATAGCCACACTTGTTTGCATATGCAGATTGTAAATAGCCACACTTGTATGCATATGCAGATTGTAAATGGCCACACTTGTATGTATATGCAGATTGTAAATGGCCACACTCGTATGCATATGCAGATTTTAAATAGCCACACTTGTATGCACATGCAGATTGTAAATAGCCACACTTATATGCACATGCAGATTGTAAATAGCCACACTTGTATGCATATGCAGATTGTAAATAGCAACACTTGTTTGCATATGCAGATTGTAAATGGCCACACTTGTATGCAGATGCAGATTGTAAATAGCCACACTTGTATGCATATGCAGATTGTAAATAGCCACACTTGTATGCATATGCAGATTGTAAATGGCCACACTTGTATGCATATGCAGATTGTAAATAGCCACACTTGTATGCATATGCAGATTGTAAATAGCCATACTTGTATGCATCTACAGATTGTAAATAGCCACACTTGTATTCATATGCAGATTGTAAATAGCCACACTTGTTTGCATATGCAGATTGTAAATGGCCACACTTGTATGCATATGCAGATTGTAAATAGCCACACTTGTATGCATATGCAGATTGTAAATAGCCACACTTGTTTGCATATGCAGATTGTAAATAGCCACACTTGTATGTATATGCAGATTGTAAATAGCCACACTTGTATGCATATGCAGATTGTAAATAGCCACACTTGTTTGCATATGCAGATTGTAAATAGCCACACTTGTTTGCATATGCAGATTGTAAATGGCCACACTTGTATGCATATGCAGATTGTAAATAGCCACACTTGTATGCATATGCAGATTGTAAATAGCCATACTTGTATGCACATGCAGATTGTAAATAGCCACACTTGTATGCATATGCAGATTGTAAATAGCCCAACATGTATGCATATGCAGATTGTAAATAGCCACACTTTTTGCATATGCAGATTGTAAATGGCCACACTTGTATGCATATGCAGATTGTAAATGGCCACACTTGTATGCATATACAGATTGTAAATAGCCACACTTGTATGCATCTACAGATTGTAAATGGCCACACTTGTATGCATATGCAGATTGTAAATGGCCACACTTGTATGTATATGCAGATTGTAAATGGCCACACTCGTATGCATATGCAGATTGTAAATAGCCACACTTGTATGCATCTACAGATTGTAAATAGCCACACTTGTATGCATATGCAGATTGTAAATGGCCACACTTGTATGCATATGCAGATTGTAAATGGCCACACTTGTATGCATATGCAGATTGTAAATGGCCACACTTGTATGTATATGCAGATTGTAAATGGGCACACTTGTTTGCATATGCAGATTGTAAATGGCCACACTCGTATGCATATGCAGATTGTAAATAGCCACACTTGTTTGCATATGCAGATTGTAAATAGCCACACTTGTATGTATATGCAGATTGTAAATGGCCACACTTGTATGCATATGCAGATTGTAAATAGCCACACTTGTTTGCATATGCAGATTGTAAATAGCCACACTTGTATGCATATGCAGATTGTAAATGGCCACACTTGTATGTATATGCAGATTGTAAATGGCCACACTCGTATGCATATGCAGATTTTAAATAGCCACACTTGTATGCACATGCAGATTGTAAATAGCCACACTTATATGCACATGCAGATCGTAAATAGCCACACTTGTATGCATATGCAGATTGTAAATAGCCACACTTGTTTGCATATGCAGATTGTAAATAGCCCAACTTGTATGCATATGCAGATTGTAAATAGCCACACTTGTTTGCATATGCAGATTGTAAATGGCCACACTTGTATGCATATGCAGATTGTAAATAGCCACACTTGTATGCATATGCAGATTGTAAATAGCCACACTTGTTTGCATATGCAGATTGTAAATAGCCACACTTGTTTGCATATGCAGATTGTAAATAGCCCAACTTGTATGCATATGCAGATTGTAAATAGCCACACTTGTTTGCATATGCAGATTGTAAATGGCCACACTTGTATGCATATGCAGATTGTAAATAGCCACACTTGTATGCATATGCAGATTGTAAATAGCCACACTTGTTTGCATATGCAGATTGTAAATAGCCACACTTGTATGTATATGCAGATTGTAAATAGCCACACTTGTATGCATATGCAGATTGTAAATAGCCACACTTGTTTGCATATGCAGATTGTAAATAGCCACACTTGTTTGCATATGCAGATTGTAAATGGCCACACTTGTATGCATATGCAGATTGTAAATAGCCACACTTGTATGCATATGCAGATTGTAAATAGCCACACTTGTATGCATATGCAGATTGTAAATAGCCACACTTGTTTGCATATGCAGATTGTAAATAGCCACACTTGTATGCATATGCAGATTGTAAATAGCAACACTTGTTTGCATATGCAGATTGTAAATAGCCACACTTGTTTGCATATGCAGATTGTAAATGGCCACACTTGTATGCATATGCAGATTGTAAATAGCCACACTTGTATGCATATGTAGATTGTAAATAGCCACACTTGTATGCATATGCAGATTGTAAATAGCCATACTTGTATGCACATGCAGATTGTAAATAGCCACACTTGTATGCATATGCAGATTGTAAATAGCCACACTTGTTTGCATATGCAGATTGTAAATAGCCACACTTGTTTGCATATGCAGATTGTAAATGGCCACACTTGTATGCATATGCAGATTGTAAATAGCCACACTTGTATGCATATGCAGATTGTAAATAGCCACACTTGTATGCATATGCAGATTGTAAATAGCCATACTTGTATGCACATGCAGATTGTAAATAGCCACACTTGTATGCATATGCAGATTGTAAATAGCCACACTTGTATGCATATGCAGATTGTAAATAGCCACACTTGTTTGCATATGCAGATTGTAAATAGCCACACTTGTATGCATATGCAGATTGTAAATAGCCACACTTGTTTGCATATGCAGATTGTAAATAGCCACACTTGTTTGCATATGCAGATTGTAAATGGCCACACTTGTATGCATATGCAGATTGTAAATAGCCACACTTGTATGCATATGCAGATTGTAAATAGCCACACTTGTATGCATATGCAGATTGTAAATAGCCATACTTGTATGCACATGCAGATTGTAAATAGCCACACTTGTATGCATATGCAGATTGTAAATAGCCCAACTTGTATGCATATGCAGATTGTAAATAGCCACACCTTTTGCATATGCAGATTGTAAATGGCCACACTTGTATGCATATGCAGATTGTAAATGGCCACACTTGTATGCATATGCAGATTGTAAATAGCCACACTTGTATGCATCTACAGATTGTAAATGGCCACACTTGTATGCATATGCAGATTGTAAATGGCCACACTTGTATGTATATGCAGATTGTAAATGGCCACACTCGTATGCATATGCAGATTGTAAATAGCCACACTTGTATGCATCTAGATTGTAAATAGCCACACTTGTATGCATATGCAGATTGTAAATGGCCACACTTGTATGCATATGCAGATTGTAAATGGCCACACTTGTATGCATATGCAGATTGTAAATGGCCACACTTGTATGTATATGCAGATTGTAAATGGGCACACTTGTTTGCATATGCAGATTGTAAATAGCCACACTTGTATGCATATGCAGATTGTGAATAGTCACACTTGTTTGCATATGCAGATTGTAAATAGCCACACTTGTATGCATATGCAGATTGTAAATAGCCACACTTGTATGTATATGCAGATTGTAAATAGCCACACTTGTATGTATATGCAGATTGTAAATAGCCACACTTGTTTGCATATGCAGATTGTAAATAGCCACACTTGTATGCATATGTGGATTGTAAATGGCCACACTTGTATGTATATGCAGATTGTAAATAGCCACACTTGTATGCATATGCAGATTGTAAATAGCCACACTTGTTTGCATATGCAGATTGTAAATGGCCACACTTGTATGCAGATGCAGATTGTAAATAGCCACACTTGTATGCATATGCAGATTGTAAATAGCCACACTTGTATGCATATGCAGATTGTAAATGGCCACACTTGTATGCATATGCAGATTGTAAATAGCCACACTTGTTTGCATATGCAGATTGTAAATGGCCAAACTTGTATGCATATGCAGATTGTAAATAGCAACACTTGTATGCAGATGCAGATTGTAAATGGCCACACTTGTATGCATATGCAGATTGTAAATAGCCACACTTGTATGCATATGCAGATTGTAAATAGCCACACTTGTATGCATATGCAGATTGTAAATGGCCACACTTGTTTGCATATGCAGATTGTAAATAGCCACACTTGTATGCATATGCAGATTGTAAATGGCCACACTTGTATGCATATGCAGATTGTAAATAGCCACACTTGTATGCATATGCAGATTGTAAATGGCCACACTTGTATGCATATGCATATTGTAAATAGCCACACTTGTTTGCATATGCAGATTGTAAATGGCCACACTTGTTTGCATATGCAGATTGTAAATAGCCACACTTGTATGCATATGCAGATTGTAAATAGCCACACTTGTATGCATATGCAGATTGTAAATAGCCACACTTGTATGCATATGCAGATTGTAAATAGCCACACTTGTATGCATATGCATATTGTAAATAGCCACACTTGTTTGCATATGCAGATTGTAAATGGCCACACTTGTATGCATATGCAGATTGTAAATGGCCACACTTGTATTCATATGCAGATTGTAAATAGCCACACTTGTATGCATATGCAGATTGTAAATAGCCACACTTGTATGCATATGCAGATTGTAAATGGCCACACTTGTTTGCATATGCAGATTGTAAATAGCCACACTTGTATGCATATGCAGATTGTAAATAGCCCAACTTGTTTGCATATGCAGATTGTAAATAGCCACACTTGTATGCATATGTAGATTGTAAATAGCCACACTTGTTTGCATATGCAGATTGTAAATAGCCACACTTGTATGCATATGCAGATTGTAAATAGCCACACTTGTATGCATATGCAGATTGTAAATAGCCATACTTGTATGCATCTACAGATTGTAAATAGCCACACTTGTATTCATATGCAGATTGTAAATAGCCACACTTGTTTGCATATGCAGATTGTAAATAGCCACACTTGTATGCATATGCAGATTGTAAATAGCCACACTTGTATGCATATGCAGATTGTAAATGGCCACACTTGTATTCATATGCAGATTGTAAATAGCCACACTTGTATGCATATGCAGATTGTAAATAGCCACACTTGTATGCATATGCAGATTGTAAATAGCCACACTTGTATGCATATGCAGATTGTAAATAGCCACACTTGTATGCATATGCAGATTGTAAATAGCCACACTTGTATGCATATGCAGATTGTAAATAGCAACACTTGTTTGCATATGCAGATTGTAAATGGCCACACTTGTATGCAGATGCAGATTGTAAATAGCCACACTTGTATGCATATGCAGATTGTAAATAGCCACACTTGTATGCATATGCAGATTGTAAATGGCCACACTTGTATGCATATGCAGATTGTAAATAGCCACACTTGTATGCATATGCAGATTGTAAATAGCCATACTTGTATGCATCTACAGATTGTAAATAGCCACACTTGTATTCATATGCAGATTGTAAATAGCCACACTTGTTTGCATATGCAGATTGTAAATGACCACACTTGTATGCATATGCAGATTGTAAATAGCCACACTTGTATGCATATGCAGATTGTAAATAGCCACACTTGTTTGCATATGCAGATTGTAAATAGCCACACTTGTATGTATATGCAGATTGTAAATAGCCACACTCGTATGCATATGCAGATTGTAAATAGCCACACTTGTATGCATCTACAGATTGTAAATAGCCACACTTGTATGCATATGCAGATTGTAAATGGCCACACTTGTATGCATATGCAGATTGTAAATGGCCACACTTGTATGCATATGCAGATTGTAAATGGCCACACTTGTATGTATATGCAGATTGTAAATGGGCACACTTGTTTGCATATGCAGATTGTAAATGGCCACACTCGTATGCATATGCAGATTGTAAATAGCCACACTTGTTTGCATATGCAGATTGTAAATAGCCACACTTGTATGTATATGCAGATTGTAAATGGCCACACTTGTATGCATATGCAGATTGTAAATAGCCACACTTGTTTGCATATGCAGATTGTAAATAGCCACACTTGTATGCATATGCAGATTGTAAATGGCCACACTTGTATGTATATGCAGATTGTAAATGGCCACACTCGTATGCATATGCAGATTTTAAATAGCCACACTTGTATGCACATGCAGATTGTAAATAGCCACACTTATATGCACATGCAGATCGTAAATAGCCACACTTGTATGCATATGCAGATTGTAAATAGCCACACTTGTTTGCATATGCAGATTGTAAATAGCCCAACTTGTATGCATATGCAGATTGTAAATAGCCACACTTGTTTGCATATGCAGATTGTAAATGGCCACACTTGTATGCATATGCAGATTGTAAATAGCCACACTTGTATGCATATGCAGATTGTAAATAGCCACACTTGTTTGCATATGCAGATTGTAAATAGCCACACTTGTTTGCATATGCAGATTGTAAATAGCCCAACTTGTATGCATATGCAGATTGTAAATAGCCACACTTGTTTGCATATGCAGATTGTAAATGGCCACACTTGTATGCATATGCAGATTGTAAATAGCCACACTTGTATGCATATGCAGATTGTAAATAGCCACACTTGTTTGCATATGCAGATTGTAAATAGCCACACTTGTATGTATATGCAGATTGTAAATAGCCACACTTGTATGCATATGCAGATTGTAAATAGCCACACTTGTTTGCATATGCAGATTGTAAATAGCCACACTTGTTTGCATATGCAGATTGTAAATGGCCACACTTGTATGCATATGCAGATTGTAAATAGCCACACTTGTATGCATATGCAGATTGTAAATAGCCACACTTGTATGCATATGCAGATTGTAAATAGCCACACTTGTTTGCATATGCAGATTGTAAATAGCCACACTTGTATGCATATGCAGATTGTAAATAGCAACACTTGTTTGCATATGCAGATTGTAAATAGCCACACTTGTTTGCATATGCAGATTGTAAATAGCCACACTTGTATGCATATGCAGATTGTAAATAGCCACACTCGTATGCATATGCAGATTGTAAATAGCCACACTTGTATGCATCTACAGATTGTAAATAGCCACACTTGTATGCATATGCAGATTGTAAATGGCCACACTTGTATGCATATGCAGATTGTAAATAGCCACACTTGTTTGCATATGCAGATTGTAAATAGCCACACTTGTTTGCATATGCAGATTGTAAATGGCCACACTTGTATGCATATGCAGATTGTAAATAGCCACACTTGTATGCATATGCAGATTGTAAATAGCCACACTTGTATGCATATGCAGATTGTAAATAGCCATACTTGTATGCACATGCAGATTGTAAATAGCCACACTTGTATGCATATGCAGATTGTAAATAGCCACACTTGTATGCATATGCAGATTGTAAATAGCCACACTTGTTTGCATATGCAGATTGTAAATAGCCACACTTGTATGCATATGCAGATTGTAAATAGCCACACTTGTTTGCATATGCAGATTGTAAATAGCCACACTTGTTTGCATATGCAGATTGTAAATGGCCACACTTGTATGCATATGCAGATTGTAAATAGCCACACTTGTATGCATATGCAGATTGTAAATAGCCACACTTGTTTGCATATGCAGATTGTAAATAGCCATACTTGTATGCACATGCAGATTGTAAATAGCCACACTTGTATGCATATGCAGATTGTAAATAGCCCAACTTGTATGCATATGCAGATTGTAAATAGCCACACCTTTTGCATATGCAGATTGTAAATGGCCACACTTGTATGCATATGCAGATTGTAAATGGCCACACTTGTATGCATATGCAGATTGTAAATAGCCACACTTGTATGCATCTACATATTGTAAATGGCCACACTTGTATGCATATGCAGATTGTAAATGGCCACACTTGTATGTATATGCAGATTGTAAATAGCCACACTTGTATGCATATGCAGATTGTAAATAGCCACACTTGTTTGCATATGCAGATTGTAAATAGCCACACTTGTATGTATATGCAGATTGTAAATAGCCACACTTGTATGCATATGCAGATTGTAAATAGCCACACTTGTTTGCATATGCAGATTGTAAATAGCCACACTTGTTTGCATATGCAGATTGTAAATGGCCACACTTGTATGCATATGCAGATTGTAAATAGCCACACTTGTATGCATATGCAGATTGTAAATAGCCACACTTGTATGCATATGCAGATTGTAAATAGCCACACTTGTTTGCATATGCAGATTGTAAATAGCCACACTTGTATGCATATGCAGATTGTAAATAGCAACACTTGTTTGCATATGCAGATTGTAAATAGCCACACTTGTTTGCATATGCAGATTGTAAATGGCCACACTTGTATGCATATGCAGATTGTAAATAGCCACACTTGTATGCATATGTAGATTGTAAATAGCCACACTTGTATGCATATGCAGATTGTAAATAGCCATACTTGTATGCACATGCAGATTGTAAATAGCCACACTTGTATGCATATGCAGATTGTAAATAGCCACACTTGTTTGCATATGCAGATTGTAAATAGCCACACTTGTTTGCATATGCAGATTGTAAATGGCCACACTTGTATGCATATGCAGATTGTAAATAGCCACACTTGTATGCATATGCAGATTGTAAATAGCCACACTTGTATGCATATGCAGATTGTAAATAGCCATACTTGTATGCACATGCAGATTGTAAATAGCCACACTTGTATGCATATGCAGATTGTAAATAGCCACACTTGTATGCATATGCAGATTGTAAATAGCCACACTTGTTTGCATATGCAGATTGTAAATAGCCACACTTGTATGCATATGCAGATTGTAAATAGCCACACTTGTTTGCATATGCAGATTGTAAATAGCCACACTTGTTTGCATATGCAGATTGTAAATGGCCACACTTGTATGCATATGCAGATTGTAAATAGCCACACTTGTATGCATATGCAGATTGTAAATAGCCACACTTGTATGCATATGCAGATTGTAAATAGCCATACTTGTATGCACATGCAGATTGTAAATAGCCACACTTGTATGCATATGCAGATTGTAAATAGCCCAACTTGTATGCATATGCAGATTGTAAATAGCCACACCTTTTGCATATGCAGATTGTAAATGGCCACACTTGTATGCATATGCAGATTGTAAATGGCCACACTTGTATGCATATGCAGATTGTAAATAGCCACACTTGTATGCATCTACAGATTGTAAATGGCCACACTTGTATGCATATGCAGATTGTAAATGGCCACACTTGTATGTATATGCAGATTGTAAATGGCCACACTCGTATGCATATGCAGATTGTAAATAGCCACACTTGTATGCATCTAGATTGTAAATAGCCACACTTGTATGCATATGCAGATTGTAAATGGCCACACTTGTATGCATATGCAGATTGTAAATGGCCACACTTGTATGCATATGCAGATTGTAAATGGCCACACTTGTATGTATATGCAGATTGTAAATGGGCACACTTGTTTGCATATGCAGATTGTAAATAGCCACACTTGTATGCATATGTAGATTGTAAATGGCCACACTTTTATGTATATGTAGATTGTAAATAGCCACACTTGTATGCATATGTAGATTGTAAATAGACACACTTGTATGCATATGCAGATTGTATATAGCCACACTTGTATGCATATGTAGATTGTAAATAGCCATACTTGTATGCATATGCAGATTGTGAATAGTCACACTTGTTTGCATATGCAGATTGTAAATAGCCACACTTGTATGCATATGCAGATTGTGAATAGTCACACTTGTTTGCATATGCAGATTGTAAATAGCCACACTTGTATGCATATGCAGATTGTAAATAGCCACACTTGTATGTATATGCAGATTGTAAATAGCCACACTTGTATGTATATGCAGATTGTAAATAGCCACACTTGTTTGCATATGCAGATTGTAAATAGCCACACTTGTATGCAGATGCAGATTGTAAATAGCCACACTTGTATGCATATGCAGATTGTAAATAGCCACACTTGTATGCATATGCAGATTGTAAATGGCCACACTTGTATGCATATGCAGATTGTAAATAGCCACACTTGTTTGCATATGCAGATTGTAAATGGCCACACTTGTATGCATATGCAGATTGTAAATAGCAACACTTGTATGCAGATGCAGATTGTAAATGGCCACACTTGTATGCATATGCAGATTGTAAATAGCCACACTTGTATGCATATGCAGATTGTAAATAGCCACACTTGTATGCATATGCAGATTGTAAATGGCCACACTTGTTTGCATATGCAGATTGTAAATAGCCACACTTGTATGCATATGCAGATTGTAAATGGCCACACTTGTATGCATATGCAGATTGTAAATAGCCACACTTGTATGCATATGCAGATTGTAAATAGCCACACTTGTATGCATATGCATATTGTAAATAGCCACACTTGTTTGCATATGCAGATTGTAAATGGCCACACTTGTTTGCATATGCAGATTGTAAATAGCCACACTTGTATGCATATGCAGATTGTAAATAGCCACACTTGTATGCATATGCAGATTGTAAATAGCCACACTTGTATGCATATGCAGATTGTAAATAGCCACACTTGTATGCATATGCATATTGTAAATAGCCACACTTGTTTGCATATGCAGATTGTAAATGGCCACACTTGTATGCATATGCAGATTGTAAATGGCCACACTTGTATTCATATGCAGATTGTAAATAGCCACACTTGTATGCATATGCAGATTGTAAATAGCCACACTTGTATGCATATGCAGATTGTAAATGGCCACACTTGTTTGCATATGCAGATTGTAAATAGCCACACTTGTATGCATATGCAGATTGTAAATAGCCCAACTTGTTTGCATATGCAGATTGTAAATAGCCACACTTGTATGCATATGTAGATTGTAAATAGCCACACTTGTTTGCATATGCAGATTGTAAATAGCCACACTTGTATGCATATGCAGATTGTAAATAGCCACACTTGTATGCATATGCAGATTGTAAATAGCCATACTTGTATGCATCTACAGATTGTAAATAGCCACACTTGTATTCATATGCAGATTGTAAATAGCCACACTTGTTTGCATATGCAGATTGTAAATAGCCACACTTGTATGCATATGCAGATTGTAAATAGCCACACTTGTATGCATATGCAGATTGTAAATGGCCACACTTGTATTCATATGCAGATTGTAAATAGCCACACTTGTATGCATATGCAGATTGTAAATAGCCACACTTGTATGCATATGCAGATTGTAAATAGCCACACTTGTATGCATATGCAGATTGTAAATAGCCACACTTGTATGCATATGCAGATTGTAAATAGCCACACTTGTATGCATATGCAGATTGTAAATATCAACACTTGTTTGCATATGCAGATTGTAAATGGCCACACTTGTATGCAGATGCAGATTGTAAATAGCCACACTTGTATGCATATGCAGATTGTAAATAGCCACACTTGTATGCATATGCAGATTGTAAATGGCCACACTTGTATGCATATGCAGATTGTAAATAGCCACACTTGTATGCATATGCAGATTGTAAATAGCCATACTTGTATGCATCTACAGATTGTAAATAGCCACACTTGTATTCATATGCAGATTGTAAATAGCCACACTTGTTTGCATATGCAGATTGTAAATGGCCACACTTGTATGCATATGCAGATTGTAAATAGCCACACTTGTATGCATATGCAGATTGTAAATAGCCACACTTGTTTGCATATGCAGATTGTAAATAGCCACACTTGTATGTATATGCAGATTGTAAATAGCCACACTTGTATGCATATGCAGATTGTAAATAGCCACACTTGTTTGCATATGCAGATTGTAAATAGCCACACTTGTTTGCATATGCAGATTGTAAATGGCCACACTTGTATGCATATGCAGATTGTAAATAGCCACACTTGTATGCATATGCAGATTGTAAATAGCCATACTTGTATGCACATGCAGATTGTAAATAGCCACACTTGTATGCATATGCAGATTGTAAATAGCCCAACATGTATGCATATGCAGATTGTAAATAGCCACACTTTTTGCATATGCAGATTGTAAATGGCCACACTTGTATGCATATGCAGATTGTAAATGGCCACACTTGTATGCATATACAGATTGTAAATAGCCACACTTGTATGCATCTACAGATTGTAAATGGCCACACTTGTATGCATATGCAGATTGTAAATGGCCACACTTGTATGTATATGCAGATTGTAAATGGCCACACTCGTATGCATATGCAGATTGTAAATAGCCACACTTGTATGCATCTACAGATTGTAAATAGCCACACTTGTATGCATATGCAGATTGTAAATGGCCACACTTGTATGCATATGCAGATTGTAAATGGCCACACTTGTATGCATATGCAGATTGTAAATGGCCACACTTGTATGTATATGCAGATTGTAAATGGGCACACTTGTTTGCATATGCAGATTGTAAATAGCCACACTTGTATGCATATGTAGATTGTAAATGGCCACACTTTTATGTATATGTAGATTGTAAATAGCCACACTTGTATGCATATGTAGATTGTAAATAGACACACTTGTATGCATATGCAGATTGTATATAGCCACACTTGTATGCATATGTAGATTGTAAATAGCCATACTTGTATGCATATGCAGATTGTGAATAGTCACACTTGTTTGCATATGCAGATTGTAAATAGCCACACTTGTATGCATATGCAGATTGTGAATAGTCACACTTGTTTGCATATGCAGATTGTAAATAGCCACACTTGTATGCATATGCAGATTGTAAATAGCCACACTTGTAAGTATATGCAGATTGTAAATAGCCACACTTGTATGTATATGCAGATTGTAAATAGCCACACTTGTTTGCATATGCAGATTGTAAATAGCCACACTTGTATGCATATGTGGATTGTAAATGGCCACACTTGTATGTATATGCAGATTGTAAATAGCCACACTTGTATGCATATGCAGATTGTAAATAGCCACACTTGTTTGCATATGCAGATTGTAAATGGCCACACTTGTATGCAGATGCAGATTGTAAATAGCCACACTTGTATGCATATGCAGATTGTAAATAGCCACACTTGTATGCATATGCAGATTGTAAATGGCCACACTTGTATGCATATGCAGATTGTAAATAGCCACACTTGTTTGCATATGCAGATTGTAAATAGCCACACTTGTTTGCATATGCAGATTGTAAATGGCCACACTTGTATGCATATGCAGATTGTAAATAGCAACACTTGTATGCAGATGCAGATTGTAAATAGCCACACTTGTATGCATATGCAGATTGTAAATAGCCACACTTGTATGCATATGCAGATTGTAAATAGCCACACTTGTATGCATATGCAGATTGTAAATGGCCACACTTGTTTGCATATGCAGATTGTAAATAGCCACACTTGTATGCATATGCAGATTGTAAATAGCCACACTTGTATGCATATGCAGATTGTAAATAGCCACACTTGTATGCATATGCAGATTGTAAATAGCCACACTTGTATGCATATGCATATTGTAAATAGCCACACTTGTTTGCATATGCAGATTGTAAATGGCCACACTTGTTTGCATATGCAGATTGTAAATAGCCACACTTGTATGCATATGCAGATTGTAAATAGCCACACTTGTATGCATATGCATATTGTAAATAGCCACACTTGTTTGCATATGCAGATTGTAAATGGCCACACTTGTATGCATATGCAGATTGTAAATGGCCACACTTGTATTCATATGCAGATTGTAAATAGCCACACTTGTATGCATATGCAGATTGTAAATAGCCACACTTGTATGCATATGCAGATTGTAAATGGCCACACTTGTTTGCATATGCAGATTGTAAATGGCCACACTTGTATGCAGATGCAGATTGTAAATAGCCACACTTGTATGCATATGCAGATTGTAAATGGCCACACTTGTATGCATATGCAGATTGTAAATGGCCACACTTGTATGCATATGCAGATTGTAAATAGCCACACTTGTTTGCATATGCAGATTGTAAATGGCCACACTTGTATGCATATGCAGATTGTAAATAGCAACACTTGTATGCAGATGCAGATTGTAAATAGCCACACTTGTATGCATATGCAGATTGTAAATAGCCACACTTGTATGCATATGCAGATTGTAAATAGCCACACTTGTATGCATATGCAGATTGTAAATGGCCACACTTGTTTGCATATGCAGATTGTAAATAGCCACACTTGTATGCATATGCAGATTGTAAATAGCCACACTTGTATGCATATGCAGATTGTAAATAGCCACACTTGTATGCATATGCAGATTGTAAATAGCCATTCTTGTTTGCATATGTAGATTGTAAATGGCCACACTTGTTTGCATATGCAGATTGTAAATGGCCCAACTTGTATGCATATGCAGATTGTGAATAGCCATACTTGTTTGCATATGCAGATTGTAAATGGCCACACTTGTTTGCATATGCAGATTGTAAATGGCCACACTTGTTTGCATATGCAGATTGTAAATGGCCACACTTGTATGCATATGCAGATTGTAAATAGCCACACTTGTTTGCATATGCAGATTGTAAATGGCCACACTTGTATGCATATGCAGATTGTAAATAGCCACACTTGTTTGCATATGCAGATTGTAAATGGCCACACTTGTATGCATATGCAGATTGTAAATAGCAACACTTGTATGCAGATGCAGATTGTAAATAGCCACACTTGTATGCATATGCAGATTGTAAATAGCCACACTTGTATGCATATGCAGATTGTAAATAGCCACACTTGTATGCATATGCAGATTGTAAATGGCCACACTTGTTTGCATATGCAGATTGTAAATAGCCACACTTGTATGCATATGCAGATTGTAAATAGCCACACTTGTATGCATATGCATATTGTAAATAGCCACACTTGTTTGCATATGCAGATTGTAAATGGCCACACTTGTTTGCATATGCAGATTGTAAATAGCCACACTTGTATGCAAATGCAGATTGTAAATAGCCACACTTGTATGCATATGCAGATTGTAAATAGCCACACTTGTATGCATATGCAGATTGTAAATAGCCACACTTGTATGCATATGCATATTGTAAATAGCCACACTTGTTTGCATATGCAGATTGTAAATGGCCACACTTGTATGCATATGCAGATTGTAAATGGCCACACTTGTATTCATATGCAGATTGTAAATAGCCACACTTGTATGCATATGCAGATTGTAAATAGCCACACTTGTATGCATATGCAGATTGTAAATGGCCACACTTGTATGCATATGCAGATTGTAAATAGCAACACTTGTATGCAGATGCAGATTGTAAATAGCCACACTTGTATGCATATGCAGATTGTAAATAGCCACACTTGTATGCATATGCAGATTGTAAATAGCCACACTTGTATGCATATGCAGATTGTAAATGGCCACACTTGTTTGCATATGCAGATTGTAAATAGCCACACTTGTATGCATATGCAGATTGTAAATAGCCACACTTGTATGCATATGCAGATTGTAAATAGCCACACTTGTATGCATATGCAGATTGTAAATAGCCATTCTTGTTTGCATATGTAGATTGTAAATGGCCACACTTGTTTGCATATGCAGATTGTAAATGGCCCAACTTGTATGCATATGCAGATTGTGAATAGCCATACTTGTTTGCATATGCAGATTGTAAATGGCCACACTTGTTTGCATATGCAGATTGTAAATGGCCACACTTGTTTGCATATGCAGATTGTAAATGGCCACACTTGTATGCATATGCAGATTGTAAATAGCCACACTTGTTTGCATATGCAGATTGTAAATGGCCACACTTGTATGCATATGCAGATTGTAAATAGCCACACTTGTTTGCATATGCAGATTGTAAATGGCCACACTTGTATGCATATGCAGATTGTAAATAGCAACACTTGTATGCAGATGCAGATTGTAAATAGCCACACTTGTATGCATATGCAGATTGTAAATAGCCACACTTGTATGCATATGCAGATTGTAAATAGCCACACTTGTATGCATATGCAGATTGTAAATGGCCACACTTGTTTGCATATGCAGATTGTAAATAGCCACACTTGTATGCATATGCAGATTGTAAATAGCCACACTTGTATGCATATGCATATTGTAAATAGCCACACTTGTTTGCATATGCAGATTGTAAATGGCCACACTTGTTTGCATATGCAGATTGTAAATAGCCACACTTGTATGCAAATGCAGATTGTAAATAGCCACACTTGTATGCATATGCAGATTGTAAATAGCCACACTTGTATGCATATGCAGATTGTAAATAGCCACACTTGTATGCATATGCATATTGTAAATAGCCACACTTGTTTGCATATGCAGATTGTAAATGGCCACACTTGTATGCATATGCAGATTGTAAATGGCCACACTTGTATTCATATGCAGATTGTAAATAGCCACACTTGTATGCATATGCAGATTGTAAATAGCCACACTTGTATGCATATGCAGATTGTAAATGGCCACACTTGTTTGCATATGCAGATTGTAAATGGCCACACTTGTATGCAGATGCAGATTGTAAATAGCCACACTTGTATGCATATGCAGATTGTAAATAGCCACACTTGTATGCATATGCAGATTGTAAATGGCAGACTTGTATGCATATGCAGATTGTAAATAGCCATACTTGTATGCGTATGCAGATTGTAAATGGCCACACTTGTTTGCATATGCAGATTGTAAATGGCCACACTTGTATGCATATGCAGATTGTAAATAGCCATTCTTGTTTGCATATGCAGATTGTAAATGGCCACACTTGTATGCATATGCAGATTGTAAATAGCAACACTTGTTTGCATATGCAGATTGTAAATGGCCACACTTGTATGCAGATGCAGATTGTAAATAGCCACACTTGTATGCATATGCAGATTGTAAATAGCCACACTTGTATGCATATGCAGATAGTAAATGGCCACACTTGTATGCATATGCAGATTGTAAATAGCCATACTTGTATGCATCTACAGATTGTAAATAGCCACACTTGTATTCATATGCAGATTGTAAATAGCCACACTTGTTTGCATATGCAGATTGTAAATAGCCACACTTGTATGCATATGCAGATTGTAAATAGCCACACTTGTATGCATATGCAGATTGTAAATAGCCACACTTGTATGCATATGCAGATTGTAAATAGCCACACTTGTTTGCATATGCAGATTGTAAATGGCCACACTTGTATGCATATGCAGATTGTAAATAGCCATACTTGTATGCATCTACAGATTGTAAATAGCCACACTTGTATTCATATGCAGATTGTAAATAGCCACACTTGTTTGCATATGCAGATTGTAAATAGCCACACTTGTATGCATATGCAGATTGTAAATAGCCATACTTGTATGCATCTACAGATTGTAAATAGCCACACTTGTATTCATATGCAGATTGTAAATAGCCACACTTGTTTGCATATGCAGATTGTAAATGGCCACACTTGTATGCAGATGCAGATTGTAAATAGCCACACTTGTATGCATATGCAGATTGTAAATAGCCACACTTGTATGCATATGCAGATTGTAAATGGCCACACTTGTATGCATATGCAGATTGTAAATAGCCACACTTGTATGCATATGCAGATTGTAAATAGCCATACTTGTATGCATCTACAGATTGTAAATAGCCACACTTGTATTCATATGCAGATTGTAAATAGCCACACTTGTTTGCATATGCAGATTGTAAATGGCCACACTTGTATGCATATGCAGATTGTAAATAGCCACACTTGTATGCATATGCAGATTGTAAATAGCCACACTTGTTTGCATATGCAGATTGTAAATAGCCACACTTGTATGTATATGCAGATTGTAAATAGCCACACTTGTATGCATATGCAGATTGTAAATAGCCACACTTGTTTGCATATGCAGATTGTAAATAGCCACACTTGTTTGCATATGCAGATTGTAAATGGCCACACTTGTATGCATATGCAGATTGTAAATAGCCACACTTGTATGCATATGCAGATTGTAAATAGCCATACTTGTATGCACATGCAGATTGTAAATAGCCACACTTGTATGCATATGCAGATTGTAAATAGCCCAACATGTATGCATATGCAGATTGTAAATAGCCACACTTTTTGCATATGCAGATTGTAAATGGCCACACTTGTATGCATATGCAGATTGTAAATGGCCACACTTGTATGCATATACAGATTGTAAATAGCCACACTTGTATGCATCTACAGATTGTAAATGGCCACACTTGTATGCATATGCAGATTGTAAATGGCCACACTTGTATGTATATGCAGATTGTAAATGGCCACACTCGTATGCATATGCAGATTGTAAATAGCCACACTTGTATGCATCTACAGATTGTAAATAGCCACACTTGTATGCATATGCAGATTGTAAATGGCCACACTTGTATGCATATGCAGATTGTAAATGGCCACACTTGTATGCATATGCAGATTGTAAATGGCCACACTTGTATGTATATGCAGATTGTAAATGGGCACACTTGTTTGCATATGCAGATTGTAAATAGCCACACTTGTATGCATATGTAGATTGTAAATGGCCACACTTTTATGTATATGTAGATTGTAAATAGCCACACTTGTATGCATATGTAGATTGTAAATAGACACACTTGTATGCATATGCAGATTGTATATAGCCACACTTGTATGCATATGTAGATTGTAAATAGCCATACTTGTATGCATATGCAGATTGTGAATAGTCACACTTGTTTGCATATGCAGATTGTAAATAGCCACACTTGTATGCATATGCAGATTGTGAATAGTCACACTTGTTTGCATATGCAGATTGTAAATAGCCACACTTGTATGCATATGCAGATTGTAAATAGCCACACTTGTATGTATATGCAGATTGTAAATAGCCACACTTGTATGTAAATGCAGATTGTAAATAGCCACACTTGTTTGCATATGCAGATTGTAAATAGCCACACTTGTATGCATATGTGGATTGTAAATGGCCACACTTGTATGTATATGCAGATTGTAAATAGCCACACTTGTATGCATATGCAGATTGTAAATAGCCACACTTGTTTGCATATGCAGATTGTAAATGGCCACACTTGTATGCAGATGCAGATTGTAAATAGCCACACTTGTATGCATATGCAGATTGTAAATAGCCACACTTGTATGCATATGCAGATTGTAAATGGCCACACTTGTATGCATATGCAGATTGTAAATAGCCACACTTGTTTGCATATGCAGATTGTAAATGGCCACACTTGTATGCATATGCAGATTGTAAATAGCAACACTTGTATGCAGATGCAGATTGTAAATAGCCACACTTGTATGCATATGCAGATTGTAAATAGCCACACTTGTATGCATATGCAGATTGTAAATAGCCACACTTGTATGCATATGCAGATTGTAAATGGCCACACTTGTTTGCATATGCAGATTGTAAATAGCCACACTTGTATGCATATGCAGATTGTAAATAGCCACACTTGTATGCATATGCAGATTGTAAATAGCCACACTTGTATGCATATGCAGATTGTAAATAGCCACACTTGTATGCATATGCATATTGTAAATAGCCACACTTGTTTGCATATGCAGATTGTAAATGGCCACACTTGTTTGCATATGCAGATTGTAAATAGCCACACTTGTATGCATATGCAGATTGTAAATAGCCACACTTGTATGCATATGCAGATTGTAAATAGCCACACTTGTATGCATATGCAGATTGTAAATAGCCACACTTGTATGCATATGCATATTGTAAATAGCCACACTTGTTTGCATATGCAGATTGTAAATGGCCACACTTGTATGCATATGCAGATTGTAAATGGCCACACTTGTATTCATATGCAGATTGTAAATAGCCACACTTGTATGCATATGCAGATTGTAAATAGCCACACTTGTATGCATATGCAGATTGTAAATGGCCACACTTGTTTGCATATGCAGATTGTAAATGGCCACACTTGTATGCAGATGCAGATTGTAAATAGCCACACTTGTATGCATATGCAGATTGTAAATGGCCACACTTGTATGCATATGCAGATTGTAAATGGCCACACTTGTATGCATATGCAGATTGTAAATAGCCACACTTGTTTGCATATGCAGATTGTAAATGGCCACACTTGTATGCATATGCAGATTGTAAATAGCCACACTTGTATGCATATGCAGATTGTAAATAGCCACACTTGTATGCATATGCAGATTGTAAATAGCCACACTTGTTTGCATATGCAGATTGTAAATGGCCACACTTGTATGCAGATGCAGATTGTAAATAGCCACACTTGTATGCATATGCAGATTGTAAATGGCCACACTTGTATGCATATGCAGATTGTAAATGGCCACACTTGTATGCATATGCAGATTGTAAATAGCCACACTTGTTTGCATATGCAGATTGTAAATGGCCACACTTGTATGCATATGCAGATTGTAAATAGCAACACTTGTATGCAGATGCAGATTGTAAATAGCCACACTTGTATGCATATGCAGATTGTAAATAGCCACACTTGTATGCATATGCAGATTGTAAATAGCCACACTTGTATGCATATGCAGATTGTAAATGGCCACACTTGTTTGCATATGCAGATTGTAAATAGCCACACTTGTATGCATATGCAGATTGTAAATAGCCACACTTGTATGCATATGCAGATTGTAAATAGCCACACTTGTATGCATATGCAGATTGTAAATAGCCATTCTTGTTTGCATATGTAGATTGTAAATGGCCACACTTGTTTGCATATGCAGATTGTAAATGGCCCAACTTGTATGCATATGCAGATTGTGAATAGCCATACTTGTTTGCATATGCAGATTGTAAATGGCCACACTTGTTTGCATATGCAGATTGTAAATGGCCACACTTGTTTGCATATGCAGATTGTAAATGGCCACACTTGTATGCATATGCAGATTGTAAATAGCCACACTTGTTTGCATATGCAGATTGTAAATGGCCACACTTGTATGCATATGCAGATTGTAAATAGCCACACTTGTTTGCATATGCAGATTGTAAATGGCCACACTTGTATGCATATGCAGATTGTAAATAGCAACACTTGTATGCAGATGCAGATTGTAAATAGCCACACTTGTATGCATATGCAGATTGTAAATAGCCACACTTGTATGCATATGCAGATTGTAAATAGCCACACTTGTATGCATATGCAGATTGTAAATGGCCACACTTGTTTGCATATGCAGATTGTAAATAGCCACACTTGTATGCATATGCAGATTGTAAATAGCCACACTTGTATGCATATGCATATTGTAAATAGCCACACTTGTTTGCATATGCAGATTGTAAATGGCCACACTTGTTTGCATATGCAGATTGTAAATAGCCACACTTGTATGCAAATGCAGATTGTAAATAGCCACACTTGTATGCATATGCAGATTGTAAATAGCCACACTTGTATGCATATGCAGATTGTAAATAGCCACACTTGTATGCATATGCATATTGTAAATAGCCACACTTGTTTGCATATGCAGATTGTAAATGGCCACACTTGTATGCATATGCAGATTGTAAATGGCCACACTTGTATTCATATGCAGATTGTAAATAGCCACACTTGTATGCATATGCAGATTGTAAATAGCCACACTTGTATGCATATGCAGATTGTAAATGGCCACACTTGTATGCATATGCAGATTGTAAATAGCAACACTTGTATGCAGATGCAGATTGTAAATAGCCACACTTGTATGCATATGCAGATTGTAAATAGCCACACTTGTATGCATATGCAGATTGTAAATAGCCACACTTGTATGCATATGCAGATTGTAAATGGCCACACTTGTTTGCATATGCAGATTGTAAATAGCCACACTTGTATGCATATGCAGATTGTAAATAGCCACACTTGTATGCATATGCAGATTGTAAATAGCCACACTTGTATGCATATGCAGATTGTAAATAGCCATTCTTGTTTGCATATGTAGATTGTAAATGGCCACACTTGTTTGCATATGCAGATTGTAAATGGCCCAACTTGTATGCATATGCAGATTGTGAATAGCCATACTTGTTTGCATATGCAGATTGTAAATGGCCACACTTGTTTGCATATGCAGATTGTAAATGGCCACACTTGTTTGCATATGCAGATTGTAAATGGCCACACTTGTATGCATATGCAGATTGTAAATAGCCACACTTGTTTGCATATGCAGATTGTAAATGGCCACACTTGTATGCATATGCAGATTGTAAATAGCCACACTTGTTTGCATATGCAGATTGTAAATGGCCACACTTGTATGCATATGCAGATTGTAAATAGCAACACTTGTATGCAGATGCAGATTGTAAATAGCCACACTTGTATGCATATGCAGATTGTAAATAGCCACACTTGTATGCATATGCAGATTGTAAATAGCCACACTTGTATGCATATGCAGATTGTAAATGGCCACACTTGTTTGCATATGCAGATTGTAAATAGCCACACTTGTATGCATATGCAGATTGTAAATAGCCACACTTGTATGCATATGCATATTGTAAATAGCCACACTTGTTTGCATATGCAGATTGTAAATGGCCACACTTGTTTGCATATGCAGATTGTAAATAGCCACACTTGTATGCAAATGCAGATTGTAAATAGCCACACTTGTATGCATATGCAGATTGTAAATAGCCACACTTGTATGCATATGCAGATTGTAAATAGCCACACTTGTATGCATATGCATATTGTAAATAGCCACACTTGTTTGCATATGCAGATTGTAAATGGCCACACTTGTATGCATATGCAGATTGTAAATGGCCACACTTGTATTCATATGCAGATTGTAAATAGCCACACTTGTATGCATATGCAGATTGTAAATAGCCACACTTGTATGCATATGCAGATTGTAAATGGCCACACTTGTTTGCATATGCAGATTGTAAATGGCCACACTTGTATGCAGATGCAGATTGTAAATAGCCACACTTGTATGCATATGCAGATTGTAAATAGCCACACTTGTATGCATATGCAGATTGTAAATGGCAGACTTGTATGCATATGCAGATTGTAAATAGCCATACTTGTATGCGTATGCAGATTGTAAATGGCCACACTTGTTTGCATATGCAGATTGTAAATGGCCACACTTGTATGCATATGCAGATTGTAAATAGCCATTCTTGTTTGCATATGCAGATTGTAAATAGCCACACTTGTATGCATATGCAGATAGTAAATGGCCACACTTGTATGCATATGCAGATTGTAAATAGCCATACTTGTATGCGTATGCAGATTGTAAATGGCCACACTTGTTTGCATATGCAGATTGTAAATGGCCACACTTGTATGCATATGCAGATTGTAAATAGCCATTCTTGTTTGCATATGCAGATTGTAAATGGCCACACTTGTTTGCATATGCAGATTGTAAATGGCCACACTTGTATGCATATGCAGATTGTAAATAGCCACACTTGTATGCATATGCAGATTGTAAATAGCCACACTTGTATGCATATGCAGATTGTAAATAGCCATACTTGTATGCATCTACAGATTGTAAATAGCCACACTTGTATTCATATGCAGATTGTAAATAGCCACACTTGTTTGCATATGCAGATTGTAAATAGCCACACTTGTATGCATATGCAGATTGTAAATAGCCACACTTGTATGCATATGCAGATTGTAAATAGCCACACTTGTATGCATATGCAGATTGTAAATATCAACACTTGTTTGCATATGCAGATTGTAAATGGCCACACTTGTATGCAGATGCAGATTGTAAATAGCCACACTTGTATGCATATGCAGATTGTAAATAGCCACACTTGTATGCATATGCAGATTGTAAATGGCCACACTTGTATGCATATGCAGATTGTAAATAGCCACACTTGTATGCATATGCAGATTGTAAATAGCCATACTTGTATGCATCTACAGATTGTAAATAGCCACACTTGTATTCATATGCAGATTGTAAATAGCCACACTTGTTTGCATATGCAGATTGTAAATGGCCACACTTGTATGCATATGCAGATTGTAAATAGCCACACTTGTATGCATATGCAGATTGTAAATAGCCACACTTGTTTGCATATGCAGATTGTAAATAGCCACACTTGTATGTATATGCAGATTGTAAATAGCCACACTTGTATGCATATGCAGATTGTAAATAGCCACACTTGTTTGCATATGCAGATTGTAAATAGCCACACTTGTTTGCATATGCAGATTGTAAATGGCCACACTTGTATGCATATGCAGATTGTAAATAGCCACACTTGTATGCATATGCAGATTGTAAATAGCCATACTTGTATGCACATGCAGATTGTAAATAGCCACACTTGTATGCATATGCAGATTGTAAATAGCCCAACATGTATGCATATGCAGATTGTAAATAGCCACACTTTTTGCATATGCAGATTGTAAATGGCCACACTTGTATGCATATGCAGATTGTAAATGGCCACACTTGTATGCATATACAGATTGTAAATAGCCACACTTGTATGCATCTACAGATTGTAAATGGCCACACTTGTATGCATATGCAGATTGTAAATGGCCACACTTGTATGTATATGCAGATTGTAAATGGCCACACTCGTATGCATATGCAGATTGTAAATAGCCACACTTGTATGCATCTACAGATTGTAAATAGCCACACTTGTATGCATATGCAGATTGTAAATGGCCACACTTGTATGCATATGCAGATTGTAAATGGCCACACTTGTATGCATATGCAGATTGTAAATGGCCACACTTGTATGTATATGCAGATTGTAAATGGGCACACTTGTTTGCATATGCAGATTGTAAATAGCCACACTTGTATGCATATGTAGATTGTAAATGGCCACACTTTTATGTATATGTAGATTGTAAATAGCCACACTTGTATGCATATGTAGATTGTAAATAGACACACTTGTATGCATATGCAGATTGTATATAGCCACACTTGTATGCATATGTAGATTGTAAATAGCCATACTTGTATGCATATGCAGATTGTGAATAGTCACACTTGTTTGCATATGCAGATTGTAAATAGCCACACTTGTATGCATATGCAGATTGTGAATAGTCACACTTGTTTGCATATGCAGATTGTAAATAGCCACACTTGTATGCATATGCAGATTGTAAATAGCCACACTTGTATGTATATGCAGATTGTAAATAGCCACACTTGTATGTAAATGCAGATTGTAAATAGCCACACTTGTTTGCATATGCAGATTGTAAATAGCCACACTTGTATGCATATGTGGATTGTAAATGGCCACACTTGTATGTATATGCAGATTGTAAATAGCCACACTTGTATGCATATGCAGATTGTAAATAGCCACACTTGTTTGCATATGCAGATTGTAAATGGCCACACTTGTATGCAGATGCAGATTGTAAATAGCCACACTTGTATGCATATGCAGATTGTAAATAGCCACACTTGTATGCATATGCAGATTGTAAATGGCCACACTTGTATGCATATGCAGATTGTAAATAGCCACACTTGTTTGCATATGCAGATTGTAAATGGCCACACTTGTATGCATATGCAGATTGTAAATAGCAACACTTGTATGCAGATGCAGATTGTAAATAGCCACACTTGTATGCATATGCAGATTGTAAATAGCCACACTTGTATGCATATGCAGATTGTAAATAGCCACACTTGTATGCATATGCAGATTGTAAATGGCCACACTTGTTTGCATATGCAGATTGTAAATAGCCACACTTGTATGCATATGCAGATTGTAAATAGCCACACTTGTATGCATATGCAGATTGTAAATAGCCACACTTGTATGCATATGCAGATTGTAAATAGCCACACTTGTATGCATATGCATATTGTAAATAGCCACACTTGTTTGCATATGCAGATTGTAAATGGCCACACTTGTTTGCATATGCAGATTGTAAATAGCCACACTTGTATGCATATGCAGATTGTAAATAGCCACACTTGTATGCATATGCAGATTGTAAATAGCCACACTTGTATGCATATGCAGATTGTAAATAGCCACACTTGTATGCATATGCATATTGTAAATAGCCACACTTGTTTGCATATGCAGATTGTAAATGGCCACACTTGTATGCATATGCAGATTGTAAATGGCCACACTTGTATTCATATGCAGATTGTAAATAGCCACACTTGTATGCATATGCAGATTGTAAATAGCCACACTTGTATGCATATGCAGATTGTAAATGGCCACACTTGTTTGCATATGCAGATTGTAAATGGCCACACTTGTATGCAGATGCAGATTGTAAATAGCCACACTTGTATGCATATGCAGATTGTAAATGGCCACACTTGTATGCATATGCAGATTGTAAATGGCCACACTTGTATGCATATGCAGATTGTAAATAGCCACACTTGTTTGCATATGCAGATTGTAAATGGCCACACTTGTATGCATATGCAGATTGTAAATAGCAACACTTGTATGCAGATGCAGATTGTAAATAGCCACACTTGTATGCATATGCAGATTGTAAATAGCCACACTTGTATGCATATGCAGATTGTAAATAGCCACACTTGTATGCATATGCAGATTGTAAATAGCCATTCTTGTTTGCATATGTAGATTGTAAATGGCCACACTTGTTTGCATATGCAGATTGTAAATGGCCCAACTTGTATGCATATGCAGATTGTGAATAGCCATACTTGTTTGCATATGCAGATTGTAAATGGCCACACTTGTTTGCATATGCAGATTGTAAATGGCCACACTTGTTTGCATATGCAGATTGTAAATGGCCACACTTGTATGCATATGCAGATTGTAAATAGCCACACTTGTTTGCATATGCAGATTGTAAATGGC
Source organism: Saccoglossus kowalevskii (assembly GCF_978046115.1). NCBI lineage: Eukaryota > Metazoa > Hemichordata > Enteropneusta > Harrimaniidae > Saccoglossus > Saccoglossus kowalevskii. The sequence goes on from NC_140642.1 coordinate 18,674,030, forward strand.
CACACTTGTATGCATATGCAGATTGTAAATAGCCACACTTGTTTGCATATGCAGATTGTAAATGGCCACACTTGTATGCATATGCAGATTGTAAATAGCAACACTTGTATGCAGATGCAGATTGTAAATAGCCACACTTGTATGCATATGCAGATTGTAAATAGCCACACTTGTATGCATATGCAGATTGTAAATAGCCACACTTGTATGCATATGCAGATTGTAAATGGCCACACTTGTTTGCATATGCAGATTGTAAATAGCCACACTTGTATGCATATGCAGATTGTAAATAGCCACACTTGTATGCATATGCATATTGTAAATAGCCACACTTGTTTGCATATGCAGATTGTAAATGGCCACACTTGTTTGCATATGCAGATTGTAAATAGCCACACTTGTATGCAAATGCAGATTGTAAATAGCCACACTTGTATGCATATGCAGATTGTAAATAGCCACACTTGTATGCATATGCAGATTGTAAATAGCCACACTTGTATGCATATGCATATTGTAAATAGCCACACTTGTTTGCATATGCAGATTGTAAATGGCCACACTTGTATGCATATGCAGATTGTAAATGGCCACACTTGTATTCATATGCAGATTGTAAATAGCCACACTTGTATGCATATGCAGATTGTAAATAGCCACACTTGTATGCATATGCAGATTGTAAATGGCCACACTTGTTTGCATATGCAGATTGTAAATGGCCACACTTGTATGCAGATGCAGATTGTAAATAGCCACACTTGTATGCATATGCAGATTGTAAATAGCCACACTTGTATGCATATGCAGATTGTAAATGGCAGACTTGTATGCATATGCAGATTGTAAATAGCCATACTTGTATGCGTATGCAGATTGTAAATGGCCACACTTGTTTGCATATGCAGATTGTAAATGGCCACACTTGTATGCATATGCAGATTGTAAATAGCCATTCTTGTTTGCATATGCAGATTGTAAATGGCCACACTTGTATGCATATGCAGATTGTAAATAGCAACACTTGTTTGCATATGCAGATTGTAAATGGCCACACTTGTATGCAGATGCAGATTGTAAATAGCCACACTTGTATGCATATGCAGATTGTAAATAGCCACACTTGTATGCATATGCAGATAGTAAATGGCCACACTTGTATGCATATGCAGATTGTAAATAGCCATACTTGTATGCGTATGCAGATTGTAAATGGCCACACTTGTTTGCATATGCAGATTGTAAATGGCCACACTTGTATGCATATGCAGATTGTAAATAGCCATTCTTGTTTGCATATGCAGATTGTAAATGGCCACACTTGTTTGCATATGCAGATTGTAAATGGCCACACTTGTATGCATATGCAGATTGTAAATAGCCACACTTGTATGCATATGCAGATTGTAAATGGCCACACTTGTTTGCATATGCAGATTGTAAATGGCCACACTTGTATGCATATGCAGATTGTAAATAGCCATTCTTGTTTGCATATGCAGATTGTAAATGGCCACACTTGTTTGCATATGCAGATTGTAAATAGCCACACTTGTATGCATATGCAGATTGTAAATGGCCACACTTGTTTGCATATGCAGATTGTAAATAGCCACACTTGTATGCATATGCAGATTGTAAATAGCCCAACTTGTTTGCATATGCAGATTGTAAATAGCCACACTTGTATGCATATGTAGATTGTAAATAGCCACACTTGTTTGCATATGCAGATTGTAAATAGCCACACTTGTATGCATATGCAGATTGTAAATAGCCACACTTGTATGCATATGCAGATTGTAAATAGCCATACTTGTATGCATCTACAGATTGTAAATAGCCACACTTGTATTCATATGCAGATTGTAAATAGCCACACTTGTTTGCATATGCAGATTGTAAATAGCCACACTTGTATGCATATGCAGATTGTAAATAGCCACACTTGTATGCATATGCAGATTGTAAATGGCCACACTTGTATTCATATGCAGATTGTAAATAGCCACACTTGTATGCATATGCAGATTGTAAATAGCCACACTTGTATGCATATGCAGATTGTAAATAGCCACACTTGTTTGCATATGCAGATTGTAAATAGCCACACTTGTATGCATATGCAGATTGTAAATAGCCACACTTGTATGTATATGCAGATTGTAAATAGCCACACTTGTATGTATATGCAGATTGTAAATAGCCACACTTGTTTGCATATGCCGATTGTAAATAGCCACACTTGTATGCATATGTGGATTGTAAATGGCCACACTTGTATGTATATGCAGATTGTAAATAGCCACACTTGTATGCATATGCAGATTGTAAATAGCCACACTTGTTTGCATATGCAGATTGTAAATGGCCACACTTGTATGCAGATGCAGATTGTAAATAGCCACACTTGTATGCATATGCAGATTGTAAATAGCCACACTTGTATGCATATGCAGATTGTAAATGGCCACACTTGTATGCATATGCAGATTGTAAATAGCCACACTTGTTTGCATATGCAGATTGTAAATGGCCACACTTGTATGCATATGCAGATTGTAAATAGCAACACTTGTATGCAGATGCAGATTGTAAATAGCCACACTTGTATGCATATGCAGATTGTAAATAGCCACACTTGTATGCATATGCAGATTGTAAATAGCCACACTTGTATGCATATGCAGATTGTAAATGGCAGACTTGTATGCATATGCAGATTGTAAATAGCCATACTTGTATGCGTATGCAGATTGTAAATGGCCACACTTGTTTGCATATGCAGATTGTATATGGCCACACTTGTATGCATATGCAGATTGTAAATAGCCATTCTTGTTTGCATATGCAGATTGTAAATGGCCACACTTGTATGCATATGCAGATTGTAAATAGCAACACTTGTTTGCATATGCAGATTGTAAATGGCCACACTTGTATGCAGATGCAGATTGTAAATAGCCACACTTGTATGCATATGCAGATTGTAAATAGCCACACTTGTATGCATATGCAGATAGTAAATGGCCACACTTGTATGCATATGCAGATTGTAAATAGCCATACTTGTATGCGTATGCAGATTGTAAATGGCCACACTTGTTTGCATATGCAGATTGTAAATGGCCACACTTGTATGCATATGCAGATTGTAAATAGCCATTCTTGTTTGCATATGCAGATTGTAAATGGCCACACTTGTTTGCATATGCAGATTGTAAATGGCCACACTTGTATGCATATGCAGATTGTAAATAGCCACACTTGTATGCATATGCAGATTGTAAATAGCCACACTTGTATGCATATGCAGATTGTAAATAGCCATACTTGTATGCATCTACAGATTGTAAATAGCCACACTTGTATTCATATGCAGATTGTAAATAGCCACACTTGTTTGCATATGCAGATTGTAAATAGCCACACTTGTATGCATATGCAGATTGTAAATAGCCACACTTGTATGCATATGCAGATTGTAAATAGCCACACTTGTATGCATATGCAGATTGTAAATATCAACACTTGTTTGCATATGCAGATTGTAAATGGCCACACTTGTATGCAGATGCAGATTGTAAATAGCCACACTTGTATGCATATGCAGATTGTAAATAGCCACACTTGTATGCATATGCAGATTGTAAATGGCCACACTTGTATGCATATGCAGATTGTAAATAGCCACACTTGTATGCATATGCAGATTGTAAATAGCCATACTTGTATGCATCTACAGATTGTAAATAGCCACACTTGTATTCATATGCAGATTGTAAATAGCCACACTTGTTTGCATATGCAGATTGTAAATGGCCACACTTGTATGCATATGCAGATTGTAAATAGCCACACTTGTATGCATATGCAGATTGTAAATAGCCACACTTGTTTGCATATGCAGATTGTAAATAGCCACACTTGTATGTATATGCAGATTGTAAATAGCCACACTTGTATGCATATGCAGATTGTAAATAGCCACACTTGTTTGCATATGCAGATTGTAAATAGCCACACTTGTTTGCATATGCAGATTGTAAATGGCCACACTTGTATGCATATGCAGATTGTAAATAGCCACACTTGTATGCATATGCAGATTGTAAATAGCCATACTTGTATGCACATGCAGATTGTAAATAGCCACACTTGTATGCATATGCAGATTGTAAATAGCCCAACATGTATGCATATGCAGATTGTAAATAGCCACACTTTTTGCATATGCAGATTGTAAATGGCCACACTTGTATGCATATGCAGATTGTAAATGGCCACACTTGTATGCATATACAGATTGTAAATAGCCACACTTGTATGCATCTACAGATTGTAAATGGCCACACTTGTATGCATATGCAGATTGTAAATGGCCACACTTGTATGTATATGCAGATTGTAAATGGCCACACTCGTATGCATATGCAGATTGTAAATAGCCACACTTGTATGCATCTACAGATTGTAAATAGCCACACTTGTATGCATATGCAGATTGTAAATGGCCACACTTGTATGCATATGCAGATTGTAAATGGCCACACTTGTATGCATATGCAGATTGTAAATGGCCACACTTGTATGTATATGCAGATTGTAAATGGGCACACTTGTTTGCATATGCAGATTGTAAATAGCCACACTTGTATGCATATGTAGATTGTAAATGGCCACACTTTTATGTATATGTAGATTGTAAATAGCCACACTTGTATGCATATGTAGATTGTAAATAGACACACTTGTATGCATATGCAGATTGTATATAGCCACACTTGTATGCATATGTAGATTGTAAATAGCCATACTTGTATGCATATGCAGATTGTGAATAGTCACACTTGTTTGCATATGCAGATTGTAAATAGCCACACTTGTATGCATATGCAGATTGTGAATAGTCACACTTGTTTGCATATGCAGATTGTAAATAGCCACACTTGTATGCATATGCAGATTGTAAATAGCCACACTTGTATGTATATGCAGATTGTAAATAGCCACACTTGTATGTAAATGCAGATTGTAAATAGCCACACTTGTTTGCATATGCAGATTGTAAATAGCCACACTTGTATGCATATGTGGATTGTAAATGGCCACACTTGTATGTATATGCAGATTGTAAATAGCCACACTTGTATGCATATGCAGATTGTAAATAGCCACACTTGTTTGCATATGCAGATTGTAAATGGCCACACTTGTATGCAGATGCAGATTGTAAATAGCCACACTTGTATGCATATGCAGATTGTAAATAGCCACACTTGTATGCATATGCAGATTGTAAATGGCCACACTTGTATGCATATGCAGATTGTAAATAGCCACACTTGTTTGCATATGCAGATTGTAAATGGCCACACTTGTATGCATATGCAGATTGTAAATAGCAACACTTGTATGCAGATGCAGATTGTAAATAGCCACACTTGTATGCATATGCAGATTGTAAATAGCCACACTTGTATGCATATGCAGATTGTAAATAGCCACACTTGTATGCATATGCAGATTGTAAATAGCCATACTTGTATGCATCTACAGATTGTAAATAGCCACACTTGTATTCATATGCAGATTGTAAATAGCCACACTTGTTTGCATATGCAGATTGTAAATAGCCACACTTGTATGCATATGCAGATTGTAAATAGCCACACTTGTATGCATATGCAGATTGTAAATAGCCACACTTGTATGCATATGCAGATTGTAAATATCAACACTTGTTTGCATATGCAGATTGTAAATGGCCACACTTGTATGCAGATGCAGATTGTAAATAGCCACACTTGTATGCATATGCAGATTGTAAATAGCCACACTTGTATGCATATGCAGATTGTAAATGGCCACACTTGTATGCATATGCAGATTGTAAATAGCCACACTTGTATGCATATGCAGATTGTAAATAGCCATACTTGTATGCATCTACAGATTGTAAATAGCCACACTTGTATTCATATGCAGATTGTAAATAGCCACACTTGTTTGCATATGCAGATTGTAAATGGCCACACTTGTATGCATATGCAGATTGTAAATAGCCACACTTGTATGCATATGCAGATTGTAAATAGCCACACTTGTTTGCATATGCAGATTGTAAATAGCCACACTTGTATGTATATGCAGATTGTAAATAGCCACACTTGTATGCATATGCAGATTGTAAATAGCCACACTTGTTTGCATATGCAGATTGTAAATAGCCACACTTGTTTGCATATGCAGATTGTAAATGGCCACACTTGTATGCATATGCAGATTGTAAATAGCCACACTTGTATGCATATGCAGATTGTAAATAGCCATACTTGTATGCACATGCAGATTGTAAATAGCCACACTTGTATGCATATGCAGATTGTAAATAGCCCAACATGTATGCATATGCAGATTGTAAATAGCCACACTTTTTGCATATGCAGATTGTAAATGGCCACACTTGTATGCATATGCAGATTGTAAATGGCCACACTTGTATGCATATACAGATTGTAAATAGCCACACTTGTATGCATCTACAGATTGTAAATGGCCACACTTGTATGCATATGCAGATTGTAAATGGCCACACTTGTATGTATATGCAGATTGTAAATGGCCACACTCGTATGCATATGCAGATTGTAAATAGCCACACTTGTATGCATCTACAGATTGTAAATAGCCACACTTGTATGCATATGCAGATTGTAAATGGCCACACTTGTATGCATATGCAGATTGTAAATGGCCACACTTGTATGCATATGCAGATTGTAAATGGCCACACTTGTATGTATATGCAGATTGTAAATGGGCACACTTGTTTGCATATGCAGATTGTAAATAGCCACACTTGTATGCATATGTAGATTGTAAATGGCCACACTTTTATGTATATGTAGATTGTAAATAGCCACACTTGTATGCATATGTAGATTGTAAATAGACACACTTGTATGCATATGCAGATTGTATATAGCCACACTTGTATGCATATGTAGATTGTAAATAGCCATACTTGTATGCATATGCAGATTGTGAATAGTCACACTTGTTTGCATATGCAGATTGTAAATAGCCACACTTGTATGCATATGCAGATTGTGAATAGTCACACTTGTTTGCATATGCAGATTGTAAATAGCCACACTTGTATGCATATGCAGATTGTAAATAGCCACACTTGTATGTATATGCAGATTGTAAATAGCCACACTTGTATGTAAATGCAGATTGTAAATAGCCACACTTGTTTGCATATGCAGATTGTAAATAGCCACACTTGTATGCATATGTGGATTGTAAATGGCCACACTTGTATGTATATGCAGATTGTAAATAGCCACACTTGTATGCATATGCAGATTGTAAATAGCCACACTTGTTTGCATATGCAGATTGTAAATGGCCACACTTGTATGCAGATGCAGATTGTAAATAGCCACACTTGTATGCATATGCAGATTGTAAATAGCCACACTTGTATGCATATGCAGATTGTAAATGGCCACACTTGTATGCATATGCAGATTGTAAATAGCCACACTTGTTTGCATATGCAGATTGTAAATGGCCACACTTGTATGCATATGCAGATTGTAAATAGCAACACTTGTATGCAGATGCAGATTGTAAATAGCCACACTTGTATGCATATGCAGATTGTAAATAGCCACACTTGTATGCATATGCAGATTGTAAATAGCCACACTTGTATGCATATGCAGATTGTAAATGGCCACACTTGTTTGCATATGCAGATTGTAAATAGCCACACTTGTATGCATATGCAGATTGTAAATAGCCACACTTGTATGCATATGCAGATTGTAAATAGCCACACTTGTATGCATATGCAGATTGTAAATAGCCACACTTGTATGCATATGCATATTGTAAATAGCCACACTTGTTTGCATATGCAGATTGTAAATGGCCACACTTGTTTGCATATGCAGATTGTAAATAGCCACACTTGTATGCATATGCAGATTGTAAATAGCCACACTTGTATGCATATGCAGATTGTAAATAGCCACACTTGTATGCATATGCAGATTGTAAATAGCCACACTTGTATGCATATGCATATTGTAAATAGCCACACTTGTTTGCATATGCAGATTGTAAATGGCCACACTTGTATGCATATGCAGATTGTAAATGGCCACACTTGTATTCATATGCAGATTGTAAATAGCCACACTTGTATGCATATGCAGATTGTAAATAGCCACACTTGTATGCATATGCAGATTGTAAATGGCCACACTTGTTTGCATATGCAGATTGTAAATGGCCACACTTGTATGCAGATGCAGATTGTAAATAGCCACACTTGTATGCATATGCAGATTGTAAATGGCCACACTTGTATGCATATGCAGATTGTAAATGGCCACACTTGTATGCATATGCAGATTGTAAATAGCCACACTTGTTTGCATATGCAGATTGTAAATGGCCACACTTGTATGCATATGCAGATTGTAAATAGCAACACTTGTATGCAGATGCAGATTGTAAATAGCCACACTTGTATGCATATGCAGATTGTAAATAGCCACACTTGTATGCATATGCAGATTGTAAATAGCCACACTTGTATGCATATGCAGATTGTAAATAGCCATTCTTGTTTGCATATGTAGATTGTAAATGGCCACACTTGTTTGCATATGCAGATTGTAAATGGCCCAACTTGTATGCATATGCAGATTGTGAATAGCCATACTTGTTTGCATATGCAGATTGTAAATGGCCACACTTGTTTGCATATGCAGATTGTAAATGGCCACACTTGTTTGCATATGCAGATTGTAAATGGCCACACTTGTATGCATATGCAGATTGTAAATAGCCACACTTGTTTGCATATGCAGATTGTAAATGGCCACACTTGTATGCATATGCAGATTGTAAATAGCCACACTTGTTTGCATATGCAGATTGTAAATGGCCACACTTGTATGCATATGCAGATTGTAAATAGCAACACTTGTATGCAGATGCAGATTGTAAATAGCCACACTTGTATGCATATGCAGATTGTAAATAGCCACACTTGTATGCATATGCAGATTGTAAATAGCCACACTTGTATGCATATGCAGATTGTAAATGGCCACACTTGTTTGCATATGCAGATTGTAAATAGCCACACTTGTATGCATATGCAGATTGTAAATAGCCACACTTGTATGCATATGCATATTGTAAATAGCCACACTTGTTTGCATATGCAGATTGTAAATGGCCACACTTGTTTGCATATGCAGATTGTAAATAGCCACACTTGTATGCAAATGCAGATTGTAAATAGCCACACTTGTATGCATATGCAGATTGTAAATAGCCACACTTGTATGCATATGCAGATTGTAAATAGCCACACTTGTATGCATATGCATATTGTAAATAGCCACACTTGTTTGCATATGCAGATTGTAAATGGCCACACTTGTATGCATATGCAGATTGTAAATGGCCACACTTGTATTCATATGCAGATTGTAAATAGCCACACTTGTATGCATATGCAGATTGTAAATAGCCACACTTGTATGCATATGCAGATTGTAAATGGCCACACTTGTTTGCATATGCAGATTGTAAATGGCCACACTTGTATGCAGATGCAGATTGTAAATAGCCACACTTGTATGCATATGCAGATTGTAAATAGCCACACTTGTATGCATATGCAGATTGTAAATGGCAGACTTGTATGCATATGCAGATTGTAAATAGCCATACTTGTATGCGTATGCAGATTGTAAATGGCCACACTTGTTTGCATATGCAGATTGTAAATGGCCACACTTGTATGCATATGCAGATTGTAAATAGCCATTCTTGTTTGCATATGCAGATTGTAAATGGCCACACTTGTATGCATATGCAGATTGTAAATAGCAACACTTGTTTGCATATGCAGATTGTAAATGGCCACACTTGTATGCAGATGCAGATTGTAAATAGCCACACTTGTATGCATATGCAGATTGTAAATAGCCACACTTGTATGCATATGCAGATAGTAAATGGCCACACTTGTATGCATATGCAGATTGTAAATAGCCATACTTGTATGCGTATGCAGATTGTAAATGGCCACACTTGTTTGCATATGCAGATTGTAAATGGCCACACTTGTATGCATATGCAGATTGTAAATAGCCATTCTTGTTTGCATATGCAGATTGTAAATGGCCACACTTGTTTGCATATGCAGATTGTAAATGGCCACACTTGTATGCATATGCAGATTGTAAATAGCCACACTTGTATGCATATGCAGATTGTAAATGGCCACACTTGTTTGCATATGCAGATTGTAAATGGCCACACTTGTATGCATATGCAGATTGTAAATAGCCATTCTTGTTTGCATATGCAGATTGTAAATGGCCACACTTGTTTGCATATGCAGATTGTAAATAGCCACACTTGTATGCATATGCAGATTGTAAATGGCCACACTTGTTTGCATATGCAGATTGTAAATAGCCACACTTGTATGCATATGCAGATTGTAAATAGCCCAACTTGTTTGCATATGCAGATTGTAAATAGCCACACTTGTATGCATATGTAGATTGTAAATAGCCACACTTGTTTGCATATGCAGATTGTAAATAGCCACACTTGTATGCATATGCAGATTGTAAATAGCCACACTTGTATGCATATGCAGATTGTAAATAGCCATACTTGTATGCATCTACAGATTGTAAATAGCCACACTTGTATTCATATGCAGATTGTAAATAGCCACACTTGTTTGCATATGCAGATTGTAAATAGCCACACTTGTATGCATATGCAGATTGTAAATAGCCACACTTGTATGCATATGCAGATTGTAAATGGCCACACTTGTATTCATATGCAGATTGTAAATAGCCACACTTGTATGCATATGCAGATTGTAAATAGCCACACTTGTATGCATATGCAGATTGTAAATAGCCACACTTGTTTGCATATGCAGATTGTAAATAGCCACACTTGTATGCATATGCAGATTGTAAATAGCCACACTTGTATGTATATGCAGATTGTAAATAGCCACACTTGTATGTATATGCAGATTGTAAATAGCCACACTTGTTTGCATATGCCGATTGTAAATAGCCACACTTGTATGCATATGTGGATTGTAAATGGCCACACTTGTATGTATATGCAGATTGTAAATAGCCACACTTGTATGCATATGCAGATTGTAAATAGCCACACTTGTTTGCATATGCAGATTGTAAATGGCCACACTTGTATGCAGATGCAGATTGTAAATAGCCACACTTGTATGCATATGCAGATTGTAAATAGCCACACTTGTATGCATATGCAGATTGTAAATGGCCACACTTGTATGCATATGCAGATTGTAAATAGCCACACTTGTTTGCATATGCAGATTGTAAATGGCCACACTTGTATGCATATGCAGATTGTAAATAGCAACACTTGTATGCAGATGCAGATTGTAAATAGCCACACTTGTATGCATATGCAGATTGTAAATAGCCACACTTGTATGCATATGCAGATTGTAAATAGCCACACTTGTATGCATATGCAGATTGTAAATGGCCACACTTGTTTGCATATGCAGATTGTAAATAGCCACACTTGTATGCATATGCAGATTGTAAATAGCCACACTTGTATGCATATGCAGATTGTAAATAGCCACACTTGTATGCATATGCAGATTGTAAATAGCCACACTTGTATGCATATGCATATTGTAAATAGCCACACTTGTTTGCATATGCAGATTGTAAATGGCCACACTTGTTTGCATATGCAGATTGTAAATAGCCACACTTGTATGCATATGCAGATTGTAAATAGCCACACTTGTATGCATATGCAGATTGTAAATAGCCACACTTGTATGCATATGCAGATTGTAAATAGCCACACTTGTATGCATATGCATATTGTAAATAGCCACACTTGTTTGCATATGCAGATTGTAAATGGCCACACTTGTATGCATATGCAGATTGTAAATGGCCACACTTGTATTCATATGCAGATTGTAAATAGCCACACTTGTATGCATATGCAGATTGTAAATAGCCACACTTGTATGCATATGCAGATTGTAAATGGCCACACTTGTTTGCATATGCAGATTGTAAATGGCCACACTTGTATGCAGATGCAGATTGTAAATAGCCACACTTGTATGCATATGCAGATTGTAAATAGCCACACTTGTATGCATATGCAGATTGTAAATGGCCACACTTGTATGCATATGCAGATTGTAAATAGCCACACTTGTTTGCATATGCAGATTGTAAATGGCCACACTTGTATGCATATGCAGATTGTAAATAGCAACACTTGTATGCAGATGCAGATTGTAAATAGCCACACTTGTATGCATATGCAGATTGTAAATAGCCACACTTGTATGCATATGCAGATTGTAAATAGCCACACTTGTATGCATATGCAGATTGTAAATGGCCACACTTGTTTGCATATGCAGATTGTAAATAGCCACACTTGTATGCATATGCAGATTGTAAATAGCCACACTTGTATGCATATGCAGATTGTAAATAGCCACACTTGTATGCATATGCAGATTGTAAATAGCCATTCTTGTTTGCATATGTAGATTGTAAATGGCCACACTTGTTTGCATATGCAGATTGTAAATGGCCCAACTTGTATGCATATGCAGATTGTGAATAGCCATACTTGTTTGCATATGCAGATTGTAAATGGCCACACTTGTTTGCATATGCAGATTGTAAATGGCCACACTTGTTTGCATATGCAGATTGTAAATGGCCACACTTGTATGCATATGCAGATTGTAAATAGCCACACTTGTTTGCATATGCAGATTGTAAATGGCCACACTTGTATGCATATGCAGATTGTAAATAGCCACACTTGTTTGCATATGCAGATTGTAAATGGCCACACTTGTATGCATATGCAGATTGTAAATAGCAACACTTGTATGCAGATGCAGATTGTAAATAGCCACACTTGTATGCATATGCAGATTGTAAATAGCCACACTTGTATGCATATGCAGATTGTAAATAGCCACACTTGTATGCATATGCAGATTGTAAATGGCCACACTTGTTTGCATATGCAGATTGTAAATAGCCACACTTGTATGCATATGCAGATTGTAAATAGCCACACTTGTATGCATATGCAGATTGTAAATAGCCACACTTGTATGCATATGCAGATTGTAAATAGCCACACTTGTATGCATATGCATATTGTAAATAGCCACACTTGTTTGCATATGCAGATTGTAAATGGCCACACTTGTTTGCATATGCAGATTGTAAATAGCCACACTTGTATGCATATGCAGATTGTAAATAGCCACACTTGTATGCATATGCAGATTGTAAATAGCCACACTTGTATGCATATGCAGATTGTAAATAGCCACACTTGTATGCATATGCATATTGTAAATAGCCACACTTGTTTGCATATGCAGATTGTAAATGGCCACACTTGTATGCATATGCAGATTGTAAATGGCCACACTTGTATTCATATGCAGATTGTAAATAGCCACACTTGTATGCATATGCAGATTGTAAATAGCCACACTTGTATGCATATGCAGATTGTAAATGGCCACACTTGTTTGCATATGCAGATTGTAAATGGCCACACTTGTATGCAGATGCAGATTGTAAATAGCCACACTTGTATGCATATGCAGATTGTAAATAGCCACACTTGTATGCATATGCAGATTGTAAATGGCAGACTTGTATGCATATGCAGATTGTAAATAGCCATACTTGTATGCGTATGCAGATTGTAAATGGCCACACTTGTTTGCATATGCAGATTGTAAATGGCCACACTTGTATGCATATGCAGATTGTAAATAGCCATTCTTGTTTGCATATGCAGATTGTAAATGGCCACACTTGTATGCATATGCAGATTGTAAATAGCAACACTTGTTTGCATATGCAGATTGTAAATGGCCACACTTGTATGCAGATGCAGATTGTAAATAGCCACACTTGTATGCATATGCAGATTGTAAATAGCCACACTTGTATGCATATGCAGATAGTAAATGGCCACACTTGTATGCATATGCAGATTGTAAATAGCCATACTTGTATGCGTATGCAGATTGTAAATGGCCACACTTGTTTGCATATGCAGATTGTAAATGGCCACACTTGTATGCATATGCAGATTGTAAATAGCCATTCTTGTTTGCATATGCAGATTGTAAATGGCCACACTTGTTTGCATATGCAGATTGTAAATGGCCACACTTGTATGCATATGCAGATTGTAAATAGCCACACTTGTATGCATATGCAGATTGTAAATGGCCACACTTGTTTGCATATGCAGATTGTAAATGGCCACACTTGTATGCATATGCAGATTGTAAATAGCCATTCTTGTTTGCATATGCAGATTGTAAATGGCCACACTTGTTTGCATATGCAGATTGTAAATAGCCACACTTGTATGCATATGCAGATTGTAAATGGCCACACTTGTTTGCATATGCAGATTGTAAATAGCCACACTTGTATGCATATGCAGATTGTAAATAGCCCAACTTGTTTGCATATGCAGATTGTAAATAGCCACACTTGTATGCATATGTAGATTGTAAATAGCCACACTTGTTTGCATATGCAGATTGTAAATAGCCACACTTGTATGCATATGCAGATTGTAAATAGCCACACTTGTATGCATATGCAGATTGTAAATAGCCATACTTGTATGCATCTACAGATTGTAAATAGCCACACTTGTATTCATATGCAGATTGTAAATAGCCACACTTGTTTGCATATGCAGATTGTAAATAGCCACACTTGTATGCATATGCAGATTGTAAATAGCCACACTTGTATGCATATGCAGATTGTAAATGGCCACACTTGTATTCATATGCAGATTGTAAATAGCCACACTTGTATGCATATGCAGATTGTAAATAGCCACACTTGTATGCATATGCAGATTGTAAATAGCCACACTTGTATGCATATGCAGATTGTAAATAGCCACACTTGTATGCATATGCAGATTGTAAATAGCCACACTTGTATGCATATGCAGATTGTAAATAGCAACACTTGTTTGCATATGCAGATTGTAAATGGCCACACTTGTATGCAGATGCAGATTGTAAATAGCCACACTTGTATGCATATGCAGATTGTAAATAGCCACACTTGTATGCATATGCAGATTGTAAATGGCCACACTTGTATGCATATGCAGATTGTAAATAGCCACACTTGTATGCATATGCAGATTGTAAATAGCCATACTTGTATGCATCTACAGATTGTAAATAGCCACACTTGTATTCATATGCAGATTGTAAATAGCCACACTTGTATGCATATGCAGATTGTAAATAGCCACACTTGTATGCATATGCAGATTGTAAATAGCCACACTTGTATGCATATGCAGATTGTAAATGGCCACACTTGTTTGCATATGCAGATTGTAAATGGCCACACTTGTATGCATATGCAGATTGTAAATAGCCATTCTTGTTTGCATATGCAGATTGTAAATGGCCACACTTGTTTGCATATGCAGATTGTAAATAGCCACACTTGTATGCATATGCAGATTGTAAATGGCCACACTTGTTTGCATATGCAGATTGTAAATAGCCACACTTGTATGCATATGCAGATTGTAAATAGCCCAACTTGTTTGCATATGCAGATTGTAAATAGCCACACTTGTATGCATATGTAGATTGTAAATAGCCACACTTGTTTGCATATGCAGATTGTAAATAGCCACACTTGTATGCATATGCAGATTGTAAATAGCCACACTTGTATGCATATGCAGATTGTAAATAGCCATACTTGTATGCATCTACAGATTGTAAATAGCCACACTTGTATTCATATGCAGATTGTAAATAGCCACACTTGTTTGCATATGCAGATTGTAAATAGCCACACTTGTATGCATATGCAGATTGTAAATAGCCACACTTGTATGCATATGCAGATTGTAAATGGCCACACTTGTATTCATATGCAGATTGTAAATAGCCACACTTGTATGCATATGCAGATTGTAAATAGCCACACTTGTATGCATATGCAGATTGTAAATAGCCACACTTGTATGCATATGCAGATTGTAAATAGCCACACTTGTATGCATATGCAGATTGTAAATAGCCACACTTGTATGCATATGCAGATTGTAAATAGCAACACTTGTTTGCATATGCAGATTGTAAATGGCCACACTTGTATGCAGATGCAGATTGTAAATAGCCACACTTGTATGCATATGCAGATTGTAAATAGCCACACTTGTATGCATATGCAGATTGTAAATGGCCACACTTGTATGCATATGCAGATTGTAAATAGCCACACTTGTATGCATATGCAGATTGTAAATAGCCATACTTGTATGCATCTACAGATTGTAAATAGCCACACTTGTATTCATATGCAGATTGTAAATAGCCACACTTGTTTGCATATGCAGATTGTAAATGGCCACACTTGTATGCATATGCAGATTGTAAATAGCCACACTTGTATGCATATGCAGATTGTAAATAGCCACACTTGTTTGCATATGCAGATTGTAAATAGCCACACTTGTATGTATATGCAGATTGTAAATAGCCACACTTGTATGCATATGCAGATTGTAAATAGCCACACTTGTTTGCATATGCAGATTGTAAATAGCCACACTTGTTTGCATATGCAGATTGTAAATGGCCACACTTGTATGCATATGCAGATTGTAAATAGCCACACTTGTATGCATATGCAGATTGTAAATAGCCATACTTGTATGCACATGCAGATTGTAAATAGCCACACTTGTATGCATATGCAGATTGTAAATAGCCCAACATGTATGCATATGCAGATTGTAAATAGCCACACTTTTTGCATATGCAGATTGTAAATGGCCACACTTGTATGCATATGCAGATTGTAAATGGCCACACTTGTATGCATATACAGATTGTAAATAGCCACACTTGTATGCATCTACAGATTGTAAATGGCCACACTTGTATGCATATGCAGATTGTAAATGGCCACACTTGTATGTATATGCAGATTGTAAATGGCCACACTCGTATGCATATGCAGATTGTAAATAGCCACACTTGTATGCATCTACAGATTGTAAATAGCCACACTTGTATGCATATGCAGATTGTAAATGGCCACACTTGTATGCATATGCAGATTGTAAATGGCCACACTTGTATGCATATGCAGATTGTAAATGGCCACACTTGTATGTATATGCAGATTGTAAATGGGCACACTTGTTTGCATATGCAGATTGTAAATAGCCACACTTGTATGCATATGTAGATTGTAAATGGCCACACTTTTATGTATATGTAGATTGTAAATAGCCACACTTGTATGCATATGTAGATTGTAAATAGACACACTTGTATGCATATGCAGATTGTATATAGCCACACTTGTATGCATATGTAGATTGTAAATAGCCATACTTGTATGCATATGCAGATTGTGAATAGTCACACTTGTTTGCATATGCAGATTGTAAATAGCCACACTTGTATGCATATGCAGATTGTGAATAGTCACACTTGTTTGCATATGCAGATTGTAAATAGCCACACTTGTATGCATATGCAGATTGTAAATAGCCACACTTGTATGTATATGCAGATTGTAAATAGCCACACTTGTATGTATATGCAGATTGTAAATAGCCACACTTGTTTGCATATGCAGATTGTAAATAGCCACACTTGTATGCATATGTGGATTGTAAATGGCCACACTTGTTTGCATATGCAGATTGTAAATGGCCACACTTGTATGCATATGCAGATTGTAAATAGCCATTCTTGTTTGCATATGCAGATTGTAAATGGCCACACTTGTTTGCATATGCAGATTGTAAATAGCCACACTTGTATGCATATGCAGATTGTAAATGGCCACACTTGTTTGCATATGCAGATTGTAAATAGCCACACTTGTATGCATATGCAGATTGTAAATAGCCCAACTTGTTTGCATATGCAGATTGTAAATAGCCACACTTGTATGCATATGTAGATTGTAAATAGCCACACTTGTTTGCATATGCAGATTGTAAATAGCCACACTTGTATGCATATGCAGATTGTAAATAGCCACACTTGTATGCATATGCAGATTGTAAATAGCCATACTTGTATGCATCTACAGATTGTAAATAGCCACACTTGTATTCATATGCAGATTGTAAATAGCCACACTTGTTTGCATATGCAGATTGTAAATAGCCACACTTGTATGCATATGCAGATTGTAAATAGCCACACTTGTATGCATATGCAGATTGTAAATGGCCACACTTGTATTCATATGCAGATTGTAAATAGCCACACTTGTATGCATATGCAGATTGTAAATAGCCACACTTGTATGCATATGCAGATTGTAAATAGCCACACTTGTTTGCATATGCAGATTGTAAATAGCCACACTTGTATGCATATGCAGATTGTAAATAGCCACACTTGTATGTATATGCAGATTGTAAATAGCCACACTTGTATGTATATGCAGATTGTAAATAGCCACACTTGTTTGCATATGCCGATTGTAAATAGCCACACTTGTATGCATATGTGGATTGTAAATGGCCACACTTGTATGTATATGCAGATTGTAAATAGCCACACTTGTATGCATATGCAGATTGTAAATAGCCACACTTGTTTGCATATGCAGATTGTAAATGGCCACACTTGTATGCAGATGCAGATTGTAAATAGCCACACTTGTATGCATATGCAGATTGTAAATAGCCACACTTGTATGCATATGCAGATTGTAAATGGCCACACTTGTATGCATATGCAGATTGTAAATAGCCACACTTGTTTGCATATGCAGATTGTAAATGGCCACACTTGTATGCATATGCAGATTGTAAATAGCAACACTTGTATGCAGATGCAGATTGTAAATAGCCACACTTGTATGCATATGCAGATTGTAAATAGCCACACTTGTATGCATATGCAGATTGTAAATAGCCACACTTGTATGCATATGCAGATTGTAAATGGCCACACTTGTTTGCATATGCAGATTGTAAATAGCCACACTTGTATGCATATGCAGATTGTAAATAGCCACACTTGTATGCATATGCAGATTGTAAATAGCCACACTTGTATGCATATGCAGATTGTAAATAGCCACACTTGTATGCATATGCATATTGTAAATAGCCACACTTGTTTGCATATGCAGATTGTAAATGGCCACACTTGTTTGCATATGCAGATTGTAAATAGCCACACTTGTATGCATATGCAGATTGTAAATAGCCACACTTGTATGCATATGCAGATTGTAAATAGCCACACTTGTATGCATATGCAGATTGTAAATAGCCACACTTGTATGCATATGCATATTGTAAATAGCCACACTTGTTTGCATATGCAGATTGTAAATGGCCACACTTGTATGCATATGCAGATTGTAAATGGCCACACTTGTATTCATATGCAGATTGTAAATAGCCACACTTGTATGCATATGCAGATTGTAAATAGCCACACTTGTATGCATATGCAGATTGTAAATGGCCACACTTGTTTGCATATGCAGATTGTAAATGGCCACACTTGTATGCAGATGCAGATTGTAAATAGCCACACTTGTATGCATATGCAGATTGTAAATAGCCACACTTGTATGCATATGCAGATTGTAAATGGCCACACTTGTATGCATATGCAGATTGTAAATAGCCACACTTGTTTGCATATGCAGATTGTAAATGGCCACACTTGTATGCATATGCAGATTGTAAATAGCAACACTTGTATGCAGATGCAGATTGTAAATAGCCACACTTGTATGCATATGCAGATTGTAAATAGCCACACTTGTATGCATATGCAGATTGTAAATAGCCACACTTGTATGCATATGCAGATTGTAAATGGCCACACTTGTTTGCATATGCAGATTGTAAATAGCCACACTTGTATGCATATGCAGATTGTAAATAGCCACACTTGTATGCATATGCAGATTGTAAATAGCCACACTTGTATGCATATGCAGATTGTAAATAGCCATTCTTGTTTGCATATGTAGATTGTAAATGGCCACACTTGTTTGCATATGCAGATTGTAAATGGCCCAACTTGTATGCATATGCAGATTGTGAATAGCCATACTTGTTTGCATATGCAGATTGTAAATGGCCACACTTGTTTGCATATGCAGATTGTAAATGGCCACACTTGTTTGCATATGCAGATTGTAAATGGCCACACTTGTATGCATATGCAGATTGTAAATAGCCACACTTGTTTGCATATGCAGATTGTAAATGGCCACACTTGTATGCATATGCAGATTGTAAATAGCCACACTTGTTTGCATATGCAGATTGTAAATGGCCACACTTGTATGCATATGCAGATTGTAAATAGCAACACTTGTATGCAGATGCAGATTGTAAATAGCCACACTTGTATGCATATGCAGATTGTAAATAGCCACACTTGTATGCATATGCAGATTGTAAATAGCCACACTTGTATGCATATGCAGATTGTAAATGGCCACACTTGTTTGCATATGCAGATTGTAAATAGCCACACTTGTATGCATATGCAGATTGTAAATAGCCACACTTGTATGCATATGCAGATTGTAAATAGCCACACTTGTATGCATATGCAGATTGTAAATAGCCACACTTGTATGCATATGCATATTGTAAATAGCCACACTTGTTTGCATATGCAGATTGTAAATGGCCACACTTGTTTGCATATGCAGATTGTAAATAGCCACACTTGTATGCATATGCAGATTGTAAATAGCCACACTTGTATGCATATGCAGATTGTAAATAGCCACACTTGTATGCATATGCAGATTGTAAATAGCCACACTTGTATGCATATGCATATTGTAAATAGCCACACTTGTTTGCATATGCAGATTGTAAATGGCCACACTTGTATGCATATGCAGATTGTAAATGGCCACACTTGTATTCATATGCAGATTGTAAATAGCCACACTTGTATGCATATGCAGATTGTAAATAGCCACACTTGTATGCATATGCAGATTGTAAATGGCCACACTTGTTTGCATATGCAGATTGTAAATGGCCACACTTGTATGCAGATGCAGATTGTAAATAGCCACACTTGTATGCATATGCAGATTGTAAATAGCCACACTTGTATGCATATGCAGATTGTAAATGGCAGACTTGTATGCATATGCAGATTGTAAATAGCCATACTTGTATGCGTATGCAGATTGTAAATGGCCACACTTGTTTGCATATGCAGATTGTAAATGGCCACACTTGTATGCATATGCAGATTGTAAATAGCCATTCTTGTTTGCATATGCAGATTGTAAATGGCCACACTTGTATGCATATGCAGATTGTAAATAGCAACACTTGTTTGCATATGCAGATTGTAAATGGCCACACTTGTATGCAGATGCAGATTGTAAATAGCCACACTTGTATGCATATGCAGATTGTAAATAGCCACACTTGTATGCATATGCAGATAGTAAATGGCCACACTTGTATGCATATGCAGATTGTAAATAGCCATACTTGTATGCGTATGCAGATTGTAAATGGCCACACTTGTTTGCATATGCAGATTGTAAATGGCCACACTTGTATGCATATGCAGATTGTAAATAGCCATTCTTGTTTGCATATGCAGATTGTAAATGGCCACACTTGTTTGCATATGCAGATTGTAAATGGCCACACTTGTATGCATATGCAGATTGTAAATAGCCACACTTGTATGCATATGCAGATTGTAAATGGCCACACTTGTTTGCATATGCAGATTGTAAATGGCCACACTTGTATGCATATGCAGATTGTAAATAGCCACACTTGTATGCATATGCAGATTGTAAATGGCCACACTTGTTTGCATATGCAGATTGTAAATGGCCACACTTGTATGCATATGCAGATTGTAAATAGCCATTCTTGTTTGCATATGCAGATTGTAAATGGCCACACTTGTTTGCATATGCAGATTGTAAATAGCCACACTTGTATGCATATGCAGATTGTAAATGGCCACACTTGTTTGCATATGCAGATTGTAAATAGCCACACTTGTATGCATATGCAGATTGTAAATAGCCCAACTTGTTTGCATATGCAGATTGTAAATAGCCACACTTGTATGCATATGTAGATTGTAAATAGCCACACTTGTTTGCATATGCAGATTGTAAATAGCCACACTTGTATGCATATGCAGATTGTAAATAGCCACACTTGTATGCATATGCAGATTGTAAATAGCCATACTTGTATGCATCTACAGATTGTAAATAGCCACACTTGTATTCATATGCAGATTGTAAATAGCCACACTTGTTTGCATATGCAGATTGTAAATAGCCACACTTGTATGCATATGCAGATTGTAAATAGCCACACTTGTATGCATATGCAGATTGTAAATGGCCACACTTGTATTCATATGCAGATTGTAAATAGCCACACTTGTATGCATATGCAGATTGTAAATAGCCACACTTGTATGCATATGCAGATTGTAAATAGCCACACTTGTATGCATATGCAGATTGTAAATAGCCACACTTGTATGCATATGCAGATTGTAAATAGCCACACTTGTATGCATATGCAGATTGTAAATAGCAACACTTGTTTGCATATGCAGATTGTAAATGGCCACACTTGTATGCAGATGCAGATTGTAAATAGCCACACTTGTATGCATATGCAGATTGTAAATAGCCACACTTGTATGCATATGCAGATTGTAAATGGCCACACTTGTATGCATATGCAGATTGTAAATAGCCACACTTGTATGCATATGCAGATTGTAAATAGCCATACTTGTATGCATCTACAGATTGTAAATAGCCACACTTGTATTCATATGCAGATTGTAAATAGCCACACTTGTATGCATATGCAGATTGTAAATAGCCACACTTGTATGCATATGCAGATTGTAAATAGCCACACTTGTATGCATATGCAGATTGTAAATGGCCACACTTGTTTGCATATGCAGATTGTAAATGGCCACACTTGTATGCATATGCAGATTGTAAATAGCCATTCTTGTTTGCATATGCAGATTGTAAATGGCCACACTTGTTTGCATATGCAGATTGTAAATAGCCACACTTGTATGCATATGCAGATTGTAAATGGCCACACTTGTTTGCATATGCAGATTGTAAATAGCCACACTTGTATGCATATGCAGATTGTAAATAGCCCAACTTGTTTGCATATGCAGATTGTAAATAGCCACACTTGTATGCATATGTAGATTGTAAATAGCCACACTTGTTTGCATATGCAGATTGTAAATAGCCACACTTGTATGCATATGCAGATTGTAAATAGCCACACTTGTATGCATATGCAGATTGTAAATAGCCATACTTGTATGCATCTACAGATTGTAAATAGCCACACTTGTATTCATATGCAGATTGTAAATAGCCACACTTGTTTGCATATGCAGATTGTAAATAGCCACACTTGTATGCATATGCAGATTGTAAATAGCCACACTTGTATGCATATGCAGATTGTAAATGGCCACACTTGTATTCATATGCAGATTGTAAATAGCCACACTTGTATGCATATGCAGATTGTAAATAGCCACACTTGTATGCATATGCAGATTGTAAATAGCCACACTTGTATGCATATGCAGATTGTAAATAGCCACACTTGTATGCATATGCAGATTGTAAATAGCCACACTTGTATGCATATGCAGATTGTAAATAGCAACACTTGTTTGCATATGCAGATTGTAAATGGCCACACTTGTATGCAGATGCAGATTGTAAATAGCCACACTTGTATGCATATGCAGATTGTAAATAGCCACACTTGTATGCATATGCAGATTGTAAATGGCCACACTTGTATGCATATGCAGATTGTAAATAGCCACACTTGTATGCATATGCAGATTGTAAATAGCCATACTTGTATGCATCTACAGATTGTAAATAGCCACACTTGTATTCATATGCAGATTGTAAATAGCCACACTTGTTTGCATATGCAGATTGTAAATGGCCACACTTGTATGCATATGCAGATTGTAAATAGCCACACTTGTATGCATATGCAGATTGTAAATAGCCACACTTGTTTGCATATGCAGATTGTAAATAGCCACACTTGTATGTATATGCAGATTGTAAATAGCCACACTTGTATGCATATGCAGATTGTAAATAGCCACACTTGTTTGCATATGCAGATTGTAAATAGCCACACTTGTTTGCATATGCAGATTGTAAATGGCCACACTTGTATGCATATGCAGATTGTAAATAGCCACACTTGTATGCATATGCAGATTGTAAATAGCCATACTTGTATGCACATGCAGATTGTAAATAGCCACACTTGTATGCATATGCAGATTGTAAATAGCCCAACATGTATGCATATGCAGATTGTAAATAGCCACACTTTTTGCATATGCAGATTGTAAATGGCCACACTTGTATGCATATGCAGATTGTAAATGGCCACACTTGTATGCATATACAGATTGTAAATAGCCACACTTGTATGCATCTACAGATTGTAAATGGCCACACTTGTATGCATATGCAGATTGTAAATGGCCACACTTGTATGTATATGCAGATTGTAAATGGCCACACTCGTATGCATATGCAGATTGTAAATAGCCACACTTGTATGCATCTACAGATTGTAAATAGCCACACTTGTATGCATATGCAGATTGTAAATGGCCACACTTGTATGCATATGCAGATTGTAAATGGCCACACTTGTATGCATATGCAGATTGTAAATGGCCACACTTGTATGTATATGCAGATTGTAAATGGGCACACTTGTTTGCATATGCAGATTGTAAATAGCCACACTTGTATGCATATGTAGATTGTAAATGGCCACACTTTTATGTATATGTAGATTGTAAATAGCCACACTTGTATGCATATGTAGATTGTAAATAGACACACTTGTATGCATATGCAGATTGTATATAGCCACACTTGTATGCATATGTAGATTGTAAATAGCCATACTTGTATGCATATGCAGATTGTGAATAGTCACACTTGTTTGCATATGCAGATTGTAAATAGCCACACTTGTATGCATATGCAGATTGTGAATAGTCACACTTGTTTGCATATGCAGATTGTAAATAGCCACACTTGTATGCATATGCAGATTGTAAATAGCCACACTTGTATGTATATGCAGATTGTAAATAGCCACACTTGTATGTATATGCAGATTGTAAATAGCCACACTTGTTTGCATATGCAGATTGTAAATAGCCACACTTGTATGCATATGTGGATTGTAAATGGCCACACTTGTATGTATATGCAGATTGTAAATAGCCACACTTGTATGCATATGCAGATTGTAAATAGCCACACTTGTTTGCATATGCAGATTGTAAATGGCCACACTTGTATGCAGATGCAGATTGTAAATAGCCACACTTGTATGCATATGCAGATTGTAAATAGCCACACTTGTATGCATATGCAGATTGTAAATGGCCACACTTGTATGCATATGCAGATTGTAAATAGCCACACTTGTTTGCATATGCAGATTGTAAATGGCCACACTTGTATGCATATGCAGATTGTAAATAGCAACACTTGTATGCAGATGCAGATTGTAAATAGCCACACTTGTATGCATATGCAGATTGTAAATAGCCACACTTGTATGCATATGCAGATTGTAAATAGCCACACTTGTATGCATATGCAGATTGTAAATGGCCACACTTGTTTGCATATGCAGATTGTAAATAGCCACACTTGTATGCATATGCAGATTGTAAATAGCCACACTTGTATGCATATGCAGATTGTAAATAGCCACACTTGTATGCATATGCAGATTGTAAATAGCCACACTTGTATGCATATGCAGATTGTAAATGGCCACACTTGTTTGCATATGCAGATTGTAAATAGCCACACTTGTATGCATATGCAGATTGTAAATAGCCACACTTGTATGCATATGCAGATTGTAAATAGCCACACTTGTATGCATATGCAGATTGTAAATAGCCACACTTGTATGCATATGCATATTGTAAATAGCCACACTTGTTTGCATATGCAGATTGTAAATGGCCACACTTGTATGCATATGCAGATTGTAAATGGCCACACTTGTATTCATATGCAGATTGTAAATAGCCACACTTGTATGCATATGCAGATTGTAAATAGCCACACTTGTATGCATATGCAGATTGTAAATGGCCACACTTGTTTGCATATGCAGATTGTAAATGGCCACACTTGTATGCAGATGCAGATTGTAAATAGCCACACTTGTATGCATATGCAGATTGTAAATAGCCACACTTGTATGCATATGCAGATTGTAAATGGCCACACTTGTATGCATATGCAGATTGTAAATAGCCACACTTGTTTGCATATGCAGATTGTAAATGGCCACACTTGTATGCATATGCAGATTGTAAATAGCAACACTTGTATGCAGATGCAGATTGTAAATAGCCACACTT
The DNA here is from genome assembly GCF_978046115.1 of Saccoglossus kowalevskii. Classification (NCBI taxonomy): domain Eukaryota; kingdom Metazoa; phylum Hemichordata; class Enteropneusta; family Harrimaniidae; genus Saccoglossus; species Saccoglossus kowalevskii. The sequence continues at coordinate 18,700,692 of NC_140642.1, forward strand.
GTATGCATATGCAGATTGTAAATGGCCACACTTGTTTGCATATGCAGATTGTAAATGGCCCAACTTGTATGCATATGCAGATTGTGAATAGCCATACTTGTTTGCATATGCAGATTGTAAATGGCCACACTTGTTTGCATATGCAGATTGTAAATGGCCACACTTGTTTGCATATGCAGATTGTAAATGGCCACACTTGTATGCATATGCAGATTGTAAATAGCCACACTTGTTTGCATATGCAGATTGTAAATGGCCACACTTGTATGCATATGCAGATTGTAAATAGCCACACTTGTTTGCATATGCAGATTGTAAATGGCCACACTTGTATGCATATGCAGATTGTAAATAGCAACACTTGTATGCAGATGCAGATTGTAAATAGCCACACTTGTATGCATATGCAGATTGTAAATAGCCACACTTGTATGCATATGCAGATTGTAAATAGCCACACTTGTATGCATATGCAGATTGTAAATGGCCACACTTGTTTGCATATGCAGATTGTAAATAGCCACACTTGTATGCATATGCAGATTGTAAATAGCCACACTTGTATGCATATGCATATTGTAAATAGCCACACTTGTTTGCATATGCAGATTGTAAATGGCCACACTTGTTTGCATATGCAGATTGTAAATAGCCACACTTGTATGCAAATGCAGATTGTAAATAGCCACACTTGTATGCATATGCAGATTGTAAATAGCCACACTTGTATGCATATGCAGATTGTAAATAGCCACACTTGTATGCATATGCAGATTGTAAATAGCCACACTTGTATGTATATGCAGATTGTAAATAGCCACACTTGTATGTAAATGCAGATTGTAAATAGCCACACTTGTTTGCATATGCAGATTGTAAATAGCCACACTTGTATGCATATGTGGATTGTAAATGGCCACACTTGTATGTATATGCAGATTGTAAATAGCCACACTTGTATGCATATGCAGATTGTAAATAGCCACACTTGTTTGCATATGCAGATTGTAAATGGCCACACTTGTATGCAGATGCAGATTGTAAATAGCCACACTTGTATGCATATGCAGATTGTAAATAGCCACACTTGTATGCATATGCAGATTGTAAATGGCCACACTTGTATGCATATGCAGATTGTAAATAGCCACACTTGTTTGCATATGCAGATTGTAAATGGCCACACTTGTATGCATATGCAGATTGTAAATAGCAACACTTGTATGCAGATGCAGATTGTAAATAGCCACACTTGTATGCATATGCAGATTGTAAATAGCCACACTTGTATGCATATGCAGATTGTAAATAGCCACACTTGTATGCATATGCAGATTGTAAATGGCCACACTTGTTTGCATATGCAGATTGTAAATAGCCACACTTGTATGCATATGCAGATTGTAAATAGCCACACTTGTATGCATATGCAGATTGTAAATAGCCACACTTGTATGCATATGCAGATTGTAAATAGCCACACTTGTATGCATATGCATATTGTAAATAGCCACACTTGTTTGCATATGCAGATTGTAAATGGCCACACTTGTTTGCATATGCAGATTGTAAATAGCCACACTTGTATGCATATGCAGATTGTAAATAGCCACACTTGTATGCATATGCAGATTGTAAATAGCCACACTTGTATGCATATGCAGATTGTAAATAGCCACACTTGTATGCATATGCATATTGTAAATAGCCACACTTGTTTGCATATGCAGATTGTAAATGGCCACACTTGTATGCATATGCAGATTGTAAATGGCCACACTTGTATTCATATGCAGATTGTAAATAGCCACACTTGTATGCATATGCAGATTGTAAATAGCCACACTTGTATGCATATGCAGATTGTAAATGGCCACACTTGTTTGCATATGCAGATTGTAAATGGCCACACTTGTATGCAGATGCAGATTGTAAATAGCCACACTTGTATGCATATGCAGATTGTAAATGGCCACACTTGTATGCATATGCAGATTGTAAATGGCCACACTTGTATGCATATGCAGATTGTAAATAGCCACACTTGTTTGCATATGCAGATTGTAAATGGCCACACTTGTATGCATATGCAGATTGTAAATAGCAACACTTGTATGCAGATGCAGATTGTAAATAGCCACACTTGTATGCATATGCAGATTGTAAATAGCCACACTTGTATGCATATGCAGATTGTAAATAGCCACACTTGTATGCATATGCAGATTGTAAATAGCCATTCTTGTTTGCATATGTAGATTGTAAATGGCCACACTTGTTTGCATATGCAGATTGTAAATGGCCCAACTTGTATGCATATGCAGATTGTGAATAGCCATACTTGTTTGCATATGCAGATTGTAAATGGCCACACTTGTTTGCATATGCAGATTGTAAATGGCCACACTTGTTTGCATATGCAGATTGTAAATGGCCACACTTGTATGCATATGCAGATTGTAAATAGCCACACTTGTTTGCATATGCAGATTGTAAATGGCCACACTTGTATGCATATGCAGATTGTAAATAGCCACACTTGTTTGCATATGCAGATTGTAAATGGCCACACTTGTATGCATATGCAGATTGTAAATAGCAACACTTGTATGCAGATGCAGATTGTAAATAGCCACACTTGTATGCATATGCAGATTGTAAATAGCCACACTTGTATGCATATGCAGATTGTAAATAGCCACACTTGTATGCATATGCAGATTGTAAATGGCCACACTTGTTTGCATATGCAGATTGTAAATAGCCACACTTGTATGCATATGCAGATTGTAAATAGCCACACTTGTATGCATATGCATATTGTAAATAGCCACACTTGTTTGCATATGCAGATTGTAAATGGCCACACTTGTTTGCATATGCAGATTGTAAATAGCCACACTTGTATGCAAATGCAGATTGTAAATAGCCACACTTGTATGCATATGCAGATTGTAAATAGCCACACTTGTATGCATATGCAGATTGTAAATAGCCACACTTGTATGCATATGCATATTGTAAATAGCCACACTTGTTTGCATATGCAGATTGTAAATGGCCACACTTGTATGCATATGCAGATTGTAAATGGCCACACTTGTATTCATATGCAGATTGTAAATAGCCACACTTGTATGCATATGCAGATTGTAAATAGCCACACTTGTATGCATATGCAGATTGTAAATGGCCACACTTGTTTGCATATGCAGATTGTAAATGGCCACACTTGTATGCAGATGCAGATTGTAAATAGCCACACTTGTATGCATATGCAGATTGTAAATAGCCACACTTGTATGCATATGCAGATTGTAAATGGCAGACTTGTATGCATATGCAGATTGTAAATAGCCATACTTGTATGCGTATGCAGATTGTAAATGGCCACACTTGTTTGCATATGCAGATTGTAAATGGCCACACTTGTATGCATATGCAGATTGTAAATAGCCATTCTTGTTTGCATATGCAGATTGTAAATGGCCACACTTGTATGCATATGCAGATTGTAAATAGCAACACTTGTTTGCATATGCAGATTGTAAATGGCCACACTTGTATGCAGATGCAGATTGTAAATAGCCACACTTGTATGCATATGCAGATTGTAAATAGCCACACTTGTATGCATATGCAGATAGTAAATGGCCACACTTGTATGCATATGCAGATTGTAAATAGCCATACTTGTATGCGTATGCAGATTGTAAATGGCCACACTTGTTTGCATATGCAGATTGTAAATGGCCACACTTGTATGCATATGCAGATTGTAAATAGCCATTCTTGTTTGCATATGCAGATTGTAAATGGCCACACTTGTTTGCATATGCAGATTGTAAATGGCCACACTTGTATGCATATGCAGATTGTAAATAGCCACACTTGTATGCATATGCAGATTGTAAATGGCCACACTTGTTTGCATATGCAGATTGTAAATGGCCACACTTGTATGCATATGCAGATTGTAAATAGCCATTCTTGTTTGCATATGCAGATTGTAAATGGCCACACTTGTTTGCATATGCAGATTGTAAATAGCCACACTTGTATGCATATGCAGATTGTAAATGGCCACACTTGTTTGCATATGCAGATTGTAAATAGCCACACTTGTATGCATATGCAGATTGTAAATAGCCCAACTTGTTTGCATATGCAGATTGTAAATAGCCACACTTGTATGCATATGTAGATTGTAAATAGCCACACTTGTTTGCATATGCAGATTGTAAATAGCCACACTTGTATGCATATGCAGATTGTAAATAGCCACACTTGTATGCATATGCAGATTGTAAATAGCCATACTTGTATGCATCTACAGATTGTAAATAGCCACACTTGTATTCATATGCAGATTGTAAATAGCCACACTTGTTTGCATATGCAGATTGTAAATAGCCACACTTGTATGCATATGCAGATTGTAAATAGCCACACTTGTATGCATATGCAGATTGTAAATGGCCACACTTGTATTCATATGCAGATTGTAAATAGCCACACTTGTATGCATATGCAGATTGTAAATAGCCACACTTGTATGCATATGCAGATTGTAAATAGCCACACTTGTTTGCATATGCAGATTGTAAATAGCCACACTTGTATGCATATGCAGATTGTAAATAGCCACACTTGTATGTATATGCAGATTGTAAATAGCCACACTTGTATGTATATGCAGATTGTAAATAGCCACACTTGTTTGCATATGCCGATTGTAAATAGCCACACTTGTATGCATATGTGGATTGTAAATGGCCACACTTGTATGTATATGCAGATTGTAAATAGCCACACTTGTATGCATATGCAGATTGTAAATAGCCACACTTGTTTGCATATGCAGATTGTAAATGGCCACACTTGTATGCAGATGCAGATTGTAAATAGCCACACTTGTATGCATATGCAGATTGTAAATAGCCACACTTGTATGCATATGCAGATTGTAAATGGCCACACTTGTATGCATATGCAGATTGTAAATAGCCACACTTGTTTGCATATGCAGATTGTAAATGGCCACACTTGTATGCATATGCAGATTGTAAATAGCAACACTTGTATGCAGATGCAGATTGTAAATAGCCACACTTGTATGCATATGCAGATTGTAAATAGCCACACTTGTATGCATATGCAGATTGTAAATAGCCACACTTGTATGCATATGCAGATTGTAAATGGCCACACTTGTTTGCATATGCAGATTGTAAATAGCCACACTTGTATGCATATGCAGATTGTAAATAGCCACACTTGTATGCATATGCAGATTGTAAATAGCCACACTTGTATGCATATGCAGATTGTAAATAGCCACACTTGTATGCATATGCATATTGTAAATAGCCACACTTGTTTGCATATGCAGATTGTAAATGGCCACACTTGTTTGCATATGCAGATTGTAAATAGCCACACTTGTATGCATATGCAGATTGTAAATAGCCACACTTGTATGCATATGCAGATTGTAAATAGCCACACTTGTATGCATATGCAGATTGTAAATAGCCACACTTGTATGCATATGCATATTGTAAATAGCCACACTTGTTTGCATATGCAGATTGTAAATGGCCACACTTGTATGCATATGCAGATTGTAAATGGCCACACTTGTATTCATATGCAGATTGTAAATAGCCACACTTGTATGCATATGCAGATTGTAAATAGCCACACTTGTATGCATATGCAGATTGTAAATGGCCACACTTGTTTGCATATGCAGATTGTAAATGGCCACACTTGTATGCAGATGCAGATTGTAAATAGCCACACTTGTATGCATATGCAGATTGTAAATAGCCACACTTGTATGCATATGCAGATTGTAAATGGCCACACTTGTATGCATATGCAGATTGTAAATAGCCACACTTGTTTGCATATGCAGATTGTAAATGGCCACACTTGTATGCATATGCAGATTGTAAATAGCAACACTTGTATGCAGATGCAGATTGTAAATAGCCACACTTGTATGCATATGCAGATTGTAAATAGCCACACTTGTATGCATATGCAGATTGTAAATAGCCACACTTGTATGCATATGCAGATTGTAAATGGCCACACTTGTTTGCATATGCAGATTGTAAATAGCCACACTTGTATGCATATGCAGATTGTAAATAGCCACACTTGTATGCATATGCAGATTGTAAATAGCCACACTTGTATGCATATGCAGATTGTAAATAGCCATTCTTGTTTGCATATGTAGATTGTAAATGGCCACACTTGTTTGCATATGCAGATTGTAAATGGCCCAACTTGTATGCATATGCAGATTGTGAATAGCCATACTTGTTTGCATATGCAGATTGTAAATGGCCACACTTGTTTGCATATGCAGATTGTAAATGGCCACACTTGTTTGCATATGCAGATTGTAAATGGCCACACTTGTATGCATATGCAGATTGTAAATAGCCACACTTGTTTGCATATGCAGATTGTAAATGGCCACACTTGTATGCATATGCAGATTGTAAATAGCCACACTTGTTTGCATATGCAGATTGTAAATGGCCACACTTGTATGCATATGCAGATTGTAAATAGCAACACTTGTATGCAGATGCAGATTGTAAATAGCCACACTTGTATGCATATGCAGATTGTAAATAGCCACACTTGTATGCATATGCAGATTGTAAATAGCCACACTTGTATGCATATGCAGATTGTAAATGGCCACACTTGTTTGCATATGCAGATTGTAAATAGCCACACTTGTATGCATATGCAGATTGTAAATAGCCACACTTGTATGCATATGCAGATTGTAAATAGCCACACTTGTATGCATATGCAGATTGTAAATAGCCACACTTGTATGCATATGCATATTGTAAATAGCCACACTTGTTTGCATATGCAGATTGTAAATGGCCACACTTGTTTGCATATGCAGATTGTAAATAGCCACACTTGTATGCATATGCAGATTGTAAATAGCCACACTTGTATGCATATGCAGATTGTAAATAGCCACACTTGTATGCATATGCAGATTGTAAATAGCCACACTTGTATGCATATGCATATTGTAAATAGCCACACTTGTTTGCATATGCAGATTGTAAATGGCCACACTTGTATGCATATGCAGATTGTAAATGGCCACACTTGTATTCATATGCAGATTGTAAATAGCCACACTTGTATGCATATGCAGATTGTAAATAGCCACACTTGTATGCATATGCAGATTGTAAATGGCCACACTTGTTTGCATATGCAGATTGTAAATGGCCACACTTGTATGCAGATGCAGATTGTAAATAGCCACACTTGTATGCATATGCAGATTGTAAATAGCCACACTTGTATGCATATGCAGATTGTAAATGGCAGACTTGTATGCATATGCAGATTGTAAATAGCCATACTTGTATGCGTATGCAGATTGTAAATGGCCACACTTGTTTGCATATGCAGATTGTAAATGGCCACACTTGTATGCATATGCAGATTGTAAATAGCCATTCTTGTTTGCATATGCAGATTGTAAATGGCCACACTTGTATGCATATGCAGATTGTAAATAGCAACACTTGTTTGCATATGCAGATTGTAAATGGCCACACTTGTATGCAGATGCAGATTGTAAATAGCCACACTTGTATGCATATGCAGATTGTAAATAGCCACACTTGTATGCATATGCAGATAGTAAATGGCCACACTTGTATGCATATGCAGATTGTAAATAGCCATACTTGTATGCGTATGCAGATTGTAAATGGCCACACTTGTTTGCATATGCAGATTGTAAATGGCCACACTTGTATGCATATGCAGATTGTAAATAGCCATTCTTGTTTGCATATGCAGATTGTAAATGGCCACACTTGTTTGCATATGCAGATTGTAAATGGCCACACTTGTATGCATATGCAGATTGTAAATAGCCACACTTGTATGCATATGCAGATTGTAAATGGCCACACTTGTTTGCATATGCAGATTGTAAATGGCCACACTTGTATGCATATGCAGATTGTAAATAGCCATTCTTGTTTGCATATGCAGATTGTAAATGGCCACACTTGTTTGCATATGCAGATTGTAAATAGCCACACTTGTATGCATATGCAGATTGTAAATGGCCACACTTGTTTGCATATGCAGATTGTAAATAGCCACACTTGTATGCATATGCAGATTGTAAATAGCCCAACTTGTTTGCATATGCAGATTGTAAATAGCCACACTTGTATGCATATGTAGATTGTAAATAGCCACACTTGTTTGCATATGCAGATTGTAAATAGCCACACTTGTATGCATATGCAGATTGTAAATAGCCACACTTGTATGCATATGCAGATTGTAAATAGCCATACTTGTATGCATCTACAGATTGTAAATAGCCACACTTGTATTCATATGCAGATTGTAAATAGCCACACTTGTTTGCATATGCAGATTGTAAATAGCCACACTTGTATGCATATGCAGATTGTAAATAGCCACACTTGTATGCATATGCAGATTGTAAATGGCCACACTTGTATTCATATGCAGATTGTAAATAGCCACACTTGTATGCATATGCAGATTGTAAATAGCCACACTTGTATGCATATGCAGATTGTAAATAGCCACACTTGTATGCATATGCAGATTGTAAATAGCCACACTTGTATGCATATGCAGATTGTAAATAGCCACACTTGTATGCATATGCAGATTGTAAATAGCAACACTTGTTTGCATATGCAGATTGTAAATGGCCACACTTGTATGCAGATGCAGATTGTAAATAGCCACACTTGTATGCATATGCAGATTGTAAATAGCCACACTTGTATGCATATGCAGATTGTAAATGGCCACACTTGTATGCATATGCAGATTGTAAATAGCCACACTTGTATGCATATGCAGATTGTAAATAGCCATACTTGTATGCATCTACAGATTGTAAATAGCCACACTTGTATTCATATGCAGATTGTAAATAGCCACACTTGTATGCATATGCAGATTGTAAATAGCCACACTTGTATGCATATGCAGATTGTAAATAGCCACACTTGTATGCATATGCAGATTGTAAATGGCCACACTTGTTTGCATATGCAGATTGTAAATGGCCACACTTGTATGCATATGCAGATTGTAAATAGCCATTCTTGTTTGCATATGCAGATTGTAAATGGCCACACTTGTTTGCATATGCAGATTGTAAATAGCCACACTTGTATGCATATGCAGATTGTAAATGGCCACACTTGTTTGCATATGCAGATTGTAAATAGCCACACTTGTATGCATATGCAGATTGTAAATAGCCCAACTTGTTTGCATATGCAGATTGTAAATAGCCACACTTGTATGCATATGTAGATTGTAAATAGCCACACTTGTTTGCATATGCAGATTGTAAATAGCCACACTTGTATGCATATGCAGATTGTAAATAGCCACACTTGTATGCATATGCAGATTGTAAATAGCCATACTTGTATGCATCTACAGATTGTAAATAGCCACACTTGTATTCATATGCAGATTGTAAATAGCCACACTTGTTTGCATATGCAGATTGTAAATAGCCACACTTGTATGCATATGCAGATTGTAAATAGCCACACTTGTATGCATATGCAGATTGTAAATGGCCACACTTGTATTCATATGCAGATTGTAAATAGCCACACTTGTATGCATATGCAGATTGTAAATAGCCACACTTGTATGCATATGCAGATTGTAAATAGCCACACTTGTATGCATATGCAGATTGTAAATAGCCACACTTGTATGCATATGCAGATTGTAAATAGCCACACTTGTATGCATATGCAGATTGTAAATAGCAACACTTGTTTGCATATGCAGATTGTAAATGGCCACACTTGTATGCAGATGCAGATTGTAAATAGCCACACTTGTATGCATATGCAGATTGTAAATAGCCACACTTGTATGCATATGCAGATTGTAAATGGCCACACTTGTATGCATATGCAGATTGTAAATAGCCACACTTGTATGCATATGCAGATTGTAAATAGCCATACTTGTATGCATCTACAGATTGTAAATAGCCACACTTGTATTCATATGCAGATTGTAAATAGCCACACTTGTTTGCATATGCAGATTGTAAATGGCCACACTTGTATGCATATGCAGATTGTAAATAGCCACACTTGTATGCATATGCAGATTGTAAATAGCCACACTTGTTTGCATATGCAGATTGTAAATAGCCACACTTGTATGTATATGCAGATTGTAAATAGCCACACTTGTATGCATATGCAGATTGTAAATAGCCACACTTGTTTGCATATGCAGATTGTAAATAGCCACACTTGTTTGCATATGCAGATTGTAAATGGCCACACTTGTATGCATATGCAGATTGTAAATAGCCACACTTGTATGCATATGCAGATTGTAAATAGCCATACTTGTATGCACATGCAGATTGTAAATAGCCACACTTGTATGCATATGCAGATTGTAAATAGCCCAACATGTATGCATATGCAGATTGTAAATAGCCACACTTTTTGCATATGCAGATTGTAAATGGCCACACTTGTATGCATATGCAGATTGTAAATGGCCACACTTGTATGCATATACAGATTGTAAATAGCCACACTTGTATGCATCTACAGATTGTAAATGGCCACACTTGTATGCATATGCAGATTGTAAATGGCCACACTTGTATGTATATGCAGATTGTAAATGGCCACACTCGTATGCATATGCAGATTGTAAATAGCCACACTTGTATGCATCTACAGATTGTAAATAGCCACACTTGTATGCATATGCAGATTGTAAATGGCCACACTTGTATGCATATGCAGATTGTAAATGGCCACACTTGTATGCATATGCAGATTGTAAATGGCCACACTTGTATGTATATGCAGATTGTAAATGGGCACACTTGTTTGCATATGCAGATTGTAAATAGCCACACTTGTATGCATATGTAGATTGTAAATGGCCACACTTTTATGTATATGTAGATTGTAAATAGCCACACTTGTATGCATATGTAGATTGTAAATAGACACACTTGTATGCATATGCAGATTGTATATAGCCACACTTGTATGCATATGTAGATTGTAAATAGCCATACTTGTATGCATATGCAGATTGTGAATAGTCACACTTGTTTGCATATGCAGATTGTAAATAGCCACACTTGTATGCATATGCAGATTGTGAATAGTCACACTTGTTTGCATATGCAGATTGTAAATAGCCACACTTGTATGCATATGCAGATTGTAAATAGCCACACTTGTATGTATATGCAGATTGTAAATAGCCACACTTGTATGTATATGCAGATTGTAAATAGCCACACTTGTTTGCATATGCAGATTGTAAATAGCCACACTTGTATGCATATGTGGATTGTAAATGGCCACACTTGTATGTATATGCAGATTGTAAATAGCCACACTTGTATGCATATGCAGATTGTAAATAGCCACACTTGTTTGCATATGCAGATTGTAAATGGCCACACTTGTATGCAGATGCAGATTGTAAATAGCCACACTTGTATGCATATGCAGATTGTAAATAGCCACACTTGTATGCATATGCAGATTGTAAATGGCCACACTTGTATGCATATGCAGATTGTAAATAGCCACACTTGTTTGCATATGCAGATTGTAAATGGCCACACTTGTATGCATATGCAGATTGTAAATAGCAACACTTGTATGCAGATGCAGATTGTAAATAGCCACACTTGTATGCATATGCAGATTGTAAATAGCCACACTTGTATGCATATGCAGATTGTAAATAGCCACACTTGTATGCATATGCAGATTGTAAATGGCCACACTTGTTTGCATATGCAGATTGTAAATAGCCACACTTGTATGCATATGCAGATTGTAAATAGCCACACTTGTATGCATATGCAGATTGTAAATAGCCACACTTGTATGCATATGCAGATTGTAAATAGCCACACTTGTATGCATATGCATATTGTAAATAGCCACACTTGTTTGCATATGCAGATTGTAAATGGCCACACTTGTTTGCATATGCAGATTGTAAATAGCCACACTTGTATGCATATGCAGATTGTAAATAGCCACACTTGTATGCATATGCAGATTGTAAATAGCCACACTTGTATGCATATGCAGATTGTAAATAGCCACACTTGTATGCATATGCATATTGTAAATAGCCACACTTGTTTGCATATGCAGATTGTAAATGGCCACACTTGTATGCATATGCAGATTGTAAATGGCCACACTTGTATTCATATGCAGATTGTAAATAGCCACACTTGTATGCATATGCAGATTGTAAATAGCCACACTTGTATGCATATGCAGATTGTAAATGGCCACACTTGTTTGCATATGCAGATTGTAAATGGCCACACTTGTATGCAGATGCAGATTGTAAATAGCCACACTTGTATGCATATGCAGATTGTAAATAGCCACACTTGTATGCATATGCAGATTGTAAATGGCCACACTTGTATGCATATGCAGATTGTAAATAGCCACACTTGTTTGCATATGCAGATTGTAAATGGCCACACTTGTATGCATATGCAGATTGTAAATAGCAACACTTGTATGCAGATGCAGATTGTAAATAGCCACACTTGTATGCATATGCAGATTGTAAATAGCCACACTTGTATGCATATGCAGATTGTAAATAGCCACACTTGTATGCATATGCAGATTGTAAATGGCCACACTTGTTTGCATATGCAGATTGTAAATAGCCACACTTGTATGCATATGCAGATTGTAAATAGCCACACTTGTATGCATATGCAGATTGTAAATAGCCACACTTGTATGCATATGCAGATTGTAAATAGCCACACTTGTATGCATATGCATATTGTAAATAGCCACACTTGTTTGCATATGCAGATTGTAAATGGCCACACTTGTTTGCATATGCAGATTGTAAATAGCCACACTTGTATGCATATGCAGATTGTAAATAGCCACACTTGTATGCATATGCAGATTGTAAATAGCCACACTTGTATGCATATGCAGATTGTAAATAGCCACACTTGTATGCATATGCATATTGTAAATAGCCACACTTGTTTGCATATGCAGATTGTAAATGGCCACACTTGTATGCATATGCAGATTGTAAATGGCCACACTTGTATTCATATGCAGATTGTAAATAGCCACACTTGTATGCATATGTAGATTGTAAATGGCCACACTTTTATGTATATGTAGATTGTAAATAGCCACACTTGTATGCATATGTAGATTGTAAATAGACACACTTGTATGCATATGCAGATTGTATATAGCCACACTTGTATGCATATGTAGATTGTAAATAGCCATACTTGTATGCATATGCAGATTGTGAATAGTCACACTTGTTTGCATATGCAGATTGTAAATAGCCACACTTGTATGCATATGCAGATTGTGAATAGTCACACTTGTTTGCATATGCAGATTGTAAATAGCCACACTTGTATGCATATGCAGATTGTAAATAGCCACACTTGTATGTATATGCAGATTGTAAATAGCCACACTTGTATGTATATGCAGATTGTAAATAGCCACACTTGTTTGCATATGCAGATTGTAAATAGCCACACTTGTATGCATATGTGGATTGTAAATGGCCACACTTGTATGTATATGCAGATTGTAAATAGCCACACTTGTATGCATATGCAGATTGTAAATAGCCACACTTGTTTGCATATGCAGATTGTAAATGGCCACACTTGTATGCAGATGCAGATTGTAAATAGCCACACTTGTATGCATATGCAGATTGTAAATAGCCACACTTGTATGCATATGCAGATTGTAAATGGCCACACTTGTATGCATATGCAGATTGTAAATAGCCACACTTGTTTGCATATGCAGATTGTAAATGGCCACACTTGTATGCATATGCAGATTGTAAATAGCAACACTTGTATGCAGATGCAGATTGTAAATAGCCACACTTGTATGCATATGCAGATTGTAAATAGCCACACTTGTATGCATATGCAGATTGTAAATAGCCACACTTGTATGCATATGCAGATTGTAAATGGCCACACTTGTTTGCATATGCAGATTGTAAATAGCCACACTTGTATGCATATGCAGATTGTAAATAGCCACACTTGTATGCATATGCAGATTGTAAATAGCCACACTTGTATGCATATGCAGATTGTAAATAGCCACACTTGTATGCATATGCATATTGTAAATAGCCACACTTGTTTGCATATGCAGATTGTAAATGGCCACACTTGTTTGCATATGCAGATTGTAAATAGCCACACTTGTATGCATATGCAGATTGTAAATAGCCACACTTGTATGCATATGCAGATTGTAAATAGCCACACTTGTATGCATATGCAGATTGTAAATAGCCACACTTGTATGCATATGCATATTGTAAATAGCCACACTTGTTTGCATATGCAGATTGTAAATGGCCACACTTGTATGCATATGCAGATTGTAAATGGCCACACTTGTATTCATATGCAGATTGTAAATAGCCACACTTGTATGCATATGCAGATTGTAAATAGCCACACTTGTATGCATATGCAGATTGTAAATGGCCACACTTGTTTGCATATGCAGATTGTAAATGGCCACACTTGTATGCAGATGCAGATTGTAAATAGCCACACTTGTATGCATATGCAGATTGTAAATAGCCACACTTGTATGCATATGCAGATTGTAAATGGCCACACTTGTATGCATATGCAGATTGTAAATAGCCACACTTGTTTGCATATGCAGATTGTAAATGGCCACACTTGTATGCATATGCAGATTGTAAATAGCAACACTTGTATGCAGATGCAGATTGTAAATAGCCACACTTGTATGCATATGCAGATTGTAAATAGCCACACTTGTATGCATATGCAGATTGTAAATAGCCACACTTGTATGCATATGCAGATTGTAAATGGCCACACTTGTTTGCATATGCAGATTGTAAATAGCCACACTTGTATGCATATGCAGATTGTAAATAGCCACACTTGTATGCATATGCAGATTGTAAATAGCCACACTTGTATGCATATGCAGATTGTAAATAGCCACACTTGTATGCATATGCATATTGTAAATAGCCACACTTGTTTGCATATGCAGATTGTAAATGGCCACACTTGTTTGCATATGCAGATTGTAAATAGCCACACTTGTATGCATATGCAGATTGTAAATAGCCACACTTGTATGCATATGCAGATTGTAAATAGCCACACTTGTATGCATATGCAGATTGTAAATAGCCACACTTGTATGCATATGCATATTGTAAATAGCCACACTTGTTTGCATATGCAGATTGTAAATGGCCACACTTGTATGCATATGCAGATTGTAAATGGCCACACTTGTATTCATATGCAGATTGTAAATAGCCACACTTGTATGCATATGCAGATTGTAAATAGCCACACTTGTATGCATATGCAGATTGTAAATGGCCACACTTGTTTGCATATGCAGATTGTAAATGGCCACACTTGTATGCAGATGCAGATTGTAAATAGCCACACTTGTATGCATATGCAGATTGTAAATAGCCACACTTGTATGCATATGCAGATTGTAAATGGCAGACTTGTATGCATATGCAGATTGTAAATAGCCATACTTGTATGCGTATGCAGATTGTAAATGGCCACACTTGTTTGCATATGCAGATTGTAAATGGCCACACTTGTATGCATATGCAGATTGTAAATAGCCATTCTTGTTTGCATATGCAGATTGTAAATGGCCACACTTGTATGCAGATGCAGATTGTAAATAGCCACACTTGTATGCATATGCAGATTGTAAATAGCCACACTTGTATGCATATGCAGATTGTAAATGGCCACACTTGTATGCATATGCAGATTGTAAATAGCCACACTTGTTTGCATATGCAGATTGTAAATGGCCACACTTGTATGCATATGCAGATTGTAAATAGCAACACTTGTATGCAGATGCAGATTGTAAATAGCCACACTTGTATGCATATGCAGATTGTAAATAGCCACACTTGTATGCATATGCAGATTGTAAATAGCCACACTTGTATGCATATGCAGATTGTAAATGGCCACACTTGTTTGCATATGCAGATTGTAAATAGCCACACTTGTATGCATATGCAGATTGTAAATAGCCACACTTGTATGCATATGCAGATTGTAAATAGCCACACTTGTATGCATATGCAGATTGTAAATAGCCACACTTGTATGCATATGCATATTGTAAATAGCCACACTTGTTTGCATATGCAGATTGTAAATGGCCACACTTGTTTGCATATGCAGATTGTAAATAGCCACACTTGTATGCATATGCAGATTGTAAATAGCCACACTTGTATGCATATGCAGATTGTAAATAGCCACACTTGTATGCATATGCAGATTGTAAATAGCCACACTTGTATGCATATGCATATTGTAAATAGCCACACTTGTTTGCATATGCAGATTGTAAATGGCCACACTTGTATGCATATGCAGATTGTAAATGGCCACACTTGTATTCATATGCAGATTGTAAATAGCCACACTTGTATGCATATGTAGATTGTAAATGGCCACACTTTTATGTATATGTAGATTGTAAATAGCCACACTTGTATGCATATGTAGATTGTAAATAGACACACTTGTATGCATATGCAGATTGTATATAGCCACACTTGTATGCATATGTAGATTGTAAATAGCCATACTTGTATGCATATGCAGATTGTGAATAGTCACACTTGTTTGCATATGCAGATTGTAAATAGCCACACTTGTATGCATATGCAGATTGTGAATAGTCACACTTGTTTGCATATGCAGATTGTAAATAGCCACACTTGTATGCATATGCAGATTGTAAATAGCCACACTTGTATGTATATGCAGATTGTAAATAGCCACACTTGTATGTATATGCAGATTGTAAATAGCCACACTTGTTTGCATATGCAGATTGTAAATAGCCACACTTGTATGCATATGTGGATTGTAAATGGCCACACTTGTATGTATATGCAGATTGTAAATAGCCACACTTGTATGCATATGCAGATTGTAAATAGCCACACTTGTTTGCATATGCAGATTGTAAATGGCCACACTTGTATGCAGATGCAGATTGTAAATAGCCACACTTGTATGCATATGCAGATTGTAAATAGCCACACTTGTATGCATATGCAGATTGTAAATGGCCACACTTGTATGCATATGCAGATTGTAAATAGCCACACTTGTTTGCATATGCAGATTGTAAATGGCCACACTTGTATGCATATGCAGATTGTAAATAGCAACACTTGTATGCAGATGCAGATTGTAAATAGCCACACTTGTATGCATATGCAGATTGTAAATAGCCACACTTGTATGCATATGCAGATTGTAAATAGCCACACTTGTATGCATATGCAGATTGTAAATGGCCACACTTGTTTGCATATGCAGATTGTAAATAGCCACACTTGTATGCATATGCAGATTGTAAATAGCCACACTTGTATGCATATGCAGATTGTAAATAGCCACACTTGTATGCATATGCAGATTGTAAATAGCCACACTTGTATGCATATGCATATTGTAAATAGCCACACTTGTTTGCATATGCAGATTGTAAATGGCCACACTTGTTTGCATATGCAGATTGTAAATAGCCACACTTGTATGCATATGCAGATTGTAAATAGCCACACTTGTATGCATATGCAGATTGTAAATAGCCACACTTGTATGCATATGCAGATTGTAAATAGCCACACTTGTATGCATATGCATATTGTAAATAGCCACACTTGTTTGCATATGCAGATTGTAAATGGCCACACTTGTATGCATATGCAGATTGTAAATGGCCACACTTGTATTCATATGCAGATTGTAAATAGCCACACTTGTATGCATATGCAGATTGTAAATAGCCACACTTGTATGCATATGCAGATTGTAAATGGCCACACTTGTTTGCATATGCAGATTGTAAATGGCCACACTTGTATGCAGATGCAGATTGTAAATAGCCACACTTGTATGCATATGCAGATTGTAAATAGCCACACTTGTATGCATATGCAGATTGTAAATGGCCACACTTGTATGCATATGCAGATTGTAAATAGCCACACTTGTTTGCATATGCAGATTGTAAATGGCCACACTTGTATGCATATGCAGATTGTAAATAGCAACACTTGTATGCAGATGCAGATTGTAAATAGCCACACTTGTATGCATATGCAGATTGTAAATAGCCACACTTGTATGCATATGCAGATTGTAAATAGCCACACTTGTATGCATATGCAGATTGTAAATGGCCACACTTGTTTGCATATGCAGATTGTAAATAGCCACACTTGTATGCATATGCAGATTGTAAATAGCCACACTTGTATGCATATGCAGATTGTAAATAGCCACACTTGTATGCATATGCAGATTGTAAATAGCCACACTTGTATGCATATGCATATTGTAAATAGCCACACTTGTTTGCATATGCAGATTGTAAATGGCCACACTTGTTTGCATATGCAGATTGTAAATAGCCACACTTGTATGCATATGCAGATTGTAAATAGCCACACTTGTATGCATATGCAGATTGTAAATAGCCACACTTGTATGCATATGCAGATTGTAAATAGCCACACTTGTATGCATATGCATATTGTAAATAGCCACACTTGTTTGCATATGCAGATTGTAAATGGCCACACTTGTATGCATATGCAGATTGTAAATGGCCACACTTGTATTCATATGCAGATTGTAAATGGCCACACTTGTATGCATATGCAGATTGTAAATAGCAACACTTGTATGCAGATGCAGATTGTAAATAGCCACACTTGTATGCATATGCAGATTGTAAATAGCCACACTTGTATGCATATGCAGATTGTAAATAGCCACACTTGTATGCATATGCAGATTGTAAATGGCCACACTTGTTTGCATATGCAGATTGTAAATAGCCACACTTGTATGCATATGCAGATTGTAAATAGCCACACTTGTATGCATATGCAGATTGTAAATAGCCACACTTGTATGCATATGCAGATTGTAAATAGCCACACTTGTATGCATATGCATATTGTAAATAGCCACACTTGTTTGCATATGCAGATTGTAAATGGCCACACTTGTTTGCATATGCAGATTGTAAATAGCCACACTTGTATGCATATGCAGATTGTAAATAGCCACACTTGTATGCATATGCAGATTGTAAATAGCCACACTTGTATGCATATGCAGATTGTAAATAGCCACACTTGTATGCATATGCATATTGTAAATAGCCACACTTGTTTGCATATGCAGATTGTAAATGGCCACACTTGTATGCATATGCAGATTGTAAATGGCCACACTTGTATTCATATGCAGATTGTAAATAGCCACACTTGTATGCATATGCAGATTGTAAATAGCCACACTTGTATGCATATGCAGATTGTAAATGGCCACACTTGTTTGCATATGCAGATTGTAAATGGCCACACTTGTATGCAGATGCAGATTGTAAATAGCCACACTTGTATGCATATGCAGATTGTAAATAGCCACACTTGTATGCATATGCAGATTGTAAATGGCCACACTTGTATGCATATGCAGATTGTAAATAGCCACACTTGTTTGCATATGCAGATTGTAAATGGCCACACTTGTATGCATATGCAGATTGTAAATAGCAACACTTGTATGCAGATGCAGATTGTAAATAGCCACACTTGTATGCATATGCAGATTGTAAATAGCCACACTTGTATGCATATGCAGATTGTAAATAGCCACACTTGTATGCATATGCAGATTGTAAATGGCCACACTTGTTTGCATATGCAGATTGTAAATAGCCACACTTGTATGCATATGCAGATTGTAAATAGCCACACTTGTATGCATATGCAGATTGTAAATAGCCACACTTGTATGCATATGCAGATTGTAAATAGCCACACTTGTATGCATATGCATATTGTAAATAGCCACACTTGTTTGCATATGCAGATTGTAAATGGCCACACTTGTTTGCATATGCAGATTGTAAATAGCCACACTTGTATGCATATGCAGATTGTAAATAGCCACACTTGTATGCATATGCAGATTGTAAATAGCCACACTTGTATGCATATGCAGATTGTAAATAGCCACACTTGTATGCATATGCATATTGTAAATAGCCACACTTGTTTGCATATGCAGATTGTAAATGGCCACACTTGTATGCATATGCAGATTGTAAATGGCCACACTTGTATTCATATGCAGATTGTAAATAGCCACACTTGTATGCATATGCAGATTGTAAATAGCCACACTTGTATGCATATGCAGATTGTAAATGGCCACACTTGTTTGCATATGCAGATTGTAAATGGCCACACTTGTATGCAGATGCAGATTGTAAATAGCCACACTTGTATGCATATGCAGATTGTAAATAGCCACACTTGTATGCATATGCAGATTGTAAATGGCAGACTTGTATGCATATGCAGATTGTAAATAGCCATACTTGTATGCGTATGCAGATTGTAAATGGCCACACTTGTTTGCATATGCAGATTGTAAATGGCCACACTTGTATGCATATGCAGATTGTAAATAGCCATTCTTGTTTGCATATGCAGATTGTAAATGGCCACACTTGTATGCATATGCAGATTGTAAATAGCAACACTTGTTTGCATATGCAGATTGTAAATGGCCACACTTGTATGCAGATGCAGATTGTAAATAGCCACACTTGTATGCATATGCAGATTGTAAATAGCCACATTTGTATGCATATGGAGATAGTAAATGGCCACACTTGTATGCATATGCAGATTGTAAATAGCCATACTTGTATGCGTATGCAGATTGTAAATGGCCACACTTGTTTGCATATGCAGATTGTAAATGGCCACACTTGTATGCATATGCAGATTGTAAATAGCCATTCTTGTTTGCATATGCAGATTGTAAATGGCCACACTTGTTTGCATATGCAGATTGTAAATGGCCACACTTGTATGCATATGCAGATTGTAAATAGCCATACTTGTATGCGTATGCAGATTGTAAATGGCCACACTTGTTTGCATATGCAGATTGTAAATAGCCACACTTGTATGCATATGCAGATTGTAAATAGCCACACTTGTATGCATATGCAGATTGTAAATAGCCACACTTGTATGCATATGCATATTGTAAATAGCCACACTTGTTTGCATATGCAGATTGTAAATGGCCACACTTGTATGCATATGCAGATTGTAAATGGCCACACTTGTATTCATATGCAGATTGTAAATAGCCACACTTGTATGCATATGCAGATTGTAAATAGCCACACTTGTATGCATATGCAGATTGTAAATGGCCACACTTGTTTGCATATGCAGATTGTAAATAGCCACACTTGTATGCATATGCAGATTGTAAATAGCCCAACTTGTTTGCATATGCAGATTGTAAATAGCCACACTTGTATGCATATGTAGATTGTAAATAGCCACACTTGTTTGCATATGCAGATTGTAAATAGCCACACTTGTATGCATATGCAGATTGTAAATAGCCACACTTGTATGCATATGCAGATTGTAAATAGCCATACTTGTATGCATCTACAGATTGTAAATAGCCACACTTGTATTCATATGCAGATTGTAAATAGCCACACTTGTTTGCATATGCAGATTGTAAATAGCCACACTTGTATGCATATGCAGATTGTAAATAGCCACACTTGTATGCATATGCAGATTGTAAATGGCCACACTTGTATTCATATGCAGATTGTAAATAGCCACACTTGTATGCATATGCAGATTGTAAATAGCCACACTTGTATGCATATGCAGATTGTAAATAGCCACACTTGTATGCATATGCAGATTGTAAATAGCCACACTTGTATGCATATGCAGATTGTAAATAGCCACACTTGTATGCATATGCAGATTGTAAATAGCAACACTTGTTTGCATATGCAGATTGTAAATGGCCACACTTGTATGCAGATGCAGATTGTAAATAGCCACACTTGTATGCATATGCAGATTGTAAATAGCCACACTTGTATGCATATGCAGATTGTAAATGGCCACACTTGTATGCATATGCAGATTGTAAATAGCCACACTTGTATGCATATGCAGATTGTAAATAGCCATACTTGTATGCATCTACAGATTGTAAATAGCCACACTTGTATTCATATGCAGATTGTAAATAGCCACACTTGTTTGCATATGCAGATTGTAAATGGCCACACTTGTATGCATATGCAGATTGTAAATAGCCACACTTGTATGCATATGCAGATTGTAAATAGCCACACTTGTTTGCATATGCAGATTGTAAATAGCCACACTTGTATGTATATGCAGATTGTAAATAGCCACACTTGTATGCATATGCAGATTGTAAATAGCCACACTTGTTTGCATATGCAGATTGTAAATAGCCACACTTGTTTGCATATGCAGATTGTAAATGGCCACACTTGTATGCATATGCAGATTGTAAATAGCCACACTTGTATGCATATGCAGATTGTAAATAGCCATACTTGTATGCACATGCAGATTGTAAATAGCCACACTTGTATGCATATGCAGATTGTAAATAGCCCAACATGTATGCATATGCAGATTGTAAATAGCCACACTTTTTGCATATGCAGATTGTAAATGGCCACACTTGTATGCATATGCAGATTGTAAATGGCCACACTTGTATGCATATACAGATTGTAAATAGCCACACTTGTATGCATCTACAGATTGTAAATGGCCACACTTGTATGCATATGCAGATTGTAAATGGCCACACTTGTATGTATATGCAGATTGTAAATGGCCACACTCGTATGCATATGCAGATTGTAAATAGCCACACTTGTATGCATCTACAGATTGTAAATAGCCACACTTGTATGCATATGCAGATTGTAAATGGCCACACTTGTATGCATATGCAGATTGTAAATGGCCACACTTGTATGCATATGCAGATTGTAAATGGCCACACTTGTATGTATATGCAGATTGTAAATGGGCACACTTGTTTGCATATGCAGATTGTAAATAGCCACACTTGTATGCATATGTAGATTGTAAATGGCCACACTTTTATGTATATGTAGATTGTAAATAGCCACACTTGTATGCATATGTAGATTGTAAATAGACACACTTGTATGCATATGCAGATTGTATATAGCCACACTTGTATGCATATGTAGATTGTAAATAGCCATACTTGTATGCATATGCAGATTGTGAATAGTCACACTTGTTTGCATATGCAGATTGTAAATAGCCACACTTGTATGCATATGCAGATTGTGAATAGTCACACTTGTTTGCATATGCAGATTGTAAATAGCCACACTTGTATGCATATGCAGATTGTAAATAGCCACACTTGTATGTATATGCAGATTGTAAATAGCCACACTTGTATGTATATGCAGATTGTAAATAGCCACACTTGTTTGCATATGCAGATTGTAAATAGCCACACTTGTATGCATATGTGGATTGTAAATGGCCACACTTGTATGTATATGCAGATTGTAAATAGCCACACTTGTATGCATATGCAGATTGTAAATAGCCACACTTGTTTGCATATGCAGATTGTAAATGGCCACACTTGTATGCAGATGCAGATTGTAAATAGCCACACTTGTATGCATATGCAGATTGTAAATAGCCACACTTGTATGCATATGCAGATTGTAAATGGCCACACTTGTATGCATATGCAGATTGTAAATAGCAACACTTGTATGCAGATGCAGATTGTAAATAGCCACACTTGTATGCATATGCAGATTGTAAATAGCCACACTTGTATGCATATGCAGATTGTAAATAGCCACACTTGTATGCATATGCAGATTGTAAATGGCCACACTTGTTTGCATATGCAGATTGTAAATAGCCACACTTGTATGCATATGCAGATTGTAAATAGCCACACTTGTATGCATATGCAGATTGTAAATAGCCACACTTGTATGCATATGCAGATTGTAAATAGCCACACTTGTATGCATATGCATATTGTAAATAACCACACTTGTTTGCATATGCAGATTGTAAATGGCCACACTTGTTTGCATATGCAGATTGTAAATAGCCACACTTGTATGCATATGCAGATTGTAAATAGCCACACTTGTATGCATATGCAGATTGTAAATAGCCACACTTGTATGCATATGCAGATTGTAAATAGCCACACTTGTATGCATATGCATATTGTAAATAGCCACACTTGTTTGCATATGCAGATTGTAAATGGCCACACTTGTATGCATATGCAGATTGTAAATGGCCACACTTGTATTCATATGCAGATTGTAAATAGCCACACTTGTATGCATATGCAGATTGTAAATAGCCACACTTGTATGCATATGCAGATTGTAAATGGCCACACTTGTTTGCATATGCAGATTGTAAATGGCCACACTTGTATGCAGATGCAGATTGTAAATAGCCACACTTGTATGCATATGCAGATTGTAAATAGCCACACTTGTATGCATATGCAGATTGTAAATGGCCACACTTGTATGCATATGCAGATTGTAAATAGCCACACTTGTTTGCATATGCAGATTGTAAATGGCCACACTTGTATGCATATGCAGATTGTAAATAGCAACACTTGTATGCAGATGCAGATTGTAAATAGCCACACTTGTATGCATATGCAGATTGTAAATAGCCACACTTGTATGCATATGCAGATTGTAAATAGCCACACTTGTATGCATATGCAGATTGTAAATGGCCACACTTGTTTGCATATGCAGATTGTAAATAGCCACACTTGTATGCATATGCAGATTGTAAATAGCCACACTTGTATGCATATGCAGATTGTAAATAGCCACACTTGTATGCATATGCAGATTGTAAATAGCCACACTTGTATGCATATGCATATTGTAAATAGCCACACTTGTTTGCATATGCAGATTGTAAATGGCCACACTTGTTTGCATATGCAGATTGTAAATAGCCACACTTGTATGCATATGCAGATTGTAAATAGCCACACTTGTATGCATATGCAGATTGTAAATAGCCACACTTGTATGCATATGCATATTGTAAATAGCCACACTTGTATGCATATGCATATTGTAAATAGCCACACTTGTTTGCATATGCAGATTGTAAATGGCCACACTTGTATGCATATGCAGATTGTAAATGACCACACTTGTATTCATATGCAGATTGTAAATAGCCACACTTGTATGCATATGCAGATTGTAAATAGCCACACTTGTATGCATATGCAGATTGTAAATGGCCACACTTGTTTGCATATGCAGATTGTAAATGGCCACACTTGTATGCAGATGCAGATTGTAAATAGCCACACTTGTATGCATATGCAGATTGTAAATAGCCACACTTGTATGCATATGCAGATTGTAAATGGCAGACTTGTATGCATATGCAGATTGTAAATAGCCATACTTGTATGCGTATGCAGATTGTAAATGGCCACACTTGTTTGCATATGCAGATTGTAAATGGCCACACTTGTATGCATATGCAGATTGTAAATAGCCATTCTTGTTTGCATATGCAGATTGTAAATGGCCACACTTGTATGCATATGCAGATTGTAAATAGCAACACTTGTTTGCATATGCAGATTGTAAATGGCCACACTTGTATGCAGATGCAGATTGTAAATAGCCTCACTTGTATGCATATGCAGATTGTAAATAGCCACACTTGTATGCATATGCAGATAGTAAATGGCCACACTTGTATGCATATGCAGATTGTAAATAGCCATACTTGTATGCGTATGCAGATTGTAAATGGCCACACTTGTTTGCATATGCAGATTGTAAATGGCCACACTTGTATGCATATGCAGATTGTAAATAGCCATTCTTGTTTGCATATGCAGATTGTAAATGGCCACACTTGTTTGCATATGCAGATTGTAAATGGCCACACTTGTATGCATATGCAGATTGTAAATAGCCATACTTGTATGCGTATGCAGATTGTAAATGGCCACACTTGTTTGCATATGCAGATTGTAAATGGCCACACTTGTATGCATATGCAGATTGTAAATAGCCATTCTTGTTTGCATATGCAGATTGTAAATGGCCACACTTGTTTGCATATGCAGATTGTAAATAGCAACACTTGTATGCATATGCAGATTGTGAATAGCCATACTTGTTTGCATATGCAGATTGTAAATAGCCACACTTGTTTGCATATGCAGATTGTAAATAGCCATTCTTGTTTGCATATGTAGATTGTAAATGGCCACACTTGTTTGCATATGCAGATTGTAAATGGCCCAACTTGTATGCATATGCAGATTGTGAATAGCCATACTTGTTTGCATATGCAGATTGTAAATGGCCACACTTGTATGCATATGGAGATTGTGAATAGCCATACTTGTTTGCATATGCAGATTGTAAATAGCCACACTTGTATGCATATGCAGATTGTAAATAGCCATTCTTGTTTGCATATGTAGATTGTAAATGGCCACACTTGTTTGCATATGCAGATTGTAAATGGCCCAACTTGTATGCATATGCAGATTGTGAATAGCCATACTTGTTTGCATATGCAGATTGTAAATGGCCACACTTGTTTGCATATGCAGATTGTAAATGGCCACACTTGTTTGCATATGCAGATTGTAAATGGCCACACTTGTATGCATATGCAGATTGTAAATAGCCACACTTGTTTGCATATGCAGATTGTAAATGGCCACACTTGTATGCATATGCAGATTGTAAATAGCCACACTTGTTTGCATATGCAGATTGTAAATGGCCACACTTGTATGCATATGCAGATTGTAAATAGCAAGCAACACTTGTATGCAGATGCAGATTGTAAATAGCCACACTTGTATGCATATGCAGATTGTAAATAGCCACACTTGTATGCATATGCAGATTGTAAATAGCCACACTTGTATGCATATGCAGATTGTAAATGGCCACACTTGTTTGCATATGCAGATTGTAAATAGCCACACTTGTATGCATATGCAGATTGTAAATAGCCACACTTGTATGCATATGCAGATTGTAAATAGCCACACTTGTATGCATATGCAGATTGTAAATAGCCACACTTGTATGCATATGCATATTGTAAATAGCCACACTTGTTTGCATATGCAGATTGTAAATGGCCACACTTGTTTGCATATGCAGATTGTAAATGGCCACACTTGTATGCATATGCAGATTGTAAATGGCCACACTTGTATTCATATGCAGATTGTTAATAGCCACACTTGTATGCATATGCAGATTGTAAATAGCCACACTTGTATGCATATGCAGATTGTATATAGCCACACTTGTATTCATATGCAGATTGTAAATGGCCACACTTGTATGCATATGTAGATTGTAAATAGCCATACTTGTATGCATATGCAGATTGTAAATGGCCACACTTGTATGCATATGCAGATTGTAAATAGCAACACTTGTATGCATATGCAGATTGTAAATAGCCACACTTGTTTGCATATGCAGATTGTAAATGGCCACACTTGTATGCATATGCAGATTGTAAATAGCCACACTTGTATTCATATGCAGATTGTAAATAGCCACACTTGTATGCATATGTAGATTGTAAATAGCCACACTTGTATGCATATGCAGATTGTAAATGGCCACACTTGTATGTATATGCAGATTGTAAATAGCCACACTTGTATGCATATGTAGATTGTAAATAGCCCAACTTGTATGCATATGCAGATTGTAAATAGCCACACTTGTATGCATATGTAGATTGTAAATGGCCACACTTGTATGCATATGCAGATTGTAAATAGCCACACTTGTATGCATATGTAAATTGTAAATAGCCCAACTTGTATGCATATGCAGATTGTAAATAGCCACACTTGTATGCATATGTAGATTGTAAATGGCCCAACTTGTATGCATATGCAGATTGTAAATAGCCACACTTGTATGCATATGTAGATTGTAAATGGCCACACTTGTATGCATATGTATGCATATGCAGATTGTAAATAGCCATACTTGTTTGCATATGCAGATTGTAAATGGCCACACTTGTATGCATATGTAGATTGTAAATGGCCCAACTTGTATGCATATGCAGATTGTAAATGGCCCAACTTGTTTGCATCCAAAAATTGTAAAGACTACAGTTATAACCTATAAGAAATCTATAGAACAAGGAGCAAAATCTCCTATTAAACAATTTGTGTACTGAAATTCTACAGAAAATCTTGCATAATATTCAACTGAAATTTGAAACAATTTATATTGAAAACCAACAATTGTAAAGCAAGCAAACATGTCTTTCTGTGTGTTCTATGTGTTGTTATTCATGTTCCACCTTGTTTCAACATTAACACATTTATTTATTCATTATTATATTTTGCAGCTGGTTGAGGATGGTGGAAACATTAAAAATAAAATATTGGATTGTTCCAATAGATTTTACACTTTGATACCACATGATTTTGGTTTGAAGAAACCGCCGATGCTGGACAACTTGGAGTTAATCAAGGTATATTAAAAAAATATTCGTGCTTTTTTGTTATATATAAAACAAGACCATATTACATTTTAAGGGTGCGAAATATTTACTTAAAAATGTTTTTTTACTTCTAAGATTCATAATTTTAAAAATTTTACCAATTTTAAATGTAAGGTCCCATGGAATGACAAAACACAAATGTTGTTTTGTGATTTCCTCATATTGCAGCTGCAGTTATGAATTGATAATTGTTCATAATTTCTGGTAAAGTCACAATGTTTTTGTTGTACATTATAAAAATATCTGTAGCAGGAAATAAATATGTATAATTTCAGGATATTTACAGTTCATTCTGATTATAATATCACTGTCATTTTCAGACCAAATCCCAAATGCTGGATAATTTACTTGATATTGAAGTTGCTTATAGTTTACTGAAAGAAGGAACCACAGACAAAAATCCCATAGATGCCAATTATAAAAAACTCAAATGTGATTTGCAGGTATGTTAATTTTTTTCAAATTTACATACATACATACTTTCCTACTTTGATTTCTGTAGAATCTCTGAAATACCATAACATTTATTCACTATGATGAACCAGGAATAAGTTGTTTGTGACTTCCTAATTAAGTGATGTATTTTACATTCAAAGAAAAAAACAGTTGCCATTGACTACTAAATTCAGCAATGAACAGTTTATATTCATGCGTTTCAAAGATCACAGACGTCAATATCATAATTTTAATGTCACTAATTTTGCTTTAAAGCCAATTGATAAGGACAGTGAAGAATTCAAGTTAATAAAGACCTATGTTTCCAATAGCAATGACAGCAAGGGTTATATTGATCTTAAAGTTCTTGATGTAAGTATCATTTTAGCCTGTCATTGTTGGTATGAGTTACTGCAATCACGTAAATAGATGCCGCTCACACAATGTGAGGCGACTGCAACTCCAAATATCTGGTTTTATTTAAACATATTTTAACTGTTTGATTTTTTCAAAAATATCTTCTAATTTTCTTCACATATTCCTGCTAGTATTTGATGTATTATATAGTGATGAACCTGCTCCTATTTACTCTAAATATGCTTTTAATTTGTTTTCAGGCATTCAAAATAGATCGTGAAGGAGAAGGCAAAATCTTTCAAAAGAAACTTCATAATCGTCGTTTGCTGTGGCATGGATCACGAGTGACTAACTTTGCTGGTATACTATCCCAAGGATTACGTATCGCACCACCTGAAGCGCCTGTGGTACGTACTCGTCTCTGCATTTATATAATACTTTTAAAACTGTTTGGTTAAAAATGTGAAGAGTGTATATGTGCATGCATTCATGAATAAACGTGAAACAAATTATACAAGCCACTGACCATCATAAGTTTGGTCAATCATTTGGGGATAAAAATTTAACTTGCAGTGGAGGATCCCCACCAAATATTAAACTCAGTGTGCTTTCTTGCTTTCTTGCATGACCCTTCATGTGGGTTGAAGTAAAACATATACAGTGTATAGCATTGTAAACGAGTTAACCTTTTCACCACCAGTTCCCTCTTTTTATCACAAATTCACAAAATAGTTCTCTTTATAGTCTGCAATTTTCTTCAGAAGATTAGGATAAAAATAGTAAAAAATTTTGAGTAAATACTGAAAATTGACTCACATTTAGTCAGTTGGCTCCAAAATTAGGGTTCATTTCCAGAAATATTGAAGAAAATATAGAAAAATGTGCAGACAAATTTGGGCGAGAAAGTCTGATGTTGAAAAGGTTAAAGACCAGTATTTATTGGCAGACATATATTCTATGAATGCACTTCAGAAACTTCTAATGTGTGTCATATTTGTTATTTCTCAGTCTGGTTATCTGTATGGTAAAGGTATCTATTTTGCGGACATGGTGTCTAAAAGTATGATGTATTGTAGAACCAGCTCATCAAACAATATTGGTTTAATGATGCTATGTGATGTGGCATTGGGCAACATGTATGAAATTCCTCATACTGAGTACATGGAGAAAGCACCTAAAGGAAAACACAGTACCAAAGGTGAGTTAATTAGACTGTGATCGTCTAAAGCTTCAATATAATGACATCTATGATTTAGATTTGGCAATTTCAGAATTATTATAATAAAAATGAAATTGTCATCTTTGACAATATATTTATTTGATTGTAAATTTGTGTTGTATCTATTTTTAGTGAATATAATTTTGACTTTTTGAAAACTAATGTTATATTCTTTGACAGATCTATATAAAATATATATCAAAGTGATAATTCTATAGTGACTAAAGCAATTTTTAGATCATTTCGAATTTAAAGCACCCCTACATTTCTGATTGATTTTCAGGTCTTGGTACCAAAGCACCAGATCCTAAAGGTGATATTAAGAAAGATGGCTGCACCATTTCTTGTGGTAAATATAAGAATGTGGGCGGTAAAGCTTACCGAGGCTACAACGAGTATCCTTTTCAAAATTTTCTTCATCACTTGACTATTTTATGCAAATATCTGAACAAAATATTCAAAATTTAACATTTTCTTACAAATTCAGACCAAAATCATGGGAAGTGTAAAGTTTTTAAATTTTTATTTGGAATATTTACCTTAACTGCACACTACAGGTTCATTGTCTATGACATAACTCAAGTACAGATGAAGTATTTGATAAAAATGGACTTTCGTCATAACTAATGGAGACGATTGAGCTGTAAACATCAGAATTTTAATCAACACATACAGTACAGTGTAGTTCCTAGAACATATTATTCATGAGGCTGTTTATGTTGGTTTGTGTATGTGTTTTTTTTTAGAAATTCTTCAATCTAACATCTAACCTCCCCAACTACTTTTATAATGATACAGTATGTATGTGAATAGATTCATTTTTATTTTTTAATCCAAATTTTATAATTTTTAATAATTTTTAATCTGCTTGTAGTTTCCATGATTCATATACATGTATATCAAAAAAATGATAATGTTCATAATTGTAATATTAAAATTTTGCATAATAATTTGATAATTTACATACTAGTACTTAATTTAAACAAACAAAACTTCAGAGTATTATTTATGCAAGCTTACTAGACATTTACCATGGGTTTGATTTCACATTGACTAGAATATGTCTAAAGACTACAACTATGAGGCTGCAAAAATCGTTCCACTTTAATAAACCATTTTCCGTACACTGCGAGAATCATGCGTTATGCCTGAAATCGAACGTAAAAACAGGACAAATAAAGGTCGTAGTGGCGTCAAACATCGCGTGGGATTCGACAAACGCGAAAATATTTTGGGCGGCATTTCCATGCTTAATAATGTGCTGTACACATTTGATGATAGGCAATTTCGATTAAGTGAGGGTGAGTCACGAAATAAAGAAATTCAAGTTCCAAATCAAATCGTTCGCTTTTTGTGGCAGACGTTCGATGCGCGTCTTTCATGCATCTCGCGAGATCTCGCAGTTTAACGGAAAATCGCCTATTTGTATGAGATGCTTTGTTTATTTGGGGGATGGTGGGGGGGTAAAACCGCTTCATTGTCCTCTCAGAGGCTGCAATCCTTTTTATTTCATGGGAATATCAGTAATGTTTATTACTGTGTATCTTTACTGAATATTATACAGGGTACAAGTAGATCTTGATAATGTCAAGGCCATGTAACATGTGTATCAACTAATGGGAAAACATTTAGAATAGTTTTTTTAACAAGGTCTGAAATATATTTTAAGTAATTAATTCTTAGCAACAGGAGAAGATGTCTGAAATAAGATTAAATTATTAATTTAATAAAGATAAAATGCATAATTTGATAATATGTTATTACTGCGTGTTATATAAAACAATGAATAGAATGTGATAATTTTAAAAATTGTTTTTTAATAGAAAGGCAGTATAGTGATCATATTGACTGAGGCGTATATGAGGTTGATGCCATCCCATACTGCCTGAATGCAGACTTTGTGGTATTCTCGTGATAACCTTACTACAGTATTATCTGTTCCCTGCTTGCAGTAATAATTTAAAGCACGGTGGTCGACGGTGTTCAAATTTCATGTAAATAAACTATGTATTTTACACGCGTTGTATACGCCGCTATGAGTCCCATATTGAACAGAACGCGGCGTGACGACCACCGCCCTTTAATGTGAGATAACAGCTTGAAATGGCAACAAAGAAAATTAATTGCACTGTACTAACGTTTGCGTTCAATGACTGGGCTCCATCATGTGCGGACAGGGCACCTGCATCTGAAGTAAGGGGAGTTGTTTGGTTATGACGTAACAATGGCGCACAATTTCCAAATAAGGAAGACATTCAAACACTTCTATAACGCTTTCTTACATGTCTGTACGGTGTTTTATGGATGGGTAAATTCTATGTCAGATGTATAGTAAATAAAGATATATTGCTATATTTAAATAATTTTAAGTGTGATCATTATACAAAATAAGAAAAGAATATCATGAATGTATGAATATAAATAAATTTGCAATTAAAAAGATATTAAATTCAAAAATAAAATGTATTGATACATACATATGTGACAATCTCAAGGTGCCAGATGATATTAAACTAATTAATTTTTGTCTAAGTAATACTATGACTAAATTGTTTTCATATTGCAACATTTTGGTGACATTTGAAGTGTGATCATGATACAAGAGAAGAATAAGAATTTCATAAATTTCTGAACATGAATATAAATAAATTTGCAATTAAAAAGATATTAAATTTTAAAATAAAATATATTGATATCTTAAAATACACACTGATTGAATTCTCCATGGGATCATGGAGAACTACGGTTCACCTGCGTTATTATGGGTTTGTGGTGTTTCTGTATTTTATTTATTTATTTTTTTATTAGACGCATAAAATCCTTAGGAAAGGATAAAAAGGGTCTTACAGAAAGAAATTAAAAAAAAAACTACAATCTAAAAAAGAAAACAAAAAATAAAAACTTTTCTAAAAAAAAACAAAAAAACAAGTCAAAAACAATAAAGACAATTTGCAGCCAATGGTGAATACAGAATATGGAATGAACACAAAATGTGGCCTAATACACTGATAGTTGTTGCTGTTTTGTTCCATAGCTGTTTTTTAAGAAGACAGCTAAGGCTGGTGCTAGAGTATGGTTTGCCATAATCAAAATGAATTTATTCTGACTATTTTCTTTATCAAAATTTGGAATTTTATTTTGTGCAGTCAGGAATAATTTGTCCCTATGGTGACTGTAAGCTGGACATTTCATTACAAAATGTTGCTCATCCTCAACTATATTTTGGCTGCACATATCACATGTTCTTTTATCCAGCGGCACATTATTATGTCTGCCTTTCTCAATTTTAAGGTCATGGTTGATTGTCCTGAATTTTGCAATTAACCTTCTAAGACCATGGTTCTGCATATTAATTAAGTAATTTTCAATTTTTAAATCTTGTTTGAAAAGTCTGTATGTTCTTAGTTTGTTTTTAGCCAAGGTTTGTTTTCTATTATCATTATGCATGTCTAAGATCCATTGGTTCTCAAATGATTTGTTTATTTTTTTATGAATAAAGTCTAAATTTTTCTTAATTATTTTTTCACTTGAGTTTACAATGGTGACAACATCTATATCTTGCATGAGGGTTTCTACACTTGTAAACCATTTACTTTTTACATTCTTATTTACTAAGTAGGCTTCTCTTAGTAATGTGTTATCAGAGTTTGTTACCCGGTTGAAATATTTAAGTTGTTGTTTCTTGATAAAACAGTCAATGGGGTACCTTCCTAGCTCACCATAAACAGCCATTTTTGGTGTGAATTTTGAGAGACCAAGAATGAACCAACAAAATGAAAGATGGACATCCTCAATTGCAGACTTAGTTGTGCTTTCATCACCCCAAACATCACTACCATATACAATAATTGGTCTTATCAGTTTGTCAAATAAAGATAGTTGGAGGGGTATGTTTAGTGAGTTGTCATAACCGAGTTTGCATTTCAAAGCAAAGAGAGCTTTCATCCCTTTATTTTTTAAATTATTGATACCCTCTTTATGTTTGCCGTTAGCACTTATAGTTATACCCAGGTAATTAATTTGCTTAACTATGGCAATTTCTTTTTCAGCGAAGAAGAATATATTATTGCTCAGGGCTCTGTTTGATTTATTGAATACAATAACCTTTGTTTTCTCTGTATTAACAGCCAGGCGCCATTTTGACGTATATATTTTTAAGTTGTCTAAACAGTTTTGTAGCCCCCTAGCAGATTTAAATAAAATGACAACATCATCTGCATATAGGAGACAACTTACTTTTAAATTATCAAGAACCGGGGAGTCACAGTTATCAGAGTTGAAACAGTCAGGTAGATCATTTAAGAAAATGTTAAAAAGAGTAGGGCTAAGATTGCACACTTGTCTGACTCCAACTGTTGATTTAAAGCTCTCAGTTAAACCCTCTTTTGTTTTAATTCTGTACCTGTTGTTTTCGTACATGTTTTTTATTATATCAAACATTTTACCTGATATGCCATTTTTATGGAGTTTGAAATAGAGACCATTATGCCACACACTGTCAAACGCCTTTCTAAAATCTATGAAGCAAGCATAGATTTTGTTAGACTTTGAGGTTATGATATCTTTTGAATGGCTATTATTATAGAGATATTTTTGTACAATTGTTTTTAATATAAAGAGATTGTCTGTGGTCCTGCAGTGTTGCCTTTTTACTGTACATGGGTAGATGCAAGCTGTCTCAAATTAGTAGAATGTCAAAATGTACACCTTATTGTTCGCTGAATGTACCAGTATTAGTACTCGTGGAAAGCAGAGATAATATTTATATTTTAAAGCGCAGTAGTAGTCGCGCTGCGCATGTGTGACATTTGTCTTGATAAACATTGATTTTCCCACAATCCAATTCGCTCTTCAAATGGAAATCACAAGTATTAGGTTTGACCTGGGCGTGATGTGCACTGATTACCGCCGGTGAGTCCTTGATACTTTCGAATAACATGAAAATTATCTAATTAAAGCTTGGAAACGTCTCAGTTCATACTGGTTGATCTGCGCAACAGTCAATGTCGCCATATTTGTTTTATGAGACCCATATATCTTGCACATGCGCAGCGCGAAGACTACCACGCTTTAACCTCGCTGCAAACAAACTAGTATGAACACGTACTTATTTACTCTAGCGGATGACAAAAGCAAAACTGTCGTCATTCATGTCTTCTGCAGGCGAGACATCCACATTTTAAAAATTTCTGATACTTCTAATGATATGAAGTGTTTCGGCAATTTTATTAGCCATACTTTAGAAATTATTTATAACTGATAATATTTAAAAAAGAATATAATTTATATAACAACTAAACAATTCATGTCATTGTTAGTTAGACCATGGAACTACAAACCACATTTCCTTTTTAGTATAATAATTGCTGCGGTTTCTAAGATTTAAACTTTAAAACTATGTTTGTGCCATCATAAAATTGACCTTCTTACTTGCCTTCCAAACTTCCAATTATACGAAGAAATAAGTATTGGTCAATTGGTCACCCATCGTTATTGGACTATTTATTAGGTTTTTGTCGAACGAGTACTTAACTGGTGGGGTACTTTAATCCTGCTGAGAAAAAACGAATAAGCTCGATAGGTGGCGATGTTGGTAATTCGAGGTCGCCGATAATAAACAGTGACCTACTCCTCGATGAATGATTTATTTTTAGAACGAGTTCGCAACCTGTCGTCGTCACACCTAGTTTGTTTTTATCGCAAACCAGAAACAACGAGTTTGTCAAAACTACAAATACCGCCACTAAACAGGTAAGTGAGCAACTTGTACGCTGAGTTACCGCGGGACACGTCTTCTTCCTTTCGCTAATGAGTACGTACTTTAATTACTTAATGACCGTCACTTCTTTACACTATTGTTATTTCACAGGTATTGAGGTAAACGACCCATTCTACCCATATGCCTTACTCCCACCAACTTTGTTGATTTGAAAATACGAGATCGTCAGATGTAAAATGTCATATAGAGGTATAGTTACAGACTTCCCCAGACGTTTTTGCAAACTTTGAGTCGAATAATTAAGTACAATTCAACATATATCTTACACGTTATAATTGTATAGTATTATTAATATACAAATATAATGTGTTTTATTTATGGTAATATCTTGTTGTAAGTCCAACTACACTGTAAACATTACGTTTATATAGCATTTACGTTCTCGTGGGTTATTTTATCTACGTGTGTTGTGTTGTGATTCCGTTCTGGCGCGCTGCCAATTAATCACGGGGTCGAAATGACGACTTATAATTTAAATATACAGCTGACATTGGAAATTCCGTCTTAACAACAATCTATCGGTGCGAGGCAGTATGTAGCCAGTCAATTGGTGATATTTGACAGTTTAAAGAAGAAACTAACTGGATGGGTGTACTATTTGGAACGAGTGTACTATTGTAAAGCATGACCTGATTTCACCACTGAATACAGAACGTAAACAACACGATGTATAAAAAAGATATGGTAAGTCCCATACAAACTCAATGCACGTTATTCAAATTACCCATATC
This sequence comes from Saccoglossus kowalevskii, assembly GCF_978046115.1. Lineage (NCBI taxonomy): Eukaryota > Metazoa > Hemichordata > Enteropneusta > Harrimaniidae > Saccoglossus > Saccoglossus kowalevskii. Next base: position 18,737,926 of record NC_140642.1, read on the forward strand.
TATATAAGGGCATAGTGTCATCAGTCGCAAGTACAATTGACTAAAACTGTTTATTATAACAATAGTGTTCGTTTTCATCATACACTACATTACATAATAATAATAATAACTTTGTTGACGTTATTTTGGAAAGAACTTAGTCTAATGCTATTCTAAAACAATTATGATAAAAAACAATGTTACATACATGTATATGGTTCAGATATGGTAAATCCACATAGATGAAACTATCTAAGAAAATACCACTTTAAATTCGTTAATATATCATAAACTGCAAATTTTTTAATGTGTATTTCCTATAATACACAAGAACTTTGCCTAACGTTTTCTAAACTAATTGAACTGTGGATTGGAGGTTTATTCTTTCGTTATTCTTGCTTCTTTATGTTGTGGACAGTCAATCAGGAAGTGAAATTCATTCTCAATTTTATCAGTATCGTACCTATTACAGAGCCTTTCATCAACATTTGTTTTCGATCTTGTAAGCCGGCCTTATTCCATCATTAGATTGTGATCACTAATTCTGAGTTTGCATATATATTTTCTATATTTTTGGGTTTTTAATTTTAAGTATTGCACTGTCTTGAATTTACATGCGACTTTCGGCATATAGTAAACCACGTCCCGCACTCCTATGCGAGTGCAAACCCCATTGGACTACTAGTATTGTACATGTATTGAGCGTAATATGTCAAGAACATGACACATCAACACGTTTCATCGACTGTCTGATGTAACATGCATTTGTTTCCCAATCAGACTGATTATCGAGAGTACGTAATAACAGCTATGAAGAAAAGAAAATTGAAAGTTGTTGAAACTCTATTAATAAGGGATAAAAAGTACATTAACCGTGTCTTCGACAAGGTAGGTGCTACTAATTTTCATATATTCATTCAAAGTAACACTATAGCTCTGCTCTTCGGATAACCTGGCACCGTTTTTACTCGGATCGTGGTAGCATCCTCTCAGGTTTGCGTAATTGTTGTCTGTTTCAGAATCAGAACACGCTGCTCCACTTAGCCGTGGAACATGACTACATTGATCTACTACATCTTCTGGTGGACCGTAATGCTAATCTGGAAACCAAAAATAAGGTAGTACGCCAAAGTACCGATTCAAATCAATAAGCAACAAGTTTAAAGCAATAAAGTGGGTTTTCCAAAATATCGTTCATTTGATATTTTATAATAGAAAGTGGACAGAAATGAAGTTGATCGCATGCTTTTGACCTATTGTGAAAATCATATCCCTTTATGTTCAATAATCCGTCATCTATTTTCGATTTCGTTGTTAGAATGGTCAGACTGCACTGGACATGGCGGTGAGCCTAAACGACAGAATAATGACAGAGTATTTGATTAATAATGGTGCTGACGTAAACTGTACGCGTAAGGTGTGTAGAATTGTCGTTTTACTGTCAATTGAATGAACTGCTGGGTGAATTAGGAAAAATTCTAAATTTATTGTAATTGTCTTTATTTTTCGAATAGGATGGAACCACCCCTCTTTACATGGCCGCCCAGGGAGGATATGAGGATATTGTTAAAAATTTGCTGGAAGCAAACGCAAACGTTAATGCATCTACTGATGTAAGTGTAATACAAACATAGCTAGCCGTAGACATGTACACCATTCAATTTATAAAAAGAGTTATATTTACGTTTCCTCGAAAATTGTTTTATTACCAAGAAAAATGTGATTCAGATCGTCATGCATTTACCAGTTGAAAAGTCACCTAGCTCACTTGAAGGGAATATCTTCATCAATGATATTCACTCTTGTTATGCATTTATCATATGTGCAAACTGACATAGGAAGGAGACACGCCCATTCACGCTGCAGCCAGAAATGGACATATTAACGTCATCAAAATGTTGCAGGTTGCCGGTGCAGATATGCACAATGAAACACTCACGGTGAGCTTATATTACCTACTCATTTATTGTTTATCAAATATGTCACTAAATTATAATTCATATTTATTGCATTTACTGTGTTATTTTCAGCTTGGGGCAACTCCATTGGACACTGCATGTTTTAATGGACACGAACAGGTGGTTCGGTTTTTAGTGGATATCGGTGCCAATGTCCACTCTTCCAGAAAGGTACTATTATATAATGTATAGAATAAATACATAAATATATTCAGTTAATCAGTATTGTGTTTTAAGTTCCGCCAATCACAAAAGTCCATACGAGTATCACCCTTTTTTTCATCCACCAATCATATGTCACTACGTCAGTGTAAATCCCAGCTCTTACACCAATCGTATGATTTTTGCGCACGGCAATATTCTCACGCTCGTTTTGATTGACAGGATGGTTCCACAGCCTTATACGTTGCAGCACAGCAGGGTCACGTCAAGGTCGTGGATATATTAATAAACCAAGGCGTAGATATCAACGAACATGACAAGGTATATACGTCAGTATTATTACTTTAATATTGATACCTCTTTATAGAAACCCGGATGTAGAGGTAGCCATGCTCTATCAGTATACTTATGTCCAGATATTAAAGCGGGAGGATCATCACCTGCGCACGCGCGGGATTGAGTCCCAACCGACGATAACAACGCGTGCTTAAAACGCAAAGGCTCATGGGTGGACGCTTGTTTGTAAACAATGACACGCTATGACCATATGACACATGCGCAGGTGACGACACTCCACTTTAATTTTATTTGCCTTTGTATATTTTTTTCAGAATGGAGCGACTCCATTGTTTGTTGGAGCTCAACAAGGCCACGTGGAAGTAGTCAAATTGCTGTTAGCCGCAGGCGCCGATGTTAATATAAAGAAAGAGGTTAGTGTAGTCTTATAACCAAGAATCTAGTATAAGATAAACTTACTGTATCTAAAGAATTGAATGAAAAAAGAAAGAAAATTGTGTACATCGTAAATATAAACAAATGAATGCTCTTGCAGGGAAAATGGACACCTTTACAGATCGCAAAACTCAACCACCAACCTGAAGTTGCCGCTTTACTGTTGGAGAAAGTGAAAGTAAGTTAATTTCTCTGTCTGGAGTTCGATTGGTATGTTGTAATATACCAATATTCCACCAAAATCGTGATTTGAATCGACCAACTGGTAATAAAACATGTCTAGATTTTTGTTTATTTAGTCGCAAAAAAGCACTGACGACTTCACTATTCCTCTAGGATTCGTCGTCACCGCTAGTGGGCGCTGTTAAAATAGGAGACCGGACTACAGTGGAGTATATTCTAAGGAGAAAACATAGTGCAAGAAGCGAAGATGTAAGGATGCATTTATGTACACAAATAATATAATATTATTTTGTTATATACAAACATCTACCTATATACTAACGGCCAACGGTCCCGCCTCGTACATTGAGACACGCATTGAACAACTTGTGGTGCAGTCCAAAAGATAGTCACTGGTTCGACATATCTCGCATAATTATATTGTTGTCATACTTGGCATTTTCAATCGGAAGCTCAGATACATGTAATTTATTTCTGGAAAGCACGATGCTTTGTTTTAAAACAATGTTCTATCTTCTGTTGCAAACTGTACTAGGAAGTTCTCAATATTACTCCATCTTCAAATAATTCACAAATCAAATTCTTCTGAATTCTCATCAACTCTAAATATGTACAATTTATATCGAATTTACACAGTTTTTAGAGTCGTGGTTACGATAAATTATTTAGTAACGTAATGTTTATGTGATATGTGTTATGTAGGAAGTGGTTTGCACTCCACTAGAACGTGCAGTTCGTAAAGGCGACGTGCCCACCGTGGAGTCAATATTGAAAGAAAAACACGATCTACAATACATGCAGTTTGAGGTAAGGTTATCGGATTGGTGTGACATGGTTGGATTGGGTTGATGGTAACGTGCTTCAATCGGTTGTTGCCACGGATTCAGTGGGTGTTGACGTGTTTCGGGCTCGGCCATGGAGTTTTCTGACGAGATTGAAGCTGGGCATATTTGGGATGGTTTGTAAGATGTTTGGATCGATTAAGAGATTATAACGGATGATAAAGATGTGATTATATTGCCTGAGGAGTTGGATTGGCCGATGTTAGGCTTGAGTTCGGCAGCGGTGGGATTGGGGTGGGTGATGATGATCTACAAAGATTTGCCATGTGTATCACCAAATTCATTTTTACATGGGTACTAAGTTACAAGCGATGCAAAGGCAATCATTGCTTAATACAAATGTATACGTGATTTCAATTGAGTGTAGACTCGGTTCCAGCCTCTTGCGACAAGAAAACAAATAGGAACGGAAACTGCTAGTACTATACGCGAGGAGCTGAGACTGGAAATTGAGTGTACAGTGAGTTAGTGGTACTGGTTTTGATTCTATCGTGTTTTCAGGTTCACCCTGCTTATAGCGAAGCATTGCTTCGTGGACGCAAGGACATCGTCGATGTGATTTTACTTTGGTGCAAGGTAAGACTTTATCGTTGAAAACGATTTGGAATTCAATTCAAATAATCATAGCACAAGTCGAGACGCCATATTCACACGTGTTCTATGTATTTTGTTTGTGGGTTGAGACTTTCCTCTCAAAATCTCAATTTAATACCAAATACAATTTCAAATTGATGTAGAGTTTATTTATTCTCCAGGAGGTACTTTCAGAGTTTTTACTGACAGAGAGTGGTCGTTGTGGTCCTTACTGGCGTATGGTAGCCAGACATCTAAAGATCGACGATGACGAAATCGACGAAATAGTCATGGATGACGAAGACGTCAGTTTTAAAGGCGACGTCAAACGCTTCATGTGTTACAAAGTGTTTTTATTGTGGTTGGAAAAACAACTCCATTGGCCTGCTATTAATACTTTGCTACAAGTAATCAAAGAATGCCAATAAGTAATTCAGTAAGAAAATAAGTTTCCACGTAGAATGATATTTTTCTGAGTAAGACCCGAAAATCGTTCATTGTTGTTTTTATGGAAAATATACATAATTGCGAATTTAATGGTTTTTACTATATATTTTATTATAAAAAAGAGACATTTCTAATAAACTGTTTCATTTCAATTGTATCATTATCGCCTGTAATTATAATAGTTAAATACCACCATTTATGTGATGAAATAATAATTACCACTAATGTATTAAGAATACACTCTGTTTGTATAAATTTCTTCGTAGTATTTGTTTCTGTTCTCAAACGGCAAGCAGTGGTTAGTTCATTTCTGAATAGTACATGATGTAAACCTTTCCCGAATACACATAGAAATTACATCGTTGCTCAATTTAAGATATGTATTGAGAGATAAATGTTATATTTGTGTTTGCTATGTTTAGGCCGTGGCATAAACTAGGCGTGTTTCAGCGCTTCTCGTTTACTGAGAGCTGACAACTTGTCTTCATTCTTCTTTACAAATTCCTTCACGTCTTCTGGGTTGTGACGGAAGTACTGTCGCAGTGCCCATCCGATGGATTTCTGAATGAAAAACTCCTTCTCGTGTCCACACAACAAACAAAACCTACAACAAATATGAAAGAAGTTGAACAGCATGTGTTTATATTTGAGTCAAAAAGTGGATGCCCCATGAAGTTAAAAATCGCAAAAGTTTTTGTCGCGCCTTCACTTATAGAAGTAGATTAGAAGGATTCAGGCGTTTACAGGTAAGTATGTCACGTGGTTTTAAACAACACCCGTAAACGCCAACCTGATTTTAAAGCGGGAGGGTCGTCACCTGCGCGCGCGCGGAAATTGAGTACCGAGCGACGATAACAACACACGAATCATGGGTAGACGCTTGTCTGTAAACAATGGCACGCTATGGCCATCTGACGCATGCGCCCGCTTTAAAGTAAACATTGGGCAGATCTCTGACGTCATAAGTGTAACACCGACAGCATAGTGGTTGTTACTCAGACTTCAAATACTACCTGGGTTGAACACCAAAGAAGGGCGACCCCTAAGTATAAGAAATCTGGCCCCAGCAATTATCCACAATTAACAGCAATTATTATTTTATTTCATATATTTTATTTTTATTATTACTATATATTTTCGTTAATTTGTGTTATCAATACATACTTTATTCATTTAAATGTCGCCACGCGATTACCAACACTTTTGAAAAACTATCAGCAAATATAAAATAAAATGAAATAAAGACCAAAAATAGGATCTTATTTTAACCAGATTGATGCAATCTAAGACTTTTGCTGACCTGAATAGCTTGTCTTTGTCTGTGTCTGATTTATATTTCAACTGATGTAATATTGCCACACGCCGCAACCACATGTTATCATTACCAATCCAACTATCGACGACGGGATTCAACACCTGGGGGCGCAGTCTCACCAAATCACCAATAGCTGTGATAGAAGGCAGAGGGTATACCGGTAATAATATACGACAGGCGTTTTACATGGTTGAGCACGACTCTGGTTAGTTTACGTAAAATTTAACCTCAAATAAGAAACCCTACACTCGGTTTGTTTAGAAAGGATTCACATATGACGTCATATCGTGAATGTTGTTGTTGTTGTTTGAGGGGGGGGGGGGGTAATACAAAAATAACAGCCAACAATGAAACGCATAATCTACATACGAACCTCCATGCAGGAAAAGAAATTACACATTACTTAGGAAATGAGCAGTTAACAGTCCAAGCTTGCCCAGACAAAAATTAGTATACGCATAAAAATACAGATAAACAGAATATAATACTGTCAATATCGAACAGATCGGTTTAACCGCGTTGCGAACATACTAGTAATTTCTCTGATACTGACTTGTAGCTAAAGGGTCGACTGTGTCCCACCAACTCCCAGTAACAACCATTGTTTTGAGACATTCCATGGACGCAATGCAGTCTCCACGTGTTGAACCGTTGAGTAATTTTACTGATCTTCCAGCTAAGTCCAAACCGCAGTGCTGATATTCTCTTTCGGGTTGTTTCCATAGCAACTGTAGAAGTTCCCGGGTGGATGTCAAATCTAATTCCATGGTAAATACCTAAATGATGAGAGATGAATTAGACAGACAGTCAGTCGGGAGCGGTCAGTGACTGATGACGTGTGTACTTTCATTCACTGGCGCAAAGTAAAAAAAACAAACAATTATTTAAAAAAAAAACAATTTAAAAAACTGAATTACTTCTTTATTGATGGACTTTCTGACTGGTGTTGGGATCCCAAAGAATTCGAACTGATTCCTCATGTATTTTTTCATCCAGACGGCTTTCTCCGCATCAGCAGCATGTTTGTACATCCGGTTTATTTTGGATAAGATGTTCTGTGGAAGACTCATGTCAGGACCCTTAGCAGGCGCTCTTCTCTGGTCACCCGCGGGTTTAGTAACAGTATCCGATGGTCGCTTTCTTTGTAGTTTATTTACTTTCGGCATTGTTACTCTTGCTAGAAAATTGTCCTAAAATGAATGAAAACAGATGTTAGCTAAGAAATGGGTCAATATTATTATTATCATTCCAGTGCCTCGTGAACAGTCAGTTGTAAACTCCAGCACTGCTTTTATGGGAAAGCGATGAATTGATGCATTTGTGGGTCGCCAGTAGTATAGCGCCCTCAACAGGCGGTTGTAGATTATTTCTTGAGGAGATGTTTTTTTTTTATCGTTTTACAAATTACAATAAATGATTGCGTATTCTATTGCTGTTTAAATCAGAGTCCCACGATGAGTAATACTTACAATACCACACGACCTAAAGCCCCCGTCCCAAATACACGTACAATGTAAACAATATATATATATATATATTGCAAGTTTGTTGTTTTAGTTTTGTTTAGTTATTTTTTCTACTAGTGTATCTGCTTTTTTATTCTGAATGTTTCTAACATGGAATGACAACCATGCTTTATTTTACTTAGATCTATGTCCACTTTTGAGGATACGATTTCAATAAAGACTATTATATTATATACACTGACAACTATTGAAATAAAATAATATAAATAAAAAAAATTAAATAAAATCACAGTCGCAAAAGATAAAACTGATCAATGTATTTATTTTTTTCTAATAACACTCTGCTCCGGGAAAAAAAAGCACTGATAAAACAACGTACAATAACGCACGTTGCTGTGTAGCCCTGTGTACATGTATGTTGTTCCGGCCGCTGCGCCACCCTGTGTAAAACAGGGCTAGAAGCTGTGGTATTATTTTGATTCTGTCACATGTCTAAGTCAGCTCATAGTGAACACCCACGTTCTCCGGACATCTGTAGCATGATCAATGAACGTGTTGTTTGCAGGATTACGTCATCGCCATGTGAGTTGCCTACAATAAACCTCTGTCATCTGATCAAACTGCGTGGACGCCAGGGGTCATCAGAATGTCGCCGGAGGGAGTGGTCTCATTTGATTGAACAACACGGGGTTTACTTCGAGCGCTGACATCGGAAAGGGAGGATCTCGTCGGACACTGAACTCGGCTGGTACACGAAACTGAAAAGCCAACACAGGTATTACCGATGATATCAGCCTGTGTGCTACTGATATTTCGTGTTGGCATATGCATCATTTTACCGGGGTGAACATACGTACCGAGTCTGGGAGATATTTACGAGGCTTTTAGATTCCTATCAACGCTTGCAGTACTGGAATCCTGTAACTGCCCGATTTAATCGCCGCTTGTGAGGGGGCAATTGGTACTGGTAGCTGCGAAAACACGGTGCCTTGTTGTTTGCCGAAGACTCTTGAAAACCGGTATTATCGTTGTCAACTAACGAGACAGAATGGGAGGAGTATTTAGCAAAAAGAAGGAATATGATGTGTCTGGGAAGAAGGGGAAGACGACTATCGAGGCATCGGCGGACGCACCAGAAGTGAAAAAAGAGGGTGAAGTCGAAGAAAACGCGGGAGCCACGGCGGCCCAGCCGGAAGCCAACAAGAAGGAAAAGGATAAGAAGAAAGGCCTGAAAAAGAAAGAAGACTCGATAAAAGAGAAATCAAAGAAAGATAAAGAGAAAAAGGATAAAGCTAAGGACGAGAAAAAGAAAGAAGCAAATGGAGAACAGACAACGGTGACTACGGAGGAGGCCACTAAGGTTGAGACGAAAGAAGGGTCACAAGAAGTGGAGAAAGAAAAAACAAAGGACATCAAAAAAGATGAAAAACCAGAAGAGAACGAAAAACCTACAGAGGTAAGCTTTTAAATATTTGAAAATCATAACCCGAATAAACTTGAACTGTTCAGAAGTGTCGCCAGACTATTATTCAAATTAACATTTGATAGTGTTGGATAATGGTTTCCCGTGACACTGTCATGGGAGTTGATCACATTCCATGCGTGTGTGCGTATGTGATTTTTTTACGATTGCATTAATTAACTTCAAACATATTTATCAGGCACGCAGCACATGGCCACGATCGTGTTCGGTTCGTGGACAAAAAATCGATGCAAGTAACTTAGCGGTAGACTGTCTGAAACATGCAACAATACTACACATTGACGTGCTAGTAATATCAAACATGATATATTTATATTTAAACAAAATTGTGTTTGTCATCTGTTATTACTTGATCCCTTGACATAAAAAAGCCATTTGCGAAGCAGCGAACATTCACATTCATTCTTTCCTACAAAGAATGTCTACTTGTTGACGCTGTGAATCATGCCGGAGAGTAGTTTTTAAAATACATAAAGGCAATGACATAAAAATAAGTGTCAGTCCCAGTGTATATATAAATTTCGTGTTTTGTCAACTTACCAAGCAAGTTGTTTCAGGTTAGCGCTATTGTTGCACGCATTGCCCAGTTTCAATTCCATTCAGAGATTTCGACAATATCCGGGTGCTTTGGCTCGCAACAAAAGAGACAATTCTTTTTAAAAGTTTAGTGAACCCTGGAATACTGATCGCTTTTGTGTGGGATGTAACATTTAATTAGCATAATAATACAACTAACAAAAAGCATTTTCTTATCAGTTGCAAACAGTGTGAAAATGTTAGGCAGGATTTATTTAATAAGCTGAGTATGCAATAGGATCAGACAGACAATGATAAACTGATTACCTAACCAAAAAAATAATAATAATAAGCTAATCACAGAAATCGATAAATTCATTGATAACTGCATCAAAAATTCAGACAACCAGCTGCCTCTCAAACAAACATTAGCTCATTTTCATTTTTGTTCTATCGTGATTTTCCTTTATTTCTATATTTTATTTCTTTATTATCATGTAAACAAAATTCCAATGATGATACAAGTTCAATAACTATTATTATTATTACACTTCCATACATTAGTGCAATGTATGTAAAACAAATTCACCCCTTCATAAAACCCAGTGTATTTATAGGAATCTGTAATTTGAAATTATTTTCAGTGTAACATTTCAATTTCAATCTATTAAAAATGCTTAAAACCTCCCAGAAGGAATTAAAATGCTTACATAACAAACTAAACATGTACTCTCTAATAAAACTCACAACAAACAATAATTACAAAAAAAAAAAAAAAATAAGAAATTTTATATGTGACTAGTTGCAAATCCTTGAAATGAAATATGCGAAGGCATCCATGTGGTATGTTTGCTATGGGAATTCGCTCTAAAGGTTAGAACTAAAAAACGTTATAGAATATCTATTAGTTATGTCAAAAAAGGCCAAAGTTTATCAAAGAGTGTCTCCTTAGAGTGAGAACTTACATTGATCATGCCTGTTCGCAAACCGTCACATGTTACTGGCAGGAATAAGGATAGCGTCAAATGTTCTTTTGTTCTTTGAGCTGAATATAAATATTAGGGCAAAAATAATATAATAATTTTTTTTTTGCTTCAGTTTGGCATGAATACAGCTTTTTAGTGGGTCATGCATTGCAAAACTGTTTGTGACACAACGCTATTTAAAAAGCGATGTTCGTCGCACATGCATGCGAGACATTTGTGTTGATAAACATTGATTTTCCCACAATTCAATGCACTCATGAAATCACGAACATGATTTTTGACCTGGCCACGAGTACTATCAATGACTCTTCGATACCTTCCAATAACCAAAGAAATTACCGAGTTAAAGCTTGGTAACGTCTCAGTTTGTACTTATTATTCAGCGCAACAGTCAAAGTCGGCGGCCATCTTTGTTCATAGGAGTCCCATATCTCGCGCATGCGTGGACCACCGTCTTCTCATCTCAATACATGATTGTTTCGATCTTTTTTCCTCACTGAATACAGCATAATTCTTCATACTTTAAATTTCATACTTCATGTTTTAAAACCTTTAATAATAAATGATCACATGTTTATTTTTAGCCTGTGAAATGCAATAATAAATAATTAATAATAAATGGCTATAATCATGTTTATTTTTAACCTATGAAATGCAAGGGTCAGTCAGTGGTATGTTAATTAATGTTCTTGCACATGATAAGAGATTGGAGTGTTTATAGAAACCGTAACATGGTTGAAAAGTTAAGATTCCATTGGAATTCAAAATAAAGGCTTGGTGTAATAAGTTGTTGGCAGACAGACCTACAGGGCTATACACAGTGGGAGTGCCATGCATTGTGTAGTGTTGACTGATGTATAGGTATCTAGTTTATTTATAGAAGCTGTAGACTTAGAGTTCAGTGAATCAATAATCTTTGTTTTAACACTGATCATTTTGACAAATTGGTTCGATAGTTGTCAGAAAAATGTGTTCAGTAAACATTCTGCATTTTGTTGAAGTATTATACTACTGTTTGGTAAATTGTTGTAGCTAATTTGAAAACTATGTCTACTACATTCTGATCCATATGGCCAGTGGTGACCTCTTTTCAGACACAATGGAAAAAAACTGAATGGTTGTACAAAATATGATTTAGGCTGTATTTTCCATACAGTTTGATATATTTTTGAAATACAGTTGTGAGTACTTTTTGAAATGGTCAGTTTAGGACATTTTGGAGCAAACATTTTCCAACCTTCATACAACCTGGGTGTTTAATGTAAAAGCATGGATAAATGGGTAAAAATACTCAAAAATTTGGCCTCTGTCATGGGAACCAAAAATAAAATTTCTATACTGACCATTTTGGTACAATTGGCATAATGTTAATTAGGGCATGCATGTAGGGATTAGTTTTTACAGTATAAATACTGGTCTAGAAATCTCAACACCATTTATAAACACCCCTCCTCCCTCCCACAATCAGCTAAAATGTCTGGTGGCTTATCTGAGTTTGTGGAATGTATTGTGTTATTGATTTATTTATCATCAGTGGCTCGTTACGATTGAAAAAAAAATATTTGTAATTGATTTGGTCCCATGCATAGAAAATACATGGCAGGCCAGGTACATTTGTTGGTTCAATGCCAGAGGAAATGCATAAGCGATGACATTGGATGTGTACAACTACAGAGTGTGAGATCAAAAGATTTGATAACCAATTTTCTTTTGCTATGTATATTTCTTGGTATTAAACTTGTGTTTGAGTCTGTACTTGTATATATTGTATTTGCAGATGTATTGTGACTCGGGGGGAGGGGGGTTGTTGTTGTTACACAATCCTTTGTTACTCTAATGGGACTACAGTAATGCTCACAGCACAGTCCCTCTATAGTCTATAGAGAGACTGTGCTCAAAGGAATCCTGAAGTCATTTATGTCTGGCCTCTTAGAAAGTTTTCAGTCTCAGTAGAGCATGTCCATGTCCAGCGTTGCTATGGATATGACTGATTTGTTTGGTACATTTAATCACAAAGTTTGTTGTATATCATCACTGAAGCAAAGTCAATCTGGTGTTTGTATTCCAAACATGTACATAACAATCTTGTCTGTGTTTACTCATCTTACTCTGTCAGTATGCTCATATCAGGTTAGGGTATTCTTTCTTGGTTTTTACTTGTGAAGAACCTATGCTCCTTAATTCAAGTTGTAGGTGTTTCCAACCACACTTCCTCTGTCATAGACGGTCCATATTCATTCAAAAAAAAAAAAAAGTCCACTGATTTTGTCATGTGCTGGTCAATTCTAAATTCCCAATTTAAACACAATAGATCTATTGATAGGTATAGCTCACTCGGTCTTTCATACGTCTAGCATAGAAAAGTTCTTCTTACAATAACACGTACTTGTACACATACCTATCAGCTTTGGAAATAATTGGAAATGAATTTAGGTCAACCTTCCATGTGTTTATATACAAGTTTTATTCCTTCAACTTTCTCACCTGGGTTCATAGAGACGATACTGAGCCGTGCAGCTTATTTTTATTAGATTGTAGCAATTGTAGATGATCAATTGCCACCGTTGTACGTACACCTATTGAACATGTGGCAGTTGCTCATAAGATAAATCAGTTTTTGGTTTTGAGAAATGTCAGTAGAAATTTATGATTACAGTATAAAATGTAAACGCTGAAAGTTGACCAGACACCTTGTTAAACAGTAATTTTTTTAATGTGCCTTGAACCATTTCTCTGTCAGACTTGGTCATTATTTACAAACTTTCAATTGTATGATGACACTGCGTGGCAAATTCATAGTTCGTCATTGTCTGTTTCGTCCGTATTTTCGACTTCTTGTTGATAACTGCAAGTCAGATTCCTTTGTTATTATACATATAGGTAACGATACCTCGGGTGGTAATCTCTCAGATTCTCTAATTTAGATGAATATTTTTATCATTTTTGGTAAAAAGTGATATTTTTGACTTATTCTTGAAAACCACAAGTCAGATTGCTTTGATATATTACATATAGGTGCTACAGGTCAGGGAGCTGTTATTATAGCTCCCTGTACAGGTGGACCTCGTTCAGATTTGTTCATTTTCTAATGATATCTTCAGTTCTTTAATTGAAATGTGCATTGCTAACAGCAAAACTATCTCAGCAGAGAGGCTGCTTGTTTAAGATTGCCGATATAAATACAAATGTACGAGTGTGTATTATTTATATGCACACATTGTGTTCTTGTCAAACTGTTTTATTAGCTCCGCTGTCGACTTTGTCGAGCGGAGCTTATCATATGAGTGATTGTCCGTCGTCGTCGTCCGTGTCAATGTTTTACTTTTTCGACTTCTTCTTGAAAACTACAAGCCTGAATGCTTTGATACTTGGTGTATATGTACCTTGGGTAGACCTCTCTCAGATTTGTTCATTTCATGATGATATCTTCAATTCTCTAATTTTGGTGAATATTTTTGTCATTTTTAGTAAAAAGTGATATTTTCAACTTCTTGTTAAAAACCGCAAGTGCAATTGCTTTGATATTACATATATAGGTACTACATGTGGACCTCTCTCAGATTTGTTCATTTTGTAATGATATCTTTAATTCTCTAATTTTGGTGAATATTTTTGTCATTTTTGGTAAAAAGTGATATTTTCGACTTCTTGTTGAAAACCGCAAGTCCAATTGCTTTGATATTACATATATAGGTACTACATGTGGACCTCTCTCAGATTTGTTCATTTTGTAATGATATCTTTAATTCTCTAATTTTGGTGAATATTTTTGGTAAAAAGTGATATTTTCGACTTCTTGTTGAAAACCGCAAATCCAATTGCTTTGATATTACATATATAGGTACTACATGTGGACCTCTCTCAGATTTGTTTATTTTGTAATGATATCTTTAATTCTCTAATTTCGGTGAATATTTTTGTAATTTTTGGTAAAAAGTGATATTTTTGACTTCTTGTTGAAAACCGCAAGTCCAATTGCTTTGATATTACATATATAGGTACTACATGTGGACCTCTCTCAGATTTGTTCATTTCATGATGATATCTTTAATTCTCTAATTTTGATGAATATTTTTGTAATTTTTGGTATAAAGTGATATTTTCGACTTCTTGTTGAAAACCGCAAGTCCAATTGCTTTGATATATTATACATATAGGTACTACATGTGAACCTCTCTCAGATTTGTTCATTTTCTAATGATATCTTCTGTTCTTTAATTGCCATGTGCATTGCTAACAGCGGAGCTATCTCAGCCGACAGGCTGCTTGTTACATTTGAATTGCTACCATATGTTTTATGTTGGTTGCTATTGAAACAATTAATTATGGCTAGCTATTTTGACTAATATTATTTTCTGTATCACTTATATGGTTGTATTAGATTTCCCTGTTTACTCAGCAAGCAATTTTACTAAAACATTTTTCAACCAAGAATGGGAGTTGCTAATTCGGGAAAGTTCAGATCTTGTTACATTTCCCACTCATTTTGAAGAAAAAGCTTTTTTTTGATACATGTTAAAAAAAATGAGGAAGTGCTAATAATTGTAAAGGAGGAAATAGCAATGGAAATACATGTACAGCTAAAATGAAAATTTCTATGATTCACTCGTTGAAATTATAACAACAAGTGACAATGATTTTCATCCTTGAAAAGTTATACTATATACATATCCTACTACGGAATATACAGCTACAACAGGGAAACATGGGGGCCAAAAGGGATATGCTGTTCTAGAATTGAATGACAAATCTCTACAGACTGCTGTGCGCTGGCAACATTTGTTAGATTTCTGAACACTGCAAATCACATGCGATGATGAGTAAACACTGATACTGTGCAGTGTCTGTCTGCGACAGCTGCCAATATGTCAACTTTACCACAACATGCCAACCCATAGTCTGTGTTGTCATACAAACACCACATGCACCAGATTTTTACCATTCATAAACAGGCAACCAGGCATTCTGATTATTGAATTCATTCCATTTATTTCATTTCCAAAATTATAATTAATTATCAAATAATATGCACTAATATTTCTGTTAGGACATAATTTGTCCATAATTATTATTTTTCTATTTGTTCTATTCGTCACATTCCTAATCATATTGCACATAACCCCAAAAACTGTATTTACTGTATTAGATGACTTATTTTAATCAGAGACACGCCCATAATTTATGCAAGTCATTGCACTACTAATAGAGATAATCCTTGTTACCATGGTAACGGATACTTCAGCTGCAATGTACATTTGGATGGATTTCATTGCTGTCCTGTTCTCATTATCAGTTTATAACTCTTCTGCCCTATGGTTTTGATTAATTTGACATTGTACTATGCAATCACGCGGTCACTGCTGCTCTTGACAGTGAAGTACATTATGTGTACATGCATGTGCTGGGAAAGTCTATGGAACTGTGGAAAATGTGTTTTATTATTATTTTATTATCTTGGTTCTCTGCAATGTTTGTTTGTACCACAAGCGTATTCATTGTAATTGTGTTTGGTCTGTGATCTCTGAATTGAGTTTGTTGTTGGTGTAAATTTGCTGAGCAAAGATTGCCAAAATTACACAAAGAAGGTTCAGAAATGCTGATTTTTAAAAAAAATATGATTTGGCCTCAGCTTCTGATGTGAATTGCTCTTGACATCATTTCTTGGATTGTCGTGTCAGGTTTCTTTAAAAATGACGAGACAAATTGATTAGCTTAGTTTGCATTGTTGTTTCCCTGTTATCAAGAACTTATCACCAAATTTAGATTTAAACTCGTAATGAAATTGAAATCTTGCTTTAAAATGAAAAAAAAGTAAAATTTCACTTGTATTTAATAATTCAAAGGGAAATTAAACTCAATAATCAAATTGAAAAATTGCATAATGTTTTAATATGCAAAAATAATTTTAGCAAATTTCACTTATATTAATATTTGATATTTCAAAACAATTATATCTCAAAGGAAAAATAAAAAGGGCTTTATCAAAAACTCGTACATAATAATTAGTTGCAATTATAATAATATTCGCAATATCTGATCAGTTTTTACTACAGATGTAATAAATGGACCTAATTTGCATAGTAATTAACTAAGTTATACAACATGTGTCTTTCATAATAAAAAGAAATATGCAAATGATGTATTTTAAATTTACTGGTAGTAAGCCATCATTAACTGTTGCCATGACATCTGTTGTTGGAATGTTAAATCTAAACAGCGCTGCTATCTCTTAATCA
Source organism: Saccoglossus kowalevskii (assembly GCF_978046115.1). Taxonomy (NCBI): domain Eukaryota; kingdom Metazoa; phylum Hemichordata; class Enteropneusta; family Harrimaniidae; genus Saccoglossus; species Saccoglossus kowalevskii. Next base: position 18,754,804 of record NC_140642.1, read on the forward strand.
TGTGAATCTTGTGAGAAGATTCCACACCATAGTTAAGTACAAGCCTGGCATATTACAGGTTTGAAATCAATCTTCCTGCTAATACATGTGGAATGAGAAAGCACCGTGCATTATCCACATTCTAAAGGGCTAACAGTTAGGAATCAAGTTAATTTTAGATCATACACTGTATGAACCAATCTACGCTTAGATGTCACTGAATTATTAAAGTTGGTTTATACAAGACAAATTCATGAGGTAGTCCACCAAGCAACGCGTGTAGTTACCTCATGAGTTGCTTCATAATCACGTATCATGGGACAGGTAGTGTAGCCTGAAAAAATAATCGTGTCATATTTTCAGGCAACTCTTCACCCAGTTAACATGTGTAACAGTAATTGTCACTGAATTGCCTCTTGCAATGCTTGGTACATTACCACATGAATTGCTTCATGTGAACAATACTGTTTTATGAAAGCACTTTAAATTCACAAAGAGACAAATATTCATGAGTTTTGTGGAAATCAAAAATTTTTTTTAGCCGTCGTGTCAACTATTTTAATCATCATATTTTGCCCACCCAAAATTTTTTCAAATTTTAAAGTATTTGTTGATTGTGCAAATTGACATAATTTTTTTAAGTTTATTTAAAAATGGTGACAGAAATACACTTTGGCGGGCAAAGAGACAAAGTGACCTCCACAAAATTTCAATTTATTGAAAAAATTGTATCATAAATATATTACCGGTAGGTGTTATTTTTGTTTTCGGGAATGTTTCAGTCCTTTCTGAAGCCTAAATGTAAGATGTAAGATAAATGCGAAAATTTTATGTTTTACTCTATACAAACACATCTGCCTCCTCATTTCTTCATTTTGTTGACTATATTTGTTTTGAGATTTATGATTTCTGTATTGAGTTAATAGTTAGTTCAAACTGATGTGAGGGACCGAGCATTGTTCATCAATATGTAACTGTTGCTCGGAAACCCATACTTGTAACCATAGCAATGAATATGTGGCGAATTAAAAGGGTGACACCTTTTTACATGGTTGTGTAAAGATTGGTAATATTTAACACATTGCTTCCTGAAAGCCTATTACAGACATGTCAAAATCAATGAGAAAAATGGAAGCAGCAGGCATGTGTTAATACTCCAGATACTTTACAGTTGAACCCAATCTGCAAATTATTATATTTTAATAGTAATTAAAAGTAATTTGTTTTCATTAAAACCAGTAATTTGTCTGGTGTTCACATGAATGTATTCCAATAATTTGTATGTTTTGAGTTTAATGCAAAACCTGAGCAAAATTTGTTAGCTCCGCTGTCGACTTTGTCGAGCGGAGCTTATCATATGAGTGATTGTCCGCCGTCGTCGTCCGTGTCAATGTTTTACTTTTTCGACTTCTTCTTGAAAACTACAAGCCTGAATGCTTTGATACTTGGTGTATATGTACGTTGGGTAGACCTCTCTTAGATTTGTTCATTTCATGATGATATCTTCAATTCTCTAATTTTGGTGAATATTTTTGTCATTTTTAGTAAAAAGTGATATTTTCAACTTCTTGTTGAAAACCGCAAGTCCAATTGCTTTGATATTACATATATAGGCACTACATGTGGACCTCTCTCAGATTTGTTCATTTTGTAATGATATCTTTAATTCTCTAATTTTGGTGAATATTTTTGTCATTTTTGGTAAAAAGTGATATTTTCGACTTCTTGTTGAAAACCGCAAGTCCAATTGCTTTGATATTACATATATAGGTACTACATGTGGACTTCTCTCAGATTTATTTATTTTGTAATGATATCTTTAATTCTCTAATTTTGGTGAATATTTTTGTAATTTTTGGTAAAAAGTGATATTTTCGACTTCTTGTTGAAAACCGCAAGTCCAATTGCTTTGATATTACATATATAGGTACTACATGTGGACCTCTCTCAGATTTGTTCATTTTGTAATGATATCTTTAATTCTCTAATTTTGGTGAATATTTTTGTAATTTTTGGTAAAAAGTGATATTTTCGACTTCTTGTTGAAAACCGCAAGTCCAATTGCTTTGATATTACATATATAGGTACTACATGTGGACCTCTCTTAGATTTGTTCATTTTGTAATGATATCTTTAATTCTCTAATTTTGGTGAATATTTTTGTAATTTTTGGTAAAAAGTGATATTTTCAACTTCTTGTTTCTTGTTAAAAACCGCAAGTCCAATTGCTTTGATATTACATATATAGGTACTACATGTGGACCTCTCTCAGATTTGTTTATTTTGTAATGATATCTTTAATTCTCTAATTTTGGTGAATATTTTTGTCATTTTTGGTAAAAAGTGATATTTTTGACTTCTTGTTGAAAACCGCAAGTCCAATTGCTTTGATATCACATATATAGGTACTACATGTGGACCTCTCTCAGATTTGTTCGTTTTGTAATGATATCTTTAATTCTCTAATTTTGGTGAATATTTTTGTAATTTTTGGTAAAAAGTGATATTTTCAACTTCTTGTTTCTTGTTAAAAACCGCAAGTCCAATTGCTTTGATATTACATATATAGGTACTACATGTGGACCTCTCTCAGATTTGTTTATTTTGTAATGATATCTTTAATTCTCTAATTTTGGTGAATATTTTTGTAATTTTTGGTAAAAAGTGATATTTTCGACTTCTTGTTGAAAACCGCAAGTCCAATTGCTTTGATATTACATATATAGGTACTACATGTGGACCTCTCTCAGATTTGTTTATTTTGTAATGATATCTTTAATTCTCTAATTTTGGTGAATATTTTTGTCATTTTTGGTAAAAAGTGATATTTTCGACTTCTTGTTGAAAACCGCAAGTCCAATTGCTTTGATATTACATATATAGGTACTACATGTGGACCTCTCTCAGATTTGTTTATTTTGTAATGATATCTTTAATTCTCTAATTTTGGTGAATATTTTTGTAATTTTTGGTATAAAGTGATATTTTCGACTTCTTGTTGAAAACCGCAAGTCCAATTGCTTTGATATATTATACATATAGGTACTACATGTGAACCTCTCTCAGATTTGTTCATTTTCTAATGATATCTTCTGTTCTTTAATTGCCATGTGCATTGCTAACAGCGGAGCTATCTCAGCCGACAGGCTGCTTGTTGTCACTACTTTTGCTGTGTTTTAAAATCTTCCATAGAAAATTGAAAAAATGAATGAATAAATGTAAATTAGACTGAATTATCCACTAATATAACTGGTGTCTAAATAAAAAAAAAAAACTTCATAAATTGAATAGTTAAACTACAATTAGCATTATTACTAGTAAATTACATTGAATTAAATTTGTTCTGTTATTGTTTACATTGACTTTTATGACAAACCAGTTAAAATAAATGACAATTTTTTGCCAAATAAATCAAACTGAAAGAGTTAGGACATGTTAGTATTAATATTTCATTGATCCAGTATACACAAAATTATTAACTTGGTTATTATAGCATAAAATTAAATATAACTGTTTAAAATACAAGCATACCATCCTTTGATAAAAGATGTTATGAAAATGCAGAAGTTACGTTCGAGGTTGAGGACATGACAACCCCCCCCCCCCCCCGACCACCTTGCTACAAATTCTAATTATAGTGTGAAATCTATAAGCGTAATTAGGGCATTTGGTAACCTACAATTCTAAAAAATAGGATAGTAATTTTGTAAACTAAAATATCTGCAATGGATTCCATTAATATTCTATATACATGTTATAAAGAACAGCTTACACTGGGGAGTAAAGGTGAAGTACTTGACTGACCCAAGAAGTCGTACAAATCAAGTTGTGGCACCAGGAAGTTTTGACACGTCTGGAAATGAATCTCATCACTCCCAGTTGATGAAATTTGCTACAAACCAAATTAAATTTGATGAAAGACAATTTTTTGTGAATCTGAGAAAATCATGTCATTTTGTTAACATATTCAAGGGGGTCTCAAGACAGGAAGCCACACAGGAAGTCCCACTCATAACTGTTATGCCGGAAACCAACTTAAAAACAAATATATTATCACTTACTATTATTTATTATTGGGGATTATCAACAATGAATTTAAGTAAAACTGACTCTACTAAATCCTGAGCAAGAGCTAAGCTGACTTTTAGAGAAAGTGTTACTTATTTGGTGTATACTGTCTGTTTCTAAGACATTTTCAACATATTGCCGATACAAGTATATTTGTAAATAAGACACTGTCTTTTTCACATTGTTTGAATGCCAGTATTGTAAGTATTGAGAATAGGAGAAATCATGGACAAAACGTCCCACTCGACTTTCAGCTTTTTAAAGAGGTTACCCGAATATATATATAGGTCCTTTGTTTTCTATTATGACATTTATTTTCTTTCCATAGAAATAACTGTTGTGTTCACATGGAATACAAATAGATACTGAGTGATAAGAGAATACAGATATACAGAGATTTCTGACGTCTAAAAAAATTCTTGTGTCTGGGGTATTTGATTTAAACAAAGGACACTAAATTCTTAGAATGAATTTTATACATATACACACATATCTTTGTGAAACTCCTCATAGTCGTAGTTTTTTGATAAATTTAGTATTTATTATATTTGTGAATTTATTATTGTGTCAGGTTTATTTTATCTTATCTGTGAATCAGGATGTCACAGAGGAAGTTGCCATAATTATGTCTATATAGTATATAATACAGCAGTTCACCCAAGCTCATCCACCTTTTGACCTGTCTGGCCTGGGAGATGTAATTTATTTTGTCAATTTAAGTCAGTACTGATTTGATATAATGAATTAAAATGTATCGATCAATAAAATATGTGAAGATCTGATCCATTTAAAATGGCCATTTTATTTTTAATAATTGCTATATTTTAATCATGCCTGGACCAATTATGTTCTGACTGTATTTTATACTTGCATTCACTTCATGAACTGACTACAGATGGCAGACTGATGATCATACAAGATGTATGGCCAGTTGTGATAAAATGAAGCGCAATTTTGAAACCTCAGGCATTCGTTATTTGTTTCGAACATGGTACATGGTCTAATAATGCTGTCTTTACTTTATTGATGTAAGTCAAAAATGGTTGATCCAGAGCAATATTTTTAAACGTGCGTTGACTGATTGCATTCAGATGTATTCTACGGTAGTCATGGTTCAATACAAGATGGCCGCCTAGTGGCTATTTTCATTTGGGGTGTGTGTGATATTTCCTAGCGAATATTCTTCCTCACCATACCCGATAACTTAATAATTAAGTTAATAGTATGGTAATATTAATGATAATTATATGAATGGCTTATGAATTGTGTGAACTTCATACATAAATAAAATATATATGTGTCATTGTCCTAATTTAACACGATTATTTTTATGAATTATGTGAACTGGAAACATCTAGTTAAAATAAACTATCAATATGCTACCTAAACATGCATAGCTCAGTAATCAATAAAATAATGCGTTACCCTAGTAACTGATGGTTTTTATAGTTATTTTTTGAGAATTGAAGCAAGACAATTTAGAGGATTTACAGTGGTTGCTGACACCAGATGGGTTTTGTTAGTCTCTGTTTTCCAAAAACAGGGACTTATGGATTGACCTCCATGCATGCATGCATGTGTGGTATATCTGTTTGTTCCTATCCAGCAGTATTTTGCACATGCTTGGACTGACATTGAACACAACCATGGAACTATAAACCCCAGGAAGAACAACGAAACTAAGAGGATTAAAAAAACCTTTGTCTTAGTTTATCTTACAGTGCTTTCGCTTTTGTTTCCACAACATTAGTCATACTCCATGTTAGTTGCCGCCGATACGCCCGTATCAACCGCTTTGCTGGAAACGGAAAACTTGAAAAAAAATTTCATATCTGCGCAGTAAAATATTTCGTTCACTACGCATGCGCAAACAAGTCGGTCTGCAGGGTGACCTTCAGTGTATCGGAAATCATGCAACGGGTCGGAGTTTTAGCGAGTTTTCATAATTGTCAATGTCGTTTTTAGATTACTTCTTGTTTTTTTCAACCCTCAAAAAAATAAGGTTGCGAAAGTTTGCGAAACATGGGGTTTGGTATGCTGTTTGTTGTCGAGATATCCCGACTTATTCCGTGTTTCCCTTCGATCGCCAGAAGTGGCAATGTGTTTTTTTTCCCCGTTGAATGTCGCTCATTTATCAGTGTTTTTGTCTTGGCGCCATTGTTTTTTTATGCTATAACCGAAACAACTCGATCACGTGATCTCTCGAAGTCGCCCGATTGACTCCGAAAATGACCGATAGTCGGAGATAAACGTTCATTTGCGTAAATCGGCTTACTTTTAATGCGACGAAATAAACAGTCAAAATAAACATTCGACATCGCGGCAACTATCATAGTTCAAAGGAAACGAAGTCGTTGTTCTTCCTGGGGTTTATAGTTCCATGACACAACCAAGCTGATTGCTTTGATATTTGAGGTGTACATTATTTTTGTGAATAATTTGTTTTATGAAATTGACATGTTTTTAGAATTGACAACCAGAATAAAATATTTTGTAGGTTAATTGCGTTTTGTTTTGTTGATGTGCATTATTTGGCTATGTTCTTGTACGACAGCATAGCTATTTTCACTGTCAAGTAGCTTGTTAACGAATGCACTTACAAGTCTATTTTTCTGACATGCCTGGACCAAATCAGTTTAAACTTCACACATGTATCAGACATTATATTGGACATATGCAATGCATTTGTTTCATGATCTATTTCAGGATGACCAAAAGGCAGCCATTTTAAGGCCAAAAATGAATCAAAATCACACATTCCGGAACCAGATCTCAGTCATTTGTGGATGGATTTGGTTTGAACTTGACGCATACAAAAAAAAAAGGGACCTTGATTCAAAAGTGGTGGCCATGCAGACAAACGTTTTTGTCACCACCAAATCCAAAATGGCTGACTGGCTGTCATTTTGTTAATAGAATATAGTTCCATGAAGCCATATCTTCACCTATCAAGTTCAAACTTCACACATACATCACAGATCAGATCTCGCGCTTACAAACAGGGATTATGTCATTGACATTGACTTGGTTTATATCTATACGTGTAGATGGTTATCCAAAGCCTTACATCCCATGCTTTCTTTTAGTTCATCTCGTGCAAATAAATATCACAGTATACTCATGAACCTAACAACGATGAAAGCTACATGCCATGATAGTGGTAGTAGTAGTAGTAGTAGTAGTAGTAATAATAATAATAATGTTTTCACATTGGAAAAATGAGGCATAGGCTTAGCAAAATTTTAGGCTTGACTTGTTTAGGCTGGCCATGCACGAGAACGGTTGCCAGGACCAGCCTAAAATAGTGATTTGTATATAAATGGGTTATCTTTTTCCGTGGGCATTAATAATTAATATTAATTTTTTTAGGGGCCTGTGAAAACAAAAATATAACTTTTTATCTCCAAAATAGAGCATGCATGTCAGAAAAATTATTTTAACTTCAAATTGTAGTCTGCCCTCTATGGCAAAAATGAGAGCTGTTACCTAAAGGTCAGTTTGTAAAGTCATTGATGCAAGTTACCAAATGAATTCAGTAAGTGAAGTCAGTTGACAAATAACTTTGTAGTTTATTTTTAAATAATATGCATTTTTGTAGAAATGTTTTTTTTAATTTTATTACTACTAATATAAATATTTTTGTTTAGCCTTCTACTCAGGAAACATCAAAATTAGGGATTCAATGTTGTCTCAATGATCACTGACATTACTATCTGGTTTCTTTCATTGGTTGTCTACATTTCAATGATGTATGGATTTTCTGCTAAGATTTTGCACTAATGGTCTGTCTTATTGCTAATCTGACGTACCAGACGTAGTTGATAGTGTTTAATAAACCCCTAGGACGGGGTGGGTGCCATGGTGACAACTAGGAAGGGGTGGGTGCCATGGTGACAACTAGGAAGGGGTGGGTGCCATGGTGACAACTAGGAAGGGGTGGGTGCCATGGTGACAACTAGGAAGGGGTGGGTGCCATGGTGACAACTAGGAAGGGGTGGGGGCCATGGTGACAACTAGGAAGGGGTGGGGGCCATGGTGACAACTAGGAAGGGGTGGGGGCCATGGTGACAACTAGGAAGGGGTGGGGGCCATGGTGACAACTTAGCAATTACTGACATGATCTTTAAAGGGGCACTTCCAGTTAAACCTAATCTCACAACAAATTTACTTTCTGGATTAAAATTACAATGGATAACAAAAGATAGATTAACTTTGTAAACAACGTAAAAAATAGTGTCCCATGTTTGTTTGGTGCAATCCATGGGATTGAGCGGTTCCCCTTTAAAAAAAACTATTCCAATGAAAAGTACCGGTAATTAATATCTGTACATGGTTTAATTTGACCTCATCCGGGCTTAATAAACAATATGTCAAAGAAATCTACCCTGTTCAGTGGCCATTTTTTCCAGACTTTAAGCTAAGTTGACAAGAACTGTCAACGTCACATTCACTACTTGGTACATGTATCAACTGATTATTGTAAAAAAATCCTTCAAATTTGTTGGCTTGAGAAATTCATTGAATCTGGCTGCCATGACAACCGACCCCGACTGATGTTGACCCAACCTAAATTGTGGTCTGTGTGAGTGAACCAACCCACATTCCAGTCAGACAGTGTGATTACTCATTAATTAAAGTTTATCAGTTGACACTGATACAGGAAAAAGGAAGGAAGGAAGGCAAGAAGGAAATGAAAACAGTGACATGTGGGATTGTATATTAAGTCAGTACAGTTTATAATATTATGTCTGACAGTTTCATCAAATAAGGCAGCCATTTTGTTTTGTAAATGTGTTTTCCTTTTGTTTCTGAGGCAGATTTTAACAATTTGATTGAGACGTATTACAGTGAAAACCAACAAGATTTTTACATTGAGGTTGCTATGGCTGTTGTAACAATCAGAACAACTGATTACTGTAAAATACTTTACTTTAGCTGGAATTAAATTTTGCTGAAAAGACTTTTTGGGTGTTTTGTATGGAATTTTATTTTCACTGATTTTTGGCGAGTTTAATGTAAAATATAGGAAAAAAGGTAAATTCACTAGATTTTATTTTCACTAAATCACTCCTTCAGCAAAAATAGCGAAAATTAATTCCAAGTGAAAATAAAGTATTTCACAGTACCTACTTTGTGATAAAATGTTGTTGATTACCAACTGCCTTTGTCTACTGTCCCAACATATTTACTCATAGAAATAATACTACTTATAGACTGTAAACAAAATTCTGCAGGTAGTCAACAATATTTTTGAAAGAAAGTAGGTAATCAGTTCTGGTCTTACAACATCAAGAGCGCAACCTCAACTACAATATCTTGGTGGTTTTCTCTGTGAAAATAGGTTATTTAGGCTACATATACATTTCATCTTGTTCGACTGTCTAATTGAAGAATGTTAGCTAACTGGCATTTTATTTAGCGATTATGTTCAGTGATGTTTAAGCAATGACCTTATAGTGACACTTAAATACTCAAGTGATTAAGGCTGTCACTGTATGTAAACGTCACTGTCAACTACTTCCTCAATTCTGTTTTTAGACAGAGTATGCTCTCCAGAGGTAGATGGAAAATAATAATTGTTACACAAGGGTGCCATTAATGTATTTATGCATATTGTAAGGTGAATTGTAAAATACTTTTATTTTAGCTGTAATTTATTTTTGCTGAAAATACATTTTGGTTGTTTTCACTGTGTAAACATTTATTTTCACTGAATTTTGATGTGTTGAATGTAAAACATAGGAAAACACGCATTTTCAACTTGATTTTATTTTCACTGATTCATCACATTACTGGGGAAACTATTATCAGCAAAAAAATTTGTAACCTATCAAATAGAATTAAGTAATCAGTTTCAAGGTTCGGTTTGATACAAATTTGCTTTTTAATCGTTCTTTTCTGAATAACATAAACAAATTTTCCCACAAATTTAATGAATTTATGTTTTTGGAGAGGGACATTTTTTTCACAAAAGAAAATGTTTAACTTCCCACAATTAACAAGGACTAAATCAATACAAAGCTCCTCCCCCAAAAAATGTTAAAACAGTGCTGTTGAAAAGGTGATAAAGATTCTGTATTGAGTCGGTTGAATGTGTATTTCAGTTGAAAGAATATTAAATTTTTAGCATCAAATAAAAAAAAACAATTGTTTATGAATATGAATCATTCAGTAAAACTGAAAAGGAAAATTATGATATCATTTACAGACTATTAATCATGCAGGTCATCAAGTGTCAACAAAGTACTAACCTTTTTTCTTTCCACTCTCTCACTTTCTTTCTTTTAATGATTATAGAGAGAGAGATCCATTGAATTTACTTAAATGCTGTGATTATGCACATTAACTTGTTTGTTTTTACTTAAAACTCTGTCAACAGTCATCTCATCTTAAAATGTTCAATATTTTATTATTGCGAAATTTCTTAACAAAATGAGGTCCCATTTGTACATCTACGTAAATAACACAGATTTTAATTTTTACAAACAAAACTAAACTTTATATTTCACCAAAAAAAGTGTTGCACGTTATAAAACGCAATGATAAAAAAAAAATTAACATTGTCAGTGCTTTGAAGTTTAATTTTATTGACAAACAAAGCAAAACAGAATGCTTACATTAATCTAAGATATGTACCCTCTTTCTTAATTAATGGCTTATCCCTTACAAGATCTTAAGTACCATAGATGTTCATCCAGGCTCCTAGAAGATTCCAAACACAGAGGGGGGTGAACAGCTTGCAACATGAGTGGTGAAATGCCAAATATGTATTTAGTTTCATAAAACAGATCCCTCTACAGTTTCATGCATCCTTTTCACCTTGCTTTGCCATTTGCTGTCACCACTCCCTGCACTGAAATGTCCTTTGCCCTGTGAATCATGCAATACACTGCTGGGAGAATTAGAAAATAAATTTGTAAACTTTCCTTGGGAATTTATTTTCATGTTCTGACCCGTTTTATGATCCATCAATGAATCAATATCAGTATCAATATAGATCTCTTGAAATAAATAGCATCCATTGTTCAAACTTTGCTTTGCTATAATTAGGCTGAAATGACAAGTATGTAATAGTCAGCTTGTGTTACCCATGATGCATCACTTCATTTCAGCCACACCCTATGAATAACAAAATTTCAACAATTGCTGGTTGGTGTGGTTTTAATACTACTACATCTGGGATTGACATTTTAAACTGTTCAGTTCTCAATCAAAACTGTTAAATTTCATTGGTGCCATGATGAACTACATTTTAATCTGAACTTATGGTCAAAATATGCATGAAATGAGTATGTTTTGTTTTCATTCTGTCTTTGCGAAAATCAGCAAAATGTGTCAGTTCACATAGTTGTCATTTGTTTTGTGATGTGTTATTATTCAAATGGCTGAAAAGCCACAAAAGTTGAAAGTAGCACAATAATAAACATTTATATTCAGTAATTTTGTTGTTTTAGATACCTATTGTGCCAGTTTGCTCATTAAACTTTGCGCTTACCATAATACATGGTCGATAAAGCTACAAAAAAATCAATATGAAACTTAAAATTATGTATGAATGCCAAAGTAAATAATGTAACCATGTCTATTTGTTCATCTGCTTCATTAGTTCATCACAATAAACAGTTAGCGGTATTTACAAATGATATGTGACAATGTTCAACTTGACTCAGTAAGTTGCCTGGCACGGCCGGCAGATTTAATGTTATACGTGTCTTTCTTTGGCTCTAAAACCTGCTGCAATGTACATTTTGTTTTGTGGTTGCCTGGTTGGTAGCCATTCTGTTTTAGTGGATGTTGTTCCCGAAATATTTCTCTGTGACATGCTCTACTGTTTATGTTCAAACATGAGAACTCACTGGTACTATGTAATGCAATTACCTGTCTTTACAAATTCGGTTCTGGAGCCATATTTCTGTCATGCCCCAATCAATCTTGTTTAAAATTTATGTATACTTCATGCACATTCAAGATGGCAGTTTGAACTTTTATAAATCAAAGACATTTCATAATGGACTACATATGCACATAAATTAATGTTTTTCGTTTGGTTGACCTTTAATTTATGGCCGGTACATGCTTCGTCCTAAAAATTAAAATTTAGACATGTTTCTAAGGCATGCTTCGTCCAATTTCTTTCAAACTTGGTATTAACATTACTCGCGTTAAATTACTAATGCACACCATTTTAGTTCCGACTGGTGGCCATATTGGTTTATTAGCTCCGCTGTCCACTTTGTCGAGCGGAGCTTATCATATGAGTGATTGTCCGTCTCCGTCGTCGTCCGTGTCAATGTTTTACTTTTTCGACTTCTTCTTGAAAACTACTAGCCTGAATGCTTTGATGCTTGGTGTATATGTATCTTGGGTAGACCTCTCTTAGGTTTGTTCATTTCATGTTGATATCTTCAATTCTCTAATTTTGGTGAATATTTTTGTCATTTTTGGTAAAAAGTGATATTTTCAACTTCTTGTTAAAAACCGCAAGTGCAATTGCTTTGATATTGCATATATAGGTACTACATGTGGACCTCTCTCAGATTTGTTCATTTTGTAATGATATCTTACAATTCTCTAATTTTGGTGAATATTTTTGTCATTTTTGGTAAAAAGTGATATTTTCAACTTCTTGTTAAAAACCGCAAGTGCAATTGCTTTGATATTGCATATATAGGTACTACATGTGGACCTCTCTCAGATTTGTTCATTTTGTAATGATATCTTACAATTCTCTAATTTTGGTGAATATTTTTATCATTTTTGGTAAAAAGTGATATTTTCGACTTCTTGTTAAAAACCGCAAGTCCAATTGCTTTGATACTACATATATAGGTACTACATGTGGACCTCTCTCAGATTTGTTCATTTCGTGATGATATCTTCAATTCTCTAATTTTGGTGAATATTTTTGTAATTTTTGGTAAAAAATGATATTTTCGATTTCTTGTTAAAAACCACAAGTCCGATTGCTTTGATATTACATATATAGGTACTACATGTGTACCTCTCTCAGATTTGTTCATTTTGTGGTGATATTTTTAACTATCTAATTTTGATGATTATTTTTGTCATTGTTGGTGATAAGTGATATTTTTGACTCCTTGTCCCATTGCTTTGATACTATACATATTGTTCATTTTCTAATGATATCTTCTGTTCTTTAATCTCAGCTGACCGGCTGCTTGTTTATTTTCATCACTTCTTTCTTAGTATTTCTTGATCAATTTTATTAAAACTTGGTAAGAACACCACACATGATGGGTTACTGATGCACATCATTTTTGTGTGTGATTTGCCCAAAAATGGCCGAATGGTTGCCATGTTGTTAGGTACTTAACCATTCCAAGGAATGCTTTGATTGTTGTTGTTTCAAGTTGGTATATAGACAAGACTTAATGGTTTTCATAATGCACATATGTTACAATATATCTTCAATCTTCTCTCTGGTGTGCCTGGTCCAGTGTCATTCAAACAGTGTTGTGTGTAACTATGGAGGTAGGTTGCTGATGCACATCGTTAATTTTTTTGGGTCGTAAAAAAAATTGGTGATGTAACACATTTAAAAAAGAGCAAGACATGATGGTGTGAATCTTTCTTGTAATCAGATTCAGTGTCTATGTACGTTCCCCCTCTACTATTTGATTACTATGCATTCAGAACCAGAAATACATAATTTACAAAAATGTTGCATCAACATTCTGGTATAGGGGGAAAAATGGCATTCAAAGGGCTTATCTAAAATGACAGGCGCCCTCTGGAGGCATGCTTGACTGACAGGCAGACATTTTGCAGGCCATGGTGGTATTATAAGAGTGTCAATGTCATGTATACCGGTAGGTCAACAACTTGGGAATCACAGTTTGATCAGATCAAGTTCCAATGAAATCTCTGCCATTTGAGATTGATTTAAACACTGTATTTAAACACTGCAGCTGTTGTATGACCTTTGATATAGCATATGCTCATAATAATAATGATTAAAATATAATTATTCATTACTGTACTAATTATTTTGAATAACAAGAAAAACAGTACAAGTTTTATTTGATTTGCTTATTTATATATATATATTTTCCAGTAAAATTAATGATAGTTGTATAGTAATTCAGGGCCAATTGAAATAACATTCAATGATATCGATTCATGTTCTACAGAAAATAATAATTAAAATATAACCACCAAATAACAAAAGATTGAGATCAAATATTTTAATATTAATTTTTGTTTGTGCATTGTCTCTATAATGAAAGTATTTCATACGTGATGTACTTGGAAGTTTGTTCAATGATGTGGACTGAAAAAATTGTATAATATTATAGAAATTTTCAAAACTAATGTCATATATTCCCATTATTTTCAAAAAATGGAAAATATTATATGCTCAATAACACTTAATTCGGCATCATAATATTATTTCAGTTATTTTACATATTTATTTTCAAATTATTTTAAGGAACAATACTGGTACACTCAGTTATACTACCTGGAAGTATAAATTATTGCAAATTGCCAGATAGATTAGTTTCAATGTGTAGAGTGAAGTTGTGAACATACTCCAGTGCACATAATGTAAATAAATGGCAGACATAATTTTGTTGGAAATCTATGACAGGAACGGTTGCTGGATTGACTATATCAGGTACATGTAAAGATGGACTATCCTAAGCTACGAGGATTAGAATATTTTAAATCACATACTACAAATCGAGCAGTTACAAATTCAAAATTTACAATCTACAATGCTGCAAATATGGTATTTGTTAAATTATTGTTGGGTATTGTCACTAAGGACTCAACAGTACAAATGTATCTATACAAGAAAGTTTGAAGTAAATATATTTCTGCAAAAGTCTGTTAATGAAAAATGAGTATTCTTGATTAAGAAAGCAAGTAAGTAATATACAGGACATTTTTTATTCACAAAATAGAAATATACCCTCCCCTCCTGACACCCCCTCCCCCAATAGCAATTTTGGGTAGTGAGATATATAAGAACTGATGACATCCCTGGCTCCATGTTGTCCTGTGTTGTGGAATGCTTGGAATGATAGCGTACTATTATGATATCATTACTTAGTGATGACAAGTGGTTTACAATCTATTCAATGACTAGAACAGTTAGAAAAGATTGTGTGCCACATGTGTTTTACTCAATGAAAATAATAAAACAGGAAAGTTCATGCGTTCTACTGTCAGCAATGTGTTCTTTGCATTGATTATAGTCATCCACATGCAGCTACTTAGCATGTTATTTTTCCAAATTGATTATTTTGGAAGTAGACAACTTTTAATTTAAATTCCATCCATCTAGATAGAAAGATCTTGAATGAACTTATTCAAATAAAACACAGAATCAATTTCTGTCAACTTATTTATGCACATAGACTTTCTTCACTGTTCAAATATGGCTGACTGGCGGCCGTTTTTATCTTCAATGTGAAATGACTATTATTGGTACTGAACAGAACACTGGTGACATTGTGACTGTTATGTATGTGAGGTGACTATTATTGGTGCTGAACAGAACACTGGTGACATTATGACTGTTATGTATGTATGTGAGGTGACTATTATTGGTGCTGAACAGAACACTGGTGACATTATGACTGTTATGTATGTGAGGTGACTATTATTGGTGCTGAACAGAACACTGGTGACATTATGACTGTTATGTATGTATGTGAGGTGACTATTATTGGTGCTGAACAGAACACTGGTGACATTATGACTGTTATGTATGTGAGGTGACTATTATTGGTGCTGAACAGAACACTGGTGACATTATGACTGTTATGTATGTATGTGAGGTGACTATTATTGGTGCTGAACAGAACACTGGTGACATTATGACTGTTATGTATGTGAGGTGACTATTATTGGTACTGAACAGAACACTGGTGACATTATGACTGTTATGTATGTATGTGAGGTGACTATTATTGGTGCTGAACAGAACACTGGTGACATTATGACTGTTATGTATGTATGTGAGGTGACTATTATTGGTGCTGAACAGAACACTGGTGACATTATGACTGTTATGTATGTGAGGTGACTATTATTGGTGCTGAACAGAACACTGGTGACATTATGACTGTTATGTATGTATGTGAGGTGACTATTATTGGTGCTAAACAGAACACTGGTGACATTATGTATGTATGTGAGGTGACTATTATTGGTACTGAACAGAACACTGGTGACATTATGACTGTTATGTATGTATGTGAGGTGACTATTATTGGTACTGAACAGAACACTGGTGACATTATGACTGTTATGTATGTATGTGAGGTGACTATTATTGGTGCTAAACAGAACACTGGTGACATTATGACTGTTATGTATGTATGTGAGGTGACTATTATTGGTGCTGAACAGAACACTGGTGACATTATGACTGTTATGTATGTGAGGTGACTATTATTGGTGCTGAACAGAACACTGGTGACATTATGACTGTTATGTATGTATGTGAGGTGACTATTATTGGTGCTGAACAGAACACTGGTGACATTATGACTGTTATGTATGTGAGGTGACTATTATTGGTGCTGAACAGAACACTGGTGACATTATGACTGTTATGTATGTATGTGAGGTGACTATTATTGGTGCTGAACAGAACACTGGTGACATTATGACTGTTATGTATGTATGTGAGGTGACTATTATTGGTGCTGAACAGAACACTGGTGACATTATGACTGTTATGTATGTATGTGAGGTGACTATTATTGGTGCTGAACAGAACACTGACATTGTGACTGTTATGTATGTGAGGTGACTATTATTGGTGCTGAACAGAACACTGACATTGTGACTGTTATGTATGTGAGGTGACTATTATTGGTGCTGAACAGAACACTGGTGACATTATGACTGTTATGTATGTGAGGTGACTATTATTGGTGCTGAACAGAACACTGGTGACATTATGACTGTTATGTATGTATGTGAGGTGACTATTATTGGTGCTGAACAGAACACTGGTGACATTATGACTGTTATGTATGTGAGGTGACTATTATTGGTGCTGAACAGAACACTGG
Source organism: Saccoglossus kowalevskii (assembly GCF_978046115.1). Lineage (NCBI taxonomy): Eukaryota > Metazoa > Hemichordata > Enteropneusta > Harrimaniidae > Saccoglossus > Saccoglossus kowalevskii. The sequence goes on from NC_140642.1 coordinate 18,771,900, forward strand.
TGACATTATGACTGTTATGTATGTATGTGAGGTGACTATTATTGGTGCTGAACAGAACACTGGTGACATTATGACTGTTATGTATGTGAGGTGACTATTATTGGTACTGAACAGAACACTGGTGACATTATGACTGTTATGTATGTATGTGAGGTGACTATTATTGGTGCTGAACAGAACACTGGTGACATTATGACTGTTATGTATGTGAAATGACTATTATTGGTGCTGAACAGAACACTGGTGACATTATGACTGTTATGTATGTGAGGTGACTATTATTGGTGCTGAACAGAACACTGACATTGTGACTGTTATGTATGTGAAATGACTATTATTGGTGCTGAACAGAACACTGGTGACATTATGACTGTTATGTATGTGAGGTGACTATTATTGGTGCTGAACAGAACACTGGTGACATTATGACTGTTATGTATGTGAGGTGACTATTATTGGTGCTGAACAGAACACTGGTGATATTATGACTGTTATGTATGTGAGGTGACTATTATTGGTACTGAACAGAACACTGGTGACATTATGACTGTTATGTATGTATGTGAGGTGACTATTATTGGTGCTGAACAGAACACTGGTGACATTATGACTGTTATGTATGTATGTGAGGTGACTATTATTGGTGCTGAACAGAACACTGGTGACATTATGACTGTTATGTATGTATGTGAGGTGACTATTATTGGTGCTGAACAGAACACTGACATTGTGACTGTTATGTATGTGAGGTGACTATTATTGGTGCTGAACAGAACACTGACATTGTGACTGTTATGTATGTGAGGTGACTATTATTGGTGCTGAACAGAACACTGGTGACATTATGACTGTTATGTATGTGAGGTGACTATTATTGGTGCTGAACAGAACACTGGTGACATTATGACTGTTATGTATGTGAGGTGACTATTATTGGTGCTGAACAGAACACTGACATTATGACTGTTATGTATGTGAGGTGACTATTATTGGTGCTGAACAGAACACTGGTGACATTATGACTGTTATGTATGTGAGGTGACTATTATTGGTGCTGAACAGAACACTGGTGACATTATGACTGTTATGTATGTGAGGTGACTATTATTGGTGCTGAACAGAACACTGGTGACATTATGACTGTTATGTATGTATGTGAGGTGACTATTATTGGTACTGAACAGAACACTGGTGACATTATGACTGTTATGTATGTGAGGTGACTATTATTGGTGCTGAACAGAACACTGGTGACATTATGACTGTTATGTATGTATGTGAGGTGACTATTATTGGTACTGAACAGAACACTGGTGACATTATGACTGTTATGTATGTATGTGAGGTGACTATTATTGGTGCTGAACAGAACACTGACATTGTGACTGTTATGTATGTGAGGTGACTATTATTGGTGCTGAACAGAACACTGACATTGTGACTGTTATGTATGTGAGGTGACTATTATTGGTGCTGAACAGAACACTGACATTGTGACTGTTATGTATGTGAGGTGACTATTATTGGTGCTGAACAGAACACTGGTGATATTATGACTGTTATGTATGTATGTGAGGTGACTATTATTGGTGCTGAACAGAACACTGGTGACATTATGACTATTATGTATGTATGTGAGGTGACTATTATTGGTACTGAACAGAACACTGGTGACATTATGACTGTTATGTATGTGAGGTGACTATTATTGGTGCTGAACAGAACACTGGTGACATTATGACTGTTATGTATGTATGTGAGGTGACTATTATTGGTGCTGAACAGAACACTGGTGACATTATGACTGTTATGTATGTGAAATGACTATTATTGGTGCTGAACAGAACACTGGTGACATTATGACTGTTATGTATGTGACGTGACTATTATTGGTGCTGAACAGAACACTGACATTGTGACTGTTATGTATGTGAAATGACTATTATTGGTGCTGAACAGAACACTGGTGACATTATGACTGTTATGTATGTGAGGTGACTATTGGTGCTGAACAGAACACTGGTGACATTATGACTGTTATGTATGTGAGGTGACTATTATTGGTGCTGAACAGAACACTGGTGATATTATGACTGTTATGTATGTGAGGTGACTATTATTGGTACTGAACAGAACACTGGTGACATTATGACTGTTATGTATGTATGTGAGGTGACTATTATTGGTGCTGAACAGAACACTGGTGACATTATGACTGTTATGTATGTATGTGAGGTGACTATTATTGGTGCTGAACAGAACACTGGTGACATTATGACTGTTATGTATGTATGTGAGGTGACTATTATTGGTGCTGAACAGAACACTGACATTGTGACTGTTATGTATGTGAGGTGACTATTATTGGTGCTGAACAGAACACTGACATTGTGACTGTTATGTATGTGAGGTGACTATTATTGGTGCTGAACAGAACACTGGTGACATTATGACTGTTATGTATGTGAGGTGACTATTATTGGTGCTGAACAGAACACTGACATTATGACTGTTATGTATGTGAGGTGACTATTATTGGTGCTGAACAGAACACTGGTGACATTATGACTGTTATGTATGTGAGGTGACTATTATTGGTGCTGAACAGAACACTGGTGACATTATGACTGTTATGTATGTGAGGTGACTATTATTGGTGCTGAACAGAACACTGGTGACATTATGACTGTTATGTATGTATGTGAGGTGACTATTATTGGTACTGAACAGAACACTGGTGACATTATGACTGTTATGTATGTGAGGTGACTATTATTGGTGCTGAACAGAACACTGGTGACATTATGACTGTTATGTATGTATGTGAGGTGACTATTATTGGTACTGAACAGAACACTGGTGACATTATGACTGTTATGTATGTATGTGAGGTGACTATTATTGGTGCTGAACAGAACACTGACATTGTGACTGTTATGTATGTGAGGTGACTATTATTGGTGCTGAACAGAACACTGACATTGTGACTGTTATGTATGTGAGGTGACTATTATTGGTGCTGAACAGAACACTGACATTGTGACTGTTATGTATGTGAGGTGACTATTATTGGTGCTGAACAGAACACTGACATTGTGACTGTTATGTATGTGAGGTGACTATTATTGGTGCTGAACAGAACACTGACATTGTGACTGTTATGTATGTGAGGTGACTATTATTGGTGCTGAACAGAACACTGGTGATATTATGACTGTTATGTATGTATGTGAGGTGACTATTATTGGTGCTGAACAGAACACTGGTGACATTATGACTATTATGTATGTATGTGAGGTGACTATTATTGGTGCTGAACAGAACACTGGTGACATTATGACTATTATGTATGTATGTGAGGTGACTATTATTGGTACTGAACAGAACACTGGTGACATTATGACTGTTATGTATGTGAGGTGACTATTATTGGTGCTGAACAGAACACTGGTGACATTATGACTGTTATTTATGTATGTGAGGTGACTATTATTGGTGCTGAACAGAACACTGGTGACATTATGACTGTTATGTATGTATGTGAGGTGACTATTATTGGTGCTGAACAGAACACTGGTGACATTATGACTGTTATTTATGTATGTGAGGTGACTATTATTGGTGCTGAGCAGAACACTGACATTGTGACTGTTCATGTGAATGTATATGGCGATCATAAAAAAACTTGACAGGGATGAAAGTAAAATTGTACTATTTACTAGTATGTAATTGATAATAACATTGGAGTAAACAAATACAAACTATCCAACTTGGACATGTTGATTGTACTTTAATATCATTTACTTATCCCTCAAGGTTTTTATCGGGACATTATTGTTGCAAAGTCCTTGACTGCATTCTTTAAAACTGATAGTATGGCATAGCTGTGGTTTGTCCTGGTATTTTTTAGCTTTACTTTACATGTAGTGATTGATAGGGTATATATTATTGTGCATGCAGACAACTACCAGTTTACAGAAACAGAAAAAAACACAAGTATTTGATTTCAGACAGAATGTTAAACACCAGGCTCAAATGTCGCCATTCTATTCTTTCTCTTAGAAAATTGAATGCAAATTTTCAGGTGACAACTGCTTCTTGTCAACAAGTAAACTTTCCTCAATTACATGTTTGTTTTTATACAAACACAAATGAATGTTTATGGCTGTACAATGTCTAAATGTGATGATTGATTCATAATCTTATTATGCTTGAATTGTTTTCTGAAAGGCAGAAGTTTATTTATCTTTCCAGCTCATACAAGTGATTTATTTACACTGTAGTGTATCCCTTGTCAGCTTGGCTCAGATTCATTGGGAAGGATGTATATTGGTGATGAAAACATCACTGTTTTTACCCTTCGTTGTCATATCAACATCTAAATTCAAGTTCATTTGTAAAACTAATGAATCATTACAGTTAAACAGGTGCATGATCGTGAGACTATGCCATTTGGCAACAGATGTTTTTGTTTTTTTAACAACTTCAGATTGCAGTAAATATGTTTGAATATGGAAATTATTGGTTTGACTGTTAAATAAGCTGGGTTTCTGGAATATAAAATATCATTTACCTCCGCTTTTCTCAACTCCCAATTAGTTCAACTTCCAATTTTGATCATAGATTTTAGTATATATTTTGTGTAAACCTATTCTAATGGACACCTATATCATGATAATAATTACTCTATGGGGTTTGATTATCAGCTGAGTTTTATTTTTGCAACAACAAAAAAATATTTAACAATTGAATGCATTGTTGTCTAAACAAACCAGTGAATTTAAAACCTAGTAATTATCTCTTCAACATCAAATCCACTGAAATTTCTCTTTATACAATATTGTACTGATATTCACACTTCCAGCCTCTTGGTGATATATTTGACAAATTCCATCTTGTAACCCTTGCCAAGCTTCAGGGGCAGGGGGGGTCAATGCAAATGAAACAATTTTATCCTCTGCATAGTTTTCAGTCCAAACTTTGTATGCTTTATGTGATGTTGTATACGATGTGTGGTAGTAACTATATTATTTACTTTTATGAAACTGAGCTGTGACCCTCCCCAATGTTGAGCCTATTATCACTACCAATCAGTATTTCATGCCCATATTACTGTGGAATACTTTATTTTCGCTGGAATTAATTTTCGCTGAAAAAGCTTTTTGGGCGTTTTGTATGGAATTTATTTACACTGATTTTTGATGAGTTTAATGTGAAATATAGGAAAATTAAGTATATTCGCTGGATTTTATTTACACGGAATCATCCCTTCAGCGAAAATAGCGAAAATAAATTCCAAGCGAAAATAAAGTATTCTACAGTATTTTGAACATGCTAATAGTACATTTTGATTTATTTCATAATGGATGGTATAAATAATAACTCATTAAAACCACAGCCTAAGAAGATCTATATATATGACAATGATGTATGAAAAATGTTTCTCCAGGCTGTTAACTGCACTCCTGTGCCACAGTGTCCATCTGTGTATGCAAATACATAAATATAGACATTATAAATTAGGATTGTTTAACGGCGGATATAATTCTGTATTTTTTTCCAGTATTCATAAATTGCTATGCTCGCCAGAGAGATACCATTGGTGCATGTTTCTTTAGAAAAATAGCATGGGGCTATATATACAAACTGAATGAAAAACAGTTGAGCCAGTCTTATGAAGTTAATGGAAACATGCACGCAACTAGGCAGGGATGCGTTACAATTTTCTGAGAGGATTATGTGTGTGGGTGTGTATACATGCAGATACATGGTATCATGCCAGAGTAAAAATAAAAACGAAAAATACCAGAGATAACAGCCCACTGGAGTCAGATCACCGCATAAATTAAAAGAATCTGACAGTAATATATCACAAGTGTGGCGTCTGAGCAGATCACCCAATTACAGCCATTCTCACTGCTGATTTGTTGACGTATTAAATAAAAAAAAAAAAAGCATGAAAATTAACATATAAAGGGACATGATAGTTAATGATGTAATTGATCATGTGATCAACACATTTTAGTAGATGAATATTAAGAAGTACATGTAGTATAGCAGTTGGTGGTAACAGTGCCTACTAGAGCTGACGGTTTTTGAACAGTACCACTTTGGACTATAATTTCTGCTGGCAGAGCTTTAAGTTGATGAGTTCAAAATGTCTGAACAGGAAGAAAACAAGGAAGCTCTTTCAGGACTTAGATCTGCTCTTGAAGATTTAGCTACCAGAGTCAAGAGACTTGAACAGCTACTTATGATGGGCAAAGCTGATATGAAAACAGACTCTAATATTACGCCACAACCAGCGATGGTTAGGATGTATTTCAGTGACAATTTGAACTTCTTTCTTCTACTTGTTTGCTAAATCTTCTTCTTTATTAACCTCCTGGCTTGGGTGAGGAATCATCTGTGTCTGATCACTTTACATCTCACTAAGCTTGGTAGTATCAAGTGTTTATTATCTGACTGGCAGAATAGTTTCCATAACTTGCCTGCTTCTGTTCTGCCAGTATAGTAGGGCGCTGCTATTATAATATGTTCTATTATCGTCTTTTGAGGCCCCTCCTTGTTCTCTAATCTGGCTGAATTTTGATCCACGTTGTGTAGTTTTTAAACGCTGATGTAGGATTTTACATGGGCTGTGTACTAGGACTACGTTATGTATGGCTTCTTTATTCCTTATTTTCTTTTAACTAAGCTTTTATTTCAGCTGTTTATATACTGTCGTGAAATATGAAATGCCTGATTTAATTTTTTGTTGTTGAAAACAATCATTTTTGTTCAACAGCAGTTTAGCTAATATACAGAAAGCTGTGCTGGCTCTAGTCACCGCCTGCTGGTTGATGTATTAGCTTTATGTCAAATGGTGTCCGGGCAGGACTATATGCTATAGATATGATCAACCCAGCTTGTACTCGTGTTTCATTTCACTCATTACAGCTGATACTGATATATATCTATATGAATTGCATGTGATTATAAATATAGAAATCATAAATCTGGGATTATTTTCTTGACTAATAACATGAATTCTTTACATTTAGGCAGCGGAGGAGCAGGCGGAGGAATCGCTCTCTGCTGACGATGCATTAAAGGAAGAGCAAAAAAGCGAACCAGCAAAAGAGGAGGTAAGTAGCAATTAACATCATGTTATCGTTGCGTTTCTCTATGTTGTAATTTTTACCAAACCCATATGGACTTGTATTTTCATTTGATCCTGTAATGACCTGATATAGTATGTCATCAGAAATCCAAATTGAAAAAAGCAGTGTTTACAGAAGGCCCAAACAAAAATATTCATGGTTTTGGTCTTAATGTGTGGCGCTTTCAAATGTGTGCACAGCTTTTTTTAAAGTATGAAAAATGATAGGAAAGTAAAAAAAAACAAAAATGACCAGAAAATTTTTTCCTGTGCATATCACTAACAATATTAATAAAACTGTTGCATATGTATGTATAGATATAGAATTTATCATAGATAAATCCCAAAGTTATCAGGATGAATGTGACTTGTGGATGAGGTCAAAAGTTCAAAAGCATAATCTACAATATTCAAATAATGTTTGTGTTTATAATAATATATTTGATCATGAATGTAGTGGGTAAGCTATGACTTGTAACAATTTAGTTTAAAATAGCATATACTATATTAGTGCTATAATCAGTTAAAATTACCTCACACTTTCAAGTTTTAGTCATTATCTACATGTAAGCCTCATATTGCCAGAGATGTGTTAATTCATGGACCTGCTGTGATGTCAGACAAATTTAAAGTTTAGTCAATGCAATGGTCATTATTTTTCCTCTTAGTCCTGTGATGGAGAAATTGCTCTGAATTCAGAATCTCTTAATTTGATGGAAATACAATGTATGATACATTTATGATGAAATCTGTGAAAATTCCACATCCCATTATAACAGCTACATGTTCCAAAGGCATTACACTTTACCTTTTTTATTATTTATTTATACTCAATTATTGTGTAAACAATGCATTTTACATGAGTCACCTGCCTGCCTGTTCCACTGATATCTCAAGAACTGTGTATTGGTTTGTGTTGGAACTTGATGCATAGATGCTGGGCTAATGAGGTTTTGGTTTAAACTATGCCTATTAATTACCAAATGTGCATGATAATTAGCTAATTTTTAGCTATCCCACTGATATCTCAAGTACTGATTATCACATTACAATGAAATTTGGTACATGGATGTCATAGAACAATGCACAGACCTGATAAGTTTTGGATTATATCCATACATATTACCTAATTTGCATAATTAAAAATTTTATGATAAAGTACTAATCATTACATTTCAATGAAACTTGGTACATAGATGCTCTAGGATTATGGGCAAACCTAATTAGTTTTGAATAAAAATCTGCACATCTTAATCACCTAATTTGCATAATGGTTGTTCAATTTTTGGCTTTCCCACTGATATCCTAAGTACTGACCATCACATTTCAATGAAACTTTTTACATGGAATGCTCAAGGACAATACACCAACCTGTTTAGTTTTGGTTGGCATATTAATTGCCATAATAATTCATAATTTTTCAGTTTTTCCTTCAACATCTCAAGTTCTAATCATATTTCAATGATTTACATTAGTTTTACATTAAAATCTTAAGTATTTTATATTTCAATGAATCTTGGGAAGTGAATACTCTAAGAAATTGCAAAGAACTAATTAGATACAGACAATTATTAGTTTAATGTTGAAAAACATGCATATTAATAATCTCAAAAAATCACATTTCCAGTCTCCAATATTTTTAGCACACTCTCAGCTTAGTTTTTTCAAAGCTTTTTTTGATCTTGAAAATTGTTAATCAGATTTGAAATTTGATATGCATTATGTTGACTTCAGTGAGATTTGTTCATTTTTGTTTCAATATCTGCAGTTTTCTGACTAATATTTTTCTAATTTGTTGTAAAATGATATTTTAAATTTTGAAAATCACTATTCAAGAAATTGTGTGCAAATTTGTTGGGTTCACTTCATTAAGAATTGTAATTTTTGTGAAAATATCTGCAATTTTCTGTTTTTGATGAATATTTTGTGATTTTTGATCATACTACTGTACATTAACTTATTTTGCTGACTGGAAAATGCGCTAAATTAAAACCCAGTGAATATGTAAAATTTAGCATAGAACACATTATCTAAATAATAAAACTGTGAATTTAAAACCCACTGAATATGCCTGAAATGGTAAATCAGTGAAATTTAAACCCAGTGAAAATTAATCATTTTACAGTATTTGGATTTTTTTGTAAATTTGGTGAACAACAAGTTGGGAAAGATTGTTTGATTCAGTAGCAAGCGTCAACAATCCTATGTGAGACCCATTCCTAACACAACATTAATCAACATGTTGTATGATTAGATGTTATTTTATATTGCAGGAAAAAACAAAAGAACCAGAAGTTGTTGAAACTGCAGCTGCTGCAGTTGCAGTTGAAGCAGTAAAACAAGAAGAAGAAACAGAACCTACAGAGGAAAAGCCATCAGAAGCTCCAGCTGATGAGCCAAAAATAGAAGAAAGTGTCCCAGCGACAGAAGCAACAGCTGAAGTTGCAGCAGCAGAATCAGCACAAACTGAAGAAACAGTTGAAGTGAAAGCCGCAGAAGAGCAACCAGTTAAGGAGCAAGCACCTGAGGAACCCAAACCTGTAGTAGAGGAGAAGTCATCAGAGGAACAAACTCCATCAGCAGAAGAACCCAAACCAGCAGAGGAGCCACAAGCTGAAGAACCCAAACCAGCAGAGGAGCCACAAGCTGAAGAACCCAAACCAGCAGAGGAGCCACAAGCTGAAGAACCCAAACCAGCAGAGGAGCCACAAGCTGAAGAACCCAAACCAGCAGAGGAGCAACAAGCTGAAGAACCCAAACCAGCAGAGGAGCCACAAGCTGAAGAACCTAGACCATCAGAGGAGCTACAAGCTGAAGAACCCAAACCAGCAGAGGAGCCACAAGTAGAAGAACCCAAACCAGCAGAGGAGCCACAAGTAGAAGAACCCAAACCAGCAGAGGAGCCACAAACTGAAGAACCCAAACCAGCAGAGGAGCCACAAGTAGAAGAACCCAAACCAGCAGAGGAGCCACAAGTAGAAGAACCCAAAGCAGCAGAGGAGCCACAAACTGAAGAACCCAAACCAGCAGAAGAGCAACAAGCTGAAGAACCTCAACCTGTTAGTGGGGAAGCAGTTGAAGAACTTAAACCAAGTGAAGAAGCCGCACCTGAGGCACCTGTAACTGAAGAACTCCCACCATCACCTGAAACAGCAGAATCAGAGAGCACAACAGAACCCACTGCTGCTGAGCCACAGGCAAGTGATGCACCAGGAGAAGAAATAGCGGCTCCTGTGGAGTCACAAGAACAAGCACCATCAGAAGAAACCCCAGTCCCAGTAGTAGCACCCGTAAAAACAGAAGAGACAAAACCAGAAGAACCGGCTGCTCCTGAGCCATCAGAGCCAGAAACAGAGTCAACAGAAAAAAAGCAAGAGGAAGAACCAGTTCCAGCAGAACCTACACCAGAGACTCCTTCAGCTGAAGACAAGCCTGCAGAATCATCAGACCCAGTGATAGCACCAGTACCAACACAGGAGGAAGTACCACCTGCTCCAGAAAAAAGTAAAGTTCCAGTGGTCTTCAAATGGAAACATGGTGGCAAAGAGGTTTTCCTGAGTGGTACTTTTAACAGTTGGGAAAGAACACCTTTAGTAGAAAGGTATGTTGCAAAACTATGTGTGTATTTTTAAGCCTGCTTCACACAATGTTAAGAGCACAATAATTTGTATGAATAGCACTATTATTAATAACATATCATTTAATTATATACATATGCTATCACTATCAGTTGTTTTGCAAATAATGCATGTTTAATATCCAGTAGCAGAATATGATAAATATACGACAACCCTTTCATGCATGCAAGCAGCTTATGAAGTTAATATATTTGATAACTCTGTCAACATATTGATAACAATAAGAATCAACTAACAAATATATTGTTCTAAAAGCATGCATTTTGTTGATGTATAAGGCTAATCATTACCATACACGTTATCTCTTCTTTACCCCCTGCCTACCGTAATTGATTCATGCTACATATGCTACATAAATTGTGGGCTTAACAGTAATGGCAGCTTCTTAACAACATTAAATCTTGATGAAGGCAGATACGAGTTCAAGTTCATTGTTGATGGTCAGTGGGTTGTTGATCTGGAGCAGGTAACGATTGTATCCATGACATTTGCATGTAGATTTCATCTATGCGTCTTTTCTCAGTATTACTCTATCTATGTTAGCAGATTAAGCTGTTTAGAAATCCGAAAAAAACTAAATTCAAGCATTGATAATTGGACATTGTCACAAGATATTTGCCTGAAATTTTCTTCAACAAACAAAATTATCAATTTTATGTTTCAGTCGCTTGTGTGACCAACAAACCAAAAAAAAAGAAAATGTGACAAATTACCCAGCAAGCATTTTCTCATTCTGGTAAAGAAACCAAAAAGAATTTCCTCAATGTGTTTTTGTATACTGGAAACCTGGGGAAATTTTTTTTTTTGTGTTACTTGAAAAAAAAAAAATCATTGAACAGCTCGATATTGCTTCATACTTTTACTCGGCTGTCTTCTTTTTATAACATACGCATGGTACGTTCATTGACACTACAGCAATGGTGAATTCAGCGTCAGTCTCGAATTAGACGAAGGAAGTTATGAATTCAAATTTATTGTGGATGAAGAATATAAATGTAGTTCAGACTATCAGGTAAAGACAATCTTACATCAAGTCACATGGGAGTGTTTCTATAATCTCTGTCCTAAAGTAAAGTAATGTTAGTTTAGTATTTGACTTAAAAGTTTCACAGTTGCTTACCACATGTTCTATGATGCACATTGAATGCACATATAACGTACTGTTGCTAACAGCCTCTTTCACGGTAAAAAACTTCTGACAAAAAAAAACTCTGGCGGGCGAGAATGAATCGTATGATATGATGAAACAACTGTAATGCTTGAAGTTTTTGAACATCTGCCAACTTTTGTCATCTTTTGCAAAATAAACCAATTTTCTTTTTTGAATTTATAGAACTGTAGCCAGTGAGACATTGTGTCCATTTGGTACAAAATTAACAAAAATATAGAAAAATACAAATGTTCAAAAAGCTGCAAGAAAAATGGTTATTTAAATTAACTACAAGAAATATGTTTGTCACAAAAAAAAAAAGCAAATCACTTATTTCTGGGAAAACTTGCTACTTTTCAAATTGGTAATTTCTTTTATACTGTGTTACATTTCATTTTGTCTAAAATATAAATTTCAACAACAAAAAATTGATTTTTTTTTTTTATTTCTTGGCTTGGTGCTCTTCGTGAACTAGATTTTCTTTGTGTGTGGTAGTGTGTAGTATATGTAATAGATTAAGGATACTAACTGGTGTATACATTTTATTAGGTTGATTTATTTTATTTATCTTCATCTTCTTGCACATTACACCAACCATTCACATAGCTCCAACTAAATGTCCATTTGTACGATCCTATGCAATGAGTTTCTCATTGAACATTTTAAATGACATTATTTTAAAATCATTTGAAGTCACCGAGATTAGGTTTGAAGTGAAAGTTTGAGACAGGTAGGTATGGTGAAAAAACTAAAAAGACCACCAGACGGCCATGAATCAGATGTTCAACAGTATAAACAATATATACCTGCAAGACAAATATGTATTGTCACCGTACCAAGTTTGATAGGCATATCAAAAAATTGACCCAGTCATTCTGGAGAATCTGTTGCAAGAAAAATGGAGTATTCTGAAGACCAGTAAGACAATTCAATTTGATTACAAAACAAATTAAGTGCAATTGCGTCTTTCTAACCTCTTAGACATGACCTTCTCATGATTTCAATGTTATTTCGTTGTACAAATCGTGACTACATACCACCATGTTGATTCACCAATGATGTGGAAGTAGATGGATAACACTTGTAGTCTTGGTACAAGTACTTTCCTTCAAATATAATATAATTTTGACATGTATTAAAATTAGTCTGGTAGTTCAGTTTTCCCATGCTGTAATCCTCCTTTATTTTTGACCGGACTAGAAAATACACTCCTACTGAAACAACGGGTATTCTCAAGTGTTTGGGAATATCAAATCGTTTTGATCATTATAAGTGGATTTACAGAACTTGCCTTGCAGGACATTTTTCACTTCAGACAGTGATGCACTGGCTTGCATACAAATATGGCTAATCTAATACTGTGGCTTACGTTAATTTAACAGCGATGTATTTTAACTTAAAACTTAAAATTAAATTGTCACATGTATTTATTTTAACTGATTTTGTAGATGAGAAAAAAAAATATTTAAATTTTCCAAGCGAACACGTATATGTCAGTATGAAAAATCTGAAAGTGCGGAAACAAATTCAGTGCTAATAAAAGTTCTAATCATAGACCATGTGCATATCTTGATTTAAATATCCTCTTATTATTTTAACAGGAAGTTACTGGTAATGAGTTCGGTGGTAATAACATGATAGAAGTTAAACAATCCTAGGAAAGATTCTGACAAGCCATCACAGTATAAATGAATCCAGCTGAAGAAAAACGCAATATGCATGAATATCTCTGGTGTGACAGTATATAAACTTTGGATATCGTTATAAAAACCTCTGAAATTTAAAAAGATTTGCCATTTATTGTTATAAAGGGTTTATTATAATCCAGGAAAAAGAGGGTTGTTTTGAAAAGTGTTTTGATGTATTCTTTACATTCTTAAAAATGGTATGCCAATTCTTGTTCAGAAAACATAATATATTTCTAAGAATTAATTTATGTAAATAACATTCTCTGCAATGTGACGAGGGTTGGGGGGATAACACTATATAAAGATAGTAGTTTAGCTACACCTTCAATGACAACTTTATGGCACAAAATATCTTTTCTTACTTTTCGTAGAGGTATTAACTTAATAAGAAACCTACTTCATAATAAGTCTAATTAAATTGGACATTATAGCCTGAGACTATTCACTCTATATCTGCATATGTTAAACAATTATTTAATTATTTTTTTCTTATTGATTTCAGTATGGTGCTAGAATTTATTTTCATAGGTTATTTACCCCTTCTAATTGTAGTTTCTGGATAAAATTGCTAAACTTTCCATTTTACTTTGGCATGATCATTTCAAATAACAGTTTTGATATGTTTTCTTTTTTTTTTTACCATTGTATCAAGAAATCAGTCGACAGAATATCCACATTTCTTGTGGAGTCCCTTTGGTTTTTGGAATTTTTGCCTTTGTAATGAAATTAAATTTTACAAAATTGGATGAGGGGAAAAAATATATTTATGAATAAGTAAAAAAAAATTATAAAAAAAAAATAATGTGCTAAACTGTTAATAAAATGAATAATAATAATAACACTCAATTGGAAATACTATTGTAGGTGCAAGATGTACAAGTTTGAAATCTTAAAAAATAAATTTTAACTTGAAAGTATATTCAAGTTTTCAGACAAGCCCGAAATCTAGCATACTGGTACATGTACAGTAGTTTTGACCTATGCCATGTATAGGCTTCGTTGTTTACAATTCTGGTAGAAAAAAACATTGCACAATTTATTGCTGATTGAGCAACAATTAGTATCTTAATTGAGCGGTTATAAGGCTCCATGCCACGGTAAATAAGTTATATGTAGTGTAACATAAATACTGGAAAACTAAACAATTATTAGGTAGGATAGTAAAAAATAGAAGTAGCCAGTTTATGCGTGCATGTCAGGGCGATATTGACCTAACTATTAAGTCTATATTGTGTAGGTGGTATAGCAATAAAACTGTTAATGGTTCAGTTCGTAGATAATGCCTTGAAATATGCTTGATAAGTCGGTTCTGTATCGTCTCACAATAAAGTTTTGTTTGTCATTTGGAAATGTGCGTGTCTACACAGTAAAGGTGACCTTCAATTTGTAGCTGTGTTGAGAGTCGTTGATATCACCAACAGGATTTAAGCTGCATCAGTTTGGGAGTAGATGATTTCCTTTCTTAGAGATCAAAGCCTACTCAAGTTACATATGTGTATAGTAGTTAGTTTGAAATCCATTTACTCCAGTGTAAAGAATATAGTGAACAAATCATTCCCGCCTCATGAATTGCATTCAGCTGCCTGACCTTTGACCCAGATTCACCGGAAATCCTGGCGCCATCCCAACTACATTGTATGTTAGTTGGGACAGTACCTCAGCAACAACTTTAATTGTGTTTTCTTTGCAACAAAGTTCGTTATCAACAATTAATTTCATACTAGTGATGTGAACGCACGAGATATTTCGCATGCCAAATGAAACAAAAATATAGAATTATAGAAATATAGAATTTCCCAATAGATTTAATAATACTGTGTAAGAATTAAACCTAGACTTAATGGTGCCTGATTATACTGAAATTATATTTTCAAGTACAGCATTTCATTTAATAGATTCAAATTATTTTCCAATAGCTTCACCACCTTTTTTTAAATGTACATGCATGCATGCATGCATTCAATATAGATATGGGTATGACGTTTATTTTTGAGCATTCTAAATATGTACTCGGTATTGGGTTTCATTAATGTCATGAATATACACACAGGATATCATGATGTAATTTCTGTCAGCTGATTGTGATCTATAAGTTTCACAAAAAAAAAATTAAATTGGTTATGGTCTCTGATAACATACAATATTTACATAGTTTACTGGATTTACATACTTTATACGTCCATGCACATTTCCACTTGTCAGTTATTTAAAAAAAAAATGTGTTTGATAAGAACTGGTAGGTTTTAGTATAAAGTAGCAGCAGTAGAAGTTTAGGCTTAGTTTTAAACAGGAAATGTATTCTCTGTAGGACGCGAGTGTCATTTTTATGGCACTCTGAAATGGTATGATGTAGGAACAGTGTAGAAAGCAAAGTTTAAACAATTTCTTGTGCTCAATTTGTAGAGTGAAGCAAAGAGAATTGACTCTGTTTTCCCACTCTCCCTTGCAAGCCTGTGTGTCATCTACGGGGGGTAATGCAAACAGTTCGAACAGTGCAAACTTTGTGATTCTGTGGATAGGATGTGTTTTATGAATAAAGATATGGTTACAAATTTCTGTGTCTTCTTTTTTTTTTGTGTGCACTGTACGTAGCAGCTAATAAAGGAGTGTAAGCAAGTTTATAGGTAGAAATTGAACGGTTACATTGATGTTGCCACATCTGCTTTATTATTTAAATGTTGATCGATAGTTTCATTTTCACTTTTTGTGTTGAGTAATAACTCATTCTTTTGCCCCCACATATGACCTTTTAAGCAATATGTAGGTCACGTTTTTTACCCCTCAAGGTCACTCATCCTGTTATTTCATTTCGATAATCCAAAATGAACTTATTTTATTGGTGTTTCAGCACAATTTCCAGGACTTGAATATATGTTTTAGCTACTGTAAAATTACTAATTTTTACTGGGTTTAAATTTCACTGATTTAGCATTTCAGGCATATTTAGTGGGTCTTAAATTCACGGTTTTATCATTAAGATAATGTGTTCTATGCTAAATTTTACATATTCACTGGGTTTTAATTTAGCGCATTTTCCAGTCAGTGAAAAAAGCGAAATTAAAACCCAGTGAATAATTATTCCTTTTACAGTACTTTAGTAAAATAGTTCGGTGAGCAAAATGACGCATTAAAATGCCCCAATTTTTATTTTGTGATGCTGTCGTAGCAACAAAAGTACCAGGATGTGATTTCTGGAGGTTCATTACAAAATACAAATTTCCAAAAACTATCACAAAACTCTATGATCAGCCTTAAAAGAATTCATATGACTGCTGACAATTTGTTGGTTTGATTTGTCTTGGACGACGAATTATATTTTATCTGCAGTGTTGTAGATCATTGGAGCATGGAAAGAGCGCCCTCACCAGGTCAGGTATGGTGTCCTACCAGTAAATGTCCATAATTATGTATGCATAGTGACTGCTGTGCGTTAAAAATAAAACAACACCAGATTGTAATCAACAAAATCAATAGATCACGATTCGTGAATCTGTTGCACAATTTTAAATGATAAAAAAAATGTGATGTATCACGACTAGTGTCTATACTGTCACCTATTCATGATAGCTGGAAAAATAAATGCTTCACAACAGTCAAGTTTTCTTGATTTTTACAAAACTGCATAATGTTTGCAAAAAAAAGTCAAAATCTTGAGGCAATGAGAAATGTTAATTTAATCCAAATTTAACAGAAAATGATAGAAAAAGACATAAAAATGTTGCACCAAAATTAGGCGAGAAAAATTATCGTTACCGGTGTAGCTAAATGGAAGAAATTATAGCATGTATTATATAGTATCCGCACATCACCTACTAAAAGCTTCCGCGGATGTTAAAAAAGAAAAATGCTACGAGAGACACTGTTATTAAAGTGGCATATAATGAAGGTTTATGCATTGCGTTATGCTGCCATCTTGTGTTTGTAAATTTTCTATATTAAGGTAGAATGCTATGCCAACGTAAAAATATTGTCATTTTTCTTTATTTTTACATACTAGTAACTGATTTATCGTGATGAAGAAAATATGGGGTCACTATACTCTGTTCGGAGAAAATCAATGTACAGCAATGGAATGAAAATATGGGGTTGCTATACTCTGGAGAAAATCGAAGTACAAAATGGAGGGAAATGTGTTCTCTGTTCCAGCGCATTTTACCATTGCGCTTCCTATGTCAAGGATACATCTCAAAATTTTACTTGAGGACAAGTTGATGAGATATATAGTGTCTTACAAGGTACTTTTTGAAGTGATGAAAATCAACAATATTTTTAGTTGAGGATATGAGTTTTCATTGTGGTCTATGAAAACCGCTGATAAAATGACATTTTCTGCATATCATTTTACCGTTTTTCACAAAAATCAGATTGACAGTTAACCAAAAAAATTTCATACTATTGACCAAAATGATCAATTGCAGACAGATTTTGAAATACTGTTACTACTACAGTAAATGTGCACATACAAAAAAAAACTCAAACTCTCAGTACAATATCACCTTAACACATTCAATGCCAAAAAAACTATTTTCACCTGTCACAAAATTCAATTTAACTTTTCCATTTTTTCCATATTTTTACCTTGCCCGTACCATCAAAGATGGAAGGGAAAGGTATATTAAGGGAAAAATTTTGTCCGGCGTTGTCGTCGTCGTTGTTGTCGTCGTCGTCGTTAATAATTGTTATTGTGTGCATAATAACTTTACTAATTCTATTCCAAACTTTATCAAACTTGGTCACCTTATTCATCAGTATAAAGTCTTCCCTGAGTTTGAACAACAGATGTCCTGTATAAAAATATCATGCAAAAATTGAGAAAATCTGATAAAATATTTTGACTGTTTCTACTTGACTGATCACTGGTGATACACATCAAAGGTCACTGATCTCAGTGGAAATACTGTAAAGGGGGTAATTATTCACTGGGTTTTAATTTAGCTTATTTCGCTGACTGGAAAAATGCGCTAAATTAAAACACAGTGAATATGTAAAATTTAGCATAGAACACATTATCTAAATGACGAAACCGTGAATTTAAAACCCACTGAATATGTCTAAAATGGTAAATCAGTGAAATTTAAACCCAGTGAAAATTAGTCATTTTACAGTATGCATTGTTGTATGTGTTCAATGAAGCAAATGATTTATCTTGTAATAATATCCTTGGTAATGTATCTCAGAATCCCATACTGGGTTTCAAAACCAACTCATGGAGAGATTGCACAGTCTGATACACATTTGCAAACCTACCAATAAAATCTTTACAGAAAACAAGATGTCAGAAAATCAATATAAGCACTCCTATGAACTGGGTGCCTAACTTTGATCAAGATCTGAAGCTAATGGAAAATCTGTTTAGTTCAAAGTTATCAAATCAAAAACAATACATAAAAAATACATTAAAAGCAAAACATTTCATCCACATTTTAAAAAGAAAATTATTCTAAAATATATGTATTCTGTATTTGACAAACAGTTCATTCGACAAATGAAAACTCACAGGAATATGTTTCAGCTATTAGAACAGAATGATAGAGTTTTTATAATACTAGTTTAAAAACGCACTTCAAAGATTGCAGTGTTTGAAGATGTAGATTCTCAGGAGGCACCAGTACTGTTGACTTCTCCCTCCACTGGACACCAACTAACTATTTAAGTTGATTTGCATACAAAGCAGAGCTTGCAACATGATAGCTATTCATAAACATAGTTGAACTCTGGTGACCTTGCCCTTTGTTATATAATATAATTCCCTTTAACATAGTTTGTTTCAATATAAATATACATTGTCATAATTAATTTTGAATACAAAAAAGTTTTGGGGTTGAACTAACAGTGGGGAATCAGTCTACCGAATGTCCTTTAAAGATGTAAATATCTTACAAAAACATTTGTGCCTTATTTGTTTAATTATTTTAAGGGACATAATTTCCAGCTTTATTCAAAGTAATTCAGATATTTTAGTATAAAAACAAATGCCTCATTGCAAAAAAAAAGTGCTGCATTTAGACGTGAATAGATTCATAAAACATGCAAGATAACAGAAAATCTTAGCTGGCTTTTGTCCAAGTATTTTGTACAGGTGTCTGTCAAAAATTAATGATTCACTGAGACAAATATGAACTGCCTCATTGTGTGACTACTGTATTATACGAAAAGTAAAAAAATTAAAGCCGCAAGCGGCGTCACCGGGGCCCAAGCTATCGGACGAATTTCGTCATTAAAGTGGTCACCGAATTGCCATTAAGGTACTTTGAATGATTTGTACCTTGAGGTTGATGTGCCTTCTATTTACCTGGTTTGGTAATGAGAGATGGTTTTTAGAATATATAAGGAGCCATGTGCTTATGCATATTATTGAGATTACAATGTCATATATGGTATTCTTTTATGTTAGTCTTTTGTTTGATTACTTCATTATGGCACTGGTTGCATGTCCCGTTTTGCAACAGTGTTTCAGATATGACAGTTATGCATATTAATGAGTTCACATGACCATATATGGTTATCTGTTATTTTAATCAAATCTCTTGTTCACTGTTGTTATAATGACACAGGATTTATCTTCCTAACTGCGACAGTGTTTAAGATATAATGGTTATGCATATTAATGAGTTCACATGACCATATATGGTTATCTGTTATTTTAATCAAATCTTTTGTTCAATGTTGTCATAATAACACAGGATTCCACTTCCTAACTGCAACAGTGTTTGAGATATGACAGTTATGCATATTAATGAGCTCACATAACCATATATGGTCATTTGTTATTTTAATCGAATCTCTTGTTCAAGGTTGTCATAATAACACAGGATTCATCATCCTAACTACAACAGTGCTTGAGTTATAACAGTTATGCATATTAATGAGGTTAGAAGCCCCCACCCCATGGGTGCCCAGCCACGTGGCCTAACAGTGTGCTATTGGGGCAAAATGATGCATCTGATGACACAAATGCACATACAAAATTTGAAAGAAATCAGACTAATACAAAACATGTAGTTGCATAATTTCTATTTTCACAAAATCCAAGATGGCGGCCAAACCACGTGACTGATCAAAATAATATTATTTTTCTCGTATGCAGCTAAGGCCAGGCATGGTAAATATAAAAACATCTAGTAGATTGGTTGAATTGTCTCTGAGAAACAAATACCCAAACTTTTGGTCAATTTTGCTTAAAATCCAAAATGGCGGCCAAACCATGTGACTGATCTGAAATTTTTTTTAGGTTTCTGAAAGGGCTTGATACACAGATGCCATGAAGCAAAATTGAAAATATTCCCTCAAGTGTTGCCAGAGTAAAAAACTACTTCCTGTTTAGAAGAAATCCAAAATGGTGGCCAAACCACGTGACCAATCGTAAACATTTTTTCAAACATAAATGGGATTCATATATAGAAGCTAAATACTACATATGAGAGCATTCTGCTTGGTGGTTCTGAAGAAGAAGATTTTCAAGTGTTTTTTGCCGTTTTTAGGAAAAACAAAATGGCGGGAAAAGTCACATGACCGCTAAAGTTTTTATTGCTGATATTTATTACACATGAGTTGTACTATATACCATAAAAAAATCTAGACGCCTAGACCCTCAGAAAGTGGTCAAACAGCCACTTCCGGTTTTATTTCAATCCAATATGGCTGCCAAACTAATTGTCCAATCGAAATTCTGAAAGCATGTTGCACCAATTCACATTATGGACTATCAGTATAGAGCATTATCAGACCATTCTGTTCAGCGGTTTTCTCAAACGGCTTGACGAAAAAAGTTACGGAAGAAAGAAGAAGATGATGAAGAAGAAATTAAAGCCGCAAGCGGCGTCACCGGGGCCCAAGCTGACAAGATTCTGTTTCATAATTAATGTGGTCACATGTTAGACAATCAGGTAGCTTGAATTATCAGTAACATGAGGTCAAAATGAAGTTGGTACCATGTATTTACCTGGTTTGGTTATCAAAATATGGTTTTCAGGATATATAATGAGCCATGTTCTTAATAATGAGATAACATAATCATATATAGCCATTTCTAATGTCAGTTACATCTTTCATTCAATGTCTTCATAATGACACTTGTTACATGTCCTGCTCTGCGACAGTGTTTTAGATAAGACTGCTTTGCATATTAATGAGTTCACATGACCATATATGGTCATCTGTTATTTTTAATCAAATCTCTTGTTCACTGTTGTCATAATAACACAGGATTCATCTTCCTAACTGCAACAGTGTTTAAGATATAATGGTTATGCATATTAATGAGTTCACATGACCATATATGGTCATCTGTTATTTTAATCAAATCTCTTGTTCACTGTTGTCATAATAACACAGGATTCATCTTCCTAACTGCGACAGTGTTTTAGATATGACTGCTATGCATATTAATGAGTTCACATGACCATATATGGTTATCTGTTATTTTAATCAAATCTCTTGTTCACTGTTGTCATAATAACACAGGATTCATCTTCCTAACTGCAACAGTGTTTGAGATATAATGGTTATGCATATTAATGAGTTCACATGACCATATATGGTCATCTGTTATTTTAATCAAATCTCTTGTTCACTGTTGTCATAATAACACAGGATTCATCTTCCTAACTGCAACAGTGTTTGAGATATGACAGTTATGCATATTAATGAGCTCACATGACCATATATGGTCATTTGTTATTTTAATCGAATCTCTTGTTCAAGGTTGTCATAATAACACAGGATTCATCATCCTAACTACAACAGTGCTTGAGTTATAACAGTTATGCATATTAATGAGGTTAGAAGCCCCCACCCCATGGGTGCCCAGCCACGTGGCCTAACAGTGTGCTATTGGGGCAAAATGATGCATCTGATGACACAAATGCACATACAAAATTTGAAAGAAATCAGGCTAATACAAAACATGTAGTTGCATAATTTCTATTTTCACAAAATCCAAGATGGCGGCCAAACCACGTGACTGATTAAAATAATATTATTTTTCTCGTATGCAGCTAAGGCCAGGCATGGTAAATATTAAAACATCTAGTAGATTGGTTGAATCATCTCTGAGAAACAAATACCCAAACTTTTGTCAATTTTGCTTAAAATCCAAAATGGCGGCCAAACCATGTGACTGATCTGAAATTTTTTTTAGGTTTCTGAAAGGGCTTGATACACAGATGCCATGAAGCAAAATTGAAAATATTCCCTCAAGTGTTGCCAGAGTAAAAAACTACTTCCTGTTTAGAAGAAATCCAAAATGGTGGCCAAACCACGTGACCAATCGTAAACATTTTTTCAAACATAAATGGGATTCATATATAGAAGCTAAATACTACATATGAGAGCATTCTGCTTGGTGGTTCTGAGGAAGAAGATTTTCAAGTGTTTTTTGCCGTTTTTAGGAAAAACAAAATGGCGGGAAAAGTCACATGACCGCTAAAGTTTTTATTGCTGATATTTATTACACATGAGTTGTACTATATACCATAAAAAAATCTAGACGCCTAGACCCTCAGAAAGTGGTCAAACAGCCACTTCCGGTTTTATTTCAATCCAATATGGCTGCCAAACTAATTGTCCAATCGAAATTCTGAAAGCATGTTGCACCAGTTCACATTATGGACTATCAGTATAGAGCATTATCAGACCATTCTGTTCAGCGGTTTTCTCAAACGGCTTGACGAAAAAAGTTACGGAAGAAAGAAAGAAAGAAAGAAAAAACTGAACGATAATAATAGGGGCCTCGCCCTTTGGGCTTGGGCCCCTAAAAACCGGACAATAAGAATAGGGGCCTCGCCCTTCGGGCTTGGGCCCCTAAAAAACCACCCTTTATGAATAGCTATCATGTTGCAAGCTCTGCTTTGTATGCAAATCAACTTAAATAGTTAGTTGGTGTCCAGTGGAGGGAGAAGTCAAGAGTACTGTTGCCTCCTGAGAACCTACATCTTCAAACACTGCAATCTTTGTTTGAAGTGAGTTTTTAAACTAGTATTATAAAAACTCTATCATTCTGTTCTAATAGCTGAAACATATTCCTGTGAGTTTTCATTTGTCGAATGAACTGTTTGTCAAATACAGAATACATATATTTTAGAACAATTTTCTTTTTAAAATGTGGATGAAATGTTTTGCTTTTAATGTATTTTTTATGTATTGTTTTTGATTTGATAACTTTGAACTAAACAGATTTTCTATTAGCTTCAGATCTTGATCAAAGTTTGGCACCCAGTTCATAGGAGTGCTTATATTGATTTTCTGACATCTTGTTTTCTGTAAAGATTTATTGGTAGGTTTGCAAATGTGTATCAGACTGTGCAATCTCTCCATGAGTTGGTTTTGAAACCCAGTAAGGGATTCTGAGATACATTACCAAGGATATTATTACAAGATAAATCATTTGCTTCATTGAACACATACAACAATGCATATTTCCACTGAGATCAGTGACCTTTGTTGTGTATCACCAGTGATCAGTCAAGTAGAAACAGTCAAAATATTTTATCAGTTTTTCTCAATTTTTGCATGATATTTTCATACAAGACATCTGTTCTTCAAACTCAGGGAAGACTCTATACTGATGAACAAGGTGACCAAATTTGATGAAGTTTGGAATAGAATTAGTAAAGTTATCATGCACACAATAACAATTATTAACAACGACGACGCCGGACAAAAATTTTCCCTTAATATACCTTTCCCTTCCATCTTTGATGGTACGGGCAAGGTAAAAAGTGTTTTTTTTTACTTTTCATATAATACAGTAGTCACACAATGAGGCAGTTCATATTTGTCTCAGTGAATCATTAATTTTTGACAGACACCTGTACAAAATACTTGGACTAAAGCCAGCTAAAATTTTCTGTTATCTTGCATGTTTTATGAATCTATTCACATCTAAATGCAGCACTTTTTTTTTCAATGAGACATTTGTTTTTATACTAAAATATCTGAATTACTTTGAAGAAAGCTGGAAATTATGTCCCTTAAAATAATTAAACAAATAAGGCACCAATGTTTTTGTAAGATATTTACATCTTTTAAGGACATTCGGTAGACTGATTCCTCACTGTTGGTTCAACCCTAAAACTTGTTTGTATTCAAAATTAATTATGACAATGCATATTTATATTGAAACAAACTATGATAAAGGGAATTATATTATATAACAAAGGGCAAGGTCACCAGAGTTCAACTATGTTTCAACAATTTTAATCAAAACCTGTAGGCGATGAAATTAGCCTGATGAGGTCACGTTAGTTGCGCCCTCTGCGATGCTCCAAACCCAACACTCGTCAGGAGAGACAACAGTGACATTCAAAGTCCAGAACTGTCGCCTGGCACAAAAGTCATTCAAAGAACAAAAACACCAACACTCGTCTGACAGAACAATGTAGTTTTTCACTTCCCCACCATGATTTTTTTGTCTGTACCAATCATATTGCAGGAACATCAGATAGTGACAGCCATCAACGAGTAACCATTCACGGCAGAGTTTATTGTTTGTTGACATAATGTGTAATAAGGTGAAAATGTCAGGCCAATGTTTATCATCTTGTTGAAAACGGTCTGTGAATTTTTCCGACAATACAAACGCTGATTTGATTGATGGTGTTACTAGGACCACCAAAATAAATATTCATCACAAAAAGGTGTGAACTTCGTGAATTCGCAGTAATGACAAGACATACACTATTCTGTCAGGTGTAGTGAGGTCTGATGCCGGTCGCCCGGGGAGGGCCTACTCACGCCTACATGTCAGGCTCGCAATGAGATATTTTGTCCAAAAAAGAAAATATAAAGAAACTGTGACATCAAAAGTTCAGTGAAAGGAGATGGCGTGCAAAGGGTTATAGTGATGTAGACAATTTGATTGAAACTCATCACATGCTAAAGATTCCGTTAGACAACTGCATCTCCACATACATGTAAATACAACCATAGTGGTTTACAATCTCCACATAAATACAACCATAGTGGTTTACAATCTCCACATGAATACAACCATAGTGGTTCACAATCACCATATGAATATAACCATAGTGGTTTACAATCTCCATATGAAGACAACCATAGTGGTTTACAATCTCCACATGAAAACAACCAGTGGTTTACAATCTCCACTTAAATGCAACCATAGTGGTTTACAATTCCCATATGAAGACAACCATAGTGGTTTACAATCTCCATATGAATACAACAATAGTGGTTTAAAATCTCCACATGAAGACAACCATAGTGGTTTACAATCCCCACATGAAGACCAACCATAGTGGTTTATAATCCCCACATGAATACAACCATAGTGGTTTACAATCTCCATATGAAGACAACCATAGTGGTTTACAATCTCCATATGAAGACAACCATAGTGGTTTACAATCCCCACATGAAGACAACCATAGTGGTTTACAATCCCCACATGAAGACAACCATAGTGGTTTACAATCTCCATATGAAGACAACCATATTGGTTTACAATCTCCACATGAATACAACTATAGTGGTTTACAATCCCCACATGAAGACAACCATAGTGGATTACAATCTCCACATGAAGACAACCATAGTGGTTTACAATCTCCATATGAATACAACCATAGTGGTTTACAATCTCCACATGAATACAACCATAGTGGTTTACAATCTCCACATGAATGCAACCATAGTGGTTTACAATCCCCACATGAAGACAACCATAGTGGTTTACAATCTCCATATGAAGACAACCATAGTGGTTTACAATCTCCATATGAAGACCATCATAGTGGTTTACAATCTCCACATGAATACAACCATAGTGGTTTACAATCTCCACATGAATACAACCATAGTGGTTTACAATCTCCACATGAATACAACCATAGTGGTTTACAATCTCAATATGAATACAAACAGTGGTTTACAATCTGTGGTGAATTAATTTTTAGTTTTGCCCCACTATCATCTGATTTCATAGGTGCCCTGCATGTCACTTATCGTGATGGTTTGGACATGCACTGGTGGCCAACTCAGGCTGTTGAAATAGATATGTAACCACAAATATCATTCATCACATGAAGTGAATCACAACAGCTGTAAATTATTTGTTGAACATGAAGATATGTTTAATTTCAAGCCACAAACTGGAAAATAATTTTGAGAATTGAATATGCATAATATGCATTAAACTTAATTATGATGTAACACTTAACTGTAACCGTAGTCTGAATAACAGTTTCGCAAACTTCATGTAAACATACTACTGGTATCCCTACTAATACAGGGTTCCACTAAGAGATTGCATAATAGGTGATTTTCTGTACAATTGCGAGATGCATGAAAGACGCGCGTCGAACGTCTGCTGCAAAAATCGAACGATTTGATTTTGAACTCGAATTTCCTTATTTCGTAGCTCACACCGACCGGCCGATCTTCGACAGAGGAATATTGCTTCCGAATACCCTTACTTAATTGAAATTGTCTATCATCAAATGTGGACAGCACATTATTAAACATGGAAATGTCCCCAAAATACTTTCGCGTTTGTCGAATCCCACGCGATGTTTGACGCCACTACGACGCTATGACCTTTGTTTGTCCTGTTTTTACGTTCGATTTCACGCATAACGTGTGATTCTCGCAGTGTACGGAAAATGGTCTATTGGTCTTAGTGAAAATCTTACTTGATACCATCAGTAAAGAATGCAACCATTCAGACTTGTAACAGCATATGTTAGTACAAACCACATGCATTCAGTTTATTATGGACATTAGCGTATCTCCAATGGTGCTTGGCCATGGTATGTTTCAGCATGATATAAATGTAACAAAGCAGTGTTGTATTTATAAATATTTACTCTGAAAAACCATGATTACGAGTTTATGACTTTATTACAGTGAAGGGCACAAAGCTGGGACAATGCTTACACAACACTATTAGACCATTATAACCAAAAACGCCATTAGAAATTAGGATTTGTATGACATAGAAGATGGAATACACTTCTTTTTGTATGTCCAAAATACCAAACACACTGAAAAAGAACTCTCTCCAATACTATATTCCCAAGGGAAACTATCACTAATCTGCAGAAATTCATTTATTTCATGAAAAGTAGTGACAAAAATACAATTAAGCTGTTAGGTGATTTTATTCACAATTCTTTAATTTTAAGAAATGAGCATTCTCTTGATTTGTAATACTGACTTTCTCTCTTACTATTACATTCACTTTATATACATATTGCTATTAACCGATAGAAAATGTTATTTCTAAGGATGAAATAATGATATTATTTTTATTATCATTACAATGTACCTGGCAAATGTATTTATAAAGAAACTTGTGAATACTGATCTTCAGCTGTCATTCAAATATAAATATTCATAAGTGATTGGCTTGAGAGATAAACATTGTCTCGGAGTTGTCTGCATGTGACATTGCAATCACAGTCAGCTGGCGCACACGTGATAATAAAATAAATACGATACTTAAGATATGGGGGTCGCCATCTTGAATGACGCATAAAACTAAATAAGAGACAAGTTGTGAAACGCGTTTTTCAGATTCCTACAAATCATGACAAAAATACCAATCTTTCACAAAAATACGGTCCGTTGGGGTTATATTAAGTCAACCGATTCGACCTAATTCGTTGTTTTTGTGTGGAAAAATCCCTTGCATACGAACACCTAATTACGCGAAGAACCACGAACACTAAGCCGGGATATTTGAAACCGAAATTGTCATCTAAGCGTTAGGCCGCCGCTGATTGGCTGCTGAGCTGGAATGCCAATTTTTAGTTTTAAATACCCTAGGAAAGTGTTCTAGGTTCTTCGCGTAATTAGGTGTTCGTATCAAGGGATTTTTCCACACAAAAATGACGAATTCGGTCGAATTTTGTTATCGGTTGGCTTAATATAACCCCAACGGGCCGTATTTTTGTGAAAGATTGGTATTTTTGTCATGATTTGTAGGAATTTGAAAAACGTGTTTCACAACTTGTCTCTTATTTAGTTTTATGCGTCATTCAAGATGGCGGCCCCCATATAGGAAATATCGTATTTATTTTATTATCACGTGTGCGCCAGCTGACTGTGATTGCAATGGTGGTCACTCACATATTCAAAATCAGGTGCTTGCTAATCTGAAAATTTTGAACTCATTAATATTAATTAGAATGATGATGCTACAATGTCCTTTCTGGATTGGTCAATTTGAATTAAAACATCCATTTTGATTCATAAAAATGCATATTCATAAAACATTTATAACGACCACAGCTTTCTGCCCTTCAGTGTATTGTTCATGAAAAAGTTGTATATGTGTTCATTCTGTGAATCCACTGATGTAGAATTGTTTATAAGTTGTACCCCCCCCCCCCCGTCATCTTTTTCGATAGTTGAGAAACTTTTAAAGAGCAATGGTAGTTGCAGACACGAGTGTTTGAATTTTGTGTAAATGTAAACTTTTAGTCTGCGTACGTATATGTTGCTATATGTTGTATGGGACCCATTATGAAAATATCCAGTCGTTACGACCATCGCCCTCTAAGAGCACAAATACGGGTGTTTATAGGCTATGGTGGTTAACTAATCTGCATATTATAAGACAAATGAGCAACTGAGTTACCAAAATAAATGCACAGCCAAGGCAATATGTCACATGGCCAAGAGTGGTATAACTTACTATATCCTCTAATTGGCATGAATGTTGAAAAATCCACTTCGACTTGAAACGACATTCATAAAATTCCACATTCGCGTATATGGCTGTAATTAAACAATTCAGGAGCAGAACAACTTAGAGCGCCCTCTAGTGGTAGGCTATGTTTTTTAAAACTACATTTAAGACCACCTAGTGAAACAAAATAGAAATGGTACTACGAGTTGATTCACACGTTTTTCATGATTATCTCATAAAATATTTGTTCTATTGCTGAGTATTTTTTACTGACAACAGTAGACAGTCGGTAAGCCAGTGTATATCACCTAAAAAAATACTGCAGTGCAAAGAATTTATAGTAAGTTAGGGTGCTAAATTTTGACGCCATCTTTATTCTTGAGTACCTCGAAGCCTCTGTTATATTGTTTAGGAATTTCTTTCACTCTTCGTGACCTAAAATCGACGAAAAAAAGCCGTTCTATGAGTTGCAGACCTTGAAAATGTTTCCTTATTATGAATACAATGTTTAGCAATGGATGATTTTGTATTTGCAACGTAATATAATTACAATCAAAACTGTCTACGCCTACGATTTTGTTCGAGTGTCGATCAAATTCCGAATCCTAGATTATTGGCGAATCGATATCAGTCTCCTGTGGCCTAGTTACTCTGACTGTTGTTTCTGATTACTGTGGGAAGAGCTATAGGAGTTGTTTTACTGATTCGAACGATCCGACTCTTAGGGTAAGTTTTGTTTATATTTGAATTCAATTATTTTGCTTGCGTCGTCCACGGATGTTCAAGGTCTTCCTTGACGTCAACAACTCAACATTGACAAGTAAGCTTACATTTTGCAGGACTGTGACAAAATTGTGACATACAAGTCAGGACTAACCGCCGATCGGGAAAATTATCCCGATAGTGATACAAGACATGTTGTAACTTAGTCACCTGATTGGGATAAGAAAAATATCTTGATGAGGATAAATTTTCTTTTTAAACAGGTAGCACAAAATCGCACAGGCTTTTTTAGCCCTGCGTACAGTGCTGTGTGTACGGGGACGCGTTTGGTTGATAGATGTCCCCACCACAGCCCTGCGTACCTTCATAGACAAAGTCCGGGACTTTGAAAAATATAAATTTTTTAATGAAATAACATGCCCAGGTACCAAAAATGATGATTGATCACCAGATATATCCAGAACTCCCAGTTCGGAGTCCAATTGTGGATGGAATCGGCTACTTTGCCCTAAAAACAAACGCATTCTCTTGCGTGAATGAAATTAAAAATGGTGGCGTTTGGTGGATAATTCCTCTGGTATAAACGCGTTTACATTTTGTCCGTCTTTACTAGTCACTTTTTAAAGACATTTCAGTTTCATATAACTTTGTAATGGTTGTTACGGATAACTGTCGTCATTTCAACCGATTTCGGCTGGGAAGCTACTTATTTTTAACTTGCGCACCAATTACGGTGCGCTCCCGGACTTTGTCGATGGAGGTACGCAGGGCTGTGGTGGGGACATCTATCAACCGAACGCGTCCCCGTACACACAGCACTGTACGCAGGGCTTAGGCTTTTTATGCAAAATATTGAAAAAAAACCAAAACATTGTGTAATTTGCATGGTGCGTTCAAAGACAAAATATCCCAATTGGAATAAAAACCAATATCTCAATTGAGATAAACATCTCTTAACAACAAACAATTTGCCCTGCAAAACCTACATGTATTTTTGATCTGGCGTTTGTGTAGGTCTTTAGGAGAGAAGAATATAGGTCATTCACCTGATTAATCATTCACCTTTAAGTACATGTATGCAGAGAGACTGGAGATGTGTAACCTAAAATTAAAGCAGTCATGTGTGTCCTGGACAAATCTGTCGACAATACTGTATTAAATAAGAGAATTCTTTGAACTTTGATCCACCTCAACACAATTATAAATTGCTGATGTAATTTATACTCACAAATAAATATAAATTCAAAATTTCATAAATTGAGATCTTCTGCCAATCATGACAAAAATTACTCTGAAAAATCCACTACCCCGGTATATCAATTTGATGGCTAATACATATATGAACAAAAAATCATAAAATGTGAATTAATGGATGATACAAATGATGCTCTGGCTTAAAAAGTGGTCTGATAATTAATGTTTTTCTGCAATTCTGACGTGTAATTGGCAAGAACTGATATAAAAGTTTCTTTGAATGATCCTGAAAATGAAGGTCGGGGTCATAGAAATATTTTAGGTTTCTGGAGGCAAACTTGACTATTTTTATATTGGTCATGGAAAATGAAAACAACCCTTTACTTCTTATTGTTTCACTCAGTAGGTCATTGTGAACTATGGGAAATACAGCAGGCAAAAGAGACAAGGACGGACCACCAAGCTCTCCAAAGGAATCCCCAAATACTTTTGATTTCAAGCCAGGACAAACTCATCTTTTGTCTGATGATAGTTTTGAGTTTCCAAATCAGGTACGTTACACATGCATGTAAAAAGAAAGATTTCATTTATCATTTGTGAATCAATATATGTTGTGGGTTGTATTGTGATATTTAATTTTATGCTGTACCTCCCATACCCGTTTAGATAACAGATGTGAGAAAAATAATACACTTGGTATTTTGTCTGAGTTTCCTCTGTCACAAGCTCTAAATTTGAGTAAATTTTGGAAAGAATTTAATTTGTACTAACAGATATGAGGAGAAAAACATTTTGTGATTTTACTGATGTCCAGTCTGTTTGTTTTTACCTGTATCATCATCATCATAGATGAAGGAAAAGATGCGAGGGGAAACCGTCTGTCCACATTGTTGTTGTAGTTGTCTGCTTTTTTTGTGTAGTTACAACAACAATTTTTTCAAATTTGGGAATCTTATTAATTAGTTTGAAATGTCAACCATGTTCAACTTTTATGTGACTGGCAGTGTTTCAAAATGGAGTGAAATTTAGCTGAAATAAAACATTTGTTTTTCATGTAGTTATGATGACTTCATTGTCCAATTTTTGGTCAGAATTGTTCCCACCTAGATTTTCAAGAGTATTTTCCCATGCAAAATGTTTAGATATATTACTGCATCGCTTCATGAGTTTTATACAAAAATCATATAAATATATCTATTTAATCTAGATTCTTGATGGCCAAAGTTGCAATAGTTTTGCTATGTATTTTATGTTGTTTTTTTGTGGCATTATAGGATTTTCCACGTAGACCTCGAGCCAGTACTATATCTCAGTCGTCAATACAGTCTAATGCTTTACCAACTGTCTTCAGATATGAAGGCAATGCAAAGAACGCCAAGGTTGTCTATTTATCAGGGACTTTCAACAACTGGGCGAAAAAAATTCCTCTGGTGAAAAGGTAACACAAGAATTACAATACAGTTATAAACATTATTGTAGATGTATTAATTATTCACTGAGTTTTAAGTTGACTATTTTCGCTGACAAGTGGCATGTGCTAACAATTAAATACACACGAACATGTCTTTTTTTTCTTTCTGAATAGTCATGGTGACTTTACGGTGATCCTGGAACTACCTGAAGGTGAACATCAGTATAAATTCCATGTGGATGGTAACTGGGTTCATGATCCTACTGTGGTGAGTATAGAAATGGAGACAAAATCAGAGGACTCTGTATTTTATGTCTTGCATGTTTGCAATGCAAAATTTTGCAGTTCATATGTGCAATCATCAAATAGAAATACCCGTCATGTAATTCTAGAAAAAAACACTTGATATGTCGATAATTTCTTTATTAAGTATTGTCTGGATTTCTTACTCGTGTGAATGTCGCTGTTGTTGAGTTGCTGTTGTATCTTTTTTTGTCATGCATTGCATATGCAACATGCATCCCACGTTTGACAGGCAACAACTATTTTTTTTGTAGCCAACTTGTGTGAACGATCATGGAACCTATAATAATGTGATTAAAGTACAGAAGTCTGATTTTGAAGTGTTTGAAGCTTTAGCTATTGATTCTGTGAACAGCGGCACATCAGCCAGAGGTATATATATATATATCTAAATAAAGTTTGTACAGATCATTTGTGGAACTGCCAAAGCAATAAATTGATTAACTGAGTTGTAATCTCAAGTACTGCTCAAATGAAATGTTCTATGATTCTTATATCAAAATTTGTTGTCTTTATGTCATATTATGTCTTTTCATTCATTTCATTTCAGTAATTGTCCTGTTTATGTCTTGTATCATCTGTTTTGTTTCATCTGATCAAGTATTCATTTATATCAATTCTCTTTCAGTTCCCAGTTCCAGTCTTTGGGCAGGTTATTATCCTTTTTAAATCTTTGGGTGTTAGCGTTTCATCGTTTCTTCTACCACTGTGTATTGGATCCTGAATTGGAATTTGCAGGGCTTTTTTTTCTTCTTCTTCCTTATTTTGTGTTTGTGTGTAGTTTTCTCTTGTAGATTGTGATTCATTTCAGCTGCTGCTCCATACTTCTCTCCAGTGTTTTGATATCACCTGAAGACTCAAATCCTTTTTAATACGCACACTTCCTTCAATATTAATGTCTGCATCCCTGTTTGCTCTCTTAGACATTTTAAAATGAGAATAGATTGCTTAAAATTTCGCCGAAAAGGAGCTACAAAAAATTGTTTTAAATTAAACACATGCCAAAATAATTACCGACACTTTGAAATCGGTGCTTTCAGCAGTGCTATTTTTCACTGTCCAGTCATTATCAAAAGCTAATGCCTGCTCTCCATATCACCAGTGAAACTCACCAAACTAGCCAAACAAAAGAGTTTGTCTAACTTTATCTCGGCATATACTGTAAAATATTTTATTTTAACTGGAATTAATTTTTAGTGAATAGATTTTTTGGGTGTTTTATACTGATTTTTGGTAGGTAAATTGTAAAATATAGGGAAAAAATTATATTTGTAGATTTTATTTTCATCAAAAAATAAATGCCAAGCGAAAATATTAAATAAAATATTGTATTTTACAGTACATGTATGTTACTCCAAAATCAAGCCATATTTCTTTGCGAGTTTATTACCGGTACTACCAAATGTTGCTTACATGCGACAGATGAAATACACTGACAATCAGTAACAACTGAGAGATACTAAAGAGCTACAGTGCAATTTCTAATATTGACATACATAAACCATAAATTGTTTATTTTATGATTTTAATACTTTTTGGCAACCAGGCATTTCATGTGTAAGAAATAGAATATACATACTCCTGATAAAACAACTAAAAAATGAATGATGGTAATGTTAAGATAATTTAATACACTCAAATGTTACTCCATATTTTGTAAAAAGCTTAATTCAACCATGGTGTTTGTAACATTGTCATCAAATGACTGGTTTAACATTGTCTACTGAAAAGACTCAAATTATTTGCATGCCAATATTAGAGCCGCCATTTATAACTAATTTCTTGGAATACCTTTAGCATTGGTGGCGTTGAAAAATTACCAAGTTTTGTAGCAGTGTTTGTGATTGGGTTTTAAGGCAAAAATGTGCATGTGTTAGAAAATAGTGCAATAGCTGTGACTATTTCCTACCATGGAAAAGCTACAGATGGCATGTAGTTGTGTTAATGAGATACTGTAAAACCTGTCTGTTTAAAATGAACATTAGATTGTTGTTTCATATGTGCAGCGTTGTCTTTGAATAGTATTATAGTGCAGTCAATCAGCGACACATCATGCCCAACCTGCCACTAATTGCAACAGAAAATCTGTACTACGAAGGGTATTTGTCACCTGTTGCTATGAATAGACTTTCTGTTGCAATTGTTAACAGGTATAAATGTATATTAACTGGACTATTATCACGTAGCAAGATATTTAACAATATTTCTCGATTGAACACAGATGTTTCCGGCTCTCCACCTGGTGATTACAATACAGATATACCGTCTCGGAGATTGCAAGAAAAATCATCAGGACCGCCCATTTTACCACCACATTTATTGCAAGTTATACTCAACAAAGATATAGCCTTGCAGGTAATATTTCTCTGTATGTGTATTCTGTATATTAGTGTGGTGTTGTTTGATTTCACTGACAGCCATGAAGCCAACATTTCTCTGTATGTGTATTCTGTATATTTGTGTGGTGTTGTTTGATTTCACTGACAGCCATGATGCCAACATTTCTCTGTAGGCATTCTCTGTATATTGATGTGGTGTTTGAATTCACTGACTGTCATGATGCCAACATTCTGCATGTATGTGTATCGACGTTATGGTCTGCATTTTTATAATGGTATATATATTGTGCCCATAAACTAATCATCATTTGGGCAGTGGGATGGGTCAAAAACTAAATGTGTTAATACCCGTACTTCTATAGAATTTTGATTGGCTTGTACAGATAAAGTGAGGCTATCTCGATGAAATCCCGCGTTCAGTGTTCAACATTGTAATAAATTAAATAAATAAATAAATATTTTGATCGTTTCATGAACAAATTTGAATGAATCACTTTTGATGTTGTTTGTGTCTAGTTTCTGTAAAAATGAAAAGACTTAATACACATGTTTTTTTTGTTTTTTTCTTGTTGGCAGTGTGAGCCATCGTTACTACCTGAACCAAACCATGTCATGTTGAATCATCTTTATGCTCTTTCAATCAAGGTAAGAGATTTATTAGTTGCAGCATGCACCCATAATGTATGTGTGTGTTTTCTACCAGTGTTGCCTTTTGTGGTTACTTCTGTTTGCTTTCTTGCAAAAATCTGACTGTTTATTGTTTTTCTTAACTTCCCCCTTCTAATATGTTGCAGATTTAACTTTATTCCTCTTTCATTAGCTTAACGAGAAGCTGTGCAAAAATAAATTCACGCTTTAGATAGATGTTTTGAGATTTCTTTACATGCATGTGATTGCTTGAATTACATTATAATTATACATCTTATTTGTAGCAGTGGGTTCTGAAATATTACAGTGGATTTTATTTACTTTTATATTTCAATGTAATTCAGTTGCTTGATATACTGTACATTTTTACTTGCAACAATGAGAGAACCCCACATATGCTACTAGATACAAAAACTTGAATAATGTTGAAATATTCACTACGTTCAATTACCCACCATAGACTCCGGTCAGTCAAAATGACTATTTTGAACTGTGGGCATTAATCAGCGATTCTGCCGGTGACGGAGAGATAGAATCCAGGTCAGGGGAAGCCCCATGACCTCAAGATTCTTTTACCCCTTACGTCACGAACCCACGTGACCGAGGCCACCTGGCAGCGCCACAGGTAGCCGTCCTTCACTCTAAATTTCTCTCCGCCTCGAGTGAAGATGAAATCTAGCGAGCACTGCTGGATCGCCTGCATTTTTTTCCTGTCCGGATTTATAGCTTGGGTTGTTGCCGCTGCTCGGCATCCGACATGGCAGCTGGTAGGATAAGTTTTCCTTGTCATTTTTACCCTCGTGTCGTTTTCCCCTTTGTGTGTAGTATTTTTCACAGCAAAGAAATCAAAATCCGGCGCCACTACGTAGTCACATGTTGATTTCATGGCGGCACCTTTTACAACTGTAATTCGTTTCCCTCATGCATGTTGTCTTTTTTTTTTAATGTATTTAGCAATATATAGATGTAATGACAGCACCAGGGCTCGCTGCCATTTTCTTTCCGGTCTCCTCGTGTTTCGAGTCGACCGTGCAGTGGTTATATTCAGAATTTACCAGCATAGAACCTGCATCCAAGATACTTTGCCGTAGCTACGTGCGGGTTTCGGGGTTTTTGCGTGAAAGCGTTTTTTTTTTTTTTTTTCACTGGAGTTCTGAGTCCTGAGATTTTCTTTCAGAGCCATCAAAATCGCTGAGACTGACCGCGTCACAGCTAGGTCGCGCGTCCAGTAAACAAATTGGTTAAAGTGAGTTGCGTGTTTTGCATGAGTGGAAAGTCCTCACGCTCGGCTACGGGTACTTCATGTATCGGGACGTTGAGTAAGAGGCCCGACGGTGGAGGTACCGATATTTTTCTCGGTCTCCCCCGCTGATCGGAGGGCAGCCTCACAGTCTGTTTTTTCAGGCGGTGGTTTACCCGATTTTACCGGCTGCAGCGAGGCTGTGCCCCTGGAGGCTTTCCTCCTATGGGGCCCGTTGCGGGTCTCTTTGTGGACCCTTCCTCGCACGGCACCAGGTTTGCCTCCGAGTTGAGGGCTTTGGTCGAAGGACTGTCGGGGCAATTGCGTCCCTGGCAGGCCGGGTAGATCAGACGCAGTCGGAGTGAGCTGTCTCCACTGTGTCCCCTCGGTGGGCAAGCAGGAAGAGACACGAAAGCATGTTTGCATTCAAACACGTCTCTTCCGGGGAACCCCCGTTCCTAGTCACGATTCTCCCACTATTTTGGGGGGTGGCCGAGGCTCAGGCTAATTGCACCGGTCCTTCTCTGGATCCGCGGGCACTGAATGCCAACGGGGTGCTGGTAGCCAAGTCTCCGATCTCGGGGCAGGGCTTTCAGGGCAGGGCACGCGTTGAGCCCCCCCCCCCCACTTTCAGCCAGCTAGGGTTCGTCACGTGGTAACGGTACAACGGTAACGAATTTATCCTTGTGTCCGGTCCCCGCTGTGGGTTTTGACTCCTTTCTTACCGACCCACGGGTGTTCCCAGAGGGAACCGACCCTGTCATGAGACGCACAGTCGAACACGCTCCCTCTCACATATTTTAAGTTAAAGGAGACGCAGTTCGCTCGCGTTGGATACAGCCGGTACTCCAGGCGGTCCCTCAGAGTCTTCCATCTGTATGACTCGGTGAGCCACGCTTTTGGGGCGAGGCGGAGTATCATCGATCCCAGTGATACGATGTATATACCCCCACCCTTGATCCTAAAGCGACCACCTAAGGTTGCTTCAACACTTATGGGATCACAGGCGTCGGGATCCAAAGCAACCCCGTCGGCACATCTCTCCCCTGTCCGTCTGAGTGCGGAGTGGGGCGCAGAGCATGCAAACGGTGTTGATGGGCGGCGTTGGTCAGCCGCGGAGGATGTAATGCTTAAGGCCCCCGGGTGGGGATAACGTTAGGCAACACTTCCCACTGGACCAAACGCTACCCGGTCGGTGTGTTTCAGGATCAAACCCCATAGCGTGGGATGAGACCAAAACGCCCCCAACCGGATTCCAAGGCTCCTTCCCCAGACCCCGGTACCATGAATTTGGCAAACCGGGCAAAGGGGGATGGCTGCGTTCCATGGGTGTCTTTGCCAATTGAGGACGACCCATCTAGCCCTGAGGGCAGAGTTGCTTGAGCGCATTATTATGCGTGCCCAGCACTCTGGTGACCTTGGAGGCAGAACGCACCAGCCTCCTAGACCAGGCGACATTTTTACTGGTGGGCCACCGCACATCTATGTGCGACACCCCCTAGTGTTGCCTGGCTCGTTTGGCCAGGGCCACTACTGTGCTACGAGACGCGGCCTTAGACGCACGTGTTTTCGCCGACAAGCTGAGCCGGGGTACGTCCCCACCTCAGTGACGCAGACTGGACACCCTCCACCCTCTTTGTTCAGGGAATGGTGGGTACAGTCTCGGAGCTTCGGAGTGCAATGAATCAGAGGGTTCAGATCGAATCCGCTAGCCAGTTGGTCCTGCCATGGGCAAGCGGAGGGCACCCCAAGCACAGAAAACACAACGCCCTAGGGCGTTGTCCACTAGCCAGAGTCAGCCAGGAGGCAAGCGCTTATACCCTTCCATGGGAGGGAAGGGTAGTGGCGCGCGCCCCCAGGGAGGTAAGAGCCAGGTGGTGGCTCCTCACCCTCTCTGGGCGGTCGTCTACCCGGCAGCAGGGGAAGCATGTTTGACGCTCACCTCTGCAACCGGGGGGGACAGGCACGTGTTCGGTGAGTGGCCAGGTCACAACTTAGTGACTACTTCAGGCCTTGGGGAACTCACCTCATGGGGGAAGGGAGCACCCCTCCCTCCCCCCCTCGCAACTGCCGAACACATGGCCACACATCCCTGTCGTACACAGATTGCACTGGTGTAGTTCGGTTTGGAGACGGCGGGTGTCCGATACCTGGACCTTTCCAGGTGGTGACATCCGTTTACGGCATACCGCTGAAATCTCCATTTCCCCCCGTCAGTGTCTCCCCTGTTGGGCACTGCCAGGGGACTCCCACAAGGCGGAAGCAATCAGACAGGAAGTAGCAGTTTGCTGGGGAAAGACGCCATACACAGGGTACATCAGCCGGAACTAAGTCCAGGCTTCTACCCAAATGTGTTCGTAGTACCAAATCTACAAGTGGCAGGCGTCCAGTTTTGGACCTAGACAGACTGAATCAGTACGTGCCCCTCGATCGGTTCCACATGGAGACACCATTCAGGGTTCTTCTCTCCATCCACCGTTTTGACTGGCTAGCCCCGCTAGACTTAAGCGGGGCCTACCTGCACGTACTGATGCACCTAACGAGTTGCCATCTCCTTCGAATCGCCCAGCTGGGCCAAGTATTCGAACTTCGGTGTCGTTACTGACCAACCTCGGGCAGAGGGGCCCCCTTGGACCAGCTCGCCGCAGGTATGACTCTGGTAACAGATGCCTCCCCCCAGGGTTGGGGAG
Organism: Saccoglossus kowalevskii; assembly: GCF_978046115.1. Taxonomy (NCBI): domain Eukaryota; kingdom Metazoa; phylum Hemichordata; class Enteropneusta; family Harrimaniidae; genus Saccoglossus; species Saccoglossus kowalevskii. The sequence continues at coordinate 18,811,714 of NC_140642.1, forward strand.
CGCATCTATTGGACGAACAAGCCCAAGGATATGGCTCCCGCATAGTTTTGGGACCACCATATCAACCGGCTCGAACTGTGAGCAGTGTACTTAGCACTACCACGCTTTCTACCCGTAGTTCGAGACCACAGAGTCCTGCTCCGGCAGGGGGGGACGCATTCCCCGTCGTTGTCAGTCCTACCGGAGCAAAATCCTCCTTTGGTGCCTGGAATACAATGTGGAGCTAACCGCACACCACCTTCCAGAGGTGAGGAACAGTCTGGCGACGCCCTTTCAGGGCGTCTCCGTCTCCAGAACACGGAGTGGCTGATACCCCAGTGGGTAGCCTCCAGGCTGTTTCGGCTGTGGACGGTCCAAGGTTAGACCGTTTGCCGCACCCCGGAACACCAAGCTCCCAACGTACGTAACACTCCTGCTGACTCCAGGAGCCTGGGCCAGGGTCGCTTTGCTACCCCGCGGACCCACTTAGTTGTGTACGCTTTTCCTCCCTTCCCGCTAGTCCACCGGGCACCGGAGAAGACTTTGACAGGTGCACACCTGCATATTATCATTGGTCGCACCCAATTGGCCAAACAGGGCCTAGTTTCCACTTCTGTCGGAAACGATAGTCGAAACACCAGCAGTGCTTCCGGACTTACCTGACATGCCGTCCCAACCAGACGGCGCACTACCACGAGCCCAGCGGGTATCACTTACCCACATAGAGGCTCTCATTAGACCCGCACATACAAAAGCTTTATCACAGCGGGCTGCCAACGTTCTGGCCAGGGCGAACAGGGATTCCACCAATGCAGCCTACATTTCTAGGCTGCGAGCATACACTGGTTAGTGTAGCGGAAGGGAGATTGATCGATACCATCCCTCTATTGGCCAGGTAGCAGGCTCCTTCGTCCACCTGTTTGACGAAGTGGGTTTGTCCTATGCAGCGATCACTGGCTACAGGTCGGCCTTGTGCCCCACCATTCAAACGTACGGGAACAAGACTAGCCGATTGTCCTATTTTTAGGAGACTATTTACTGCTTTCCAGACGCCAAGACCTCATACAAGGGAGCCGCCCAACTGGGACTCTTCGGCTGTGTTGTCTGCTCTAAGCAGACTGCTTTTTGAGCCTCTCCAATCAGCACCACTCAATTTTTTGATGTGGAAAATAGTCTTCCTACTGGCCCCTCGCCTCAGGTAGGTGCCGGTCAAAGCTAGGCGCGCACTATCCTTTGCGGACGGTTGTGCCGCTTTCATGGGCGATCAAGTTGTACTAAGACACGAATCGGGTTCTCGCCAAGAACCAAATCCCAGGACACGATCCTCAACCGATCGTCATCCCCCGGCTGGCAAATATTGTCAGTCCGGAGGATCAGGAGGAATTGCTTCTCTGCCCGGTCCGAGCGCTGAGTTGCTACGAGAACCGTACCAGGTTTTCTAGACGGGGAACCAAACACATGTTTTTGCGTTATGGCCCTGACAAGCGGGATAAGCCGGTTTCCCCGACTTCCATCCCCAGGTGGATTACTGCGACTGTACTGGAGGTCTATAATACACTATCCTCCTCAACACAGACCTTGCAGAGACACCAAGTACAAGAACATGAGGTCCGTGCGATTGCTAACTCACTAGCGCTAGCGTCAGGTGCCCCCCCTCAAACACATTCTGAGGGCAGGCTTCTGGAGAACGCAGAACGTCTTCATCAACTACTACCTAGGAGACACCCAATCTATTGAGCAGGGTCTCTTCAGGTTAGGCCCCGTCGTAGCGGGTCAGGCCTTGTTTGCTGACCCAGCCCGAACGACTGCAGGGGCCTCTGCGCATAGGCGATAAGTCAGTCTCTGCATTTTTGCGGGCAGATTGTCTGTTCTACTAGCACTTCCTGGAAGCTCCCAGGTTTCGCTTCTGTCGACCTACGCCCTCATGCGAACTGTTTCGGTCCTACTTCAAGCTTATCACCCCCGAGTTCGGCTTGGGTCTAGCTTTCTTGGGCACACCGAACCCTGTCACCACAGCAGCATCGGCTTCTTGCTTCTGGGACAGCACAGGCAAGGTAAGACACCACCCTTCTTGGGTCTTAACTTAGGTTTTTGGGTTTGTTTTTCATCCCGGACTGGGGGAAAGTCTTTCATCATTCTCCTTTTTTATCTGTTTGCTCGGAAAAACCCGCCACCTATCCGTGTCTGACTCTGCCTACAGTTCAAAATAGTCATTTTGACTGACTGGAGTCTATGGTGGGTAATTGAACGTAGTGAATTTAGGCGAGGGTTCTCCGAACCCGCCTATTCACATAGTTCATACCCACCATAGACTCCGGGTCCCCCCCAACCTCCCCACTCTTTCCGTTGCGTTGGTCTAAGTCCTCGAGGCGGAGAGAAAGGAACCAGAGTGAAGGACGGCTACCTGTGGCACTGCCAGGTGGCCTCGGTCACGTGGGTTCGTGACGTAAGGGGTAAAAGAATCTTGAGGTCATGGGGCTTCCCCTGACCTGGATTCTATCTCTCCGTCACCGGCAGAATCGCTGATTAATGCCCACAGTTCAAAATAGTCATTTTGACTGCCCGGAGTCTATGGTGGGTATGAACTATGTGAATAGGCGGGTTCGGAGAACCCTCGCCTAAGTTTCTCAGTAGCATCCCTCAAATGCAACAGACAATTGATACAAACTGTTAAGTTTTCATTATTATACTTCTTTTTTATAAAAAGAAAAATCAAGGAATGTTTTTTTTTTTCAGTCTACAAATGTATGCATTGCGGTCTATCGCATGACAAAATTGCTTTGAATCTCACAAGGCACTGTGTTACTTCATACCTCATCCTATCGTATGCTAAATCTAAATCAGTTGTCAAGTAAATTTCTGTCCTCCTTGCCCATATTAACATAACCTGCTATAACATTCACTCGCATCAAATTATGTTATTTATTATTCAAGGTGTTATTTTTCATATGAATTTAGATCTATGTTCCAATTGTTTTTTTTTTACCGTTCTCTGGCAGATGTATCTAGTTTCGAATCACGACAAGTATTATCTGACTCAATATTTACCATGATACTTGAAAACAATTATAGTGGTATATGTAGTATCTTTTCAGTTTTAGATACGTTTTGTCCCTTGTTGATTTATTTTAGCTTAGTTGTGAATACTTCACATTAATAATTCTTTGTTTGGCGTGTATCCATTATCATTCATTCCAATTGTAATGAAAATGTCACTCAGTGTAGGGTTTTAACCGTTTTCTTATTATGTGTTTTTTCTCCCATAGTTTTCAAACACCCACTATGTTGTGTATATGCACACCAAGTCACTAATAATTCTGCTATGCTCTTGCTTTCCCACCAATCTGCAGTAATACACATTTGTTGTGTGCATGTCTGTGTACATTTGTTTTTGTCATTCGTAGTTATGTCTTGTGTTCCGTGTGGGCATGTATCTGTTGTGTGGAGTTCATTAACGTCCATTGTTACGTGTTCAAACCGCAAACTCCTTTCACTTTCACATTATAGGACGGCGTCATGGCATTAAGCGCAACACATCGTTTTAAGAAGAAATACGTTACAACATTGTACTACAAGCCCATTTAAAAGGATAAGAGAATGGTTGGTTTTCATGGTGGTTTTTTTTTTTTGTACATATTTTTTTTTTTTTTTTTTCATTCATTACACTCATGTAAATTTTGAGAATGGGAAATCAAACCAATAGTATTTTGATACTTTCAGGATGGCGTGATGGCTCTGAGTATGACACAGCGATACAGGAAGAAATACGTCACCACTCTGCTATATAAGCCAATCGATGGTGTCTAGCGACTGTGTTTGATGGAAATCAATTTGACATAACATTTACCACTATTATGCGAGAGGGGAGGGTAGGGTGGGTGGGTGTGTTTGGGAGAGAGAGAGAGAGACAGGGGGTATTATCTTCCAGAAACCTACAACATCAACAGCTGAAGCAGTATTCATGTCTACATTCAATCCCCCACATGTGCATGTTGTGAAAGCACAGGTTGTGTATATATGTTGTGAAGCAGCACTCACTTTTAGTTTTAAATTATGTAGTGGTACATGTAGGCGAATGCACACGTCTAGACAATCCAGTTGCTGATGTGATTTAATTTTGATAGTTGTTTTATGTCAGGGAAGCATGAGAGATGGTTATGCTGGACTCAAGTGGTTTGTCTCATCAGCAGATGATAAGCACCACTCTCTTAATTTGGCTCTAATCTAAAACTAAAAAAGGAATTTATGTACATAAAATGATGGTTTTTGAATTCAGAGTGAGATGCTTGTCTCAGCTAGCTTGTTTCATAAACACAACCATTATATTGCGATGTAAACTAATTGTCTGTAGCTGTTATGAATTCACAGACGATCCCACCAACTCTCACGTTTACCTATACCAGATATTTCCAGTCAATGTTTTTTTTTTCACTATCATTTTACAGACTGTTTTATTTTATAATCATATCTATATTTTTGCTTGTCTCTTTTTAGCTTTCATGTACATGTAATTGAGCCTCTTTTATACGTCTTGTATTTCAGTGTTTCACACTCAATACACCAGTTCGCTAGAAATCTGCATGCAACACTGCTTTTTTTATCTGCGCTTTTTTTTCTTATAAAGAAAGAAACAAAAATTAGTGTTGTTTTTAAATAAAAAAAGATGTTTATTTTGCTATTCCATGTCACTTTAATTTGATGGCTGGGGCGCAATGTACAAGATAAATGACTTGCCTATTGATCGGTATTCTTCGTTTGCAGGACGGTGTGATGGTGCTTAGTTCAACACGACGATACACCAGGAAGTACGTCACTACAGTTTTTTACAAACCAATAACCAATCTGTAGTGAAGCAATAGTTCCCACAACGTTCAACAAATCAAGACCGTCTTCAGATATTGTTTCTTTATTTTTTCCTATCTTGATCCAGATCATATTTCAATGAAAAGGCTTTTTTTGTTGTTAGAATTAATGCGTGCACCACTGTTAGTAGCACTTCTTTGTCACTTGGTTGTTGTTAATAGCAATAATGTAAAACTGCTGTAATTTCATGCTCCAGGGAAATGTGGACATTTCATACGGCTTTGACAATCACAGTATTACAAATCATCAAGTTTAATGGAATAAAAAGAAAGTGAATCCCAGTGTGCCCTCAAAGCTGATATGACACGGCTGTGATGCGACTAGTTATGCTAATTCACTGGCACGTCATTGACGCAACAGAAAAACATCTTAATATCCCCGTAATTGCACAATAAGTGTTAAAATCAAAAATCATTTTCGTTTGTGTCTCAAGTCATCTTTACAGCTGCTTACAGTTTTGTTCTCAAAAACCTTTCTTTCCCTAGTACGGTATGCAACAAACCGACTCAACTTCATTTTGGGTGAATTTAGAGGGCACACTGGCGGACTCAGATTGTATATAAATTGTCAGCAAATTACGTAATTCAGATTGTTTTTTTTCTTGTAATATTGATAACATTTCTCTATGTGCCAAGCTCAGACAGACAGACAGACAGACAGACAGACAGACAGTCAGTTATTATTAATCAATGAGTACCTTATATAATTTGTGTTCACAAATGGGTCTCTGATTCATGGAGTTCTGGGATGGATGAGATTTATAATGCCCTGGTTCTTTCTATCATTAGAAAGACTAGAGTTGTACAATTATCTATGTATGTACATGTATCTATGGAATGTTCCATGAGTGTAACAATAAAAAAAAAGCTGATTAATACCATTATCTGGTGTGTGTGTCACTTGATTTACAAAGCATTTCAATTGGCAAACTGGTCGCATACTTTGATGTCTACTCACAATCGGCTCTTGTAAGATTCTTTATTGAAATTTTATGAGGAGCACCCTGCTTACTGAATTTAGCAGGTGATAGTCTAATACATAGCTCACAATTAAGGCCTTGAAAATTCACCAAATATGCAGAAATCTTTGTCAGAGTACTACTACAGCATACTGATTCAAGGTGTCCACGTTTTGGAGAGCATTATATGGGGCGACTAGCACAGATTTTCACAAAAGTCGCAGAGATAGAAAAAGTTCAAATGGTTACATTTTTCTTCTCTGCAAAACAAATTTGAGGACCCTAAAAGCAAGATCCACATAAAAGGAATGGAATATTTGGGACATTTAATATACAAACTGGGAAAAACTTAAGGCACAGTCATAAGTTTATTTAGATACTGAACAGGAATTGATTTTTACTGAAACCAATAGAACTAAATGCTAGTAATATCTCCAAATAAGGAGCTATATCATATTGAATGAATAAAATTATGAACAAAATCCATTAAAAATTGTGAAATAACCTTGGCTGAACAAGAGCATGAAATCCATCCATTAAATGTATCATGACATTATTGAAAGGTGGCTCGATTGTTATACATGTACCATAGTCAGGTTACGATTGTAGAATTAAAAACCTCAATGATGGTACATTGTAATTCCAACGAAAGACAAAGTTTAATTTCTTTTCCATAAGAAGTTTGTGGGGAGAAAGGAAATTGTTTTTATTTGGAACAGAAATTAGGTGGTTTGACTCAATGAGCGAATTTAATACTGTAGTACAGAATATAGCCTATTTCGACAGTGACAGGGTTGAAACATGCGCTTTGGCTAGGTTATTTAGTGTTATAGCAAGTCTCAGAAATATTGGGGCAGCCAAATTGCAAACTCGCGAATGAATTTACTAACTGCTTGGGTTTTGACTAAACAGTTGGCTTTTGAATGGCGCTGGTGCCGACTCATGGTTTAGTCCACTCTGGGCGAGTCTATATTGCATTAGGGGACATAGAATGCTTTTACATAGCCTGGTACATGTATGGATTCTCCTGAATGATTTGCTTTGCGAGGCATTATAATGTACAAGTAGTAGCTGGCGTACAAGTGATAATATGATAAATGCGATTAATCCACCGATATTTACTATATGGTGGTAGCCATCTTGAACACTGCTTGAAACTAAACGAACAGACAAGTTGAGATACAGTTTCCTACAAATCATGAAGAAAATAAACTTCAACATCCAAACGATTGGACTAATATTAAGGCAATCGCTAATAAAATTTGACTTCATTCGTCGTTTTTGCGTGGACAGTCCCTTGTATACGAACACCTAATTACACGAAGAACATAGAACACTTTCTCTGGTATATTTGAAAGCAAAATCGCCATCCAACTGTGAGACCGCTGCTGATTAACTCCTCAAGTATGACGATCGTCCGCTACTGTTATATAGATTCACCCAGAGTGGGCATGACCACAAAACGACACCAGCGAGATTCGAAAGCCAACCATTTCGTCAAAACCATAGTAAATTGGCTGCCCCAAAACTTCTGAGACTTGCTGAAACATGGCTTTCAGTGCATTCATTACGAATCAATCTATTCACCAGACCCAATGTTAACCCTAAATAGAACTTGGTGTGAACTGACAGAAGTACTTCAACTATATCAAATGTGCTTCATTATCAATGGTTCCCCCCAAAAAAGAAGTGTTTTTTTTAACACAAAGTACAACTCAAAGAAAATCTCTTTATAATACATGTACATGTACTAGTAATGGCAAATAGCAGATTCTGTTTATTATAGTTGAGTGGCTGCATGCACACATCTTTTACAGCTGAGACAGGATATTTGTTGACAAGCTACAAGTCAATCCACCACCATCAGGCTCCAAGTTGACATGTTTCACAACTCCATCCTCCACAATAAGGGAGTATCTAAAAATGAAGCATATTGAAATATTAGCATTCACTGGTAAAGTAATTCTTAGAGCATGATTGAAGAATATACAATGTATATTTACATGAAGTACAGCGATGATGCGATTTAATAAAATAAAATTTTATGACAAGTGGAATAGTCAGAATAGTGTATAGTGTTTACGGAGTGTATACTGGTGCTTGAGTGCATACACCCATATACATGTATAATATTTCGTTTCTATTTATGGATATGCTAGCAAAAATTAGCATCATCAGGAGGTGTCCGCACATGTAGTTTAGTTACATACACTTATGCTCACAAAGAGATCCATAGACATTACGGTTGCAATCTACAATAACAGCTGCCAATATTTCAATGTTCTACCAGACAACAAATTTGAGTAAATATGGTAAAACATGTCTTTTTCGCGAATTTAGCGAGAGAAATGATTCAAGATGTCGCTAATGACTTTATTATAAATTCAAAATGGCCACCAAACAACGTCTTCTTTCTCCACACACACTTTGTTGAATCATTTTTTAGCTCCGCTGTTGACTTTGACAAGCGGAGCTTATCATACGAGTGATTGTTCGTCGTTGTCCGTGTCAATGTTTTACTTTTTCGATTTCCTGAAAACTACAAGCCTGAATGCTTTGATACTTGGTGTATATGTACCTTGGGTAGACCTCTCTCAGATTTGTTCATTTCATGATGATATCTTCAATTCTCTAATTTTCGTGAATATTTTTGTCATTTTTGGTAAAAAGTGATATTTTCGACTTCTTGTTAAAAACCGCAAGTCCAATTTGCTTTGATATTACATATATAGGTACTAAATGTGGACCTCTCTCAGATTTGTTCATTTTGTAATGATATCGTCAATTCTCTAATTTTGGTGAATATTTTTGTCATTTTTGGTAAAAAGTGATATTTTCCACATCTTGTTGAAAACCGCAAGTCTGATTGTTTTGATACTATACATATTGTTCATTTTCTAATGATGTCTTCAGTTCTTTAATTGAAATGTGCATTGCTAACAGCGGAGCTATCTCAGCCAAGAGGCTGCTTGTTTATCATTGCGAACATAATCGCTCAATTAACATTTCGATATTACCGGTACGTCATTTTACCACAATTCGCTAAAATTGCATGTCGCTTTTTCAACATGTTTTACAGTACTGTTACAAGAATATTTTACATACACATTAAGGTATTAGGTTATTAAAACAAACAAAATTTATGATTCATGCAATGCCAGTATTATGGTACAGTGAATTTCATTCAGACTTAAATAATTTTCATGTGAAGTATTAACCTCAGATATGAACATGATATGCAAATAGGCGTGTGCAGAATAATTCAGTTAGAAACTGGGAAATAAGCTATCCTGAAAACTATTCCTACTCACCTCTTAGAGCGCACATTTCCAAGTTTGGCTGTGGCATCAAGTTCCATATCAATGGCCTGTGAAATATTAAAATAAAAAATATTTTAAATTAATCCTGAAATACCAATAAGCTCTTTGAAAAATATTGTGTATGGATATGTATATGGATTAAGTTACAGAACACATCTTAAATATTGTATGTCAGCAGGCAACACAAATTTAAATGGCTGTGGTCAATGTGCACGTGTTCGTATTTCATGTAAATATATTCATATTCCATTGTGTGTGCAGCTATGGATTGTATATTGAGCAGAACACTGAGCGACGGTCATCGCCCATTTAATAAAATAATCGGTTTATTTTCGGCCTTCACCTTTCCACTTACCACTGATTTAAATGTGTTCAATCATGATCATTTGATCTTACCTTAGTGAATTCCCCTTTGTAATCGGCTAACATGCGAATCTGCAAGAAATGAAGGATTTCTATCACATACTGTAAAACTCATTCAAATTCATGAGTTTCAAATTTTTGCAAGACAGTAAAAATCAAGAAAATTTGTAACAGTGAATTTTTACTGGTGTTTTTCAAAAATGTCGCGTAATGAAGTGCCACAAACTCAAAGGTCAAATAGCAACAATTCCTAGCAGCAAAATTTAAACGGTTTACTGTGAATTTAGAACGCAAGTGACATTTTTACTGATACGAAATTTGCATGATTTTTAGATTTTCGTAAAAATTAACCAAAATTTGTCTCTTGTGAAATATAAGCACTTACAGACAACGTTTTCTGATTAATAAAATCATTTGTACAATCTAACAGAAAATTAATGCTTTTCCCATCATCTGAAAAAAGTCCATGTGAAAATAATTACCTTATCGCCAACGTTGTGTGCTTCTCCCCATGAAGCCATTACAAACGCATCATTGACCGCAATACAAGCAATCATGTCTATTCCCTTGGATTTGATTTTATCATGATCTGTTACATATCCGGGCAAGTGAGTCTAGTAAAAAAAACAAGAATATGTACTTGTCTGTTCTCTCTCTCTACCAATCAGAAAGCCAGAAGTCAAGTAATTAGCATAACATTTGCATAATGCCTCCTGGAATGGTGTAGCTAAAAGAAGGCTGGAATATAGTGGATATTACCATACAGTATCACATACAAGGCTTTTAGAAATGGTACATTTAGTGACGGAATGGCAAACAGCATTAATTCACTGGGTTTTATTTTCACTGATAAATGTGCTGAGTTAAATTCAATGGATGATATTTTTCATAAAAAAGCTGTGAAATTAAAAACCAGTGAATATGATGTAAAATACATCAAACTAGTAAAATTATACATAGTAGACTAGAATCTATGTTTATTTAGAGAAATTCAGTGCTCCACACGAGTTTGTCAACTCACTTGTAAACTGCCATTACAGTGTAAACATACTCATTAAATGAATAGTGAATGTAATTAGCCATCATATTCGCTGATTATTAATTAATTAATTAATTCATATGATTGTTATCAGGCCACAATCTTCCCCCTTTTCAAAGTGATATATTAATCTGCTTATTTGAAAAGCAAAAATGAGGCCAAAGCCAGCTATCTGCCTACATGCATCAAAGTGATTATAACCATGGCAATACTAATACTACAACCAAAATAACCCAGTATAATCCAAATATGTGTATATTATTTTATTTTCTCGCAGTCCAGCTTATTCAAATATGTCTCTCTCTGTTTTAAATTTCACACAACTTTTTTTTTTTTCCAAATAAGTGTCTTTGTAATTTTTTCAAATTACGTTATTAATATCTGTAGCTGTTTTAGGGAATTATTGAGGTGGAGCCGAAATTGAGCACTTGGTGCCCTGGGATTGAGCAGTTCCCCTTTAAAAAAGCAATACAAGTTTATAGTGAAAAAAAAAAATCAATAGAATTGGAACGGAAATTAATTAAATTAATAACAATACATGGTGTTTTCAGGTGTAGTATGAAACCAGATATAAAACCATATTTTACCTTTGAGCATCCTGGTGTGAAGGCTCCAGGGACTGCAAATAACACAGCCTTCTTTCCAGCAAACACTTCAGATATATTTACTTCTCCATTGGGACTGCCTTCATGAACTGTTACACTGGGCAGTTTATCACCAACCTATAGAAAACAAAGTACATGTAATGCTCACAAAGCTTACCCATATCTCATTTATGACATATACTCTGGACACAGACCTGAGGCAGCAGCTCCTCTTCATGTGGTGTGATAGACATTGCCCCCCCCCCCATAGACATCATTTCCAAACAAGGAAAATATGGTCCATTGCAGTGCTTTATTTTAAACAAATCTCCCACTAAATTTGAACAAATTAGGTTGAAATATTGGGAGAATTTATCCCACTCTAATCGATTATTCCTGTATGACAACAAAAAAAGTGATTTTTAGGACATTGTTGCTGTTGGGCTGTTCTAATGGTCTCGGACCTACTCATAAATTGTACAACATTCAAGATTGTGTATCTAAACAAATATTCGTATCAAGTGATCATGTCTACTCGTCAATATTTATCTCCCGATCTGGTAAATTTAGAGGAAAGTGTTTTAGCTTGGTGCCCAGTAGGTGCCCAGACTTGTTGTTTTGCATAATTGCGTGCAGACAGATTTCGCATAAATTGGCCCAGGAATTGGTTGGCATTGCCGTCATATTTGCGGTGTATTTGTTTAATGTCCGCAGACACCAGGTCGGACCGTCATGCATGCCAATCCAACCCGACAAATGAAAACTACTTTCAGTGTATTAGTCACATGGTCAGTATCACATGACTGGCAACCATTAAAAACACTAACTTCGGATTGTTATTTACTGGTAGGCAATTGCCGTACTAAATGACCGTTATTGGAAGGTGTCTTATACTGTCGAAACGTAGTGCCCGGGCGTATTGATGGTGATATTACCTTTATAGGCATATTGTAAGCCGCTGTCGTGAAAAACGATCTATAAGTTGCTCTGACACCAACGGAAGTTCGCACCGCTATGAACATCTGCAAAGACTGGTAGTGCGAATACAAATTTATCCAGGCACGTGTCGAAATGTCAAAGGTCATGCAGTATTCCGTTGCTGGACTGCCACACTGGGTTCACCAATCAAAATTGCCAATATTCGTTCGGAACCGAGAGATGTCTTTCTGCAGACACTTCTGGAGAAATATTGACCAGTGCTTACTTTGTTAAATAATAGTTTATATACATTTTCATAATGTAATATGAACATGAAAATTGATTTTGACATAATACAACTTTCTTTTATGTATCGATCAGGGTATAATAGTGTCGATACATTGCTCATATGGAACGCAAATTTGGCGTTGCCATTATTATAAGTGAATTTAAAGTTGGGCTTACATATTCAAGATCTTGCAAGATATTTCATTAGAATGATAGTGGGACAACGGTGTGAGTAAATAAGTGACAACACATACAATGAAATAGTCTTGCAAGGACGCCGAGGTGGCCACTTAAATTGTCTATTCAACAAACGATGACAGAAAATTCAGAATTTGCGCATTGCAAATGACTGGGGGAAAAGCTGTGACAATCAAACCAACCAAGTGAGACCAACCAGCTGACCTACATGTGACGTAATACGTTTTAATCGCAATGATGATACATTTAAAACTAAACATCAGTATTATGGAAATAACACCAGGAAATGTAAGAGCTATGTTATTTATACCGCAATTAGCAAAAAATAGCGAACATTGTGTAAAAGTTAAAAAAAAAAGGATCGGCACTATGATTACCAAAACAAAAATTAGAACCCCCCCATTAGAGGAAAAGCCCTGAAAGTCTGAACCCTACGCAATGTCAAATGCATCTAGACGCGAGTGTCAGAAATCATTAACATGCAAAAACTCGAAAATGTACAAAACAGAGGCTAAATTAATAAACGCAATAAATGAAAAATACACATATCACAAAGTAAAAAAAAAAAAAGAATAATTCGTCGCAACAGAAAACTGTCCTGTCGGGAATAAAACAGGAATAACACCATTGACGTAGAAAATTAAGACCTGCACTCGACACATTGTCAGACGAAAAAAGTCACTCAAATGTAAATATTACACAAAACTCCACAATATACAAAGGATATAAAGTATGAAAACATGAAAACAACGAAGTAAATTGTTCTTCCGACGCAAAATATGCATTAATGACAAGAGTATATGTTAACTTGTATGATATTATTGAACAAAATTCCTAAACAAGATGAAAATGTAATCACCAAGTAAGAATCACATAGTGCGACTCAACCGCACATAGGCTAACTAGTAAATTAACCTGGAATAGAAAACAATCGTTGTCCCCCTCTGGCCGAACTCGACGCCTTGCCAAAAGCATGAAAAAGAGAACATTTCTAAAATCCAAATTGTTCAATAAACTGTCTCGATTCAAACTGCAGATAGTTTGTCTGAGGTTTGAGCGTTCCGGCCGCTCGCCGATGAGGGCACTGCATTCCGGAGTTCTTATCGAGTGAAAGACAATTATTGTAGCAAGCATTATTATTATAATATAAGTAATTCTTACATGAATGTATCACTGAGACGTCTTTTTACATGCGCGCTAACTTTCAACAAGAATTAGCTAGTAAAATCCGATACAGCTATAGACTAAATTTTATCAGTTTTACAGGTAATGGCAATTTTTTTTCTCTTATTTTGTTTATTTGCACCCATATTTATTTGCCGTTTCCAGAAGTTCGTAAACCTTGTTCTTCAATGTTAAAAAAAATTGCAATTTGGTAATAATTGGCAGAATTCATAGGACACATATGAAATTATGATAGCTGTCGGGTCATAAGAAAAATCAACGCACGATCAGTACAATGGCAAATCGCTTCTTCAAATCTGCGAATCGTCTGGGGTATTGCATTTTCTACCGCTTGATGACACATTGCTCGTTAACCGACCTTGAGGAGGAAATCTTGCCTTCATGCAAACCATCGGATTCGTCTGGCTTGTCAAATATGTGCATATTTAACCAAATCACAAAATGAACTTGATATGTATCCATTTATGACACATGTGCTAAAATGTCAATGAAAACTGTACATATGTGAAGGAGATATATATTGGTATGACAAAAAAAATGTTTAATAGTCGACCGTCTTTGATCCGATTAAGAAATTTATTGTCTTGGACAATATACATGCAGTTTGACAACCTTTCTGCACTTAAAATTGCGAAATGTGTATTCTACGCTTCTAAACACAAAGACAATCTACTTAACCAGTTGTGACTAGTAGATTCAACAATTATTTGAAGGAATCCCTCTGTGTGTATTTTTCTATTTTTGATTTATTGTACTATAGGCCTGAGGCCATTGTACTGAATAAAATTCATATCATATCATACATGTACCACATATTCAAAAAGAAAAACACGGTGGCTGCCAGTCGGCCATCTTGGATTATGAAACAAAATGACATGGACATATATGTGTAATAATAATAATAATCTTTATTACACAACCATCAGAGGGTACCGTATAGTATAACAACAACGAGAATGACATGGCATTGTAACTCAGAAAGAATTGCAAGTTTAAAATAGATGACAGGAAAATATAATTTATCATAGGTTCTCCCCCTCTCCTCATTTACATATTGTGTTTTTGAAATAGCTTGCTGGTTGAATTTCTCTATTTGTAATATTTAACTTTTTGGACATTTGAACATCTTTACTAATGTCACATTTTTAAAATAAACTTCTTCGTTCATCATGATTTTCGTAATTGGTGCATTCTAAAAAAACTTTCATCTTCAATGTTATTTTTCTTTCAGACGCAGGATTTTTTTTTCTAAATTATGGTCTACACCACTCGGCAAAAGCTGAAAGTCTTTATTTCATTCATTTTATGTTTTTACCTTATTCCCCCACCGATTTTTATCCGATTTTGTAAGTTGTTTTTCATTTATTTCGTAATCATGATTTAATTTAAATTTAATAACATTAATCACTAGTAATGTTTTTTATATAGTAGTATGACCAAAAATTAAGATGACCGCCAGTCGGCCATCTTTGACCCGATTGCATAACGAATCGTTATGGACATGTACCTTACCATGCATAATGTATATATTGAATTTTAACTAAAACTGACAAAGCATGTCCAAAATACCACATCAACATTTTCAAAAAATAAAAAAGGCTGCAAGTCGACTATCTTGGATCATATCACTCAATCACTGCATGCTTATATGCATCTTCGCCAGCAAAGGACCACTGGCATTTATTCGGTCGAAGCCTCGACATCAACCCTTGGCAGATTTCACCACGATTTACAGTATGTCGCACGCCCTCAAGCGATTATAAAATTCACTTGCATTATCACTCAGTCAGAACTCACATTATTTGGTAAAATTAAAATCTTGGAATATAAAAATCAATGTGTTGCTAGCTTTTTGCTCTGAACGAGCATACTGACCATCAAAAGAAAGCGCTTAGTGCTGTATGCGAGGGAAATGATGTGTTTGTTGCAACGAAACCGGATCGGGCAAGTCGATATGTTATCAGTTTCGACACTTTTTTCAGTTTAATAAAACACGGTTTGCACAAATATTTAGACATTCCATCGTCTTCATTCACTTGCCCACTAACAATTTTCAACTTTGGAATAAGAAATTTTGGAATATAGACCTTCTGTCCTTGACTCCCGGCGAATCACGGGTTCGTGGGGCGGTTATAAATGGCCGGCATTAGCGAAACCGTGCGATGATTCGGACGATGGTGCATATGTTTCACATAAAACATTAGGTACATGCAAAGAATTAACTGATTCGGTCCATAGTGTTCTGAATTATGATGATGGGATTGATGGAGACCAAATTATAAGAAATGGCATCGTTCGAACGGGAACTAAAACGCATGGTTAATCAAATATTACTAATGTTCAGGACTAATCAAAGTTACCTTAATATTTATTTATTTATTTATTTATTTATTTATTTATTTATTTATTTATTTATTTATTTATTTATTTATTTATTTATTTATTTATTTATTTATTTATTTATTTATTTATTTATTTATTTATTTATTTATTTATTTATTTATTTATTTATTTATTTATTTATTTATTTATTTATTTATTTATTTACAAGCATTTCAATTTCGCCATACCATCATACAACATTTTCAAATGCTATATTAATATTTTTTCGATTGCGACAATTAGAGAAAGTCACCTGTCAATTTTGGAGTCAGTATGTACAGTCTATCAAATGCTAAAGGGGTACTTTCAGTTAAGCCTAATCTCACAACAAATTTACTTACTGGATTAAAATTACAATGGATAACAAAAGATAGACTAACTTTGTAAACAACATAAACAATAGTGTCCCACGATTCTTTGATGCAATCCCTGGGCTTGGAAGTTCCCACTTTAAGTACATTCTGTCCTCCAACGCTATGGTAAAATGTTGTTAAAATGATTTACTACTATCGATATTTCTTCATACCGTTTCTTGTCCAAGTCAAAATGACTGCTGGAATACATCATGCCGCCCTCAAAGTAGTGATAGATCCAAAAAACTGAATTTTATTGCAAAAAGACAGTATATGCGACATTGCTCAGATGGAATTTGAACTTAAACTTAAATAAACGATATGTAAATTGAATTTCATATATATACCATAATATTATTATATACCTTTCGTTTTCTTATGACACTTTCTAGCCTATTGCACATGCGTGTCATAACACCACGTACTCACTGTGGCTTATTTAATAATTACAACACAAATATGAAATAGTCTTTATCGGTATTAGTTTGTTTGTATTTCGGATTGTGTTCGAGTCGGGGGTGAGGGCAATACATAGAGCTTGTATAATGGGAACGTGTCTCTGAAATGGGTCTCGTTTTTTGGATTTTAGGTATAAGTATCGGTCTTATTTAATGTTTCAACCTTTAGGAATCATGCCCATGGATTGGAGATGTCGTTGCTAAGATAGTTATTTCGTACTGTGGTAGCCGGTAAGTCGAAAGTGGATTTTTTGTTACATGAAAGGTAAACACATTGTTCGGAATACACTTATATCCGCTTCTATATCCCTTTTCATGACGTCATGCCTACACGTTATTTCTTTTCTTATGTAAATTGAGTTAAAAGTCGACCATTTGGGAAGCCTAGTTCTTTCCCCAGTGATGTCACCATTACTAAAAACACGTAATATATAATTTAGGCCACTCCTAACAAATAACTTGCTCTGCTTTTTCCCCGTTCGAGAAATGTCCGAATGTATGTTTGTTTAGCTTTGGGTGACATTCTGCGACTGCTGGTGACGCTGTTACCAAATAAGGGAATGTGAAATCTGAGTTTGTACGGCAGATTTGGTTTTTCCGTAGCATGGTTTTTCTGTTTAATTTATTTCTTTTAGAATCATATTTGATCCTGTATAGCTGGACATTTTATGTACATTAGAGGGAATAAAAATCGTCTTATTCTTCGTGTGAAAAAAAAGCTTTATGAATTTCACTCATAACAAAACATTGTTGCTGGCTATCCATTAATAATTTATGAAAAGTTTTTGGAGCAAGGTTTGTTGGGTGGATCCTTTGGATCATTTTAGACCGTAGACACTTACCCATATCCCGTATTAGCACGTGTTCGAATAAACGTGTAATCAATATCCTTTTATTCTACCAATTTTTAACACGTTATCGTGCTGGAAGCCCAGTGACATATTGGCGTTATTAATAAATGGCGTATTAATTGTTTCACTGAGAGGTAGTAAGCGTTATATGACTTGTCCAGAAAATAAACTATGACAAGTGAGAGATGTAGCACTGACTACGGTACCTAGACATCTTTATTAAAAAAAAAACAGTTTCAAAGCATGGGCAAGAAAATGCAAATATAAACTATATAGTCGTGGCGTCAATCGTACTCGTATGAGCATGCAGTGTAAGATAGAAGTATGCTGTGTATCTGTCACATTTAAAAAAAAAATCGTACGTTAAGTAAAATTTCCAGAAAACGATTGTAATGTGGAAGTGTGAATTTACGACTTCACACATTACGACACTGTGTTTAATGAGTGCTTATTCTTGGATCGTTTAAAATGTCATAAAGATTGAGAAAATAAAACTGAATTAACAGTTTATTATGCAACTAAGGTTATATTACACCAATATTGAAACTGATTAGCCCATGTTATCAACATTTTCCATCTACAAACAACTGAAACCCTACGAATATTCAGTAAAATATACAGGCAAAATGATTCTACGCAATTTTTGAAGCATTAGTTCCATGGTACATTTCTGTATATACCGTACTTCCCGGCCATAAGCCCCTCCCTGGGTATAAGCCCATCCCTCTATCTTTAAACATTTAACAAGTTGAAGACATTTCCGGTTATCGGCCCATGGTGTTTTCATCGGCGTTGACGATGGGTTAAAATTTATTAAAATATGCATGTAAAAAGTGTGTTTCACTGCATCAAAATCGTGATTGGTAAAGGTAGTCTCTTGTTGAAGTGCTTGGTGGCCTTGATAAGGGTTCGTGATTTTACGAGAAAACGCACATTAATATCACAGTGCGTGGACAACAATGCAACGCAACGCAACGCAACGCAACGCAACACAGCAATAATTTCCACATTACAAAAGAAAGACACCCTTTCTCTGATACCACTTCGGGATTTAAAATCTAGTCGCCAAGTTTCAAAACAACAAGAAATACAAATAGCTGTAGGTGTGGTGCGTTGCTTAAAGTGGTTACTGGTTAATGTGCAGAAATTCCATTTTTCCCTTTCTTGTTTTTCTTTTCTCATAATGCCGTATTTGGATACCCCGTCAATACGTATCGATATCAAGCGTAACATAGTAACTGAAATATGCGGTGTCAGCGTTTTTTTCCTTTTCCGATCTCCTGTCTATTTTTTAGTCAAATGTTTACATACTTTCTGTCCTCCTACGTTATTATTGTGAAATTATTTACTACATGTACTACCATTTTCTTTTCAACTGAATATGACTGCTGGAATACATGATGTCACCAAAGTAGTGACAATCTAAAAACCGCCGAATTATAATACAGGAACACAATATATAAGGCATTGAAGAGGGGAGTTCTCAACTGTCGACCAACGTCAAGACAAAACTCCAAAATTTGTAAGGGCGAGTAAACTATAAGTCCTTCTTTATTATGAATGTTCATTTTTTAATAATTATTGAATAAGATTGAATATATTATCATAAGATTGAAACTATTTATCGTTTTAATAAGCTTGACTATCTTAGTTCTAAGTCCCATGAATTGACATTCCTTTCGGCTTCTTATGACAGTTCTTGGCGTATTACACCGATCAGGTTATAGGTTAACACTCTCATCTAAGCGTGTACTCGATATGGGTTTTTAGTAACCGGCAACGCAAATATGCAATACCTCATATCAGTATTGCTTGTACCTCGGGTCGGGTCGGTTCGAGTATTCCACATAGTACTCCACAATGTGAGCTGTGAGTGTATTTTGTATTGCGGAGGTAAGACAATATTTTAAACCGTGAATAAAGACAAAAAACTCACCTTCTAAAACAACCAATGCTAGTAATAAAACGTGTTTTGAACGCAAGCATCTTCCCTCCATCTGTACAATTTTCACTAATAATCTGAAAACTATAATGATGAATGGCATTGTTTTTGTCTGCTTTTTTATCTTATATATATATACACCCTGAACATTTCTGCTGTTGGTGTACAAGTAAACATTAATATTTCTCATACCACAAATATACAAACTGTTGGTCAATACGTACGCCCTCTAGACCGAATGTGTGGATGAACACACATACATTTGCCGAGTTCGAATTGAATTTCGATTGCGTTTTTCTGCTGGTGAATGTATAAAAAAATAGAGAGATGTCTGTGAGCTTCGGTAAACAAGGAAAGTCCTGACACAGCCGTGACTGACCACCAACTAACGTAGGGGTAAAGGAATTTGCACAGTAATTACCTACGCTCTCAGATTCAGGAAGCAATTAAAAAGTATGAAGACGGTAATTTAGTGACGCAGAAAAAAAAACACGTTAGAATTCCATTCAATGTCATAAAAATGGCGTAAGTGTGTGCAATGTGGGAAATCGCTGTGCCATACATAATAACCATTCTTTCCACCGATGTATGTAAAAACGAAGACTATAAAGAGTAAAAGAAACTAACGTTAAACTTGTTTCAATTTTATATTCTCGTTTTCATATTTTTCATATTATGCAGTGATTGCACATTATGTTCGGCAACTCAGTAAACAACACTATTGACTCACATAACATTATGACAGTAAAAATGATCGCCATATAATCAAATGAAACATAAGTTTTTGTATGTGTGTAAAGTTCAATCTAATAACATTTGAATATTCTTAATTTAGTTTAATTGTGGATATGATAAACAATTGTCCCCATAAGAACTGAATGAATCATTTTGAGTTTTGGATTCTGCTATGCTGATTCTGCGTTCACCATGTCTGCCCATATCCCCATAGTTGGCACGAGTTTATCTTCTTTTTCAAAAAATAAAATAAATAATTATACCGGCCCATGGTGACGTCTGCCGTTTATCGGGATCATTTGACTTGGCCCCCATGTCAGCAACCGCTACTCAAAGTAAATTTTGTTTGCTTGCTAGCCGTATCACAATCAAGGTGATTGGTCTCCCAAAATTGTTTGTATGTATGTATGTAATTTATTCATCTGAAAAAAATGTACGCCCTGGTTATCAGTTTCTCATGAAAAAAAAAATCGGCATATACTCTCAGTAATCATAATTTTTATTCATTCGAGAATAGATTTGTTTGGAGTCTGGAATTCATGGAACACACAAAAAAAAGAAACAGTGCTAGATGGATTGTCATGTACAATTGAAAACATGTAACAATGTTTAATTTACCAATTAACAATTTTATGAATTGTCAACTAATATCAAATATATATACGTAAATTGAGGTAAACGTCCTCCATTCAGAAAACGTCCACTTTTTATACCATTAATCCGACAAACGCAAGCCAGACTCAACCAAACGTGTGCCCGCGCATTCGCCGTTCGTAAAATTTACAATTTTGGAGGTGACATTATTTGAGGACGTACTTTGAATTATTTCTGTAATTTGATAAACAGGAAATGGAAGTTCTCTGACTTTAATAACTGTCGCTGCTAAAATTGATTATATTGTTTGCATAGCTTAGTTGAATATAATTGTTAATATACGCAATGACACCATTCCAACGACTGAAGACACGTTGGATCATCTGAGGTTGGAAGAAATCCAGGAGAGTCTGTTGTGGTTGACATTTAGACAGGGTCGGCTGTGACTGGATCCAAGCAGAATATACTGGTTTCAAATTCAAGCATAATCTACAGTGAATGGAATTTAAAGAGAGCCTGAAATATAACTAGAAAGCAATGTGGATTAAATCTGAACAGAATATATTGTTAAAAAGAACGCATGGTGGTTTAAAACTAACATTTAACACATGGTTGCTGAAATACAACTACAATGTATAGTAGTTAAAATCAAATCAATCTGTTTGTAGTATAACCAATAAAATCAAGTTTGTGGTCGAAATAAGTACCTCATGCTATGAATTAACATCCACTGTTGTGAGAAGGTCGATTTTACTATTTTTTTTTTCATCTTGCCTGTGACTCCATGCAAAAACTTTGTGCCGTGTTTTACAGGACACGGCAGGAAACGCCGTATGACATCATGTTTACGAAGTGTAAGCTTCTAATCGTGCTGACTAAGAGTAATTATGTGGCTTATGTCCTAATTCTGCATACCATTGTGATGGCACAATTGGTAATAACATTCCCAGAATGAATGAGTTGTCACGTAAATTTTTTGCTCGTTGTTAGCACTTCCGCATTCGATGGCGAATACGTAACACATACATCAATTCTTTACTTTATGAATATTTTAGCAATTGCCGTAGAGACTTAGCCACCAAGGTATTACCATAGTTTCTAATATAATTATATATGTTTCGAAAAAAAGGGATATAATGTTGCACAACGGTCATCAACCTCGGCGTAATGCCAACTGAACGACTTCACAGTGTTTAACGTTGTGCGTATTTTTTGATCGTTAAACTTAATCGAAAAAACAAAACAAAATTGAAGCGCATTATCTTGCCGTAAATTGAAATGAAAATTACATTAAAATAGAAAATAATAAAATGATAAATCTACAACAATCTTATATTTAGTGGAACAATTATACCCAGGCAAATGAACACAAAACATATAAAACTATCGATGAAAAAAAACATTTCTTCCCACCGTCGTCGGGCAGCGCCATTAACTCAAGCAATAATTTTCACACCACAGAACAGGTATCTTTCCTTCGAATATCCTGTTTAATTTAATCAAGTTTCATAACAAAAAGAAATTTAAATAGCTGTAGGTGTGGTACGTTTCTGAACGTTTTTATTGTTTATTGTGTAACGCTTTCTTCATTTCTTTGCGTTCGTTGCTCACGGTGCAGAAGTGGGATGTCTCGTCAAGTATATATATCAATGACCGACAGGCTTTTGCAAACCAAGTATTTAAATACCACAGTAACGACGATGTCTGCAGTTTATTTTGTTCCGATCGAGAATTTAGAGAAGATCTACCGTCTTTGTAATGTTTACGCAATATAAAAATGATAATATGATTTTCCAACTTCCTGTCCAAGTGAAAATGGCTGCTGTTTACACAATGCCGTCATCAAAGTAGTGGTAGTCTCCCCCAAAATAACCCGAATTGTGATGCAAGAAGACAGTATATAAGGATGGGGTTGGAAGTCAACTCATTCATTTTGACCAATATCAAGACTAAACTACGACAAGTTAGTCAATGTGAGTATACTGTTTTTGTTTTTGTTTTTGTTGTTGTTATGTGTTTTCATATAACTTTGAATAATACGACTGAAATATGCAACCTCAATGTTTTTTAATAAGTTTTACTGTTTTAATTAGTTAACATATCTTTCGATTTCTTATTGAAATTTTGGCGTATTACATTAATCAGGGTATCACTCTAATCTAAACACGTGACTTGTTTGATAATCGGCAACACAAATATGTAAAAGCTTATGTCAGTATTGTGTGAGCTGGTGGACGACTTCGTAATGCGGTCGTAAGACAATTGGTCATCCATAATAACAAATATTTTAAACAAGAATTAAACCAGTTTTGGAGATACGCATGCATCCTGCCTGAAGATCATTCTGTATAACTCTCGCCAAATGGAAAACTGTCCTATAACATTTGCAAACCCATGTTATGTATTGATGAATTGGGTCGATTTCACGTCATTTATAGTTCGCCTTTTCAAAAAAACAAAAAACAAACAAACAAAGAACATATACATACCCAGAACACTTTTGTGTATGAGGTGAGGTGAGGTGCATGAATGTACATAACGATACCACGAAAAGACAAACCACCGGGCTATATCACGCGCCTTCTTCGCTCTGCCTCGCATCATGGCATTCGTTACATAGGTTAAACATTAACTAATATATACTAACACGCTGCACTGAACTAGGTTTATGAACTATTAAAGAGATTGTGATTTGCAGTAAATCACGTAATGGAACTTTAAATATAATGTGCTCTCTCTAACTGCCGAATAAATCGATAAATATAAATAAATGTGTGCATTGGTTTCCCACTATGAAAACCTGTGAATATATATCTAATTTCCATATATGATTTACATATGATTTTTTTGTTTGGGTCTGTACTATAACAGCATTCCTACTAAATCTACCATTATTGCTTTCAGATGCATGCTACGCTTTGTCGAATATTGACCCTTTTTCCCATGATACAGTTCGTCAGTGCGACGGAAGCAACACCGTTGGCACGTCAATTTTGCGAATATGTTGTTGATGACAACAGTCATGACTGGTCTGGTAGTGTGAAGTCCCTTTGGGAGCAGTATGTACGTATATTTCCAGCATGGCCGGGCCATTTTTACAAATTAGATCGTAGGTCTAAATGCAAATGTCTACATGGAATCTACATGGAATTTTCATAAACTATCATGAACCACACTGGTACTAAAACAACAACTTCAGTGGCTCGATCGATAGTGAAAAAAATATATGATCAACAAAAGTCAGGGGTACACATTTAAAAAAATTGTACCTATGTTATAAGTCAGTTATAGAATTAAAAGCGTCAGGATTTTTACGTCATTCGTGGTTATGAATCTTGTACTCTATTATACTGTTCATTTTTTTATTTAATTTTTTTAAATAATACTTTATTAACACCATAAAGAAAGCTGACATTTCTGTAAATTAATGTAAGTATAACATTTATAAAAGTTATAATAGAAAAAAGTGCGATACTATTAATAGTGAAAATATTATTATTGTTATATAACACGAAGAAACTCTTGAATAAGTTCTTTTTTCTATAATTAATATACCATGATTCTTTTATTAAAATATTCTTTATATTTTTCTGATTAATAATTTTTGACTTATAGACAGCAAAGGCCGTTACAGAAATTATTAGATTTAGTGTTTCTGATTCTGAACCAACAGTGTCTACACCAAATAAAATAGTTTGGAATTCTAATGGAATGTTCTGGTTCATAGAAAAATTCAATGCCCCCTCACTGCTTCCCAAAATATTTGTGTACAAGCGCATTCAAATTTATAGTGCTGCACAGTATCACACAGTGATGTACTAGAAATCTTCCATTTACAAAGATTGTACGCATGTGGAATCTTGTCGTACAGTAACATGGGCGATCTTTTTGCATGGCATTTTCTTAATTTTGATATTCCAAATTTCATTCCAATTTTCAACAACCTTTAATTTATTCCAAATCAAAGGGACATATGATGTTTCAATATATTTTAAAGTAAAGCACCAATAGTACTCTTTACATGGCTTTGCCCCCCCCAAAATATCAGTTTCAGCATTAAAATCACTCATGTTTTTCATTATATCATGCCCTCTTTAATGACAAGTACTCTGTAATCCACTTTGTTTTATTTAAGAGCCTGTTTAAAAGGTAGTTTGGATCTAAGAACTTGCCTTTTGAGAATAAATCAGCTATACTTATGAAACCAACCTCAATCCATTCCTTGTAATATAAACCCCTTTATCTGGTGATTTCCCCAAATTATTTGTTCATTTAATGGAGTCGGCTTCATACTTTCAACATGTAGTTTATATTCATACCAACTATTAAGTACATTCTTATAGAAATCTGGTAAAAACTTAACATTACCCTATTTAAATTTAATCTGAAGATGATATCACTCCCCCCAAACTCACTGAAAAAAAGCTCACTAATTGTAGTCTAGGCAGCACCCTTTTCTTTGAACCCATGTACATTGCAATGTTGTTATCGTTGCTTTAATATCAATCATTTGTAGCCCCCCATTCTCTATCCTATTAATCACAATTCCACGATTAACTTTCCCTCTTTTTCGACCCTACAAAAAATCGTAAGTCAATTTTTAAACTTTGCCTATGACATGTCTGGGAATAACAATCATTGATGCTGTGTATGTAATAAAGAGATTATTAATGTTTTAGAACAGTTATTCTACCAAATACTGTTAAAAATCTTTTTTTTCCAGTTCTGAAGTACAGTTTCGGTTTTTTCTAGCTTGCCATCCCAATTTAGTTTGCTTGTTTCTTTTTTTATCATGGCCGAAATATATGCCAAGTGCCTTTATTGGCGAATTTGGCCAGGATATAATACCCAAGTCCCTCCTCTTTTTCCACTTACTGATCTTGAGTCCCTCCGTTTTGTGTTTATTCAATTTTAATTTTGGCTAATCTTTATTTCCTGTTCTATTTTCCCATTTTTCACTTTAATTCTTTTAATATCTGGGTCATTTTTAACAATCTGAGATAAAACTTCGGCAACGATTAAAAACAAGAGAGCTGACAGGGGATATCCCTGACGAATTTCTCGTTTAACCTCGAAAAGGACAGAGATCCACCCGTTGTTAATAATAGCGCTTCTGCACTTACTATAAATAGTTTTTATCCATCCACTGAAAGACTGTCCAAATTCGAACTTTTTAAGACTCTCTGACAGGAAATTGTGTTCTACCGAATCAAAAACCTTGTAAAAGTCAAGAAATAAAATAGCGCCCTCTTTCTTCTTTTTCTTATTTTGTTGTTTATTACAATCGCAGAGAACGGAACATAACAGGAATCGATTTCAACACGGAAGTTCCGGAATTTTGAAATACAGCGTTGGTACCCATTACTCACAATTAGATGTGAGTATTATTTATTATTTATTCTGTCTTTGATTGATTGATTGATTGATTGATTGATTGATTGATTCATTCATTCATTCATTCACTTATTTATTTATTTATTTATTTATTCATTTAGTCAGTCAATCATTAGCGCGAGCGTTCTTTCATTCATTCAGTGACTTACTGACTGACTGTGTGAGTGAGTTACTGTTGACTGACTGACTGATTCATTCATTCATTCATTCATTCATTCATTCAGTCAGTCAGTCAGTCAGTCAGTATTCATTCACTCATTCCTCTTTGTTCGTCATTCTTTTGTCGGATCAATCATTGTTCATTTATTCATTTTTGACGGTTTATTACTTCATTGGTTTTTCCTCCCTTCGTTCTTAAACTTGCATTTATATAATAGTCTTGACTTTTAACAATGACAATTCGTCGCATATATATTTTGTTCGTTGTTGTTTTCTTTTTCCAGAAGGTTGACCAGGTGATGGTTCATCAGTGTGAGTTGGTAGAATTCTTGCCATGGGTAGCTAGAATTGCACTCGACGAGGATGAAAGAGACCGAAGCATGGGTAGTAAATTTTGGATACTCGTGTCACAAATTAGCAATACCGTCAACCGAGTCAACATGTTCGTGAGTATGATAACAAACTGTTATAATAATGTTATAACCATTACTTCAATATTTTCGTTCAACGTGATATATCAATCGATTTTCGAACGACCTGTGAGCCTGTACAGTGAACATGATTCGGATATGCTCTAATGAAACCATGGCAACGGAATATCTAGCGGTTAGTACTAGTATGTACACAATTATCATTAAGGTATGTGCGAAATGATGAATATATGACTCAGTGAATGTTACGTGTTTATTTAGGTGCCATCTATGGTGTCGTGTGGTGAAAATGGAACAAACAATAATTGGTCAATTTGTAATGTAATAGATGGTCCACAGTGCGTATGGGTATGTAAATTACTGTAAAGGGGGTAATTATTCACTGGGTTTTAATTTAGCTTATTTCGCTGACTGGAAAATGCGCTAAATTAAAACCCAGTGAATATGTAAAATTTAGCATAGAACACATTATCTAAATGACGAAACCGTGAATTTAAAACCCACTGAATATGCCTGAAATGGTAAATCAGTGAATTTTAAACCCAGTGAAAATTATTCATTTTACAGTATAATATATTTTAGCAGTCTTCAATATCAATAGATGTGAACAACAATGTCCATGGTTCTAAACCAATCGGTATTTATTTATAGTCTTAGAGGCATTACCATTGTGCAATTACATTAATGAAAATATAGCTCGTTCAACATCAGACAGCTTAAATTCACCCCTCCGCACTCACTCACATAAGTGCGCTTACTGACAAACCATGTAATACTTATATGAATGTTTACTTGTTCAGAATGGCACTGTTGCCGATGAAAGCGATCCTGATTTTTACATCCCTGTACTCAGTGTACTGACAGATCTAATCTCATCTGTGGCGAAGATGGTAGAGGCATTCCAAAGATTTCGGAACGAAGATGGAACATGTTAATGCCTGTAACGAATTTAATTACGATTTCAAAATTGTATTTTTTTCATCGAATTGACTTGTTCGATGTGTGCTCATATTTACATGTAGTTACACATTTTATTAAACCAAGTAACTGAGAATATATTATGCATATTTTATGATAATTTATTAAGATTCTATTTTTGTACTGTTTATACACAGTATAATGTGGTGTTATTTTGTTTATTTACATGTTAAGTATAAATAATTTAAATATTAATAAATCAATAATATTGTGTCGATGTTTCTTTCGTTGGACTCCGCAATTAATATTATTATGCGATAACAGGGCAAGATAATGTGTCTCGCCTATTATTTAATAATGGACAGTGCGGAGTCTTTATGAATGAATATATGCAAATATATCTTTATGAAAAAAGAAATTGACCTTATGGATAGCGCATTACGAATCGACGATGCAACTGGCATGCAAAGCACGCTCATAGGTAAATTTGCTTATGGAAATGAACACAATTTGAACGAAAGGTGAACGAAGCATAAGGGGGTTGTTGTTGATCATTACAAAAATATTGGCAAATATTGTTCGTGTGTTCGTGCATTGTTCTCTGCCCAGTTCTCGTTTGATAACTGAACAGCACGTGGTACGGACCGACCAATGAGAACGCGCCATTGCATCGCTTCCCGCTGTAATACTACTAATTGTTAGGCAAGCTATACCAAACGCAGCTATGGGTAAAATACTGGTATTGAGAGGGCGCGCAATATCAATTTCGTCAATGTCGATTCACATTAACACGAAGACATCTGGGTATCATGGTCCAGTCCACTCGTAAATCCGCCTCTACACCTCAATATTCCTGTTTTACGAGTCATTTTTGTCTGATATCACGGTTAAATTACCTGAAACGATTCGAGAAGAAATATATTCGGGGAATTGTTGTGATATAAGTTACTTGAATATTTCCTTCTCGTATGCTGTTTTGATAACTAGAAAATTTAGTTAATTCAATTGCTCCTTTGCTTTGGAGAGTTTACGTAAAAATAATTATGAAGTTTAAGATAAACAAATATCATGGATGACAAATACACTTGTAGTTATAACAATCCCTAAGAACACAAATAGAGTCATTCACTACGTGCTCATTATGAAAATGGGGTTATTCACAACACCCCCTACTTAATATATACAAGGTATTCAAAGCGGGAGGGTCGTCACCTGCGCACGCGCGCGAATTCAGTAATGGTAATCTGTGCATACCATATACCTAATTACACATATATATCCGCTACCAATTACCATAAAGTTGAAATGAATAATAATTACCAGATTTGAATAGTACATTGAAAACGTATCTCAATACCCACTCATCCAATTCAAATAAAACTTGTACTTGTACTCACCTCTGTACCAGCCAATTTATTTAAATATTATATTATGGCATTTCTGGCAAAGTAGCTATTCTGAGAATACCTCTGTCATCGATAAATGTTTTGCTTATAAATGAAACATTGTGCAATACAAGACGAAATTACTTGACTGGCAAATATACTAAAAACCCAAAATTATTCCACGGCGGGGCAGCCATCTTGAATATCTAAAAATATATACATGTATCAATTTGCGACGGTCAAATACTGAAATTCATCTGAATAAGAGATTCTACTGATCCAAATCTGAATTAAACTTAAACCCAACTTAACCAAACTCAGTTTTAAATATTTTAACACAATACTCAATTGAATCGATTTCATGCCGATATATGCATGGTTATCTATGTCTAGTATGAATGGCAAATCAAAAAAACAAAAGAAAAAGTATATGTTACTGCAGACACAGTCACTAAAGAAAGTCAGCGACCCCCTTCTCCCCCACAAACCTCAAAAATGCAGCAAGCTGACTGTCTGACCGACTATGCAGCCAGAATTAATACAAACAACAAAACATAAGTCACTCAAGCTCCGGGTTTTTTGTTGATTGTCATCATTTGCCATCTGCCCTCAGTACACATACTGGACATATTGTAATACATACAATAAAAGCATAGGGTGTATTCTCAAGCCTCAGCTATTCTTCTAAACATCATTACCATTATTTTTTTTATAAATAGTGTACCGTCATACAAATTGTAATCTACGATTGAATAATCTTGAAAACAAAGAACAAAACAAAGAAACTTCACTATGGCTGCATCTTAAAGACAGTTCCATATCTTCTTACAACCCGGGACATTCAACTCTTTGATCAATGGTTCCTATACTAATTTTAATGTAACATACCTATAGTTAAAGGGGAGCAGAGGTGTGGCTTTTGACACTCTGTACATGAAATCTGAGATCTATGAATGGATTCTGTCGATAAAAATAACTTGTATGTGCTGCGAAATGCCCTAAATATCGGGTATAAAACGGGCTGTGAAGCAGACGACAAACTTCCGCTTTTCCTGGTGTCATTTCGCCTCTAGAGGGCCAGTCAAATGACGTCATCAGTGAACACTGATAATTGAACCCATTCATGCTAGTACGCCAATCCCATAGAAATGCTACTATGAAAGACCTTGTTAACTGACTACTTAAAAGTTGAAACATGGCGAGGTGTTGTGTTATGAATGCCGTAACGATTCATGTTATGTTTCTCGAAATCCCAAATAAAAAATCATGTTGTTGGTTGCGAGAAATCAGCGGAAGAACTAACCTGAAAGTGAAGACAGTACAGCGTTCTGGCTATAGTAAACAGTGAGTGAATAAATATTGTACGAGTTAAAACTGAATGAAAAATATGCTAATATCACTTCAACCACAGTACTCATTTTGCCCAACTACCCACTTTTTAAACGATCGCTCAATTTCCGACCGCACTGTATTTTCCGACCGGAAAACAACCACATTTTTACTGTTTTTTTTTTCTCGCTCGCATATTGAAAAAAACGACCGCTCGCCCAAACACTGGTCACCGGTACAGGAGTAGTCAAAATGTTTGGGGATATACAACAAGTGTTAACTATTATAAATTCTGAACGGCTCTTCAAATCTATACCACTCTGTATCGTTCGCGAACAACTTCATCTGTGTCAAATACTAGAGCCGGTACAATATTGTAAACAAATGCCATGATATCTCAGTCATATCGCTATTGTATACACTACCTTTTTTATTCTTGTTTGCACAAACGTTGAATAGCCGTCAAACATTCAAATATATTTAGTTTTTAACTATCTATAATTATATGCACGCACTTTGACCCTTTGACCTAGATTTGATTGGGATGGAATATTTTATTTTAAACAATATTCTGACGTTACTTACTGCCCCTAAAATGTTTCACAATGTGTCCGATTTACAAGAGCATTGGGTAATATATTAATAACCATTCTCACCAATCGCTAGCTTAGGAGCGAGTAGGAAATCAAACAGCCGCAGGTCGCCAAGAAAGGACTGAGAAATTAAAAAGATTATATTTCCACAAAGTTAAATAAATCTGGCTGCATCAAAAGCTTGGAAACTAGTGATCAACGACATCATTTTAGGATGCAATTGAATTTTAAGTACTTTCATTGCGTAACTTACTGCGCGGTGATGCTGACATCAAGTGTGTGTTGACCGAAGTTTGACCCCAAGTCACGCACTGAACAGGCGCGTTGCCTTAGCAATCTTTTTCTTTCATGCTCCGCGCGTCGATCTTGTAAAATTGTTATTAGTTCTGACGGTGCTGTACGCAAACTTGTATAGTTTGAGGTCGTTTACTTAGTACGCTGCTTTTCTAATTACGCAATTTTTTTTACAATTTTGTACCGGCTCTAAAAATTTCAACATTGTAATATATCGCTTTCATAATAATTACGCAAAGTCAGTTATTTAATATTGGACACAGGTGAAGTTTCCTCCGCGAATGATACAATGTGGTATAGATTTGAAGAGTAGTTCGGAATTTAATAATAGTTAGTACCCGTTGTATCCCCAAACTGTATCACTCAAAAGCACTATTTCGATCACTACTCTGCCAATGACCAGTGTTTGGGCGACCGGTCGGTGAGAGAAAAATTACGATAAAAATGCGGTCGTTTTCCGGTCGAAAACTACAGTGCGGTCGGAAATTAAGCGATAAGCGGTCGATTAAAAGTTGGAAGTTGGGCGAAATGATTACTGTAATAATATTAGCGTATTTCTAATTTATTTTTTAACTCAAACAATATTTATTTACTCACTGTTTACTATAGCTAGAACGCTGTACGTGTCTTCATTTTCAGGTTAGTTCTTCTGCCGTTTTCTCGCAACCAACAACGTGATTTTTTATTTGGGATTTCGAGAAACTTAACATGAATCGTTATGGCATTCATGCGCACAACATTTCGCCATGTTTCAACTTTTAAGTAGTCAGTTAACAAGGTCTTTCATAGTAGCATTTCTAAGGGATTGGCGCACAGTCACTTGGGGGCTGAAAATCAATAAATACTAATTTTCAAAAAAAATCATCCGCTATACGTATATAAATAAACAAGTTGTGAAACACGGCACCTAGTAAATCGACACCCTGTCGGTTTCAAATGTTGATTTCTTACCTTAAAATGCGAAACAAAAAGTGCAGAGGGGGTCAGGTGTTATGTTAATAACCATTGTTCATAATCGCTAACTAGGTTTTATTCAAAACTGCACAAATCGCGCGTTTTCTGGTGATATCCGACGATTTCATGATCGAAAATGGCCAGCAGCCAGAATCAAGGGGGATTCGCACAGAGTTGTCCGATCTTATCATGTATATTATATTTTACTAGCCGCATAGAACCGGAAGAGCCATTGGTGGCGTTACATTGTTTCGAAATCTCTTATGGCTCGCAAAGGTAGCAGTACTTATGTGCTTTCAGCGTTTAATAAATTATGCTTTCTATTAATAATTGCACCTTACGTCATAACCTCACTAAATTATCAGCATATTGTGTACGCAGGTCATTTTTATTTAATCCACAACGCTTGCGTGACAGTGCCGTGGTATAGTTGGCGTTCGTCGATCTGGTAAGGGTAACCCGCTTTTAAACTGTGGTCCAATTTTCCCATGTTTTTATCATTATACAAATGTTCCTCCAACAAACTTATGGACATTGCATCGCTACCCATTCTTTTATTCACAACCATCTCCATTTCTCCTTCCTCAATACCAAGGAATACTCCCTTTTCCCTCAGTGAACTTCACCAATTTCTAGCTTTGAGTTCCCTTTAATAATTGTGTTTTCTAATTGTGAATTGTAGGCGGGTGTGATATATATCAAATACTTCTACACGCGACTAACTGCGAAATTATTGATATTAAAGCAAATGTAACATTATGATATATACAATAAATGAATTCGATGCTAGTTCAAATCATTTATGGATATGTGAAGTATGTTGGTATGAGGAACAAGTTGATAACATCCAAACGATTTATTTTCAAATGTTATCTTCACCCTAACTGGCGTAGTGAAATATGTACAAACACAAATACAAATGGAACTCTTATAGTGGAGTATTTTAAAAGTACAGTCCAATTAGAACAATGTATGTCACATAAGTTGTAGATTTAGTTATTAGGTATACACAATATGAATACACATTCTCTAGTAATGAATATATTACAAGAGTGAAAATAGTGCTAGTGGTATTTGGTCTATGAATTCGATCGAAAAAATGTATTTGAAAACAAATGTTGAACATAATTATATATAATCGTTACCAAGTGGCAGTGCGAGATCGCGTGCGTTATAAAACTGGAGATAAACCAAGGAAAACAAAAGTAGGTAGTACTGAATATGTTTTCTAAACACCCCCAAATAAAAATAACGCATGCAGTCTGACAGATGTGTCATTCATTTTCATATGTTTCATTCATACTCTAAAATGGTGGCACATTATTATAACGACTTGTTTATCATCATAAGTAAAAGATATAAAATGTAGCTATTTTGAGCTAGTACTTTCTTTTTCATTGCAAAAAACACCTTAAACATTGTGACAAAATGGAAGAGTTATCAGGGGTAAAATTCTCTTTCTCTCGGGTTCTCCACACTTGTCAGGGGGGGAACTCGTCTCGTCTCTATATCTCGTCCCCTTGAGGTACGGGATCGGGAAAGTCACTTTAACTTTACAGTCAAATAAGACACACACAACGAAATACGTTTCAACTCTCGTCTTAGTCGATCTTTCGAGCACTCTATAAGACACAGCGCCCTGGGGAAAAAATCCCCAAGACTCTCGCAAGGCTGACCCAAGACTAGCCCAAGACTGGACTGCCTCAAGGCTCGCCCTTGGACTCTCTCGGACTCTGTCTGTCGTGGAGTAGTCGCCAAGACCAACTCAAACTCTCTTTATTCATTTTCAAAACTCTAACCAATTACACAGCAGTAAAAAGACTCTAGGGCGTAACCTTCAATCATAAAGCCAATCACACTAAGTACTGAATACGTCATATCTTTTGATTAATCGTTCACTACATTAATAACTACGGATGTCAGAATAGCGACGGTATCTTGTAATTAGTTCCAAACCACTGAGCCAAGTTCCGTCCAAAACTTCAAATAGACCTACACGATGACAGACATAACACAGCAATTCGCTAATAATCAGTTAATTAAGTCGGTCAACAGATACGCAAAAACAAATTCATGACACATCCCTTCACCCAAACTGAGATATGCCTCTCGGCATTGCACGTTCACAAATCAAAGATACCGTCCTCTACTCATCGTCATACAGGTTAAATACAATACTAATAATAAAAGGTATAAATCAAAAAGAATAAAACACACTAATTAAGTACAATGATTATAAAGTCTAAATACAATGGTTATAAAGTCACAAATATCAACGGTTATAAATCAAAAACAAGGGAAAGGCTACCAATCGACTCGCTTTTCTCAAAACGGTTCGCTGAGGTAACCCTTCGCTACACCGTCTCCGTTACTAAAGGTTACAAACTCTATATCAAAAGGTCAAAAAAATACTAAGGCGTGGCGGTGTAACCAAGCGATCAGCCAATCGCTGCAGTCGACACCATGATCACGTGATTACCAGGGATGCGTCTCTCGGTTAAAGCATTGCAAAGCGGTAACTAATAAACAATGAATAAAAAGCTATTAATCAAACTCCTGTCATATACGCTTATAAACTTCAACTGAACTCACAAGTCGTTAATCTAAACAAAAGTCATACGGCGTGGAAACAGAATGCAAAGACAAATTCACTTTCATAATACATTACTCCTCTGGCAAAAAGACGGAAAAGTAAAACGATATACACTACTGAATTACATATAATCCTGTCAATCATGAACAAAAGCTTGCGATATCAAACAATACGTATATAAGCGCACCAAACTCTCACCTCAAAAAGACATTAAAAAACGTTGCAACGGTGCTATCAACTCAAAAAGCGTCAGAAGTATTCCGGAAACAACACATAAACAAAACAACTCTTAAAACGTCGGTATCTCTGTACTCGACAAATCTCAAAACTCTTAAAAAAACTCATGGGGGCATCACTCCTCCCATCATATTCCGTACTCATAAACTCATTAAAAACTCCATAAAACATCACACAACTCAAAACACTGTGTTGCAAATACTTGTCCACTGAGGCGCGCTTAAATCGTTTTAAAGGACCTCGAACGTCACTAAATATCAGTTCAAAACAAAAATCTGGGCGCTTACATAACATACAATTCGACATCACTAAAAGAAACGGTAAAAACGATAGGAAAAGCAAGCAATACATTACATTACTGAGCAATAGGGTTAGGGTTCTGGAAAAGAGTTCAACGTCCTTGAGTTATACAGTGTCAGTTACAGTGTCCAACGAGCGGTTCTCTAAGCAAATAGCTAAAGTCAAAGTCTATAAGCGTCTTTTCTCTTGTCGCGTTAGTCCGGGTCGTTCTTTCATCTTCTTCTTGTCTTTAATGTCGCTCAATTCCTAATTATACAGTCCTATCCGGTACTCGTCCTTCATAAGGGGTTCAGAAGTCTTCATCTCTTCAGCGTTGTACATCGGTGTCGTTCGGGTAAAGTCGTTAGTCGTCAAGCGCAGTTTCTGAGTCGTCTCTGCCATGGAGCTGTTAGTTCGGTTCGCAAGAAAGACACACCTTCGCCATTTCACTTTCCTTTACAGGATGTCAATATGCGTAAGACGCAATGCCCAGGGTCCTCACACCACGTATCAGGGGTAAAATTCTCTTTCTCTCGGGTTCTCCACACTTGTCAGGGGGGGAACTCGTCTCGTCTCTATATCTCGTCCCCTTGAGGTACGGGATCGGGAAAGTCACTTTAACTTTACAGTCAAATAAGACACACACAACGAAATACGTTTCAACTCTCGTCTTAGTCGATCTTTCGAGCACTCTATAAGACACAGCGCCCTGGGGAAAAAATCCCCAAGACTCTCGCAAGGCTGACCCAAGACTAGCCCAAGACTGGACTGCCTCAAGGCTCGCCCTTGGACTCTCTCGGACTCTGTCTGTCGTGGAGTAGTCGCCAAGACCAACTCAAACTCTCTTTATTCATTTTCAAAACTCTAACCAATTACACAGCAGTAAAAAGACTCTAGGGCGTAACCTTCAATCATAAAGCCAATCACACTAAGTACTGAATACGTCATATCTTTTGATTAATCGTTCACTACATTAATAACTACGGATGTCAGAATAGCGACGGTATCTTGTAATTAGTTCCAAACCACTGAGCCAAGTTCCGTCCAAAACTTCAAATAGACCTACACGATGACAGACATAACACAGCAATTCGCTAATAATCAGTTAATTAAGTCGGTCAACAGATACGCAAAAACAAATTCATGACAGAGTTACCAAATATTGCGTAACAATACATAACCTGTATAATCCTGTAGCATTCTGGTATTGTTTTAAGGTTGCAAGGCCCGTACTAGTATCATTTTATCATTAGTATTAAAATCTACATTTTCAACGTTAATAATAAGGGCGATTTTAGGTCAAACTGCAAAGATTTGATTGGTCAAGTTATACGTTTACACAAACCTTAAAACGATAATTCCTGTGTATCCAGTGATATACCTGTGCACAATTGACGTGGTACGTGTTTGTGGTCGAAATCCAAGTGTTTTATAATTTAACACATAAAGTGTTTTCCCTTAAAGTTGCAAATGAGTTATATTGCAATACTGCTGTTTGAAGATTAAACATTTTTACTGTTTTGGGTTATAACATTTTAAGTTTTTGTTCTAATGAGTAATTATGAAAAGTATACATGATAAATGCACTTATAGTCAGTGTTTCTGGCTGCAAATAACACATTAGGCAAATGTCCCAAACACGTATTGAACAATTTTCACTATGAAACACAAGAAACATGTATTGAACAGTATTCATTATCACAACACACGCACTTTCACACGCACTTTTGTATCAAAAATGACTATCAATACACATTACTGCACCCGAAGGACATTTCAGGAAGCGATATGTCAAATGATCCGTTACGTGTTCAAGCACGTTGTACTGTTCACAGTAATCATACAACAAACAAGTCACATAAAGTTATATTTCATACTCAATATGAACATAAACAGGTTTGTTTATGAATAACCTTTAAAAGAGGCAGACATATATAGCTTTTGCAAGGAATAATAACAATCGTATGGAGAAGCGTTTTTTTATGTGCCTTTGAAGAAGAGTTTTTACTGAAATTCGAATCTTTCATGAAAATGTAGAAAAAAAAACACCGTGCCCAATCGTTTGGCGTGTTTATGATCGAAATATGATGTGTTGTATCGAATGCAGTCTCTCCGAGTACATTAAATTCCCGGGGGGGGGGGAACGTGTAGAACAAATACAAAATCTTTCATTCAAGAGAAACATAGAATTAGATTTACCCTATTCCAATTCTATTCATACCAATCCACAACTATGCACATATGCATTACATGTATTCCATTTCATTCATTTTCTATCCCTCAAATGGTTAGAATTTTTATTTTCCTCACTTTGAATATTTCTAACTAAAACAGATCAGTATTGTATTTACCTAGCATGAGAACAACTAACAATAAAACATAACAATTAATTCCCATGCAATACAAGCAAAATCCGCTTTCACCAAACTTGTAATTTTCTCTTCAATCTGAAAAATGTAATATTATCAAAGTAATATATTATCCAGTAAAATAAAGTTTAAGGTTATATGTAAACGCATTAATGTGAATTAAAACGCAGTGTTCGTCGCGCAGCGCGTGTTCGAATTTCATGTAAACAAACATTGTATTTTACACGCATTGTATATGTCGCTGTGAGTCCTATATCGAACAGGACGCGGCGCGACGACCACCGCCCTTTAAAGCATTTATCGTAACAACGTTTAACCCACACATAA
Organism: Saccoglossus kowalevskii; assembly: GCF_978046115.1. NCBI lineage: Eukaryota > Metazoa > Hemichordata > Enteropneusta > Harrimaniidae > Saccoglossus > Saccoglossus kowalevskii. Next base: position 18,849,986 of record NC_140642.1, read on the forward strand.
TGAAATGAATTTATGCCACTGCAAATGACAATATTGTACACATTTATCGACGGTAGCTCTATCAATTATATTTCACGCACAGGAAAGGTGTAACGACACCACTATACCCCAGCCAGCTGGCGCACACGAGATAATAGAATAAATGCGATATTTACTATATGGGTGCCGCCATCTTAAATGCGGCATAAAACTAAATAAGAGACAAGTTGAGAAACGCGTTTTTTTCAGATTCCTACAAATCAGGACAAAAATGCCAATTTTTCACAGAAATACGATCCGTTGGGGGTAATATTAGGCCAACCGATAAATTCGGCCGAATTCGTCGTTTTTGTGTGGAAAATCCCTTAAATACGAACACCTAATTACACGAAGAACAAAGAACACTTTCCTGGGGTATTTGAAACCAAAAATTGTCATTCCAGCTCAGCAGCCAATCAGCGACAGCCTTACAGTTAGATGACAATTCCGGTTTCAAATAACCCAGGAAAGTGTTCTATGTTGTCAAAATTGTATTTTTGTGTCTTTACAATGTTCTTTATTTTTAATAAATTTTTTTACTACTGTTTTGATATAAAATACAGGCGTTCTACAACTAAACAACATGTTTTAATGAAAAACATGAAAGTATTCCCACGATTTACAGTGTAGACATATCCATTTTGAAGTTCTTTACATTGTTTTTATTATTTTACATACATTCTACCCTTACGTTAAAATTGATTATGTAAATTATAATTCATATCCTGTCGAAGTGGAAATAGCTGATGCAAAAACAGTATTGTAAATAATGTTGCACTAAATATACATTGTAAAACTATTAACTTTCGGCATACCTAGGATACAGTGGGAACTCAATTTTACTCAAATGTTTGCAAACATCGACTACACTAAATCTAAATATAATCTTATACCGGCTTTGATACTACAGTAATACGGTAATACAGTAAAGTGTTATTTCTTTGATGTTCTAAATATAAATATAAGAAAGCAGCATCACATACCAAATTGGTGTTATGAATCTCAGAAAATGAAAAAAATAATGATGTAAATTATTAAAAATGAATAAGTTAGTCAAAACCATTAATGGATTGAATTATTTTTAATTGTTTCAATAATTTCAAGTGTAAGAAAAAATAATAACATACGCTTACACCATTCTAATATCCTCAAACAATTGAATACACTAAATAAAGCATTTCTGACTCCGTGTATAGGGGAATCATATACTAACAGCTTCTGTTTGGCGCAAAGTCTTATTATATGCTACTTTTCCATACTAAACTACATCTAGATATGGAATAAAGCACAAACCATTTTTGTATCGAAATCGGCCAAGATCCTCCTTTGTTTTTCAATATAATAATGCTTCCTAAACCTAAATATGTAATCATTATTTATTTCAATAAGATTAAATCTATAAGTTTCTTATCACACTCCTCAACGTTCACACCAATCAGTGGAGTACGTACAAAATATATGACAGGTTATCACTTCATATCAACATGTATACACAGGATGGTTTATTTAATAACCGGCAACGCAAATATGCAATAGCTTATATCAGTATTGTTTGTACATCGGGCCATGTTCGAGTGCATATTGCATTGAGGTGATAAGTCAATCGATTGTCTATAATTACAAATGTTACATACTATCGACGTATGCCGTCTTTCATTTGAAGGTGGTACAACGTTGCACTCCGTGTAATGCCGAATAAATGTTGATTCCGATACCCCGGATATGGAAACCGCCGTGCACGCAGTAATGTTTACTCTGCCGACCCTGGTATACTTGACATGGGATAAACATTAACTTATATATACTAACACGCTGCACTGAACAGTCGTATACGGTTTATGAACACTCCGTCGAATATGATGGCCATTCGCTTATTCTACTGTATAATGTGTTAACGAAATTGGGATTAGGGCAAGGTGTCAAATTCCAAATGTTAAAAACGGTGTACAGGGTTACACCAATTATTACAACGAAAGACACATCTACACTTTTGAAATAATTCCCCCTGAGGTGCATCTGGTGTCCATTCGTTTCTTTGATTTCCATCACAACAGTATTCTTATAAAAAGTGACTGAAAATAACACTGAAATAAATCTAATGGCGGTGAATTAAGATATATTGAACGCAAAGTGTTCCACGCATTTAACTTTAAACACTCGAGAGAGAAAAACTAAATACAAGTAGAATAGAACTTAATAATAATATTTGAATAATTAGCTCATTAATGAATTGGTTATGTTTTGTAAATGTAAGTTTTCAGTGACAATCATAATCTTTGATCAGTCACACGTCTGCTATAATTTGTGTTCTAAATCAACTTTCAATGTTTATTTATTTGTATTCGCAATTATGTTAATGGCTTAAGCATTTGTTTTGACATTAAACAACTTTCTCTTTTATTTTTAATTTTTTTGCTAAAGATAACACATAATTTCGTTGCATCTTTTTGAATTAAGGTTTCGCTATTTGAATAAATAAATAAGGAGCTGCATTAATGTCAAATCAAATGTGGCATTGCATATCAAATTAAACACCAAAACTTGGACCAAATGTTAGAATAAAAATACAAAAACGAAATTTAGTCAAATGAGAAATAATGGTATTAGTGAAAAAATAAAGAAAAAATGTACATTGTTGGGTTTTTTGTCCATGGCACCTATAACGAATTGTTTGACTAATTTATCATAGCTGTACAAATGTCTTCAATATAGGGTTGTGTACTGTCTCCCAGCAATCAGCATAAAGATTGTTTTCCCTCCTATTTTGTAAAATATCTTTGATTCCCTCTCATTAGCTTACGTATCTCTCTGCACTACAAAATGTTCCAGGGTTTAGTCTTCACAAGTATTATTTCCCCATTCCTTTTTTCCATATTCCAAGTCAAGTGTACAGATCCTTGCCTTAAATTTCACTTGGACCCACTTAAAATCTGACACTGATTCTATATATTGTTCACAGTTCTTCATTTCGTTCTTGAACTTATCATTCATATTTTTTTTCCAATTTGCTTCATCGTGCCTCAGAACGAAAAGTCTAATTTTATTACCAATGATATTTTCAAACAGTTTTATCTAACATTTATAATATTCATGGAATTATATATTTTGTTTACCTTCTATATTACGTTTTAGCAGAAGTTAATATATTATGGGCGACAGAATATAGAACTTCTAGGATATATGGATGGATTTCGATTATAAAAAAAATTATATTCACGAGTGAGTAACCTTACCTTAAACCAGGGCGATACAAAATAGAAATATGTCCTATGTTATGTTAAGTTATGTTATTAACGAAAATTCCCTGCTCTGATAAATCATCGAGAGAACAGTCCGAAAAAAAGACTATGTAAGTACAATTATAATATAAATAAATAAATACAAAGGCAATACTTCACTGTTATTACGAACTCAAAGTAGTATCCGTATTTGTACCTCTGTACTAATAACAGCTGTGGTGTTTCTCGGTTATACCATTTTAACCAAATAGGGTCAAAATTAATATCGAGTATCACTTCCGTAACATCACCTCTGTCAGCCGTTGAATGAATAAAGCAATGAATATGTAATTTATCGGAATCACAAATATGGACAAGGTGTTGATTTATTTCAGAACCTCTTACCTTTAGCTACGAAGAAAACACCCGGTTACTTGCGACAACAATCTCGTGTACAAGAAGTATATAGCCTAGAACTGTGTCCAGATGATTACGTCACGGCACATACACTATACGACATTTATAGTTTCGACTTAACCAGTCAGTGTCAACAAAATATACTAGATACATGTTCCGTCCTCAACCATTGAGTGAGTATTGTACAGCCAATCCTGTATACGAGGATACGTATACTAGTCCCGCATGAATTCAGTAACTCTCACCACATAAATAAAAACATAATGTTGTAAAGTTGACGGCAACGTGATTTAGTATGGCACTATGCTGAGCTGTTGCAGACTGTTGCTAGGGGTGATGCGATGTTGAGGAACAGTAACTGCGATTATCCATGTCAATAAAAGCATTTTTATGTTTATATAACAAAACGATGGCGATGTATGTGATTATAATCCACAGAGACGCGCCGTCACGCCATGGACTTTGCTTTAAGTTATTAATTACATCTATTTACCATTAGAAGTTGGAATAATTGTAACGTTCATAAGCTGACTAATGCTGACATCAAAAAATTCCAACTCATATCTCCCGACCTCGTTTCAGCGTGTAGATTTGTGCAGTCGATTGATGAACTTAATGTCATGACCCACAAAGCAATGCGGAACATACAAACATATTATTCAGTTATTGGATCGTTCTTACAGATATGATATTATTCCCCTTTCTAATAAGTGTATAACATGTTCACAAACCTCGGTTTCTTTCAAGTCGTTTTCTCTCTGTTCTGTCACAAACTATGAAATTAAATGATATGTTCTTATCATGATACGTTAAGTTGACAAACATATAACCCCCTGATAATTAAGATAGGTGGTTTAATTGCACGATTAAATTAGTACTGTTTAGATAACGCTGAAATCTAAACATATAGCAATAAATTTAACTTAAAGGCGCATTTCATTTTTATTACCGGTATATGCACGTCCCATCTTTTCAATGTGTCCACCGTGGCGTAAATGAAATGTTCTGTAAAGCTTGTGTATAAATTTATCCAAGATTTGGAATCGTTCAGCGTCACATGAATACAGAACATCTAGGTTAAGGAGTAGTGATAAAAAAAATTCTTTTGTGTGTTTGCGATGACAAAGTATACAATCCGTTCGTTTGGTGACAAAACCGAAAATAACGGAGCACTTAGGCTAGCCTTCACCGGGGAGGCATTTTGTCTAGTTTCACTCCAAGTCATGTGCATGTTTTTTTTCATAGGGACTTTCTAAATTCGATTTCTGTTGCATAGGATTTAACATGAACCACTCAAAATCCAAACCCTTGTTATGCCCACATGGAAAGAAAATGTCACGACTAATGAAAAAAAATACCGACGGACAAAACATGTGGGAGGGGACAGGCCGAGTATAATATGGGAAAAAGTTACCAATGGTTAAATGGTGATTCAGAATAGAAATATCTTGTTGTCACTACCTTGTCGTATTGTTTCTAATGTTGTATTCTGTCGCCAAATTCAATGTTACGGCTATGTGTTACCTATATCTTATTTTTAATAGTATGCACCAGGAAATCAGAGACGTAATTCTGTATGTGGCATTACTGTGTAGAAATTCACTGCCGTCACCACGACGTAAAAGTGTGCCTATATATCTGGGGTACGGTAATAGCAAAGAATGGAACTAGATAGTATTTGAAAATTCATTCCAATATCTCAGATAATGCAAATCACCACAATTAGTTTTAGAACATGAAATGCTAATGGTGGAAAAAAAATTCCTACACTCAAAATATAGTATACTTTTGCATATATTATTAAAGAAACCTAAAATGCTCGGTTTAATCAAATTTCTTCTCTGCATAGGTAATTATCGAAATGAATGGAAGAAGAGTACATATCGTGTTGACAATGAACAATTTCTGGTTCAGTACAGAACATTTTTATGAGCGATCTCACCACTTACGTGGGCAGCTTGCTTCTATAAATACGCACGTATTACTGTACTTTAGAAATTCAGTTAACTATTTGTTAATAATAGTCGTCATATGGAGTGAACACAAAATCATTTCTCGTTAATTTGGGGGTTTCTCCGATTGCAAGCCACGTGAAAAAATACGGTAAAATGAACTTTTCCGTATACCACTTGACTCATACTTCATGAGATACAAAGGCCATGTGATATATTTTATAGAAACACTATAATACATTTTGTGGAGTATGTGTTTGACGGTTACGTGAAAATCGCGTATATGCCCTTTCTAAGGACGCCTATATTTATCTAGAAAGGACATATACAATAACATTGGAGGGCTTGGATGATGGGTCGGGGTTAGGGGTGCAAAGGGAAATCATTTCCTTTTAACTTGTAAGCTACCAGTCTTGTCCGATCTTATCATGTATATTATATTTTACTAGCCGCATAGAACCGGAACAGCCCCTGGTGGCACTACATTATTTCGAAATCTCTTATGGCTCGCAAAGGTAGCAGAACTTATGTGCTTTCAGTGTTTAATCAATTATGCTTTCTATTAATAATTGCATCTTACGTCATAACCTCATTAAATTATCAGCATATCGTGTACGCAGGCCGTTCTTATTTGATCCACAACGCATGCGTGGCAGTACCGTGGTATAGTTGGCGTTCGTCGATCTGGAAAGGGTAATGCCACATACCCGCTTTCAAACTGTGATTCAATTTCCCCGTGTTTTTAACATTATACAAATGTTCCTCCAACAAACGTATGGTCATTGCATCGCTAACCATTCGTTTATTCACAACCATCTCCAATTTCTCCTTCCTCAATACCAAGGAATACTCCTTTTCCCCTCATAAACAATCAACATGTATTAAATAAATAATTCAGTGAACTTCACTAAAATCTAGCTTTGAGTTCCCTTTAATAATTGTGTTTTCTAATTGTGTTGTAGGCGGGTGTGATATATATCAAATACTTCTACACGCGACTAACTGTTGCATTAAATACTGGGCGAAATTAATAATTCCAGTAAATGATATTAACGCAAATGTAACATTATGATATATACAATAAATGAATTGGAGGCTAGTTCAAATCCTTCATGAATAGACGACGTGAATAATTTGCGCTTTCTCTTTAAAGCATGTTGGTATGAGAAACAAGTTGATAACATTCAAACTGTTTATTGTCAAACGTTATCTTCACCCTAACTGGCGTAGTAAAATATGTACAAACAGAAGTACAAATGGAACTCATATAGTGAAGTATTTTAAAAGCACAGTCCAATTAGAACAATGTATGTCACTGAGAATATCCACAAGTTCTAGATTTAGTTATTTTGTATAGATTGTACGAATACACATTCTCTAGTAATAAATATATTACAAGAGTGAAAATTGTGCTAGTGGTATTTGATCTATTATTCTAGATAATCCCATGAATTCGATCGAAAAAATGTATTTAAATTTTTTTTATACATAATTATATATAATCGTTACAAAGTGGCAGTCCGAGATCGCGTGCGTTATAGAACTAGATAAACCAACAAAAACGAAAGTAGGTAGTACTGAATATGTTTCCTACACACCCCGAAATAAAAATAACGCAATACAGTTTGACAGATGTATCATTCATTTTCATATTTATTTTTCATTCATATTCTAAAATGGTGGCACATTATTATAACGTTTTGTTTGTCATCATAAGTAAAAGATATAACATGTAGCTATTTTGAGTACTTTCTTTTTCGTTACAAAAAAAACTTTGTTCTACATTGTGTCAAAAGCCCTGCAAAGTGAAAGTGTTACCAAACATTTGCGTAACAATACATAACCTGTATAATCCTGTAACATTCTTGTATTGTTTTAAGGTTGCAAAACTCGTACTAGTATTATTTTATCAGTAGTATCACAATCTACATTTTCAACGTTAATGATAAGGGCGATTTTAGGTCAAACTGCAAAGATTTGATTTGTCAAGCTATACATTGCACAAACCTTAAAACGATAATTCCTGTGCATCCAATGATACACCTGTGCACAATTGACGTGGTACGTGTTTATGATCGAAATACTGTAAATCCAAGTGTTTTATAATGTAGCACATAAGGAGTTTTTGCAAATGAGTTATATTGCTGTTTGAAGATTAAACATTTTTACTGTTTTAGGTTAAAACATTCAAACGTTTGTTCTAATGCATAATTATGGAAAGTGTGCATGATAAATACACTTATAGTCCGTGTTACTGATTGAAAATAACACAGTAGGCAAATGTGCCAAACACGTATTGAACAATATTTACTATGAAACACCAGAAACATGTATTGAAAAGTGTTCATTGTCACAACACTTTGAAATTTAAAGTGCTTTCACACGCACTTTTGTGTCAAAAATGACTATCAATACACATTATCTGCACCAGAAGGATATTTCTGAAAGCGTTATATCAAATGATCCGTTACGTGTTCAAGCACGTTGCACTGTTCACAGTTATCATACAACAAACAAGTCACATAATCAAGTTATATTTATTACTCAATATAAACATGAAAAAGGTTAGTTTAATGAATAACCCTTAAAAGAGGCAGACATATATAGTTTTTGTAAGGAATAATAACAATCGCACGGAGAAGCGTTTTTGTTTATGTGCATCATTTCTTTCATCAAAATAATAGTAAAAACTCTTTCTTCTTTGATATAAAAGACCGTGCCCAATATCTTGGCTTGTAGTGTTGTTGTCTCGAATGCAGTCTCTCCGAGTACATTTAATTCCTGGGAAAAATCTTTCATTTAAGAGAAACATAGAATTAGATTTACCCTATCCCAATCCTATTCGCATCCTATCCACAAATGTGTATATATGCATTACATGCATTTCATTTCATTCACTTGCCACTTTTCTTGTCCGTCAAATGGTTTGAATTTTTATTTTCACCACTTTAAATATCTCTAACTAAAACAGATCAGTATTTTTTTTACCTAACCAGAGTTCTTCTAGTATGAGAACAAATAACAATAATCCATAATAACATGACACATAACAATTAATTCCCAATATTATCAAAATCCAGTAAAATAAAGTTTAAGATTATATGTAAACGCATTAATGTGAATTAAAGGGCGGTGGTCGTCACGCAGCGCGTGTTCGATTCTCATGTAAATAAACAATGTATTTTACATGCGCTGTATACGTCGCTATGAGTCCTATATCGAACAGGACGCGACGCGACGACTGCCGCCCTGAAATGAATTTATGCCACTGCAAATGACAATATTGTACACATTTATCGACGGTAGCCCTATCAATTACATTTCACGCACAGGAAAGGTGTAACGACACCACTATACCACAGTCAGCTGGCGCACACGAGATAATAAAATAAATGCGATATTTACTATATGAGGGCCGCCATATCTTGTTTTTCAGATTCCTACAAATCAGGACAAAAATGCAAATTTTTCACAGAAATACGATCCGTTGGGGTAATATTAAGCCAACCGATAAATTCGGCCGAATTCGTCGTGTTTTTGTGGAAAAATCCCTTAAATACAAACAGCTAATAACACGAAGAACATAGAACACTTTTCTGGGGAATTTGAAACCAAAAATTGTCATTCCAGCTCAGCAGCCAATCAGCGACAGCCTTACAGTTAGATGACAATTTCGATTTCAAATACCCCAGGAAAGTGTCTTTTGAATGTTTGTGTCTTTACAATGTTCTTTATTTATAATAAAAGTATTTTTAAGAAAACTTTTTACTACTGTTTTGATATAAAATACAGGCGTTCTACAACTAAACAACATGTTTTAATGAAAAACATGAAAGTACTAATAAGTAGACATATCCATTTTGAAGTCCTTTACATTGTTTTTATTATTTTACATACATTCTACCCCTACGTTAAAATTGATTATGTAAATTATAATCCATATCCTGTCCAAGTGGAAATAGCTGATGCAAAAACAGTATTGTAAGTAATGTTGCATTAAATATAAAACTATTAACCCTGGGCGCACCTAGGATACAGTGGGAACTCAATTTTACTAAAATGTTTGCAAACATCGACTACACTAAATCTAAATATAATCTTATACCGGCTTTGATACTACAGTAATACAGTAATACAGTAAAGTGTTATTTCTTTGATGTCCTAAATATAAATATGAGAAAGCAGCATCACATACCAAATTGGTGCTACGAATCTCAGAAAATTAAAAAATCATGATGTAATTCATTAAAAATGAATAAGTTAGTCAAAACCATTAATGGATTGAATTGTTTTTAATTGTATCAATACCTTCAAGTGTAAGAAAAAATAATAACATACGCTTACACCATTCTAATATCCTCAAACAATTGAAATCACTAAATAAAGCATCTCTGACTCCGTGTATAGGGGAATCATATACTAATAGCTTGGCCGATTTCGATACAAAAATGGTTTGTGCTTTATTTCATATCTAGATGTAGTTTAGTATGGAAAAGTAGCATATAATAAGACTTTGCGCCAAACAGAAGATCCTCTTTTGTTTTTCAATATAATAATGCTTCCTAAACCTAAATATGTAACTATTAATTATTTCAATAAGATTAAATCTATAAGTTTCTTATCACACTCCTCAACGTTCACACCGATCAGTAGAGTATGTACAAGAGATATGACGGGTTATCACTTCATATCAACATGTACACACGGGATGGCTTATTTAATAACCGGCAACGCAAATATGCAATAACTTATATCAGTATTGTTTGTACCTTGGGTCATATTCGAGTGTATATTGCATTGAGGTGATAAGTCAATCGATCGTCTATAATTACAAATGTAACATGCTATCGACTTACGCCGTCTTTCATTTGAAGGTGGTACAACGTTGCACTCGGTGTAATGCAGAATAAATGTTGATTCTGATACCCCGGATATGGAAACCGCCGTGCAAACAGTAATGTTTACTCTGCCGACCCTGGTATACTTGACATGGGATAAACATTAACTTATATATACTAACACGCTGCACTGAATAGTCGTATACGGTTTATGAAGACTCCGTGGAATATGATTCGCTTATTCTACTGTACAATGTGTTAACGAAATTGAGATTAGGGCAAGGTGTCAAATTCCAAATGTTAAAAACGGTGTACAGGTTTACACCAAACACAAACGACACATCTACACTTTTGAAATAATGCCTTCCTGAGGTGCATCTGGTGGCCATTCGTTTCTTTGATTTCCATCACAACAATATTCTTATATAAAGTGACTGAATAACACTGAATTATGATATATTGAACGCAAAGTGTTCCACGCATTTAAGTTAAGAAGAACTTTAAACACTTGAGAGAAAAAAAAAACTAAATACAAGTAGAATAGAACTTAATAATAATATTTAAATAATTAGCCCATTAATGAAATGGTTATGTTTTATAAGTGTAAGTTTTCATCTTTGACCAGTTACACGTCTGCTATAATCTACTTTCGATTTATTTGTATTCGCAATTATGTTAATTGGTTAAGCATTAGTCTTGACATTAAACAACTGTTCTTTGTTATTTGTTAATTTAATGTTTTTTGCCAAAGATAACACATAACATATTTGAAGCAGGGGCTCGCTATTTGAATAAATAAATAAGGAGCTGCATCAATTACAAATCAAATGCGGCAGTACATGTCAAATTAAACATCAAAGATTGGACAAAATGTTAGAATAAAAATACAAAAACGAAATTTAGTCAAATGAGAAATAACGGTATTAGAGAAAAAATAAAGAAAAAATGTACATTGTTGGGTTTTTTGTCCATGGCACCTATAACGAATTGTTTGACTAATTTATCATAGCTGTACAAATGCCTTCAATATAGGGTTGTGTACTGTCTCCCAGCAATCAGCATAAAGATTGTTTTCCCTCCTATTTTGCAAAATATCCTTAATCCCCTCTCATTAGGTTGCTGATTTCTCTGCACTACAAAATGTTCCATGGTTTAATCTTCAGATGTATTATTTCCCCATTCCCTTTTTCCATATTGCAAGCCAAGTGTGCAGATCCTTGCCTTAAATTTCACTTTGACCCACTTAAAATCTGACACTGATTCTATATATTGTTCACAGTTCTTCATTTCGTTCTTGAACTTTAGACTTATCTTTCATATTTTTCTTCCCTTTGCTTCATCGTGCCTCAAACAGTTTTGTCTAGCCTTTACAATAATCATGTAATTATATATTTTCTCTACTTTCTATATTACGTTTTATCAGAAGTTAATATATTATCGACGACAGACTATAGAACTTCTAGGATATATGGATGGATTTCGATTGTAAAAAAATATATATTCACGAGTGAGTAACCTTACCTTAAACCAGGGCGATACAAAATAGAAATATGTCCCATGTTATGTTATGTTATGTTATGTTATGTTATGTTATGTTATGTTACATAAATACAAAGGCAATACTTCACTGTTATTATGAACTCAAAGTAGTATCCGTATTTGTACCTCTGTACTAATAACAGCTGTAGTGCTTCTCGGTTATACCATTTTAACCAAATAGGGTCAAAATTAATATCGAGTATCACTTCCGTAACGTCACCTCAGTCAACCAATGAATGAATAAAGCAATGAATATGTAATTTATCGGAATCACAAATATGGACAAGGTGTTGATTTAATTCAGAACCTCTTACCTTTAGCTACGAAGAAAACACCCAGTTACTTGCGACAACAATTTCATGTACTAGAAGTATATAGCCTAGAACTGCGCTCAGATGATTACGTCACGGCACATACACTATATGAAATTTTGAGTTTCGAATGAACCAACCAGTGTCAACAAAATATACAAGATACATGTACCGTCCTCAGCCATTGAGTGAGTATTGTACAGCCAATCCTGTATACGAGGATACGTATACTAGTCCAGCATGAATTCAGTAACTCACACCACATAAATAAAAACATAATGTTGTAAAGTTGACGGCAACGTGATTTAATATGGCACTATGCTGAGCTGTTGCAGACTGTTGCTAGGGGTGATGCGATGTTGAGGAACAGTAACTGCGATTATCCATGTCAATAAAAGCATTTTTATGTTTATATAACAACACGATGGCGATGTATGTGATTATAAATCACTGAGACGCGCCGTCACGCCATGGACTTTGCTTTAAGTTATCAATTACATCTATTTACCATTAGAAGTTGGAATAATTGTAACGTTCATAAGCTCACTAATGCTGACATCAAAAAATTCCAACTCATATCTCCCGACCCCGTTTCAGCGTGTAGATTTGTGCAGTCGATTGATGAACTTAATATCATGACCCACAAAGCAATGCGGAACATACAAACATATTATTCAGTTATTGGATCGTTCTTACAGATATGATATTATTCCCCTTTCTAATAAGAGTATAACATGTTCACAAACCTCGGTTTCTTTCAAATCTCTCTGTTCTGTCACAAACTTTGAAATTAAACGATATGTTCTTATCATGATACGTTAAGTTGACAAACATATAACCCCCTGATAATTAAGATAGGTGATTTAATTGCACGATTAAATTAGTACTGTTTAGATAACGCTGAAATCTAAACATATAGCAATAAATTTAACTTAAAGGCGCATTTCATTTTTATTACCGGTATATGCACGGCCCATCTTTTCAATGTGTCCACCGTGGCGTAAATGAAATGTTCTGTAAAGCTTGTGTATAAATTTATCCAAGATTTGGAATCGTTCAGCGTCACGTGAATACAGAACATCTCAGTTGAGGAGTAGTGATAAAAAAATTCTTTTGTGTGTTTGCCATGACAAAGTATACAATCAGTTCGTTTGGTGACAAAACCGAAAATAACGGAGCACTGAAGCTTACACTGGGGAGACATTGTGTCTAGTTTCACTCCAAGTCATGTGCATGTTTTTTCATAGGGACTTTATAAATTCGATTTCTGTTGGATAAGATTTCCCATGAACCACTCATATTTCAAAGCCTTGTTATGCCCACATGGAAAGAAAATGTCACGACTAATGAAAAAAAATACCGACGGACAAAACATGTGGGAGGGGACAGGCCGAGCATAATATGGGAAAAAGTTACTAAGTTCTAAATGGTGATTCAGAATAAAAATACCTTGTCGTCACTACCTTGTCGTATTGTTTTTAATGTTGTATTTTGTCGCCAAATTCAATGTTACGGCTATGCGTTACCTATATCTTATTTTTAATAGTATGCACCAGGAAATCAGAGACGTAATTCAGTATGTGGCATTACTGTGTAGAAATTCACTGCCGTCACCACGACGTAAAAGTGTGCCTATATATCTGGGGTACGGTAATAGCAAAGAATGGAACTAGATAGTATTTGAAAATTCATTCTAATATCTCAGATAATGCTCCACAATTAGTTTTAGAACATAAAATGACAATCATGATGGAAAACAAAATTCCTACACTCAAAATATGGTATACTTTTGCATATATTATTAACATAAAAAGCTCTGTTTAATAAAATTTCTTCTCAGCATAGGTAATTATCAAAATGATTGGAAGAAGAGTGCATATCGTGTTGACACTGAACAATTTCTGGTTCAGTACAGAACATATTTATGAGCGATCTCACTACTTACGTGGGCAGCTTGCTTCTATAAATACGCACGTATTACTTTACACACAATCATTTCTCGTCAATTTGGGGATTTCTCAGTAACCTCCCATTGCAAGCCACGTGAAAAAATACGATAACATCTCTTGTTATCATTTAGGGGTGAATGAGAGGCCGCATGGTGACATAGATAACCACTCTTATATACCAATTGGTAAACACGTGAACTATTTCATATACAACTTGACTTATACTTCACGAAAGAAAGAATGGCCATGTGATATATTTCATAGAAACACTATAATACATTTTGTGGAGTATGTGTTTGATGGTTACGTGAAAATCGCGTATCGTAAAGTGAAAGTGTTCCCAAATATTTGCGTAACAATACATAACCTGTATAATCCTGTAGCATTCTGATATTGTTTTAAGGTTGCAAGACTCGTACTAGTATCATTTTACCATTAGTATCAATATCTACATTTTCAACGTTAATGATAAACTGCAAAGATTTGATTGGTCAAGTTATACGTTTACACAAACCTTAAAACGAAATGATTATGATCGAAATACTGTAAATCCAAGTGTTTTATAATTCACCACATAAAGAGTTTTTCCTTAAAATTGCAAATAAGTTATATTGCAATACTGCTGTTTGAAGATTAAACATTTTTACTGTTTTAGGTTTCTGGTTGCAAATAACACACACGAGATAATAAAATAAATGCGATATTTACTATATGGGGCCGCCATCTTGAATGCGGCATAAAACTAAATATTAAAGAGACAAGTTGTGAAACGCGTTTTTCAGATTCCTACAAATCAGGATAAATTAAAATGCCAATCTTTTCACAGAAATATGATCCGTTGGGGCCGAATTCGTCGTTTTTGTGTAGATAATTCCCTTGAATGCGAAACCTAATTACACGAAGAACATGGAACACTTTCATTTGGTATTTGAAACCAAAAATTGGCATTCCAGCTCAGCAGCCAATCAGCGACGGCCTTACAGTTAGATAACAATTTCGGTTTCAAATTCCCCGGGAAAGTGTTCTATGTTCTTCATTTAATTAATTTTTCCACACAAAAACGACGAATTCGGCCGAATTTTGTTAACGGTTGGCTTAATATTACCCCCAACTGATCGTACTTCTGTGAAAGATTGGCATTTTTGTCCTGATTTGTAAGAATCTGAAAAACGCGTTTCGCAACTTGTCTTTTATTTAGTTTTATGCCACATTCAAGATGGCGGCCCCCTATAGTAAATATCGCATTTATATTATTATCACGTGTGCGCCAGCTGACTGTTCACTATACCTTC
Source organism: Saccoglossus kowalevskii (assembly GCF_978046115.1). NCBI lineage: Eukaryota > Metazoa > Hemichordata > Enteropneusta > Harrimaniidae > Saccoglossus > Saccoglossus kowalevskii. Next base: position 18,865,520 of record NC_140642.1, read on the forward strand.
AAATGTATTTACAATAAATGTTGGTTGCCGTCTTTCCTCAGAAAATCTAAAAGGCATCGTTGATGCTTCTTTAACGAACATGCCACCTGTCCACATGCTCCGGATGGTATAATCCAATCGCACGCACATGACGCAACATTTATTTGAACACGCAACTTATAAAAGTGTTCATCGTGAACACATTCATTTACAAAAGATATCTCCCAAAGAAGTAGAAACCTAAATTATATTATCAATATGAGTTTTCATAATGTGTTGTATCTATAAATAATGGTTAAATGGTATGTACATTGGAGACACTGAGGGGCTCGTTTAGATTATACGCAAATCCACTCAGGTTTTTGGTATTGACTTTATTAGATGACATTCATAATAGAGCTCAGCAAATGGATTAAGAACTCTATCGCTGCGCTATCTAGTTTACTAATTCGAGCATTGATAACAACACCGTGCATGTTATGACAGGTTTGAAAACTCGCAAAATGCATGAATATATAAAAATTTTAATTATTGAAAACACTAAAATCAATAAGTAGTATGTCTGTTGAAAACGATGACGTGTCTTGACATTTTTTCTAATCAATATGCTACGTACGGTCGATGATAAGCATGGTGGCTAATATAGATGTGTACTGTACAAAGTTATAACTTAAACAAAGTGTTTTAATGAACAACATGAAAGTACTCCCAAAATTTACAGTGTAGAGATATCGATTTTTAAGTCTATTACATTGTTTTTATTATTTAACATAATCCTACCCCTACGTTAAAATTGATTATGTAATTTATTATTCATATCCTGTCGAAGTGGAAACAGTAGTGGAAGTGCAAAAACAGTATTGTAAGTAACGTTGCATTAAATATAAAAATATTGACCCTAGGCAAACCTAGGATACAGTGGCAACTCACTTTTACTCAACTGTTTGCAAACAACAACTACACTAGATTTCCATATCTAAATGAAACCCAATACCGGCTTTGTTATATATTAAACTACAGTAATACAGTAAAGTGTTATTTCTTTGATGTCCTAAATATAAATATAAGAAAGCAGCATCACATACCAAATTGTTGCTACGAATCTCAGAAAATTAAAAAATCATGATGAAATTCATAAAAAATGAACAAATTATTCAAAAAAGATTAATATTTTGTTTTAATTGTTTCAATACCTTAAAGTGTAGGAAAAAGATATTAACATACACATACACACCATTCTAACATTCTTAAGCCGATGAATAAACTAAATATAGCATCTGTGACTCAGTAGTTTGTGCTTTATTTCATATCTAGATGTTACAGTAGTTTAGTATGGAAAAGTAGCATATAATAATAATAAGACTTTGAGCCAAACAGAAGATCCTTTTTTGTTTTTCTTTGTTTTTTCCGAATTATTATTCAATATAATAATGCTTCCTAAACCTAAATATGTAGCTACTATTTATTTCAATAATCTTAAATCTATATAAGTTTCTTATCACACCCCTCAACGTTCACACCGATCAGTAGAGTATGTACAAGAGATATGACAGGTTATCACTTCATATCAACATGTATACACAGGATGGTTTATTTAATAACCGGCAACGCAAATATGCAATAACTTATATCAGTATTGTTTGTACCTCGGGTCATAATCTAGTGTATATTGCATTGAGGTGATAAGTCAATCGATCGTCTATAACTACAAATGTTACATGCTGTGGACATACACTGTCTTTCATTTATAGGTGGTACAACTTTGCTCTCGGTGTAATGCAGAATAAATGTTGATTCTGATACCCCGGATATGGAAACCGCCGTGCAAACAGTAATGTTTACTCTGTCGACCCTGTTATACTTGACATGGGATAAACATTAACTTATATATACTAACACGCTGCACTGAACAGTCGTATACGATTTATGAAGACTCCGTGGAATATGATGGCCATTCGCTTATTCTACTGTATAACGAAATTGAGATTAGGGCAAGGTGTCAAATTCCAAATGTTAAAAACGGTGTACAGGGTTTACACCAATTATTACAACAAAAGACACATCTACACTTTTGAAATAATTCCCCCTGAGGTGCATCTGGTGTCCATTCGTTTCTTTGATTTCCATCACAACAATATTCTTATAAAAAGTGACTGAAAATAACACTGAAATAAATCTAATGACGGTGAGTTAAGATATATTGAACGCAAAGTGTTCCACGCATTTAAGTTAAGAAGGTCTTTAAATACTTGAGAGAAAGAAAATAAGTAGAATAGAACTTTATGATAATATTGAAATAATTAGCCCATTAATGAATTGGTTATGTTTTATAACAGTTTTCAGTGACAATCATAATCTTTGATCAGTCACACGTCTGCTATAATCTACTTTCGATGTTTATTTATTTGTATTCGCAATTAGGTTAATGGGTTAAGCATTAGTCTTGACATTAAAAAAACTTTTCTCTGTTATTTGTTGATTTAATGTTTTTTGCCAAAGATAACACATAATTATGTTACATCCTTTTGAAGCAGGGGCTCGCTATTTGAATAAATAAATAAGGAGCTGCATCAATTACAAATCAAATGTGGCATTACATATCAAATTCAACGTCGAAAATTGGACCAAATGTTAGAATTAGAGCGTCAAAATACAAAAACGAAACTGACTCAAATTAGAGAAAACAAAATAAAGAAAAAAATGTACGTTGTTGGTTTTTTTTTATCTGGACTCCATGGCACCGATAACGAATTGTTTGACGAATTTGTCAATGGCTGTAAAAAAATCCATCATTATAGGGTTGTGTACTGTCTCTCAGCAATCTGCATAAAGTTTGTTTTCTCCCCTATTTTATAAAATATCTTTGATTTCCTCTCATTAGCGTACTTATCTCTCTGCACCACAAAATGTTTCAGGGTTTAATCTTCAGAAGTATTATTTCCCCATTCCCTTGTTCCATATTTCAAGTCAAGTGTACAGATCCTTGCCTTTAATTTCACTTGACCCACTTAAAATCTGACACTGATTCTATATATTGTTCACAGTTCTTCATTTCGTTCTTAAACTTTAGACTTTCATATTTTTATTCCAATTTGCTTCATCGTGCCTCAGAACGAAAAGTCTAATTTTATTACCAATGATATTTTCAAACAGTTTTATCTAACATTTATAATATTTATGGAATTATATATTTTGTTTACCTTCTATATTACGTTTTAGCAGAAGTTAATATATTATCGGCGACAGAATATAGAACTTCTAGGATACATGGATGGATTTCGATTATAAAAAAAATTATATTCACGAGTGAGTAACCTTACCTTAAACCAGGGCAATACAAAATAGAAATATGTCCTATGTTATGTTAAGTTATGTTATTAACGAAAATTCCCTGCTCTGATAAATCATCGAGAGAACAGTCCGAAAAAAAGACTATATAAGTACAATTATAATATAAATAAATAAATAAATAAATACAAAGGCAATACTTCACTGTTATTACGAACTCAAAGTAGTATCCGTATTTGTACCTCTGTACTAATAACAGCTGTGGTGTTTCTCGGTTATACCATTTTAACCAAATAGGGTCAAAATTAATATCGAGTATCACTTCCGTAACATCACCTCTGTCAGCCGTTGAATGAATAAAGCAATGAATATGTAATTTATCGGAATCACAAATATGGACAAGGTGTTGATTTAATTCAGAACCTCTTACCTTTAGCTACGAAGAAAACACCCAGTTACTTGCGACAACAATTTCATTTACTAGAAGTATATAGCCTAGAACTGCGACCAGATGATTGCGTCACAGCTCATACACTATACTATACTAAGTTGACGGCAACGTGATTTAGTATGGCACTATGCTGAGCTGTTGCAGACTGTTGCTAGGGGTGATGCGATGTTGAGGAACAGTAACTGCGATTATCCATGTCAATAAAAGCATTTTTATGTTTATATAACGAAACGATGGCGATGTATGTGATTATAAATCACTGAGACGCGCCGTCACGCCATGGACCTTGCTTTAAGTTATCAATTACATCTATTTACCATTAGAAGTTGGAATAATTGTACCGTTCATAAGCTGACTAATGCTGACATCAAACAATTCCAACTCATATCTCTCGACCCCGTGTCAGCGTGTAGATTTGTGCAGTCAATTGATGACCCACAAAGCAATGCGGAACATACAAACATATTATTCAGTTATTGGATCGTTCTTACAGATGCGATATTATTCCCCTTTCTAATAAGAGTATAACATGTTCACAAACCTCGGTTTCTTTCAAATCGTTCTCCCTCCGTTCTGTCACAAACTTTGAAATTAAACGATATGTTCTTATCATGATACGTTAAGTTGACAAACATATCCCCCCAAATAATTAAGATAGGTGATTTGATTGCACGATAAAATAGCATTGTTTAGATAACGCTGAAATCTAAAAGTTTGAAATTGACCTCAATTATAAATGATGTGCAATAGCAATAAATTTAACTAAACGGCGCATTTCATTTTTATTACCGGTATATGCACGGCCCATCTTTTCAATGTGTCCACCGTGGCGTAAATGAAATGTTCTGTAAAGCTTGTGTATAAATTTATCCAAGATTTGGAATCGTTCAGCGTCACATGAATACAGAACATCTAGGTTAAGAAGTAGTGATAAAAAAAATTCTTTTGTGTGTTTGCCATGAGCAAGTATACAGTCAGTACGTTTGGTGACAAAACCGGAAATAACGGAGCACTGAAGGTAGCTTACACTGGGGAGGCATTGTGTCTAGTTTCACTCCAAGTCATGTGCATGTTTTTTCATAGGGACTTTATAAATTCGATTTCTATTGGATAAGATTTCCCATGAACCACTCATATTTCAAAGCCCTTGTTATGCCCACATGGGAAGAAAATGTCACGCCTAATGAAAAAAATACCGACGGACAAAACATGTGGGAGGGGACAGGCCGAGCATAATATGGGAAAAAGTTACTAAGTTCTAAATGGTGATTCAGAATAAAAATACCTTGTCGTCACTACCTTGTCGTATTGTTTTTAATGTTGTATTTTGTCGCCAAATTCAATGTTACGGCTATGTGTTACCTATATCTTATTTTTAATAGTATGCACCAGGAAATCAGAGACGTAATTCAGTATGTGGCATTACTGTGTAGAAATTCACTGCCGTCACCACGACGTAAAAGTGTGCCTATATATCTGGGGTACGGTAATAGCAAAGAATGGAACTAGATAGTATTTGAAAATTCATTCTAATATCTCAGATAATGCTCCACAATTAGTTTTAGAACATAAAATGACAATCATGATGGAAAACAAAATTCCTACACTCAAAATATGGTATACTTTTGCATATATTATTAACATAAAAAGCTCTGTTTAATAAAATTTCTTCTCAGCATAGGTAATTATCAAAATGATTGGAAGAAGAGTGCATATCGTGTTGACACTGAACAATTTCTGGTTCAGTACAGAACATATTTATGAGCGATCTCACTACTTACGTGGGCAGCTTGCTTCTATAAATACGCACGTATTACTTTACATACAATCATTTCTCGTTAATTTGGGGATTTCTCAGTAACCTCCCATTGCAAGCCACGTGAAAAAATACGATAACATCTCTTGTTATCATTTAGGGGTGAATGAGAGGCCGCATGGTGACATAGATAACCACTCTTATATACCAATTGGTAAACACGTGAACTATTTCATATACAACTTGACTTATACTTCACGAAAGAAAGAATGGCCATGTGATATATTTCATAGAAACACTATAATACATTTTGTGGAGTATGTGTTTGATGGTTACGTGAAAATCGCGTATCGTAAAGTGAAAGTGTTCCCAAATATTTGCGTAACAATACATAACCTGTATAATCCTGTAGCATTCTGATATTGTTTTAAGGTTGCAAGACTCGTACTAGTATCATTTTATCATTAGTATCAATATCTACATTTTCAACGTTAATGATAAACTGCAAAGATTTGATTGGTCAAGTTATACGTTTACACAAACCTTAAAACGAAATGATTATGATCGAAATACTGTAAATCCAAGTGTTTTATAATTCACCACATAAAGAGTTTTTCCTTAAAATTGCAAATAAGTTATATTGCAATACTGCTGTTTGAAGATTAAACATTTTTACTGTTTTAGGTTTCTGGTTGCAAATAACACACACGAGATAATAAAATAAATGCGATATTTACTATATGGGGCCGCCATCTTGAATGCGGCATAAAACTAAATATTAAAGAGACAAGTTGTGAAACGCGTTTTTCAGATTCCTACAAATCAGGATAAATTAAAATGCCAATCTTTTCACAGAAATATGATCCGTTGGGGCCGAATTCGTCGTTTTTGTGTAGATAATTCCCTTGAATGCGAAACCTAATTACACGAAGAACATGGAACACTTTCATTTGGTATTTGAAACCAAAAATTGGCATTCCAGCTCAGCAGCCAATCAGCGACGGCCTTACAGTTAGATAACAATTTCGGTTTCAAATTCCCCGGGAAAGTGTTCTATGTTCTTCATTTAATTAATTTTTCCACACAAAAACGACGAATTCGGCCGAATTTTGTTAACGGTTGGCTTAATATTACCCCCAACTGATCGTACTTCTGTGAAAGATTGGCATTTTTGTCCTGATTTGTAAGAATCTGAAAAACGCGTTTCGCAACTTGTCTTTTATTTAGTTTTATGCCACATTCAAGATGGCGGCCCCCTATAGTAAATATCGCATTTATATTATTATCACGTGTGCGCCAGCTGACTGTTCACTATACCTTCAAATGTATTTACAATAAATGTTGGTTGCCGTCTTTCCTCAGAAAATCTAAAAGGCATCGTTGATGCTTCTTTAACGAACATGCCACCTGTCCACATGCTCCGGATGGTATAATCCAATCGCACGCACATGACGCAACATTTATTTGAACACGCAACTTATAAAAGTGTTCATCGTGAACACATTCATTTACAAAAGATATCTCCCAAAGAAGTAGAAACCTAAATTATATTATCAATATGAGTTTTCATAATGTGTTGTATCTATAAATAATGGTTAAATGGTATGTACATTGGAGACACTGAGGGGCTCGTTTAGATTATACGCAAATCCACTCAGGTTTTTGGTATTGACTTTATTAGATGACATTCATAATAGAGCTCAGCAAATGGATTAAGAACTCTATCGCTGCGCTATCTAGTTTACTAATTCGAGCATTGATAACAACACCGTGCATGTTATGACAGGTTTGAAAACTCGCAAAATGCATGAATATATAAAAATTTTAATTATTGAAAACACTAAAATCAATAAGTAGTATGTCTGTTGAAAACGATGACGTGTCTTGACATTTTTTCTAATCAATATGCTACGTACGGTCGATGATAAGCATGGTGGCTAATATAGATGTGTACTGTACAAAGTTATAACTTAAACAAAGTGTTTTAATGAACAACATGAAAGTACTCCCAAAATTTACAGTGTAGAGATATCGATTTTTAAGTCTATTACATTGTTTTTATTATTTAACATAATCCTACCCCTACGTTAAAATTGATTATGTAATTTATTATTCATATCCTGTCGAAGTGGAAACAGTAGTGGAAGTGCAAAAACAGTATTGTAAGTAACGTTGCATTAAAAATAAAACTATTGACCCTAGGCAAACCTAGGATACAGTGGCAACTCACTTTTACTCAACTGTTTGCAAACAACAACTACACTAGATTTCCATATCTAAATGAAACCCAATACCGGCTTTGTTATATATTAAACTACAGTAATACAGTAAAGTGTTATTTCTTTGATGTCCTAAATATAAATATAAGAAAGCAGCATCACATACCAAATTGTTGCTACGAATCTCAGAAAATTAAAAAATCATGATGAAATTCATAAAAAATGAACAAATTATTCAAAAAAGATTAATATTTTGTTTTAATTGTTTCAATACCTTAAAGTGTAGGAAAAAGATATTAACATACACATACACACCATTCTAACATTCTTAAGCCGATGAATAAACTAAATATAGCATCTGTGACTCAGTAGTTTGTGCTTTATTTCATATCTAGATGTTACAGTAGTTTAGTATGGAAAAGTAGCATATAATAATAATAAGACTTTGAGCCAAACAGAAGATCCTTTTTTGTTTTTCTTTGTTTTTTCCGAATTATTATTCAATATAATAATGCTTCCTAAACCTAAATATGTAGCTACTATTTATTTCAATAATCTTAAATCTATATAAGTTTCTTATCACACCCCTCAACGTTCACACCGATCAGTAGAGTATGTACAAGAGATATGACAGGTTATCACTTCATATCAACATGTATACACAGGATGGTTTATTTAATAACCGGCAACGCAAATATGCAATAACTTATATCAGTATTGTTTGTACCTCGGGTCATAATCTAGTGTATATTGCATTGAGGTGATAAGTCAATCGATCGTCTATAACTACAAATGTTACATGCTGTGGACATACACTGTCTTTCATTTATAGGTGGTACAACTTTGCTCTCGGTGTAATGCAGAATAAATGTTGATTCTGATACCCCGGATATGGAAACCGCCGTGCAAACAGTAATGTTTACTCTGTCGACCCTGTTATACTTGACATGGGATAAACATTAACTTATATATACTAACACGCTGCACTGAACAGTCGTATACGATTTATGAAGACTCCGTGGAATATGATGGCCATTCGCTTATTCTACTGTATAACGAAATTGAGATTAGGGCAAGGTGTCAAATTCCAAATGTTAAAAACGGTGTACAGGGTTTACACCAATTATTACAACAAAAGACACATCTACACTTTTGAAATAATTCCCCCTGAGGTGCATCTGGTGTCCATTCGTTTCTTTGATTTCCATCACAACAATATTCTTATAAAAAGTGACTGAAAATAACACTGAAATAAATCTAATGACGGTGAGTTAAGATATATTGAACGCAAAGTGTTTCACGCATTTAAGTTAAGAAGGTCTTTAAATACTTGAGAGAAAGAAAATAAGTAGAATAGAACTTTATGATAATATTGAAATAATTAGCCCATTAATGAATTGGTTATGTTTTATAACAGTTTTCAGTGACAATCATAATCTTTGATCAGTCACACGTCTGCTATAATCTACTTTCGATGTTTATTTATTTGTATTCGCAATTAGGTTAATGGGTTAAGCATTAGTCTTGACATTAAAAAACTTTTCTCTGTTATTTGTTGATTTAATGTTTTTTGCCAAAGATAACACATGATTATGTTACATCCTTTTGAAGCAGGGGCTCGCTATTTGAATAAATAAATAAGGAGCTGCATCAATTACAAATCAAATGTGGCATTACATATCAAATTCAACGTTGAAAATTGGACCAAATGTTAGAATTAGAGCGTCAAAATACAAAAACGAAACGGACTCAAATTAGAGAAAACAAAATAAAGAAAAAAATGTACGTTGTTGGTTTTTTTTTATCTGGACTCCATGGCACCGATAACGAATTGTTTGACGAATTTGTCAATGGCTGTAAACAAATCCATCATTATAGGGTTGTGTACTGTCTCTCAGCAATCTGCATAAAGTTTGTTTTCTCCCCTATTTTATAAAATATCTTTGATTTCCTCTCATTAGCGTACTTATCTCTCTGCACCACAAAATGTTTCAGGGTTTAATCTTCAGAAGTATTATTTCCCCATTCCCTTGTTCCATATTTCAAGTCAAGTGTACAGATCCTTGCCTTTAATTTCACTTGACCCACTTAAAATCTAACACTGATTCTATATATTGTTCACAGTTCTTCATTTCGTTCTTAAACTTTAGACTTTCATATTTTTATTCCAATTTGCTTCATCGTGCCTCAGAACGAAAAGTCTAATTTTATTACCAATGATATTTTCAAACAGTTTTATCTAACATTTATAATATTCATGGAATTATATATTTTGTTTACCTTCTATATTACGTTTTAGCAGAAGTTAATATATTATCGGCGACAGAATATAGAACTTCTAGGATATATGGATGGATTTCGATTATAAAAACAATTATATTCACGAGTGAGTAACCTTACCTTAAACCAGGGCGATACAAAATAGAAATATGTCCTATGTTATGTTAAGTTATGTTATTAACGAAAATTCCCTGCTCTGATAAATTATCGAGAGAACAGTCCGAAAAAAAAGACTATATAAGTACAATTATAATATAAATAAATAAATAAATAAATACAAAGGCAATACTTCACTGTTATTACGAACTCAAAGTAGTATCCGTATTTGTACCTCTGTACTAATAACAGCTGTGGTGTTTCTCGGTTATACCATTTTAACCAAATAGGGTCAAAATTAATATCGAGTATTACTTCCGTAACATCACCTCTGTCAGCCGTTGAATGAATAAAGCAATGAATATGTAATTTATCGGAATCACAAATATGGACAAGGTGTTGATTTAATTCAGAACCTCTTACCTTTAGCTACGAAGAAAACACCCAGTTACTTGCGACAACAATTTCATTTACTAGAAGTATATAGCCTAGAACTGCGACCAGATGATTACGTCACAGCCCATACACTATACGAAATTTAGAGTTTCGAATGAACCAACCAGTGTCAACAAAATATACAAGATACATGTTCCGTCCTCAACCATTGAGTGAGTATTGTACAGCCAATCCTGTATACGAGGATACGTATACTAGTCCCGCATGAATACAGTAACTCACACCACATAAATAAAAACATACTGTTGTAAAGTTGACGGCAACGTGATTTAGTATGGCACTATGCTGAGCTGTTGCAGACTGTTGCTAGGGGTGATGCGATGTTGAGGAACAGTAACTGCGATTATCCATGTCAATAAAAGCATTTTTATGTGTATATAACGAAACGATGGCGATGTATGTGATTATAAATCACTGAGACGCGCCGTCACGCCATGGACCTTGCTTTAAGTTATCAATTACATCTATTTACCATTAGAAGTTGGAATAATTGTAACGTTCATAAGCTGACTAATGCTGACATCAAAAAATTCCAACTCATATCTCCCGACCCCGTTTCAGCGTGTAGATTTGTGCAGTCGATTGATGAACTTAATGTCATGACCCACAAAGCAATGCGGAACATACAAACATATTATTCAGTTATTGGATCGTTCTTACAGATATGATATTATTCCCCTTTCTAATAAGAGTATAACATGTTCACAAACCTCGGTTTCTTTCAAATCGTTCTCCCTCCGTTCTGTCACAAACTTTGAAATTAAACGATATGTTCTTATCATGATACGTTAAGTTGACAAACATATCCCCCCCAAATAATTAAGATAGGTGATTTGATTGCACGATAAAATAGCATTGTTTAGATAACGCTGAAATCTAAAAGTTTGAAATTGACCTCAATTATAAATGATGTGCAATAGCAATAAATTTAACTAAACGGCGCATTTCATTTTTATTACCGGTATGTGCACGTCCCATCTTTTCAATGTGTCCACCGTGGAGTAAATGAATCCAAGATTTGTAATCGTTCAGCGTCACATGAATACAGAACATCTAGGTTAAGGAGTAGTGATACAAAATTTCTTGTGTGTGTTTGCCACGAGCAAGTATACAGTCAGTTCGTTTGGTGACAAAACCGGAAATAACGGAGCACTGAAGCTAGCTTACACTGGGGAGACATTATGTCTAGTTTCACTCCAAGTCATGTGCATGTTTTTTCATAGGGACTTTATAAATTCGATTTCTATTGGATAAGATTTCCCATGAACCACTCATATTTCAAAGCCCTTGTTATGCCCACATGGGAAGAAAATGTCACGACTAATGAAAAAAATACCGACGGACAAAACATGTGGGAGGGGACAGGCCGAGTATAATATGGGAAAAAGTTACTAAGATCTAAATGGTGATTCAGAATAGAAATGCCTTGTCGTCACTACCTTGTCGTATTGTTTTTAATGATGTATTCTGTCGCCAAATTCAATGTTATGGCTATGTGTTACCTATATCTTATTTTTAATAGTATGCATCAGGAAATCAGTGACGTAATTCTGTATGTGACATTACTGTGTAGAAATTCACTGCCGTCACCACGATGTAAAAGTGTGCCTATATATCTGGTGTACGGTAATAGCAAAGAATGGAACTAGATAGTATTTGAAAATTCATTCCAATATCTCAGATAATGCAAATCACCACAATTAGTTTTAGAACATAAAATGACAATGGTGGGAAACAAAATTCCTACACTCAAAATATGGTATGCATATATTATTAACATACAAAGGTCGGTTTAATCAACTTTCTTCTCTGGATAGGTAATTATCGAAATGAATGTAAGAAGAGTGCATATCGTGTTGACACTGAACAATTTCTGGTTCAGTGCAGAACATTTTTATGAGCGATCTCACCACTTACGTGGGCAGCTTGCTTCTATAAATACGCACGTATTACTCTACTTTAGAAATTCTCGTTAATTTGGGATTTCTCAGAAACCTCCAATAGCAAGCCACGGAAAAAAAATACAGTAACATCTCTTGTTATCATTTAAGGGTGAATCAGAGGACGCATGGTGACATAGATAACCACTGATAGGTCCCACTCACTGTTTTTGTGCTGTGCAACGTGATAAAATAAAATTCGTGAATTGTCGTATTTACAAATCACACCCACGTTTTAACTTAGTATCGCAGTATTGAAAAAATGATAGACCGATTTTGTCATGTCTGGTAACAGTTAATTTCCAAATACAAATGTATAATGTGTTTTTAATTCATTATGATCTCTTCATTCACTACACGGTTTTTAAAATATGTCGACGACGTGTAGAACACTCGGCTGTCCGTTTCCGCCAAATACAGAACACATATAAAGCATGCAAAATGTAGGGTAGTTAAATATTAAACTAGGTGTCAACATTAAACAGAATATTGAATGGCGATTTTTTTTTGTGACGTAGCCGATGAGCTCTTCGGTGATGAAGGTACTTCTTCGAGCAACCATGAGTCATACAAGGGTAATTTAAAAAGAGCCTAACACATTCCCCCTGGATTTCTTGAGTTTAAAAAAAGAATCAACAAATCCATAAATACTAGCGCTATGCACAAACTCCTTCAATTACGAACTCCATAACTGGTGCTCAACTTCAAATTCCTACTCCGAGTGAATTACCTGGTGAGAACTACAACACCGTCGCAATTTGATAACGTTCAATTGTAATTTTTTCTTGTAGCTACAACCCTACAGCCAAAATGTCCATCAAATTACTCCTGAGTCTCATTGCATTGTCTGCCGTTGTGTTGGTAACTGACGCCGTCACCTTAGAGCGACTGCTGAGCAGAAATGAACGAAGCACGAGATGCGCGGCGGAAACGGCGTTCTGCACAAACGTCGTCAACGACGAACTCCATAACTGGTGCTCAATGGTCTTACCAGACTTAATCGAGCAATACGTAAGTAAACTAGCAGCGATCTCTTTAAACTAAACATAGCGTTGTTTTCTTTTTTAACAAAAAGGTGTTTTTGTGTGATATGTATAACGATATATTGATTGTCACCGTCTCTTGTTATTTCTTGCAGGTACAACTGAGAGAACCTTCTTCTCCATGGCCATCCCCATCTGGTCTTCTTATCTATGAGGATAATCGCATTTGTTATGAACAATTGAATGTGAGTAGTTTATATAAGTTATATAAGTGAAAAAAAGCAAAACAATTTATCCGTATTTGGAAATGGCAACCCCGTTCGGAATATCAAATTTAACATAAATTTTATGTTATAAAAATAGGATTTCGGGGATTCCTGGTTAACTATATTACAGCACAGGAGTTAGTTTTGTACTTTTCTGTATGTGCTTCTCTCCCTTTTGGGAAACATCAGCCTTTATATAATATTTCATATTGTCGTCGCATTTTAGAAAGTTGACCAAATTTGGGTACATCAGTGCGAACAGGCAGCTATGCTACCCTGGGTAGCAAGAATCGTCGAGGATGAGACGGGCCGAGAAGACAGCATGCGATCTCAGTTTCTATACCTGGAAAGCTTGGTGAATAATACAGTGACTGTAGTCGATTCATACGTAAGTACCAGTATTGCGGTGGCCAGACAAACATAAGATATATAAATATAAGAATATTTACATAAATAGAGCATTTTCTTAGAACAAAACTGTGTAGTATTTCTGCTTATTTTCTTGAGATTCACTGTTTGGTATTTTTACAGGTACCATCGTTAACAGAGTGTGAGTCCTATGGTTTAAATGCAGGATGCACAATCGAGGATATCCTTGACACGACACGCCGCTGTGTCTGGGTAAGTAGTATGTACTATAATTATAACATTCGATTAACCCGTATACTACATATTCATATGATAACTTAGAATGTATGATGCACGGAAAACACGATGTTCCTTTTTTTGGCGGACCAACGTTCTATAGAACTGAGAAGACAATAACCTCTCGTAGCATCGATCCAGTGAAAATAAATAAAGTATTAATATAATAAGTTCTTTTTATGTTCTTACAGGACAATTCGATTGCCGAGGAACGGGACGTCGATTATTACCGCGATGTCCTTGACGATTTGCGGCAATCAGGATCCAAGATGCAGGAAGCTTTTCAACATTTTAGACTGGAAGATGGAACTTGTTGAACGTGACGTCATTTACAGTCTGGAAGAGAACATTAGTAGGGTTTCATAATATTTACGTCGCAAAAAGCAATACCTAGTATATATAATAGTTACGATACAATGCTTTATTTTGTGTATTTTTATAAGACAAATCTCTAAACATATCTTACATTGAGTTCAATGAACTCCGAATAGTTCAAACAATGCCACGAAGACCTCCTCTATTAGGAAATTTAAGTCGCCGTTGTTAGCATTTACTGATGCTAATTGACGTATACTTCCTATTGACAACATATCGTTTTACTTCATAAGTAAGAATTTATTGTATTATCCTATGGATAAAGCATGTTTGTAATAGTTATTAATTCTTAAAGTCTGTTTAGCTTAATTTAATGTTTTCAAAGTTTTGAATTTTTATTATTTTGTTTACTATATATGTATTACTTCACGATACACACTAGTTTTATTAATTTAGGCCAGTTTTTTGTAACCACCCAGAAAGTACAGAAAGTATATGTTTATAATATACAAGTTTAGTTTTCATATTTTACAATAATTCTTTAACTAAAATAAGTGGTTAAAATCGAATTGTAGTCATAACTGTTTTTTTCATATGAATATGAATACACATAGGTTATACAGCAGTTGTGGGCATTACGAAGCTGAAATCTCTGAGAAATAAAGATATATTGAAAACAAATACATTACGTTGCCAACTACTGCTTGCCACGCGTAATTTACATGAATGGTCTTGGAACACTTCCGTTGCTTCCACCCAGGTCCCGGTTGTTGTGGGCGTCTGTATACGAATGTCGGCGTTTTCAAATACATCCAAAACAACCCTACAACTATGACGGCCATCACGTTGCATTGCCTGTCGTTGTGTTGGTAACTGACGCCGTCAAAAACAGCCATGTGATATATTTCATAAGAAAACACAATAATTCATTTATGTGAACATCGCGTAACTTTGATTTCCTGTTTTCACAATACTTGTCTGTCGCGCGCCAAAACAAATGTGCAGTTATCTCCTCCATAAAAACAATGAAAAACTGTCAAGTGTAATTTGATTCTGTTCGCAATCATAAAAAAACTGATTCAACAGGGATTTGAAAAAGCTTGTGTTAAATGTATCATTGCTGCGTTACATCCAGAATATTGATCTTTTATATTGAGACTCAAAAATTACTAAGTACTACTAATTTCCGTAATAATATATCAGTATCACTTCATTTATTTATTTTCATTGAAATAATGATCGCAATGAATACGTTTATTTTTTTCTGTTAATTTACTTTTCAATAAAGTGTATCTATCATGTCAGTACAGTTTTTGTGTGTTGTTAACAAAGTGTGTGAGAAAAGAGACGTTGTTCGGTGGCCATTTTAAATTTATAATAAAGTCATTAGCGACATGATCTTGAATTAGCGAATCAGTTCTCTCGCTAAATTCGCTAAAAAGACATTCTCGCGAAAAAGACATGTTTTACAGCAGTCACATCAGAACATGCGAATCACATCAGAACACTAACACATGTGATTTAAACATTTTCCCCGGAAGCTTTTTAAATTGAAGCACTTCAGAAAACAAAATAACCAACGATGTTTAAGAAAGTGCTAATGTATAAGACACGTTTGTGTTTATGCGACATTTGTCTTCCAAACTGTTTTATTTTGAAGCACTTCAGAATACACATGCAATGTTTTAACCTGAAGCGCCCGACTATACATGTTTCATAAGTGTGTATGTATATATATCCATATATACAATATATACACAAGTTCATAAGAGTAACTAAACTGTTTTATTTTAAAGCACTTCAGAAAACAAACACACATGCAATGTTTTAACTTGTTTTGCGCGTGTGTCTACCATGTACCAGTCATAAGTTCAGTAACATATTGCACGAAGCAGCTACCAAAGCTCAAGTTGGTAAACAGGCGTTAATTCTCTGTAATTTTATCAATAGATTTATTTTCTATTGACGGAGTCCCAACGTTGAATGTCATCTAATGCAAATTTGCGCACAATCTAATAGAGTCCCTTGAATGCACTTTCTAATACGTGTTTCATGTGGAAACACTTTACATAAAGTGTTGTATACAATAACATCCCCGAATGTTTCAATCAAAAACATTGAATTACAAGTGTTTTATCATACAAAATGCCCCCCCCCCAATTATGCAGATTATAAACATGAAGTTTATAAACACTTTGAATGTTTTACCCCAAAACAGTAAAAATGTTTATTTTAAAACAATAGTGTTGTAATGGTCCGTGGCTAGTGACGGCCAAGTGAATTTTGAAATTAACGACGAAAATCAAAATTCTATTTTCAATTTGGGACTTTTCATGTTATATATATTATTATATATTACTTCCCGGATATGGGCGTTTGTGCCCGAGCGCAGATGATCTTTTGCCCGACGTTATTAACATAAAGAATACAGGGTTTATATCTTAATATTTAAAGGTAATTCTTATTGGTAAAAAGGTACATTTTTCATAAGCAAAGTTTTGCATGCAATCGCGTTAATCGACAAATTTGGCACTGCGGACGATAATGGCTGCAGCAGACGAAATGGATATTATGCAGTGGTTGCGGTCGATAGGACAGGGCCAACTTGGTGGAATTCTTGGAACAGCACCAGAAAATGAAGTATACCGGACGAAGTGGACGGTTTTATAAAAGCACGAAGGAAGCAAAGCACCGTTAAAACCACCGAACGCGATGTCCGTCGCTGTACCGATTTGCTAACTCCGAATACCGGAGAGTTGCGGCGCATCGAATACATTCTGAGCTAGCGTCAATAACTCGTATACGACTGAATTTGCGTGATTTAACATGCGTGAGTTGTTTTTACATGTATTGTTGTAAAATTGGATTTGTGTGTGGCTGCAAACTTTTATTAAATATTAACATCATCATGATTGTCTTTTTTATTTTTTATAAATTTTCTCCAAGTAAACGAAAGTAGTTCCGGGGTATTTTAAAACTAAAAATTGGCATTCCAGCTCAGCAGCCAATCAGCGACGGCCTAACGCTTAGATGACAATTTCGGTTTCAAATACCCCGGCTTAATGTTCTAGGTTCTTCGCGTAATTAGGTGTTCGTATGCAAGGGATTTTTCCACCCAAGAACGACGAATTAGGTCGAATTTTGTTATCGGTTGGCTTAATATAACCCCAACTGACCGTATTTTTGTGAAAGATTGGTATTTTTGTCCTGATTTGCAGGAATCTGAAAAACGCGTTTCACAACTTGTCTCTTATTTAGTTTTATGCGTCATTCGAAATGGCGGCCCCCATATAGTAAATATCGCATTTATTTTAATATATCAGATGTGCGCCAGCTGACTGTGGATGAAGGCATGTAATAAAGAACAGTGATATTTGTCATTGTCTGTAACAAAATTTAGTTGTATCCAGAAAATACGAGTCAGAATAGCATTGCGGCCATTTTCTGGTACTTTTTTATATTTTGAGGCAACGTGTGGAGACTTTCACGTAACTAGACATCAGAAATAACGAATAAGAAACAATGTCGCCGTTTCCACAAGGCGAGTCATCTGGTCATTAGTCAACCGATCGCTAGATCGCCAAGTGGCTATATTCCAGTTACGCCATTTGTTGAAACTATGTTCGCTGTCATTTGTCATCACGTGGCTATATTCTAGCCACACCATTTGTTGAAACATTGTCATTATTATTCAAAAGTGTTACCTCTTTTCGAAAACGCACTTCAGTGCTTGAAAGTGTTGAGTGAATATTTAGGGATTTGGCCTCGGATCGTGCAATGTTTTAGTTCCGTAATTTTGTTCTCAGTCCAATTTACAGTGCGACCAACTTCAAAGTTATTAGAGCTAAGGGTGTATACCACGATAATTAGAGAATCGTCGCACGCTTTTCACAGAAATTCCACTATGGCTCGGACACTGAGCGGCAAAGCAATAGTTGATCTTGCCGTGAAAAGTCTCCTGTTGACAAGAACACTGATATACTCAGCGTGAAAAATTTGTTTGATTTCCATTTCAATTAGCAACGCCACTAATGAGTTAGCGTGACTTCAGTTCTAGAATATGGTGACGTCATGTACGAAACGAAAACGTGTTAATCTATATGAATATACAAAAGTAGGCATCAAAAGAAAGCTAACTGGTAACATTGTAGTTTGTGCGTTGTTTGGCCCGCTGTCGTCTGAAAATGTGCAAATAACCGAGAGCCCTCTCTAGCAAATCAATAAACCGAAACGTCCCAAATTGAAAATAGAAGTTCGATTTTCGTCGATCATTTCAAAATCCTATTGTTGAAAATTAGATGTACAATAACATTAAAATAGGTGAATTGTCGTATTAAAAAAATGCTAGACAGATTTTGTCATGTATCTAGTAACAGTTAATTTCCAAATATAAATGTATAAAGTTTTTTTTATTTTAATTTAATCCCTTTAATATACCGATTACGTATGGAACAGCTGATCGTTTCCGCCCAATACAGAATACATACATATAAAGCATGCTTGCGTCAAAATGTAGGGTAGTTAAATATTAAATTAAGTGTAAACACTGAAGTGAACACGTCATCGCTGAATTTGGAATAACGTTGTTTTTGTGACGTAGCCGATGAACTCCTTGGCAATGAAGGTACCTCTTCGAGCAACCATGAGTCACATAAGGTTAATTTAAAAAGGACTACTACATTCCCCTTAATTTCTGGAGTTTAAAAAAAAAAAGAATCATGAGCTATAAATTCGGTAACTCGAAACAATTTTATCAAAAACTTCAGATTCCTACTCCGAGTGAACTACCAGGTGAGAACTAAAACTTATTTCTAAATCAGTATTTTACAACTTGGACAACGTAAGGCAATTTTAAAGACACTGTCGCAATAACTTTATATGGCTTTTTTTGTCTATTTCTAGTAGCTTTATATTTTCAAAACAACCGTACAGCCATGATGGCCATCAAATTACTCCTGAGTCTCATTGCATTATCTGCTGTTGTGTCGGTAACTGACGCCGTCACCTTAGAGCGACTGCTGAGCAGAAATGAACGAAGCACGAGATGCGCGGCGGAAACGGCGTTCTGCACAAACGTCGTGAACGACGAACTCCATAACTGGTGCTCAACGGTCTTACCAGACTTGATCCAGCAATACGTGAGTAAACTAGTGATGCCGTTAAACTAAACATAGCGTTTGTTTTCGTGAGATATGTATAATGATATATTGATTGTCACCGTCTCTTGTTATTTCTTGCAGGTACAACTGAGAGAACCTTCTTCTCCATGGCCATCCCCATCTGGTCTTCTTATCTATGAGGATAATCGCATTTGTTATGAACAATTGAATGTGAGTAGTTTTTATAAGTTATATAAGTGAAAAAAAAAAACAATTTATCCGTATTTGGAAATGGCAAATGTAAATGATACGAGTAAATTGGCAACCCCTTTCGGAATATCAAATTTAACATAGATTTTATATTGTAAAAATAGGATTTCGGCGATTCCTGGTCAACTATATTACAGTACAGGAGTTAATTTTGTACTTTTCTGTATGTGCTTCTCTCCCTTTTGGGAAACACCAGTCTTTATACGATTATTTCATATTGTCTTCGCATTTTAGAAAGTGGACCAAATTTGGGTACATCAGTGCGAACAGGCAGCTATGCTACCCTGGGTAGCAAGAATCGTCGAGGATGAGACGGGCCGGGAAGACAGCATGCGATCTCAGTTTCTATACCTGGAAAGCTTGGTGAATAATACAGTGACTGTAGTCGATTCATACGTAAGTACCAGTATTGCGGTGGCCAGACAAACATAAGATATATAAATATAAGAATATTTACATAAATAGAGCATTTTCTTAGAACATAACTGTGTAGTATTTTTGCTTATTTTCTTGAGATTCACTGTTTGGTATTTTTACAGGTACCATCGTTAACAGAGTGTGAGTCCTATGGTTTAAATGCAGGATGCACAATCGAGGATATCCTTGACACGACACGCCGCTGTGTCTGGGTAAGTAGTATGTACTATCATTATAACATTCGATTAACCCGTATACTACATATTCATATGATAACTTAGAATGTATGATGCACAGAAAACACGATGTTCCTTTTTTTGGCGGACCAACGTTCTATAGAACTGAGAAGACAATAACCTCTCGTAGCATCGATCCAGTGAAAATAAATAAAGTATTAATATAATAAGTTCTTTTTATGTTCTTACAGGACAATTCGATTGCCGAGGAACGGGACGTCGATTATTACCGCGATGTCCTTGACGATTTGCGGCAATCAGGATCCAAGATGCAGGAAGCTTTCCAACATTTTAGACTGGAAGATGGAACTTGTTGAACGTGACGTCATTTACAGTCTGTAAGAGAACATTAGTAGGGTTTCATAATATTTACGTCGCAAAAAGCAATACCTAGTATATATAATAGTTACGATACAATGCTTTATTTTGTGTATTTTTATAAGGCAAACCTCTATACATATCTTACATTGAGTTCAATGAACTCCGAATAGTTCAAACACTGCCACGAAGACCTCCTCTATTAGGAAATTTAAGTCGCCGTTGTTAGCATTTACTGATGCTAATTGACGTATACTTCCTATTGACAACATATCGTTTTACTTCATAAGTAAGAATTTATTGTATTATCCTATGGATAAAGCATGTTTGTAATAGTTATTAATTCTTAAGTCTGTTTAGCTTAATTTAATGTTTTCAAAGTTTTGAATTTTTATTATTTTGTTTACTATATATGTATTACTTCACGATACACACTAGTTTTATTAATTTAGGCCAGTTTTTTGTAACCACCCAGAAAGTACAGAAAGTATATGTTTATAAAATACAAGTTTAGTTTTCATATTTTACAATAATTCTTTAACCAAAATAAGTAGTTAAAATCGAATTGTAGTCATGACTGTTTTTTTCATATGAATATGCATACACATAGGTTATACAGCAGTTGTGGGCATTACGAAGCTGAAATCTCTGAGAAATAAAGATATATTGAAAACAAATACATTACGTTGCCAACTACTGCTTGCCACGCGTAATTTACATGAATGGTCTTGGAACACTTCCGTTGCTTCCACCCAGGTCCCGGTTGTTGTGGGCGTCTGTATACGAATGTCGGCGTTTTCAAATACATCCAAAACAACCCTACAACTATGACGGCCATCACGTTGCATTGCCTGTCGTTGTGTTGGTAACTGACGCCGTCAAAAAACAGCCATGTGATATATTTCATAAGAAAACACAATAATTCATTTATGTGAACATCGCGTAACTTTGAACAATACTACTACACTGTAAATCTTCGGAGCACTTTCGTGTTTTTCATGAAAACACACTGTATTATATTATAAAACATCGAAATTTTCTATCAAAACATTAGTGCTTTAGTATTTTTGGAAATTAACTGTTTGTCGGAGTAATTAGAACACATTTAGGTGAAAATTAAACACATTGTAAACACACAAAAATACACTTTTTAAAAACAAAACACTGAGTGTTTTACGGGGACATAAATGTGTCGTTATTATGACAAAGTAAAAGTGTTTGTTATTATGACATTTATTGAATAATGCAAACAATGTTATACCAGCAGTACTAACAACATGAGTGAAAATTAAAAAAAACTATAGACCGAGACTCGAACTGTGAAATCGTAAGTCAACATTATGGTATATGTGCCATGATATTATATTATTCAGAAAATATTTGTATGTGTTGTGATGTCACGATATTATAAAACTCAATTCATAGTACGTCATCAGTTATCAACATTTCAGTAACATCCAAGGCACCAGGCTGTGGAAGAAATACTGTAAAACGGGTTGAAAAAGTGACATGCTTTTTTTAGCGAATTGTGGTAAAATGACGTAATAGCAAAATGTCGATCACGCTAATCTCTCTTGTCATTGTTGATTTCCTGTTTTCACAATACTTGTCTGTCGCGCGCCAAAACAAATGCGCAGTTATCTCCTCCATAAAAACAATGAAAAACCGTCAAGTGTAATTTGATTCTGTTCGCAATCATAAAAAAACTGATTCAACAGGGATTTGAAAAAGCTTGTGTTAAATGTATCATTGCTGCGTTACATCCAGAATATTGATCTTTTATATTGAGACTCAAAAATTACTAAGTACTACTAATTTCCGTAATAATATATCAGTATCACTTCATTTATTTATTTTCATTGAAATAATGATCGCAATGAATACGTTTATTTTTTTCTGTTAATTTACTTTTCAATAAAGTGTATCTATCATGTCAGTACAGTTTTTGTGTGTTGTTAACAAAGTGTGTGAGAAAAGAGACGTTGTTCGGCGGCCATTTTAAATTTATAATAAAGTCATTAGCGACATGATCTTGAATTAGCGAATCAGTTCTCTCGCTAAATTCGCTAAAAAGACATTCTCGCGAAAAAGACATGTTTTACAGCAGTCACATCAGAACATGCGAATCACATCAGAACACTAACACATGTGATTTAAACATTTTCCCCGGAAGCTTTTTAAATTGAAGCACTTCAGAAAACAAAATAACCAACGATGTTTAAGAAAGTGCTAATGTATAAGACACGTTTGTGTTTATGCGACATTTTTCTTCCAAACTGTTTTATTTTGAAGCACTTCAGAATACACATGCAATGTTTTAACCTGAAGCGCCCGACTATACATGTTTCATAAGTGTGTATGTATATATATCCATATATACAATATATACACAAGTTCATAAGAGTAACTAAACTGTTTTATTTTAAAGCACTTCAGAAAACAAACACACATGCAATGTTTTAACTTGTTTTGCGCGTGTGTCTACCATGTACCAGTCATAAGTTCAGTAACATATTGCACGAAGCAGCTACCAAAGCTCAAGTTGGTAAACAGGCGTTAATTCTCTGTAATTTTATCAATAGATTTATTTTCTATTGACGGAGTCCCAACGTTGAATGTCACCTAATGCAAATTTGCGCACAATCTAATAGAGTCCCTTGAATGCACTTTCTAATACGTGTTTCATGTGGAAACATTTTACATAAAGTGTTGTATACAATAACATCCCCGAATGTTTCAATCAAAAACACTGAATTACAAGTGTTTTATCATACAAATTGCCCCCCCCCCCAATTATGCAGATTATAAACATGAAGTTTATAAACACTTTGAATGTTTTACCCCAAAACAGTAAAAATGTTTATTTTAAAACAATAGTGTTGTAATGGTCCGTGGCTAGTGACGGTCAAGTGAATTTTGAAATTAACGACGAAAATAAAAATTCTATTTTCAATTTGGGACTTTTCATGTTATATATATTATTATATATTACTTCCCGGATATGGGCGTTTGTGCCCGAGCGCAGATGATCTTTTGCCCGACGTTATTAACATAAAGAATACAGGGTTTATATCTTAATATTTAAAGGTAATTCTTATTGGTAAAAAGGTACATTTTTCATAAGCAAAGTTTTGCATGCGATCGCGTTAATCGACAAATTTGGCACTGCGGACGATAATGGCTGCAGCAGACGAAATGGATATTATGCAGTGGTTGCGGTCGATAGGACAGGGCCAACTTGGTGGAATTCTTGGAACAGCACCAGAAAATGAAGTATACCGGACGAAGTGGACGGTTTTATAAAAGCACAAAGGAAGCAAAGCACCGTTAAAACCACCGAACGCGATGTCCGTCGCTGTACCGATTTGCTAACTCCGAATACCGGAGAGTTGCGGCGCATCGAATACATTCTGAGCTAGCGTCAATAACTCGTATACGACTGAATTTGCGTGATTTAACATGCGTGAGTTGTTTTTACATGTATTGTTGTAAAATTGGATTTGTGTGTGGCTGCAAACTTTTATTAAATATTAACATCATCATGATTGTCTTTTTTATTTTTTATAAATTTTCTCCAAGTAAACGAGAGTAGTTCCGGGGTATTTTAAAACTAAAAATTGGCATTCCAGCTCAGCAGCCAATCAGCGACGGCCTAACGCTTAGATGACAATTTCGGTTTCAAATACCCCGGCTTAATGTTCTAGGTTCTTCGCGTAATTAGGTGTTCGTATGCAAGGGATTTTTCCACCCAAGAACGACGAATTAGGTCGAATTTTGTTATCGGTTGGCTTAATATAACCCCAACTGACCGTATTTTTGTGAAAGATTGGTATTTTTGTCCTGATTTGCAGGAATCTGAAAAACGCGTTTCACAACTTGTCTCTTATTTAGTTTTATGCGTCATTCGAAATGGCGGCCCCCATATAGTAAATATCGCATTTATTTTAATATATCAGATGTGCGCCAGCTGACTGTGGATGAAGGCATGTAATAAAGAACAGTGATATTTGTCATTGTCTGTAACAAAATTTAGTTGTATCCAGAAAATACGAGTCAGAATAGCATTGCGGCCATTTTCTGGTACTTTTTTATATTTTGAGGCAACGTGTGGAGACTTTCACGTAACTAGACATCAGAAATAACGAATAAGAAACAATGTCGCCGTTTCCACAAGGCGAGTCATCTGGTCATTAGTCAACCGATCGCTAGATCGCCAAGTGGCTATATTCCAGTTACGCCATTTGTTGAAACTATGTTCGCTGTCATTTGTCATCACGTGGCTATATTCTAGCCACACCATTTGTTGAAACATTGTCATTATTATTCAAAAGTGTTACCTCTTTTCGAAAACGCACTTCAGTGCTTGAAAGTGTTGAGTGAATATTTAGGGATTTGGCCTCGGATCGTGCAATGTTTTAGTTCCGTAATTTTGTTCTCAGTCCAATTTACAGTGCGACCCACTTCAAAGTTATTAGAGCTAAGGATGTATACCACGATAATTAGAGAATCGTCGCACGCTTTTCACAGAAATTCCACAATGACTCGGACACTGAGCGGCAAAGCGATAGTTGATCTTGCCGTGAAAAGTCTCCAGTTGACAAGAACACTGATATACTCAGCGTGAAAAATTTGTTTGATTTCCATTTCAATTAGCAACGCCACTAATGAGTTAGCGTGACTTCAGTTCTAGAATATGGTGACGTCATGTACGAAACGAAAACGTGTTAATCTATATGAATATACAAAAGTAGGCATCAAAAGAAAGCTAACTGGTAACATTGTAGTTTGTGCGTTGTTTGGCCCTCTGTCGACTGAAAATGTGCAAATAACCGAGCGCCCTCTCTAGCAAATCAATAAACCGAAACGTCCCAAATTGAAAATAGAAGTTCGATTTTCGTCGATCATTTCAAAATCCTATTGTTGAAAATTAGATGTACAATAACATTAAAATAGGTGAATTGTCGTATTAAAAAAATGCTAGACAGATTTTGTCATGTATCTAGTAACAGTTAATTTCCAAATATAAATGTATAAAGTTTTTTTATTTTAATTTAATCCCTTTAATATACCGATTACGTATGGAACAGCTGATCGTTTCCGCCCAATACAGAATACATACATATAAAGCATGCTTGCGTCAAAATGTAGGGTAGTTAAATATTAAATTAAGTGTAAACACTGAAGTGAACACGTCATCGCTGAATTTGGAATAACGTTGTTTTTGTGACGTAGCCGATGAACTCCTTGGCAATGAAGGTACCTCTTCGAGCAACCATGAGTCACATAAGGTTAATTTAAAAAGGACTACTACATTCCCCTTAATTTCTGGAGTTTAAAAAAAAAAAGAATCATGAGCTATAAATTCGGTAACTCGAAACAATTTTATCAAAAACTTCAGATTCCTACTCCGAGTGAACTACCAGGTGAGAACTAAAACTTATTTCTAAATCAGTATTTTACAACTTGGACAACGTAAGGCAATTTTAAAGACACTGTCGCAATAACTTTATATGGCTTTTTTTGTATATTTCTAGTAGCTTTATATTTTCAAAACAACCGTACAGCCATGATGGCCATCAAATTACTCCTGAGTCTCATTGCATTATCTGCTGTTGTGTCGGTAACTGACGCCGTCACCTTAGAGCGACTGCTGAGCAGAAATGAACGAAGCACGAGATGCGCGGCGGAAACGGCGTTCTGCACAAACGTCGTGAACGACGAACTCCATAACTGGTGCTCAACAGTCTTACCAGACTTGATCCAGCAATACGTGAGTAAACTAGTGATGCCGTTAAACTAAACATAGCGTTTGTTTTCGTGAGATATGTATAATGATATATTGATTGTCACCGTCTCTTGTTATTTCTTGCAGGTACAACTGAGAGAACCTTCTTCTCCATGGCCATCCCCATCTGGTCTTCTTATCTATGAGGATAATCGCATTTGTTATGAACAATTGAATGTGAGTAGTTTTTATAAGTTATATAAGTGAAAAAAAACAAACAATTTATCCGTATTTGGAAATGGCAAATGTAAATGATACGAGTAAATTGGCAACCCCTTTCGGAATATCAAATTTAACATAGATTTTATATTGTAAAAATAGGATTTCGGCGATTCCTGGTCAACTATATTACAGTACAGGAGTTAATTTTGTACTTTTCTGTATGTGCTTCTCTCCCTTTTGGGAAACACCAGTCTTTATACGATTATTTCATATTGTCTTCGCATTTTAGAAAGTGGACCAAATTTGGGTACATCAGTGCGAACAGGCAGCTATGCTACCCTGGGTAGCAAGAATCGTCGAGGATGAGACGGGCCGGGAAGACAGCATGCGATCTCAGTTTCTATACCTGGAAAGCTTGGTGAATAATACAGTGACTGTAGTCGATTCATACGTAAGTACCAGTATTGCGGTGGCCAGACAAACATAAGATATATAAATATAAGAATATTTACATAAATAGAGCATTTTCTTAGAACATAACTGTGTAGTATTTTTGCTTATTTTCTTGAGATTCACTGTTTGGTATTTTTACAGGTACCATCGTTAACAGAGTGTGAGTCCTATGGTTTAAATGCAGGATGCACAATCGAGGATATCCTTGACACGACACGCCGCTGTGTCTGGGTAAGTAGTATGTACTATCATTATAACATTCGATTAACCCGTATACTACATATTCATATGATAACTTAGAATGTATGATGCACAGAAAACACGATGTTCCTTTTTTTGGCGGACCAACGTTCTATAGAACTGAGAAGACAATAACCTCTCGTAGCATCGATCCAGTGAAAATAAATAAAGTATTAATATAATAAGTTCTTTTTATGTTCTTACAGGACAATTCGATTGCCGAGGAACGGGACGTCGATTATTACCGCGATGTCCTTGACGATTTGCGGCAATCAGGATCCAAGATGCAGGAAGCTTTCCAACATTTTAGACTGGAAGATGGAACTTGTTGAACGTGACGTCATTTACAGTCTGTAAGAGAACATTAGTAGGGTTTCATAATATTTACGTCGCAAAAAGCAATACCTAGTATATATAATAGTTACGATACAATGCTTTATTTTGTGTATTTTTATAAGGCAAACCTCTATACATATCTTACATTGAGTTCAATGAACTCCGAATAGTTCAAACACTGCCACGAAGACCTCCTCTATTAGGAAATTTAAGTCGCCGTTGTTAGCATTTACTGATGCTAATTGACGTATACTTCCTATTGACAACATATCGTTTTACTTCATAAGTAAGAATTTATTGTATTATCCTATGGATAAAGCATGTTTGTAATAGTTATTAATTCTTAAGTCTGTTTAGCTTAATTTAATGTTTTCAAAGTTTTGAATTTTTATTATTTTGTTTACTATATATGTATTACTTCACGATACACACTAGTTTTATTAATTTAGGCCAGTTTTTTGTAACCACCCAGAAAGTACAGAAAGTATATGTTTATAAAATACAAGTTTAGTTTTCATATTTTACAATAATTCTTTAACCAAAATAAGTAGTTAAAATCGAATTGTAGTCATGACTGTTTTTTTCATATGAATATGCATACACATAGGTTATACAGCAGTTGTGGGCATTACGAAGCTGAAATCTCTGAGAAATAAAGATATATTGAAAACAAATACATTACGTTGCCAACTACTGCTTGCCACGCGTAATTTACATGAATGGTCTTGGAACACTTCCGTTGCTTCCACCCAGGTCCCGGTTGTTGTGGGCGTCTGTATACGAATGTCGGCGTTTTCAAATACATCCAAAACAACCCTACAACTATGACGGCCATCACGTTGCATTGCCTGTCGTTGTGTTGGTAACTGACGCCGTCAAAAAACAGCCATGTGATATATTTCATAAGAAAACACAATAATTCATTTATGTGAACATCGCGTAACTTTGAACAATACTACTACACTGTAAATCTTCGGAGCACTTTCGTGTTTTTCATGAAAACACACTGTATTATATTATAAAACATCGAAATTTTCTATCAAAACATTAGTGCTTTAGTATTTTTGGAAATTAACTGTTTGTCGGAGTAATTAGAACACATTTAGGTGAAAATTAAACACATTGTAAACACACAAAAATACACTTTTTAAAAACAAAACACTGAGTGTTTTACGGGGACATAAATGTGTCGTTATTATGACAAAGTAAAAGTGTTTGTTATTATGACATTTATTGAATAATGCAAACAATGTTATACCAGCAGTACTAACAACATGAGTGAAAATTAAAAAAAACTATAGACCGAGACTCGAACTGTGAAATCGTAAGTCAACATTATGGTATATGTGCCATGATATTATATTATTCAGAAAATATTTGTATGTGTTGTGATGTCACGATATTATAAAACTCAATTCATAGTACGTCATCAGTTATCAACATTTCAGTAACATCCAAGGCACCAGGCTGTGGAAGAAATACTGTAAAACGGGTTGAAAAAGTGACATGCTTTTTTTAGCGAATTGTGGTAAAATGACGTAATAGCAAAATGTCGATCACGCTAATCTCTCTTGTCATTGTTGATTTCCTGTTTTCACAATACTTGTCTGTCGCGCGCCAAAACAAATGCGCAGTTATCTCCTCCATAAAAACAATGAAAAACCGTCAAGTGTAATTTGATTCTGTTCGCAATCATAAAAAAACTGATTCAACAGGGATTTGAAAAAGCTTGTGTTAAATGTATCATTGCTGCGTTACATCCAGAATATTGATCTTTTATATTGAGACTCAAAAATTACTAAGTACTACTAATTTCCGTAATAATATATCAGTATCACTTCATTTATTTATTTTCATTGAAATAATGATCGCAATGAATACGTTTATTTTTTTCTGTTAATTTACTTTTCAATAAAGTGTATCTATCATGTCAGTACAGTTTTTGTGTGTTGTTAACAAAGTGTGTGAGAAAAGAGACGTTGTTCGGCGGCCATTTTAAATTTATAATAAAGTCATTAGCGACATGATCTTGAATTAGCGAATCAGTTCTCTCGCTAAATTCGCTAAAAAGACATTCTCGCGAAAAAGACATGTTTTACAGCAGTCACATCAGAACATGCGAATCACATCAGAACACTAACACATGTGATTTAAACATTTTCCCCGGAAGCTTTTTAAATTGAAGCACTTCAGAAAACAAAATAACCAACGATGTTTAAGAAAGTGCTAATGTATAAGACACGTTTGTGTTTATGCGACATTTTTCTTCCAAACTGTTTTATTTTGAAGCACTTCAGAATACACATGCAATGTTTTAACCTGAAGCGCCCGACTATACATGTTTCATAAGTGTGTATGTATATATATCCATATATACAATATATACACAAGTTCATAAGAGTAACTAAACTGTTTTATTTTAAAGCACTTCAGAAAACAAACACACATGCAATGTTTTAACTTGTTTTGCGCGTGTGTCTACCATGTACCAGTCATAAGTTCAGTAACATATTGCACGAAGCAGCTACCAAAGCTCAAGTTGGTAAACAGGCGTTAATTCTCTGTAATTTTATCAATAGATTTATTTTCTATTGACGGAGTCCCAACGTTGAATGTCACCTAATGCAAATTTGCGCACAATCTAATAGAGTCCCTTGAATGCACTTTCTAATACGTGTTTCATGTGGAAACACTTTACATAAAGTGTTGTATACAATAACATCCCCGAATGTTTCAATCAAAAACACTGAATTACAAGTGTTTTATCATACAAATTGCCCCCCCCCCAATTATGCAGATTATAAACATGAAGTTTATAAACACTTTGAATGTTTTACCCCAAAACAGTAAAAATGTTTATTTTAAAACAATAGTGTTGTAATGGTCCGTGGCTAGTGACGGTCAAGTGAATTTTGAAATTAACGACGAAAATAAAAATTCTATTTTCAATTTGGGACTTTTCATGTTATATATATTATTATATATTACTTCCCGGATATGGGCGTTTGTGCCCGAGCGCAGATGATCTTTTGCCCGACGTTATTAACATAAAGAATACAGGGTTTATATCTTAATATTTAAAGGTAATTCTTATTGGTAAAAAGGTACATTTTTCATAAGCAAAGTTTTGCATGCGATCGCGTTAATCGACAAATTTGGCACTGCGGACGATAATGGCTGCAGCAGACGAAATGGATATTATGCAGTGGTTGCGGTCGATAGGACAGGGCCAACTTGGTGGAATTCTTGGAACAGCACCAGAAAATGAAGTATACCGGACGAAGTGGACGGTTTTATAAAAGCACAAAGGAAGCAAAGCACCGTTAAAACCACCGAACGCGATGTCCGTCGCTGTACCGATTTGCTAACTCCGAATACCGGAGAGTTGCGGCGCATCGAATACATTCTGAGCTAGCGTCAATAACTCGTATACGACTGAATTTGCGTGATTTAACATGCGTGAGTTGTTTTTACATGTATTGTTGTAAAATTGGATTTGTGTGTGGCTGCAAACTTTTATTAAATATTAACATCATCATGATTGTCTTTTTTATTTTTTATAAATTTTCTCCAAGTAAACGAGAGTAGTTCCGGGGTATTTTAAAACTAAAAATTGGCATTCCAGCTCAGCAGCCAATCAGCGACGGCCTAACGCTTAGATGACAATTTCGGTTTCAAATACCCCGGCTTAATGTTCTAGGTTCTTCGCGTAATTAGGTGTTCGTATGCAAGGGATTTTTCCACCCAAGAACGACGAATTAGGTCGAATTTTGTTATCGGTTGGCTTAATATAACCCCAACTGACCGTATTTTTGTGAAAGATTGGTATTTTTGTCCTGATTTGCAGGAATCTGAAAAACGCGTTTCACAACTTGTCTCTTATTTAGTTTTATGCGTCATTCAAAATGGCGGCCCCCATATAGTAAATATCGCATTTATTTTAATATATCAGATGTGCGCCAGCTGACTGTGGATGAAGGCATGTAATAAAGAACAGTGATATTTGTCATTGTCTGTAACAAAATTTAGTTGTATCCAGAAAATACGAGTCAGAATAGCATTGCGGCCATTTTCTGGTACTTTTTTATATTTTGAGGCAACGTGTGGAGACTTTCACGTAACTAGACATCAGAAATAACGAATAAGAAACAATGTCGCCGTTTCCACAAGGCGAGTCATCTGGTCATTAGTCAACCGATCGCTAGATCGCCAAGTGGCTATATTCCAGTTACGCCATTTGTTGAAACTATGTTCGCTGTCATTTGTCATCACGTGGCTATATTCTAGCCACACCATTTGTTGAAACATTGTCATTATTATTCAAAAGTGTTACCTCTTTTCGAAAACGCACTTCAGTGCTTGAAAGTGTTGAGTGAATATTTAGGGATTTGGCCTCGGATCGTGCAATGTTTTAGTTCCGTAATTTTGTTCTCAGTCCAATTTACAGTGCGACCCACTTCAAAGTTATTAGAGCTAAGGATGTATACCACGATAATTAGAGAATCGTCGCACGCTTTTCACAGAAATTCCACAATGACTCGGACACTGAGCGGCAAAGCGATAGTTGATCTTGCCGTGAAAAGTCTCCAGTTGACAAGAACACTGATATACTCAGCGTGAAAAATTTGTTTGATTTCCATTTCAATTAGCAACGCCACTAATGAGTTAGCGTGACTTCAGTTCTAGAATATGGTGACGTCATGTACGAAACGAAAACGTGTTAATCTATATGAATATACAAAAGTAGGCATCAAAAGAAAGCTAACTGGTAACATTGTAGTTTGTGCGTTGTTTGGCCCGCTGTCGACTGAAAATGTGCAAATAACCGAGCGCCCTCTCTAGCAAATCAATAAACCGAAACGTCCCAAATTGAAAATAGAAGTTCGATTTTCGTCGATCATTTCAAAATCCTATTGTTGAAAATTAGATGTACAATAACATTAAAATAGGTGAATTGTCGTATTAAAAAAATGCTAGACAGATTTTGTCATGTATCTAGTAACAGTTAATTTCCAAATATAAATGTATAAAGTTTTTTTATTTTAATTTAATCCCTTTAATATACCGATTACGTATGGAACAGCTGATCGTTTCCGCCCAATACAGAATACATACATATAAAGCATGCTTGCGTCAAAATGTAGGGTAGTTAAATATTAAATTAAGTGTAAACACTGAAGTGAACACGTCATCGCTGAATTTGGAATAACGTTGTTTTTGTGACGTAGCCGATGAACTCCTTGGCAATGAAGGTACCTCTTCGAGCAACCATGAGTCACATAAGGTTAATTTAAAAAGGACTACTACATTCCCCTTAATTTCTGGAGTTTAAAAAAAAAAAGAATCATGAGCTATAAATTCGGTAACTCGAAACAATTTTATCAAAAACTTCAGATTCCTACTCCGAGTGAACTACCAGGTGAGAACTAAAACTTATTTCTAAATCAGTATTTTACAACTTGGACAACGTAAGGCAATTTTAAAGACACTGTCGCAATAACTTTATATGGCTTTTTTTGTCTATTTCTAGTAGCTTTATATTTTCAAAACAACCGTACAGCCATGATGGCCATCAAATTACTCCTGAGTCTCATTGCATTATCTGCTGTTGTGTCGGTAACTGACGCCGTCACCTTAGAGCGACTGCTGAGCAGAAATGAACGAAGCACGAGATGCGCGGCGGAAACGGCGTTCTGCACAAACGTCGTGAACGACGAACTCCATAACTGGTGCTCAACGGTCTTACCAGACTTGATCCAGCAATACGTGAGTAAACTAGTGATGCCGTTAAACTAAACATAGCGTTTGTTTTCGTGAGATATGTATAATGATATATTGATTGTCACCGTCTCTTGTTATTTCTTGCAGGTACAACTGAGAGAACCTTCTTCTCCATGGCCATCCCCATCTGGTCTTCTTATCTATGAGGATAATCGCATTTGTTATGAACAATTGAATGTGAGTAGTTTTTATAAGTTATATAAGTGAAAAAAACCAAAATAATTTATCCGTATTTGGAAATGGCAAATGTAAATGATACGAGTAAATTGGCAACCCCTTTCGGAATATCAAATTTAACATGGATTTTATATTGTAAAAATAGGATTTCGGCGATTCCTGGTCAACTATATTACAGTACAGGAGTTAGTTTTGTACTTTTCTGTATGTGCTTCTCTCCCTTTTGGGAAACACCAGTCTTTATACGATTATTTCATATTGTCTTCGCATTTTAGAAAGTGGACCAAATTTGGGTACATCAGTGCGAACAGGCAGCTATGCTACCCTGGGTAGCAAGAATCGTCGAGGATGAGACGGGCCGGGAAGACAGCATGCGATCTCAGTTTCTATACCTGGAAAGCTTGGTGAATAATACAGTGACTGTAGTCGACTCATACGTAAGTACCAGTATTGCGGTGGCCAGACAAACATAAGATATATAAATATAAGAATATTTACATAAATAGAGCATTTTCTTAGAACATAACTGTGTAGTATTTTTGCTTATTTTCTTGAGATTCACTGTTTGGTATTTTTACAGGTACCATCGTTAACAGAGTGTGAGTCCTATGGTTTAAATGCAGGATGCACAATCGAGGATATCCTTGACACGACACGCCGCTGTGTCTGGGTAAGTAGTATGTACTATAATTATAACATTCGATTAACCCGTATACTACATATTCATATGATAACTTAGAATGTATGATGCACGGAAAACACGATGTTCCTTTTTTTGGCGGACCAACGTTCTATAGAACTGAGAAGACAATAACCTCTCGTAGCATCGATCCAGTGAAAATAAATAAAGTATTAATATAATAAGTTCTTTTTATGTTCTTACAGGACAATTCGATTGCCGAGGAACGGGACGTCGATTATTACCGCGATGTCCTTGACGATTTGCGGCAATCAGGATCCAAGATGCAGGAAGCTTTTCAACATTTTAGACTGGAAGATGGAACTTGTTGAACGTGACGTCATTTACAGTCTGGAAGAGAACATTAGTAGGGTTTCATAATATTTACGTCGCAAAAAGCAATACCTAGTATATATAATAGTTACGATACAATGCTTTATTTTGTGTATTTTTATAAGGCAAATCTCTAAACATATCTTACATTGAGTTCAATGAACTCCGAATAGTTCAAACACTGCCACGAAGACCTCCTCTATTAGGAAATTTAAGTCGCCGTTGTTAGCATTTACTGATGCTAATTGACGTATACTTCCTATTGACAACATATCGTTTTACTTCATAAGTAAGAATTTATTGTATTATCCTATGGATAAAGCATGTTTGTAATAGTTATTAATTCTTAAGTCTGTTTAGCTTAATTTAATGTTTTCAACGTTTTGAATTTTTATTATTTTGTTTACTATATATGTATTACTTCACGATACACACTAGTTTTATTAATTTAGGCCAGTTTTTTGTAACCACCCAGAAAGTACAGAAAGTATATGTTTATAAAATACAAGTTTAGTTTTCATATTTTACAATAATTCTTTAACCAAAATAAGTAGTTAAAATCGAATTGTAGTCATGACTGTTTTTTTTCATATGAATATGCATACACATAGGTTATACAGCAGTTGTGGGCATTACGAAGCTGAAATCTCTGAGAAATAAAGATATATTGAAAACAAATACATTACGTTGCCAACTACTGCTTGCCACGCGTAATTTACATGAATGGTCTTGGAACACTTCCGTTGCTTCCACCCAGGTCCCGGTTGTTGTGGGCGTCTGTATACGAATGTCGGCGTTTTCAAATACATCCAAAACAACCCTACAACTATGACGGCCATCACGTTGCATTGCCTGTCGTTGTGTTGGTAACTGACGCCGTCAAAAAACAGCCATGTGATATATTTCATAAGAAAACACAATAATTCATTTATGTGAACATCGCGTAACTTTGAACAATACTACTACACTGTAAATCTTCGGAGCACTTTCGTGTTTTTCATGAAAACACACTGTATTATATTATAAAACATCGATATTTTCTATCAAAACATTAGTGCTTTAGTATTTTTGGAAATTAACTGTTTGTCGGAGTAATTAGAACACATTTAGGTGAAAATTAAACACATTGTAAACACACAAAAATACACTTTTTAAAAACAAAACACTGAGTGTTTTACGGGGACATAAATGTGTCGTTATTATGACAAAGTAAAAGTGTTTGTTATTATGACATTTATTGAATAATGCAAACAATGTTATACCAGCACTACTAACAACATGAGTGAAAATTAAAAAAAACTATAGACCGAGACTCGAACTGTGAAATCGTAAGTCAACATTATGGTATATGTGCCATGATATTATATTATTCAGAAAATATTTGTATGTGTTGTGATGTCACGATATTATAAAACTCAATTCATAGTACGTCATCAGTTCTCATCATTTCAGTAACATCCAAGGCACCAGGCTGTGGAAGAAATACTGTAAAACGGGTTGAAAAAGTGACATGCTTTTTTAGCGAATTGTGGTAAAATGACGTAATAGCAAAATGTCGATCACGCTAATCTTTCTTGTCATTGTTGATTTCCTGTTTTCACAATACGTGTCTGTCGCGCGCCAAAACAAATGCGCAGTTATCTCCTCCATAAAAACAATGAAAAACCGTCAAGTGTAATTTGATTCTGTTCGCAATCATAAAAAAACTGATTCAACAGGGATTTGAAAAAGCTTGTGTTAAATGTATCATTGCTGCGTTACATCCAGAATATTGATCTTTTATATTGAGACTCAAAAATTACTAAGTACTACTAATTTCCGTAATAATATATCAGTATCACTTCATTTATTTATTTTCATTGAAATAATGATCGCAATGAATACGTTTATTTTTTTCTGTTAATTTACTTTTCAATAAAGTGTATCTATCATGTCAGTACAGTTTTTGTGTGTTGTTAACAAAGTGTGTGAGAAAAGAGACGTTGTTCGGCGGCCATTTTAAATTTATAATAAAGTCATTAGCGACATGATCTTGAATTAGCGAATCAGTTCTCTCGCTAAATTCGCTAAAAAGACATTCTCGCGAAAAAGACATGTTTTACAGCAGTCACATCAGAACATGCGAATCACATCAGAACACTAACACATGTGATTTAAACATTTTTCCCGGAAGCTTTTTAAATTGAAGCACTTCAGAAAACAAAATAACCAACGATGTTTAAGAAAGTGCTAATGTATAAGACACGTTTGTGTTTATGCGACATTTTTCTTCCAAACTGTTTTATTTTGAAGCACTTCAGAATACACATGCAATGTTTTAACCTGAAGCGCCCGACTATACATGTTTCATAAGTGTGTATGTATATATATCCATATATACAATATATACACAAGTTCATAAGAGTAACTAAAACTGTTTTATTTTAAAGCACTTCAGAAAACAAACACACATGCAATGTTTTAACTTGTTTTGCGCGTGT
Source organism: Saccoglossus kowalevskii (assembly GCF_978046115.1). Lineage (NCBI taxonomy): Eukaryota > Metazoa > Hemichordata > Enteropneusta > Harrimaniidae > Saccoglossus > Saccoglossus kowalevskii. The sequence continues at coordinate 18,902,960 of NC_140642.1, forward strand.
GTCTACCATGTACCAGTCATAAGTTCAGTAACATATTGCACGAAGCAGCTACCAAAGCTCAAGTTGGTAAACAGGCGTTAATTCTCTGTAATTTTATCAATAGATTTATTTTCTATTGACGGAGTCCCAACGTTGAATGTCATCTAATGCAAATTTGCGCACAATCTAATAGAGTCCCTTGAATGCACTTTCTAATACGTGTTTCATGTGGAAACACTTTACATAAAGTGTTGTATACAATAACATCCCCGAATGTTTCAATCAAAAACACTGAATTACAAGTGTTTTATCATACAAATTGCCCCCCCCAATTATGCAGATTATAAACATGAAGTTTATAAACACTTTGAATGTTTTACCCCAAAACAGTAAAAATGTTTATTTTAAAACAATAGTGTTGTAATGGTCCGTGGCTAGTGACGGCCAAGTGAATTTTGAAATTAACGACAAAAATCAAAATTCTATTTTCAATTTGGGACTTTTCATGTTATATATATTATTATATATTACTTCCCGGATATGGGCGTTTGTGCCCGAGCGCAGATGATCTTTTGCCCGACGTTATTAACATAAAGAATACAGGGTTTATATCTTAATATTTAAAGGTAATTCTTATTGGTAAAAAGGTACATTTTTCATAAGCAAAGTTTTGCATGCAATCGCGTTAATCGACAAATTTGGCACTGCGGACGATAATGGCTGCAGCAGACGAAATGGATATTATGCAGTGGTTGCGGTCGATATGACAGGGCCAACTTGGTGGAATTCTTGGAACAGCACCAGAAAATGAAGTATACCGGACGAAGTGGACGGTTTTATAAAAGCACGAAGGAAGCAAAGCACCGTTAAAACCACCGAACGCGATGTCCGTCGCTGTACCGATTTGCTAACTCCGAATACCGGAGAGTTGCGGCGCATCGAATACATTCTGAGCTAGCGTCAATAACTCGTATACGACTGAATTTGCGTGATTTAACATGCGTGAGTTGTTTTTACATGTATTGTTGTAAAATTGGATTTGTGTGTGGCTGCAAACTTTTATTAAATATTAACATCATCTCCAAGTAAACGAGAGTAGTTCCGGGGTATTTTAAAACTAAAAATTTGCATTCCAGCTCAGCAGCCAATCAGCGACGGCCTAACGCTTAGATGACAATTTCGGTTTCAAATACCCCGGCTTAATGTTCTAGGTTCTTCGCGTAATTAGGTGTTCGTATGCAAGGGATTTTTCCACCCAAGAACGACGAATTAGATCGAATTTTGTTATCGGTTGGCTTAATATAACCCCAACTGACCGTATTTTTGTGGAAGATTGGTATTTTTGTCCTGATTTGCAGGAATCTGAAAAACGCGTTTCACAACTTGTCTCTTATTTAGTTTTATGCGTCATTCGAAATGGCGGCCCCCATATAGTAAATATCGCATTTATTTTAATATATCAGATGTGCGCCAGCTGACTGTGGATGAAGGCATGTAATAAAGAACAGTGATATTTGTCATTGTCTGTAACAAAATTTAGTTGTATCCAGAAAATACGAGGCAGAATAGCATTGCGGCCATTTTCTGGTACTTTTTTTATATTTTGAGGCAACGTGTGGAGACTTTCACGTAACTAGACATCAGAAATAACGAATAAGAAACAATGTCGCCGTTTCCACAAGGCGAGTCATCTGGTCATTAGTCAACCGATCGCTAGATCGCCAAGTGGCTATATTCCAGTTACGCCATTTGTTGAAACTATGTTCGCTGTCATTTGTCATCACGTGGCTATATTCTAGCCACACCATTTGTTGAAACATTGTCATTATTATTCAAAAGTGTTACCTCTTTTCGAAAACGCACTTCAGTGCTTGAAAGTGTTGAGTGAATATTTAGGGATTTGGCCTCGGATCGTGCAATGTTTTAGTTCCGTAATTTTGTTCTCAGCCCAATTTACAGTGCGACCCACTTCAAAGTTATTAGAGCTGAGGATGTATACCACGATAATTAGAGAATCGTCGCACGCTTTTCACAGAAATTCCACTATGACTCGGACACTGAGCGGCAAAGCGATAGTTGATCTTGCCGTGAAAAGTCTCCTGTTGACAAGAACACTGATATACTCAGCGTGAAAAATTTGTTTGATTTCCATTTCAATTAGCAACGCCACTAATGAGTTAGCGTCACTTCAGTTCTAGAATATGGTGACGTCATGTACGAAACGAAAACGTGTTAATCTATATGAATATACAAAAGTAGGCATCAAAAGAAAGCTAACTGGTAACATTGTAGTTTGTGCGTTGTTTGGCCCGCTGTTGTCTGAAAATGTGCAAATAACCGAGAGCCCTCTCTAGCAAATCAATAAACCGAAACGTCCCAAATTGAAAATAGAAGTTCGATTTTCGTCGATCATTTCAAAATCCTATTGTTGAAAATTAGATGTACAATAACATTAAAATAGGTGAATTGTCGTATTAAAAAAATGCTAGACAGATTTTGTCATGTATCTAGTAACAGTTAATTTCCAAATATAAATGTATAAAGTTTTTTTATTTTAATTTAATCCCTTTAATATACCGATTACGTATGGAACAGCTGATCGTTTCCGCCAAATACAGAATACATACATATAAAGCATGCTTGCGTCAAAATGTAGGGTAGTTAAATATTAAATTAAGTGTAAACACTGAAGTGAACACGTCATCGCTGAATTTGGAATAACGTTGTTTTTGTGACGTAGCCGATGAACTCCTTGGCAATGAAGGTACCTCTTCGAGCAACCATGAGTCACATAAGGTTAATTTAAAAAGGACTCCTACATTCCCCTTAATTTTTGGAGTTTAAAAAAAAGAATCATGAGCTATAAATTGGGTAACTCGAAACAATTTTATCAAAAACTTCAGATTCCTACTCCGAGTGAACTACCAGGTGAGAACTAAAACTTATTTCTAAATCAGTATTTTTCAACTTGGACAACGTAAGGCAATTTTAAAGACACTGTCGCAATAACTTTATATGGCATTTTTTGTCCATTTCTAGTAGCTTTATATTTTCAAAACAACCGTACAGCCATGATGGCCATCAAATTACTCCTGAGTCTCATTGCATTATCTGCTGTTGTGTCGGTAACTGACGCCGTCACCTTAGAGCGACTGCTGAGCAGAAATGAACGAAGCACGAGATGCGCGGCGGAAACGGCATTCTGCACAAACGTCGTGAACGACGAACTCCATAACTGGTGCTCAACGGTCTTACCAGACTTGATCCAGCAATACGTGAGTACACTAGTGATGCCGTTAAACTAAACATAGCGTTTGTTTTCGTGAGATATGTATAATGATATATTGATTGTCACCGTCCTTCGTTATTTCTTGCAGGTACAACTGAGAGAACCTTCTTCTCCATGGCCATCCCCATCTGGTCTTCTTATCTATGAGGATAATCGCATTTGTTATGAACAATTGAATGTGAGTAGTTTTTATAAGTTATATAAGTGAAAAAAAAATGTATCTATGAGGATAATATAATTTGTTATGGAACATTGAATGTGAGTAGTTTTATAAGTGACATAGAAACAATTTGTCGATATCTGGAAATGGAAAATGTAAAATGATGTCCCCCTGGAATCTCAAATTTAACATAAATACAATGAATGTTGTAAAACGTAGTATTTGGGGGGGTTCCTCCTGATCGAGCATGTGAGTTAGTTTTGTACTTTTTTGTAAGGCATTTAAGTCCCTCTCCCTTTTGGGAAACATCAGCCTTTATATAATATTTCATATTGTCGACGCATTTTAGAAAGTGGACCAAATTTGGGTACATCAGTGCGAACAGGCAGCTATGCTACCCTGGGTAGCAAGAATCGTCGAGGATGAGACGGGTCGAGAAGACAGCATGCGATCTCAGTTTCTATACCTGGAAAGCTTGGTGAATAATACAGTGACTGTAGTCGATTCATACGTAAGTATTAGTTTTGAGGTGAGCAAACAAACCTAATAATAAGAATATTTACATATATAGAACATTTTCCAAGAACATAACTGTTAAAGTAGTATTTCTGAATATTTTCTTGACATTCACTGTTTTGTATTATTACAGGTACCATCGTTAACTGAGTGTGAGTCCTATGGTTTAAATGGAGGCTGCACAATCGAGGATATTCTTGACACGACACGCCGGTGTGTCTGGGTAAGTAGTTTATATTAAAATTATAACATTCGATTAACCTGTACCATATTTATTCATATAATACGTGTACGATACACAGAAAACATTGTTATTTTTTTGGCGGACCAACGTCCTATCGAACTGGGAAGATTACAACCACTAGTAACATCGATCCAGTGAAAATAAATAAGAAAGATATCAACTAAATTCTTTTTATGTTCTTACAGGACAATTCGATTGCCGAGGAACGGGACGTCGATTATTACCGCGATGTCCTTGAAGATTTGCGTAAGTCAGGATCCAAAATGCAGGAAGCTTTCCAACATTTTAAACTGGAAGATGGAACTTGTTGAACGTAACTCCAATCGCAGCCTGGAACATTATATATAGGGTTTCATAATAGTTACTTCGCAAAAAGCAATATCTAGTATTTAGTATATATAATAGAAGTTACGATACAATGCTTTATTTTATACATTTTTTCATGAGGCAAATCTATATACATTGAGTTCAATGAACTCCGAATAGTTTAAACACTGCCATGCAGACCTCCGCTATTGGGAAATATAAGTCGCCGAGGGTGCATTAAACTGTGATTAACATCTAATGATGCTAATTAACGTATATTTCATATTGACAACATATCGTTTTACTTCATAAGTAAGAATGTATTGTATTATCCTATGAATAAACCATGTTTGTAATAGCTATTAATTCAAGAAAGGAATCAATCGATATATTGTATTTAAAGTTTTAAATTTGTTTTTTGCTTTTCATTATTTTGTTTACTATATTTGTATTACTTCATGATATTCTACACACTAGTTTTATTAATTTAGGCCAGTTTTTATAGCCAACCAGAAAGTATATGTGTATAATATACATGTTTAGTTTTCATATTTTACTACAAGTCTTTACCAAAATAAGTAATTAAAATCAAATTGTAGTCACGACTGAATTTTTCATATGAATATGCATACATATAGGTTATACAGCAGTTGAGGCACTGCGAAGCTCAAATTAAAAATTAAAAATAAAGATATATTGAAAAGAAATACATTACATTGTGTTGAATGTGGAACTACTATATCACGGCCAACTACCGCTGCCCACCCGTAATTTTCATGACTGGTCTGGGAATGTTTCCGTTGTTTCCACCCAGGTCCGGGTTGTTAGGACGTCCGTATACGAATGACTTTAAATTAAAAATGCCACTCGTTCTAGTAATACTACGTTCATAAATATAAATATAAATGCGATTAAGGTAGCATGAAAGGAAATTTTCACTTTTTTCTTGATTTTTCAAAAATTGATAAAACGGTTACTTTAGACCTTGATACATCACCCCAGGTTTACAACAGATCGAAATTGCGAAATAACGTTGCTTAAATTAGTGTTTTAAAACGATAGAAGAAAAGACTACAACTGCCGTTTCTTGGATATTTGCATAATGTTTATCTTTGGAAGGGTTTAAATGATAACATCTTATCTGTATACTCTGTTGTTGACGATTCTGATATAACGGGTGATAAGCTTCCCGTCGCAAACAATGCGTGTTTATCTAACGTCCATTGTCAGCATTATTGTCAGTCGAGACTTCGTCGGAGACACATGGTCATACAGTCTGGGCATACAGTACTCATATCGCCCAACTTTCCGCTTGTACATCGACCACTTATCGCTTAATTTCCGACCATGCGGTCTTGTCCGACCGGAAACCAACCGCATTTTAATCGCGTTTTTTTTTTCGCTCGCTCGCTCATTGAAACACCGACCGCTCGCCCAAACACTGCTCACTGGCACATGAGTGGTCGAAATGGTGGTTTTGATAGTAAAGTGTGAACATACAACTAGTACTAACTATTATCAAATTCTGAACGACACTTCAAATCTAATAGTTGTATGACACTTGTATCAGCAACTGAACTGTGACCTCTTGTTACGTGTTTTGGGTGCTTGTTTTAGATGTAATATTTGTTATTATTTTAATAAGACAGTTACGTGAAAAAAGAATAGACAACTCATTTTGACAGTGAAGAGAAACGAGGAAATGTTAATGATTAATTCTAAAAATTACGATACCAAATCCACGTCGGCCGGTCTGGTAAAATTTGACATTCAATTTTCAAAAATAAGTCACGATCATTGAATGAGTTCAGTCTATACCGTATACGTACCGTAAAAGTGTTCCCACAACAAATATTTTCGACTAAAAACGGCCACATGCCCTGAAAAAATCGAACAGAGCTTGACATGTATGAATAATTTATTGGGCTTAAAAAAAACGTGTCAAATTTAGTTATAGTCATAAATATTTGGTGGCCAGTCGATGAACAATTCGAAACTCAGAATTCACACGCAAGTCCTTCAAGGCTGAAAATCATCGACCCTACTCTGGTTTACTTTATTTCCCAACTTGCAGAGAAAACTGATTCGCCGTGGACACTAATGTATCTAAACCTAGTATTTTCTTTTTGAACTGAGGTCAAATTCCATCCGTTTTTTCAAAATATACCGATGTTTTTCAGCGAATATTTTGGAAGCCTGTCACAGCACAAATTTGGATGGTACGACGACCCTTCAATTAGCGTCAAATATGCTTTGTTACAACATCATTGATTGGCTGGAAGTCACATGATCGGAGCACGACCTAGGTCACAGAACCATATTTGTCCGTATTATCAACAGGACCTCGCAAAAGAACCACACCCACATTTTCAATCTTTTTTAGAGCGGAAGTTGCCAACAAATGTCAAAATACTCGTGAATTTCATGGATTCGAATAAAATAAAGCAAGCGATTGATAAGAATGATTATTAATATTTTTCCCGATGCTCTTCGAATTTTTTTATTTTATTTCAAGGTAAGAAATGGCTAGTTGAAGTTGCATCGTCTTCAATGCGGCTGTTTGACCGCGAACAACTCTAGCACTGTTGTAGTTTTGCGATGTAAAATAAAATATATATTATAATAATAATAATACTTGTTTAATTATTTGGGGTTTCAGTACACAAATTACGGACATGATCCCCGTAAGTCAATGTTTGTACTGTCTCGGCTGATTGTGTTGATCGACGCCCTTTCTAAACTCAGTATGGAGAAACCAACTGGGGTCGACATTCCAAACAAATTATTGGGACACGGTCAACAGACATACATTCCAAACAATCGAAATTATCAACGAAAAACGAGATTTTTCTAGATATTTACAGCCATACTGTCATGAAAAACATATGTAAAATTAACAAATACACAAAGAGGTGTAATATTAGGTTTTATTTTAGGCTTAGAAATATTTCCTTTCACTCAGCCCATGCATGGAACTGCCATTTAGTTTCATGGTCCTTCAGCTTGTCTTTGCCTCGGGGGAAAACAACAATAATTATACAAAACATATTGCGAAGACTCAACAACCAGGAAAGAAAACCCAGACAACCATGTCGTACTTGTGTTGAAATACATTTTGTATTTCACGTCAGAATATTGTTTAAATAAAATATTCAGTCCAAGCCAAATCTAGGTCAAATGGTCAGATTGCGTGCATATAATTATATATAGTTAAAACAAAAAGTATTTGAACTTTTGTCAGCTGTTCAACATTCATAAAAAACAGAAAGACAATGTGAACGTCGGAAATTTTTCTATTAATCCGAATTTTAAATACGGGCGGGCGAACGGTGATATTTCGGGGTTTGCGCGGTCGAAAATAAAGCGGAAATTGTCCGGTCGAATTCAACAAGTGGTCGCAAAAGCGAGAGAAAAAGATGATTGGAAAGCGGAAGCGGGTGGGAGGTTGTGCGAAATAAGTAATGTAACTTTAATAAGTTTCTTTTAAATCGTTTTTTTTTCCAAGTCAGTATTCTATTTTACTAATACCATTTTTTCTAACGCAATGACGAAGAAAAGAAAGAAAGCTTTGACAGACGAGGAAAAGAAAATTCTGCCACTCAGTGTCGCAATCTGAAACAGCAATTTTTTGTCAAACATCGGACATTTTGTTTCACCATGAAAACCGTTTTATTAGATCTCTTTTCAGAGACACTTGAAGGATTAGCTTGTTTGTAAACTGTCAACGTGTAAAGTGGGACAGTAATGTTTGTCAGAGGATTATTCCTCGTTGTCGTTTGCATAACAATGGAAACTCGAACGTTCCTGGAGTAAGAACTCAACTGCCAGCAGTTTTCTTCATTTTTCACGCTCGAGCTTGAAATTATTCATTATCTGACACTCTTCATATGAGTTCTATGATATCAGAGGTTAATATGTTTGGCCATGTTTAGTGTGTATTTATAATAATGCAGCAAATCTACTGTGTTTTATTAATTATCGCATTTTTCTCGAGTTGAGGTTTTGACTGAGTACGACTCATTGGGGCCGCCGCCAAATCAAGTGCGTTTGGACTAGGACATTCAAACTCGCAGTTATCGTTCAAATGATAAAGATGGTGCGAAATATGTCTGGGTTTTTAAAGAAAATGCTTTTTCACAGAATAATAGTCTGTTAAAGGTGCCAAGTATGAAATAATTTGGGGCCAAAAAAACAAACCTGCATAGAAATCGGAATAATAGGTCTTTTGATTACCAGGGACACATTTCAATGGACTTGATTACGGACAATGCATGACGTAAATTTCACCACGAAATTCCGCAGTGTGCTCTCGCAATCGCGGACTTAGTCATTTTTACAAGGTTCGCCATTTTTGATGTCACGTGATAATTATGTAAACAATGACTGTCCAGTTTGTGCGAACTTGTACCTCTATACTTAGTCTTTTGAAATATATAAGCTAAATTACTGTTCTGAACGAGACAACAGACAGAGAAGGTTTTATTCGAAAACGTCATAAAACCCTTCTCGCTACCTTAACTCAATAAAATGTTATCAGAAACTTCAGATTCCTACTCCGATTGAACTACTATGTGAAAACTACCACTTATTTCCTAATCAACATGTTTTCAAGTTGAACAACGTTCTGTCGCAATTTAGTAACGTTCAATTGTTTTGTTTGTTTTTTCAAAACAACCCTATAACAGTTACTGCAATGTCCATCAAATTACTCCTGAGTCTTATTGCATTGTCTGCCGTTGTGTTTGAAACTGACGCCGTCACCTTAGAGCGACTGCTGAGCAGAAATTAACGAAGCACCGATGCGCGGCGGAAACCTTTCATAGCAAGCCACGGGAAAAATACGGTAACATCTCTTGTTATCAAATTGGCTGGCTGAGAGGCCGCATGGTGACGTAAATAGCCACTCACAGATTTCAACGGATAAACAAATGAACTGTTCATAGGTGCTTCAGATACCACTTGAATCTTTAATGAATTATACTTCCTTTAAGTTAAACTTAATGTACTTAGCCATAGCCAAAAAAACGAAAGAACGGCCATGTGATATGACACTATAAGCATTAATGAAATGTTTAAATTGAAAACATTTGTATTATATATTTTTGGAAAAGTATTTAAAACACTTTTTGTGATAACTAAGCACATTGTAAAAACGCAAAAGTACACTTTTTCAAAATAAAACAGTGAGTGTACAGGGACATAAATGTGTCAGTGAAGTGTTTATTGATAGGATTTATTGAATAATGCAACCAAGTTTATACCAGCAGTACTAACAACATGAGTGAAAATAAAAAAAATTAGAAACTCGAACTGGGGAAAGCAAAATCACCAACGATGTTTCAATCCGAAATACCAGATTATACATGTTTCAGAAAGTGCTAATGTATGAGACACATTTGCGTTTATGAGAGTAACTAAAACACTTTTTTCCAAACTGTTTTATTTAGAAGCACTTCAGACAACAAACACACATGCAATGTTTCAATCAATAATCAACAATATTAAATCAGACGATCCCCAGTAGCTAGTATTGTGGGTTGATAATATGCAAATAACACAAGGATTGTCACGACAATACACCTGGTCAGTTCTGTGATGTTTATTCCAACGTTTCGCCCTAGAAATAGGGCTTCTTCAAGAAAACTGTTGTAAAACAAATAGATACAATGTGTAAATGATTGTGATTGAAATGGTCCAGTGAAAATAACGTGATTACAAGTACAATGTATTTACAAAAATAATAATAATACTCCAAAGACTTACCTCTGTTGGGATACCGTGAGATGTAAATTGGCATAACCCATACAGAGGGTGGAAACCTATTTATAGGTGTAATAGGTGGCGCTGTTAGATAAATGCGCCCTCACTGGCGGATGTTAATGCCCAGTGGTGTTTGTGTAATCAATTTTTCTATCCATATAGACTCAAGTTTTTTTCTAAGGTGGTCGTCTGTTTTGTTAATTTTTATTATGCCAATAAATGAAATATCGTCTATGTCGTGGTTGGTTTTATTAAAGTGCATGGCTACTGGTGTGTCTTGGTTGTGTCTCACTGTCCGTAGGTGGTTATTAAATCTGGTTCTGAGCTCCGTCTTTGTTTCGCCAACATATTGTTTTTGACAATAGAAACTATTCCTAAGAATCCAAATTCATTATTATTATTATTATTATTATTATTATTATTATTATTATTATTATTATTATTATTATTATTATTATTAGTATTATTATTATTATTATTATTATTATTATTAATGAACATCTTTATATAATCATGTGTTTTATACGTGTGCCTAACATGTACCTGTCATAAGTGAACATGCACGAAGCTGCTATCAAAGTTCAAGCCGGTAAACTGAATAACAGGCGTTAATTCACTGTGTTTCAATGAATAGATTCATTTTCTATTGGCGGAGCCTCAATGCTGAACGTCATCTAATGTTGATTACTAAACACTTGTGCGAATTTGCGCATAATCTAAAAGAGTCCCTTGAAGGTATGGTGGAATCGTGACTTCATAATAACACGTGTGGAAAATGTAAATGATAGAGCCAACATCGGCAGCTGTACCCTGCATAGTCATTTGCAACGGCCTCCATTCTTTTAATTATGTAAGGGTTGATACGGTTTTTGATTTAACTCAAATTTATGCATTTACAGGACCAGATAATTTCATACTGTATACTTTCCTTGCCGATATCCCTCGGAGTCATGATTTGAGTTACCAAATAAAATTATAGAACTGCAGAATTCAATAAAAAATGCAGTTCAATTCGTGTTACTGGTGTGTAGTCATAGTCGTAGTTTCCAAGTACTTTGTAACAACAATAATATTTTACATCACATATTTCTGATTCAAATATTGCATTGCTCGATAATGATAATTAATTTAACATTACCTACTAGATTTTGATAATAGTTTATTTTTTCAGATTGAAGAGAGAAAAACAAAGTTTGAGTGGACGAGATGATTTTGCTAATATTGGGAATTAGTTTTGTTCTATTAATATGAATTGTTGTTGGATCAACGTCCCCGTCCCATATGCTAGAAGCGTCCTGGTTAGGTAAATATACTTTTAAAATACCACAATGTTCCATTGTACGGGTTATTTTAAAAACGGTGTAAAAACATTTAGACAGAAAAGTAAAAGATAGAAAAGTAAAAATGAATGATATGGAATAAATGTACAATGTAGTACACATTTGTGGTTTGATTAAGAAGGGGATTGGATTAAAGTAAATTTATAACTAGTGAGCAAGTTTCTCTGATTTAAATGATCTTTTTATTTTTCCACTATGTTCCTTTTCCCCAGGAATTTGATGTGCTCGAGGAAATAATACCACGGGCAGGAAATTTGGCACGTTAATTTATATCTAAAAAGAACAAGTTTATAAATGTTATTGTCTGTTTCAGTTTATTACCCGTCATTTATAATAAATATGTACTTATTTATGTGATTTATTAATTGTTTGTTATGATTATTGTACAATCGTGCGAGGTGCTTGTTCGCGAAACGCATCATTTGATATATTTTGCACATTAACACTTTCCAAAATATATTTCAGGTGCAGATAATGTGTATTTTTCAAAAGCACTTTTCAAAGCTTTACAACGAAAACCTTTTTCTATACGTGAAAGGCGTGAAAATACTTTCAATAATGTTGTGATAATAAACATTTTCAATACATTTTTCTAGTGAAAACACATTTCAAAATGTGTATCTAGTGAAAGCCCTTTATAAAACGTCTATCTAATGAAAGCACTTTTGAAGGTGTGATATTGAACATTTTTAAATACGTGGAAAGACTTTACATAACGCGTTGTATACAAAATCCCCGAATGTTTCAATAAAAAACACTGAATTACAAGTGTTTTCATCATACAGTGGAATTTGGAAAAAGCTTAGGAACACTTTAAATGTTTTACCCCCAAACAGTAAAAATGTTTTATTTTAAAAGAACAGTGTTGTAATATAAAGCATTTGCGATTAAAAAAAGCACTTAATGTGTTTAATTATAAAACGCTTAATGTGGGACTAAAATGTGTCATATTTGAAAACACTTAGAATTAAAGTTTACTACTACTACTACTACTACTAATAATAATAATAATAAAATAATTACTCGTTGACGCGATTTCTAATCTCATTATTATATCGAGATTATAAACACGACCAATTGTTCGCATCTGTGCCTCTAGACTAATCATTGATAGGCCCCACTCACCATTTTAGAGTTGTGTAATGTGATAAAATATAATTCGTGAATTGCCGTAATAAAAAAACCCTAGACTAGACAGGTCAGTTAATTTCCAAATACAGATATACATCTTTTTACTACTCTCTTTTATATATCGATGACGTATGGAACAGCTGACCGTTTCCGCCCAATACAGAATACATATAAGCCATGATTGCGTCTAAATGTAGAGTAGTTAAATATTAAACTAGGTGTCATCACCAAAGTGAACACGTACGCGTCATCGCTGAATTTGGAATAACGTTGGTTTTTGTGACGTAGCGATGAACTTCTTGGCAATGAAGGAAAATATTCTACTTACTCACGCAAGGTTAACTTAAAAGAGACTACTACATTCCCCTTGATTTTTTGGAGTTTAAAAAAAAAGAATCCTAAGCTATAAATTCGGTAACTCGAAATAATTTTAACAGAAACTTCAGATTCAAACTCTGAATGAACTACCAGGTGAATGTAAAGACATTGTCGCGATTTAATAACGTTGTATAGGTTTTTGTCTTTTGTCTAGCTTTATATTTTCAAAACAACCCTACAGCCATAATGACCATCAAATTACTCCTGAGTCTCATTGCATTGTCTGCCGTTGTGTTGGTAACTGACGCCGTCACCTTAGAGCGACTGCTGAGCAGAAATGAACGAAGCACGAGATGCGCGGAGGAAACGGCGTTCTGCACAAACGTCGTCAACGACGAACTCCATAACTGGTGCTCAACGGTCTTACCAGACTTGATCCAGCAATACGTGAGTAAACTAGTGATGCCGTTAAACTAAACATAGCGTTTGTTTTCGTGAGATATGTATAATGATATATTGATTGTCACCGTCCCTCGTTATTTCTTGCAGGTACAACTGAGAGAACCTTCTTCTCCATGGCCATCCCCATCTGGTCTTCTTATCTATGAGGATAATATAATTTGTTATGGAATATTGAATGTGAGTAGTTTTATAAGTGACATAGAAACAATTTGTCGATATCTGGAAATGTAAAATGTAAAATGATGTCCCCCTGGAATCTCAAATTTAACATAGATACAATGAATGTTGTAAAACGTAGTATTTGGGGGGGGGGTTCCTCCTGATCGAGCATGTGAGTTAGTTTTGTACTTTTTTGTAAGGCATTTAAGTCCCTCTCCCTTTTGGGAAACATCAGCCTTGATATAATATTTCATATTGTCGTCGCATTTTAGAAAGTGGACCAAATTTGGGTACATCAGTGCGAACAGGCAGCTATGCTACCCTGGGTAGCAAGAATCGTCGAGGATGAGACGGGTCGAGAAGACAGCATGCGATCTCAGTTTCTATACCTGGAAAGCTTGGTGAATAATACAGTGACTGTAGTCGATTCATACGTAAGTATTAGTTTTGAGGTGAGAAAACAAACCTAATAATAAGAATATTTACATAAACATTTTCCAAGAACATAACTGTTAAAGTAGTATTTCTGAATATTTTCTTGACATTCACTGTTTTGTATTATTACAGGTACCATCGTTAACTGAGTGTGAGTCCTATGGTTTAAATGGAGGCTGCACAATCGAGGATATTCTTGACACGACACGCCGGTGTGTCTGGGTAAGTAGTTTATATTAAAATTATAACATTCGATTAACCTGTACCATATTTATTCATATAATACGTGTACGATACACAGAAAACATTGTTATTTTTTTGGTGGACCACGTCCTATCGAACTGGGAAGATTACAACCACTAGTAACATCGATCCAGTGAAAATAAATAAGTAAGATATCAACTAAGTTCTTTTTATGTTCTTACAGGACAATTCGATTGCCGAGGAACGGGACGTCGATTATTACCGCGATGTCCTTGAAGATTTGCGTAAGTCAGGATCCAAAATGCAGGAAGCTTTCCAACATTTTAAACTGGAAGATGGAACTTGTTGAACGTAACTCCAATCGCAGCCTGGAACATTATATATAGGGTTTCATAATAGTTACTTCGCAAAAAGCAATATCTAGTATTTAGTATATATAAGAGAAGTTACGATACAATGCTTTATTTTATACATTTTTTCATGAGGCAAATCTATATACATTGAGTTCAATGAACTCCGAATAGTTTAAACACTGCCATGCAGACCTCCGCTATTAGGAAATATAAGTCGCCGAGGGTGCATTAAACTGTGATTAACATTTAATGATGCTAATTAACGTATATTTCCTATTGACAACATATCGTTTTACTTCATAAGTAAGAATTTATTGTATTATCCTATGGATAAACCATGTTTGTAATAGATATTAATTCAAGAAAGGAATCAATCGATATATTGTATTTAAAGTTTTAAATTTGTTTTTTGCTTTTCATTATTTTGTTTACTATATTTGTATTACTTCATGATATTCTACACACTAGTTTTATTAATTTAGGCCAGTTTTTATAGCCAACATATACATATAATATACATGTTTAGTTTTCATATTTTACTACAAGTCTTTACGCCGTGGATACTAATGTATCTAAACCTAGTATTTTCTTTTTGAATTGAGGTCAAATTCCATCCGTTTTTTCAAAATATACCGATGTTTTTCAGCGAATATTTTGGAAGCCTGTCACAGCACAAAATTGGATGGTACGACAACCCTTCAATTAGCGTCAAATATGCTTTGTTACAACATCATTGATTGGCTGGAAGTCACATGATCGGAGCACGAACTGGGTCACAGAACCATATTTGTCCGTATTATCAACAGGACCTCGCAAAAGAACCACACCCACATTTTCAATCTTTTTTAGAGCGGAAGTTGCCAACAAATGTCAAAATACTCGTGAATTTCATGGATTCGAATAAAATAAAGCAAGCGATTGATAAGAATGATTATTAATATTTTTCCCGATGCTCTTCGAATTTTTTTTTTTTATTTCAAGGTAAGAAATAGCTAGTTGAAGTTGCATCGTCTTCAATGCGGCTGTTTGACCGCGAACAACTCTAGCACTGTTGTAGTTTTGCGATGTAAAATAAAATATATATTATAATAATAATACTTGTTTAATTATTTGGGGTTTCAGTACACAAATTAATTACGGACATGATCCCCGTAAGTCAATGTTTGTACTGTCTCGGCTGATTGTGTTGATCGACGCCCTTTCTAAACTCAGTATGGAGAAACCAACTGGGGTCGACATTCCAAACAAATTATTGGGACACGGTCAACAGACATACATTCCAAACAATCGAAATTATCAACGAAAAACGAGATTTTTCTAGATATTTACAGACATACTGTCATGAAAAACATATGTAAAATTAACAAATACACAAAGAGGTGTAATATTAGGTTTTATTTTAGGCTTAGAAATATTTCCTTTCACTCAGCCCATGCATGGAACTGCCATTTAGCTTCATGGTCCTTCAGCTTGTCTTGCCTCGGGGGAAAACAACAATAATTATACAAAACATATTGCGAAGACTCAACAACCAGGAAAGAAAACCCAGACAACCATGTCGTACTTGTGTTGAAATACATTTTTTTTATATTTCACGTCAGAATATTGTTTAAATAAAATATTCAGTCCAAGCCAAATCTAGGTCAAATGGTCAGATTGCGTGCATATAATTATATATAGTTAAAACAAAAAGTATTTGAACTTTTGTCAGCTGTTCAACATTCATAAAAAACAGAAAGACAATGTGAACCTCGGAAATTTTTCTATTAATCCGAATTTTAAATACGGGCGGGCGAATGGTGATACTTCGGGGTTTGCGCGGTCGAAAATAAAGCGGAAATTGTCCGGTCGAATTCAACAAGTGGTCGCAAAAGCGAGAGAAAAAGGTGATTGGAAAGCGGAAGCGGGTGGGAGGTTGTGCGAAATAAGTAATGTAATTTTGCGCAAGTTTCTTTTAAATCGTTTTATTTTCCAAGTCACTATTCTATTTTACTAATACCATTTTTTCTAACGCAATGACGAAGAAAAGAAAGAAAGCTTTGACAGACGAGGAAAAGAAAATTCTGCCACTCAGTGTCGCAATCTGAAACAGCAATTTTTTTTCAATCATCGGACATTTTGTTTCACCATGAAAACCGTTTTATTAGATCTCTTTTCAGAGACACTTGAAGGATTAGCTTGTTTGTAAACTGTCAGCGTGTAAAGTGGGACAGTAATGTTTGTCAGAGGATTATCCCTCGTTGTCGTTTGCATAACAATGGAAACTCGAACGTTCCTGGAGTAAGAACTCAACTGCCAGCAGTTTTCTTCATTTTTCACGCTCGAGCTTGAAATTATTCATTATCTGACACTCTTCATATGAGTTCTATGATATCAGAGGTTAATGTGTTTGGCCATTTTTAGTGTGTATTTATAATAATGCAGCAAATCTACTGTGTTTTATTAACCAAAACTGTTTTTCGCGTTTTTCTCGAGTTGAGGTTTTGACTGAGTACGACTCATTGGGACCGCCGCCAAATCAAGTGCGTTTGGACTAGGACATTCAAACTCGCAGTTATCGTTCAAAAGATAAAGATGGTGCGAAATATGTCTGGGTTTTTAAAGAAAATGCTTTTTCACAGAATAATAGTCTGTTAAAGGTGCCAAGTATGAAATAATTTGGGGCCAAAAAAACAAACCTGCATAGAAATCGGAATAATAGGTCTTTTGATTACCGGGGACACATTTCAATGGACTTGATTACGGACAATGCATGACGTAAATTTCACCACGAAATTCCGCAGTGTGCTCTCGCAATCGCGGACTTAGTCATTTTTACAAGGTTCGCCATTTTTGATGTCACGTGATAATTATGTAAACAATGACTGTACAGTTTGTGCGAACTTGTACCTCTATACTTAGTCTTTTGAAATATATAAGCTAAATTACTGTTCTGAACGAGACAACAGACAGAGAAGGTTTTATTCGAAAACGTCATAAAACCCTTCTCGCTACCTTAACTCAATAAAATGTTATCAGAAACTTCAGATTCCTACTCCGATTGAACTACTATGTGAAAACTACCACTTATTTCCTAATCAACATGTTTTCAAGTTGAACAACGTTCTGTCGCAATTTAGTAACGTTCAATTGTTTTGTTTGTTTTTCAAAACAACCCTATAACAGTTACTGCAATTTCCATCAAATTACTCCTGAGTCTTATTGCATTGTCTGCCGTTGTGTTTGAAACTGACGCCGTCACTTTAGAGCGACTGCTGAGCAGAAATGAACGAAGCACCGATGCGCGGCGGAAACCTTTCATAGCAAGCCACGGGAAAAATACGGTAACATCTCTTGTTATCAAATTGGCTGACTGAGAGGCCGCATGGTGACGTAGATAGCCACTCACAGATTTCAACGGATAAACAAATGAACTGTTCATAGGTGCTTCAGATACCACTTGAATCTTTAATGAATTATACTTCCTTTAAGTTAAACTTAATGTACTTAGCCATAGCCAAAAAAACGAAAGAACGGCCATGTGATATGACACTATAAGCATTAATGAAATGTTTAAATTGAAAACATTTGTATTATATATTTTTGGAAAAGTATTTAAAACACTTTTTGTGATAACTAAGCACATTGTAAAAACGCAAAAGTACACTTTTTCAAAATAAAACAGTGAGTGTACAGGGACATAAATGTGTCAGTGAAGTGTTTATTGATAGGATTTATTGAATAATGCAACCAAGTTTATACCAGCAGTACTAACAACATGAGTGAAAATAAAAAAAATTAGAAACTCGAACTGGGGAAAGCAAAATCACCAACGATGTTTCAATCCGAAATACCAGATTATACATGTTTCAGAAAGTGCTAATGTATGAGACACATTTGCGTTTATGAGAGTAACTAAAACACTTTTTTCCAAACTGTTTTATTTAGAAGCACTTCAGACAACAAACACACATGCAATGTTTCAATCAATAATCAACAATATTAAATCAGACGATCCCCAGTAGCTAGTATTGTGGGTTGATAATATGCAAATAACACAAGGATTGTCACGACAATACACCTGGTCAGTTCTGTGATGTTTATTCCAACGTTTCGCCCTAGAAATAGGGCTTCTTCAAGAAAACTGTTGTAAAACAAATAGATACAATGTGTAAATGCTTGTGATTGAAATGGTCCAGTGAAAATAACGTGATTACAAGTACAATGTATTTACAAAAATAATAATAATACTCCAAAGACTTACCTCTGTTGGGATACCGTGAGATGTAAATTGGCATAACCCATACAGAGGGTGGAAACCTATTTATAGGTGTAATAGGTGGCGCTGTTAGATAAATGCGCCCTCACTGGCGGATGTTAATGCCCAGTGGTGTTTGTGTAATCAATTTTTCTATCCATATAGACTCAAGTTTTTTTCTAAGGTGGTCGTCTGTTTTGTTAATTTTTATTATGCCAATAAATGAAATATCGTCTATGTCGTGGTTGGTTTTATTAAAGTGCATGGCTACTGGTGTGTCTTGGTTGTGTCTCACTGTCCGTAGGTGGTTATTAAATCTGGTTCTGAGCTCCGTCTTTGTTTCGCCAACATATTGTTTTTGACAATAGAAACTATTCCTAAGAATCCAAATTCATTATTATTATTATTATTATTATTATTATTATTATTATTATTATTATTATTATTATTATTATTATTATTATTATTATTATTAATGAACATCTTTATATAATCATGTGTTTTATACGTGTGCCTAACATGTACCTGTCATAAGTGAACATGCACGAAGCTGCTATCAAAGTTCAAGCCGGTAAACTGAATAACAGGCGTTAATTCACTGTGTTTCAATGAATAGATTCATTTTCTATTGGCGGAGCCTCAATGCTGAACGTCATCTAATGTTGATTACTAAACACTTGTGCGAATTTGCGCATAATCTAAAAGAGTCCCTTGAAGGTATGGTGGAATCGTGACTTCATAATAACACGTGTGGAAAATGTAAATGATAGAGCCAACATCGGCAGCTGTACCCTGCATAGTCATTTGCAACGGCCTCCATTCTTTTAATTATGTAAGGGTTGGTACGGTTTTTGATTTAACTCAAATTTATGCATTTACAGGACCAGATAATTTCATACTGTATACTTTCCTTGCCGATATCCCTCGGAGTCATGATTTGAGTTACCAAATAAAATTATAGAACTGCAGAATTCAATAAAAAATGTAGTTCAATTCGTGTTACTGGTGTGTAGTCATAGTCGTAGTTTCCAAGTACTTTGTAACAACAATAATATTTTACATCACATATTTCTGATTCAAATATTGCATTGCTCGATAATGATAATTAATTTAACATTACCTACTAGATTTTGATAATAGTTTATTTTTTTCAGATTGAAGAGAGAAAAACAAAGTTTGAGTGGACGAGATGATTTTGCTAATATTGGGAATTAGTTTTGTTCTATTAATATGAATTGTTGTTGGATCAACGTCCCCGTCCCATATGCTAGAAGCGTCCTGGTTAGGTAAATATACTTTTAAAATACCACAATGTTCCATTGTACGGGTTATTTTAAAAACGGTGTAAAAACATTTAGACAGAAAAGTAAAAGATAGAAAAGTAAAAATGAATGATATGGAATAAATGTACAATGTAGTACACATTTGTGGTTTGATTAAGAAGGGGATTGGATTAAAGTAAATTTATAACTAGTGAGCAAGTTTCTCTGATTTAAATGATCTTTTTATTTTTCCACTATGTTCCTTTTCCCCGGGAATTTGATGTGCTCGAGGAAATAATACCACGGGCAGGAAATTTGGCACGTTAATTTATATCTAAAAAGAACAAGTTTATAAATGTTATTGTCTGTTTCAGTTTATTACCCGTCATTTATAATAAATATGTACTTGTTTATGTGATTTGTTAATTGTTTGTTATGATTATTGTACAATCGTGCGAGGTGCTTGTTCGCGAAACGCATCATTTGATATATTTTGCACATTAACACTTTCCAAAATATATTTCAGGTGCAGATAATGTGTATTTTTCAAAAGCACTTTTCAAAGCTTTACAACGATAACCTTTTTCTATACGTGAAAGGCGTGAAAATACTTTCAATAATGTTGTGATAATAAACATTTTCAATACATTTTTCTAGTGAAAACACATTTCAAAATGTGTATCTAGTGAAAGCCCTTTATAAAACGTCTATCTAATGAAAGCACTTTTGAAGGTGTGATATTGAACATTTTTAAATACGTGGAAAGACTTTACATAACGCGTTGTATACAAAATCCCCGAATGTTTCAATAAAAAACACTGAATTACAAGTGTTTTCATCATACAGTGGAATTTGGAAAAAGCTTAGGAACACTTTAAATGTTTTACCCCCAAACAGTAAAAAATGTTTTATTTTAAAAGAACAGTGTTGTAATATAAAGCATTTGCGATTAAAAAAACACTTAATGTGTTTAATTATAAAACGCTTAATGTGGGACTAAAATGTGTCATATTTGAAAACACTTAGAATTAAAGTTTACTACTACTACTACTACTAATAATAATAATAAAATTACTCGTTGACGCGATTTCTAGTCTCATTATTATATCGAGATTATAAACACGACCAATGGTTCGCATCTGTGCCTCTAGACTAATCATTGATAGGCCCCACTCACCATTTTAGAGTTGTGTAATGTGATAAAATAGAATTCGTGAATTGCCGTAATAAAAAACCCTAGACTAGACAGGTCAGTTAATTTCCAAATACAGATATACATCTTTTTACTACTCTCTTTTATATATCGATGACGTATGGAACAGCTGACCGTTTCCGCCCAATACAGAATACATATAAGCCATGATTGTGTCTAAATGTAGAGTAGTTAAATATTAAACTAGGTGTCATCACCTAAGTGAACACGTCATCGCTGAATTTGGAATAACGTTGTTTTTTGTAACGTAGCCGATTAACTTATTGGCAATGAAGGAAAATATTCTACTTACTTTGAGTCACGCAAGGTTAACTTAAAAGAGACTACTACATTCCCCTTGATTTTTTGGAGTTTAAAAAAAAAAGAATCCTAAGCTATAAATTCGGTAACTCGAAATAATTTTAACAGAAACGTCAGATTCAACTACCAGGTGAATGTAAAGACATTGTCGCAATTTAATAACGTTGTATAGGTTTTTGTCTTTTGTCTAGCTTTATATTTTCAAAACAACCCTACAGCCATAATGACCATCAAATTACTCCTGAGTCTCATTGCATTGTCTGCCGTTGTGTTGGTAACTGACGCCGTCACCTTAGAGCGACTGCTGAGCAGAAATGAACGAAGCACGAGATGCGCGGAGGAAACGGCGTTCTGCACAAACGTCGTCAACGACGAACTCCATAACTGGTGCTCAACGGTCTTACCAGACTTGATCCAGCAATACGTGAGTAAACTAGTGATGCAGTTAAACTAAACATAGCGTTTGTTTTCGTGAGATATGTATAATGATATATTGATTGTCACCGTCCTTCGTTATTTCTTGCAGGTACAACTGAGAGAACCTTCTTCTCCATGGCCATCCCCATCTGGTCTTCTTATCTATGAGGATAATATAATTTGTTATGGAATATTGAATGTGAGTAGTTTTATAAGTGACATAGAAACAATTTGTCGATATCTGGAAATGGAAAATGTAAAATGATGTCCCCCTGGAATCTCAAATTTAACATAGATACAATGAATGTTGTAAAACGTAGTATTTGGGGGGGGGGGTCCTCCTGATCGAGCATGTGAGTTAGTTTTGTACTTTTTTGGAAGGCATTTAAGTCCCTCTCCCTTTTGGGAAACATCAGCCTTTATATAATATTTCATACTGCCTTCACATTCTAGAAAGTTGACCAAATTTGGGTACATCAGTGCGAACAGGCAGCTATGCTACCCTGGGTAGCAAGAATCGTCGAGGATGAGACGGGCCGAGAAGATAGCATGCGATCTCAGTTTCTATACCTGGAAAGCTTGGTGAATAATACAGTGACTGTAGTCGATTCATACGTAAGTATTAGTTTTGAGGTGAGCAAACAAACCTAATAATATGAATATTTACATAAATAGAACAGTTTCCAAGAACATAACTGTAGTATTTCTGCTTTTTTGACATTCACTGTTTTGTATTATTACAGGTACCATCGTTAACTGAGTGTGAGTCCTATGGTTTAAATGGAGGCTGCACAATCGATGATATTCTTGACACGACACGCCGCTGTGTCTGGGTAAGTAGTATGTACTATAATTATAACATTCGATTAACCCGTACCATATTTATTCATATAATACGTGTACGATGCACGGAAAACATTGTATTTTTTTGGCGGACCAACGTCCTATCGAACTGGGAAAATTACAACCACCAGTAACATCGATCCAGTGAAAATGAATAAAGTATTAATATAATAAGCTCTGTTTATGTTCTTACAGGACAATTCCATTGCCGAGGAACGGGACGTCGATTATTACCGCGATGTCCTTGAAGATTTGCGGAAGTCAGGATCCAAGATGCAGGAAGCTTTCCAATATTTTAAACTGGAAGATGGAACTTGTTGAACGTAACACCAATCGCAGCCTGGAAGAAAACATTAGTAGGGTTTAATAATATTTACGTCGCAAAAGCAATACCTAGTATTTAGTATATATAATTGTAAGTTACGATACAATGCTTTATTTTGTACATTGTTCCATGAGGCAAATCTCTATATATATCTTACATTGAGTTCAATGAACTCTGAAAAGTTTAAACACTGCCACGAAGACCTCCGCTGTTGGGAAATATAAGTCGCCGAGGGTGCATTAAACTGAGATTAACATTTACTGATGGTAATAGACATATACTTCCTATTGACAACATATCGTTTTACTTCATAAGTAAGAATTTATTGTATTATCCTGTGAATAAACCATGTTTGTAATAGCTATTAGTTCATTGGACCATTACGAGGAGTTCTTGTAGTTTCAGGTCGATAGAAAATCAATCGGTTTATTGTATTCAAAGTTTTAAATTTGCTTTTTGCTTTTTATTATTTAAATAAACAGACACGTGTGTTATACAGCAGTTAAAGCATTACTAAGCTGAAATAAAGATATATTGAAAATAAATGAATTACATTTCATTAAATTGTGTTGAATGCGGAAGAAAGACTAGTATATCACGCCCAACTACCCCTGCCCACCCGTAATTTACATGACTGGTCTGGGAACGTTTCCGTTGTTCCCATCGAATCCCGGTTGTTGTGGGCGTTTGCATACGAGTGTCATCGTATCAAAAATCCAATAGTCCTGGTTATATTACTTTGTTTGCATTTGAAATCACAACAAATCAAATATAGACCTAAAATGGTTTGATAAGTGGTAGTGGTGGTGATACGTTCGATCAGTTGTAAATATATGAGGATCACTGCTATAGACAGCCGGGTTTCAGTATCATGATATTTGTTGACGGGTCCCGCTGTCATGGTAACCCAGTGTTAAAGAGTTTCCCATTGCTAAATAACTATACGTGCGTCTTTGGTTATGTGCCCACGTATTCTTGGTGCATATGACGAGAACGTTATTAGTTAGCCCAAAACTATGTAGATGTATTTGGTCTTGTGGTAACCATAGAATGAATATTATTGTTTAATCGTGGACAATATTCACCGTTGCAACTTTTCTGTCTTCAGTAATGCGCCAACATAGCGTTTTAGAATTGCTGTGATGATACCCCATTATCTAGTTACGACGTGTTTAGATGAGGTCAATGTGCAACTATGTTCAAATTGAAAACTTTATGCAGAGCGTCTACTCGTTATTCGCTGCTTCTTCTTATCAACAGTGTATGTTTGAATTTCCCAAGTCGCGACACAAATCTTTATCGCAACGGCAACGTGACGTAAACCATTCGCGATACACGGAACTATGATTTATCTAAAAACAAATGATTTCAATAAATAAGTGGCCTTGGTTTATCTATTGCACACCAGTGTTGGTAAGATAGATAGAGGGGAAAAACTAGTAGTAGTTTAATTGTGATTAGGGTCTACCGCGCCCGTTATCAAGTATGCAGCTGTGTATACGTTTACAGAAAACTTGGATATAGGAGAATACGATCATGTTGTATTTTTCCGTGAACCTCCAAAAAAAATGAATTCGATTTTTGTTCCTGTAAGATGATGATCTTTGAAACTGGGTCTTGGAATTGTTATGTACCTCATGGTTCTGGATATATAATCCGACGGACTGTGTTGATTTATTTCATGGATGTATGCATGACCTTCTGGCGAGAACTTAAAATCAACGGCTTGCTAGAACATATATGAGACATTATGTAAGCCCATATCGCAATGAATTGATGGTGTAAATTGTGCATGGCTGGCGTAAAAGAAAGTGTTGAAAGATGACATTTCAATAGTCGCGACAATCAAAAATAAGTTTCCATGAAATCGCATAAAATGTTTCCGTGCATTTCTCTGTGGTTACTTACCAAGTGTATATTATTTCGATTACACTCAGTTATAAATACTATGTTATAGCGTGATCAATCTCTTAGAAAGTGACAACATTTAGTAATTTCACCGAAAAATGAATGCAAACTTCATTAAGATGTCGTATCGCACAACTTAATTTATTCAAGGTCATTTGCTGCTAGTATGTTAAACAGTTCCAACAGTACAATCACCGAATGATCACAGGGAGCCCAGGAACTATAATCAACTGTAATACGCAGTCTCTATGAGCGCGGGGGGGGGGGTATCGGCTGGTATCTAGTGTAAGAAATAGATAAGGGATGAAGGCTCCAGCCAGCTCACATTTTTTAAACTCGAAAAAACAGACGAAAAGAATGAAAAATAAAATATAAAAAAAATACCAGGTTGAAGAATATTTGTTGCTTCTTTAAATTTCGCCAAAGCCCTACCTATATTTTACCGATATCTGCAGAATAAATCAAGAAAACTACACAAATTGACTCCATTTAGGAATTCCTAACGGTTTGCCCGAACGCACGGCACAGTTGGGGGCGTGGCCTGTTCAGCATTTGTCAACAACCAATCACAACCAACAACCAATCACGAAGGAGCAATTAATATTCTTCAACCTGGTATTTTTTTTAGATTTTATTTTTTATTTTTTTCGTCTGTTTTTTCGAGTTTAAAAAATGTGAGCTGGCTGGAACCTTCATCCCTTGTCTATTTCTTACACTAGATACCAGCCGATACCCCCCCCCCCCGCTCATAGAGACTGCGTACTACAGTTGATTATAGTTCCTGGGCTCCCTGTGGAATGATGGGTTCTCTAAACACGAGCGGGCCATCGTGACCACGTTCGTTTTCCTTACGGGATAAACATGTCCTACTCTCTACCTATGGAGAGTGTACCGTTATCTGATTTATTATAACCAAGGGTTGTTTTGACTCCCGATAAACAAATTCAACGTAGTGTTGGCTAAGTAACAGATTCACGGGCGGTTGTTGTCTTGTTATGTAGCATGTTGAGAGAGTCTACTAGCGTATGTTATATCACAGTCCCTCAATAATGAAGGGTTGGCGTAATGATATTTATCAGCTTATATTTTCTGTATCTTCCCGACAGAGAAGATAAAAATGGCCATGCACACCAAGACAACAAAACAAATAAAGAAAATAAAACTTATTTAAAGATGATTAATTTTATAGGAAATTCTACTGTCGGTGTTAAATAAATGCAGTATAGTACACATTTTTATTTTTAGAGAGATCTTATCTTCGCAATTTCTGACGTATAAAAAAAAGCAGCACTATACATATAAAGAAAAAAAATAAAGAAATTAAATATTTTGAAATGCTAAATCCTAAGAAAGGTGATTTTTTTGGTATACTAAAAATTTTAAATCAGCGGAACATGAATATAAATGATAAACATACCACAATTCAAAATAACAATTTAATAATAGTTTATATTTGTGATAACATGTGTAAAATCATGTTCGGGGGAGCGCCAGTCCGTCGCTCTCTGGGACCGGCTGGTTTCATGTTGGACCAGTAGCGTTGAGAACCAACACATCTATATTGACCGATAGAAAGAAAATTAAGATGGAATCACTGGCAGAACCAACAATTCGGTAAGGGGTGCGCACTTCTATTGACGTGGCCGAAGTAGACCTCCGGTGGGCTGTTTTGTCAATTGATATGTCTTTTTTTTCCTTCTTTTTTTTGCGGGCTGAAGGAGGGGGCGCGAGTTTGGCGCGCCTCCCCCTCAATCCGCACATGGGAATTTTATAGTGACACCTGGTCTTTCGAATACAGAAGATGTGCATGGTCTAATTGTTACCACCGCTTGCGGTGCTATCGTTGAGCAAATATATTCTAAACAGGTCATAGTACAGTCGCTACTTGGTGTTGAAGTAGGTGAGATGCGAGCAGCTGAGGTAACCAAGGTGAGGTCAGATAATTACAATTTATACATGGGAACTTTTCATCGTGACAGCGATTCAGTAACTGAGTTTATTTTAGGATGCATGGTCAAAATGTGACACCATTTATTGGGAAAATGCTTAATTGCCGTGTTATAACGTGTGTGTATGATAGTCTTACTGAATTTAAGCCAGCTATGTTTATTTTTCGTTTAAAAAACTATGATTGTTGCTAGGATGTTGACATTTGTTTCTTAAGGGCGGTGGTCGTCGCGCAGGGCTTGTTCGAATTTCATGTAACATTGTATGTTACAGACATCGCCGTGAGTCTCTTATCGAACAGAACGCGACGCGACGACCACTGCCCTTTAATTTATATATTCTTCCGATTAAATACTTGAAAATCGTGGACTTATAATGTGTTTCTGTCGCAGAAAATACGCCATAATATAACCATACATATCATAAGTGGACTGCGAGTTTTAGAGGACGTTTGAATATATGGTAACAACGTCATACTTTGTTTCGAGGGCTGGGTTTTCGAGGGGTCTAGTTTCCATTTTCATGAAAAGCTGGTGCCTCGCATACCCATATATAAGCATACCCATATATAAATAATACAAGTATGTTTTTGCAGGGCGAGATATTGGATCGTTCTTATTATCGATGTGAAAGTTGAAGACCCAGGCAGCTGCAAACGTTTGCTGCCCGAGATAGAGAAGTAATAATTGACCAGGAGGAGGGCACTGGAGGAATACGTATGTGGGTTCTGAATTCCGCGAAAAAGGGTAAACATTTTCGAATTTCGCGTATTCGCGAAAACCAAGAGACTGGTCTCCCGAAAATGCATAACATCTTTAAATAGTTTCCGAAGTGTTATCTGAACCATACAATGTATCTTTCTGGGCTTAAGTTTGGCGTGTTAAGAAACAAATGATAAATAAATAAATAAATAAATAAATAAATAAATAAATAAATAAATAAATAAATAAATAAATAAATAAATAAATAAATAAATAAATAAAGGTCCACATGTTATCAAATAAACATGAGAACAGTGTTTTCTAGCAACATGGAATTATTATGACCATGAATATTGTACTTCACCAGCAGAAAATGCAATAATAATCAAAACAGCACAATTTGACAAAAATTATCAACATTTTTAAAATCACTACATAACTCGTATTATTATACATCTGTCACCCATGTGTGTCACCGTAACGCCAAAAGTTACAGCATGCCGTAATTTTGTGGTATTTTACGGGTATTTTTTATCCTACCATGTAAAGACATGCGAATTCCAAATATGGAATGATTACGCGCCTAAGCGTCCTCTAATAATAATAAGAAACATAGCTGCCACCAGGGTTTGACCTGACTTCACACAAAAAGTTCGCTGATTCTGTTCTAAACTTTTTGGATTTCGGCATTCCCATGATGGAAGGGAAAGATGTATAATAATAAGATTATTACGAGGATACCTCAAATTATGCACTCAGACAGTACGCTGTCGCACCGACCTCCGCTGCGCGTCGGTCGATACTCCCGCTGTACTGTCTTCGTGCATGTTTTAGGGTATCCTCGTAATAACCTCATATTATTATCTCTGTTACTGCGACCACTCAGGGATAACATTATCTCCTTCGTTTCTTGGACCACCGGAATAATAATGGGGCCACTAAGGGATAATACTATAGTTTCCTTTTTTGGAAACAAGTTAGGTTGGTTTTATTGAATTTGACTTTGTGCGTGTTTGAATTGATATTTACGCGGGATTTCGATTTTTGCACCTCCCCGATAGGTAATTTCTTGCTATATGGTGTCCACCTGTACGTCATACACATACATGTACAAGCAAAGTGCACGCAGCGCACACACGACCCTATCCCATCCCATCCCTTTCCCGGGAATTCAATGAATTGACTCCAAGCAGATTAGTAGGTTGACGGTAGATGATGATTAATTTGAGAATTTGCAGCAACTTATCCACCAACTTGATATCACACTACGTGCAATTTTCGTTTCTGTGTATAGTCGTTGACAGAAGTGGCGCGTAAGGAAAGTTCTAGGGTGATGTTTCTCCATAATCAAGAATAATTCTCCGGACCCCGTATCTAAAGTCTACGGCAACCGAGGTGTCTCACAACATGGCATTTTATAAAACCATTTTTACTATTCATTTTAATTTTATAATTCCTTTTTAAACACCATTTTCGGTTCTGAAATCGATTTTTAAAACCCACTTTCGTTTCTGATATCTGTTTTCATTTAAAAAAAAACAATTGTTTAAATCCATTTTCATTTTCAAAATCCATTTTTAATTTCAAAATCCATTTTCGTTTTTAAAATCCATTTTCATTTTCAAAATCCATTTTCATTTTTAAAATCTGTTTTCATTTTCAAAATCCATTTTCATTTTTAAAATCCATTTTCTTTTTTTAAATCCATTTTCATTTTTAAAATCCGTTTTTGTGTTTACCTGACTAATCCGTTTTTATTTGAAAAATCCATTTTCACTCTTTTGTTTACATTTGAAGTATAGGTATATACGTATTTTTCACGTTGAAGCAAATTTTCCACCAGAATTTACATAAAAATCGCTGTTGTTTCCCGCCTATTGTTTTTTTCACTAAGATTCTCATGTGATTTGTATATCATTTCAACTTGACCTGGTAGTGTGTGTTTTTTTTTCCACCAGTGATGTTCCCTTGGTAAGGCTTCTTTACGTAAGTTATTCTTCAGGCTATAACTTTATCCGTGGTTCCACGGCGATTTTGGTCCATAAAGTGTTCTTGGCTTCATCGGTCGGCTTACACTTTGGCCAGAAACGAAAGAGGGTTTTAAAAATCGATTCCATAACCGAACATGGTGTTTAAAAAAGGATTATAATAAAATAAAAATGAGTTTTCAAAATGTAAATGAATTGTAAAAATGATTTTATAAAATGCCATGTTGTGAGCCACCTCGGTTGCCGTAAAAGTCAGAACTTATTCAATGTCAACTATGTTGAATACGGGTGACTGCGCGGTCATCTCCCCCAAAAAACCTGTCATGACGTACGTATCACCTAGACAGAAATGTTGGGGTGCATGTCGTGTTTTTTTAAATAAAAATAAAATATTATGTGACTGTTTAAATGGCGAAAGCTGAGTAGACTGCCAGGCAAAGATTTTTGCGGTAACGCGGCTTTCGCCATTTATAACTCCATTAGAACATAACAAAACAAGAGTGTGTTTGCTAGTCTAGGGGATTGTAGACTGCTTGGTCAAAGGTCACATATATCACCTGACGTTTCGCGATCACATGACCTCCATGTGCGGATAGGATGCGGAAGTAAAATACGTTTACAGTATTAATCAGTTTGTGTACCACACATTGGGCCCAGATGTGCTTAGACTGTGTTAAACAGAAGTGCCCTGATAGGGTAAGTATTGCACAGATCGATCACGTGATAACAAATATTCATTATTGGATGGATGGCATAATAGCATAGCCGCCGCGCCATCAACACGAGCGAACTCTGATCCTTCTTCCTGTTTGATTTCTGTATACATGTACTTATGAAATTATGTCCAGTGGTTTTAAAGAGTAAATATATACACATTATTATGTATAAGTCCAGTGGTTTCAGAGAGTGTCTATATACACATTATTATGTATATGTCCAGTGGTTTCAGAGAGTAAATATATACACATTATTATGTACAAGTCCAGTGGTTTCAGAGAGTATCAATAAGTTAGATAAAAAATATGTAAAATTGTTCAGAGGTTTGCGATATGAATAGTATTAAGGTGTGTATTTGCGCGAAGTAATGTCACTAATACCACTCTCTCCGGGGAGTGAGTAAGTGTTAATAAATAAATAAATAAAAAAAAAAAAATACATATGTTGTTGCACTGAATGTAAATTTGCTCTATATTGAAAGTAGCCACTATAATATAATACTTGTAATTAAGGCAGGACAAAGTTTTATTAAATATTTGCACTAATTTAATTCAAATAATAATTGTTACAATGCAGTGGTCATTGTGCAAATCCTTTTCAAATCCTGTGTAAACAAGCAACACTGTATTTTACACGTGTTGTGTACATTGCATGGGACTCATCAAACATACACCCTTTAAAGTCACTGACCACCACCCTTTAAAGTTACTATCTGTGATCATTTCTAGAGCTTTCTTGGGGTCTTGGGACAATTATGTTAAATATTTTGTTAGTATGAATACAATCTCAGAGTGTTAAGTTTTTTATGTAATGTCATTAGATTTAATTTTATTTTGTAGCCCTGAGTATAATCCTGTGAGCTGGCCTCCGCTAAAGTGACTAGCCATGAGAACCAAATGATCAGTCAATTACTAAATGGTGCGTCTTAACCTTTTCACCTCCAGTTCCCTATTTTCATCACAAATTCACAAAATTGTCCTATTTATAGTCTGCATTTGATTGGAACACAAATAGTGACAATTTTTGAATAAAAACTGAAAATTGACTTAAATTTTGTCTGTTGGCTCCAAACATCCAGAAATATTGAAGAATATAAGAAAGAAGGTGCAGAGAAATTTGTATAAAAAAGTCTGGTGGTGAAGAGTTTAAGGATGCCAACTGACAGAATTGTACACAGGGCTATCTCCCTACCAACCTTCCCTGGAACATTGCAATATCCTGGCAAAGTTGCCATTGTTTGTTATGACTTCAATTTGCAGTCTAAACAATTTTACACTCCTAGACACAACATTTTCACAAGGGGTGTTTATTGTAAAAATGACAATGCAACTATTATGTACAAGAGCATTATTAAACAATATACACTTTCTTTCCATTTTACCCATGTAATACTTATTTGTTAGCTGAATACATGTATTATGAGATGTTTGATTAGTCTCGTCCACATTCAAATAATAAGTTCCTGTTGGAAATCTGCGAAACTCGCAATAAAAATGGTCATAAACCAGTAAATCACAAAAGGTTGTAGCAATGAACTGCACGACAACTGCTACCCATTACGATTTAGAATCACAGTGAACATTTCACTAAATGTCTGTATGACTGGGTTTCACAGAGAACATTTCAATAAATGTCCGTATGACTGCGTTTCACAGAGAACATTTCACTAGCATTCTTAAGACAGAGTGTTACAGTGAACATCTCACTGGGATCCTTATGACAAGGTGTGACAAATTTTCTTTTGTAAAAAAAATCACCAAAATCATGAAAATTGCTAGCTTTAAATGTGAATGTTTACGGTGTTCACAATGTTTTGTCATACAAGTTTATAGTTGAACATTGTATTTAAAATACAGGGATCAATGTGCCTGGACTCTGGTGCATACTTAGTGAATTACCATGGCTGCAGCGAATGCAAACAGAAAGAACCCCTAAAGACAGTGGATGTACAGAAAGATATTGAAGAAGATGGAGAGGAGTCTGTTTCTTACCAACGTATGTTAATTTGTAAATGTAAATTTGCATAAATTATCACTCACCAATAAGTGTAAATTTGCATAAATTATTACTCGCCAATGTATGTACATTTGCTTAAATTAACACTTAATACCAATGAATGTAAATTTGCATAAATTAACATTTACCAATATATGTAAATTTGCGTTAATTATCCCTTGTCAAAGCATTTATATTTGCATAAACACTTACCAAGCATGTCGATTTGCTAAAAATTAACACCAATATACATCAATTTGTATTAACTACATGTATTACCAAACTCTTAATTTTCGCTAAAGGAATAAACCAGTGAATACACCTTTTTTTTATATTTTACATTCAACTCGTCCAAAATCGGTAAAAATAAATTCCATACAAAAACCGAAAATGTCTTTACAGCGAAAATTAATTCCAGCTTAAACCATTTTACAGTACCTAATTATTAGCATTATTATTTGTGTTGTACATTTCAGATGTGTGCCCTAATTGCATGCATGTGGTTGCTGAGCATAGCTATAGTTTCAGTGTAGACGGTGAATTCCAGGTAGGTTTATCCAGAGATGTTTATGGCTTGATTTTATTATTTGTAAGCTTCTTGAAGCTATCACTGGTACCGGTAATACATTTTTTTTTAGAGTAAATCCAGTATCATATAGATACCCACGATGCATCAGTGCCCAAGTACTGGGGAAACCCCATCTGCCATTTGTAAGTTTCCAATCTTACCGGCAATGATTCTTAGGAAAATTAGTTTCAGTAGTGAAAAATAAAGGGGAGTTTTGATTAAATATTATATCCAAAAAACGAAATGCTCAAATCTAAAAATCTGAATCAATCATATCAAGGATATGGGATCTTTAACCTATTAAAGGCACTTTTTTTGCTAAATTGGTGCCATCGTTTATTAAAGTGCTTTTTTGTTAATTTACACAATTTGTTTCATTTTTTCTTGCAGGATTATAATATGTTTTGTATGCTTTGTGGTAAAGGTTCCGATACAATCAGCATCAATCCAACAGACCCCAGGAAACAACAGACTCTTTTCTGAGACAGAGCTTCAAATGCACATTTTGTTAGGCATGTGACAGACAGTTGTGAAAGTAGTAGAATTGACTCAATATCCATGGTCGTTTTTTGTTTGTATTTGTTGGAAAGAAAATAATAGCTGCCTCATTCCATCAATTATTATTGAATGATTTATTATTTATTCATTGAAACATATTTTTAGCTCCGCTGTCGAATTTGTCGAGCGGAGCTTATCATATGAGTGATTGTCCGTCGTCGTCCGTTGTCCGTGTCAATGTTTTACTTTTTCGACTTCTTCAAAACTACAAGCCTGAATGCTTTGATACTTGGTGTATATGTACCTTGGGTAGACCTCTCTTAGGTTTGTTCATTTCATGTTGATATCTTCAATTCTCTAATTTTGGTGAATATTTTTGTCATTTTTGGTAAAAAGTGATATTTTCGACTTCTTGTTAAAAACTGCAAGTGCAATTGCTTTGATATTACATATATAGGTACTACATGTGGACCTCTCTCAGATTTGTTCATTTTGTAATGATATCTTTAATTCTCTAATTTTGGTGAATATTTTTGTCATTTTTGGTAAAAAGTGATATTTTCGACTTCTTGTTAAAAACCGCAAGTGCAATTGCTTTGATATTACATATATAGGTACTACATGTGGACCTCTCTCAGATTTGTTCATTTTGTAATGATATCTTTAATTCTCTAATTTTGGTGAATATTTTTGTCATTTTTGGTAAAAAGTGATATTTTCGACTTCTTGTTAAAAACCGCAAGTGCAATTGCTTTGATATTACATATATAGGTACTACATGTGGACCTCTCTCAGAATTGTTCATTTTGTATTGATATCTTTAATTCTCTAATTTTGGTGAATATTTTTATCATTTTTGGTAAAAAAGTGATATTTTCGACTTCTTGTTGCAAGTCCAATTGCTTTGATACTACATATATAGGTACTACATGTGGACCTCTCTCAGATTTGTTCATTTTGTGATGATATCTTCAATTCTCTAATTTTGGTGAATATTTTTGTAATTTTTGGTAAAAAGTGATATTTTCGACTTCTTGTTAAAAACCACAAGTCCGATTGCTTTGATATTACATATATAGGTACTACATGTGGACCTCTCTCAGATTTGTTCATTTTGTGATGATGTCTTCAATTCTCTAATTTTCGTGAATATTTTTGTAATTTTTGGTAAAAAGTGATATTTTCGACTTCTTGTTAAAAACCAATAGTTCAATTGCTTTGATATTACATATTTAGATACTACATGTAGACCTTTCTCAGATTTGTTCATTTCGTGATGATATCTTGGATTCTATAATTTTGGTGAATATTTTTGTCATATTTGGTAAAAAGTGATATTTTCGACTTCTTGTTAAAAACCAAAAGTTCAATTGCTTTGATATTACATATATAGATACTACATGTAGACCTTTCTCAGATTTGTTCATTTCGTGATGATATCTTCAATTCTCTAATTTTGGTGAATATTTTAGTCATTTTTGGTAGAAAGTGATATTTTCGACTTCTTGTTAAAAACTGTAAGTTCGATTGCTTTGATACTATACATATTGTTCATTTTCTGATGATGTCTTCAGTTCTTTAATTGAAATGTGCATTTCTAACAGCGGAGCTATCTCAGCCGATAGGCTGCTTGTTTAGGATATCCATGGCAATGGTATCGTTCCAACAATATGCTTTATTATGGCGTCTCTAAATACTGCTCTTTTATTTGAACCAATATACTGTCATACACCTTAATGTATATTTGATGAATATCAATGTAATCACTTCACTTCACTTTGGCCTGTTGCCCCTCCTGGAACATAGGCCATTGATGACAGTTCTCCAGCGTGTGCGATCCTGTGCTACAGTCTCAAGCTGTCCCCAGGTGGATCTTGAGCGCCTAACATCATCACTTCGTCTGATCTGTTCCTCTTTCACAGTATTCACTTTCAGAACCTTTGTCTTATCTTGGTGGATGATTAGACCAAATTTGGCAAAAGTTTTTGCTAAGTTGGTGGTTTTATCTTGCATCTGCTTGTGGTTATGGGACAGGAGGGCAATGTCATCAGCAAAGTCCAGGTCTTCAAGCTGTGTCCATAGTGTCCACTGGATAACATTTTTGTCATTTGTCACTTTTTTCATAATCCAGTCAATGACCAGCAGGAATAAAAATGGGGAGAGTAGGCAGCTTTCTTCCATGTACTACCCTGCATGTCATTCCCTCGTATGAGTTACGGATCATTCTGACAAACTTCAGGGGGACCCCATAGTGCCTAAGCAGCTTCCAAAGTGATTCTCTGTCTACACTGTCAAAGGCTTTCAGATAGTCCACAAAATTGATGTACAGGGAGGAGTTCCACTCTATGGACTGTTCAACTATGATCCTCAGTGTAGCAATGTGATCAGTACATGATCTGTCTTTACGGAAGCCTGCCTGGTGGTCACGCAGTTGTTGGTCAACCGGCCTTTTCAATCTCTCAAGTATAATCCTATTGAAGACCTTTCTTGCCATGTAGTGCATTATTTTTATTCCCATCTAAAGGCTACTAGGTGTGGCCAATGAGTTGTCAGGGTAACAAAGCAACAAAAACATCATTTTGTGGATTTTTAGCTCATGTTTCAAACTCCAAATTATCAGAAGAAAGTGAGCTAATTTCTTAAGCTGAAAAAATTCTGAGTAAACTGATCTAAGAATTCTCTTTTATAATCGGCTAACCAACCAGGATAGATGGAACATCTGTGTAGAAGGGTATAAAATAATTGCAAACAAAACAGTGATATGTTGAAATACTTGATAAGCCCAACACATTGTGTCGGTGTACCTGAATAACTCCTAAACGCAGGACATTTTAAATAATTTAAAGCAGTCAATCTTCATGGAGGTCAAGTTGTATTTACCATGTGATGGAGTACTGATAATTTCAAAAAATGTAATACAAGGGTGAGCAACATCATAACCACACCCTTTTCCCTTATATGCTATAAGTGTGGAATTTGAATGCATTTTATGTCCGTGAATCAACTGGTACATTGTTGCAGCTCCTAATACCCCCTTCCTCCATTGCACTTGTGGGTTTAGCACTTATGTTCTGTTGCACCCCCTTCCCCCCAAAACGTATACCGGTAATAAGTGACAGAAATATGCATCTCATTATACACCAAATGACATTTTAAAAAGGCTATCCATCCCTGAGACAACATTTCAAAATAACACTAGCTAGGTGGTTTTACTATATGTATTTGCTTGATGTGGCTTTTGCCATTTAATATCTAAACTTGGTAAAATACACAAGAATATTTTGCAGTTTTTTTATTAACGAATAAAACTTTTAAAGACATTATTGTAAATCACCGGAAAAACAAAGTGAAAAGAAAAAAATATAGCAAGCAGGGGTGTTATATCATATGTTCATCGTCAACACTCACACAATGCTTTTAATTAAGAATAACAAGTACATGCAGGTTTTCAATAAATTAGTCAATAAATACTCATTTATGACGTTTATTCATTATACAAGAATATTGGATAATATTTTTCCAACATTGTTTCTAAAATGCTGATGCTGATAGCTTTTTGAAATAAGAAGAAAAATATGTAATGGGAAAACTATATAGAGAGCAAGTAAGAGTTTAGTTGAGTGTATGTACATTGTATGTCTTGTGATACATGCATGCAAAGTCTCAAAGTGTATTACAGCTCAGGCAAATCTATGCAGCAGACTTGCGCAACCAAATGCATCAATAATACAAGCATGTGTGCATCAAAGTCCTATTGTGTTCAATGTATCTACTAAGTTTAAAGCGCGCCCCTTACTGAATTTTTGGTTCTGCCAGTGATTCCATCTTAAAGTGCAGCAGTCGTCGCGCTGCGCATGTGCGACATTTGTATTGATAAACATTGATTTTCCCACAATCCAATGTGCTCTTCAAATGGAAATCACAAGTACGAGGTTTGACCTGGGCTCGATTTCTTCGATGCCTTCCAATAACATGAAAATTACTTAATTAAAGCTTGGAAATGCCTCAGTTCGTACTCTTTGATCTGCGCAACAGTCAAAGTCGCCATCTTTGTTTATATGAGACCCATATATCTCGCACATGCGCAGGGCGTCGACTACCGCGCTTTAAACTAAATTCGTCCACAGTCCTGGAATGGTGACAATTTTCAAGCACTGTTGGCCTAAAATGGCTGTCATTCAGCCAGCCTGAATCAGATCATGAAACAAATGCATGTGCATATATGCATGATGTATGTGTGCAGTTTGAACTTGATTGGTTGATCACACTGACGAACAACTTAGCAAACAGCATGGGGGTCAATAATAAGTCCCTGTTTTTGGACTGCATTTGCAATCAGGGACTAACTCAGCACTAATTATTGTAACAATTACCTGTTGCTAATATTGATTTTAATTCAAGTTCAAATACTAAAACTGTGGTGATATAATTTCACTATAATTTGATAACATTCGAGAGAACATAAAAATGATGTAAAATTTCTGCGACTCTGTGAAATTCGCAGGCAAAAGTAACACAAGATTCACTTGGCACAAA
The DNA here is from genome assembly GCF_978046115.1 of Saccoglossus kowalevskii. Lineage (NCBI taxonomy): Eukaryota > Metazoa > Hemichordata > Enteropneusta > Harrimaniidae > Saccoglossus > Saccoglossus kowalevskii. Next base: position 18,941,071 of record NC_140642.1, read on the forward strand.
ATCACAATCCAGAAATCTTATGCATTAAACAAAAATTGTGCATTTCAATCTGCTGAAAGCTTCCACAGAAAATCATGGATTATGATATCTACCCGGTAGATTGTTTAAAAGAGCTCTAGCAGGCGATGCATATTTGTTTAATAATCAAAGATAGCACTCTTATGCAAATAGCTGCATTTGCATAACAAGATCAGCATAATTATGCTTTGAACTCTTGTTCATTTATTGTATGCAGCACAAGGCATGCATGCATCACTAGGCAATGTGCCAAAATGTTGGCACATCATAATGCTAAATATTATGCATTGTTTCTGTAGTTTTTTTTTTTTTGGACATACATTTCTATTGGTTGCAGGTCTTGAATAACAATCATGGGAAAATAGGGGGGAAATTATGTCTGTTTATTTTGAGAAAAGTGAGAAAAGTGGACTTTGGTGTGCAAAGTGTACAAAAAATATTAATCATGGATGAGAATTATCTTGTACAAAAGTTCAGTATACAAATTGTCATCATTTGACAATATCAGTTCATCTCATACATGTTGTATGTAGTTCTAGGTATTAACTTTGATGCCAGTTAAAATATAGCCACCTGTGCCACTCATATTCATCAGAGGATGTGTTCTCATCGGTAAAACCTGTGAAATAAACAGTAAATTTCATCTTGTTAGATGGTTCTACCCAGCTTAATGTTAAATATAAATAAAACTACTTGCATCGGTACATACATGTAGTTTAAGTCAGGTTATCATTGATCAACATTAGAAGTGACTGGAGCCTTTATCTACATCAAATTTTATTCATGATTGACACTGATGATATATGGAAGTAATAACAATACATTTAACACATCACTTTTCTGTTTGTTCACTCAGACAATCATTCAAACCACATAACATTAATTCCATGTATCTTTAGGGTTTTGCACTAGATTACAAACTAATTAAGGAAATATTCAATGGCCATACATTAAAAGATGCACAAATGGATTATTTAGTTCATATAGTAACTTACTTGGTATTCTCGTAACCAGGATTCTGTGATTTTCACATTAACAGTCTCTTTGGATTCCCGTATTTTCCCAAAACATTCATACAAAGGCTGCAATGTACAATATTTAGAATGAATGGTAGTGTGGACCATGTGACTGAATGGCAATGTGGACCATGTGACTGAAAGGCAATGTGGACCATGTGACTGAAAGGCAATGTGGACCATGTGACTGAAAGGCAATGTGGACCATGTGACTGGATGGCAATGTGGACCATGTGACTGGACGGCAATGTGGACCATGTGACTGGACGGCAATGTGGACCATGTGACTGGACGGCAATGTGGACCATGTGACTGAACGGCAATGTGGACCATGTGACTGGACGACAATGTGGACCATGTGACTGGACGGCAATGTGGACCATGTGACTGAATGGCAATGTGGGCCATGTGACTGAATGGCAATGTGGACCATGTGACTGAATGGCAATGTGGACCATGTGAATGAATGGCAATGTGGACCATGTGAATGAATGGCAATGTGGACCATGTTACTGACATTGGACCATGTGACTAAGAGTGTGGACCATTTGGCTGCATGGCAGTGTGGACCATGTGACTGAATGGCAATGTGGACCATGTGACTGACATTGTGGACCATGTGACTATAAGTGTGGACCATTTGGCTGCATGGCAGTGTGGACCATGTGACTTACTGGCAGTGTGGACCATGTGACTTTCTGGCAGTGTGGATCATGTGACTGGCATTGTGAACCATGTGCCTTGCAGTATGGACCATGTGAGTACATGGCAGCAGCATGAAATGATGTCAAACACACATTACTATACTTGCATTAACCAGATCTTGGTACACGTGAAAGGACGACAATTTGTAACACAATATCATACAATAGTCACCAGGTTTCACTGGATATAAATGCTAATGTGCATCTTACCTCTATGAGTTGACAAAACACAATGAATGGTCTGGATGGTGATAAGAACTCCAATAGCTTCAGTAGAATGGGTGCAGGATCAAATTTACACGCTATAAGAACGCTGCAGGTACCAAAAATAAAAATATCAATTGCAGGTTGCAAAACAGCAGAACAAATTACAGATGATGATGCACTGCAGGTCGTAGAGTTACAAGAGCAATACTGTTTTTAATGAGGTTTATTGTGTTGTCTCTGTATGCAACACATGGTAATACGGTATCTCACTATGGTTCTTCTGATAATACACGGATGAAGTGATTAACATCATTCAGTCAGTCAGAAGAAAAAGTGCATATAATAAATAACTGAAAATATTCTACGTACGCATCAAAATGTCCACTCTCTATCACAAATCTGGCATCTTCTAATTCTTGTTTTCGTTTCTCTTTTCTTGCTACTCTTTCTGGGTACTGAATAAAAATAATACTGTAAAATGACTAATTTTCACTGGGTTTAAATTTCACTGATTTACCATTTCAGGCATATTCAGTGGGTTTTAAATTCACGGTTTTATCATTTAGATAATATGTTTTATGCTAAATTTTACATACTCACTGGGTTTTAATTTAGCGCATTTTACAGTCAGCGAAATAAGCCAAATTAAAACCCAGTGAATAATTAACCATTTTACAGTAGTCAACCAACATTAAAAAATCACTTGTTTTGGTATAAGATGGAGGACAGCATCATTATGAAAATTTGTGATTTTTCACGTAACACTAACCGGTACACGCTTCCTCTTCCCTTTGCCGGAGTGGTTATTTTCTAATCCCCTCTCAGCATCATTATCATCTGTATCCTTAGCAGCACTGTCCTCTTCAATGATGCCATCATTCTGAAAAACTTTATCATCCGTATCTATGCAAGCCGGAGAATCGCCATTTTTTTTATCAGAAATCTTTGGGCAATTATTTTCACTTTCGGAGCATTTTGACGCATCCGTATCCAAAGGTGATGTCTCTAATTTTTCCGGAGTATTCTTTTCAACTAAATCATCACAAGAATTGTTGACATCCATTCTCTCATCTTTTTCATCTAAAATAAGTGCATCCTTATTTGGAAATTTATCTTCACTATTGGAGCATTTTAGATCATCATCTTGTACGCTAGGTGAAGTCTCTACTTTCTTCGGAGTATCTTTTTTATCAAAATCACCAGAAGAGTTTTTGGCAGCCATAACGTCATTTTTCTCTGCTAAGACTATTGCATCATTGCTTGGTGAATTATCATCAAAGATATTTGATGGTGAGTCTGTCCTTTGTTTCTTAACTTTCTCATCTCCAGAACACTGACAGTCTGTGTTCTTTGGAGATGTACTGTACTCTTCTTTGAGTTCAGATTCTGTATTGAGTTTCAGGCTACCTGCTTGGTTCAGTGGAAAACTGTGTAGGGTCTTGTAATATTCTTTAGGGAAGTTATAGCCATCAGTGGCAATTCGTAAAGGACTATCACCTATATAAAGCTGTACAACTGTTCCATATCCTGTGTCAGACAGACAAAAAATTGTATCAAAGCTTTACACTTCCATTACATTCATCTAATACAAGCCGAGAAATACAGAATATTGAAAACTGCGTTAAAATCATACAAGATGCAGCGTTAGCAGAATTGCATGCTGGGTAATCACACTTATTTTTCTTCAAATCATATTTTGTACACTACTTTTCAAAGTCCAGGTTTTGTCATGAAATGTGTGAAAGTAACTTTTGCAAAAAAATAGCTTCATTGCCGGCATTGGAAGCCTAATTGTTCAGTCTCATTGGACAATTGGCAAATTGTTGGGTCCAGAGTTGAGCAACTGTGATCCAAACGGCAGATTTTGGGCAATTTTCATTCAAATTATTTTAATACATCGCTCAGAAAATATTCTGCAGTTCAAATGTAATAAGAGTACAACAAATCTACACAAGTTAACACTGTATGTATTTTGCAAAGAAAGAACATGCTTACAAATACTCACAAATGATAACTATATACCATACAGAAAAGGGAATGATGTATTTGACATTATAAGGTCAATCTGATGGTGAAAATCAAGATACAGATAATGACTAACCTCCCATGCGATCCATTACCGCCCCAAGAAGCAGGCCCATGCAGCTTTCAACCACTAATACTTTCATGTTGGCATGTATGTTACCAAAGGTCAATATCTGACCCATTGTGTCGTATCGGATAAAACTGGAATGAAATTCACATGTAAATATTAAAATAACCGATGCAGTCTGGTTTTAGGGCTGATGAGTTACCAGTGTAACTTGCAAAGTACATGCATTGCAAGAAGAAGGAAAAGTTCACATCTTATAATTGAGGCTAAGAACCAGCCAATCACACTTAGTGTAACATTGGAGGCCAGAAACAAGCCAATCACACATAGTGTTATAATTGAGGCCAGAAACCAGCCAACCACACATAGTGCTACAATTGAGGCTATGAACCAGCCAATCACACTTTGTGTTACAAGTGAGGCCAGAAACCAGCCAACCACACATAGTGCTACAATTGAGGCTATAAACCAGCCAATCACACTTTGTGTTACAAGTGAGGCCAGAAACCAGCCAACCACACAAAGTGATATAATTGAGCCCGGAACCAGCCAATCACACATAGTGCTACAATTGAGGCTATGAACCAGCTAATCACACTTTGTGTTACAAGTGAGGCCAGAAACCAGCCAATTACACATAGTGTTATAATTGAGGCCAGAAACCAGCCAACAACCAAAGTGATATAATTGAGCCCGGAACCAGTCAATCACACATAGTGCTACAATTGAGGCTATGAACCAGCCAATCACACTTAGTGTTACAAGTGAGGCCAGAAACCAGCCAATCACACATAGTGTTATAATTGAACCTGGGAACCAGCCAATCACACATAGTGCTGCAATTGAGGCTAGAAGCCAGCCAATCACACATACCGGTAGTGCTACAATTTGAGGCTGAGAACCAGCCAATCACACATAGTGTTGCAATTGAGGCTTATAGCACACTCATTAATATTGTCCTAATGCACACACAGAAAATATAGAGTTCTGTATTCAACACCATGTATCCGGTACATATGATGGGTATTTATAACTTACACTATTTTGGGTGATGCTTTAGTGTAGTACATTTCACATAACAGTCTTGTAGTGGGCTTCAGTATCTTGAATATTGGTATATGTCTGGAAATAAAGAAATATTTCTCAAGTTACTAATATGTAAAAAGCATCATATAAAATAAATGCCAAGACCTAAATCTAACCGCAGTGTGGCATTTATTAGAGTCATTGATCACATAACATGTAAACAAACAACGGTTTTAAGGAATAATTGGCAAAAACTACTTCTTGTACCTCCCATGCCCCTGTACGTGAAAGTAGGATCTTTATAAAGGTCTGAAAACACCAAAACAATTCAATTTTCTTTACTTAAAAACACCCCAATACATTCGTTTTTTGGCAAACTTTGACAATTTGAGACCATTACCTAAATTCACTTTGCATACATCACATGGGACACAATATTGAACATGACACTGTTTACAAATGTGACACTTTACACAAGCTTTAGCGGTGATGGTGTATAACCTTTGACCCACATTATCGAGTATCATTAGAGGTGATAGAGACATCCACAGCCACACAGTAATATGAGATATGTCAGTGATGCAAAAAACAATTATATAAATAATTGAAATTTCTTGATTTGTAGTTTATAACACTCATGTGAAAAACATTGATTGTCAAATATATTTTTTTATAAAATCTGGAGCAGATAAAACACATTTCTTAACTTTTCCATGCACTATATCATATTCTCACTGGATAACTGTACTTGCATCATAGAATCAACACAATGGCTATTATAAATTGGAAAGTATTTACAAAGCAGATAGTGTATCATTAAATATTACATATTGTCTTACTTGTCTTTTTTCTTCTTGATATATTTTGCTTGGGAATAAATATTCTTTTCTTTGAATGTTGCACTGTTTTCCACAATCTGTCCAATTAGATCCTGCAATAAGCAATGAAAACAAAATAAGACTTAAAACTAAATTAGACTTAAATTTGATTTTATGTGATAATTAATTCCTTAATAATTACTTGCTTTCAGTAAAACAATGATCACCTCTATGGGAAATTTCTGGAATGTTGGCTAATTGTGAAATTAAGCAATTATTAAATTTTTGATTAGAAACTGGTAATTTACTCATACTTTGACTGTTGGCTCCAAAATTAAGGTTCATTTCCAGAAATATTGAAGAATTTAAGAAAAAGGTGCAGACAAATTTTGGGAAAAAGTCTGGTGGTGAAAATTTTAATTTGTGTCTACTATTAACAGAAGTTCTAAAAATCATACGTACTGTGATATACACCAACGGACCAATAGTGTATGGTGTGTACTAACACTTGTGTTCAAGATTAAGATTTCTTAATTAGAATTAACACATGAATTGTGTTCCTAAAACTGAACACACTAAAATGTCCTCGGTTGTAGTTTTACCTCTCCTTTTAGACCATCTTTCTTGAGTGCCAATATTTCATTGTGAGATAACTTCTGTGCTGTGTTGTCATCAACGATATTTCTATTGTCACCAACTGCGTCTGACCCTGTGGTTAACATAATTATAGTACCTTCAATCTCAAATTCTAATAACAGTGACATAGTTATAAACCACAAGAATAGTGTTTGGTGTCAGGAATGAAGTATATACTGTAATGGTCAGTGGAAGAAATGGTTTGTAGTTAATGATTAGACAAGTTAGAATGTACAATGCTGTCAAAATTAATATATTAAATTTCATACAGGGAAATAATGAAGAACGGAAAAAATAACAAAAGTCACCCTATTTTATAAATCTCTAAAAAAATGCACATGAGCAATTAAAATATGATTTTGAGTTTGACAGAACTTATTTACTTAAGCATATGCGCTACTAATGTATTTATCACCCATCTAAAACTTCATCACGTATGCGTATTTAAAAATACAATGTAAAATTTTAATTGAGATGTATTATAAAGTTATCTTCATTGAGTGTTTAGTCACAATCCATCAGAAGAGCATGGATGAATATTTTGATTTCATTATGTTTGACATTACCTGTACTTTCTTCTTTGACCACCGACAGTTTACGACTGTACACTTTTGTGATTGTCCTTTTAGTGATCTCCCACGTTGTCCCATAACTCTCTCCTATTGCAGGATCCAAGTCAAAAAACTTTCTATCAAGATGAATTTTTCTGGAAAAAGAATACCGTAATGGCTCTATTATAAGCGCATGTGCTTACTAGTACGTGAATTACAGGTGTTTCTATGATCGAAATAATATTTTATTGACACTGTATAAGATGAATTTTTCTGGAAAAAGAATACCGTATTGGCTCTATTAGAAGCACATGTGGTTACGTGAAATACAAGTGTTTCTATGATCAAAAAAATATGTTATTGACACTATATATTACAAATGTAATTTTTGGTTTATATGTGCATCCATTTAAAAAGGGCTTCTAATAAAGCAAATATAGTATTAAAAGCCTCCTCTTTCTTATAAAATAGTCCTATAAGTTATTGGGGTACATGTATTTACATTAGTTCCCATCATGCTTTACTAAATCATAGAATTTGGACCAAAGTTTTGAAGAACTGATGGGTTGTAAACAGTGATTTGAAAATATTTTGGTCAAATACGAGTGCTCATTCTTTTTAAAATCGGCAATGTTTGCTTTCAGCTTAGGTCAAGTCATGATGTCACATTGAAATTGTAATCTTTGACTACTGCTCTCTCGACACAATAGACATTAGGACTTTGATAAATTTGGAATGTCTATATTTCTGCATTTACTTTTGGCATTTTAGATGCATTTGATTTCAATATACATTATTCTGACCACGGCCATTGCTGTTCAATAGCAAAGCTCTTTTTGTGAATTCTAAATACGCATAATCAATAAATAAGCAGCCAGGACGAATCCTGGAACGAATGTGCATGGATGATGTTTATGTTAAAACCGTTATCCAACAGCAATGAGCACAGTGTGAATAGAGTCAATTAGAATCTCAATTACTTCTGTGAGACCACCACTCACATATTCAAAGTGAATATTGCTTGCTGATTGTGGCTGTGATTTGGCTCGAAGTATAGCCACTGTACTCTATAGGTCGGAACAATTCACGAAGTCGGAAAGTCTCATGTCAGGATTGACATTTATTGAACTTTGAAAAGGAAACATCAACAACGGCTTGAAACAACAACAAACGTAAAAATAATAATAACGATAACAATGGCACGAGGACCTCAAGTGTCACATGACACAAAACTCAAGTTGTGATAGATCGGTTTTAAACCAATCACTGATCGCGGTAATAACGTCATAGGTCAAATACAATGTATGATATAATAGGAATACGAATAATCTAAACTAAACATCAAAGCTATTGCTGAACAGAAATAATACAGCGAATTGAATATTAATTATAGAAAACATTTTGAAGTCTAACTAGACAATTCAAACTTAATCAACAAACACACCTATGATTTGCATCTCGCCCCGACATACTCCGGGCACAAACGAGTTGCTGGCAAACCTGTATCAAAACATAGTGGGTTTGCTTAACTGTAGAATCAATGTAAAATGCTCAAATATTCAATAAAGGGAACATTATAACATAGAATTATGATACAAATGAATATCTTGCCTAAATTGTGCAATATTCATTATTATGAGAAATACTGTTCTTACTTATTTCTAGTGTTCAGTAATAAATCACTGTTTTGAAAAGAGTTCTCTGGTGATATCGAAAAGTTTGTAAAAGAGTCTCTATGTGATAAAGAGTCAATGTAATTATTCACACAGAATTATCATTGTACTGCATGGTGATTCTTTGTTTGGCTAGTTGAGCTGCCTTTCTTCGTGATTGTCTGTGAATTTGCGTTGTGTTAGAATTGTCTACTTCATCATTGATTGGTTGTGAATCGATCAATGACGTCGCAGATATGTCCGTTGATATTTCTTGATCAGATTGCGTGTTGTCGGTTGATATCTCTAATGGATATAAACGTGAAATGTCTCGGTTGGTCATTCCACTTTTCGTCTTGATTTCTGCTGCGCGAACAATACCGTCCGAACCTGGTAATAACTTGGTAACACAGGCTAGGTTCCAGTGAAGGCGCTTCTTGATGTCATCATGTACTAAAACTATATCACCAACTTTGATTCTATTGGTTTTGACACCCTTGTGTTGGTTGATGTGCCGTTCGCGAAGAGCGGCGATATATTCATGCGACCAACGCCTCCAGAAGGCATCTTGAAGCATAGTGAGGTAACGATATCGGTGATTTGCAATGTGATGATTCATCAAGATATTGGGGTTTGTGACCGTTTCAGTAGCTTGTGGTAAACTGTGTATACTACGCCCGTTGATCAAATGTGAAGGTGTGAGCGGATTCAGATCGGCGATATCTGAAGAAACAAATGTCAGCGGTCGTTCATTTATTGAAGATTCAATTTCGGTCAGAATAGTCTCCAATTCGACATAGGTCACACAGGATCGCCCAAGAACTTTCTTAAGGCTTGTCTTGGTAATAGAAATCATTCGTTCGAAGAAACCTCCGCACCATGGACTGCGCTTTGGAGTAAATTTCCATGCTATGCGTTGATCTGATAAATAGTGTTGTACTGTAGAATTTTGCATGATTTCTTTGAGCTGGTGTGATGCTGATACAAACGTTGACGCATTGTCCGATATGATGAGATTAGGTGTCGAGCGACGTGATGTGAAACGTCGGAGGGCTAATAGAAACGATTCAGTCGTAAGATCTCTGACGAGTTCTAAGTGTATGGCGCGCGTGATAGTACATGTGAATAGACAGATGTAGACCTTAACAATAGCTTGATTGATTGGGTCTTTGACGAATAAGTGTCCGGTGTAGTCTATTCCAATAGAAGAAAAGGGTTCAGATCGTTGTACTCTGAAGGTAGGAAGTGGCGCTGGAATTGGTTTGGAGTATGGCGTACCGTCTACTTTCTTGCAAATGACGCATTGGCGTAGAACTGCTTTGACGTAGCGTCGCATTGAGATTATCCAGTACCGCTCGCGTAATTGAGACGTGACTGCGTTAGTACCGGCATGTTGAAGACTTAAATGAGTGTCCCGAATTATCATTGTGGTGAACGCATGTTTACCGGGGATCAATATCGGGTGTACAGTGTTGAAGGGTAAGTTGGTATTCTGCAGTCGACCTCCTGCACGTAATAATTGATCGCTGTCGACGAATAGCTTGAGTTGCTTGCAGAGAATTCCAAGTTTACCATCGTTCTTGGTTAGTCTTCGAATTTCATCAGCGTAGTACATATGTTGAATATTCTGAATCCAAACTAGCTCGGCGGTCTCTAGTTCGGTCGGTGAGGGCGCTGTTGTTTGTTGATTGTTGTCATCTGGAGAGGTCAATATGGCTGTCTTCTTTGTGCGTTCTCTCAACTTGTTAATGAAACGTAATACAAACGCTGTAACTCTAAGTAGATGTGATAAATTTTGATAATGTTCGATCTGGAATACATTGTCAATATTGTAGTTGACTTCTGTGGAAGTTTCTGTGACTGAGATTGATTGTTCGCGTATCGTAGGCGATATGAATGGAGGGCCTAGTTGTGCGTTTTCTAAATTTGGCATTGTTGTAACAACAGTGTGAAGTACTGTCTGTTCAGAGACTTCAGTGGGCGTTGAAGATGGGGCTTGCGTATATGTGGATACTGAAGTGTCCCCTGTCTTCACACGTTGATCAGAATTGGTTGTGTTTGGAGTATCAAATAACTCGCATCTGGGCCAGTGTTGTCGATTAGTTAACCAAAACGGTCCGTTCCACCACAATTTTGATTCTGATAGCTCAGCTGGTGTGATACCTCGGGTTACTAAGTCGGCTGGGTTCTCTGCTGTATTGACGTAGTGGAGTTCCTGTTGAAATGAGTTGATTTCTGTCACACGATTGCGAGTAAACACATTCTGTTTACCTCGTCCATGTAGCCAATGTAATGTTATCTGACTATCTGACCATAACACATATTTTGAGATTGAGTATTTCCGTTCAAGGGATTTACCAACAAATTGACTAAGTCGTGTTCCAATCAGGGCTCCCATTAACTCTAAGCGTGGTATTGTTAGGGTTTGCTTGTTTATGGGAGCAACTCGTGCCTTTGCCATCACTAATGTAGATTCGGTGTCAGATACTAAATACACTGCGGCTCCGTAGGCCTTGTCTGATGCATCAGAAAATGTGTGAATTTCAACACTAGTCGGATTGTTGACAAAATATTTGCGCTGGATGTGATTGTTCGTCATCTTGTAGAGATCATCGGCTATATTTTGCCATTGTTGTAGTATTTCAGAGTCGATGGGTGTATCCCAGTTGTGATTGGTGATCCATAAATGTTGAATGATCAATTTTGCTTTGATATGAACAGGAGAAAACAAACCTAGTGGATCATATAGACTAGCGCTATATGCTACGATATCTCGCTTAGAAGTGAATTGTCCGAAGTTCGGCGTTTTTAATGGTTTCACGCGCAGAAGGTCAGCTTTAGAATCCCAGCGGATCCCGAGAATTGATAAGTCAGACTTTGAGTTGGATCGACCATCAATATCAATAACTTGTCTCAGAAATGCATCATTAGTGTTCCAGGAACGTAAGTTAAACTTGCGTGTAGATAGGATATTGATTGATTGTTCATAGAACTGTAATGCTTCCATTGAAGATGCGCAACTAGAAACTACGTCATCGACGTAAATGTCCTGTTGTAGAACTTGGGCTGTCGATTTTGAAGAGTGTTCATTCGTTAAATGTTTGATGGCTGCATTCAATATGAAGGGTGAACATGTAGCGCCGAATAGAACTGACTTGAACTGGAAGGTTTCGAAAGGGCTATTAATATTGGTTGAGTCCGTTAACCATAGAAATTTAGTGTATTTCCGGTCGGCTTCATGTAGACTAATTTGTAAGAAAGCCTTTTCAATATCTGCGGTTAATGCTATGGGGTCTGCTCGAAATCTCAGTAGTATAGACGTTAATGAATTGAGAAGTGGGGGTCCTGTATCTAAACACTGATTGAGGCTGGGCTGGTCCTTACCAGTAGTTGCTGAACAGTCGTACACTATTCTAATTGGAGTAGACTCGCTGTCCTTCTTGACCGAGCGATGAGGTAAGTAGTGCCCGATATCTGTACTATCATCGGTGACTCTCTCAATAAAACCTCTATGCAACTGATCATTGATAATGTTGTCGTAAACTTTGACAAGTTTGTCTGGTAGCTTGGCGATCATTTTTCTGGTGCGAGTATTTGCTGCTTGATAGTTGGTATGTAAGGTAGGGTGTTCCGGTTTCCAAGGTAATTTAGCTGTGTATCTTCCATCTTCGGTGGTGAGGCAATGATCAATATATTGTGTGTATTGTTCATTTTGTGCTACTTTGAGTTCGCTTGACTTGATTGTATCGTAAACACCAACTGTCTCTAAATCCCAAAATGAGCTGACTAAACTATCGAGTTCAGTATCTGGGGCTTTCACACTGGATATATGAAAAGTCTGGATATTTCTTCCCCTCCGTCTAGTTGAAGGAATAGGCCCTGATAAGAGATAGCCGAAAGCGGAAGAAACTGCGACAGGACTGCAACCTCTAATGATGTGGGATCCAACATAGTCCCAATAATGGTCAGCACCAATCAATACATCCACAGTCATGTTAGTGTCGTGAGAAAGTGGGTGTGCTAATTTGAGGTTGCGTATATGTGATATATTGCGTAAATCGTGTGTGAGATTGTTATCTAAATTATCGGAAATTTCATTGACTATGAGCAAGTCGATTGCGCTCTTTATACCATCTATCTGTAGAAGACCGACAGTGGTACGAGGTATCGTTTTATACCCTGTTTTCGAATTGGAAAATGATTTCAGATTGAGAGTTTCCGAGTAATTGGGATTTGCATTTATCGAATTTGCAAACTTTGTTGTCACAAAACTCCTATCAGCCCCCTCATCAAAAAGGACTGTAGCGACCCTAGAAACACCATTGCCAAATGTGGTGATTCGTGCGGTTTTCAGCAAGACGCGCGGTGGTGGGTCGGTATTTGACCGCCTATTGAGAAATGGTCGCTTGGGAGAGTGATTTGATACATGCGCGAAATTTATGTGGGTATCGCTTGATTTATTTTGCTGGGTGTCTGTCGAAATAGTCGAGTGAATTGAAGTATGATGCTTGCCTTTGCACGTGCGACAAGTCCAACGGGAGCGACATTCTCGCAAAAGATGATGACCTAAACAATTAAAACAGAGCTTGTTATCATGTATAAATTTCAAACGATCTGTGCGTGTTGTTATGGTACGACAGTCTGTGGTATAATGTTTACCATTACAGTAAGTGCAATGTGGTGATCTGGGTGTATACTGCTGTGATTTAGCATTGTTTTGTGCAGTGTGTGTTCTGGCATTAGCAGTATATTTTGTTTTGTTAGAGACATGTGGATTGCATTGATAGTTACCATGGGTACCAGCTGCTTGTTTTGACTGAGGATACTGACTGTTGGTATTGAAAGCAGCAACAGACGATGGGTAGTGATCGCTATCAGCAGCGTCGTCTGATCCAATGTTGAGAGCTTTGATTTCATGTAGCATTGCTTTGCTGAGCGTCGCCAAAGTCCATGTATCATCCGTGTTGGATCGAGAAAGTTGGCGTTGAAATTGAACTGGCAGTTGCTTGAGTAAAAACGGTATCAATAGCTTTTCGTAGTGAGATTCATCCTGTCCAAGAGCTTTGAGTGAGCGAATAGTTGTGTCTAGATTATCGTGAAATGTTCGCAAAGATGTGGCGTTATAATCGGGTGGTGCACGCGTCCATAATGACTCCATGTGCGCTTGAATAATAAGTTGTGTCTGTCCGTAACGCTTTTCTAGCAGTGCGTATGCCAGTTTGTAATTTTCGGCGGACATCTGATAGCCGTCTATGAGTTGCTTGGCGTCGTCGGCAACAAATGATCGCAAGTATGTAAACTTCTGTATATCGGTAATCTGCGTATTTGAATCAATTGTGGCCTTAAAATTGTCGTTGAATTCGTTCCATGTTAGTGGGTCTCCGCGGAAAATGGGTATCTCGAGGCGAGGCAGTTGAACAGTTTTGAGTTGAGGTGGGTGGCGTTGTACGCTGACTGGTCGTTGATTTGGGTCTAGAATTGAAGCAGGATTGTTTTGATTGACAAATAAAGTAATAAAAGCAACACGATTCAGTATATCTACCTCATAACTGTCAGTAGCGGCGAATTCTGGGTCGTCGATATCGATGAGACCCGTGACATATCCGTCGGCGGTGACTAGGGCTTCGACTCGCGTATCAACGGTTAACTTTCTTGCGGCGATTTCCCGATATGCGACGGTCTTGTCTTGAGCTGTCTCGTAGTTGGATACTAGTTGTTCAATGGGTTGTAGCACCGCTTGTAGCTTGACTCTTGCTCTATCTCTGTTCTTGATTAGCGTGGTGATTTTTGGTGCCATGTTGAAAACTGTGCTGGTTGAAACTTTCACTGTGTCGCGCGACTTTGAATTGCTCCGTTGAATCCTGGTCTCTTGCACCAATATATGGCTGTGATTTGGCTCGAAGTATAGCCACTGTACTCTATAGGTCGGAACAATTCACGAAGTCGGAAAGTCTCATGTCAGGATTGACATTTATTGAACTTTGAAAAGGAAACATCAACAACGGCTTGAAACAACAACAAACGTAAAAATAATAATAACGATAACAATGGCACGAGGACCTCAAGTGTCACATGACACAAAACTCAAGTTGTGATAGATCGGTTTTAAACCAATCACTGATCGCGGTAATAACGTCATAGGTCAAATACAATGTATGATATAATAGGAATACGAATAATCTAAACTAAACATCAAAGCTATTGCTGAACAGAAATAATACAGCGAATTGAATATTAATTATAGAAAACATTTTGAAGTCTAACTAGACAATTCAAACTTAATCAACAAACACACCTATGATTTGCATCTCGCCCCGACACTGATTGGCTGACATTGAACAAACTCATTAATATTAATAATAATTTACACACTATGATGTCATAAATGACAACAACATTGCTGGATTGGTCTTTTTTAGATCTAACTGCCATTTTAAATTTATAAAATTGTATATCTATTGAACATTTACAATATCCATAGTTTTAGTAAAACTCTGTAACAATTTTTAGTTTACACACAGTGCTGTAAAATGAACACAGTTATAAACATTTTTTATCACAAGAATGGCACTGCATGCACTTATAATTAAAAATAATTATTATGTTTCCAATAGGATATGGAGTATTTTGCTAACACTTTTTATTGGTATACTTTTTTGGACACTATTAATTTTAAATTCCTAAGCGACGATGTCAAAAGATCGATGTTAGAAAACAAAACTTATGTGCTTTAGTTTGGGGGTGTGGGTGGGGGTGGTGTGGTTGACCTCAAAAAGTCAAAAAAATCTTGGAGTATTTGCAGTTCGTTTTTTTTTCTATCCAATCATAGACAAAAATAACAGAAAATGAAAAAAACACATCCAAGACGAGAAAATGGTTTGGTCCGAGTGTAAATATGTGCATCAAATGATGTCAATTTCAGGGCATGAACCTAGAGCATGCGCAGAACCCAGAGAAGTAGTTTGCGCATGCGAATATTCCCTTCATTATTACAACCAACTGCCATGCCATACTACTGTCCAATTATCAATTTGTATTTAATGGTGAATGTAGTCTGACGCCATGATCAATATTTATCAATTAAGTTTCAGTGGGGGTGGGGGGTGGGGGATGGGGTTGAGAAAAAACTATCGGAATTAAGTTTTTTTATCCGACATCGATCTTTTGACGTCTTCCCTAAGGAGACTGCTGTATTTGTTTATCAAAAGTACTTTTTGCATTATGTGACCAAAATATCAAATATACCTTAAAGAGAATTTATAGAGACACTAAAAATGATGTCAATCTTTGGGGAATGTAAATTCTATCCTTATCTTTTGGCAGTTCATGTGCAGATTTCTTTGTTTCAACCACACAACCTGATGTTTGGGGATTTCTTCATCTAAAAATATTTTGTATGGCTGTAAAGTAAGTTTCGTTTACCATTGATGAATACAACTATAGAAAATTCATCAGCAAGTTATCAGTAATTTAAAAAAAAGAAGAAAAAAAAGAAGATTTTGAGAAAAATGTACGTTTTCAGAATGCATGAAGCACAGATACTTACCAAACTATTATCGCAAGCAAATATGTTAGTACAACCCACAATCACAGGAACTGTGGAATTATGGGATAACATCATTTGTTTGTTCATTCTATTTAAATATTTCTTTTGTTTCCCATTGTAGTCCAGTAATGTAATTGTATACATTTTGTGTAATTTTCTTGAGGGGTGGTTAATCATTAAAACTGATGCATGAGAAAAATGCATAAATTTTGTATTGCAAGTGTCAAAATCGCATTAAGAAACTAAGTAAAACACAGACTAGAAATATAAAACAATCTACGCATGATACAAAAATGTACACAAAGGCATGAGGATACATTCTAGTAATAGGGTTTTGCACTTTTCAAAATTGTGCATCTTTTGTGGGGGGTGGATATGTATAATATAAATAGAAGATCAAGATGAGAATTACCTGTCAATTTATTTCATTCAATCATATAAATGGCAAATGTTATTCAAACAAGATGTATGTACTGATACAGTTTGAAATATAAGGACTGTAAAACATTTTGAAATAGCCACATGCCATTTTAGCGAATTTGAGTCAATGCAGAAATTAACAGAATCTTAATTTAGCTAAAGTGCTAATACTTTCTTTTAAATGATCTAAAATGTACATCTTGAATTAAAGAAATTACTGCTGGAGGGGCAGGGTTAGGACTGGAGTTGCCTAAGGAACTATAACAAATTAGGTTAAAATATCGGATGAATATTTATTTCCTAATCAATTCTCCGTTGTATGATAAAAACAAAACGAAGGTTTTTTTCTTCAAAAAACCTAGATATTACTGTCAGGCAGTAAATTGTATAATTGCTAGTTCTTTCGATTGTCAAAATCGTTTATGCATGGGATTGACTCCTGCTCTAGACCTACACCCCCCCCCCCCACTCCCGATCTGGTTAATTCTCCCGATCTGGGGACAGTTTTCGTTCTAGTGCCATGCTGAAGGAGAGAATTCTTAACCAAGTTTGACGCGTTAGCCTGAGCGAATAGTGAAGGCGGAGAAATTACACAAACCTTTTCTTCCGAACTTGTACTAACTGCATATTTTTTCCTTTCTGCAGAATAACGTAATCATCTTCTTTAATCTTACTAGCCAGTGACATCTTAAGCGTTTAGTCGGCAGATGTGCGATGGAAAGAACTCAGAACCGGAAGTTGACAACACATGGACTGGTGTGCATTTGTTTCTTATATGTGTACTCCAATATTAGATTTTGTAAAACCTTAGTGGAGACTGTGTTTAAAACAAATTGAAATAATAATAGTGCAAATCGCAATTAATGGTTACAGTTGAAATTGCCGTATGTTACAAGCAATGTAACATTGCCAGTACTGGTGCTTACCAACCGTTAAATATTGGCTGACGTAGAACTTGGGTATATATCGCCCTCTATGACTAGTAAATCCATAAGTTTTAAACGTTTTTACGAAAAAGGGTTAATAATGAGTTTGAATCGATTCCATACACTATGTTAATATTCTTTATACTTTTACATCTTTTAATAAACTTATGGAATCTCTCGGTGAATGAGACTGTCCCAAGCAGTCTGTCTAGATAAATAAATCCTAATGTCTATAAGGAGTTTTACAAAATGTACACTGTAATGTAGACTGGCGCAGTCGGGCGATTAATTTGTTCACCTGTAATTGCGAAATCACCCCGTCGAGGTGATTTCGCGCTAACACTTTCATTTGGCGATTTTTTTAATTTTATTTAAACTACAAAAACAAATTAATCGCCTCGACTGCGCCAGTCTAACAGTAATGCTAGCCTTTCGCACACACAAGTTAAAACGCAAAGCAAATCAGATCAGCAAATCTGCCCAGCTGATTAAATGGGTATACATTTTCTGATAAAATGCGTTTGTAGAATACCGTACATTTGGTTAGACTTGCTTTCTGTCGGGGATTATTTATTTTTGCACTATTAATTTATTTACAGTGGTATACACATGACTTCGCGTGTACACCACCATTTTGTAATTACGTCACGTATTTCGGGATACTCACATATTTGCTTATTTTAGTAAAATAAAAAATAATCATCCCGACTGGAGAAAGTTTAAACTTTTGTGGGAAATGTGTTTTTTCCCTGAAGTCTTCCAAGGTATCATTCTCGACTCGTCGTGTCGGTATTTTTCGCAGTCAAAATTTTAATGTAATCTATTAAAAGTTTTCTAAAAATACGGCACTCCAACTCACTGCCTAGTGATGTCATAACTAATGCTTAACGAATGTACGTGACAAACCAATGAGCAACGTTCAGTGACCGTTATGCGATGAATAACCAACTTGATGAACTTGAAGTTGACCTTGGTTAGTCATGTATCGTTTCAGAGGGTCGGCAAGGGGTAATTTCGTGAGCTGTAATCAATTGTTTTTATTTTCGTAATAATGTAATTTAAATAAATAAAAAAACGTAAATTCGTAGACATGGGCAAGGTGTAAAATGTAATCAGTTATTTTATTCGTCCGTAATTTGTATAAAGATCTTATTTTTGTGGTAAGCGTTTAAAACATTTTCCGCATTGAATGTTGTTACAGCATTGCAGTAATTAGTACACAATATCCAATTTTGAATCTAGAACACAAATTATCAAATATATTATAAAAATGCAAAATGTAATTAGGAATTTGCTTTATCTGTAAAGTGTAAACAAACAAGTTTTACTGTAAATGGAACTTTCATTTTCTGTAACAACGTGAAATGCTCTTTTTAATTCCTGTATTCTGTACCAACTACCCCCCCCCCCTTGCATACACCGTGCAATGAGTTACAAACCGGTACGATAGAACACATACTAATTGCCAGTGTTACAAGTAATTATTCCCAAGAATTTGGGACTTCACCGTTAAAATACTAGTAGCGCCTACAATAGCATGATTATATTCACACTATTTAATGATAAAGATATGATAAACGTGTTCAATCACTAGTAATTATATTTATATTGAGTGAAAATGTACCAACAGTTCTTCGCCATTTGAAGACACTAAAACAGAAATAACAGTAATTGCTAAAACATCGCGATGAGGTATGGTGGTCAAAGTAATCGACTTATTTAATTTATTTTCTGTTGGCGCTGAAGACACATGCATTTTAACTCGATAAGACTGAAACTAAAGTTAGAAACTTGCAATGCCCGCGTATCCAAGACGCGCGTCCGTGACATGGCGTACTAAGAACAGTAGAACGTAAGCACGGATTAACGAACATTTGCAATAAGGATCCAGCAAAAAAGTGTGTCCGGAAAGGAATCACCGTCTTCTGCCAAATCGTCCCGAATGAAGCTGCATTGTATATAATACAATACTACGAACTGCTGTTACAATTATCATAGTTCGTCAGTGGCGGTGCATTCCTTTCAATTCGTAAAACACTTACCGGAGTATTTTTACGAAATTAACATCCTGTAACATCGGCGGACCAGAACCATGGCACACGGCAGTATACATGCAAGTCGTATATGTAGAGTACATCTTGGCTCCAATATTAACTTCGAGAAATATTTCAAACAACGTGAAAGCTTCACGAGAAGACAAGATGATCAGGTGGTTTATTTCTCCTACTCGGAAGATGGGAAGGAGCGACCATACTCTTTCCGGGAGATACGGGATGACCGTTCAGGCTTTGAGATATCGGAACACAGACTGCCACCGAGCCCTGGAAACGCGACAGTGACAGAAGTCGATTGGGATCGCGATGGTGATGCAGATTCGCCCGGAAATAAGTGTATCGAAGACGAGCCCGTGGAAGAGTTGTTACCCGTTGTGTGTGGTAAAGGATGCGTTGAAGATTACGACCACGATGAAGACTATCCGCTGTGCGGCCAGGTTGAGAAGAAATGTATTAGCGACCGAATTGATGGCTTATTTGAGAACAAAATACCAATACATACGCTACAAGAAGAACTCGACGACGTAATATCTGTGAAATCTGAGAGCGCAATTGTGCATGATGACAATCTCAGCGAATACTCCGAAGACAACTTAATCGCAGCTGGACATTGCGAAATGGAACGTTGTTTCAGCGTTCCGTCTTTGAAGATAGCTGATGAAGATCCGACACACTTTGTTGCCGTTAAAACAAGTTCATCGCACCTTGTATACAGAGCTCTGAAAAAATTTAAATCCAAGATCAGGAAAACGAGAAGTAATGTAAAACTGACAAAATCCGAAGTACAACTAGCGCGAAACCCGTCAGTGCTGAAGAGGATACACCGGGGGCTACATCACTACTTGAGGGCGTGTACACAACAGTCACACAGCAGACCAATCAAGGCAACACTGTACGTCCATTCGCCAGATTCGTTCGACATGTGTAAACTAAAGACAGATCTGTTGCTACATTTGATGAAATCATTTTTCTCTCCACACGAACCAATTCAAGTTGATTGGGCGCCCAATGTTGAAGACTCACTGGAAAAGTTAATAGAAGAAAAAGGAGCAAGGCCGAAATTTGGCGCGACAGTAGACACGTTACGCGCATGTAAGGCGGTCCTTGCGTTGACAGAAGAGGCTGCTATTTTGATTCGCCATAAAGACACATTTTTTCTTAATAGTATTTGCGACATTTTGGAAATTTCGAAACACAATCTTCTTGTATATATCGCAGACCTGTGATGTCAATATCAGCCCACGAACGAACATCATATAATACTATCTGAGTTGACAATAAATTATTCTGGTGTACAATTAGGTAAATAATATTAAAATTGAAATTATGTAAATAATTTGTCAGTGAAATATATCATGAATACCGATTGTGGTTTGTTGTGACACGGACTTATTAGAGATAATAAATCACCACTATCTGAATTACAGGTTTTTTATAAAACCATAGCTTTACATTATCACAACATAATGTAAACATTCATTACAATTAAAGCACCCTAATTTAACTTAATTTGTTACTACTGGGATAATGTAATTCCTCCAATGAAGTGTATGAAAAGACAGGGTTCTAGTGATCGTCTCATTTAACAATGGTGGCAGTAAAATTCGAGCTACCGTTTAAATTTTCCTAATGGATATAAATACGCGTGGCCGTGTATTCATATATTAAATATAATACCGGATTCTACCGTAAATTTGCTCATCCGAAAAATCGCCTTGGGCGATTTCACGGTTGGTGGGCGCTTATTTGGGGTTCAAAATTTCGAAAAAAGATCATCAAATATTTTTGGGGGACTTCTATTTTCATTGAAAATCTAACTACCGATACGCCGACTTCAACGCCGGCAGTTGGGCCTCCCAAGACGAAAGAAACTATTGCAGAAGCTAATCTAAAATTTGATACATTTTTTATTCTTGCTGAATTGAAAAGTGGTCCGCCTCAAATTTCATTACAATGTCACCCAGTGTCATCTTTCTCCAAAAAATCACTTTAACGAACCTGGTACGTCAAATACATTTTTTTAAATGTTATTCTTGTATTTTACTCATATATTTATATGGAGATACTAATATAGTCACTCTTGTATTCATAGGGAGATACTAATATAGCCACCCTTGTATTCATATGGAGATACTAATATAGTCACTCTTGTATTCATAGGGAGATACTAATCTCGCCACCCTTGTATTCATATGGAGATACTAATATAGCCACCCTTGTATTCATATGGAGATACTAATATAGCCACCCTTGTATTCATATGGAGATACTAATATAGCCACCCTTGTAGTCATATGGAGATACTAATATAACCACCCTTGTATTCATATGGAGATACTAATATAGCCACTCTTGTATTCATATGGAGATACTAATATAACCACCCTTGTATTCATATGGAGATACTAATATAGCCACTCTTGTATTCATATGGAGATACTAATATAACCACCCTTGTATTCATATGGAGATACTAATATAGCCACTCTTGTATTCATATGGAGATACTAATATAACCACCCTTGTATTCATATGGAGATACTAATATAGCCACCCTTGTATTCATATGGAGATACTAATATAGTCACTCTTGTATTCATATGGAGATACTAATATAGCCACCCTTGTATTCATATGGAGATACTAATATAGCCACCCTTGTATTCATATGGAGATACTAATATAGCAACTCTTGTATTCATATGGAGATATTAATCTCGCCACCCTTGTATTCATATGGAGATACTAATATAACCACCCTTGTATTCATATGGAGATACTAATATAGCTACTCTTGTATTCATATGGAGATACTAGTATAGCAACTCTTGTATTCATATGGAGATACTAATATAGCCACCCTTGTATTCATATGGAGATACTAATATAGCTACTCTTGTATTCATATGGAGATACTAATATAGTCACTCTTGTATTCATATGGAGATACTAATATAA
This sequence comes from Saccoglossus kowalevskii, assembly GCF_978046115.1. Classification (NCBI taxonomy): domain Eukaryota; kingdom Metazoa; phylum Hemichordata; class Enteropneusta; family Harrimaniidae; genus Saccoglossus; species Saccoglossus kowalevskii. The sequence continues at coordinate 18,963,695 of NC_140642.1, forward strand.
CCACCCTTGTATTCATATGGAGATACTAATATAGTCACTCTTGTATTCATATGGAGATACTAATATAGCCACCCTTGTATTCATATGGAGATACTAATATAAACACCCTTGTATTCATATGGAGATACTAATCTCGCCACCCTTGTATTCATATGGATACTAATATAGCCACCCTTGTATTCATATGGAGATACTAATCTCGCCACCTTTGTATTCATATGGAGATACTAATATAGCAACCCTTGTATTCATAGGGAGATACTAATATAGCCACCCTTGTATTCATATGGAGATACTAATATAGCAACCCTTGTATTCATAGGGAGATACTAATATAGCCACCCTTGTATTCATATGGAGATACTAATATAAACACCCTTGTATTCATAGGGAGATACTAATATAGCCACCCTTGTATTCATATGGAGATACTAATCTCGCCACCTTTGTATTCATATGGAGATACTAATATAGCAACCCTTGTATTCATATGGAGATACTAATATAGTCACTCTTGTATTCATATGGAGATACTAATATAGCCACCCTTGTATTCATATGGAGATACTAATATAAACACCCTTGTATTCATAGGGAGATACTAATATAGCCACCCTTGTATTCATATGGAGATACTATTCTCGCCACCTTTGTATTCATATGGAGACACTAATATAGCAACCCTTGTATTCATATGGAGATACTAATATAGTCACTATTGTATTCATATGGAGATACTAATATAGCCACCCTTGTATTCATATGGAGATACTAATATAGTCACTCTTGTATTCATATGGAGATACTAATATAACCACCCTTGTATTCATATGGAGATACTAATATAGTCACTCTTGTATTCATATGGAGATACTAATATAGCCACCCTTGTATTCATATGGAGATACTAATATAAACACCCTTGTATTCATAGGGAGATACTAATATAGCCACCCTTGTATTCATATGGAGATACTAATCTCGCCACCTTTGTATTCATATGGAGATACTAATATAGCAACCCTTGTATTCATATGGAGATACTAATATAGTCACTATTGTATTCATATGGAGATACTAATATAGCAACCCTTGTATTCATATGGAGATACTAATATAGTCACTATTGTATTCATATGGAGATACTAATATAGCAACTCTTGTATTCATATGGAGATACTAATCTCGCCACCCTTGTATTCATATGGAGATACTAATATAACCACCCTTGTATTCATATGGAGATACTAATATAGTCACTATTGTATTCATATGGAGATACTAATATAGCAACCCTTGTATTCATATGGAGATAGTAATATAAACACCCTTGTATTCATAGGGAGATACTAATATAGCCACCCTTGTATTCATATGGAGATACTAATCTCGCCACCTTTGTATTCATATGGAGATACTAATATAGCAACCCTTGTATTCATATGGAGATACTAATATAGTCACTATTGTATTCATATGGAGATACTAATATAGCAACTCTTGTATTCATATGGAGATACTAATCTCGCCACCCTTGTATTCATGTGGAGATACTAATATAGCCACCCTTGTATTCATATGGAGATACTAATATAGCAACTCTTGTATTCATATGGAGATACTAATCTCGCCACCCTTGTATTCATATGGAGATACTAATCTCGCCACCCTTGTATTCATATGGATACTAATCTCGCCACCCTTGTATTCATATGGAGATACTAATATAGTCACTCTTGTATTCATATGGAGATACTAATCTCGCCACCCTTGTATTCATATGGATACTAATCTCGCCACCCTTGTATTCATATGGAGATACTAATCTCGCCACCCTTGTATTCATATGGAGATACTAATATAGTCACTATTGTATTCATATGGAGATACTAATATAGCAACTCTTGTATTCATATGGAGATACTAATCTCGCCACCCTTGTATTCATATGGATACTAGTCTCGCCACCCTTGTATTCATATGGAGATACTAATCTCGCCACCCTTGTATTCATATGGAGATACTAATATAGCCACCCTTGTATTCATATGGAGATACTAATATAGCCACCCTTGTATTCATATGGAGATACTAATCTTGCCACCCTTGTATTCATATGGAGATACTAATATAGCAACTCTTGTATTCATATGGAGATACTAATCTCGCCACCCTTGTATTCATATGGAGATACTAATATAGCAACTCTTGTATTCATATGGAGATACTAATCTTGCCACCCTTGTATTCATATGGAGATACTAATATAGCAACTCTTGTATTCATATGGAGATACTAACCTCGCCACCCTTGTATTCATAGGGAGATACTAATCACGCCACCCTTGTATTCATATGGAGATACTAATCTCGCCACCCTTGTATTCATATGGAGATACTAATCTTGCCACCCTTGTATTCATATGGAGATACTAATATAGCAACTCTTGTATTCATATGGAGATACTAATCTCGCCACCCTTGTATTCATATGGAGATACTAATATAGCAACTCTTGTATTCATATGGAGATACTAATCTTGCCACCCTTGTATTCATATGGAGATACTAATATAGCAACTCTTGTATTCATATGGAGATACTAATATGGCCACCCTTGTATTCATATGGAGATACTAATCTCGCCACCCTTGTATTCATATGGAGATACTAATATTGCCACCCTTGTATTCATATGGAGATACTAATCTTGCCACCCTTGTATTCATATGGAGATACTAATATAGCCACCCTTGTATTCATATGGAGATACTAATATAGCAACTCTTGTATTCATATGGAGATACTAATATAGCCACCTTTGTATTCATATGGAGATACTAATATAACCACCTTTGTATTCATATGGAGATACTAATATAGCAACTCTTGTATTCATATGGAGATACTAATATAACAACTCTTGTATTCATATGGAGATACTAATATAGCCACCCTTGTATTCATATGGAGATACTAATATGGCCACCCTTGTATTCATATGGAGATACTAATCTCGCCACCCTTGTATTCATATGGAGATACTAATATAGCCACCCTTGTATTCATATGGAGATACTAATCTTGCCACCCTTGTATTCATATGGAGATACAAATATAGCCACCCTTGTATTCATATGGAGATACTAATATAGCAACTCTTGTATTCATATGGAGATACTAATATAGCCACCTTTGTATTCATATGGAGATACTAATATAACCACCTTTGTATTCATATGGAGATACTAATATAGCAACTCTTGTATTCATATGGAGATACTAATATAGCAACTCTTGTATTCATATGGAGATACTAATATAGCCACCCTTGTATTCATATGGAGATACTAATATAACCACCTTTGTATTCATATGGAGATACTAATATAGCAACTCTTGTATTCATATGGAGATACTAATATAGCCACCCTTGTATTCATATGGAGATACTAATATAGCAACCCTTGTATTCATATGGAGATACTAATATAGTCACTATTGTATTCATATGGAGATACTGATATAAACACCCTTGTATTCATAGGGAGATACTAATATAGCCACCCTTGTATTCATATGGAGATACTAATATAGCACCTCTTGTATTCATATGGAGATACTAATCTCGCCACCTTTGTATTCATATGGAGATACTAATATAGCAACCCTTGTATTCATATGGAGATACTAATATAGTCACTATTGTATTCATATGGAGATACTAATATAGTCACTCTTGTATTCATATGGAGATACTAATATAGCAACTCTTGTATTCATATGGAGATATTAATATAGCCACCCTTGTATTCATATGGAGATACTAATATAACCACCCTTGTATTCATATGGAGATACTAATCTCGCCTCCCTTGTATTCATATGGAGATACTAATATAGCCACCCTTGTATTCATATGGAGATACTAATATAGCCACCCTTGTATTCATATGGAGATACTAATCTTGCCACCCTTGTATTCATATGGAGATACTAATATAACCACCCTTGTATTCATATGGAGATACTAATATAGCAACCCTTGTATTCATATGAAGATACTAATATAGCAACTCTTGTATTCATATGGAGATACTAATTTCGCTACCCTTGTATTCATATGGAGATACTAATATAACCACCCTTGTATTCATATGGAGATACTAATATAGCAACCCTTGTATTCATATGGAGATACTAATATAGCAACCCTTGTATTCATATGGAGATACTAATATAACCACCCTTGTATTCATATGGAGATACTAATATAGCAACCCTTGTATTCATATGGAGATACTAATATAGCCACCCTTGTATTCATATGGAGATACTAATATAGCAACTCTTGTATTCATATGGAGATACTAATATAGCCACCCTTGTATTCATATGGAGATACTAATATAGCAACTCTTGTATTCATATGGAGATACTAATTTCGCTACCCTTGTATTCATATGGAGATACTAATATATCCATCATGAAACCATGGATACAAACAAGTATTCATGAACAGTATTTGATAGACTTGGCATTTTTTATTATTTTAGTTTCAGTTTAGATTTTTACAAAAAGGTTACTCTATAGATTTCACCATTTTTATGAGTGTTTTAAATTATTTTCAAAATTATACATTCCTACCAAATTTAAAAAAATTGAAACAAAATTTTTCGTCCACCATGAATTACTTAACATAAATATACAATTACAAATATTTTTAAAAACAAGCATAATATCCACAGTGGGTAACAATTATGGTTCCCGAAAACACATTTTGATGATTACTATGGAATATGGTTGTAGGCAGAAAATAAAAATTGCCTGTCTAAAAATTTCATCAAAATGGAAAATAGCAGTTGCTAGTCTGTAGCAATCCATTTTCAATCAAAATTGGACAGGTTTATTGAAATTTTGCTTTTCAAAAGTTCACTTTTATACCTGTCAAAAATGTGGACAGGCGGCTGGATAAAAGCCTGTCATGGATGAAGATATATTGATATAGCAGTGGTTTGAATATAAGAGACAATTGCCAATTTGAAAATTTAGGGGAAAATGTTACACAAAGTTATTATAATAATGTGAATAAACTCCTATGGTGGTATTTACAGACTCCAGATTCATATCAGCATTTCTGTTTGTCACGATATTGAACGAAATAGGATTCTAGCTCTATAGTATTAATTTCTGGTTCTGGTTGCTATGTTATGCTAGGTTGTTGTGTTGATTCTGCGACAGAAGGGGGATGATACTGGCGAGTCAATTGCAGAAGTTGAATAACCCCTCCCACAATAGATGTCTTGTAATCTATGTGCGTTACAACACCATATTTCTTCCCGCTTCATCCAGGAGTATGGATAGTATTTTCATGAATATTTCATGCATTTTCAAAAGCAGCCTTGATGCATACAATATCAACAAGATGGGTACAAAACTGAAACTCAAATGCGTAAAACTGTACATTCTGGACAACCAGCAGTATATATAGCTCCAATGCACCCAGTTTTTATGAGGTCAAAACCTCAGAATTCTAGGCAACGTGTAAGTCACTATATAAGACTACAGTGCGTTCCAGGCAATGCTTAAGTCATTATGTGAGACAACAGTGAATTCTAGGCAATGTGTAAGTCATTATGTGAGACTGCAGTAAGTTCTAGGTGATGCTTAAGTCATTATGTGAGACTACAGTGAGTTCTAAGCACAAAAACTCCCTAATCTATACATTATGTATGAAAATATTTGTCATCTGAACCTCTTGTGAACAAAAATAAAAAAAAAAGCAGTTGGTTTATATGCTATAATCAGAATGTGACCAGGAATGATCTGCTGCAAAGGTCAAAGGTTGGAATATCTTCACTCTTATCTCAGAGTATATAAATAGACAAAAAATATGTCACAATGTTGATATGAAAATATGTTGCGATAAGTTCTTCTATAAAACTAAATTGTAAATAAATCATGTGACAGTCATGTGACTTTCATTACAGAGAAAGTTGAACTTAGAGAGCGAAGACTGACAACTCGTCTGCGGTGATAAAAACGCAGGTACGGAGGCAATCTGTGATTGATACCCACAATAACAGTTGCTATAACAACAACACCAAGTAGTACATACAGGAAAGTTAGACCCCCAGGAGGCTCCTGAAATGACAAAACAAAGAGTCATTAAAATTTTAACAACCAGTGATAATTTTATGAAAAGACCCTCACTTCACATTCTAACCTCAACTGGCCCAGTCATGGCAGTTTTATAATGCATATCTGTTGCTACTATTTAATCATGATATGCAAGGACGTTTTGAAACCCGAGAATGGAACACTTCCAAAAGACGAAAGTAAATATGCGTTTGCGCAAAAGATTCAGGACAGGTCGATCAAAAGCTATCTTTTTTATTGGTTGGCAGTTTACAATAGACCATTTTCCGTTCACCGCGAGAATCATGCGTTATAGACAATTTTGATTAAGTGAGGGTATTCGAAAGCAATATTCCACTGTTGAAGATTGGCCGGTCAATGTGAGCTATGAAATAAGGAAATTCGAGTTCAAAATCAAATCGTTTGATTTTTGTGGCAGTGGTTCGACGCGCGTCTTTCATGCATCCTGCGAGATCTTGCATTTGAACGGAAAATCACCTATTCATGCTACTCATTAGCATATTTATCATCTCAAAAAAGCGGTGACAATTATAGAGGGTGATGACAATAATGAACACCCCACAGAGTTCAAGCCCTGTTTCCACACAATAATTGGCAGCACAGAGTACTTTACTCAATTACAATAATCTGAAATGTTGAAAAATTGAATACTAAGTATACTGGTATGTGTAGTTTGATAATGAAGAAATTGTTGTAAGTGCATTGTGGATGCTTGTACCCTGTGGTAAATAACATGTGCATATGTAATTTCCTAGATAAAAATAATCAGGATTTTTTAACATAACAAAACCAATGTTTTGAACAAAAATAGAAAAACTGGACACGAATGAGCCACTGACATGTATGTTTGTGTTTTCGTGCATTGAACTACCAAGCTATCAATCGACCAATGAGAACATGGCATTTCAATAATGGGTAGTGCATGGTATTATAATGTTATACACCAGTAGAGAATGATTGTCACACACATACATTGTACTACTTACATCCATTGAACTAAAGTAACCTTTGAGTTGTTCTTCTTTCCATTCAATTATATACTTAAACAACACCTCGTATATTGGCTGAACTTCCTTCAGTGTTTTCTGTAAATGGAAAGTAATATAGTATTGGATGACACAACACACTGATTCAATTTGACTGAGATACTGTAAAATATTCACTGGGTTTAAATTTCGCTGATTTAGCATTTCAGGCATATTCAGTAGATTTTAAATTCACGGTTTTATCATTTAGATAATGTGTTCTATGCTGAATTTTACATATTCACAGGGTTTTAATTTAGCGCATTTTCCAGTCAGCGAAATAAGCAAAATTAAAACCAGTGAATAATTAAGCCTTTTACAGTATTTAAGTAGTTAACCATCGTCTGAAAAGATATACTACCAAGCACACCAGCATGACAGTAAGTACTTACAGAATTAATCAAATTAAATCAAACACTTTTGATAATAAAACATGGCTACACATTGAGGTTTAACACTATAAGCATATTTTGATCAACTGTTGAGATGAAGAAATTATACGTGATATAGAAATATATGTATTTCTAAGGTCTATGACTCGGTAAAAAAATACCTAAGGGTAAATATTTGTACATTCTTTTGTAAGACATATATATAGCAGATGAGTTTATTCAACTTGTGAAAAACTGAGGCCAACAAAGCTCTATGCCAAAATGCTGATTTTTTAGAGAGGAATATGGCATTGAGATCCTTACTTCATCAAAATTGATCATCAAATGTCTATAACATATTATTAAATAAAATACCGAAATACCCAAAAAATAGTTTCACATTTTATAAATCCCGTGCGATGTTTTGACACCACTACAATGCTATGACCTCTGTTTATATGTTTAATTACATGCATATCACAGGATCTTGTACGAATGGTAAATGGTCTTTTGTGAGGTCCCTAGACAATATTTTGACATACGAGTGACAAAAATTAATTGTAATAATGGTTTTGATTGACAATATTTTTTCATTATATTTGAAAACGACGAAAATTTGGTTCAAATTAAACACATTCACTATACACAGCAAACCAAACCTACAAAGTATGAATAGTAATATTTAAATTATCATAAAGCCTTCGCAGATAGCCAAAATGAATGGAAAAAAAAAAGGCGCTAACAGGCTAAGCCGCTGTATTTAATCAATGATGGCTTTATTGATACAAAACATATGGCAACTAACGATGAACACAATAGAGTGAGTATGAAAAGGAAGAAAGGTAGACACTTTCATCAGTCCTTCACCGTGAGTTGACAATCTCGCGAGTTGACAATCTCGTCTGTGATACAGACTAGGGTAGAACTAACCTGGAGATCAGCATTTCTAGGATTAAAAAGATCAAAACATTTAGCACCGTTGTGATCTCCATCTCCCCATAGCTCTATTGCAAAGGAAAATGGTATCTGTACAAGGAAAAAATAAAAGTAAACTTTAAAAAATTCAAATGGATTACGGTAAATCTGATTGTCATCCTCAGAAAAAATGAAAAATGTTGCCAACCAACTTGTTTTAAACTTTCCACAATTTCAAAGTTAAATGATTTGTTTAATTATGTATTAGTACCGGTAAGTGTAATTAAGGTAGTGTCTGCTAACCTATATCCCTCAGACCTTATATAACACAGATTTCAAAATGGTCAAATAAACTATATTCTCAACTAAGATGAAAATGGCTAGGACAACAAGTGCCCAATTCCACAAACTAGACAAACACGATGTACCGGTAGTAATAAACAAAAATCGATTTTACCTCATTTACAACGTATTAGGTAATGCTACGGTACTAACTCGCAATCCTACCTGTCTCACGCCAGCCATGTAATCAAATATCGTACCATCAGCTTCATAATCATTAAGTTCATAGGCAATTCCATGCGTGTACCTATATGATGTTGCTTTGGCCATTTTCTTAGCCAGCTCCAACTGCTTTTTATGATTGACAGGTCGCTTTTTCTCCTTCTTTGACACTGAATCTGCAGTAGAAATATAATACAATATGTTTATGCTATATTATATTATATTTGTATTAATCATGACATAATGTTACTTCCCTTTTTTTTGTTTTTTTATACCGTAAAAGCTAAGCTCAGTATTTTGAGACAACAGTTCTAGCCAAATAAAACAACAACTTTGGCCAATTCCACTGCCGAGATTCATTCACTCACGAATGCGACTTTGGGGGAACCTTGGTTAAGGTCCGCAGATGCTTGTGTTTGACCGAGTCTGGTTAACACCAAGATGGCGTATTAAATTTGCCATTTGATAGAGAAATGGCCACACAGCCGTGTCATGTAGACCCAAATATGAATATGACTAAAAATGTGTCAACACTAGCACTCGCAATTGTACATACAAAAAAAGGCAGGAGAGACAACAGTGACTTTCAATGTCCAGAACTGTCGCCTGGCACAAAAATTTAAAAACAAAAAAACTTTGATTTGTAACATTATTGCATTGTACTAACGGTATACTTCCTAATACTGTGAGGGCAATAAATTTCATCAATATAAAGTTCACTTAAAAAAACGGCGAAACAATGAGTTACATTTTTACATGTTCATGTAGATTTAACTCCAGTGAAAAAAACTTTAGTAAAAAAATTCAGTGAACAATTACTGCATTTAAAATGACTTGAGCTATTTGGCAACATATACCTGATATCACAATCAAAATTAATCGTGAGGTTTAAAACGTTATAAAGAATTTACGATTTATTTCGTTAACACTTCAACAGCTGTTGTCAAAAGTATATTAACTGCTTGTTTTCTCGAAAATTTTGGGTTTTGTTGAAAAGAAAACCAAATTGCACCCAAATTTGATGAAAATTGTAAATACTGAGAGCAATAAAAATTAATGTTTAAATTTATTTATCATAGTAGATGTCTTAACACAACTTGAAAATAAAGTGATAGCTACTTAAAGCCATGCACATGCTGTGAATATTTAGAAATAATCAACTCACTTTGTGTACCCATACTTTATTATTTTGGTATCAGTGAAAAGACATTTCTAGTAGTCTACTATTAAGTTTGGAAGATAGAACTCTGTGCTTTAGGCTACTGTTAATTTCAAGCCCTGCTTAATGCTCTACTCATGTACAGACCACACCATATACACACCCTGTCCAAATTACCGGTACACCCAAGAGCTTCTCAGGTGACAAATAATGAGTAATTATGACTGTTCAGTAAAACACACTGTTACATATATACTGTGGTATTTATAGTTTCAAGTTTGCTGAATTATATTGCTATTGACTGTAAAAATATGCAAATGAGAGTTTTTTTGATGAATTTGATGCAATCCTGCATTTTGAGGCTCTCTTTATATTGTTTAAAATTATGGTTGTGATAAATTGAATAATAAAACCTCCAGAGTCGCTTTCTTGAACAAAGAAGATTACCATAAAATAACTACTACCGTAGTATGCAAGTTTGTCACGTAAACATGTAATAATTTTGGGATTTCCATGCAAATCAGCCATGTTCACAATCAGGGTCTGTACAGCGCAATGTAAAAACAACTTGAATGTAAAAATTAAAGTACTGTAAAATACTTTATTTTCACTGGAATTAATTTTCACTGAAAAGACTTTTTAGGTGTTTTGTATGGAATTTATTTTCACTGATTTTTGGCGAGTTGAATGTAAAAGATAGGAAAAAAGGTATATTCACTAGATTAATTTTTCACTGAATCATTCCTTCAGCGAAAACAGCGAAAATTAATTCTAAGCGAAAAATAAAGTGTTCTACAGTAATGTGCATCTGCTAAAGCTTAATCCTAATTCGTTTTCTCAAAGAATTGAGCTGAAAATCATTTCGCAAATTAAAAACAAATCATGTGGCTTGTGAAGCATCTAAAAATTCAAATAGAAAAATTAATCAAAATGTTTGACAATCACCCAAGCAATGACACTCTCTTAATACCGAGTCTCGATTGGGATGTATGTAGGTAGGTGTAGATGCCATTAAAAGTCACATTTATTTTTTGATATCGATGTTAAATACAAGTGATAACACCGTATTTATTTCGAAAAACTGTGCATTTGTTTCGCTATTAACTCTGTGGCAAATACAGTAATGCAATCATGTTTGCCAGCATTTGTATATAAAATGTAACATTGAATTAACCAATCATTGAACATAATTTTACATATGTTACTGCACTTGCCCTTTAATTCTGTGAGACAACAATTTTAGCTAATTTCATGAGTCAGTGATAATCATGAAGTTCTGTAGCAGTGAATATTTCTCTAGGGTCTTACAATACAGAATATCAGTGACTTTTATTTGACTGGCTATAAAGGTCCTTTCAAGCACTTAACATATACAGAGGTATAGGGATATTTATATAAAAATGCAACCTAATTACGCTGCCATGACTGGAAAACAGCTCTGCATGCATCACCATTAAATTCAATATACAATATATTTTATAACTGCTTACAGTGAAAGCAGACATATTTGGCTGTAAAAGTGGTGATGGAAAATGTAAGGAAAAGCAACAAACCTGCAAATGGTACATAAATCTGACGAATTCCCGAATGAAATGAAACAAACGCATCAAATGAGTACGTAGATGTCAGTTCTGTTAGCACAGCGCATTCAGGTTCTGAAGATAAATAAAGATGAGAATGATAAAGCGATAGATTCTAACCAGAAAACGAGCAGCCTCTCGGCTGAGATAGCTCCGCTGTTAGCAATGCACATTTCAATTAAAAAACAGAAGATATCATTAGAAAATGAACAATATCCATAGTATCAATGCAATGGGACTTGCTGTTTTCAACAAGAGTTCAAAAATATCATTTTTTACCATAAATAATTGTGGTTTTAACAAGAAAATATGTCTTTCTACCAGAAATGACAAAAATATTCACCAAAATTAGAGAATTAAAGATATCATTGCAAAATTAACAATTTGAGAGTGGTCCACATGTAGTACCTATATATGTAATATCAAAGCAATTGGACTTGTGGTTTTTAACAAGAAGTTGAAAATATCCCTTTTTACCAAAAATGACAAAAATATTCACCAAAATTAGAGAAATAAAGATATCATTACAAAATGAACAAATCTGAGAGAGGTTCACATGTAGTACCTATATATGTAATATCAAAGCAATTGGACTTGCGGTTTTTAACGAGAAGTTGAAAATATCACTTTTTACCAAAAATATTCACCACAATTAGAGAAATAAAAGATATCATTACAAAATGAACAAATCTGAGAGAGGTCCAAATGTAGTACATATATATGTAATATCAAAGCAATTGGACTTGCGGTTGCGGTTTTTAACAAGAGGTTGAAAATATCACTTTTTACCAAAAATGACAAAAAATGAAGATATGATCATGAAATGAACAAATCTGAGAGAGGTCTACCCAAGGTACATATACACCAAGTATCAAAGCTTTCAGGCTTGTAGTTTTAAAGAAGAAGTCGAAAAAGTAAAACATTGACACGGACGCCGACGGACAATCACTCATGTGATAAGCTCTGCTCGACAAAGTTGACAGCGGAGCTAATAACAGAGGTCCATTACATTTAAAGTATCGAGGAAGGTACAAAGATGAGAATGATAAAGCAATAGATTCTAACCAGAAAATAACAGAGGTCCATTACATTTAAAGTATCGAGGAAGGTACAAAGATGAGAATGATAAATCGATAGATTCTAACCAGAAAATAACAGAGGTCCATTACATTTAAAGTATCGAGGAAGGTACAAAGATGAGAATGATAAAGCAATAGATTCTAACCAGAAAACAACAGAGGTCCATTACATTTAAAGTATCGACGAAGGTACCGGTAAGATGATATTGAACTCGGAATTGGCACACATGCAGAATTCTACAGTTTAACCATAATCAAATGTGTATTGTATGAACTAAATTAAAACAAAATCTCTAGAATTATTAATATTTCTAGACAGGTAATACACATCTGGATGCTCACATTATCAATACATATATCTATTATGTCATCATATACACAACGCTATCAGTGCCACCTGTTGCTAAATCATATCAATGTACATCATAAATAATGATTGAATAAGAATTCAAGCCATTTTCTGAATAAAATACTACCACAGAAATGATAGAATTAAGTATTTCCGATTTTTGCCTGAAAATAACAGTTGCCACACTTAAATAGCTTTCTCATATTGTATCATGTATAAAATATACATTCCGGGGTGAATTTAAATGACTGAGGAAAACCAATATGGATAGATAAGAGAGAATAATGACTGTAATTTTTATTTAAAAAAGAACACAAGGAATAGTAATAAATTACATTTGTTGTTAAAATTTATTATGCAAGCAATGACACATGTCTAATATAGCTTGTTATTGGCTGTCAATTCAAGGTGGTTATATCTTTGTAGCAAAGCACATTCACAATCAGATGTTGAACACAACATGTTTACATACAAAGCATGTTCTACATTGTAGATTTTCAACCTTTGTACTCAGGAGTCAAGAAATCAGTGACAAAGTTCAGGGAGGATGATTGATTCATTTTACAACTTAATCTGTTTCCAGAGGCATTACTTTACATTATATCAACTTACATATTAGCTTGTGATGTCCACTAACAATGAACTACTGTAGAATGGAATTAATTTTCACTATTTTCGCTGAAAGAATAATTCAGTGAAAATAAAATCCAGTGAATATACTTTTTTTCTATATTTTACATTTAACTCGTCAAAAATCAGTGAAAATGAATTCCATACAAAAAGCCCAAAAGATCTTTTCAGTGAAAATTAATTCCAGCTAAAATCAAGGATTTTACAGTAGTTTCAGCCATGGTGGCTGAATACATTGTTTTGCCAATATCTTTTCTCATGATTACAAGATACTACTAAAAATAAAACTGACATAACCAGTAATGTTGCTCGGCATATGAAATAGATCTAAAATGCACACAACACGTCAACAACTCCAACTGCTGTTATTTCATTGTGGCTTTTCAGTAATCTGTTGTGAATCTCAGGGGAGTTTACAACCCCAAACAAAGACCTTGCAAAAAAAATGCTTTCAAAGCCACAGCAGTTATGAATGTCTGGTGCTATCCTAGTTTTTGTGTACTTATTTGTTTATCTGAATCATTTGACTTAATGAATAATTAATCACATTATGTTCTGCTTAGTGAGGTCGAGGACTGTACTCTTATGATAGCAATCTTAGAATAATGAATTCATTTCAGATTCATGTATTATATATTACTCATATTAATTACTTCTTCCTTCTGTGTTATTGTATGCACAGAATAAAATGATGAGCATGAATATTGGCAGCAGATCGAAAACAGTAGATGCTGCTCGACAATATGACCCTATGCTGAGGGCACACAATCCTGTAGAGCATGTTAAGTTTTGTAATAAATTTGATAAAAAAGCATTTACTATTTCAAACATGTACTGTAAATATCAAACCCATGTACTACAAGGGCTTTGCAAGATATTGTTACTCATTCACCCAAATTCTAAAAACTGATGCAGTGTGCTATGCAATATTTTCTTAGTGACAAGCTAAAGTTTTTCCATGAAATTTTGTAATCTGAGAAACCTTACTGGCTATTACTGGTTTTATTATCTGATTCAAGGTTTATTTGAGATGAAATCACAATATTTCTTAGTGTCAAATATGCTATTAAAAAGGGCACTGTGGATGTACGAATAATTTTGATTGCAGCATTAAAACATTCACTATTACCTAAATATTTTATTCTAAATTTACCTGAGAATGCATGAACTCCTCTATACTCCTCATCTTTGGAATTTCCCGAGCTTCCTTTGCCACCAAAGTGCCAATCAAAGTTCCGGTTGAGATCCACCCCTGTACTTGTACCTCTCCAACAGTAATTACCAGTCTCTTGAACATAATGTCTCCCATCTGGATTTACCATGGCAACAATAAATAAATCTAATTTTGACAACACAGTTCTAGAGAAGGACTCTTCAAGACTACCTTTAGCTGCAGTTAGACCACCAGTAATGTTCTGCAGCAAATACAGCATGCTTTCCACAGGAAAGAACTCACGGGCATGTTCACCAAATGATAGCAAGATTTTAGGTTTCTGATGTGACAGCCTATTTGATCCAGTGAATGTGCGACTGTCTGAAAAGTTAGTCAACCTAATAATGTATTGTGATCTGCCTTGTCTTGATTTGAATTCTTTGTCAATTCGCATATAGGTTGGATTCCTTGAAACAATCTCATTCAATCTCTGACCTATTTGTTGCAAATTGTGATAGATTGTATAATCTGGTAAATAAATCTCAGTCTGTGGTTTTACATTCCCACAATGAATGTTTTCCAGACACACAAAGAAAACAAGCAACACTGACGTTATCGATGAACAATCGCCATCCCATATTCGAGTCCTGTCTTTCATGGCATGTGTATACATATGGTCTTTCTCAACTCAGATAAACTAGCTTCGCTGTCACTGATCACTGCCACCCTCGCTGAGTTTATAGTGTTGACAATCAGTTATAACACGACCTCGTAGTAAATTGATACGGGTTGATATGAGTATAAACATTATGTAATTAAAAACAACGTCGACTGACTGAATTGAACTGCTTCATCTTACGAGGTACTATATGTTGTGGTTACAGGCGCGGTCTTTCTGGTGAAATCGTAACACTGTTTATCGTCAATTCTATTTCCAGATATCGAAGACAAGTGACCGAAAGTTTTTCTGTGTATACTCTGGAAGGTTACGCGCCAGGTAGGTGAAATGCTGGCAGCTTCTGCACAGCACACAACAAAACGGTTCCACAGCTGAATTCCACGTCGAATAGTGCTATTGCGCACAGAAACTGCGCAGGGAAACCCTTTGACTCGTTCGAGCACTCTTTTATTAGCAGTAATATGCGTTAGACCAAATACTTTGTTTTCAATATATGCTGTGTCTAGAAATATATGTTGATGTAAAATCCCGTAATATTTCTTTTCCTCATAATAACGGATTTGTGCGGACATTAAAATACAGCTGAGAGAAGTTGCAATAAACATTTTTGTTGACCAAATCTATAATCCGCATGCGCATTATTGATGTGGGGATTCCCTCTTCATTCGACGTGTTTGCTGCTTGTTATTTATAATATATGTGTGATTGAACTTCGTGTGTATGCACAAGTTTGGAGACGATGACTTCGGGTCTTCGTGTGCATCTTATTCAGCAGATGCACCTTAATGGTTTCAAATTGAATGTTTCGTGTTGCGTCGCGCATCTTATTCACACGTGTTCGACAAGAAAGTCGACTCCGACTGATCGCTCACCCGAAAATCCGAAAGACAAAAATGATGAGGCATGCAATACCAATCTATCTAAGCTGAAACAAGGTCATCTAAACCTCGGAAGAGCAAGACGTCGAACTACGTTGTCAGTACTTGGAAGAGTTAGTGGTATGCTTCCCAGAGGATATAACCTCAACTTGGAAAAGTACGACGATTCTTCGCTGAAGACATCGACAGCCGATGCGATTGACCACAGCAAAGTGGCCCACGCTCACGATGGACAAACAACTGAAACTGATGTGACCGAGAATGAAATCACTGATTCCTATTTTAATAGAAACGAGCTGATACCATCTCAAGTCAAGGAGGTCGTTGCTGAGCTACCACGAGAGGATGCAGTGAATGTAATACAACAGGACAGTCATGATGAAGAAACAACTCCATTTAGACATGATGAAGACGTGCCATTTGTGGACGGAGAGCTGGTCGTTGTTACCAGAGAATGTCACAAGCGTCATGAATTCCTAAACAAAATGTTTAATCTTAACTCATCAAAAACCTTCACTACACAATTTGGTGCTATTAAACATAGCGAACTCATAGGTTGTTATCCAGGGAAATATTTCCCAAGTACAAGGGGTCATAAACATTATGTTAAACGGGCGTCCTTAGATGATTTTACAGTTCTTATGAATAGAACTCCAGTTATCAGTTATCCACGGGTATGACTATATTTTACTCTTATAAACGGAGATAATGCTATACTGCGGTCAGTTTTTATATTGTAACATATAGTACCAGTAAATCACAATTTTTTTTTGGGTCACTTTACTTTACTGAATCGAAAATTAATTCCAAGCGAAAATAAAGTATTCTACAGTATTTCATGTGCTGTACAACATACTATACAATATACTACACTTTAATTTCTATTTTTTAGTAAGATTACATAATCATGACATTTCAGGTTTTATCAATATGTTTAATTTCAGGATTGCATCACAGCGTGTATGATGATTGATGCAAGTCCAGGAAGCAAAATATTGGAAGCTGGCTCAGGATCCGGTGGCATATCATTATTTTTATCAAGAGCAGGTATTGGAACTACAATTCTGTTTTTATAAACATTGACCTAATTCGTCTGTTAGCTTTACGCATCGCAGGAACATTGCAGCATTATTTTAAATGCTCACTGAAATATTAATATGCATATGAAATGCAATTGTCAAGCATCGAAGAAATACACCAATACACCAATCCTATAAGTTGTACCCTCTAGTAAAGTAGAACTTCTGTGGTATAAATCGGTGAATGTCATGTCAACTAAGTATGATTGTGTGGTTATTTGTCATCCAGAATATAATAAAATCTCTAAAAAACATAATCTTCATTGATCAATAACTACAGATTGAAATAATATTGATGTTTGAAACTTTCATATCACTCATTACCCCCCCTCCAATAATAGAAGTAAACTTTTCGTGTGTCATGGCGTGTTTCAAAAGGCAGGTATTTCAAGCAAAAAACTTACTAATGATATTTAATTTGGTTTACCTTTGGAAAACAAAAGAAATTCTGCATCTACCTGTCAGAGGGCGCTATTAAGCCCTGTTCCTTCTTTATTTCCTGTCACTCTACATTTTTTGTTTATCCTCTTTTCAAAGTTGGACCAACTGGACACGTGTACAGCTTTGACATTAAAGAAAAACACCACAAAACAGCATTAGCAAATTTCACCAGATGGCAGAAGTCATGGAATTTAACTCATAAAGAAAACAAGTGGAAAAGCAATGTTTCTTTTTATCATCGACGACTGGAAGATTCAGAGGATATTCTGGGACATACTCTATTTGATGGGGTAAGGTAAACTGAAATATGCTCTTTAGTTCAGTTTTGAAGCCTGACTGTCCCCACATGCCTTGTTGCTGTGAGCCCAGGGAGAGGTAAAGCCAACAGCACAATCTGCAAACACGTTGGTAAAATGGAAAAAAATCATTTGACAGAAAAAAACGTTACTTGATGATGAATAGGATAAGATAGGAATTTAAGGTAGAAGCCTACTCATCATTTTTGGGAAAGTTGGTCATAAATCGCATGACAATGTTCATTGGTTTATTATGTAAAATCATGGAGCTATTGTCCCATGGCACCATGAAATAGCATTCTTTTATGTTACAGTGACGTATTTTGAGAAACTTGTCCTAATATGTCACCAGCCTACAATCTGAGATATCGCATAAATATCCCTGCCATAGGAACCTATGGTAAAAGCACTACCAATACTGCCAAAATGGCTGCTATCCACTAAAATACAACCATGATTTTCTCAAAAATTAACCTGGCGACCCCCAACATTTTTTAAGTCAATATTCTTATATTGTCCAGAAGTACAATTTATTAAAAATAGATGAATTTTGGGTATTTGAAATCATGAGTAGGCTTTTAACTTTAATAAGTGTAAGTTTCAAATAATTTCATGAACTATTACTGTATTTGCTCTATTAAAAAACATCTCCAATAGCACGCACATAAGCCAAATATTGTAATGTATGCTGGATCATGAAAATATGACTTAGTTTGACTGGATCATGAAAATATGACTTAGTTTGGCTGGATCGTGAAAATATGACTTAGTTTGACTGGATCATGAAAATATGACTTAGTTTGGCTGGATCGTGAAAATATGACTTAGTTTGACTGGATCATGAAAATATGACTTAGTTTGACTGGATCATGAAAATATGACTTAGTTTGGCTGGATCATGAAAATATGACTTAGTTTGACTGGATCATGAAAATATGACTTAGTTTGACTGGATCATGAAAATATGACTTAGTTTGGCTGGACCGTGAAAATATGACTTAGTTTGACTGGATCATGAAAATATGACTTAGTTTGACTGGATCATGAAAATATGACTTAGTTTGGCTGGATCGTGAAAATATGACTTAGTTTGACTGGATCATGAAAATATGACTTAGTTTGACTGGATCATGAAAATATGACTTAGTTTGGCTGGATCATGAAAATATGACTTAGTTTGACTGGATCATGAAAATATGACTTAGTTTGACTGGATCATGAAAATATGACTTAGTTTGGCTGGATCGTGAAAATATGACTTAGTTTGACTGGATCATGAAAATATGACTTAGTTTGACTGGATCATGAAAATATGACTTAGTTTGGCTGGATCATGAAAATATGACTTAGTTTGGCTGGATCATGAAAATATGACTTAGTTTGACTGGATCATGAAAATATGACTTAGTTTGACTGCATTGTGAAAATATGACTTAGTTTGACCATAGGCATGCCTCTCAAGTACTTGTGCTACTAATAGAGCAGTATAGTATACATTAAAACATGTTTGTACATTACAATCACTATCCAGGGTTTCAAGAAACTTCAATTCATATGTTAATGTTTTATGTTAATATTCCTTTATACTCCTTTATAGGCCATCATTGATATGGAACATGCATACCGCGCAATGTCTTTTGTTGCAGGGAGACTGAAAAGTGGAAGATCAGTTGCTATCTTCGTGGCTAAGTAAGTTGAAGTTGAAGTCAACTGAAATAATTTGAATATACTAGATTATCTTTACCTCATTCCATTGGACATACTTTGTTCAATTTTGTTCAAATTAATTTGTACAAGGGTCCAAGATATAATATTGTACTTACCGGTATGTTTGAATTTGTTTTCTCGATTCATTGAAATTTGAGACACAAATTTTTAGGAAATCATTAATTGCTTCTAGAGCATACCTGAGCCAATATTGGAATTTTAATAATGACAATGACTTTTATTTACTTCCTTTGGCTTGTTTTCAGCATCACCCAAATTATTGAAATCTTGGAGCATATACGTATTAATAATATACCACTGAAAACAGAAACAATATCAGAAGTGACACATAAAAATTGGTTGGTTTCTCCTGCGACACGGCGTGATGGTAAAATCATAAGAACTTATAGCAAGACTATGGTTGATCCAACGGAGGGTAAGCAAAGGGATACACATGTATGGACTGTCTGGTAATTAAAGTACATTCAAAGCAGGGTGTCGTCACATGCGCATGCGGCAGATGGCCATAGTGTGTCTTTGTTCACAAACAAGTGTCTACCCAGAAGCCTTTGCATTTTTAGCGTGCATTGATATCGTCGCTTAGGACTCAATTACCTAACTGCTTTAAGCATTAAAATGAGAAAATATTTTTTCTAGATCAAAAATACAAATAACCAAATTATTGCAGCTATAACTGACCAAATTATTGCAGCTATAACTGACTAAGTTATTGCAGCTATAACTGACCAAATTATTGCAGCTATAACTGACCAAATTATTGCAGCTATAACTGACCAAGTTATTGCAGCAGTACAGCAGTTATGTATGCCCACTAGCTACTGAAGTATCCCTTAGAAATGCCTTTAAAAGGTTGTTTCAAGTTTCTACTTCCCCTTTTACCGTTGTGCACTCTGGTGTAAAAAAATTCCATTTTTGTCAGTCCCCCCTTCTTGTATTTATTGATTTAGTGCATTTTGAAGTTGTACGTGTGAGTCTATAATGTTTATGTTGGCGAAATATAAAACAAACTTGGATTGCATCATGACACAAATCAACTTTCTGATATGCTAGAACACAATTGTCTGTGTACCATGTTTGGACCAAATTGGACAGTGTGAATTTGTTCTCAAGAATGAAGCTATGTTACATGACGTTCTATATGGCTAAGACGTCACATGTACATGCGGCAGATGGATGATACGTGGATAAGCATCCATTTATTTTTAGGGGACAGACAAATGAAGGACCAAATAAAATATCATCAAATGAAGTATCAGATAATCATAGTGGCTGGATCACACAGTTTATCTTTTAATTCAATAGGCAATGTATCAATTCTTTCATTGCTGTGGTTGCTATGAGATGGTAGGTTGCCATCATTGGCTGTACTCGTTAAATTTGAATGAGATATAACTGTAAATGGAATGTTAATATGATTTTAGTATTTGATAGTAGTGAATTGTCTTCTTCAGGTGAAGAGAGAGAATCAAGAACAGAGAACGGCAAAGTTGTCTACACTGCCAGACCTAGTTTTCATCAAGATCCTCCTTCAGGTAGGGTTTTTAAAGTTGAAATTCTCTAGCTCTTGGTAAAGTACTTTTTGACTCCTGTGTGCGAAGCACACAATTGTTAGTGCATCTGTGTGTGTGTGTGTGTGTGTGTGTGTGTGCGTCCCACTGATATCTCAAGAACCAATTATCAGATTTTAATGAAACTTGGTATATAGAAATCTGTGCATTAATTACATAATTTGCATATTAATTAACCAAGTTTTAGCATTTTCACTTGTTGCTCATGTACTATTGAGCAGATTTCAATGAAACTTGGTACATGAATACTCTAGAATACTTAGACCTGATTAGTTTTGGGTTGAAATTACAGGCATATTAATTGCCTAATTTGCATATTAATTAACTGATTTTAAGCATTTTTATTTGTTTCTCATGTACTATTAAACAGATTTTAATGAAACTTGTTACATACTCTAGGATAATGCTCAGACCTGATTAGTTTTTGGCTGAAATTCTGTACATATCAATTACCTAATTAGCATAGTAATTAATTGTTTGTCATGTACTATTGAATAGATTTCAATGAAATTTGGTACATAAATGCTCTGGGATAATGCGCAGACTTGATTAGTTTTTGGTTGAAATCCGTGCATATTAATTAACTAATTTTCACTTGTTTCTCATGTACATGTGTGTACCATTAAACAGATTTCAATGAAACTTGGTATATAGATGTTCTGGGATATGCAATACATTAATTAATTATTATGTTAGTTTCATGTGCGTTTTTACTATGCATAACTGTAATGTACTGAGCACTGTTACAGATAGGGACATGCAATTGGTGCTTTAATTTTGTTGTCTGACAAGATATATGACCAAAATATTAAGTCGTAAATGGTCCTTATTTCATCAAATATTTATAATTGTTAAACCATAGCTACTTGGAACCACCCACATTTGCTCTATTGTGCCTTTTCAGCACCAGACTTTCTCGTCCATATTTTCCTTCAATATTTCTGGAAATGAACCCTAATTTTGGGGCCAACAGAGTCAATTTTCAGTTTTTACTAAAAATTTGGCTATTTTTGTCCAAATATTCTGAGGAAAGTATAAACAAGGCTATTTTGTGAATTTGTGTAAAAAGAGGGAACTGATGATGAAAAGATGCTTACTGTAAAAAGGACAGAGACAGGTATATGGTATTTCTTTGTTGTACTTCATGCCTCCAATATCTTCAGCACACAGGAGTTCTTTCTAAGCTTTCAGTAATCAAAACTGTCACCAAGTTTAAGTTTGTCTTGTTTCCAAAATTGTCTTGACAATCTACTACAAGAATATGGCTTGTGAACCACATTGTGTAGTATTGAGCCATTAGTAAGTTACATGAATATGTAGTAAATCTTGATGAATTTTGCCACTCATTGACAAAATCACTTCTGGTGTAGACCAACCATAAATCCTTGCATTTCATTGCATTGTTGTTTTGAATTCTGCTCCTGGAACATACTAAACACACATCATCTAGAAAGTACAAGTTTATTCGATTCCTTTTTAATTATTTTTTTTCTTTCACAGCTTTTCTGTTGGAACTCCAAAAAGAATCATGAAGATGATACACGTAATAGATAGCAAAGCAACATTTCAACAACATTTAATTTAGATACACTACCATTTTAATTAACAAACCCAATGTATTTTATAATCACAATGATGTTATTAATTAAAAATTGTCATACTTACATACATAATATATTTGTGATTGTGTTCTTATATTAGTCACTTTTAACAAAAGGTAGGAAAAAGAGAAGATAGTTTTACAACAAAAGGTATTTTTAAAAATTGTGTTGATATAAATTTAACACCAATTAGTCTTATCATTTGATCCGCTAGTTTTGAAGTAGGGAATAAATAAATTTGCTAATAAATAATAAATTATGAATACATTTACTATATACAAAAAAAACACTTTAATACATCATTTGATAATTTACTTTGCTCATAACCAGGAATAATTTAGCTCATAATATACTTCTGTAATAATTACTTCTTGTTTAAAGTAAACACAAATTGTTCAATGTCATTTTGTTTGTGGAGGGCTCATGTAAAAAAAATACGGAAGTCCCTGATCGTTTTTTTTTTATTTGAAAGTGGGAGAGACACATTTTTTACTTGCAAATACAGAAAGACATGATATGCATATGCATATTGTTTTCATAATGCACACAACTGTTCCGTCTATATCTGTTTCTATAGAACAGACTATTTTTGAAAATATTATTTGAAAGTAAAATTGTCAAAAGATGTTATAATTAAACAAATTCACTTGTCAATAAAATAAAACTATTAAAAGAAAAATCAATACAATAAATATCTTCCACACAAGTTGATAGTTTTCCTGAAAACAGTTTGATTGCTCTTTGTCTTGTCAACATACTTCTCTCGTGAAACGACATCAGTCTTACTCTTCTTCATGTGCCCAGAAAAAGCTGTCATTTGGGTCAGTATGCAGTGTTTCTTTAAGATCTACAGTGAAAAAAAAAACATCCAGTGATTTATGAGTATGTCAGTCAGTTGTTGTTTTCTTATGAAAACCATTAAAAAAATAGTCTATTTTATAATATGCATATAGTGAAACCATAGTTCCAGCCACATGTAATTTTGTGAAGACAGGATCATATTTGCACTGTAAGATCGACAGGACTGCACAAATTGAAAAAATGGATTACCTTCCATGTTAAATCTTCCTGGCAAGATTTGGTCTTCATCCTTTTCAGAATGATCCTCAATGCTGTCGGATGATGTGTCTGTGCAAGATGATAAATATAAGCATGCAGTAGTAACAGGACTATCACTGTCTGTTATTACTAGAGACTTGTTCCATTGTCTAGCATTAGTACATTCTGAACATTTTGGTGGTGATACACCTGGACCACGAGGATAACCATCATAGTCATCTGATCTATTGTAACTTCGAATAGCACCTCCATGATGATTTTTACGTATTCTCTGCCATATATCATTTTCAGGACAAATGGAAATTACCTGATAATGGAAAATCAATTATGTATAAACATGTTTATACTATATATGCTATATATGCTATATATATATGCTTTTGACTCAGGTGTCACCAATGTTTTATTGGAAGCCCTCAACATATGTATCATATGCAAAACGAAAGTTATCTGCTTCATCAGATATCAGAAAGTTGTCTAATTTATGCAATTTAGAAAATTTATATTCAAGGTTGCAACACTAAACTAATCAGGTCTGTGGAAGATGAAATTACAGTGTTTACAGGATGATTGTTTCCCCTTGCAATTATATTTAAGAGGGATTTCAAATAAAAAATGTAAATAAAAAATGAGGAACTGCAGTATTGAGTGTGATAGTGCCACCAAGGTCAAAGTCTGTGAAAGTGCTATCAAAAAGGTGAGCATCAATTTAGTCTCTTATTCAGAACTTGGTCTCAGATTTCAAATAAACTATTATTTATTAAGTCTTCCCCTATTTTATACTACTACATTGCACTAAAACACTTTTTAAGAGTATTGCAGCAGTAAGTGGAAACAAGTTTAAAATAAATAGTGCAGATTAAGTCACTGTTAAAATTATATTTCAATAAATAAAATAAACTTTAGCAATTTTATTTGCTATGTACATTTGTTTGTTAAAACTATGATGATCAATTTTCACATCAGGTAATGTTATGTATAACAGACGCTGGGTTATGAATCAGAATCTCCGGTCCCTCATAGTCATAATGTTCATGGACGGATGAAAAACAATGAAAGGAAAATCAGTAATCTATTAGCTATGCAGTGCAGATGGAAATAAACAAGGAAACAAGATTCAAGGTAAAGGTATAGATGCAGATATTATTTTGCTTTTTCTTACTCGGACAGCTGGATAGTGTTAAAATTGTGGAGCTCTGCCAATGGTGGAACATACCGTACTCAAAAATGATTTTAAATTGTAGTGAACCATAGCAAGTGTATGTGATTAAAAGTCCAGAAAGTTTGTACATGTTGCTCTTTGATTGACAAAGTCACTGTTGATGATATATGCAAATCAATAGCCCCTCTGTTTTTGTACATTAATACATGACAAATGAAATGTCACCATTGTTGATCAAGTGTATGTACCAGTTCTACACAGAACTAATGACTTGGACTGCCTGCCAGACAATTTTACACTAGTGAGTCTCTAATGACTATGTTGGCAAAATGTAGAACATATACTGTATTGCAATTCCAAATTGTAATGCATTGTGGGATAGTTATGTCAGATTGCAGAAGCAGACATGCTTTATGATTGGCTGTTGTGTTTCATTAGGTCATAACTATCCCACAATACACTAAGATTTGGAATTGTGATATGCTCTGTGGCTGTCATATTGTATCATAACACAAATCAACTGTTGTTGATATGCTATAAACACAATTGCCTGTGAACCAACTTTCGACCTAATCGGATAGCTTAAATTTTAGATATAGGCAGAAATGTGCAAAAAAAGATGAACATTGCTTATTTTCTTCAAACAAAATTGCTACCAGGCAACCATCTTGAATTGAATTGTGACATAATCAACTTTCCTTGATCTGCTAGAACACAATTGTCTGTGGACAGTGTGAAATTAAGATATAAGTAGTAATGTGCAGCAAAAGACAAAAATTCATCAAACAAAATGACTGAGAGTCGACCATCTTGGATTTGATTTTAAAACAAATCAACCCTTGTTGATGTGCTAGCACACAATTTCCTGTTAACCAAGTTTGGGTGGCTGCTGGTCAGCCGTATTGCAGAGTCTCAACAAAAATCAAATTGCCTCTTTGTGAAATAATATACTGCCTCGGTATTAAATCTGAACTTAGCAATTGTACTCTCAAGTTCTAAGCAAAAATGAACAAACAAAAAATAACTTTGATGAACAAAAACAATTGATGTGCCCTCAGTATGCCAACAGGTATTACCAATATTCTAAGCTTGAACAAAATTGGTCAGCACAATTTGGAGATAATGCTCAACTCGCTATTTTTGAATCAAATATGGCCAGTTGTTAATTTTGTATCTTTTGTAACAAAAAAGACCTAGAGCATATGTATACCATATCATGTATCAACCATGTACTAAGTCTAGAAAAAATAGGTTCATGGACTGAGATAATGCCGAACCCAATCCAAAGGTGAACAACGTTAATCTTGATGGCATACCTCTTCACAGCATTTTCTGCTGACAGCAGCTCTGTAATCTATTGATTTCCACAATTTATCTCTTTTCTGCAAAAAATTTGGATACCTATCTTTCCAAGCTTTTCCCAATGCCCAGGGAAATATTTCATACTTATAATCTTCTTCATCTTCTTCCATATCATGGGCCAAGTATCTGCATTTGAAGAAAAAGTAAATAATTTGATTGGAATTAGTGATTTTAAGTTAAATTAAATTAATTAGGGTCAGGCCAAATGAAATACAGATATTCACAATTAAATCCATCTACACACGAGTTTATACTTACAAGGCCACAAAAAAATTAGTTCTTGTATAATGCTTAGTAGAATAGTTTGCTCTCTTGAAATATGCAAAAACCATTGCCAACAGATGCTGCAATTAAAACCACAAACCATGTATCACTAGCAAATACACATACAAGAGTTTGAGCATAGTTGTGTTATTAAAAACCAAAAATAAAGGATCCCACACCAAAGCAAATTATTGTGTACATGCTTTAATAAACTAAAACTAGCATGATTGGAGAATGGGAGGAAGGACTATGATTTACATAGCGACCAGCTTTTGACTTTGCATTTTATATTTTCAACTTTCATCTTTTACAAATAGTGCTGCTGGAGACTTACCCTGTCTGCAATTTTTGCACATTTATCCATCCACATAAAATCTTGAATGACATCATCATCTGCGATCAATAATCAAATGATTTTAGCTTAAATATGACAATTTAAAAAATTACCACATAGTTATGAAGTAAGTATATTACATGTATTACATTTAAACACACACACATAAAATCATATATTTTGAGCTGGAAAAAGTGGCCATTTGCCAATTTAATATTGAGTCCATTTCAGTAATTAAGATTTGATTTAGTGATTATGGGTCAAAAATCTACAACTAATTTCCTGCATAAAAAAGGTAAAAGAGCAATACCGTCATATATGATTATAATAATAACGTACGCAAATGCTAATGATGAAGATGAAATACAACTTACTATAAAAGTGATAACCTACCAAACAATCTGAAAAATGCCGCCATTTCTTTTGATTTCACTGTAACAGTAGAATTCTTTGCCCGTTTTGGGGGAGAGAATAATGGTGACATCCTTCCATCTTCTTCCTGGGAATCCGATTCTTTTCGACTTCGTTTCGCCTGCACGACTTTAGGTTTGCGTCCCGCGTTCTCTCGCCGCTGCACCACTTGGGTTTGATTCTTGTTCCTGGAGATAAACACCGGCCTGCTATCTTTAGAGTCGATAAAAAATTGCAGGCAACCACTTTCAGAAAGTGTACTGTCACCCGAGTACATTGGTGGGTGGGCAGAATATCGGCAGCTAAATGTCGATGGTTCACGCAAATCTTCCAAATGTTCGCGATTTGTCCAGAAAGCTTTTTCGAAAGAGGGTAAGTGGTTGTGGTAACCCTCTCCGAACTGATAAAGCGGAGAAAAATGTGGGTTTTTCTGGACACACACCGACATTTAGAATGCTTGCGGATCTTAGAAATCCTGCGCGAGGTGATGTGTAAAGGTACTCAATGACATCACGAAAATCGATTCTTTTTCAGATTTTGAATTTGGCGCCTGATTTCGTCGTCTGCGTGTTTGGGCTCGATATGTGTGATAGTTTTTGTATTCATTACTCACCTGCCAATCAGCTGTAGCCACACGACCGATTCTCCAAATAAGGTCAATACTCCTTATATGGCAATGCGGAAGTGCTGACGTTCACTTGGTCGCCATTTTGTTCAAACTGGTTTGTGGTCTTGGATTTTATTTACAAGATTACCGGGTTTGCTTTACAAAAATGCGTTCCGCACTTTTAGCATTTGGCAGCGTTATGCTCACAGGAGCCGTCGTAGGTCATGCCTACTACCAGAAAAAACAGTTTTACCCATCCGTCGTGTATTTAACGAAGTCTAACCCGAGTATGGCCGTAAGTGTAACACGCTTGTTTCTTGTTGCAGTGTCAGCTTAGTGTTTACAATACGTGTAAGGAGTTAAATTGACCGATATCAATAGTACCGAACGTTTCGAAGATCCGTAAGGCGGTCATCATCGCAAAGCTTTGTCGCCAATCCATCATTTTTTATTTTACTCGATGCATTCATATTGGGACTTGCCCGGACTTCGCTGGTGCCAAACGTTCATTTTGTGAATAGCAATATATCGCGATTCGCCAATATGTTGATAAAGATTGTTTCTCATCGTTTTCTGAAGCAGATGGACATTCCTTGTACATAAAAATACATTCCTGCATTCATTTTGCCTTATTAAAAATGCCATTATACCACTGGTCCAGGTATTCTTATAATATTAATAATTATATTTCTTGTAAATCATTGTACTGTAATTACTTTTCAGGTACTATACATACAAGCGTTTGTTGTAGTGGTACTGATGGGTAAACTTTTCAGAAAAATGTTTTTTGGTCAACTTCGAGCTGCGGAAATGGAGGTTTGTAACTCAACACACAAGTGTACTATCATGCATGTACTACAGATACATGCATGATGTTTTAGTTTCTATTGTGTATATATTAGTAGTGCATCTGCTTGTGTAAATAACAGAAGTGTTTTAATTATCCAGTACTATACAATAAAAAATTAAAAGCAATGTTAGGCCTATCTACGCTTCTGTTGGAGATGCGATGTTATGTATAAATCTCAGACTGCTAAAAGAAAAAAAAAACGTTTGTTAGTGCATAGGGGTGCATAGTGATCTCAAAAATATGATCTTGTTGATAGAATAAAGTATGTACCAAATACTTTCTTGATAATAAACTAAATATACAACTAGGTTATGGTCAGAGGAGATATGGGAAAACTGCATATTGCAATTATTGAACATTTATTTACCCTTTATTAGTCCCCGTTCGGACGCAGTCCGAAAACGGGGACTTATGTTTTGCCCTGTGTGCGTCCGTCCGTCCGTCCGTCCGTGCGTCCGTGATCACCTGTATCTCGAACATGCATGGACCGATTAAGTTCAAACTTCACTCATACATCACACATTATATGGGACATATGCACATGCATTTTTTTCATGATCCGATTAACGATAGCCGAATAGCGGCCATTTTAAGGCCGAAAATGCATCAAAATCGCACATTTTCACCATTCCGGACCCGGATCTCAGTTATGCATGGACGGATTTTGTTCAAATTTGGTACATACATTAAACATAATAGGACCTTGATGCACGTCATTTTTTTTTTTGGATCGGGTTCGAAATGGCCGACTGGCGGCCATTTTGTTTTAAAGAATTCAGTTCTGGATCCGTATCTGAGACATGCTTGGATTGATCGAGTTCAAACTTCACACACACAAGGTACATCATGTCACAAATATGTATGTGCATTTGTTTCATGATCTCATTAACGATAGCCAAATGGCGGCCACTTTAAGGCCGAAAATGCATTGAAATCGCACATTTTCACCATTCCAGACCCGGATCTCAGTTATGCATGGACGGATTTCATTCAAATTTGGTACATACATTAAACATAATAGGACCTTGATGCACGTCATTTTTTTTTCCGGATCAAGTTCGAAATAGCCGACTGGCGGCCATTTTGTTTTAAAGAATTCAGTTCTGGATCCGTATCTGAGACATGCTTGGATTGATCGAGTTCAAACTTCACACACACAAGGTACATCATGTCACAAATATGTATGTGCATTTGTTTCATGATCTCATTAACGATAGCCAAATGGCGGCCACTTTAAGGCCGAAAATGCATTGAAATCGCACATTTTCACCATTCCAGACCCGGATCTCAGTTATGCATGGACGGATTTCATTCAAATTTGGTACATACATTAAACATAATAGGACCTTGATGCACGTCATTTTTTTTTCCGGATCAAGTTCGAAATAGCCGACTGGCGGCCATTTTGTTTTAAAGAATTCAGTTCTGGATCCGTATCTGAGACATGCTTGGATTGATCGAGTTCAAACTTCACACACACAAGGTACATCATGTCACAAATATGTATGTGCATTTGTTTCATGATCTCATTAACGATAGCCAAATGGGGGCCGCTTTAAGGCCGAAAATGCATTGAAATCGCACATTTTCACCATTCCGGACCCGTATCTCAGTTATGCATGGATGGATTTTGTTCAAATTTGGTACATACATTAAACATAATAGGACCTTGATGCACATCTTTTTTTTTCGGATCAAGTTCGAAATGGCCGACTGGCGGCCATTTTGTTAAAGAATTCAGTTCTGGATCCGTATCCAAAACATGTCTGGATTGATCAAGTTCAAACTTCACACACACATGGTACATCATGTCACAAATAGATATGTGCATTTGTTTCATGATCTGCTTAACAATAGCGGAATGATGGCCATTTTAAGGCCGAAAATGCATCAAAATCACGTATTTTTACAATTCCAGAACCGGATCTCAGTCATGCATGGATGGATTTTGTTCAGATTTAGCACAATGTGTTGTACATATGCAGGTGCATTTCGGTCATGATCTGCTTTGAATGTATATGTCACTCAAATATGAACGGGACGGGGACGTGTCATTGACAATGACTTGTTATATTTATCATACACCCTTCACCCAACCCCTAAAATACAATGTAAATCATAATTCATCAAAAAATAACTTACCATGATGTCATAATTTGTCTGCACTCAAAATTTTTAAAACACTAAATCTCCTCTTTAATAATAGTTGGCTAATTTGGACTAGTTTAGAGGGCATTTTTTCTATGTTTAAACATTACAATCTCAGAAAGTTTTTTTGATTTCTACAGCTTAATGAGAAGTTTATTCTACAGTAAACTGTTATGTACCGATATATCGGTACAAATGTATATATAAATTTGTTTCAGAATGATCAAGATTACTACGGCGCACCCCTATACTATGCACTAACACCACATTTTGTATCGTCACAATGCCCACAGGACAAGATTTACTGGTACATGTATTATTCATTAATTAAAACTAATAATATTTTAGGAAAAATTAGGTGACTGTATAAACAGAAAAATATAGACTTTCTCTTGCATTATGTGCTCAATTTGTCCTAAAATGCTTACCCGGTAGTTTAAATTCATGTTTTAGATTTTACAAATTAAATCTTAAATATGATTGAAATTGTGATTTGTCGGATTTCCTGCATATGCTACAATTTGAAAGGAATGTAGCCAACTTTATAACAGGGTACCAGTAATATAAATGGTTTCTGGACTGTAGCATATTGAAGTTGAATAATTGTAACATTGTGGTCCTGGACTGTGAAAACAATTAATTTAAACCCCTACAGTATTATAACACAAGACAATAGTGCTAATTTATGATGCAGATTTGTTTCTATATTTATATTTAGGGGTTTGGTCCCATGACTCGTATGAAAATAAAGACAATGCTCTTAATTTCTATTCATGTTTGCTTATGTTTCAGCATCTTATAGAACGATCGTGGTATGCTGTCACAGAAACGTGTCTTGCATTTACGGTGTTTCGTGAAGACTTTAGTCCAAGATTTGTCGCTATGTTCACATTTTTATTGTTTTTAAAATGTTTTCATTGGTTAGGAGAAGATAGAGTAGACTTTGTAAGTATACAGTGAATTAATCTTTATAAACAAATCCAATATTGCAACATGTTTTTTGTGGTAGCACTCGTACCCAAATGGGTTCCTTCTTGTAGCGTATTTTTGTTTTTAACTCTCACAACCATTAGAAATCTTTTAGAATTGCGATACGACTATCACAACCTTAACTTACATCAGTATGTCTAGACACAATTGTAAATTGGAGGATGTTATAACTTATAAATTCTAATTTTCTAAACAGATGGAGAGAAGTCCAATAATAACTTGGGTTTTCCATCTAAGAGTTGCAGGTATGTATTGCTATTGTTCCCATTGAAGGGAATGATTGACTTTAGTAAATTATAAAATCTGGTACTGTGTATACCAGTATTCCATTACATGTAGAAGCACTTCAAAGCATGATCAAAGAAAGTTTGGTGTACTCAGTGAAGTCAATCATGTGAATTGTTTGCGGCATGACATGCACTGATGAACTCCCTTGAAGTACTTCATACTGTAGTAAATTTTAATTAAGGAAAGATACTTAGGTAAGGTTGTCAGAATTTCTTATTTATTTATTTCTATTTAGGCCACACTGACTTAATTTTATGGATCACATCCGCGCGCGCATTAGTTTTCGCCTGTTCTCAAAAAAAAAAAAAAAAAATCTCCTTCGACGAGTCTCCACAGATCGGTTTTTAGTCTGGAACTTGCCAACTCATATTGTCGCAAAACGCCGGCTTTTCGTAAAACTTTGTTTTGGACTACCTCAAAACGTGTCAGTTATGTCGTAAATGATCTTCTGCGCATGCGTATTGTGTTGCCGGGAATTCCAACATGGCGACCACGCCACCAAAATACGTGTAAAAGCATAAAAGTTCAGAGGGAAAACGGAGTGATTGTTATAGACTGGTACGCAAATGACGTCGGCCAGGGAGATATGACGTTTACACAGCTATAAGGACATATTGTCCAGGGTGGCTGTCCCGCGATGCAACGATGAGAGAAATGGGATAGGAGTGGAGGTGTATGGTGGCCTAGGGATGTGATAGCTGAGAAGGAAGAAAATACCTATTGTTGAAGAGATCGATGTGTGGGGTGTAGAGGAGTGCAAGAGATCTTTTTTTCTTTTTTTTGATACTTGAGGTTGAGATCCCTACACACTAGACATACTTGCAGGGTTAACATGTAGGCTTCATTTCACCTGACAACACAGTTAAAGCTAACAACAGGTGTGTAGAGAGGAGCAAGCAAGGACATTTCTGTATCATTTCAATGTTTTGTTAGTTATTGTCATAATGTAGTGATATTTACATTCCGCCTTGATACACTGTGTTCTGTGGTTCAATTCGTAATACCAGCTCCGTAGTCCTGTGGTTTTAGCATCATTTTTTTTTTTGGCAGAATTTTTTTTTTTCGCCCTCTCGCATTAGTTTTGGGGTCTCCAGAGGATGTCATCCATAAAATTAAATCAGTATGGCCTTATGTCACAGTCATGGTAGTTCTGTGTGTGTATACTAATAGTCAGATTGTAAATTAAAATTTCAAATTAAAATACTGGTATGACCAATAATAATGAATGTTAGTCAATGATCAAACCGTGTCAGGAATAGTGCCACAGTTGATATTTTGCTGTTTTGTAAAATAATTTAATAAGTGTTATAATAATTAAATTAGTGTTTTTCATTCTCTGTACTAAAGATTAAAAAAATTAAATAAAATGTATGAGGTTATCAAGTTCAAAATGTGATTTCTACCTCTGCAAATTGCTGTGTATTCTCAGTCAAATGAAATACAAAGTAGAAAATACCAAAATATAAAATATAAATGCACTTTTAACTTGCATAGTGATAAAAAGTTGAATAATTTATTCAGGCCACACAGTAATATATTTTTAATATTTGACAGATCTCTGAATATGTGTTCAGATTTTCACTGTAGGACAATGGGAGAGTGGGATTATAAACTCCCCATCATGTTAAATATGGGTAATAATGTGTATATCCTATTTTACAGCATTGCTAATGTTTTTAGGAATCATTGATGCATTCTTTATCAATCATGCATACTACAGTACAATAACCAAAGGTGCTACAGTTCAGTTAGTCTTTGGATTTGAGGTAAGTACATACTGTCAGGTCAGGTCAGGTCGGGTCGTCCCGTCCCATTAGCTACATAGACACTGTGACAGAATTATCTTCCATTCTTCATAAACAAGCACTCTACATGTTGTTGTTGAACTGAAACTCTCAGAATCTTTAGAAATGCCTCCTCCCCCTCCCAACACATTGTACCAAAACAACCGGGAGACAGAAATTTTCTAATTGAGACTGTTCACCTTTGCCCTATAGAGTCCCATGTATTAAATAGGTAGCCAGAATAAAATAATATCACATTTATTTCTAAAATTTGTTTTCACTTATGACCTTGTATAGTAACAGACAGTCACAAAGTATCAAATTTTCAGAGACTTTCATAATACTTTAAGAAGTGGATGAAGCTTAGTATTGTTGATGCTTAATTATAGATTTGAACCTTAGGAATCTGTTACTAGGTGATGTTTTGTTCTGTTGCTGCTAATAAAGCTCATCTTGTGCTGAACTTCATGTATATACTATCTTGATTTACAGTATGCTATTCTACTGATCGTGGTAGTGAATGTCTTCCTAAAGTATGTACTGCATACGATAGATCTTCAAAGCGAGAATCCCTGGGACAATAAAGCTGTATATTTGCTCTATACTGAATTATTCTTGGGTAAGTATGTACTGCATACGATAGATCTTCAAAGCGAGAATCCCTGGGACAATAAAGCTGTATATTTGCTCTATACTGAATTATTCTTGGGTAAGTATGTACTGCATACGATAGATCTTCAAAGCGAGAATCCCTGGGACAATAAAGCTGTATATTTGCTCTATACTGAATTATTCTTGGGTAAGTATGTACTGCATACGATAGATCTTCAAAGCGAGAATCCCTGGGACAATAAAGCTGTATATTTGCTCTATACTGAATTATTCTTGGGTAAGTATGTACTGCATACGATAGATCTTCAAAGCGAGAATCCCTGGGACAATAAAGCTGTATATCTGCTATATACTGAATTATTCTTGGGTAAGATGAAATTTCATTTTAAGGTATTACACATGGTTATGTATGCAATGAGCACTGGTGCGTGTGCTTGTGGGTGGATTCGTAAGTAGAAAATGACTGAGACACCTATACATTTAAGGGCGCATACCACTACCATTGAATTTCCATAGACGACAATGTTAACATATGACGAGATTGCTATATGAAAACAAAGTTGAAAACATGGCTCAAAAATGGGAAATCAACATGCCTGTAATCAACCACTTGAAAAAAAACTAACATGTTGGCCAGCTCAAACTCTTGCAAATCTCAGGTAAACAGGACACACCTACTGTATTTGGATTGCACCTAGAGAAATCAAATACACACAGAATAAACTCGCAGGTACAGTCGCTAAGTATGTTGGTCTCACCTTTGACCCAGGTGATCACGCCTTCAAACAGGGAGCACCTGAGAAAAAAAATATTTAAAAAAATTTTATTGGTTTTTGCAAGGCATTTAAATTGATTGGTTGATTAATGGCATGAGACCATAAGCAGGTTAGATAGATGTTTGTTTCCTGTAGATAACATAACATACTCTGGCAAATACACAGACGAGGCATGTATTTGGAAACTTTGATTTGAATATTCTGAAGTACAAGTCGTGGATGCAAATGACCAATCAGTGCTCGTTTTACTACCTGTGCACTGATCATTTGCTTCCTCAAGTAGATTGATTGGTTTCTTGTATTATGTGTAAGCAAGGCAGATCCTGAGTTGTACTGCATTTCATTTGTGTTGGGAAGGCTTCTTGTAATTACCCATGATCCTTTTAATTATTGCCCCCCCCCCCAAAAAAAAACAAAACAAAACAAACAAACAAAAAAAACATTGTGACAATAATAATGTTGTGCACTTTTACCACCTGGCTAACTAAACTTGTTATGTTTTATTACTGAAATCTTGAAATTGTGTTACCACCAGCTACTAATCATTAGACACTCAAAAAGTATCATTCTCTGCTAAGAATTCATTGTTCACTTAATTGATACAATTAAACCAATACTAGTATATTTGTCACAAAATTCTATATTTTACACTGACTAAACAATATTGGCGAAAACGCGTCTGCTTTGTTTGTCCTCAAAAAACAGACTACTCCTAGCAGCATTAATAAAACCAAAGATCAACTAGAGTTTACACTTACTAGCCTGCAGTTCCGCTTACGCTCAACAATTTGTCAACTCAAAACATCAGACTTCCTGCAGGAACCCTCCAGCATAATCCATTCCTCCATCTTAGAAAAAAAAACTCTATGTAATTTCCGCCACAGAGGGAGCACATCACAAAATCACATACTGTGCACATAAGTAGCAAGCAGTCATGCAAATCAAAACTAGAATAAATATAAAAATAAATAATAAGAATTCATGACAGTGTTTTACCACCAACATTGTTTTTATTTCAGGTTTTTTCAAAGTAATTTTATACATGGCATTTATGGCTGTAATGATAAAAGTTCATACCTTCCCACTGTTTGCTATCAGGCCCATGTATCTAACAATGAGGTAAGTTGCATATTTTTCCATGGTGAATTTATAACTTTCCATCCCATTCATTGTGTATTCTTATTTTCATGCGATGCGTGTTAAAGCGGGAGGATCGTCACCTGCGCACACGTGGGAATTGAGTTCCAAGCGACGATAACAACACACGCTAAACACGCAAAGGCTCATGGGTAGATGCTTGTTTGTAAACAATGACACGCTATGGCCGTCTGACGCATGCGCAGAAGTCGAGTGCCCCGCTTTAAATTCTGACTTTGTGCTCAGCCAGAATCATGTGTTCCTGCTGTGTTGGATAGTGCCTAGTGTGCTTACTGATGCATGGAGCATCAATTCGTTTAATTGTTGTGCTGGTTTGTCGCTATTACAGTCAAGGTTTCTATTATACTTATCTTGTGATAATTGTTTTGTTTGACAGGGCATTCAAGAAAGCATTAAATGATGTCATCATGTCTAGACGAGCTATTCGTAATATGAACACACTGTAAGTACCATCATTTTTGTTATAAATACATTTAATTATGTTTGAATGTAATAGTAATACATTATGACAGCTATTTTGAACCTGAAAATTCTAAAAATTCCCATTTTTTTAAATTCGCCATTACAATTTTTTTTTAGTTGTTCTGATAGTCACTGCTGCTAAGTAATCAAGAATGTCTTTTATTTTACCTTGGGTCTGCTATAATAATGTGCATTTAAACCACTAATAACTTACAATCAAGTTTTGTTAAGTACTGCTAGTGGTATTGTACATCATACTGCTGTGGGAGTGTGTGTGCAATGCAATATTCAACCACCACTCCCATATAAAAATATATACTATGGTGCACAGTACAGTTCAGTGGGACCTTAATTTATTCAGAATTGCACTAAAGTTAGAAAGAGATGGCTAAACAAAATTTTGTGGTATGGTTTCCACGATGGGTGCTGTACTAGCTACGTGTGATCATGTGGTGTACCTGTTTTTTAAAGCCAGCATTCAGGCAGATGTTTGGGGAAAATGCGTTGTAAATTGTGGTTTTGTATGGAAATGGTATTAAACTATTCAAATTATAATAAGGTGCATTCTAATTTTGATCTTGGCAGTAATTATACAACTGTCATTCTTATCATAGTTACCCCAATGCCACTCCTGAAGAGCTGTCATCTGGTGACAATGTTTGCATCATTTGCCGAGAGGAGATGGTGAGTGCATGTAAAAAACTGCCATGTGGTCATATCTTCCACACGAACTGCCTGAGATCATGGTTCCAGAGACAGCAGAGTTGTCCCACATGCCGTATGGATATTCTGAGAGCTCCAATACCAACGGGTCAGCAGCAAGGACAACAAACCCCTCAGCAACAGCAGCAGCAACAGCAACAGGCAAACAGTAAGTGGGTTCAAACAGTAATTATATATTTTATTGATACAGCAATTTGAGCAAATAAATTTTACAATATTTGATTACAGTTTAAAACATTTCTTGCCCATAATAATAGCTTGTACATATTTAATTTTGGTCCAAGGGACAACCCAAAAATGATCACTGACACTTTCCCTAAAAGATTTGGTACTATATTATTAGAAGGCATACTTTGTATAATTGATACATTCATTTTTCTATTTTTTATTTCAGTGATGCCAGGACAAGGCCCAATGATGCCTCAGTTTCCAGGTGGTTTTCCGATGTTTATTCCACCCATGGTACCTGGTCAGTTTCCTATGCAGCAACAGCAGCAACCATCCACTACTCAACCAGGTAATGATTGATGAAATGTTTGACAAATTGTACATGTGACTTTTGTTAGAGAGAGTGGCATACTTGCATGATACACAAGTATGGTCAGTTGTTTGATGAATGCTGAAAGTAAATTTTCACTCTTCAAAATTATTCTCAAAAACTCACTTTATTTTGTCTGTATTGTATAACAGCAAGCAGTACGACAGCGACGCCAACAACAAGTACTTCAACCCAACCAACAGCAGTGCCTGGTGGAGCAGCCACCACATACACTATGCCCGGTTCAACAATGGCAGGATTTCCAGGCATTTCGCCTTACATGATGCCACCTATGTTTTCTCCTCCTTTCAGTAAGTACACTATAAAAAATACATTTACATTATAGTATCTGATCAACTGAAAAAACCTAATTCTTGATTTTTTAAATCAGTCAACAACAATGGTGAAGAATCATTGAAAAATCATTGGCTGTCTCCATAGCAACTGGATGTAGATCTCTCCTAAAATCTGATCGCTTGGTTTATTTTTGAAACACAAGCTCCTCCTAAAAATTCAAGAAAATTCATTGCTAACTGATTGAGTTATCTGGCAATGAATAGTCGTTATAAATACATTTTGTGTCTTGTTTTCATGGCAACAAGATCTAAATCTCAACCAACCTTTTAACCAACTGGTACTTATTTTAAAGGGCAACTCCTGCAAATGTCTCGACAATTCCTTAATAGCCTCTTCATTCTTAAAATTGTTTGTGTCGTTGGGGCATGGTTTCCTGAACACGTAATGAAAATTTTAACATAATTTTTTGAGTTATCATGGTTACAGACAGACAAACG
The DNA here is from genome assembly GCF_978046115.1 of Saccoglossus kowalevskii. Lineage (NCBI taxonomy): Eukaryota > Metazoa > Hemichordata > Enteropneusta > Harrimaniidae > Saccoglossus > Saccoglossus kowalevskii. The sequence goes on from NC_140642.1 coordinate 19,003,210, forward strand.
CACACCTGCAAAAACATAATAACAATAATAATAAACTTTTAATAGTAAACTGATAAACATTTTTGTTGCTGTATATTTAGATAAAACACACTTATTCTGTTTATGAAAATTAAGGACACTGAAAACTTGTGTAACAGTTAATTCAGTCTCAGTAGGAATGTGCCAATTTTGAGAGTTTGTGAAATTTCCCGTCAAAAAACACATAATTTCATTGTATGTTTTCACCCTCAGCTCCACCACCGATGCCCCCTGCAAACTTTGCTGGCATGAATGATGAGGAATTGCGGGCAATGGAAGGTATAGAGAGAAGTCATGTGGAAGCCAGAGTACAATGTTTACGAAGCATTCATACATTACTGGACGCTGCTATGATACAAATACAGCAATACTACTCACTTATGTCTACTATGGGGTAAGTTCAATATAGCATAATTACACATGTGTTGAAATAAAATAACTTTTAGTTACCTATACATGTACCTATTCTGATTTATTAAAATGTGTGTGTAAATGTACTTTAATCACTCCATGTATATCATTAATTAGCTGATTATACATCATGACCTTCAGTGCGGACTAGCTTTGGTGCTTTTTTTTACATTTGGGTTTTTGGGCCAAATCAACAATCATTTTGCATGGTGATTATAATTATTAGTGTAAGGTATTTTGCATATACATATATATGCTTAGCCGTGCACCGCTTTCGAAAAAGTGTGCAAATGACAATTTTAGTTCATCATATGCCAGATTGAGGGGTGTTAAATTATTAGAGCCTGTGTGAATACACTTGAAGTCAAAATCTTCATTATCGAATGTGTTTGATCATACACAAACTCTTAATTTTCTGCATTTCTCTGAGAATTCTTGAAGGCATTTCAGTAACACAATGTGGAAGTAAATTATCAATGTTGGAGTATGGCATGAATTTTTAAAAAAATATTAATTAACAATTTTTGAATTATGGAATGAAGTTTTTACTGTCGTTCATGGTTAAAAGGTCATTGTCAAAGCATAGTTTACGCATGGTAAGCATGCTCTATGCATTCACAACATATTCATGATGGTCGCTGTATTATATAAATTTGTTTACCGGTACTGGTATTCAGAAAAAAATTAAACAACCAAAGATTAGGTTTTATGGTTGGACAGTCAAAATCATAAAAAACTAAAGGTCATCATTTTACAAGGAGTTAAAACCACTCTCTCATCTTGTGTATCACTGTGTGATTTTTTGCAGACCTCAAGCTAATATGTATCCTGCTCCGGCTTCGGCTTCAGCTTCGGCACCTGCTCCTGGTGTTGGAACCACACCAGCTGAACCAACCAAACAAAGTGATTCTGTCAAAGGAGAGACACAAGCAGCGACCAGTGAGAAACCGTCTTCTCTTCAGTCTGATGAAGGTAGGTACTCGCATATGACAAGTTTAATATTGCTTTTTTCTTGCTTTGCTTCTCCCAGTGTTTATCAAAGTCACAGAGATGACTTTAAATGTCTCGATGCAGCAAGATAGACCTGACACTCATGCAAATGACAGAGGTGTCTTTATGGTTGAAATAAAGCATGTAATGATTTGTTTTGTTTATGCAAGCTTCTGTGCAAATACTGTGTATGCACACATTCATCCATGTTAGTTTACCACATCCAATGTAACATGCGGCAAAGAAAATAACCAGTTCTATAATTTTTTACTTGGTAGTTACTGTAATCAACACCTGTATCATGAAGTCAAACTCGCAGTAGATGAAATTGAAAGGCAACACTGTTTGTGCTTTTATATTGCAGATTTGAGTGACCTCGAAGGTGCTGTCGGTTTCACGCCAGTCGAAGAAGTAATTATTCCCGAATACCACGATGAACCTGTTGATGAAATTGATCATCAAGAGATTCGAAGGAGGAGAATTGAGCGACTCGAAAGTGAAACAAATTTGGCTGCACTCGACAAGGAGAGTGAAACCAAATAAACATTGTTCACGCATTTAATGCCACTACAAATTTACATACTAAATTTATGTAAGTTACAGCTGCCAAGGACTGAAAATAATGAATGAAAAAGACAAGGTTGTAATAGGAGACTCAAATTATGTGTACGATTACAGTTTAAAATTGGATTCGTTATTTATTACGTTAACTCTACTTCCTGAATACCTTAGCATCACGATAGCCTTGCGACATTTAGTTCCATCCTGCTGAATGATTGGTTGGTTTAAACCTACCTTTATTTTATTGATAACCACAACTTAGTTTTATCTTGTATATTTTTTTTGGAAATTAAATTTTTTCTTTCACTTGAATAATTGTAGACTTATTTCAATTCTTGATTTTTGTTTTCATTCAGCCAAAATTTAAGCCCTATGTTCATCACAACTTTATATTTCTGTGTCTCTGGACCATTTTGTTTCATACGTACCGGTAATCCTTTAATTTGCTTTAGGGACAGCCATTAAAGTTGGTTGTTTGCTGAAAGAATTGACAGGGCTAACTTTGATATTCCATTTGAAACTGCCACTAATAAGATGGCAATATTCAGGGCCTGAAATTCATGGTGGCTTCACAGGCAGTTGCCTTGATGCCCAATGAGTTTTCCTTTGTTTTAATGTTTTCAATTCCAAATTTAATCTCCATTGCAGTATTGTACAGTAAAATTCTTACAGCGTAGTCCAGTGTTACACTTACATGTGTAAAAAAAAGAAAAGTGATACCTATTTTATTTCTGTAGAACTCTTTTCTGATTCACAGTAATATTAAGAGAACTATTTAATTTTTCAATGATATTTTAATAAATTTCATATTGTGCAATGTAATTTAAGATTCACAATTTTTGTTTGAGGAATAAAAAAAGTGACGCACTGCCCATCATTGCTAATGATAATGTCTTACAAACAGGAATATGTGCAAACAATGGCAAGCTGGTCTGGCTTTATTCGCCAAGCATGCATTCACATCAGAGTCCTCTAATTACGATATAATGGGCAGTGCACAGGTTCTACTAGATAGATAGAATATCTCCAAAAACAAGGGTTCGTTTCACTGAGCAATACAATGTTCCAAAAGTTGACTGGCAAATTTCTCAAATGAATTTAAAGCCACAAATAATTTTACTTGCAAAATAACCTGAATTATTACAAATGCGTCACTCGTGAAAATAACTTCCATACGCAATGAAAGCCACAGGGGGGCGGTGTAGGGTTCTGTCTAATTCCTACACTTGAGGAAATGATTGGTTTATTTTTGAAAGCTGTATTTTGAGCAGTATAATGACCGTATATGGTCATGTGATTTCATTAAAAATGCAAAAATATCTCATCTGCAGCAATGTGCAGATTGACATTCAACCTGCTTGAATGCATATCTGTATGCTATTTAATGTTTACATGCCTATTATAATCACTTTGTAATACACCAGGTTGCCGAATAATCTGCTATCTCTGACGAATTTCTTGTTGTACAAATCTTAATGCACCTAAACAGACAACGCTTATTGAAGTATAAGAAGCGGTATATTAATTTAGTCTTTTTCGTCTCTGTTGGACGTACTGTAGTTCGAAACAGGGACTTATGTTTTGGGTTCTGTCCGTCCATCGTCATTTCTCAGAGACGCATAGACGGATTTTCTTCAAAGCTGGTACGAAGACAAGTCATAATAGCAGACGTGCAAATGTGTTTTTTTTTGATTTGGTCGACCTTAGATGGGTCGGCGGCCATTTTTGTCCCCAAAAAACACCAAAAATCAACATTTGGACATGTTTCTCAGATATGCCTTGAACGATTTCATTCAAACTTGGCAGTAATATCAGTCATTGTGGGTTACTGATGCACGTCATTGTTTTTCGTAATTCAATTCAAAATGGCGAACTAGTGGCCAATTTGTTTTTTTACAAGTGTTCTGCTATTTTACAAAGATGTTTGTACAGATTTGGGTTAAATTTTGTACAAAGTCAAGATATAAATGGTTAAATGTTGTGTTCAGTTATTTTTTTTCATCGCAATTTAGCCGAATGGCAGCCATTTTCGTCAAAAACAAATAAAATAACAAAATTCAAACATGATTACTGATGTACATGTACTTCTTTTGCTGTAAATATGAACTTGCATAAGAATACAGTTAATCAATTACTATAAAAAGCAGTTGTAAATAATTTGCCAACAAATTTCAGTTAAATATCTTACAACATGCTCTTCATATTGGCAAGCATGGCTGAAATTTTTCTTTAATTATCTCTGCCTGCCTCCCTAAATGTACATTGTAAAGGTTATTAGTAAATAGAAAAAGTTGAGTTGCCCCTGCTCATTTATTAAGTTTTGTGTAAATTGTACTTGGTAGATGCAATGCATTGTGAACGTAAGTACATGGATGCAGCCTTTATAACCATTGGATTGAACAATGGAATGAGAACTTGTGTCTTGTCTGTCAACATCGTTTCTCTGATATAAACTCATTATTCAAGGGAGTGCATGTCATGCCGTAAACAAGTCACATGACTGAGTACACCATTGTGGAGGTGAAGATATGATTGTAACTGGTTGGTCTGTATCTCAACATATTTCTTTAATATTAAAAACACAATTTTCTAAATATTTGCTAAAATAAATGAATATTAACAATTCTGATATTTACTTCAGGTACCCATTTTCAAAGTTTATAAAATGGTCTATATAATTAATATAGGTTATATCAAATGGCACCAAGCAAACTAAGTTTGTGAGGTTATTAATTTCAATATAACAGTAGTGCTAAATGAATTTTCTGTGGTATCCAATAATGCATTGGATTAATTAAAATTATGAAGGAGACATACCTGTTTAACATTTTCAGTACTTCAATTTTTCGGGTACAATATTTCACAGTATGAATATCATCAAATTGCTCTAGAATGGCATTGGCTTTCTGGAAATCAAAACATAAAAGTCTATTGTTATTGTTTACCAGATCCCGGCCAGGAGGATACCAATTTACATTGTACATGTAATCATGATAGTGGATAAAAAGTACATTTTTTTTGCTGTGCGTGATTACCATTGCCTGGCGCCAAACTTGAACGGTTATAAAATTACGCTCGGGAACGATATTGTTTTGTTTTCATGAAAAAAAAATGACACACTCAATTTGAAGAAATGGTTCTATACTTCATTTCACACAAAAAAAAGACATTTCATTGACGATTATACGGAGTTACATCTCTGAATGTTGATGTTGATGTACACAGCCTTCGTGGGGTATTTTGTTTTCATTCTAACGTCAGACTTTACCTTACGATTGTTTCGCCGCTCAGTCCTGCGGTCTCTTCTCGTGTTTGGTTTCTTTTTGTGGACGAATACCGACCCATATATCAACTTCTTTTTTCGGAATGTATTCCAACAACTCGGTCTGCAAATTCCGTTCAAAACAACTTCGCGCGAAATGGTCCTGGCAAACAACTTTGTTTTTCCCGAACTGATGAACATGCAAACACTGGACCTGTCATTTTCTTTAAATGATTGACATTAGTTTGCTTGACGTTGAACATAATACGTGTCGCATTTATTGGTAATTCAACTATTCTCAAAGGTACTTGTACTAAATGTACTAAACATCAAACAGTCTGGCTATTGTTTTTTTCGAAAAGAACATTGACGGTCGGACGAACGACAGTTAATCAGTATAATATGATCAGCACCGTTGCTGTGTCACCTTCGATGACAGCGGAGCTAAAAAGTTTTAAAATATTAGTATTCTAGTCGAAAATAAAAAAACTTCCTATAATCATTGGCTATTTTGTCAATAAAATAATGTAAATGTATAATCTTCAGTCAGCCAATCCTAATCAAACAATACAACAATATTCGACAATGCTACGTAAATGGTGTTTGGCTGAGTATGTACATTCAATATTATTTTATCAAAATGACTTACAATAGACCATGATAATCCTTGTTTCGCCATGTATTGTATATTTCTGTTATTTTAACACATTGTTTTTGGCACTAGACTTTTATTTGTCACTATAATATTTATTTTAATAACTAGATTCCACATCTGCTGAATAATGCGCCATTTACGTTTGAAATTAACAGGACAGTCCCAAATATGATTTTTACAATGACATGTACGCAATAATATTTACACGTTGTGCAAGTGTCCTCGACAAGCATTGTTCTTACAATTAGTAGAACACCGGGAAGTATATCTTCACCGGAGCTAATGTCGCTTGTTAATTCCTGGCTTGCCTCCACAGTCAGCAGGCGCACACGTGATAATAAAATAAATACGATATTTACTGTATGGGGGCCGCCATCTTGAATGCAGCATAAAACTAAATAATTGATGCTGCATTTAAGATGGCGGCCCCCATATAGTAAATATCGTATTTATTTTATTATCACGTGTGCGCCAGCTGACTGTGCTTGCTTCGTACCTGTGCGTCACACCGAAGATTCGTGGCAGCGGAAGAATTGTCGCACTGAAATGCATGCAAGAAATCTGAAATGCGTGTAGGTACAATGCACGTGCATTGCGTCTGCTAAGAATAATCACGGTGGACAACAGTAATTCAACAGGAGCAGTTGAACGGGTTGAACAGAAAATTATTCAATGTGTGATATTATTTGATTCTTGATTCTCAAACACAAATTATCAAATATATTACAAAACTGTAAAATGTAAATCATGAATTTGTTTTATCTGTAAAGTGTAAAAACCTATTTTACTGTAAATTGAACTTTCAGTTTATTTTCTGTAAAAACGTAAAATGCATTTTTTTATTTGCTTTAACCCGTGTGTCCACATGTAGAATATTAGGATAACTCGATCTCAAATGTTCCATGCAGAGAAAAAACATGACACTTTAGCTACCCCACTTTGTCAGATGGGTTGTTGAAACACCCACGTTCATATATTAGATGGATACAGCGAATCTGTATTCTATGAACACGCTCTGACAATTTTAGACATTGCCTTGTGGCATGTGATTGATTATGTCTGATATTTTGTTTCTGGAAATCACACATTTATATTTATTGTTTATTAGCTCAAGGATGTTGTCCTAGCAACCTGTTTGTATAGATTGCAGGGATCACACAGCTGTCGTGGCAGAGCAGAAATGAATGGTAAACTCATATCTCTCGCACCTTGATCTGATTTGCATGCTTTGTTCACGCATTATGCTGTGTTTGACAGTATCAAATTTCAATCTGTCCGAGTTTGTTTTACCTTTATCTTTGTTTGCGTTAGTAATGTTATATTAATCATATCTGATTATATACTCAATAACCATGTTACTAGTAAAAGATATTACTATTCTGTAATCGAAGTTATAAAAATGGTTACATCTGTGACATTGATATTCAGATATTTTATAACTGTCATATTTCGATGCTCTCACTTTACTAGCTCGCAAGCGGGAACTGACATTTTAGAAAACATGTTTCTTGAATGTAATAGTGGTAATTATGATTTTGAGTAATTTTGTTCAGTTACTTTTTGGTAGGATGATACAGTGCTGTTAAAGCGCGGTGGTCGTCGCGCAGCGCGTGTTCGAATTTCATGTAAATAAACAATGTATTTTACACGCGTTGTATACGTCGCTATGAGTCCCATATTGAACAGGACGCGACACCAAGACTGCCGCCCTTTAAAAATGGCGATAACAGAACACCAAATATAGTAGTATTGTGCACTAATTGTGGTCCATGCTATAAAATATTAACAACCATGGCATGGAGCGCTGGTGATATACATTTAATTAATCGACCAGAATAATACATCCATTCCATTGTATTAGACGGAATGGCATCTAGGTTATATTGGACGGAAAGGCATCTAGCTTATATTGGACGGAATGGCATCTAGCTTATATTGGACGGAATGGCATCTAGCTTATATTGGACGGAATGGCATCTAGCTTATATTGGACGGAATGGCATCTAGCTTATATTGGACGGAATGGCATCTAGCTTATATTGGACGGAATGGCATCTAGCTTATATTGGACGGAATGGCACCTAGCTTATATTGGACGGAATGGCATCTAGCTTATATTGGACGGAATGGCATCTAGCTTATATTGGACGGAATGACATCTAGCTTATATTGGACGGAATGACATCTAGCTTATATTGGACGGAATGGCATCTAGCTTATATTGGACGGAATGGCATCTAGCTTATATTGGACGGAATGACATCTAGCTTATATTGGACGGAATGACATCTAGCTTATATTGGACGGAATGACATCTAGCTTATATTGGACGGAATGGCATCTAGCTTATATTGGACGGAATGGCATCTAGCTTATACAAGACGGAATGGCATCTAGCTTATATTGGACGGAATGACATCTAGCTTATATTGGACGGAATGACATCTAGCTTATATTAGACGGAATGACAACTAGCTTATATTGGACGGAATGACAACTAGCTTATATTAGACGGAATGACAACTAGCTTATATTGGACGGAATGGCATCTAGCTTATATTGGACGGAATGGCATCTAGCTTATATTGGACGGAATGACATTTAGCATATATTGGACGGAATGACAACTAGCTTATATTGGACGGAATGACAACTAGCTTATATTAGACGGAATGACAACTAGCTTATATTGGACGGAATGACAACTAGCTTATATTGGACGGAATGACAACTAGCTTATATTGGACGGAATGACAACTAGCTTATATTGGACGGAATGACAACTAGCTTATATTGGACGGAATGACAACTAGCTTATATTAGACGGAATGACAACTAGCTTATATTGGACGGAATGACAACTAGCTTATATTGGACGGAATGACAACTAGCTTATATTGGACGGAATGACAACTAGCTTATATTGGACGGAATGACAACTAGCTTATATTGGACGGAATGACAACTAGCTTATATTGGACGGAATGACAACTAGCTTATATTGGACGGAATGACAACTAGCTTATATTGGACGGAATGACAACTAGCTTATATTGGACGGAATGACAACTAGCTTATATTGGACGGAATGACAACTAGCTTATATTAGACGGAATGACAACTAGCTTATATTGGACGGAATGACAACTAGCTTATATTGGACGGAATGACAACTAGCTTATATTAGACGGAATGACAACTAGCTTATATTGGACGGAATGACAACTAGCTTGAAAGGTTAGCTCCTCTAAGTCTAGACTGCATCTCATCATCTAAAGAATTACAATTTTAATTGATGATAAAAACCTCATTGTCACTAAATATGTAAGTATTTCACCACTTTTTCGTAACTAAACATATACACTATAACGATGAGACACAATTCTTTACAAAACAACTGTTTAAAAATTTGACAGCTAAGCATGCTTTTTCAGCTATTATAATCGGTACCAGCTCTTACGAAGTTTTCTTCTGGCTCACTGTTGCGGCTCATACACGTCAAGTAATAATTACCTAATTTGAATATGAATGATTTATTTTCAGAATGCTTTTGTTATATATTGCTAAAATAGATTGAAACTTGGTTACATGTTTATGCATTCTGTAGTTACATCTTTGAAAATAAATTCAAATTGATATGTGCATTATAAATAGCTAATTAGCATACTTAATAATGTTCAGCATTGTTGTATCTAAACCGTTTGCATACAGGCAATGGTAAATCGTGTTGTCCGATTAATTAATAATTAACGTATGAACTATTTTTTTTTATTTGTGGAATAGATTGAAAGTACATGTATATACATGTATACAACGTGTGTATTTAAATTAATGATAATAGATTATATACAAATTCATATAATTGAACATAAAGGAGTAGATCCAATTTGTGTTGGTCTAACACTGCCACGTATATAATTATGTGTATACATTTCACTTTAGATTGTTCGAACGACCTTGTTTATTAGATGCGCCGATATGACGTCTTATCTTGTGAATGGTAGATTGGGAAGAGAAGTAAAATATCAATTGACTCATCCATATGTGTATTAAACACAATAGCATAAAAGAACTGAATTGGCCTTTGTTTGAAAAATTGTTGCAAATAACATGTGTTAGAAATATAAATTATTTCAGAGGTAATACATTATTTTATATATTCACTTACACACAATTGTGAAACCTAGCTGGAACACAAGCTGTCTTCGTGTGAAGGAAATTAATGTCAACGGGGCGCATCATTTGAACGTTGATGATATATTTCGCAATCAAATTCTTTCAGTTGTCATTTTGGTGCAGGGATCTGTGAGTATGCTTTCACTTTTTATTGATATGTTGTACTATTTACATTTAAACACCTGTGAATTGACAAATAGTTTGGAGATACAGTAGAGGAATAAATGAGGAGAGCCTTGCTCTGTACTAGTGATGTGATATCTGCTACGATGTGTGAGAGGGAGACGTGTTCTTCATTTCCCTTCCGATTAGACACCATTCCCCCAAGTGAGAAACGCGATGATCCTGACGAGGAGTATGGCACTGCATGTATGCCGAATATAAGTCAGTGATTCGATTATATAACTGCTGATTGGGCAGTCGACCACTGGGTTATTCTGGAGGTCCTCGGGGATACGCAAGGCACGGTCAGCTGGCGTACAATTAATAATACAATCAAATTATATTTACTATATAGAACCGCCATCTTGAACACGGTTCGAATATATAAGAAAATATTGTGAGTGAGAAATCAAATTGCTTCATGGTAATAAATGTGGCCACAGATATAAAATATACATTTTAATTGTATGAATATAATTTAATTGTAAAGGCCTCCGCCTATATACTAAAAAATAATAATAATATTTCACAGATATTTATAACACAAGTGAGATACATTTAGTGGTTATTTCAACATTTGGTATTAGAGTTCTGCTATGATATAACATACAGGGCATACCATTTATTTTCTGGACAAGTATCATGCACGTTTGCTCGTTATGGACATTCGGGCGGCTTTCCGCATTGCAATAAACTACTGTAAAACACATTGAAATAGCTACATGCCATTTTAGCGAATTTGACTCAATACATGAATTAACAAAATCTTAATTTAGCTAAAATGCCAGCAATCTCATTGCGAGAATATGCTTTATTCTTAATTAGCGACATCTTGAATTAGCGAAATTACAGGTTAGCTGAATTAGCTAAAATGAGATGCTAGCTAAAAAGACGTGTTTACGGTATATTAAAGAGGGAAGTTGTCACCTGCGCATGCGTCAGATGGCCATAGCGTGTCATTGTTTACAAACAAGCGTCTACCCATGAGCCTTTGCGTTTTTAGCGTGTGTTGTTATTATCGCTTTGGACTCAATTCCCGCGCGTGCGCAGGTGACGACCCTCCTGCTTTAAAATGATCAGTCCGTTTACTATGCAGTTTATTGCGAACTCAAATTGGATAGCTGCCGTCTGGATTATTTCGTTCACTTTCGCTACATGATATTTGATCCCTGCTATTTTCAATGTGAGACGTCTACAGCCCAGTTGGTCGTGGTCCGGGGTCGTGGTACAACTATTACGTCAGTGTACTAACACAGAGAGAACATAGATACGGTAATTTCTGTGACGTCAATATGGTGATGCACTTGTACATGGGTGAAATCAACTGTTTTGGTTATTTTGAATACATATGTTACTAGTAATATCTCTTAAAAACATCTTCATTGATAACCAACTGCAGCTCAAAAAAATTTCGACGTTTTGTACCAGAGGGCGTTAAACGTGTATTGGCCTTTAATATATTACTAGTAGACGGTCAAGTACCAACAATGCCTGATATTCCTCATGGTTGTACGGTTTTGTAAAAAATAAACAAAAACAAAAAACGATTTTTTGGCACTTCACAGTCCATCCTGGAAAATATGTATACAATAGAATATACATGTATATAACATTATGCGAGTCAGGTTTGTGTTTAAATATTCATATAAACATTACTAATATAGCTTGTTGTCTCCTATCGTGATCATAATGGATGAGCATAATTTGATATGACATAGTATCTTGTTCATTTCATATTGCAGTGATGTTTTCATCTTCAATATCACCATAGGGGTGAAGCCATTAGAGAGAACACGGGGTTGGCATTCCGTGATCGATCTAGGGCTTTACCATAAGTTGACAAGCCCCTGTGATGACCCCGAACCACTTTTGATTAGTAACTACCTGCATGGACCAGTCAACTTCGTCGGTAATTTATTGTCTGTAATATATTTACAGTATAGTAATATAATGAATAAATAAATACTGTTATTTCTGTTTCCCACATTGCAAACACCACAGTGACTTAACTAAGATGAATCAAGGCGAGAAAGCGACTGTAGTATCTAACATGCCCATCACAGAGGTGCCATCAACTGTGAGTATTTATATTGATTGGTCGTCGCGCCGCGTCCTGTTCGATCACAACGACATATGCAACGCGTGTAAAATACATTGTTTGTTTACAGGAAATTCGAACACGTCGATTGATGTGGTGCCCTATGTCGGTGTATAAATTATGGCGTAATTACAGTTGTTCACAGATAGATAGAATGAGATAGTGCTATGATTGCACCATTCAATTGACATGTCGGGACAGTGCAAAATTAAGTTGGGGTTGAGTGTACATAAATGTCCCAGGATTACGAGAATATATATTATATATAATTGCTTATCGCTCTAATATGATTTATTGGATTTATGGAAAGATATTTCTACTAGTTTTATTGTCTGGACCGAATTTGATAAGCTGGATGACAACATTTGACGCAAAAAAAAAACTGACATACCGCTTCCCATGACAAAAGGTATAAAAACGATTGCGTACCTATTGGATCGCCAATCAGGTTACCGGCTTGTTTCTTTACTAATCATGATGTTACTTTTCAGTTTAAGCGTCCTGCAAGACCTTGGTCAACTGCTGTATTGGAATGTCTCGATGATTCAAGATCATGTACGTATAAACACTCACCCAACACAGTATATTGCGTGAAATCTACATGAGAGTGCAGTTCATTCTGGTTAAATTTGATGTATTGTACGGCATGTATTTTTTTTAATGTTATGCACTAAGTATTTTATTAGCTCCGCTGTCGACTTTGTCGAGCGGAGCTTATCATATGAGTGATTGTCCGTCGTCGTCCGTCGTCCGTGTCAATGTTTTATTTTTCGACTTCTTCTTGAAAACTACAAGCCTGAATGCTTTGATACTTGGTGTATATGTACCTTGGGTAGACCTCTCTCAGATTTGTTCATTTCGTGATGATATCTTAAATTCTCTAATTTTGGTGAATATTTTTGGTAAAAAGTGATATTTTCGACTTCTTGTTAAAACGCAAGTCCGATTGCTTTGATATTACATATATAGGTACTACATGTGGACCTCTCTCAGATTTGTTCATTTTGTGATGATATCTTCAATTCTCTAATTTTGGTGAATATTTTTGTCATTTTTGGTAAAAAGTGATATTTTCGACTTCTTTTTAAAAACTGTAATCCGATTGCTTTGATACTATACATATTGTTCATTTTCTAATGATGTCTTCAGTTCTTTAATTGAAATGTGCATTGCTAACAGCGGAGCTATCTCAGCCGATAGGCTGCTTGTTTTATTAGAACGATAGGTTTTATAAGTACCTTATTTATGAGAAGTAACCTTACCACAGCTTTGGTAGCCATTTGTTGGTTGAACTTAAAAACCATACATGTTGTCTTTTAAGGTCTATGCTCAAACTAGTTGCTAATAAATTAATATTTAAATTTCTTGAAAATCTCTTAAATTTTCTTGTGATGAAATTATAACTATCTTTAAAATGGAGGTATACTTTGGAAACAGCAACAACGGAAACTGGAACATTCCATTAACATTAAGTGGCAATTTGTATAAACAAATAAGTTTTCATGAGAAACAATAGTTCACGAAAAAGTCGATCTATTTTTCCGACAATGTACCACTGTCTTGAAAGACACTGATTGATGGCTTTCATGTTGTGCAGCTCGGTGACAACATGCTTGATTGGTTTGGCTTTAACGATGGTTGTTGTTTTTGGGTTTTTTTTTTTTGGGGGGGGGGGGGCTAAAAACTGCTCTTTATTCAGACACAGTCGATCGACTGATTTATTCAATTTATTATCACCGTATTCATTCATTCTCTTATTAATTCTATATTTGCTTAGCCTTTCTTTTACATCTGTACACCCAGGTCTGTGTGGTACGTTCCTCTGTCCATGTTTTCTGTGTGAAGCATTCAGTCGAATGGGAGAACCGTTCTTTACAGCGCTATGTTTCCCATGTGGTCTGATTGCTCTAAGAACAAAGCTCAGAATCACTCATAACATTAAGGTAATTCATTTCTTTCATCAGTTAGTCAAATTTGTCTCTACGTCAGATGCTGCACAACAGCTACAAACTAGTTTGAAGCGTTGTCATGACATTTAAAAATAATTCTTACTGTAATACACATTTACCAACAGGGATCCATATTTGATGACGTCGTGTGTATGACTGCCTGTGCACCATGTGCCACGTGTGTATGACTGCCTGTGCACCATGTGCCACGTGTGTATGACTGCCTGTGCACCATGTGCCACGTGTGTATGACTGCCTGTGCACCATGTGCCACGTGTGTATGACTGCCTGTGCACCATGTGCCACGTGTGTATGACTGCCTGTGCACCATGTGCCACGTGTGTATGACTGCCTGTGCACCATGTGCCACGTGTGTATGACTGCCTGTGCACCATGTGCCACGTGTGTATGACTGCCTGTGCACCATGTGCCACGTGTGTATGACTGCCTGTGCACCATGTGCCACGTGTGTATGACTGCCTGTGCACCATGTGCCACGTGTGTATGACTGCCTGTGCACCATGTGCCACGTGTCAGCTGATGCGAGAAATTGACAACATTGAGCTTGAAACATGCGATTGAAGTAATGGTTTGAAACTTGAACGAGTTTAGTGTTGAAAATTCTCACTTCTACTTAATAAATGTGTCACTAATAAATTAAACCATGCTAGAAATTATTACACAAAAGTAGTCAGATTGGTTGTAATATTAACTCATTTCGGAATTATGATCACATTATTGACGTCTTTGTACCACTGTATTGTGGAATATTTAAATACCAGTGACGAAGGTTCAGAGGTGAGCGCCCCTGTCACTAAAATATAAAAGCAATCTGACTAGTGAAGAAGCAGTAGAAACTAGCATTATGTACTCCCAAAATAATAAACTGGATACTAGGTAGTATTCTTTTTCAACACAATCTAACTGGTGGTTTCGAAATTCTAAATATTACATAATGAATAAAAAATCAGGATGAATCAAACTAGACTGGTTGTTATGTGTTATTATCTGACTTTGAGCAAATATACATTAAATAAATGTTGGGGAAATATATACTTGTTTAATAATGTTATACTATACATGTACTATATTAAGCTCAATAACTATCATAGAATAATATAGCATGAATTATACTCGCTATACCAGGGCCTGGAGACCGCACATATGCAGACCACTTCAAAGAAATATTGTTTACTTTGTCTAAAGTATTAAACATGTACTGCGTCTAGCTTCACGTCACGTCATGGCATAACCATGTACTCAATCATGGCATAAACATGTACTCAATCATGGCTTAAACATGTACTCAATCATGACATAAACATGTACCCAATCATGTCATAAACATTTACTCAATCATGGCATAAACATTTACTCAATCATGGCATAATCATGTACTTAATCATGGCATAAACATGTACTCAATCATGGCATAAACATGTACCCAATCATGGCATAATCATGTTCTTAATCATGGCATAAACATGTACTCAATCATGGCATAACCATGTACTCAATCATGGCATAAACATTTACTCAATCATGGCATAAACATGTACTCAATCATGGCATAAACATGTACTCAATCATGGCATAAACATTTACTCAATCATGGCATAAACATGTACTCAATCATGACATAAACATTTACTCAATCATAGCATAAACATTTACTCAATCATGGCATAAACATGTACTCAATCATGGCATAAACATATACACAATCATGACATAAACATGTACACCATTATGACATAAACATGTACACAATCATGGCATAAACATGTACACAATCATGGCACAAACATGTACACCATTATGACATAAACATGTACACAATCATGGCATAAACATGTACACAATCATGGCACAAACATGTACACCATTATGACATAAACATTTACTCAATCATAGCATAAACATTTACTCAATCATGGCATATAAACATGTACACAATCATGGCATAAACATGTACACAATCATGGCACAAACATGTACACCATTATGACATAAACATGTACACAATCATGGCATAAACATGTACACAATCATGGCACAAACATGTACACCATTATGACACAAACATTTACTCAATCATAGCATAAACATTTACTCAATCATGGCATAAACATGTACTCAATCATGGCATAAACATGTACACAATCATGACATAAACATGTACTCAATCGTGACATAAACATGTACACAATCATGGCATAAACATGTACATGTATTCAATCATGGTATATACTTCGGGATTAAATAACATCTCAATAGCTCAATAACTATCATAGAACAAGTAACCTGTAGAATGCTGTGTGGGTAATATTTATACATGATTTTTGCTGCATTTGCAGCAAATAGTCACCAAACAATGAGAAATCAATAAGATTGGATATATCTCTCAACTGGCTTCACATGCATAGTTCAAGACTGCCTAAACATGTGCTTACACCAGGTTTTACCTGGACGGTCTGTGGTTACAGCTTCATGTTCCAAGTAATAGCAAGAAATTGACATTACAATAGAAAATAAAAGACTGGCACTCCCATACAATTAATAGCAATTAATTAATAGCATTAAATTCCTGGGATTGAAGCATAGATTTTGAAGTCACTGATGTAGGCATTGAATAACTTCAAGTTGGCTTGAAGACGAGGTAGTTTATTTAATCAGTGCTGAACTAGAGGCTGAAATTATAATTAAGTACGTTGTCATATAATTTGTTTATTCCAATTTCTCCTAAAGTCAAATAGAATACATGTTTTGGGGGTGTAGTTTAAATTGTGTATGGAGTGGTAGGGTTGGGTTTCATATAATTTGTTTATTTCCAATTCTCATGAAGTCACATAGAATTTCACTTAATTTATTTTCGATGAAAAGTTTTCAAGTATTACGTGTGGATCTAATTTTCACTGTGCTGTGTCAAGTCTCAATAGAGTTTGAGGGAAATTTTCACTTGAATTTATTTTAGCGGAAAAATTTTTACATTGAAAATGTATTCCACATTATTACATATGTGCTGCAGTTTATTTTGATTCGTCCCTGAAATCAAAATCGGTATTACCACACCTCATATGCAAATGAGATCTGGGAGCAAACAAAGTAGTCTTTTCAAGAGTAGCGTTTTTCGAAACATGGCAGAAATAAACAATATTTAGAAGTACGATATTTTACCCTTGGGTACATGAATATACTTGCCGAGTGAAATGAAATTTGAACAGTAATAGAAAGTTTTAAGCAGTCACTTATTTTGACTAAAACTAATTTGCATATCACCAATGCAATAATGTGTTTTTTTTTATTTACAAGGTCAATATGCAAATGAACATGGTATTGGCGATCCGCTCCATTACGTTTGCCCTTAAAATCACTTTTGTGTGTCTGTGTGTGATTTTACAGCGTTTTCACGTATAAATTCTTCTGTGTTTTTTGGCTTGGCCGATTTCGCTCAAACTTAGCAGGAAGGTCACACCTTCACCCTAGTTATTAGAAAAAATCTGGAAAAATTTCGCCTGCCGTTGCCAAAGCAATAGCCAAAAAAACAAAAATCTGGAAAAATTTCGCCTGCCGTTGCCAAAGCAATAGCCAAAAAAACTAATTTTTGGATAGCTTCGAGCTAAATGTATCACCTGCTACAAATTTAGTATACAAAACCCCCAGACATAGCTCATTCTACTCAGCTTGAGTGTGGGCACAAAGTTACTATTTGTAAAATCTGAAAACAAATTTTGACCGTTTCCATGGCAACAGCCAAAAACTTATTTTTTGAATACCTTCACGCCAAATGTATCACACCCTACATTTCTATGATTAAAAAGCACGGGCGTAGCTCATTCTACTCAGCTTGAGTGTGGGCAACACTTTACCGTTTTTTATGTCTATTTTCATTACCGACAAAATTGACCCCAACGTTAGGGTAACTTTTCACCAGCAACGTAACGGTTTTTAACTCCTCTGAGATTTTTGTTGGCTTGGCTAATTTTGTTGACAACTTGACAGGCGGGTCGTACCGCCACTAATTGGAAAAACATCCTTGGCCCACAGCTACCATGGCAACAGCCAAAAACTGTTTTTTTTAATACTTTCGCTCCAAATTGATTACCTCCTACCAGTCTTGTAATAGCAGTGTTCAAATGATCATGGCTTTTTATTTTGGCTACATTGCACACCGGTCAGAGATCACCGGCGCTGACATTGCTACACTGTATCAAAGTAATCTCAACGCAACTTTGAACTTTGAATGAAATGTAAATGCTGTCTCCAATCTACAAAATTCTACCCAAAACAGTTGGAAATAATAAATTGAACTGCAGAATACGTCCTAGCAATAAAATAAAGTGACTTCTAAAGACTGAATGTTTTTTTGCGAACTTCGTATACGGTGCCCGGTTTTAGTTATAAAACGACGTTAGCTTCACGTTCATGTCCTACATTGGCAACAACCGATAACACATTGCTTGTTTTTTGAGAGGATTGCCACCCAGTCTACCGGCTTGTTTTCGTTGGCAACTGAACTAATTTTATTTTGTAAACAAATTTTCGTCTGCTAATTTTATCCTATTCAAATCGTTCAGCAACATTTTTGGCATATTAGGTGTACATCACATAGAATATAACGATTGAGAGAACTTGATGTATGTTGACTGAGTTTTATAAACCCTGAAGGACTCTTGGAAGATCCACCCGCAGTAAAATTACTGATTTACAATTGAGGCGCAACCATCAACATCAAAGTACCAGGAGGTTACCCAGTTCCAAATAAAGATTACCAACGCCAAATGAGCGACATTTTAACCGGTAATCAGGATTCATTTAATCCACGGCTAACAAGCAACATCACAAGCGAAGTTGTAGCGTTCAGCTCAGCGACGACAGCTGACGACGCAAGTCATCCCGTCAGTGGAGTACCACAGTAGGACGGCATGTTTGCCTTCACCATTGTATTCAAACGAATCACGTGGTGTGCCGTTCTCCTTCAAACCCGGGATTCGATCAATAGGGGAGTTTGTGTAAAAAAAACACATCGCAAATCATGCAAGTTCAACATTTTCAAACCAGTATACTAAAACAGAAATGCTCAGCGATGCAAAAGAAGGATATATATTACTTTTCACTATACACATCTCTGTTGATACTATCTCTCACATATTCTACTCCCAATTACTCCTGCGTATAATGGACTAGCCTCTTTTCATGTTGACATTCAGAGTAAAATCATGTGACAGGCTGTTAAAATTGGCTGTTGCATACACTTTCGCCGGTCTGGAAAATGTGTTTGATTAGCTCTCATTCCAGCAATAATGCAGATTTTCCAGTGGGAGTGAAACTATTCAACTCTGCCATTAAACAATAGGGGTGTTTTCAGCAAAAAACGAATAACCATGGAATGCACACAACACACTGAATTTCGGAACAAATCGTGCATTATTTACAGCAGCAGAATACCACAGAAATATCAGACGAAAAGTGAAAACACTATATATTGTATTTCAGCCTGAGCCCTCTCTATTGCAATTCCAAGAATTAACCCCATATGTGCATCCATTTCCCACCTTGGTATCACCCACCCCTGAAAACAAACTCTTAATACCACGCTGAAGCGTTTGGTAATAATATAGCATGAATTATACTCGCTATACCAGGGCCTGGAGACCGCACATATGCAGACCACTTCAAAGAAATATTGTTTACTTTGTCTAAAGTATTAAACATGTACTGCGTCTAGCTTCACGTCACGTCATGGCATAACCATGTACTCAATCATGGCATAATCATGTACTTAATCATGGCATAAACATGTACTCAATCATGGCATAAACATGTACCCAATCATGACATAAACATTTACTCAATCATGGCATAAACATGTACCCAATCATGACATAAACATTTACTCAATCATGGCATAAACATTTACTCAATCATGGCATAAACATGTACTCAATCATGACATAAACATTTACTCAATCATGGCATAAACATGTACTCAATCATGGCATAAACATGTACTCAATCATGGCATAAACATGTACTCAATCATGGCATAAACATTTACTCAATCATGGCATAAACATGTACTCAATCATGACATAAACATTTACTCAATCATGGCATAAACATTTACTCAATCATGGCATAAACATGTACTCAATCATGGCATAAACATGTACACACTCATGACATAAACATGTACATCATTATGACATAAACATGTACACAATCATGGCATAGACATGTACACAATCATGGCATAAACATGTACGCAATAATGACATAAACATTACACAATCATGGCATAAACATGTGTATTCAATCATGGTATATACTTCGGGATTAAATAACATCAATTCAATAATACGTTGTTGATTTTATGATTGACTATCAGAACATACTACAAACAATAACGACTCAAATGACTCGAATGAGTGTTTACATTGATCATGTGAAACAGAAATTTAAAAAAAAGGATTGACAGTTGCTCAAAAGCTGAGTTTTCAGAAACGACTGACAACTACTGTCTGTAGTATGCAGAATGTTGAATTGGAATTGTAAATTTAGAAATCAGAACCATATTAAAGTATATAATAACAGAACACTCAAAGGAAAGAATACATTTGATTGTAAATCTGTGGTTTGCAAATCTGTTATTTATTACAGAGCACTTATGCAGAATGATTATTGAGATGCATGTCTGGATATTCATTAACATTTGATGAGATAAAATAAGTAAATTTAAGCAAATTGAATTAATATGTAAAGTTTGCAACAAACAAACTGATAAAGTATGCGCATAATCCTGAAGCATCTAAGTACAAAGTTTAGTAGTACTTGAAATATTTGTAAAACAAATTAGGTAATTAGTAAGCACTGATTGTAATCCTAAGCCAATTAGATATTTGCATTGTCCCACAGCATTTATGCACTAGGTTTCATCGAATACAATGATTGATTCTACATTTGTAAACTGTAATACCGGTAGTATTTTTCAGAGAGTCATTTGGAGCATCATACTTTAATTGTGATGCAATACTTTGGTGATGTTGAACATTTAAAAACAGCTGCCAATTCCACCACTCCTGCCAAAGGGTCGAATGAGTACATGTGCACAATATTTGTACCAAAGTCAGTCACATATTCCCTCTCACTTACAAGATATATCTTGTTATTACAAACAGTGGCCAAGTATCCACTGCCGGTAGCTGCCTCTAAGCCAGGAATCGGACGCAGCCACTGATTCCTTCTTGGATCATACACATAGATCATGCTGGCATTCTGACAAACGTATATAAACCGATCAAATACAACAGCCACTGTATTTTCCTTAGGTACCCCCTCTGGTAAGTCACCGACACCAGTCCATGTGTCAGAATTTGGGTCATAGCACTGGATTATATCTCCATTAAAAATGTGTATCTTCCCGCCATATATTGGTACTACATGTGGACCTCGCTCAGATTTGTTCATTTTGTAATGATATCTTCAATTCTCTAATTTTGGTGAATATTTTTGTCATTTTTGGTAAAAAGTGATATTTTTGACTTCTTGTTAAAAACTGTAAGTCCAAGTGCTTTGATATTACATATATAGGTACTATATGTGGACCTCTCTCACATTTGTGCATTTTGTAATGATATCTTCAATTCTCTAATTTTGGTGAATATTGTTGTCATTTTTGGTAAAAAGTGATATTTTCAACTTCTTGTTAAAAACAGCAAGCCCAATTGCTTTGATATTATATATATTGGTACTACATGTGGACCTCGCTCAGATTTGTTCATTTTGTAATGATATCTTCAATTCTCTAATTTTGGTGAATATTTTTGTCATTTTTGGTAGAAAGTGATATTTTCGACTTCTTGTTAAAAACTGCAAGTCCGATTGCTTTGATACTATACATATTGTTCATTTTCTAATGATGTCTTCAGTTCTTTAATTGAAATGTGCATTGCTAACAGCGGAGCTATCTCAGCCGATAGGCTGCTTGTTTTACGTTTTACATGAAAAAAAGCAATTTTTAGAAAATAACGTTCGATTTCTTCAATTGTTGGCGCCTTTTTTGTTGCAAAAATGCTAGTCGTGAAAATGAAAAAACGTAATTTTGTTGGGGATTTCGAGAGCTTTACAACGATATGTAGATCGACCATATACACGTTATGTCCCTCATAGGAGTAGTGAATAAAGTGTCATAATGTATTTTGTCATTAATTTGCATACCATATATACACTATTGAGATAATATATACACTATTGAGATACTATAGGTATAGGGATAAAATGAACATTTTCCATGTATCTGTTTTAGATACCAATGCATTTCATTTGTTTCTCTCATTATTATTTTCTGACATAGTATTCATAATAAATTATGTAATATTAAAGTGAGAATATACTAAATATAGTTAATAACAAATGATTTTCAAAAAAAATGTGCCACGCCCCCTTCACTTCTCCAGTAAACGTGACACACATTGATGTGTTTGAAGTTGAAGAATTAATACCTAGAAAATAGTGTCATTACAAATTTGACAATTTAGGCTGACTTTAGAATAGTTTTACCAAGTGTAAATAATAATTTATTATTATGACAGATTTTTTATATTAAATATTGAGATTAGTAATGCATCTTGTGTTTTGTTTCAGATCTTTTGTGCTGAACTTACCATGGACAGTTCGCATGTGACGAGTGATACCTGGCTTGGTTTTATATACAACATGGAGATGTGATGCACATAGTGTGCATTTGTATTCGTTGTGTGTGCCAAATAAAATTTCAAAATGTGATTCAGCAGAATCCAACAAATTCACTTCAATGTGTTCAGTGTATTTAATTTCAAATGCTAGTGAAGCTGCTTCAAGTTTCTTATCAATTTTGTTAAGATCATCCTTTTTAGTAACTTGAAGTAACTTTGCTGAATGATTTGCTTCATTAATTTCAACCTTGGCATCAAATTGGTCGACCAGTTTTAATTCATATTGCTTCACATCATGTTTTTGATCTTCAGATAACTTTGCAAACTTTTGTATAAATTCCAGTTGTTGGTCGATCTTTTGAGCCTCGTTGAAGAGCTCGTCAATTAGTTTACCCATGTTTCTCAATTTAGCATGAAGGTGATCCATAGTGTATTCATTTATGGGGTCATACTTTATAAGAGGATGATTACTCTGACCATTACTTTTTTCTTCTGCCCATGAATTCATATCCGCAAGAGTGATAGACATATCCCATTCATGATTTGGATTGTGACATTTATGAACTGTAGCCAAACATAAATTGCAGAAAAAACTGGTACTCTTCCTCTGCAAGACCAAACTTTTATACTTTTCATCTCCTTCCAGTTTTTCATCCCCTTTATACCATGTTGGGCAAATTTTTCAGTGCATGTCAGAACAGGAAGAATATCAACTTCTATCAGTGCATGACTCTCTGGGGCATTTATAATGGCAAATGGAATGCGGCTTGCATCAGACTGTGGATTTGGATCTCTCCATACTTTATTACCATTATATTTTATCAGACGTATAGCACCACTGATGGCAAATACTTTTGGGACACTCCCTTGAAATCTTGGGAAGTGTCGCCACCCTCACCTACAACTATTTCTAACTTCTGTCTCTCATTTTCATCATCAAGGTCATAATCCAATTTGTTTTCAGTCAATATGTTGAGGACACTTCTCCAAATCAGGCCTTCAATATCATGAACAAACCGGCCTAATTTATATTGAGAGGCAGTTTCTGACACCATATTGTGGAGTCGTTTCAAATTATTTCTCAAAGTGGTTAATCTGGGAATTCTTGAAACATTTTCTTGGGTTCTCAGAGATTTCTCTAAACCATCATAGTCAGCTTCAGATAGACCGCCCCTTAGATGGATAAACATGTGTTCTGCTTCAGAATCATTCCATAATTTAGTGTCATCTGTAGTCTGATCTAATTTCTGGGAAGATGGTGCTGCTAATAAAGCCAATTTAACAGAAGGAGGCAGAATATCTGATGTAATGGCTTCCTTGAAAAATGATACAGATAATACTGATTTGGCAAATGCTTTATCATTATTTAATCGTACTTGCCAAAGGACACTCTCATCAAATCCAGACAACTTTTCACCTGCTGCCTGGTGCTGATTTAAGATTTTACTGATGTAGGCTCGACTCCCAGTGGCTTTCTTAGAAATTGCTGATCTTTTCGTACTAAATAGAACTGCAAGAGAGACTTCCAAATATTTCTTTGAATCATCCCATTCGTGACACTTTATTATCCAGCAAATTTCTCACCACTTGTCTTACTTGAGATGGCCCTTTTTGAATGATCAAATCGGAAAGTTGCCCTATTTCATTAGCAACGAGCGATCTCAGATTCATCAGCTTAAATCTGTGAAAAGCACGGCTGGCAGTAGAGCTTGTCGTCATTCCCATAACGAACAAATCATTCGACGCGATAGCATAAAATCGCCTACAAACCATTCAAATTGAGCACATCGTTTCAACTTTCTCAAACTGAACTATCGTCATCACTGTCATGAAACAAGCAGCCTGTCGGCCGAGATGAGATGTCCACATGTAGTACCTATATGTATAATATATCAAAGCAATTGGACTTGCGGTTTTCAACAAGAAGTATAAATATCACTTTTTACCAAAAATGACAAAAATATTCACCAAAATTAGAGAATTAAAGATATCATTACAAAATGAACAAATCTGAGAGAGGTCCACATGTAGTACCTATATATGTAATATCAAAGCAATTGTACGTGCGGTTTTTAACAAGAAGTCGAAAATATCACTTTTTACCAAAAATTAGAGAATTGAAGATATCATCATGAATTGAACAAATCTGAGAGAGGTCTACCCAAGGTACATATACACCAAGTATCAAAGCATTCAGGCTTGTAGTTTTCAAGAAGAAGTCGAAAAAGTAAAACATTGACACGGACGACGACGGACAATCACTCATATGATAAGCTCCGCTTGACAAAGTCGACAGCGGAGCTAAAAATAATAATCAACCATGAATTACTGGTAATTAGAATTGTTTATCTGTCAAAAATTTTTATATAACCATGCAAAACTTTTATTATAATCTGTCCTTCATTAAGTAAAAATTCATCTGTGTAAATCTCATGCAAGGTCAATACTCAAGTCAGCGACTGAGACTGGTTAACAGATTGTATGAAATATTGTCTTTGCATGCAACTACCTCAAGACACACCACATGCAGTATTATTACTATAGACAAATTATAATGCATTGGTCCATTAATTTTGGGTAACCATTACTAAATTTAACATACTACATCTTGCTCTGATGCCTGATGCAGTTGATAACGACGCTAATACCAAGACCTAATAAGAATGTGCACATCAATTTTACATGCCTACTCTAATACAAACAGGTATGCATTAATAGTGTACACAAAGATATTATTCTCTACACAACAATTCATAAGTGTGTAGTTGTGTAGTTATGATGAATTGTTACTATGACAAATACAAATGAAATATTAGTAAGAATCACATGATTTAAGAGATCACAAGTCATTACATTACAAAATTATAAAACAGAACAATGACGGTGTTATAATAGAAAACATGATCTTTCACAAAAACAAAATAATTCTTAAAAGCATCACTAGAGGGCGCTTCAAGATAACATATACCACAGCCATCCTCTACTGAAAATAATTTGCTAACAGCACCCCCTAGATCTACACACATGTACTGATACATTTCAACACATTTATCAGTGAGTGAAATATATAAAAGTTTGTGTAATATATAACTGCGCATTTGTAGGCGTGTTTTTCAGGGATCGCAGAGCACATACAACAATGACACAGCACATTCATTTATAATGTACATAAGTTGAAGCGGGAGGGTCGTCACCTGCGGATGCGCGGGAATTGAGTCCCAAACGACGATAACACACGCTAAAAACGCAAAGGCTCATGGGTAGATGGTTGTTTGTAAACAATGACACTCTATGCCCATCTGACGCATACGTAGGTGACTCCCCTGCTTGAAAATGAGTTTCATTAAAAGGTGTAAAGAACTGATGTGGTATGACAAGTTACAAGCAGTTAGTGTGCCAAGTATTAATGATTATAAGAGATACAAAACTAATCCTTTGAGCGTTAAAGTCATATTTTTTCATATTTTCCAAAATTTATATCAAACCTTTAGCAATCAAATTGTTACCATGTTGCCAAAAAGTATCACCAAAAATATGTAATGATGTTCAAAGTGTTAATGTATCACTCAATAATCATATTCTGTCCATGTCAGTGAGCAGCTAGCAACTGTACTGATTCAATGACCCACATGGACGCAATGATTATTTATTGTTAAAGCATTTGTGAGAATTATTCAGACTGATAACAAGATTGCTTGCAACTTTGCGAAAGACCTGGTATTTGCTTTTTCCAGACATTAAAGAACAGTTGCTGATGGCTCTAGTTCATAGGGATGGTCAACATGATTTTAAAATCAGACGTACCTATTTTTAGTAACTTGTGTATTATAAAACACATCAAAATAACCTGTTTGTGTATTTTAATGAATACGTATTATTTTGAAAAATGTACCTTTGTCTATTATTATAATGTCAAATGTAAAATAAAAGTATTTTCCAAAGTTGAATGGCATCTTGTCTGAATAATTCTCTGAACCGACAAGGAAGCTTGATCACAGATAATAACAAATTGCTGACATTAAAGGCTACATTGTTAAAGGCAATAACATTTGATGGTGAATGAGTAGATGATGATAGGGTTAGTAAACTCTTATGTGGCAGTGGTCGGCACATCACGTGTTCGTAATTCACGTAAACAAACGATGCATTTTACTCAAATTGTGTGCACTGCAATGAGTCCCATATCAAACAGGAAGTGGTGTGACAACCAACGCCATTTATTAAGAATGTGTGAGAAAGCAAAAAATCTAAAAGCATCAAATTTAATTTCATCAAAGCAAAAAATACACACAATTACACTCATGGGTCATTTTGAGTAATTTTGCATGTGGTTACATGCGGTATTATGATACAATGTGGATTAAATAATAACTAATTTACACTAGATTCATGTACATGTAAAGAAGTACTGATCAAATTGAAGATTACATTAATGTTCTTAATGCTATTAGAATACAGAAAATGATAATTGTCATTAGACATTTTTTTTAGTCCGAAAAATTAGGATTTGCTTTATTTCATATCTAAAAAATGTCCTCCCTCATGTAAGATGAAAAGTCATCTGGTTATTAATATGAATATTTTTAACATTTAAAAAGAGCAATGTTTAATTCAGGAAGTTTTTAATGAGATAATAGTTCAAATTTGAATTTGGCTCACACTGCCTTAATATTGGTATGTGCATGTTTAGCATAGACTTAAATATTGGATAATCCATATCTGCATACAGTTATTATTCATAATGCCTCTAAAATAAAATGTGTTATTACAAGGTAAATCATGAGTTATCCTCAATAAATTAAATTAGACAGTTTGTAATACATGAAAAAGGTACTGATGTGCAGTGTGCCCTCTAACAGGAGAGATTTTTTTTGGAATAAATCCCCAAAAATAAATTCAGTCAGCCGAGAGGTCGGTCTTCAAGAAAAATAAAATTGCATTGACAGTTCAGTTGAGTCAAAAACAAAAATGTTATACTACCTAAATTTCTTCATTTTTTTTTTAAATGTGAATTTCATTTTTTTCATAATAGTGTTTTTCTGTTGTGGGAATTATCACAGTAAATCCTTTTGCGTTAGCGTTGCATCATATCTACTTAGAGGGCACACTGCTGATTCGAGCGTTTCATTTAGCTTACTCTTTATAACAGGAGGTGTGACAGACTGGGTAACAGAGAGGATGGAAACTTTAACAGAATTTGTCTTCAAAGTTGAAGTAGGAAGAGCTTCAGACGTTGCCTGAGTAGGTAACTTATTAACACCAGCTTTAAAAATAAATATAATAAAAGACGGAATTGAAATAAAAGTTCAAGCACCACAGTTGTTCCACAGGACACATTCAAATATTTCACACATGTCGTATATGCAAGAACTGTAATGCTTCAACATTTACTGCCAATGTAATGTTATAACATTTAGTGTATATGTCATTATTATACATAACGCCATAAGCTACAGTGTGCTGTAATTTTGCAGTATTGTATGGGGTATTTTTACCCCACCATATTAGGAAATGCGAATTCCAAATATAGAATGATTACATGCGTAAGCGTTCTCTAACAATAAAAACAAACATGGCTACCACCAGGGTTTGACCGATCTCCACACAAAGAAGTTCACTGATTCTGTTTTAACTTTTTGGATTTCGGCATTCCCATGAAGTATCATTGGGAGGAAAAGATGTATAATAATAAGGTTATTACGAGGATACCGTAAAGTATGCACTCAGACAGTACACCGTTGCATCTGCACGTCAGTCAATACTCCTGTTGTACTGTTTTCGTGCACACTTTTCGGTATTCTCATAATAACCTCATAGTATTAAGACGTGATGTATTTCAGTCAAAGGCAACATACACATGAAATCACTCAACAAAGTTGCATGAGCCAAAACTACATCACTTCGATAACAGTTTGTATATCGGTGCAATATACATTAGGCATTTTTGTGTATATTCGCAACTATCAGACATGTATAATAATACCAATACATGATTTATTGACACTCATACACAACCATAGAACTTACTTGTAGTAGATTTAACAGTTGTTTTAACTGACTGTGTACTGGTACGAACAGTTGACTGTAAACTACTTATAAGTTTACTACTTGAATGTGTGCTGGACTTATGATTTAATGTTGTTTTATCATGTTCCATGGCAATAGTTGTTTCCTTGGCCATACTCCCTCCACCAATCACAGCTGTAGTCTCTGCATGCTGTGTGACAGGCACCGTTTGTGTCGGTACATGTGTAGACGCCTTCTCGGTTTTAGCATGCTGTGTGACAGGCAGTGCTTGTGTAGATGCCTTCTCGGTTCTAGCATGCTGTGTGACAGGCAGTGCTTGTGTAGATGCCTACTCGTTTCCAGCATGCTGTGTGACAGGCAGTGCTTGTGTAGATGCCTTCTCGGTTCCAGCATGCTGTGTGACAGGCACTGATTGTGTAGATGCCTTCTTGACAGTTGTTGATATAGCTGCTGCATCTGTATGTTTTGATAAAACTGTGCTTTCTGTTTTCCCAACACCATAAGTATGAGTTGTAGGGGTTGTACTAATTCTACCTCTCCCCGTGCTATTTGTAACTTTCCCTTAACAAGTTCAAACAAATAAAAAAGTACCCATTATTCAGAGTCAATCAAGACTTACGCAAACTTCTCAGATTACAGCCAGATTTTAAAAATACTTCATACAATGTATATCAGTAATTTGAATAAGTGGTCGTAAAATTTTGATGAGCAAATAGTGAGGAACTCCTTGTCATATTGTGCCAGTCAATATAACACCCCACCCCCACCTCCAATAAAACAAACCTTGGGGTAAGTGAAATAATAGGAGCAAATTGGAAATGCTTAACTTCATGGCCAAGTCTATATACCACTTTAACAACTGTCTTGAGCTTGACCATGCCCATGAGAACTTTACTTCTATTTTCCTCTTGAAACAAATAAAAAAGTACCCATTATTCAGAGTCAATCAAGACTTGCGCAAACTTCTCAGATTACAGCCAGATTTTAAAAATACTTCGTACAATGTATATCAGTAATTTGAATAAGTGGTCGTAAAATTTTGATGAGCAAATAGTGAGGAAATCCTTGTCATATTGTGCCAGTCAATATATAACACCCCACCCCCACCTCCAATAAAACAAACTTTGGGGTAAGTGAAATAATAGGAGCAAATTGGAAATGCTTAACTTCATGGCCAAGTCTATATACCACTTTAACAACTGTCTTGAGCTTGACCATGCCCATGAGAACTTTACTTCTATTTTCCTCTTGAAACAAATTAATGGTTAAGCATTTGAAATCAAGAATTTTGTTATAATACATGACTAGTACATGTATGTATCCAAAACATTTTGTTTATACTTTCTTTTTAATATCGAAACATTATTAATATGCCCCCCCCCCAGCACCCATTAATTTCCAATTGTGGGTCCTCATCTTTTTCATTACAGAGTTCAACTTTGTCATCTTTCGCAAACTAAAACTTATATCAATTTGTTTTGAATTTTTCAAATGCTTGCTGGTATATAATTGATATACTGTATATAGCAATGTAGTTTTGTATAAAAAATGGGTAACAAGAGGAACACGCCCCTCCTTGGGCAAGCACCACCCCCTGTTTTCACAAAAGTTACATGTTGGGGACATCCTCGGTTAAACGCCCAGGGTGATTTTTAGCCAAGAACGGGGTCAACAATAAAGTTTTATTTGTCAAAAACAAACACGTTCGATTTATTTAAATAGTGTGTTTGTTACGGTAGTTCTCTTTTTGGAGTGTGTGGTGGTCCTGAAAAGGGCCGCTTTGTTTGTGTTTTTATGTAAAAACTCATTGGAACTTAACGACGTAAGATGAACCACGCAGCATGTGGCGCACACGTTCTGCTTTCTCTTCATTCACGATCAATTCAATATTGCAACGATCCATACCTTGGTGAGTGGTTTGAAGCACTTAGCCTTGGTTTCAAAACGTAGTATTTTGCTGACTGTGAATCCATAACGGGAGCTAGCACTTTTGAGACATCACGTCGTAAACTTGCTACTTTCTTTCCATCCTTCATCACAGCTATGGCATTACGGTCATGTGGATTATTTTTCTGTCGTTGAAGAAAAAACATTTTGTCGACCTCATGTTCATTACGATAACCATAATGAGGCATTCCGATGATGGGAACTTGTTGCATCATCGTTATTTTTGTAATTTTGTCACATGTTTGGGTACGTGAATAAATCATGTTAATGAGGTCGAGTTTATTTTCAGTCTGTTTGTTATGTATCGCCATTTGGATATGTTTATGTATTCACAATAGTTTGTAAACATTTCACATCAGTAATAAAAGGTTTATTTGTTTCATAACCCTGTCTGCTATTCTTCAGTAATTACGATGCGATGTATCAGTATGTGCGTGAACAAAATTATGCTAATGAGGTCAACGCCATCTTGGATTACAAGCGAGTGCTCACGTTTATTGAAACCTCGCATAAATCAAGAAATAAGTACATGTACGTGTACAAAGTGTACGAAAGCATTCCTTTATTTGACCTTATCATACGATCACAAAAACAACTTTTTAAAATTTTGTTTGGGGTGGTCCTCGGGTAAGCGCCCACCCCCATTTTTTCACGATTTTGTATGTTCAGGCCCCTGGGTGCGTGCCCGGGGTAATACGGTATATGTGAAAACTTTAAAATAAAAAATGATGCAAAAATCAAAAGTGGAATTTCTGAAAAATAAACACCAGACATAACAAGCAGACATGCACATGCAGAGATGCTGAGTGTCAATAACACTCGTTTTCACATGATATTTCATAGAGTTTTAAAACTTTATAAGATTGTTTTATTAACTTACATTTATTTATTAAAATCAAATAAGTATCAGAAGAAAATCAAATAGTAAAATACTTATTAAAAGTTATGAATTATGTCAAAAAATATCTAAATATATCTTCATATGTTATAACAATTTGACAGATTACATACAATAGGTTAAGGAGGAAGAAATTAGTAATTTAAAATCAAATTAAAGCTAAATTTTAAAAATTTTATTAAAATGTTGAATATTTTGTTATCTTCGTTTTCTGTTTGTGTTTCTTCCTGTAAAAACAAAAATTAACAAGTCATTGTCAATGACACGTCCCCGTTCCGTTCATATTTGAGTGACATATACATTCAAAGCAGATCATGACCGAAATGCACCTGCATATGTACAACACATTGTGCTAAATCTGAACAAAATCCATCCATGCATGACTGAGATCCGGTTCTGGAATTGTGAAAATACGTGATTTTGATGCATTTTCGGCCTTAAAATGGCCATCATTTCGCTATTGTTAAGCAGACCATGAAACAAATGCACATATCTATTTGTGACATGATGTACCATGTGTGTGTGAAGTTTGAACTTGATCAATCCAGACATGTCTTGGATACGGATCCAGAACTGAATTCTTTAACAAAATGGCCGCCAGTCGGCCATTTCGAACTTGATCCGAAAAAAAAAAGATGTGCATCAAGGTCCTATTATGTTTAATGTATGTACCAAATTTGAACAAAATCCATCCATGCATAACTGAGATACGGGTCCGGAATGGTGAAAATGTGCGATTTCAATGCATTTTCGGCCTTAAAGCGGCCCCCATTTGGCTATCGTTAATGAGATCATGAAACAAATGCACATACATATTTGTGACATGATGTACCTTGTGTGTGTGAAGTTTGAACTTGATCAATCCAGACATGTCTCGGATACGGATCCAGAACTGAATTCTTTAAAACAAAATGGCCGCCAGTCGGCTATTTCGAACTTGATCCGAAAAAAAAAATGACGTGCATCAAGGTCCTATTATGTTTAATGTATGTACCAAATTTGAATGAAATCCGTCCATGCATAACTGAGATCTGGGTCCGGAATGGTAAAAATGTGCGATTTCAATGCATTTTCGGCCTTAAAGCGGCCGCCATTTGGCTATCATTAATGAGATCATGAAACAAATGCACATACATATTTGTGACATGATGTACCTTGTGTGTGTGAAGTTTGAACTTGATCAATCCAGACATGTCTCGGATACGGATCCAGAACTGAATTCTTTAAAACAAAATGGCCGCCAGTCGGCCATTTCGAACTTGATCTCCGAAAAAAAAAATGACGTGCATCAAGGTCCTATTATGTTTAATGTATGTACCAAATTTGAACGGAATCCGTCCATGCATAACTGAGATCCGGGTCCGGAATGGTGAAAATGTGCGATTTTGATGCATTTTCGGCCTTAAAATGGCTGCTATTCGGCTATCGTTAATCGGATCATGAAAAAAATGCATGTGCATATGTCCCATATAATGTGTGATGTATGAGTGAAGTTTGAACTTAATCGGTCCATGCATGTTCGAGATACAGGTGATCACGGACGCACGGACGCACACAGGGCAAAACTAATTAAGATATAATGATAATTACTCAGGTACTCTAATATTGATAATGATAAATAACAATAATTTTCATATTTTTAACAGGTTGTTGAGCTTGTTTATGTTTTGCACAATGAGTGGTTGGCAGGAACGTATTGTTCGCACCTGATAATAAAATAGGGGAGTTCGATAGCAATATTTGTTATCAGACATGCTGGTTAGTAAAAATGTAAACAATGATTTCACATTGCAATGCCTATAAAGGTATTTTCTAATGAATAATGACATAACATGCAGCAAAACGATAATTTTTCAACTTTCTGAGATATAATAATTTCAAATTGTTTCAAAATTACAAGTGATTGTTTTGTGCACTATTTTGGAACACTTTTTCATTAAACAAGTCATTGTTAATGACACAGTCGTGTCCAAAACTTTGTGATCCGACATATTAATTTGATGCTAATGAAGTCATTGAGATTAGATTGAACCATTAATAGAAGATGGATTTGTAAAAAATTATGATTTAGTGCTTTTACACGAGAATTGGACATTAGGCAGTCATATTGAATCAAATGACAAAAATAATGTTCATGTTGATGTATCTATTGGTATACTGTCTTTGTACAAAATTTAAACAGAAATGTTCATTGCGTTCATGGGAAAGTAAGCATGGGTATCATGAAAAAAAAAATGGCCACCAGTCAGCCATATTAGTTTTAATCACAGAAAAAATATGACATGCAACTATAACCCAATATGTATGATCATCATACCAACTTTGATCCAAATTTGCATAGTCATCTCTGAGAAACAGCTCCAGACATGTAAAAATGACAATTTAGCACTTTTACATGAAATTTGGGAGTCAGTCAGCCATATTGAATCGAATCACAAAAATAATGATGGTGTAGTTGTATCTCTTGGTATACTATCTTTGTACAAAATGTAAACAGAAACGTTCATGGCATTCAAGAGAAAGTAGCATGGGTACCATGAAAAACAAAATGGCCGCCAGTCGGCCATATTTGTTCGAATCACGAAAAAAAATGACGTGCACCTATAACCCAATATGTATGATCATCATACTAACTTTGATCCAAATCTGCTGCAGACACGTTTAGGTATCAGAAATAGCAAATTTTACATCCAAAATGGCCACCAGTCGGCCATTTTTTTCCAATCATAAAGTAACTTGACATGCATATGTAAGATATTATGTATTGTCTTCATGTAAAGTTTGAATGAAATCCGTCAATGGGTGTCCGAGATATAGCTATAGTACGGATGGACGGTCGGAGCGGGAACTAATTAGCTGAAGAAATTGAATGTTGTTGTTCCTCCTGACTTTTTGATGATCATATAACATGCACAGATGTTTGACGATACATATACATTGTAGTACATTTAACTATTTTGGACTACACAACAGTTTGGCTGTTTGACCATCTTCCTATCAAAGTACCCTTATAGCAAAGAATGAAGTAGGGGATGAGAAACATTTTATAGTGTTATAACTGTCAAATCAAAGAACAAAGATCTAGATTCCTTGCAGCTTTATACATCTATGCCCCAAAGTTGGAAAATTTTAGCATGGATGAATTATTTCCTATTATTGTTTCAAGTAATGATTTTTTCATTCTTAGCATTTTTGCAAAATTTATTTTCCATATTCTTGATATGCTTTAGTACTGTAAGTTTTAGTTGTTCTGAATGTTTTGTTTTGTTATTGTTATTTTTGGACTTTACTCAAGTTTTTATTGGTACATTCCAAATAAAAAAAAAATTCTATCTATCACTAGGTCGACATAAACCAGCAAAGATTACACCACAGACAGTAGAGGGACAGGTTTTCCACTAATGAATGCTCTATGTCACAGTATATCATCCCCAGTTGCCAAGTACTCAATTTATTGACATCTATGTCATAAGTTTATAGCACATGCAAACAATAACGAGTTGGCATGCAAATCATTTTGAAAATTGGATAACTAACATATGGTGGCATGAATTCTTTAATTCAATTCCTCCTGTTACAATTTGGTTATTGTTATTCTCATTGGTGTCATCAAGAAGGAAATATGCATGTGGTATAAACATGTACATAGAAATATATGTAGTTTCAGACTTCTATGAGGGATTGTGATACTTTTCTAATTTTACATCAATTTCTGCAGCAATACCTTATTAAATCTAAAGAGTTGTAATTGGAAAGAAAGAATGGAAACAAAAACTACAAAAGATGAACATATTTTCAACAGCATGATGATGTTAGAATGCAATACTAGCTTACCTTTTCTGTAGCTGTTTTCTGTGTTGTAAAGGTTGGCTTAGTTGTGATATGAGGTTGAGCTGTTGTATCATCATAATCCCCGTCACTAACTCCTCCAACTTCTTCTACTTCAGTAGCTCCTATGTGTTCTTCTCCTTCGGAAGTGTTGGCAGTTGACGTTTCATCTCCATCTTCAAAACAGCAAATAGATATAATTTCAATATAGCAATTACTATTATCATCATATGCATATCATTTTCCATGTTTGGGTCAAATAACAGATCAACGAATGAAAGCGTGACTTCAGCACAAGCCAGGTGGCTCCCAATTAAGGTGAACGAAATTGCTGTAATCCCTCTGCAAACGCATGCCGAGATCCCATAATGTGAACGTATCAATTGTTTTATTTTACTGTCATAAGTTTTTCTAACTTACCTGTAAGTGTAGTTCTGACTATCATCACTGTTGTAAATTTATCCATTGTTGAAAACACACACTGATCTAATGGATCACACTGGATTAAGCTACATGACTGTATTTCATTCTCTTTATCGTAGTTGAACACAGCCACGGTACATGTAGCTGTAACAATAAACAATAAGCACATGCTAACTTTTACATATACATTTCTGTATACTTGTGAGACACTCAAATTCATACGACCTAATTGTTTACTACATCACTTACCAGAAAATCCGTGGAAATAACAAATTTCATTTTTTACTTGTTAGGCTTAATTACGGCCCAAAACGGGAAACTATTATATACACGGTCCAAAGGGGAACACCCTAGGGTAACATTTTCTAAGAAAGTCCAGGGCGATCACGCACTCGAGGCCTGTAGTTTCCATTCTCCCAAATGTTTCTGGTGCACCACAAGAGGTCGCTAGGAAGCTTGATTTTCTGGTAGGTATGATTAGGTAAACAGACGGATTTGTACAACCCTAATAGTTATGATTATTCGTTCATTACATACATGTATAAATATCAGAAAGAAGAAAATTTAGAAAGTTGAGATTTTAATTCCAACAAAAAAGATGTACTATTCCCCATAATCTGGCACATGGTGAACAAAAATTGTCTTTATGACAATTTTTGCGAGTGGACTGCTTGGCTAAGCACCCAGCCACCTAAAAAACATCACTTTTTTTAGCTTAGTATCCAGGGCACTAAGTCGAACGAGTACAGAAGTATACTCACGATAATTTGGGTCACTACAGCATGTTGTAAAACACTCTTCTAATGTGTCAGGAAAGGTTGAACCCAAAAACTCTGCACCATTCATCTTAGAAGCTTTCAGCTGAATGACTGTGTTTTCTTCTACAGTTTTATCTAAATTACACGTATCATAGTCATCTTGGCTTTTAACTGATAAGACTAACAACGCAAAGACGAAGAAAATCTTGGATTTGACCGGCTTCATATTTCTTTTATTGATGTAATATTAATAAATCAAGCTGCAAGTAGAAAAGAAATTGACTATTAAATGATAAAACATCATCAGATTTAATATAACCTTTTATTGTCTGAATTTCTTGTCCAAATGTTTCTTATATTCTTCAATATTTCTGGAAATGAACTCTAATTTTAAAGCCAATAGACAAAATTTGTGTCAATTTTCAGTTTTTACTCAAAAAATTTGTCTATTTTTATCAGAACGAAATTTTCTTCAGAACGAAAATGCAGACTATAAACGGGACTATTTTGTGAATTTGTGATGAAAAGAGGGAACAGGTGGGGAAAAGGTTAACCCAAGTCATGATGCCTTGATCTCCTCACTAACATGCAAAGTACAAATGTTGTGAAAGAATTTCCAGTCAAAATAAAATAATATGTCATTTTTTATTTGCTTTCATTATTCGGAGTTAAAAGGGATACCAAAAATTAAAACAAAAATCAACAGGACAATTTTTAAAAGTCTGAAATATCAAGGAAAATTTTTGTACTGGTTAAATTATTTCTTCATATCTAGGAATTTTGCTCAGTAACAAAAGATGAAAAGTAATATGGTATTATTGATATGAATCCTACTATTGTTAAAAAATATTGTCAAACAAAGAACATTTCAAGTAGCAAGTTTCAAATTTTTCAAATAATACAATTGAAAGTTCTCCCCCCATAATGCATTGCATATAAGTGCAGAAACATGCTCAGTAGAGCAAAATTTAGCTTGAAGAGCCCGGGTAATCAGCCTTAAAGGGCGAGGCAATATGAAATAGTGAAAGTGAATATCAGTGAACAAATAAATAATTTTACAGTAGATTTAAATTTATGGAGGCTTGCAAAAGTTAACTACATTCTGAAGGTAACTCAACATTTAGCTACCTTATCTCCATCAATGTATATTGTGTATAAATTGTGCAGTAAAAAATAAGCTGAAATTTTGACATCAATGACACCCACTTTATGAAAAGGCAAAGCCAGATGATAGCCAGCTAGGTAGTCAAGTTATACTATTAAAACTAAGTTTACTATTAAAACTTTTATTACCCTTTATTATAACAAGTAGCCTCTCGGCTGAGATAGCTCCACTGTTAGCAATGCACATTTCAATTAAAGAACAGAAGATATCATTAGAAAATGAACAATATGCATAGTATCAATGCAATGGGACTTGCTGTTTTCAACAAGAATTCAAAAATATCATTTTTGACCATAAATGATTGTGGTTTTTAACAAGAAGAAAATATCACTTTTTACCAAAAATGACAAAAATATTCATCAAAATTAGAGAATTGAAGATATCATCATGAAATGAACAAATTTGAGAGTGGTCCATATGTAGTATCTATATATGTAATATCAAAGCAATTGGACTTGTTGTTTTTAACAAGAAGTTGAAAATATCACTTTTTTTACCAAAAATGACAAAAATATTCACCAAAATTAGAGAATTAAAGATATCATTACAAAGTGAACAAATCTGAGAGAGGTCCACATGTAGTAATTATATATGTAATATCAAAGCAATTGGACTTGCGGTTTCTAACAAGAAGTTGAAAATATCACTTTTTACCAAGAATGACAAAAATATTCACCAAAATTATAAAATTAAAGATATCATTATGAAATGAACAAATTTGAGAGTGGTCCACATGTAGTAATTATATATGTAATATCAAAGCAATTGGACTTGTGGTTTTTAACAAGAAGTCGAAAATATCACTTTTTACCAAAAATGACAAAAATATTCACCAAAATTAGAGAATTAAAGATATCATTATGAAAAGAACAAATTTGAGAGTGGTCCACATGTAGTACCTATATATGTAATATCAAAGCAATTGGACTTGTGGTTTTTAACAAGAAGCCGAAAATATCACTTTTTACCAAAAATGACAAAAATATTCACCAAAATTAGAGAATTGAAGATATGATCATGAAATGAACAAATCTGAGAGAGGTCTACCCAAGATACATATACACCAAGTATCAAAGCATTCAGGCTTGTAGTTTTCAAGAAGAAGTCGAAAATGTAAAACATTGACACGGACGACGGACACCGGACGACGGACAATCACTCATATGATAAGCTCCGCTCGACAAAGTCGACAGCAGAGCTAAAAAGCAACAAAACCCGAATATTGGAGTCAAAATCTCGGAAGAAAGATCAGAAAGCGAACGACCTTGTGTGTCGACCACAGGGAGCCCAGGAACTATAATCAACTGTAATAAGCAGTCTCTATGAGCGGGGGGGGGGGTGGGGGGTGGGGGGGGGGGTGGTATCGGCTGGTATCTAGTGTAAGAAATAGACAAGGGATGAAGGCTCCAGCCAGCTCACATTTTTTAAACTCGAAAAAACGGACGAAAAGAATGAAAAATAAAATCTAAAAAAAATACCAGGTTGAAGAATATTAGTTGCTCCTTCAAATTTCGCCAAAGCATTACCTACATTTTACCGATATCTGCAGAATAAATCAAGAAAACCACACAAATTGACTCCATTTAGGAATTCCTAATGGTTAGTCCGAACGCATGACACCTTTAGAGGCGTGGCCAGTAACCAGTCTTGTGATTGGTTGTTGACAAATGCTGAACAGGCCACGCCTCCAACTGTGCTGTGCATTCGGGCAAACCGTGAAGGAATACGTCCAGAAAATGTGATATTGGTACAATAAATCGCACGATAAGCACATGGAAGGCGAACCTGGAAACAACTCACGAGCTAAAAACTGTTTTTGCGCAGAACGATGCCAGAATTTTAAGTTCTGCGCATAGCAATATGCGTTGGTATAGAACGTGTTGAATTCTGGGTAAAACCTCGTACCGTGAGATAGGTATAATTAAAATTTCAACATTCCCACATATTAACATTAGTATACGATTAGGATATTCATTTAGAACAGGTTGCTGTTTTTTTCCAGTTTAAAAAATATGCGTCTTCACCCCTTGTCTACTGTATTTCTTACACAATATTTAGATGCCAACCGACGACGCCCCCCCCCCCCCTTACCCGCTTCGAGACTGTTTACAGTTGATTATAGTTTCTGGTCTCCCCGTGATCAAACGCTGCAAAACTGGCTGCTTTTCTAAGCATATTGACGGAAGAAAGCCTGACAAATCTGTGTGTTTTATATACATCAATTTTGTAGTTTGTACATACAATAAATAACTTACCGTATCAACTTAGAGAGTCTTTTCCAAGTGTGTTTGCTTCTTTGGCTGCTTCATGCCCCAAGTGTAATTTTGCAAAGGATGCCGGGAACCATCATAGAGGGCGTTTGTTCCCAGCATTCTTCATTCACACTCTTCGAATGACGTAAAGCCATGGTACACGAGGCAACGCACAACAAGGCAACGCCGTTGCCTTACGGGCCCGGCTTACGGCTTGCTACGTGTGTATGATATAATTGCGTCGCCTGAAAACCCTTCATGCCGGTTTTTCAAGCAGCTACTTGCCTGTAAGTTGCCACAGTCAGCTGAGGGTACATAGCTCGTGGCGTTATATCTGTTGCAAACTTTGACCTTTTCGCATAAACAACGTTCTACCTTTGATGTTTTCTTCAAATTTATTTTGTTGTAAGCTCAATTTAGTATAAATGAGATCTTTATGCGTTACATTTATTCAATCTGAAAGAAATTGAATCCATTCTTAGTTTTGTCACTCAGCTATCTTCATAAGTGACACTCGCCATAAGGCCCGGAACGAATTATGTTTAGCCATATATTAGTATATTTCACCTTAGTGTGATTCCAAGTTGGTGGGATAGTTTTAATTTTGACAATCATAAATCATTAAAAATATAAAATAATGAAACACTGATTACAAAGTTTTGTTTTTCTCGTCTTATTTGTATTCTATTGGAGTGAATAGATTTGAAGTGTGGGACAACTTTGCCGTTGATAGTATATTTTATGCGTCTCCTAAAAGCAAATAAAAAAAAACGTGTTTTTTTATTTGAATACTATTGTATTAGGAGTTTCATAACAAAGATATGAAGCCAATTATTGACAATTTATTTTATGCTAATTTCATATTCTGCAGTCCAATTGTTCGGCAAATGAACTTTAAAGTTTCAAGACCCAAATCAAATAATTTACCTGGTTCTGGTTCATCATGTTACAATGTCATATACTGTATTCTGAAAGATTCAATTTATTTAGTCTTATATCATCTTTCCGAGGGGGTGTTCACCTTGATTTCAAACCAAAAGGATCGATGTTGAGGGCGCTTGTCACCAAAAATTGGCTACATTTTGCTAAAATGTCCGAAAATCTTTAAAATAGGAGTCACAATGATCGACTCGAGCGTTAAATTAGGGGTCAGAATAGCCGCGCATACCCGTATACCCTAAAGGGCGGTGGTGGTCGCGCAGCGCGTGTTCGATTTTCGAGTAAATAAACAATGTATTTTACACGCGTTGTATACGTCGCTATGAGTCCCACATTGAACAGGACGCGGCGCGACGACGACCGCCATTTAACTATATGAGTGCCCCCCGTGGGGTAATGAGATGATCTTTTTAGGTACTACGCCGTCCCAACGTTTTCTAAACAGCTAGTTTTAATAGTGAATGTTGTCATTTTTAGTCTGTTGAATGCTTGTTTACATAAGATATGTTATCCCTTACTTACTTTTATTACTTTTAAAGGGTTTACGCCCTTACACAAAGCAGATACACTGTTTGCAAGTGAACAAATTCAAGACAGAATCAGCATGATGCTTGCGTTGATGATGAGTTGATGAACCGTCAAAAATATTGTTGATATATTATCACAATCGGAGATCATGCATGCCAAATATAAATGCATTTCTTGTTAGGATTTTGAAGAAGTCGAAGAAGCCAGCATACAAGGAAAACGACAAACGATGACGTCACGAACAATTAATACTCCAATGCCTGTGAATAGTGATTTAGAAATAAGCAAGCAGAAACGAGCGTTTTTCGTTTATATTACATTTACTATGTCTTTGTTTAGGAATAAGAAACAATTTGGAGAATGACCATGTTCACCCATGTATTCAAAAGAACTGCTGATCAGGAATATTATCGAGTGATCAAAGACTGATCAACATAATAATTATGTTCAATGTAACAATGGCAATCACATAGACATCCTTATGAATATTTACACCACACATACTCGTACAGTAACAAAACCAAGATTTATTCTGTGT
Source organism: Saccoglossus kowalevskii (assembly GCF_978046115.1). Classification (NCBI taxonomy): domain Eukaryota; kingdom Metazoa; phylum Hemichordata; class Enteropneusta; family Harrimaniidae; genus Saccoglossus; species Saccoglossus kowalevskii. The sequence continues at coordinate 19,045,488 of NC_140642.1, forward strand.
TCGCACTTATGCCTCAAAGTGGAATGTTTCACTTAGATAATGGCATATAAATAAGCAAATACACATTCACCTGACAGAATGATATGAATCATATTCTGGTCTGTTATGACATGGCCAATAACATTTGTCATTCATATTCGAACATTAATTGGATATGGGCACAAATAAAATAAACTTGTAATGTAATAATGACATTTTCTGTAGCCGATTAACAATTCTTAAATAACTGTTACATATATAAACGTTTAAAAGCTGTTGATTTAATCACAAAAAAAGATGGCAAAATTGATAAAAAGGAATGAAACATTAATATTTCCGTATGTACATCATAAAAAAGTGTGACCAATACAAATACATATATGCTTGATTGTTGTCCGATATCCGTATAACGTTTACAATAAGTGGAAGTGTAAATTACTGTAGAATACTTTATTTTCGCTTGGAATTAATTTTCGCTGAAGAATGGTTCAATGAAACTAAAATCCAGCGAATATAATTTTTTTTCCTATATTTTACATTAAACTTGTAAAAAATCAGTGAAAATAAATTTCATACAAAATACCAAAAATGTCTTTTCAGCGAAAATAAATTCCAGCTAAAATAAAGTATTCTACAGTATATCAGTCATTTATATATATTGGGCAAACTATGTTTTGTAAACCAATATTCAGCTTTGCAGCCTAACAGTGACGCAATGCTTATCGGGTCGTAATGAAATTGACGAGTACGGTGATGGAACTTTAATTTTAGTAGTCAATTCCAGCACACCTTCAAATGGGTCTAAAGTGTATATGTAGATGAAGTGAATAGGGTCATAAACAGATATTATGCCACTTATAATGTATATCTTATTATTGCAAACAGTGGCTGTGTACCGGCCATGATAAGTGTCGGTCTCTAATCCGGGAATCGCACGCAACCATTCGTACCTTTTTGGGTCATAGACATAGATCGTGCTGGCGTCCTTGAAAAGATATATAAATTGGTCAAAAACAACAGCCACAGTGTCCTTCTTGGGTACCTCTTCTGGTAAGTCACCAACATGCATCCACGTATCAGAATTTGGATCATAACACTGGATCATCTCTGTCTCTTTATAATGCATGTATCTACCGCCAAAAACGTATATTTTTCCACCATAAGCAACTGCACACGTCCCTTCTACTTTCTTTAACATTGGCTCAACTAAAACTTCGCGTTTTTTATTCAAGTCATAAGCATGGAATCTGCCTCCAATAAAGTATATCCTTTCATCGACTAATATCATCTTCAATTCATCACGATCACCGTCGATCAATTCATCTACTTCTATATTCCACTCACGCGTATCCATATTGAATGTATGAATACCTTTTGACACCCTAGTTACGATAGAGTTGTCATAAACCACGGCACTTCCTTTCAATGATGAGGTGTTAGTTGTCAAGTGGGACCATGCATTGTTTATTGGATTGAAGTAATTGATATCTCCAGCCTTTTGACCATCAAGAACAGCTCCAATGAAACACACTACATTGTTTGTTTCTCTCGGTTTCTGATTCTCGAAAGTTCTATCACTTGAAGTAAGTCTGCCTTCAAGTTTTGAAACTAGAGTGGTTTTAGGTGTCACTTTTGACAGTTCTTTGCCGATTTGTTTAACTAAATATAAAGAAGTGATTAATTCCAGTCTGACATGTTGTAATATTTCAACAAAATAATGTCTCCTGGAATCTTCGTCATAGTGAAACCAGTCCAGCACCGCTGATCCGGCTTGATTTTCTCTATCAATAGCAAGGTGCTCATCTGATATAAGTTCTATCAGCTCTTCCTGTGTTAATTCTAAAAACTGTTGTAGCTTACAAACCAATTTGAAATGATCCAATACGTATATTTTCGCCTGTTCGCTGAATGAAAGAGAAAGTGACACCATCATCTGCCAAATATCAAGGCACGTCTCAGCATTCATGTTGGTTATTAGAAACTTGGCACATTTATCCCTTAAAGTCAACACTTGAAAAAAGTTTGCAGCTCTTAGGACACTCTGTACATTGCAACTGGTGATAGTGGTTTTCCCGGTGTAAAAGTAATCAAGGAGTGATCCCATTGTAGTGGCTTCAATTGCTTTGATGGATATTTTACGTTGTTGGCACTCCTTCATACCACTGTCGAACATACCCTTAAAGTAAGTGCAGCTGGTTGCCAGCACTACTTTATGACACGGGAACTCAGTGCCACCCACGTCGAGTACGACATCAGTTAGTTTGGATTTCTTCCTTGCCACATTCATTTCATCTAAACGTGATGAAGAGTAATCAAGATCATTAACTTGAGAAGACACAACTATGTTGTAAGGCGTTTCCTCAACTTCAGCTTTCATTAAAATCTGATCTTCTAAGATGGATGACATTATGGACCTGAAAAAACAAAATATAACAGTTTTCTTATATGACTGCAGTACAATGTATGTAAGTTTTAAATATTATTATGTCATTTTAATTATATTTCATTGGGATTATAATAATATTCGTATGTGATTTCAATCGAGTGCAATAGTATACTGATATGGTTTCAAAATCTATATCTATATTAAAGTAAATTTAAAGCATTTTCATATGATTAAAATAGTATTATTGTGTTATTACAAAATTAGGGCACGCTGTAACCTCAGACTTGTATTACTAGTCTGAGCTGTAATTTATGGCGTTACGGTGACAGATGTATACTAATAATAATTATTTGCTTAATTTCGTAATTCAATATTTTGCTACTGAAATGAAAATTAAACCCCTATTTGTCGGCAATTTACAACTGTGATTATCATAGCACTGCACTGTATGCTTGAGTGGTTGATTGGTCAAGATTTCTTTAAAAACTCAGATTCAAGGGCAGAGTGGAAAAGTAGAAGTCACTTGAGAATAAACTCTTTTCATTCACTATTATGTGACAGGGTGGGTACATAAACTACCCTTTGTCATCTGAATTTGAATAGCCACACCTCCCTCGTTCTGTCCACAGTGCTTCATGAAGGCAAAATGCAGAGACTACACACTGATTTTGTTTCTCAAACATCCACAGTGGTTTTACCACACATGCAATGATTAACGGACATGGTTTAATAAATAAATATTCGTAGAGATTGTCCATGAAGACATCTATATTCATTCAAATATTACATATTCATTTTTACTTGATGTGGGTCTTGTGTATTATATATATGCTATTTATTATATTGCTTAAATAATTGTGTAAAACATGTACAAATCACAGTCCCACTATAGACGGGATGAAAAACGTTGACTTTTGAAACAGACAGGAGAGCGTGGTGTGCAGCAAACAGGATACTAACAGTGATCAGCTGAGCATGCTTCGCGGAAAGGCATATCTCGCACTGTTTCAGATCTGTTTCACACCTTTGAACAATAGCCTTTTCCAGACCGGTCTATAGAGGGACTGTGTACAGATGTTGTTAGAAAGCTTCCAATACTTGGTAGTACAACATAAGTGTGGCAAAAATTTGTTATACAAAATGAGAGAGATACAATTGTTCACGAAATCTAAAAATAGCACAGAGAGATATATCTCTAAGAGACCGTGGATTCATACCTGGTATGTAATGTTGACCGAAATTCATTTCCCATGCCATTTGCAAACATCGGCTTTTTCCATATCGGTAATACATTACTCTACTCAGTGAGAAGATGTATAATAAAATAGCTAACTTACAGGTGAAAATGGATCTACCGAGTTCCCCTACTTCGATGTGTTGTGATATAGTTTGTGATGTCACTACATAATCCCTGTATTTTTATTGCACGTACCAGTAGAAATTAGAAAATGTGGGATTTCGAAATGGTAAACAACATAAAATGCCCGGATGTGTCTGCTTAAATATTTCGCTATCGTGTCCAAGTGCTGGGACTTGCTTACACTTGGTCATTTGTCTCTGGGTAGATTGTAATCGTCACAGTTTGTTTCATTTGCATATTATTAATAATAACAACAGCTTCGGTACGTGCACGTGTAGATTGGTAATTGACACACGTGTTAGTGTCAGGCATTTCTGAACTGGAACAAATTTGGGAATGAATGCGATTTCTTTCTCAGCTATGATGTATAATCATTATATAGTGATGTAACGTCTTTAAATTATATAGTGATGTAACGTCTTTAAATTATATAGTGATGTAACGTCTTTAAATTATATAGTGATGTAACGTCTTTAAATTATATAGTGATGTAACGTCTTTATATTATATAGTGATGTAACGTCTTTAAATTATATAGTGATGTAACGTCTTTAAATTATATAGTGATGTAACGTTTTTAAATTATATAGTGATGTAACGTCTTTAAATTATATAGTGATGTAACGTCTTTATATTATATAGTGATGTAACGTCTTTATATTATATAGTGATGTAACGTCTTTATATTATATAGTGATGTAACGTCTTTAAATTATATAGTGATGTAACGTCTTTAAATTATATAGTGATGTAACGTCTTTAAATTATATAGTGATGTAACGTCTTTATATTATAGTGATGTAACGACTCTATATTATATAGTGATGTAACGTCTTTAAATTATATAGTGATGTAACGTCTTTAAATTATATAGTGATGTAACGTTTTTAAATTATATAGTGATGTAACGTCTTTAAATTATATAGTGATGTAACGTCTTTATATTATATAGTGATGTAACGTCTTTATATTATATAGTGATGTAACGTCTTTATATTATATAGTGATGTAACGTCTTTAAATTATATAGTGATGTAACGTCTTTAAATTATATAGTGATGTAACGTCTTTAAATTATATAGTGATGTAACGTCTTTATATTATAGTGATGTAACGACTCTATATTATATAGTGATGTAACGTCTTTATATTATATAGTGATGTAACGTCTTTAAATTATATAGTGATGTAACGTCTTTATATTATATAGTGATGTAACGTCTTTATATTATATGCTAAAATAATAATATTAAATGTTTATATGTCTGTGGAGCGTCATTTTATTATAAGCTAACATCATTATATGGTGGCAGTGCACTTTTACTACAAACACAGTCCCTCCGCATACATTATGCTTATGGAAACTCTATTGTTGGAAGGTGTAAACGAGTCGACGGAAATTAGAGACAGTCCCGGCTTCGATTTTGAGCTGATGTGATGACGTCTAGTTTTGCTTTTAGTGTGGGCTTGAGCTGCTGCCTGTCATCGGTCCGGACGTACTGTTTCTTCTTGTCTTCAGTAATTGCGTTCATATATTTGTCAAAAAAGCTCGTTATTTATTGCGAATTATTTTTATTCAGAACTTTCAGGCACGGTTACTGAAAGAACGGTTAGGAAACTCTTCTAGTAACCGTGTTTCATGGTAGTTTGTTGCGCATCTTGTTGTGGCGATGTCTGAAAATTAAACCCTTTTTTTGGGAAACTATTTTGAGCTGCTAGATTTGCATGTTTTGTTCAATTTTAATATACGATCATCAGGTTAATCTAGTTTATATCGTTGTAGTCACATGTTGTTTTCCAAAACTAGTTTATCCTCAGAAATGCGTGTTTTATTTTCACTTTTGTACTAATCTTGGCCTTATCACGCCAAGAAAAAGCAAGTTTCGGAAGCCTGGTTTCCAGAAGATTTTAAATATCAACAGTTAGGCTCAAATGTGAATTTGAACTCGTTGTAGACGTTTAATGCCTGAGCATGCGTCAGATGGCCTTAGCGTGTCATTATTTACAAACAAGCGTCTACCCACGAGCCTTTGCGTTTTTAGCATGTGTTGTTATCGTCGCTTGGGACTCAATTCCCGCGCGTGCGCGGGTGACGACCCTCCCGCTTTAACGTGTTGTTATATAATGTTGTATTTTATATTTACAGTTGCATACACACATCAATTTTGGTATCATGATTTGTATCGCTTTTGTTGCAATTTTTCGTGGAATAACGTCGAGGTCGATTCACTCATGGAGGTAACCCATGATTCATCTATACTAATGAGAAACCATACCAGTTTACAGATGAATCACGCCGGGAATTCAGTATGCCATTCCCTGCCAACAAAGTCGTATTCCGTGTATTCGTTCGTTTAAACCAGATTGCCAGTCTACATCGTCGAAATCGTTGTATGATTTCCACAAGGTTGTTGACAAGGATGCGATATTATGAAGGGACTATGGCAAAGTTTTTTTTTATTATTATACGAGGTTGGGTGCGAAGCCCTTGTGCATACGCTCTAAGTGAATGTTTGCCCACAGTCCCTGTGGTTTGCCGCCCAGCGATGAAGGACATACTTACGGCAGTTGGGGCAACATTTGCAAATGAGGCCATGGACAGTATCGAGTTCAAGGGCATGACTCCAAATAGATAAGAGATGTTTTACGTGAATGTTCCAAGTCAAACAACCCCATTTACAAGACGCTGACCATAACAAGGCCGTTACAGAAAAATGTTGGCATTTAGTGTTCACTGTGAGATTTCAAAAACAAGGATGTTAAAACCATAACTTAATTATGCAAATAAAGCATGTAATCGAGAAAAACATAAATCTTCTGAAACAGAGCCAGGGCTGCTGAGATCGTGAGCAAACGGTTATTGTATTTAATTTTTTTTTAGTCATTATTCTATTACTAATGTCTGTTTATGTATCGCTATTATATATGTATCAGTCAGAATTGCTTATCAAATTGTGTAACTCGCATAGTACTGTATGGTGACATCATGTCAAGATCCCATTGAAGTCTCATCTCGTAGATAGCGAGACTGAGGCTACGACCTTCTGACATGATATATATCAATGTTCAAGGTTTGTAATGAAAAAATAAAACTTTTCTTGCCACTAACGTAGTGAAAAATGTAATACATCGAAAATGTACAGAAAATATAGTTCTCGTAATCCGTCATATCGTGGGCAGCTATTTTGATCCACCTGGACATCCCAGTATCCTCGGGCATGCGCATTCGCATTTTTCTGAGTTGGAACGCTTATGCGAGAGCGAGATTGTAACGGGATCTTGGTATCATGTCACCGTAGTTGCAAACCCCAAGTAATGTACCTCTGGTTTAACCAAAGACTTCTCTGTAGTCTTTGGTTTAACTAAATTTGTTCCAAACAACATTCTTGTCCTTAGACAAACGTGTCATTGTTTACAAACAAGCGTCTACCCATGAGCCTTTGCGTTTTTAGCGTGTGTTGTTATCGTCGCTTGGGACTCAATTCTGATTAATGAAAATTACTTAACATGAAAGTATTTTATAATGATTTATGGACAGGGAAATTAAAGAGCCAAAATGAGCTGTCTTATAAATGTTTTCGTTAAGAAAAATCGGTATTCGTTCAATGAAACATATACACACATATGTAATTAACAACTAGTGTTTTGAGTATTTTATCGACGACTAATTTTATGTTTTTCAGCAGAAACTTCGTTTTAATATCAAGATCATTTATACTCTAACGTCTTTATCGAGATACACACATCGTTCTTTAAAGTGGAAGAGAATAATAACTCACAGTACTGTATACAGAGCAGCAGAGAACAGATGAAAAGCAGGATATACAAATTCTGAAAATAAAAAGATAATTAAATCAGTAATTATACAAGTCATTGAAAATGAAACAGTCCCCGTTAATTTTTTTTAAAGTTCTCTTTGTGCTTGTCATATTAAAGCGGAGGGGGTTGTCGTGAGCGTGTCCTTGAAACTTGAGTCCCAAGTGGCGTATACAACAGATTGTTTATTTACATCAACACGTGTTGTGTGACGACCCCTCCGGTTTATGACATAGCAAAGAAAAACATACTAGTAGATCACAAGTGAAAGCATGTCCAAGTTATCACATTTTAAACAAACAAGATGGCCGAGAGTCAGCCATATTTGATCAAATTGCAAATTGAATTGACATGTACATGTATCCATTTATGACATGATGCTATATATCAATGAAAATGATACATGGGTGACAGAGATGTAGTAATATGGCAAAAAAGAAAAAAACACTTGATCTTTGATCTTATTATGAAACAAAGTGACATGTATGATGTATGTGCCAAATACGAATGAAAATGGAATATAAATCTTGGAAATATAGTAGTAAGGCCAAAAAGTCAGATGGCTATCAATCAGCCATCCTTGATCCGATTTAAAACAAATTGTCATGGACATGTATCCTAACATGTATAAAGTATGTGCCAAATTTGAATGAAAACTAACAAAGCACGTCAAAGATACCACATTAAAAAAAACAAGATGCCTGCCAGTCGGCCATCTTTGATCAAATCGCGCAAGAAATTGTCGTGAACATGTATTCTAACATAATCTATGTACCAAGTTTGAATGAAAACTGTCAAAGCTTGTCCAAAATACAACATTTTCAAAAAACAAGATGGCTGCCAGTCGGCCATTTTGAATTGAATCGCTAAACCAGTGCATGTGCATCTGTCCCACATAAAGTACTAGGTACATGCAAAGAATGAACAGAATCGGTCCAAAGGATTCTGAAATATGACTCTGGACGAACGCACGGACGGACGGACGGAGACCGAATTATAAGTCCCGTTTTCGGACTTCGTCCGAACGGGAACTAATAAATTATGATCGTAATGCTCATCCTTCTAGAATAGTACACTTACATTCGTATACACTGCAAAAAGTGTCTCACAACGATTCGATATAAATATGATCAATACTGAGTTTAAATGTATAGAGTATTAGTACTTACACAATAAAAACAATACAGACAAAATAAAATGAAGGAATTACGTTGTTTACCGTTATCATATCACAGAAGTTAGAATAACCAAAGACACTAGAAACAGAATTTTAGAGTGTGTGTAAACACAAACCTAAATACTTTGGGGAGGGTGCCATGTTCGTACGAATAATTGCAGTATGAACAAGTGCCAGATTACGTAATCGCTACTATCCTTGACCAAATATGCAAATTACATCCATGACTTTGTGGCCTAGACTCAAAACCTTTTCACAATCGCAACAATGATGGCTGTAATAGGAGCTGTCAAGGAAACAACAATTATGTCTGCTGTCACTGATCGCTATATGGAAGGACGGCTGAAGTCAATGAATTCTCAACGATACCAAATATAGCATTGATCACGAAATTGTTTCTTTCTAATGTTCAGATATGTCTAGCCATTGTCATCGAGTTGCCGTTTAACCAGTTCGAAAGAAACCATATCCACAATCAAATTGAACCGATCATTTTTGCCCACTCTTCCCGCATCCACGATTCAAAACAGTTGGGGCAACGCCAGGAAGATTTAATACACTATTCCGATGATGCAAACTACGTCTTCGTTGTGACATGGTAAATGTAGAAAACATGCAGAGGAGAAAGAACAAGTTGAGGTCCGCCATTTCGGACACTTCTAACGTTAGAAATCTACATTCCAAAGAAAAGAGGGAGCTTTGAGGCCTAAATAATGTAGTTTTGACTGTGTGAAAACGAAACAAAATATTCCAGTTTATTTGAAACGAAATGTTATCCGAAACAACGAAATGTTAGTGATTATATTGTCGCGGAAATCATGTTCATTTCATACCAAAACATTCGTAAAATACATACTAGTAAACAAATTATATGTGTCTTAATACAGAAATTCGAATAGACAACGTTATCGCAGAGTGAAGTGACTAAATTAGTCATTCGTGTTTTACGCACAGGTTTCATCGCGCTCCTCTATACTTGCGAAAATTTAAAAGTCTGTCCGCGGCCGAGATTAGGGTGGTGGTTGCCAAAGTTCCTGTAAAAACAACATATTTTACACGCGATAACTGTTTTAAATGAATTTCTTAATTAAAGGTCAAGTACAATACATTGTTTATCACTGCGTATTTATAACAATTTGTTTGTGACTATGTACATGGTATGAAATCGTCGATATAAACATAATGTGTACTGTACCTGCTATTCCTAACGGTCGTTGATAACTAATTGGAAACGAAAAGCAATGATAGGAATATATACCCTTCATGACATCCTGAATTCAATAAACAAATGAACATACGATTATTTGTTTACTACTGTCCTCATGGAAATTTCCACAACGGTACAGCCCCGTGACCGCAAATCACCCAATAGATATTGAAGAATCGGTCAAGGTTTTCGCAACTCGGAGTCACGTCGAGTTCAATGTTGTCGGCGTATATTAATAGCTAATTAAAATTAGCTGAATTTTAAGTTATAATTTATCGTGAATTTAACTTTTGTTCGACATTTATCAACTGCTTGTATCGAGAATGGATGTATGTCGACAGTGTTCACTTGTGTGACACTTTAAATAACGTCTGTGTCTGTTGCGCCCAAATAATTCATAGCGAGATAATTGGGAAACTTCCCGTTGTAAGAGCACAAATAAAATAAATAGATCACCGATTGTTCGAAAACAATAATCTTTGTTCTCACCCAGGGTTCTCACTCACTGTGCGAAAAATATATTGACGTTTGCAGTTTTCTTCTACGATTCGTTTTCGTTCTATTGATTCTATCGGCGTCAGAGTAGCCTCGCGTTCTCATGAACGTTTAGCGCTCCCGCTAATGCCAAGATCAAGTAGATTACTAACAAAATTATAATAGTTTGGTGTTGCGAATAACAAATTTCGTCTAAATTGTAAACTGGCATGAGTAAAACTGCAAATTTATTTTCTAGTTTTTAATATTATTAGCTTTATGGGTTTATATCAGTAAAACGACATAGCATCAAACTATGTAATGAATATGTCGGCGATAGAGGGCGCTTATCACGGTGTTTTTACAAAGTTCGGGCCGGGGCGGTGTGACAACAGCGTTTGGGACCAGGTCCACTGTCTAAACGACAGTTTTACAAACTCTGACAAACGCCGGCGTGAAACCGCCCTATTTCACCCTAATCGATCATCAAACGTTACACACAAGTACTGTTTGTTTTTAACAATCAATGTATAGCTGGTAATATTGACACTTGAGATATTTCTTAGAAACTTCTAAATGAAGTCGAACAAAGTTACAAAAATGGTGTCTAAAATACGCCAGTGTCATACTAGTATATTTCTAACAATGCAATGATTGCTAGCTAAAAAAGAAACACAGTCCTTCTTTTATTTGTCTGACCACGGAGCTGATGATGTCATGGCACAGTACAGTCACTCTGTGTGCCATTATTACCGCCTAAGCTATTTCCACAGTTCCATTATATCTTGAAAAAATAATCGTTAAAGTTGGCTAGAAAGTTGTGAAAGTTGCCTAGAAAAACGGAAACTGGAGCCAGAGTACGCATGTTCTGAAAAAGTGTTTGGCAATCAGTTTTGTGGTATTTATTTTTATCCTAAGAACTGAAAACTCGTGCATCTATCGGTCTACGGTTAGGCCAACAAAATTGTTCTGTTGCCCTCAGCGACTGACCGAAAAATATGAAATATCGGGTCGCGCCTTTTTTTTTTTTTTTTAATAGGCCCAAACATTAAAAACTCACCATTTTAAGCAGTAAAAAGGTGTTTCCTCTAAAAATTAACGACCCCGGACCGTTGTTTGATCCCCAGGGTCCCGGGAGGGATAAGTGGCGACTTTGAACCTCGGGTCTGCATTTCTCTGACATATTCCGAATACTATGAAGTCTGAAGAGCAAACACGTCTTTTGCATTTCAGGCAATTTTTAGCGCTGTCAGTATTTTCACTTCCTGGTTTGTCATCGTGTGTACGTACATGTGTACAGCGGTAGCGAACATGGCGAACACGTTTGCTCTGTGCATGACAGCAAAAGCTGGATCAACTATTAAATTTTAAATTAAGTTTTAAAAAAAATCCGACCGACCGACCCAATTTTTCGACTTGAGGGCAACATAGGTTTTTTTGGCCTTATAGTCTCAGTGGAGCGGTCAACGCATCTGATGCGAGATACAGAAACCCGTCCATTTTTGGATAATGTACTGATATGAATATCATAGTACGTTCACTTGTGAAGATTTCCTTGATAAACAAGGTTGGACTCGGTGCGGAGAAAACAAAATACAAGTCCTTTGGAACACAGTCCATCTCTCTAGTCCCTCAATTGAGGGACTGTTCTTGGAATAAACCCGAGGAACTGAACTGAAACCCGAGGAATAAACGCTTGTCAATCACTGTTACGTAACAGTGACGGAAAACAAACTACGCTGATAGCTGACTTTCTGTTATCTGAACTTGTACAAGGTCAGTTCCTGGATTTGAATAGCCACCGCTATATATTTTTTTCTCTACGTACTGCACGAGCACACACAAACTAATGACGTTTCTTACACATAACGCAACGTTTAGTGTGAAATATCAGTTAGTGATATTTCACACTAAACGTTATTTCCGTGAATGATAATCACCGTGGTCAAGCGATAATTGCGCATACCATAAACACCTCAGGGATCACGCAACTGTAAATCAAAGGTGACAATGGAGACTGAATGAATCGTTTTGGGCGTTGATAATTAGAGTTTAATGGACTTTGCGCCACCCAAAAGCTCTAGCTTTGAATTTTAGTTCATGAAATGTGGTTATAATTATGTTAACATTTAAATTACGGTCTGTTGATTGAAACATGGAGGTAAAAAAAATTACCTCCATGATTGAAAAAACAGAATTGGATAAATTGGGCTTATCATGGTTGCCATAACATTTGAGATTTTGTTTCCTTTTAAATAGAAAACTTAGAAGTTGATTAGTTCCATTGAATATCACTGTTGTCTCTCCTGACTTTTTTGTTCAATCTGCAAGCGCTGAGAAGCTGACATATAGTGCATATTTCAGTTTGGGACTACGTGACTACCACAGGGAGATGGTCACACAGCGTCAATTTGGCTCGCCCGAACCTCAGACCACTAACAACATGTGGAGTGGAGGCAACATTTCGCATTGCGTAGTTCTTTCATATCGAATAAAGAACTGGCAAGAAGTTCAAGTTTGCGTTCTATGGTATTCTCCAATTCTTGAGTTAGGGTGGATTTTAGATCTTGCCTAAATAATTAGAGGCAATGCAATAAGTATAAATAGTACGTACCTTATTTTGAATGTAGTCTCGTGTCTTCGCGTGCTGTGTTGAGTGGATTCATCAAAATGTGCCCCGGTATTCTTCACCCCTATTAGAGTTGAAGCCTCCCATTTTCAAGTTTGTTTTCACGTTGACAGTGTTAATTGCTTAACCAATAGTGTATTTCATTGTATGAACACGTTGTCCTTTGGCATCGTCATGACAACACGAATACAACTTGGTAACTCCATGACCACTCTCTTATACTTTCATAGAATAACCGAAAGGCACATGCATTTACTAGTATGCGCGAGATATATGGGTCTCATATAAGCAAAATCCTAATAGGGATACAAACGCAATAAAGATAATTATTATTATTATAAACAAAGATGGCTGTTGCGCAGATCAACGAGTACAAACTGGGACGTTACTAAGCGTTAATTAGGTATTTGTTTGGTGATTGGAAGGTATCGAAGGAGTCACCGGTGGTAATTAGTGCAAGTCACCCACAGGTCAAACCTCATACTAGTACTTGTGATTTCATTTCGAAGAGCGCATTGGATTGTGGGGAAATCAATGTTTATCAACATAAATGTCGCACATGCGCGGCGCGACGACCACCACCCTTCAAGCGATCTACTTTGATCAGTGGCCAGACTACTGCATCACAACGGCGTGGAGGTTTTAAATCCAATAATTCAGCAACATTGATGTGTTAAATGATAGTGGATTTAAATTTGCGCGATTTAAAAAAAAATACACCGACAGTTTGAGGTTGAATGCAAGTGTATTAGGATATCACATTTTTTTGTTTGAACTTACAAAGACAGTTCGATGTGGATTTAAATACGAAATCCAACATGTTCAGACATAGTTATTTGTTATTTTTGATATATGAAGTTATGTTAGTCTTTCTTTTTTGATGCCAATGTATTTTGTATTAGTTTTCTTTTGCTGGATTTTCATTTGTAAAATAACCTATCGCGAGTGAAATTAATTTGAATAAACAAAAAGAAGTTGCATTTATATTACAAATAATTTGGCTCACTGTCATAATTTTGTGGCATCTTTGTGGTTACCACAAAAGGCCTTGGTAAAATATTCCTATACCATTTTATTTATTAGCTTGCAAATGCGCCAATCAGCGCGCCCCTTCTATTATAGGGGGGGCAATCAATCTATTTAAAGAAACAGCGCCCTCGTTTGTTTGCTCATGAATATATATAGAACTCCCACGTATAATGGATGAAAAACGTGGTTTGAATATCTGCCGCAAAAAAAAAAAAAAAAAAATTCAGAGAGGAATATGGCGTTGAGATATCTTTACGTCATCAAAATTGACTACCATCAAATTTGTATAGAACATTTAAAAAAAATAGTTTTGCGTTTCGCAATGTCTTGTCTTATGGTCCTTAAATTGGTCTATTAGCCCACGATTCGGGTGGAAGTCTCCAAGTATCGTTCTACTTTATATCATTCCAGGGAGTGTAACGCAGTACACATTTACTTTAATTTAACATAGTATTCACCTTGCAGTGCATTTGCCGACAAAGTTCACTTACATTCAGTAATCCCTACTTTCTTTTTAGTAGTATTTTGAAGTTATCATAAAATATAATTAACTTGTAGAAATTTCCAAGGATACAATAAAGTTTTCATTATTATATCCAAACCATTACATCCTGTAGTTGTGTATTCTGAAAATTATTGATTCGAGACGGCACAAGAACGCCACCAACGGCAAATATATCAGTCGGATACTCAAAGTTCAAATCATTTCTAGATTAATACATTCCAGTATGTATGTTTCAGCATTCTTAAATGAATATTTTTTTGAATCACGCAGTGGGAGGGCAGAAATATTAATTTCAGTGAACAGTATAATACCTGAACGCCGTCGTGTGTTGCACTTCCCTGCAATTCTGCTGTCAAGCTCACCCAAATGCCCGCCACGATGGTAAAAATGAGTTCAGCATGGGGGAGGGGGCAATTATGTTTATCAGATTAAAGGTTTGGCAGAACTAACACACACGTAAATATATAAATACATGCAAAACACATAAAACCTGAATCATGGGTTAATTTCAATGGTCACCGAAAGAGGGCCAAAACGCTAATTAGTGTTTCCCGTCTACAACTTTTTTATGGAAGTAAAACAGCAGCAGCTGCCTCTGGTTCTAGGAGTGACAGATATACAGTCACGCTCCCAACATGGAATGTAAGACCAACAGCTCCGTCTTAGTACTGGCTCCCAACAACAGAAAGAACACCGGCAGCTCCATCCTAGTGAGAGAAATGATATAAATATACAGTCAGACCAACTATGAGAGAAGTATCACCATCAGCTCTATTCCTTTGCTAAACATAACAGGGTTATTATCAGTCCCAAATGATAAAAAAGACGACCAACAGCTCCAAGCTAGTGAGAGAAATAATAGAAACATCTAGTCAGAACCCAAACGGGGGAAGTAAGACCAACAGATCCACCCTAGTGAGAGAAATAATAGAAACATCTAGTCAGAACCCAACGGGGGAAGTAAGACCAACAGATCCACCCTAGTGAGAGAAATAATAGAAACATCTAGTCAGAACCTAAACGGGGGAAGTAAGACCAACAGATCCACCCTAGTGAGAGAAATAATAGAAACATCTAGTCAGAACCCAAACGGGGGAAGTAAGACCAACAGATCCACCCTAGTGAGAGAAATAATAGAAACATCTAGTCAGAACCTAAACGGGGGAAGTAAGACCAACAGATCCACCCTAGTGAGAGAAATAATAGAAACATCTAGTCAGAACCTAAACGAGGGAAGTAAGACCAACAGATCCACCCTAGTGAGAGAAATAATAGAAACATCTAGTCAGAACCCAAACGGGGGAAGTAAGACCAACAGATCCACCCTAGTGAGTGAAATAATAGAAACATCTAGCCAGAATCTAAACGGGGGAAGTAAGACCAACATATCCACCCTAGTGAGAGAAATAATAGAAACATCTAGTCAGAACCTAAACGGGGGAAGTAAGACCAACAGATCCACCCTAGTGAGAGAAATAATAAAAACATCTAGTCAGAACCTAAACGGGGGAAGTAAGACCAACAGATCCACACCTAGTGAGAGAAATAATAGAAACATCTAGTCAGAACCTAAACGGGGGAAGTAAGACCAACAGATCCACCCTAGTGAGAGAAATAATAAAAACATCTAGTCAGAACCTAAACGGGGGAAGTAAGACCAACAGATCCACCCTAGTGAGAGAAATAATAAAAACATCTAGTCAGAACCTAAACGGGGGAAGTAAGACCAACAGATTCACCCTAGTGAGAGAAATAATAGAAACATCTAGTCAGAACCCAAACGGGGGAAGTAAGACCAACAGATCCACCCTAGTGAGAGAAATAATAGAAACATCTAGTCAGAACCTAAACGGGGGAAGTAAGACCAACAGATCCACCCTAGTGAGAGAAATAATAGAAACATCTAGTCAGAACCCAAACGGGGGAAGTAAGACCAACAGATCCACCCTAGTGAGAGAAATAATAGAAACATCTAGTCAGAACCTAAACGGGGAAGTAAGACCAACAGATCCACACCTAGTGAGAGAAACAATAGAAACATCTAGTCAGAACCTAAACGGGGGAAGTAAGACCAACAGATCCACCCTAGTGAGAGAAATAATAGAAACATCTAGTCAGAACCTAAACGGGGGAAGTAAGACCAACAGATCCACCCTAGTGAGAGAAATAATAGAAACATCTAGTCAGAACCCAAACGGGGGAAGTAAGACCAACAGATCCACCCTAGTGAGAGAAATAATAGAAACATCTAGTCAGAACCTAAACGGGGAAGTAAGACCAACAGATCCACACCTAGTGAGAGAAACAATAGAAAAATCTAGTCAGAACCTAAACGGGAGAAGTAAGACCAACAGATCCACCCTAGTGAGAGAAACAATAGAAACATCTAGTCAGAACCCAAACGGGGGAAGTAAGACCAACAGATCCACCCTAGTGAGAGAAATAATAGAAACATCTAGTCAGAACCTAAATGGGGGAAGTAAGACCAACAGATCCACCCTAGTGAGAGAAACAATAGAAACATCTAGTCAGAACCCAAACGGGGGAAGTAAGACCAACAGATCCACCCTAGTGAGAGAAACAATAGAAACATCTAGTCAGAACCCAAACGGGGGAAGTAAGACCAACAGATCCACCCTAGTGAGTGAAATAATAGAAACATCTAGTCAGAACCTAAACGGGGGAAGTAAGACCAACAGATCCACCCTAGTGAGAGAAACAATAGAAACATCTAGTCAGAACCCAAACGGGGGAAGTAAGACCAACAGATCCACCCTAGTGAGAGAAATAATAGAAACATCTAGTCAGAATCTAAACGGGGGAAGTAAAACCAACATATCCACCCTAGTGAGAGAAATAATAGAAACATCTAGTCAGAACCTAAACGGGGGAAGTAAGACCAACAGATCCACCCTAGTGAGAGAAATAATAAAAACATCTAGTCAGAACCTAAACGGGGGAAGTAAGACCAACAGATCCACACCTAGTGAGAGAAATAATAGAAACATCTAGTCAGAACCTAAACGGGGGAAGTAAGACCAACAGATCCACCCTAGTGAGTGAAATAATAGAAACATCTAGTCAGAATCTAAACGGGGGAAGTAAAACCAACATATCCACCCTAGTGAGAGAAATAATAGAAACATCTAGTCAGAACCTAAACGGGGGAAGTAAGACCAACAGATCCACCCTAGTGAGAGAAATAATAAAAACATCTAGTCAGAACCTAAACGGGGGAAGTAAGACCAACAGATCCACACCTAGTGAGAGAAATAATAGAAACATCTAGTCAGAACCTAAACGGGGGAAGTAAGACCAACAGATCCACCCTAGTGAGAGAAATAATAAAAACATCTAGTCAGAATCTAAACGGGGGAAGTAAGACCAACAGATCCACCCTAGTGAGAGAAATAATAAAAACATCTAGTCAGAACCTAAACGGGGGAAGTAAGACCAACAGATCCACCCTAGTGAGTGAAATAATAGAAACATCTAGTCAGAACCCAAACGGGGGAAGTAAAACCAACATATCCACCCTAGTGAGAGAAATAATAGAAACATCTAGTCAGAACCTAAACGGGGGAAGTAAGACCAACAGATCCACCCTAGTGAGAGAAATAATAAAAACATCTAGTCAGAACCTAAACGGGGGAAGTAAGACCAACAGATCCACCCTAGTGAGAGAAATAATAGAAACATCTAGTCAGAACCTAAACGGGGGAAGTAAGACCAACAGATCCACCCTAGTGAGAGAAATAATAAAAACATCTAGTCAGAACCCAAACGGGGGAAGTAAAACCAACATATCCACCCTAGTGAGAGAAATAATAGAAACATCTAGTCAGAACCTAAACGGGGGAAGTAAGACCAACAGATCCACCCTAGTGAGAGAAATAATAAAAACATCTAGTCAGAACCTAAACGGGGGAAGTAAGACCAACAGATCCACACCTAGTGAGAGAAATAATAGAAACATCTAGTCAGAACCTAAACGGGGGAAGTAAGACCAACAGATCCACCCTAGTGAGTGAAATAATAGAAACATCTAGTCAGAACCTAAACGGGGGAAGTAAGACCAACAGATCCACCCTAGTGAGAGAAATAATAAAAACATCTAGTCAGAACCTAAACGGGGGAAGTAAGACCAACAGATCCACCCTAGTGAGAGAAATAATAGAAACATCTAGTCAGAATCTAAACGGGGGAAGTAAAACCAACATATCCACCCTAGTGAGTGAAATAATAGAAACATCTAGTCAGAACCTAAACGGGGGAAGTAAAACCAACATATCCACCCTAGTGAGAGAAATAATAGAAACATCTAGTCAGAACCTAAACGGGGGAAGTAAGACCAACAGATCCACCCTAGTGAGTGAAATAATAGAAACATCTAGTCAGAACCTAAACGGGGGAAGTAAGACCAACAGATCCACCCTAGTGAGTGAAATAATAGAAACATCTAGTCAGAACCTAAACGGGGGAAGTAAGACCAACAGATCCACCCTAGTGAGAGAAATAATAGAAACATCTAGTCAGAACCTAAACGGGGGAAGTAAGACCAACAGATCCACCCTAGTGAGTGAAATAATAGAAACATCTAGTCAGAACCTAAACGGGGGAAGTAAGACCAACAGATCCACACCTAGTGAGAGAAATAATAGAAACATCTAGTCAGAACCTAAAGGGGGGAAGTAAAACCAACATATCCACCCTAGTGAGAGAAATAATAAAAACATCTAGTCAGAACCTAAACGGGGGAAGTAAGACCAACAGATCCACACCTAGTGAGAGAAATAATAGAAACATCTAGTCAGAACCTAAACGGGGGAAGTAAGACCAACATATCCACCCTAGTGAGAGAAATAATAGAAACATCTAGTCAGAACCTAAACGGGGAAGTAAGACCAACAGATCCACACCTAGTGAGAGAAATAATAGAAACATCTAGTCAGAACCTAAACGGGGGAAGTAAGACCAACAGATCCACACCTAGTGAGAGAAATAATAGAAACATCTAGTCAGAACCTAAAGGGGGGAAGTAAAACCAACATATCTACCCTAGTGAGAGAAATAATAAAAACATCTAGTCAGAATCTAAACGGGGGAAGTAAGACCAACAGATCCACCCTAGTGAGAGAAATAATAGAAACATCTAGTCAGAACCTAAACGGGGGAAGTAAGACCAACAGCTCCACCCTAGTGAGTGAAATAATAGAAACATCTAGTCAGAATCTAAACGGGGGAAGTAAGACCAACAGATCCACCCTAGTGAGAGAAATAATAGAAACATCTAGTCAGAACCCAAACGGGGGAAGTAAAACCAACAGATCCACACCTAGTGAGAGAAATAATAGAAACATCTAGTCAGAATCTAAACGGGGGAAGTAAAACCAACATATCTGCCCTAGTGAGTGAAATAATAGAAACATCTAGTCAGAACCTAAACGGGGGAAGTAAGACCAACAGATCCACACCTAGTGAGAGAAACAATAGAAACATCTAGTCAGAACCTAAAGGGGGGAAGTAAAACCAACATATCTACCCTAGTGAGAGAAATAATAAAAACATCTAGTCAGAATCCAAACGGGGGAAGTAAAACCAACATATCCACCCTAGTGAGAGAAATAATAGAAACATCTAGTCAGAACCTAAAGGGGGGAAGTAAAACCAACAGATCCACCCTAGTGAGAGAAATAATAAAAACATCTAGTCAGAACCCAAACGGGGGAAGTAAGACTAACATATCCACCCTAGTGAGAGAAATAATAGAAACATCTAGTCAGAACCTAAACGGGGGAAGTAAGACCAACAGCTCCACCCTAGTGAGTGAAATAATAGAAACATCTAGTCAGAATCTAAACGGGGGAAGTAAGACCAACAGATCCACCCTAGTGAGAGAAATAATAGAAACATCTAGTCAGAACCCAAACGGGGGAAGTAAAACCAACAGATCCACACCTAGTGAGAGAAATAATAGAAACATCTAGTCAGAATCTAAACGGGGGAAGTAAAACCAACATATCTGCCCTAGTGAGTGAAATAATAGAAACATCTAGTCAGAACCTAAACGGGGGAAGTAAGACCAACAGATCCACACCTAGTGAGAGAAACAATAGAAACATCTAGTCAGAACCTAAAGGGGGGAAGTAAAACCAACATATCTACCCTAGTGAGAGAAATAATAAAAACATCTAGTCAGAATCCAAACGGGGGAAGTAAAACCAACATATCCACCCTAGTGAGAGAAATAATAGAAACATCTAGTCAGAACCTAAAGGGGGGAAGTAAAACCAACAGATCCACCCTAGTGAGAGAAATAATAAAAACATCTAGTCAGAACCCAAACGGGGGAAGTAAGACTAACATATCCACCCTAGTGAGAGAAATAATAGAAACATCTAGTCAGAACCTAAACGGGGGAAGTAAGACCAACAGATCCACACCTAGTGAGAGAAATAATAGAAACATCTAGTCAGAACCTAAACGGGGGAAGTAAGACCAACAGATCCACCCTAGTGAGAGAAATAATAGAAACATCTAGTCAGAACCTAAACGGGGGAAGTAAGACCAACAGATCCACACCTAGTGAGAGAAATAATAGAAACATCTAGTCAGAACCTAAACGGGGGAAGTAAGACCAACATATCCACCCTAGTGAGAGAAATAATAGAAACATCTAGTCAGAACCTAAACGGGGAAGTAAGACCAACAGATCCACACCTAGTGAGAGAAATAATAGAAACATCTAGTCAGAACCTAAACGGGGGAAGTAAGACCAACAGATCCACCCTAGTGAGAGAAATAATAGAAACATCTAGTCAGAACCTAAACGGGGGAAGTAAGACCAACAGATCCACCCTAGTGAGAGAAATAATAGAAACATCTAGTCAGAACCTAAACGGGGGAAGTAAACCCAACAGATCCACCCTAGTGAGAGAAATAATAGAAACATCTAGTCAGAACCCAAACGGGGGAAGTAAGACCAACAGATCCACCCTAGTGAGAGAAATAATAGAAACATCTAGTCAGAACCTAAACGGGGGAAGTTAGACCAACAGATCCACCCTAGTGAGAGAAATAATAGAAGCATCAAGTCAGAACCCAAACGGGGGAAGTAAAACCAACAGATCCACCCTAGTGAGAGAAATAATAGAAACATCTAGTCAGAACCCAAACGGGGGAAGTAAGACCAACAGATCCACCCTAGTGAGAGAAATAATAGAAACATCTAGTCAGAACCCAAACGGGGGAAGTAAAACCAACAGATCCACCCTAGTATATGAAGTAGCAAATGCTGAGCTGGTCATTTCCAGCCACCTTAATCTGGCATCCATGACGACAAGGGTACTAATGTGTGATCTGAGGACAGGAACAGAAAGAGAATAAGAACAAGAAGTAAAGAAATAACACCGTGTGTTAGATGAAAACTGAAGAAATGATATGTTCAAGATTTGCCAACATTTATTGTAAAATTATCTATTTTTTTTCACAAAGATAAAAAATAGGTTGGGATGAATTTGTAAAACCAGATATCGTCTGATGTTTTTGGATAAATTACATTTCTTTGTATTGTTTTTTACCTATTATTTTATCTATTGTTCTGTTTACCGGTCTTAAACACCGTTCTGATGAGAACGTTGAAGCTTTTTCAAATTTTAGATTCTATGTTGAGTGCCAAGCAAAAAAATATAGTTGAGCCAGAATTTGTGGGGTATAATAATACGCTTCAGTTGAACTTGATGGCAGAATAAACAGTCAATGTGGATGCAAAACACGGTATGGTTTATTGCTGGATAAACTGGCATAGAAACATGTAACACATGAATAAGGAGCCCCGAAACTCCGAAACTAGCCCTTTATATAGGTGCGTATCGAACGTGAGAGAAAACACGTAAGCGGGCAATACAAAATGAAGTACGCGGGAGAAAAAGATACAATACAGAGTAAAATGATTGGCTGAAATTAAATGATTCTAATTGGTCGAGAATTACTCAGAGGAATCCTTCATGCGAAAGGTAAACGAATTAACTATAGCGAAATGACATGTAATAATAATATTAGCAATATGAAAACGAATACAAATATATATTATGAATCTCCGACATTCTCCCGACTTTGAGAAAAAGTACACATTCAGGAATAATATATATATATGAGAATAAACGAATAACGATTGATAAAAGAGTTCACTAATTACTAGTTATTTTTTTCAAGTTCAGGGGAACACAAATTGAACTTGTAAACTTTTGATCTAGTGCGATCTAGTGCGATTTTCACTAAAGTTCAGATTAAATCTTTGAGTCTGACGTTGGCGGCAGCTGCGGCGTCACGATGTGATCTGCGTTGTGGCAATGGTATATCATCTGTACTTCCACTGGTAGGGATGTTGATTTCATCATGCATGTTAGTGATACCATCTGTGGCAGTGGGTTGCGTTGATGACTGGCGAAGTAGTATCCGGGTTGACGAGGTCGTCATCTTCCTTCGTGATGTTGACATGTAGTTGAGTAGCATTGTTCACATCCCATGTTGGCCACATTTGTTGATCTGGTAACCATGACGGCCCATAATTCCATTTGGGGTTTGAACGGAGGTCATTAGCTGATATACCTCTCGTTAGTAAGTCCGCGGGATTGTCCACGGTTGGACAGTATTTATATTCTTGTGTGAAGTCGCGTATTTCTTGCACTCTATTTTGAACAAATACTGGCAACTTCTTACTGCTATTAATCCAATGCAAGGTCGCTTGACTGTCGGACCACAGGAAATGTTCAGTTATATTGAATTTGTCCGATAGAGCATTCAGTACGAGTTTACCGAGTCTCGTAGCGATCAGTGCAGCCATTAATTCCAATTTCGGCAGAGATAATTCCGATTTAGGGGCGACTCGTGTCTTTGACATGACAAGAGCCGTTTCGTGCTGGCGACGAAGAAACACAACAGCACCATACGCGGAAGTGCTCGCGTCTGCGAAAGTGTGCATTTGATAGGTATCACCTGGAGAAGTCTTGTCAAAATATTTCGGGTTGATTTGATTATCACGAGCAGCGGTTAAATCCTCATCAATTAAGATCCATTGTTCGTAAAGTTCAGGACTTAGTGGTTCATCCCACTCCAATTTCAACTTCCACAAAAGTTGAATAAATAGTTTGGCGCGTACCAATACCGGTGAAATTAATCCAAGCGGGTCGTATACACTCGCTGTGAAACTTACAATGTCACGTTTTGTAATAAACGACGCGACTTGAGGTTGACTGTTAACACGAGAATGTGTCAACACGTCGGGTGTAATTTTCCAGCGCATACCAAGCACAGAAACTTCGTCGGCGGGCTCATATTTGTTATCTCGGGTAGCAAGTTCACACAAATCAGGAGAATTCGATGACCAAGCACGTAAATTAAATCCACAAGAATTCATGAGGCTCGTAGATTCACTGTAGTATTTAACAGCATCTGCTTCCGAATAGACTCCATCAATGACATTATCGACATAGATGTTGTCTTTCATTTGATTGGCAGTATTAATATCACAGTTATTATCCAAATGAGTTTTGATCACAGCATTCAGGATAAAAGGTGAGCACACAGCACCAAACAGCACAGATTTAAATTGATACACTTTGAGTGGACTGTCGATATTGTTCACGTCTGTCAGCCACAGAAATTTGGTAAATTTCCGTTCATCGGGATGCAGTCTCACGTTAAGGAATGCTTTCTCAATATCACTACAGACCGCAATATTGTTAGCACGGAACCTCATTAAGATGGCTGGCAAATCATTAATCATAGAAGGCCCGGTTTGGAGACAATCGTTCAAACTCGGGGAATTGGCGTTTCGGCGGCAAGAGCAATCGTACACAATACGAATCAGGGTTGTAGTAGAGTCCTTTGCTACCGAGCGATGGGGTAGATAATGTCCGACAGTATTATCATCATTGTAGACTTCTTCGATGAAGTCGCTGTTAAGTTGATGTTCGATGCTAGAGTTGTATGCGTCGAGTAACTCAGGAGACAAACGTCTGAGCATGGCGCGCGTTCGACTAACTGTGACGTCGTAATTAGTAGGCAACGGTGGGTGGTTATCACACCATGGTAATCTCGCAATGTATTTTTTGTTTTCAATTTGCAAATGAGTGTCACGATAAGTTTCAAAATCCATACGTACTTCTGCGGAGGGGTCGTCGGTCACACTGATACTTTCTAAATCCCAGAGACGCTGGAGTTTGCTGTCGAGTTGTTGCGATTCGGTAGACACGTGTAGTATGTTTACATCTGCGTTCGTTGACCTTTGACCCTTGTCAACTGGCCCTGATAATAAATATCCGAATTTAGACGAAACCGCTGTAGGACCATTGCCGCGGATAACGTTATCCCCGACGTAATTCCAATACTGGTCAGCGCCGATAAGTAAATCAATAGAGAATGATTTATCTTCTGTGACTGGATGCGCAAATGTTAGTCCCCGCAAATAATCAACGTGGTGAATAGATTCAGTGATGTGGTTTGTCAGTTTAGTCGATATTTCAGAGATGAACAGTACGTCAATATTCGAAGTATGTCCCGACAAATCGTGTGCTGTGACACTAGCAAAGTCTAACGCTCGTGAGTGATCAGTATTGTCGCCAAATGTAGAAAGAAATACTTGTTCAGTGCGTGTAGGAGATAAGTTTAAATCGTTAGCAAACTTACGAGAGATAAATGAACGGCTTGCCCCTTCGTCGAAAAGTACGTTAGCTTGTAGTGGCTGGCTATTACCTACAGATATCGGAATAATAGCAGTCTTGAGAAGTACGGGACGCAGACATGTATTATTTGGCGAGTTCCTGTGGTGTCGTTGAGTTTTGTCAATGTCACATGAACCGGTGAATTTGGATTCGTATCAGATGTTGCAACGTCCGTCGCGGGTTGGCTTTCTTGGTGTAGTGTTGAGTGGTGTCTTCGTTTACATGTACGACAGTTGACTTAGATTTACATTCCGATGCTCGATGTCTTCCCAAACAATTGTAACAAAGTTTGTCACGTTTGACTATTTCCCAACGTTTGTTTATGTCCGTTACTACGCGACATGCCGAAGTGAAGTGTGTTCCTTTACAGTAGGTGCATTTGGCGCTGGTGTTACGCAATTTTGGATCGCGTTTCGGAGATCGCACATTTGTAAGAAATGTAGCAGTAATGTCCGGTTGATACCGTGAATTGTTGATTGACGATTCGTCGAGCGGGTTCCCGGATTGGATCGCGGTTATTTCGCGTAGCAGTGCTTTACGTAGATTAGGTAAACTCCATGCTTCTCCCCCGATTTCGCGAGCGATTTGCTTTCGAATGGTTGCCGGTAGTTTGTCGCGGATGATCGGAACGAGGAGGTCGCCGTAAGAACTTTCCGGTTTTCCGAGTGTTTGTAGACCACGGATATGTCCTTCCAGCGCGTCATAGAATCTACGCAGACTTTCGATGTCGCTGGTGGGTTGTTGCCAGAGCGAAGTCATATGTGCTTCGGTAACTAGGTGATCACGCCCGTATCGTTCCAAGAGCAGTTCAATAGCGTGGTGGTAGTTACCATCAGTGAGAGATAGTCCAGCAATAGTTCGCGCTGCCTCGCCCTTTAGCATGGTGCGTAGGTAGGTGAACTTTTGTACGTTGCTGAGAGAGTCGTCATAATGAATCGAAGATCTGAAAATGTCATAAAAGCTAGCCCATTCCAGTACGTCACCTTCAAACTGTGGTAGGACGATCTTGGGTAGCGAGACGGTCTTTGTTGAGGAGGTAGACGATGTACCTGTCGATGAGGTGCCTCTAGATGAGTTGGCGGACGCGATGCTTGCGGTGTCAAGTAGCGGTTCGTTTTCTGTCTTCATCTTGTTAATGAAAACGTTCAGAGCGTGATTCTTGCAGAATACGTCGTCAGTATATTCGGAGCTCTCTTCGCTGACTGAATCAAAGAGTGCTTCTTCAGTGAGTTCGAGAATTTGTTCTTCGAGCATGATGAGCGTTGCGTAGCGGTCGGTCAGGAGAGAGTGGAGCGCGACGAGTTGTTCAATCTCTGTAAGCTTATTTTCCCGGCCTTCCGCGTCGGCGATTTGCTTCTTCTGGGTTTCGGCTTTGTTGAAAAGTCGTGTGAGCTGCCCTCGTTGACTCCTTCGCTTCAATTTCAGTTTTGCCAATGCGTTTGTCGTCTCCACTGCTTGGGCATCAGCAGCGGCGTTCTGTGGTGGCTGTTCTGACATCGTGTTGAGCTGAGATATCCTGGTCTAGGTCACCAAAATTATGTGGGGTATAATAATACGCTTCAGTTGAACTTGATGGCAGAATAAACAGTCAATGTGGATGCAAAACACGGTATGGTTTATTGCTGGATAAACTGGCATAGAAACATGTAACACATGAATAAGGAGCCCCGAAACTCCGAAACTAGCCCTTTATATAGGTGCGTATCGAACGTGAGAGAAAACACGTAAGCGGGGAATACAAAATGAAGTACGCAGGAGAAAAAGATACAATACAGAGTAAAATGATTGGCTGAAATTAAATGATTCTAATTGGTCGAGAATTACTCATAGGAATCCTTCATGCGAAAGGTAAACGAATTAACTATAGCGAAATGACATGTAATAATAATATTAGCAATATGAAAACGAATACAAATATATATTATGAATCTCCGACAGAATTGCCATACATTAGTACTATTTTTAAACGTATTTGCAAACAGCACTTAGAAAGTGTTATGGATTGAGATATACGATGACAAAATTTGCGAAACGTATTACTGTATCTGTATTACTCGTACTGAGTGTTTGTTGTGAACTCTAGTCGTGAGGAATCTTGAGCGCGCCCCCTGTAGGTTGAAACATAAACTTGAAACATGAGGGCGTAGTTCAACGTAACGTATGAACAAGAAGCTGTGCAAACGAACGACCTGCTCCGTTAATTGGCTTGGTCTCGGGAATTGCCCTGACGGTTTGTGTGATAATTATAGCGATCTTGAGGATGTGTACATCATTTAATGTCACAGTGTAGAGTGTAGCCAGCGTGAACAATAACTGAGGGAAATACACCATCGCTCGAAGCGGTTTTAAATCTCCGACATCTACCCTGTACTGTTTGACCGGAAGAGGTACTCGTGTGGATCGTTTGAAAAATGCTTTAGGATTGTACAGCCGTTTTCGTGTAATATTCTCACTAACTATGTTTTTGTGGATATAGTATTCGACTACTCGGTGAGTACTCACATTCACGGTGTCCCGTGGTAGAATATTGATATACGGTTGTTACGTTATTGGAAACCATGTTATTTGTTAACACGATTTCAGTGTAAAAATGGTAGTGACCGCCAATCATGTCGGCAGTCTTATGTTCCGTATCAATGTATCCTGATTCCCGGATCCATAGGACGTCTGTATGTATGCATCATGCATGGCCCTAGCAAGTTCGAATATATGTTACCGGTGGTTTCGATCGACAGTTATTTAAAGTGCTGCTTAGTACCAGCATGGGATTTTTAATTCGAAAGCACCAATACAATAGACCGTGGGTTCGGCGGCTTATGGTGTCAACAGCTTCAGCACCGTGGTGAAAAAGCGGTTATCAAAGCGTTTGGTAGAACTATACAATGCAAAGTGTGTTCTCAATAGAGTTGAGTCACGTTATACTTGCGAGTAGTACTGCGGGAGGGACCCTCTACTGAATAACGTCGCGTTTAACCTCTCTGAAATGAATCAGTTACTCGTATAACGTTGGGGGGGGGGGAGCAGTCAGTTAGGACGTGAATTAGTTCATAGTTGCATCTTAGTTGGAACGTTGCATGCTTCACTAAGTGTGCCGAAAATACCAATGCATGGATGGTTCTTTACAGTAAGAATCACTCACTTTTCAATGTGATGACTTAATCACTTTGGTCTTCATATATATCCTGGGCATTCCCTACCTATCACATACACACTTCACACCTCATGTTCCTCAGTCAGTCAGTAAGCAGGGGGAATGGAGAAATCAAGAATATTGCGAAATACTTTATTATTTTACCTGGAAGACATTTTGGCTGTTTTGTACATGGAATTACAAACCACAAAACAAAAGACAACTTTGTTTTCTTTGCAAGTTACTGTTTATTTTCAACTTTCTGTGTTGATAGGGTGACATCAATAACAATAGATGCAAAATGACACTGTAAATACTAGATACAATACTGAACAATGAAATTAATCATAGACCTTAGAACTCGGAGGTATATCATAGAGGGTCCTCCAAGAGAGGATCTATGGGTCTATGAATTAATAAGACATCAATAAATAATTGTTAAAATT
Source organism: Saccoglossus kowalevskii (assembly GCF_978046115.1). Classification (NCBI taxonomy): domain Eukaryota; kingdom Metazoa; phylum Hemichordata; class Enteropneusta; family Harrimaniidae; genus Saccoglossus; species Saccoglossus kowalevskii. The sequence continues at coordinate 19,074,350 of NC_140642.1, forward strand.
GAACATGAATATATTTTAAAATACATGTAGTGGAGAAAGATATTTCCACTGGATTTTTATTTCATTGATTCATTTCCCAGCTAAAAGTACTGTAAAATACTTCATTTTCACCTGGCATTAATTTTCGCTATTTTCGCTGAGGGAATGATTAATATACCTTTTTCCCTATATTTGACATTCAACTCGTGAAAAATCAGTGGAAATAAATTCCATACAAAACACCCAAAAAGTCGTTTCAGCGAAAAAAGTATTTTACAGTATATGTTTTAGAATTCTGAAGGAATGTGAAATGCAAGGTGCCAGAAATGCAAAAAAGTCTCCAAAGATTCTAGCAAAATCAGAATATGAAATAATTCAGACCTAATTTATTCAACAAATTTTGAATATTGTCTGTCTAGTTTATAAATGACGTAATTATGTTCTTGCGACATTATTGCCAATCCAATGAACAAAGGTAAGTTTAGCATTGTATACTGATTACTATGGCTGAGCGCAGTGTTTGGTGTTTCTATTTATATTGATTTAAAAGGCAAGCTTTTATTTGAAAGCCTTGTTAGCATGATAACAGACTGACGCTATGAATGAGTTTGAAAACCTGAGGTCAGATATTCACATTGTGTAATGCCAAACTCATTATTTTGTTTGCGTCATGTGTTATAAATTCATTTAATTTGTAGTTTTCCTATGGTATTGTACAACTGTAGTGGGGATTATGTGTTAGCACTCCCAGATGGTGGTGTTTTTTTTCTTTTTTGATTCAAACATGGAGCTCCAAATAAAAGAGTCAATATAGATAACCTGAACTTGAATTCAACTACTAGATTTCCAGAATTCTGCAGCTACTGGTAGTTGTAATCCAGTTGAAATATACACAGTATTTATTAGTATCATGTGCATTGCAATTAGAATACTGTAAAATACTTTATTTTCGCTTGGAATTTATTTTCGCTATTTTCGCTGAAGGGATGACTCTGTGAAAATAAAATCCAGCGAATATACATTTTTTCCTATATTTTACATTAATCTCATCAAAAATCAGTGAAAATAAATTCCAAGCAAAACGCCCAAAATACCTTTTCAGCAATTCAGCAGCGAAAATAAAGTATTCCACAGTACCACAAATATGACAATGCCAAATGAAACTATCTATGTATACTGGAATGTAATTTACCCCCCCCCCCCTTCCCTCTTTCCCCAAAACTAATAACACATGCAGTGCATGTCCATTACTGTTTATTCTCTCATGCATTCAGTTCCTTTTATTGTTCAGGGACAAACGCAATACCAGCAAATAGAAATAATATAACAGTGTTGACAATATTGCATGCTGTGTTTATTTCCAATCAAGGCAGATATTTATTCCATGTGAGCATATGCAGGCTGCTGGAATGTACACGTGTGTCCTTTACTCAATGAGTTAAAAAAATTAGACAATTAAGGTGTGTGTTGCTATCTATTTTGTATACTAGTACATACTGATATTAACCGTGTAAGCGATATGGACATGTCATCACTGTCCATAAGAAATTCAAATTTATTTTTAATTGAAAAACAAATTTGTCATAAATTTTTTCAGCTTCTGAAAACAATTTTTTTTTTATGCATTTGATTGTAGATGAATATTATGTCATAGAAAGTAGAAAATAAGGTTTAACCTTTGCAATGTTTGTTGCTAGGGAGTCTATTTAAATTGGTGGGTATTGTCATGATGTCATTGTGTTAATGGCCTTGTCTGGCATTGTAGTGTTTATAAATAACACATTATTCTCAGTGGTGGGCAATCTATTATTGTAATTTACCAGCACAGGTGTGGTTGATGCTCTTTTTTTTAAAACTGCATTAGATTGGCCATCTGTGCAGCATGAGTAGTTGAGGGCATATTTAAGTTGCAATCATTGCTTGTCCTGTTGATATATCAGTTTATGGCAAGTGTGTCTTTGAGATATAGTTGTTCAAATTGCTTCTCTCTATGCATGTACTGTAAACATGAGTGATATGCACCTGGCAGCTCTAAGTACTTATTGATGAATTACATGTCTATGGTTGTGCGCTTCCCAGGGAGTTGAGTTGGTTCAAGGTTTATTCAGAGTCCAGGAGGGTCAGTGATTGATAGATGTGAAGTGCTCTGTGCATGGCTGATTCATGGATATGTGCGGAATTGCATTAACCACACTAGCTGGTTTTTGTGAATTCCAAATATCGTTTGGATCACTGCTGTTTTAGGGCAAGTCCAGAAATTCCATCATTGATTCAGACCAAATAGATTTGGATCACTGCTGTTTTAGGACAAGTCCAGGAATTCCATCATTAATTCAGACCAAATAGATTTGGGTCACTGCTGTTATAGGGCAAGTCTAGTGGGGTAATTTCTTCTGAAATTTGGCTAAATCACATTGGACGAAAACAGCGTATCAATATAAGGAAATATTGGTAAAACATTTGACAAATTTTGTCATAATAGTTTTCAATTACTAAGGAGAAGTGAACTCCCACAATGCATTGCACACATATGCCTAGTACGCTGATTGGTGAAATTATGAATCATTTCAATGAAATATCTAGGATCTTTAGACATTCTGTTCTGCAGGGATTACGTTATTTGCTATGAATTGCAGAAGATGCAACATTGTCAAAGACAATTCCTGACTATTTAAATGCTCTTTTAAAGGCCCAGGTATACTATAAATACGCTCCTAAACAATAGGGATTATTTCCTTGCTTGTCAAGCTGTAGTAAACAGTTGACCTCAAATAGCTAAAGTCGTACCTTCTGGCACAGTTGACCTCAAATAGCTAAGGTCATACCTTCTGACACAGTTGACCTCAAATGGCTAATGTCATACCTTCTGGCACAGTTGACCTCAAATAGCTAAGGTCGTACCTTCTGGCACAGTTGACCTCAAATAGCTAAGGTCATACCTTCTGACACAGTTGACCTCAAATGGCTAATGTCATACCTTCTGGCACAGTTGACCTCCAATAGCTAAGGTCGTACCTTCTGGCACAGTTGACCTCAAATAGCTAAGGTCATACCTTCTGACACAGTTGACCTCAAATGGCTAATGTCATACCTTCTGGCACAGTTGACCTCAAATGGCCAAGGTCGTACCTTCTGGCACAGTTGACCTTAAGTGGCTAAGGTTCATACCTTCTGGCACAGTTGACCTCAAATAGCTAAGGTCGTACCTTCTGGCACAGTTGACCTCAAATAGCTAAGGTCATACCTTCTGACACAGTTGACCTCAAATGGCTAATGTCATACCTTCTGGCACAGTTGACCTCAAATGGCCAAGGTCGTACCTTCTGGCACAGTTGACCTTAAGTGGCTAAGGTTCATACCTTCTGGCACAGTTGACCTCAAATAGCTAAAGTCGTATCTTCTGGCACAGTTGACCTCAAATAGCTAAGGTCATACCTTCTGACACAGTTGACCTCAAATGGCTAATGTCATACCTTCTGGCACAGTTGACCTCAAATAGCTAAGGTCGTACCTTCTGGCACAGTTGACCTCAAATAGCTAAGGTCATACCTTCTGACACAGTTGACCTCAAATGGCTAATGTCATACCTTCTGGCACAGTTGACCTCAAATGGCCAAGGTCGTACCTTCTGGCACAGTTGACCTTAAGTGGCTAAGGTTCATACCTTCTGGCACAGTTGACCTCAAATAGCTAAGGTCGTACCTTCTGGCACAGTTGACCTCAAATAGCTAAGGTTATACCTTCTGACACAGTTGACCTCAAATGGCTAATGTCATACCTTCTGGCACAGTTGACCTCAAATAGCTAAGGTTGTACCTTCTGGCACAGTTGACCTCAAATGGCTAAGGTCGTACCTTCTGGCACAGTTGACCTCAAATGGCTAATGTTGTACCTTCTGGCACAGTTGACCTTAAATAGCTAAGGTCGTACCTTCTGGCACAGTTGACCTTAAATAGCTAAGGTTGTACCTTCTGGCACAGTTGACCTTAAATGGCTAAGGTCATACCTTCTCAAACAGTTGACCTTAAATGGCTAAGGTCATACCTTCTCAAATAGTTGACCTCAAATGGCTAAGGTCATACCTTCTCAAACAGTTGACCTCAAATGGCTAAGGTCATACCTTCTCAAATAGTTGACCTCAAATGGCTAAGGTCATACCTTCTCAAACAGTTGACCTCAAATGGCTAAGGTCGTACCTTCTGGCACAGTTGACCTCAAATGGCTGTCGTACCTTCTGGCACAGTTGACCTTAAATAGCTAAGGTCGTACCTTCTGACACAGTTGACCTCAAATGACTATGGTCATACCTTCTGGCACGGTTTACCTTGTATGGCTTGTAGTCTTGGAAAGAGTTCTGTTTGTACCCTACACCCCTAAATCCAACCCTCACCCAAGCCCCCCCAAATCAATTGTATATACCGGTACCTTTAGATAACTATGGTACCCTTAAGAGAGGCAGGCTTATACAATTAAATTGGGGAGCACTAGAGGGTAGGGGTAGGGTTAAAGTTAGGGTCAGGGGTTGGGGTACCAAAAGAACTTTTTCTAAAGTCATACAATACTTACCACACATACAAACCACCTGTTGACTATACATCCAGTTTTATTTTGTTTATTCCCCATTGCCATAGCAACTACTCGCTGTCAATATAACTACCAGCTTATATTTGGGCCTTCACCAATGCATACTGCATGCTTTTGATATGAAATCAGCATAATATATTAACGCAATCACACATGTGGGGATTACTGCAACAGCTTGGTGTGACAGCATAGCCAATTGTGTACACATTCCATGGGCCTTGCCTATTAATAAGAGAATTGTCCAACAAATACACAATCCAAGTTAATTTCAGCATCACGCTGTACAGATAACTGGCAGTGCTTTTATAACTATCTATTTGTAATTGTAACATTTTATAATACTAGTACCAGGGTATTCTGATTATGTAAAAAAAAAAAATTTAAATATAACATGTTTTCGTTTTTCTTGAGAACATAGAATATTCTAGTTAACTGAAATATAATTACAAATCAATAATGTTACCATGGTTATAATATTGGAATGGGTTTTGTATTAGTTTTATAGAGAGACTGTAAAACCGTTTCCATCTCACTCCACCTGTATTGCATTTTATGACAGACGAAATAATTTCGCAAAATAAAGTTTTACTACATGATACGATGTGTAATAAAAAAAAGCCTCCATTGCCATTGCAATAAATTGGATTTAAAGGGGGCTGTGGTGATCGTGCTGCGTTCTGTTCGATAGGAATCCATAGCGACATATACAACTTGTATAAAATACATTGTCTGTTTACATGAAATTCGAACATGCGCTGCCTTTCATGATTATTTGCCCTTTACTTCATTTATATCTGCTAATCTATGTAGTGCGATACATTCTAGTTTAGCGGTTTGTCTTCTGTCGAAAGTGTACGGTAGATTTGACGTATACGCTAGATACAATTGTGAGAAATATAACACATTTGATTTGTATGTTATAGTAGGAAAGCTGTCACGTTGAAAGGAATTTACCGCTGTTTGTTTTAACGAAATCGATATTAAAAGTAACTCTAGCTAAGCAGTCCTGTGTGTCTTAATATTGTGAGTGCACCACGGTTGACTGCCCATCCAAGAAACTCAAAGCTATAGATACTGTAAACACAGGCACGGCTGTTGTAATCACTGTTCACTACCCTCTGGTGTGCATGATTTGAAATTTAAAAGTACAGTGGCAAGTGTGCCAGTTTTCAGTCAAATTTGTAAAATACTGAGTTTGGTCTTCACACAGTGTTCTTGATTAATTTCAAGCTTGGAGGGTATACAGTGAATTATTGAAAACTACACGAAAATGTTCATGATTAATATGAACACTCAAAACTTCACAGTCACCACACAGTGCAATTTTATGCAAATTATACAATGTATTTTACATGTGTGATTGTATGTCACTTTTCACAAGATGTTGGAATGTTGTGTCCATTTAAAGAAAAATTAATATAAATATGAATTTGGTTGGAAAAATTTAAATTGTTTATACCATATTAGCTATGTGATAGACATGTATCAAGCCCAGAAATGAATTGTGCCTCGTAGGCATTTCTCAAAAGAAAAGTAACATTTGTTAAGATTCTGAGATCTTACTAAAATTAGAGCTGTTGTAATTATAGAATGCGATACATTGTGTGCTAGATATTCAATGAGGATAACGTGTACAGACGATAAAAATATGTTTTCAACCTGAAATGTGTTGCGCTGTGACTTTTCAGTGATTTGTTGAATCGTAAGGCCACACTGATTTAATTTTATAAACAATTCCTACGTTTTTCCTCTGAACTTTTATGCTCACGTATTATGGTGACGTGGTTGCCATGTTGGAATTCCCGGCAATACAATACGCATGTGCAGAAGATCATTTACGACAAAATTGTGACGTTTTGAGGTAGTCCAAAACGAGTTTCACAACAAGCCGGCGCTTTGCGACAATATGAGTCGGAAAGTTACGGACAGAAAACCCATCTGTGGAGACTCGTCATCAAAGATTGAACAGGCGAAAACTAATGCGCGCGCGGATGTCATCCATAAACTTATGTCGGTGTGGTCTAATGAAGTGATTGCCTGAACTTAAGAAATGATAACAGTAGTAAATTAATCTGTCACTATCACTCATTGTTCTGTCTGAATAAAACGTCTTCATGAATAATTAATTGCATGTTGTACCGATGATGGCATTATTTGAAACAAACGATATCCAATTTTTATAAAAAATCAGAATAAGATCAAATTATTTTCTGACAATCTCAAAATGAAAAAAAAACTCAATTCATCAATTCTAGAATTAAACATATTGGCCAGAAACTTTTTTATTTATTTTCTGGCTTTGCAATTTGTGGTTTTATTGATGTTAAACTTTCAGTTTCACTCTCTGTAAACCAAAAATCAATTTCATGTTTCAGTGATGCATCATGGGATTGTTGATGATAGCTGACAAGACTATAATAATATAATGCGAGGGAGGTGTTTGTTATTTGAAATAGCCTGTTTGTTTTTAATGTCGTCCGTATATTTAGAAGTTCAAGTACATTTGTATAACACCCAATCAAATAACAGTTAAAGTAAACTTCAACAACAAACTGACTTTCTAGGTACTCGATCAGCCGCTTTATTTATGTACCACTTCACAACTATTTAGTAAATAAACATAATTTGTTAAAAATAACATGTTTTTGATTGTGATTTGTTGTCCAGATTAGAACGACAATGTCAATTTCACTATGTGTGGTCAGAACCCGAGATGCATTATGGTTGACCACTGAAGCGTAAAATATTAATGGAATAGCGACATTGTTATTGTAAGACGACAAGGCTGTTAAATAACAATTGGCATTTGTCTTCTATTGTTCGGAAATCACCTCTGGCTGTCTCTCGTTGTCTGGGGGATTTTTTGTTCTTCGCACACAAGAAGGGCGTGGCATTGTTGGTGGTACTCATACGTTGTATCGTGAAGTAGATGGATTGCTGGGATGCATTTGTCATTGTTAAAAAAAATGTCTTCACTTGGCATACGTACAGTGTAAAAGTACTTTCCATTCATTCACAGTTTGCTTCATAGCATTTTATCTTAGTTCGCAAAAACAACACTGAATCAGAAGTATGCAATTTTGTTATTTATTTTGAATTTCAATTTTTACCATTTGAAATGGTTTTCTCTTATATACAAAGTTTTTTCCCCATATCTTGAGGATTACATTATATGGCACGTTTGTATGTACACGTGTACGGACACCTATGAAATGCAGTGTTGTACATGTCAATTTAAAACCATGGTTACCTGCGTGATCTATTGTGTAGACAAACATGTAGGTGACCATAGATCTCACCACCACACAAGCCAATTTGTGTGATTGTAGTTGCTATGGTTACTTTAATAGGATACATGTATATTTCAATTTGCAGAATTCTCCCAACATGTGAGTTGTGTAATATTGCTTCCCTGCAATGATAAATTGCTTGCCAGTGCTGCTGTATTTTTTGTAGTGCATTATTCCCATGGTTACACCATTCCTGCTCACAGAAATACTTTCAACAATAGAGGTTTTTCATGATTTCTATTAAAACAAAATTAATATGCAAATGAGCTACATGTAGTATTATCTAACCTAATTGTCAACAAATTATGGCATTATTGATTTATTATTGATTTTTTCCCCCTAAAATCACCATTTTTGTTTTTCTTTTTGTATACATTTCAATCATTTGGACCACAAATAATATTTATTTTTGATGAGAAATTGTTGATGTAACAAATTCAGACGATGACAAGAAACCACTTAGGGTAGATATTTCTGTACCGAAATAAATCATATTTTTGTCTAACTTCTAATCGAACAAGTACTTTACACTGTAACCTGTTCAAGACTCCATGAACACAATTTTCTCATCTCTTCTTGAAAGACTCGCTTTGTGTTCAACTAGCAAAAAAAAAAAAAAAATGATAATGTTTTGTTCAAATGTGTTTCTCTGTATTTATCCCTACAATCCACTTGTAATCTATTTGTAAGTGATAGTGACACTATACGCTTCAGGTAATATACGTGTCAATGTCAAATACGTATTCATAATAGGTTTATATTTACATTAAGATTCACCACCCTATGTATTGACAGCAGTGTATTCGTTTACTTTGTGACTACTCCATATACACTGTTTTTCTGACCACTTTAGATGATTTGAATCACAGATAAATTATACCGTTTGTTTTGTCAAATCATGGGCTCCACAATGTACATTATCCATATTTTTATTCCATACTTGTATGCAGATATACACCTCTACTCAGTTCATGTACTTCCATATAGATGATGTAGATGAGGTTTATATATACAATATACACTTGTATGCATACACTTAAAGGGGAACCGCTCAATCCCATGGATTGCACCAAAGAATCATGGGACACTATTGTTTAGGTTGTTTACAAAGTAAATTTGTTGTGAGATTAGGCTTAACTGGAAGTGCCCCTTTAATATTCTTCTCCTTTATATGCACCCAATAGCCTGGCACGATACAAATAAACTTATTTAGTTGTTTGAATATACAAATGTGCATGAATATTGTATTAATTGTTTTCGTCTTTATTTCAGATGAAGACTGGCGTGATGAAGTCAAGACTGTTATGCAATGCATGCATATATTGGTAGACAGTGAAGATGATGATGGTACTGGAGTGCCTTGAAACTGTTTAAATATGTCCTTAACACAAAGTAAGTTACTGATATTTAACCCATATAAATATATACCGATATAAACTTGATTCACATTCAGTATTTCGAGTGTCGTCGCCTATTTTTGACGACCGAAATGTTCATAAAAGCGCCTATAGGTGATTCTCAGTTTTTTTCTGAGTGCGGCAAAGTTAATAATTCATTCAGTATTTTGAGTGTCGTCGCCTATTTTTGACGACCGAAATGTTCATAAAAGCGTCTATAGGGGATTCTCATTTTTTTCTGTGTGCGGCAAAGTTAATAATTATCGATACTGTAGAATACTTTATTTTTGCTATTTTTGCTGAAGGTATGATTCAGTGAAAATAAAATCCAGTGAATATACTTTTTTTCCTATATTTTACATTCAACTCGTCAAAAATCAGTGAAAATATATTCCATACAAAACACCCAAAACGTTTTTTCAGTGAAAATTAATTTTTACAGTAATGCTTTCATATTCACAAGTATTTTCAGTTATATGTGATAACAATCATATTTTACCAAAAATAACTGATTGTATAATGAAGTTTATTTTGGTGATTTTTCGTAACTACCAAAGCATACAGATGGTTTTGGCTTGTTGCGACCTTCACTTCTCTCGGCAGAACTTTCGTGCCAGCGAATTGATATATTGGTAATATGTCTGGGATGTTTTTCTCATCATCAATTTTTTAATTAAATCTCGCAAAATAGTAACTTTCTGTGTGTATAAAATTATTTACGCTCCAAAAGATTTCCTGATACTCCTTTGGGTTCAAAAGGTTACAGTTGAGTAGCTTCAAAGCCTAGTTTTCACCCCAGTGCCCCTAAATTAGTGCAATTGGTCCAGATCAGGTACTGTACGACCAAAATAATTATATCTAGTTTGTCTACTTTTCTGTAACTTTTTTTATTAGATTCTGAGTCCACAATCTGAATAGTAACTGTATGAGTATTATTGTTCATGATTCTAAAAACTTAATGATTACATTGACCTTTCACCCTGGTCAAAGTTCAATCATTGTTATGATATGTACTATACATTATGTCATAAAAGGTCTTAGGAATAGTATTTTGTTTTGTTTATTCTACTGATAGCTAAATGAGATCATTTTAAACCCATTTTATAATATTCAAATTAATTATATTGTTTCCCCCAAAACTAGTAAGTGTAAAACCTAGTGCATTCCCTGCACTGTTAAATCCACTAAAATTAAACCCTGTGACTATTTCTCCTTTTACATTATACTGTATACTATAAAACATGTCTTTTTAGCTAGCACGTTATTTTGGCGTATCCATAATTTCGCTAATTCAGGATCTCACTAAATTTCAAATAAAGTATATCATATGAGTTTGTTGGCACTTTAGCTAAATCACGATTTTATCAATTCATGCATTGAGTTGCTAAAATAGCAGGAAGCTATTTCATCAGAAGTATATAAAAAGATTATACAACTTGGTGACATGCGCTAAACTCAAGATCCGTAAGACCTTTATCACCCTAAGTTACATTCCATTATCACATGTCACCCTAAGTTACCATCCATTATCACATGTCACCCTAAGTTACATTCCCTTATTACATGTCACCCTAAGTAACATTCCATAATCACATATCAACCCTAAGTTACATTCCCTTATCACACGTCACCCTAAATAACATTCCCTTATCACATGTCACCCTAAGTTGCATTCCCTCATCACATGGCACCCTAGGTTACATTCCATTATCACATGGCACCCTAGGTTACATTACCTCATCACATAGCACCCTAAGTTGTATTCCCTTATCACATGTCACCCTAAGTTACATTCCCTTATCACATGGCATCCTAGGTTACATTCCATTATCACATGTCAGCCTAAGTTGTATTCCATTATCACATGTCACCCTAAGTTGTATTCCCTTATCACATGTCACCCTAAGTTACATTCCATTATCACATGTCACCTTAAGTTAGATTCCATTATCACATGTCACCCTAAGTTAGATTCCATTATCACATGTCACCCTAAGTTATATTCCATTATCACATGGCACCCTAGGTTACATTCCATTATCACATGGCACCCTAAGTTGCATTCCCTAATCACATATCACCCTAAGTTACATTCCATTATCACATGTCACCCTAAGTTATATTCCATTATCACATGGCACCCTAGGTTACATTCCATTATCACATGTCACCCTAAGTTATATTCCATTATCACATGTCACCCTAAGTTACATTCTCTTATCACATGTCACCCTAATGTTACATTCCCTTAACACATGTCACCCTAAGTTACATTCTAGTATCACATGTCACCCTAAGTTACATTCCATTATCACATGTCACCCTAAGTTGCATTCCCTTATCACATATCACCCTAAGTTACATTCCATTATCACATGTCACCCTAAGTTATATTCCATTATCACATGTCACCCTAAGTTATATTCTATTATCACATGTCACCCTAAGTTATATTCCATTATCACATGTCACCCTAAGTTGTATTCCCTTATTACAAGTCACCCTAAGTTATATTCCATTATCACATGTCACCCTAAGTTACATTCCATTATCACATGTCACCCTAAGTTACATTCCCTTATCACATGTCATCTTAAGTTACATTCCATTATTACATGTCATCTTAAGTTACATTCCATTATTACATGGCACCCTAAGTTACATTCCATTACCACATGTCACCCTAAGTTACATTCCATTATCACATGTCACCCTAAGTTACATTACATTATCACATGTCACCCTAAGTTGCATTCCCTTATCACATGCCACCCTAAGTTGCATTCCCTTATCACATGCCACCCTAAGTTACATTCCATTATCATGTCACCCTAAGTTACATTCCCTTATCACATGTCACCCTAAGTTGTATCCTCTTATCACATGTCACCCTAAGTTGCATTCCCTTATCACATGTCACCCTAAGTTACATTCCTTTATCACATGTCACCCTAAGTTACATTTCCTTATTACATGTCACCCTAAGTTGCATTCCCTTATCACATGTCACCCTAAGTTACATTCCATTATCACATGGCACCCTAGGTTACATTCCATTATCACATGGCACCCTAGGTTACATTCCATTATCACATGTCAGCCTAAGTAACATTCCGTTTATCGTCATGGATTTCAACGATTTCACTGCTCTCCAAATGAAATGTTGATAAAAATCGGTAAACTCAAAACAATATCTGTCTGTATGATCCAAAATAATGATAAAATTTAGTGAAAATTTTATGAAATGTGGAAATAATTACACTACATGTCTTAGGTGAGAAACATATTTGGCACTCAAAAGCTTAAGACATCCTTAGTACTATTAGACTCACTATTTCGTCTCTAGACTAGATAAGTTATTTTGATGAATCATGCGTTAACAAGTACATGTACTAGTAACAGATGATTTATTAAGAGGTCTAAGTGGAGCTATCATGATGAAACCACAGATAAAATATATTACTACTGTATTCAGCCTTGTTAGCTCCCATGTCCGGTCAATCACCTCATTCATCCGCCATTTATCCTATATGCAAAAAAGAACAATGGCAAAACAATGTTTGTCACATAATAATACAGGAATATTTGTACAGTAGTTATCTTGTTGAAGGATGATTAATTGTCCCAAAAAACTTATTTCTTTTTTTAGCTCTGCTGTTGACTTAGTCGAGCGAAGTTAATCATATTATTACTAATTGTCTGTCGTCATCTGTGTCAACTTTTTACCTTTTCTACTTCTTCTTGAAAACTGCAAGTCTGATTGCTTTAATGTTTTTGGTGTATGGAGTATGTTCCTTGGGTAGACTTCTTTCACTTTTGTTCATTCCTTGATGATATCTTTAATTCTCAACTTTTAATGAATATTTTTGTAATTTTTCGTAAAAAGTGATATTTTCAACTTCTTAAAAAACACAAGTCTGATTGCTTTGATATTATATATATATAGGCACTACAGGTAAACCTCTTTCAGATTTGTTCATTATTTGATATTATTAATTCTCAAAATTTTAATATTTTTGTCATTTTTGGTAAAAAGTGATATTTTCGACTTCTTGCCATAACATACTGGGCAGTCACCTCTGGTGAACCTCTCTCAGATTTGTTCATTTTGTGATGATATCTTCAATTCTCTAATTGAAATGCTTAGTGCTAACAACAGAGCCATTTCAGCCAAGTGGCTGCTTGTTTGGTGTTTGGTTGGTAGTTAGAGTATGAATAATATGTTACTATAGTAGGACTTTCTAATTGCCGACATTCACTTTATTATGCTTGATTTAAGTGATTCATTGCATATGACAATTCATTGCTGAATAATTGAACAGTTTCCTGGGTACTGAACGGAAATTCACCGTAGTGAGGTTTAGTTCATGTCAATGAATGCAGCATTACGTGTGTTCCCATATTGGTTATATATTTATATATATATTTGGTGGTTGTAATTAATTTAATGAAAAACAGCAGCTTGGAGTAGATCAGAAAGATTGACACTCGGTTTAATCCCAGAACGAATAGTTTATTTGGTATATTTTAATATGTATACTGCATGTAGGGATGCATCATTAGTCCTCATGACTGTAGTTTTTAATATTTTATAAATATAGACTTACTTTAGGACTGTGTAAACGCACAAACGGAATTTCACATGAGCATTTTCAAAGTTGGTTGAGAATGAAATCTAGTTCAACTTAATTATGGTCACAGGTCGAGTGAAAACATTGCTTAAAAATCTGCTTTGGTTTAACATAGAAATACATGTTACTGGTAAATACTTTATTTTCGCTTAGAATTAATTTTCGCTATTTTCGTTGTTGTTGTTTCGTTATTTAGATAGTGCATTAAACTGATATTTTGATTTTGTTTTATAAATAATTGTTCCACCATTCTTTTTGCTTATATTTTGGCCAGTATTTATTCTTGCTAAATAGTAAATATTTGATTGTTTGGAAACTTTTATTACCATGTAAAATCCTCACTACCTACTACATCTTCAGATTTATTCTTCCAAAATATTGTATCTATGTACAAGGGCAAGATTGTTAAACTATGTAATTGTTTTTTTGTTTTTTTTACTGTTCCTGTCGTAATGCGTAGACTATATTTATTACCGCTAACCCACTCACTGGACACGCACCAGTGACTGTACAATCTTGCTCAATTTTGGGAATAATTTTTCGTCATTCGGCAATTTATATGGCTAGATAAAATCAATTAAAATGAATTGAATCTTTTATTGATATTGATATCAATGTGTCCTTAAGTATTAGTTTTAATGTTGATGTTGATTTGACCTAACAATTAGTAGCACATGTGCTGACATAAATTACACAGATTTTTTTATGCTCAAGTTGAGTGATATTTTAATTATTTAATGTACAGCCAAAGCGGATTTTGGTTTATATTTGCTTCTATTGAAAATGCACTTTCACTTATAAAAGAAAATACTGTATTTCAGATGGTATTTGCTCTCATTCTAATGTTTGAAATTTCTCGCATTTTGGGTTAAACTACATCACAAACATTTAACTGTTATAAATTATATACTTCTATGTTCACATTGTATTTTGGGACGTTCTTGCATGTGACAGAAATAGAGTACTGTAAAATACTAATTTTCGCTTGGATTTAATTTAATATTTTCACTGAAGGAATGATTCAGTGAAAATAAAATCCAGCGAATATACCTTTTTTCCTATATTTTACATTCACCTCGTCAAAAATGAAAATTGTGAAAATAAATTCCATACAAAACACCCAAAAACAGTTTTCAGCGAAAAATAATTCCAGCTAAAATAAAGTATTCTACAGAAACTGAGCACAAACAGCCACACAGATCATTTGACGTTTTGTTGTTTTATGCCAACATTTTTGATCGTTATGTCTCTCTCAATTATTACTAGAAGAAGGAATAAGCAAGATAATACCGCAAAATTTACATTTAGGCAGTATGGAGTTGCATTGACCTCTGTTAACCGTTGTAAGATTCAATCATTGAACTATTTTCATGTGTGCTTTGCGGTATTCATGTGATTACCTCATAATAGACGTACATTGTAAAGTGCAGCGGATGTGTCAAATATTTGTAAATGTTTACAGTAGAGTTCAGACTGTTACAGATTGTCCGTAATTGTTATAAATCACAGTCTGTATTCATCTGTACTCTTAACAATGATTATCTCACAGACGCAACTTGTGCAGGAAATGTTTTCTATTGATCTTTTTTTTTTTTTATATTTTATTGAGACTTATGATTTGTGCTCACTTCTGTGCTCAAAATCATGATTCTGGTCACAATCACACATTGACGAAAACAGTATTTCTTTAAGGTTTGAGTGAAAATGATTTTCTTTACTTTTCAGTGTACTTGTCACATGTCTGTGATGGAAAATAAATTCCAACATAACTACCAGCGCAGGATTGAAATTCCAGCCTTCGCAATCTAATTAATTATTTATTTTTATTTACATGCATTTTAAATAAAATATTCCATTGTTGATTTCAAGTTATGTTTCTCTTGACTTGATCCTTTTTACTACCTTGAATAATTTACCCTTAAAGTCACAAAGACTACCGGTAATAATAGATAAACATTCATTGTTCCCGAGGTAAAACTAAAAAAATTAGGACAAAGGGACGTCATTGTGGAATTTGTGTGTCATTGACTTTTGTTCTGATAGAATATTTAAACATTTATATCAGGATCTCAAATAACAGAATTTCATTAATGAAGCCCTGTATGAATTGTAGTAAATCCCATGATGCATCTCTCCCTACTGACATGCAAAACTTCACGTTGTCAAACATGAATATTGATGACATAAGATAATTCATGGAATTGATAATTTATCAGTATTCAGTATTTGTTATTTGTCAATGTAACACGTACACCATGCATGAACTGTTGTATTGTATTTTGCTCAATGTGCTTCACATGTATGATTTTTTAAGGGGGGCAGGAGTTTAATAGTAAACATTAATTTACCCACAATCCAATATGCTCTATGTGATGGAAATCGGGAGTACGAGTTTGACTAATTACTGTCAGTGCCTCCTTTAATATCTTCCAATCATTGAAATTAGAAATTACATTTTTAAAACTTGGTAATGTCTCAGTTTGTACACGTTGGTCTGCGCAACAGTCAAGGTTGCCATCTTTGTTGATATGAGTTTCATATCTCGTGTGGCGCAATGGTCACTGCCTTTTAATGCTCTCATAGAAGTAATAAAGTGCACATATGGTTTTATTTATTAAAGTTGCTAGAACCCCATGTGTTCTTCTTATCCTGTTTCATATGAACTGCAGAAGTAATCTATTGATTGCCAGTGTGTGTTTCCATCACAAACATTGTACAAATAAATTGTTGTGTCCAAGGATGTCTTATTTTAATTGACAATCATCTTATAAATTAATGCGCAGAGCCGTATATAATTCACATCAATATTTAATAATATTATTTTTGTTTCTATTTTTACATCGCTATGTGAAGCGGTCATCTGAATGCTATGATGTCATAGAATATTTTTTTTTACTTTAATTCAATTTTTCAGGTCTTGATGTAGCTAGCCAAGAGGAACTTGTAGAACAAATTAGTCAGGTAAGATTTGTCTCAAAATTTGTGTTAAATTATGTATTTTTATCGTCTGCTGTGGAATATTGACATTTGTTGGTTTAAGGCAGACTACCTGTAGTGCATTGACATCATTGTACCGTCTGCACTGATCAAAACAAGAAAGATATGAAATTTATATTCATAATCTCAAACCATGAAAGCGTGACTACCGTATTTGCTCTATTAGTAGCGCATGGACTTACCTGAATGATAGAGCTGTGTCTATCATTAATAATTTGTATTATAACTATCCAGTATATAGTAAATGACACTTTTGGCTTAGGTGCACCTCTTTAAGAGATGCGCTTCAAATTGAGCAAATATGGTTTATCATACAGTATATGATGTTTCCAACAGAATGTTTCAAAACTTTTTGATATAATTAATAAAAAGCCATATGAACCAAATTATGTATTTCTTCCATTGGAATTACACCTTTATTAACCCTTGGAATGTTGATCTCTAGTTTTCCCGATATGAACTTCTGTCTATTTTTGTTCTAAAATTTTGAATAAGATGTGAACCAAATTGTGTTCATTTAGTCTAAAATTAACGAAAACTGTGTGAAATGGTTGACCTACAATCTGGCGGGGAAAACCATGACATTCATTATATTCATGCGGTTATAAGCTCCAAATAACAATAATGAGTGACTGGCATCCTTTAATTTGACTGAAAATTGGTTAAATTTGATGCTGAATTATTATAGCTTTGAATGCTTGTCTGTAAATTTGAGAACGGCAAAATGGTTCATCAAAATGATAGCTTTTGAAGTTCCTAAACCTGTCGTTTACACTTTTGAAATGTACTGGCTGTTTCTCTGTCACCTCATAAATATTCATGTCGTCACTATGCCACGTCTTGTACACGGATATGCTATTAAGATCGGGCAGATGATTGATATCATAGGAAATGAATCACCGAGTATAAATCTAATAACAGATAGCGACATTATACGGTGTTGATGGAACGGCTAGGTGTGCGTATAATCAATGATTTGAATCTTGGGTTACATGTATCACTTAGACTGGTAATACATCAACTTCCACATACAAAAAATAGTTATTTAGGACTACGATTACCAAATATTATCTTCAATATATCACCTTCCACATACGGTACTCGACTACTCTAAAAATCAGAACAGGTGAATGATCATAGCTGTACACACCAAAATAACTTACTTTTCCAAGGTTCTAACTGCATCAGTTATTATTAAAGCGGGAGGGTCGTCACCTGCGCACGCGCGGGAATTGAGTCCCAAGCGACGATAACAACTCACGCTAAAAATGCAAAGGCTCATGGGTAGACGCATGTTTGTAAACAATGACACTCTATGGCCCGTCTGACGTATGCGTAGGTGACGACTCCCCCGCTTTAAGTTCTTTACAAACAATTTTACATGCATGTAAATTTCAAGTTCATGTTATTGCGAACAAATGACTACTCAGTCAATTCCGTATTCGCCATGTTTTCTTCTTCACAAGTTGACCTATTGTGGCGTCTATGACCTTACAGGTCAAGAATGCTTTTAACCAATCAAAATACAGTTTACAAATATTTGCGATTACATAACACATTGCGAAAGTGAAATTCATTATTTTTTAAGTTGCAATTGTAAATTGTTGGCGATGATTTCGCTGGCGTGCATGATGTCTTTTTTTTAAAAGGCGATTAGCACTTTTAAAGGGTAAATGTTTTTGTAATTATTGATTTTTTTATAATTATTAAAAAGTAGTTGAAATTGTTTATCGTAGTACTATGTATAAGGCCCAGATAAAAAAAATATCAGCTCATGTCAGTTCAAATTGTGTGAATTTTTTTTATTTTTTGCCAAAATTTTGGAAAAATTAAAAAAAATTAATTTCCATGACAACTTTAATAAAACTAAATAAAAAATCTCACATTCACATCAATTTAAAAAAAATAAAATGACAAACTTTTTTTTATTTTTTTGTTCAAATTGCATAATTTTCAAAAATGATTTTAGAACATTTTAGAAACCCTGTAAAAAAAAAAGAAAAAATTTGATACACTGTATTCACCACTGACAATGGAAGCATGTTGTTATTGAAATATGATATAATATAGTTGCCACATGTAACTATGTTAACATAAGCAATCTTATCTGTACTGTAACCCTTCTGTCCACTTCCATTGTAGGGTATTAAATATACTGAACTTTCCCTCGTAGCATCTAAGCACTAATAACCTTTTCACACCCAAACTCGTCTTTTTCTGCAGTAATTTTCAAACCTAATTTTGGAGCCAACGACCAAATTTGAGTCAATTTTTAATTTTTACTAAAAAAAAATTTGGCTACTGTAGAATACTTTATTTTCGCTTAGAATTAATTTTTCGCTGAAGGGATGATTCAGTGAAAATAAAATCCAGCAAATATACATTTTTTCCTATATTTTACATTCAACTTGTCAAAAATCAGTGAAAATAAATTCCATACAAAATGCTTGAAAAGTGTTTTCAGCGAAAATTGTTTCCAGCTAAAATAAAGTATTCTACAGTATTTTTGTTCCAATCTTCCGAAGGAAAGTACAGACTATAAATGGGATTATTTTGTGAATTTGTGATAAATAAAAAAAGGAAACTGGTGTTGAAAAGGCTAAAGCCTACTTTAGCTCTGAGGCGATGCTAAGTTTGCTTCAGTGCAAGGAATTAAAATACTGAAAATGAAGCTAGAGATTACAATAAAGCCACCTGCTTACATTGTACATATTCAGTGGCAATAATTACCACTGTGATGCAAATGTCTCTAACACTTAACCCGCTGGGCAGGAACGTCTTTTTGAATTCTGGTAAAACTATCCGTGGGATTTGGATAATTTTCCATCAATTTGTGTAATTAGAATAGAATGTATGCGGACATTTTTTTTACTTTATATGCCTACTCGGTTAATTAGGAATATACATTAAATGGCTTGAGTATACTGTACTTAAAAATAATTTATGTTACAAGGTTATTCACAAAGTATCATAATTTATGCGAGTGTTGTACATCGAAGACCTGTATTAAATTATTGTTTGCATATCATATTAAGTGAGAAATAAATTATAATGTTTTATAAAAGTTTTATATTATACATGTACTGTAAAACCATTTATTTTCACTGACATTTCATTTCACTATTTTGATGTTTTGAGCCTATTTACTGTGTTTTAATTTCACGAATTTGTCAAAGAAACAATGAGTTTTATTGTTATTTTACAATTTCATGTAGATTTAATTTAGTGGATTTTACTTATCAATGAAAATAGCAAAATTAAAACCCAGTGAATAATTAATGCATTTACAGGATACCATACTTGCTCTATTAGAAGCCCATCATCTCCAATAGAAGCGCACATAGGCAACAAATGTAATTAATTATATGCTGGATTATTAAAATAATTTTTTGTCCGTAGAGTCACCCTTGTCATACATAAGCACATACGCTACTCTTAAAGCAAATACTATCTACATTTCACACATAATTTTATTTTTAAAATGGCATACTGTAAATACTTTGTTTTCGCTTGGATTTAATTTTCGCTATTTACATGTCTGCTGAAGGAATGATTCAGTGAAAATGAAATCCAGCGAATATACCTTTTTTCCGATATTTTACATTCAACTTGTCAAAAGTCAGTTAAAAATGAATTCCATACAAAACACTTGAAAAGTCCTTAAGCGAAAATTAATTCCAGCTAAAATAAAGTATTTCACAGTAATTGGCTACTTACTGGTTACTGTGAGATTACATGTATTACAAGATTACCACAAAGGAACAAAGGTATGGGGGATTGTATTGACTGAAGTGTAAGGAAGGTTGATGCAATTCCGTACTGCCTGAGAACATAATTTGCGGTATCCTTGCGATAACTCTAATATTGAACTACACTTCCCTGCTTGTAATAATATAAACGTTTTGCGCTGTGCATGTTCATATGGTGTTTTACGTACAAATTAATTCCATTGTTTTTGGTGTCTACCTAGTACATGGATGGGTCGCACTTCGAAAAATTAAATTAATTATTACGAACCTAGCAAGATTAATTGATATAAAGTATCAGTAACTTCATTTGCATATTAAATACTGCCTCTCAAGTGCTCGCTGATCAAATCAGCTATGTGTTTTTTCTAGTCATAATTCATAAATTGTGTTATTTTAAGGATTATAGCCGCAAATTATGCATACAAGCAGTACAGTGAGGACATTGCAACATGTGATGTCTACGTTTATATTTAGTTATTCTGTCAATCCAAACAAACCACTTAGTGTAGCAAACCAAAGTGGCAAAAAACATTGCTATTTGTTCACCATTGATCGTTGTTTACGATTTTGAATGTGTTTACAATTTGCAATAATTAACCTAAGAGACATTTTTTACTGCAGTATTGTAAATTTGAAAACTTGTTAACAATCTAATGATTATAAATATTAATAAAATTACATACAGAATGCCAAGTTTTGAATTCTTCTTTTACATGTATCACCACAAAATGCTAATTAAAAAAAAAAACACATTGTGAGCTTATCAACACCGACTGTCACTGCAATGTCCAAAGGTGGTTAATATTAATCAGTATAATTTCTAATTATGCAATGGATTTGCAAACAACTGGTGTTGTGAATTGAAACAACTGACAAATTTTGACAAATTTCGTCCATTCCCAAATTTTTATGTTGTATTGTACTGATGGGTTGGTATGGTCTTCTCCTATTAATGGGTTATAACCTATATGCAGAATCCTATTGTACAGCTTACACCATACGGTATGGAAATTGAAGTGAAATCGAGTGTGAATTAATAAACAATATACCTATAACCATAGTTGGGAGAGCTGCTGGCATATTTATAGTATACACAACATGTTAGGATTAAAGCATATTAATTTATTCGTGTATGCTGTGTCAGAGTTTTTCAACATGTTTATAATGTTTATAGTTTTGGTGGTCGTCAACTGATAAGTCAAATCCAGCATTCACTATCACAGTTTTTATAACAATTAATTTTATGTTTATGAATATAGAAAACTTTATTTTAGATTGAATTATATTTTAAAACATATTTTTAGGAGATTTTTTCGCTGAATTTTTTAGTGAAATTAATTATAGGTGAATAAAGTTAGTATCACACTTTACATGTGCTTCAATAAGAGATTCACTTCTTGTAGAACAATGGAGTAACTGCAATAATGATGAAAATAGACAATCTAATTTTAGAGCTGACATTATGGGGTACTTGTAACCAAAATTGTATACTTTGTATGAAATTTGTATTTCCATGTGAGTCCCACACATGTCACTCAATGTTACTCAGAACGCCTCATTGGAAGGGTTGAAAAGATTTTATTGTGGAAAAAGATCCAATTAAGTTATAAAACGTACAAAAAACTCTTTCTATTAAGAATCTCTTGAACCCAATATTTGTTACTGACAGGCAGCCACAGACATATCATTGACGCTGTGTGAATGTTATGCAACCGCATCGTTGCTAATAAAACACTTTTCAAGAGAGCAAAAAATAAGTAATAGCTAAATCGTAGTCATGTGATGGTTTCACCATTATATCATAATCGTCACATGACCATGATTCAACTAATTTGAATCACTGACGTTAATAATTAATAAAATTTGGATTGTTGTTTTGAATACACATAACTTAATTTGTAATAAATTTGTCGCATACTCTGAAGTTGTCGTTGCTTAGATAGCATACTTTTACCAGGTTACGGCACATAACCACAGAAATTGTAGATCACCCATTTGTTGATTTCAAGATGGAGATGGCACAAATGGCAGTACTAGTAAAAACAATCTTGGAAAACCCATATTAGTTTCTTTCTATCTTTCGCAGATACATGTGTGTGTATTTCTAGAAATTTGTGTTTTATTTCGTGCTGTTACATAGTCTTTGTTAACGTCTATTAGTAATTTAAAAAAAGAGTGATTTGCCAAGACTAGCTGATTATCTGATTATGTGTTCTTCGTTGTAGTTGCATCTGTTGGTGCAGGAAATGAAAGATGGTTTTACTGGAGCACTGCTAGAGCTCTCGTCCATACAGCAAGATGATAAAGTTATAGAAGAAAAACTACAAGAAAATAAAAATGAATGTCAGGAACAAATCAGTGAAGTGCTCAAGGTCGTCAATGAGTTAAAGGTAAGTAGTCATGACAATAGTTGCTATGGTGATCTCTCACTTTCATCTGTTATTGTCTTTGATTTGATCTGCGTGTTCTAGAACTGATTAGAGTAGTTTTATTACAGATGTATTGATAAATTGTTATGAAAAACATTGATCGCCAATCACTGAATTAAATGTATTTTTAATCGAATATACCTGGGGGTGCCTGTATTTGAACACATACTTATTACAGGTAAAGGAATTGAACCAAAATGTTTGCATATACTGAGATAATGGCAATACATCTTGATGGAAACTCACAAAAATAAACTTTGGTATAATATTATGATCCATATTATAACAGATTTTCTAGATACAATGAAATACTTCAACCAAACAATCCTGAAACAAATATAAATACATTCTATCATTTCTGAGATAAGGTTTTAGGATCCCAAAATTTGTGTCGATCATTTTCCTAATTTCATATACCCAAAAATTTAAAAGAAATCTACCTTTAAATATTCACTTTGGACTAAGCGTCCCCTATCAATGCTGCATGAAAGAAACACTGCACAGATTGTTTTGGTATTGTTCATTAGGAACAAGTTTGTCTCATGTCCATGGATATCTTAATTAATTCCCAACAACAATTTTGAATGTGCCTTAAATTACATCCTTTGCCAAATTTTGCATTGTAATCCGATATGATGGCAAGCGATGGCTCTTTTCATTCTTTTCATTGTATATCCCAGCCCCAGGGCTGGATACACCTTGTCATATGAAAGCTTACAAGTTGATTTTTGCCTGTGGTGCGATAATACCTCCCAAGTACACATGCTTTAGCTGATGATCACCTGAAACTGAATGACTTAAATGATCCTGCAGTTTTGGAAACAAGATTGTTCACACATTTGTTCCTGAGAGTCAAAATATTTATGCTGTATTTGCGCCTAGTATTGTTGAATCTTAAACTGAGGTTTCTACATAAACATCCATTAATTACTGAACATTGCAGTAAGTGATCTGGGATTCTTAGAAAGGCTAGAGGTTTCCTTCTTGGCCCTGGAGGTCAGGATATAGACAGTTTTATAAATATAGAGACTTTTTAGACTATTTAGTTCTGTTCTGTTGATTTTCTAAAATATGAGTATATTCATTGCGTGGAAAGAAAACTAATGTACTGGGTATTGTAGTTAGACCACAGAAACTAATAGTCACATTACTACAATGGATACTGTAGAATACTTTATTTTCGCTATTTTCGCTGAAGGGATGATTCCGTGAAAATAAAATCCAGTGAATATACTTTTTTCCCTATATTTCACATTAAACTCATTAAAAATCAGTGAAAATAAATTCCAAGCAAAACGCCCCGAAAGCTTTTTCAGCGAAAATTAATTCCAGCGAAAATAAAGTATTCCACAGTAGTTGAAGTTCAAGGTCATTGTTCTTGATTGCTAAAGAGTGAAATAGTGTCCGTAAAACATATTATTGAAATGTGAAAACTATCTACCGGGGTAAGTACATGTATACATAACATAAACCCACTATTGAGTTTTGTGACAAATCGTGAAGGGTGGTCTGGTGCTGAGGAGTCCTACCACCTGTGGTAATGACCTATTGTTGACTACATGCACCTTGGATTGAGAGATGATTAAAATCATACTGAACTTGAACTTGTGTCTCCCTTTATGTGCACAATAGATAAAGTTTGAAAAGAACAGTTATCCACACTTGATGATCACTCAATGAGTAGGCATTCAAGTTAGTTTTATGGTTGGTCACATACTTGATTGCATTTTAATTTGATTTAGCAATGGATCACAGCAATTTTTGTTTCCACTTTTTATTTCCAGTTAGTGAATAAAGAAAGGAACAGTTCAGTAATCATTGAAGTTTAGCAGAAAATCACTGTATCTAGACAGCTAAATACTGTAAAATACTTTATTTTAGCTGAAATTAATTTTTGCTGAAAATACTTTTTCTGTGTTTTGTATGGAATTAATTTCATTGATTTCTGATCAGTTGAATGTAGTACAAAATAGTTTCTCTGTGTTATTACACCTATTGTAAATTGGACACATCTTTATTTTGTTCATTCCATTCTAATATTATGGCAATTTGGCAATTATTCTTCTACTGCTGACGACCCCAATTTTTAAAAGATATAAAATAACGGATTGCATACATTTACCTCATTTTGAGGCGTTTACACTTGTGTTTATCCAAGTTCATGGTGTTGTATATGCTGCAGTGTTGTGCTGAATATAAAATGCTTTAAAGTTGTGGAACTCGTGCCAGGCTGGTACTAATAATACAAGCTGCACACACTGTTTCTGTGGTAAAAAAATATTGTCTTACTGGTATTAAAAAAACATGATGTGTGGTTTGAGGGCAGTCTAGGCAAAAAAAAAAAATATTTATTTTCTTTGATTTGTGATAAATATCATGCAAACCATTTAGGACAAGGTATTGCTTTTCAAAAGTGAAAAAAAATTCAAAGTCTAACTAAAGTGTGAGTGTACTCCTGAGGCTTTTTGAACATGCCAGTTTTCCTAAAGAAATATGCAAATAGGATAATTAATATGCAAACCAGATAATTAATATGAAAGTTAACCACTTTAGCCTGTGGAGTATGCTGAAGTTTCTTGTGTCATTACAGGCTGATTTTAGAACTGTGTTGAGTCAGCTTCAAGAAACCACTGAGAACCAGAATAATCTGAAGGAACAGATTGACTTTCTACAATATGAGCGGGATCTACTGCTTGAAGAACTGGAAAAATCTGGATCTATTTCTGAAAAACTGAGGTTAGTAGACATTTTTGCTAGGTGTGTTCTCTAGCAGTATTCCGGTAATATGAAAACTCACAGTACACCTCGGTTCAGAACATATGTCGGTAGGTGCGTAGTCCTAACTACACAATCATTGCTCAGTGTGGTCGGGATACATTGAAAATGGGGCTACAACAGTTTCCTGACTCACTCAGCAAGGCTCTGCCCAGACTGTGTTTATGACTTCTTAAAAATAAGTAAATTCTCTTAACTCTTAAGAATGTTTCCATTCACCAGGGGAGGTCACCAGGCTAGAAGTTTAACGACGAGTACAGAAAACATTGAAGAGAATGAACCAGAGGAAATCTCACAGCATCCAGACAGCGACAGAACTACGGATAATAATATTGATACCAGCGATAAATTTCATGATAATCGTCATGGTGATGGAGAAAGCAGCTGCAGTCTACCACTGTCTCCGTCATGCCCATCCAACAACAATGGGATTGCTGGTATGTCTTTGATTCGTTCGTATGCAGTTCCATTAGCCATAGCTTAACCTGAATCTATGTAGCATTCTACTCACCATATACCACTTTATGCAAATGTCTCGCACAAAATAAAATAGTTCATGTTAATATTGGCCAGTTTAAATAATTGCCTGTATGGACAGCAGTTTCATTAAACCAATCATATGGGCAAAATCTGACTGCAATGTGATATTACTAGCATTGTAGCTATACATTTGTGAGGTGAAACACTACATAGATTCTAAGCAGATGTCTACAGCAACCCTAATAGCAGCCTGTCATCTCTACATACATGTAGTTATATCAATGTTTACGTTTATACCATTGTGTTGTTTTCCTTGTTTTTTTGTGTGTGCAGACTTCACGACTGATGATAATTTGAACTATGAATCCGACTCGTCCATTACGCAAGCTGCCACGTTGACGTTATCTCTTACAAAGACTCTTCACAGTAGATGCCTTGAAAACAGTGTATCCTCTGACGAGGATGAAGAGGCTAGGAAAGAAACATCAGCAGGTCAGAGAAGTCAACATGGAAAGGCGGAAAATAACCAAGAAAACAGGAATGAGGTACAAAACATTTAGATATGTTGCCAGACTTGTTTGTTTAATTCCTTTTTAATTTTATTTTATTAGGTCGTAAGAAATAACAAATTTTCGAAATTCTTACGTACACAAATGTATGACTCAATTTGAAATCATGATGACATGGAAATTGATTTTTTGTTGTTTTAAAAGTTTGTCAATTAAAAAAATATTACCAATGTTCACTGGATAATGATACATGTATATGGTTGCCATGACAATGGATTACAAACTTAGGAATACTTAATTGTATTCATATGTTGATGATTGTTATAACAGTATTATGACACCAAATAATGTTATATTTATCTCTAATCACAGGGTTCTGGGGCATCTCGAAATAGTTCATTTGGTGCTCATGATGGTAGGGTGTCCTCTCCAGCTAAGCAGCTATTGGCTGAGAGTAAAAGACATGAGACTGCACAAGAAATATTGGAAACAGAGAAGAAATATGTTGCCTGTCTTGCTATTCTTCAACAGCACTTTGCTCTGCCATTGAGACAGTCTAGTTTACTGCCTCCTAGAGATGTAAAGTAAGGATTACTTTGTTTTTATGATTGTTCGTACAATTGCCCGAAAGTGTCACAAGTGTTTTATATTTGTGCATAGACTAAATAAACTAAAAACAAACAAAAAACACAAGTGATAAGAAATAGATGTTTACATAACTGAATATTTATTTCACATTTTATGTACCCAATTCATGGAAATATTAGAAATTTCAAACTTTGTTGAATTCTTTTTTTTCCACTTTTTACAGTGCTATCTTTCCTGCCTATCTCAATGTATTCCACCAAAGACATACAGCGCTGTTGAAGCAATTGGAGGAAAGAATTTACAAGAAGAAGTGGGAGGGCATGCTGGGAGATTTGTTTGCTCGTTTAATTGATCCTTGTAATGTGAGTGACTGTTCAGTAAATCTATAACACCACCACGTGCATAACTTGCGTATTACCACAGTGTGATGTAAGACAGGGCAGATCAAAAACCTAAATCACCACAGTGTTACATCACATACTGCTGAACTTATTTCATTGTACATGCTGCCTGAATGTTTTAGGATTATATACGGTCCGATAAATACAGATTCTAGTAACAATAGTTCATTTTGGCAAACTCACATGTGTATTTTTGGAATTATTATTCAAAATATAGGTTGAAATTGAAAAAAATGTCATGGGATTATTCATAATTAGCACATGTCATTTTTTCTGTATTTTTGGAATTATTATTCAAAATTATAGGTTGAAATTGTTAAAAAATCATAACGAATTTGAGCAAATATCATGAATGAGTAAAATTGCCATACAGCGTGCACATGTGAACTAGAACACGGTGGCGACAACAATATTAGCATATGAGGCACCCCAAATGATATATTTGTATTTGATGGTATTTCAGCAATAGTTCCACTGTCAACACTCCACCTGCAGCTCAGATTGATACAAAATTCTGGCAGTAATTACTCATGTTTGCTGACGTCGACTTAAGAGAAAATATCATGGGTTTATAAATAATTACCACATGTCACTGAGCACAGTTTCTAAGAATAAGATTGATAAAAAGAAACTAATACAAAAAAAAAACAATAAATGAACTTTTTCTATGAGAATTCAAACCATTTTTCTATAACCGAACAAAACAAAATTGTTGAGTGATTGAAAAAGATTTCATCTAACTCTGGTTTAATACATTGCATGCAAGATATAACGTTGTTTTTAAATTTTATTTTCCAAATCTAAACAATAATTAAAAAAAACAAAACATAGAGATGAGCTATATATTTTATAGCATTCAATGGCTCTTTGGTTTGGTACTTTGTATGGGGAACCATTGATGTGAATAGACACTAGGGTCTCTACAATCATTGATGCGTAATCTGATATAAAATTCCCATCATCTTCAAGGCTCATTAAATGGTAGAAATCTGATATATTCATGCATAGTAGTTATAAATATGAACAGTGGATTGTAGCCTGACTTTTGGTTGAATGTGATGATTTTCTTCTACTGCCCTCACCCTGTTTTCTCCCAAGTTCCTGCAAACTGATAAACAATTTCTTATATTCTTCATACTGTGAAATTGGGTTTAATTTCACCAAATTTGAGATTCTGTAAAATTCACTAGGTTTTAATTTAAATTGATATTTTCTGAAGTAATCAATACATTCTGAAATAAAACTGGGTGCAATTTAAGCATATATTGTTTTCAGTGAAATAATCTTGGCAGTGGAATATTAAATTCTAAGTGTATACATGTATATGAAACTTATAGATATCTGGATCAAGTAGGATTCTGATACGGCTATACTGCCGATATGTTATGATGTATGTTACATACAACACCACCAGACGTTCTCGCCCAAATTATTCTGTACTTTTTGATTCCCGTGTGCGAAGCACAAAAGGGAGTCTTTGCAGTTACCCTGTCTGTATGTCTGTATGTATGTATGTATGTATGTATGTATGTATGTCACTTTTTTTGTTCCACCGTTATCTCAAGAACCACTAATCAAATTTTGGTGAAACTTGGTACATAGATGCTCTGGGATAATGCACAGAGTTGATTAGGTTTTGGTAAAAATCTATGAATATTAATTACCTAATTTGCATGATACTTAGCTGATTTTTAGCTGTTCCGAGACTGTTCCACTGATATCTAAAGAACCACTCATTGGATTTTGATGAAATGTGGCACATGGATGCTCTGAACTAGTGCGCAGATTTGATTAGTTTTGGGTAAAAATCTATGAATATTAATTACCTAATTTGCATGATAATTAGGTGATTTTAAGCTGTTCTATGACTTTTCCACTGATTTTTGAAGAACCACTCATTGGATTTCAATGAAACTTGGCACATGGATGCTCTGAACTAATGCACAGATTTGATTAGTTTTTGGTAAAAATCTGTTAATATTATTAATTACCTAATTTACATAATGATTAATCAATTTTCAGCTTTTCCACTGATATCTCAAGTACTAATCATAACATTTCAATAAAAATTGGTACATAGGTGTCCTATGACACTGCACAGACCTGATGGTTTTTAGGGTAATATCAGTACATATTAATTACCTAATTTGCACAATTAATTAACTTTAGCTTTTGATATTTCGAGTAGTAATGATCACGTTTCAATGAAACTTGGTACATAGTTACTTGAGGACTGTGCAGAGACCTAATTAGTTTTTTTGGTAAATATTTGTGCATATTAATCACCTTATTAGCATAATTAGTTAATTTTCAGCTTTTCACCTGATATCTCAAGTACTAATCATCACATTTCAATGAGACTTGCGACATAGATATTCTAGGACTATGCAGAGACCTGATTAATTTTGAGATAAAAAATTGTGCCTATTAATTACCTAATTTGCATAATTAGTTAATTTTTTGCTGTTCTATGGCTGTTGCACTGATGTCTAAAAACCACTCATTGGATTTCAATGAAACTTTTAAATAGTACCCATCACGTTTCAATGAACCTAAGACTATGCACCATATTAGTTTTTGGTAAATATTTATGCTTCTTAATCACCTAATTAACATAATTAATTAATACTAATATCTCAAGTATTGATCATCACATTTGAATAAAACTTGGTACATAAATGCTCTAGGACAATAGACAGCCTGATTAATTTTGGGTTAAAATCTGTTCATATTAATTCTCTAATTAGCATAATAATTAATATTTTTTTGGTTCTAATCACATTCCAATGAAACTTGGTACATTGTGCAGACCTTATTAGTTTTACACCTAAATCTGTTCATATTAGTTACCTTATTTGCATAATTAGTTTTCAGCTATTCCATCAATATCTCAAGTATAAGTAATTTTGAATTAATTTTTAATGTGTCTCGAAAACTCTCAGCACACGGGAGTTCTTTCTAAGCTTTCTTTGATTTCTTATTTTTTTTGAATATTTCTGAAAGTTAACCCTAATTTTAGAGCCAACTGACAAAACTTGAGTCAATTTTTAGTTTTTACTCAAAAAATCTAGTTATTTTTGTCCAAATCTGAAGGAAAGTGCAGAATATAAACACGCATATTTTGTGAATGTGTTTTGTAAACAGGGAACTGGTGGTGTAAAGGTTAAAGGTTAAACATTGACAAATGAACTGCTACATTCTTCTTATATATATTTTCTGAAAGAATTCATTTAGGGACGACGTCAAAAGATCGATGTCGGATAAAAAACTTAATTCCTTTAATTTTTTTCCAAACCCCCCCTACCCCCCACTGAAACTTAATTGATAAATATTGGTCATGGCGTCAGACTACATTCACCATTAAATACAAATTGATAATCGAACAGTAGTATTGCATAGCAGTTGGTTGTCGGGTGGGTGTAAAAAGACTTTACAAATGCACCTCATTTGACGCACAAATTTACACTCGAACCAAACCATTTTTCTGTTTTTTTTCCCTTTTCGGTTATTTCTGTCCATGATTGGATAGAAAAAAACGAACTACAAATACTCCAAGATTGTTTTGACTTCATTAAAAAATAAAATCGTTTTTGTAGGATGGAAACTTTTTGAGGTCAAACCCACCCCCCCACCCCCAAACTAAAGGAAATAAGTTTTTTATCCGACATCGATCTTTTGACGTCGTCCCTTACCCAGTATTTATATTGATATTGCTTCTATCTTGCCTGCTAACAGAAGGATCTACTGCAGTGTTATAGCGACTATGTCACTGACTTCCCACATTCCATTGAGATGATTAACCAGTGGAGCAAACAGTCACATAAATTCAGAAAGTTTCTGAAGGTGAGTGAATTTTGTTTTTGTAATGGATGAGTCTAGGTAGGTTGTGGGTTGCTGGGTGTAGCATGAGTGAGCAAGTACTATGTGACTCAATGTGTTAGTGGGTGGGTCTAGGTAGGTTGTGGGTTGCTGGGTGGGTGGTGCATGAGTGAGTAATTAAGTCCTGTGTGACTCAATGTGTTAGTGGGTGGGTCTAGGTAGGTTGTGGGTTACTGGGTGGTGCGTGAGTGAGCAAGTACTATGTGACTCAATGTGTTAGTGGGTGGGTCTAGGTAGGTTGTGGGTTACTGGGTGGTGCGTGAGTGAGCAAGTACTATGTGACTCAATGTGTTAGTGGGTGGGTCTAGGTAGGTTGTGGGTTACTGGGTGGTGCGTGAGTGAGCAAGTACTATGTGACTCAATGTGTTAGTGGGTGGGTCTAGGTAGGTTGTGGGTTACTGGGTGGTGCGTGAGTGAGCAAGTACTATGTGACTCAATGTGTTAGTGGGTGGGTCTAGGTAGGTTGTGGGTTACTGGGTGGTGCGTGAGTGAGTAAGTCCTATGTGACTCAATGTGTTAGTGGTTGGGTTTAGGTAGGTTGTGGGTTACTGGGTGGTGCGTGAGTGAGTAAGTCCTATGTGACTCAATGTGTTAGTAGTTGGGTTTAGGTAGGTTGTGGGTTACTGGGTGGTGCGTGAGTGAGCAAGTCCTATGTGACTCAATGTGTTAGTGGGTGGGTCTAGGTAGGTTGTGGGTTACTGGGTGGTGCGTGAGTGAGCCAGTACTATGTGACTCAATGTGTTAGTGGGTGATGAGTGAGCAAGTATTATGTCATTCAGTAAGGCATTAGTGTAATATAAGGGTACATAACAGTCCTGTTATAGAACCGCCATTTTTAATTACATAAATCATGAGTGCAATAATACATTTTTAGGGTAGAAATTAGGGTTGGGGTTGGAG
Source organism: Saccoglossus kowalevskii (assembly GCF_978046115.1). Lineage (NCBI taxonomy): Eukaryota > Metazoa > Hemichordata > Enteropneusta > Harrimaniidae > Saccoglossus > Saccoglossus kowalevskii. Next base: position 19,106,938 of record NC_140642.1, read on the forward strand.
GTAGGTTAGGGGTCTGTATTTTGGTTGAGTTTCATCAAGGTTTTGGATTTGAAACATTGTATTATTTTCCAGCACAGTTTTCCACACGTAAGCTCCGCACCACTCATCTACACCAAGGCCCTCAATGCATTAATGTTACTAGGTGGTTCATGAGGGAGCAAGCTCTAGTACATTTTAGTGGTTAGGCTGTGATTGCATGGCGGTAGTTTCTTGTAAATCCATGTATAAAGGGGAATGTTGAAGAGATTAAAAAATATTTCACGGGTGTATGGTGACAATATTGACAGTAATTATATTTTGTTCATCAGAAACAGTTATCAGAGTTGAACTGCAGCAATGTTGGCTTGGCAACCTACTTACTGGCACCATTGCAAAGGATTCCAAAATATGTCTTACTACTTAAGGTAAGATAGAGTTTCTTACACATACTCTTTCAGCATGCAATTAATTTTTTTGTGTTCAAACAAAGATATAATGTTTTTTAACTTGGTGTATCAAGTTTTATTGAAAACATAAATGTAGCCTTGGATCCACGGCATTGTCAGAGTGAACTGCCTGCTCAACACCACCATAAATCCTGCAAAATGAGGCAAATCAAACTGGTTCAAACTGGTTTGGATCAAACTGATGAGCCAAATACAAACTAGTAACTGCCAGAACCTTGATTTATCTGTAAACATCACAAATAATTGTTGTGTCCGAGGAATCGCAGTTCGGTTGCTGTTATACGCATTGTGCATTCCTTATATTGTGTTTCAGGCGTCCACGCTGTTTTACTATACATTGTAGCAGGATCCATGACGTCGTTGATCAAACATGTCAGATAGGATATTTATATTGATGTCATCATGATGCAGTACAATCCTTCATCTGTTTTTCATCTAATCGTTTGTTTGTTTGTTGTTTGTTTACAGCAATTATTGAAATACACAACTGAAGACAATCCAGATTATTACTATATGCAAACTGCTGTACAAGGACTCAATGAGTTTATAAACAATATGAACACAGCCATACAAGAAGCATTTAAAGTACTTAATAGCTCAACACAAAGTCCACCAAAGAAGTACGTACGTCATATTCAGTCAATAAAACAATCCTTTGTTTTAATTTTTGTGAAGAATCAATTTGTGAAAATCTCTTCTACATGTTGTTCACAATGTATATACCGGTAAGAAATGACCAGTTCCCAATGTGGTCATGTGATCTGAAATATGGTTAAAACTGATCATTTATGTAAAAAGAAACATTTTAATTTCATTTGAATGTTACTGTATCTCCATTGATAACAAACTAATCAGAATATCATGTGGTCTTTTTCTTCTCTCTCGCTTCTTTGATTTCTTCATCAAAGAATATCTTCGTAAGCACACACCCATTTATACTTTAATTTTATACTCGAGGAACTCAATATTTCTTGCTCAATAGATTTTTATCCATTCTGTCATTTAAAGCGCGGTGGTCGAATTTCATGTAAATAAACAATTTATTATACACGTGCTATGAGTCCCATATCGAACAGGACGCGGCGTGACGACTGCCGCCCTTTAATGTGTTCTTGTTCCTAATTGTGAACTGAACATATTTGTTCATGCTGATATTATTTACCTCAGTTGATCATGATTTGTTTTCTATTTACATCACAATATTATTTGTTTTTGTTTTTTTCTTTCTTTTTGTTTCATTATATTCCCTTCCCTAGAATTGAAAGTTCTGGTTCACATGAGTTTTCCAGTAATAGTAGCATCGATTTGCATAAATTAAGCCATAGTAGCACTGCTCTATCTACATCCTCGCACAAAGACAGCGGAATACATTCCACCGTGCTTTCTATAGATGATCTTGAGGTTGATCTTGAACTTTTACCCGATGATGACAGGTAAACCCATATTCCGTAGGAAGCTCCAGGGAAGATATATATATTACCATTATGTTAATAATCCCTGATGTCTTATTATTATTTTATTCACACTAAACTATATTGAAAATATAAACATTGTCGCAACCATTACAAGATACAAATTGTAGAACATTTCAAAACTCGTAAAATTCACTAGTTTTCTCTGGGAAAGCAGTATTTCTAGAAATTGTTTACATCGATTTTCACATGCTATTCTGGGTGCTTCCACATTTCAGTAAATTTCATCATGAATTTTGCATAAATTTACTACCTTTATCAGATCCAAGTCTGAAGGTTTTCTGTTCATAGTCAAAAACAGGGACTCGTAGTTTTAACTCCATGTGTCAGTACGTACATTCAAACTTCACACACACACACATCATATACATCATACATATGTGTATGGTACATGCCTTTATTTCAAGATCCAAGTCAAGATGGCCGAATGGTGGCCCTTTTAGTGTTAACATTTCATCAAAATCATTTTTTTTTATCCCAGATGGGATTTAAAATGACTGACTACCAGTAGTAGCTATTTATTTGTATTGATTACTGTTTCAGGGCCTTATCACTGACATGATTTGACCAATCTTATTTAACACAAATAAACTTGCTCCAGTTTTTATCATGTCTGTCATGTGATTGTCATAATACATAAAAATTGATGCCTTACATTTCACCCGCATGAACTGTAACACCACTTTACAGATGTAAACTACTGTCATACTAACCACACCAACTTCAATTGACAATTGGTCATTGCTTTCTTCTGCAATTGAAATTATTTCCTAGTCCACAATGACTTTGTAATATAAATGTACCCGTCCACATTTACCTCTAGTAGGTGCATACCTCTAACGTTTGCTTGAGTATGTACCCTGTCAAAAAGGGAACATTGAACAACTTCAAGATTAAATTTAGTCTTATATAATATTTGCCAATTATTTTCACCTGATAATAACTGCCATTAATGTCAACTTGTGTGATATGCGATGAAGTCACACAAATTGATAGAGGATTCCCTAAATTTCTTGAGACACTTAACCAGAAATAGTTCCAGTAATGCGAATGATTGAGTCAAACGAACTGATTAGCGTTCATGTCTAGCTCATTTGCTAGTGTTCTTGCATATTCAAAACGCATTTATTAATTTTTTTTTGCCTTTTTAATACGTTACTTGTTTTTATTTACACAATCAACCTTCTTTGATGACACTGGTTAGAAATACATTGACACAAGCATGGGACTCGCACGAAGTGGGATTTTTGACTCCTGTGTGCACAAAAAGGGAGTCTTTGCAGTTAGTGTGTCTGTCTGTGTGTCTGTCTGTGTGTGTGTCTGTTCCACTGATATCTCAAGAACCATACATTGATTTTTTATGAAACTTGGTGCATAGATGCTCTGGGCCAATGCGCAGATTTGATTAGGTTTTGGTAAAAATCCATGCATATTCATTACCTAATTTGCATGATAATTAGCTGATTTTTGGTTCCACTGATATCTAAAGAACCACTCATTGGATTATGATGAAACTTGGCACACAGATGCTCCAAACTAATGCACAGATTTGATTAGTTTTGGGTAAAAATCTGCAATATTAATTACCTAATTTGCATAATGATTAATCAATTTTTGGCTTTTCCACTGATATCTCAAGTACTAATCATCACATTTCAATAAAGCTTGGTACATAGATGTCATAGGACACTGCACAAACCTGGTAGTTTTTAGGGTAATATCAGTACATATTAATTACCTAATTTGCATAATTAATTAATTTTCAGCTTTTCATATTTCAAGTAGTAATCATCACATTTCGATGAAACTTGGTACATAGATATCATAGGACACTGCACAGACCTGATAGTTTTTAGGGTAATATCAGTAGATATTAATTACCTAATTTGCATAATAATTTTATTTCAGCTCTTGATATTTCAAGTAGTAATCATCACATTTCAATGAAACTTGGTACATAGACATCATAGGACACTGCACAGACCTGATAGTTTTTAGGGTAATATGAGTACATATTAATTAACTAATTTGCATAATTAATTAATTTTCAGCTTTTGATATTTCAAGTAGAAATCATCACATTTCAATGACACTTGGTACTTAAGATTTTAACGAAACTTTTAAAGAGACCCAATTAGTTTTTGGTAAATATTTATGCTTATTAATCACCTAATTAACATAATTAATTAACATTGATATCTCAATTACTGATCATCACATTTGAATAAAATGTGGTACATAAATGCTCTAGGACAATAGACAGGCCTGATTAATTTTGGGTTAAAATTTTTTCATATTAATTCTCTAGTTAGCATAATAATTCATAATTTTTTTGTTCTGTTCTGTTCATATTAGTTACCTGATTTACATAATTAGTTTTCAGCTTTTCCATCAATATCTCAAGTACAAGTAATTTTGAATTAATTTTTAATGTGTCTTCAATACTCTCAGCACACAGGAGTTCTTTCTAAGCTTTCTTTGATTATCACATATCATCGCACATCGATATCTCAGTTGTAGAACCTCATCTTATCAATCATTACCTGTAATATCATATTGCTTAACCTTTCAAAAATCAAAGTAATCACTCAACTTTTTGCAGATCGTCACTGGACAAGTTAAGAAGACCTAAGTTATATCGAAAATCAGTAACAGATTTATCCCGGAACTCTGAAGGCAAATATACAAATAGTTCAGAAGATGGAAATGACAGTTTAACTTTATCTTATCGCTTGAATTCAACGACACCCGAACCGCCAGTTTCAAGGCGCCGACGGAAAGACAAGACGCATGCCAAAGCTCGTCCAAAAGAAGAAAGCCATTTGTACAAAGGTAGGCCGAGTCGATCAGCAACAGATACACAACTGAATATCCATAGCTCAGGCGTTGAGTCTACCATACCTCAATCTCAAAGTATGTATTATTCACTGCCAAACCGAGACTTGAGTGCTTACAATACGTACATATCACAGTTGCCGAATTATCACGAACAACAGTTAGGTAGCACCTATGTAAGTGCTTATGATGGAGGTGGTCGGTACACCCCATCGCTGTTAGTCGATCCTAATACTGGGTATCAGTATATTGACGCTAACGCGCAGTATATGACTAATAATTTAACAGCGGAACCTCATATGAATATTCCTTACAATCATTTCGGGGGCGGAGATCCTGTGCACGAAGCCAGGACAGAAATGAAACCTTCTACAACTCCAAGAAAAATTGTAACTAAAAAACCAAGCTTTGGTATATATGGCAACAATGACCCAGTGAATCATGCACGTTATGAGCCGACAAGGGCGGGACAGATGCCGTCAAGAGTGGAACAATTCACGCAGAGAAAAAAACAGGAACAGTTGGAGCTCCAACAGCTTGAGTTGTCGCGACATGGGTCAAGTCCAATTCTGGATGCTGCCGCTTTGGAGAGACAAAGACTTTGTAGAACTCCTATACCGATGGGAAGTACTTCATCATTGAACTACGATCCAGCGCTGCTTCAGCGTTCCTCAACTCCTCTTGATGGTTTCATCAAACCGCAAGTCATCACGAGTGTGTGGGAAGATGATGTAGAAAATACCAAAAAAAATAAAAGCAGGATACAGCGATCAAAGCAGAAGAATTATGAAGTTGGAGAGAAGTCTGCCAAGAAACCATCACTTAAGAACTCGCTTAGAACAATGTTCTTTAAAAAGAAGTAAGTTTCAAATTTTATCATTCAAATTATATTTTATGCACAACTCATCATGTACCATATTTCGTCTATTACCAGGTAGTTTGATCACATGATTTTTGCTAAAACAATAATTTGTTTTTTCCTTCCTGAAACAAATAACTACAAACTCTGTCACTCCATCTTGATGTTTCTTAGTATTCATGAGAACTAAAACTAGTTACACCTTTGAGAATTTCTGTGTTTTGTTCAACATTTAGCACTCTCTGTTTGACATTTTATACCTCTACTAACATCTTTGAAATCCTATGAAATATAATTTATTTTTTCTTCTAACAATTCAGCCTTCTTCACAAATACCGGTAATCATTTTTCCATGGTGCAATTAAAAGAAGAATTAAGATCATTGGATTTTAACTGCCATGAGAATTAAACTAACGGTAGTGTTGCTGCCTTCACAACAACCAAACAATGGGTTAAAAAATGTTTCAGAGAATCTGTTAGTGTTAGAATATAATTTCTGTTATGTTTATGTGTGAGTAATTTCCCCATACATGGATATAATGTTTGTTATACAATAGTTAAAGTTAGTAAAACAAATTTGATGCAAAATAAAACAAACATATGTTTTGTTATTGAAAATGATCCACCAGAATAAAAAAAAAATTGGGTTATAAAAAAAAAACTTTTGGAAATAATTTAAACAGTTAATTTTTTTTTATTAAATTGTATAGCACAAATAATTCTGTAAATATTTAACTCACACGAACATTGACATGTTTTTCAAAACAAAATATTTTTGTATAAGTCGTGAGTTCAGGGTATTGTAATATAGAGCTATGCTACACTTGTCAGTGTACCAGTGTACTATTCTTGAGTCGGAGCTACATCACAGAACATTCTACATTAATTGATTGGACATGCACCACTGTACAATGCATCTTTCTGGGTTATGCATAAGCTACTGTGTAACGCCGGTCGAGGAGCTGGTGAAAGTCAGCTAAAGTCTCCGGTAATCTTGAGCAACAATATTTATATATGTTCCACATGTTCATACAGTGGATATGCTGTCACACTTTACCCACAATCCTTTTCTGTAGAATCAACATGGTGGACTACATAATATTGATGAAAAGTTGAATACTGTAACTGTAGAATACTTTATTTTCGCTTGGAATTTATTTTCGTTATTTTCGCTGAATGGATGATTCCGTGAAAATAAAAATCCAGCGAATATACTTTTTTTCCTATATTTCACATTAAATTCATCAAAAATCAGTGAAAATAAGTTCCATACAAAACGCACAAAAAGCCTTTTCAGCGAAAATTAATTCCAGCGAAAATAAAGTATTCCACAGTATCTAGAGAATGAAAAGTGATATGAAAAAACTGTAAATTGCATTCTCCTACATTTGTGTAGGTCTTTCTTTAGCGAGCATTATTTTGTTTGGCTTGACTTCCCCTTTAAACTTTACTCTTAAATCTTCATCCATAACCAATACAATACTGCCACTCTGCATGTGGTTACACTGTATCAATATGTCTAACACATTCATCTACATGTATATCATACATATGTTTATTTGTTTGTTTGTTTGTTTACTTCTAACTGATTTTAACTTTTAATTTTTCAAGTGTGCCTACGAATGCCACTGATATGTAAGTAATAGTCATCAGTTTGAATACATCATTATTATTTCATTTGCATGAAATGATGGTTCTAATTGTTTTAATCACTTACGCTTTTACATGGGGCTAATTATTGCATGGTTTGTCTTTCTGCTATTTATATTTGGTAATGGACTGATTCATTCACAGCCAAGTTAAACACTCACACACCACATCTTTTTGCAGTGATTGCTATGACCACACATTTTTGGTATGGGTCCCATGCAACATTTACATTTATAGATATAAAGTTCATTTTTTAACCAAAGTACAATTCTCTGTTATTTCATAAAATCATTCTTCCATAAAAACTATAATTTGAGAAAATGTAACTTTTGTTAATAATTTTGTCACATAGTCTTTATGTCAAAATAAAAACGTATCACTCTTTTTCGTGAAAATCAGGAGAAAACTGACCCACAATTATTTCAAAATATATACAACTTCTTTAAATAAAATTATTTAAATAGAAATACAAAATCCAGGATCAGTTTTTCTCCAATACACAAAACTAAAATTTGCATGGTGCAGCAACCACATCTCAGTAATGACATGTAGACATGTACTCTCTAAAACCAACTACTCCTCAGTTAACATGGCTGTCATTTATAGAAAAATTAATGTCTTGTTTAAACAGTGGTCATTAGCATGTTTGTATCGGTATGCTCCTAAATCAAGGATTCTAGATTGAACCAAAATCCTCATCTAAAGTTGCATGTATGTGGCCTATTGTCTGTATCACCCGTCCTCCCATCCATGGTGTTTTTATTTCTTTATGTTTGACATATTAATATTGTATTAATCTGCGCTAATAATAAATTCACATAATTTAAGTTTTCTCTATAGCTCTAGTGCAGTGGTTGGCTGATAATCTAATGAGTAAATGCATTCTTGTGCTTTGTTAATTTGTTTTGTTTCATTGTAACTTCTGAGTGTGCTTTTGGAAATATTAAAAGTAGTAACAAGCAGTTGATTGCATTGCATTACACTGGTTCCTATAATCTCCTCCTTAGGTAGTATTGCATGCACAACTTAATCATTACAAAACAATGAGAAGTAGTGAACATAGATTTAAAGCACCATACAATCAGTGTTTGAAAGTACTTCCCTCTCGACAGGTAAAAAATAAAACTGGTGACATTTTTTCATGGTCTCTTTCAATACAAATTTACAATGCAATTTTACTGAGTATAGTGATGCCATTCTCTTCTAATGGCTGATGCAAGATCAAGAAACAAAGAACACAACAATTTTTGGAAAATAGGAAATTATGTATTTCTGCAGAATGTTGAAATTGTGGTGTTTACGTGAATGGAACTATTTTAAAATAATCTGTAATACAGGGCTGGTAACTTTTTGGCAGGGCTGGTAACTGTTTGGCAGGGCTGGTAACTATTTGGCAGGGCTGGTAACTGTTTGGCAAGGCTGGTAACTGTTTGGCAAGGCTGGTAACTGTTTGGCAGGGCTGGTAACTGTTTGGCAGGGCTGGTAACTGTTTGGCAAGGCTGGTAACTGTTTGGCAGGGCTGGTAACTGTTTGGCAAGGCTGGTAACTGTTTGGCAGGGCTGGTAACTGTTTGGCAAGGCTGGTAACTGCTTGGCAAGGCTGGTAACTGTTTTGCAGGGCTGGTAACTGTTTGGCAGGGCTGGTAACTGTTTGGCAAGGCTGGTAACTGTTTGGCAGGGCTGGTAACTGTTTGGCAAGGCTGGTAACTGTTTGGCAAGGCTGGTAACTGTTTGGCAAGGCTGGTAACTGTTTGGCAAGGCTGGTAACTGTTTGGCAAGGCTGGTAACTGTTTGGCAGGGCTGGTAACTGTTTGGCAAGGCTGGTAACTGTTTGGCAAGGCTGGTAACTGTTTGGCAGGGCTGGTAAATGTTTGGCAAGGCTGGTAACTGTTTGGCAAGGCTGGTAACTGTTTTGCAGGGCTGGTAACTGTTTGGCAGGGCTGGTAACTGTTTGGCAAGGCTGGTAACTGTTTGGCAGGGCTGGTAACTGTTTGGCAAGGCTGGTAACTGTTTGGCAAGGCTGGTAACTGTTTGGCAGGGCTGGCAACTGTTTGGCAGGGCTGGCAACTGTTTGGCAGGGCTGGTAACTGTTTGGCAGGGCTGGTAACTGTTTGGCAGGGCTGGTAACTGTTTTACAAGGCTGGTAACTGTTTTGCAAGGCTGGTAACTGTTTGGCAAGGCTGGTAACTATTTGGCAGGGCTGGTAACTGTTTGGCAGGGCTGGTAACTGTTTGGCAGGGCTGGTAACTGTTTGGCAGGGCTGGTAACTGTTTTACAAGGCTGGTAACTGTTTGGCAAGGCTGGTAACTGTTTGGCAGGGCTGGTAACTGTTTGGCAAGGCTGGTAACTGTTTGGCAAGGCTGGTAACTGTTTGGCAAGGCTGGTAACTGTTTGGCAGGGCTGGCAACTGTTTGGCAGGGCTGGTAACTGTTTGGCAAGGCTGGTAACTATTTGGCAGGGCTGGTAACTGTTTGGCAGGGCTGGTAACTGTTTGGCAGGGCTGGTAACTGTTTGGCAGGGCTGGTAACTGTTTGGCAGGCCTGGTAACTGTTTTACAAGGCTGGTAACTGTTTTACAAGGCTGGTAACTGTTTTACAAGACTGGTAACTGTTTGGCAAGGCTGGTAACTGTTTGGCAAGGCTGGTAACTGGCAGGGCTGGTAACTGTTTGGCAAGGCTGGTAACTGTTTGGCAAGGCTGGTAACTGTTTGGCAAGGCTGGTAACTGTTTGGCAGGACTGGTAACTGTTTGGCAAGGCTGGTAACTGTTTGGCAAGGCCGGTAACTGTTTGGCAGGGCTGGTAACTGTTTGGCAAGGCTGGTAACTGGCAGGTCTGGTAACTGTTTGGCAAGGCTGGTAACTGTTTGGCAGGGCTGGTAACTGTTTGGCAAGGCTAGTAACTGTTTGGCAGGGCTGGTAACTGTTTTGCAGGGCTGGTAAAATTGTTCTGGTGTCTGGTACACAATTTTTAATAATTTCAAACACTGATGTCATACTGCAATGAACACTAGAATGAACAGTGTGTTGTGTCATCTTCCGCACCACAGTGTGTCAAGTTAATTTTTTTTTCAACTTTCTTCAAATTATATTACTTATTATTGTATTACTGTGAAATACTTTATTTTAGCTGGAATTAATTTTTGCTGAAAAGACTTTTTGGGTGTTTTGTATGGAATTTATTTTCACTGATTTTTGGTGAGTTGAATGTAAAATATAGGAAAAAAAGGTAAAATAGTGAAAATTAATTCCAAGCAGAAATAAAGTATTTTACAGTATTTAGTTACATTGTAATAATAATAAGTAAATTATCATCCAAAGTGTTTTATATAAAACATATTCAAGTTCAAGATGAGACATGATGTTCCTGCATAAAAAGATGGTTGTTAATGACTGTGTTCATTCTAGTGTCCATGATCATAACAGGCATTGTGCCATTGAATGTGAGTGTTTCTCACATATCCAGTATATATTGGTTTGGAAGGTCATAACATAATGATTATAGGATAATTTGTTCTTTAACCTTCTTTTTCTCACTCTGCTGAAACAAGAAACCTGCTTTATTGTTGCTTCTCATTTTATTTCAGGGGACAGTCAAGTCGTGTGGTTGAATTTGATGAGTCTGCGGTGACAACCAACATCAGTGGACATCACACAGGCAACGGTGATGTAATCAGACAACGGACTTCCACACCGATCCCGATGACCTACAAGGATGAGAATGGTGACCCTTGTAGTGCTGTGTAAATAAATGTGAAATTTACGATATGTACTGATGATAAATAAGGAATAATTTCCCTCAAAAAAGTACTTAATTGTCATCTATGATGTCACTAGTTTATCCATAATTAGGGCTCTTTTAGTGAATTGATTCTTGCAATTGATTCTTGGATAAAATGATTTCATCAGCAACACATTTCCATTCATGATTTTTTAGAAAGACAAATAAAATTACTCGAATATTTGTACTGTTTTATAAGAAAAAAATTGAAAATATAGAAATAGAACTCACTGCCTAGATTTACAGGGTTCACCAAAGAATTGTGACATTTCTTTCTGATATTCTGTTAGTAGTTGTAAAGATTGTATGGGGATGCTTTGTTTGGTTCTTAGTAGAGTGCCCTCAACTTCAACAGATAAATACTACTCAGTTACTCACATTATGGATGTAATACCAGCTTAGCATGTGCCCCAGTTGGGATACTGATTTATTAACCAAATCATGATTTTTAGTGACCATCTGAAATTGTAATAGAAGTGTGGTAGTTAAAGTGGGATTTTATTTGTGAATATAGATTTTTGGTCGGATCAAAATGAGGTAAATTTGTTTTTATAAATATTGCGAATTAATATGATTATCACATTTCATAAGGTCCTCTATCTGTACTTTTTTCTTGTGGAGCTTTAAACTTATTTTACTGTCATTTGTTGCATTTGCATCTTTAATTATGTTACCGTGACATCAAAATTGCAAAGGGTACATCATTATTGGCTTTGAACTCATTCCTGTTGAGCTGGTGAACAAAGTAATGTCACATTTCAAACGCATTTTCCTCATATTAAATCAATTTATCAGTGAGTGATGTTAGTGAGATATTGACACATAACTTGTAAGTTACAAACACTTATTTTTCAAGCCTTGTCGACATCATTACTTTTCCAGGTGTTATATTTTCCGTATACAACCACCTCGCTCTACCCATCTAAATCAGGTACCCTGAGATGAAAGGAAGAAACGGAATCACTGTTGGTTTTAACAAAGACATTTTCTAATGTCTTTGGTTTTAACATGGTTTTAGGACTCCCTCTAGTGTTGAGGAAACCATGAACAGTGCCCTCTACAGGAATTCATGTAATAAAATAGCTTTATAGTGATCTTGTAACTTTAATCTGCACTTTAAAGCGCAGTAGTCGTGGCGCTGCGCATGTGCGAAATATATGGGTCTCATATAAACAAAGATGGCGCCTTTGATTGTTGCGCAGATCAACCAGTACGAACTGAAACGTTCCCGAGCTTTAATTAAGTAATTTTCATCAAAAAGGCATCGAAGGAGTCACCGGAGGTAATCAGTACAAGTCGCGCCAAGGTCAAACCTCATACTTGTGATTTCCATTTCAAGAGCGCATTAGACTGTGGGAAAATCAATGTTTATCAATACCAATGTGGCACATGCGCAGCGCGTCGACTACTGCGCTTTAAGTTAGCAAAACACTGCCTAGTACTGTTTTCATTATTATTGCTCAAGAGTTTTATTTTTTTTTCTTATTCATAGATTTTTTTTATTTTACATAAAAAAAAGAACTAAAGTTAGACATTCGACTTATATTACAATAGACAAAATTATGTGAATCGGTTTCTAGTAAGTATCTTTGAAATCTTTCAAAAGTTATATTTTGGGGGATATACTTTTTATAGTTGTGTACAAATATATTGAATCAAGTAAACAAATTTGTTAGATTCAAAGTGTAATGAAATGTGTAATGTGATTATAATCTGCATCATCTGGTGTATTTGAAACACTGGGGATAGGTCGTTGCTTGGCAACAAGAAATTGTCACCAGTCTCACATTTGTCATGTGACTTACTGTTTACACAATTTTATTTTGTATAAGAGTTGTATAAAATATAACAACTGCATTTGTACTGTTAATTAGTCAACCTTGAATATGTACTTGTGTGGTCATGTGACCTGTTGATGTAGATTCTGATAATTGTATCTTGTGATGATTTCAATAGGCTATATCACACAATAAGGTCTGTTATAATATTTATTAATAAATCATCAATTAAATTGAAAACAATTTTGTGATATACTGAGCTGTATAAGTGTCTGTTGTTTTTACCGTGGTATGAATAGCACTGATACTCCATTAGGCCGAAGATTTGTGTGAATCTTTATTGAAACAAGCTCAAGCTAACAAATGAATATTCATCTGGTCTACGGTAGTATATTTGTAGTTATGGTAACTGATATATATTGTCTTAATAGAGAGTGGTTCTTCACTGAGGGGAGAGCTCATGGTCGCTGGTTTTTAGCCAAGGAGAGAGCTCTGGGCCAAAGTGTTTTTTCACTAAGAGAAGAGCTCTAGGAGTGGTGCTTCCGGGAGGGTCAGCTTTGGGTTACAGAAAGCTGTTCTTTACTTTGGAGTGAGCATTGGGCTACAGAGAACTGTTCATCGTCTAGGGGTGAGCATTGGGCCACAGAGAACTGTTCATCGTCTAGGGGTGAGCATTGGGCCACAGAGAACTGTTCATCGTCTAGGGGTGAGCATTAGGTCACAGAGAACTGTTCATCATCTAGGGGTGAGCATTAGGCCACAGAGAACTGTTCATCGTCTAGGGGTGAGCATTAGGCCACAGAGAACTGTTCATCGTCTAGGGGTAAGCATTAGGCCACAGAGAACTGTTCATCGTCTAGGGGTGAGCATTAGGCCACAGAGAACTGTTCATCGTCTAGGGGTGAGCTTTGGGCCACAGAGAACTGTTCATCGTCTAGGGGTGAGCATTAGGCCACAGAGAACTGTTCATCGTCTAGGGGTGAGCATTAGGCCACAGAGAACTGTTCATCGTCTAGGGGTGAGCATTAGGCCACAGAGAACTGTTCATCGTCTAGGGGTGAGCATTAGGCCACAGAGAACTGTTCATCGTCTAGGGGTGAGCATTAGGCCACAGAGAACTGTTCATCATCTAGGGGTGAGCATTAGGCCACAGAGAACTGTTCATCGTCTAGGGGTGAGCATTGGGCCACAGAGAACTGTTCATCGTCTAGGGGTGAGCATTACCACAGAGAACTGTTCATCGTCTGGGGGTGAACATTGGGCCACAGAGAACTGTTCATCGTCTAGGGGTGAGCTTTGGGCCACGTGGAGCTGTTCTTCCCTAGGGGTTTAGCTCTAGGCTACAGAGAGCATTTTTTCGTGAAGGAGAGAGCTCTGGGCCACTTGTGGCTGTCATATCATATGAAAATAAATTACACATGATTCTCAGAGAACATAAATAATTACATGAACTGCATTTGTGTTTGGTATATTGTTGGTATATTGATTGTATATATCTAATGAAGTGTTCTGAGATAATAGGAACATTACCTTTTCGATATATATTGCACGAGAATGTTATATTCATACGACACAAGATATAGAGGTAGATCTTTTAAATGCATTCTGGTTACGAGGTAGATAAATTATACAGTTATGGTATAATTGTAAAAATGTATTCTTCAGTTATGTACGTGAATGTGGTAGTAAAGTTCTAATTTTTTAATACATCGTTTCTATAAATTGCGCCACCTAGTGACGAAGCGCGTCTATGACGTAAACGTTTTGATCTGTATTCCATCAATGAAGATGAAATGTTTACTTCTGTAGTCCAACACATGTAAGGAGATGTGGAAACTGTGTTTGAATTGTCCGTTTCGTAATATAAATTCGTAATATAAACTGTCTTTTGATTGTCATAACTCTGAAGACAAATCAATCTGGGGAATTTCTCTATGGCTTGTTGAGCTCTTTACTATATACAGGTATCTGAATGTACGGAAGCGTATTAGTTTATTTTTCTCGTTATAACGAGATTTTTATATTATTTTGCTAAGAGTATGGCACTAATACGCTTCCGTAGAATGTGCACAAACCCCCAGGAAAAATGTTATTTCCAAGTGTCTCTTGGTTCCATTCACTATATTTGATAGATTTATTATCTTTCTGTTAAAATAATCTAAATGTATATAACAGACACAAATGAGAACGATCTGTATCGCTCATATTCGCGGGTCACGTGGTAGCAACCAAATTAAAATTGGTCATGTGACAATGACAAGTTATACTTCCTGTCGGTGTGCTTACACGGTTACGGGTTCCGTTGAATGTAAGAAGGTGGTTTTATTGCGATGCGGTACGTAATAGTGTGGTTCTTCGTGCACAGTCTCTAGACGAAGTCGAATGTTTTCCATTTCATCGTCTTCTGTATAGCTATCGGCGGTATAGTCTATCTCTGTGTCTCCCTCAGTGGTATAAAACTCCAGCCCGTCCGATTCCGAGCACATGTGTGACCTTCGGTAGACGTATCGGTCGCCGCTTTCGTAACACTGACTGCATTGTGAACACGAACACGAAGACGAAGAAGATGATCTACCATCGTCTGTCTCTTCTACTTCCATTCCCCGCCGTTCGTCGTAAGATGGCGCTCTCGTAGATCTCCATCCATAGTCGGAGTCGTCCGGGAGGCTACCTGAAATGGTAGACAATGCTTTGGAACTTTTTTTATGTACATGATGCCCTCGCTCTGTCCTCATCTCCGCTCTGCCTACGACGCGATTTCCGCCGTACATGAACACGTCATGTTTGTAACGCCTCCCCCTAATTTCCGGCGGTGATGGGGTAGTCCGCCTGAGTTGATACAATGTTTCTAGAGGACAGCGATTGCGATGACGCTCACGCGGAGGAGTAGGAGGAAGAGGAGGATCCCGAAAAAAAGGTGATGGATCCTGACGATAACTGTGGTCATGATGTGTCCGAAAATCATAACGCCCTCCTACGTCCACAGGTGACTTTATCTCCCGATAGTTGAAATTTCTTGGAAGACTGCCCATTCCATATTGGAAACGAGGCATTTTAATGGAGTCGCTAGGAGACTCCCCTAGCGGTCTCATAGTGGAGAGTATACTAGGGTGATACTCAGCCGCTAGTCCCCCAACCTGTTTATTTCTCTCATTTCGTTTCATTCGGTAAATTTCTTTGCTCATTATTTCTGCCACCTCTTTGTCTTCCATTGACAATCTCCTTGACAACGACTGTCTGTAATTGGCGTGCGTTAATATTGGTAAACTGAATCTCTTGCGTTCGTCGTAGTCGTGTAAATCGTACTCCTCGCACATGTCAAATCTCGTGTCGAGCACGTGGCGATATGTTTGTGTTCTGACACCGCTCTCTGAGTAATAGCTATCTCGCTGGACAGAGCGATCTATCTTAGGACCCATTCCATATATATGTCCGGTTTCAGTCGGCGTTTCGGTCGTGGTGGCGTCATTCAAATTCATGCCATAGTTAATCACCCCGTTTCCATGGAGACACAGGTCAGGGGGACGAATTACGGTCGTTGTTCGTAATTCAATGTTTTCGCTGTGCTCTAATTTGTGTTCTTCTTTTATATGTGTAGTATGAGTGCTTGTACCCCGTGATGTCACATTCTTACCGTATTTAAAGCTCTTTCTGATTTCCGGAAAATAATTCACGTCTTTGGAATGCATCTCTTTTCGAAGCATTGTGTGGAGCGCCCTCTTCCTCATGTCGGGTAGAACCGTGAAATAAACGATAGGGTTGATGAATGAGTTACAAAACCCGATAAAGTGTAAGGTCATCATTGTAAAAATACCGTTTCCGTTACGTAATAGGTTCTCATCGTAGGCTAAAATGACACACAGTAATGACAGGGGCAACCACGCCAGTGCAAACAGTGCCACCACAGTCAAAACCATTAAGTTATTTCGTTCACTTTTATTGAGGACCTGAAAAAAGAAAAAAAAATATGTGTGTTAATGTTGAATTAGTCGGGTTTTAAAAATACGTTTTCTTTATAAATCAAAATGACTGGTAGAATTCAACAAATATACCAACCTAGAAACGATATGACCAGGCGAAATATGGGAGTTTATGGACGTAGACAATGTGGACCTCTTGAGCCAGTCATTACTAAACATTTGAATCTGAATGAGAACTGATGATCGGTATTTAGAAATTGTTATAAATGTTTTTATAAAATAAAGTACAGCTCTCTGCCTTTCACTGTACTCTTATACGTCACAAATATTTCTCATTTTCTAAATAAGTATTTTCGTTTTTCCTTATCTTCCCAACCTTGCCATGTGTAGCCTCTTGGCCGCTCTAGTAAGTACACAATTTGGTCGGCGAGTATTTGGTCGGGACAGCGAAAACACCGCGTTCCAAAAAAAGGTGAAATGCCATACCCCCAGTAATGAATATCTCAATCACAACACTCCCACGAACGAATACAGTATGCGTCATTAATATGTTAAAGCGGGTGTGTCGTCACCTGTGCATGCGACAGACGGACCATAGCGTGTCATTGCT
The DNA here is from genome assembly GCF_978046115.1 of Saccoglossus kowalevskii. Lineage (NCBI taxonomy): Eukaryota > Metazoa > Hemichordata > Enteropneusta > Harrimaniidae > Saccoglossus > Saccoglossus kowalevskii. The sequence continues at coordinate 19,124,284 of NC_140642.1, forward strand.
TACAACTTGAAACAAGCGTCTACCCACAGGGAGTTGGACAAACTTATGTATTTTAATAAATTATTAAATAATAAAATGTTATATAACTTTTCTTTACCCCCCCCCCCGGTCTTTTACCCCCCTTGTTTATACCACTCTTTCCTTCATCACAACTTTGTTACGCGCTAATGTTATATGCAAATTTTAACGCGCGATGTAGACGCACGCTATTATAGTAAAATATTTTACTATAATAGGGTAAAGGGGGTAAAAGACCAGGAGGGGGGGGGGTAAAAGAAAAGTTATATAACATTTTATTATTTAATAATTTATTAAAATACATAAGTTTGTCCAACTCCCTGTGGTCTACCCATGAGCATTTGCGTTTTAGCGTGTGTCGTTATCGTCGTTTGGGACTCAATTCCCGTGCGTGTGCGGGTGACGACACCTCCGCTTTACTACGCATACTATATACTGGAAAACAACGAAAACACATTTGCTGTTTCTTCTCTGTGGTTTTATCCTGGCTGATTTTTGTTCATGTCGTCCGTATTTGACGACTGTCTTCTCGTCATTTAACGTCGTCGACAACACTCATTCCCTATATAATACGCCAACTATTACCATGGTTACTAAACGAGAGAGAGGGAGAGAGGACGTTGCTTTGCTCACCTGTCCCGGGTCGATGTCAGTTGACACGGTGGTATTGACAGAATTCCTGACTGTGTCGCGTAGTTTTAGCGACGTCACACTGAGTACGCCGAACGTAAACATCAACACCAGCACAATTGCAGTGAACAGAAGCGTCGTCCATATTTGTTCCATAACTACTGAGAAGTTTTGTTTACATAGTAGCCTTTCGATTGTACCGTAACTACTTTCCAAGTGTAGCGCCACCATGGAGTACGGATGGAACTCTGTTAACATTACTAGGCACGGAATTACCCATATACAAAGTAATGCACAAATATAAGTCCGCTTTGAAAATGGTCGACTGTACCGGAAGATCCAATACCTGCAACGACAATGTACATATTTATACGCTATATTATTAGAATATTTTTTCATTTACATACTTAATAACATTTTTAATAGTAAACGTGTGGACTGGCAGTATGCTTGATAATGACGCAAAGTTGTAAGTGCCAATAAAAACGTATACCCCCTAAGACTGTGAAGTTTCTGCAACACATGGTTCTTTCCTGCATATCGTCTATGAATGCCAACGTGTTCTTGAGGCTTTTGTTTAACCCCCGGGGCAGTTGACACGTAGCTGGTAGAGAGGTGCCCCCGAATGCTCAAAAGTGTGAACATTTTTATACCTAGATGGTGGCAAAATCTATACCCATATTTATACCAAAGTACCATTTCTGTCATCACTGTTTATTCCATATAAAACAGTTACCGTATTTGCTCTATTAGAAGAGCATCTCCAATAGAAGCACATGTAAGCCAACAGTTGCATTGTATATTGATTTATTAGAATATGTATTTTTACCATAGAAATACCTCTGTCACTTACATAGGTTATATATTATTAACACAATGTTAATGAATATTACCGACATTTATATCTATCTTGACTGGAAATAAGACCGATACTTATACCTAAAATTCAAAAAACGAGACCCATTGCAGGGGCACGTCCCCCGGGGGTCCGACTTGTGGAAATACCTGGAACCCATGTCTGTGAAAGAGGTTTTCAAAATGACCCTAAACACGTTTTAAGGTCAAAATTTTGTACCCTTTTCACTGTTAGAAAGCTAAAAAAATCACGCATCTTGTACTCGCGCTCGATCTCGCGATATTTGAGCTTTATAACCCTTCTGTGTAAGCACTGGTTGGTCATATGCCGTGATCGCCCGTGATCGAGGGTCGTTAACCAGGGGACCGGATGTTTTCCTCGTTTTTGCGATCATTGAATTGAATGAAAAAAAAACAAACAATAATCTGATTTAAAAAATAAACACCCTTGTCACGTTGGCAGTACCGGAAAAGACACCCTTTTTGTCTATTTTGACAGAAATGGCACGTCCCCATTAGGCAGGCCCTGCCATTAGGCAAGTACTATGTACCCCCCTCATGTTTAACTTGCGTGCGATTAGGCCTGGCGGTCAATTTTACTAACTTAACTGCAATTCACAAATAAAACTGGACAAAATAACTTTACAAATCAAGAACGCACCGACCAGCAGTAAAAACAAATATATTTTGTTTTGATCTCTAAAACGTGTTTGGAAAAAAGACCTTGTGGACACACTAGCAAGAACGTGTATTGTAATGCGGAGTGTTTGATTCCCCGCTGAATAGAGTCAATCACAATAAAACTAAATGTTCAGCTTGTTTTCGTGTTATCTGACGATCAGGGCAATGAAATGGTTTGAACAGACCTTGCTGAGAAATGATCCTAACGTGTCTGATATCCCCTTCGATCCTATGACGTCATTGTTTTAACTAATAACCGGTGTTAACAGACAGGAAACAACAAAGTCTCCCAAGCGGTGAAGACTTGTACAATTACGTATTTTTGGTTTGTCACATTCACTATTAATAATCGTTGTCTGAACAGTGATAAATCCCACACAATAATCAAATGACTATTAGTGTCGATGGGTGCTTTAAATGATTGAATGAATTGATTTTCTATGCGTCTAAACCCTGTAATTTTTCACGAATACGGCGATACTTTCACTTGTACACAACAAGCTTGCCTGACTGACCGGGAGATGGGGAGTCATTGACATTATACAGCGTATCGATAGTCACGTGTTAAAACACTGTATATCCAACCATTTTTACTAGGCGGTCACCAACATTATTGGAATGATGCTTAGAGTCCTTCTCACAAAAACTGTCATACACTCCACCTAGACTGACCCAGCCGTTGCAATTTTCTAGTTCTTGCTTTCTTTTTAAATCTTGGTCCGACGCGAAATTATCACGTGTCATCGCCAGAGATTTTACTAGTTCGTACTTAAAAGCAATCGTCATATAACTCGATACAATTTCTGCGGCTGGGTCAGTCTATCCCATCTGCCAATCCTAAATGTACATAAAACCACGTGTCACACGATGCATTTGTACCAAAGACACTAGAAAATACGTTTCTAGTTTCTAGAAAACATGTGTATTTGATTGAATTAATAGTATTAAACACGAATTCCAGACATTTCTTAAAATTCTTTAATTTCTGTCAATAAAAAAGTAACTCAGTACTTAGTATTTGCATATTCGATACAATTATTTTGAAGGCAAACAACTGTACAGAAGCTATTCTACACTGAAGGTTGTGGTGTCTAATCACCAAATTGAACATAATTCTCATTGCTGTAATCACTCAAGGCTACTTCACTTTATTCAAAGAGGATTATAAATAAGATTTCAAGATTTCTCATGGCCGTACGCAATCCAAAGCCATTATAATGATGGCTACACGGTGTATTCTGTTATATTGCCGGTCGTTTCTACGCGAGTATAATTGAGTGAAACACATGAAATTTTATCATTTTCTTTAGTAGTGAGATAAACACATAAAAACGACAAACCATATTATTATGATTGCGTTTTATTCGTCACCAAGTCTTCTGCTAAGTTGTATAATATATACAGTCAGACGATGTAACATTTCAAACTATTCTATTAGTCGCGCCCTCCAGCGACAAAGCACTTTCGTGACGTAATAGGAGCAAGGACGTCCTTTACTTCGACATTGTTTTTTTTTTATTTATGGTTCTTCGTTATTTTAGAAATTCGTTCAATTTGAAATGGCGAATGACTTAGCAATCAATGAGAGTTGTTGAATAACATTGCTTTAATACGTCCAACTACATTACGATATTTTGATGTCACATAAGCCTTTCGTCGCCTGGTGGCGCGATTTATAGAAACGGTACCAGAGGAATTCTAGCATCTCACTTTACGCTGCAAAATAGTCACGCACCAGCCACAGCAATTCAGACAATGTATTGCCGATGTCTGTCCTCAATCAAAGTACATTTTACAGCGTAGTACATTTCCAGAATTCCCTGACGCTTGCTATTCAACACGTTACCGTAAACAAACCTTTTTTTTCCGCGGGGCTCGTAAACGCCGCGGTTCATCAACACTCGTAAAGAAGACTCGTTTATTACGTTCTAACAACCGAATGACCAGCGTTACACAAACTCGTGGCCTCGTAACAGTGCATAACATTGTATTTCAACCTAATAATTTGATTTTAAAGAATAAATGCAATGTTTATACTTCTTTTCATATTTGTGTTGATGTTTTAGGTAGTCTGATTAAAATCTTAGGTTGTGATTTTTTAAACATATAAATATGTTATTACTATCTTTTATTTTATTCTATTTTGTTGCTGTTTTGTTCAGCATTTTTTCAGTATTGTTAAGCCTGAAAGCATATGGCGATATTTACAAAAACACAAAATCAGATGTACGCAATAAAAAAATAACAAAAACAATATAAAAGACATTTAGTGAATTTTTTTAAAATCACGTGATACACTGTAATTAGATCAATATCGTGTGCTCGATAGTGAATTATTGTAACCCAACAATTCGTTGTTGTTTTGGGGGGACAAAAACACAATAATACACGTCTACTTTCGAATTAGGTATTTATAATTTAGCATGCTAGGTATAATTATGATTTCTTTTAATTGTTAAAAATAAGTTTAAATATCGATAATAGTTGCATCGACCTACCTCCACCAGGAATATCACGTTTTTATACAATAGTCTGGTGATTGATAACAATATTTGAGTTACATATTTTATACAATGTTGTACGTTGTATACAATGCCTATTACAACCTAGGGTACGTGAATAAAAAAACTGTATAAATGTGGGCAATAAGTTGGATCACACTTTTGACAGTGCCGCGACGCCTACACTACCTAGCGACCAGTCAAGTAATCCCCGCAACCTTCCCAAACCCAATACCAATCGTTCCGAGACGAATTTCAGAAGTCTGCTTATACACAAACAATTATGGGGGAGAAGGAACTGTTGATAAAGTTGCCAAAAATGTTTCTGATCGGTGCATTTGTTTACAGTGCTCTGATTTAAATACGCACCCGTAATTTGAAGCGCACGTGCATTTGCGATGTTGCACAAACTTACCGTTCCATGGCCCATGACGTCAGAGTGGAGAGATTCGCAAAGATCAGCACCAGTTGTGTATACGAAACAAACGAGCATAGAATTGGAGAATAGATGGACGAACTGAGATCGGCTGCAAACTCTGCCAGTGTGAGTGGTATCACAAAAACACAAAATATAAGGTGAATGACCGCTAGATTCATCGAAAAGCACCCCATCGTCTCCCAGCACTTCTTAACCCTGAATATCACAACAACGAAGAATACATTGCCAATTAGATTGGTTGCCATGGCAATTGTATACAACACGATATAGGTGATTCGGACGGCGTCGATTTGTGTGTAATCCGAGTACTGCCCATAATAAGTCCAATTTGTTAGAGGCGCATCCGTTGCCATAGTAACCGTCTCAGTTCGCATCACATGCCATGTTAGTAGGCTTTGGTAATACCTGTAGATTAGAATAAACATGTCAATTACTTAAAAAAAGCTCATTAACCTGTGATCCAGATACTGTTTTGTCATTCTTCCCTCATTTCGTCCCGAAGTCCAATTACCAGAACGCATACTAAATGAACCCGCGTAGACACGTGTCGTCGGATATCTGTGACGTCATGGACAGTGATGATACACCGGACTGCCGCCAATGATGTGTAATACTTGCTACAGTTGTGTCAAATATAGTACTTGTTTCCCGCAAGTCCGTGGTGCAATCATCCCGTCCATACAGCTACGTTATGTAATGAAACAATGTACTTTTGCAGTTATTTTCGGTTAGTCGTGTGTATGAGTACATGCACACAAGTGAGTACTGTAAATAACTTTATTTTTTACTTTGAATTTATTTTCGCCTAGATGTCTTTTCAGCGAAAATTAATTCCAGCTAAAATAAAGTTACTGTACAGTAAGTGTGATAAATTCATGACACACCTGGTGTCGATGTACACACAATCACATCCAATGTCCTTTTATGAATTCCGAGGGTCTATGTTTTATAAAAGAATAAAAGCCGGCTCGATGTACTTATAAAAGTCACTTAGAGGGAAATATACTACTCCAAAGTTTGGGTACTTAATGGCACAGCACTGGAACAAGAGTTAAATCAACATTATTCAGACAAGGTATCGTGTAATAAATAAACAATACGTCATACAATGTATAATATTACGTAGTTACGCCAGGGTAATGTTGTGAAATCTACACTTTAAACTACGCGTAAGATACAAGGTAAATAATAGTCCGTGCAACTAATGATTCTAGACGGAAAAAATGAAGATTCGATGTGTCCAGTTCTTAACACATTCGGATTTTCTATTTCGAATAATTTTATATTTCAGAATCTGAAGATTTGTTTTCAAAATTTAAAGGGCGGCAGTCGTCGTGCCGCGTCCTGTTCGATATGGGACTCATAGCGACGTATACAACGCGTGTAAAATACATTGTTTATTTACATGAAATTCGAACACGCGCTGCGCGACGACCACCGCGCTTTAAATATTGTTTGTGTAACATCAAGATAGTATACAACAATGCCGAGACACTAATACGTTAACTAATGAATGAAGGGTAATATTTCACTTCTGAATCAATGTTGTGAGAAAAAAAAATAATTATAATGTCAAGGAATCTGCCTGCCTGGTCATCAATATGCAATACTATATATATATATATATATATATATATATATATATATATCATGTATTTATAGTATCAGTTGCATACTAGAGATTGTACCATCCATATAACATATAGTTCATTGAGGAAGACAACTTCAACTAAAGAACGACATTGTGTAGTTTCAGTGGCGGATCCAGAGGGGGCCCAGGGGGCCATGCCCCCCCCCCTCAAACGCATGACGATTCATGTCATCTGGATTACGCATAGTTTCTCTGCGATTTACGCTCCGTAATATTAAGCGAAGCTTTCCCCCCCCCCATACATTTTGCTGGATCCGCCACTGTGTAGTTTCTGCAGATACCCTAGTCAAGACACCGATACATGGGGGGGGGACAATATAATTATGTTTTGAACGATTTTCGCATATTACTGAATACATGACTGGGAAAATTGTGAAAGTAATTTTGCTGTTATCAATGATCGACATTGACAAAATAAGTTATTTTTGTGGTAACTTCGAAATTAAGAGTTGAGCTAGAAATGTTGTTCCCACGTGCAGTACGAAACTCAGGTATTCGGCTGAAAGGGTGCGACGAGACGCGTACAAATTATTTACTACGACATCCTTTAACCCGAAATATATTAGACCTTTATAAATGTTGCTATATTTAGTTTTAAACTGTATGACACTTCATTTATTATTGAGATTATTCAAAGTATTAACCAATTTATAATCAATATTTTAATTGAATTTAGCGACGTGCTTCGAATCTCGAAATTTATAATGGTGATCATTTCTGTTTTATCATAAGTGTTAAGAACGCAACATAGGCCCGGGTCAAGTAGTTGTTGAATATTCTCACTACTTCCCATGTGAATGAGTGGGGTAGATCTCGTCAAATATACATGTATATGGCTAAATTTACAAAGATCGGAACACCCTTCGAATCTATTTATAAAAACGCAGCGTAACAAAAAAAAAGTCGCGTTCAAACCTGTTACTCGTGCTGTTCGTCGCGTCCGCTGTCCTTGTATTTTGTGACAAAGGGAAGGCGTGGTCACTGAAACCCACCTGCCAGTGTCTTATCATGGACTCGATTAATGAGAATTCATCATGCACTTCTGGCTACTGTTGATAAAGTGCCTCAACTTCTCCTTAGTTACACAAACATGCCAACACGACCTCCACTAATCTTGCTTAGAAAAGTTTGTTTTCCCAAACAATACAGTAACAATCATACAATAAGGCAATGATATACATGTCTTTAGATATTTTAATTGCATTCATTAAACAATTTTCTAATTAGGTTAATTTCGATTTGATACGGGTCATGTTGTGAGATTAAATTGACGTCGCCCGTAATAAGGCTGTAGGTGTTTTACTGAAATAGAACAACTCGGCTTGCATGTTGTTTAAACAAATGACAAAACACGTCAAAATCACTTGGTTCAACAGCATAAACACTCCCCTTTTAATGTGCAGTAAGACAAAAAAAGTCGTGTCCATTGTTCGAAATTCTCTATACTGGCGTGTAAGCTTTCGGTACTATATATTTAACAATAATCACGAATGATCAACTTGGACTTTGTATTCCTCTTTATTAACGGTCTATCAACCAGCAAAATAAACAAACGACAAGGTTCCAGTCAATTAAAGTTGTACTCAATATATCCGTCACTTTAAAACTGACCAAAAAAACATGTAATTTTACCATTTTTTCCGTACGTGCCTGGAATTGAAATACACACTTCCGTGGTCAGGATCGCCGAAATGAACAATATATGGTATGACACGGAGAGTTATCCAACACACACAAGCACAGAAGTTCATAACAACTGCATAGAAGTGTTTACCTGTCCGTCTTTACGAGAATGTATGAGCACATGTGCTCAGAAACTCACCAAGTTCGATTCACAATCAACTAAGATATACAATCCAAGCATTACATCATGAGATAATTGGTGAAATACCACTGTATGAACTCCGCAGAACAGTGCCTGTATTATAGAGTGAAACAGGTAACTATAGACCTTTGTCCTATCGAACACTGACATCCGCAAACCCATGGGATATAATAAATCACAGTCCCTCGGAACTGTGAATAAATCAATGTTTTGGGTCAGTTTGTGACATGCTTTTACGTTTAATTGTTTACTTTCTTCGTTCCGACCATCGATCGCAAGATCTCAACCACACCTGACTGCTTTTCAATTATGTCAATAACACTAAAGGAAATTTACTGCTTGAATTGTGATTTTTTTTTTAATTCTGCCTCTCCGTCGAGATATATAACTCATGCGCGACCCTGTGTGACCCCTGCGCGGTCGTTTCCTTCTTTTGTGACGTCATCGCGTCTCGTACGCATGGCCGGTGGGCAAACAAGTGTGTTTGGCAGCCATGTCAACGTCGTTAAAATGAAAAGTTCCTGATACCCTTGTCTCCTGAGATACGCCTCTGAAAAAAAAACACATATACAATGAAATTAATGCTTATAACTCGTAATAAATTTCTCTCAGGATTTGTCGTTGTTTTGCGCGTATAAATATCGAAGAATGAGAAACAGGTGTGGTGACACCCCTTGCACTGATTAGTTTAATGTAACTACTACACGTGGTTACGATAATAGGAAATTACGAGAATTAAACGTGTATGTCAATGTCAAGGTGAATCGTGAACGAGGCACAACATTTCACGTATAACAGACTCGGATTTCCGGGGACTAATGACAGGCACACAGGCAGGAAGACCGAGCGAGATGCACACATACAAACAGACAGACAGACGTACGGACATGACAAGCACAGTAATCTTCAATGCTAGGAATAATTTCATGTTTGCTGTATGCGTCAGTTCGGTTGAATTAGCAAATAAAAGTTATTCGCGGCAATATTCGTTGGCATACAAAATACTTCTTTGCCCATATTCTCATACGGCACCTCTCTTTCAAATTCTATGAACTCGCCACGACTCCTGTTTATACTGGGAAGCTGGGGAAAAGCGATAACTGTGGCAAAGTTCAGTATACGGGTTTTGATTAACAAGGTATACGGCGATAGAGACGCCTTGATGCTCTGCCTTGACAGGAATTGGCAGACTGTGTACGGCATTCTTGGCAAATAATCTCCATGGAGACATGTAGCCATACATGGAATGAAAAAAAAAACACAACGCCGGGTCGATTTGAAAAAAATTATCACTTCTCAAATGTTTGATATATTTATTTTCATGGGATGACTGGTTTCAATTTAAAGTTGGGTCATTTTAACTTTGATTTCATAACGTTCTGTTTCAAATTACTTGTTGGCATCCAACAGCGCCCGTATGTTATTACGGGCCAGGTATGCTTTCCTCGCCAATGGCAATGTACGCCGCTGTATAACGTCAAACCGTGATAACACACACACGCGAGAGACATCACACTGAAAACCATTTCCATTCACGGTTGTTTTTAGTGGACATCAAAGTATCAGAGACATTGTAAAAAAATCAATAGTTTTATTTTCCGTTGGCTATGGTCCTGTCACTGTATATAATTATTTATTTAATATATATTTGTTAACAGTACTAGTATTTCATATTTTACGACGTGATTTGAAAACATGAAATTTGCAAATTCAAAGTTTGCATTTATATATTAGATAGTTTATAAATACGTTTATTGCATTTTACTCAAATGAGAGAAGAGTGGCCTAAAATATGTTTACATATTATTAATGTAAACAAAATAACAAATATTTTGGTGACATTTCAATGACGTAAAGAAAGACTGAAATGGTAAAAACGTTGTATACACTAAATTTCAGTAGTTGTTTTTTTCAATACAATGTATTATATGTTTGCATAACGGTGTACTGAACGGTTGCTATGGCCGAATCGTTGAACCGGCTGTGTGGGGCGTTTTCACGTGTATTGAATCAATTGAATTGAAATGATTACCATAATTGATTTACGTTTTTTTGTAATTCGAAATTTAGTATCATTTATTACTGCAAGTTAGTAAAACCTATCCACTAAAAATGAAAATATAGGAGCTGAATGTCGTGAAACACAGAAAGTAATCTGGCACACGGTTCACAAGAAAAAGCCGAAAATGTGCGGACGACCTTTATGATAGCGGAAGGCCATGGGCAATGAGTGGTCTTGGAAAAAATGGAACCGTATATAAAGTCGTCATAAGATTTTAAACAAAGCAGAATCTTGTGGACAATGGCAACATTTTCGTTGTCATTTTGTTTGATAGGATAGTTTAGCGAAACTAACTGTGATTTTTCAAATATACACATTTCTGAGATATGATGAGGCATTTTACCATAACACAGTAAATGGGACAATTAGTTGGTGACCATGTGTCTAGAATCACGACAATATAAAATAACATTGGGTTCAGTTAATTGTACATATGCGCAGACAATGCTCAGTGGTGCAAAATTGAAGACGACACAGACTCCCTTACGAAAATAATTACGTCCGTTGTTTGCACATAAGCTAGGTAAGCATTTGAGTATTTTCCAATGAGTTCGAAATTCTATTTACAATACCACTTCATCAACTCCGCGCCATTCATCATTTCCTCTGCCAAACGTCACGTAAATCGAACAGCGCAGTGATATGAAAACAACTGTATTGAAATAGACACAAGTACGAGTAAAATACAACATTGTTTAAATTGTAAAGTATTAGGCCCTGTCAATTTCTTATAGTCAACACTTTGATAAATCTTTGGCATCTTCGACGATATGAATGACGTCAGACAACTACACAACACAGAGAGCGGGGTTATTGAAAATTGCGCTACTCAGCGGGACAATGTTGATACACGCTAATGTATATATTATATGTTTGCAAAGTTGATCGTAATTCATGTCTACTATCTTACTATACAGTGTGTATACCTGTTTAATCAAACACACGGCAGTTACGAGATACTTGTATGACTACTATTCACGGCCAGTACATTCATTATTTATTTTGTTTTAATGCAAATCAATACAACGATAATCATAACTATTTGGCATGTACGTTTTTTGTTTTGTTTTGAGGCGCGTTAGATTGGAACGGTCAACGCAATCTCACTGACGTTCTGTGGCAGAGATTTATTTCAATTGCCCTTCTCCCCCGTATTACGTGTACTTAATCACTTTCGGAGGACTATCATGATTAAATAAATGAGTTTTTCTTCTCAATTGTCTACTGACATCATAATGAATGTTCCATTAATGCGAGAGTCTACTGACATGATATTACTTTGCAAACCAAGTCAATATATCGCGTATCATCGAAAGAGATAATCAAAGAGTCGCGTGATGCAGACCCGTAGATTTGTAAAACAAGTTGACCGTTGGTGGCGCCACGCACCTTATTTCGTGACTGCCAACGAAAGAACACTTGCCTGACGATGTCGATATCAGATGTGCAGATCATTATCTCTCTTACCTGTTGAGTTTTAAAGTGTTTGTCACCTTTGCAGTGTCAGATCACGCTATGAATTATCATAATTGTCACCTTGTATACGCGTATTCGTCTATGCGTCCATGTCTTGGGCATATTGATTAATTAGTATTAGGCTGCTGGCGTGACACGCACTGATACTCGCCATAATTCTATTCAACAGCAAAATATTACAAGCAAAATGAATTACGTGTCATTGAGTTTATGATATGTCACGTGATCTGTCGACGGGAATCACTGTCTATTTACCAAGACTCTTTCTATGGTCTATGCGAGTGTGGAGCAGACAGTGGGAACGGTTGCTACTCAGTGACCTGTGAGCTCCACCCGTCACGAATCTGTATCTCTATACGACTTCGTGTCTATAGTGTGCGTGCACGCACTAGCTTCGCTGTCTGTGAGACGAACACGGGCTATCAACTTCGCTACATTTCGTGCATCTGTGAGGCTGTTCTGTGGATTCCAGTTCGATGCTACGAACTCAGGTATGTATATCTTCTGGTAGTGGGAGGGGTGGGAGGGGGGGTCGTTATGTTAGGAGAGGGGATAGATTGGAACTATCATCACCGATCGTATCATTTAATATTTGCTGTTCCGTATTATATCCGTCATAATGCTCCGTCGGGAGGGGGTCTAATGAAGTGAAGAATGTAGTGTTTAGGTGAACGTACAAACAAAGAATCAAAGTGATTGCTTTATCTATTATGCCAAATACACGACGAACGTTGGACGTAAGAGTGTCGACGCGGGGGGGGGGGGGTCACGCTTAATTCGGTCAGAATTGCCAAACATATGAGTGCATCGGCGGCTTATACAGATCGGTACGAAGGCAGTGTTCTACATGGGTGAGATTGGGTTATATGAATGAATGGGGCCACCAGCAGGAATCTGGACAATCGAATGTATTGAAGGCCTGACGGTGTAAGTTTTAGTGTGGTGATATCAGTAATTATTTATCACATTATTTAACAATTACACATGTACTAGTATTATGTCTTAGACATGTTTGATCGTGATGTTCGTCTATTTAGTTTCAGACGCCTAATAAACATTAGTTAAACTTAAAGCCCACTTGCCAAATGGCTTGTTTTACGTGCGATGACAACACAACAATTTACTGGAGAGCAAAGCATTATTATAAGTATGTGACTATTTGTGGAGTCCATTTTAATTTAACCTGGTAATTAAGTAGGTCAACATACGTGGAAAATGTGGAAGGGTCAAGTTCTAGGAGCCATCGTTTAATGATCCCGACCAACATAGAACACAAAACCGCGCGTTGAAGCTGTAAATCATTTCGCCTGATATAGCGTGACGTAACCAATCCTGCTGCCTAATGTTGCTGAGGTAACTGTCTATTTTCATTGCGGAATACGTTCATCGACCTTCCTCTACCAATTGTTGGGTTAAATCAAACTTCTAGTACTTTCTTCCACCGACCCCTCGCTGCGTTACTGCAAAAATTTAGTTGAGTAAAACATACACTTCTCCCAGACTATGTAAAACTCCTGCAATCAATTGTAAGGCAAAGTGCGAATGAAAATGTACATTTTACATAAATGTTTAATTTGTGGAATTTCATACTCGGTGTCTCAATTTAAATGTAAACAAGAACAAATTAATTGTAAATTATTGAATTTGCCGACTTGCACGTGCTTTACTCAATTACCAGGCGCAGTAATAATCATGAAAATGCAAATAGTCGCCACTTTGTACTTCGCTCGTATTATTTTACACATCATTCATTTTATGTGCTTTTCCTCGTTTGTTTGGTCAATTGAAATAGACAATTAGGACTAATTATGTAAATTGGTTCATTCAAATTTGAACAGACCATAACTCATTGTCACGTGGCCGGATCTTGGTGATATTTTCGTAAACAGCTTTTTTTCCAGAAACAGGTGGGCACCCGTGTTATTTGACTCCTATGGAAATCAGCTGTTCCCGCAATTTCCCAGCATTGACATATCGGTTGGGTCTGTTATAGTTGAATTCGTTTGCAGCTGTAATTAGGAAACATACGTGTAAATACTAATTGAATTGTGTTGAAATATACAAAATTAATATGATGTATTCAAATCAAAAACTCGCCCCGCCTTGTGTGTTTTAGATCTTGGTCGGGTTCGTGTTGGGTCAGGGGCCATTTAATTACCTCTGATTACATACTTAGCATTCATGGTTAGCCTACTAGGTACAATAAATTATACGACTATTAAATAATAATTTCCCCCGTTATTCGTCAGGATCTTATCCAAACATGTCGCTTTCACCTACTCTGTGTGTATGAATAATCGTAGTCGGTCGTCTCAGCTATGTATACAAACGTTTTTATTGACAGCAGCAGATCGCATTGCATGACTGTCTTGGAAGCTGTCGGCGCTTTACGCGGTAACTCTTCTTACGTTTTTTTCCCACGCAAGTGGGATTTATTATTTGTTCGAGTGTGTAACGTGTATATCATGTCGGTCAAACGATAGCCTGCATAATATATGATATAGCGTAATGGGTACTCGTGTGGAGAAACATATCGAATTTAAAGCGGGAGGGTCGTCACCTGCGCACGCGCGGGAATTGAGTCTCAATCGATGATAACGACACACGCTAAACACGCAAATGTTGATGGGTAGACGCTTGTTTGTAATTAATGACATGCTATGGCCATCTGACGCATGCGCAGGTGACGACTCCCCTGCTTTAATGGCGGGTATACGTAAGCTGTCCAAATGAACATTTTCTTAGTTTTACCACGTACAAGTGCTATGCTATGATGACTGTTACAGTAGCAGAATACAGGTATACACACGGTTTACGTCAACACACGCGAAAAAAAAAACAGTTTTTCAATAACTTACGTGAAGTATTTACAAAAAGGACAAAACTCAAATGAGTTTTTAGTAAGGATCATATGTGCTCCATATGCATATTGTATACAAGACGATAACATAATGGTAACATGACAGCGACTATTGCTTCTGTCGTGTTATGAATTGGATATCTATGTGACACAATGCATACATCTTGTTTTACACTGCTCTTTCAAACCAGACGATATGTGTTCATTTGAATCGCAGTGGGAAACATCACATGGTGGCAGCGGTTGGATTCACTGTCACGTCATCATCACAATGATACACCTCTCCCCCGATTCAGGTTATGCCCCAAACCGCGTAAATTTTGGGATGAGAAAGAGCTATTTCTGAACAGTCGGTTACAAGGTTTGGTGTTGTAGACACCACCACAAGGAGCATCCAGTTGTTCGACAATGAGCTAAGATAATGAAAGTAGGCAATACTATATTTCTACGGATATGGCGAATCACTGTGGCTTGATCATAAAAATATCAAATATAGATGTTCGAATAGTAATTAAAAATTACTTTGTGGTGCACTGAACGAAAATCTAACGCACATAATGGAATCTACACCTAAATGATTGTGCAAGGCAGTAATCACTCCAGTAATCCCACTATATTTGTACGACTAAATTCAAATGATGATACTAATGGAACTATTTCACAAATTGAATCTTCAGTATCAACATGTATTCGAGATAAGATATGTATCTTGTTGAAATGTTAGTTTTCATTTAAATTAAAGTATTATGAAAAAGTTTACTCTGAATTGTTGGCTAATACGTGGTTTCAAGTTGAAAGTGTAACCTCGTGGAGTGAACATGGCGCTAATTGCACAGCTGTCTGTAATAACGTGTGAAGCACTATCTCAACATACCAATGCACTCCAGTGCCGCCAGCGACACGGGAACTTAATAAACATAAGTTTAAGCATTACATATTAATATAATGTGTTTTTTAAAGTAATTGGACTTAGGGTTTCAGACGGGATTTCACCTTGGTTATTGAAGTAGACACCAAATGATTTATTCCGTTCACTGTGATATACGATTCGATTTGGCATATTTAGTAGGGTGTAAAGTTATAAGACCAAACACATCACCAAGTAAAACTACAGAGATCTTCTCTTCGGTTGACTCGTTACAATAATTTTACGCGGTAGAAAGTACAGATAGTATTGGCCGAGTTGAACGACGCAGTGAACAAAGCTACACACCGCAAATTACTTCTGACGTCACGACTTTATGTCGTCACGATGAATGCAAACACCTCCACTATTACAAATACGTATCCAATTGACATTTAATTGGGGATCGAAAAGAAAGACGATCCGGAAAGCTGTACAGGAAATGGACCCCTACTATATGGAGTATGGAGTGTGGAGCGTCTTGCTCCGGTCCCAGGTTTATTAGAGCCGACCGTCAACTCCCATTCATTGCGCGGCCTACTGGGAGTTCCCAGGATTTCTCGTTTATCATCCGCTTTAAGATTAATTAAAGTTCATGGCCCCAGGTGACGTTGTAATTCCCCAAGATTCCAATGCATCTTCATCACGCAATTCTTATGTCGCATAGAATTGTGCATTGATTCGTCTCGGACGGCGCTGTATAGACGGCCAAGGGTTATATCCGACGCAATATTATAAAATAAAACGCAGGAGTTTATGTGAAGTTAGTATTGTACATGTGCGCGGTCACGGTGGTCGGCGGGTGGCGACAGTAGCGGGGTATGCAGAGTGAAGTCTTAATACTCTGTGGCGACGATAAGCTTAGAAAACATGGTATAAGTACCCCAGCTACGACCTTTGGTTCATCTCTACGCTCATTCCATTACTGACACTTCCCACTACTAATTTAGGTGCGGTATCTTGAAGCGGAGTCAGGTATTTTGTCTTTTTTAAGATAGTCTTGTGTGGTTAACAGCAATTATCGCGTATCTTGCCCTGCTAGATATACAACCAGGTGCGGTGTTGAGGTGTGGATCCTTGGTCATATTCAATAATAAGCAAAACAGTGATGGGTAAGTTGTTGCCGTTTTAGCGTATTCGTGTCATTGTATTCGAGTTGTGCGAGATGAGATATCCTATACAAACCCAGGTAAAACAGTCAATATTAACCCACTCGTCTGGCAGTAGTTGTGTTTGTTTTCTAAATATTTTTTTCTGATTTGATTTGGTCGACAGGTCCGGTCGAGTGGCGTGACCTGTAAATATTCCTTGTCACCTGTAGGCAAGATGGGAGTCCCCGAACTGTACAAGTAATTGCATCACTGGTACTGACTGACGCACTACTTCAATCGAAATAAACAACTTTGTAATCCAACATCTTCAGAAATTAGACGCATGGCTCATGTAAGACTGTAAATAGAAATCAGCCATGAGTGCAAGTGAAGCAAACGAGTATGATTACGTGTATGTGAGTGAGTATCACAACAACACGAACATTACTTTAAACTGGACGGAGAGTTTCCATGAGTCTGATGACTGTATTGCTCACTTTTATGTTCCCGGCTACGTCGATTGGACCCAAATACGCGCTGTGCATGTTGTATTCGTAGCACTTTACTTGATCGTGATGGTGCTGGCCATCTGCGGTAACTCCATGGTGATATGGACTGTTTGGCGTCACAAGAGCATGCACACAGCCACCAACTACTATATCACCAGTCTAGCAGTTAGCGATTTTTTTGTTTCTATCTTTGTATTGCCGTTCAAACTCATGGAATGTGCCATGGATGCGAGCATTTCACCGTTCAGGAACAGTATCGCCCTGTGTTCTGTCATGTCCTATATGCAGCCAATATTTGTATTTGCTAGTATCTGGACGCTGGTCTCTGTGTCAATCGATAGGTGAGTATACCATGGCTATAAATACGTATTGATAAATGAATCTTTATTATTCGGAATTGGTACCCCTCCTTTCACAGAGAAGAATGCTAGGTACCCGAACCTGAACTGTGGGCAAACTGTGGTCACGTTCCATAAACAATCACTCTGCATCCGTGTAAATTTTGTGGTTAGAAATGCCAATGTCTACGCGTCGTAGAATGCAGATACTGGCATGAAAAACACACTTTTGAAAAACTTCTGGCGATTCCAAAAATATATACTTTCCTAAGTGTATTATTTTTGAAGTCACCTATTTACAATTAGAAGATGAAAACAAGTATGCAAATAAAAGTCTCGCTAAATAGAGCCCATCGAAGATGAGTTCAAGTTGTTTAAATGTTTAAATACACAGTGTGCGGGGAGAATAAGGGAGGGTGATATATTTGAATTTATTTGTTAAGTTATCTATATTTAGTCATCGTGACAGCCATAGCTGCGTTGTACATTACTAAAACCATTGTGCATATTATGTTCAATCTTAAATGAAGGTAGTCATAAACGTGCAACTAACGTTCACTAACCTCAAGCAATTTGGCATTATTTCGACGTCTGAGGTATCCTTCGATTAAGCTTCGCCACACACGTACTGAGGTTCCCTTTTCCAATAACAGATTGAGAACCATTATTTGGGCATGCCGTGTTTCGCAAGAGAACATTTGGGCAATAATTATTATTGTGGGAGTGTGGATTGTAAGCGGTCACTGGCCTGACAGTTTACATGTAATCTATATACAATCGAATTAAAGCCTGTTTAAATCTCTTCAACCAAGGTAGTAGTTGTCGTGTAATAAGTTACATACATATTGCTCTTAAATTGCCTCTTTAACATTATCCAGGTCAGTGCCATTTACTCAGCGACGTGTCGGATGTTTTCAAAGTCAAATTCAGTCGTAAAAACGACTGTTTATAGTTTATCTAAATACGTGTGGGAGATGGGAGGCACTGAGACTGCAAAGACAGTTTATTTAAGTTAAAGGTAAACTTGACAAGCAGCTCCGTGTTGATGAAAACGCACGTTCCCATTTAATTTTATGGTAGGCACTACTTGACCGAATCGTAAACCACCCGACCCTGTAATTACTAGATCAACCAACGTTACTGTATAGCTATGACAGATTGGGATTTCCATTCCTTTTATCGCGAAGAGAATAGTCCTGAGACTGCAGTTTTGTACACGGTAATTAATATAATCTCGTTGTCTCGAGATCTCGACTATATATTACAGTTTTATTGCGAATAAACACCGCTGCTTTGGGACAGAAATACTATCGTAAAGATGGATGAGGCAAACTAATACACCATGTGGAAATTTTAAAAGCACTACAAATTCTTGTTTGTTCGTTTTCTGAGCAAATAAATAAATAAATAAATGAGAAAGAGAAAATGTAAATCGGGAGCGCCAGAACTCGTTTCCATGGAAACAGCGACTGTGATTTCCTATAACGTTAAATTTTGGTGAAAATGAACAAAATGTACATAATTTAGATTCTTAATTCTAATTCTTAGCTTTCATCGAAATTCAAAATTGCTAATTCCAAAGAATAATTCAGCAAAGATTCAGGAAATTTCTGTCCCAAAAGTGTTTCAGCTGCGACGATGCTTCAATCAAAATAGTACGGCTCGAATACTTTAACAAGTTCGGCGGTGACTGCACTCAAAACAAATAATGTTAAACATACCAGTAGGTAATGCTAGTTAATTTCTGGGCTTTATAAATATATATTATTAAAAAAAGGTAGTCGCCTGGAATCTGCTTTCTCTACATTCCACGCGCAGTCACAGAAGTTTGGATACCGTCTTATGGCTAGATATAGATTGTAGGTTTAGTCAGCAGTATGAACTGGCATTAATATTACAACATATTATCAGAATGATGTTTGTGTAACTGAATGCGTTTTTTATTTTTCAAATCAATAAAAATCATACTGGCTGCGTTATATTCGCAACTGTGCTCGTATATATGAGAGCCACTACGTCATTAATCTGTCAGTCAATCTGTAAAATACGTCTCCTTGAAAGGAGAAATTGCACAGTTTCCTTAATTATACATACTATATTTGCACTAACTCTCTCTTCAGTGACGTTTCACGGTGTAGGTTTTATCCGTCGGAAAACAAATCTATATTTAAACACTTTTGCATCACGGGAAAGCCGTTGTTTTTTATTCACGCTAGCACAGCCGGGTTCAAACATATCGGTGTAACTAAGTCACAACTACGGATTATAAAAAATATCATATGGCTATCACAAAGAATCATAAGACATTTTAGAAAACACTCCCGTGTGTTGGGGAGTATTGAAGACATATTTAAAATTAAATCAGAATTTAAGATCAGCCTTTCAAACAAAAACTAATATTTGGCAATTGATATTTGTCAGCTATTTGAGATGTACATTATGTGATCTTCTGTACTGGAGTTTATAATACCCACAGGAAATGAATTGGATTTTACATACATCTGTGTTCCGAATTGAAGTCTGATGTATTTAAGGGCACCTCTTTCCCAAGTTCAATTTAAATCTGATTTTTTTTTAAGATATCAAACATTGGCCAATGATTAACAGAATATCTGTGTACCAAATTTCAATGACATGATGATTATGTGTATTAGGCAATTAGTATGTTCGAATTTCAAATCAAAACTAATCAGGTCTTCAGCATTGTCCCCGGGTACCAAGTCCTATTCAAATGCAATAATTGTTTTGTTTTTTAATATAGGCGGAAAATTGGTTAATTACTATGCAATTTGGGTAGTTATTATGCATGAATTTCAACCTTAAACTAATCAGGTTTATGCACAGTTCTTGACACATATGTACTAAGTATCACTAGAATGTGATGATTAATTCTTTAAAAAATCGGTGGAATGCCGAAAAGTTAATTATTATGCAAAGTAGATAATTAGTATGGATGTATTTTAACCAAAAGCTAATTAAGTCGTCTCATTGTCTTAGAGTATTAATTTACCAAGATTCATTGAAGTCAGATAGTTAGTACTTGAGATATTGATGGGAAAGCTGAAAACTAACTAATTATTATCAGGTGAATAATACGCACAGATTTTAACATAAAACTATTAAGGTCAGCGCATTGTCCAAATTTCATTGAAATATTATGACTCTAGTTCATGAGATATCACTGGAAATGCCGAAAATTTACTAGTTATTATGCAAATTATGTGATTAATATGTACGGATTTTTACCAAAACTAATCAGGTCTGTGCACTAGTTCGAGAGCACCCATGTACCAAGTTTTATTGAAATCCAGAAATTCTTGAGATGATGGTGGAACAGACATACACATACACACACACACACAGGCACAAACTTGAATTCCCATTGTGTGCTTCGCACACGGGAGTACATTAGCCATCGTCATCCGACGTAAACACTATTTTTATCCATTACCAGTGCGCTTATATTGCAATGAGTGTAGGCGGTGATTATACACGCCATAACGACGCAAATGGCTCAATGAAACGAATTTATGTGACCTTTCTCGGGTACGAAAACATTACCGGTCATATAAGCCTCCAAATATGCGTTTTATTTGATTATCTGTCGTTACGCTGTTTGTATACAATACTAATACCCGCCTCCATATCATTCCGTGCTACCCTTAACAAATCTGACAGGTCGTAGCGTGGATCAACATTTACAACGCTAAACAGTATTTAATTTTCGTAGTTTGCTTTGGAGTGCGTGAGCATTCAGTCATGCTTGCCCCCTGGCCGTTGATTCGTAGTTGCAATAACATGATACAGCGAAGTGATGTCGCGATGTCTAGTATCGAAGGAGTCGTGCTGGCGCCCGATGCTTTATAGCAAACGTAAGGAATGAGAAGGTAGTACTAGAGTACGTCTGTAATTTGATTGTAAATCATATCCCATACAGGTTGTTGTGGTGTTTCATTCCGATAACCCACCAAATTATGACGCGCTGATCAAAAATTTAATTAAAACATCGTTTGATTAATTTCTTATATTAAAAGTAAATTGAATGTGTAAAAAACGATACGACAATTGACGGTGGTGGATATATTTGGCACATTCGTAGAAAATTGAGCTAGGAATTAACACGTTAAGTTTTTTGGGGTGGACGGGAGAGAAGGGGGAAGTTATAACCGTTTTTTGAGGAATTCTATTAGCACTATATTTTATGCGGGTAAGGCAATACAAATCTAGTCCGCCCTCAGTGGCACCCCATGAAAAATAACTCGGATATAACAGCGGCATTTGCATAAATCAAATTACATCAACTACAAATTTTACAAGGCATCAATGTATTGGTTACATCAATTACTTTGTCCCGTCATTCACAGTCTGTCCCAGTTAGTGCAAATTATTAGGTTAAATTTGGTGAAAACAGCGCCTGTACCAAGTTTTGCTCTTCGGATAATATTGTATAACATAATTGAAAAAGGATGGGTCGGATCAAAACTGATGAAACACGGAACTGTCATAAACTTTCAACTGGACACCGACCCTCCCAAAAGCCTGTTTATTGCACACATTAAACTGAATGGCATGATCGTGACGGAATAACATCGATAACAAGGAGAATTATCTCTTTAAATACCGGGGTGTCGTGTACATTTCATTTACACTCCGCCATATAAGACTGTCTGTCTAAATAGCAGAGAGCGTTCATTGTAAGTGATAAACGAATCTGACAATGACACGAATACAGTAATGAAATTTACAACCAACAAATTGAGTGATTGTTATCGTGTTATTATATAATAACCGTTGTCTTCATTAAACCTTAGCCTGCAGTCACGTGTCGTTAATCCGTCGGAAAGCAACGAAATGGCCATAAATATTCAGTAATATTCATTCCACATATTGCGTATGTTTGACGGGATAGCCAGAACCCAAGCCAATAAACCACACTTAAACATCGCACCCTGCGGATGCGTTATAATTGTTATTCAAAACGCCCCAGACTTGAAGAATGTCGTCAATTGTATCGTTACGCGTACTCATTCACGTCCATTAATCTTGTGCTTTATAGGTATCTCGCGATTATGCACCCACTCAAGGCCAGGTCATTTGGTACAAAGTCACGTGCCCGAAAAATCATAATTGCAATTTGGACAATTGGCTGTCTGTTGATGGCGCCCTTTCTCTATCCATCCTGCCTATATTTCTACACATTGGAGAGTGACTATGGGTCCATATACCGCATCATCTGCACAACTCAGTTTCACGATTTTGGTACTGTGTTCGTCAAGGGCTGGCATATATTCCTGATGTTGATTCTGTACTTCGTGCCGCTGACGGTTCTTTGTCTTACGTACGGAATCATGGCGGCAAGACTCCTAAGAATGACCAAGAATGACAAGATGGTGCACGCAAAAGACTTCCAGCGTTCTAAGCAGAGTAAAAGTCGCCGCAAGGTTTGTTTCAGTATATTCTTAGCCTCACTTATGTTCGTTATAACGAAATATGGTTTATATATTTTAATTAATAGTTTTGTTATAATATGTCGCATTTCGCTATAATTTATCTCAAAGCGCCATGGTCGTCACGCAGCGCGTGTTAGAATCTCGCGTAAACAAACAATACATTTTACACGCGTTGTATACGTCGCTATGGGTCCCACGTCGAACAGGACGCGGCGCGACGACTGTAGCGCTTTAAACTAAACATGTTGTAGTTGCAGAACACTGCATAGTATGGACAGAAAAATGAAAAACACGATTGCGCATGCGTAGTAATTATTAATGTCCCTACCATAACAATCAGAACACATGTGCATTAGATAATTTCATCGATCACACTGCGTGCTGCAATAACGACGTTTTTAGTTCATGATGAATCATAATATAATATAATGTGCTCATCGTCATAACAACGAACTTTGATCTACAAAATTTAAAACATTTTCTCATCCTTCAACATTTTCCTCATTTTGTGAAATCTTCTTCTTCAATTTAAAATAAATAAGTGTTAGATAGATGATCTACTATTTGATGTGTCACAAACGTTGACGATGTCGGGCCAACTACAATAGTTGTTTGGAGAATGTCTGCCATAATAATATTTTGTAACAGTATTTCGTGCCCCTTGTTCCCTGGATAACGACATACTATTGTGTTTTGAAAAGTACAACCGAAATGTAATTGGACAGGTGAATGTGCCGCCTGTGTGTACTGTGATTAGGTAGTGTGGTTTGGCCCATGGCGGTAGATTATTAAAGCGCGGTGGTCGTCACGCAGCGCGTGTTCGAATTTCATGTAAATAAACAATGTATTTTACACGCGTTGTAAATGTCGCTATGAGTCCCTTATCGAACAGGACGCGGCGTGACGACTGCCGCCCTTTAACTGAAAATACTTGTATTTCTTTTGGGAAAATACATCGATGATTGTGATCATCTAGTCTGGTCCGCAGGTTATTGGCGAAGACATTTTAATTAAAATGCTTTACTAGTAGTTGGATTACTCGATTGTAGTATTTCACCGTTAATTTAAAGCGTCCCCACAGTTGTTACGCAGTGCGTGTGTGAATTTCACGTAAATAAACAATACATCATGGAACACTGTGCGCGTGAGGAATATTCCTTTTTAATTTGGGCTCAGGATGTCTTCAATAATGGCATCACATGGTGTGTACCCATTGCGCATATATATTTAAACGTATTTTTTGCTTAGATGTTTGTTTGTTTTCTTGAAGATTTTAAGAATAATCTTCAAGAGTCAACGGAAGTTGCTGGACAGTTTGTTTTACAACTTCGATTGACGTCATCAGTCTTCTCACCTGTACGCGTTCCCGGCGTGATATCATATCGGTAGCCGTGACCTCGGGCGCTAGGTCACATGATAACGACGATAGGGCAACTCTTTATTAAGTACCCAGTGTACATGGCAATGACATGACTTAACAGAAATAACATTACAACCAAGGACACGAAGATAACCTCTGCCTTGAACGGACAGTTATCATTATTGATCATGTACTGCGTGGACTAACAATCGTCAACTTCGTGATTAGATACGACAAACATCGATTAGAAATATCACCTTTTGGTACATCCCATGATCATATATAGCTGACGTCAGAAACGACCCCAAGGGAAAGCGAGAAATCACGTCACCCAGGGCCAATGTTTTCAATCAGCGCCACATAAAATAACACTGAACACCTCGTTTGACCATTATCCATTTATCAAGTCCAAGTTGAGGTCGTTTCCCGGTGACTGGCGGCAATGATTAAATACTGGCAGCATAATGATAACAATGATTGGAGATTTTAAAGCTAATAATGCGTCCCCCATTAATATAATTTTACTTTGTCTAATGAGATATAGCTGGAGTTTGTGATGCGTCATGATCTAGAGAAGCTAGGGCTATTGCGACTGGTATACACGCCCGAGAAGTGTGGCCGACAGCATCGCATGTTTTGTGTTGATTTCACTTCTACGTGCAAGGACGCCTTTGATTAGATTTTTATTTAGCCAAATGTCAGGACGCCGACATCATGTGTTAGTTGCGGATATTAAACATAGATAAACAATTTAGGCCTTGTCCCTGATTGAATTATAATTATAACCATATTTACTACCAAATTCGGAGGGCTCTAAGTTGGAAGGGCAAAATATAATACACCATGAGTAATAATAATTTAATAATATATTACTTTCTATAAAGTTTCGCCGGGCCTTCTTGCGTCAATGATGTAACTGACACCTTTTGCAGAAACGGTATTGTTTTTCTCTGTCCAAATTATAGTTGTTTGTTCTTTTATTCTGGGATTTGCTATATTTTAAATGACGGAACAACACAAAAAAGCTGACTACTTGAAAGATATTGCTACTCCCACCTACGTCATTTTGACGTCACAGAAACGCCCCCCCCCCCATAGATTGTGTCATTTATTGAAAACGTGAATTTTCGAAGGCGGCGAAAAAGTAGAACGAAGTTTACAATTTTAATATGGCATTGCTTTTCATACGTGGCCTCCTAAATTCGTGTTTATATGCCCCAGAGTTATATCAGGGGTAAAATCTCTTCCTCGGGGGCTCTCCACACTGTCAGGGGGAACTCGTCTCGTCTCTATATCTCGTCCCCTTGAGGTACGGGATCGGGAAAGTCACTTTAACTTTACTGTCAAATAAGGCACACAACGAAATACGTTTCAGCTCTCGTCTTAGTCGATCTTTGGAGCACTCTATAAGACACAGCGCCCTGGGGAAAAAATCCCCAAGACTCTCGCAAGGCTGACCCAAGACTTGCCCAAGACTGGACTGCGTCAAGGCTCGCCCCAAGACTCGACTCTCGACTGGACTCGACTGCCCAAGGCTGCGTCTGTCGTGGAGTATTCGCCAAGACCAACTCAAACTCTCTTTATTCATTTTCAAAACTCTAACCAATTACAAAGCAGTAAAAAGACTCTAGGGCGTAACCTTCAATCATAAAGCCAATCACACTAAGTACTGAATACGTCATATCTTTTGATTAATCGTTCACTACATTAATAACTACGGATGTCAGAATAGCGACGGTATCTTGTAATTAGTTCCAAACCACTGAGCCAAGTTCCGTCCAAAACTTCAATTATGCCTAGACGATGACAGACATAACACAACAATTCAGCTAATAATCAACTAATTAAGTCGGTCAAGAGATACGCGAAAACAAATTCATGACACATAGGTGATTACAGACTGTCACACAATGCGAAAACTACGTTAGCGTGACGATCGCAATTATATAGGTGAAAATTATTAATTCATGCCATGACAAGTGCATCCGGGCTATGGTTGAACAGCCTGTGAAGTTTGGACAATTGACTGAGTTGTCACGTGACAACGCCCGATGATACATTTACGTCACGTAAGCAATATCATGTTGAAAGAATTGTTAGTTTGTGTTCATTTCCTCCTAATACTAGTATCAGACAAATATAAAAATATGTGGGTTTATGACAGACTGTCACCCTGAATGTTACATTTTATTATCTTTTAAGGGGCACGCACTTTTTATGAGCGTTTTCTGAGGAGTAATAGCGGTCCCATTTTAACCTAATTGTCACAGTACACTGACTCACAAACACTGCGTACTGACTTAACATGTTTCTATCATGTTTGAACCAATGCGATATAGACCAGTGTGCATGTCGTAATGATAGAACGCGCATACTTTTATTTAAAAAAAATGTCCATTCCAAATGAAAAACAAGTTTAAAGGTTTGTCTGCGGCATACACAATAACGATATCGGACACCTGTTGACTCCAATAAAATACTGACGTGGGTAGCTTACGTAGTGATTTCAAGATAATTGGTAAAACGTGTTTGCGTTTCATAAAAATTAAAATGTCCAGTTTACATGAAATCGCGTCAGTTATGCAATGATGAAATTTAAAGAAATGCGAAATTTTGCCTAGTTATTGATTTGCTGTAGTCCACGTCCGTTTTTGTTTTAGCTTACAACTGACAAATCACCAACACAGTCTTATATATTGTATAAACATTGAGCCAGTAGTATGACACTCTCCTCTTTATTGAGGAATTTAATTTGCAAGAACCGTATTTTATGTTAATATTATATTTGATCACTGAACTCAATTCCGCTTGTTTGATAACTGTAAATTACAGCCAATATGACCTAACTTGCATACATGTATTTCGGTAAGCAATTTCTCCTATTTCAAAGCAGAATCTAAATCCCAAATAACAACCATTGTTCGGATTAATACTTTTTGGGATACCTTACACCCCTACATCCCAGCAACATTGGAATTGGAGTCACATTTGATGTTCTCTAACGAAGAAATGAACAAATTGAAATGATTGCATATTGAAGCAAAACAATTATGCTATAATGAACATGACAATACTAGTATAGTGCCCTAACACTACAGTACCTTATTTCTTTGATATTGGTATTTTCAGTTCTGTCGTGATGTTGTAAAATTTGTAAAATTTATCGTAAAAAAGTGACCTAATCGTCTTATTCGCTTGATACAATTTCAGACTTCAAAAACATCATATGTGATCGCTCAAATGAAAAACATTTAATGTACATGTATAATTCTATTCTGAAATAAAATCATGAATCGGTAGAATATTTTGTGAGATGATGTCATATTAGTTATGATTTCTCAAATGTGACCAATCATAGACCAAACATAAACAAACAATGTGTTCAATCATTGACCAATCCTGAACCAATAAGACCAATCATAGACCAAATATGGCCAATCCTGAACCAATATGACCAATCATAGACCAAATGTGGCCAATCCTGAACCAATATGACTAATCATAGACCAAATGTGGCTAATCCTGAACCAATATGACCAATCATAGACCAAATGTGGCCAATCCTGAACCAAATATGACCAATCATAGACCAAATGTGGCCAATCCTGAACCAATATGACTAATCATAGACCAAATGTGGCCAATCCTGAACCAATATGACTAATCATAGACCAAATGTGGCTAATCCTGAACCAATATGACTAATCATAGACCAAATGTGGCTAATCCTGAACCAATATGACCAATCATAGACCAAATGAGGCCAATCCTGAACCAATATGACCAATCATAGACCAAATATGGCCAATCCTGAACCAATATGACCAATCATAGACTAAATGAGGCTAATCCTGAACCAATATGACAATCATAGACCAAATGTGGCTAATCCTGAACCAATATGACAAATCATAGACCAAATGTGGCCAATCATGAACGAACATGACCAATTATAGACCAAATGTGGCTAATCCTGAACCAATATGATCAATCATAGACCAAATGTGGCTAATCCTGAACCAATATGACCAATCATAGACTAAATGAGGCTAATCCTGAACCAATATGACAATCATAGACCAAATGTGGCTAATCCTGAACCAATATGACAAATCATAGACCAAATGTGGCCAATCATGAACGAACATGACCAATCATAGACCAAATGAGGCTAATCCTGAACCAATATGATCAATCATAGACCAAATGTGGCTAATCCTGAACCAATATGAAAAATCATAGACCAACTGTGGCCAATCCTGAACCAATATGACCAATCATAGACCAAATATGGCCAATCCTGAACCAATATGACCAATCATAGACCAAATATGGCCAATCCTGAACCAATATGACCAATCATAGACTAAATGAGGCTAATCCTGAACCAATATGACAATCATAGACCAAATGTGGCTAATCCTGAACCAATATGACAAATCATAGACCAAATGTGGCCAATCATGAACGAACATGACCAATCATAGACCAAATGAGGCTAATCCTGAACCAATATGATCAATCATAGACCAAATGTGGCTAATCCTGAACCAATATGAAAAATCATAGACCAACTGTGGCCAATCCTGAACCAATATGACCAATCATAGACCAAATGTGGCCAATCCTGAACCAATATGACTAATCATAGACCAAATATAAACAAACAATGTGTTCAATCATTGACCAATCCTGAACCAATAAGACCAATCATAGACCAAATGTGGCTAATCCTCAACCAATATGACAAATCATAGACCAAATGTGGCCAATCCTGAACCAATATGACTAATCATAGACCAAATGTGGCCAATCCTGAACCAATATGATCAATCATAGACCAAATGTGGCCAATCCTGAACCAATATGACTAATCATAGACCAAATGTGGCTAATCCTGAACCAATATGACAAATCATAGACCAAATGCGGCCAATCCTGAACCAATATGACTAATCATAGACCAAATGAGGCCAATCCTGAACCAATATGACCAAACATAGACCAAATGTGGCCAATCCTGAACCAATATGACCAATCAAAGACCAAATGTGGCTAATCCTGAACCAAATATGACCAATCATAGACCAAATGTGGCCAATCCTGAACCAATATGACCAATCATAGACCAAATGAGGCCAATCATGAACGAACATGACCAATCATAGACCAAATGAGGCTAATCCTGAACCAATATGATCAATCATAGACCAAATGTGGCTAATCCTGAACCAATATGAAAAATCATAGACCAACTGTGGCCAATCCTGAACCAATATGACCAATCATAGACCAAATATGGCCAATCCTGAACCAATATGACCAATCATAGACTAAATGAGGCTAATCCTGAACCAATATGACAATCATAGACCAAATGTGGCTAATCCTGAACCAATATGACAAATCATAGACCAAATGTGGCCAATCATGAACGAACATGACCAATCATAGACCAAATGAGGCTAATCCTGAACCAATATGATCAATCATAGACCAAATGTGGCTAATCCTGAACCAATATGAAAAATCATAGACCAACTGTGGCCAATCCTGAACCAATATGACCAATCATAGACCAAATATGGCCAATCCTGAACCAATATGACCAATCATAGACCAAATGTGGCCAATCCTGAACCAATATGACTAATCATAGACCAAATATAAACAAACAATGTGTTCAATCATTGACCAATCCTGAACCAATAAGACCAATCATAGACCAAATGTGGCTAATCCTCAACCAATATGACAAATCATAGACCAAATGTGGCCAATCCTGAACCAATATGACTAATCATAGACCAAATGTGGCCAATCCTGAACCAATATGATCAATCATAGACCAAATGTGGCCAATCCTGAACCAATATGACTAATCATAGACCAAATGTGGCTAATCCTGAACCAATATGACAAATCATAGACCAAATGCGGCCAATCCTGAACCAATATGACTAATCATAGACCAAATGAGGCCAATCCTGAACCAATATGACCAAACATAGACCAAATGTGGCCAATCCTGAACCAATATGACCAATCAAAGACCAAATGTGGCTAATCCTGAACCAAATATGACCAATCATAGACCAAATGTGGCCAATCCTGAACCAATATGACCAATCATAGACCAAATGAGGCCAATCCTGGACCAATATGACCAATCATAGACCAAATATGGCCAATCCTGAACCAATATGACAATCATAGACCAAATGTGGCTAATCCTGAACCAATATGACAAATCATAGACCAAATGTAGCCAATCCTGAACCAATATGACCAATCATAGACCAAATGTGGCCACTCCTGAACCAATATGACCAATCATAGACCAAATGTGGCTAATCCTGAACCAAATGACAAATCATAGACCAAATTTGGCTAATCATACACCAAATATGACCAATCATAGACCAAATGTGGCCAATCCTGAACCAATATGACCAATCATAGACCAAATGTGGCTAATCCTGAACCAAATGACAAATCATAGACAAAATTTGGCTAATCATACACCAAATATGACCAATCATAGACCAAATGTGGCCAATCCTGAACCAATATGACCAAACATAGACCAAATGTGGCTAATCCTGAGCCAATATGACAAATCATAGACCAAATGTGGCCAATCCTGAACCAAATATGACCAATCATAGACCAAATGTGGCTAATGATATACCAAATATGACCAATCATAGACCAAATATGGCCAATCCTGAACCAATATGACCAATCATAGACTAAATGTGGCCAATCCTGAACCAATAAGACCAATCATAGACCAAATGTGGCCAATCCTGAACCAAATATGACAAATCATAGACCAAATGTGGCTAATCCTGAGCCAATATGACAAATCATAGAAAAATGTGGCCAATCCTGAACCAAATATGACCAATCATATACCAAATGTGGCCAATCCTGAACCAAATATGACAAATCATAGACCAAATGTGGCTAATCCTGAGCCAATATGACAAATCATAGACCAAATGTGGCCAATCCTGAACCAAATATGAACAATCATATACCAAATGTGGCTAATGATATATCAAATATGACCAATCATAGACCAAATGTAGCCAATCCTGAACCAATCTGACCAATCATAGACCAAATGTGGCTAATGATATACCAAATATGACCAATCATAGACCAAATGTGGCCAATCCTGAACCAATATGACCAATCATAGACCAAATGTGGCCAATCCTGAACCAAATATGACCAATCATAGACCAAATGTGGCTAATCCTGAGCCAATATGACAAATCATAGACCAAATGTGGCTAATCCTGAGCCAATATGACAAATCATAGACCAAATGTGGCCAATCCTGAACCAAATATGACAAATCATAGACCAAATGTGGCTAATCCTGAGCCAATATGACAAATCATAGACCAAGTGTGGCCAATCCTGAACCAAATATGACCAATCATATACCAAATGTGGCTAATGATATACCAAATATGACCAATCATAGACCAAATGTAGCCAATTCTGAACCAATATGACCAATCATAGACTAAATGTGGCCAATCCTGAACCAATAAGACCAATCATAGACCAAATGTGGCCAATCCTGAACCAAATATGACAAATCATAGACCAACTGTGGCCAATCCTGAACC
This sequence comes from Saccoglossus kowalevskii, assembly GCF_978046115.1. Classification (NCBI taxonomy): domain Eukaryota; kingdom Metazoa; phylum Hemichordata; class Enteropneusta; family Harrimaniidae; genus Saccoglossus; species Saccoglossus kowalevskii. The sequence goes on from NC_140642.1 coordinate 19,156,580, forward strand.
AATATGACCAATCATAGACCAAATATGGCCAATCCTGAACCAAATATGACCAATCATATACCAAATGTGGCTAATGATATATCAAATATGACCAATCATAGACCAAATGTAGCCAATCCTGAACCAATCTGACCAATCATAGACCAAATGTGGCTAATGATATACCAAATATGACCAATCATAGACCAAATGTGGCCAATCCTGAACCAATATGACCAATCATAGACCAAATGTGGCCAATCCTGAACCAAATATGACCAATCATAGACCAAATGTGGCTAATCCTGAGCCAATATGACAAATCATAGACCAAATGTGGCTAATCCTGAGCCAATATGACAAATCATAGACCAAATGTGGCCAATCCTGAACCAAATATGACAAATCATAGACCAAATGTGGCTAATCCTGAGCCAATATGACAAATCATAGACCAAATGTGGCCAATCCTGAACCAAATATGACCAATCATATACCAAATGTGGCTAATGATATACCAAATATGACCAATCATAGACCAAATGTAGCCAATTCTGAACCAATATGACCAATCATAGACTAAATGTGGCCAATCCTGAACCAATAAGACCAATCATAGACCAAATGTGGCCAATCCTGAACCAAATATGACAAATCATAGACCAACTGTGGCCAATCCTGAACCAATATGACCAATCATAGACCAAATATGGCCAATCCTGAACCAATATGACCAATCATAGACCAAATATGGCCAATCCTGAACCAATATGACCAATCATAGACTAAATGAGGCTAATCCTGAACCAATATGACAATCATAGACCAAATGTGGCTAATCCTGAACCAATATGACAAATCATAGACCAAATGTGGCCAATCATGAACGAACATGACCAATCATAGACCAAATGAGGCTAATCCTGAACCAATATGATCAATCATAGACCAAATGTGGCTAATCCTGAACCAATATGAAAAATCATAGACCAACTGTGGCCAATCCTGAACCAATATGACCAATCATAGACCAAATATGGCCAATCCTGAACCAATATGACCAATCATAGACCAAATGTGGCCAATCCTGAACCAATATGACTAATCATAGACCAAATATAAACAAACAATGTGTTCAATCATTGACCAATCCTGAACCAATAAGACCAATCATAGACCAAATGTGGCTAATCCTCAACCAATATGACAAATCATAGACCAAATGTGGCCAATCCTGAACCAATATGACTAATCTTAGACCAAATGTGGCCAATCCTGAACCAATATGATCAATCATAGACCAAATGTGGCCAATCCTGAACCAATATGACTAATCATAGACCAAATGTGGCTAATCCTGAACCAATATGACAAATCATAGACCAAATGCGGCCAATCCTGAACCAATATGACTAATCATAGACCAAATGAGGCCAATCCTGAACCAATATGACCAAACATAGACCAAATGTGGCCAATCCTGAACCAATATGACCAATCAAAGACCAAATGTGGCTAATCCTGAACCAAATATGACCAATCATAGACCAAATGTGGCCAATCCTGAACCAATATGACCAATCATAGACCAAATGAGGCCAATCCTGGACCAATATGACCAATCATAGACCAAATATGGCCAATCCTGAACCAATATGACAATCATAGACCAAATGTGGCTAATCCTGAACCAATATGACAAATCATAGACCAAATGTAGCCAATCCTGAACCAATATGACCAATCATAGACCAAATGTGGCCACTCCTGAACCAATATGACCAATCATAGACCAAATGTGGCTAATCCTGAACCAAATGACAAATCATAGACCAAATTTGGCTAATCATACACCAAATATGACCAATCATAGACCAAATGTGGCCAATCCTGAACCAATATGACCAATCATAGACCAAATGTGGCTAATCCTGAACCAAATGACAAATCATAGACAAAATTTGGCTAATCATACACCAAATATGACCAATCATAGACCAAATGTGGCCAATCCTGAACCAATATGACCAAACATAGACCAAATGTGGCTAATCCTGAGCCAATATGACAAATCATAGACCAAATGTGGCCAATCCTGAACCAAATATGACCAATCATAGACCAAATGTGGCTAATGATATACCAAATATGACCAATCATAGACCAAATATGGCCAATCCTGAACCAATATGACCAATCATAGACTAAATGTGGCCAATCCTGAACCAATAAGACCAATCATAGACCAAATGTGGCCAATCCTGAACCAAATATGACAAATCATAGACCAAATGTGGCTAATCCTGAGCCAATATGACAAATCATAGACCAAATGTGGCCAATCCTGAACCAAATATGACCAATCATATACCAAATGTGGCCAATCCTGAACCAAATATGACAAATCATAGACCAAATGTGGCTAATCCTGAGCCAATATGACAAATCATAGACCAAATGTGGCCAATCCTGAACCAAATATGACCAATCATATACCAAATGTGGCTAATGATATATCAAATATGACCAATCATAGACCAAATGTAGCCAATCCTGAACCAATCTGACCAATCATAGACCAAATGTGGCTAATGATATACCAAATATGACCAATCATAGACCAAATGTGGACAATCCTGAACCAATATGACCAATCATAGACCAAATGTGGCCAATCCTGAACCAAATATGACCAATCATAGACCAAATGTGGCTAATCCTGAGCCAATATGACAAATCATAGACCAAATGTGGCTAATCCTGAGCCAATATGACAAATCATAGACCAAATGTGGCCAATCCTGAACCAAATATGACAAATCATAGACCAAATGTGGCTAATCCTGAGCCAATATGACAAATCATAGACCAAATGTGGCCAATCCTGAACCAAATATGACCAATCATATACCAAATGTGGCTAATGGTATACCAAATATGACCAATCATAGACCAAATGTAGCCAATTCTGAACCAATATGACCAATCATAGACCAAATGTGGCCACTCCTGAACCAATATGACCAATCATAGACCAAATGTGGCTAATCCTGAACCAAATGACAAATCATAGACCAAATTTGGCTAATCATACACCAAATATGACCAATCATAGACCAAATGTGGCCAATCCTGAACCAATATGACCAAACATAGACCAAATGTGGCCACTCCTGAACCAATATGACCAATCATAGACCAAATGTGGCTAATCCTGAACCAAATGACAAATCATAGACCAAATTTGGCTAATCATACACCAAATATGACCAATCATAGACCAAATGTGGCCAATCCTGAACCAATATGACCAATCATAGACCAAATGTGGCTAATCCTGAACCAAATGACAAATCATAGACAAAATTTGGCTAATCATACACCAAATATGACCAATCATAGACCAAATGTGGCCAATCCTGAACCAATATGACCAAACATAGACCAAATGTGGCTAATCCTGAGCCAATATGACAAATCATAGACCAAATGTGGCTAATCCTGAACCAAATGACAAATCATAGACAAAATTTGGCTAATCATACACCAAATATGACCAATCATAGACCAAATGTGGCCAATCCTGAACCAATATGACCAAACATAGACCAAATGTGGCTAATCCTGAGCCAATATGACAAATCATAGACCAAATGTGGCCAATCCTGAACCAAATATGACCAATCATAGACCAAATGTGGCTAATGATATACCAAATATGACCGATACAATATATTTTGCCACATTCTCATTCATCAGCAGCGTAACCTATCAACTCAAATAAGGTATGAGCTACAAAGTATAACTGATTTCTAAATTACTAATTTGATTTATCACATGATGTTTTGAGCAGTGAACAACCTCTACACAAATATCAAGAAATTAAGATAATTACGTCATTTGTTTACCTAAATATTCAAATTGGTTAATTTATGCTGTGATTTAAATTCATCGAACAAGCGGAACTGAGTTCAGTGAGCGGTAATATAACATAAAATATGTGTTTTGCAAATGAATTCCGCAAGGGAGATATGGTTATCACTGCCTCGAGGTCTAATGAACCGGTGTAAGTTTTCAAATACATTTGTATTGTGTTATATTAGTTGCCCGGGCTGTAGTCAAATCAGTAATTGACACCGAAAGCAGAGCTAAATTTGCGGCGCAATCCCAGTATAGAGTTAGTATAGCTTCCTACAACATGTCAACACACATGAATTCACTGATCAAACCCTTACTAATGATTAGGGATGTGCAACATGTTCTCACCCATGTCATAATTTGAGACAGCGCCCCCAGTGTCATACCGAATCATACTTGAATAAGCGATACGATGATGTAATGTAATATTTACGGTATTCATGTCTATGTATTTATTTATTTTCAGCTGGCCAAGATGGTATTGGTGGTGGTGTTCGCATTTATAATATGCTGGGCGGCATATTTTGTGTGTAGCATGGTGACCATATTCAAACCGAGTGTATGGGAAAGCAGAAACTTCATATTTGCACTGACGCTGAACCATTTGTTTGGTTTTGCTAACTCCTGCATTAATCCGTTCATTTATGCCATCATGTCAGAGAAGTTCCGAGAAGGGTTCAAGCACGTCGCGATAGTCATTTGTACATGCCGTAAACGCAAATCACCTACGTACTTCAGCCGCTTGGTACGCCGCGCAACGTTCCTTTCGTCTGGACGGTCCCACAGCGGAGAGAAGGGCGAGAACACGCCGCCGGAGTCGTCGGGGGCGTTCTCCGCAGACACCACAGATCGATTGATTAAGAAAAAGGAGACGAATACGTTGTCTCAAGTACGGCAGCGTCCTACGGTGAAAGACGTTAACCATACTGTGTGTGTAAGCACGGACATTGAGAGGCCAGACGTAAGAACATCGTCTCGGTTGCTCCTTGGGGACGAAAACCTCCTCGATAGCAGGCCACACACGCATAGCTGTGATTCAGTGAATGCGAAAAGTGATTCAAGTGTCTGTAGACTCCGAAAAGTATACAGTACACCCCTAGTATGTGGTTATCACGAGGGGGCGAGCAGGAAACCCTCAAGAAATTCAAGTTCATCGTCCGTTAGACACACTGTCGCTGGGTATCACGATTTTCTTACTCTACCCCATGGAAATACGGGACACCACGTAAAACGTATGTTTGTACCAGTTGTTCATTTCGACCAGCCCATAGAGCAAATGTTCTGTCCTGTTGTTTTTGTTGAACCGCATGTGAGACGTACCAATCAAAGACGATCGGATTTACCAAACGTTTCCGAGATTAATACTGTAGCATGTGTCAGTGGACATCATCATCAACAAAAACAAAAACAACAACAACAACAACAACACACTGATGAACACATGTGTGGGAACCTTTTAACTGATGAACAAAACGACAACAATCTGGAAGGGTCATGTTCTGTCCTCGAGGACGACTGCCAAGCTGAAGATTTGGAAACTAACTCTCGTAGTGACGACGAGAATCTCGTACAAGATGGCACAGCGACTACAAAACAATCTGTAGACGGTGAATTAAACGCCCCAAATTCGGTGGAAATGGATGACACAGAGGATCCAGCCGTTTCTGGTATCCAAGAACATCTTCTTTGTCACTGGAGTGATGAAGATGACGACAGACCAGAATACCCTCTATCAGAGAACACGTGCGCGGCGAGGTCATTCTCTGATGACCTCTACGACATGCTAACGTCGCCGCCCTCACAGGGCAACATTTGCGATAATCCCGATGATCAGAAATCCCGTCATTCGTTGCAAACATTAGATCACCATGGGGAGGAGCCGAAACTCGCATCGAAGGATTTTGACTTACATCGGTCGCAGACATCCTGGTCGCCGAGTAGAAATACTACCTCAGCGCGCTTGCCAATGTATGGCGTTGTACGCAACATTTCAAACGAACGAACTCCCAGGCTGGGAGATGAAACGCAAATCCATCATGATGTAAGCACGTATACGACGAGCGTTACGGATCAAATAACAGACTTAAGATCAGATGCCTCGGTATGGGTGCAAAGACACGATGTACATAGAACGGAGAAATTTACTAGTAATGTTATTTATATCACAAATGTTTAAGAAGCACTATATTGGGCCATGATGGGTCATTTTTCGTGAATTCTGTGTTTCATGAAAGTTTAAATACGTTTCACGTGTTATAACAATTCGCCGAACGATTATCCCGTGCACGTAGAACATGAGCCCGTAGATGCCATTGCAGTGATATGTTCAGTTACGCACCTGAAATTAGGCGGGTTGTGTTTATTGTATGATACAACAGCATTCAACGATGTGAATAAAATATCAATGACAGGTAGATGGTAACGGTATAAAGATACCAGAGTATAGCGTAAAACATCGGACCTATTCCGCAGAACAATTATGGATTGCTCAAAGTGTCGACTCCAGGCGTTCCAATTTACAAAATAAATTTGTTTATCCGGCAATATTGAACACAATTCTAATCTTAAATTTACTCTGAAATGCGTCCGGTTAAAATATTTACATTTCATTCACACGATGTTTTTTCCTGTATATACATGAACGGGTTAAATCCTAGAATTTATTCTTCCGTAAATATCGCTCACTTTTTCACAGGGAGCCCAGGAACTATAATCAACTGTAATACGCAGTCTCCATGAGCAGGGGGGGTGGTTATCGGCTGGTATCTAGTGTAAGAAATTTCTTACACTAGATACCAGCCGATACCCCCCCCCCCGGCTCATAGAGACTGCGTATTACAGTTGATTATAGTTCCTGGGCTCCCTGTGCTTTTTCTATGTGGATATTGTTCAGATGTCGACTATTGCAAGAATCCACCACAAAATGTACGTTATCTATCACCAGTTATGTATAAGCAGAGTATGCTAACACCGATACGGTTAATACATGAATTGTAGTGATTCATCGTCGTCATTAATTCATGAAGCACTGTGCTTGGTTACTGAATAGCATTTAAATGTCTATTTAATCTCCTTACACGTATTAGGCTGAGGTTTTATTCTATGACAATTTTTTTTTTCAACTGCGGTGTAGATGACAGTAACTTTGAAGCATCTTGTCAATGTACATCGATAAACAAAAGGACGAACTACCGTTCTGATTCGCAAATGCGATTGCCTAAATTGTGTTCAATCTATGTAAATCGAAACGTGCGTCGCCTTTGTCGATGTTGTAAAATCTTTATTAATACGATTAAATAAATATTTGTTTATAATTAGTTCAGTTGTATGATTGCTATCCGTCGTTACGGGAAGGGGATTGTTGGGGGTGAGTTTATATAACATGTAATATGTAGACATTTTTGTTGATGATAATAACCAGACGTTTCGGGCAATGTCAAGTATCCTAAGGGAAGTGAAGGATTATTACCTGACAAGCCTTATTTTGAATAATTACTAAGGAGTTCAATACAATCTACCATCTTTAATATATCATATTTATCGAGCCTGATATCTGACTTCAATTGTGTCATTGTATAATTGCATACGGTGAACTTAATGGTAAAATAATCCCAGACTTTGTCTTGCACTAAACTCCTTTCCAACTTACGATTGATTGCTCATACGGAGATTCGTGATTGTCGAAGAAATATTTGAGAAATTACACACAATTTGTCGCGTCACAGGATTAGTATAATCACACTTCCCTCCTGCTGTTGATAATTACCTGCATTATCACCAGAAAAACAAGCTCGTGCAGAGATTTATCAACCGGATATTTGATGTGAGGTAAATCAAATTAAAAAAATCAAAGAAAACTTAGAAAGAATTCCCGTACGCGTGTGCTGAGAGTATTGAAGACACAATAAATTAATTCACAATTACTTGTACTTGAGATATTGATGGAAAAGCTGAAAACTGACAAATTATGTAAATCAGGTAATTAATATGCATAGATTTGAGTGTAAAACTAATAAAGTCTGCGAAATGTCATAGACCATCTATGTACCTATGTTTCATTGAAATGTGATTAGAACCAACAAATTATGAGTTATTATGCTAATTAAGGAATTAATAAGGACATATTTTAACCTCAAACAAATCAGGTCTGTACATTATCCTAGAGCATCTATGTACTAAGATTCATTGAAATGGAATAATTAGTATTTGAGATAGATGTATTAACGTGTAAGCTAAAAATTGGTTAATTATGCAAATTAGGTAAATAATATGCAAATACTTTAACACAAAATAATCAGGTCTGTGCATTGTCCTAAAGCATCCATGTACCAAGTTTTATTGAAATGTGATGATTAGTATTTGAGATATCAGTGGAAAAGCTGAAAATTAACTAATTAGGTGATTAATATGCACAAATATTCACCCAAAAGTAATCAGGTCTCTGTATAGTCCTTGGGTGTCAAAATATAGCTACAAGCAGTTATGTGGGTGTACTACGTTCCATGAAGTTGTTGGTAACTGCATCAGAAAAATTCATGTTTACAGGTTAAAAGTTACAATTATTGAAAATGACACAGTCCCCGTTAAATTTTTGAAAGTTCTCTTTGTGCTTGTCATATTAAAGCGGAGGGGTTGTCGCGAGCGTGTTCTTGAAACTTGAGTTCCAAGTGGCGTATACAACAGATTGTTTATTTACATCAAAACACGTGTTCCGTGTAGTAGTAATATGGCCAAAAATAAAAACAGTTGTTATCGGCCATCTTTGATCTGATTATGAAACACACTGATATGTATGATGTATGTGCCAAATACGAATGAAAATGGTACATAAATTGTGAAAATATAGTAGTAAGGCCAAAAAGTCAGATGGCTGTCAATCAGTCATCCTTGACCAGATTTTGAAACAAATTGTCATGGACATGCATTTTAACATGTATAAAGTACATGTGCCAAATTTGAATGAAAACTGACAGAGCACGTCCAAGATACCGCATAAAAAAAAAAACAAGATGCCTGCCAGTCGACCATCTTTGATCCAATCATGGACATGTATCCTAACATGTATAATCTATGTACCATGTTTGAATGACAACTGACAAAGCATGTCCAAAATACAACATTTTCAAAAAACTAGATGGCTGCCAGTCGGCCATTTTGGATCGAATCACTAAACCACTGCATGTGCATATGTCCCACATAAGGTACTAGGCATATCCAAAGAATGAACTGAAATATGACTTCGAACGGGGACTAATAAAGCTTATAATCTCTGTCATGATTTTTAATTTGGTAATTTATTGAATCATAGAAGGTATATAGCAAACAGTATAGCGAGAAACAATGTGCCTGCCAGCTATAATTATAGCTTTAATTCAAATCATAAGATCCATAGCAGAACAGAAGAGAAAAAAATAAATAAATTGTAAAAGTTAGTACAGCTGATTTGTCCAGTGTTGGAATAGTGCTGACTTCCATTGTATATCAGAGTTATACAGACTCAAAAGCAATTGACGACCTCTGCCCACGTTCATTAAATTTAAAAATGAGGTTACGATAAATACACGAAAACGAATTAATGCGGTTTGTAACTAACATATTACTAGCGCTACAGTCACTTGGATAACCAAACAGTCTGTAATATAAGATACTTTAAGAGTGTTCGTGTTTGATTTACGGTACATGCATCACAATTGGCAGCAATACAAATTGGAACAAAATGTTTTAAATAAAATACATTTCACACGATGACTGCATTTGGCGAATCTACGTAACAAGTCATTAGCTCTCATGCAGAACGACAGTCTCTGGTTGTCAATATCCATATTGTCATTTAAATCCGTAGTCAATACGTGACCGAGGTAAGTAAAGTTCATAACAAAGTTAATGTCAATACCATATATAGTAATTGCAGGTAAAGTGTCAAGTTTAAGACGTCCTGATGAATGAAATGTATGAATGAAATCCATTCAATGCACAAGTGAGATCTGGTTCTGGAATGGTGAAAATGGGCAATTTTGATACATTTTGGCCTTGTCTGCCATTCACCCACTTGAATCAAATCATGAAACAAACACATATGCATATGTCGGAAATGTCTGGTGTATGTAAGTTTGAACTTGATTGGTCCAAGCATGTCTGCTGCCAGTATGGCAGATACAACACAGACAACACACAAGTCTGCACACAGACACACAGAGGTCAATCTATGTTTGACGACTAAAAACTATAGGTATAAACACTATATCATATTTTATTCAAAAGATAACATTATTGAAAGAAGTTATTATATACATAATTTTTCATCTAAAACACTGTCACAAGGCACCTAGTAGGTGATCATAGAGTCTATGCATTAATCTCCTTATTTGCCTACAGATATACTCGGAATAAAGGTTGACTCGTTTATAAGGTTGTAAAAGAACTGTATAACCACTGTAGCATTGCACGAGAGGCGTTTTTGTTTAATGTTTTAATTTTTTTTATATGCAAAGAACAATGCCGATCTCCCAGTAAGTCTTGTCTGATTAAAAAGGTGTTTTTTTTCAAGAAAGCAGTCAAGTTGATAAAAAAAAAATTATAGGACATTTCATCCAATAACAAATGTGGTGAGAAAAATGTGACTGACATAGTTCAATTCTTTGTAAAATGAAAATATTTATTTATTTAGTAGTCAACCATTGATATCATGGTGGTGGCTTAAAGATTGAAAGTTGAAGCTTGACACCAAGATTAAAAAAAAAGACGCTTAAAGCCCCCCCCCCCCCATGATTTCAAATACTAGTAGTTAACCCCTTCAATTATTCATAAAAGCCAATTTGTTTAAGGTGGTAAATACATTTTACGACCAAAGATAAAACAAGCATGTGCATGGTTAGGATAAACAGAAGAATAATGCCTCTCAAGAAGTTGCTGATTGGGGAAAACATGACATGTGAGCAGCTGAACAACAAGGTACATATCTTGAGGTACTTCACTGCATTCTCAGAGGCGCATTCACATATGTAAATATAAGAGGTGAACGACTTTTGACAAAATAGACATATTTCAGTATACAATAAATGCAATTGTTTGGTTACAATTGTGTTTCTATTGGAGCTGCACTTCTAATAGAAAACATACAATAACATTATACGTCAAAAGATAACGCTCAGTATAAGGCAAGTAAATGATGTTTACTAAAGATGGCAGCTGAGTCTTCCTTCACCTGCAAGCAGTGTGTACTTCACCAATCAGCACACTTATTTTAACTGATTTTATAGAAAGCTGTCATACACTGAACAGTGCTGAAAATGTAATCAAATAATTACCAATGTTTTATTGATATAAAGTTGTTTAATTGACTCTAATTGACATTGTATTTGTGTTACAACTGAATACCAAGCTGAAATACGCTGTTCAGATTGTCAGCGCCGTCACTTATCTCTATAAAAAACTGTGCATAGTGCACAATGATATCAAACCAGATAACATAACGGTGAGTAATTACAGTAAATTAAATTCATAAATTCAAGATTTTGTGAAAATGAAAACATATTTTCATACAATAAGTTTGAATTGTATATTTGCTTTCTTTTAAACTATTCTTATACTTGTTTTTTTATGTATTTTCGCTGACGACCCAATGGTCACTCAAGATGGTAGCTCAGCCTTCCTTCAGCTGTGAGCGGTGTGCACTTCACCAATCAGCACACTTATATTAACCAATTTCATCAGAAACGGACAAACGCTAAACAGTGCGGTTGCTGACAATGTAAGTAATTGAATATTACTTTACTTCTTTATTTTTCATTTTCTATTAACGTATCTGTTAAACCTTATTTATCTAAAACATTGCCATTATGTATTTTGCTAATTATGTACCGGGGTATATCTTTCATATGCAAAGAACAAAGATGCCCCGAAAAAAGCCTGGTGCGATGAAACGGACATTTTCAAAATTGAAAAAGCTAATTAAGTTAAATAAAAGAAACAGTCGTTCTGATGACACTGACATTTTGTTCAATGACCCATTTGAGGAGGACAATGTCAGTGTCATCGGTGACATAGTTCAAGAAAAGTCTGTTGAGCAGTTTTTTGTTGAAGGCAAGTATTTATTTATTTATTTATTTGTTTGTTTGTTGTTGTCTTTTTTGTGACAGATATACCGAGAATTAAACCCGACTTCTTTACAGTCATCAAAACTTTTTACGATCGTGGCTATACGACTGTATCTGTGGTCAAGGTGGGCGGACAAATTATGGCCATGAAGAAGACGCTGATTGGTGAAAACATGACACGTGAGCAGCTGAATAACGAGCTACACATCTTGAGGTACGTAATTTCTAATTAAAACTCAAGTTTACCAAAGTTGAATTTTTGATATTATATATGTTATTTATCTAAAATATTGGTGAAATGTATTTTCGCTGACGAATTCTAGATTTTATGAAAATGAAAACCTATTTTAATGCAATACGTTTGATTTCTATATTTGCTTTGTTTTAAACTACTCTTATACTTTTACTTATACTTTTTTTTTATTACAGATTAACAGCAACAACAAAGTTGTGTTGATTGATTTCAATGTGTCCGGGATGATTGGCGAGACAATGAACGTGACAGCAGGAACTCTACGGTACATGGTGCCAAGAAGATGTACAGGCACATGTACGGGGAGGTACGGTTAACCCAAGCAATGGATATCCCATTGCCTGGTGTCAGTGATGATCTATATGTAGATGACTGAACAAGGCTGTACCTTTCCATGCTGAAACAAGGTAGATAGGTATTTTTGCCAAGTAGTTTTACTATCATCTTCAAGTTGGTAAAACACTAATAACAAGTCATTGTCAATGACACGTCCCCGTTCCGTTCATATTTGAGTGACATATACATTCAAAGCAGATCATGACCGAAATGCACCTGCATATGTACAACACATTGTGCTAAATCTGAACAAAATCCATCCATGCATGACTGAGATCCGGTTCTGGAATTGTGAAAATATGTGATTTTGATGCATTTTCGGCCTTAAAATGGCCATCATTCCGCTATTGTTAAGCAGATCATGAAACAAATGCACATATCTATTTGTGACATGATGTACCATGTGTGTGTGAAGTTTGAACTTGATCAATCCAGACATGTCTTGGATACGGATCCAGAACTGAATTCTTTAACAAAATGGCCGCCAGTCGGCCATTTCGAATTTGATCCGAAAAAAAAAAAGACGTGCATCAAGGTCCTATTATGTTTAATGTATGTACCAAATTTGAACAAAATCCATCCATGCATAACTGAGATACGGGTCCGGAATGGTGAAAATGTGCGATTTCAATGCATTTTCGGCCTTAAAGCGGCCCCCATTTGGCTATCGTTAATGAGATCATGGAACAAATGCACATACATATTTGTGACATGATGTACCTTGTGTGTGTGAAGTTTGAACTTGATCAATCCAGACATGTCTCGGATACGGATCCAGAACTGAATTCTTTAAAACAAAATGGCCGCCAGTCGGCTATTTCGAACTTGATCCGAAAAAAAATGACGTGCATCAAGGTCCTATTATGTTTAATGTATGTACCAAATTTGAATGAAATCCGTCCATGCATAACTGAGATCCGGGTCCGGAATGGTGAAAATGTGCGATTTCAATGCATTTTCGGCCTTAAAGCGACCGCCATTTGGCTATCGTTAATGAGATCATGAAACAAATGCACATACATATTTGTGACATGATGTACCTTGTGTGTGTGAAGTTTGAACTCGATCAATCCAAGCATGTCTCAGATACGGATCCAGAACTGAATTCTTTAAAACAAAATGGCCGCCAGTCGGCTATTTCGAACTTGATCCGAAAAAAAAATGACGTGCATCAAGGTCCTATTATGTTTAATGTATGTACCAAATTTGAATGAAATCCGTCCATGCATAACTGAGATCCGAGTCCGGAATGGTGAAAATGTGCGATTTCAATGCATTTTCGGCCTTAAAGCGACCGCCATTTGGCTATCGTTAATGAGATCATGAAACAAATGCACATACATATTTGTGACATGATGTACCTTGTGTGTGTGAAGTTTGAACTCGATCAATCCAAGCATGTCTCAGATACGGATCCAGAACTGAATTCTTTAAAACAAAATGGCCGCCAGTCGGCCATTTCGAACCCGATCCAAAAAAAAAAATGACGTGCATCAAGGTCCTATTATGTTTAATGTATGTACCAAATTTGAACAAAATCCGTCCATGCATAACTGAGATCCGGGTCCGGAATGGTGAAAATGTGCGATTTTGATGCATTTTCGGCCTTAAAATGGCCGCTATTCGGCTATCGTTAATGAGATCATGAAACAAATGCACATACATATTTGTGACATGATGTACCTTGTGTGTGTGAAGTTTGAACTTGATCAATCCAGACATGTCTCGGATACGGATCCAGAACTGAATTCTTTAAAACAAAATGGCCGCCAGTCGGCCATTTCGAACCCGATCCCAAAAAAAAAATGACGTGCATCAAGGTCCTATTATGTTTAATGTATGTACCAAATTTGAACAAAATCCGTCCATGCATAACTGAGATCCGGGTCCGGAATGGTGAAAATGTGCGATTTTGATGCATTTTCGGCCTTAAAATGGCCGCTATTCGGCTATCGTTAATCGGATCATGAAAAAAATGCATGTGCATATGTCCCATATAAGGTGTGATGTATGAGTGAAGTTTGAACTTAATCGGTCCATGCATGTTCAAGATACAGGTGATCACGGACGCACGGACGCACACAGGGCAAAACATAAGTCCCCGTTTTCGGACTGCGTCCGAACGGGGACTAATAATGTTTGATTTATAAAAAGAGTTTCTGCTGTTGATTTACTCGTCAAAGTTAAACAAAGAGCTCAACTTTATCAATTCATATAAATATTGTTTCCCCCATTCTCTAGTGTCCGCAATGACAAAAATGTGCAAATTTCATCAAATAATTGCAATATGTGCAATGTTGTGGGTTTTTTTTAAGCCAATAGTTTCATTTGACAGTAAATTGTAATATGTGAAATTATTCGGCTTTAGAAAATTAAGTTTGTAAATGTTTCTAATGTTCAGTTTAATATACTAACACCTGCAACCTGCTTGTGTCATATGCGAATAGTAAACAATTAAAGACAGTGAATTAATTATTGGTATCATTCGTGAATTATCGTAGAATTTTGTCTAAAATTGAACCTTATTTTTTTAATTTTTCTAATTATTAGTAATATAGATATATGTCTGCAATTAGAGACTTCATCAGTGGATACTGATTTGTAGAGTTATAACTTGACAAAACTGGTTTGAAATGAAATGAAATGTTTATGATATGAGAAAGCAGTTGACAAATACATGAAGCAGAATCTATAAAAAATGAAATCACCCAAAATTATACACTAATATTTATAATTGTTTGAACCTTTTGATTTTCAAAGTAACCTTTTTTTACCATTCACAAAATAAAGTTGCATTTTTTTTCTATTTAAAACAAATGTACAAAAAAATGTTTTGAAGAAATTACAACAGAATTCGATCAAGCTGCCTCACCCACGTAGTTTTGACGTTACGTTATTAAATTGTAACAACCTTAATTTAGTTACATTGAAGCTTAGTGGCCATCGAAGTCGATACAAATAATGTATAGAGAACACGCTGTCCACAGCCTCGTTGGTCATAAAAATGTATAGCTTATATTAAATCATAGAAGTATTACACTCCCGTGTTTTAATTTGTATCGAATGCAAGGTAATATTATTTCAAACATTTTACATATAGACTTTTTTATCAACTCGCACATACACACATACTAATTATCATACTTCTAATAAAAAAAGAGATTAAATAAACCTGAAACAGGTTGTTTAGTTTGAGTTGCCAAGGTGCATTTATTTGGAAATCTATAGATTGGGATTCATATTTAAGTAGCCAGTTGCATTAAAGAATTCCCAAGTATCATGTGGTGTTATTTCGGAAAGTGCGTCATATACAGCAATAGGTAAGTTATCGTGCAATAATTCCCTGTAGTAGTCACGTTTAAGTGTGATTTTCAATTTGTTAAAGCAGTTTTCAGCAGGATTGAAATCTGGAGAATAAGTTGGGAGATAAACTAATTCAATGCCAAAATCATCCAGTAAATTAAAAAGCAACCTTTCTGCTTCGTGGTGATGAATCGGGGCATTGTCCACAACAACTGTATCACCTGGTGTTAACACTGGTTCGCCGTCAACAGTGAACGCTTCCGTTGCTTCAGTGAAAAAAATAACAAATTGGTTTGCATTTGATGGACCCGGAATTACTGATGCAAACATAGAGGCATTCAGACCAACTATAAAATTAAGAGTGTGATTCGGTCCTGCAATATAACGACCGATTTCAACGCACCGGACTCCTCCCTGTGAATGTCCATAAGCGGACTGTCCCGTGTTAATTTTCACTCCACACTCATCCATAAACTTCAATGTAGCAGGATTTTTCGTATGCAAATAATCTATGAACGCCTGCGTGTATTCCATATTTTCATCATTAAATCTTGCTGCATGAGGAATTGTCATCTTTTTGTTTGTCCACGGCCCTCCGCCAAGTTTATCACGAACTGCACGTCCGATGCTACTGACATGAATGTCATCTAACTGGGAATACTGTAATAACCTATCTCTGATTTCTTGATACGTCATCGATGGACGTTCTCGTTTCAGTGTCTCTATGAAATCTACGTCTTGGTCAGATAATTTCCCTCTTCGGTCACCACCTTTCGGCATAGTTTCAATGTCTCCAGTTTCACAATGTGTTTTCCAGATTCGACGAACAGTAGATTTGTCAACCCTGAGCTTGTCAGATATTTTTTTCACCATGCCTACCGGGTAATTTCCAGAATGCTCGTCTCCTCCCGAAAACACCATTTCCGTCACAATTAAACCACGGAGATCTTTGCTCAAAGGCTTGCCTCGACTGAAACTACGACCTTTTGCATTAGTTTCCATTTTGCAAATACAAATGGAATTTATATCGTGGCATGTTCTTCCCGCCATATAAGCTGTAACATTGTTCCATTTGCATTTACCACTACGGTATTGTCCTACGTTCACACATATAGCGCCATGCCCAGCTGATTTCAAAACTATGAATCCTAGAATGTGAAACGCATTCGTGCATTTTTGTTTTAGTCTTTTCCGAGAAATGTCATTGTTTAGAACGAGTATAATGCATTGCAGCAGCATATAACCATTTTTTTTGGACACTGCTCGGACCTGCGTGTACCCCATATAAGATCGGTCTCCAACGCGTGACGTCACGCACAAGTTTGCAGATCTCTCGGCGTTTCCCCGCGTGTTTCCCAGTTCAGTCAAAATGGACGTTAGTGGGACACCTCAACGAAAGTCGCTGGAATGTTTTTTGAGATCGATAGATCCATCTCTCATGAAATATTATGCGGACTTTGAAAGGCTTGATTTTACATCAGAGACGTCACTAAAATTCTTCAAACCACGCGATTTCGACAAATTTGAAACCAGAACAAGCTCAGTGCACAGACGCATGGTTATCAACGCAGTCGCCAAATTACAAACACCGCAGTCAAAACTAGGACTGCAAAACTTAGATTCTGATGACAGTCCATCCGCCAGTGATGGTCATAGTGCCATCAATCAACGAAATGGTAGCATCGCGAAAAGACTTTTCCGTTCCCAACAACCACCATGTGACCATGGCGAAAGATGCACGAGAAATGCTGCACTAGAAACAGATGGCCTTTCATGCGAGCATGAGGAAGACGTCGAATGGGGTCAGTATCATTTCCAGTCGCCATTCGAATTATCGATTGAAGGTTTAGAAAACGAAATCGAAATTTTGGAGAAGGAACTAACTGTTGCCAAACAAAAGCACGGTGATCTCTTGGAGCGTTATTGCAACGAACCTAGGAGAGAGGTTGGTGAGAAAAAATGCACACGATGTCACACGTACGGAAGTCATGACAAGCGCAACTGTCCATTTCCAGCGTGCGTTACGGCAGAACAGTGCGGTCGAGTTTCTGAACATGCGGAGCAACGAAAAGAAGTTCAATCGGCTAGTGAATTAGTCGGTAAACTTACTGTGGAAATAAAAAAGAAGAACAGCAGTTTGGATGTGAAAAAAACTGCTTATGAAACCACGAGTACATCATTCTACTCACGGATATACACAGCACTGGTGAATGCAAACCGGAGTAAATACTTAATACGAACTGCGTCAGGTATTGTACCCCGTACGCCAGTCATCAAAGCCGGTGCAGCGATCTTGGAAAAATACTACAACGGTAAAATAATAGAGAATGTCAGTGTCATGAGCAAGACATTTGTGAATATTATAGACAATTTCAATCGTAAACACAACAGAGCTGACAAATACCGTCCTGGTACAAAAGTTCCCAACCCAGTCAGAGAGATGGTAAAACAACGTAATGTGGTATTTCCTGAAACCGCACGCCGAGACGCTCGCCCACTCGAACATGTTGATGTGACGCCAGCGAGAACAGCTGCGCGTCACCCAACTGCTACAGTGGCCACCGGTGAATGTAGTACATTACCAATACCTGTGGTATCTTGGAGCCGTGACTCCCCAAACACGTGTACGACTGACATTGCGCCTTCACATATAAATTTTCCATACAGTTATCTCACTGCTCCTTATTATCAACCTGGCACGGACTATTTTCAATATTCACCAGGATACGGAAATATTTTTGACGCATCACAATTCGCTTATCCACAAGTACCGTTTCCATTGTTGCCTGGCACATCATACCCGATGGGGTCAACAGTGCCCAAAGTTGCTCACGCATCACCACCACCACTTGCAACTGAAACCCAGCCGGTGACCAAACCAATTACACCCAATGTTGCACCCCAGTTGCCACCAGTGCCATCCACTGAACACTATAGTAAACTAAAGTCGTTTAAACTAGTTGCGAACGTTTATCTATAGGAAATAGTGAGTTATTCGTTATATTACATTAACAATGTATTACTGATCGTTTGTTATTTTATTAAATATAGTTTTTAAACATTCAATGTTACCGAGTTTTCATTTGGTATGCGCATTTGTCAATAGGCATTAGTGTGTACGCCCAGATGCATATTTACAGCTGATGTTTGATTGCCCACTCACGTTTGTCTCCTCGTACTACAATAATATATACGTTGTCATACGTTACGGGAAGGTCGAAAACCAACACAGACATGTATACAACATTTTTATAAGTACGTAATATTACCAGCTACCGATTATTACGTACGTTAAGGGAAAGCATCGATCTGACACGAATATCTAATATTTTAATACGCGATCTTCCGACTTATTTATTTCGAAACAAACATACTTTTCACATTATCGGGACGTCACATTTCAATATGCGATCTTTGTGACGTGCGAGGGCGTCGGACAACTTGACGAACTACTTCTAGAGAACATATCAAAACGTGGTCTAATTTGCACTATTGCTTTTAAAAACGTTGGGATGTGTTGAAAAACAACTAATCTTTGGCAATCAGAAAACGTTTAGCTACTTTATTGTATTAATATAATATACCGGTATTATTATTACGAGTAAGATTTCAGAAGATAAAACAGTTTTCTAATATGTGTGTTTGTAAAGCCACAGACTCCGTTGTAGAGCAAGTTATTCTGTAGTTAATTTGTATCTAATTTAACAGCATTTACAGCGCTCTGTGTAGCTAAAGAGCATTGTTGCAATTGGATAAGATACCGATCTAGGTAAGTCGGTGAGGCAGCTTGATCGAATTCTGTTGTAATATCGCATAGCAGGAGAACCATTTATAGAACCTGGGTCATTTTCAAAAGGTGTGATAGGTATATAATTACTGTGGAATACTTTATTTTCGCTGGAATTAATTTTCGCTGAAAAGGCTTTTTGGGCGTTTTGGATGGAATTTATTTTCACTGATTTTTGATGAGTTTAATGTGAAATATAGGAAAACAGTATATTCGCTGGACTTTATTTTCACAGAATTTTCCTTCAGCAAAAATAAATTCCAAGCGAAAATAAAGTATTCTACAGTAATTAAATTTTTTGACAGCACAGTTTCAGATAGACATATAAATACTTGTGATGCTTAGAGGATCTCAAAAAGTTGTTGTTTTGAGTATATTTTATATAAATGACCTTTGATGGCTGATGGTTGATGAATTTGCACTTCTTTTCTTTGTACTTCTGGGTACAACTAAGACTTGTTGATTTGAGGCCTTCAGACAACCAATTTCTGTCTTGGACTGTGTGAGGCGCAGTTCAGCAGAATATAAAACAAGTCTTTCGCCTTTTAGATACATATGCATTCTCCAGCTCAAGATACTAGTTCAACTACAAGTTCGTTCTCAGGAGTTCTCTTCCCGGATTTGATATATCAATGATTCACTTTACTCTGAGAAGTCAGTTCTCAGTTTACAATAGTGAAAAGTTGAAACTCTTACTTTGACGAAGAAATGTTACTAAGTTATAAGCTTGAATGAAACAGTAATACAGAGTCCAAGTTGATTTTTCCAAGACGAAGTTACCACTGCTGTACTTGGTTCCGCAGAATTAATCAGGTCGGACAGCCAGGTTTCCCGGTTGTTTGGGGATCGAAAATTCGGCTGCAGTCTGGAGCCCAATAACACCAACGTATCTTGTAGGTAGCTGTAAATCATTCGTTTTCTGATGATAGCCACTTTCTCACTTTTTTTAAAATTCAGTTCGAGAGCGAGCACGTTGAATGGACAACGTAAATTCTCGTGTCAAAGTACAACGTCACTGGCATATGAACTGGTTAGCGGACTACAACATCCGTCCTGTGTTCAAGGAAGCGATTCTTACATAACCTCGAATCTTCTTGACAAAGACGTACATTCCAAGTGATCTTCAAATCTTGAAATTTCATGCTGAGATATTTTTGGCATATAAATCTCAACTATTCGGTGATAAATATCGATATTTTTCTATCTGAAGTGAGCCACCCACTGACGCGCCTTGGTCTCTCGTACCACGTGATATATTAATATCCGTGACGTAAATACTCACGAGAAAGCGCGCATTGTCACGTACATATAGTACCCCTGATGCTACAATTGGAAAGGTAATAAAAGTACAGAGGCGGAGGCACGAAATTTTGCACGGGGCAAAATTTGCTCACAAACCTCCGTTTAAAAAAATTGAAGTCTAGACCCTCTGAAACGCTATTTCCTGCAATTTGAGAGGCAAATGTTGATGACACAAAGGCTTTCAGCTTGATTTTGGACGCCCCCAACATTTTTTCGAGTGGGCGGCGGTCGCGGGTACACAGAGTTTTGATACATTCAATAAAAATCATTTTTCATCAACAAACACTATAATTGTGTGCTGGCTGAAGTAACATTCAAGTTACTGAATGACAGAGATAAACATAATAATGACGATGTGTCGGGAATTTTTGGGTGACATATTTATTCAACCATTTAGTCAGAGATATATCATCAAAATATCATTCTTGTTAAAAAAATTAAATATTCATATTAATGAAATATAAAACAAGCGCCCGTAAGAATTTGAAAACAATTAACAAAGAAAATAACTTCGAGTTCATAACTTTGGATGTACTATGTTGCAACAATACTAGTATATTCGAGTTATCTTCGCATTCGTGGTTTAGCGCATGCGTGCAAACTTATCTTATTGTTCACTATGACGTAACAAGAGACTGGGCGGAAAGTTCATTCAATATAATGACGCCACATTAGTAAAAAAAAGTTCCAATTTTGTAAGTTGCACAATGACTCTACTGTATGTCTTCATGGACTGAATACGATTTGCCGATTCCTGTGTGTCTGTATTTACAGTTGCTTCGTTTACATTTCGATAAAGCGAGCATTTACAAATGCTTCAAATCTTCGTTGCTACGGCGAACGACATTTCAGTTTTAAGATTAATCCGCGAAGCATAATAAATAGCCTGACAACTGTGTTCCACAACACATTTCGCTTCGATTTGTGACTGAACACTGTATCATCATGTTTTCTCCAGCAATTCTTGTACACGGGTTTCTACTTGGTAGTTTAGTATGTAAACTAATGGAGCAATCCCCTGTCGTAGGTGAGTTTATTTCGGCTACTTTCTGTATAACTTTGCTGCGCCACGCTCTCTACCAGCGTAACGTTGGCGCACTTTGCGCACTGTACTTAGGTTTACATACCAATACAATATATACTAGTATAATACTCTTTATGTTATTTTGTGTGTCAGTTATCGTCTATTTGATCGCATATTCGATCAATTCTTTTTGTGTTATTTATGTTTTTTAAAATAGAACTTTCCGAACTTTGCCATTGTTGCCGTGACGGATTGTATGTTTTTGGCACGTTCGTCAAATGCTATAAAAATGACATATAACTTTCGGGAATTGTTTACCACTTAACACGCATCATATAACACTCGCATATAACGTATGTTGCAAACTACCAAGGTATTTCCCGCCATCAGTCAACAGTATCAGAACTTGTAGCACCAAAGACAAACGTCGATATTGTTAGCACAAGTTCGATTCAGACGCGCGCGTGGCACTCTCGCGTAAATTTCGTTCTGAACGAGTTAACATCAGTTGTGGTATCGCGTGATTTCATTTGTGTCTCTAATTCATGTCAGTCGCGTTGAATATTTGATGAAATTGCCAAAGCTTTATACATAATCTACCTATATTGTTGTTGTTATTTTGCGTTACTAAATCCAGAAGTACCAGGAGAGAATCGAAACGTCACCAAAATTACATTATTTAGAGTTGTATTATTATATAGTTGTTTTTGTTGCATACACTCAAACAGTGTACTGTTAATTTCCTTTGCAAAGAACAAAGACGACCCCGAAGAAAGCCTCAGGCTGGGGCGATGAAACGGACCTTTTCAAAGTTGAAAAAATTATTCAAGTTAAATAAAAGAAACAGTCGTCCTGATGACACTGACATTTTGTTCAATGACCCATTTGAGGAGGACAATGTCAGTGTCATCAGTGACATTGTTCAAGAAAAGTCCGTTGAGCAGTTTTTTGTTGAAGGCAAGTAATTATTTATTTATTTATTTATTTATTTATTTATTTATTTATTTATTTATTTATTTATTTATTTATTTATTTATTTATTTATTTATTTATTTATTTATTTATTTAATTAATTATTTATTTGTTGTTGTCTTTTTTTGTGACAGATATACCGCGAATAAAACCCGACTCCTTTTCTACCGTCAAAACTTTTTACGATCGTGGCTTCACGACTGTCTCTATGGTCAAGATGAATGGGAAAATTATGGCTATGAAGAAGTCGCTGATTGGTGAAAACATGACACGTGAACAGCTGAATAACGAGCTACGCATCTTGAGGTACGTAATTTCCAATTAAAATTCAAGTTTACCAAAGTTGAATTTTTGTTATTATATATGTTATTCATCTAAAATATTGGCCGTATGTGTATAGTAAATGTACGTTGGTCTCTGCGTACTACATCTTAACCACCGTTCTTAACAATCTACGTGTATTTCGTAACTACAGCATGGTCACTCAAGATGGTAGCTCGGCCTTCCTTCAGCTGCGAGCGGTATGTACTTCACCAATCAGCGCACTTATATTGACCGATTTCGTGGGCAGTGGACAAACATTAAATAGTGCGGTTGCTGACAATGTAAGTAATTGTTGAATAATAATTTTACTTCGTTAGTTTTCATTTTCTATCAACGTATTTTTTAAACTTTATTTATCTAAAACATTGCCATTATGTATTTTGCTAATTATGTATATCTTAAAGTCGTTACGTGTATTACGCGTTCAACAATTACTGTAATCATCACGTGATCATGGGTTATATATACACATATTATGGCACCAACAATAAATGTAAACATTGTGTTTGTGTTACAGCTGACTACCAAGCTAAAATACGCTGTTCAGATTGTCAGCGCCGTCACGTACCTTCATAAAAAACTGTGCATAGTGCACAATGATATTAAACCGGATAACATAATGGTGAGTAATTATGGTGAATTAAATTCTAGATTTTGTGAAAATGAAAACCTATTTTGATGCAATACGTTTGATTTGTGTATTTTTAAACTATTCTTATACTTGTTTTTTTTTATTACAGATTAACAGCAACAACAAAATTGTTCTGATTGACTTTAATGTATCTGGACTTATAGGCGAGACAATGAATGCAACAGCAGGAACTCTGCAGTACATGGCGCCTGAGAAGATGTACGGGCCCATGTACGGGGAGGTACGCTTAACCCCAGCAATGGATGTCTGGGGAATGGGGGCGACTATTTTGAGCCTAATAACAGGGCTTACCCCATTCCCTGGCGTTAGTGATAATCCAGATGACTGGGCAAGGCTGTACCTCCCCATGCTGGAACAAGGTAGAAGGGCGTTTTTGCCACATAGTTTTGCGATGTTGACAAAGTCAACTATCTTGGCAAAAACTCTGAAACAATGTTTCTACCTTGATTCAGACAGAGTTTCTGCTGTTGGTCTCCTCGACAGCATAAAAGAATGTTATCTATTAGAAAAAAATAAAATTTATTAATTTATACAAATACTGTTTCATCTGAATTGTGTATTTCCCCCCAAAATCAATAATCAATAGTTCAATGTATTAATGTGGCAAGGAAAATTCTGTTTTTAATGAAGTCGTCAAAATAATTTTTAAAGTCAAACATGTAAATGGTTCCCAACGTTTCAAATTTCATTCACGATAGGATGCGCTGTTAGCGTCCACTATCGGCAACATACTATCAATATTGTTCTCGGTAGAGGGCGCAATACACTGATGTCATACTTTTTCATTGAGAGACTCTTAATGCCACCCTCTCGCTACCCCATGGTTAGGGACTGGTCATTCATTTTCTCCGGCTTGGCGGTACCAGAGAAAAATAGGAAGCAACGCTATTTTGAAATTGAATAAAGGGAAGGCATGCTTTTTTCCCATTGCCTGGGGAGGGGGGGGCAACCAATTTTGTTACGAGCAGAAAAAACATAGACACTTTAAACAGTCACAATATTTTTACAGATTATTATACATTTTTTGCTGCACAAAAATATTCAAGTTCAACCTTTCTTTCAACACTTTCAAAATTCAAATTTTTATAATATAAAGTTTATTGTATTTCGTAATTGTTAATAAACAACCAATGCATGCACTCAAATAGTTTTCTTCTTTGAATAACTCAACTCATCATAATGTATAATAGCAAAAAGGTAGCAAAAAATGAGTATGATGTATTTGGAATAATATTTATCATTAATAAAAAATATCAAAACAACAGTTCATTTCAAAATAACAAGTGCTATTCAATAGCACCACTGCTCCCATGACCAACAACACTTTCATGGATCACCACTGTCATGGACAACACCAACATGGATCACATGATCACCACTGCCATTACTGACACTGTCGTGTCATCACCACTGTCATGAACAACAACAACATGGATGCCATCATCACCACTGTCATGGACAACACCAACATGGATCACATGATCACCACTGCCATGACTGACACTGTCATGGATCACCGCTATTATATACAACACCAACACTTTCACCAACTCAGTATCATCACCTTATACAAAAATACATGTATGTTTAAATATTTAGAGTAGTAAACAATATTCACTTCTCGTCCAGTTATACTATACTTTAAGTATTTACTTTTTGGTATGTGTTTGTTCAAGAATGGATGTTTCAGTTTTGCTGTTCTGTGCTTCGTTTAGTAAATTCGGATTTCCCAGATTGCGTAAAAAACATTTGCTGAGACATCTCGCTGAGCAATCAAAGACATTACTTTGCGCAAAAATATGTTCGAAGTCTTCAATTTCTGATAACATAAACACGGTTTTCACCCTCGCTTAATATGACACCCTCAAAAGCGAGTGATTCAAGTTTCCCTCGTTGGTTTACGATGGCTAATTCGCGTTTTGTACTATAGTTTGAAACAGTTTCGTGTGCTTTATTAGCTTTTTGGGGTTCATCACTGCTGTCCCTGGAATCTTACCGATATCGATTTAGTCGCCAATTCCGTAGCCATCGCCACTAATTAACACAAAGAAACCTTGTGGTGAAATAGTAATTAGCATAAAAATGTTTTTTTTTACCATTGTCGTCTTTTTTAATTATCCTTATTATTTCCCACACATGAGTGAATTAAACTGGAGCACCAATACTTGCAGTATGTCACTAAAGCAGTATAACACGAATGAATGATGCAACGCCCATTCCATAAATGTTCTTTTATCTCAAAGTAAGAAACTAGGTGATACTAATATCAGAGCATGGGTCTTATTTAGAAACTCCTGCCAGAGCAACTGCACAAAATGTGAAGACAAATTAGCATCTCCTAAGATGGTATTACCAGATTACCAGTTAAGGACATATAAAACATTCATTCCCAACATTGATGAACGGACCAGTTGCTACTCATTGCGAAAACTACTAACTACGATAACATAAATCAAAAATTCTTGGTGGGATTCGCTGTATTTTCGGATGATATCAAAGGACCCATGTCACCCTGCTTTGTTTTTGCTTGGAAAGGGGCAACGTCTCTTCATACTTTTGCGAAAACAGATTCCCCAGCACCCGGCTAAAAGAAACGACCAGTCCCTTAGTGCTATGAGTGGCCATGTTAGTAAAATTCTAATCAAACAGATGTAAATCACCGATGTTATCATGGCAACCATAATAACAGTGGTAAATTATTTCATAATTCTAGCGCTAATACAGCATTACTTAATTAAGCAAACAAAGCGTTCTAGGATGACCGAGAGATGGGTCACGCAGACTCACGAACGGAACGCAAAACAGCCCTGAGTACAGTCCTGTAGGTCTTCCGCTGATCATTCGGCCTCACAGTCCTGATAAGTCACATAGACCCCCGGGGACACTCGACTACAAATTTATGGCACAGAACCTTTCTGCAGTTTTCATGATTGCAATCAGCTAAAACATCTATCCACCAATCTAGCGATCATAAGTACCATTCTTGTGACCGAAAAACGAACCTACAACACTGGAACGTTGGCGAAAGGTAGTGTTACGCAACGAGGTGGTGGCTGAAAGATTGAAAGTTGAAGCTTGACACCAAGAGAAAATCAAAGAAAGCTTAGAAAGAACTCCCATGTGCTGAGAGTATTGGAGACACATTAAATATAATTCAAAATTACTTAGCTGAAAACTAATTATGCAAATCAGAATATTAATATGACCAGATTTGAGTGTAAAACTAATGAGGTCTGCGCAATGTAACAGAAAATCTATGTTTCCAAGTTTAATTGAAATGTGATTAGAACCAAAAAATTATGAATTATTATGCTTATTAGGGAATTAATATGAACAGATTTTTACCCCAAACTAATTAGGTTTGTACATTGTCCTAGAGCATCTTTGTACTAAGTTTCATTGAAATGGAATAATTAGTACTTTAGATATCAGTGTGAAAGCTTAAAATTGGTTAATTATGCAAATTAGGTAATTAAAATGTACAGATTTTAACCCACAATTATTCAGGTCTGTCTATTGTCCTACAGCATCCATGTACATTCATTGATATGTGATGTATAGTACCTGAGATATCAGTATGAAAGTTGGTTAATTATGCAAATTAGGTGATTAATATGCACAAATATTTACCGGAAACTAATTGGGTCTGCATAATTCTAGATTCATTGAAATGTGATGATTAGTACTTTAGATATCAGTAGAAAAGCTAAAAATTAATTATGCAAATTAGGTAATTAATATGCACAATTATTTACCCTAAAACTAATCAGGTCTCTGCATAGTCCTAAAGGATCTATGTACCAATTTTCATTGAAATGCGATGATTAGTACTTGAGATACCCGTGGAAAAGCTGAAAAATAACTAATTATGCAAATTAGGTGATTAATATGCACAAATATTTATCGAAAACAATCAGTCTCTGTATAGTCCTTGAGTATGTAAGTACCAAGTTTCATTGAAATGTAATGCTCACTACTTATATCAAATGCTGAAAATTAATTAATTATGCAAATTAGGTGATTAATATGTACTGATATTACCATAAAAACTATCAGGTCTGTGCAGTGTCATATGACATCTATGTACCAAGTTTCATTGAAATGTGATGATTAGTACTTGAGATATCAGTGGAAAAAATGAAAATTGATTAATCATTATGCAAATTAGGTAATTAGTATCCACGGATTATTACCAAAAACTAATCAAAACCTAGCATTAGTTCAGGCATGTATGTACAAAATTTCATCAAAATCCAATGAGTGGTTGTTTAGATATCAGTGGAACAATCATGGAACAGCTAAAAATCAGCTAATTATCATGCAAATTAGGTAATTAATATGCACGGATTTTTACCAAAAAGTAATCAAATCTGCGCATATGTTCAGAGCATCTATGTACCAAGTTTCATCAAAATCCAATGAGTGGTTGTTTAGATATCAGTGGAACAATCATGGAACAGCTAAAAATCAGCTAATTAACATGCAAATTAGGTAATTAATATGCACGGATTTTTACCAAAAACTAATCAAATCTGCGCATATGTTCAGAGCATCTATGTACCAAGTTTCATCAAAATCCAATAAGTGGTTCTTTAGATATCAGTGGAACAGTCATAGAACAGCTAAAAATTAGCTAATTAACATGCAAATTAGGTAATTAATATGCATGGATTTTTACCAAAACCTAATCAAATCTGCGCATATGTTCAGAGCATCTATGCACCAAGTTTCATCAAAAACCGATGTATGGTTCTTGAGATAGCAGTGGAACAGTCGGACACACAGACACACTAACTGCAAAGACACTAACTCCCAGTCTTTGCAGTTAGTGTGTCTGTGTGTGTGTATGTGTGTATGTGTGTCCGACTGTTCCACTGCTATCTCAAGAAACCATACATCGGTTTTTGATGAAACTTGGTGCATAGATGCTCTGGGCCAATGCGCACATGGGAGTAAAAAAAAATTGCAGGGAAAAAATGCTGACAGAATCAAGAAAAAAAAAATTAAGACAAGCCACTGGTCAGACTCTTTAAGCCCCCCCCCCAAGATTTCAAATACTAGTAGTTAACCCCTTCAATTATTCATAAAAGCCAATTTGTTTAAGGTGGTGAAAACAATTTACGACCAAATATAAAACAAGCATGTGCATGGTTAGGATAAACAGAAGAATAATGCCTCTCAAGAAGTTGCTGATTGGGGAAAACATGACACGTGAGCAGCTGAACAATAAGGTACATATCTTGAGGTACTTCACTGCATTCTCAGAGGCGCATTCACATATGTAAATATAAGAGGTGAACGACTCTTGACAAAAGACATATTTCAGTATACAATAAATGTTTCTATTGGAGCTGCACTTCTAATAGAAAACATACAATAACATTATACGTCAAAAGATAATGCTCAGTAGTATAATGCAAGTAAATGATGTTTACTGATGGCAGATGGCAGCTGAGTCTTCCTTCACCTGCAAGCAGTGTGTACTTCACCAATCAGCGCACTTATTTTAACTGATTTTATAGAAAGCTGTCAGACACTGAACAGTGCTGAAAATGTAATTAATCAAATAATTACCAATGTTTTATTGATATAAAGTTGTTTAATTGACTCTAATTGACATTGTATTTGTGTTACAGCTGACTACCAAGCTGAAATACGCTGTTCAGATTGTCAGCGCCGTCACTTATCTCTATAAAAAACTGTGCATAGTGCACAATGATATCAAACCAGATAACATAACGGTGAGTAATTACAGTAAATTAAATTCATAAATTCAAGATTTTGTGAAAATGAAAACATATTTTCATACAATAAGTTTGAATTGTATATTTGCTTTCTTTTAAACTATTCTTACACTTGTTTTTTTATGTATTTTCGCTGACGACCCGATGGTCACTCAAGATGGTAGCTCAGCCTTCCTTCAGCTGTGAGCGGTGTGCACTTCACCAATCAGCACACTTATATTAACCAATTTCATCAGAAACGGACAAACGCTAAACAGTGCGGTTGCTGACAATGTAAGTAATTGAATATTACTTTACTTCTTTATTTTTCATTTTCTATTAACATATCTGTTAAACCTTATTTATCTAAAACATTGCCATTATGTATTTTGCTAATTATGTACCGGGGTATATCTTTCATATGCAAAGAACAAAGATGCCCCGAAAAAAGCCGATGAAACGGACATTTTCAAAATTGAAAAAGCTATTTAAGTTAAAGAAAAGCAACAGTCGTTCTGATGACACTGACATTTTGTTCAATGACCCATTTGAGGAGGACAATGTCAGTGTCATCGGTGACATAGTTCAAGAAAAGTCTGTTGAGCAGTTTTTTGTTGAAGGCAAGTATTTATTTATTTGTTGTTGTCTTTTTTGTGACAGATATACCGAGAATTAAACCCGACTTCTTTACAGTCATCAAAACTTTTTACGATCGTGGCTAAGGTGGGCGGACAAATTATGGCCATGAAGAAGACGCTGATTGGTGAAAACATGACACGTGAGCAGCTGAATAACAAGCTACACATCTTGAGGTACGTAATTTCTAATTAA
The DNA here is from genome assembly GCF_978046115.1 of Saccoglossus kowalevskii. Classification (NCBI taxonomy): domain Eukaryota; kingdom Metazoa; phylum Hemichordata; class Enteropneusta; family Harrimaniidae; genus Saccoglossus; species Saccoglossus kowalevskii. The sequence continues at coordinate 19,187,080 of NC_140642.1, forward strand.
AACTCAAGTTTACCAAAGTTGAATTTTTGATATTATATATGTTATGTAATGATTTGAGGCTATGACGTTTAGTTTAGTTATTTGCATAATGATATTGATACATTGTATGGAACATCTCGTGAGTATTTAGACTCAGTTCCAGGCCTAGCAGTTGAGCAATAAACACCTTGGCTACAAGTGCTCCTCTCCAGTGTGTTATTCTCCTCCCGGATCTGGTGACCAATACTCACTTGGTTCACTCTACCTTGAGAAGTCTGTTCTCAGTTTACATATGGTGGCAGCGGTTAAAGAAAAAGGGGGAAGAAATACTACTGAAGAAATAATAATTCTTTGCAAAGTACTGAGGAACTTGAATCTGTGGAAAAGGCCTGTTGAGCTCTGTAACATCTAGAACAACCTTCTGTGTACAACACAGTAGAGGGAGAGACTTGTGCATCGCAAGTTGAAGGAAGATGAAATACTACTTTGAGTACTAACTGTACAGAAGAACTGGGATTTGGTGAGTTGTTTTTTCTCTACACTCAACTCAACCAGCTGTGAAGAAATAAACTGCCTGTGATATCAGAATTGCCTGTACATTGAATAGCTAACTTGCCTTCAAGAAATGCTGTGAAGTTATCAATGTCAACTATATTTTTATCCAAGTGACAGATCGGGGAATGTAAACAAAGTGAATTTGCCAGCTGTGTGAAAAGCCGGTTTGAACTGAATTGATTGACAGCTCGTGGAAGCAGTGTACGTTGAAATAGAACATTTTTGATTTGATTGCAACATTGTTTCAGCTCTTCTAGAACTCTTTTTCACTGACTGTAGATTTACTTTTGCAACATTTTAACTAACTTTTAGAACATTTTACATTACTCACTTAGCAACTGGTGGTTGTTATGCCAACCTTCAGTGCTTTGGTTTGTTTACAATAACAAAGATTGACCTATCAAGTATCAAAGGAAAAGAAAGTCAGAAAAGGCTGTGTATAAAAAAAAAGTGCAGTGTTTGGATAAATAATTTGTTTCTAGTTTGTAACATCCTGTTTGGTTTCCTTGTGGTTAAACTAAACAGTGGGTAATTTGTTCTTTGGTAGGTAAGTACCGTAGCTGCATGTTATACTTGTCAGTGTGTGAGTAAAAATAAGTTGTGAGTATGAATGATACAGGGGATGCTGCTGATCCTTCTGGGGGTTCACCACTACTGACTCCCATGCATTCTAATTTGGAAGGGGATTTGAATAAGGGCTTGCAGGATTGGGATCCAAAGCATCAGGATACAGTGAGGCTCAGGCGCGAAGAGCGTGAATATGAATTACAGATGGTTATGCTTAAACAGAAGCTAGAAATGGAAAAATTGGAAGCAGTAAGGATTGCTGAGAAGCAAAAGAGAAGACATGAAGTGGAAATGAAGTTGCAGGATTTAGAATTGGAGAAGTTACATATGCAAGGTAGGGAGCATAGTACAGATAATAGTACTGTAATTGTAGACAAGGGTCCTAACATTTCTCATTTTAAGGAAGGTGATGATATTAATGTTTATCTAAGAACATTTGAAAAGATTGCAATTGCACATCATTGGCCGCGAGCCATGTGGGCTTTGAAATTGGTAGCTCATTTATCAGGTAAAGCACAGGCTGCGTTTTCTAATATGAGTGATAAGGACTCTAATGATTATGATTTAGTTAAAGCAGCTATCTTGCAGAAATATGAGTTGACTGCAGAGAAATACTGGAGCAGCTTTAGAAGTGTAAAGTGGGATGTGAGATGCGAGTCGTTTACCGAATGGGGTGCCAGAATGGAGAATTTGTTGGAGCATTGGTTGGAAGCAGCAGAAGTTGACAGTATGGAGACAATGATAGATCTGTTGTTGAGGGAGCAAATCATAGAGAATTCACCTTATGAATTGAAGATATGGATTCGTGAAAGAGAACCTAAATCAAGAGGTGAGGTCATTAAATTAGCTGAGCAGTATATTGCTGCTCATGGTAAACCTAAAACAGATAAGTCAATGGCATCAAATGGAAAATTTAGAAAATGGCAATCTAATTCTGTTCAACAATCTAATAAGAATAGTCAAGCTAATACATGTTTCAAGTGTGGTAAACCTGGTCATATTACTACAACATGTCCTATGAATCTCAAGCCTAGTTCAAATAGTGGATCAGGCAAGGGTAGTAAAGTATTTTATTGTGCAGGTCAATCTAAGAAAAATGTAGATAAGTGTTTATATGGTAGTTGTATGGATATACATAGGTGCAAGGGACTGCTGAATGGACAGGAAGTGGTAGTTTTACAGGATACAGGTTGTACTCAGACATTGATAAAGTCAAAGTTTGTATCGAAACGTGCATACTTGTTGGGACAGTGTGTGTGTGTTAGACTTGCAGATAGTAGTACAAGGCAAGTACCCATGGCAAGAGTACATTTGAATTGTAAGTTTTATAGAGGAAAATTGGATGTAGGGGTTTTAGATACCTTAGCTGAAGATGTTATCTTGGGTAATGAGGTATATGTAAGTATGACTAAAGATAGTCAAAAGAGTACAGCTTATGTTGTCACTAGAGGAAAAAGTAAAGCATTAAAAGAGAAAAATGCTAAGGTAAGGTGTAATGAACAATTAACAGGTGTTCATGCAAGACCAATGGAGCAACTGCCAGAAAGTGTTGTTGATGTTGGTGATACTAATGACAGCATAGATGATCAAGGTGAGTTAGATAAAGTTGAGGATCATAATGATGAGATTCAGTTACCAGTAAGTGATAATGAAGTATTTGATGTATTCAAATTGAGACGAGAGGAGTTGATAAAGTTACAGCAATCAGATGTAACATTGACAAAGGTCCGTGAAGTAGTAGTGCCAGAAAATATGATAGCAAATAAAGTTTGTTTTTCTGGAAGGATGGTCTATTATTTCGTCAATGGAGGCTCATGAACTCAGCTGAAGCAGCTGAGGTGACTCAGTTAGTGGTCCCGTTAAAGTGTAGAGGTGAGTTGTTAAAGATTGCTCACGATATTCCTTTAGCTGGTCATTTAGGAATAGAGAAGACAAAACAAAGGGTACTGCAGCATTTTTATTGGCCAGGGATATTTTCAGATGTGGCACATTATTGCAGAACGTGTGCTGAATGCTAAAAATCTGCTAAGAGATATGCTCATGAAAAAGTCCCGATGATATCAATGCCAATTGTGGATGTACCATTTCGGAAGGTAGCAATAGATCTGGTAGGGCCTTTACCAAGAAGTAAAAATAGTAATAAATATATATTGGTGTTGTGTGATTATGCCACTAGATATCCAGAAGCTTTACAAATTCCAAATATGGAAGCTGAAACAGTAGCAGATTGTTTAATTGAGATTTTTAGTCGGGTAGGTATTCCAAACGAGTTACTTAGTGATCAAGGGACAAATTTTATGTCTAAACTTATAAGTGATATGTGTGTTAAGCTACACATTAACAAATTGAAAACTAGTATTTATCATCCACAATGCAATGGGCTTGTTGAGCGGTTCAATGGTACTCTTAAATGTATGTTGCGTCGCTACACAGCAAAACACCCAGAGGTGTGGGATACCTATTTACCATACCTGTTGTTTGCTTACCGAGAAGTACCACAAGCAAGCACAGGATTTGCTCCATTTGAGTTATTATATGGAAGACATGTAAGAGGACCTCTGGCTGTGTTAAAGGAAGGGTGGACTGGAGATATTCCAGAAGAGGAAAATTTAGCGGAATATGTAATTAACATGAGGGATAAGATTGGGGAGATGATGGAAGTAGTGAAGCAGAATATGGTGGTCGCACAGGCTAAACAGAAAAGATGGTATGATGTGAAAGCTCGTGATAGATCTTTTGATATTGGTGAAAAGGTGCTGGTGTTACTCCCATCAAGAAGTCAGAAGTTACAGGCAGAATGGCAAGGACCATTTCAAGTTACAAGGAAAATGACAGCTGTAGATTATGAGGTGAATGTTGGTAGTCGAAGGAAAACTTTCCGAGTGTACCATATTAATATGTTGAGGCCTTGGAAGGAGAGGGAAGAGATTGCATGTTTCGTGGATATAGTAGAAGTAGTCAAGGAAGAAAATGATGTATTGGATGCATGTTTCGTCGATATAGTGGATGTGGTCAAGGAAGAAAATGGGGTGTTAGACACAGTAGCAGAAAAGAAAGGTAAGAAAAACTGGAAAGATGTGAAAATATATGAAAATCTGACAGAAGAGCAGCGGGCAGAAGTATTACAGTTACTAGAGTGTTATGGTGACGTGTTTACAGATGCACCAGGGCTGACTGGATTGATGGAACATGAAGTGGTTACTTGTGAAGACTTTCCCCTACGTCAGAAACCATACAGGTTACCTCAAGCAGTACAGTCCACAGTGAGAGAAGAGTTAGATAAAATGCTGAAATCAGGTATTATTAGACCATCTAAAAGTCCATGGGCAAGTCCTATTGTGTTAGTGGGTAAGAAAGATGGTACAGTTAGGTTCTGTGTAGATTATAGATCTCTTAACAGTGTCACCAAATTTGATGCTTATCCCATGGCACGTGTGGAGGATCTCATAGAAAAGTTTGGTGATGCCTGTTATATTTCTACTTTTGATTTGTCAAAGGGATATTGGCAAATTCCTTTGAGTAAATCTTCCTGTGAGAAATCTGCTTTCATAACTCAATTTGATCTCTTTGAATTTACAGTGATGCCTTTTAGCATGAAAAATGGTCCAGCAACCCTACAAAGGTTAATAAATCAGATACTGCAAGGTACAAATGAGTATGCTGGTGCATATATGGATGATATAGAGGTACATGATGTTAGCTGGAAAGAGCATTTGTTACATTTGCAGGCTGTACTTGAGCGATTGAGGAATGCAAAGTTGACTGTGAAGCCTAGCAAGTGTTATATTGGTGGGCCACAAGTGTCCTTTGTTGGATATATGGCAGGTAGTGGAGTGATAAGAGCTATGCTGGACAAGGTGCAAGCTGTTAATAATTTTCCAAGACCCAAGACTAAGCAAAATGTTAGATCATTTTTGGGTTTAGTGGGATATTATCGTAAATTCATTCCTAACTTCTCTGAAATTGCTTTTTATTTGACAGAGTTAACAAAGAAGAAGTGTTCAAATCAAGTAATATGGACTGAAGACTGTGAGACATCATTTTGTAAACTGAAGCAAGCATTGACATCTGAACCTGTACTGCATAATCCAGATTATACCAAACCTTTTGTTTTGCAGGTTGACGCTTGTGATCATGGTATTGGTGGGGTGTTAAGTCAAAATAATGACAAAGGAGAAGAACATCCCATAGTATACATCAGTAGAAAGTTGTTGCCTCGTGAAATGAATTATGCGACTATTGAGAAGGAATGTTTGGCCATTGTTTGGGCAGTGGAAGCATTATATCCATATTTGTATGGTAGAGCATTTACTGTTCAGAGTGACCATGATCCTTTAAAATGGCTGAATCAATTGCGCGAACGGAATCGTAGACTGATGCGTTGGAGTCTGACCCTGCAAGGGTACCAGATAAATTTCCAACATAAAAAAGGGGTTGAAAATGGCAATGCTGATGGCTTGTCAAGAGCATGGCAGTCAGATGTGGGTTGACTTCCCAAATTAGTTGTGAGTAGTTGTATGAGTGAAGTATGAGTAAAAAAAAAATGATGAGTGTTGTGTTCGGCTTGGTGCTTCACCTATCACCTAAATATCATGTGCTAGATATTAAGTTTATCAAGGTACTGCAGCACAGCCATATTTTAGAATTGTTTGTTGGTGTTTATGGTTATATATTTAACTTGTTATTATTGAGTTCAAAGTATTTTCAAGTGTATCTCAAAGTTTTTAAAACAGAGTTTTCATCCTCTACAAGGGGAAAGGAATGTAATAATTTGAGGCTATGACGTTTAGTTTAGTTATTTGCATAATGATATTGATACATTGTATGGAACATCTGCGAGTATTTAGACTCAGTTCCAGGCCTAGCAGTTGAGCAATAAACACCTTGGCTACAAGTGCTCCTCTCCAGTGTGTTATTCTCCTCCCGGATCTGGTGACCAATACTCACTTGGTTCACTCTACCTTGAGAAGTCTGTTCTCAGTTTACAGTTATTTATCTAAAATATTGGTGAAATGTATTTTCGCTGACGAATTCTAGATTTTATGAAAATGAAAACCTATTTTAATGCAATACGTTTGATTTCTATATTTGCTTTGTTTTAAACTACTCTTATACTTTTACTTATACTTTTTTTTTTATTACAGATTAACAGCAACAACAAAGTTGTGTTGATTGATTTCAATGTGTCCGGGATGATTGGCGAGACAATGAACGTGACAGCAGGAACTCTACGGTACATGGTGCCAAGAAGATGTACAGGCACATGTACGGGGAGGTACGGTTAACCCAAGCAATGGATATCCCATTGCGTGGTGTCAGTGATGATCTATATGTAGATGACTGAACAAGGCTGTACCTTTCCATGCTGAAACAAGGTAGATAGGTATTTTTGCCAAGTAGTTTTACTATCATCTTCAAGTTGGTAAAACACTAATAATAATGTTTGATTTATAAAAAGAGTTTCTGCTGTTGATTTACTCGTCACAGTTAAACAAAGAGCTCAACTTTATCAATTCATATAAATATTGTTTCCCCCATTCTCTAGTGTCCGCAATGACAAAAATGTGCAAATTTAATCAAATAATTGCAATATGTGCAATGTTGTGAGGTTTTTTTCAGCCAATAGTTTCATTTGACAGTAAATTGTAATATGTGAAATTATTCGGCTTTAGAAAATTAAGTTTGTAAATGTTTCTAATGTTCAGTTTAATATACTAATACTTGCAACCTGCTTGTGTCATATGCGAATAATAGACAATTAAAGGCAGTGAATTAATTATTGGTATCATTCATGAATGATCATAAAATTTGGTCTAAAATTGAACCTTATTTTATGAATTTTTCTAATTATTAGTAATATAGATATATGTCTACAATTAGAGACTTCATCAGTGGATACTGATTTGTAGAGTTATAACTTGACAAAACTGGTTTGAAATGAAATGAAATGTTTATGATATGAGAAAGCAGTTGACAAATACATGAAGCAGAATCTATAAAAAATGAAATCACCCGAAATTATACACTAATATTTATAATTGTTTGAACCTTTTGATTTCCAAAGTAACCTTTTTTTACCATTCACAAAATAAAGTTGCATTTTTTTTCTATTTAAAACAAATGTCCAAAAAAATGTTTTGAAGAAATTAATATCGCATAGCAGGAGAACCATTTATAGAACCTGGGCCATTTTCAAAAGGTGTGATAGGTATATAATTACTGTGGAATACTTTATTTTCGCTGGAATTAATTTTCGCTGAAAAGGCTTTTTGGGCGTTTTGGATGAAATTTATTTTCACTGATTTTTGATGAGTTTAATGTGAAATATAGGAAAACAGTATATTCGCTGGACTTTATTTTCACAGAATTTTCCTTCAGCAAAAATAAATTCCAAGCGAAAATAAAGTATTCTACAGTAATTAAATTTTTTGACAGCACAGTTTCAGATAGACATATAAATACTTGTGATGCTTAGAGGATCTCAAAAAGTTGTTGTTTTGAGTATATTTTATATAAATGACCATTGATGGCTGTTGATATTTGTTCATTTCTATAGATTGAATTGGTTGATGAATTTGCACTTCTTTTCTTTGTACTTCTGGGTACAACTAAGACTTGTTGATTTGAGGCTTTCAGACAACCAATTTCTGTCTTAGACTGTGTGAGGCGCAGTTCAGCAGAATATAAAACAAGTCTTTCGCCTTTTAGATACATATGCATTCTCCAGCTCAAGATACTAGTTCAACTACAAGTTCCGTTCTCAGGGGTTCTCTTCCCGGATTTGATATATCAATGATTCACTTTACTCTGAGAAGTCAGTTCTCAGTTTACAATAGTGAAAAGTTGAAACTCTTACTTTGACGAAGAAATGTTACTAAGTTATAAGCTTGAATGAAACAGTAATACAGAGTCCAAGTTGATTTTTCCAAGACGAAGTTACCACTGCTGTACTTGGTTCCGCAGAATTAATCAGGTCGGACAGCCAGGTTTCCCGGTTGTTTGGGGATCGAAAATTCGGCTGCAGTCTGGAGCCCAATAACACCAACGTATCTTGTAGGTAGCTGTAAATCATTCGTTTTCTGATGATAGCCACTTTCTCACTTTTTTTAAAATTCAGTTCGAGAGCGAGCACGTTGAATGGACAACGTAAATTCTCGTGTCAAAGTACAACGTCACTGGCACATGAACTGGTTAGCGGACTACAACATCCGTCCTGTGTTCAAGGAAGCGATTCTTACATAACCTCGAATCTTCTTGACAAAGACGTACATTCCAAGTGATCTTCAAATCTTGAAATTTCATGCTGAGATATTTTTGGCATATAAATCTCAACTATTCGGTGATAAATATCGATATTTTTCTATCTGAAGTGAGCCACCCACTGACGCGCCTTGGTCTCTCGTACCACGTGATATATTAATATCCGTGACGTAAATACTCACGAGAAAGCGCGCATTGTCACGTACATATAGTACCCGTGATGCTACAATTGGAAAGGTAATAAAAGTACAGAGGCGGAGGCACGAAATTTTGCACGGGGCAAAATTTGCTCACAAACCTCCGTTTAAAAAAATTGAAGTCTAGACCCTCTGAAACGCTATTTCCTGCAATTTGAGAGGCAAATGTTGATGACACAAAGGCTTTCAGCTTGATTTTGGACGCCCCCAACATTTTTTCGAGTGGGCGGCGGTCGCGGGTACACAGAGTTTTGATACATTCAATAAAAATCATTTTTCATCAACAAACACCGTATATAATTGTGTGTTTGCTGAAAAGTAACATTCAAGTTACTGAATGACAGAGATAAACATAATAATGACGATGTGTCGGGAATTTTTGGGTGACATATTTGTTCAACCATTTAGTCAGAGATATATCATCAAAATATCATTCTTGTTAAAAAAAATTAAATATTCATATTAAAGAAATATAAAACAAGCGCCCGTAAGAATTTGAAAACAATTAACAAAGAAAATAACTTCGAGTTCATAACTTTGGATGTACTATGTTGCAACAATACTAGTATATTCGAGTTATCTTCGCATTCGTGGTTTAGCGCATGCCTGCAAACTTATCTTATTGTTCACTATAACGTAACAAGAGACTGGGCGGAAAGTTCATTCAATATAATGACGCCACATTAGTAAACAAAAAGTTCCAATTTTGTAAGTTGCACAATGACTCTACTGTATGTCTTCATGAACTGAATACGATTTGCCGATTCCTGTGTGTCTGTATTTACAGTTGCTTCGTTTACATTTCGATAAAGCGAGCATTTACAAATGCTTCAAATCTTCGTTGCTACGGCGAACGACATTTCAGTTTTAAGATTAATCCGCGAAGCATAATAAATAGCCTGACAACTGTGTTCCACAACACATTTCGCTTCGATTTGTGACTGAACACTGTATCATCATGTTTTCTCCAGCAATTCTTGTACACGGGTTTCTACTTGGTAGTTTAGTATGTAAACTAATGGAGCAATCCCCTGTCGTAGGTGAGTTTATTTCGGCTACTTTCTGTATAACTTTGCTGCGCCACGCTCTCTACCAGCGTAACGTTGGCGCACTTTGCGCACTGTACTTAGGTTTACATACCAATACAATATATACTAGTATAATACTCTTTATGTTATTTCGTGTGTCAGTTATCGTCTATTTGATCGCATATCCGATCAATTCTTTTTGTGTTATTTATGTTTTTAAAATAGAACTTTCAGAACTTGTAGCACCAAAGACAAACGTCGATATTGTTAGCACAAGTTCGATTCAGACGCGCGCGTGGCACTCTCGCGTAAATTTCGTTCTGAACAAGTTCACATCAGTTGTGGTATCGCGTGATTTCATTTGTGTTTCTAATTCATGTCAGTCGCGTTGAATATTTGATGAAATTGCCAAAGCTTTATACATAATCTACCTATATTGTTGTTGTTATTTTGCGTTACTAAATCCAGAAATACCAGGAAAGAATCGAAACGTCACCAAAATTACATTATTTAGAGTTGTATCATTATATAGTTGTTTTTGTTGCATACACTCAAACAGTGTACTGTTAATTTCCTTTGCAAAGAACAAAGACGACCCCGAAGAAAGCCTCAGGCTGGGGCGATGAAACGAACCTTTTCAAAGTTGAAAAAATTATTCAAGTTAAATAAAAGAAACAGTCGTCCTGATGACACTGACATTTTGTTCAATGACCCATTTGAGGAGGACAATGTCAGTGTCATCAGTGACATTGTTCAAGAAAAGTCCGTTGAGCAGTTTTTTGTTGAAGGCAAGTAATTATTTTTATTTATTTATTTATTTATTTATTTATTTATTTATTTATTTATTTATTTATTTATTTATTTATTTATTTATTTATTTGTTGTTGTCTTTTTTTGTGACAGATATACCGCGAATAAAACCCGACTCCTTTTCTACCGTCAAAACTTTTTACGATCGTGGCTTCACGACTGTCTCTATGGTCAAGATGAATGGGAAAATTATGGCCATGAAGAAGTCGCTGATTGGTGAAAACATGACACGTGAACAGCTGAATAACGAGCTACGCATCTTGAGGTACGTAATTTCCAATTAAAATTCAAGTTTACCAAAGTTGAATTTTTGTTATTATATATGTTATTCATCTAAAATATTGGCCGTATGTGTATAGTATAAATGTCCGTTGGTCTCTGCGTACTACATCTTAACCACCGTTCTTAACAATCTACGTGTATTTCGTAACTACAGCATGGTCACTCAAGATGGTAGCTCGGCCTTCCTTCAGCTGCGAGCGGTGTGTACTTCACCAATCAGCGCACTTATATTGACCGATTTCGTGGGCAGTGGACAAACATTAAATAGTGCGGTTGCTGACAATGTAAGTAATTATTGAATAATAACTTTACTTCGTTAGTTTTCATTTTCTATGAACGTATTTTTTAAACTTTATTTATCTAAAACATTGCCATTATGTATTTTGCTAATTATGTATATCTTAAAGTCGTTACGTGTATTACGCGTTCAACAATTACTGTAATCATCACGTGATCATGGGTTATATATACACATATTATGACACCAACAATAAATGTAAACATTGTGTTTGTGTTACAGCTGACTACCAAGCTAAAATACGCTGTTCAGATTGTCAGCGCCGTCACGTACCTTCATAAAAAACTGTGCATAGTGCACAATGATATTAAACCGGATAACATAATGGTGAGTAATTATGGTGAATTAAATTCTAGATTTTGTGAAAATGAAAACCTATTTTGATGCAATACGTTTGATTTGTGTATTTTTAAACTATTCTTATACTTGTTTTTTTTATTACAGATTAACAGCAACAACAAAATTGTTCTGATTGACTTTAATGTATCTGGACTTATAGGCGAGACAATGAACGCAACAGCAGGAACTCTGCAGTACATGGCGCCTGAGAAGATGTACGGGCCCATGTACGGGGAGGTACGCTTAACCCCAGCAATGGATGTCTGGGGAATGGGGGCGACTATTTTGAGCCTAATAACAGGGCTTACCCCATTCCCTGGCGTTAGTGATAATCCAGATGACTGGGCAAGGCTGTACCTCCCCATGCTGGAACAAGGTAGAAGGGCGTTTTTGCCACATAGTTTTGCGATGTTGACAAAGTCAACTATCTTGGCAAAAACTCTGAAACAATGTTTCTACCTTGATTCAGACAGAGTTTCTGCTGTTGGTCTCCTCGACAGCATAAAAGAATGTTATCTATTAGAAAAAAATAAAATTTATTAATTTATACAAATACTGTTTCATCTGAATTGTGTATTTCCCCCCAAAATCAATAATCAATAGTTCAATGATCAATGTGGCAAGGAAAATTCTGTTTTTAATAAAGTCGTCAAAATAATTTTTAAAGTCAAACATGTAAATGGTTCCCAACGTTTCAAATTTCATTCACGATAGGATGCGCTGTTAGCGCCCACTATCGGCAACATACTATCAATATTGTCCTCGGTAGAGGGCGCAATACACTGATGTCATGCTTTTTCATTTAAAGACTCTCAATGTCACCCTCTCGCTACCCCATGGTTAGGGACTGGTCATTCATTTTCTCCGGCTTGGCGGTACCAGGGAAAAATAGGAGGCAAAACTATTTTGAAATTGAATAAAGGGAAGGCATGCTTTTTTCCCATTGCCTGGGGAGGAGGGGGCAACCAATTTTGTTATGTACAGACAAAAATACGTAGTTTAAACAGTCACAATATTTTTACAGAATATTGTGCATTTTTTGTTGCACAAAAATATTCAAGTTCAACCTTTCTTTAAACACTTTCAATTTTTTTTTTTTTTTTTATAATATAAAGTTTATTGTATTTCGTAATTGTTAATAAACAACCAATGCATGCACTCAAATAGTTTTCTTCTTTGAATAACTCAACTCATCATAATGCATAATAGCAAAAATGTAGCAAAAAATGAGTATGATATATTTGAAATAATATGTATCATTAATAAAAAATATCAAAATAACAGTTAATTTCAAAATAACAAGTGCTATTCAATAGCACCACTGCTCCCATGACCAACAACACTTTCATGGATCACCACTGTCATGGACAACACCAACATAGATCACATGATCACCACTGCCATGACTGACACTGTCGTGTCATGGACAACACCAACATGGATCACATGATCACCACTGCCATGACTGACACTGTCGTGTCATGGACAACACCAACATGGATCACATGATCACCACTGTCATGGACAACACCAACATGGATGCCATCATCACCACTGTCATGGACAACACCAACATGGATCACATGATCACCACTGTCATGGACAACACCAACATGGATCACATGATCACCACTGCCATGACTGACACTGTCGTGTCATCACCACTGTCATGGACAACACCAACATGGATCACATGATCACCACTGCCATGACTGACACTGTCGTGTCATCACCACTGTCATGGACAACACCAACATGGATCACATGATCACCACTGCCATGACTGACACTGTCGTGTCATCACCACTGTCATGGACAACACCAACATGGATGCCATCATCACCACTGTCATGGACAACACCAACATGGATGCCATCATCACCACTGTCATGGACAACACCAACATGGATGCCATCATCACCACTGTCATGGACAACACCAACATGGATGCCATCATCACCACTGTCATGGACAACACCAACATGGATCACATGATCACCACTGTCATGGACAACACCAACATGGATCACATGATCACCACTGCCATGACTGACACTGTCGTGTCATCACCACTGTCATGGACAACACCAACATGGATCACATGATCACCACTGCCATGACTGACACTGTCGTGTCATCACCACTGTCATGGACAACACCAACATGGATCACATGATCACCACTGCCATGACTGACACTGTCGTGTCATCACCACTGTCATGGACAACACCAACATGGATGCCATCATCACCACTGTCATGGAGAACACCAACATGGATGCCATCATCTCCACTGTCATGGACAACACCAACATGGATGCCATCATCTCCACTGTCATGGACAACACCAACATGGATGCCATCATCACTACTGTCATGGACAACACCAACATGGATGCCATCATCACCACTGTCATGGACAACACCAACATGGATGCCATCATCACCACTGTCATGGACAACACCAACATGGATGCCATCATCACCACTGTCATGGACAACACCAACATGGATGCCATCTCCACTGTCATGGACAACACCAACACGGATGCCATCATCTCCACTGTCATGGACAACAACAACATGGATGCCATCATCACCACTGTCATGGACAACACCAACATGGATGCCATCATCACCACTGTCATGGACAACACCAACATGGATGCCATCATCACCACTGTCATGGACAACAACAACATGGATGCCATCATCACCACTGTCATGGACAACACCAACATGGATGCCATCATCACCACTGTCATGGACAACAACAACATGGATGCCATCATCACCACTGTCATGGACAACACCAACATGGATGCCATCATCACCACTGTCATGGACAACACCAACATGGATGCCATCATCTCCACTGTCATGGACAACACCAACATGGATGCCATCATCTCCACTGTCATGGACAACAACAACATGGATGCCATCATCTCCACTGTCATGGACAACACTAACATGGATGCCATCATCTCCACTGTCATGGACAACAACAACATGGATGCCATCATCACCACTGTCATGGACAACAACAACATGGATGCCATCATCACCACTGTCATGGACAACAACAACATGGATGCCATCATCACCACTGTCATGGACAACACCAACATGGATGCCATCATCACCACTGTCATGGACAACAACAACATGGATGCCATCATCACCACTGTCATGGACAACACCAACATGGATCACATGATCACCACTGCCATGGACAACACCAACATGGATCACATGATCACCACTGCCATGACTGACACTGTCATGGATCACCGCTATTATATACAACACCAACACTTTCATGGACGGCATCACCTTATACTAAAATATGTTTAAATATTTAGAAGTAGTAAACAATATTCACTTCTGGTCCAGTTATACTATACTATGAATATTTACTTTTTGGTATGTGTGTTTGTTCTTGGATATTTCAGTTTTGATGTTCTATGCTTCGTCTAGTAAATTCGGATTTCCAAGATTGCGTAAAAAACATTTGCTGAGAGATGCGCTGTCTTTACATAACTTTGCGCAAAAATATGTTCGAAGTCTTCAATTTCTGATAACATAAACACGGTTTTCACCCTCGCTTAATATGACACCCTCAAAAGCAAAGCGAGTGATTCAAGTTTTCCTCAATGGTTTACGATGGCTAATTCGCGTTTTGTACTATAGTTTGAAACAGTTTCGTGTGCTTTATTAGCTTTTTGGGGTTCAATCACTGCTGTCCCTGGAATCTTACCGATATCGATTTAGTCGCTAATTCCGTAGCCATCGCCACTAATTCACAAAAAGACCTTGTGGTGAAATAGTAATTAGCATAAAAATGTTTTTTTTTTTTACCATTGTCGTCTTTTTTAATTATCCTTGTTATTTCGCACACATGAGTGAATTAAACTGGAGCACCAATACTTACAGTATGTCACTAAAGCAGTATAACACGAATGCATGATGCAACGCCCATTCCATAAATGTTCTTTTATCTCAAAGTAAGAAACTAGGTGATACTAATATCAGAGCATGGGTCTTATTTAGAAACTCCTGCCAGAGCAACTGCACAAAACGTGAGGACAAATTAGCATCTCCTAAGATGGTATTACCAGATTACCAGTTAAGAACATATAAAACATTCATTCCCAGCATTGATGAACGGACCAGTTGCTACTCATTGCGAAAACTACTAACTACGATAACATAAATCAAAAGTTCTTGGTGGGGGTCACTGTATTTTCGGATGATATCAAAGGGGACCCCCTGCTTTAATTTTGCTTCATACTTTTGCGAAAACAGATTCCCCCAGCACCCGGCTAAAAGAAACGACCAGTCCCTTAGTGCTATGAGTGACCATGTTAGTAAAATTCTAATCAAACAGATGTAAATCACCGATGTTATCATGGCAACCATAATAACAGTGGTAAATTATTTCATAATTCTAGCGCTAATACAGCAAAATTACTTTCTTAAGCAAACAAAGCGTTCTAGGATGACCGAGAGATGGGTCACGCAGACTCACGAACGGAACGCAAAACAGCCCAGAGTACAGTCCTGTAGGTCTTCCGCTGATCATTCGGCCTCACAGTCCTGATAAGTCACATAGACCCCCGGGGATTCGACACACGACTACAAATTTATGGCGCAGAACCTTTCTGCAGTTTTCATGATTGCAATCAGCTAAAACATCTATCCACCAATCTAGCGATCATAAATACCTTTCTTGTGACCGAAAAACGAACCTACAACACTGGAACGTTGGCGAAAGGTAGTGTTACGCAACGAATGGTTGCATTTTAGAGAACAGTGGTGATTTTGTCAGCATTACGATTTATAACGAGTTTACCATTATAGGTTCATACGCCAATAATATGCCGTATCTCAAAATGTAGACTGGTGACATAGCTAGGCTGAAAAAATAATAGATCCATGAATGGTGGGATACTTTTTGTTGTCCCGAATTATTTCAAAACTCTGGGTGAAAAAAATGTGTTCTATTGAAAAAAATAACACATTTTGAAAGATTAACATCTTTCAAAATGTGTTATTTTTTTAGAACATCTTAAAATGTGTTATTGTTTCAGGATGCAGTGACATGGGACAATAGCTCCATGATTTTACACAATAAACAAATGAACATTGTCATGCGATTACTGTTTCCATGTGATATTGGGGGGGGGGAGGTTAAATCAAAGGGTGAACAATGTTCAATATTTATCTCGGAGTATGATATTCAAAAACAGTTGAATAAATTGAACCAATCTGCAAAGATCTAAACATATCAATTCAAATTGTTATATTTGGACAGGAGAAGTGCTAGATGGTAATACAGCCAGGTAAATAATAACAGATTAGTATATTATGTACCAGACACATTAAAAATTAATTCAAAATTACCTGTACATGAGATATTGATAGAAAAGCTGAAAACTAATTATGTACATCAGGTAACTAATATGAACAGAACAGAACAAAAAAATTATGAATTATTATGCTAATTAGAGAATTAATATGAACAAATTTTAACCCAAAATTAATCAGGCCTGTCTATTGTCCTAGAGCATTTATGTACCAAATTTTATTCAAATGTGATGATCAGTAATTGAGATATTAGTGTTAATTAATTATGTTAATTAGGTGATTAATAAGCATAAATATTTACCAAAAACTAATTGGGTTTCTGCATAGTTCTCTTTAAAAGTTTCATTAAAATCCAATTTGTGGTTCTTTATATATCAGTGGAACATTATGCAAATTAGGTAATTAATATCCAATTAAAACTAATTAGGTCTCTGCATAATCCTAGAAGATCTATGTAGCAAGTCTCATTGAAATATGATGATTACTACTTGTAATATCAAAAGCTGAAAATTAATTAATTATGCAAATTAGATAATTAATATGTACTCATATTACCCTAAAAACTATCAGGTTTGTGCAGTGTCCTATGACATCTATGTACCAAGTGTCATTGAAATGTGATGATTACTACTTGAAATATCAAAAGCTGAAAATTAATTAATTATGCAAATTAGCTAATTAATATGTACTCATATTACCCTAAAAACTATCAGGTTTGTGCAGTGTCCTATGACATCTATGTACCAAGTGTCATTGAAATGTGATGATTACTACTTGAAATATCAAAAGCTGAAAATTAATTAATTATGCAAATTAGCTAATTACTATATACTGATATTAGCCTAAAACTATCAGGTCTGTGCAGTGTCCTATGATGTCTATGTAGCAAATTTCATTGAAATGTGATGATTACTACTTGAAATATCAGAAGCTGAAAATTAATTAATTATGCAAATTAGGTAATTAATATGTACTCATATTACCTTAAAAACTATCAGGTCTGTGCAGTGTCCTATGACATCTATGTACCAAATTTCATTGAAATGTGATGATTACTACTTGATATATCAAAAGCTGAAAATTAATTAATTATGCAAATTAGCTAATTAATATATACTGATATTACCCAAAAAACTATCAGGTCTGTGCAGTGTCCTATGACATCTATGTACCAAGTGTCATTGAAATGTGATGATTACTACTTGAAATATCAAAAGCTGAAAATTAATTAATTATGCAAATTAGGTAATTAATATGTACTCATATTACCTTAAAAACTATCAGGTCTGTGCAGTGTCCTATGACATCTATGTACCAAATTTCATTGAAATGTGATTACTACTTAAAATATCAAAAGCTGAAAATTAATTAATTATGCAAATTAGGTAATTAATATCTACTGATATTACCCTAAAAACTTTCCGGTTTGTGCAGTGTCCTATGACATCTATGTACCAAGTTTTATTGAAATGTGATGATTAGTACTTGAGATATCAGTGGAAAAGCCGAAAATTGATTAATCATTATGCAAATTAGGTAATTAATATTGCACAGATTTTTACCCAAAACTAATCAAATCTGCGCATTAGTTTGGAGCATCTGTGTGCCAAGTTTCATCAAAATCCAATGAGTGGTTCTTTAGATATCAGTGGAACAGTCATGAAACAGCTAAAAATCAGCTAATTATCATGCAAATTAGGTAATTAATATGCATGGATTTTTACCAAAACCTAATCAAATCTGCGCATTGGCCCAGAGCATCTATGCACCAAGTTTCATCAAAAACTGATGTATGGTTCTTGAGATATCAGTGGAACAGACGGACACACATACACACACACATACACACATACATACATACAGACACACTAACTGCAAAGACTCCCTTTTTGTGCTTCGCACACGGGAGTCAAAAATTGCAGGGAAAAAATGCTGACAGAATCAAGAAAAAAAAAATTCAGACAAGGCACTTGTCAGACGCTTAAAGCCCCCCCCCCCATGATTTCAAATACTAGTAGTTAACCCCTTCAATTATTCATAAAAGCCAATTTGTTTAAGGTGGTACAAACATTTTACGACCAAAGATAAAACAAGCATGTGCATGGTTAGGATAAACAGAAGAATAATGCTTCTCAAGAAGTTGCTGATTGGGGAAAACATGACACGTGAGCAGCTGAACAATAAGGTACATATCTTGAGGTACTTCACTGCATTCTTAGAGGCGCATTCACATATGTAAATATAAGAGGTGAACGACTCTTGACAAAATAGACATATTTCAGTATACAATAAATGTTTCTATTGGAGCTGCACTTCTAATAGAAAACATACAATAACATTATACGTCAAAAGATAACGCTCAGTAGTAGTATAAGGCAAGTAAATGATGTTTACTAAAGATGGCAGCTGAGTCTTCCTTCACCTGCAAGCAGTGTGTACTTCACCAATCAGCACACTTATTTTAACTGATTTTATAGAAAGCTGTCAGACACTGAACAGTGCTGAAAATGTAATTAATCAAATAATTACCAATGTTTTATTGATATAAAGTTGTTTAATTGACTCTAATTGACATTGTATTTGTGTTACAGCTGACTACCAAGCTGAAATACGCTGTTCAGATTGTCAGCGCCGTCACTTATCTCTATAAAAAACTGTGCATAGTGCACAATGATATCAAACCAGATAACATAACGGTGAGTAATTACAGTAAATTAAATTCATAAATTCGAGATTTCCTTCAGCTGTGAGCGGTGTGCACTTCACCAATCAGCACACTTATATTAACCAATTTCATCGGAAACGGACAAACGCTAAACAGTGCGGTTGCTGACAATGTAAGTAATTGAATATTACTTTACTTCTTTATTTTTCATTTTCTATTAACGTATCTGTTAAACCTTATTTATTTAAAACATTGCCATTATGTATTTTGCTAATTATGTACCGGGGTATATCTTTCATATGCAAAGAACAAAGATGCCCCGAAAAAAGCCTGGTGCGATGAAACGGACATTTTCAAAATTGAAAAAGCTAATTAAGTTAAATAAAAGAAACAGTCGTTCTGATGACACTGACAAATAATTTTTAAACTCATAGTTGCTGTCGACATAGGACAGTAATAGGAAGTAAAGTAAGCAAATAACACCGAATAAACGGCAAGGTAAAGACTATGTCTAATTATAGTAAATACGTACTGCGTGCGTGACTCGAACCGGCGCTCGCGTACGGCACCTAATCGCCTAGCTTCACGCCACTACACGTCTTCCCCTCGGCCACCGGGCATCCCCAAAAAAGGATGCTTAATAACCGAGCTTATTACGTGCAGAGAACGTGAAACCCGTCCACACGATACGTGCCACACAGCATGGCCAGAATGCGACAAAGGCCTTCAGATCTGGCTGTAGTAGGATGGTGAAAGTAATGGTACAGCATTTTAACAGTGAATAAGTACTGAGAAATAATTTTTAAACTCATAGTTGCTGTCGCTACTACAGCCAGATCTGAAGGCCTTTGTCGCATTCTGGCCATGCTGTGTGGCGCGTATCGCGTGGACGGGTTTCACGTTCTCTGCACGTAATAAGCTCGGTTATTAAGCATCCTTTTTTGGGGATGCCCGGTGGCCGAGGGGAAGACGTGTAGTGGCGTGAAGCTAGGCGATTAGGTGCCGTACGCGAGCGCCGGTTCGAGTCACGCACGCAGTACGTATTTACTATAATTAGACATAGTCTTTACCTTGCCGTTTATTCGGTGTTATTTGCTTACTGATGACACTGACATTTTGTTCAATGACCCATTTGAGGAGGACAATGTCAGTGTCATCAATGATATAGTTCAAGAAAAGTCTGTTGAGCAGTTTTTTGTTGAAGGCAAGTATTTATTTATTTATTTATTTGTTGTTGTCTTTTTTGTGACAGATATACCGAGAATTAAACCCGACTTCTTTACAGTCATCAAAACTTTTTTTCGTGGCTATACGACTGTATCTGTGGTCAAGGTGGGCGGACAAATTATGGCCATGAAGAAGACGCTGATTGGTGAAAACATGACACGTGAGCAGCTGAATAACAAGCTACACATCTTGAGGTACGTAATTTCTAATTAAAACTCAAGTTTACCAAAGTTGAATTTCTGATATTATATATGTTATTTATTTAAAATATTGGTGAAATGTATTTTCGCTGACGAATTCTAGATTTTATGAAAATGAAAACCTATTTTAATGCAATACGTTTGATTTCTATATTTGCTTTGTTTTAAACTACTCTTATACTTTTACTTATACTTGCTTTTTTTTATTACAGATTAACAGCAACAACAAAGTTGTGTTGATTGATTTCAATGTGTCCGGGATGATTGGCGAGACAATGAACGTGACAGCAGGAACTCTACGGTACATGGTGCCAAGAAGATGTACAGGCACATGTACGGGGAGGTACGGTTAACCCAAGCAATTGATATCCCATTGCCTGGTGTCAGTGATGATCTATATGTAGATGACTGAACAAGGCTGTACCTTCCCATGCTGAAACAAGGTAGATAGGTATTTTTGCCACGTAGTTTTACTGTCATCTTCAAGTTGGTAAAACACTAATAATAATGTTTGATTTATAAAAAGAGTTTCTGCTGTTGATTTACTCGTCAAAGTTAAACAAAGGGCTCAACTTTATCAATTCATATAAATATTGTTTCCCCCATTCTCTAGTGTCCGCAATGACAAAAATGTGCAAATTTAATCAAATAATTGCAATATGTGCAATGTTGTGGGGTTTTTTTAAGCCAATAGTTTCATTTGACAGTAAATTGTAATATGTGAAATTATTCGGCTTTAGAAAATTAAGTTTGTAAATGTTTCTAATGTTCAGTTTAATATACTAACACCTGCAACCTGCTTGTGTCATATGCGAATAGTAAACAATTAAAGACAGTGAATTAATTATTGGTATCATTCGTGAATTATCGTAGAATTTTGTCTAAAATTGAACCTTATTTTTTTAATTTTTCTAATTATTAGTAATATAGATATATGTCTGCAATTAGAGACTTCATCAGTGGATACTGATTTGTAGAGTTATAACTTGACAAAACTGGTTTGAAATGAAATGAAATGTTTATGATATGAGAAAGCAGTTGACAAATACATGAAGCAGAATCTATAAAAAATGAAATCACCCAAAATTATACACTAATATTTATAATTGTTTGAACCTTTTGATTTTCAAAGTAACCTTTTTTTACCATTCACACAATAAAGTTGCATTTTTTTTCTATTTAAAACAAATGTACAAAAAAATGTTTTGAAGAAATTAATATCGCATAGCAGGAGAACCATTTATAGAACCTGGGCCATTTTCAAAAGGTGTGATAGGTATATAATTACTGTGGAATACTTTATTTTCGCTGGAATTAATTTTCGCTGAAAAGGCTTTTTGGGCTTTTTGGATGGAATTTATTTTCACTGATTTTTGATGAGTTTAATGTGAAATATAGGAAAACAGTATATTCGCTGGACTTTATTTTCACAGAATTTTCCTTCAGCAAAAATAAATTCCAAGCGAAAATAAAGTATTCTACAGTAATTAATTTTTTTGACAGCACAGTTTCAGATAGACATATAAATACTTGTGATGCTTAGAGGATCTCAAAAAGTTGTTGTTTTGAGTATATTTTATATAAATGACCTTTGATGGCTGTTGATATTTGTTCATTTCTATAGATTGAATTGGTTGATGAATTTGCACTTCTTTTCTTTGTACTTCTGGGTACAACTAAGACTTGTTGATTTGAGGCCTTCAGACAACCAATTTCTGTCTTGGACTGTGTGAGGCGCAGTTCAGCAGAATATAAAACAAGTCTTTCGCCTTTTAGATACATATGCATTCTCCAGCTCAAGATACTAGTTCAACTACAAGTTCGTTCTCAGGGGTTCTCTTCCCGGATTTGATATATCAATGATTCACTTTACTCTGAGAAGTCAGTTCTCAGTTTACAATAGTGAAAAGTTGAAACTCTTACTTTGACGAAGAAATGTTACTAAGTTATAAGCTTGAATGAAACTGTAATACAGAGTCCAAGTTGATTTTTCCAAGACGAAGTTACCACTGCTGTACTTGGTTCCGCAGAATTAATCAGGTCGGACAGCCAGGTTTCCCGGTTGTTTGGGGATCGAAAATTCGGCTGCAGTCTGGAGCCCAATAACACCAACGTATCTTGTAGGTAGCTGTAAATCATTCGTTTTCTGATGATAGCCACTTTCTCACTTTTTTAAAATTCAGTTCGAGAGCGAGCACATTGAATGGACAACATAAATTCTCGTGTCAAAGTACAACGTCACTGGCACATGAACTGGTTAGCGGACTACAACATCCGTCCTGTGTTCAAGTAAGCGATTCTTACAAAACCTCGAATCTTCTTGACAAAGACGTACATTCCAAGTGATCTTTGTAATGTCCAAGTATCTACCAATATTATACTTATATGTCGATACTCCTATGTATTATTTACGTTGTATTAATGACGTAATGTCACATCCGGGTTATTGGAATAAAGGTGAGATCGAGGCTCCGGCACTTGACCGTTACACCAAGTCACTGTACACACTGTACGAAAGTTGTCTCCTTGTACTATCTTTTGTACTACATTATATTGGCGACGAGGATGGAGAGTTTACCATCACTACTGATGTTCCCAGTTCACTCCGATCCAACAACAACAAGTACAAGATGGAAGAAGTACCTGAACAGGGTAGAAAATGCATTTGTTGCTTTCAACATCACAGACGACAAGCGCCAGCGCGCGCTGTTACTACACTGGGCGGGTGAAGAAGTAGACGATGTTTTTGACACGCTATCAGAAACCGGAAGCGATTTTAAAACTGCCAAAACCAGGTTAACAGAATATTTCTCACCAAAACGAAACATTGAATATGAAAGATTTGTATTCAGAGATACCATGCAGAACAGTGGTGAGTCAATCGATGCATTTCACACTCGTTTACAACGTTTGGCGAACACTTGTGATTTCACCGATAAATCTCAAGAGGTCAAGTCTCAAATAATACGTGGTTGCACCTCAGCCCGGCTCAGACGTCGTGCGCTCAGGAAGGAAACTACGCTCGATAATTTATTAAGTTCTGCTCGTTCATTCGAAGTGTCTGAAGTTCAAGCGACTGGAATGGAGGGAAGAAACGTCCCCAGTGCGAGTGCAACTACAGTGAATACAATCAGAAAACATCGCCAACAACGACACCGTCCACAGCGCAACGGCAAGTCTCGGCAAGATAAACAGTCGACTAAACAATCTTCTAAATGCTATAATTGTGGTGGAAGCTATCCACACGATACCGTATGCCCAGCAAAAGGCAAGTCTTGTAATTCATGTGGTAAACTTAATCACTATGCGAAATGCTGTCGTTCAAAGGGTAAATTAAAGCAGTCTGAAAAAGCAGAAAACGTCAAAGCTGTTCATCAATGTGATCACACATGTAGCTCCGACGATGACTACTGCTTTACTGTGACACAATATTCGAACAGTCAGCCCAGAATAACATTATACATAGAACGGACACCAGTTGCTTCATTGATTGATACTGGTTCTACTGTGAATTTAATGAGTCTGGAAACCTACAAACACCTGAAAAACCAACCAAAGTTGCACATGCAAAGCACCAGTAATGTATACGCATATTGTAGCAGTGAACCGTTAAATATAGTTGGTACTTTTCATGCTAAATTGCAATACAAGGACCATAACACTGTAGCAGAATTTCTTGTAACCAAGAAAAATGGAGACACATTACTAGGATATACTACTGCATCCAAGCTGAGTATAGTGTATATTGCATATCAGATTACACCAGGCAAATCACTTACTGACCAAATAGTTACAAAGTATAGTGACAGATTCAACGGCATTGGCAAACTGAAAGGAGTCCAGTGTGTACTTCATGAAGACAAAACTGTAAAGCCTGTTGTACAGCCACATCGTAGGGTACCGTTTCATGTTCGTGCAAAGACAGAAGAAGAGCTACAGAGACTGTTGAACTTAGATATTATTGAACGGGTTGGAGATGAGCCAACACCATGGGTGTCACCTATAACCGTGGTAGAAAAGCCGAAAAAACCAGGTGAGATTCGGATCTGTGTTGACATGCGATCAGCAAATAAGGCAATATTGCGTGAACGCCATGTCACACCAACGCTTGATGACATAATTGCTGACTTAAATGGAGCAACTGTGTTCTCAAAACTTGATTTGAACTCTGGGTACCATCAGATAGAGTTAGCTCCAGAGTCTCGTCATCTAACCGTATTCTCAACACACAACGGTTTATACAGATATAAACGTCTTAATTTTGGTGTGTGCTCAGCAGCCGAAGTATTTCAGAATATGATTAGATCTGCACTGCAAGGCTTGAAGGGAGTACTTAACATAAGTGACGACATACTAATATATGGTCGTGATCAGCAATGTCATGATGCCAACCTAGAAGCATGTCTCAAACGACTCCGTGATCGTGAAATTACACTAAATCAGCAGAAGTGCAGATTCAGCAAGGGCACAGTCGAATTTTATGGGCATGTATTCAGTAAGGGTGGAGTTTCACCAGACCCCAAGAAAGTTGCAGCGCTAAATGAAGCAAAAAGACCACAAAATGTAGCAGAAATAAAGAGTCTACTTGGCATGGCGAATTACTGCAGTCGGTTCATTCCAAATTTGGCAACCATTACTGAACCACTTCGTGAACTTACGAAAAATAACGTGACCTGGAAATGGGGAAAGCGACAAGAACAAGCACTGCAACAAATCAAAGACAAGATCTCAGTCAACTGTAAAATGGCCTACTTTGATCCAGTCAGACAGACAGAAGTACTTATAGATGCAAGTCCAGTTGGCCTGGGTGCTATTCTTACACAGCGTGATAGTACTGGCAGTGTTGCTGTTATATCACTAGCCAGTCGATCTCTAACACCTGTTGAGCAACGATATTCACAAGTTGAACGAGAAGCCCTGGTGGTGACATGGGGAGTGCTTCACTACCACTTATACCTATACGGACACAAGTTTGAGGTGATGTCCGATCATATGCCCTTAGTACCGCTTTTCAACAGTTCAACTGCAAAACCTCCAGCACGCATAGAACGATGGATTCTCAAACTTCAGCAGTATGATTTTAAAGTGTCATACCGACCTGGAAAACTTAATCCAGCAGATTACATGTCTCGACATCCACTATCTTCTGTCAAACCAACCAGCAGGGAAGAGAAAATGGCTGAAGAACACATAAATTCCATCATACAGCATGCTACGCCTAAAACAGTACAGATTGAAGACATCCAAGCAGCGACAAAGACTGATACACCTTTGTTACTGTGCATGCAAGCCTTACAAACTGGCAAGTGGGATGAAGTTATTTCACAGTCTACTAATACAAAAGAGAAAAACACACTGAAATGTCTGTATGCTGTGAAAAATGAGCTGACAGTACATTCATCCAGCGACCTACTACTTCGCAATAGCCGAATCGTAATACCTGAAGCTCTACAACAAGCAATCATCAATATGAGGGTCATCAAGGCATCGTTAAAACAAAACAGCTCTTAAGAGAGAAGGTTTGGTTCCCTGGAATCGATAATATGGTGAAAAAAACTGTTGAGTCATGTACTCCATGTCAACTGAACACCGTGGAAGGTGGACGCGAACCACTAAAAATGTCAGTGCTACCTAAGGGTCCATGGGAGGAAGTCAGCGTTGATTTCAGTGATTTACCAAATGGTGGACATATCTTAGTGGTAACCGATGACTACAGCCGTTACCCCGTAGTAGAGGTAATAAGTTCAACCGCATCTAGATTCGTTATTCCAAAACTAGATAGCATATTTGCGCTGTTTGGAATACCCAGAATAGTTCGCTCTGATAACGGCCCACCATTCTCCAGCATTGAATTTGCAGCATTTGCAAAAGATCTTGGTTTCAATCATCGCAAAATAACACCAAGATGGCCCCGTGCAAACGGTGAGGTCAAGCGATTTATGCGCACCATGAAGAAAATATCTCGCATAGCACATATTGAAGGCAAGGCGTGGAAACAACAGTTATACAGATTCTTACGTAACTACAGAGCCACACCACACACGACAACCAGTGTACCACCCGCATCATTATTGCTGAAAAAAACCAATGCGAGTACGTTTACCGGAAATCAGCACACCTAGCCATGCTGACAGCGAGCTACGTCAACGCGATAAGGAAAAAAAACACGTATGAAATTAAATGCGGACAATCGCGAGAATACTAACAAGAAGCAAATTCAAGTGGGTGATACTCTGCTGATAAAACGGGATGGGTACATCAGAAAAGATACAACCCCATACATCACACATCCATATAGAGTTACAGATACAAATGGTTCCATGATAACCGCGATGAAAGGTGATCATAAAATAACCAGAA
Source organism: Saccoglossus kowalevskii (assembly GCF_978046115.1). Classification (NCBI taxonomy): domain Eukaryota; kingdom Metazoa; phylum Hemichordata; class Enteropneusta; family Harrimaniidae; genus Saccoglossus; species Saccoglossus kowalevskii. The sequence goes on from NC_140642.1 coordinate 19,214,216, forward strand.
ACTCATCTTGTTTCAAAGTGTTGAAGGGTGAACATGACGGCAAGACAGGCGAAGCAGAACAAGACGAAACTGAAGAGTCCACTTTGTTAGATTCAACTCCGCCAAGCTCTGCAAGTCAACCTGCGAATGTTCCACGTCGTGATCATCCGCAACGCCAACGTCAACCACCTTCATATTTAAAAGATTATGTTCGGTGTAGTAAGGCAGGTAAATGCTGAGGATTTACCTTAGAGGTGACGTACTGGTAACCTCTCACCTCAAATTTAACCAGTTATTGTTTTAGATACAAACGTAAACATTTGTTTACTGAAGGTTAATGAACTCTTATATTCGATGTTAATGAACTCTTATATTCGATGTTATTGAACTCTTACATTCAATGGTAATGAACTCTTATATTTGATGTTAATGAACTCTTGATGTTTATTTGTTATCTCAGAACAATTGAACGCTCAACTATCATAAAGTGACACTATTCATTGACAATAACAAAGACGCAACTTCTGTCAGTCAAACCTTTTCGTTTCATGATTTTGCTTACATTTCTATCGAGTTTAAAGTTTGAAACTAGTTTATATAAAGTTTGATATTTGCGCATGTGTAACAGTTAACACTTTATTTGTGACACTTTCTATCTAGGTTAGGAGGGATGTAATGTCCAAGTATCTACCAATATTATACTTATATGTTGATACTCCTATGTATTATTTACGTTGTATTAATGACGTAATGTCACATCCGGGTTATTGGAATAAAGGTGAGATCGAGGCTCCGGCACTTGACCGTTACACCAAGTCACTGTACACACTGTACGAAAGTTGTCTCCTTGTACTATCTTTTGTACTACATTATAATCTTCAAATCTTGAAATTTCATGCTGAGATATTTTTGGCATATAAATCTCAACTATTCGGTGATAAATATCGATATTTTTCTATCTGAAGTGAGCCACCCACTGACGCGCCTTAGTCTCTCGTACCACGTGATATATTAATATCCGTGACGTAAATACTCACGAGAAAGCGCACATTGTCACGTAAATATAGTACCCGTGATGCTACAATTGGAAAGGTAATAAAAGTACAGAGGCGGCGGCACAAAATTTTGCACGGGGCAAAATTTGCTCACAAACCTCCGTTTAAAAAAATTGAAGTCTAGACCCTCTGAAACGCTATTTCCTGCAATTTGAGAGGCAAATTTTGATGACACAAAGGATTTCAGCTTGATTTTGGACGCCCCCAACATTTTTTCGAGTGGGTGGCGGTCGCGGGTACACAGAGTTTTGATACATTCAATAAAAATCATTTTTCATCAACAAACACTATAATTGTGTGTTTGCTGAAAAGTAACATTCAAGTTACTGAATGACAGAGATAAACATAATAATGACGATGTGTCGGGAATTTTTGGGTGACATATTTGTTCAACCATTTAGTCAGAGATATATCATCAAAATATCATTCTTGTTAAAAAAATTAAATATTCATATTAAAGAAATATAAAAAAAGCGCCCGTAAGAATTTGAAAACAATTAACAAAGAAAATAACTTCGAGTTCATAACTTTGGATGTACTATGTTGCAACAATACTAGTATATTCGAGTTATCTTCGCATTCGTGGTTTAGCGCATGCCTGCAAACTTATCTTATTGTTCACTATGACGTAACAAGAGACTGGGCGGAAAGTTCATTCAATATAATGACGCCACATTAGTAAACAAAAAGTTCCAATTTTGTAAGTTGCACAATGACTCTACTGTATGTCTTCATGGACTGAATACGATTTGCCGATTCCTGTGTGTCTGTATTTACAGTTGCTTCGTTTACATTTCGATAAAGCGAGAATTTACAAATGCTTCAAATCTTCGTTGCTACGGCGAACGACATTTCAGTTTTAAGATTAATCCGCGAAGCATAATAAATAGCCTGACAACTGTGTTCCACAACACATTTCGCTTCGATTTGTGACTGAACACTGTATCATCATGTTTTCTCCAGCAATTCTTGTACACGGGTTTCTACTTGGTAGTTTAGTATGTAAACTAATGGAGCAATCCCCTGTCGTAGGTGAGTTTATTTCGGCTACTTTTTGTATAACTTTGCTGCGCCACGCTCTCTACCAGCGTAACGTTGGCGCACTTTGCGCACTGTACTTAGGTTTACATACCAATACAATATATACTAGTATAATACTCTTTATGTTATTTCGTGTGTCAGTTATCGTCTATTTGATCGCATATCCGATCAATTCTTTTTGTGTTATTTATGTTTTTAAAATAGAACTTTCAGAACTTGTAGCACCAAAGACAAACGTCGATATTGTTAGCACAAGTTCGATTCAGACGCGCGCGTGGCACTCTCGCGTAAATTTCGTTCTGAACGAGTTCACATTAGTTGTGGTATCGCGTGATTTCATTTGTGTTTCTAATTCATGTCAGTCGCGTTGAATATTTGATGAAATTGCCAAAGCTTTATACATAATCTACCTATATTGTTGTTGTTATTTTGCGTTACTAAATCCAGAAATACCAGAAGAGAATCGAAACGTCACCAAAATTACATTATTTAGAGTTGTATTATTATATAGTTGTTTTTGTTGCATACACTCAAACAGTGTACTGTTAATTTCCTTTGCAAAGAACAAAGACGACCCCGAAGAAAGCCTCAGGCTGGGGCGATGAAACGGACCTTTTCAAAGTTGAAAAAATTATTCAAGTTAAATAAAAGAAACAGTCGTCCTGATGACACTGACATTGTGTTCAATGACCCATTTGAGGAGGACAATGTCAGTGTCATCAGTGACATTGTTCAAGAAAAGTCCGTTGAGCAGTTTTTTGTTGAAGGCAAGTAATTATTTTTATTTATTTATTTATTTTATTTATTTATTTATTTATTTATTTATTTATTTATTTATTTATTTATTTATTTATTTATTTATTTATTTATTTATTTATTGATTTATTGATTTATTGATTTATTTGTTGTTGTCTTTTTTTGTGACAGATATACCGCGAATAAAACCCGACTCCTTTTCTACCGTCAAAACTTTTTACGATCGTGGCTTCACGACTGTCTCTATGGTCAAGATGAATGGGAAAATTATGGCCATGAAGAAGTCGCTGATTGGTGAAAACATGACACGTGAACAGCTGAATAACGAGCTACGCATCTTGAGGTACGTAATTTCCAATTAAAATTCAAGTTTACCAAAGTTGAATTTTTGTTATTATATATGTTATTCATCTAAAATATTGGCCGTATGTGTATAGTAAATGTACGTTGGTCTCTGCGTACTGTAGTATCTTAACCACCGTTCTTAACAATCTACGTGTATTTCGTAACTACAGCATGGTCACTCAAGATGGTAGCTCGGCCTTCCTTCAGCTGCGAGCGGTGTGTACTTCACCAATCAGCGCACTTATATTGACCGATTTCGTGGGCAGTGGACAAACATTAAATAGTGCGGTTGCTGACAATGTAAGTAATTATTGAATAATAACTTTACTTCGTTAGTTTTCATTTTCTATGAACGTATTTTTAAACTTTATTTATCTATTATGTATTTTGCTAATTATGTATATCTTAAAGTCGTTACGTATATTACGCGTTCAACAATTACTGTAATCATCACGTGATCATGGGTTATATATACACATATTATGACACCAACAATAAATGTAAACATTGTGTTTGTGTTACAGCTGACTACCAAGCTAAAATACGCTGTTCAGATTGTCAGCGCCGTCACGTACCTTCATAAAAAACTGTGCATAGTTGCACAATGATATTAAACCGGATAACATAATGGTGAGTAATTATGGTGAATTAAATTCTAGATTTTGTGAAAATGAAAACCTATTTTGATGCAATACGTTTGATTTGTATATTTTTAAACTATTCTTATACTTGTTTTTTTTTTATTACAGATTAACAGCAACAACAAAATTGTTCTGATTGACTTTAATGTATCTGGACTTATAGGCGAGGCAATGAACGCAACAGCAGGAACTCTGCAGTACATGGCGCCTGAGAAGATGTACGGGCCCATGTACGGGGAGGTACGCTTAACCCCAGCAATGGATGTCTGGGGAATGGGGGCGACTATTTTGAGCCTAATAACAGGGCTTCCCCCATTCCCTGGCGTTAGTGATAATCCAGACGACTGGGCAAGGCTGTACCTCCCAATGCTGGAACAAGGTAGAAGGGCGTTTTTGCCACATAGTTTTGCGATGTTGACAAAGTCAACCATCTTGGCAAAAACCCTGAAAAAATGTTTCTACCTTGATTCAGACAGAGTTTCTGCTGTTGGTCTCCTCGACAGCATAAAAGAATGTTATCTATTAGAAAAAAATAAAATTTATTAATTTATACAAATACTGTTTCATCTGAATTGTGTATTTTCCCCCAAAATCAATAATCAATAGTTCAATGATCAATGTGGCAAGGAAAATTGTGTTTTTAATGAAGTCGTCAAAATAATTTTTAAAGTCAAACATGTAAATGGTTCCCAACGTTTCAAATTTCATTCACGATAGGATGCGCTGTTAGCGCCCACTATCGGCAACATACTATCAATATTGTCCTCGGTAGAGGGCGCAATACACTGATGTCATGCTTTTTCATTTAAAGACTCTCAATGTCACCCTCTCGCTACCCCATGGTTAGGGACTGGTCATTCATTTTCTCCGGCTTGGCGGTACCAGGGAAAAATAGGAGGCAAAACTATTTTGAAATTGAGTAAAGGGAAGGCATGCTTTTTTCCCATTGCCTGGGGAGGAGGGGGCAACCAATTTTGTTATGTACAGACAAAAATACGTAGTTTAAACAGTCACAATATTTTTACAGATTATTGTACATTTTTTGTTGCACAAAAATATTCAAGTTCAACCTTTCTTTAAACACTTTCAATTTTTTTTTTTTTTTTTATAATATAAAGTTTATTGTATTTCGTAATTGTTAATAAACAACCAATGCATGCACTCAAATAGTTTTCTTCTTTGAATAACTTAACTCATCATAATGCATAATAGCAAAAATGTAGCAAAAAATGAGTATGATATATTTGAAATAATATGTATCATTAATAAAAAATATCAAAATAACAGTTAATTTCAAAATAACAAGTGCTATTCAATAGCACCACTGCTCCCATGACCAACAACACTTTCATGGATCACCACTGTCATGGACAACACCAACATGGATCACATGATCACCACTGCCATGACTGACACTGTCGTGTCATGGACAACACCAACATGGATCACATGATCACCACTGTCATGGACAACACCAACATGGATCACATGATCACCACTGCCATGACTGACACTGTCGTGTCATCACCACTGTCATGGACAACACCAACATGGATCACATGATCACCACTGCCATGACTGACACTGTCGTGTCATCACCACTGTCATGGACAACACCAACATGGATCACATGATCACCACTGCCATGACTGACATTGTCGTGTCATCACCACTGTCATGGACAACACCAACATGGATCACATGATCACCACTGCCATGACTGACACTGTCGTGTCATCACCACTGTCATGGACAACACCAACATGGATGCCATCATCACCACTGTCATGGACAACACCAACATCACCACTGTCATGGACAACACCAACATGGATGCCATCATCACCACTGTCATGGACAACACCAACATGGATGCCATCATCACCACTGTCACGGACAACACCAACATGGATCACATGATCACCACTGTCATGGACAACACCAACATGGATCACATGATCACCACTGCCATGACTGACACTGTCGTGTCATCACCACTGTCATGGACAACACCAACATGGATCACATGATCACCACTGCCATGACTGACACTGTCGTGTCATCACCACTGTCATGGACAACACCAACATGGATCACATGATCACCACTGCCATGACTGACACTGTCGTGTCATCACCACTGTCATGGACAACACCAACATGGATGCCATCATCTCCACTGTCATGGACAACACCAACATGGATGCCATCATCTCCACTGTCATGGACAACACCAACATGGATGCCATCATCACCACTGTCATGGACAACACCAACATGGATGCCATCATCACCACTGTCATGGACAACACCAACATGGATGCCATCATCACCACTGTCATGGACAACACCAACATGGATGCCATCATCACCACTGTCATGGACAACACCAACATGGATGCCATCATCACCACTGTCATGGACAACACCAACATGGATGCCATCATCTCCACTGTCATGGACAACACCAACATGGATGCCATCATCTCCACTGTCATGGACAACAACAACATGAATTCCATCATCACCACTGTCATGGACAACACCAACATGGATGCCATCATCACCACTGTCATGGACAACACCAACATGGATGCCATCATCACCACTGTCATGGACAACACCAACATGGATGCCATCATCACCACTGTCATGGACAACAACAACATGGATGCCATCATCACCACTGTCATGGACAACACCAACATGGATGCCATCATCACCACTGTCATGGACAACAACAACATGGATGCCATCATCACCACTGTCATGGACAACACCAACATGGATGCCATCATCACCACTGTCATGGACAACACCAACATGGATGCCATCATCTCCACTGTCATGGACAACACCAACATGGATGCCATCATCACCACTGTCATGGACAACACCAACATGGATGCCATCATCTCCACTGTCATGGACAACACCAACATGGATGCCATCATCTCCACTGTCATGGACAACAACAACATGGATGCCATCATCACCACTGTCATGGACAACACCAACATGGATGCCATCATCACCACTGTCATGGACAACACCAACATGGATGCCATCATCTCCACTGTCATGGACAACACCAACATGGATGCCATCATCTCCACTGTCATGGACAACAACAACATGGATGCCATCATCACCACTGTCATGGACAACACCAACATGGATCACATGATCACCACTGCCATGGACAACACCAACATGGATCACATGATCACCACTGCCATGACTGACACTGTCATGGATCACCGCTATTATATACAACACCAACACTTTCATGGACGGCATCACCTTATACTAAAATATGTTTAAATATTTAGAAGTAGTAAACAATATTCACTTCTGGTCCAGTTATACTATACTATGAATATTTACTTTTTGGTATGTGTGTTTGTTCTTGGATATTTCAGTTTTGCTGTTCTATGCTTCGTCTAGTAAATTCGGATTTCCAAGATTGTGTAAAAAACATTTGCTGAGAGATGCGCTGTCTTTACATAACTTTGCGCAAAAATATGTTCGAAGTCTTCAATTTCTGATAACATAAACACGGTTTTCACCCTCGCTTAATATGACACCCTCAAAAAGCAAAGCGAGTGATTCAAGTTTCCCTCAATGGTTTACGATGGCTAATTCGCGTTTTGTACTATAGTTTGAAACAGTTTCGTGTGCTTTATTAGCTTTTTGGGGTTCAATCACTGCTGTCCCTGGAATCTTACCGATATCGATTTAGTCGCTAATTCCGTAGCCATCGCCACTAATTCACAAAAAGACCTTGTGGTGAAATAGTAATTAGCATAAAAATGTTTTTTTTTTTACCATTGTCGTCTTTTTTAATTATCCTTGTTATTTCCCACACACGAGTGAATAAAACTGGAGCACCAATACTTACAGTATGTCACTAAAGCAGTATAACACGAATGAATTGATGCAACGCCCATTCCATAAATGTTCTTTTATCTCAAAGTAAGAAACTAGGTGATACTAATATCAGAGCCATGGGTCTTATTTAGAAACTCCTGCCAGAGCAACTGCACAAAACGTGAGGACAAATTGGCATCTCCTAAGATGGTATTACCAGATTACCAGTTAAGAACATATAAAACATTCATTCCCAACATTGATAAACGGACCAGTTGCTACTCATTGCGAAAACTACTGACTACGATAACATAAATCAAAAGTTCTTGGTGGGGGTCACTGTATTTTCGGATGATGTCAAAGGGGTCACCCTGCTTTGTTTTTGCTTGGAAAGGGGCAAACGTCTCTTCATACTTTTGCGAAAACAGATTCCCCCAGCACCCGGCTAAAAGAAACGACCAGTCCCTTAGTGCTATGAGTGACCATGTTAGTAAAATTCTAATCAAACAGATGTAAATCACCGATGTTATCATGGCAACCATAATAACAGTGGTAAATTATTTCATAATTCTAGCGCTAATACAGCAAAATTACTTTCTTAAGCAAACAAAGCGTTCTAGGATGACCGAGAGATGGGTCACGCAGACTCACGAACGGAACGCAAAACAGCCCAGAGTACAGTCCTGTAGGTCTTCCGCTGATCATTCGGCCTCACAGTCCTGATAAGTCACATAGACCCCCGGGGATTCGACACACGACTACAAATTTATGGCGCAGAACCTTTCTGCAGTTTTCATGATTGCAATCAGCTAAAACATCTATCCACCAATCTAGCGATCATAAATACCTTTCTTGTGACCGAAAAACGAACCTACAACACTGGAACGTTGGCGAAAGGTAGTGTTACGCAACGAATGGTTGCATTTTAGAGAACAGTGGTGATTTTGTCAGCATTACGATTTATAACGAGTTTACCATTATAGGTTCATACGCCAATAATATGCCGCATCTCAAAATGTAGACTGGTGACATAGCTAGGCTGAAAAAATAATAGATCATGAATGGTGGGATACTTTTTGTTGTCCCGAATTATTTCAAAACTCTGGGTGAAAAAAATGTGTTCTATTGAAAAAAATAACGCATTTTGAAAGATGTTAGAACATCTTAAAATGTGTTATTGTTTCAGGATGCAGTGACATGGGACAATAGCTCCATGATTTTACACAATAAACAAATGAACATTGTCATGCGATTACTGTTTCCATGTGATATTGGGGGGGGGGGAGTTAAATCAAAGGGTGAACAATGTTCAATATTTATCTCGGAGTATGATATTCAAAAACAGTTGAATAAATTGAACCAATCTGCAAAGATCTAAACATATAAATTCAAATTGTTATATTTGGACAGGAGAAGTGCTAGATAGTAATACAGCCAGGTAAATAATAACAGATTAGTATATTATGTACCAGTAATCAAGTTGAAGATGAATTTTATTTCTGTCTGGTTTGCCTTTTCTATGGTTGGGAAGACAATATATATCCTAGAGTTCGTTCCTGCACTACCAACAAGAGACAAGCGTCTTTCAAATTTTGTGTTTTATGTAACAAGGAAACATATTGTAGTAATTAAGCTGTAATTGCGTTACGACTTCCCTTCTGCACACTTGTGGAGCAGTCAGTTAGCCCGCCCTCTAACTTTTGTCTATTAGCTGTTTTCACTTTATTAACAGTTAAAGCGGGAGGGTCGTCACCTGCGCACGCGCGGGAATTGAGTCTCAAGCGAAGATACTAACACACACTAAAAACGCAAAGGCTCATGGGTAGACGCTTGTTTGTAAACAATGACCATCTGACGCATGAACACGTGTAATAAAAACTGTACATATCTTGTAAACCACTATAGTAAAGTCGGATTTTGCACATTGACTAAGACTTGCGGATTTAGTCAGGGTACTAGTCTGGTTCCCTGCCCAAGTTTTCACCGCTGAGGGCTCAAAGAAAAACAAGGTCAGGTACGGGCCGACATCTTGGTCAGATTTCTGGCCAAAATGGATGACAGTCACATGATGGTCACATGGTTACTTCGCAACAAACAAAATGGCTGCCTCCACTGTGACATGTACGCCGGTCAAGATAAGTAATTCATCTCAAGCGTGTTTTGTTTGTAGTACAGTGGGGACACGAACAAAAAAAATCCACGAAGGTACCGGGAAACATAACTTGAAGTTGTTGTTGTCGAAATATGGCGAAGTAGAGGTGATTGAGGGTTTGATTTGTAGGAATTGTGAACGCCATTTGTTGACACTAGATCGTCAGGTGAATGAATTTCGAGAGAAATGCCAAACTTCGAGCAGACTAAATTCGAATGTGAAGCGATGTGCGAGATCTCCATTGGTTGCTGAAGGAAAAAGCTTTAAGAAACACTCCAATTTGTCTAGTTGTAAGATCACCGAAATCACTGACAGTGTTGAAATAAGATGTGCAGAAGAATGTCCAACTCCATGTTTGTTTACATTTACGGGGAGCGTGACATAAAACTGTCGTCTTCACGGCAACAAAACAGCAGGTGGCCTGGTTGCGTTAGATTTCTTGAACGCGCTCGTAGTTTGTTTTAAAATTGGGTCAAGTCTCAGACTAGTACGAAACCTTTACTCTAATCTCGGGAAAACGATATATTTATTCAGTTACCGGTGATACACACTTCGAACCCAGTTTTAAAACGTTGAAAAATTATTCAAACAAATCGACCACTTCGGAAACATATTTTCTATATTTATTCAATCAATTGGCCCACCCCCAAAAATATTTATTTTTACATGGCCGAATTGATTGAGTTTTTACGGTACAATGTAATTCCCAGGGGACACTTAATTATAATAACTTATTTTGGTGAATATTTGTTCATCCAAACAATTCATATTTCTCTTTTCAAAAGAATTTGATTTTATATATAATGGTCAGCACATTTTGTGTGGCAAAACCCCATCACAAATATGGGTTCCAGGTCTTCAAGCGAGTCAGATTCCAGGGTTTTAGTGGTCCTATGCTATGTTATGCCACCATAAATAGTCTTTAACCCCTATGCTTATCTGATATCACATATTTAGTGTAATGTTTATAATGGCACTAAATTTCCTCTATGATATACTCGACCTCAGAAAATAAATTTACAAGTAATTTGTGTACCATATGTGTATTTGCTACATTAGAAGCGCACCTAAACCAAAATTTGAATTGTTTGTATACTGTAGTGTTAGAGTATCAATTATTTTTGCCAGACAGACCTTGACATGTAGTTAAGAGCATGCGCTTCTAATGTAACAAATACAGTACATCTAAGTATGAGTGAGTGGTCATGTTCACTGGATTTATAAATTAGAAACTGCAACATTTATGTGCATCACAGCCATAGAGTGCCATGTAAAAATCAAAATGTTATTGGCCCAAATGACACTAATGCTGTGACACTGATTTAAATGCATCAGCAATTTTACAAATGTGGGCTTCATAGTGTGACAATTTCCAGGGTTACATCTTTCCACCACTGTGAATATTACATATGCAAGTAAGACAGCACAATGTTTTTTTTAAGTTAAAGATAATCATTTATTATATACATGTTTCACTGCAAGTTTGGTACATACCACATAAAATATTTGTAAATAAACATCCCTGTCTCATCAATTTAGTAATTGTGTCATTGGTATTTTTCGACCCAAAGAAAGCTTCAAAAGGGCTCCCACATATTGTGAACAATCGTATTGGACAGACATCAAGAAATGTGTGCAGAGTTGCATGAACCTAATTGCACATTGCACAAGAGTTGTTACAAGAGTGAGGTTGACTTGATTGCATTAACAAACAAGTCATGCACAGCACAGTCCATGTGAATTACCAACTTGTATGCTGTGTATCAGCACTTAGATATGCATATGTATAGAAATTAATTGCTGCAGGCTGGCATATCCAAATTATATATACATTTGTAAAACAAGCAGTCTATCGGTTGATACAGCTCTGCTGTATTGTGAAATGTACCAGCTTAACACATTTGAAATATAGCTGCAAGCAGCGATCAACTAGTTTCGAACCTATGGCAGCATTGGTACAGGGCTGTAATACACCAAATTTAGTTCAAGGGGTCTTGAAAAAAACTATATCACACCACCCTCTTCTCCCCCTCCAAATATAAGTCCCTTTAAAAACTTTAAAACATTCGATTGGGACCCTTACTCATCACACCAATTTTGGTTCAAATCGGTCACATGGCCTTGGAGTTAAATGAATTCATACCCCCCCCCAAAAAAAAAAACTGCTATTAGGACACCCGCAGGGGTACTCTTTGTCATCACACCAAATTTGATCCAAATCGGTCAAGGGGTTTTGGAGTAAAATGCAAATATATAAAAATCACACCCCCCCTCCCCTCAAAATTTACCCTCTCAGAAAAGTAACACCATTATAACATTCACTAGGAGACTCTTTGTCACAACACCAAAATTGGTCAAGGAGTCTTGGAGTAAAACGCAAATATATAAAAATCACACCCCCCTCCCCTCAAAATTGACCCTCTCAGAAAAGTAACACCATTATAACATTCACTAGGAGACTCTTTGTCACAACACCAAAATTGGTCAAGGAGTCTTGGAGTAAAAGGCAAATATATAAAAACCACCCTCCGCCCCCTCAAAAATGCCCCTCTCAGAAAAGTAACATCATTATAACATTCACTGAGGGACTCTTTGTCATCACACCAAATTTGGTCCAAATCGGTCAAGGTGTCTAGAAGTAAGATGCAAATATATAATGTCTAATCCTTAAATTTGGTACAAATACGTTCAGACAATTCAAACTAAGTAACAAAAACCATATGAGAATTAGCTGGTTAATTCCCAAAACTGATAAACTGATAAGCTCCGAGGATTTTAATGGAAATACCATGAACAGTTTTTTTTAAATAAAGGATATCCTGGTAGATCAAAGCAAAAACATATCTCCTCTCACAGGATAGTGACATAAGTTTTTCCTTCTGATTATCTAAGCAATAGACCCCTTTCATAAATCTAGCATAGTTCCTCTCTAAATACACAGGAAACCTCATCCTTGAACTCTACAAAATATAAAAATACTAATTATTTCACAACCAAGGGAGTTTATTAGCTTTCAAAAGGACCGTCTGCACTGTACACTCTATGGTAAAAACACACTGCTAAGCATTCATTACCTACTGGCCTCACTCTGAGTTAAGGTCAACGGTTAATGAGTGAGGGCGCTTGATTTATGAAAGGGGTCTATGTGCCATGAATTTATTGCTGTGAATCCTGTGCATCCAGGATATCAAATGGTCTAGCCCTAATCTAAATTGCAGTTGAGAGCAAGCATACAAATTGATATATATATATATAGGACTTCAAGACACACAGATTCAAAACTTAGGTGAAATATATTGTCAAAGTAAGGTGTATCACTGAAAACTGAGGGGGATTATGAACACTAAGGCACAGCGCTTAATTGATGTGTGTGATAAAATGTATCATACAAACACACATTTTTTTTCATGAACTAGAAATCATTGTCAAAGAGTATTGGACATCCAGTTGAAAACAGTATTGTTTTATCAATGTATTGCATGCCATTGTTTGAGCTCCCAATCAGTATATACATTGACAATATATAGAGTATCACTACATGCTAACAATAAGTGAGTTGCCATATTAAGGATAAATTAGTCTTTGGTCACTTTATTGAATATACGTAACAGTACTCCATCAACACATCCAACAAAGTGATCAACTTTCAGAATTTATCCTTATTTTTACAGCATGAAACCCTGCTCTAACAAAATGTCTCACTATTGTTTTGAATATGCATGTCTTGAAGCACCCATATATACATATATATTAATTTGTATGCTTTCAACTGGAAGCAAACACATGAGCAAATAACATTTCCCCTCAGTTTCCAGTGAAAATTTGAGGTACATAACTATAAAGATTCTCCTCTTTCTACACTTGCAAAATAAGAGAAATTACATTATCAACATATTGATCCTCCAAATAAAAATCAGAAATCAAAAACTTGCGATTGGAGTATCTTGTATATTTTGAAGATATCTTCTCCGCTAAAGATGGTGTCCATCCTGTGACAACTGAAGGAGAAGGTGCATTACAGATGTTATTTTCAGCTTCAAAATACTGTAATAACACATCACATATTACCTGTGCTTTGTGATCATCAAAATCACTTTCATCAGCATCTGACTGTACATCAGATTCTGCTCCTGATGGCTGCTAACAGCCATCAGTTTCAGCTGGCTGCTAACAGCCCGCAACAATAGGATCTGATGTACAGCCTGATGATAATGAAACTGAGAATCACAGATGGTACAGTCACACAATAGCTTGCAATTGTCACAGCACTGATGTTTAATGATATAGTCCTTGGGAAATTCCTGACCAAAATGTGAGGCTAGTGACACTCTACGACATTCATCTGTTGTACAGTATTTCCTCATTTCCTCAGTCATGCCTTTCACATTGTGTGCTATGTCAGATGCGTTGTAGTACAAAATAGCCTCAGATTCTTCCCCATCTCTCCCACATCTGCCAACTTCCTGAATGTATGCTAATGAACAAATGAGAATTGTATTTAACATTTAAGTAGCTTCACTACAAGTTACAAAAATAGTGCAATATGGTACTGGACTGTATTTGCTGTATTACTAGAGCATATGCATAGGTAAATGACATGGTAATATATCTCTATACAGTACAGGAAAAGTTTAGTTTATTGTACACTTCTATTGAAGATGCACTTCTCATATTGAGCAAATGCGTATTTTCATGAGTTCTCTTGGGTGACTGACATCAATTGTTATATCCATTCTATGATGTAACCTGTGGCATTTCATCATAAAATAACTTTCCTAGCCATCATCGTCATCCAATAACTACACTCATGACAGGATTACAGGATTATTGGGACTTCAGATTCTCTTGAACCAACCAATTGCTTGTGGTCATTAAATAATCAAAACAAATAAAACATTCAAAATGTTGGCAACACTTACAAGCAGTATAATAATAAGATCATGCACACAATAAAGGAACTTGGTTTTACACATTGTATGTCAAATATGTACAATGCGCTCTGAAAATTCATGAATTTTGTGCGTAACATTGCATTACTACATTTAGACTGAACTACATGCATTTTAACATACTTTCCATTGTTCTTGGTACACCAGCATGGATAATTCGCCTGACTTGTTTTGGATCTGCACCCATCCCATATGCCTCAGTTGCAAATAACAATCTGATACCACAATTCATGGTTTGCATGCCATCGATCACCTCTTTCTTCATCTGCTTAATGATAAAAGTATGATATATAAATTGTCAATATGCAAGTTGATATGAAATAGCCAAATGGCTCAAGTTAATTGTTGTGGCAAAGGTAATGTAACAGAATATCATATGATAGTTAAATGACAGAGGTGCATTTATAGTAAAAAAAATGCACAAATTATTAATATACAGAACAGTATACAACAAATTTTGATGGCTTATCTGTTCTTGTGTTGGAGATAAACATCTAATATAGCAAATACAGTTAAAGGGGCACAGTCGCTATATCTTTTATACAAATTTGGCTTAAGTGTAAAGTGAACTGCATTCACCAATTTGATAAAGAACACACACTTATCACGTTATCTTTCAGTGTGTCATTTGATGAGGCAACAGCCACATTGTTTACCTAAATGTTATAGACAAAGCTGCTTATAAACCCGGAACAAATGATTTATATATATAACAATTAACAAATAAATATTCACTTTATTTTTTTATTGGTAAAACCATCAGAGGACCAATTTGTTTTTTACTATACAACAACAAAAATAACATACCATACCATACAGAATATGGAAAACAATCGTTAAACAGTAGAAGTCATATCCAAGTTAGTATTTATAGTTAACAAAATAACTTAAATTTACCTTGTTAGTGCATGAGGCATATATCAGATATATCATCTATATCACTGTCAAAAGTTGGCATTAAGGACAATTCGTGAGCAAATCCACACCATTTAAGTGATGAGTAAACAATTGTTCGTGGAAAACATTCCTGTTTACTGCGCAATTCATCAATAAGTGGTTTGAAGATCTCCTTAAAAGACTCTTCAATTCTGTTGTTTGGAAGTCTTTTTGTCACATGGAACATTATGTTTGGTCTATCTATGCTGGCAGCGATAATAACAGGATTGGTAAGCAGAAGATGTGATGATATTTCTTGCTGTGTTCTTTTCGTACCGGTGGCCATAGGTCTTTCAGATTTCGATATTCCGGACGGAAATCACTTCCCCATTGTACTACACAGTGTGCTTCGTCAACAACAATATGAGATACCTTGTGTTGCCAAATGTCGCCACGAAATACGGCGAAGAGTTTCTTGGTCATTATGTGTTCTGGGTGAGACAGTATATACAAATACTCACAACTAATGAAACTGGACAAACTACAGTCAAACTCCGGATTTAACCGCACTGACCTTGCGCCGAGTCTACGAGACTGTTCTTCTATAATAGCATTCAATGGCGAGATCAAGATCACTGTCCTGGGACTGTGTGAAGCTGACATGTAGGGAAGGCACTCAAAAATCAGTGATTTTCCATAACCGGTAGGCAACAAGCCTATACAATCACTATCAGTGGATGCCTTCAAACAATCAACTTGCTTTGGTCTTAAATATGTGTAACATGAATGACTGTTTGCGTTTACATGTGCTAAAGCAATCTTTGTTTTCATAACAAACTCCATGTCCATGGAAGCCGCCATGTTGAATTGTCTCAGTGACGAATCAGATGTTCCGTACGTAACTACCAATAACCGCCTTGGATGTAATACCCCGTACCTGACCCTTTTCTAAAACCGCCCTCAGCGTTGAAATGGGGCAGGGAACCAGACTAGTCAGGGTACAACATCTGGAGTTAACGATAAGATTGAGAGGAGGCCCTCTAAGGTCTGAGCTGTTACGGATTCTGATGAACGTTTTCGGGAAATATTGTCATTTCGATTGTCACGTGGTTTTGTTGCGTTGAATTATTCACGAGCAAATGACAAAGTGTACAATACAATAATAATATTTATGTAAATTAATACGCGTTTAGTGCTGTGCACTGATTGGTGAATCCTTTTATTTTGTTGTGGTATACCGGTAAGTCTGAAACGCTCATTTTAACTGAGTGTGTTTAACGATATACACCCATAGTTTTAGTCAGAGCTTTGTAAGTTGCACGAGGAATAGCGCCCCCTGCTATTTATTCTGATCAAATCTATGGGTTTACATCTAACATACTTGTTCGTGGTGTTTCTAATACTTATTTTGCTCATAGGTTTATTGTTAAGTATTTGTTATTGTTAAAATAGTCGTGTTATTTTATGCAAAGCCCAATTTTCAGAGAATTTGTAAAATTAATTATTCACCAAAATATTATGTTATACTATGTCTAATGTGCTGGTGCACATCAATAAAAAGATACGGACAACTGTAATTATCTTCTGGCAGCTGAGAAACTGAGCTAACCCGACACTGCGCCCTCTGTCGACAAATATAACGTTTACACGTGTGTTGATAGAGGGCGCAATCGGCGAATATTGAAACCGAGATTCCTGGCTGGATAATCCTAATAGTTATTCGAGCACATCTGTCAGTTCAATTAAACTAATCCAAAGGATCGACCTTGATTGCCCAGAAAAGTGACAAAAACAATATTGCGTGTTTGATGAGCTAAACAATTTGCGTTGATTTGCTCAGGCAACTTCACGCTCTGCAAGTTAAAACAACAAAATATTAAATGGACAGGAACATGCCGAAAAATGATATTTCTCTGCCATAACACGTCGGCCTTATAGGAATGATAATAACAGTAATACCAGTGTTGGAATTAAACTAAATAACCGACAGATTAGTATTGTGAATTTTTAATATGACCTTGAGACATGTTAGCAACAGATAGTCCTTTTACTGGCACGTGGCGCTCTGGCGACCCTCGTCGATTAAACTACAGACTCAAATTAGTCTCCGTGATAAAAGAATTCCAAGTAAAGTGGTTTTCTATCGTCTGTGATAATAGCATGTGCCCTCCCCCCCCCCCCCCACACACACACATACATACCCACTGTTATGATGCACGAAATGGAAGATAGCATTAAGGCATGTAACTCGAATTTAATGTATGGATGTGAATCTTTCGATGTAGGGTAGGGTTGGTAAATAGGATGATACACACTCATTGCACCGTCTTTGTTTGAGGATACGGGCATATGGATTTTCTGTATGCTGATTTATCGATGCATGTATGACTCACAGGGTTTTACATAATCTCATTTGAGG
Source organism: Saccoglossus kowalevskii (assembly GCF_978046115.1). Classification (NCBI taxonomy): domain Eukaryota; kingdom Metazoa; phylum Hemichordata; class Enteropneusta; family Harrimaniidae; genus Saccoglossus; species Saccoglossus kowalevskii. The sequence continues at coordinate 19,232,298 of NC_140642.1, forward strand.
AAAACACCGCTGCGACAATCCGTCCGAACGTGATACATCACAAAAACGGCTTTTTATTTAATCGAATTAGTTTCCGCATCTGTTACGAAACACAAGCACCCAATTTTAAGATAAAACACACGTTGCGACAACGCCACCAACGGCGATGTACGCAGAAACCGACGGAGACAAATCTACACTTAAACATTCTAAGAAACGAAACGAAACGAATCTCTCGGAAAGAAAACATAGTCTTGACTGGGATATCGCTTAAAGGTTCCCTCAAATTCTAAGACAAGACGGCAGCACAATAAAGGCAGACGTAAAAGCAGGCATTCGCTGTTCGTCGTATATATATCATTAACACAAAGAGGACACTTTAGATTAATACACACAGGGTATAAATTAGAACCAGGGTGAATACTATGATGACCTTGCTCTTTCAAAAAGAATCATTGTGTGACTAAACAAAAAATATAATAATAAAAAAACATTAATCGACAGATGTGAGTGCATTAAATTGATACAAAAGAACCTGCTAGAAGTGAGACGATTGCACATTCCCAGACATCCAAAAAAAACTTGCTCAATCAATGAACTTTCATGCCAAATGTACATTTGAAAAATGCAGAAGTTCCAAAAATGCCAAATGTGCCTAAAATGGCAATTGTGCCACGCCTTTCCCTTTCCAAAGTCGGGTTTCAAAATGACAAAAATACATCTCAAAAATGTTTTGAAACAATTTCAAAAAAGTCAAATTTTAATAGATTTCAGATACTTTTTTGACCACTTTATTTTTAACAAATGTACACTCACCATACAAATACACGTGTTGGATATTTACATGTATGATGTCAACAATGTTAGAAAATGTATACTATGGAATACTTTATTTTCGCTGGAATTAATTTTCGCTGAAAAGGCTTTTTGGGCATTTTGTGTGGAATTTATTTTCACTGATTTTTGATGAGTTTAATGTGAAATATAGGAAAAAAAGTCATCTCTTCAGCGAAAATAGCGAAAATAAAGTCCAAGCGAAAATAAAGTATTCTACAGTATTAATCTGCTGTTGACCATACCTCTCCTTTTCAATATACTGTAACATAATTTATTTTCGCTATTTTCGCTGAAGGAATGATTCAGTGAAAATAAAATCCAGCGAATATACCTTTTTTCCTATATTTTACATTCAACTCAATAAATTCCACACAAAACACCCAAAAAGTCTTTTCAGCGGTTATTAATTTCAGCTAAAATAAAGTACATTATTTCAAAACGCAAAACGCAAATTTCTGTTTAATGTGTAAATTTTATTCTTCATTAACCACAAGGATTTCTTATCCGATTCAGTGATACTGTTGACTTAGCTCTCGCCAAAAGTTTGTTCACCAATTGCGGCCGGCTTTGGCCCAGAAAAGGATTTATTATTCATGTTTCTTGTCATGGGCACATGCATGGGCACATCAGTTATAAAAACAACAAATAGTTTTTTTCGTTTTAGAGTTTAAGATAAATATAGTTTTCATGAAAAAAAATCACAAACATTGATTTTGACAGAAAAATTGTTTTCTGGGTCCAGTAACCTCATATTTTCATGTTTTCCACGACTTGAGAACAAACCTACTTTACATACAGCATGACTCTGGTTGAAAGCAAGCATTGTAGTAACGAGGCACTGAACAAAGACACAAATGGACAAAACTTGCACCTGTCACATTTTGTTGGTTCTTGTAAAAAGTAACACTATAATGATATTTAGTTGACAACCACCATCAGTGTCAGTTATAATTGAAGTGTTCCTCAACCAGGTTTTACGTATCAGATTACATCTACTTTTGAGAATGCACAAATTAGTCCACAGGACAACGAAGAGACAGTCATCAGACAGGAAATACCGTACCACTAATGATAATTTTATTCTAACAGTTTTTGTTTGTACACAATGCAATGCATCTCCTTTTCTACTAATGCTAATAACATTGTTGCAAATTACCGATAAACGCAAAAAACGAAGAGAGCTTGTTAAACATTCAATACAATGATACAGAACATTGTGTTTATGAATTAAGAGATTGTTCTGAAGTTTAATTGACATTTTTGGATTGCACAGACTCATTGATCAAATACTTTCCAACTACATGCAACTATATAGATGTGAACACAGACAGTGATGTCATTGCTACATCAGTCGTAATAACAGAGCTATGAAAATTCTGGGGAAAAAAACATGTTTTCTGAAAAAAAAATAAACACTGCAACTTTTCCTTTGATTTTAGTTACAATAACAAATTTGATGCAAATGGAAACAGGACACTGAGCAGATAAGTTAAATCATTTGGTAATCTGGAACCATATATCTATTTATTTTTTAATATACTTTTGTCCCATGTGACCTATCCCATATTATTACTGTAAACTGATTAATTTATACACCCCAGAAAAATTTTCACTCCAACAAAGTTTTACGAGAAAACTTGTCTGTAGCGAAATTAAAGCACTTACAGTTTACAGCAAGAAGTGAAAACAATATACACTCATTCGTAAAACATCATCAAATTTGTTTGATTACAAAACACCAAAAAAAAATACTGAATCTTTTCTTTCTTTGGAAAATGTGTGCCATATTTACGTCATAAGAGAACACAACCATAGGTGTTGCGTGATTGAAATAGAATCACGTCACGGAACAATTGCATAGGCGCGAATACTTCCCGCTGGCATTTTGGTCTCAAATATCTCACTAAATATGACTAAAAACAAAAAAAGATGTAAAATAATATTATAATAAGAATATCGCAAAGTACATGTATGCACTCCGCTACACAAGAGTAGATATTATCACTGTACTGCCTTTGTCATACTTTGCGGTATCCTCATGATAAATCAACCCCAGATAGAACTCAAGACCTACTGAACAACATGCAAGCTATCTTCTATTTATTATTGTAAAAACTGGTGGTTGTTGCTTGCATACTGGTCAAAACTTAGATATCCACTAGTTATCGAGTTAAGATAAAATAATAGAAATGCTGAAAGTTGTGCATCAAAAGGAATAATAGTAAAACAATTCATTTTGTATCTTTAATTTTGTTGGTATTGCTGTAGATGTTGTTGTTGCTGTGGGTCCAATGTCCCTGCTCCTCGAGCATGGCATAGAGGAGTGCAACGCCTTCAAAGTGATCGGCTGTTGTCTAATCTAGTTCCTTTAATGATGAATCTCTTTAGTTGTCTGAATTGTTGAACAGCATCCCACTATAATACGAAGAAAACCAGTATGCAAATTAGCTTAATCATTGCATTGCGATGGTAGAATAATTTCTATTTTAGCTAATTAGTATGCAACCAAATAGTCTCGGAACAAACTTACATTTTTATCACAAAGTTCATTTTCATCTGCACCTCGTTTTGCCATGATGTATTTCAAGTGAAATAATTTGCCATCAAAATATTGCCATGGTAACCCATCCTGCATCCTGATTGGCTTGTAGCAGGCTCCGTTGACAGCAAGTGCGGTGGTGACGCCTCTCAGAAAGATCGTAGCCAAGTGGATAGCTCGTGGAATGACAACATCTATCTACAGTAGAATATATACATTTCAAATGTGTTAAATTTGAGTGAGTGAAAACGTGCATGGATGCCTTGAATGATCATAGTCTACATGTGTTAAAGACACCTACCTACCTGTAAATTGACAAGTGCTGCAACATCAATAGTTGTCATAGAAACAGCCTGCGAAATGAATGCATTCAGCTCCCAATCAGAGATCGCCTCATCTCCAGTATGCTTGATAAGGTAGTGAAGTAAAGTGCATAGCAACCAAAAACATGGTGGTATTTCCTTGATGCTTGCCATGGTTACAGTGCAGTCCATACATGATAGATATGCCTTAAGTCTTTCATCTTCCACCTCAGGTCCTTCTTCCAGCCACAGTCTTTCTAAAGATGGTGTCTCATCTGAAATTAAACTTTCAAATGTAACAAACAGTTTACAATAGAGAATATTTATTGTTATAACTTCTCTGTTCTCAGTTGCAATTGCCAAGATTCAGTTAGCATGATGTACGGTGCATTGTTTATATTTGTATATGCATGCATATATGCAGTTTGCACATAATGACGAAATATTGGCGCTGTTCGATCGCATTATGCATGTACATGTATGTACACTGGTCAATAATTCAATGTATGGGCAACGTTGTGACAGTAGATCAAGAGCTAGTGCAGATCTATGGTTGGTCAAAATGCACACCAGTGCAGTGTCGACCATTCTACATACAACGCAATAATTCTTCATCCTTTTCATAGCATCTTCATTTTCATCTGAATATGCTAAGCTTGTTTGTTAAAAAGATTTCTAAAGTATTGGTAATAACAAATTTTGGCAGAAGATACTGTAAAATGACTAATTTTCACTGGGTTTAAATTTCACTGATTAAGCATTTCAGGCATACTCAGTAGGTTTTAAATTCACGGTTTTATCATTTAGATAATGTGTTCTATGCTAAATTTTACATATTCGCCGGGTTTTATTTAGCGCATTTACCAGTCAGCGAAATAAGCAAAATTAAAACCCAGTGAATAATTAACACCCAGTAAGTTCAGAAGGAATAAATTAACATTTGTCTTTATCATGTTCTAATATAAATAAGTGTAATTAACCATGATTTCATTCTTCATCTATGAAGGTTCTTTTCGATTGGTATATTGTACCTGTTTTTTAATAAAAATACAGAAATATAGAATTTATGGAAAAATAAAGAAAACACCATATTTCCTCAAATAGAAGCAAAACCTATTCTATACTACATCATTACATGATGATTTATTTTTACAATAGATATATACTTTCAAATTCAAGTCAAGATAGCTTTGTGAACAGTCTAATTTAATTAATTTTAATTGCAACTTACAAACCAATTTAGAAGTTTTCAAAAGAAGAGGATTTTAAAATTTAATGAAAACCAATGATTAAAAATCAAAAGAAGAAGGGAAAAACATTCTGAATAGAATTCACACTTGCTTTGGCAACAGCTTGAGCTTCGGTATTATCCCACATGCATGCATGTACAGTAATGTACACTACCGGTACATATTGTCACAGATGTCAGGGCACTGTCCGAAAACCAAACAGTGATTAGCGAGCGTTCACACACGGTCAGGCAGTGAATTATGTTTTGACAATCTATTACAGTAACAAAAATCAGCAAGAGTTCAGTGTGATAATGATCAAATATCATATTCACATAGTTCGGTGACATTCATCTGAATAAACTTTTAACCCCTTCGCCAAAAAAAGTGACGATTGCTGCCATCAATGACATGCTTGAAGAATCCAGAATCAGTCCCCGCCACAGGCATGATTTTACACCTCAATGCCAGGAATTACACTTATTTATTTTTTTTTAAATAAAATATATTATTCACAGTTTAGTATTTTTTTTTGTTAATGAAAAAAAATTAAAATAAATACATCTCCAAACAGAAAAAAGTAGATCCACTCTTGAGTTCAATGGCATGAAGGTGCCAGCATTAAATCACAGAAAACAAATTTAAGCACAATAAACTTTTTCTTGCTAAGTGAGTTCATAATAATCTGTCTTTCTAGCGTTTTTTGAGGGGCACTAGAATTGTACAAGCATTCACAACATCCACGTTTATATAGAAATAGAATTTTGCGTGTTACAAGAATACATAGTTTGTATACACACAAATTTCAAAAAGATGTCAATGATAAATAAAAAAAACAATTTGTTGCTGTTCCACCAAATATCGTAATTGCCTATTGGCATTATTTCATCAATACAATATCTGTATTGAAGAAATACCAACAATATATGAAGAAACTGACCTGTAGAGGGCGCTGTAACAGAAAATCAGTCTGTAGAAATCAAATAATAAGTATTCATCATGACATTGATCTTTTAATTAAATTAAAGAGTTCAAAAGTTGAGCGCCCTCACATGACTTCGGGGAAACTACCTAATTAACTCAACATATTAATAAATGCTTAGTAGATTTTGAGTACAATTCACATAGGGCAATCTCATCTTTCAATTTTTCTTTTCAGTTCAAATTGAGTAAATTTGTTCACATTTTTTTTAATTTTCACTAAATTCAAGCTTAATTTTGGCCCAGACAAATAAAATATGACAAAGCTTCAAGCTTTCGATCAACAAATTTGAAATTTTTGAAACATTTTAGTAAAAAAAAGCAGACTATAAATAGAACTATTTTGTGGATGGAGTCTGAAGTTGACTTTGGCACACAAAGGATTTTAAAAACATCACTGCTCATAACTACCCACACCAACCCCTCCAAAAAAAATCAAACTATTATATAAAATATATACAGTTAATGATATAATAGTCATACTTATTTTCTTTCATTGTCCAAACTTTGTGAAATGCAAAAAAACAGTATTTTGTACTGCACACACGTATTCACATATCAACATATATAATACATATTAAACTCAATATACATAAAAATTAACAATTGTACACAAAAATCGTACAAAAGATTCATTCTAGTTAAAAAACAAAAGGTTTTTTAATGATGTTTTAACAACAGTGAATACAAGCCTGATCACCATCGCCAGCAAAACAATAGGCAGTAATTACTTTCTATTGTTTTGTTGGATTAACCATTCACACAGTTACCGTCCCGACCGTCTCCAATAACAAAACTACTGATTTTAATTAGGACGAATCACAATAATAAATAAGACTTGATTACTATAAAGCCAAATTAACGTATACTACAGCAGACAACAGTTTTTGTGGTCACGATAGTGTGTGTATAACTTTTTGATATATATCGCACCCAAGTGAAATGAGTCTGCTTGCTCATTTCAATGAATTATAACAAAATACACGACCGTATTTACTTTCATTTTGCTACACAGTTAGGGCTGATTACTATTATTTGAAAGATGTAAATTCCATGTGCCTAATCATCATACTGGTAACTTAAAATTAATAATTAACTAACTATAGCTATATTTATTTATGAACTAAGTTTGCTATTTTTTTTTTATAACAGAAATACGGTTAAATAAATTTATGTTAACATGTAAAACTGCAATAGAATTCATTGCTTTGCCGAAAAATCTGTGAATTTACATGAAAAAATTTGTAAATAAGATTAACAAAAAAAAAAAAAAAAAAAAAAATAGTGACATTATAATGAAAATTATTGCTTTTACAGTAAAATAATAACATTCAATCAATATCTGGCCTTACTAATAATTTTCCATGTTGAACAATGGAAACAAATTTACATTTATCGATTGCACTTATTATTGAAGCCATATGTTGTGATACTGACTCAAAGAAAAGTTGATCGTTACATAAACCATTGGCGTAAGGAAACTGGTCAGGAGAATAGCATTTGTTGGAATTATTACACATATTAAACACATTTTTAATAACTAAATTAAAGAATAGTAATCATTAAATGTGAAAATCTATTATTTCAGTACAAATAGTAATATATTAATGCTAGCTCCACAGTAATTGTATTGTATTGGTCCCTCATGGCGTATAAGTGCACATGTTAAAAAATTAATTATTTTACCTCTAACCTAATTAAAGCATATCTAATTATGCCAATGTCCTAAAAATATACCAATTTGATAATCAATAATACCGAATACCTGTAATCATCATATTTTACAAATAACTGGGGGAGGAGTAAATAGAAGAAATACTGTCACAAACTTAACCCTGCCAACCTCATATAACCCACTCCCCTAGAATATAACAATATATACCATATGCGTATTATCTCTATACGAAGCATACATAAACCAAAAATTAATTTTACTGTATGCTGGTTCATTAAAATATGACTTATTTTGACCAAAAACATAACTCTGTCCTTTATTTAATGTATGGACTACTAATAGAACAAATACTGTATTCATATATTAGTTACAAAGCTTTACAATTTATTAATTATTATGTAGGCATATTAATAATTATTACACAACTGTAATTAATTCTCCATTACACTTGTAAAATATGACACAGACATACAAGAAATATTTAACGACGCGACAAATGAGAGGAAATCAAAGCAATTTAACTTAGGTGCTAAGCAATAAGTAAGAACACAAATAAAGTGTTCCCCCCTAATGAGTCAATAATCGTTATACCCCTACTACAGAAACTGGGAACTAAAAACCAATTATCCAATTGAACACAGGAATATTGCATGTGTAATTTATATCGGTGATGTCAGACAGGTGAATGAAGTTTGTATTATTAGAACATTAATCAAATGAATCAGTTTCTTATCGTTCAAATTCCTACATTGTTTATGGTTGTCTGGCATGATTGGCTAATTATTGTATTCTTTCTAAATTTATGGAATTTATTTTATTCACCATTGCTGTATTGTCGATGAACAGTAGTTTGATTTATTTACTTTCAATTTGATATGATTGGTCGGATGGTTTCACTAATATAAGGAACAGGAAGATCTTTTTTTTCTAATTTGGGCATGATGTTTACACTCAACGAGCCTGATTGGCTGCTTATCAAAATTCTGGTATTTGATTGGTCAGATTTGTTTTTTAGCATGGGGGGGGGGGGTAAATCATTTTCTTTACTTCATAAGGACGAGATTGAGGTTATGCTGAAGTACCTTACACCCAGCTCCTGGAATATTACTGCTTTTTATCTTACTTTTACTGAAATTCTGCCTCAGCAAGTGTTAAAGAGTTGTTGCACCTGGATCAAATCCACATGTTTACAAAAGCATAAGAAACACCCTGACTTCAAATTCTTGTTTAGCAAGGTTGAATTACAGCACTTGGAATTGACACATATCTCCTGATTTATGCAAAGTATTATTAACAAAGAGAGAGGAACCACTGCTTGTAGAAGACATCAAATTCCTGTTATCAATCCCACCACTCATGGACAAATCCATGTCTGTCAAGTGCATTATGTCATAAAATCCTTATTTTGCATCCATTAATCTCAAGACCAAATACCTAGCTCTTATTATGCAAATAGTATTGATGTTGCCATGTAAATGCAAGATCAATCCAGAACAGATCAACACAGATTACAGACTTTGTGAGTGGATATCAACACAATTTACATGTGATTACGCTCACGGAGACCTGGCTGAATGGCGACGCCTCTGACCAGTTCTCTCGGTACTATAAACGACTTTGAATTCCAAGATCAAAAATCAAAGGGGTTGTGGCGTCGCCATTTTCCTCCAATTTCCTCCATGAAGAAAAAAATATCACAAATTTAAGTCATTTGTGTATAAGGAGACTCATTCAAAATCTAATACTGTAAAGGGGGTAATTATTCACTGGGTTTTAATTTAGGTTATTTCGCTGACTGGAAAAATGCGCTAAATTACAACACAGTGAATATGTAAAATTTAGCATAGAACACATTATCTAAATGACGAAACCGTGAATTTAAAACCCACTGAATATGCTCGAAATGGTAAATCAGTGAAATTTAAACCCAGTGAAAATTAGTCATTTTACACTAATAACTAGAATTTCACTGTCCATCTTTTTAGAAAAATAAAAACAAATGTTTCTTGATGGATTCACTAAGTATATTGATCAATCACTGTCAACTACCAAACTAAACCATTCACATGGGCAAACTAAATGATAACCATGCTCATCGTCTCAAGAACATTCATTTGATAGGGCAAATTTAATACACCATGTAACTGAACCTTCTCATTCGCATGGTCATTCCATGGACCATTCTGCCATATCCATCCACTATGCTGTGTTATTCAAATTACCCATCACCAAACCTAAAACTATAACAGTTAAACATTAAACTACAGATATCAACTTGGATAATTTCTGATCTAAGACAATCACAACTTATCACTTCACCTGAACTGATGCCCCAGCACTAATAGATGGTTACAACAATTCGATCATTAATGCTTTGAACCACCATCGGCTCCTACTTGTGAAGCATCTATGAGCATTTTTCCGGGATAAATTGCACTATAAATGCCTACCTATTATTATTAATATTATTATTAATATCATTACTTGTTCACCAATGAATGCACCATATTTTTTTTTTTTTTTTTAATTTCTTTCTGTAAGACCCTTTTTATCCTTTCCTAAGGATTTTATGCGTCTAATAAAAATATAATATGTCAGTTGAATACAGCTCTTGAGATCTTCTCTTTGTTCATAGTAAATAGCTACTTCCTAAACACCCTTAGGAAACGTTCTTTGTTCCCGTCAGTGCCATTCATGTCCCAATACACCCCTCAAGACCATGCTTTTGTCTACTATTGTGTGAGGGGGGAGGGAGAGAGTTCACCCAATAAACCATTTATTTTCTTAAGCCAAATACTACAAGCAATGCCATGTCAAATGTTGGAGGCTGAACCATTTGATATGAGGGACAGGGGTGCATGAGGATGAAATAATGTAATGACAGAGCAGCTTTTTTTTTAGTTTTTAAGAAATTATGACATACACCACTAAATATGAAATCTTTCCTCACATCCCTCCTCCATGCAGTAAATGTTATCTTCAATTCTTCTGTCATTAATTTTATTTAGAATCCTACTCCCCAAGTTTTAAATGGTTTGGACCTAATCCTACTCGGTTGAAGTAGTATTGCGATCATTAGTTTGAAGAAAAAAAAAAGAAGAAGCTGAATTTGTTGTCATTCCATTCACAATAATGCTGAATCCACTATGAAATCATTTATAAACTTTGAAAATTACAGAAAAGCTGACAAAATAAATACTGAAACAATATTCTTAAATGATGTCATTATAAAATAGAGTATGCAGGACACCTCTGCCTACTACACCACCAGAAATGATGGCTGGGCTAGACAATGTTGAAGATATTCCACCATTTTAATGACCACCAGAGAAAGCAGCTGATGCTGGTATATTTGGAGGAAAATGTTTTCCCCTGATATTACCAAATCAAATTACCAAACCTAACTACCGGTAGTGGAAAAATTATTTATGAATCGCCGACACATTTCTTGAAAAGCTGATCCAATTTCTCAATTTCAAAAAAGCTACAGGCAAGTTATTATTCATCCAGATACATTCGCGATAAAACGTCTCTATTTTCACATCCAAAAAATCTAATAGTTGCCAGTTACTGATTAGTTGAAAGGAATCAAAAATTAAAATATACCAAGTTTTCTCTTATCCACAAAATTCCAACTTCCAAATCAACTTTTTTGTTTTTAAAATGAGTTTTCTTCACTCGGTGTAAACATGATGAATGAATGAAAAAAGAAGATGAATAATCTAGTAGAATCAGAAGAATTCCTGAAGAGAGAGAAACACAAAGATTCTGTTGAGGAATTGGTACGCCAATGATAGTTTTGTGAATTGAGAAAGACAGATCCCATTCCAGTTGGCGAATAAAGAAGAATATTGTTTGCCAAGCAGTAATTCAGTGTGAGAAACAAAGAAGCAACGCTCTAAATGAAGTTTATAGAAACAATGGTATTAGTGAAGATATGCAATTAGGAAGGAACCAATCATTGAAAACAAAAAACACATTCTCAACTTTTGATGACAAAAATACATAGCTGAGTGTAATAGTTACATACAAACACAAAGATTCTTTTTTTCTCTTTCTTTTGATGACAAAAAAGGTAGGAAACTACTCTACAATTGCAACAACAGATTGTGCTTTAGTAACAAGACTACTGGGCAGTGTCATTAGATTGGGTAACAGTTTCATTCATACCATTTTTTTTTATGAGGATAATTTAGATTTACTTCCTGAAAAATAGTTCGTAAACAATACATTTTTTTAATCAACAACTTGATTGTGATTTTTGTTACCAAAACGATTCATTTATTATCACGATGTTTTTTTCTTTATCTAAGATGGCGTATGAGAACTATTTTTTATGTCCTTAACAATTTTTTAGCAACTGAAAATGGAAATGAAAATACTGTGTCTGCTCTCGGAGGTGCACATAAACCAAAAAAATGCATATATTGATAAGTAAATCATAGACACGCATCTGCGATTCATGTGAATGCATATATGCAACTAACTAATAAAAAGTAAATACTGTACTTATTTTCTGTAGCCCATATTCCATAAACTGAAAAAAACTATGACACTTTTTGTTCACATTTCATTGCAAACAAAATGGTTGAGTATTTGAAATAGAAACTTCTTAATCCATACACATGCAATATCTTCCTCAAATTTCTACAGGAAGGTTTTTAGATGCAAGAAAATCTATTTTGAAGATAAATTAAGTAACTATATCACTGTTTTGATCTATGGAAAGCGACAAAAGCAGATGATTTGCTTGAAAAGACTGATACTTCCTAAAAAACATTGCTGAAGACGTCATAAACATGGGGATCAAACGTGGGTTCAGTAGCCAATGGATGTCAAGTTTAAGTTTTCAAAGTGCCAAAGGCTGGACTACATCCACATTCATATTTTGTTTTACTATACTTAAAACCTTTCTTAATTGACAGATAAAAAAAATTCTTCTTTTTCCTTTGTCCAAGTTGCTGATGTGAGTTTGTTTTCCTCTATCAAGCTTGATTGGTTCGCTGTCAAGGTGCTCTTATCTGATTGGCCGAACTCGCCTCCAAAGAATAACAAACTCGTTATCAGGCACCTCTTTGTTTTCTGCCTTTTGTTCATCACCATCATGGCTATTTGACTCTCAAATCATCCTTGGAGACACGTGTCTTTTGTTTTGCTCAATAAGTTTGCAGCTTGAATTCCAGAAGACTAGACTCTTTGTCTGTTCTGTTGTGTGCACGAGTCTGCAGCACTAAGAACGGGGGAGGGTGACTAAAATGGCTATTCACAACAAGTGTTTAATTGCCGATGTGATGCTTATTCACTTCTTCACATTCTTTGTCCTAATTCCCAGAATGTGAAATGCATGAATTCATAAAATGAGTTTTGAGTTTTTCTTTCAACAAAAGTCACTTATGAGTTTGTTCACAGACTGTGTTGTTGCTTGAGTATCAAGTATACACTATTTAACATAAATCAATACAAACCAATAAAAGCTGTATAAATTTGGTGACCATCACCTGCAACAACATATTACCAGTCATGCTAAAATAAAGAACAATTATAGCTTGTAACCTTCAGTTCTTAAATAATTACTTTTTTTTGCATGCATGGGTAGTTCAGTTGCATCATGGAGAATTGCCGTTTCCTAGTGTGTGCACAGATGGCCTCATTGCTTGGAAAGCTGTTGCCTGTGAGGAGGTCACAATGGCAATAGTAGGAACAATACTAAGAATTGGAAATGCTATCATTGCCAACGAGGATCCTTTTTCATTTGGGCTACTTCTAGAATCATTTTTCAAAGTATTTTGATGATGCTGTTCATCACTATGGAAACAGCTGCTTTTTTTTAGTCACATGACGTAACAATAAATTGCGATGACCAAGTATTTTGAATATTTTTCCGTATCAACCAGCCAATTGAAAATTAATCTTAAATACTGTTGTTTCCATGGTGCCATCTAATGACATTTTGATCAAGAAGTGGTAGAAAAATCCATCCATTTTTGATCCACAATCAAGAAAATTACAAAATAGGAAAAAAGAACAACTTTTTTTTTATTATGGTAGAAACAAACAAAAAGAAACTCTGGTTACCTTGCCCTTTGTTGGTCTTCTTTGAAAGTGTGACCAATTTTGTCACGCATACAATTATCTCTTTCATTTTATCATGTGCAAAACAGAAGCATGTAATAAACAAACTTGCAAAGATACAATGTATGTAAATATCAAAGCAATCTGACCGTTAGTTTTGAAGAAGAAGTTGAAATAAAAATGACAAAAATAGGAAATTAATAATGATTAAATCCGACGAAGGCCCACCCAAAGTACCTACATACCAAGTATCAAAGCAATCAGGTGGGTAATTTTCAAGATGAAGTTGAAAATATAATTTTTTTTTACCAAAAATTACAAAATATTCTCTAAAAAAAAAAGAGAATCAACGATATCGTCATGAAATGAACAAATGTAAAGAACATACACGTTACAAATCAAACAATTTTTGGTAGTTTTGCAAAAAGAAATTGAAAAAAATCATTTTTTTTTTACAAAAGTGACAAAAATATTAAATGAAATTGTCACAAAATGACAACAACTCAGATAGAGGCCCGCCCGAGGTACCTGACATACAGTATACAAATTGTCTGTCCTTCCTAACTCAAAAAGTTAATTACAGAAGCACTATTATCAGGGGTACCAATGAAAGTGTAGCTTTTTAATGAAAATCACAGCTTTGACACTGTGCAGCATAGCTTGGTCAGGGAAAGCTTAGCTGCAGGGAATGAAATCCGCTAGCTTTGACATCGAGAACTCAAGCTTTGAACATATTTTGATGTTGAGGGCATACACAACATGGCTGCCTCCAAAAGCAGTGTTAGCGACGGTAAGTATTTTACTCGTTTTCTAAACAAAATTGCCAAGTTATGCTGTGTAATATGCCGCAATCAGTGAAGTTCAGGTTCAATTTCATTTCTAGAAAGTTTCAGCCACCATTTTACGAAACTTGCAGAGAAATCTCAATTCCAATTTTCGAAGCGAACAGGCTAGCAGGACGTCCTATTCTTATACATGTACTTGGATTTTATGACAGTGTAAAGACGTGTTGACAATGTCTGTTTTCGAGAGTTTGTAAAAGCTCACGAAGATTTAAAAGTTAGCATCATATGAGATGAATATTTAGCTTCTCTTCCTTTCATTTATGCGCTAGCCACCGCGTCTTTACACTGTCATAAAATCCAAGTACATGTATAAGAATAGGACGTCCTGCTAGCCTGTTCGCTTCGAAAATTGGAATTGAGATTTCTCTGTAAGTTTCGTATAATGGTGGATAATACTCTCTAGAAAAGAAATTGAACCTGAACCTCACTGATCGCGGCATATTACACAGCATAACTTGGTGATTTTGTTTAGAAAACGAGTAAAATACTTACCGTCGCTAACACTGCTTTTGGAGGCAGCCATGTTGTGTACGCCCTCAACATCAAAATATGTTCAAAGCTTGAGTTCTCGATGTCAAAACTAGCGGATTTCATTCCTGCAGCTAAGCTTTTCCTGACCAAGCTATGCTGCACGGTGTCAAAGCTGTGATTTTCATTAAAAAGCTACACTTTCATTGGTACCCCTGATTATGAATACAATGTCTAAATGACATCTGTTTTTTTGTTAAAGATGCAACAAGTACCAATCTATTGACATTGGAGTTTACTATTCCCCAAGGGTTTGCATGATTTATCACACAGACAATAATGTTTATCCACTCCAATCAGTGAAGCATTCCCCATCTGTTCCTGAGCTGTCAGGCATACTCAATTACAAATTTAAAGATTTGGAACTTTATCTATATCTCATGGTATTATTTCAGTACACATAGGACAATCAAATTTGAGCAAGATTTAATACAAATGAACAGTATAACAAAGTTTGACATTGCTTAGATGTAAATTACCATGCACACGCCAAAAACAACAATAACACCGACAGACAAAAGTTCCCTAATAAATCTCACCTTTCATTAACATTACAGGCAGGACAAAAAGCACTTGATTGTGCTGCAATGCAGTGCAGTAATTTAAAATTTTGAAAATTTTGCAGTTGAAATTTCCTGTGAAATAATAAGCATGTTTCTCTATGTTGTTTCTATGGTAACACAGGACAGCAAATCAGACTGACTCATTTGAACACAAGCAACTGTGGATCTAATACAAGGTTCCCTAAAAGTCACATTTTTCAGATAATAAATCTTGGCCAGTGGATTTAGCCTTACCATTGAGTCTGGCACACTCACACAGGGTAGGGGGGTCTACCTTTTTGGTGTTCAAACTCGGTCGGATTTGAGCTTGGGTCTACTGATCATGAGTCCAATGTGCAACAACTACTGAGCTACAAGTGACCGGTTGGGAACCATAGATCAGTTGCGTCTTGTAGTGATGCTGATGCAATTTTGTCAAAAACCGACAGAAATTTGGCCGGTCCTGAAATGCGACCTGCAGACATCATTGAAAATTAATGTAAAATTGACAGACATCCCATAATATTTTTTCAGCAGATCATCACACTTGCATTGACTAAATTCAACACTAAACAGAGCACTGATATGGTCATCATTTATATTGACAACAGAATGTTTCTATAATTTTTTTCAGACTTTGGACTAAATGGGCATAGTTTTCATTTATCCACGGTATTGATCAACATCTTTGAAAATAATTAGGCCAAAATAAAGTTGGTTTATTTTACAAATAATTGTTGGCAATCAAGTCTAAGAGACTGTACTTCACTTACAACACTATTGGTAGAATAAGGACATGATATTGCACTGAACTGTTTCACTCTTAGGTAAAAGTTTAAAATTTTCCAAATATCTATGAAATCCTTACCTTTCGGATGTGTATGTGAACATTCTCCAAATATCTATGAATTCCTAACTCACCTTTCAATGGAAGAGCTTCCACGATATCGGCACATTTCAAACTATTCCGGGCATAGACACACCATTCCTCAACTGCATTCTTGCCGACTACAAGTTGACCATCTTGAGAAGCTTCATACTTCGCCTGCCCCTGCCCCTCAACCAGTGACCTCTGGGCTGGATGTTCTCTGATTCCATAAATCAAGCCATACATTGATTGGCGCATTGGTTTGAGGATTACAGCCGAGGAGGGAAGTGATAAGTCACTGTCATCTTCCAGAGACATTCCAGAGTCTACTTCCGCAACAGTCATGACATTCAACACTCCTACAATATTTTCGCTATCTCGGTGCTGTTTTTTAGCCACTTCCAGAATTGTTGAGTGAATCACAGGTGTAGATACAAGTTGACCCTCATGACTCAGATCAAATTTTTGTTTTTTTCTCGGTGACATCGGAACTGGGTAATCGGCTTCAAGATCGTAAACTCTTAAACCTTCACGAAGGAGGCCATACTTGGAGGAGTCACGGAAAACCTCTCTCTCGATAAACAAGACATCCTTTTGTGTGGGTGCCCAGTTACCATAATGTGCAACGTACTGGGCAACTAAGGGGACTAGTGTACGATAACCAGGGATGCGGGCATGAGGGTGTAATTCGGCTAAGTATCTATGAAAGTTCTCCAGCACTGATGCAGCAACAATATCATTCCCCACCAAACAGGCAAACAGTGGCAATTGACAAACGGAAATCCCTAGTCTGGCGCACAGGTTTTCCTGACAGTATTTCACCGTTGTTAGGCTTCTCAAATCTAAATGGTCCACAGAGAAATAATAACCGATGTCGCTGTAGATGAGAAAATCTGTATCTTGCCCAAGAATCCCGAGACAGCGATTCTGACGACAGTACTTAGCGATTTCATAATCAGCTTCCATTGAAGTGTTGATGACAGTGGCGCCAAGACTTTTCAAAGCAAGCCTGGTGAAGTGAGCCAGACTGACTGGTATCTGGAACATGGATGCACATGGCTCCTTTCCAGTCTTTTTCACATGATCGAAAATACTTTCTACCTTTTTGCGATCAGACAAGCGCCGTTCAACCCATACCGCTCTCTTACTGTTCTCTACCCTTCCATCAAAAAAGAACACAAGTTCAATTTTGGCTTTCTGGAAACTACTGATAAAATTGTTAAGCTCTTCAAGATACTGGTTCCATTGCCCTCCATATATCCACGGTATTCCCGGGGGATAAAGTTTTCGGAGACAGCTCATGCCATCCACCACTAACACAGCTGGTTTGCCATGTTCTCTGTGGTACCTTTGTTAAACACAATAAGAGAGTAACGATGAGTCGTGGAATGACGTAATATGCATATGTGGCTGACACAGTAACGATCAGTCTGTATTTGTAAAGAACTCCATAAAAAGATATATCAGAGAAAATGCACAATTTGTCAAAAGCAAAATAAAGTAGTCAAGGAACATTTTTTACTGAAATACAACCTCAGCATCCAAGACAGACACTTTTTAAGCAAACTTAAAATATCTCTAGAAAACAAAACAGATGAAGATAAAAAAAAAATCAAATGATGGCGACTGTCGCTCTGTGTTGTGTTCTATATGGGACCTATAGTGATGTAAACAACGCATGTAAAGTACATTGTTTTGTTTACATGAAATTTGAACATGTGACCCCCCGACAACCATCACCCTTTAACTAAATAAGCCAATTATGTCCATCACTGTTTTACCAAAAGAGAGGGGTATATTAATCAGCTGCCTTTATTCAAGCAACAAAATAATAAATACCGGGGTTTTTTTTTACCTGTAACTTATCATACTGTCTTTTTATACTGACTTATAAAGTTTTTTTTTTACCTGTAACTTATGATACTGTCTTTTTATACTGACTTATAAAGATTTTTGTTTTTTTTTTACCTGTAACTTATCATACTGTCTTTTTATACTGACTTATATAAAGATTTTTGTTTTTGTTTTTACCTGTAACTTATCATACTGTCTTTTTATACTGACTTATAAAGATTTTTTTTTACCTGTAACTTATCATACTGTCTTTTTATACTGACTTATAAAGATTTTTTGTTTTTTTACCTGTAACTTATGATACTGTCTTTTTATACTGACTTATAAAGATTTTTTTTTTTTTACCTGTAACTTATCATACTGTCTTTTTATACTGACTTATAAAGATTTTTTTTTTTACCTGTAACTTATCATACTGTCTTTTTATACTGACTTATATAAAGATTTTTGTTTTTTTTTTTACCTGTAACTTATCATATTGTCTTTTTATACTGACTTATAAAGATTTTTTTTTACCTGTAACTTATCATACTGTCTTTTTATACTGACTTATAAAGATTTTTGTTTGTTTTTTTACCTGTAACTTATCATACTGTCTTTTTATACTGACTTATAAAGATTTTTGTTTTTTTTTTACCTGTAACTTATCATACTGTCTTTTTATACTGACTTATAAAGATTTTTGTTTTTTTTTTACCTGTAACTTATCATACTGTCTTTTTATACTGACTTATAAAGATTTTTTTTTTTTCAATACCCTGAACAATTTTCAGTTTATTCCTATTTTATTGTCCAGTGATTTCACATCAATATTCTAAAGTCTATACCAGGGATTTTTTTAAACAAGGGAACAGGGGCGCAGCACCCTCATGCCATGGCCATGCGCCCCCTTACCCTGAGAAGCAGATCCTCTGGCAACCATAAAATTCTGATTGATTAGGGATCACATGGGGCCAGTCTTCGATTGTGACCTGTCTGATAGTAATTTTGGCCCCAAAGAAGCCATAGACTGCTCCATTTTAACTTTAGAATTATCTAAAACTCCATACCCTGGTAGAGAGAATCCAATCTGCACTTAGTGGCTCCGCTGCATTGCAGTGCCCCCTTTTGTAGTTTTTTTCTAGAAAAACCCTTCTATACAATTACAATAAAGATAATGTTTATTTATTTATTCTAATTATAGTAGTAGTATAAAACAACACCACTGCATAATGGTATAAGCTCTTTGCAATACCAATCAAAGCAGATTTTCTGTAATGCTCATTCTAGCATCATGTATGTATGGTAAACCTGGCTCTTCTCCCTAGAGAAGTAGCAGACCCAGACCACAGCTGTCGGTGTCAGAAAAAAAAAACGACACTCCCAAAATTAATTGAAAAAGTATATTTTGTTTATCTTTTCTAAAAGTCAACATGTGCTCACACTGATTACAGGGTTGCATGTGACATCTTGAACTTTTTCCCTCCAACAATTTCCCTGCCAATATTTTAGAATCCACTTTTTTTGTCAGCTGGTTATAAATTAATTTTGGATTAATTATTCTATTTCCTCCTTTATTCATAAATTATAAAATCTACACAAATTAATAACAAATTGCAGAAATTTTAAAAATTTTGAAAAACTGCTTTCAGCTTTTTTAATGCATTGTCACCCAAAACTAAAAGCCATATAATTTTTGTGTAGCACAGACACAAATTGAGCAAACGAAAATATACTATCAACATAACAAACCCATTCCCTTCAATCTTATAAAGATTTATAAATTCCAATGACAGTTGAGTGCAGTGCAAAATTCTAAAGTTATTTCATTGCCCAATGGAAACCTCTTGTTTATGTTTTGTCAATATATACAAAGGGAATGGGTTTGTTGTGTCGATAGTATTTTACATTTTACTCAATAACAAATACATTGCAAAGTGATGTCTATATCTCGTTAATATTTTGTAAAATGTACGATGTGCGACATCAACGTATAAAACGTACGATATTGGATGTGGATATTCTGCAGTTTTAAAGATGCTTGTATTATCCAGGAAATGTCATCAAAAAACAAAACAAATTAGAATTCATATGAAATGAGATGCTGAACTGTTCTAGTTATGGACATCGAGTTAGAAACATTGAGTTACAAAAACATTGAGTTACAAAAATGACGCCCATGTTTGCAAGACCACGCCCAAATTGTAACTAGATGTCCAACTAACAATTAACAGAACTTTAAGTTACGGTCAACAAATATTTTATTTTTTTTGTTAAAAGTCCACTTTTATAGTAACTCAAACTTCAGTTAGCAGTTAACCGAACTTTGAGTTATCGGCAACACATATATTTTTGTTTTGATTAACATACAATAGTAATATTCGATAATAATTTGAACTTTTATTATCAGTTAACTGAACTTTGAATCACAGGAAATATACAACCTTAAATGAAACAAGCAAGTCATTAAAAATGACACAGTCCCCGTAAAATTTTTGAAAGGTCTCTCTGTGCTCGTCATATTGAAGTGAAGGGGTTGTCGCGTATGTGTTCTTGAAACTTGAGTCCCAAGTGGCATATACAACAGATTATTTATTCACATCAAATTCGAACATGTGTTGCATGACCACCCCTCTGGTTTAAGACAGCAAAGAAAAACATAGATCAAAAGTGAAAGCATGTCCAAGTTATCACATTTTAAACAAACAAGATGGCCACCAGTTGGCCATATTTGATCAAATTGAATTGACATGTACATGTATCCATTTATGACATGCTAAATATCAATGAAAATGATACATGGGTGACATAGATATAGTAATATGACCAAAAATAAAAACAGCCGTTATTCAGCCATCTTTGATCTGATTATGAAACAAACTGACATGTATGATGTATGTGCCAAATACAAATGAAAATGGTACATAAATTTTGGAAATATAGTAGTAAGGCCAAAAAGTCAGATGGCTATCAATCAGCCATTCTTGATCCGATTTTGAAACAAATTGTCCTGGACATGTATCCTAACATGTATAAAGTATGTACCAAATTTGAATGAAAACTGACAAAGCATGTCCAAGATACCAAACATAAAAAACAAAACAAGATGCCTGCCAGTCAGCCATCTTTGATCCAATTGCAAAAAAAATTGTCATGGACATGTATCCTAACATGTATAATCTATGTACCAAATTTCAATGAAAACTGACAAAACATGTAAAAAATACGACATTTTCAAAAAACAAGATGGCTGCCAGTCGGCCATTTTGAATTGAATCGCTAAACCACTGCATGTGCATATGTCCCACATAAAGTACTAGGCACATGCAAAGAATGAACGGAATCGGTCCAAAGGATTCTGAGATATGACTCTGGATGGGCGCACGAACGCACGCACGAACGCACGAACAGAGACCTAATTATAAGTCCTCGTTTTCGGACTTTGCATGTGGTGGACATACAGCTCTGTGAGGTTCTGGTATAATAAGAATAGCAATAAACCATTCTCAGTTTTAAGCTACACAGATTCATTGGATTAGTGATATTAATAGAACAGATTCTAAGCTCAGAACCTACAGCCTCCTTAAAAATGATATCAGTACATCACCCTATCTGCATTTATTACATAATAGAGAAGACATCAAAGTAATGTCACACTTGAGATTGAGCTGCCATAAACTTCAAATTGAAGTTGGCAGACATAAAAGACCAAAAGTACCAGCAGAAAAAAGAATCTGTAAAAAATGCACTTCATCAGAAATTGAAGATGAAATACATTTTGTAACAGGGTGTGATTTTTATAATACTGAAAGAGAAATACTTTATACAGAATTCACAAATGTACTCCCCACTTTTCAATCAGAAAACAATATAAAGAAATTCAAACCCATTATTAATACAAATGAACGTAAACTAATCAAGCATGTGACTAAATACTTAAAATTTTTTTTCAAGAAACATCACACATAGACATGTACTTATCATACATAATTGTATATCATCACACTATCTCAGGCCATTTTAAGCTGCATTTATCTTAATTTTCTTTAACTTCTATTTTTGTTACTGTTTTTTTTAAATTTATTACATAACAGCCTAAAATGATTTAACTTTCATTATGGTGTAATAAATGAAATTATTATTGTTATTATTATATGGTACACTCAACCACAATAAATAACACTGGACATGAAGAATTCTGTATCTGCACTGGTAAAGCACTGATAAAACAAGCCACTTTACAGGGTATTTCATTTCCATTACCATTGACTTCCTCCCTGCAGATCAAACCACAGTCCCTCCACAAGGACTGTGATCAAACAATGTAACCTTGAAAATGTCGACAAATTTGCAACATGTACCAAATTATATAGATTTTGATTTATGCTGGTTACGAAAACTCTCAAAATGCTATTAATATAATAATAATATGTCTATATATACCGGTATGTGTAATATATAAAGTACATGCAAATCATTGGGGGTCAGTGGTAGGGTACACTGTAAAGTATTTCTATCTTGCTACAATATTATGTAGTAGTCAATTACTCACCCCACCCCCAGTAAACCATTGGGAGTCAGTGGTAGGGTACACTGTAACGTATTTCTATCTTGCTACAATATTATGTAGTAGTCAATTACTCACCCCACCCCCAGTAAACCATTGGAGGTCAGTGGTAGGGTACACTGTAAAGTATTTCTATCTTGCTACAACAATATGTAGTAGTCAATTACTCACCCCACCCCCAGTAAACCATAGGAGGTCAGTGGTAGGGTACACTGTAAAGTATTTCTATCTTGCTACAACAATATGTAGTAGTCACTTACTCACCCCACCCCCAGTAAACCATTGGGAGTCAGTGGTAGGGTACACTGTAAAGTATTTCTATCTTGCTACAATATTATGTAGTAGTCAATTACTCACCCCACCCCCAGTAAACCATAGGAAGTCAGTGGTAGGGTACAATGTAAAGTATTTCTATCTTGCTACAACATTATGTAGTAGTCAATTACACACCCCCACCCCTAGTAAACCATAGGAGGTCAGTGGTAGGGTACAATGTAAAGTATTTCTATCTTGCTACAACAATATGTAGTAGTCAATTACTCACCCCACCCCCAGTAAACCATTGGTGGTAAGTGGTAGGGTACACTGTAAAGTATTTCTATCTTGCTACAACATTATGTAGTAGTCAATTACTCACCCCACCCCCAGTAAACCATAGGAAGTCAGTGGTAGGGTACAATGTAAAGTATTTCTATCTTGCTACAACATTATGTAGTAGTCAATTACTCACCCCACCCCCAGTAAACCATAGGAGGTCAGTGGTAAGGTACAATGTAAAGTATTTCTATCTTGCTACAACAATATGTAGTAGTCAATTACTCACCCCACCCCCAGTAAACCATTGGTGGTAAGTGGTAGGGTACACTGTAAAGTATTTCTATCTTGCTACAACATTATGTAGTAGTCAATTACTCACCCCACCCCCAGTAAACCATTGGTGGTAAGTGGTAGGGTACACTGTAAAGTATTTCTATCTTGCTACAACATTATGTAGTAGTCAATTACACACCCCCAAACAACCCCCACCCCCACCCCCCACCCGAGTAAACATTTGGGAGTCAATGGTAGGGTACACTGTAAAGTATTTCTATCTTGCTACAACATTATGTAGTAGTCAATTACTCACCCCACCCACCACAATACTGTAAAATATTTTCATCACAAATAATAAAAGCAAATCTCCAATAGCAACTAAAAGCATGCTGGATCATTCATAAAAGCAAATATTCTACTAATAGCGTGAATATGTATGGTATCCATTTGTATTACCTAGACCCAGTTGTTGCCAGGCTGACATGTATAGTACCTTGCGGGCAGCAGTTTTCAATGAAGCTTTGTAAACCTCTCACACCCATCCTAGTCACATTGGTTTACACACACTGACGTTAAAAATCTGAAAAGGAGAGAATATCACCCATGTTAAAACACAATCAGCAAGGCACTTTTCCCCAAAACAGAGTGTAATTGCAAACCAAGAGAATTCGCAAAATCTGGAGACATTCCTTTGATCTGGAGACAATTTGTGACAACCCCAAAATGAACAATTTATGAGGATTCAGACTGTGCACATACATGTATAAAACTGCCAAACAGAGAAATCTACATTCATTTTGAGTAAGTTTCTCCAGTTGGAAAAAGTGTCTTGCTGGACAGAAGCAGAACTCTGCCATCCAAATGATTATTTTGCATACAAGTCAAAGCCCTCACTGGCTGGCTGTCCATGGAGGTAAAATTAGATTTGTATATCTTCATGTTCTGTTTAATAAACATGTATAAGATTGCACGTAATTTATGCTTAGTGTTTTCATGACAGAGAACATCACATCACTTGCCCTATGTTTGAAATGACCTCGCCCCTTTTTATATGTAACACCAGGATCATGGTTAAAGGGGGGGTAGTCATTGCGCCACACATATATAGGTGATTAGAAGGTATGGAAGGAGTCACCGGCGGTAATTAGTGCACATCGTGCCCAGGTCAAACCTTATACCACAGGGAGTTGGACAAACTTATGTATTTTAATGAATTATTAAATAATAAAATGTTATATAACTTTTCTTTTACACCCCTCCCTCCTTCCTGGTATCGATTTCAAGTAATCACTGATCTTTGTTTATACCAAATTTTCTTTTATCACAATCTTTGTTATGCGCTAATGTTATATGCAAATTTTAACGCGCGATGTAGACACACCCTATTATAGTAAAATATCCCAAGGGTTGAAACGCACCAGCAATACATAAGTTTGTCCAAATCCCTGTGCTTATACTTGTGATTTCCATTAGAAGAGCGCATTGGATTGTGGGAAAATCAATGTTTATCAACACAAATGTCGCACATGCGCAGCGTGAAGATGGACGTGCTTTAATACTGACCACTTGGACTCTAAGTGAGCGCTACTTGTTTTACGCAAGTGTTGCAGTGGGCACCCGTCCTCGTAATCGATCGAAGCGACTCGGAGAGTCCGGAGCGTACCAGCTGTATTGCTACTAGGAGCACCACCAGATGACACCACTCAGCAGATCACCAGAGTCAGCCAATGTGTCGTTCTCATATATGTGTGGCCAATATTTGTACCAGTGATCTGGTTCACAAAACAAATTATCGTAATATGCAATGAAAAAAATCACGTACCGCTATTTTTAACAATTCCAAGACGATTTGAATAGAAGCTCACTGATGACAGAACACGGCGGCGAATTGAGTATCACTTCCGGGTTGTGGAATGTCATAACGAGGCTGGCTTATCAGGTTTGCTGCGGGCGAGAATTCACCCGTTTCTCCAATCTTGCAACAATTTGTTTTTAACAAAGACTATTGTGGATTTGAGTCTCAGTTGTGTTTGTTTATTATCATGATTTTTGAAAAATTCTAATAATGGTAATATTGCATTTTCGATTTAATATACATGTATTATTTTATTTCGGGTATTTATTAGTCAACAGTAGATTTCTTCGGAACTTTCTGGTGTGTGATACATTTTGAAGAAAAAATATTACCAGGGTATGCAAAAATGTATGTTTGATGTATTTTGAAGACATTTCTATATATTAAACATAATGAAAGGCGCTATTTTATTGTTATTCTATTCCTAGAACTTGTGATTAACAATGTCAGCTACGATATACAGCATAGTCCCGGGTCCGTAGCTTTACGCCTGTCAGTCGATTTCCTGTGAGATTTGGGTCTTTTCATGACTTTTTGCTCATAATATCGTGATGAGATGTCCTAAACCTTGCAGAAAAAGTGACAAAAAATGGGCACAAGTTATGAAGCATAACTAGGTAAAGCAACGTTTCACTGTATGGCCACCACGTGACGCATTATCGGAGATACGAGGTGACTAAGTTATAGCAACCAATAATAAAAAAGAACGAAACCTGGCTGCCATAAATGTATGATTTCCAATATTTTCTCATAAAAATGTGTTCACGCTAAAATCCTTCTATATTCTTACATAATAGAATTTGGATAAATTATGGATTTGCAGAAAACAATTCACAAAGATAAACCGAATCATGATTGTTTGCCAGCGTCATATGTTCAAAACTTGGGAATTCCATATTTCTGATCATTTGCTTGTAATTGAACTAAGCAAAAAAAAACAAGACCAATTACACCATGTATCATAAAATTAGATAAAAAAAATTGCCTTTAATTGATTTTATGGCTAATTCATGAGTAATTTGTATATTTACACACACACACACACACACACACACACACACACACACACACACACACACACACACACACACACACACACACACACACACACACACACACACACACACACACACACACACACACACACACACACACACACACA
This sequence comes from Saccoglossus kowalevskii, assembly GCF_978046115.1. Classification (NCBI taxonomy): domain Eukaryota; kingdom Metazoa; phylum Hemichordata; class Enteropneusta; family Harrimaniidae; genus Saccoglossus; species Saccoglossus kowalevskii. The sequence goes on from NC_140642.1 coordinate 19,258,925, forward strand.
CTCTACCAGCAGCATTTCCCAGCTATTTTAATTTTGTGTTTCTTTGCGTGTTGTTATGCAATAAACTTGAATTACAGGAAAATCATCCATGATATCACCAAGCTCTCGCATGAATTCTTCGATAGCCCAATGTATTTTTGACCAGAATGTAAACTTATATTTGGAGCATTTTTCCAAATACATGTGGGTTTGTATAATAATAAATTGTCCACGTGTTAGCAAATATAATATACATGAATGTAGACATGGTACTGGTTGGGTGCACAATAGAATACGCCAAATATTCATCTCTACATCTGTCTAAAAAAAAAAACAATACAGTAACCGTGACAATGATGGAAATATAAAACAGAGAATCTGAACTTTTAACTTCTATGCTCGTGATGGACTATCTGGCCAATTTCAAGAATAGCAACCTCGGATAAATACAATGAATGAATCGTGCCCAGTAGCTTTGGAATACTCGCCAAGGGTACGCGCGAGTCGGGGTCAGATGGGGCAATGTGCATACGTAGTGCGTGTGTACCGCGATGGGGTGTGGTGGTTTACTGGTACCCGTTTGACGTATATGATTGAGGAGAAAGTGGTCAAATATTAAGCTGGATGGGAAATAGACATATCGCGCCGCGTCGTCACATTATGGGATCCACGCGATATACCCCGGTATATCAACGCGTGTCAGTCGAAAATCGAACGTGTGCTACCCGGCGCTTGTGGCTCTTTAATCCCCCCTCCCGGGTATTTAAACTCAACTGGTCACCGAGGTTTATTTGGTTATTGAATTTGTTGTGGCAGCAGTAGTGGTTTGGTATACACTTGAATACAAAGTGTATTTGCGCCTTGTTGGAAGCTCTTATCCGCATTATCCCATACACGTGGCTTATGCTAAATGGACACCTCGACAATATATTGACATAAACGGGCACGTGCTTATTTGCAGATTAAGTGATTTTCGTTGTTTCATTCATCTCACACGTGCAACTTGAAAAAAACAACATAACGACGTTAAAGCTCGTGTTATTCGATGTTTGACGTCTGCTTAAACTCGCGTCTCGTCTGGTTATATGTTGGATGACATCACTCCGAATTACGCTTCTTCCGCCAGGGAATGGAAGTGCACAATATACCAAGCTTCGCCTGGATACGACTTCGCACAATGAATACAAAGACGTTGGCTAATTCTACCCGCTGTTATGTTTTCTACAATAAATTGGCATCTCATTGACAGCAAAAGAAATGACAATTGCAAACATTTGGTCATCCATATAGAGCAGACAATAACGCTTTATGCTTCTATACGTCTCCCAACTGCTACATACGCCCTCAAGTCGTTGTATCGCTTTCGGCTCCTTGTTGTGTTCCGAGGAGCCGAACGTGCAGTCGCATCAAACCGTTAACCAGCTGTCACGCACACTCCAAACCAACATCAACCAGAATATTAAAAAAAAAAACACCTTTGAATTGTGCCGGAATTGTGCACGGTACGGTCTTGTTGGCGACTGCTGCAGGCGTCGATTACACGTCGGGTCGTTGTACTGTGCCGGCTCACTGGTTGTACAATGATCCTCTTCGACTGCGTTTTAAGCAGACGCCGCGCGACAATAAGTAAAACATTACTTAAAAACTATATTTAAAAAAAATGACCGTGGAAATGTTACGCCGCTTCTCAAGTTTGTACTACTAAAATTGTTCCTTGACCCACTACGTGCTCGCGAGTCTCCATTTTTCACTTTAAGTTGTTTAAAAAAAAAAACATTCGATAATTCTGGCATACTTGAGAAACGAAACTTTTTGAGGATTACCGCACACTGGAAACGTTTTGTTGTATACTGTAGCGTTACCATGGAAATACCAGTATCTTTTTATCACGCTGTATCAACAGCCTCTGCTGTTGAGCGGTTACACGTGTTTATGTAACTCGGCATTGTGAATGATTGCCGGGTACAATTCAGAGCGATGGGGTAGAAAATAGGAAAACATAGACCAACGTTCATGCCAATTAAATATTGCTTCAATACTGCGTGTCTCCGATTTGATAACTGATTACTACCAAGCGTGAACTCAGTGGCGGATCCAGCAAAATGTATTGGGGGGGTCCAAGCTTCGCTTAAAATTTACGGAGCGTAAATCGCGGAGAAGCTATGCGTAATCCAGATGAATTGTCATACGTCTGGGGGGGGGGCATGGCCCCCCTGCCCCCTAGATCCGCCACTGCGTGAACTGTTGACGACATGATTAACAGGACGATGCTCATTTGTCTGCTTGCTTAAAGATAGAAAATAAAAAATAAAAAAAAAACCTCTATCTTCTCTCCTATCTATATTAAATATACCAGAAGATGTTTTAAGTTTACAAAACGTCATTATTAGTCAAGTTATTTCTGTACTCTGTGTTTTCAGATTGTCATATATACTTTAAGCTTGGCCCACAATGTTTTGTCTAGACTAAAATAGTGGGATAAAAAAACTCATTTTGAATAAATCACCCAAAACTAATTAAGTTTTTGAAATTGCTATTTCGACATCGTAAGTTCGTCCTGATACGCGCATGAAATAATTCGAAGTCATTGGGAAACGAGATAATTGTTTTTGTTCAAAAAATAGGTTTCTGGTGAGAGAGAAAATGTTTTGGGAAAACGGGTGACGTCAACCCATAGGAAAAGTACCTATCACAAAATGTGGGGAAAGAAACGTAAATCACCGTATTTGTCGAAACCATAGGACGGGCGAAGAGTATCTTGCTACGTCTTACTCGGCACACCAGTCTGCTATTCGACGCCTGCACATAAAAAAACGGTTCTGTACATACGCCTGAAGCAAGTACTGATACAATAACATCAATCGACATAGAAATGAAATGTGAATAATAGAATTGGGCTGCGGGTATTCACTGGTAAATGGGCCCATCATAAAAAGAAATAACGATTGAGCGAAATGTCACTATTTAAACTCAAACCGACGTTGTCACATTATAAATAAAGTGCTTCAGTGCGAGATTTGTATGAACTTGGATTTCAGTTAAGTTAAATAACAGTTGTTTTCATCTTCTTTGTGTTGATTTTCATGATATTGTTCCCAAAAAAACGCCATACGATGCACGGTCCATCGCCCACATCACGCAATACTTAACTACACGGCTATAGCAAAACACAAAAAGTGTAGCAGAAAGGCAAACAGACCAAAGATTTACTGTATTCAGATTGAAGCACTCAAATAAACCTCCTACAATGGACTGAGCGGCGTGGACGTGTTAACACGTATTTAGTTTCAGTATGGATGTAAAAAAAATGGTTTCAGTACGTCTGGAGGGGGGAAATGTGTTATGGTAATTGCGGTAGCCACCTGTTGACGCTGACAGTAGATTTTGTTTGCTATTCACCTCGGTATTGTGCCCCCTCCGTAAATACAGGTGAATAGTGTATATGTGTGCATAGAAGCCGTCGAGATTTATGTCAATGTGTCAGTGTGCGTGGCAGTACGTATATATTATTATTCTCTTTGTTTTTTTTCTAGATGACGCATCTGACGTAATCAAAAATTAAATCATACGAGAACCCTCACAATTTGGCGCTATTGCGGCGAGCACGTGGTGCAGCAATCACGACGAGAGACCTGTCAGATCATCCGTCACATTCCTTCCGACAACCCCAAAAAACACTCAATCAGAAAATGTCAAAACATGATCGATACCTAATTACAAATGTACCCTTGTAGGTAATTCACCCCGGGGGACAGGTGCGAGATATCAGCGGGGCAAGATACGAATTGTTATATAGTTGTCTTTCTCCCGTTGGCCATATATAACACATGAGCATGATATCGGACAAACAGTACCCCGTAAAAGGTTACGAGAAAGCGTCACCGCGAAAGTGCAGCGCTCGTTTCGCTGTACTTTCTTAACTTACATACATGTATTAACATATTAAGGGTATGATTTATTGCCTGTTTCTGTGGGCCATACAAAGCCAACCAATCACATCTTTACACGCACCTAAGCCCAGACTCATTAGTTCTGAGTCTAAATGAAGACATCGAAAATATATGAATTAATATTATATAAATTACGTCATTTGAGTACCGTATTACGTTTTGCGGCTTGCCTCAAACGTTGTTTACAAAATAGGTACGACACCGCGGCATTTGATACACGTTTCAAGTTCAAGGCTGCAAAGATGCTTCCAACCAAAACTTTACCACGGTGAATGATCAGTAAAAAAACACACACTAAAGCTTGATGTGTATGTGTTTTTCATTAACTTTCATAGTTCACCGAGTTCGCACGATAAATCAAACAGATCGCGGATGAATGATCGCCGCACGTGCGTGGCGCGGCAGAGTTAGAGGTTGAACGTGAGTAAATGTTAACTATAGTGACTCAATTAAACAAAGTGTTTATTTTAAAGCTTTTTTATTGACCAATAATTCCACTGAATAATAATGTTTTTCTTGGTTCAATGATTTATACCAAAACTATGCGTTATGGTGCCTGCGGCTTTATCTTGTAAAAGTTACAAGCTTTAAGTAATCCTCAAATTTAAATTTAAAATAAACCCTTGGAGTTTCACGCAATATTACCCGGAGCAGAACATGATGGACAATTCGAGATAGTGCGTGTCTCGGAACAACACCATCATAAAGCCATAATACCGAGATGACATCGAAAATAACTTCGATACTATGTGAATCATATACTAGACCAACGTGATGTAACATTTCTGCAATTGAAAATTAATATTTTCCATCATCTGATCACCATATAATTATTAATATTTACGCCCTCAGGCGGCCCTTAGTTGAACAGCCTATATACGATGACGGGCGAGTGTATTCGAATGCCAAATAACTCCCACCTGGGGTATGACCATGGATGGAACTCGTATCCATGCCTGACCTCGTGTACATTTTGCCCGGAAGCTGCCAGTGAGGTTGAAGACAAATTACCCATGCAGAACAACGACGCGACTACGAATAACGTAGATGTCCCGCGTACATGTCATGGTGAACCGCAGGGAGCTCAGAAACTTTAATTAACTGTACGCCCATCCTGAAAGTACGCCCAGTCTGTATGAGTGGAGGGGGTTACAAGCTAGTATTTAGAGTATATAGGCAGTAGATACCAGCCGATTAACATGTAACCCCCTTCTCATATACATCTGAATGGCACTATATTTAAAACCAATATAAAGGGTATTGGCGTGAAAAGGAATATTTTTCTATCAAATGTTATCATAAAATTAAGATAATGATAACAAGTTTGTCATTTTTTTTACAATTGATTCATGTTTGTGCGGGACACACTGCAAAATGTTACTGTCCCACACTCTTGGCCACTTCCTCCAAATAAACGCAATATTATAGCAAATTATCACACTACGTTATGAGTATGTTGCCAGGTTATATTATTAAACGCCTCAAATGAATTCCTAAGACAATCCCCTGAAGTGTTAGAACATACAGGTGTGGCGGTTATTGCAATACGGTCGAAAAATTTATTTGGAAGATTTTTGGTACCCACCACGTGTGTTGGGTCAGCTGTTCCATGGCTGTAAATCTACATCATTCACAAATACGAGTCCTTTTCGTTTCCGGATGACCCGAAGACATCGTCTACTGCACCGTAAATTGCAAACGTGCCCCAGGTGCATCTGAGTTTTATAGTTCAGGTGCGCGCTTAGGGAGAGCCATGTCGTGGCGCAATGGGGCATTGTGCCTCCCGGGTGGACTGCTAAATAAAAATGTGCTCAAAGGTGGTAGTAAGTTTATGCCAAGATAGATTTTGTGTTAAACTCACATGAGAAGATGGAAGTATATCACCAGGAAACCTAAGCTATGTTGGCATATTTTTCTTTATTTTTTTATTTTATTTATTTATTTGTATTTAGTCATGTACTAAAATAATACAAACAGATAACACGTGACATATAGTTGCAGCTAGTTAAAATATAGTTGTGCTCGAACAACAACTGATAATCAAGGCTGCAGGAATGGTGTACATATGTGCATCCCCACTCTCTAATGAATAATAGCCCAGGACAGGTGTATTTATTTGGTACTACGAAGAGTCCGTTATTATCATTGTTTTACGATCTCAGAAAAGTTCGGGATCGGGTCAAGATCAGTGACCGGGTCAAACTGAAAAAAAATTGCACTATTGATCCTATGGGCACTCGACTTGTGCGACATTTGGATCATTATATAGATGAAAAAATATTCACTTAAAAGAGTGTACATTTCACTTAAAATGTTACTATGCTCCGTCGGTCACGCAAAGGTCACACACATTTAATTTAACCTTTGGGTGATATTTGAGTGCATTTATAAGAGTGTTCACGTTTTGTTGACCCACTGCTGTTTTTATACTATCAGAGGTTTCCGTACTCTAACAACAACTTGATACCTACAGCTAAATCTGCAACAATATCGAACAGGTTCTCGTCGTCATAGAAATCGTCAAGAAGGGTTTCGGAGCAAGTCATTGTATCATCTCTTCTAGCAATAGGGTCGTTTGCTCTTGTACTTCAATGATGCGGTCGTCATAGAAACGCTTGTGTGGCCGGGACGAGCAAGTACCGTGTATTATTTGACGTCTCCCTCCTCCACGTATACATACACAGCTGTGCGTTCTCTAAGAAAATCACCACATGTTCAACTAAAAACAAAAAAATGTTCATCGCCTTGAAATTGTGCGTTTATCTTGATTGAGATATGAGCCAATGCATGAACGTTAGGCAGTGCGACTTCTTCGTGTTGAGTAGTTCACCCTCATTAACAACATCGGGTTTTAATAACAATGCAAATACACAAAATAGTATGATGAAAACTGAATTATTGTTTTCAGTAGCCAACTGTTCATTAAAAGTTGTGTTCCGACTTTTTTGAATAGGACAAACGATAGACTTCTGTATGCGATATCCGAATTATTTTAGGCGCGTATCCAATGTACAATTACCGGTGTTCGTGAGATTTGTTGTTCTAGATAAAAGTGTATAAACTAAAAAAAATTCATTAATTATGTTTTATGTCTTCAAGCAGTATATATGTGACATTTATGATTAGATTGTTCGGAATTACTAATACTATTCACGATTCGTTGTCTCCGTAACCAGATATCTTGCAAATGTATTGAGGACAACCCCGGGTCACTCCTATACTGATGACGTCACTCACTTGCCGGCGACATCCGACAATTTACCATAAATTGCAGCTGCAGGCGGTATATTATAAGACAACTAAATTTATTAACAAACGGCGAAGCATTCCGGGCATCGACGATACTTTGCAATTAAAATACGAAAAATTATCGTAGTGGATTTTACACCTGGCAATTTGAATGAGTAACATGCAAAAAAGATATCTCAAAATGTTATATTTATGATATTAATTATTTGATAGTTTTTGCGCAGGCGCAAATTACGTAATTCTAACCCCGCAAAATGTAAATAGAGCGATCATATACATACAAGTCGTGAGTCATCGTACGTAAAACAAATGCTACTTCCATTTATTTATTATAGCAGACATGCTTATAACTCAAGATGTGATTGTTCGAGTTTTTAAAATACATTACGGAAGAAATTATTAATTATTGTGTACACATTTTGTGTGTGTGTGTGTGTGTCTGTCTAATTCGGATGAGAGTGAAAATGAATAATCTGGGTTTGTGACATTTTTCGATATCGTTTTCGTGTATGAACGAAATGCGACTACAGTTATTTCAAAAGGTTATTGTAGAGAGAAATAGACACGCCACCTGGGTGCATGTTTATGTGATTCGCTCTGTGGAAATATGTGAGAATTTTGAACTTGTCCGTAGATCGGTTAGTTTTTCAAATCGAACTTATGATCTATATGATGACCGCCTCGCGTTCCCATGGCGATGGCTAGCTGATTACAAGGAGGGAAATATAATTTCACCAAATTGGCTAATGATAAGAGTTTAATGGGACAATTATGGGTTTTATTGCCCGAAAATTAACCGCAGCGGTGCCGCAAACCACCCGCTGTGATGTGGCGAGTGGCACTTATGATGTCGGGGCTATTATTTGCTCGTCTGACTATGCCTATCATGGTATGAATGGTAGCCCCATGGATGCTTCTGTATCAACCACGCTGTCTAAAACTTGAAATAAATATGGTTATATATAGATATTACACATTAAATTTACAGAATATTGTGCTATCACAGTAGCATCACTTTCAGCCGTTTCTCGTCTCTTACAAACCAGTTTTTAATAAAGTGAACGTGTGTTTTTATTTATATTATTCCAACAAGGACCTGCGGGTACATTTTATCATTCGCGTGGTAGCCAGTATAATGTTATAGTGAGGGCGGTTGCGGTGTACATGATATCCGTTTTTACAAGTCTGTTGATACTGCTGCTGTCAAATTTAAAACAAATGGGGTGATATTATAATTCACCGGTGAAAATTGATATTTATTCATTAGCTAGAAGAAACGAGGCATTCATTATGTAGAGTGAAAATCGCTAAATTTTATACAGTGCAGATTTTGCTGAGTCATAATGTCAATATTATATAATTATGCGGGGCACTTGGACAGAGTCAACCGCACGCAGCGCGACGCGATCTTTTAGCGTGGGCCGCTAAAAGTAAAGTATTACATGAATTTGTTACCATTGGTCAAAACAATCTCTCATTACTGCAGAAATTGAAATGGATTGGACTAGTAGTTAAAAAACAAAACAAATGTATTTAATGGGATTTGTATAAAAATATCAGACATCCCTACTCAACTAGATGCAATATCCCCTCAAAATTTGAAAAAAAAGAAATGGGAGACAAAGCCTTCACTCCGCCGATTAGTGAAAACAAACACGTCCATACATTGGAAAAAAGTATATAATCTCATGTTAAAAATGACTACTGATATAAAGGCAAGAGAGTTCCAATTCAAAACTCTTCATAACATTTTGTATACGAATAAAAGACTACATATATAGAATCAACCCACATAAATATCCTAGCCCACTTTGCACCTTCTGCCAGAGCGAAGCAGGGACCTATGAGCATCTCTTCCATGACTGTAGATATACAATGTCCCTATGGAAGGATTTGCTGTTCTGGTGGGGTGGGTCTCTGAAATTGAGTTCACCTTCCAGCAGGCTTTGCATGATTTTATCAGACCCAGATGAAACATTATTGTAAACATGTATATTTTTCAAAAATGAATGGAAGAAGTTTTACATGAAATACTCTTTTAGTTCAATGTGTATAGGGAAATGCCCATGAATGCACTATGTGTATGTAGAAACTTATTACTCGTATACTTCGTAGTTTGTCGGGCAAAGATCCTTGTCGTACGACGACCCCAAAGTCAAATTATTTGGAAACGATGACGTCATAATCACAATCCCATCCAATATACTAATGTACTGATACATGTGTAGTGTGTTCGTGCACCATCTATCGTTTTCAAGTTATTCACAGTCACAAACTTAGCAAAATGGTCATCCATCAAACTAAAGCACGTGAGTTTGAATATAATTCCCAAGTTAGTTAATTGGTAATGTTTGGATCGAATCGCCATATTGAAGACATTGGATTAAATCAAATCATAAACTTATAACTTCGTCGTGTTCTCTGTCGCAGTAAATCGTTCATTTAATGTGAATAATGACGTCATTGCTGATAATGGGTATAATAATCGAACCAATAACGGTACCGTGTCCACTTGAGATGAACACGGTTGGATAGCCTACACGAATATAGCCAGTGGTGCTTCTGTTTACACACTTATGGACGTGGATATTTTTGGACTAGTAAGTTCCCGGTTCGTGCAACGGAAACCACGCGTGTTTCCCGTGTTATCGTTGGTAAGAGTATATTCGCTGTTCCCAAATGTCACGAATTTCCGGTCATCATCACGTGACATGACGTGATATTTTTTTTTACAGATAATGAATCACAATCGCAGTAAAAAATAAAAGATATGTAAATTTTCTAATTTGATGTATGTGTCGTTAAATTGAACGTCTTGGTATTCTTAATAGGCCAGCTTTTGAAATCATTGAGGTGCCTGGAAGTGTGTACTTTTTCGCTGCATCTTCAAATTATCTGTACATGTTTATTTATTATTATTATTATTTTGGGGAATGTGCCAACATGTTTGTTCTGCAACACCTTGAATGCAATTTTATATCTGTATATATTGATATACAGTATTACATACTAGCAGAATGGAAACCTATAAATCATGTCTACACACCGGTGAATTGTTCTACTATATAGCACTCGTCCGTGTCACAAGGATATCGGGAGGTCTTTCGGCAAATGTCTGTTTCATGACAAATGTATATACAGCTACTACTAGATATTACATTAAACGTATGACTCATATATAACTAGCCATCGACACATAATAATTAATTATTCTTCCGCCAGCGCCTTGTTGAAGCTCGTGCTCCTATGAATATAACAATATTACTACTCGAGATAGTTTCTCTTACCGCGACGTTCATAAATCATCGTTTGATGCGCCCTCGTTCGGTCGACTTCTTTTATAGGGAACATTTGTTATGCGCCGCGGCATTTCAATTCCCACACAAACTTCCCGCTTCGTGGTTTCATCATTTTTTTCCCCGGAGATTAAATATCAAAATAAAGAATGAATATTTTTATAAGTTTGACAAAAGAGGTTTACAAGAAAAGCTTTCACACGAGCCGATGTTTACGTAGCAACTATGAACACAATTGTCCGCGTTTGTTCAAAACTTACCCAAAAGTGGATTACCGAATTTATTTGGCGACTACAGGATCCGGTTTTGTTGTGCCAGGAAGTCTTGCGCGGTGGGACGTTTTCTTTTATACCAATCGCAGGGAGATCATGTGTTCACGGCACTGCTTTTATAAAGAAGTGCGACATCAACACACAACAAACACGGCCTATAGACTCGATACTCGGCGCTTGTTTCACACTCCAACGCGCAACGAGGACGGTTAGGTTGTCGTCGAGGGTAGCCATGCGTCCAATTTGTTGACTTTTCCTAGCTTTCGGAACCGCAAGATCTTTTCTATTTTTCTTGTTTAGTTTCTATTCAGGAGTTCGTTTACAGATGTTTATCGCGAACCAGTGGTCTGGCAATTACCCATTGCCAATTTTCCCACGTTTCGATTTCCGCATGCTGTATTTCGCAATATTATTAGTAAGCTAGATCATGTGTAAAAATAGCGGTATAGAACACGATGGTCTGGCAGTGTGTGAACATAAGGTGATACGTTTGATATACGATTACTGGAAAACGGTCAATGGGTCGAGACAAAAATGCCAACGCTGCATTTAGAGGTTAAATTATAACGGTTCGCATTTTTTTGTCAACAAGAGTTGAGATATTGATAAATGACTTGGCAAGACGAAAGCATCGTCCATCCGCGCGGTTTCGATTATACCTTGAAGATGAAAGACGAGATCGGAAAAACCCTTCGTAATATAAACCACATAGGAAACGATCTGATATCTTAAACTCGTATGAGGTGGATACCGATAGGTGGATGTGTTACTTGAGTGTAGCCTTAGCTCTACTGTGTATACGTGACCGTGTCAGACGTATTGCTATGGTATAAACCGGTTAAGCAACGTATACAGCAGAATAGTGTTGTGTATATATAATTAGTGATATTCATGAAGAATTTACAGAAGATATTTATTTATTTAACACAAGAGGGTAGGCCAATATACAATAAAGTAATTTTCATTGGGCCCTCTGTAGAAACTATACACACTATAGGCATAGGCCATTTACAACACATTTTTCACTAAGATATATTTTGTAAATTTTCTTTAAAATGCCTAATGAGGCTGAATTTCTGATATGGGATGGTAAGTTATTCCATAGGGAATACCCCTCTATACTGAAACGTCCTCTGGCCCATGGATATTTTCAATTTAGCATAAATTATTCTAAGAGAGCAACGTGTACTATACTTGTGGGTTTTGGAGATAGGACTGAACATTTCACTTATATATAAAGGCGCCAAGTCGTTTGGTTACCATATACATCACGATACCTAGAAAATATAAAATTTGTAATCGATTGGTAAGATACTATGTTTTTTAAACAGTTATAACGATTAGGGTTATAAGATACTTGGGTGGGTGAATGATGGTTGGGTCTAATTACATTTTTGTCATTTTTTATATGCTGACGTCCTAGTTTGCATTGCCGACCGTAAAATAATAATTAGTATTTAATCAATTAGTGTCAAATTGTAATAAATACAAGATAAATCCAGAAATGATGCGGTATTTCGTAAAGAATGAACAATTTATGTTTATGAAAAATGAATTTTAAAGGCAATCAAGTTAAAGTGGCACCCTTTGTTAAATATTTGAATATAGCTTTCTCTAGTGGCAAATGTCCCAGGGCACAGGAAGATCTAGCAGGCTATGCTTCGAATATACTTCATATTCATAATAAATTGTTTGAGAAGTAGCGCAATTGAACTCTGTCTGAAATTATTTGACAACAAATCGTGAACATAGTTAATGGAATTTTGAGGCATATTGATGAAGAAAATTTAGAAAATAAGTTGTATAAGCATATTTTAAACAAGTATATATTCACTCCTACGAGTGAACTTGGTTGCTATTCTGTTCGGGTCGTTACGATTTACTAATACGATTAGATTACTGGCTACGTCTTGTAAAAAGTAATTCGCACAGATGCGAGCACCATGCATGTCACGTTCTATACAGTTTAGCAGATCAAAATAAAGATAGCTGGGTCAAATCGCTGACAGATACCCTTTTTTTTATGAATTTGCAGAAAGTCGGTATAACTAAGGGGTATGTTATGTTTCTACTTGCAAAAATATAACCTACAAGACCGGACGCTCAAATTTACCAGTAGTACTACTCACACGTCAAATTTACAACAAATGTAGAAAAAAACACAATGATTACAAAAATACAATTCTCTTGTTTCACAAGCTGAATAATGGAAGGGTGTGTATTTACTATAATGTATCTATCGAAGACGAATACCCTGTCCTGTATGTATTGCCTGCTGTGTATGCTTAACTTAGATCAAAATATATCGCACTCAAGAAAAAATATATCACAATCCCGATGACCCGTCCGCAATAGAAATTTGGGTAATTGTGGTTTTGTTTGAGACAAGGTGTAATGAGTACTTTGTAAACTCTTTTTTATTTTTTTTTTATTTTTCAATAAGCTATTTGTCATGACTGTATTTAAGTTTTGCTGACAGTGCAATGCGGAATAAATTGTTTTTATTCTATGGTCTGCGTATACTACGAACGCGGTACGCGTGGGTTTGTAGACCGTAGTCAGGACAACTACAGATACAACGGGTTATGTGCTGAGACCATGACAGGCGTCAGGCCTTGTACCGTAGTATAAACGTCGTACAAGAAGCTGAAGTAAGTATTAAGGAGAGTGAAACAGCAAATACAAATTTGATATGACTATATGTAGATATCAGAAGGGTTGAACAAGTAGTCCCATCTCCAGCATTCACAACATTCATAGTCTTCTCAGGCGTGTCTGCATTAGCAAATATAACATCATTTGAAATCTGGTACGCTAGTTTCACATGACAACATGTTGCAACAATGCTTTCAAAAAACTGACTATGGAACGCGACCACTGTTATTCTTTCAGTTCCCGTCATCCGCTTAGAACTACCTGAACAAACTACTGATGGTTAGTCATATATAAAAAAAAAAACATAAATCTGTCAGATTGCTTATAATTTTACATTACTTAGGCTTTCTGTGGCGTATAACTGTTTACACAACGTCATATAACACATGATGACCCCCGCATTGGGTATAGGTATGTATGTGTGTACGTGATCGACAGTACTTATTACCAGTTATCTTGAATAATTTAAATATTTGTTCTTGAAAATCAACCTGGTACTCATATTTTTTTAATAACTATATGCGCGATGATGCACTGCGTCGTGCTCAAGATGGGTCCCATGCAACATACACAACGCGTGAGATAAAAAAAATCGTTTGCACTATATTTAAGTGTGAGCACAGCCACGGTTACCTCACTGATATTTTGATCCGACAATGCACGATGTTATTGCTTATTTTGCATTGTGTGAGCGTGGGTATTTTTGATGATTTAATGCTTGTGTGACGTCATGTTCTATGGAGCCCGACGGCATGTTTATACCCATGACATGGACATGTGAAGTGAACGCCCACCCAAATATTTTCGCATTGTTTGGCGTATAAAGCAATTCTATTTTCGACGATGTTCTCTATACTGCGTCTGGTCCGATCGGGGTCGGCCTTTCAAATTTGCCTCACTGGAACATACACACATCGATATTTCAACGCAAGTAATAAATTGAGTTGGCAACATCGAAGAAATAGATACTTCAAAACGCCCATTTGACGGCAAACTAGTTTGATAAATAACGAGAACACAACTAAGCATAACATGCCGGAATGTTTAGTCATTATCCAACGTAACACGCCGCGTTCTTCTGGTGAATCATAAACTTGCACTGCGCCTCTTGTCCCGTCGATGGGAAATACTGAGTAGCATTCCGAATGCATTGTTCCTTATAATCCGACCAGCAAAATGATTAGAGTAACTCAATCCAATCCTCTATTCGCCACCATTCTCCGTGTAACCGTTACTTTGTAGACGGGACAGTTCAAAGGGCTTACCCGACATCGTATGTTTACTCATATCGCGTATCCAGAGCCGTGCATTTCTACGCTCAAGCAGAAAAGTGGCGATAATGAACGGGCGTTGACAATGCTTTGTTATCGCATTATTGTTTCGGGTCTGGAGTGAAGGTGAAATACGAATTTGGTCAGAAGTTTACGCCCAACAATCGGGTCAGGGTGCATGTCTTTTTTGTATGCGTGGATTTCTTATACTGTTTAAGTAATGTTATTTGGTAGAAACAAACATGGGAACTAAATGAAATCAGACAAGCGGTAATGCGTGTCAGATTGCGACCTCGAGTGGTGATCCGAGTAACGTTTGTATAAAGTACCTAACCTGTCGTTTCATGTACAGGTGAAACATATACTAAAAAGTGAAATACATTAGAACATCATGTTAAAGAGGATAATTGGTACAGAGAAGGTTTTAAAAGTGTATTTTTTTCAAATTCAATTCCATTTTTGTCCGACCTGTGTGATTTGCAATTATAAAATATGTATATAAATTGCACACGTCCAAAAAACACAAACGAAGTTTGAATTATTGATTTAAATCGTCACATTTGAAAAACAAAATACCAGACCTAAGAGCACTTGACCCACAGCTGGGTAGGGGGTACCCAGCCGAGTACTCGAAGGGCCATAGATATACCTCTGCATGTAGCTACAGAATGTATTCTCGTGTTTTAAAGCGCGGTGGTCGTCGCGCAGCGCGTGTTCGAATTTCATGTAAATAAACAATGTATTTTACATGCGTTGTATACGTCGCTATGAGTCCCATATCGAACAGGACGCGGCACGACGACTACAGCCCTTTAACAACTTGTATAACGGTGGGGTATGTCATATTCTCATCAAATAAAGAGTTATGGCCCATAATCAAGCGCTGGCAATTTTTTAAACGATAAATATTACCCATTAATATATCTAGAATTAAAAAAAACGAAGCCCGTTGCACTGGTATATATCCCCAGTAGGCACGACTACCCATCACTATTCAACCCATGCACACCACGGACTATGATTATTATATGGATACGAGGATCATTTAATTATTTTATTCTTTATAACCGCATTTCAAATTCATTTTTCTCGAAACGTGATTTGTAGCACCACCTCGAGCTGTGTCCAAATACCATGGTGATTGCGTCACAGGTCGTTAAAGGGGCAATGTACCTATCTATTTGTACTGCACATATTCAAATACACGTTAGGTATGTTGAATAAGGTATATATCGTTTTCCCAAAGTGTGTCTGTTCTAGCATTCACACAGCTATTGCCACAAACAGATTATTAACGATTTTAGGACAACAAAATTAGTAAACAATTGGGTATTTGCGAACCGGGTAAAATTTAAATAGAAACGTTTTGAATATAACGCAAATGTAATTGAACTTCAAGCTGAAACATGTGGTTCATGCAGCTGAAGGTCAAGTACGTGTTTTAACATTGTACATGTTGTATATTGTAACAAATACAACAACCAACCAAGCCGAGACGGAGACGAGTACTACTGGATTTCAACGATCTTAACCCTCATTCAGAGCGCATTTCTGAAATATGCGTACAATAATAGTAACAAACGGATGGTCCTTGACTAAACACTCGAACTTTGCTTCCAATAACAGGACAACATAAATACTCATTTGGTATGGGTGCTTGGTATCGTGGGTGCAAATGGTTACAGTACAAAATGAATAAATACATCCACTCAAAGTTACCTACTAAGATAAGGTACACTATAAGTTGGATGATTGATCCCGTGTTTGCCAATTCCCCTTTACCAAAAGTTATAATAACACTTATTGAGTTTTAGCGGAGAAAACCACACGTCGAACGCAAACTGGATTATAAATGCAATATCCATGATGTTCGTAATCACAGCTTCGCACATAATGACATTGGTAGGAAGCTAACTTTGGGAGCGGAAGTGGCACTCGGTGAGCGCGATATAGATAAATCGAGATACTGTACTAGGATTCAGTCAATACACGGTACTAGGATTTAGAGTAAGATTCATCTGTATAGATAACATTCATTTATAATAATACCTGATTGTTGCCACGTATTAATAAATACACCTCACTGATATAGTGTATTTATATGCGTATGTCCAAACATCTCATCCATAACATGAATTATCAACTCCCGCTACGTATTCCTACAAATTGCAATACATGTAATTCCAAAAGGGGATTATTGCCCCTGAAAAACAAGAACACAAGAAACAAATACGAATTGCGTATTTTCTGGACCGGGTGTGATATATTGAAAACCAGTGATTTGTCAGTTTTCTAGTTTGTTTTATCTTTTGGAGGTGGTTATTATTGGTGTGGCATCGGAGGTAGTACACGGAGATCGGGGGATGTGTACAGGTTCATTGTTTTTTTGTCGGACTTATACATTCTGAACTGGCGTTTTTATTTTACACGGACGCACACAATAATGAGCAATGACAGCTTTATACTATGTTGTGTATGCATCCTGATTCGTGTGACTGGAATGCCTTTTCGGTAGTTAGAAGCGTGTCGCTATGATGAAAAAAAACTTGTCTTTGAACTTATCGGCTTCATAGGGTGCTACTCTTACAGGGGCAAGTTGGTACCCGTGTGTTTAAACGGTGTCGGATGTGCAGGGGACACACACGCAGTTATCGTTGTTTTGGAAGAAACACGGAGAACACAGCACTGAACAGGGAGGTGAGGTTACAGCATAATGTCATCAAAACCAAGAATGTTTTCCTACGAGATACATGAGAGAAACACAACAATGAAATGTTATACGAGCTAAATATCGTGTAATACATTGTTGGGGACGTGTAGAAGCCGACTTTATACTGGATTACACACACGGCTGCAAGTGCGGCATTACACCAATACCGAATTCGAGCTGGGTTGATTGTATTTGCTGACCAGGTCTATTTCACTCTCTGCACACAGTACGCATGCGCAGTACAGTTGAAGGAAAGTCAATGGAACACTATTGTGGCGTTCAAGAAATTTCCAGTCTTACGATAAGAAGGTAAAAATGTTGCTAGAACACTGCAGCGAAACGGAATCCATCACTAATACAGACGCAAAATACCATGCCCATTATATATAATTTGATCTTGTAAGCTATTGTACCCAACACTACTAGTATGCTTTCTCACACCAAATCATATACTAATAATAATTCATCACCCGTCCTACTCAATTCATTCTGACACATCCCATCCTGCCCTGCCCTAACTAATCCCACCCTGACGTACTATGTCCTACCCTATCACACCCACTCCCCGTCCTACTCAATTCATTTTGACACATCCCAACCTGCCCTGCTCCAACTAATTCCACTCTGACATACCATGTCCTACCCTATTCCATTCCCACTCTTTCCCGTCCTACTCAATTCATTCTGACACATCCCACTCTGACATACCATGTCCTACCCTATCCCATTCCCACTCTTTCCCGTCCTACTCAATTCATTCTGACACATCCCAACCTGTCCTGCCCTAACTAATCCCACTCTGACATACCATGTCCTACCCTATTCTATTCCCACTCTCTCCCGCCCTACCCAATTCATTCTGACACATCTCAACCTGCCCTGCTCCAACTAATTACACTCTGACATACCATGTCCTACCCTATCCCATTCCCACTCATTCCTGTCCTACGCAATTCATTCTGACACATCCCAACCCGCCCTGCCCTAACTAATCCCACTCTGACATACCATGTCCTACCCTTTCACACCAACTTCCGGTCCTACTCAATTCATTCTGACACATCCCATCCTGCCATGCCCTAACTAATCCCACCCTGACATACCATGTCCTACCTTATCACACCAACTCCCGGTCCTACTCAATTCACTCTGACACATCCCATCCTGCCCTGTCCTAACTAATCCCACCCTGACATACCATGTCCTACCCTATCACACCAATTCCCGGTCCTACTCAATTCATTCTGACACATCCCAACCTGCCCTGCCCTAACTAATCCCACCTCCCACCCTGACATACCATGTCCTACCCTATCACACCAACTCCCGGTCCTACTCAATTCATTCTGACACATCCCAACCTGCCCTGCCCTAACTAATCCCACCCTGACATACCATGTCCTACCCTATAACACCAACTCCCGGTTCTACTCAATTCATTCTGACACATCTCAACTTGCCCTGCCCTAACTAATCCCACCCTGACATACCATGTCCTACCCTATCACACCAACTCCCGGTTCTACTCAATTCATTCTGACACATCCCATCCTGCCCTGTTCTAACTAATCCCACCCTGACATACCATGTCTTACCTTATCACACCAACTCCCAGTCCTACTCAATTCATTCTGACACATCCCATCCTGCCCTGTTCTAACTAATCCCACCCTGACATACCATGTCCTACCTTATCACACCAACTCCCAGTCCTACTCAATTCATTCTGACACATCCCAATCTGCCCTGCTCCAACTAATCCCACCCTGACATATCATGTCCTACCCTATCACACCCACTCCCCGTCCTACTCAATTCATTCTGACACATCCCATCCTGCCCTGTTCCAACTAATCCCACCCTGACATATCATGTCTTACCCTATCACACCCACTCCCCGTCCTACTCAATTCATTCTGACACATCCCATCCTGCCCTGTTCTAACTAATCCCACCCTGACATATCATGTCCTACCCTATCACACCAACTCCCGGTTCTACTCAATTCATTCTGACACATCCCAACCTGCCCTGCCCTAACTAATCCCACCCTGACATATCATGTCCTACCCTATCACACCAACTCCCGGTCCTACTCAATTCATTCTGACACATCCCAACCTGCCCTGCCCTAACTAATCCCACCCTGACATACCATGTCCTACCCTATCACAACAACTCCCCGTCCTACTCAATTCATTCTGACACATCCCATCCTGCCCTGTTCTAACTAATCCCACCCTGACATACCATGTCCTACCCTATCACACCCACTCCCCGTCCTACTCAATTAATTTTTTGACACATCCCAACCTGCCCTGTCCTAACTAATCCCACCCTTCCATACCAAGTCCTACCTTGTCGGACTCAGTCATATTTTGTCTCAATCTGTCCTATCAATTTCACCTGCGTTACCACATCCCAATATGTTCTACCCATCTGCCCCTTCCTTACTCTATCCGAACCTACCTGTCCTCCATCATCACAACCTGCTATGTCTGCCATACTCATCTAACCTGCGCTATCCACTATCTTAACCCACCCTAAACCATACAACTCTACTCTGCCCTATCCAAGCATGTTCTATCCCGTTCCACTCAGCCCTATCCTAATATGTCCCACTCAATCTCACCCTGTCCTACCCTGCCCTATTCCACCACATCCTAGCATATCCCATCATTTTACCTGCCTAGCATAAGTACACCTTGTCCTACACCATCCTACTCTGTGTTAACCTATCCTAAATCATCCCACTCTGCCCTGCCCTGTCCTAACATGACCTATCCCGTTCCACTCAGCCCTACACTATTATGCCCTACCCCATCCTAACCTAGCCTACCATATGCCGTCGTCTTACCTGCCTGGCTTTAGTTCATCTATACAGGCATCCCATCTATAATCTATCTAGAATTTAATACCTATGCTTTCTTGTTTTTTTTCCCTACCATATTTAATTTGTTTGTCCTATCCTGGACTACCCGACACTTATCTTGCGCTACCTGTCTAGCATAGACTCCCTCGCCACACCCCACCCAACCTAATTCTAACACTACCTATATTCCGATTTACTATTCCGTAATTGTGTTAATACCATGTCGTTGGTCTGCATTCCCCTTTATACACTGCCACAACGTACCGTGTTCAATATTACTATACAATTCTTCCATACCCCCTGGTTCCATCAAACCTCCCCATACCATGCCCGACATATCCTTGCCCGACCCCCATCAACAGACCCATTATTAAAAAAAACACAATCTCCTCTATTATTACGTTTTATCATTATGTACTAGTAAGTTGACAACGCGTGGTCGGCTCACATCGTCTAATAATTCTTATGCCACGACTTGTAATTTCAACTCGTGTCACGTTTCATCACACGATTCTGGGGATTAATAATAGTTGACCCGCCAACATAGATGGGGAATACAGGTCACTGAGAAATATGGTGAACTATAACACAGTTTCCATAATTGGGAATGGCATACTACAAGTATATACTGCTTGCTGATCTGCCCGTCTTTCTCGGCGTGCCGTAATATCTTTCAGGGAGCAGGTTCATACCATTGCGAGGCTCAGAATATTCATTGTAAATACTGTTATGAATGCTACTATCACACAAGTAAATTCATTATTAAATAAGATCACGTGACACAGTTACGTATTTAACAGATGACTACTGGAATTGTCATTATCGCATTGCAACACAAATGATTTGATGTATGTTGCCAACCTTTTATTTAGGTAAATATAAATCATTTTATTAGGTTTAGAGTTAGAAGCACTTTCGAATAATAAAAAAACACCCCAACTATAGCTATTGCTCAGTTGTTGTTGTTGTTGTTGTTGTTGTTGCTGCTGGAAATCTTAAGAAATACGACAAAGGTTAGTGACCAGAAGAAAAACACGCACACCAGTGTGTAATTGACAAGAACACAAGAATTGATTTAACGCTGAATAGGACAGCTGACATTCTTGCTTTGTAAATTTAGCAACATTGTGTCCACTATTCGATTGCCTCCATCGTAGACACCCAGACCACCCTGGTTGAACTGGTAGTTTCCCCCTCGTCATCGGGTCACATTTCAAATCAAAATGTAATTGTTTTTTTGTTTTTTTTCTTTCTTTTATTATCAGCGTGCATCATCGCATACCTGTTTGCGCAAGTGGATATCCAGGAAACGTCGAGAATAGATAGAAATATGAGCACACACACCCCAGAGTCGAATGGACACAAACAGCTTGCAGGAAGTTGTGGTTCTATTAGTGGGAATTATTGGCTACTGTTGCGAGTGTTGCGAACATTCCTCTATGTAAACGTATCGGTATGATGTACACAACCAACGTTCCGTTGTAGGACACTACATGTCAAAGCGTATGACACTTAGGTGGCCAATTCAGCTGTCTCTCGTTATTAAACTGTCAGACTACTAGTATGTAGTTAGTACGCTCTGTGACGTCATCTATGTACTAGTAATAACACTAGTAATAAGTAATAAGTAAATTTGTTTATTTATTTATTTTTTTCTTATACATGATTTTGTTCTATTTTTCTTCAAGAAAGTTTGTTTGTGATACTATCAAATCTACGGAGAGGTTTGTTTGATAATTGACATCAATGTATGTATCTCTATGCATCGACACACATATGTTTGGAAACATGATTATGAACATTTATATCAAAATATCAGGGCCAAATTCTGTATTTTAATATTAATATTGGAATAGAAGACCCCCCCCCCCCGAAGAACTCAGACTGCAGTGAAATTCGGCTTACATTAATACTTTGACACAGTCCCGGGAGACGTGTTTTTATTATTTGCACTAAAACGCAATTTTATTCAAATGATTTTAATTACCCTGTATCAATACAAACAGGACAACCTATATTTCATTATGAGATTTCTTCCTGTCTTTTTTTTTATGCGTGAAAGCTGAATTCCTTTTCCTTTCTTAGTTAACGATGTTTTTCGCTTAGCAATCGAAGTGAATATTTACGGCGGCGGTGAGGTCATCGCCCCAATGGCAATGCAGTACAGAGACCACCTGTACTGATGTAGTGGGTAGTATACATAGTGGCAAGTATAAATAGTTACGCGCGCCGAAATAGTCAGGACACGTTTCCATTACCATTACGTCACACAGTAAATAGTGACAATGATACGGCTACGTCACAGCTATTCATAGTACAATACCAGTCTCATAACGAAAACAATTTTTTTCTACGTTTATTATTTATAATTCTGTTTTTTTCAGGAAGTTGAATTACCGATTTAAAAAATCGCTCTATCTAAATTCAGAAAATATATCTCCAAAAGTTCATATATACGATCGCTAGCAATTACTGACGCAGTTACGAACAGTATTCCAGTGGCAATTGGAAATAAGAATGTTGCTCCATTTTAAATAAGTATGGCATTTTTTTTTCACGCACGACATTCGCTTTTTACGAGATACATATTTATATTATCGTAACCACCAAAATCCATGAAATTGTGTTGAAAGCGGCCTTGAAATATGCGTTCCATTCAGAACTTTTATAACCATTTAAAAAAATCACCGTCGCTTATTTGTCACGTGACCATAATGTACGTTTGTCATCAAAGCCATTAATAAATTGCCAAAGTATATATGTGACAGTATGTAAATAGTTTATTGGATTTTGGATTTTAATATTAAAGATCACCTGAAATTCCACTTCCAATGCGTTCGGATAGACCGCACACAGACACACACTTTGAGAAACAATGGAAGGTGTATAGCATTTTTCTCCGATTTGTAACCATTTTAAATCGTATCATACTGGAAGAGTGGGGAATTGCAATTGACTTAGACGCATCAAGGATATCCGCTCACATCGAGGTGTTGGCGAGAGAATGTCCGTATCCATTACATGCATGGGTGTCTCTCAGGGGGCGTCGGTATTCCACGCGGTTGGCATGACGGAAGTCGCAAGTCGTAGGGACGTTGCTCGTTCTGCAAGACTGTTCTCCGACTGCGATGTAAATTTTGTCGGATAGTATCATGACCTATCTCGTGATTCCGGTCAAGAAACCGGTCTGGCCATTGTCTGAAGATCACGGTAATTATATCTACGCAGCTCGTTTTGCTTGGTTGATGTCGTAGTACATGGCGATTGAAGTAAGCCAAAGTAAATGCATAGAAATTACACACCACTACACCCTGTCATCGTTATTGAAATGCAAACAGGGTGCAAGACATGATTTATGTCCACAATTAATGTCACCTACTGCGATTAAAATAATATTTCAGGCGCGTGCTATACGATGGCAGGCTCTGTGATATTCCCAAACTAGTTAAGATAGGTCCAGTGTACTGTTTTCAAGTAAACCATGTTTGCCATCGAATAGTTCGCCAATAAATATACAAAACTGTCAAAATAAACAATAAATTGCAATGTATTGCACCACATTGACGAGTTACATGGGGTGCGGCATCTGCGAAGGAATCATACATTGCCCATATCTCATTCGCCCAAACACGTGTACATTGCATCAACTGACGCGTCAGAACAATGATAAATTATCATCCATTTAATTTCTTTGGAAATATTTGTCATAGGATCAGCCTTGGCGTACTCTCTATGAGAAGTTGCTGTATCCCTATGTATGATTGACAATTCGCATATTCATGGTCATTTGGTGAAGTCTACTAGTATAGTCGCCAATATTCATCAAGACACGTGTTTTCTTTCAATAAATTTGGAATGACCACTATATATAGACGCATACCCGTATCGACGCGGTGCAAATATAACATTACACCACAAGCTGTTTTCGGTTATACAAACCAACCGAGGAGGTATACCACTACTGATGTACCGTCACGTATCAACCGATTTCGGGTCATAACCGGACGTACGCTAAAAGTGCTACGGTCAGTCTCTTCTCTGAAAGACAATATCATACTGCGTGGACAGAATACAAGACCATGCAAACAACTGATAGTATATGAATTCACATTTCAAGTGACAGAGGAAGTGGTTATCGATGGCACTTTCGAAGTGCTGAGCGAAATTTAAAAAAAAAGTTTACAACTTTCGAATTCCGATCGAAATAAACAATGAACAAAGTCAAACTATATTACATGTGTGTGATACCATGGATGTACTAAGATGGTAATACATACGCGACGTCAACAATTGTTACTGAATAAAACACTCGATCTGAGAATGAATGAATTGGGTCATTTATGTAGATACAGTCAATTTGAATTTGAATACGGCCATATTGGGCACCAATGACTTTGATACAATAGTGTTCGTAGAAACATCGATGAACAAGAGTATTATGTACAATGACATCTTCAGCGCCTCGCTGACAATCGGAGTATTTGTGATGTTGATAAAACCACCTGACCTTGAGTCTCGATAACTTGAAGAATAGCGTAGCATTGACTGTGTGTTTGAAATGCACAACTGAAGCTAAAACTTACGTTTCTAATGAAAAACTAGCTAATTAGCACCTACTTGTTAAGATGCGTGTTGTGTTAATTTGCCGTTTGATTGGGTCTCTCTCTGTTTTGTACCCACTAGCGAGTCGAGACAAAGAAGTGAGAGGAAGTTGACAAAATACAAACGAGTATGGCGGCAACTATTAACACATCAATGTAGTCAGGGTACAGTAGTAAATACTGCAAGAACATTAATTCACTCAGTGAATAATTAATACACTTACAGTAGATGTTATATTTATACATAGGTTTTACAATACTTCCAGTAGAGCGCACGGCTGTATGATAAATATGAGGCTGGATAAGCGGTGAGAAATGTTTTGCAAGTCAGCAATATTTTGATCACCAAATAAGATTAAAATCTTTGTCCGAAACACACATTCAAAATCGAAAAGGATTTTTTTTAAAAATACATATCTATCGACAATTTCTTGTTTACACTATGTTTGTAGTTTTTTGTACTATGGTGGTATATCTATAGCTATTCTAGGTTTTAAAGAACTCATGACTTCTGCTAGTAATATAAACAAACATCTGTCCACCCCCATTTCAGAATGTGGGTCCTTATCTATTTCATGGAGGAGGGGGTATTTTATTACCATTTCCGAGGAGATTTCCTTTTCTGACCCGGTAATCAAAATTTCGCTGAATTGCAATTTGTTCTCCCCGTTTACGACGAGAATTCCTTTCCTGGCCCGTCGATCACAATTTTACTGACTGTTTAATCTACCAAAATCTTTATGCCGGATACATTATAAGTGGCAGGCAGGGATAATTTTGCAGACGCTATATACCCAGAGTGCGATTTTAAAAAGACGTTTACCTATTCTTTGAGACGAGGTGGGGCGTACATAAAATTTGAGAATTATTAATTCCGTACGAATCCATGCGAAATAGCGGACTTCAACCCATAATCGCCGCCATGGAGAATTCAGTCCCTCACAAGGGTCAACGGAAAGGTTCCCATTAAATAAACGTCAAAAAATATGAATGTATTTGATAACAATACGATTTTATTCAATGTGAGTTATTCGTAGATTAGTATTTAACGGTTTTCCTGTGATGTTGTTGGCCCCAGGATATACAGAAATCATAGCGGCACTTATCATACTTAGGTTCCGCAGTTATTTCGAATTCACATTTTTTTAATCTTCGCAATATTCGAATGGCTGAATATTGAGTCCATAAGCTCATGTGCGCAATACTATGTAATGCGCAAACTATAGTTTCAGTCAACGTAATATCATGATTGGCAAAAATCTAAATTTCCACTGAGCTCAGCATGGTCCAGATACTAGTAATCATGTATATTTATAGACTTGAGCCGAAAATGGCCGTCGCGATCTCGTTGTGAGTGAGACACCGCGAGACTTGGTTGTTTGCCCCTCAAATAGCGTTCCCTTCATTTCCAAGTTATCTACGTTACCATGGTATTAGGAACAGTTGGCAATGACAGGAGAGAAAGGAACACATAAGTTATCTCGCACTGGACGAGATCTCAACGACTATTTGCGTTTAAACTAAAGTAAATGGTAATAGGTAACCGTAGTCTTTCGTAATTTTCCAATATAACCAGACGTTTCGAGATTGCAAAATGTAAGCAAACCACTAACTTGATAATTAGTGTCAACTGCCGTACCTTTTTTATCATATCGGTTATGTACAGTATTGGAATTATCTTTAGTTGGGGTTATAAATTATATCATATATATATATTTATAATTGTTGAAATGTCGTTTATACTGATTGTATATCGCGCCCAGACGTTGAGAATAAAATCTTTGCAGTTGGACATTCTTTCTGTATAGATAGGGTGCGCTCAAACGAAGAGTTTGAACTGAATATATATTTAGCTGCAATTTATATTATCTACAACCGCGTTTGTATATAGGGTAAACTTTGTCCTTCGAGTTATACCATTCTGTATGCCATAAATTAACCCCCGCCTCATATGGTGCACGACTTTTCAATATCATCGCTCGTAGATAATCTGTTGATCTCAAGGACGCAACAACTGGGTCCATGCAATTCGTCGCCGCGTGGCAGTGGCAATGGTGGCGTTACAGTTGGGTCGATAGAAAGTATCTACGTGTTATGAATAACAAGATCGAACCCCCCCCCCCCGAATGGGATACAATTACGTGATGGGCAGAACCAACTGGCGTGGCCAAGTGATGAACTAATGGTAGTACCCAATGAAAGGGAGGATAACAAATGCAATGTATACATGCCCTTGTAGACGAGTGGGATGAAGAGAAAGGACAATTCTATCAGGGTCACTGCTCCCTCTGTGTCTAAGTTTTAGAAAATCGCCATAGGGTGATGCGTTGCCATGGTTATCGTGTCAGGTGATTGCTACTTCAAAATGACAGATGTGGACTTGTTATGTCAAACATTCGACAGTTTGTAAAGTGTTTACTTTTTTTTCATTACTTGTTTTTGAATAGCACAGTCTTGAATTATAATAACTGAAATAACCAGTTGTCTCCCGCATCACCAACCACATCACCCCGCAACCTGCAGGGATAACACTCAAAACAACAGAACGGCATCATAAATTGGTGTTTTCCACGTTATTTCCTTAAAACAACAACCAGAATCATCATTGACTACACTAGACTTGCGCCCATTCTCGGATGTTTTAAACTACGTGTGCCATTAGTAAACAACACGACCACGGTCAGTATTTTGGCAGTGCCATGGCAACACGTTAATTGTAATGTTAATGGAGCTGTACTTTAGGCACGTAATAAGAAAAAGATATCAACAAGCTCTTTAGCGAGGCTTTTTCTGTGCAAGAGGGACACCCCACGAGAAGTTGAACGATTCCTCCTCATTATCTTTATAGTACAGCCTTGTGCTAATAAAAGTAATATTTATATACCAATCGACAAAATCTCTTGATGTAGCCTCCCCTCTGGACCACTTTATATGACGTGCCTCGATACAGCGTTTGCATCTTTCCCTAGCAACCTACGCTCCTTTGATTCTTTTCATTGAATGTGTTTCTTTCAACTTTTAAAAGGCCGCCGTGATCCTCCCTTTAAACTACGGGCAGAGGCCACACTCACTGTAGACTGATGTGGTAGTTCTTTAAATAGCGTCTAACATAAAAATGCACGAGATTGCGCGCTGATACTACGATAATTTGTCCCGATGCATCAACAGCTGGCGCGTTGTAATTTTACACCGTATATTAACTGCTTGGCAAGTGTGGTTTTCGGGTTGTTTTGACGAGTTGATCGACGGACCACTATACTGTCCAACGCCAGCACAAAGAGATCGAACAAAGGGATAGACTGATGGGTGTTTTGGCGGCCAATGAATTCTAATGACACAAGTTTGCCGCGCGCCTACTACTAGCCGAAAGTACGATCGACGTGTTCGGATGAATTGATAAACGGTTGTTTTTGCAAAAAAGAAACTTATTTCTCCTGGTACGATTGTGTGTCGACCTGTCTTACTCGGTACCAGTGCAAACTCCCGCGAAAAAGAGAGGGAGTCCATCCATTGCCGTATCCCGGGGTAACACAATGAATGGCCTTGTAAAATTCAAATTACTCTATTACAACGCGTTTTCTTCGAAGAAGCCTCTCGACTGAAGAAAAGGCAGATATTAAAGATGGGTAGACTACGGTAACCAAAATACTCGAGCTATTACATCCAGTAGTAACCCCACAGTTTCAAGTTTATCTCTGAATTTATATCAGTGTAACATACCAGTGATACACAATGACCATTACATTGATTTATCCCGGGATTTAACACGTTGTTTCTGAACCCGGTTTCTGAACTTCTGCGATAAGTCCCAGTAGTGGTGCACTGTGTTCGCATCCCCGGGTAGGTATCATTGTACCAACATATCTCCATGTCACATGTACCTATACCTATATAGTTGCGAAGGGCGGGAGCGGGTGCTCAGGTCCACAGCTATGTCTCACATGTGGTTTGAATGAATGTGGTTTCGTCGCGTTGTGGAATGACGATAACTGCGCGAAAAGCTCGTTGCCCCGTCAGGTGGCCGTGTTTGTTATAGGTCTGAAACTGACAAGTTGTCAACAAAGACGGTTTACAGCGAGCATTGTGTCACTACCATTAAAGCCATAAAAAGACGCTTGTTGTTGACGTTCGGACGCACGCAGTGCGACAATCAAAGGGTCCCGACAGTTGCCAAGTATTGAGGCAAAGAGCGGGCAAACAAAGACAAAAGATTGGCCGTGAAGTGTCTTTGTGGTGGCACGAGCCAGCCACGCGAACGCGTCCTTTTGCCACGCATAAAGAGAGGGTACGCGATGCACCCATTGATTAAATCGGTGATATTGTAGTAAAGAGGACCGCGGCACCTTTGGAGTCGTCGGGGCCTTCAAAACACAAAAGAAAGGGATGGCCAAATCGAAGTCAAAACAGCGAAGGTAGACAACACAAATCAAAGCACGCCGACAGCAACGATGATAAAAATATTAAATTGAGACTCGGTGGAAGATGGATACGTTAGCGTCATTACAAACCGACGCGGGGCTTAGAAGTAAAAAAAAACATTGCCAGGTGCTCTCGGGGAATACAAATAAAACAGAAAGACATTAATGTTATAATTATTTCCTACAAGCCTTGTCAATTTGTTGGATTGTTTTCGCATTCTATACCGTCATATGGGGCGTGTTACTGTTACGTTGCGATCGGTCGTTTGCATATGAGCTGTCAGGACGCACGTATATATGTTCGACCATGGTTCGACGTTGCGCCAACCATGGAGCCAATGGCTTCACGGACCAACGAACCAAACATTTATCTATGGACTGGACTTACAGTAACGACCATACATTGTTGAGCCAATCACAGTTCTTCTATCTATAACCGGATCTGGAGTCTGTGATTGAGCATGTAACAGTATCAACTATATATATATATATATATATATATATATATATATATATATATATATATATATATATATAGCATTAATATACTTGGAAGGGCAGGAGTAATGGTGATAACTCCGTCAATTGTAAATTGAATTATGAAACATACATTGAGAAGTGGTAATTACGTAGTGCTGACGTTCGGGAGGTGTCGATTGCATCTTCAGATGCCACGTGTCGGAGTGATCAAGGTGCGAATATGACGCGTGCCATCGCAGAAAAAAAAATAATATACTTGTGAATCGATTGAAGCCAGTCATTGACGCAACACGCGCCGGATGAATTCCTATGCCTCGGATAAAACAAGAGACTCTTCCACTCCTTAAATGGGTTCTATTCTAGTAATCGACTTTCCAGTTCGCACCTCAAGGCAAACTACTGTGCAACGAAGGTGATAATGGCACCAAAGACAAGCGTGACAAAGCAGAGGCACGCGTCGTCCTGCATATATTAAGATAAAGACAAGGCGACGAAAACACTTCAAAGGGGGGGGGGGGGTATAGACAGGTGCATGTCAATGCAACATAATTTGAATAATAATAAGGATTCATGGAGGCCACGCGACTCTCTTCTCCATCTTTTGTTTGCCTTGTACGAGTTTGTAAAAAGAAATTTGGCACATGAACGACCTATACTATTGTTTTAGTGTCTTTATGTCCATTCAATCGGACATCTTTGAACTGCACTGTCCATCCTGAAGACGACTCGCTTTGAAGTATGCGGGTGACGCGACCATGTGCGCACTCATATCCAGATGGAACTGAGTGCGATGACCGGCCCAACTGAATATAACACAGACCCACGAACGACGCCGAAAATGAAGGCTGTTGTACGACGACTCGGATGTCAACAGTTGAACAGATGGCGTTTACCAGGGGCAACGCTACAAAAACAGATGAAGAAAACATCTCAGCTCTGACAAAACATGATGCTAAATTAAAAGTTATTTATCAACTTTTAAGGGGAGAATTTATTAGCTGTTATCAAAAATATGTTCAACTTTAAGGAGCAACGCCAGTCTGTAAGACCTATCACCAACGTATTATCCCAATTTTAGAGTCTAGATGTGATTAGAATTATGTCAAGCTGGTGCGCTATTTCTCAAAATAGCAAATATTTGCGATCTAATATTTATTGATGGTGACATTGTCAAAATATTGTTAACATGATAAAGAGCCCCCCCTCAATAAGTGACCTTAAAGATTTGTCCGAAGACGCTTGGCAATCAGCTAGATTTACTAGATTGTAGCAACACTATTTGTACAATTCGCGAAATCGTGGCATCTCGTCGCGTGGGTTCTAAATTCTCTGTCGAGACTAAATATCACTTTTAGCGTGTTCTCTAGAATACGATTCTAACGATTTCGCATCTGATATGATTCGCGAAATAGGAAAACGGTTTATCTTAAATATGCCATTATCTTTAAGTGTGGGATGCCTGGCATACTGCTAGAAGCACTTGGGTGGTAGTAGTGGAAGTTGATAGTGAAAGCTTTGACACGAGTTACGATGATCAAACAGGTTGCCTTATCTAACCGGATAAAGTGAACGTACACCCCGGCGAATTGATGGGCGTGCGTTGTGCCATCGATCAAATGGAAATGATATAAAATACACCTGTTGTCGCAGGGAGTTGTAAAAATATTTCCCTCCAGAGTGGCCGACTCGGAGAGATATTATGCTAGTCTTGTATTTGACAGATTAACTGCAGTTATTATTTATTTTTTTTGGCTTCAAGTGATGAGCAGTAGTCATCCACTTGTAGCCCCATGACCACGTGCCTGCATTGTTTGGGATTTGGGGTTCTATCGGTATGCCTTTGTAGTGGAGCCGATTTGTCCCTCGCCCAATGGATTATCTCCTCTGAATAGGATGGGCACGCGACGCTCGTTGTCTCCGTTTACACTGTCCGGGTGTAAAAAGCCTTGGCATATCTCTTTAGTGCAAGGCCGGCACGCGCATTTGGTTAATCATCTAACCGTTCAGTAAATATTGGACTCACCGTTAAATAAACTAAGTAACTGGCCAACCAGGTGCCAAGTACCTGCATGAATACGAACGAGGTTGACACAAAAACTGAATAAATCACTGTTAAATCTGCAATCTCTCCCGAAAAGCGTGTCTGATTCAAACCTCGTCCGATCTCCAAGAATTATACACATGTACACTATATATGCAGAAATGTGCTTGCAGGAAAAAGAAAAACTGCGATGCACTGTGTACATACACCGGTTTGGTTATGTACTTATGTCTTATCACTGGTAAACATTGGGACGCGTGTTGTTGAGTCAACAATGATCATACGTACATTTCGTCCATGCTCTGTATGGTAATGATTGAAAAGTCAACCAAGAGATTGGTTCATTAATGTGTGTATAATATCATTACAAATGGGGGAGTTGTATATCAAATTGAAACAACATCAGACTCCCCATTTATAATTAAACAGATTATTAATATAATGTGCGTGTTTTTTTGTATTTGGTTAACTTGGGAGTGCGCTGGTAATTCACACCTTCTATTTAATTATTCAGAATAAGCGTGTCATCGCCCGGCAAGTGTCAATTGTTTTCTTGCAATCTTTGGCTTCTTGTGTTGTTGGGCTGCGCCTGACATTATCACTTTGGCCAGCCCTGCATATCAATAGGCCATGGCTACTTTCCTCCTTGTCGCTTGTTGAATGGAAAGGCGTGGCTTGACTGGCCGGAACCAATGACTAGGGGCCATTACCTGCCATATTTGGTAAACTGTTGACATAGGGACGAAGCCTTACAAAAGCTTGGCAGGTGCGCTGTGTTTCATGGAGCAGCTGACTATACAAAATCGCCTTCATCCGAACAAAGAGGTTCAATGACTATTATAAATTCTCCTTGATGAGGGGCACGCGAGTGAGACAAAAACTTTATTTTTTAAAAGCCCGCGATTTGTGTAAACTCTAGTACCCCATGCCCACACTCCAAGCGATATGATTGCTACAAATGTCATCTACCGGAAAATGCTGATTAAAGAAGAACAAGAAAGGAAACTTGCAGGAAACCTGTAAGACACTAGGCATGGCTGGTTTCAGTGTGTCACGCCGTTGTCTTTCGTGGCGCAGTTGTAAGCCGCGGAGTAGTTTTCTGGTTGTTTACACTGTTTAGCATAGTGTATAGCGAGGATCTGAACAAGCGGCAGATGCAGTCTACATACGAGAAGCCCATTCATAAAGGGTGGTGCAAAACTGGTTAATTAAAAATCGCGCTATGGTCAAAGGGGTTGACTGTAGAAGCGTACCGCCCATTTTTTTTTTTACCAATTGTTCCAGTTGAATCGACTCTTTGTTCGCGCCCAAACAACAGAGATGACAGATTGGGCTATAATGTATGCTAATAATATGCTGTCATGGGTATATATAGAACCCGATTGTGCTGATCTGGTCAGTTATAGCATCTGTGCGTCCAGAGACAAGGTGATCCTCTCGCGCTTCCATGATTTGTTTTAGTGCTGGACACTATCTCGTGTAGACAGGCATACGTTGACTGACGTAGGCCATAGGGAAGACACGTGTACAGACTGTTAAACAGGGGCGGACATTTGAACTTTTTCACTGGATTTTCTTACATGAATAGTAAGCCGAAGTGGATTATCATAACTGTGAAAGAAAAAGTTGGGAGCTTCGCGCCAAGGATTTACCGGCATCGCTCTGCCGTAGTCGTAGTATTGCAGTGACACTGCCACACTCCGTCTGTGCAATTCAGCGGCTGTCATTCAACTTTGGTGGGCGGAGTCCAGGGACAAAGACGATTGCGAGGCTGGAATATCGACAGCAGCGAAGAGAACATATAGCGAACCGCGAACAATAACAACCATGGGTGGCTTGGTTGTGTCGCGGAGTTCAGGCCAATTTTTTGCAGTATGTCTGCTGACAGTTTTAACACAGGTGAGTAGAGAGAGTTGTTTTGCCGATTGTGTATAATTTTGGTCAATATTCCGAAGCTCATTGTCGAACGTTTGTAAAAAAAATATCGTATGTGCTTGCGTGCGTGTGCGTACATAAACTCAGTGTTAGTCTATTGAAGTCAACGTGGTTCTCTCTATTCTCGCATTGCCAGGTTTCGTGTTCGGGTATTTTTCAACTCCGGTTGGCATCATTCTCAAATGACCAAGGAAGGAACGTAAGCGGTCAGTGTTGCAGTGTATCGTCAACATCTTCCGATACTTGTGGATCACCATGCAGGACATTTTTCAGAGTTTGCTTAAAACACTACCAGGCCCACGTATCGACCGATGATGATTGCATTTACGGTGAAGTAGAGACACCAATTTTGGGCAACAATACGTTCGAAATTCCTCTATCGGACATGGAAACGTTTATTAACCCAATTAGGCTGCCTTTCACTTTCCGATGGCCGGTGAGTATCTGTTTTTTTTATGAAAAAGGGGTTACATATTTTAAATCGCGAGAGTACGTACGCGCGTGACATTACGGCTCGGCGTACTAAACTGGCTACATGCACCATTCAACGTTACTACATTATTCTGCATGTTAATATTGATACAAATTTGCATTACGGGGGCAAATATCGTTCACTACACAAGGCTCTAGCCAGGGATAGCAAAATATCTGCTACCCGAACCGTAGCCTCCATTCATTGCCCGTGTGTGCAATATAATTTGTTTAAAAGTATATACAATACTAGTGTCGATGAAAGAATTGAGATATGAAATTTCAACATGTTTTTTTTAATGCATTTCACGTAGCCGCACCCACGCCGTGTACTATATCTCATCGCTGCGTTTTTTTTGCTAGGGATGTATTTTAAAATTAACATCTCAATACCTAGGCACTCCGTTTTTGTGCAGAATACATTACTTCCAGATACGAAATTTCATAATTTTAATATTGCGTTTCATATTAACATTACAGGGTACTTTTTCGCTCGTCATTGAGGCATTTCACAGCGTGGAGGTCGGTCCCAATGGTTTTCCATACCCAGGTAAGTGTCTGTTCGTCGCTTAACGGATTCGCCCATAATGGATACTGTGTCATTATCTTATGCGGTCACTCCCCTCGCAAGTTGTATTTATTTTTATTTTGAGTTTACAGATTCTGGGACTAAATTAAGCTAGTCTTTGCACGTGTTTAAATTAATTTGCATGTAGTTAATCTACTCGCGGACTGGAGATCGTTGGTGTTTATCACTAGCTGGTCACATTACAGCTATTGTGGGCATTGTCTTATTGAAGTCTCCGTATATGAACACTGTACTAAAACACGTACCACTTTTTTTTAAAACAAACATTACGAAACATTGTTAAAAAATTGTAGTCGTCGACATTAGTAAATTAACTAAATGCACATCTCGCATCATAAATATCTAGTTAAATGCAGGACAATGTCAATCTGTGTGAGTAGATTGTGAGTCTCTCGGTACCAGACAGCGGTCTGTTCATAACTGAAAGTCTGTAATTGTTTACGTACGAACTAGAGTGATTAGTTACCAAAAACTTCCGCTTGCCAGCTTAATCGATGATAACGAGTGCCCGAGCTTAGGTTTCGGTTTTCTGCCATCAAAACTTCCGTCCAAGGATCGTCCGAGGGCGCAGATCACATTCCCCAAACGCAGGGAGGTTAAGCGAGGGTCAGTGATGCGGTGTGGTGACGTGACATGAATGCATCAGTCCAGAGACATCAAAAAAAAAAAAGAATCAGACCTAGTCTGATCAAACGTAGTAAACATTATGTGGCCTCCGTATTTGTTTTATATGGAGTTGACCTGCGTTTACGTTAGACATCTCTACGGCGGCTACTTACAATAAGATTCTGAATTGGGGCAAACCTCGTTGAAAATCCTTTCACGAGAAACACTCATGGCAACAGCTGCCGACATTCTTATTTCGGGATGCTGAAGAATTAAGGATGGATTCCTTTGCAAGTGTCGGTTCTTGGTACTGAAGCCCATTCATTCGCTTGACCTAATCAATTCATTTCTCTCTATATTCGGAATTCCCCCTGTTTTATGTTGAAACTAGGACCATTTAAATGTGATGTGTCATCGACTTGAAGACCACTGATTACAAACTTAGCTCTCACACCTATCGACTTAGTGATTTCTCATGCATAATAAAGTGTATGTCGGGGAATGCGACTACTATGAAAACGTTAGTCTGCTTCAGTAGCACGTGCAATTAAAAAAATTAGTGTACCATTTTTTTTCTTGCTTATAAGTACCCCACACCTCTACGGTATCAAAGCATGGCTTGTACCTTAAACTGCTCGCCGTGGGCCATTTGATTCACTCAAAGCCTAGCAGACAAAGCTAACAACCATACTTGTGTAATGTGATATGGGCAATGCTCAGTTGCAACAAGTCATGCCATTGCTTTTCTTAGAGAATTTTTACGTCGACATAGTGTGGCAACTGAGAAATGCACTAGTCGACAAGAATGCAAGAACGCAATTAACAGCGCATGATCAGTATTGTTTACAGCAATGTGATACCGATATTGCTACAGACCACTTGGCCCACACCTGCCGATTTGAACTCTACCAAAAATATATATTTTTTTAAACAGCTCGTTTAAAAAAAAAGCTGTATAGCTGAGAGGCGAGTGGTGTTTAAACATTGTCCATTATTGACGATCACAATTTAGATAAAGATCTAATAATTATCTGACGGGACTCCCACCTGTCCAGCTGACCAACGTCAGTTAACCTTTTTTCCCCTGTTCTATTTTTAGGGAGCCCCCGCAGCCTAATTGCAAGGTTAGCAACCCAACGCTTTGCTGCAGTGGGATTCGAATGGAACACAGAAGTATACAGTAGTGAAGACACAGACTCAGAATTGCATTATTCGTACAGGATTGTCTGCGATGAACATTATTTTGGTGAGGAATGTTCCGATTTCTGTAGACCTCGCGATGATAATCTCGGCCATTATACGTGCGATGCCTTTGGAAATAAAGTGTGCTTGCCAGGATGGGGCGGCGATTCTGTCGAAGAATATTGTTCAGTTCGTAAGTACATGTCCTTCTTTTTTGGTTAAGGGAAATTCGCGGCCATGGCGTTAAAGAGTCTTTCAAAAGCTTTTAATTTTTGGCGCGAAATGGGACAACAGACTTGAGCAGCTGGGTCAAGGGTCAATAGGGCGAACATGCGCAACCACCATAATCGGGCACGATCATGGCGAGAGGTCCCTGGATCTTGTATGATGGCAAATTCTCGAAAATCATAAATTGAGGGGGGGGGAACTAGTATAAAATTCATTACTAATGGTAACAATAATAAAACCAACCTGGATTTGAAAACTTGTGTATTAACGAATCTTTTTGTGTTTGTTGCTATGGCAACAAACTGGTATAAAATTTCAACAAGGTTAGCCTATAATAAAATGTTTGGTTATTATACATCATATAAGGTACCATTAATAAAACTACATATACGCTGTTACATTATTATATGTGGGCCGCATCTGTTGCCGCCAACCTGTCAATTACCTTATTTAGACTATCCCAGTTTTGTGAACGCCACTATAAAACTATTCGGGGATTATTTCATCACAGTATTATCATTGAAATATTTCCTCAATTTTATATTCAAGCAATACTCGATTAAATGGGGACAAATAAATTAATTACTTTTGAGTGTTTAATACAAATAACAACATGATCGCCAAAGTTCAACTACATTTGTTAACTATTATTATTGTTTTTTGTTTGGAATTAATGTTGTGATTTCATAGTATGTATTTGTGTTATTCTAAAAAAATTGTTTATTTTCAAGCTGCCCTTAATTTAAACTGTTAGCCTTGTTTTTTTTATATTTATCAGTTCATTGCGAAATAAACTCTAGTTTCGATTTAGTAACATCATTGGCAGCAAGCAAGTTGAAGCGCGCAGATAGTGGGTCTTTTATTTGTACCCCATTTTGTTAGTCTTTTTAACTATGAAGGATATTTTGGACAAGCATCGGGGCACACGTGCAAATACTTGAATGATAGGGATAAGGAAAAGGACGCGTGCCACATTACAATAATAATGACAAACAACTCGGGGTCAACTCTTTGTCTATTTGCCTCGTGCCTCGGCCCAGTTTAAAAGTACGCCTCTATCAACTCGAAAGTCTAGACTTTATTTCCACATGTATTTCGAAGTCAACTGCCATGTTGTTTTCAACGTCTCGTTAGCATCGCACATCAAGTCTCAAATTCCAAAACTATAGCAGTGCTTGTAGCGATATTTAAACGTTTTCCTTGAAGTTCTACGGAAATCTACAAAATTTGCGCACCAATATTAGACTATTTTTAACTGGACGAGAGTAGTTGCGTGGCCGACTTTTAATACCCACGTGCAAATTGCAGTGTCGAGTGGGTCATGTCATGATTAATTGCATCAGTGGCAAGCTGTAACCACCATACGAGAAGTGGTGTGGGGGGGATATTCAGGCCACTCGTAATGCATTGATGAACTGCCGTCAGGTGCTGCGCTGTATCGTAACCCCTAGTAACTCGTAGGCCATTCGTACCCCCCCCCCCAAAACATGCCTGCGTCGTCTTTACACTGGACTCAACCCAGCAGATAAGGCAAGCAGGTGAGACGACGGCTCGTGTTTGCCGTCGCTTAGCCACTCCCACAAATACCATTGTATATGGTTTATATCAAAATTTGGGTTTATTCCAGAACATCGCTACCATGTTTACCGTTTACTTGTCATATTTCGTATGACGCGCGTGCCTGTCGTTCTCGAAATTTCGGCTGCGTGATGGAATTGGGGATGAATGCAGGGTGAAGTCCAGATATCAAGTTTAATGATATCCGAAAATTATGCAAATTTCGGTCCATCGGGCATTTACGTCGCGTGCTTTAAAATTACCCTCACTGAAATACAGGTCGCGCGGGTCGTTTTTGTTCGTCGGCAGCTGCCCGAATACATTAGCCATGCAAAGTAGGATGGTTCGGTATTGTTGGGTTACCAGCGTGACAGCTGTCGCATCTTCCATACAAATAAAATCACCGCGTAAAACGCCGCAGCTGCAAATAGCATTCCCCAACATTGATGGTTAGAAAAGAAAAGAGAATTAACACCTATTTACACCTTGCGCACGGCTACAAACAAGTGACATGAACAAGAGACCCAATCAACACGTGTGTTATAGAATCGCACTGATATGTGGAAGCGTTGAAATGCCGCCAGACAGATTCGAGTCTGTTGACTATAGTAACACTTTTAGTCATTATACCAAGCATATCATATTAGTGAAACTAGCATTTTAATGACCTTGACACTTGACACTTCGCACCAGTAATAAAAAATAACTGATTTTTTTTTCTCTACACAGCAATATGTAAGGAGGGCTGCCACGAACAACATGGTTCTTGCGATTCACCCGGAGAATGCACGTAAGTTACCACTTTATTGTTAGTTCAATCGACTGGGAAACTAGAAGCCCCTTCCCATCAATCTTGGTCAGTCCTTCGGTTAGCAATATACGCCAATATTGTAGCAAGGTGAAATGTATACGTGATGCTTATGGAGGAGCATTACAAAGTAGACTCCAGAGTGAGTGCTGTCAACCTTTTTGTAGTGTGATGCCTCCGTCGTCCTGTTTTTTTTTATATTATTTTGTCTGCAAGTAATTTCCATTCTGTTATCTGGAGTTAATACGTCAGAGAAAATGAAATAAGATAACTTTGCAAAGTCTGCCCCAAGATTCGGCGCTTTCATTTTCGGTGATGAATAATTAACCCCGATTTGGAATGGCGATAATTTGGGTATAAATATTTAACACAATTTGCTTTTGATTTGAGCATTCGTTGGATGCGTTCTGTCACCAGTGTCGTAATCGTATGTATGCCATCAAATCGAAATGGAGTCTCCCAACATATTTACAGTTTTTATATCGACACCACTTGACGAGGTTTAAGTGTTGCATCCAAATACACGCGTTAGAATACCGCTCCAGCAATAAAGCTAGCTAGTCCAGTCATATTTTAAAAAAAATACTTATCTCGTAAATGCCGCCACTGCACTTCAAATTGACATTCTTCGCATTTTATGGCATACTTTACAGATACTAGTACCCTTGTCTAGCTTCCGTGGCTTGAGATGAAATCGGTGCAGTTTTCTTACTTTTTTTTTTTTACCTATTCCAGATGCATGTTTGGCTATGAAGGAGAGTACTGTGACGAGTGCATTGTGTATCCCGGATGTCAACACGGGTATTGCACTCAACCTTACGTGTGCATTTGCTATGAAGGCTGGGGTGGACAACTATGTAACCAGGGTAAGTATTATAATAATTTTATAATGAAAAACGTTTTTCAATGTGCATCTTTTATTGACGAGTTCAAATCGTGTAATAAATGCATTCACTGACAGTTTTTTCTTTCTTTTTCTTCAGATCTAGCGTTTTGTACTCATCATAAACCGTGCAAAAACGGAGGCACTTGTAGCAATGGAAATTCCGGTGGTAATCTGTACACGTGCACCTGTCCACCTGGATTCACGGGGACTGACTGTGAAGTAGAAATTGACGATTGTATTGATAACCCTTGCCAAAACGGAGGTGTATGCAACGTAAGTCTCGCATTATACAGTATCATTTCCTGCACATCTTGGTATAAAAAATAAAATTAATAAGCAATCGCAGATTTACGCCACAAACATCTATTCTTTGAGAAATAAGTTGATTTTCTGGTACGTCGATTCGTATAGTTAATTATGATCACCGTTCATTTTCAATTCAGTGGGGATTGTCAATTTGACAAAAAACTACTACATTTTGGAAATGTTAGGAAAGCTTTTTTACATTGCTTCATGATCATTTAAATCACATGTACACGTGCAACCAGTTTTAATTGGATTTCGATACAGATTAATTGTCTTACATACGTTATCAATGCGTGTGAAAAAATAACCACGAAGCAGCTTGTTTATTTGAAAGATAAAATCTGAGGTCAATGTCCCGGATGTTGCCATGACCCCCCCTCGATAATTTTTTAAATGTCATTGACATTGAAACGCTGTCGAGATGTCAGGTATCATCGATTATTTATTCATATTGACCATGTTTTGTTGTCCCTTTCCAGGATCTCATTAATAACTACGCATGCCAATGCCCACCTGCCTTCACTGGTGTCCACTGCGAGATACTGATAGAGAGTTGCAGTGAACACCCCTGTCAAAACGGAGCTACTTGTGTTGAGAACGGCGCGGACTTCATCTGCACG
Source organism: Saccoglossus kowalevskii (assembly GCF_978046115.1). Taxonomy (NCBI): domain Eukaryota; kingdom Metazoa; phylum Hemichordata; class Enteropneusta; family Harrimaniidae; genus Saccoglossus; species Saccoglossus kowalevskii. Next base: position 19,299,907 of record NC_140642.1, read on the forward strand.
TGCTCTGATGGATACACAGGTCATAGATGCGAACAAGAAATAGACTACTGCTCATCAGAGCCATGTCAAAATGGTAAGTCAAAATGGTCATTAACAAAAAAATCATCATAAGATCGCCATTATTCAGGTTATCCTGCACGAAACCAGACGTGCTATGTGTATCTAATTGTCGTAGTCTTGTCAGATCCGATATTTCATTTTTTGCAACCATTTATAGTGGACCCTGGGAAATTCACTTGTGAGCATGTAGAACCGATTTGGGGGAAACAATTTTCTACACACTCGTTCAAAATTGGGCCATTCTTATTTTTTTTTTTTAAAGTTTCAATTTATTTATAATTTGTTTTTTTTTCTCTGAATAGGTGCCACGTGTATTATTGATCAGCAATCTGGTTTTATCTGCCAATGTGCCCCTGGATTCGAAGGAACTGCCTGTGAAAACCAGTTAGAATTTTGCGATCCAGATCCTTGCCAGAACGGAGCCACATGCCACAATGGACCGTACAATTTCTACTGTGATTGCGTTCCTGGATATATTGGAGATTTGTGCGAGAATGACTTTGACGAGTGCTTATTATTGCCCTGTTCGAATGGAGGTACTTGTTCTGACTTGGTTAACAACTTCCACTGTGAATGTCCTGCTGGTTTCACTGGAAAGGACTGCTCCGTGGCCGTAGATCTTTGTCAAAGTAACCCCTGCCACAACGGAGGTATTTGCGCCAATCACATCAATGGATACGTCTGTGCTTGTTCTGAGGGATTCTACGGACGCGATTGCGAAAGGTTAACTTCGGAGGAACTACTCACTACGGCTGTCTTAATTGATGAAATTCGCACCACTCCTTCAGATCAGGAAATTATTACTACAACTGTTTCACCGAGCACTGTGACTGTCGCAGCACCTGTGTCTACTACTACTGCTGCAAATGCTGCCGTCGGGGTGGGAGAGCATAGCATCACCGTAATGTCGCTGACAACTCTTGCTTCAACTGAGGGTGTGGCTGTAGAATCTGGGGAAAGCAGATCCTCAACACCCACCGAGGTCTACCTGATTGTGGTAATAGCGGCCGTCGCGATCATCGTCCCTGCCATAATTCTGTTCGTTATTTGTCTAGTCTACAGGCAGAGAACGAGGAGGAACAGTAGCAAGAGGGAGGATTCGGAATCTCCAGAGATGAACAACCGCATTTGTGAACGCGACTTAAAGGCGATGAAAAGCAAGGAGATTGACATCTCGCCACCTTCCTCCATAAGTGTTAAAGTGTGCAATGAGGAGAGTAACAGTCTGAAAAAGACGAACAGAGACCTTAAAAAATTAAAGGAGTTTGAGAATGACTTTAAGGCCGAGAAGGCCCTGCAGCAAAATGCACAGCTGTTCAGCCAAGAACTATCGATGAAGTGTAACCAGAGGGTTGCAAAACCTATGAATAGCGAAGACTGTGTCAGCAGTACTAGTTTTAGTAGCAGTGCAAAAGACTATAAAAGCTCCAAGAGGAAAGAATTGGAGCAACCCTATCATTTAAAAGACTGTGAAAAAATTGTGCATTGTGCGGCCGATTCAGTGGACTCTGTTCATTATAAAATTACCAATACAGTTAGGCACTGTACCAGCAGCTACGGAGAGAAAACGCCACAAAATAGGTGAGTTTGTCATATAGTCTATTTATAGAGGTGGTGAACAGTTACCATCATTGGGATATGCCGCCATTTTAATCTCATTATGATGCAGTGACTCGTAACCAAGATACTCGTTAAAACAACATAGTGCAAACTGTAGTGGAAAATTCCCCATTTATGCCTGGCTTGAAAAATCGACTAAAAATATCAGTTACTTTTAAAACACAAATTAGAATAGTTGGTATATTTTATATAATTATAGCCAGTAGTAATCTGTTTTTTGTTGTGAATGTCATTTTGAAGCTATGTCTATCAGTTCACGATTTCGATGTAAAACATTACGAGCGGCGGGGAAAGCCTATTGTAAAGCGCATCGATGCCATAGTGTTGCGTATTGTGTTAAATTCGCTGACAAGGCCAGCCATCAATGGGGCGCATGTGTCGTCACGTATCCATGTATATGTCAACATGTAAACTGAATTTTAATATTTTGTTTTTCATTTTTATTATAGCGATTGCTTTGAAAATCCATGTCCAAGAAAAGGCTATCCCATGTCAAGCAGCTGTAATACACTGTATCTTAGCGACGAGAGTCTGTCGCCAAAAGCAACAGAGGTAAGCGTCGTTTTTATTCACTTTATTTTATCAGAATCTGTTCAAAACGATTTGGAGTGCGAAATGCAAAACAGGTGTTTGGAAATAAGGCCCGCCATTGTAATGGAATAAGAGTGGCAAATTTTAACGGATTTAACGTAAATATGCCCATTCAGTTGGCAAACATTTAAATGTACACTCAGCATTTTAAGAAAATTGAATTACGAATTACAAATATGAAGATTTATGAAATGTTAATTCCATATCTATTATTTCCACGCAAAACCAGTCTGTTCTCCTGCCATATCACTTACCAGTTCTATTTTTTTCTTATTTCCAGGTTTAAATAACTCGCAATAGCTCCGTTGCTATGCAGTTGCTAAGGTCCGCGGAGAGTTACTGTAGGAGACTTGTAGAGCTGAACATCGCACAAGAAATACCGAGATGGCCGTGCCTTTCCTAGAATATGCTTAATCACATTCCATGAACCTTGTATTATTTTGTGAATGCTTGTGAACAGAGTTGGCTAAAAGCTGCCATTTGTTTTTGTTTTGTTTTTGTTTTCTGCTTTAGTAAAGAGACACTGTCGTGACCAATTCATCATTACATTACTGCCATGGTGTAAATCAGCCTTAAGTTGCTACAATTTTTTTTTTCTATGAAATTTGGAGAAAAAATTACAGTAAAATTAAAAATATTGACTGAGCAATAACTATTTCAAGAGTACAAAATTGACTAAGATATTTTATATATTTTTATGAGTTGTAAATTTTAAAAATTGGTTGCTTTAATACAGAATTAGTACAAAATTGAAAAAAAAATAATATATTGAATGACGTCATAAATACCTAATTGTAGACCACTCTTTGGGTCTACATCGCTCTGTATCCATAGTAACGTCTGTAAACTGGGTTACAAAATTCTTTTTTACAAATAATGAATGCATTTCTCTCCAAGGGACCTATTACACTATTTTATAATATTACATTTAACAGAAAACCACATTGGATTAGATTGAATTAGACGTATATAAATCCGTTACTAGAGTCTAGTATTAGAATCCTGTAAATCTTGATTTTTTTTGTAGAGCAACGTCTTTTTTTGTCTGTACATACTGTGTATAAAATGCATTGAGGTGTATATATATAAACATTCTATATAATATTGCATATGTTGGTACTATGCCACTTATTCATTGTTAATAATAAAAACGTCAGAATTTGACTTATTTTTTCAAATATAATTATATATGTGTATGTGTTTGCTCCCTCCATGCCCCCCCCCCCTGAAAAGTGCACTGGCAGTTTGTTAAGATTTTCAGAGCCGCCGTTTTACAGAGTTAGGTTTACCTAGCCAATTGTGGCGTCTACATTCTCGTCTGGCATGTTTTGTGTCTTTAACTGAATTTGCTGACCCCACCCTCTCACAATTTTAACTCTGTTGAAAATTATTTTTTTGGGGGGGGTGAAATCCAACTATGTCGTAGCAATGTAGGGGTGGAAATTTACGTGTTGGTTCTGTAAATGAACGTTAATGTGTTCCTCGTGCCAGATGATCATTCATAGAGTAAAAGTTTTCTCGTTCAACTCGCCCGAAAAGTATAAATATTGTAATGTCGACGCTTCCGCCATTTGAACAGATGATGTATTTGGATGGTTTTTGCCAGTTAATATAAATCGAGGATGAGTCAGCAGACGAATCTAGCTGTTGGGGCACATTCAGTGTTAGAATTACCCAATTAGAATTATGTAATTCATCATTTGTCGTGAAAGCTTTTATTTTTTTTAATATGACCAGAGGGTGTCAAAGTGAAAAAACCTATATTGCTTTTCAAAGGGTCGTCGCATGATCTCTGCGAAAGAAATATCAAAACAAAACAAGTACAGTGAATAATCTGTATTATCCATCAAGTGCCTGCTTGCACACTGATCCCATATTGTGCTTCACCAAACTCGGATTAGAAAATGTATACACATATAAAAACAATGACATAGACCAAGAGCTGAACTCAATTTGGTAAATACGTCTGTCTAAGCCCCCCTAACCCTGGCAAAAGAATTCACGTAGGTGCGCAGTAATATTGGCTTTATGTAAATATAAATATGTCAGTGAGAGATAGGATTTATAAAGGCAAAGCCCGAAAAAACAATTACTGCACCATGGTGGTTAGCTGTTTTGTATCAATATATTTTAAATATACACCCACCCTGTCGACTCCCGGATCGACTGGCCTTCCCAGTTACCCCTACGTTTGGTTCTCCTAGACGTAGGTTTCAAATAATTGTACCGTGATTGTACGCGATAATACCGACGTGAGATTTCTTCCCCTGAGAACTACCAGTCACGGATTGCACTACTATGTAAACCAAACTCAACATTCATTATGAACGGTCGATTCGGCATGGTGACGTCATAGCAACATAAATTTAGCGGAAATGAGACTTTGATAGAGTAGCCAATGAAATATTCAACAGCAGGCTAACTATAGCGAATCATTAATTGGGCCATGGTACATTCATATTCAAATAAGTAGCAATGTTTTCATGGCAACAAAGAGCTGTGGAAGCCACTAAACTGGAACAGGAAGGAATTTTGCATTGTGTTCTTAAAGCGAACGTTTTTGCTTCCAATCGTTCAGGATACATGGTTTTTACATCGAAACGTTTGAAGCGTCATTTCCGTGTCGGTCGCCAGTGACCGAGATTGGCGTCACTTCTCACCACTCGTGTTGATACGCGGTAAATAGTCACAATGTTGCGACTAAATTCATCAACGAAGTAGAATAAACAATTATATTGAACTTTCTGCGCCGACATGTATTCTTGGGCGGCAGACTTCCAAACACTTAGTGACCATTTACGCCAGTGCAACTAACTTGTGTGTACTATTTTCATCGGGTTACGACAACCTGTTGAAGTCGATACTCCTTGTATAAAAGTATATCGTACCCCGGATATCGTAATGTAACGAACCGCACAAGACCATCGATATAAATAAAATTATGCTTAACAAGATTACTATTCAGAAATAATAATAATTTCGTCAATCTATGAAAATCGAATTACTGACTTAGCAACGGTCGTTACCATGACACTGCTGTATAAATAGGGATCCCGGAAAATAGGAACACTGATTCATCTACTTTCGCAATGGACGAATTGGAAACTTGTCACGTCCCAGTAGAAAGAAATTAAATTTGATAATAAAAAGGAGTGTACAACATGACTAAAAGTCTTGGTGCCGTGTATTAATTGGAGGGGATGAGGTGGTTTTGCTATTCCAGAAACACAAGTTTCACATAGTCGCAATCATTTAGCCTACGCGTTCTGAAAACAGTATCGTCACGTGACTTGTCAATTTCTATGAAAAACGCTCTCGTGGTTACAGGTCAAATGCACGACTTGACCTGTAGATATGTGTAACTCCTTGAACCGACATAACCCCGTCTGGTCCGGCACGCAGCAGCTGTTTTCCTGCGATACGTTGTCCCCGGCGCCGCCCTTCGATGCCTTGTAAAGTGGAGCTCGAATCCCGGGGCTCGAATACACGATGATTGTGTGAATCCCATATCGCCATAAGATAAAAAAAAATGTTCGCTCCCTGTGTGGGTCGTCCCTTGCAAATACCGAAAAGACTATCATTATCATTAAGCATGCTGACGTTTCCCACGTATCACCTCGGAGGTAACCCCCAACATGACAGCGCGGTCTCATACGTGTGTACATTTCCCGAACTGTAACATGTATATTGCTTAAATCATGGAGCTAAAAAAAAGAGCTCCATGCTTAAATACAATACCCACGTTTTTAATACGCGTTTTCCCGACGTTTAAATGAACCCGTTCTTCAAATAAACTAATAAATCATGCGGTTACAAGGCTGAAAAATAAAAACTATCGACCGGAACCAGTGTACGTCGCTTTTGTTACTATGTGTAGTTTATTTAGATTACATGTTAAAGAAAGTCACCCGTTCGATGGCCCTAACACAATAGGGCTTCCTATTTCAAAAAAACAACAATTGCATCTCGCCTATCTAATTTGTGGCTGACTGTTTTATGCCAGATCAACATGGATTGGTCGTTTACCTATACTTACAACATTATGGAGTGTTACTGCTTTGTAGCAACCGTAAGCCAGGTGAAATACTACGCTAAATGTATAAAATTTAACCCTACCCAGGGGGGATGGTATATTCGTATTGTCCAGGTACACACTAGCAGCATTGTGTTTCCTGGAATATCTAATAACTTCTCCACAAATGTAACCCTTGCCTGCACTTTGTTATGCAAGTCACGCGACTTTCCGTTATTATTCATCAATATTACGTAATGCTACTATACGATCACCAGGGACTATTAAATCCCTCGGAGAGTCTACGTTTCTCTTGCAAGCATGTAAATAGTATTCGATGAAAGACCGTTTCCATGGTGACATGAATCGATTCAGACGACGATCGCAGGCCTGTAATGAAAAGCGCTCAACTCATAGTGCTATAAAGAGTAGTTATCCATTCTGAAATTAAATCAATTGGAAATCGATAACGATTTCAACCTCTATAGTATTTATACCACCCCGACAATGAGCGCTATCTAAAGCATAACCTTGACCGTGTCCTCATGCGTGCTCCCTGAGTGTCATCGTTTCTGACGCGTATGTCCACATGATGTTGACATCATTGCAAAACACCGAATGTAGTATGTGCGGATGCAGTCCAAGAAACCATGAAGACACATCGAGTTCACGACCTTGAAGATGTCCTCGGTGCAGACACTGTGTTCTCCATAAATTCTTGCAGTCAGAAATAATCATTGCAACGGAATTCTCGACGCGGAAGTCATGGATATTACAAAGAGGGAAACACTGGTTTTCATCCCGATTTATTGTAATTATGCGTAATTCTAGCTAATCGCCGATGAAATTCTCTGTTCTGTCAACAATGTAGAATGAGAGTTTATATTCATACGTACTATATTATCCACACAATTCCTTGCCATATCTCATCTTGTAAAAAACAGATAAGACATTTCGTTTAATAGAAACAAATTACTTTGATGGAAATATGGGCTCATAATCAATCTCCAGTCATCATTAAGCATTTCCGACACGAAATTAATCCTTCGTTTTTTGTGGGCTAATTAGTATTCAACATACCGTATGTACGATACTATTTCGATGTAAGTTTCAAGTTATACGTCGTCTCGATGCCTTCCACGTGTCAGCCTTTATTATTTGTCAGCATATTATGTATGTTTTCTTTTTTATGAATTTGTTCTTACGCCCGTGATCAGTGCAATAACGCCGAATAATTGTCTTGGTAGTCGAAGAAAAAAAAAAGAATAGAAAAAAAAAAGTGAAATCAAATTATTTGCCTAAAATAAAGACTATTTTTCATTTAGTTCAAAGGGGCACTACATGCTATTAAATAACATATGCATGACTGTCCAATAAGTTAGGGAGTGTCTGTAACGCACTTCCTTAAACATTTTGAATAATATTCCAAGGAAAGTATTTTTGCACGTCACGTCATGCACGTCATGGCGTTGATCCTCTTAACATTACAAGCAAACACACGGAATGTGAAACATTGTATTTTGTGAAGACAAAGGCTTTTCATTGCTGTTGAATATGTGCGTGTAATCGAAAATCACTCCAAACAATCACGAAAGTAATTATACGTGGTGTCTAATCTTAACAAATATATACGATGGAACATTTTAATACTAAATATTTTTGTGATCGGAAATTTCCAGAATGCACTACGCTATATTCAGTTATTTTATAGGAAACGCCATCTGGGAATTGTATCACTAAGAGTCCTTTGACACCGTGGCCAAATGATATCACGAGGCGGCATCGTATTTTAATTTTTAAAACAGCCGCAATAAATGAAAAATACTAATAAAACCACGGTCTCTGCATTTGAGAACTACTGTAAACGTCGAGCAGTGAGAGTACATATACACTCGGCGAATTACTAATATCCATCCAGGGGCCTTCTATTTTTCCCATCGGCTTTCGACGAGCATCATGATCACTCGCTAGTCATGTCGTATTAGGAATTTACGCACAATGTCACTTGGGAAGTAATGCGCATAGTCAAATCTTAACAGGCTAGTCACGTGCGCATTTTGGCGCGAAATGTGTAATCCACTTTGTTTTTAATATTTCATGACTCTAGGGACTGTGATTGCATTGACGCCGTGGTTAAGTTAGACATTCAGAAACAGCCCGCTCCGTTTTTGTCGTAGTGGTTAGATGTCCGGACTCATTGTAAATCGTGTTTGAACGCAAAACGTCAATGTGTTACAAACTGCAGACGGTGTATTGAGGATTGGACCAACAAACACAAATTACATGTACTCAAATTTAAATATGTACAGTAAAAGTGTTGACAAAAAAAACCGAGTCTGTGTTTTCGTTTACGTCGTTGTCGGCAATTTTCGGCATGAATCGTAAATAGTGAATGCGTTCATGACGTGTTTACGGTAAATTGCATCATTTGCGAACTCTGACCTGGCATTCATAATTGCTCGCCCGACGAGTTGCATCAGCTTCACAAACCTCATTTTGCTTATGCATTATACGATAAAGGAAAATGTAAACAATGGTGCCGACCAATCGGAGCGCAGAGGCATGTCCTCTACGCGTGTTCTATTCGTCGAAGCACTGTGACGTCACACATCAACATCCGCAAAAACGGCGCGGCTTTACCACGTTATTTTACCTTTCCATTCGCCCATACGGTGTATATTCGAAGATGGCACCAGACACGACAGACTTGCCGTTTATACCATCTCCTGCCTCAAGTTTATGGATTTTCGGCTATGGTTCTCTGACTTGGAAACCTAATTTTGTATACAGCTCTAAAAAACTAGGGTACATCGAAGGATATGTACGTCGATTCTGGCAGGGAAATACTACGCATCGAGGAGTACCTAATGCGGTGAGTTCATTCATTGCTCCCTTTATATATATATATTGAATATTTAATTCCCTATATTTCAATCTATGGATGATCATATTTTTTAAAATTCAATTCCCTTTTACTCACACAGCCTGGAAGAGTGGCGACGTTAGTGCCAAGCGATAAGGTAAGACCATCGTTCATTTACTACATTTACTACGCCCGTGTCCTTCACCAACATAATTGCATCATCCGTCATTTCACTAAAATCACGATTTACTTTTGTTTTCGCCCATAATTCATACAGTAATTTCATTTGAACACAAGAACCACTTCCGTTCCTTTGTCCGAGTACTCTGTTTTGCGTTTCGGGCAACCGGTTGGGGTTGTTTCAGGTGAATTAACCACTACAGGTCAGGTTTGTTTTGATCGGAAGCAAGTAATTAGCATATTCATGAGCGGACATGTGTGGGCGTGACATGCTGTGACGTCATATTAAGCCGAGATATGACGTAAACGAGACGAGTTGTGAACTTGCAGAGAGGTTATGAATATCTTGTATTTTTTGGGAAGGAGGTATTAAACCAACCAGCGATATAAATGTAACCTAACATACCTGCATCTGTATAGCCCGTAGTTAGTGCTGTCATTTAACTTGCTTTCTCTTCAATCAATAGGGAAGGTCGTGGGGTACAGCTTTTGAGGTCCGCGGTAACAAGGAAGTAATGGACGCACTGCACCACTTGAATGTTCGTGAAAGCGTCCTTGGGGGATACGACGTCCGTTTCGTCGATTTCAAACTTAAAGACAGTTGCGAATGCTTGACCGTGCTCGTGTTCATAGCTACCCCGGATAATCCACATTACATGGGACCCGCCCCTCTCTCAACTATGGCCATTGAAATCGCCAAGGCCCGTGGACAGAGTGGACTTAACAGCGAATACGTCTTCAAGCTGGCCGATTACATGCGGAGAACATTCCCCGACGTTGTCGACGAGCACCTATTCCTGTTAGAATCGTTGGTTCAGGATTATCTGCAGTACGGTTGTAAACAATGCCAAGTAGAGGATAGGACGTTCGAAAGACAACTCTGCGATTACCAAGAACACGGTGAAAATGTGCTCGTCACAGGTGCTTCCCGGTGATGACCCCACCACTTCAATAAATCAGTCCGCTTACATTATTAGCCAGGGCACAGTCCCTCCATAACTGCGAGGGGGACAGTGGTTTTCCGCGATAACAACCAAACAATTATAATTTTAGATTTATGAAACATTTACATATATACCAAGCTACTTTTAAGTTACGTTGTGCTTCCAGTGATTCCAGGTTATTTATCATTTTAATTTCAAGATTTAGATTAGACCATGTACATTAAAATTAATGGTTATTTTGAATAACCTTATCTGGTAACGTGTTTTTTTTTTCGGAATATATATTGGAAATGTTGCACTATTGACGAGTGTATTCCGATTGGCAGCTTTTGTGAAAATGAAATAGTCTGTGAATACCCCCGGTAAGATATTGGTCATACACATGCGCATTTCTGAACATCCGGGAGGGGGAGGATAGGGGTAAATGTTGAGCCGATGGTCAGCCAGATGTTGCTTACCGGATAATGTAAGTGGTATTGGTGACCAGTTTTCACATGAAGGTCCGGAAAGGGTACCGGAGAAGAGTCAGTGCATTTTACCCCAAAATCGCGAGAGAAATCTACATTTTTAGAAATCCTAGTACAAATTAGTGAGCCTGTGAAAGGACGTTTTCATCTCAGACCGTTTTTGGTCACGGTAATTGTCCTTGGTTATTCACAAAACGTGTAATACGTGCGTTTGGGTTTACGTTTACGCAGTCGAACATTCTCAAACATTAAATGTGTTATGTGGAATGTACTACAGCGCATGCCAAAACGCACATAAAATGTACTACAGCGCATGCCAACACGCACATGAAATGTACTACAGCGCATGCCAACACGCACATGAAATGTACTACAGCGCATGCCAACACGCACACAAAATGTACTACAGCGCATGCCAGAACGCACATAAAATGTACTACAGCGCATGCCAACACACACATGAAATGTACTACAGCGCATGCCAACATGCACATGAAATGTACTACAGCGCATGCCAAAACGCACATGAAATGTACTACAGCGCATGCCAAAACGCACATGAAATGTACTACAGCGCATGCCAAAACGCACATGAAATGTACTACAGCGCATGCCAACACGCACACAAAATGTACTATAGCGCATGCCAGAACGCACATAAAATGTACTACAGCGCATGCCAACACACACATGAAATGTACTACAGCGCATGCCAACACGCACATGAAATGTACTACAGCGCATGCCAAAACGCACATGAAATGTACTACAGCGCATGCCAACACGCACACAAAATGTACTATAGCGCATGCCAGAACGCACATAAAATGTACTACAGCGCATGCCAACACACACATGAAATGTACTACAGCGCATGCCAACATGCACATGAAATGTACTACAGCGCATGCCAAAACGCACATGAAATGTACTACAGCGCATGCCAAAACGCACATGAATTGTACTACAGCGCTTGCCAACACGCATATAAAATGTACTACAGCGCATGCCAGAACGCACATAAAATGTACTACAGCGCATGCCAACACACACATGAAATGTACTACAGCGCATGCCAACACGCACATAAAATGTACTACAGTGCATGCCAACACGCACACAAAATGTACTACAGCGCATGCCAGAACGCACATAAAATGTACTACAGCGCATGCCAACACACACATGAAATGTACTACAGCGCATGCCAACACGCACATGAAATGTACTACAGCGCATGCCAAAACGCACATGAAATGTACTACAGCGCATGCCAAAACGCACATGAATTGTACTACAGCGCATGCCAACACGCACATAAAATGTACTACAGCGCATGCCAAAACGCACATAAAATGTACTATAGCGCATGCCAAAACGCACTAAAATGTACTACAGCGCATGCCAACACGCACATGAAATGTACTCAGCGCATGCCAAAACGCACGTAAAATGTACTACAGCGCATGCCAACACGCACATGAAAGTACTACAGCTCATGCCAAAACGCACATAAAATGTAGTACAGCGCATGCCAACACGCACATGAAATGTACTACAGCGCATGCCAACACGCACATAAAATGTACTACAGCGCATGCCAAAACGCACATAAAATGTACTACAGCGCATGCCAACACGCACATGAAATATACTACAGCGCATGCCAAAACGCACATAAAATGTACTACAGCGCATGCCAACACGCACATGAAATGTACTACAGCGCATGCCAAAAAGCACATAAAATGTACTACAGCGCATGCCAACACGCACATGAAATGTACTACAGCGCATGCCAACACGCACATAAAATGTACTACAGCGCATGCCAACACACACATAAAATGTACTACAGCGCATGCCAACACGCACACAAAATGTACTACAGCGCATGCCAAAACGCACATGAAATGTGTGAAGTCAATATGAACATGAAATAAAAAAAAATCGAATGAAGACCCAATATATAAATTGTAAACAAACGAAGTTCGGTCACGTGTCCATATGACGTAGCCAGAAATACATATTTATATGGGAAATCTCCATGACACATTTTTGCGAATGTTTTCTCCCAGATCGTAGTGATACGTAATTGAAAAATATACAATATATAATTATTTCAGTAACCGAGTCATCATTTTTATTCGATCACACTCATTCACGAGGTCACCATATCGTGAAAAAAACTGCTACAGCCCCACGAGGTCCGGGATTCCGTGTTTCCACCTACGTCATACATTCTTGTATAATGACAGATACATGATTTGTGTTTCTACTCGTTAAATGTATTTCGATACCACAGTAATATATCGAATTTATACTGATCACTTCATGGACATGCAATAAGAATTACGCAGTGTCGAATTGCAATTAGATACAATATTCAGTAGCAACAGTCGGAACATATACTGCAGAAGTGGACGGGTTCATATAGCGGCCAATACTTTAATAATGTGTACAAAGCACGACATCGTTTGTGGAATTGACTAACAACTCTCGCATGGTCAGTATACACGGTGTACGATTTAAAATATGTCAGGCTTCACTGTACAAATCAATCCGCAAACAAAAAATATGGAATTCGTAAAAGGCGAAATAATATGGACATATGGCGGTGAAATCAGTCTCGTATGAGATAAGAGGTGATAAATACTACTCGTGTAACAAATTCAGAACATTGCTACTGATTTACTAAAATATGTCAGTTTTATCATTCAAATTGCTTTCAACGAATGCAAAGTGCGCCATATAGTCAACAACACAATTAGACGCGAATATCACAATCACGTGACTTAGAACGCGTATGTAATTTATTTAATTTTCCCGCAAGTTTGAGGCAGCCAATCTTATTGGTCAAAAGCGGTCACATGATCGTTTGATAAATATTGAAATTGGCCTCTCCAGGCATATTTTTCGGACATCATTTTGTGTTATTGGCCTCTGATGTCATAACCGTGACATCCTGGATTGTTGTGGACGAATACAAGAATGGACGATATTTTCGAATGCGTTTCTCTATTGATGGCTAATTTTGATTTTAACTCGGAAAGTTTGCATTTTGGCTAACAGTTTTACCTCGCTTACTGTTCTATTGTTCCCCTTCGGGGTAATAAACAGTTACTGTCCTCGACTTCAGCCAATATCAAGAGTTACTGTAAAACATGTTTTTTTAGCTAGCATGTTATTTTAGCTAATATTATTAGTAATTTCGCTAATTAAAGATGTCATTAATTTAAAATAAATTATATTCTCACAATGAGATTGTTGGCACTTTAGCTAAATTAAGATTCAGTTAATGCATGGAGTCAAACTTGCTAAAATGTCATGTGTCACAGGTGGGATGCTAAAGGTCCATCCGAGGCTGGTGGCACAGGTAGGATGCTAAAGGTTTATCCAAAACTGGTGGCACAGGTAGGATGCTAGAGGTCCACCCGAGACTGGTGGCACAGGTAGGATGCTAGAGGTTTATCCAAGACTGGTGGCACAGGTAGGATGCTAGAGGTCCACCCGAGACTGGTGGCACAGGTAGGATGCTAGAGGACCACCTGAGGCTGGTGGCACAGGTGGGATGCTAGAAGTCCATCCAAGACTGGTGGCACAAGTAGGATGCTAGAGGACCACCCAAGGCTGGTGGCACAGGTGGGATGCTAGAGGTCCATCCAAGACGGGTGGCACAGGTAGGATGCTGGGGGTCCATCTGAGACTGGTGGCACAGGTAGGATGCTAAAGGTCCATCCGAGACTGGTGGCACAAGTAGGATGCTAGAAGTCCACCCAAGACTGGTGGCACAGGTAAGATGCTAGAGGACCACCGAGGCTGGTGGCATAGGTGGGATGCTAAAGGTCCATCCGAGACTGGTGGCACAGGTAGGATGCTGGAGGTCTATCTGTGACTGGTGGCACAGGTGGGATGCTAAAGGTCCATCCGAGGCTGGTGGCACAGGTAGAATGCTACAGGATATCCATGACTGGTGGCACAGGTAGGATGCTAGAGGTCCACCCAGGACTGGTGGCACAGGTAGGATGCTAGAGGTATATTCGAGACTGGTGCCACAGGTAGAATGCTAGCAGTCCATCCAAGACCGGTGGCACAGTTAAGATACTAGAGGACCACCCAAGGTGGTGGCACAGGTAGGATGCTAGGCATCCATCCGAGGTGGTGGCACAGGTAGGATGCTAGAGGTCCACCCAAGACTGGTGGCACAGATAAGATGCTAGACCACCCGAGGCTGGTGGCACAGGTAGGATGCTAAAGGTCCATCCGAGACTGGTGGCACAGGTAGGATGCTAGAGGTCCACCCAGACTGGTGGCACAGGTGAGATGCTAAAGGTCCATCCGAGACTGGTGGCACAGGTAGGATGCTAGAGGTTTATCTGTGACTGGTGGCACAGGTGGGATGCTAGAGGTCTGTCCATGACTGGTGGCACAGGTAGGATGCTAGGGGTCCATCCGAGGTGGTGGCACAGATAAGATGCTAGAGGTCCACCCGAGGCTGGTGGCACAGGTGGGATGCTAAAGGTCCATCCGAGACTGGTGGCACAGGTGGGATGCTAAAGGTCCATCCGAGACTGGTGGCACAGGTGGGATGCTAAAGGTCCATCCAAGACTGGTGGCATAGGTAGGATGTTAAAGGTCCATCCGAGACTGGTGGCACAGGTAGGATGCTAGAGGACCACCCAAGACTGGTGGCACAGGTAGGATGCTAGAGGACCACTCAAGACTGGTGGCACAGATAGGATGCTAAAAGTCCATCCGAGACTGGTGGCACAGATAGGATGCTAGAGGTCCACCCGAGGCTGGTGGCACAGGTAGAATGCTAGGGGTCCATCCGAGACTGGTGGCACAGGTAGGATGCTGGAGGTCTATCTGTGACTGGTGGCACAGGTGGGATGCTAAAGGTCCATCCGAGGCTGGTGGCACAGGTAGAATGCTACAGGATATCCATGACTGGTGGCACAGGTAGGATGCTAGAGGTCCACCCAGGACTGGTGGCACAGGTAGGATGCTAGAGGTATATTCGAGACTGGTGCCACAGGTAGAATGCTAGCAGTCCATCCAAGACCGGTGGCACAGTTAAGATACTAGAGGACCACCCAAGGTGGTGGCACAGGTAGGATGCTAGGCATCCATCCGAGGTGGTGGCACAGGTAGGATGCTAGAGGTCCACCCAAGACTGGTGGCACAGATAAGATGCTAGACCACCCGAGGCTGGTGGCACAGGTAGGATGCTAAAGGTCCATCCGAGACTGGTGGCACAGGTAGGATGCTAGAGGTCCACCCAGACTGGTGGCACAGGTGAGATGCTAAAGGTCCATCCGAGACTGGTGGCACAGGTAGGATGCTAGAGGTTTATCTGTGACTGGTGGCACAGGTGGGATGCTAGAGGTCTGTCCATGACTGGTGGCACAGGTAGGATATTAGGGGTCCATCCGAGGTGGTGGCACAGATAAGATGCTAGAGGTCCACCCGAGGCTGGTGGCACAGGTGGGATGCTAAAGGTCCATCCGAGACTGGTGGCACAGGTGGGATGCTAAAGGTCCATCCGAGACTGGTGGCACAGGTGGGATGCTAAAGGTCCATCCAAGACTGGTGGCATAGGTAGGATGCTAAAGGTCCATCCGAGACTGGTGGCACAGGTAGGATGCTAGAGGACCACCCAAGACTGGTGGCACAGGTAGGATGCTAGAGGACCACTCAAGACTGGTGGCACATATAGGATGCTAAAAGTCCATCCGAGACTGGTGGCACAGATAGGATGCTAGAGGTCCACCCGAGGCTGGTGGCACAGGTAGAATGCTAGGGGTCCATCCGAGACTGGTGGCACAGGTAGGATGCTAGAGGTCCATCCAAGACTGGTGGCACAGGTGGGATGCTAAAGGTCCATCCGAGGCTGGTGGCACGGGTAGGATGCTAGAGGTCTATCCATGACTGGTGGCACTGGTAGGATGCTAGGGGTCTATCCGAGGCTGGTGGCACAGGTAGGATGCTAGGGGTCCATCCGAGGCTGGTGGCACAGGTAGGATGCTAGAGGTTCATCCGAGGCTGGTGGCACAGGTAGGATGCTAGGGGGTCCATCCGAGACTGGTGGCGCAGGTAGGATGCTAGAGGTATATCCAAGACTGGTGGCACAGGTAGGATGCTAAAGGTCCATCCAAGACTGGTGGCGCAGGTAGGGTACCACATTTACTCATTACCGTAAAATGTCTGCACGCTAGTTCTGTTAATGAGTGATAACACAACTTTGACACAGGAATTTTTTGAAACTTTGCTAATTATTTTTCATGACTGGCTTTTTGAAATTCAGAAGTAAACACGGGGTACTCATACTAGTTTTTAAAATCTATATATTTTCCAATCCAAAATTGTAGCCAACTTATGGATTAAACAAACTCGAGTAACCCCTCTTTTGACATATTCTGTGTCATATCATTTGATGGAACCTTTCACTATCAATAATGTGTAATGTTTTTAAATTGTAAAAAAATTAATTTTACGCCCGAGCATTGGTTGTGATTTCCCCCTACTTGATCCGTGTAGCACGGCGGCGGGATTTGATGATAACGTTCAGATAACGTTGCGCCCAAGAACTGTCATGTTGTTTTAAAAGTCGGTGGTCGTCGCGCCGACCGCCACCCTTCAGGGGTAGGGTGATAAACACGGTTAGTTTTGAAATCAAAGAACTGACACGTACAATACCAAAAATATTAAACCACAAAGAGTGTCACGAGCGAGATTTGTAAACGCTGTCATTTCATTAGAAAATTAATTTATATAATGCTCTAATTCGTGAAACTTGATTATGTAATTTACCGATTCCGCACTGGTTTGTATATAAGTTATATCTTTATCGGCATAACCCTGACTTAATATTACTAATAAAATTATCATTAACAAGGAAATAAAACTATTGATGAAAATACGTACATTTAAAAAAATAACAACCTGTGTCGGCTCTTTGATCACTGGTACGAGGAATATACATTGTAGTAGCATTTATCATATTTCATGAAGAGTTAGACAAAAATGAATATATTGAACCTGACTTGACGGTTGCAAGTGTTATTATTCTCTTTTATATTATGACTTGCAAAGAAAGTTCAATTTGTGCTATAGAATTGGCGGCCTTTGTTTCTCGGCTGAGAGGACAAGCGGCTTTGACAACACCATACGTTCAATGGCGAATGTACGAACATGCGGTGATGGTAATTCCGGGTCGACACTCAGTGCGACAGTAACGGCGATAGTATACTGCGATAGTTGGCGAGTGGGCGTATGAATTGAATGGACTCAAATCAAATTCATTCATTAATGTATTTATTTATGCTAGCCTCTTTTTCAACGACGACTGAATAATAGGAATCGGATGACGTCACGAATGTTGTGGAGCCACTCCCACACGAATTGGAATGTCGAAATCACGGTAGGTAGTCCAGTAGGAGATTACTGCCTATCTGTGAGGCTTAGTGGGAACAGTGATATTACCGTGTATTATGCAGTCGGAGACACGTGTACTTATCAGTTGGTAATGGCGCGGATTGTATGTGAATGTCACGTGGTTACTGTAAATGCATTAATTATTTGCTGGGTTTTAATTTCACTGTTTTCGCTGATACTAGTAAGTAAAACCCGCTAAATTAAATCTACGTGAACAAGTAAAATAACAATAAAACTCATTGTTTTCTTGGCAAATTCGTAAAAGTAAAACACAGTGAATATGCTCAAAACAACAACATAGTGAAATTAAATGTCAATGAAAATAAATGGTTTTACAGTAAACCAAACAGCGTATGTTGAGATATGTACGAAATATTAGCACAAATTAAGATGAAGGAAAACGCTGCGCTCAGAATTGTTTTTACACCGTGACAACGCGGAATTTTACGTAATCCTTAAACTTTCTGGGGAGTTATTTAAGAAATCTGGCACTGAAATCTATCACATTTTGCCTAGAGGAACAATAAAAATGACCTCACAAATATAATCATTCCGATCACGTGACATATCTGTAGTAAACCGATAATGGCAAAATATAAAATAATTAGTAAACTGACATCCGCGATCACCCGACTTAATTTTCCGTGGAAATATTTCCTCAGTGGAAGAAGCTGTACTCAAAGAATATATTATTTTTATTTTTGTAACATAACAGCGACATATTTTTTTATTTTTCGGGTATACATATATTTCTGTTTACCCAAAAATGTTTCGATGTGATGAACGCATCATTGTCATCGTTGTCTCACGATAAACTAGAAAAAATGTAGATTCCATATTTTAAAATTTTCTGGTTCCAGTTCCATGATGTATTTCCCCCACTCCGATATTTGCTATTATAACGTCACGGCGCTAAGTTACTTCCCCCACGTGCAATATGCAAATGACAATGTTGTTGATTGTCTCCAGTGCATTGAATGGTGAAATGATTTCCTGCTTATATCCGAATGAAATGTACTGTACTTCCTCATTATAACTGCTAAGTTGCTGTAGAGGGCGTTTCGTGATTTTGGTTGATTTATATTGCTTTTAATTAAAATACCACGAGACTTTTTTTAATTAATTAACACGTGTTGAAGCCAGCTTTTTTTAAAGTTATTTAAATTGGCTTTAAATGTAACAATGTCGCCCTTGATGGCGGTCACTTGCAGCCAAAGTACACCGCTGACTTGCAGCTGCTCCATTGGCGCCACTTGACGAAACTTCGGGCTCCAAACGCACTCTGAAAATAATTCTGTATTTATTAAATGGCAATCTATTTAGCCCTGTCGTCTTGGCAACATCCATCGGCATTTCAGACCACGCAATGCATCGTATGGAACATCTTCCATTGTTTATCGCCCTCGATTGCTGAAATCACCTTGACAACGAGGTTTTGTAAGCTCATAAGTTCAATGACCTTGATGACGTCACTGAATCACCTGCTTGGAAGACGATACGTCTCAAACGGTTTGTATTAACAATATATAGCATAGTTCTATTTCACGTTATCAACTTGAAGAAGCTCAGTTCAGGATGGAAGATGATGATGATAATAAGCGGCAATTTAGGTTATGGTGATAGAATAAAACGATTATTGAATGAAACTTCATTTCACGGTGGCATGACATTGAAGATGAAAAACATTTCCTAATGTCTTGTACACTTTGTCAAACGCAATGACAAAAATTGTTTTCAGAAGCTGACAAAATAATGATCAATTCTTTTCAATTAAAAATAAATTTGAATTTCTTATGGGCAGCGATGACATGCCATGAAGCTGCTGTTCCAATAAGCAAAATAACTCCCCTTTTTAGAATGTTAGGTATTGATGATAAATTAAAAAAATATTGTTCTAACCACATAAATTACTATAACTGTTATATTTCATAATTGTCACCATATATCTCATATATATATTTATTTATATTGTGTTTAAATATAGGAATATGGCTTGATATAACCAGGAAATGCACGTGACCTCGTCCCAGTGATCATTATGAAATATTATTTGAATAATGTATAGGTAAAACCACAATGTTTACTTTCGTTGCGTTGACACGCCACTTACCACGTAGTCTGCATAAATCGCGTGCTAGCATTAGTGCGTACAGTACCGGGCAAAACCACTGAAAAGACAAAAATAGTGGCGGATAGCCCTAGAATATAATAAATAGTGCTTTTAACATTATGAAATGTCATTGCACGCGGTTGTCAAGGGCACATACACTCACTCCGCTGCCGATGTTACCATCCTACCTTTGACCGGGTCAAAGAAGGTGGTTGTTTAAAAAGTCATTCGTGTCATATTAATTCTTGATGGTGCTCTCAACGTTAAGTTGTTGACGAAAAAAACAAAAACAAAAAACACACGAGAAGTGTCATATTATTTGGTAATCGGAATTTATAGATTCGTGTTGGTTATGGGACTGGAACAATAACATAATGTTGCGAGAACACACCAATGCTGGGTACATGACCGAAGCAAGGACGTGGAATGATAAATGTCTGTGCGTGTTAGGATTCTTTGCCACTTGGTATAGCTACCAGGGTAATCTTTCTCGATAACGCGTGTACTCAAATTCGCACTGTGACTGGGCGAATAATACGAGAACAATACGGGCCTGCCTCTGATATTTTCGTGAAATACAACTGTATATTTCTAACTGGAAAATTAGATAGCAGGAACGTTCAGATTCCTCACTTTTATTTTTATGATCACTCTGATACCATTAACGAGTTGCATTGCGTCGTCGCTCAGTTCGTAATGTATACTACTTGTACTATTATAATGTGGCATAGTTGCGGGTTGGAAACCACCACATACCAAACTGAAATGAACACGTTCCTCTCTTAATTTATCCTAGTATCATATATGTATATGTTTAGCGGTTTGTTTTGTGATTTATTTGACCCTTGTCCCGCAATTATTGTAACATTATCACGGCCGCGTCGGACAAAATACTAATTCCGAAACGAGACGGCCGTTGCCGAAATATCGACCCCTTTCCGTCGTCGAAACAACAACTCAGTTCTATGGCTCCGTCGGTTCAATTGTGAGTGATTGTGTGAACTTTTATTAGAGGCTGGTTCGACAACGGTTGCATGATCCACAGCTATAGTGAACTCCCCTGATGACTATACTCCCTTGTCTACCAGTGTCTACAGTAAATTCACACGGAAATAATATGTATAGCTCCTTTGTATGAACACTTGATTTACGATCTTTAAAATCTTTTTATCTTCGAAGACAGGAATAAAACGAGGAATCCCGTCACTCCCATCTCGTAAAACAGTGCATAACTCAGTACGATTGCAAAAGGTTGCATTGGTGTTTATTGTTCGCTTTCAAAGTCATTTATTATGTCGTGTTAACGAATTTAAAAAAGAGAGAAAGATCCATCAGTTTCAAATACGGGTCATTTCAAAATCATTGTATCGCGAGAAGAGAGACAAAAAGACCGATGTGGGTGGGAACATCCGGCGATGGACGGAGGAAAAATGGTCATTCCATGATTGTGTACGACGTCAATGTATGGCCCATAGCGATGTTAAAGTCTATGTCCATAATATGCGCGGTTATACTGGTGACTGAACTCCACAATTTAGAAACAAAATAATAGCTGAAGTGATATCATTGGCATGGCAACGATTAGAAACCAGACAGTGGCAAGCAAGAGACATTGGACATGTTCCGCAAGAACACTCGTCTTAACTTACTTCATTGTGTGTCCCTGTCCGTCTGGAGAGTTTACAAGGAATGAAATAAAAAATCTAACTTCACATATTCACTTAATATATGTTTGTATTCATTTATTTAACGAATTTCACGGACCTACACTCATCTGGTCCACGCATTTTTTGAACTCATCGGTAAATGAAAGAGTTGGAACCATCGCCGATTCAAATCTATATACATTGTTTGAATGTATATACGCTGAAACAATTTCGCTAAATGTTTACAATGAACACAAAGGTCGTGGTTAAGGATCTATTGTTACTGGAGCTCTTAAACCGAAAATGCCGCCATCTTCTCATGCCTGTTTGGTTGGTTACCATTGGAGAACGTTGTATATCTACGTCAGTTCTCACAAGAGTGAAATGGGAGGTACCGAAGGACAAAACGCCCACCTTTAACTTTTCGTTTTCAGCGGGAAATTTCCGCTTGCAGATTTTGGCGGGAAAATATCTTTAAAAGGGTCGTGTTGCACTTCATTATAGACAATGGACGACAAATAGAGCACGATGTTTAATAAATGGCTTGAACTAAAACGGTTGGAATGGCGTGAAGCGATGCAGAAAGTACAAACATATGCTGCGTAGGATCTTCTGTGTCCTTATGGATAGAAATCGGTTTTAAATTATATATCATAGGTCAACATCAAGTTCGTTCGACCTTCTATAAAAAATACATATATGTGATGAAAGAACTCCATAACTCGAGCGTATCTTCCGCAGTAGGCTTTGAAATGCGTGGATTCTTATTGGAGGTGGATCGTGCAAAAACATCCCACGTGTTTTCGTCTTAAAGTACTTGCCAATTAAATTAAACACCAAAAAACTCCCCATATCGGCACAGAAAAGTTAAAAAGCTGTGCCAGTTTACGTTTCACGTTTCTTTGTGTGTTCTCTGCATTTTCTGTAAATGAAGCAACAGGACTTAGAAAAGCATAGATGTGCTAGCTCACCATTTCAGAAATTACATACACAAATTATTATACTCAATAAAATAGTTTTTGAAAAGACAAGTGTGGTGCGGAAAAACGTTTGTTTCAGAAATAAGCGGAATAAGTTTCGTCACGGTGCGGGTGCCAGTGTGATGCCGCGCTTTGAATTTGTAATGGTAGTGTGAAGCCTACAATGAAAAATATATCCTAGAAAAAAAGCTGCAAAATGTATAAGGAGATAGCATCACTCAACAAACAAACAAAAAACAGTCGTAATACACAACAACACCAGTAATTGGTATACGTTGAATGAAACACGTGGTCAGCGTAGCAGGGCTCAGCACCAATGAATTGGCGCCTTTACGTGAATGCACAAGGAGATTGCATTATATACCGCATATTGAAATGAACCTTTTAATATTTAAATAACAATAAAGAACATTTCCGCTTCAAGGAATTGGCACGCTGCCAATAACAACTTGCAGCCTCTGAAGTTTAAAGCTTGTGCGTTTCTAATATAAGGGGTCAAAACTACGAATAGGTTAGCGCAGAGACCGTGACCTTGTAATGCTGGTTTGATTGGTTATGACTGGTTGTTATCGATGGTAAAAGATTACCCCGGTCATATATCATGAGATGAAAGGGGAAAAAAAGATCGCATTTTATCTTCACCTTCCACCAGCCAGAATGCTTTTGAGTGGATTGTGTATTGTTATTATTTACTATTTACTCGCGTATTAGAAATCGAGATTTTTGCAAACGCCGGCGGCCGAAAAGTGCTTGATTAGATGGTTTCCGTTGCCGTTGATGTGGTCTTGGCGGCGAACCAACATCAGCCTCTCTGAAATCTATGTTTTCTTGACACGGCCACGCGTCGCTTATAAGTACAATGTACTGTAATTGCTGTTTTGGTATGCGTCTGGCGCGCGTGGAATGGATGCTGCAGTGCTCTATAACCATGTAGAACAATGCCGCCTTGACATACTGGGTCGATCGGAAAGATACTTCAGAATATCAACAACTTTCATGACGCAAACCAAGTCTTCCTGACATTCCCGATCTTTATTATCAAGTCTTTGAATAAATTTCATTGTATTTTTATCAACGACGAAAGATTCCATGCGTGGTTACAATGCTGTATGAGTTTTATTTTTGTTGGGGAAATTGCTCGAAAATTTGTCAAAGGTAAAAATACCTTGCTTTTCTACCAATCACATTTATATATCACCAGATTCAATCGATGATTATCCGGGTACATGATTTAAGATTGTCTTTCATGAACTCCGATACATATAGGCCACCTTTTGTGGAATTATTTTCGGGGTTACGCACAATCAACAAGTTTTTTTTGAATCCCTGTTGCTATGGTTACCAGGGTGCAGTATAATAATTATCCGGTTTATTTGTTGGGGATATTTCTCGGAAACTTTTCACGAGTAAGAGTACTTTGCTTTTCTAGCAATCACATTTATATATCACCAGATTCAATCGATGATTATCAGGGTATATGATTTAAGATTGTCTTTCATGAACTCCGATACATATAGGCCACCTTTTGTGGAATTCTTTTCGGGGTTACGCACAATCAACAAGTTTTTTTTTTGAATCCCCGTTGCCATGGTTATGGGATGCAGTATGATAAGTAAAAAATCACGCGCCACGTGTACGATACGAAGTGTACTATCATTAATGACCCCCACCACAAAGGGCATGCCTTGCGGTGAAGAGATAATTAAACAAAACAAGGACGTGTGGGGACAAAGAGAGGGAACAAAATGCATCCATTAATAATGATGGTCAACGTGCAATGCAAACATCGTCAAAAGACATCTGTTGGCGACTTCAAGTCCGCCATGATGAAAACGCGGGATTAGATACCCGGGATACTAATGTACTGTATCAAAGACGCTCTCGTATCCTCGGCCTCGAAAATGTGTTGAAAAGTATTCCCCATCACCCCCACAACCGTGCTTCGCTGAGCGCGACAGAGGAGTTCTTCAAGACCGATTAAAAAGAACTAAGGTATTGCCCGAAGGTTTGTATGAATAAAAGAAACGTCCGGGCCGCGTTGCTAGGATAGTATTGGATTTATAATGACAGCTGATCGGCATTGAAAATGTAACATTTCGTCATACCATATGACCAGTATTTCATGGTTGTCTGGTCCGCATCCCGTACACCGCTTCCGGTTTAACAGCGCCACGCTTGGTGATGAAACACGTAACCTTCGACCCGATACATAGCAACAAATTGAAAAGAAAGAAAGAAACACACGGCATTTAACCGTTCACGGTGATTGGACGATTCAAGAGTAAACAAGGCGGAAATACAAAGCGCAATTCGCGCTCCAGTGACGCCCCAATACGGCGTATTACGGTGACTCCCAGCAGGGATAATCACGGTCTTACTTACTGTCCTTGGGTAATTAATAAATAAGTGCAAAACAGTTTACAACCATGCTTGATCAAACAAAAGATCACACAACATGATTTTCTAAATACAAATTTACCCCTTTTTTTTAGGTTTCGCGGACTTTTGCGCTTCGAAATGTACACCTCTTTCTCCACGAAATTCGGAACGCGCATGCGTATCCTTCGACCAGCCATGTGCAACGGGTATTATTATACATAGTTGTGAGTAATGCTTCTCTATGTAAAGCGCCAGCGTTTATCGAGTCACAACGGCATTATACATAGAACACAAGATTAAATTATCTTGTGACGAACACAGTAGTTTAAAGATGGAGTAAATACCTCCACTAAAATGTAACAAATGAGAGAAATGTAGAGGACATGATGAAATTGGGGAGTGGGTGATTAAACATTAGCAGAATAATGCAACACCCCGATAACAGAGATATGATATGGCTAACACTGTCAATTCCACAGACCAGCTTATGTTATCAACCGGCTCGGAGATGTGAAAGTTATCACGGGGGAGGGGGGTCTGGTGAGATGCAGCTCAAGTAACGAAAGTGTGCACGAGTCAGTCACCAATTCACTAATTAGTATTACTTTATTTTGTTTATAAGTTTTCCGATATGCGATCTAATGACGCGTACTTTTGGCGTAATAGTAAACTACTGCCTGTATGTTCTAAAAAAAAAAAGTATTTTTACAATATTCACATGTCTCAATTAAAAGCTTCATTAGTTGTCTATTTGATATACTAAAAGTATTTTTACATCAACAAAATCCCCCTATCAGTGAACCAATAGGTGATAGGTGTCTCTTGGCAACTATGTACTAGTCAAAATAAACTCTATTGTAGCAGTGATGAATGAAATAGAATTCAGGAAGCATTTCAAAATATATTAAAAAAACTTCCCTTTTAACCTAGTAGAGTTAATAGTATTCACAATAAACACATACGTGACGTCACAGGGTTGTGATAACCTGTACGCGGAGAACATCACGAACTGCAGATTTAGAGATAATCGTTACTGTAATCCAATTTAAACATACTATATCGAGTACAAGTAGTCGCCTTTTTCTGTTTATAATACGGCGTGGAACATGGGAAGAGACCTAACCGATCGATTCAGTTACAAATGTACGTTCAGTTTGATCACGTGATTGGTACACTCCTTGGGACTGGGCTGTCCCCGACGGTTACGTGCGGCGATGACACGAAATGCTTTCATTATTGACCCGAACCATGTGTTCCGCGTGATCCCCGAGTTGGTGGTGCTACAATGAACCAGACGTAGACGCACGACGAGGATTGGAACACAAATCACGCAACGGCATTGTTATGGACCAAATCATGCAATGGCGCTGTTTATGGACCAAATCATAGAATGATATTGATCCTGGAGCAAATCATGCAATAGCGTTGATCCTGGACCAAATCATGCATTAACGTTGATCCTGGACCAAATCATAGAATGATATTGATCCTGGAGCAAATCATGCGATAGCGTTGTTCCTGGACCAAATCATGCATTAACGTTGATCCTGGAGCAAATCATAGAATGATATTGATCCTGGAGCAAATCATACATTAACGTTGGTCCTGGACCAAATCATGCATTAACGTTGATCCTGGACCAAATCATGGAATGATATTGATCCTGGACCAAATCATGCATTAACGTTGGTCCTGGACCAAATCATGCATTAACGTTGATCCTGGACCAACTCATAGAATGATATTGATCCTGGAGCAAATCATGCAATAGCATTGATCTTGGACCAAATCATGCATTAACGTTGGTCCTGGACCAAATCATGCATTAACGTTGATCCTGGACCAAATCATAGAATGATATTGATCTTGGAGCAAATCATGCAATAGCGTTGATCTTGGAGCAAATCATACATTAACGTTGGTCCTGGACCAAATCATGCATTAACGTTGATCCTGGACCAAATCATAGAATGATATTGATCCTGGACCAAATCATGCATTAACGTTGGTCCTGGACCAAATCATGCATTAACGTTGATCCTGGACCAAATCATAGAATGATATTGATCCTGGAGCAAATCATGCAATAGCGTTGATCTTGGACCAAATCATGCATTAACGTTGATCCTTGACCAAATCATAGAATGATATTGATCCTGGAGCAAATCATGCAATAGCGTTGACCCTGGAGCAAATCATGCATTAACGTTGATCCTGGACCAAATCATAGAATGATATTGATCCTGGAGCAAATCATGCAATAGCGTTGATCTTGGACCAAACCATGCATTAACGTTGATCCTTGACCAAATCATAGAATGATATTGATCCTGGACCAAATCATGCGATAGCGTTGATCTTGGACCAAATCATGCGATAGCGTTGATCCTGGACCAAATCATGCATTAACGTTGATCCTGGACCAAATCATAGAATGATATTGATCCTGGACCAAATCATGCGATAGCGTTGTTCCTGGACCAAATCATGCATTAACGTTGATCCTGGAGCAAATCAGGCAATAGCGTTGATCCTGAACCAAATCATGCATTAACGTTGATCCTTGACCAAATCATAGAATGATATTGATCCTGGAGCAAATCATGCAATAGCGTTGATCTTGGACCAAATCATGCATTAACGTTGATCCTGGACCAAATCATAGAATGATATTGATCCTGGACCAAATCATGCAATAGCGTTGATCCTGGACCAAATCATGCATTAACGTTGATCCTGGACCAAATCATAGAATGATATTGATCCTGGAGCAAATCATGCAATAGCGTTGATCTTGGACCAAATCATGCATTAACGTTGATCCTGGACCAAATCATAGAATGATATTGATCCTGGAGCAAATCATGCAATAGCGTTGACCCTGGACCAAATCATGCATTAACGTTGATCCTGGACCAAATCATAGAATGATATTGATCCTGGAGCAAATCATGCGATAGCGTTGTTCCTGGACCAAATCATGCATTAACGTTGATCCTGGACCAAATCATAGAATGATATTGATCCTGGAGCAAATCATGCAATAGCGTTGATCTTGGACCAAATCATGCATTAACGTCGATCCTTGACCAAATCATAGAATGATATTGATCCTGGAGTAAATCATGCGATAGCGTTGACCCTGGACCAAATCATGCATTAACGTTGATCCTTGACCAAATCATAGAATGATATTGATCCTGGCCCAAATCATGCAATAGCGTTGATCCTGGACCAAATCATGCATTAACGTTGATCCTGGACCAAATCATAGAATGATATTGATCCTGGAGCAAATCATGCGATAGCGTTGTTCCTGGACCAAATCATGCATTCCAATAAGGGTTGATTTTGGACCAAATCAATATGACTACTACTCGTAGGAAGACAAAAATATATTGGTTATTTCACAGTCATTGACAGCCATGGGTCTTCTTTTGGACAGGAATTGCATATATAAGGAACGTAAAGCACAGTCTGTAGGGCGTACACACTTGTAATAATCTTACGTTTTATATGATTATTTAAATCCACGGGCTTTGTAGCAATACCATTTGCGCGTTAAAAGTATCGATTATTTTATTACGTTTGGTGTCCCTTCATTCAATGTAGCTCTGTTTATCCATGGCGATATAATATAAATGTATATCGGAATAGTGCCACGATAATTAAATTAAATTAAATTAAATTCATTAACCTTCAAAGCGCGGCTCAAGCACTATATTTGAATGCCCCATGTTCACACAGTACATATTATAAGTGCATGACCATATCGGTAGAGGTACAGTGTACATTTGTGTGAGAATTACTGTTTACATACCAGGTGTGTTTCTCCTCGTTGTCTGAGTGCTGGCGCCCCTCTCAGCAGTATGGTTACACCTGCGTGTCTGCGATCTCATAATTCTTTGTAAAAACGTCTTGATTTGAAACGAGAGGATGTTCAAGTTTGGCGGTTATACAGTTTTAAAGTTCTCGGTTTATTGCGACTCAGTTTGCCCATTACACAAACGTATCTACACATTGATGAAACACATATATATAAATACGTATACTTTATTTTGTATTTTTATTGTATTTATTCGTTAATAACATATTTAACCGCTCGACAATCTGTCCCCGCCAAGCAATGACGAGAAGGCCCCAAACTTTCACATTATCATAGTGGATAATTATAGCACGTACTTGTTCTTCTTTAATTCCTTTTTATAAAGCATCAGTTCATGCTATCTCCATGGTAACCAAGTTAGTAAATGATCCAAAACGCTCCTTCAAATGAGCCCCATGCCAGTTTAGTGTAACCAAAGAGTATGATGTCATTTTATTTTTTCGGCACTCAGTTATTTTGCTTTAAACTAATGTGTACATTATAATCCATCCGAAACAGATATCATGTAATATATACGAAATCATAATGACGTCACGAGTTTGAGTCATTAGACTCACAATTATTTGTATTGACCATTCTATAGCCATGATGACCAACTATTTATTCTTTCCAATAAATCTATATTACAACGCATTACAAAAACACGGGGGTTTTCCTACACACTAATGCCCGAGTCCAATATGGTGAAGTGTTTGTTTCATATATTACATTACATGATGCACCTGGGTCGATACTGTACGCGTACACACGGCAGCATACTAATAACGCAAGTCACTGTCGCGAGGAACATGCTGCTCTGTGTACAGTCCACGATATGTATAGTCACGTGATTACCATTCCCGGTACCCACTACTTGTACACGCAGTTGGAGACAATTTTTATGCCAACAAATGCAGGTACTCAATATAACGAAAATAAAAACACCAGAAAAATAACACGAGTATGTGCTCAATTGCGAAATACGAATGAGTGTGCGGCTGTTGACTTTGGCAGAGAGCGTTCAGTCCCAGGTACTTAGTGGTGTGCGATTTCCAGGGTTGGCAAAATACACATAAGTATATTTCATTTTTTTTACGAGTACATTGTTTGCAGAGCGGTGTTGCTATGAAACGGGTATATGTACATAGTGAATTGTCCAATTTATTTCCTAGATTAGCACACAATCAGGCATTGATTTTTATATCATTTTTTTTACAAAGTCGTTTTCAGTCACTTTGTTACTGAGGACACACGTGGCACTGGCAAAAATGTGAAGCCATACATTAACATCGATGTCAAAATAATTGCACGAGTGGGTGGAAGTGAAATAACGTCGATGTTAGTCAAATTCAGTTTCGATATTCTAATAGATTTAACTTGCATTTTAACAAACACGGATACAGTATTAAACAAATTGTGTTCCACCTTCACAGCTACCCGAATATCGAAATAAACAAATATGAATGCCACATGGATACCATAATTTGGGATACGCTGGCAGTCATGTGACAACGTCATCCCTCGTATATTTTGAAACAGTGAACGTTGTTGAACGTGGACATGAGAAATGAACGTCGCGTGTTTTATGAATTCATGGCACATGTCATTAATAGTAAGTTTGATGGTCACTGGAGCGTCCGTGTGTTTCAAACAATCACCAATCGGAACCTGGTGTCACAGGGATTTGAAAAGGTGCCTGATTATAGTCTGTCGAATGACAGCAAGATGAAACCTAGGTGATTTGGCGTTTTAGTGAGATGGAGCAGTGTACGCGACACCATTGTATGAAACCCTCGCACAATATAGGATTAAGTTTCACCATGTTAATAGTTGTTGATTGTAACAAGACCATGCCCCGAGCAGTCCATTTATCATACGTATTATCATATCAACTATAGGCGTCATGAATACAAATCACATTATATTGTCGTTGTTCGGGGAATGCGAATATTTTAATTTTCATTTCAATTCTACGTCAGGGAAATTAAAAAAAAGATATACATGACAAATGAGTTGAGGCGATTCATCATCGCGCCGTATCACGTGACATACAACTCCCTAAGACCAAATACATCAAACTTGTATAAATAATTATGCAAGGTTCTTAAATCTTTCTCTTATAACACTCACTTTAATCTCTGTCAAATAATTTGTCTAGGTCATATTACAACCTGGTACAATTAATGGACTGCTACAAAAAAGTATGGTTGAAGATTGAAGAGATGGCCAATTTTAACTCGAGGCGGTTCCTTCAGTCAGACCAAACGGGTCGTCTAAAGTTACGGCGGCACAATAAGTCCACATGTAAATTAACATTTGGTCAGATCTGAACTTGAACTAGAGACTCTATTCTCGGCGATGCATTTTTCTTTATTGTAAATTCATTTGAAACGAAACAGATTGTGAATTTATTAATAAATGTCACCTCATTAATGGTAAGTAATTTTAAATTGTATACATCATATACAAAAACTGCCATATGGGTGTCCACGGACAGTAGTAGCCAGGTTTTGTTCCATTTATATTTCTTTTTTCAATAAACACTGCATTTGATCACTATAAATAGTCTCCCATGCACCACGACGGTACAGGATAATTGACCACATCTCATTTATATCCATTGTTTCTGACATGCAAGACAGACAAGGTCGCTTCTAGTTTCTTATAAGGGTACACTTCGAAATGAGTTCAGTTTGGTTCAGGTGCAGTCTGCGCGGCAAATGAAGGCACGTCGCTGTCAGAAGCTTGCAAGGCGCAGCTGTCGTTCGGTGCATGTACTCTAATATTGATACGTATTATACAATAATTTTTAATCGGAGTGTGTTCTTGTTCGTCAATGCATGAAGCTAGATGCAACACGATGTATACTGCTTCGGGGGAAGACAAAATTAACGTATGCAAAGTAGATACTTATTATGTCGGTCGGTCAAATGCAGTAGAGCAATGTGCCAAATTAGTAAACAGTACAAGAGCAGGCAGTGTACCGCCTTGACCTCGCGTTCTACGACACACAAGAAGTCTGATATTCACAGAAATGACAAATCTAAAAGTTACACAATTAATTTCTCTATACACACTTCCTCGGCAGACTTTCGCGGCCGGGAATAAAAGAAGCGAGAAAATTGTGCGATTGCTAATGCAATACAATTATTTTATAAAAATAGTTACAATCTTCCTTGTGTTTTTTTTAGAGATAAACAAAATTGAGCTATTTAAAGGTCTAGACGGCAGCGTGCGAGATATATGCCAAGTTGTGTCGGGGAACGATAATCGCATTCCGAATGTATGTCACGTGACGTTGAGCCATCTGGCGCGCGTGGACGACACCAATGTATCATGGAAATGGAGACTGTGGTTGAAAATAACCCCAGTAGTATCAAATATTATGCAAGTTATAAACTGTATTCAAGTTAAAGTCGTTTCAGTCGGGAATCTACCGTGACGCCGGTTCACACTTTTTACAAAACGGGAAATTCCAAGCCATGGTTATGTTCTACAAGTATGTCTTTATAATTTAGTGATAAGATTGTAGTTTTTTGTCACCGTCTACATCTGCATTCTGTAAAAATAAAAACACGAACACATCACTGTGGAATTGACGCTCGAACCCATACTTCGCGAACTGCATTCCACCTAGTTTGAGTTTGAGACGAAGCGATTGAAAAATAGAAAGCGGTGATAACTACACTGACACGGTAATATTAGAGTAAAAATTCAGTGTGGAGGAAATATAGTAAACAGGGAGAAATTATGCCTTCTGAATTTAAAACGCAATCAAATTGGTTGAAGCTCCCGTTTGCAAAAGCCAATAACGCGAAGAACACAAACATGACGCGATTCCCACAAGAGTTGTTATCAAGGTCATTGACCTGCGAGGCCTTCACCTCGTCACCTTAGCAGCGGCGCTGCTCAAGCAAGTCGCTGAAAACCCGCAATTCAAATGCCAGATGTCCGTTGCAACCCCCCCCCCCCCGCTCCTGCAGGTAAGCACGTGTGTTACAGAAAACTCGCGGAAATGGAGTTTTCATTTTGGCTAAAATCAAATACGTGGGTTACGTGTCCAGAGTTACCAAAACAACCATTCAGAAATAGGGTATGAAAATATAATGAAATATCAATGATTTCGATCAGACTGATATTGCAATGACTTCACTGACATGGAATGCAAACTCAAGTCCATTCTTAAATCTGTGAAAATACAAGTACCGTATTTGAACGCCCGAACAAAATGATTTTAATATTGTGCTTGGTCTTAGAAAGGGTATGAAAAAATGCTATTCATAACCACGTGCTTGGCACAAATTTCTAAAATCCAGTAACACGCATGCTATCCTAGCTTTTGGCCGAGTGCACCCCCATCGTTGGATAGGCCCCGAGGATATATAGTTGCTTCTTATAAGCAATAGCACCGAGAGGGCGGTATCATTGTTACTCAGTCTTGGAGAGAGTTGTTCAGAAGAAAAAACAACTCCGGTCGGTTTATGGCGGTATACAACTCCAACTCCAGGGCAGTTATTTTGGCAAATATAAAGAAGTATGTTTTTAGTTCTGTAGATTAGAGCAGTCGAGCTCACATTGAGGGGGAGGGGGGGGGGTGTTATCGTTCGTTCTTTTCCAGTCAGAATTAGTGAATTTTCTTAGTTGTCACGAAAACATCCACTGGAATGGTACTGTGATGCTCTTCACAAATATTACTAGAAGAAATTTCTAGAATACATAAGCGGGACAAGTGTGGAATAAAGACGTCCCAATTTCAAATTGGCTGGCATCCGAGATAAGACGTGATCAATATGAATTGCATAAACATAACACTGGTGGCGCCCTTCAAAGAAAGTCAAAGTAAAGAGCTTTACTTCTAGAGAAAGTTCCAAAATTGAAGCAAATAGACTGACATTAGTTTCATCAGAAAGAAAATCTACAATGCAGTCATGAAAGACAATGGTGGCGACTTCCTGCCCACAGTCATTCGCAGAGACCAAAATTGAATAAGCTAATGTACATCATATCATATTTGGACAGTCCAGTTGTATATTACTAAGTACTGTAAAATACTTTATTTTCGCTGAAGGAATGTTTCAGTGAAAATAAAATCCAGCGAATATACCTCTTTTCCTATATTTTACATTCAACTCGTCAAAAAACAGTAAAAATAAATTTCATACGAAACACCCAAAGTCTTTGCAGCAAAAATTAACTGCCAGCTAAAATTAAGTATTTTATAGTATCGGTATACAGCTACAGCACAAACTGTATGATGAAGCAGGACCCCCCAACTGTAACACTTACTCTACTGTATCACAATAGACATATTTTCGTGATTCAGTGAAAATCGGCAAATTTTGTAGCATTAAAATTTCTACACGAAATGGTGTGTCAGTGACTTTCGCAAAATTTTGTCTTTGCGGATGCCAGAGAATTATAAAATTGTAAACATTCCTAGCAGTGAAAAATAAACTGTTTACAGTATACTGTGGAATACTTTATTTTCGCTGGAATTAATTTTTGCTGAAAAGGCTTTTTGGGCGTTTTGCTTGGAATTTATTTTCACTGGTTTTTGATGAGTTTAATGTGAAATATAGGAAAAAAAGTATATTCGCTGGATTATATTTTCACGAAATCATCCCTTCAGCGAAAATAAAGTCTTCTACAGTATACATTACATTACATTAAGACTCTATGCAAAGTTAACAAACACAATCGTACAAAGTCGTAACACATTTTTCTTACAGTATTTAATAACCAATCAATCATACATCATTTGGAGAATTGGGTCCTCCAAAAATAAAAGTAATATAAAATAAGAAAAATATCATTTAATGACAAAATGTTATTCTGTTACCAGTCTTTGGTAAATTTGCAAAGTTCCAGATAACATTTGCACCGTCAGCAATGTGCCAATTAAAACCGTCTGATTTAACAAATATTCACTATATATACCTAAACTTCTTGTTAAAGAATGAAGAAAGGAAAAAAAACAAAAAACATTTTACATTTGCATCATAAAGAATTTGCTGCTTGGGTCATCTGTGATAGGAACACCACTTCAAGAATTTGCATATTTTGGTGAATTTTTGTACCTCTATCATAATTGACCTGACTTGCAAAATTGCGAATTGGCAAAGCAAATGTTGCGCTTGTGGTATCCAAATTCAATTCAATAATTTACAAACCTGCTCCAACGTATATAATGCATGTATTTCCTTAAAAATGAAAAAAACTGTCATACCAAGGAGATACAACCTCCACATACAAACTGCTTCTCTAAGTAGCTATCTATGATCTACATATTAATCAATGGATAATATTCACACACCTGGATTTACCACTTACATGTGTGAACACAAAAATGGAATACGCTGTCCTACCATCATCCAAACTACCATATTTATTTACAATGCTACTTATGTTTACCACAAACTTTAAATCTAATTTCTTGGCAAATCATTTCAAGTTTTCACTGCCCATATTGCTTGTATGATATTGATAACAAGAAAACAACATAAATGTATATATTTCAGTGATTAATTCAATCCATGATAGCCAACTTTTTCAAATACTACAGTATCATCATGCAGTTCCAGTATTACATTCTGGTTTCCTCAATTGGTGCACCAGAATTATTTCTCAAAATCACAAATTTCCTACATAGTTTGTAAAGGGAAAAGACATAATGTGTAGCACGTGCACATCAATTTGTTTTGTGATTCCAAACGACTTTAATACTATCTGGTCTGGGACATTTCTCAGACAAGCTTGGGTAAACTGTATTCAAACACGTGGTTGGGGTATCAATGTCCACCATTCAAAATGGCAACGACTGACAATGAATTATTTCCTACTTGTATCCGCTTATGTAACAGATATAAAGCAAACTCCTCAACAACTATACATCAAATACCTGCATTAATTTAAAACTCAACCAATCAGTTAATAAAAAACACACAATTACAATGCCCAACTCTGAAAGCGCTTCATGTCAACTTATTGTAGTAATTGTGGATAAATTATAGAAACAAAAAGAAAGCAATTACGTGTAAACTAATCAGTACATTTTATCAGTATTCCTCTTTATGTTATAAACGATAGACTGGCTGGCTGGCTGGCTGGCTGGCTGGCTGGCTGGCTAGAGTCAGACACTGCCAGTACAAATAATAATGGTGTATTCCAGACTTTTCAATCATTTACTATGGCAGTTTCTCTCTCTCAAAGTAATTAACGTGACATATGACTAATTAATGAGCCGTTATAATATTGTAAATTTCCTAATTAACCATGACAATAGGTGACAGCTTGTATTCAATTGTTAACTGTGTAAAAATACCATATCTGCTCTATTAGAAGCACACATGCTTGTGTTAAAACCATGTTAAAAGGTTAAAATTTACAAACCACATAGCGCGACATAAAACACACAATTTCAGTCTCTGTGCGCCTCTAGTCACCTTTCCACAATCCACTCTTTCCTTGTTTAAAAACGTGTTCTGTGGTTTGCACATGTTTTCTGTTCTGAATGCACTGACTTGCCAAAGGAAATAAAAAGACACCACAACTTTATCGCACAATAATTCACCTTACTGGTTATGGCAATGCAATTGGTATTGAATAGCAAGTTGCTGTATTGCTACTAGTGACAGAAAGATGTCAGAGTTGGGCAGTATGCTAAGAAAGTAAATACGATTTCATAACATTCTATAACCTGATATTGTATACACGATAATAGAAAGTGACAACAAATAAGAAAGCCTCACTTTCTAGGTTCTGGTAATTTATTGGTATATACATGTATTTTTGTATGTATTTTGAGTTGAACAGAGATGTGAAAACCTGAATAGTTCAACTACAATCCAATTCAATGTTTTTCCACATAATATCCCTAGAATAATAGTTGCAAGCCAGTTTGCTCATCAGCTGTTCAAGTTAAATGATTGGGTCAACGGGTCACAGTGTTCACAATTTTTTATTTTATTGTTCTGGTGGTGGTTGAAAAGAAGATCTGTCTGGATGGAAGGATGTGTGATGATTTCCTTTAAAAACATTCAGTCTCTGTTAATAGTTGTCTTGCCAAGTACTTGAAAGATGCGGTCAATTTAGCTGAAAAAGAGAAATAAAATAGGACTACAGCAAGAGTGCTTGCAGCCCCTTGTATGTTCTATATCACAATATGA
The DNA here is from genome assembly GCF_978046115.1 of Saccoglossus kowalevskii. Taxonomy (NCBI): domain Eukaryota; kingdom Metazoa; phylum Hemichordata; class Enteropneusta; family Harrimaniidae; genus Saccoglossus; species Saccoglossus kowalevskii. Next base: position 19,337,226 of record NC_140642.1, read on the forward strand.
GAATCATCAGATCTATGTTGTTTTCATTTGCCAGATTGTTGTCCTCCTGTGCTGGAATGCTGTGATCCATTACCCGAAACAGAGTTACCTAAATTAGAGTAAAAAAGGAAAAAAACATATTCAGAATAAAACATCTTATTGTTATAATAATCGTGACGAATTGTACATGAGATGATGGGCAAAGTTGAGAAGTCAACATAGAAATGTCAAAACTGAGAAACACTGAATTAAGCATTAATATTCATCTTTTCAAAAACCTTTCCAAACTAATTTTATCAGCAGATTTGAAATTTATTGGCTTCTAAAATTTTGACCAATCACAGAATTGTGCTGTTTTTTGTTTTGCAAAATTATTTTTTTTGGTGAACATATAGTACGACTGTTGTCAAGACATGGTGCCTGGTATGGAATGTTGGCACCTAATCTATGTATGCCTGTATATGGCAGCAGCCAGGGTTGTATGCCTCATGGGAAGTTGAAATGGCAATAAATTTGAATCAGTTTATGGCCAATTGACCATTGAAGGTAATAATAAGCAGTGATTTGGGAGCTATATTAAATGACCATTATTATTAGTCTCTGATTTTCTTTACACTAAAAATTCTACCAGTTCAAAATTTTCAACATTATTATTAAACCAATTATTTAAAAATGTTTTTTTCAGTATATAGAATAGTCAAGACTGAAGACAACCTGGATACTGTGCGAATGGTGGCGTTTAATGGACCTTCATCACAGGAATATCCAATGACATCATAGATATACAGACCATATAAACTCATACAAGCAAGTAATACTAATAGTTTGCATGCTACACTATATCTGCCACTCTTACCTGTAAAACTAAAGCCATAAGCTGCATACGCTGCAGCACTAGCAGCTGCAGCACCAGCCCGTGCACCAGCCATTGCTGCAGCACTATTAGCAGCTTTCTTGCGAGGCCTACCGGGTCCCCTGGACTTAGCAGCAATGGGCTTGATACGGGGCCTTCCTCTTCCTCGATGTGGTTTGACTGGTGTCTTGGGTGGCTGTACTTGTGCTTGTGTTGACGACACAGTAGGATTGGAGGTATTGGTGCCTAAAATAATAACAAAAAGGGCTCAATGAACTGTGTGACATCCAAGATAAAAAGGACCATAATGTCACATAAACTAATTTGAGTTGTGCACACTGATGTAAATCTATTCAGTGTCATCTCACTCTACCACTTCACATGTGATAAACATATAATCCCAAAGCCATAATCCTTATTAAGCTGATGTAAGCAGTCACTGGTGATTACGCATAATCCAAGCCATGATAAATACAGAACAAGTACTGTGGCACGATTGACAATGTACAGAGTCAACAGTGTTGCGTTTATTTGCTAAACGCATTATGTGGTTTATTTCAAGAATTTTATGCTACTGTCAATTAATTTTAGTAACGACCATGAGATATTTAATATTATCATTCCAATATGGGTCAGAGAAAGATACCACCACATTCATATTTATATATATATGGCAGCTCAGCATCCATGCATTCGCAATGTTTGTGCGAACATTCACTCCATATTCTCTATTATTATTGTAAATCGCTAACTGACACTCGTTAACTAATTGTATGAATTTGTAGTTTGTATTTATAATACACTTTTAATTTTTTTTTTTGTCTGTAAATAAATGATAATACTCAAATGTGTGTGTGTGTATATATATATATATATATATATATATATATATATATGAAGGGCTCCAACACGTTTGATGTCACAATGGGAAGTTTCAACGGGCAGAGACCTATGAACTTGTGGGCTGGTTCCTATTATCACAACTTCGAGCACGGTTAGGGAGGAACGTCCGGATCGGTCTCTACAGAGATGACAGTTTAGTCGCGAGCGAATAAGAAGATAGTCAACTTCCTTGATGTCACGCTAAACCTCGTTGAGGGTTCATACAGCCCCTTTACAAAGCCCAACGCCAACTTGGTATACGTGCACAAGGAAGTAACCACCCACCCGCCATCACAAAGAATATCCCAGCCGGGATTAACAGGCGATTATCATCAATATCATCAGATAAAAAGATGTTTGACATCACGACGCCACCCTACCAAAGAGCTCTACGCGAAAGTGGTTACAACCACCAAATAAAGTTTGAGCCCCCCACGGAGAAGGGTAAAACCCACCATATAGCTGCAACATCCGTAACAGCATCGGCAAGCGATTCCTGAATTTAATTGATAAGTGCTTCCCGACTGGCAATAATCTCAGGAAAATGTTCAACTGAAATACCATCAAAGTCAGCTATAGCTGTATGAACAATATAAGAATACCATCAACAGTAAAAACAAACGACAACTCACGACTGATAAGAGCACCACAACTGATAAAACGAAAGTCAACAAACTATGCAATTGTCAGAAAAAAAACGCATGTCCACTGGACGGGAAGTGTTTGCAGTCCGGCGTGATATACCAAGCGGAAGTTATGCAATTAGACAAACAAACTAGCAAAACGTACGTCGAGCTCACTGGAAATGAATTCAAAACAAGGTACAGAAACCACACTGCCTCATTTCGTAATCAGGCATCTAGAAATGCGACAGAACTAAGTAAAAATGTTTGGTCACTCAAAGAAAAAAATATTGAGCATAGAATAACATGGAAAATTCTTGCTCGTGGTAGCCCGTACAGTAACTCCAGCAAACGATGTATTCTATGTTTGAAGGAAAAATTTATCATAATTTTTAGACCTCACCATTTCACACTAAACAAAAAAAAATGAACTCGTATCATCATACCGACACCGATCAAAAGCCTTATTATGTAACACTTAAACCTGTACGTTTTTTATTTTTTTAATTAGTATGTTAATTTGCGAAGTTTATAATGTATGCTCATTGGTGCAGTGAATTATTAAACATAAAGCTCCTGATGGGTGAGGTACCTGTACCTTACAAAACAGTGCTGTCGATTTTCAATATTCATGTAGTTGTGTATTAATTCCTCTATTACTGTATATATATATATATATATATATATATATATATATACACACACACACACACACACACACACACACACACACACCGGTATTTGAATTTTTTTTTTTTTATATATTTATGTGACGATTGTAAACATCCACAAACTACTTAGTAGAAGGTTTCTACAAATATAATAGTTTCCTGCCATAAAAAAAAAACAAAATTAAAGTTGATAATACCCGCTATAACTGTTATGACAAAATATGTTGTACACCAGGTACTAATTAACATGCATGAATTTCAACTCTAAAACTAATCGCATGATTGGCTTACAAACTTGTATACCAAATTTCATTTAATTTAAATCTGTGAAATGATTCTGGAGTTATCAGTGGAACAGACACATACACACACAAACATACAAGGTAACTGCACTGACTCCAAAAAGCACAGGCTGATACCCAGTTGTAATTATTATTTGAAATAGGACATCTCAACTTTAGTTGCAAAATGTAGGTCAGTATTCACAATCATTAATTTGTTTTGTAGGATCGATGGGAACATGTACATTCCCCTAAAGAACATTCATTCATGAATTTCAACTCTAAAACTAATCACATGAGTGGCTTACAAACTTGTATACCAAGTTTCTGTGAAGTGGTTCTGGAGTTATCAGTGGAACAGACACATACACACACAAACATACAAGGTAACTGCACTGACTCCAAAAGGCACAGGCTGATACCCAGTTGTATCGTCATTATTATTTGAAATAGGACATCTCAACTTTAGTTGCAAAATGTAGGTCAGTATTCACAATCATTATTTTGTTTTGTAGGATCGATGGGAACATGTACATTCCCCTGAAGAACATTCATTCATGAATTTCAACTCTAAAACTAATCACATGAGTGGCTTACAAACTTGTATACCAAGTTTCTGTGAAGTGGTTCTGGAGTTATCAGTGAAACAGACACATACACACACAAACACAAACATACAAGGTAACTGCACTAACTCCACAAAGCACAGGCTGATACCCAGTTGTAATTATTATTTGAAATAGGACATCTCAACTTTTGTTGCAAAATGTAGGTCAGTGTTCACAATCATTCATTTGTTTTGTAAAGTTGATGGTAACATATACGTTCCCCGAACGAACATTCACTTTCTTTATTTGTTAACCCAATGAAATTTGAAAAAGTGTCAAATTTATCTGGAAATTGATTTTACTGGAATGTATTTTCTTAAAACAAACCAGTTCTATATAGTATTTATCATAAATGTAAACAAGATAAAATACACCTGATTACGAATGACTATTTATTGCAATGGATGAACTCAACAAAAGACCTCGCGGACGAAAGAGCTCCGCTGTAACGCACAGTTAACAATTACAGTGGAGCTCTTTCGGTCGCAACCTTGAAATACCCTTGGCATGACATTAATGATTTGGGGGTGTGGGGTGTGGGTGGGGGGGAGTCTGACGTGCAATATTACACAGCCTCTCTATACACACATGTGAACTTGTAAGGACCTTTGACCCAACCCTGAAGATGGGTGGGGCAGTTGGTGACTTTAACCTCAACTTCATCATGGTTGTCTAATATCCAGGTGGTTCAATACACTTATCTACTAGTATTAAAGTCCATGTATTATACATGATACAAAAGTGAGATCCCTGTAAGACTATAAATGGGAATAGCATTTTTCAGACATAACAATGACAGAATGTATATTCCGCCTCATTATTATTGGAAGTCAGATTATTAAAACACACTTTAATGTGAATGAAAATGAGGCATCACATTGCAAGGCAACTGCCACACTTGTAGCTCACTCCTCCTTTTTATAGGATCTTATACTTCAGTGCTTCATTTGTTTCATAACAATACAAGTGAGAGATTATGGTACAAAAAAAAATTAATACGCAAATGTGGCTAATTAACATACTCATGTTTGTTAGAGAAACACAAAGTATTGTGAAATTCTGGAACTCACAGCAGCAGCAATCAGATTTTGTTGAGATATTACATTGTGATTTAAATATGGCAGTAATACATTAAGATGGGTAAAGTATCAGAGATATTGTGGTATTACACAGATTAGCTGACGAAGCAAAACCAAAAGAATGCTGTATATATAGATTCATGCAAGGTAAATCAGATTACAAAGCAGTTTCCTTTCCCTGATTACTGTGAACCACTTTTATTTTGTGCAAAATTCTCTGAGGTCAGTGTCAGCAACTTTTGTGAATTTTGTCTTTATATAAATGTCACAAAATCGTCAAATTCCTCACAGCAAAAATTAGTTTACCGTATAGAGGACATGCAGGTTGTGGTTTATGGCGATTGGGGGGAGGGAGAATGGACGGCCTAATAAATAGACCAATAAAACAGGAAATGAAATAATTTCATAACCCTTTCAAAGCAAAAGTCAACATTAGCCATCTTTCACAAAATAAACTTCCAAAAATAATTGTTTCCACATTTATTAAAAAAATATAAACCCATTATGAATTTTTTTCCTTTTTGTCCCAATCAAATTAACAAATACATATGTTAAAAAAAAGACAGAACAAAATGCATCAAAATTTTTGGTGAGAAAAAACTAAAACATTTGCCTATAACTGGCTTACACATCCACCATGTAAAGGTCAGAACACCACTGGGCATATGGCTAATAAAGAGCACAACAAAAGAGGTGTGAATCAAAATTCTATTCAACATCCAAACAACAGATGGCAGAATAACAAATGTTCAAATTAAATATATTATAAAACCCCCAAAAAAGACAAATTGAATATTTTCCCAATTGTTCGTGACACAGGCAAAAAATACATCAAGTTATCAAATCCATAATAAAAGAAGCCTTTAGAGTCAACTCACTCTAATCTTGGCTGGGATTTTTGTTCATCTGACGTTGGCATATAATTTAGTTTGCAAAAACAGCCATATTTGAATTATGTGTTGTTATCACAACATATTTGAAAAGTTTCCTTTGTTCACCAAGATCACAGAAACACACGTTGAACACAAAATCACATCACTGAAACTGCTGGACACATTACCTGTGCTATCTTGATCATTAAAGTCATCTACGACCACCAGCAGGCCATCATTACTGCTCTCATCTTGTGGAAAACTAAACGACTGCTGAGTAACTTCACTACTGCCAACGGATATCTGAAACATAGTGTCACCCAAGAGGCATATCAGTTAGTAAATACCTATAGTCGTGGAGTCTCAGATCGTGTTTTCTGTAACATTATTATTGGTGCAAATTGATGGATAATTATTGCATTAGGTTTTCCAACTATTTTGATCTCAGGGAAAGAATAATCTTCTTAAATGGCATGTTATTCAAACTATTTGTAGTTGTTAGTACAGTGAGTCTAACATTGCAAGAATTGCTGGTACCTAAGTAACACATAGCGTGTGTGTTGAGGGTCTCAAACAGTTATAACAACTACCGGTAATTGCATTACATAGTGAGATATCAAAACCTAAAGAAATATATAAATTTTGATAAAACAGTCACGGCAATCAGAGACATGTAATGGCTCTGGAACTGCAGGAATTAAAACAAAATGCCATCATTTGGCCATTTTGAAGAAAATCTGAAAACAATATGATGTTCATCCAAAGTATGCACAAAATTTGAACAAAATATGTCCACACATGGCTGAGATCTGATTTTAATAAATAATAACACAAAAAATGGCCACCGTTCGGCCATCTTGAATAGGATCATAAATCGATTAGATGTGCATATGTTGTCCAAGTTACGAGATGTATGTGTCAAGTGACTGGATCAGTCATGTTCAAGATAAAGGGTGGGGCGCACAGACAGATGCACAGAAATCAATCCTAACTTTTCAGACCTCGTCCTAACTAATTAAATACTACAGTATTTGCTCTATTGGTAGTGCATGCATACATTTTTAATAATCCAGCATACAATTAATGCAATTTCTGGTTTATTCTATTGGAAATGCACTTCTATTGAAGCAAATATGGTATGGCTCTGAGGATCCACATCGCAGGATGGTCGTACGAGGGGAACAACCATATCACATGCCTGTCTAAATCTGAATCTATCATGCACAGTGAAACTATTATAAACTTGCGCAACGAAAATTCAGTCAATTTTGCAATCACTTGCAGAGTTTGGTAAAAGGAAGGGTAAAAATAAATTTTTAAATGATTACAATCATTTTCTTATTGGGAAAATGCGAAACATAAGGTCATCTTGTGAAAATGTATAAAGGTGGATGATAGTGAGTATACAAACTTTCTTTTGCAAAGTAAAATGACAGTTGTTTGTAAAGTTTTCTGAATTTTGTGCCATGTTGGCGCAGGCAACTATAGAAATAATAGTGATGTGAAAGAAATAATATAGAAACAAATGGAGGAGTGGGGGAAATGAACTGAACAACGGAGTTGACGACTGTTCATTTCTCAATGATTGACCCAGAACAGGAAAAAGGTTGCACAGAACAGATGGTTTATTCATAAACTACAAAGTAGGTCACACTCTACCAGCACAACTATCAAGATAATATGTTAATCTCATCCAGGGTATCATTTGCACAGATCAAGCCTTTACCCTAGGCTAGTTCCATGCCCTAGGCTATAAAATAGCTATTTCTTCATTCACAGGTTTTTAATAATCAGGTTGTTGATATGCTAAAACTGAGTTTAGGATTCAGCCAAATTAACATTATCTCACTATCACCATTTCTTATTTTAGGTCTCCATAGCACTTATCAATGCAGAGATAAACCTTTTTTCTTGCTAACGAACAGAAATTGTGACATTAACTAATCAGGAATACAGGAGATTGGAACAATTACTGTATTTGCTCTATTTGAAATGCATCTCCAATAGAGGCACAAGTTAGCCAACAGTTGCATATAGTATACTCGATTATTAAATTATTACTTATACATGTATTAAACATACACCTAAGTTATTTATGCAAGCACATTCACTTCTAATAGAGGAAATATGGTAGGATTGCAGCTGGTTCTTGTCTTGGACTCTATCTAGATGGTCCAAATAGGGTCAATGCTATGTCTAATTAATTACACAGAGAGACAGATACAAAATTAGAACAAGCTCCTGTTGCAGCTGGAAGGTCATTTGAAAGTCATTTCAACAGAATTGTAATTTGATAAATGTAAATAAGGGTAATGGGATAGCACATGATGTAACACATGGCAGGTGGAGTAGCAGAGTAAACACATACAGCTTACCTCACTGAATGGACTAGGAACCGCAGAGTCTACACTCAGCACAGACAAGTCATCCACTGACATACACGAGTTTTCTGTTGACATGGCAGGCGGGGTTATTCCAAACACATCCACTTTTTTCTTTGCATTCTACAAAAAAACATACAACAACTATGTTGGTATTGAAATAGAAATTAAAATCGGCATGCAATATGTTAAAAGTGCTCAATGTCGAAACTTTTAACATGTCTGTCTGTCAATGTTATTGTTACAAAGTCACATTGACATTAATAGTGTAACAGCTGAATACAGACTGACAACGAAATTTATGTACCTGTGCGTTATCAACAGATGCGCATGTTAGACAACAAGCAAACACATGTCAATGGAAAAAAAAAAATTGAAGAAAAAGTGGACTGATTGAGTTAACACTTATATATATCGCATAAGCACTCAAATTAAACAAATTAAACTGTTCCAAGCACTGTGTCACTTGCATACACACACAGATTGTAGAATCTATTCAGAACAGCAGATTACAAATGATAATACTATATATACATATTTACAATTGATAGAAGCTGCAATACAGAATATTTTTAATATTTATTATTTATTAAATTACCTCCAACAACAACAACAACAACAACAACAACAACAACAACAACAACAAATTACACAACTTTAATAAACGAGTGAATTTCTCCGACTGTACATTTGAGATATGTATGAACCAACACATAAAGCTATATTTGAGGAGGGTCCAGAATAAAGTAGAATTTCTCAGTAATACTTAGTGTATTGAAATCTGATTTTCTGGAATATTTTTGGACATCTTGTGTCTCATATAATTATGAGCACTGATGATTATTTTTGTTAATGTGGACTATCTGTTGGGTCATTGATGACATTTACATAGTGACTGGATTTTCTGAAGAATTTAGTTTACTATCACATCAAATCAGTGATAAGTGATTCAGATTTATTTGAAATGTTTATAATATTGTTGTATCCAACTCTTAGATAGCTAATTAGATAGTTAAATACGCTTTACAATAAAAGATCCGGTAAATCACATAATTTTCGCTGCTGGACATTTTACAATTGATGGTTTCACGGCATTCTTGAAAACAAAATTTCGTGAAAGTCGTTAACATTCTGTGTCACAGGACCCCAGAGAAATCTAAAAGCTATAAAATTTCGCGACTTTCACTGACTCCAGCAATTCATGAAAAATGTGTTTCTGCAAAATTACAGCAATTTACAGTGTGTAGCAGGGTAGATCAATCTAAACTTGAACTATATAAATACAGTAATAGAAATGCACCTCCTACATAAGGCATACCACAGAAATTGAAGGATAGTTATACATCTTCATGCTTGGAGACTAACAGTAACATTTCTGAAATTACGTCGGGTGTCAAGCATTCTTGTACAAACAGGAAGACAAAGTTTTAATAGCCTGAAACAAGAGAATGCAACAAAATGCCATCATAGCATCCTGTAAGCATATCTTTTGACTGCCCAGCAATAATACGATTTGGCCATTAATCATCGACACACTAGCACCGTATGCCACCAATAACATATGGAATAAAATTTATGTTGGCCTCCAATGTTTTAATATCAGTAGAGCGCAAATAAGCAATGCATTTTCAAACACAAGCTTGATATTTGAAATACGAATTAACACGTAGTTGAAAGCAATTGGATTGATGACAAAGCTGGATTTTGATTTTTTTATTAAATGAACATAGGTAAGTGTATGTATTTAAATTAAATAAGAGCATTAAATAAATATGACAAGAATAAATAGTCCGTAATTTATTTTAATTGCATTGACCCAGATTAAAAAAAAAAAAAATCAGTGAAATTGCCACTGTTACAATAGCTCTGCTATTTTACCAGAATTGTCAGAGCAGTTCACAGCATGTGGTATTTAGTGACCAGTAATATTGTATTAGTACCAATACCGTAAATCTTAAGTTAGAACCAAATTCAACTCCTGAGGTGAAGAGAAGACATTGCCTACCTTCTGTGCATATTTATCCCTTTTTCGTTTTCTTTCCTTGGCTTTGTTGTTCTCTTCTAGTTTCTTCCTTTCTTCTTGCCGCCAAAAAACTAGAATCAAAGTTTAAATACCATATTAATAGCAATATTCAATATAGCTAAATAAAGAAGACATAGCACATGTTTCCTACACTGGAGGATCACTATTCAAGTATTTTCAGTTTAAATATACTATTTTGCTGAAAACCACAATTCCAATGTTATTCTGTCATGTTTAGCAAATTACAAAGTATTTTCAGCAGATTTTAATTTTATTTGTGCCTGATTGTATGCCTTTAAAAAAAAAAAAAAAATGAAAATAAAGTGCAAACATAGTAAATTATTAAATAAATTATTAATTCCACAATTTTGTAATCTCAGTAAAGCTAAATTTGCAATAAATCAGAATATTCGGCTAATATATAACAACCAGAAATAAAAACCATCCACATATCCGGACAAACAGCACTTTACGATCAATTTTTTTTTACTGGATTAAAATTAAACTGAAAATTACGAGGAAATAAAAATTTTGAAACCCCTGTGGTACTTGAAGCAGAGCACAATTGGCAAAAAATGGGATGGGCAAATTGATGCAAAGAATCCAGTGAGTATAGATTCATCAATTTAAAGAAGTGATAAAAAAAAGAATCTAAAAAACTCTAGAGAAGACCAGTAACGTCTAGCCTTCATTTTTATACAAAAGAATAGTCACAAATAAACTCAGTGGCGAAATAAAATCACAAAGCCTGTATCATTGGTAAAAGAAACCCGAAGTTCAAAGTCAATCACTTATTTGATGAGAATATTAGAGACTGGTTTCAGATACTAATAAATTTTCTGTATTAAAGCCAAGATTATTGACAAAGTAAACAGACATAAGTAATGATGGAATACATCACCCACATAGGGGCAATCAATAATATCTATCAGCATATCAAAACATGCAATACAAATGTTTATTTACATGAACTGTAGAAACCATTGTCATTTTTTTTTTAATTATTGATGCTCCAACACCTACACTAATTAGCATCAGTGAAGTACAAACCTAACAAAGGTCTTACTAGAACCTAAGGTCTATATGCTAGAACAAGCCAGGAGAGTATACGGTCACGGTCACAAAAGAAATTTCAAATTATACTCCAAACTATGATTATAAATAATCAGAACATAAACATTTTTAAACTCATATTTTTTCCCCGGAAAAAATGTTGGGGCAACAATTTCATTTCTTTTTTAAAAATAATCACAGTTAATTATGGAGCAAATTGACATTATTTGACATTGTTAACATTTTTCAAACTAAGGAAAAGTTGACTTTGGTGATCAAGGGTTGAATACTTTGTGAATCACAAATCGAAAATGGGGGTCAGTATTACAATACATATGCCAAGTACATGCATACATTAGTAATGATAAAATATTCTATTATAAGGGTGAATTTACAATTATTTGCACTGCATTTTTCAATAAATACACTTTTCTCAAGAAGGCGATTTCACAGTATTTGTATGTTTGAGTGTCCCAACCCGCAGCACTCATGGTCTTCCTACTTTGCGACAAAAAACCTAGGAACACAGATTTTCATTTGATTAATTAAGTTGTTCATCAGTTTTGATGTGACATTTTAAAACTACTTGATTGCCTTGAGTGGTATTAAAAGCACAGCATGGAGGAAAACAAACAATTTAAGAGCACTGAACAGTTAATTAGTCACCAAGCTGCATCATTTTTAATATTCTCACCATTTTTCCCACACAAAATGACCTTCAGAAACAGACACAGGAAATTTGAAATTTACATGCCAATGTGGAATTCTTTTGTCTTCATTGCAAATCACTGCGTCATATATAGAAATCATCAATAAAATAAACACCACCCTTACTCCCAAAATATGACCATGCAGACTTCACAATACAATAACACAAAGGACATTTAAAAAGCATTTTTGACTTACATTTGCGTTCAATCTCATCATCATCCAGCAAAAGAGACACTACTTCTTTAGGTTTCAACTGATCTGGTTTGAAATTACCGCCTGATATCACCATTTTTTGGATCTACAATAATAGGTAACAATGAAGTAATGCTTGCCTCATAACTATTAGTTGGCCAATCTGACTTTTTACTTTATCTGTTAAGAATATTATTCAATTTCAAGAAATGTCTTATTAAACAAACGACAGTGCTAATCACATGCAGTGTTTGAATTTTGAGCAGAATTTAACTCGTCAGACTCGCAAATGCAAAGAATATTATGGGAACAATACACAGCACACATAATTAATTATGTAAAAAAAAATAGTTTAACACTATTTCACACACACACACGAATTACAGAAAAGTCCTGCTAACATTATATGGCTATTGAATAGCCTCCAAGCATACAGAAATGTTAGTGAAGCCCCAGTGAACGGGAAAATGTCACATTATAAACAAAGGAGAACGCGATAAGCTTGTTTAGATTAGATAATATGTCTCACATTACCTCACTTTTTTCCTTTGCTCTTTGCAGTATTCTCTCCTCAATAGTACCTTTACATACCAGTCTGTAGACAGTGACCTGTTTAGTCTGCCCTAGTCGATGAGCTCGATCCATGGCCTGCTGATCCACCGTTGGGTTCCAGTCACTATCATAGAAGATCACTGTGTCAGCCGCTGTCAAGTTGATACCCAAGCCACCAGCGCGAGTACTCAGAAGAAAGACAAAAATGTCAGATCTGTAAAGAGATGGTACATTCAGTGTCAATTGATCCAATTACAAATGACATATTATGCAAAGTGACTTACTATTAAAAATTTTTGTTATAAATTTCGTCAACGTGACTTTATTTTGGAAAACATCTTTCAATGACTTATTTTTCTGTGTGTGAATGTGAAACATTTGAGCAATGTGACGAATACTGTACATTAGTATATTGGAAGACAAAGAAACTCTTATTACCTAGATTGAAAATCAGCAACCATATCCCTCCTGTCTGATATCTTGGATGATCCATCTAATCGCATATATGTATGTTTGCGGTACCACATGAACTCCTGTAGAAGACATGTATGTGTGAGTATGAAAGACGCTTTGTAATGCCCTATGTTATCATTTCACACTATGTAATGCCCTATGTTATCATTTCACACTATGCAATGCCCTATGTTATCATTTCACACTATGTAATGCCCTATGTTATCATTTCACACTATGTAATGCCCTATATTATCATTTCACACTATGTAATGCCCTATGTTATCATTTCACACTATGTAATGCCCTATGTTATCATTTCACACTATGTAATGCCCTATGTTATCATTTCACACTATGTAATGCCCTATGTTATCATTTCACACTATGTAATGCCCTATGTTATCATTTCACACTATGTAATGCCCTATGTTATCATTTCACACTATGTAATGCCCTGTGTTATCATTCCACACTATGTAATGTCTTATGTAATCATTTCACACTATGTAATGCCCATGTTATCATTTCACACTATGTAATGCCCTATGTTATCATTTCACACTATGTAATGCCCTATGTTATCATTTCACACTATGTAATGCCCTATGTTATCATTTCACACTACGTAATGCCCTATGTTATCATTTCACACTACGTAATGCCATGTTATCATTTCACACTATGTAATGCCGATGTTATCATTTCACACTATGTAATGTTCCATGTTATCATTTCACACTATGTAATGCCCATGTTATCATTTCAAACTATTAATGCCCTATGTTATCATTTCACACTATGTAATGCCCCATGTTATCATTTCACACTATGTAATGCCCCATGTTATCATTTCACACTATGTAATGCCCTATGTTATCATTTCACACTATGTAATGCCGTATGTTATCATTTCACACTATGTAATGCCCTATGTTATCATTTCACACTATGTAATGCCCATGTTATCATTTCACACTATGTAATGCCCATGTTATCATTTCACACTATGTAATGCCCTATGTTATCATTTCACACTATGTAATCCCCTATGTTATCATTTCACACTATGTAATGCCCTATGTTATCATTTCACACTATGTAATGCTCTGTTATCATTTCACACTATGTAATGCCCTATGTTATCATTTCACACTATGTAATGCCCTATGTAATCATTTCACAGTATGTAATGTTCTATCATTTCACACTACGTAATGCCCATGTTATCATTTTACACTATGTAATGCCCTATGTTATCATTTCACACTATGTAATGCCCTATGTTATCATTTCACAGTATGTAATGTTCTATCATTTCACACTATGTAATGCCCATGTTATCATTTTACACTATGTAATGCCGATGTTATCATTTTACAGTATGTAATGTTCTATCATTTCACTGTCTGCATAAAATAATGTGAAATTGATAACATGGCATTAAAGTATTGGGAAACAAAAACACCGTCATCAAAATAGAATGACAAGATACGTAATAGATGCTTCACTTAACACACTGAAACAACAGATCTGAGGTGACCACAGTAATGTCATTCTCATGTAAAAATGGCACACACTGACATCAGGATTTACACACATCAATGTGTTGCACGGAGTATAGAAACCATCTTATCTATGACTGTTATGACAATGGCAATGGTGGGAGCAGATGGTGGTACTCAAATGTGAACAATGGTTAATCCATCTCTCAACCACTAGGTGGAGATCTATTAATGTTATTCAATTAAACGTGGATTGTGACATGTGCTTTGTGCAATGGACCATGTCCTGATGCAACGTATTGACTAAGTCTATTACTTCCTATGCCGAAATATATTAATTTTATTTAGATCGAGGAATGAAATGTGGCCTTCACAATGAATTCAATTTCTGAAAGAGTCTCATTTATTTATATAATTTTATCAGCACTGTATAAAAACCAATGTTGTCTCCAACAGTTATGCAGAGAAAATATTCATATTGAACACTATGTAAAAACATGACATAAATGTCATGGTATTTGTATTTGAAAAAGGAATACATGGTCTTTGGTATCATGAATAACTAAATACAGTGGATGTGTTTAATTGTGCTGGAAAAATAAAATTCATTTGGAATTTGGTCAATCCATAAGACATGGAGAAGTGGTTCTGAGTATTCAAATATTAGAAGGAGGAACCTGACCATGAAAATAAATAATGTGCATTGGTAACCTCCATGAGTACAGACAAGATCAATTGATTGACATGTCAAAACAAATGTGCTTACGAATACCATTATGTCATGTCAAAACATGAAAATAATTACCATGAATGTATTGTATAAACCAACATTGCTAACTTTTGTCTATTTTGAATTGAATCACACACAAAATGATGTGCATCAGTAAGCTATCATGTGTGATGTTTATACCACATTTGAATAAAATCAACTAAGACATGTTGAGAAACCGTTTATGACATTTTTTGGGGGACAAAATGGCTGTCAGTCTGTCAGAAGTCATCAAAATGAAAAACAAATGAACATGTATATACATATATATATCATTATGCTTTGTCTCTGTACGTACTATGAACTAAATCAGTTAAATCACGTCTGAGAAATAGTTAAAAATACATGAAAATAAAACAAATATGGACATCAGTCGGACATTTTGAAACAAATCACAAAACAAACCTTCTCACATCAGTAACCCATAACGTGGCGGTCATACCAAGTTTAAATGAAATGGTCATGGCATGTCAGAGAAATAGTCGATGACATGTTAAAATTGTGTTCTTGTTTTAAACAAATAAACGTGCATATGTACATTATGACTTGTTTTTGTACCAACCACGAACAAAATTGGTGCAGACATGCAAGCATGGAATCAAAACTCAAGGATGAACAAAGCAATAATCAATGCTTTCCAATGAGCAGTAGTCTCTTTAGCGACAAATGGACAAATGTTCTCAATCAACACTGAGTAATGACCAAAGTTCTCATTCAAAACTAAGCGCCATAAAATTAACTGACTTACCTCAAGTATGTCAATCATTCGTGTCATTTGAGAGTAGATGAGGACACGGTGACCCTGATACTTCAGCTTCGATAGCAGCTGATCCAAAACGTACAACTTTCCAGAGTCCATTACTAGGGTCTCTTTATCTGTAGGTTTAAGGTACAAAATAAAAACAATACATTATTCTGATGGGAAAAAACTGTTCGTCCAGTTTCAACTTTTACTATGACCTAACGACACATAAAGTAAGTAGGTACTGTAAAATGACTAATTTTTATCATTTTGATAATGTGTTCTACTTTATTAGTGTAATATTTTGGGTGTGACCCTAGTTACAGCAGCTGCAGTAGAAGCTCTGCTCATAGTTGTTGATGATAGAATAATATGATGATCATAAAAAAAGCTTTGCAGTCTTTAAACAAGATTATCCAACAATTCAATCAACACAGCACAACATACTGTAAATCAATTTTAATTTGCGATAGACAATATTAGCAAATAAGAATGTAGGAAATTTCAGCCAGCATTTCTGGGGCCCAAACTTTTTTGGTCACGTATTGTGCATTAGGCAGCCATTTCAGCCATGCATATGTTTTATAACATATTAGTGTGTGTTAGAAGCAAAGGCACTTACTAATAACTTATTGGTTCATATGGACAAGTCATTATCGGTATAGTACAGTACATCTATTTTCATCTACTAATAACTTGTTTGTATGACGTTTCACTACAAGTTTCACAATAATATATACTATCCGTACAAATGTGTTATTAGTAGATGAAAAAAAAAGGTGTATACAATGCTCACTGTACGAACAAGTCATTAGATGTTGAAAAGAACAGCCAGTCAACTGATATAGCTCTGCTGTTAGTGATGGATATTTTGCAAGCAATCTGTACCAGAGTATAGGGAAAAAGGTCCTGAGTGCAGAGTGAATTCTATAAGATGGACATCAAGCTGCAATTTTGGGACGCACAAAGTTGAAGCTATCCTGAGTACTGAAGTTGATAATAACATATTTTACCAAACCTATTTTTCAAATTGGAAATGAACGAGTTTGAGAGAGGCACATTTTTATTTTCATTTTTATGCTACTGACTGTATGAAAGCAATTTGCAAATAGCAATCACCACAGCAGAGGCAACTAAGCATCAAAACTCAATTCCAGTGAACAAGCAGCATTACATCCTCATTTAGGTAAAAAATTAATTTGTCCCTGGCAGCAACATGATAGTGGTTGTTGCCAAGCAATGATAAACGAGAGGGAGAGGAACAAACAGGTCCCATCTGTTAAATACTGCCAGCCCACTCATGCACACATTTGGACTGGGCTTTGTTACTGCTGCACATTTGCAACCACTTGGTTTACCAGGGTCAGTTAAAACAAATCAATTACTAAAATCTGTCGGCATTACAGATGCAAATTTCTGAAGTAACACCAATTCTCGTTTTGTACAATGAGTCGTTTTTCAGTGCCCATCCCCTGCAATTTTGGTATACCGCAAGTATTCTAATTTAGGGGTCACTCTAATTTAGATATCAGAAAAGATTGAACCATTTCAAAAATGATGTTTAAATTTTGAGCACAATTTCAGATTCAATTTTGCAAATGATATTATAATCTGACAGTATTCGTTTAAGACAAATTTTAACGCTAGTTGCTGTGATTATCAAAATTCTTTGATTTCCTGGAATCACGAAATTCACATCATATGTTAAATATTTGTGAGAAATCAAACAGCATTCATGATATCAATACCAAATCCTTAGGGGAATTATGAGCATTATATACTGTGTTATCACTAGAAAAACTGACTCCATGCCAGTTAAGTAATAAATTTCATAATCTTGTGTTTTATACAAGCAGCTAAAATATGGCAGCCACTGAAAACGAAATTAACAGTGCTGACTTGTAGATAGAAACCGTTATGGTTGACCATCTATTTCTATCTTGTGTGTACAATTATTTAATTAATTTATGTCTTTCACGCAATCAATAATAATCAATATTTGACAACTTCTGGCCATGTCAAATACCATATTATGCACATGTATAAAAGTGATAAAATCGAGCAGCAGATCATGGGTCTATAAATACATACAGGAAACTTCAACACGTACTGTGAACATCTACTTTGAAATAAAGCATGAATACAATCGACCATGGCATGTAAATGCAGTTTAAGACCCCAAATTTACACACAAACCTGATGTGAATGGTCACTGAGGGGGGTTTAAAACTTTCTAGCTCCTTCACACTAGAGTAAAATGCTCACATCATTTTTCTTTCACATCGCTATAAAGGGACAGAGGGCACTATTTATATTGTGTAAATCCAAGGTGTACTGGGAAGGAGGAAGGGGCACCTTTTACATTTTATTGATGCTGTGCATACCATATATAGATTGAGAAGTGTACAAAGGAAGTGAAGTGCAAGGAAAAAGATTGGGGAATGGAACAGACTGACTAAGAAAGTGCAGGCAGAATAAAAAAAAAAAAAACACAAAAGGAAAGTCAAGTGGCTAAAACATAAGGTTGTGAAGTGCTTACAGTCTGAATATACAGATTACACCATTATCCCTGCCACAACCAAACTAAAAAACATCCACACACTGTGCACGCAGGTCACTCATTTCACAAATTCAATTATCATAAACTAATGCTACCAGGGTATATAATTATGATAAGCCAAAACCATTAAGACCAGGAAACGCAGGAAACAGGAGATGCAACCATGACAAGTGAAACATATTCAAACAGTAAACAAAGGAGTCAGCGTGGATTTGTTGTTTTTCATCCTCTCCCTGAGCTGATTCAGATTGCTCAGTAAACAGAGATTCATCATTCTCTCTGAGGCAATCATGCATGAAGTACAATGCCATTACAAGGTCAATGCTAAACCCCTCTGGGTCATTGGTAACATGACCCTGAAAATCTAGTGATAGCTTGAGCAGCTGGGACCAGGCAGAGCAAAATGTTACTCAAAAAAACAGTTTTTGAATACCTCAAACCATAGAAATAAATCAGCAAACAGAGAATCACTTCACAAGCTTTCTTTCCTGCCATATAAGTGTATGTACTATAAATTCAAGCTCACATCCCAACCATATGTTCAAACAAAGTCAGTGCTGCAACAGTTCTAGTTTACATTACGGATGATTGCACACTCAGGAAATATAATTTAAAGATAATTAAAATCAATTAAAGCTTTGAAGAAAAGTATTGAGGTTGAAGAGCTTGGCAGAGATAATATATCAATATAATTCAAATATATGAAAATAAAGTGAAACTCTACATTGCTGAGCTCAGCTTCCACTGAGCCTTCACCAAGAGTTATTCTGAAGAAGTACCCTGGTAGTCAACGTTTAAAAAATACGCCATCATCTACATGAATGTACATTAAACATCAGAAAAATATGTTGCCTAATTGAATGTTAAAGTAGAATATTCCAATTTTTTCCCCCAAATCTGTCTTTTTTTTCATGAAGCAATGTAACATCTGTGGCTAAACCAATTTGACAAAATGTATTAATATTTTCCCAAACAGTTCAGGATATATTGTAATTAATTCAAAACTAAATAAAGGCAAACAATATTATCCAATGCGATAAAACTCAGAATACAGCATGCCTCACACAAAAGGGAGATCTGTGTGTCTTAAATTAAATTGATATTTATTAACATAAATCTCCATATTTTATGTTACCAACCGAATAAGGAAAAACAAGTCAAAGATTGCCTATATGCCAAATAGCAGGCTTCATGCACACAACTCAATTCATGGTCATATCGACCTTCACCAAGGTTCGGTCAGCACGATCATGGCACGGCTATACTTAGCATCAAAAACCTTGTACATGTACATTATACAAACATGTTTCTTATAAATTAATAATTACAATGAAATATTGCTACAAATCTCTCCAACAGAAATATCCATTGCTATATCAGTCATAATTTCATGTAAAAATGCGTGTGCAACCGTTTTAAAGAGTTCAACGACCGATGTAGTTAAGTGTAATATGGGACACATTAGACCAAATCCTGCCACTAGGTGGCACACTCACACTATAAAATATGTGAACAGTGATTATGACGTTAAACCATCAGGGTTTGATTCGGATACTGTAACATAAAGCTGAAAAGCCATGCATGGAATAAAGTAAAAGAAGCGTGGCACACATAAGTCAAATCTGGTATGTTTTAATAATGTTGAACGGATATTAAATCAGTTGGCTATTGGTTTTTTTATTATTATAAAACACACAGTGTTCATAAGAAAGAATGGAATTGGTTGCTTTAAATAAAATATTTGAAGGCCAAATACTAAATTAAACTTCTCTTTTTTTTAACTAGTTTAAAATTAACATTGGTAACCTGGTTAATACAGAGTGGGTAAGAGAATACCATATGGGGCTGTTGTGCTCACTATAAAGGTGAATATACATGTGGGCTCCATGAACAAGTCAAGACTGCAACTGTGTATAAAATAAAAATTATTATCTAATATATATCATGTTTTAAACATGATATATATATATATGACTATTGAATGCAGGAACTTATCATTTTCAATCAAATTAATTTAGGCTTTAAAACTATACAGAAAATATGTTTTGGTTATTATGTTGTTTAAATGTAAAAGAAAGGTCGAAAATATACATTCTATATGAATTCACAAACATAATGGCTTAAAGTACCAATTTACCACCCGAGCATGAAATGAAATAACACAAGTGACAGATGGTGGAGGATAGATAGCGCCCTCCATTGACAGCCTAATTAAAAATAGGTTAACTATGTGTGATAGGTTAACTATGTGTGAGAGCGCCCTCATAGGTGACATTTCAACAGAAATTGACATGACATCAGGGTTACAGCCTGAGAACTAGATTGAAATGAAAGATATTAAACTTTAATCAATTTTTTGTTCATTATTTACAGTCATTTTGTAAATCACAAGAAATTACTATTCAAGTGGAAATGTTTATAGAAATTTAGTATGTCGAAAAATGCTGCAAACTTCACAATGACCAATATATTTTCAAAAACCCTACAGTAAACTCTGGTTGTCTAGAAAATGCCAGAAAAGTCCAAATGAGTGAACTACCGGTAGTAGACATAGGATCACTGTGATTCAACATGGCCACACATTTTGTTGTATGGTGTCACAGTAAGTTACTTTTTATAATTTTCAATTATGTGTCTTTGCATTAGTTTAAGCTCGGACTAGTAATACAACAGACTCGCAACGCCTATTGTTTAAGGTGTTAATCGGCTTAATTGTATATGCTATGTGTGCCACGCTCTGTAGCATTGGCATAGACACCGTCGAAGTTTACCAAACACGTATTGCGTATTTCTTCGTAAAACGAATCTGGATATTTTTTAAAAAACGGGAGATGCGTTCTGGACATTTTAACCTTTGCAGCTGTGTAAGAATTGTAAGGATCGACCAAGAATCAGGGGAGTTACAAGTAACTGAATGTCTTAGTGTTTACCTCAAATAGTTTTTGAATATATAATGAGCAACTTTGAAACGATATTTCTCGCTGTTGCGGATTTTGCGGAAGGTTTCCAATATTTTTTCGGAGAGAGCATATCGCTGCGTTTTGAACGATCATACTTCTTTGTGTGTTACCCGTTTTGTTTTAGTGTTCCGGGATGCCGAAATATCAGATAGCTAGTGTCATGTACATACTAATTCTCTCAGCGTATCAGTGTGATCCGGTAACGGTAAAAACTGGAGGTGTGTTATTTTTGTCGCGTTCGACTTCATAGTATGCGATTTACGAGTTGTTCAGTGACTGTTTCAATTTTCTATTGTGTGTCAGTATTGTTGCTATTTCGAGTTTCACTGATTTTGTTTGACTTCCGTCATAGTTTTGTATAAAAATAGCCCAGTATATTTCTTCTTATTCTTAATTTCAGGAAATGAAAAACACAAGATCGATCAGGGGTTGCAAAGTTCTACAGAGAAATTGTCATTATCTTCGTCAAAATGTTCTCCTAAAATAGCTTCCTACTCGTAATTATCGTCCTCAGATTCGCCAAATTTTTCCGTAAATGCCATTTTCGAAGTTCACTGTCAACTACTGTCGTCTATGCCACTTCATGTCTTTATGTCTCGCGATGCATCGCGATAGTTGATTGTAATATGAATAGATCTCGCGTTATTTTGTGAAATATAATGAAAATGTTGTTGCTCAGCAACGTTTACTCGGTACGATAAGAACTGATAACCTAAACAAACGTGGCACGCATTACTTCAAAAGAAAATGCAGCGTTGCGAGTCTGTTGTATAACTAGTCTGAGGTTTAAGGGGCAGCTGTAGGGTATGACAAAGAATTAAAGTATAGGGTAAATTGTCAGTATTCAGTGTTTCATACTTTTTTTCAACCCTAACCCTAATTTGTGATATTTGTTACATTGAACAAACATCAAAATAAATTAACTACACAATCTTGTTGTAAGAGAGCAGAAATCTAACAGTTTCATTGTCGCTATTTGCATTCAACGCAATCGACTGTTGGAAGTCAGTTTGGTAATTTTATTTTAATGATAAATAGTTGATATCGTACCTAATCTGTGTCCCATGTGAAGTTTGTTCATCAAGAAAGTATTTGGTATGTACTGATTTTATCGCATAAATCATACTTTTGAGAGATTACTATGCACCCCTATTCTAGACGCCAAAAGGCCAAGCTACAAACAAAATTTTGGGTTTAACATGGCAGTCTGAATGTTACTGTATTTAACAGCTATCCTGTCTGAATGGACCACAGGCAAGTTTGCAAAAAAGTTCCAATTATATAACACACAACGTTCAATTTCTGTGATGTGACGCAATTGTACAAAGATAAGCAAACAGCCCACATGAAGCCCTGTAATGTTGTAATGATCACGCCTACCGGTAGTCAATACATATATAGTGTGACCTCATATGTTCACATTTTTACCAGCCAGCATATGAATGTCTGATGACAAATGCTATTCACTGATCATAACTAGCTTACAGACTGTTGTGACAACATTGTCTACAAGTTGTGATATTAACAGGAATACATACATGTACATTTTAAATGTACAGTACTAGTGTCGAACACCCGGTTCTTGCCAACTACTCACTGTGCACTAACACGTAAATATGGTCCATACATGTACCACATTTGACCTACATATGCGGTTACATAAATAACAGTGTTAACTGTTGTGAACTAATGGCATGGGCCTTCAATGACTGCGTGTTTAGGTCAGGGGCTGTGTTTTAACCATTGTGAAGTAATGGCATGGGCCTTCAATGAATGCATGTTTAGGCAAGGGGTTGTGTGTTAAGCATTGTGTACTAATGGCATGGGCCTTCAATGACTGCGTGTTTAGGTCAGGGGTAGTGAGTTAACTGCTGTGGAGTAATGGCATAGGCCTTCAATGACTGCATGTTTAGGCAAGGGGTTGTGTTTTAATTGCTGTGGAGTAATGGCATAGGCCTTCAATGACTGCATGTTTAAGTCAGGGGTTGTGAGTTAACTGCTGTGGAGTAATGGCATGGGCCTTCAATGACTGCATGTTTAGGTCAGGGGTTGTGTGTTCAATTGCTGTGGAGTAATGGCATAGGCCTTCAATGACTGCGTGTTTAGGCCAGGGGTTGTGTGTTAACCGCCTTGGAGTAATGGCATGGGCCTTCAATGACTGCATGTTTAAGTCAGGGGTAGTGTGTTAACTGCTGTGGAGTAATGGTATGGGCCTTCAATGACTGCATGTTTAGGTCAGGGGTAGTGTGTTAACTGCTGTGGAGTAATGGCATGGGCCTTCAATGACTGCATGTTTAAGTCAGGGGTAGTGTGTTAACTGCTGTGGAGTAATGGCATGGGCCTTCAATGACTACGTGTTTAGGCAAGGGGTTGTGTGTTCAATTGCTGTGGAGTAATGGCATAGGCCTTCAATGACTGCGTGTTTAGGCCAGGGGTTGTGTGTTAACCGCCTTGGAGTAATGGCATGGGCCTTCAATGACTGCATGTTTAAGTCAGGGGTAGTGTGTTAACTGCTGTGGAGTAATGGTATGTGCCTTCAATGACTGCGTGTTTAGGCCAGGGGTTGTGAGTTAACCACTGTGGAGTAATGGAATGGGCCTTCAATGATTAGGCCAGGGGGTTGTGCAGAGCTACATTATACATCACATTGATATAACTACAGAGCAATAACGCTAGGACATCGAGAACATAGTAAACGATAAACAGTGAAGTGAAGAGAATGCAATACCAATAATTAATTGAATACCATTTATGTACTTACTTGGTATCTGTATATTGGACCATCCATGTACAGGTTTAATAGCTAACAAACCACCAGGACGAGTTGGAAAGTAGTGAAACGGTGACAGCAAATACAGCGAATACAACTCCTGGGAACCAAACAACAGTGTATTCCTGGCTTCCAGCGATCCGCCAAACTTCTCAGTGTCGTGTTGAAAAGCTGCCCCACGATCACTGCAGTAATAGTCAGGATTAGTGACACTCACCTACAAATGACAATTTTTTTTTTATAATTTCTATTTTAATTTTTGATCAAAATTTATATAATTTTATTTTCGGGAAAGGCAATTTTACTTTGATGCATAAAAAGATAATCATTAATTTACAGGTTAGCAAAACAAGCAACATTTTACAGTCGGTTTTGCATATTCATTGGGTTAGTGCATTTTGCTATTAGCGAAATTAGGGAGAAATAAAACCAATTAAATAATTATTTTTTTACCAGTATGACTTTTTGACAGACACAGTGTACATATTTTTAACAAATTGTAATATTCAATACAATACAATACAAAGATCAAGCGGAAAATAAAACACTATACCGAACAGCACAGAATTATACACGGTACATTATTTCCTGGTGTACAAACCTTTGGCAAGACGGAGATTAAAAATGCTGGTACATCAGTCGGCTGACAGACTCGGACAATTGAAGGCCGTCTATCAGGCGACCTCAGCGGAGGAAAGTGACCAGAAGCAGTTAAACCCAAACTGCTGAGACTGTTGCTCAGATAACTCCTCTGTGGAAAATAGGAAAAAAAAATTTCATATTAAAAACTCTTTAAATGTATGGAATAGTCTGTGTTCTCAAGAATAGCAAGAACAGAGAAATCAACTAGGATGCATCCTCCTTCTGTTTGTGAATCATTAACCTATATACATTTGTACACAACTGTCAGAACATAAAGCATTTGCCTGAATTTTCTTACACAGAATACAATGAAAATACAAATACCTAACTTCCACCATCCACCAGCTAGCGGCACTGTCCGTACAAGCAATGGTTCCCATAAAGCTTTACTAGACACCCAAAATACACTATGTTCACCATGTTTTTGTTTTTTTTCCAATCTATAGCATTGCCTAGTATCAACCATGGTACATACTACATGTACTATTGCCCTGGTAATCAATTCGGGTCCATTCTCACTCTCACTCGAACCTGCCTAGACCCAACACTGTCATTTAACTTACCTTTGTAGGGGAGAGTGGACTTTTCATAGTAGGACTGGTCGGCAGTGCCTTCCTTGTAGGAGAGCCCAGTCTGTTTGGCGAGGCAAGTCTCATCTTAGAGAGCCTCAGTTTGTGATGCCATGGTGTTTCAGCCATGTAATGTATTGTCTGAGTTGAATGTGATATGAAATGTCCAGTGTAACTGGTAAAGATGAGCTGTGACAACACACTACTGCACTGGATACTAGGAAAAGATGTGGTCCAACTAGGCCACAATAGAAGGTCTAATTTTGTGAGGTACCTGCAACAGAACACAAACTATGCTGAGAAGTTCTCAAAATGTATCATGACTGTTGTAAACAAAGCATACAAAACGTTGCATTTTATCAAATGTAACTGTAAATCTTTCAATTCTATTATTAACCTACATTTATTTTGAGTCTTGTCAGAAGTCAACTTGAATATTGCTGTACAATATGGTCTCCATGACAAAATACACACAATAATAAACTTGTACAGAACAAATTTATTAAGCTTATGTGTTTCAAAATTTAGTTATTCTTTTTAAATACTGTTAATGGGTTCGGTAATTGCTGTAGCTTATACTTGGTTTCTTTAGAGCTCCAATGTGGTGGTTACACTTAATCGATTTCTTTCAAATTGGTTGACCTCGTATAAATATGATAACATTTTCACCATTGTTCAGATGTATGGCTAGCTATAAGAATGTTGTTAAATTCTCAGATGGTGATGGTAAAATTACTTTTCGCAAGCAGTTAAAGACAGTTTAAATTCATCCATTATTTTTTAGTAACTAATAGGCCCATCCAAATTGTTAGTACTGTTGGGGTTTTTTTCTCAATGGTGTAATGTATTTTGATGTAATACATACCCATGTATTTTTATTTTTTGTTTGTCTTGAAGGATCCTATACAAGTAGTCCAAAAAATAAATATAGTTTCCTTCTGAACCACAGATATAAACTCATGAGTCTGTCCGTGTAGACATATGATTGATTAATTGACTTTTTAAAAAATATTTTTGTACTGTTGTTTCTCCTGACCTTTTTTGATTTGCAAATTGAAATTGGGATATTTCATGTTTGGGACTACATGGCAGATAAATAATAACACATGCTTGTGAGGGTAATATCACGATTTGTTGCCTGCCCAAGGGATGGTGGTCATGACCATAATATTGATGATGCCAGAGCCGAAGGCGAGGGCATCATCAATATTATGGTCATGACCAACAGCTCGAGGGCATACAACAAATCGTGATATTAACCGAATAACTATGTGTTATTTATTTTATCACATCGGACATTCACCATGACAATCACAGCTACCATATATCACTCACACCCGCTCTCCCACAAAATAACAACACTTATATATGAAGTATGCAATATTTTATTTTATCTATTACAACAAGTTTAACATTACTCAATAGCATACATACATTGTTTGCTGAAAAAAACAACGAAATACACTCAGTAAATGTTATTTTCAGCCATGGATACTCTTTAAAGTTGAACCGTGTTTTAGCAGTGTGAATCACTCAAATTATCGAGAATAACTTTTTGAAATGAATTGAGAAATTATTTGATCACTCTACAGATAAAAAAGGCGTGGAAATGACTGAATTTACCTTCTCACGAACGTACCACACCTATTCACAAGCCACACAGCTTTGTTTAGAGCGTTTTCGGTTAGCATCGGCGTGAAACGTGTAGAAATGCTTACAGCGTAGAACGCGCTGCAGCGACCCCGGCTGCGACGTTTCAGTGGCGGTTTTGCCGTACATTTTTGCTCCATATAAAAAATACTCTATACATCAAAACAGAATATCTTACTTAATATCCATTCTGGCACGTTCACTGTCTATTTCGGATGGCTAAAGTTCCTTCAAAACCCTGAAAGCAACCCCGAAAGCAACAGCGGCCAGAGCATCACCAGTGCAGCGAACGACAATTTGTTATGCGCAGTAGCGTTGCGCAGTAGTTCAGTGACGTCATCCATGTGATATACCTATGTAATATCCACTTGGGCGGGCAATATACCATGTAATATCCATTTTTATTCCATGTCATGTGACCGAGTCTCAACCAATCACAGCATGCGTAACTGCAGTGAGTTGTGATAAAGGTGTATGGCAATCTCTCTATCAAATGACATCATAATGCGCTATCCTGGCATCAACGAGGCTTGGTCGAACACAAGAACTTACAGACATTAACTTAGGTTCCCAGAAGAATATCATCTGTCAGCGAATAGATCTTACCCAGTGGATTTGACCTTGGGTCTGCATCATGCTCACAAGGGTAGAGAATAACCAATTTACCGGTAGGTAGCATTTGAACTACACTCTACCAATCATGAGTTTGACACAATAACTACTATGCTACCGCTGAATGCTGAATGAATAATAAACTTACTTATGTAAGGTGAAACTGAAACGAGTCAGCCATTTTAGATCATAACGTGACACAAATAGACTTGTCAATATGAGCGACATGATGAATGGGTAAAGTTTGAGAGCATTCAGTCAAAATGGCGGAAAGTCAGCTATTTAGAAAATATTATACAAACTAAATGACAGGGATTAAGGTAGTTAGGCACCATGATGCTCAATGTATGTACCTAGTTTGAACAAAATCTGTCTTTGCACGATTGAGATCTCAAATTCCGGACTGGTAAAAATGCTGCATATTGATGCATTGTCATCACTAAGATGGTCCCCCATTCAACCTTCCTGAATCGAGTCATAAAAAACATTAAAATGCATTTGCATGTTTGTACATGATCAGGCAAGCCATGTTTAAAATACAGGGACGCATACGTGCACAGAAGTTGGATCTACAAGCCCCTGTCAACTTACTTTGATGAAGTTTTCTTCATTGGACTGTGTCTGGTTCTGTAATTACGTTCCTCAACCCAGTTCCTCTGGTGATATACCCTGTATGCTGCCTTCATCACTGTAAATACTGTTATCCACTGAATAAGCAAACCAGCCAACATCAGTCGCTTCATTTCACATGGTGCCACGTCAATAAACCGCAAGAAGGAGAAACAGTTGCTTTCAGGTCGACTTTGACATTGTGGAAAGATGGAATGATGGATATTATCCGCTGAGTGAATGTATAGAGTATTGTAAAGTATCCTATTGAGAAAAAAACAAACAATTCTGTGTTATAGTTGAATGAGTGACATCGATAAATGGAAAAATGTCTCAATGCTTTTGCATCTATGACAGTGACCTGACCCAGATATTACCGTACTCGACCGCGTTAGCGCCCAGGGGCCTCAACTCAGAAAATCATGATTTTTTAGGGGTGGGTGCTTACCCGAGCACCCCCCTCGAAAAAGAGTGCAAATGAAAAATTTGATTCATCAAGTGACAGATTACGTCTTTGAGGGAAAATCAAATTACGAAATTAGTTGAGTCGTCATTGATTTTCACAATGAAGAAACAGAAATGATCACAAAAAATATGCACATTTTATTACAATATTAATTACGTACCACCAGAATTTACAAAATTAAAAACATTTGAGTCTGTTGGAACACAGTCGAAGTCAAAATTGTCATATTATCTCCACTGATGAAGGTGTTGGGTCGTACGCAAACTCTCGATGAAAATCACTTTCCGCCATGATGCATTTGCATTTGACCTGAAGCAGCGTCCTTTGACCTAATGGGTCAATTCGGTTATTTGCCAATCAGAATGCTGTGTTGTACTGAAACAAAACTTTCTGGTAACGCAATGCGGAAGTGAATTATCGATGTCGAAGTACGGTCTGTTGGAATTGATTTCAGCGAATAAACAACATGGTTTTTCCAAAAAACTAGTAACTAGCCATTTTTGAGAGGTAGATTGAATATGGCATGAAATATTTACCGCATTTTGCTTGTATTAACAGGTCATTGTCGAAGCGTAGTTTACGCACGGTTACCGTGTTCTACGCATTCACAACCTGTTCACATCGATCGATATCCACGCTGTATCATATAAAAACGATTACCAAGATTCGTTACGCAAGACCAAGTTTTAAATTAGTTGCATTTTGAAGGGGTGGGCGCTTTGCCGAATGTGACTCCAAATATAAAAATTGCGCAAAAGTGGGGGGTGGGCGCTTGCCCGGGCATGGGCGCTAATGCGGTCGAGTACGGTATATGCAAAAACTAGCTTTTTGAAGCAACAAAGCTTTATTGCAATTTTTTGAGTTTTTATCAATTTTACTACCATTAGTTACCAATTTATTAACTTCACATTTACAATTTACACACTCTATGTCATAAGGCACAATTTTGGGATACAGAATCTCCAATGAGTGAACACAAGTTATATGTTTTATGAAACGAGCATAGTCATTTATCGATAACTTCAGTCCCTTTCACAAATTTATAACATATTCGAAGTATAAACTTAGGAAAGAGTAGGAAATCAAACGGGTGGTGCACCGCGGTCATTACCGCGGTGTACCGCAGAACGCCGCGGACTGCTTATAATTAGGGGTCTTTACCGCTGTTCCGGTCTCTACCGCGGTCCTCGGTAATGTGTGAAATACGTACTAAACAGTTTCTTTGTTATTCCACGAGTCATTGTTTTAAAATCCGATGCTGTAAATCACAGTCCCTCAACACTGTGTGTAAATGAATACGATATGTGCGCTTGTTTAGTATTTAGTACATTGTACATGTATTTAGCATAAATTTCCAAAGTGATGCGATACAATTTTTCATGGTACATGTAGGTATACCTTTATTACACTGGAATAAAGTTTACAATTGAAAAGAGGACGATTTACAAAGTTTCAGCGTATCCAAGCCGTATCCTGGTTCTTGATTGATTTGGCAGTATCATGTTCACCATTTGTGTCACACTCCAGAAAAAATGGCCAGCAAACGAGAAACTAATCAAAACAGGTCAGGCTGTCTGCATTGCACTGACAATGACATGATTATTTTCTGTTTCGTTTCATAAATCTTGCCTTGCGCATGTATTCTTGGTTGACAGAATCTTTTTTAAACAAAAGACGTTATTTTTCTGTTACATGTTCGTGTTCCATGGTACTCGTGAGTGTGAAAGGCATTTTGAATGAATAATTATTGAGTTTATGATACCGTACGATAACGTTAGCTGGCTCGATTAGAATTTCATTGCATGTGAACCGCTGAGGTCATTGCCCGTTACTGTGCCAACCGCACGTAGTTCAAAAGCACCTGACGTTGTTTTGTTTTTTTTCACTCGAAATGTAAGCGATACTCTGCGTTCAAAGTACGCTGCCCCGAGTTTGAAATTACAGTAAATTGTAACGCATGGATTTTATTTACATGAAATTTAGTTTATTTCAAAATGATATAGATGTCAAACCATAATTATTATTATTTGAAATGTTGTTTCTTGACTTGACTTTTCTGGCTTTAATGTTTTGTGTGTGCGTGTTTGTTTACAATATCATTATCAACAACAGTTATTCAGTGGCCCCGTCTCTGAGGCAGTAAGTCGCGGTTTCGACTAAGTCGCGTAGTTCGATGGCTCCGGACGATTGTATTGTGTTTTGCCGTCAGTTTTAAAGTAGAAAAACTAAGTCTGGTATTATCGCGTATTTAATTGCCCGCTCAATCAGTTGGAGGTGACAACTTAACACCTACAGACCGTCAATTACTGAAATAGAAAGGGTGATAGCAGCCTGACTCGAGGTGTCGACAGGGGTATAAAAAATAAGTTTGCGTAATTATTGCAAAGGCAACGCTGAAAAACAAGTTTGCGCAATTATTACGAAGCCAACGCATTATCAAGTCGGCAAAGTTGAAATATTCACAGCCAGTACGTAAACAATGAAAAATAAGTTTGCGTAATTATTACGAAGGCAACGCATTATCACGTCGGCAATGGTGAAATATTCACAACCAGAACTTTAACAATTTTTAAGTAGGCAACGCAGAGCCAGTAAAAATTTGCGTAAAGGGATGTGTATAATAAAAATGTCAACGCGCGGAGCGCGAATGGTCACCAAGGTAACAACCCACTTGTTCAGCGCGTGACTTGGGGTTAAACTTGGGCCAAGGTTTATTAGATTAGTCAGTTTCGCCAAGAAGTGCGCTATTTTTTTCGCTGATCACCCAGTTGTTGTAGTATATATTGTAGCACCAAGTGTGTGACACTCCCTCTTCGACTTCGGCTTGCTTTTCCTACTTAGTGCATGGTCTCGAGGTAACGTAAACTGCGGCCTTTCATCGAGTGTTTTACACTTGGAATTTATACTTCGCCCGATTATATTGGTATACGCGAAACATTAATCTTTTAAAATAAATCCTGAGACTATACATGATGTAAATTCAAAATAATGTGATATTATTTTACATTATGTGGGGTCTACATTATTCTGGGTTGCTTTGCGATGTTATACCAAGACTCGTGAAAATAAAATAGTGTTCTTCTGCGAACTAATAGAGACGATTTTTCCAATCTTTTGGTACCTCTCGATTTTTATTATTTGAACTTGGCGGCAAGTAACCTTTAGTTTCCCAGTCTATTGTGTCCATTCATAGTCTTAACAATAGGGTGTAAATTGCCATGCGAGCCTACCGCACACGACCGCGGTAAACCTATAGAATCTATGCATAAATTTGCATAAAATGCGGTCGACCGGCGAGCACCCACCACCACCGCGGTAATGACCGCGGTAAACCGCGAGTTTGATTTCCTACTCTTCCCTTACAAAAATGGCTTGCTCAAAATCAACTGAATTTTCTCACAACACTGTTCTATGACACCTCCCCAAAGTTTTTTTTTACGTCCACATTCTTGTACTGTTACTGCAATTTGGATTAATGACTAGACGGGTATTCTCATGATCTTGGTGTGCCATTTCATCCAACTATGAACAAAAAAACAAAACACCAAGACCAATTTAACTTACTTGTACTTATGAGTTTGCACTTTCTCAAGTAAACCTTCCCGATATAAGAGTTTTGGCAAGAGTAATTCACTCATCCTAATGGTTAGAGGTGACTTGGTTTCTCTCTTTTCAAACAACTCTGGATGGTTGCACACCTGTAGTGAGAATGAAAACGAGTCATGAAACAAAAATCTGCCAACCTCCGTTAATCCCACCACTGTCAAATACCACACTTAATAAAAACAAACCTTTCTAAACTGCATAACAAGATTCATAAGACTACTAGTGCTACTCTGTATTTGAGATGAATGGTGAGAGCTTGAAGACTGCAGCAGATCTTCAATAGAGATTTTACTTCTCAGCGCCTTGTACAGATACTTCTGTCTTGTTGTCAGACTACAGTATACCGATATTTCAATCTGAAATAAGAAATGTGTGATGATAACTGTCAGAATTGCAAATTTTAAATTGTTCTTCACGTAACTCTCCATATTTTGAATTGGGGCAAATAGCTGATTATTATATCTCTTGAAACAACGCAATAATTTTATTATTCTCGTGAAACGACGATAAAGCAACAACATTCCCTCAAACTAGGGTATATTTATGAAATATAATAATCTATGCCATGTGAAAGACAAAAACAATATTCAAGTGACATGAACCATGTACAGCTTGGCAAAATGTCTCATCTTTGAAGGTGGAAATAAAATTCATGGTAAGATAATAATACAGTAAGCCGCTTAATTTTTGTTGTGAGGAATTTTTGCCATTTGATGGCATTCATGGGGATAAAATATCCCTGACTTGCATACCGGTAATCGCAAATTTCTGTTTATTGCAAAATCAAAACTGTTTACAGTAGTCAATCTCAAACAATTACAGCACATACTCGTGC
Source organism: Saccoglossus kowalevskii (assembly GCF_978046115.1). Taxonomy (NCBI): domain Eukaryota; kingdom Metazoa; phylum Hemichordata; class Enteropneusta; family Harrimaniidae; genus Saccoglossus; species Saccoglossus kowalevskii. The sequence continues at coordinate 19,370,734 of NC_140642.1, forward strand.
CATTAATATGACCTGCCATGCAAGTTTAATAACAAAACAACAACAAATACCTTATCTGACAATTCATTTTCCACATCTCTCTTCACTCTTCGCAGCATGAATGGTTTCAGAATCATGTGCAGTCTTGATAGTTGCTCTATCAATAAACAAGTGAAACTAAAATTTAATTTTTGTTTTGTCAGTGTTTCAGTCAAGCAGAAAATGTAATCATGGATAGCAGGGTCATTACAGCAATGAGAACCCATACAGAACTTTTTGATATCTTTTTTAAGAAATAAAAATCTATTAATATTTTCTATAAAAACAAGTCATTGTCAATGACACGTCCCCGTTCCGTTCATATTTGAGTGACATATACATTCAAAGCAGATCATGACCGAAATGCACCTGCATATGTACAACACATTGTGCTAAATCTGAACAAAATCCATCCATGCATGACTGAGATCCGGTTCTGGAATTGTGAAAATACGTGATTTTGATGCATTTTCGGCCTTAAAATGGCCATCATTCCGCTATTGTTAAGCAGATCATGAAACAAATGCACATATCTATTTGTGACATGATGTACCATGTGTGTGTGAAGTTTGAACTTGATCAATCCAGACATGTCTTGGATACGGATCCAGAACTGAATTCTTTAACAAAATGGCCGCCAGTCGGCCATTTCGAACTTGATCCGAAAAAAAAAGACGTGCATCAAGGTCCTATTATGTTTAATGTATGTACCAAATTTGAACAAAATCCATCCATGCATAACTGAGATACGGGTCCGGAATGGTGAAAACGTGCGATTTCAATGCATTTTCGGCCCTAAAGCGGCCCCCATTTGGCTATCGTTAATGAGATCATGAAACAAATGCACATACATATTTGTGACATGATGTACCTTGTGTGTGTGAAGTTTGAACTTGATCAATCCAGACATGTCTCGGATACGGATCCAGAACTGAATTCTTTAAAACAAAATGGCCGCCAGTCGGCTATTTCGAACTTGATCCGAAAAAAAAAATGACGTGCATCAAGGTCCTATTATGTTTAATGTATGTACCAAATTTGAATGAAATCCGTCCATGCATAACTGAGATCTGGGTCCGGAATGGTGAAAATGTGCGATTTCAATGCAATTTTGGCCTTAAAGCGGCCCCCATTTGGCTATCGTTAATGAGATCATGAAACAAATGCACATACATATTTGTGACATGATGTACCTTGTGTGTGTGAAGTTTGAACTTGATCAATCCAGACATGTCTCGGATACGGATCCAGAACTGAATTCTTTAAAACAAAATGGCCGCCAGTCGGCTATTTCGAATTTGATCCGAAAAAAAAAATGACGTGCATCAAGGTCCTATTATGTTTAATGTATGTACCAAATTTGAATGAAATCTGTCCATGCATAACTGAGATCCGGGTCCGGAATGGTGAAAATGTGCGATTTCAATGCATTTTCGGCCTTAAAGTGGCCGCCATTTGGCTATCATTAATGAGATCATGAAACAAATGCACATACATATTTGTGACATGATGTACCTTGAGTGTGTGAAGTTTGAACTCGATCAATCCAAGCATGTCTCAGATACGGATCCAGAACTGAATTCTTTAAAACAAAATGGCCGCCAGTCGGCCATTTCGAACCCGATCCAAAAAAAAAAAAAATGACGTGCATCAAGGTCCTATTATGTTTAATGTATGTACCAAATTTGAACAAAATCCGTCCATGCATAACTGAGATCCGGGTCCGGAATGGTGAAAATGTGCGATTTTGATGCATTTTCGGCCTTAAAATGGCCGCTATTCGGCTATCGTTAATCGGATCATGAAAAAAATGCATGTGCATATGTCCCATATAATGTGTGATGTATGAGTGAAGTTTGAACTTAATCGGTCCATGCATGTTCGAGATACAGGTGATCACGGACGCACGGACGGACGCACGGACGGACGGACGCACGGACGGACGGACGCACGGACGGACGGACGCACACAGGGCAAAACATAAGTCCCCGTTTTCGGACTGCGTCCGAACGGGGACTAATAAGTCATCTCTTAGGGTCTCGTACTAGACCGAAGCATCCTGTAGTGAATCAAAATATCCTTAGTGTGCTTGGACAATAGTCAATGCATGCATATCCTATTCTCAGCTGTTAAGAACCGAGTTGAAAGACTTGTGATTGGTTCAATTCATGTAACCTTCCATACCATATGTGCAATATAGGCAATCATAAGACTCATGACAACAGCATGTCAACATAGTAAATACATGACATGCTACTCAAGTCAGAAAACTTGTTAATCTGGGCAGACATCGTAGTTAGACCTTTTAAAGACAGAAATGAAAAACAACAACATATTGATGACAATTGCAAGAACCTGAAAGCAGAAATTTAATAAAAGACCGTGCTGGAACCTTGGTGACGCAAATCCAATTTGGCTGTTTATAATAGTTGTATAACGCAACATAATATCTGAAAACAATGGTAATGTAGTAACACATACCTTCACTGATTCCTGACTGCTTCTCTACATGACTCTCGATATCTTTAGAGAACCACTCATTGAATTCCTCATGGCTATCAAACAATGTTGGCATAATGAAATGAAGCAATGCCCATAGCTAGATAGAGAGAGACGAACATTATTTAATTTCATTTGGGCATTGCCCACAGCGACATGCTCTTGGCTGTCATTAGTAAAAGTAGTAAATTGAAATTATCTCACGATGAATTATGGGAAATATGAATATTTAATGTTTGCAATTCTCGATTACCATATTTACTAATACTAAAATCCAGAGAGCACCCAGTAGCACATGCTAAAAATTCATCATTTTGTAGACTAATTAAATAAGCATACTTTGAGGTTATTATGAGAATACCTCAAAGTATGCATGAAGACAGTACAGGAGAAGTATCGTGGAGGTCGATGCGACAGCATACTATCTGAGTGTATACGTTGAGGTATCCTCGTAATAATCTTATTATTATACATATTTTCCTTCCAAGGATGAATCATGGGAATACTAAAAAATCCAAAAAGTTTAGAACAGATTCAGCGCACTTCTTTGTGTGGAGTTCGGTCAAACCCTGGAGGAAGCCATGTTTGTTTTTATTATTAGAGGACTCTGACGTGCGTAATAATTGCATATTTAGAATTGGCATTTCCTTATATGGTAGGATAAAAATACCCCGTAAAATACCACAAAATTACCGCACGCTGTAACTTATGGCGTTACCGTGACAGATGTATAATAAAATAGTGTACAGTATTCAAATCAAAATGATATCTCAAATTAATTGGTTGACTTATTTTCAACAAGAAACAATACATTGACATTTGTTTTTGCTACATTAATTTACAAAAGATAGAACTTTTATTTCTATGAATGAATTTACCTCTGCCATACTATTCTGTATTGGGGTACCAGTTAATAGTAATCTATTACGACAGTTATAACCAAGCAGGATCTTCCATCTGGCACTGAACAAAAACAAAAACAGACATAATCAACTACAATCTTGGGCTAGTAACCATCAACAACTTAGAGAAGCAATATCCATGACGACAAACACCACTTCAGCATTCGTAACTAAGTACACGATAACAAAAAAAAGCATTCCGGAATATGAATACCGTCCAGATCCATCAATAAAAGTTGAATATCATAACTTTAATTTTAGGTTCATGCATATAGGATGAAGAAACAGTAACCATGACAACTTACCTACTACTGCTCTTTATGGCCTGAGCTTCGTCTAGAATCATATACTGCCATTTGATTCGTTGGAAATATCTAACGTCCTGAACAATCAACTGATAGCTGGTGATAAGAATATGAAACGGAGCATCCTCTCGATGAAGAATTTCTTTCTGGCTCCAAAATTTGCGAAGAACCTTTCTATCACCTTGGTTTCCCCAGTAAGGCAGTACCTATAGGTGTACATACAGTAATATGGTTTTGGGCGTTTTGTGTGGAATTTATTTTCACTGATTTTTGATGAGTTTAATGTGAAATATAGGAAAAAAAGTATATTCGCTGGATTTTATTTTCACGGAATCATCCCTTCAGCGAAAATAGCGAAAATAAATTCCAAGCGAAAATAAAGTATTCTACAGTAATTGATTTTGATGACCTTCGAGCACAAAAATAGACGCCACTGAGCTATCCTGAATCAGACTCCCCAATTAATTCATATGTATCCCAAGATGCATGATGTATGTTCAAAGTTTGAATGTGATTGGCCAAGACGCACACAATAACGCATAGAGGTAAAAAAAATAATCCCATTTAAGTTCAAAATAACTGCAATAAATTAGTGATCAGTATATCTGGCGAATATGGATAACAACAAACTGGAACAGCTAATTTTTTCAGTGGTCTCACACATTCAAGGGATCATCATTTTTTACAAAGATATAGCCTACCTTGAACCTTGGGGTGAATCTGGTGCATTCTTGTTGCCAGTTGTGTAGAGTAGATGCCGGGGCAATAACAAGAAACGGACCCCAGATACTTTGACTCTGTGGAAAACAAATCAAGTCTATTAGAAGTTTGCACTGCAAGACATACATTGTAGTTCACAATATTCATCAAATTTAACACATGAGGGATACAGCATTGGATACTTGTTCTGAAATTATACAAAGAAAGCAATGCAGGCATTGCGACTCCAAGAAGATTGTGAATTATTTTGTTTTTTCCTTGCAGTAAGAAAGTGAGAATTAAGTTGCTATGGATACATACCTCTGCAAGATGAGCTAACAGGGCAATACTCTGTACAGTTTTACCCAAGCCCATTTCGTCAGCTAGAATGCCATTGATGCCACAGTCATAGAGATTGGCCAACCAATTCATGCCTTTCAACTGGTATACCTTTAACTGGCCATGAAACATCTCTGGTTGGGGAATATTCTGACTAGCAAGAATGGATGGGTTGGCTAAGCTAACTGAAAATTGAAGAAGATTGTTTGGTCAAGTTTTTTTTTGGCAAAATATACATTCATGTTATTGTTTCTTCATGAAAGGTGCACATCCACAAGGACTTAACTTTTTCACCCAAATTCTTCTGCACTTTTTTTATTTTGTTCTTCAATATTTCTGAAAATGAACTCTAATTTTGTAGCTAACAGAAACAAATTTGAGCCAATTTTCAGTTTTCACTCAAAAAATTGGGCTATTTTTGTCCCAATCTTCTGAAGGAAAGTGCAAACTCTAAACAGGCATATTTTGTGATGAGAACTGGAACTGATGGTGAAAAGGTTAAAGAACAGACTGGAAACAAGGCAATCGTTTGTTTTTTAATTTAATTCTGGCCAAAGATGTTTGTGTGTCCTCATGTGAATACTCGTAAGCATGCGCACGTTGTTGTTCGTTACATTACTTTGTTAAATTTTGATTAATGTTTAAGAAGTGACACTAAAGAGATAACAGAAAACAGCTTTCACATCACACTCCTGTGTAAAGCTCACAATAGTACTTACAATCAGACTGATGGGACAAAGGTGATTGTTTCTTCCGGTGTACAGCTGCTACCTCGGCATCAAACATTTTTGTCTTTGCTTCGTGAGCACTGAAGGCACTTTGAGCATTGTGTAAGGCCTGATGTTTTATATACTGACTATCTGTAGGTAGAAAGAAATTGAGATTGAATTGCTGGCGGATATCAACTAATGTGAGATTCAACAGTGAATAATTCCTGTGTAAATTAAAATTTGAAGACACAAGATGAAAGTTTCATCAAAAACGAAATACGAAACCCCATATGAAACCAATTACTGTACGTCTTTGTACCAAATTTAAACAAAATGGGTAAGCAAAATTACATTAGAAAATTCCAAGTAGGTGAAAGTGTATCTAAGATAGGATAGGACATAATGAAAACAAAATAGCCGAATTAATTGAATCATGAAACACATTATAAACTCCAATATGTCATGCCTTGGACCAAATTTAACTCCAATATTGTCATTTTTTTAATATTTTTATATTGACTTAACCATGTAAGGAGATTGAACAACATTGGTCAAGTATGTCAGAGAAATTAGCAAAGAAAATTAAAATCTATGAAATTGTATCTAAGAAATGATGACACATTCATGAAGGCCATTGTCAGGAAAACACGAAACCCTTCTGTATCATACTACTGGTCAAGTTCTTACCATAGTCATCTCCTTCAACATCAATGACCATTCCACCTTCAACAGCAACTGGTTTCTTAGAAGATTTCTCTTCAAGTTTGTCCAGAATCTTATCTTTCTCTTTTTCACCCTCTCCAGTTATCTTGCGACTCATGAAATGTGCATACAATTCTGTTTGGGTGATGAGGAAATTCAGTTTGCGCTGCTGTCTCTTAGCCTGTTGATATCCAAGCAATATGTGAATCATTGTAAGAACTTCTTCAATCAAGTTGGAAAAGAATAAAGCATTTTACAAACAGCACCAGCTATAGACACTATAATTAATACAAGTATTTGTTCCACTTCTCTAACGATAAAATAAGCGATTGTCTGGGACTGAAAATTAACTTTGTTAACACCATATGCGTTTCATAGTAAAATAACCACACTTAAATTGTACTGACTGGACACACAACATGTACCAGTTTCTGAGGTTTTAAAACCTCAAAATGGGGGATATTTCCAGAAATAATTTATATCAAATAAAAATGATTTTGGAATATGGCTGGCCCTTGGGGGAACAGTCCTGGATCCAAAAGCATGTGACTGAGACTTCTCAGGCACTACAAGTTTATTGCAAAGTACAGTGAAATACTTTATTTTAATTAATTTTCGCTGAAAAGGCATTTTTGGATGTTTTGTATGAAATTTATTTTCACTGATTTTTGACAAGTTGAATGTGAAATATAGGATAAAATGTATATTCGCTGCATTTTATTTTCACGGAATCATCCTTTCGGCAAAAATAAAGTATTCTACAGTATCTACCGTAAAAATCATATTTGAGGCCGCAGCTTTAATAGAAGCCGCACCCCTAACTTGAGACATTGTTTCATGTTGAAATTGACAAGTTTTGATCCCAGGGAAAAGTCTGCAATATAAGCCGCACCCCAAAATCATGGCGTTTTCCCATCAAAATCAAAGCCAAACGATCGCACTACAACAACGGTAAATCTCTTCCGTGTTTAGTTTACCAAGAGGTCGCTGAACTACATATTAACATATTTAAATGAGCTATGGTAATTTAATCACGTTGGCACCATCCAGCGTTTCGATTGGTTAATTAGCGACATAACAGTTTCAAGTCACTAAAGATGTTTAAACTAACATGGCGGATATCATATCGGATCGAGCATTTATATGTGACCAAAATCATTCGCTTGCGGTGAAACTAAGTTGAATTTTCACAACAATTCAACGAATTTATTTTTTGTACATTATTGTAATCACTACTGATTAATAATCAGCAATTGTAACACTTCGAAAACAAGTAAGTTATTCACTTGTGTGAAACCAGCATGACCGTTTCCGTGATCATTTGCTACTAAGAATGCATTCGTTTTTGTTTTGACTTCTTTTAGAATATACTTTTCGTTATCAAAAAAAAATAAGAAAATAAATATATATTACATTAAATAATATACTGAGTATTTTTTTTGTTATCATGCGAACATTTTTTTTTGATTGACTTTTTTTATTTTAATTTCCCCGATGTCTAGATTAAACATGGAATGTACAGTCACTCTGCCGGAAGTCGAACATGCCGCAATCGACTGTGTCAGACGGCTGTCTGCACGGTTACTAAAAGAGTGACCGGTGCTAACGAATTAGTCTATTCAAGAGATTGTAGTATACAGTACCGTAATCTGCAAATGCATACAAATCTATTTGTAGATATTATTTATTGTGCAGTATGTTATACAGTGTGAAATTTTGTTTGTGTACAAGTTTGTCTGTGTGTAAAAATCCGAAAGTGCCTTAGAATCGCAACAAAGTTGCAATCGAGTGTCGTGCATCTTATTAGCATATCATTATCCCTCCTGGCCTTTGTTTTCTGAAAAAAATTCCCACTGTTTCCGAAATGAATGCTCTAATTAAAGCCGCACCAAGACTTCACGCATCTGAATTCGTCCATTGAAAAAATGAATTTTAATTAAAGCCGCGGCCTCAATTAGGAATTTTACGGTAACTGAGCTTTAGATTAAAAAGTGCTAGCTTTTTGTCTATGAATCAAATCATGTTGGAGTTCCTTTGCCGGCTAGCATATTTGGATTCGGGAAACTTCATCAAAACCATCAAAAAAATGTTCCTGCCCCAATCGGCGAAATTAGCTGTTGTTACAGTTCTCGTCTGATATAGGCCTTTAAAAAAGAGTGGGTCAAAGAAAATCACATGGGCCTTTAACAGTGAGTGAAAACAAGAGTTAAACAAATTACCTCTCTCATTTCACCATCAAGTCGTCTCTGTTCTATTGCTTCTTTTTCAGCACGCTTCCTGTGCTCTTTCTCAACTTTCTCATAACGTTTCCAGTATACCATCATCTCTCTGGTAATTCTGCGAGCCCTCTGAGGAGTCTCCTTGCATACCCTCTGTGATTGCATAGCTGCTCTCCGTTGCTCTTTCTGACACAGCTGAGAGAGTTTCTTAGCGTTGCTCATCATATTGTTGTGAGTGGAAGACCTCTGCTTGTGAGCCTGACAAAAGATAAACAAAGTTTAAATAGCACTTATTTACATGTATATACAGATTGTAAACCGCTAAGGTTGAAGGAATATGTAAATTGTAAACTACTAAGGTTGAAGGAATATATAAATTGTAAACCGCTAAGGTTGAATGAATATGCAAATTGTAAACCACTAAAGTTGAAGAAATATGCAAATTGTAAACCACTAAAGTTGAAGAAATATGCAAATTGTAAACCACTAAGGTTGAAGGAATATGCAAATTGTAAACCACTAAAGTTGAAGGAATATGTAAATTGTAAACTGCTAAGGTTGAAGGAATATGCAAATTGTAAACCACTAAAGTTGAAGAAATATGCAAATTGTAAACTGCTAAGGTTGAAGGAATATGCAAATTGTAAACCACTAAAGTTGCAGAAATATGCAAATTGTAAACTATTAAGGTTGAAGGAATATGCAAATTGTAAACCACTAAGGTTGAAGGAATATATAAATTGTAAACTACTAAGGTTGAAGGAATATATAAATTGTAAACTACTAAGGTTGAAGGAATATGCAAATTGTAAACTGCTGAGGTTGAAGGAATATGCAAATTGTAAACCACTAAAGTTGAAGAAATATGCAAATTGTAAACCACTAAGGTTGAAGGAATATGCAAATTGTAAACCCCTAAGGTTGAAGGAATATGCAAATTGTAAACCACTAAGGTTGAAGGAATATGCAAATTGTAAACCACTAAAGTTGAAGGAATATGCAAATTGTAAACTGCTAAGGTTGAAGGAATATGCAAATTGTAAACCACTAAAGTTGATGAAATATGCAAATTGTAAACTACTAAGGTTGAAGGAATATGCAAATTGTAAACCACTAAAGTTGAAGGAATATGCAAATTGTAAACTGCTGAGGTTGAAGGAATATGCAAATTGTAAACCACTAAGGTTGAAGAAATATGCAAATTGTAAACCACTAAGGTTGAAGGAATATGCAAATTATAAACCCCTAAGGTTGAAGGAATATGCAAATTGTAAACTGCTAAGGTTGAAGGAATATGCAAATTGTAAACCATTAAAGTTGAAGAAATATGCAAATTGTAAACTACTAAGGTTGAAGGAATATATAAATTGTAAACTACTAAGGTTGAAGGAATATATAAATTGTAAACTACTAAGGTTGAAGGGATATGCAAATTGTAAACTACTGAGGTTGAAGGAATATGCAAATTGTAAACCACTAAGGTTGAAGGAATATATAAATTGTAAACTACTAAGGTTGAAGGAATATATAAATTGTAAACTACTAAGGTTGAAGGAATATGCATATTGTAAACTACTAAGGTTGAAGGGATATGCAAATTGTAAACCACTAAGGTTGAAGGAACTCTCACAGTATTGTATTTGCATACAATGATATTATGTTTACCTTCACTGTTGTTTGTATTGACCAGACCTTGCACCTTAGCTAAGACTATGCAGCATTAGCCAAGGTACAACATCTTGAGTTAACAAGTAGACAGAGTTCTATTTCAACACAACGTGTACAACCTCTGAAGTCTGACCTGACCTGAGTCAGCCAGAATTTCCCATTTCTCAGTTGGTATGAATCGTCAAATTCATTCATGTTCTTTATAACAAACTACCTTTGGGATATCTTTTTTTCCGATGGCAATCCAAATCTTTCTCCTCTTGATGTCAGCTTCCTTAGCAGTCAGGTGCTTCTTCTTTGTAGCAGCCTCACGGAAAAGTGCAGCGATAGCTTTCTCATCCATATGTTCTAATTGACTATGCTGCAAGCCTCGTGACGTCTAAATTAAATTATCAACAGTGAAATATTCATCATTCGTCATACATGATTTTAGAGGTAGGTGACAGTTGGATGCCACTGTTGTCACACTCAAAACACTCAAGTACAAGTGCATGCAAAGAATTATATCATCCAAACCATAATCAATGCAACAGAGCTATGTGACCATCTTCCTATCCATACTGACATTACGGTAATTTAACATGCTGTCCCTGAATCAACCCAGCATGGCTGATCACAGTCACCAGCTGACCCTAAAAAATGTTCTTATGCAAAAATTAGTAAGTTATCCCATACTCATACTGAAATACTCTCTTAGGGATTGAGTCATTCTTTTTTTTTGTGTGTTCAACACCATGTAGGATTCAAACTCCATGGTTTTGATGCTATTATTCTATCAGTGATTGATGACTTGCATGACATAACCTTAAAATTGCAGTAAATTTCTCTCAAAATTGTGTTTTTACATAAAAAAAATAGTGATTAAAACCTGTGAAATATAAACAGAAATATATTTTCATGGAGCACTGCACAGCAAAATGCTCTCAATGTAATCCCAAAACAGAGCAATAGCTGAAAAGGTATACTCCACTGTCGAAGACCATTATCATTCTGCTGCTATTTTAATTTGAGGTAAATGTGGTAACCACATGACTCGGACCACAAAAACAGTCATCACTGAATCTCACACAACCTTAGTACTGTACGGAACAACAAAGATGACATGGCAGAATGTAGGTAAGAATTATTTACGAGCCAATTGACAACAAATAAATGAGTTTGCTCGGCAAATTTTTCGACCTTTTTCAACAGTGAGCAGAGCAGTTTTGTTTTACACATGCACAGAGGTGTGATGATGATTCAAAAATTGCGAAGAACAAAACGAATTTAAAAAAATATATATAAAATATTTTTTTCAATGAGAACACAGAGACACGCTGTGATAAACACTGGATAATCAGCAAGATATATAAAGACAAAAAGAAAGAAAATACAAATGATTATCCAAAATGAGACTCTTTAATCACATACATGAGTAATACTATTGAGCTAACCAAGATGAATAGTCAATATAGAGATAAACACTGACAAATTCTATCATTATTTCACTCACTTGGTTCTCATTTGCAAGTTTCCTCTTCTTTAATTTTTTCAGCTTAGCTGCAATTACAACAATTCATTATTACACAGAATCTAAAATGGTTATGCTGACTTTAACCTTGAATTCCATAAATCTCACTAACATGCACAATTCACATTATGTTGGGATATTTGTGGATGCAATTATGTTAGTGAATTGGTCATGGAATAAACATAAAAAAGTGTGAATCTGATTTGGGGAATTTGAGCAGTAATAGTGATACGCAGCAATTCTTTTCCCAGAGAATGCATGATAAAAAGCATACCGTAATGGTCATTCAAAATTTTTTTTATATATTGCTATGTGGCAGACTTCATATTGGCACAATATCAGGTCTAAGATGAATTCATATTTTTTGAAAAACAATTTTATTTTAATATGAACAATGATGATTTGCTTTTTCAACTACTGATTAGCCAATATGTGTAAAGTGTGAGAGATCTCCTAACCTGCTATCCGCTACGATAATGCTCAGTGATTTTATGCTATTCATATCTTGGGGATAATTAATTTTAACAATCATGGTTATACGGTTATAACAAATTTGACAGTGCCCAGCCAAACTTTCAAAATTGTTTTACCCATGATGATTGACTACATCACCTTTGTGTCAACTTTTGGATCAGAATAACTTACTGCACTGTACACAGTGAAAAATAAATAAATTTCACACATACTGCTATTTTCAGATTTCTCACCTTTCATCTTTTTGTCATCTTTCTTCTTCTTTGGCCCCAGTATGAGTCGTTGATGTTCTGGGAATTTGTCATAAACCGACAATAGACCACTGCTGTAATACATGTACTGTTGCAGCTAGAAGCCAACACAATAAAATAAATTTGTTGTTAATCGTCAAATTCATTCACAAGAGATACAAGCAGCCTGTCGGCTGAGATAGCTCCGCTGTTAGCAATGCACATGGCAATTAAAGAACAGAAGATATCATTAGAAAATGAACAAATTTGAGAGAGGTCCACATGTAGTACCTATATGTATAATATATCAAAGCAATTGGACTTGCGGTTTTCAACAAGAAGTCGAAAATATCAGTTTTTACCAAAAATTACAAAAATATTTATCAAAATTAGAGAATTAAAGATATCATCATGAAATGAACAAATCTGAGAGAGGTCCACATGTAGTACCTATATATGTAATATCAAAGCAATTGGACTTGTGGTTTTTAACAAGAAGTTAAAAATATCACTTTTTACCAAAAATTACAAAAATATTCACCGAAATTAGAGAATTAAAGATATCATTACAAAATGAACAAATCTGAGAGAGGTCCACATGTAGTACCTATATATGTAATATCAAAGCAATTGGACTTGCGGTTTTCAACAAGAAGTCGAAAATATCACTTTTTACCAAAAATTACAAAAATATTCACCAAAATTAGAGAATTAAAGATATCATTACAAAATGAACAAATCTGAGAGAGGTCCACATGTAGTACCTATATATGTAATATCAAAGCAATTGGACTTGTGGTTTTCAACAAGAGGTCGAAAATATCACTTTTTACCAAAAATTACAAAAATATTCACCAAAATTAGAGAATTGAAGATATCATTACAAAATGAACAAATCTGAGAGAGGTCGACATGTAGTACCTATATACGTAAATATCAAAGCAATTGGACTTGCGGTTTTCAACAAGAAGTCGAAAATATCACTTTTTACCAAAAATGACAAAAATATTCACCAAAATTAGAGAATTAAAGATATCATTACAAAATGAACAAATCTGAGAGAGGTCCAAATGTAGTACCTATATATGTAATATCAAAGCAATTGCACTTGCGGTTTTCAACAAGAAGTCGAAAATATCACTTTTTACTAAAAATGACAAAAATATTCACCAAAATTAGAGAATTGAAGATATCATCATGAAATGAACAAATCTGAGAGAGGTCTACCCAAGGTACATATACACCAAGTATCAAAGCATTCAGGCTTGTAGTTTTCAAGAAGAAGTCGAAAAAGTAAAACATTGACACGGACGACGGACGACGACGACGACGACGGACGACGACGGACAATCACTCATATGATAAGCTCCGCTCGACAAAGTCGACAGCGGAGCTAATAAAAAGGTATTGTGAAGTCGTACTGTTAACTGATTTAGTTGATAACAAGGAAAAGTAAAATAATCAATACCTCTCTGTCTCCATAGATTTCAGTCTGGCATTTTCTTTTATATTTATGCAGTTTCAACATCTCGTGAAGTTCATCTTTGCTCAAAGGTTTGTCGTCATCGTCATCTCCATCACTATCAGAGCTATCACTCAATAATATATTCTGTAGAAAAATAATAATCACATAATAAAAGGAATAACATTGCGATCCAAAATGACAGAGAAATTATAATTTTACGACAATATACTTGTGAAGCATATTCTAATTTATGCTAATAAAGCATACCGTCCAGGCACATCGGTGGACGTGCATTTGTAGTTGAGCCACCAATGATTATTGATAACTAGAAGAAATACTATGTTTCTGTTGATGTCTTTATGAATAAAATGGTCATTGTACATACATACCTTCAGCCATCTCCTGTTCTTTTTCACTCGACCCAAATTATACAGCTTTTTTTTGTCAGCTTTTCTCTCTGTAAGGTAGAGTAGTTGACATAATTCACTAATACTTGTGTTTGCTAGTTGCCATTGTCAGGTCATGTTACACTGGGATCTCAGCATGAAGCACCCCATCCATGCATGGACTTTCACCTTTTCAAATTCATATGAACATCCGTACGTTTTTATTTCATTTTTTATTCAGTAATACGTGGATACAAAAATACTAGCTAATAATGCAGCTCAGGGTCTTTCAAACATTGCAATCTGCTCTTTGAAGTATTCTATTGGTATGCAGTCTTCATTTCAAATGAAGCATATTAGTCTTAGTCATACAGCAAAAATGCCCAAGCTTTCGAGTGTGCATCAGCGGTACATATGAGAGCCACATCCGGCCCATTAACGTTTATCTACATCTACTGGTGTTTCATTTATCTCAGTTATTAATCTTCTTTTTACCATTTATAAAAAACATTCACAGTACTGATTGATATTTCTGTGCCTGATGTCACAACATACCAGTAAACAAGTGAGCATTTTAACTTTCAGTTGCACTTGCAACTACTTCAAACTGGAACCGCACTAGAACCCTCAATAACAAAGCATAAGCTCTTGAATGTGGTTAGATTTCAGCTCTAAATATCTTCCTATGTTTGACAGCTAGTTGTGGTTAATGTGGTTGATGTTTTATAAAGGTAAGCCCCACAACATAACAAGATCAATATAAACTCTGTCAATACAACTGATAACTGGTTGAAACTAGTTTGGAGTGCATGCCGCTCTAAATCTATAAAAGGAATGTTTGTCCAAATAGGGCCAGGCGTGATATGGAAACTTATTCCAGGCAATATGAGGTATATAGTAAATTACAGACCCGCCAGAAAGTATTTACGCACATGTCATTTGATCGTTTTCGTAACTAAAAATAACAATTCCGGGTAACATGATGTGTTGACTTTAAAATATACTAAATTTAAGAAGAACTAGTGCATTTTAGTCAAAATAAAATGGTTGATTTGTGTTTAGTTTTTTTGTATGTAGACGTTTTTTCAGTGAGCGAAAATCGCCATGGTTAACTCTATGGGAGCGCGCTCATTTGCATATCATTTGCATCTCATTAAAACTTCGCGCCATAAAACATGTGCGATAGTCGTGTCCTTTCTCATGCAAATTTGAACCAATTGGGAAGCTGAAATTATTTCAACACGCGCTTCTGGGCGGGAATACCTGTCAGTTGTAGTTCATGAATATTCCTATCGAGGTCATAGTGTCAGATACGTAATTTTTATTTACAAACATTGAGCCATGCCAAAAGTTAGGGAGTTGTCAGAATTTACTAAAGGGAACATTGAAGCACTGTATACAGAAGGAGTGTCTAATAGGGAAATTGCAAGAAGACTGGGAATTTCTGAAGGCTCCATACGTTTCAACCTGCGAAAACTTCGTCTGCGGGGTAGTATGGGCAATCGTCGTCGATCAGGTCGACCAAGGCGTACAACGCAACGCGAAGACCGGCTACTCATCAGGTCTAGTTTAGCGAATCGGTTTCACACCGCCCGTGATTTGCGTGCCAATTTTAATCAACTCACGGGGAAAAGATTGAGTATAAGGACTATAAAATCAAGACTATATAAGGATGGTAATCTTCGCGGCTGTGTTGCAAAAAAGAAACCTAAACTACAACCTCGACACATCGCAGCGCGGTTGCAATTTGCCAGACAACACATCGACTGGACTCCGGCACAGTGGGCTCAAGTTATCTGGTCGGACGAATCAAAGTTTACGGTGTTTCGTAGCCGTGGAAGATTATTTGTACGTCGGAGACCAGGTGAAGAGTACGAGCTGAAATGCATTAAACCTACAATAAAATTTGGTGGTGGTAGCGTCATGGTGTGGGGATGTTTTTCGGCTACCGGCTTAAGGTCGCTGGTCCGTGTACCGACGACCATGAACCGATGGAAATATTTGGATATCCTGCAAAACGAAATGATACCGTCGGCACTAAGACTCGTTGGACCCAATTTTCATTTCCAACAGGATAATGCCCCCGTTCACACAGCATTGGCAGTGAGGGATTTTCTAAATAATCCACAAGAGTACGGATATTTTTTCGACAACTTTACCACTTTGAATTGGCCTGCACAGTCTCCAGATTTGAATCCCATTGAGAACCTCTGGGAGTTGATCGATTTAGAGGTGCATTTCCGACCAGTTGCTAACATCGAGGATTTATACGCGAGTATAATGGAAGCTTGGGGACAGTTCCAAGTGAACATGTGTCGGAAACTCGTCGATACCATGCCAAAACGGCTCAGAGAAGTCATCCAGCGAAGAGGTGGACACACGCATTATTGACAATCGCCGCGTTCTATGTCTTCATGAATATTCATGAGCTTGCGTTTACACGGTATTCTTCATAGAGAATTCGAACGTTTTTTCACTGTTTCGTTCAGACTGCCGTTTTTATTCAATCCTGCATGACAATGACAATTTTGTTGTTTTTATTGTGTGTAAAAACGCATATTTTATTAGATATATAAATATATTTATTCAAACTGTTATTGAGTTTATTTTATTGTATGATATCGTAGGTAGTAGCTGCCTGTAGTGTGGTGCGTAAATACTTTCTGGCGGGTCTGTATATTATACCAGTATATTGATGGTGGTAATCCATCGATTTGATTGGTCAAAACATGCATATGCAATTAATGGTATATTGGCTGATAATGCACGGCTAAACCAAGTGGCCCTGGAACATGAATTGACTACATGTTTAATGCGGAAATACATAAAACCAGTAGTATTTGTTTTTTAGGGAAATACAGTGGCTGAATTTTGGAAAAATATTGGAAAAAATACCGAATTAAGAACATCTGAAACATGAGCGTCAGTCGTTGGGTGATCGTCGTTCGAGACGCAAACCTAAACCATCGTCTCTCAACACCGTGAGAGACGGTGCCTAAACGAACGCCAGATTGCTGTGTTTTCCGTGTTGTGACTTTGAAATGGATTGCGAACCTCGATCTTTAAGTTTAACTGGTGACCAACTAGATGAGATTGGGGGATTGAAGGACAAAAAAAATGCAAAAAACTACGAGTCACAGGTAAAAATGTTTGCCACCTATAACAACCCCAGTGTCCTGTAGCGGCATTCGCTGACAAAATTGCAGTGAAATTGCACCCGGGTAATTGCCATCCAAAGAACACGGGACAACTCAGAATTCGACAAAGATATATGGTATTGTATGTCTTCACTATGAGTAAATAAACTATAGGAGATGACGAAGGTAATTTCGAAATCTGCAGATTTGTGCCGAGTGTACACCAACCACAGTACAGAGCGCCGGCGTGCAAAGTCCTTCATTCGGCCGAAGTTGAGGCAAGACATACCATGTACGTGTCACAAAAACGATGCGAGAATCCGATTTTACCCCAACAAACTTACCTAAGTCTCAGAACAACGACAAAACCTGTCAGGCACACTGTCACAAAATTTGGTTATTATACCAAAGATATATCCAGGTCAGATGTTGGGACTGAGATCGTCATGCCCGTCACCAAACATGTTACATTACTGCGTCCCGCTATGTCTCAAACTTCGGCCGAACCAAGTACCGCTGAACGTCAACAGTTACAAGTAGTATGATGAGTCACAAAATCGGTTTATTTCACATCTATACTTTCTATGGGCAAATTACAGTCCAAATTGTACAAAAACCGGAATGAAAACGAAAAAAATCCGTTGTGTTAATGATTTAAACTGTACACGACCCTGTATTTCAAATGGCGATGATGCGGTTAGTAAAAGGTCAGAAAGGTCATCTTTTGTTATGCTAATTTTTGTGTTTACGCTGCTCTATTCACTGGATATACGATTCGTTTTCATGCGGAATAAAAATTAAAAATCAATTTGAACTGTGTTGCGCATGATTTTTTTGTATGCATTCAGTGTACAACTACATACTATTCTTATAAATATTCATGTTCGAGGGCCATAATCATGATCTCATAGTAGAAAACTCTTTTTTATAGTTTTATCAAATTGTCAATATACTGGTATAATATAATAGCAATAACCCCCCCGATGAAATATTTTATTTATGCAAATTGTATAACCCGAGTATAAGCTCAGGGGCCTGAACATGTAAAAGCGGGAAAATTAGAGGGTGGGCTTATACTCGAGGACCACCTCGTCCTCAGAAAAGATAATTTTCTGGGAGGTTTAAAATTGTAACCATCGTCCCAACCTTGAAAAATTTTCTAAATTACATTTTTCGTTCACAGCGCCGGTCTCAGAGAAATATTACGTCTTTTTGATTTCCACAACACTTTTTACAATGAAGAAACAAATATGTTCATAAAAATACACACATTTTATTAGATTACGGTATACAAACCGTCTGAATTTATGGTGCAAAAATGGGTAGGGTCTGTGGGAAAACTGTCGAAGGTAAGATCTTTAACAGTATCTTCGTTGTGGAATGTTTTCACGCGTACACAAACTCTTGATACAATTTCAAAGCAATTTTTGCCATGGTGTTTTTCATCATGATTTGACCTGAACAACTTCCTTTGACCTAACAGGTCACGTCTTTCTTTAACCAATCAAAATGCTGTGTCGTACGGACGAAGTTTTCCGATTATTGACGAAGTTATTTTTGCAACGCAATGTGGAAGTGAATTACCACGATGTTAAAATGTGATCTGATTTCGACAAAAAAAAACGGTGATTTTTTCCCCTAAAGCTGTTCAGTTGATTTGCAATTTTCGAAAGGTAAACTGAGGGTGGAGTAAGTATTTAAGCTTTTCACGGCCGCCAACAAGTAATGTCAAAGAATAGTTCACATCCCATTCACGAAGGTCTCAATGGACACGATTATTCACGACTTGACAATCACATTTTTTACGTTTCTAAAACTACTACTCAAATGAAATATGGATTATTACAGTATTGCAACATCGGAATTCATCGTGAATAAATAACAGAATAGAAAAGGTCTGAACCATGTTCCGTACGTTCGCCGTTTATGCACTCTGAAATAATGCAAGTTTTCTCGTAAAATCAGGAACCAAACTACCGTACCAATCACGATTATTATGCAATGAAATACACTTTTTACATGCATATTTTAATAAATGTCGTCGACGCCCGGTAAAAACACCCTGGGCCTATACTCGGGGATGCCCTCAACTTGTTAAATGTCTAAAAACAGAGGGGTGGGCTTATATTTGGGGAGGGGCTTATACTCGGTAAAGTACGGTATATAATTTTGTGAGATAGAGAAAACAATATTTCATTTTGGAATCTTTCAAAATCACAGTCAAATTTCATCCCTCCCACAAATGACCTCAAATAATCAGATAGATAAAATTATAGCAATGGAAATAGTTGACAGAAATTAAATTGAAAACAATATTGTACCTGCTTTAGTTGTTACAATACCATTGATTTCTAAAATCTCCTGATCATCCTCATCTTTGTAGTCTTGTATTTTGGGTTTATCTGTGTTTCCTGCATCTTCATCGCTATCACTACAAAGGACAAGAAAGTGCTAACGATGACGGCAATGATGGACATGTTAAACTACTACACCAAGTTGGCAAATGAAATGGACATTTCTAACAGCTAAGACGTAGATGACTAGATTGCACACAATGGGTTCTGGGAAAACATACACTAAAACCAAAATTCTGATTTTAGATACACAGTTTGCGATTACTTTTAGATACTTCGGCAACAGTACTACCTGTAACTCCTAAGTTTGGGACATGTAAATTGTAGCCAAATAAAATATAACATAACTGATATATTTTCTCTATTGGTAACATATGCATTAACCTTTTTACCACTAGTTCCCTCTTTTTATCACAAAATGGTCTCGTTTACAGTCTGCACTTTCCTTCATAAGATTGAAACAAAAATATCCAAAGTAAAAACTGAAATTTGACTCAAATTTTGTCTGTTGGCTCCAAAATTGGGTTTCATTTACAGAAATATTGAAAAATATTTATAAGAAAAAGAGTGCAGACAAATTTGGTCAAGTAAGTGGTGAAAAGGTTAAAGTTTAACTGGATTGGGACAATTGACTTTTTTGTGTGCAAAATTTATTTATAAACAACATTATGAAAAAAAATCGAGTGGAAAGGGTATATAAATTGGGTTAACAGTCAATGATATTCCAAAATCAGGCCACGCCCCCTCTCCCAATTCAGTTACACTTTAAAGGTAGAAGCTTACTCATGATGCAAATCCCCAGAATTCATTCATTTTGCAATAATTTGTAATCCTGGGCAATATAAGAATATTGACTTAAAAAGAGTTGGGGGTCACTAGCTTAATTTTCAAGAAAATGATGCTTGTATTTTAGTGGATAGTCGCCATTTCGTCAGTAAAATAAACTTTTTACCACAGATATTATGCCATATCTCAAATTGTAGGCTGGTGACACAGGCTGGAAAAAATTATACATTGTGAATGATGGAGTACTTTGTTTTCCTGAATTATTTGAAAAATTTGGATTTTAAAAAGGGTCAAACATTTTTATTTTTCTATAACTATATGGAATTGTTCTAAAAATAACTATTTTTTAAAAATATTAGGACAAGTTTACCAAAATATGCCACTGTAACACACAAAAGAATGCTATTTTATTGTGCCATGGGACAATAAACCTATGATTTCACATAATAAACCAATGAACATTGTCATCCACCTTAAATTTATTATCATGTTTATTTGTTTTAAAATTGTAAAATAATTAATGATTCAGAAACCAGCCATTGACTTCAAGTATTTCTTTTGGAGAAAACCAGTCTAAAAACATGCAAAAAAGTAAGGCTGTTTTGGAATGATTTCTATAGGAATTTGTGTTAAAGCATTATTTCATAAAAAGTAAATAATATTTGCCAGAATTTCCCAATAATTTGGGACAACATAAGGACCCGTCTTAGAACTACATATTTTTTTCACTACATGTTCCCAAGCTAAATTTTGGAATATACCATAACCTATTTGCCAGCCATAAGAACCAATGGCAAACGACTCAAAAACAACCATTTTCATGGGTGGTTGACAATTTTTTGGTGTGTGAAAAGTAGTTTGGAAATAATTCATTTTTTTTCTGGATTTTGTGAGCAACAGCATAAAACAAAACCATATGGTAAAAGTCAAAGAAATCTGGAAATAAGTTCCTTAGGTAAATGAAAGGGGTGTGCATATAGTCAAAATAAGCCATTTTATTTACTATTACAGTAATACAATGAATATAATTTTAGAGACATTCTTCTAATAATAGAGCAGATATAATTTTTACCTGATTTCCTCTTCAAATACTTGTTCAACATATTCCACAAAGTTTTCCAGTTGAAGAGCTTTCTCCAGTACCTGCAGGTGCAGTGGCTTGGCCAATGGAACCCCACTTGATGGCCCAGTAGGAGAAATATCAGTTGCCATGGTGTTGGTCTCCATGATGATTTCACAGAGTATATTTTTCTCCTACATCTGCTTGCATGTATGTAACAAAATAAACAATAATGAAAATAAATTATAATCTAGACATCATTTTTTATCCAGGGCTAATGTACATTTGTGTGCAAGAGTATATTTCTGAACTCTCAACAGCCAACACCATATGCAAGAGCAGCATTTTCTATGGTTGGGGCATTTTTTTTTATCTTCTCTCATACTGGAATATTTTTTTTTCTGTCAATTGTTGCAGCAAAACTTTTTAGCTCAATTGGCTATTTCATAACTCCCAAGATTCAACTGTCTCACCCGAAAATCATAGCTATATGCTGGATGATCATAATTTACCTTGTAAAATTTTTAATTTGGCATTCTAGAAGCCCTGTAGATTGCAACCATTTTGATCATCATGGCAATAATTTTTATAGTGAACAGTGATTAATTAAAATCTATTTAGACATTTAGCATTCTAAAAAAATCTGGCTGGCAACAAAACTTTCTGTAACATAAAGCTTATTTTGCAAGTCCTAGTGATTAAAGTGATACAGTTGTCATGCCACGTTATGTACGATACAGAACCCATGTAGCACGTGTGAAATATATTGTTTGTCTACATGATATTCAAAACGTGTGACGACTACAGTTTGCAGCAAAAAAATGCGATTGAAGGTAAACCAACAGTTTAAACTTAAATTAAAAAAATTAAACTGTCAGCCGTATTGTCAGAGCATCGGTTGTCGTTACAGTTTCTAAAATACATGCTCAAAGCTATTTTTTCAAGAAAAGCACATATTCAGAAAGAAGGCACATTGTTGTTGAATGGTGGTCGTTGCAAACAGCTTTCAAATTTTGTGTAAACATGTTTGACCCAAATAAATAAAGGTTGCTACATGTATATGTAGAGTATGGGACCCATATACAATGCCGGTGGTCATAGCAACCAGCAGCCTTTAATTTTATCAGGGAGGTTGTGCCTTGAAGTTAATTGAACAACTAAGTAAATATTAAAAAAATATTCCAATACTGTAAAGGGGGTAATTATTCACTGGGTTTGAATTTAGCTTATTTCGCTGAGTGGAAAAATGTGCTAAATTAAAACACAGTGAATATGTAAAATTTAGCATAGAACACATCTAAATGACGAAACCGTGAATTTAAAACCCACTGAATATGCCTGCAATGGTAAATCAGTGAAATTTAAACCCAGTGAATATCAGTCATTTAACAGTAATATTAAATGTTGTGTCAATGACAAAATCATGAAGGCTGAAGTTTGGTTTACTGTGAATCAAATCAAAATCACACGAGTCAATAAATATAGTGTCACAAAATAATAATAAGCATGAATGCTAGAAATAGTACATTTCGAACATCAAGAAATATTTAATCGATCAGTAACATCAGCTGATTATAGCTTATTTCATCAAAGAAAAAAATTACAAAAAAATGAAATTATAATTATAATCTGGTACGTCATAATATAAAACAGAAGCTATCATTATTTTGAAGCAATAAAAATATTAGGTTATGTCATCTCCTTAATGCTAAAGATGATATGAATGTAGGTTCGCGAGTTCAATATCAAACAAATAATGAATAAAATGCACCAAAACATATCAATATTCAACTTGTACATATTTAACTATTCACTTATGATGGTATTCCGCTACCAATGTCATACTCCGATGCTCGATCAGAGCTGTGTTTCTTTAATCTATGGGTGTAACTTGTCGGTCATATCAAAAGAGCCACACTACGGAAACTTTAAACTTTCGCGCTGCTCAACAAACTTTCAGAAGCAAAGTTTACGGTAATTAGCGCGAGGAGCTCACAAAATTAGGGGCATTCGAAATTATGAGCCGGTGGTGTTAGGAGATCAGAACGAACACTGGCATTATTTGTTTGAAATCGTCAAATGCTAATTTCCGACATCACTCTTTTGAAAAAAAATATCTGACCCCAAGTCCATGCTTCTAATCGACACAAGCGACGGAGCCCTCGCCGACATTACGAAGTTTGATCAAAACAATGTCCGTTCCAGGTGTGCAGGGAACCGAGTTGGCCGATAAACTTACCTCAACCGGGAAATTTCCTCCAGAAAATGGGCTGAATGCCAACGGGAAAATGTTGCACGTTCGCCAGCCAAGATGGCGTAGTGCGTGGTATTTTTCGCTTGTAATGGCTGATCCCTGCATAGCCACATCGCATGACTGTCCTCATACTTCGCGGGGGGTCACCCGCCATTACACACTTCGGGTTCGACGAGTATAAACCGATTATTCCCGAACGTAGCATGGCGAAAAACACCATTGAATCGTCTATAGCATACTGTTCTCTGCCACTCAAAAAAAAAAAAAATGACCTTTTCATTTTAATATGCAACAAAAACGTGCCTATTAATTTGTCCAATAATATTACAAAATTAATAAAAATATTACATTGGTAATGTAATTCTAACTCTCCAAAAATACATCATACATAACTAATAATATAACTGTTTATAGATTTGCATACAATCTCTTGTTTTTTTGTTTTTTTCTTCAATCAAATAAAATAAGGGAGTGTATAAATGGCGAAAGTCGGTTTACCGCGAGTTTTTTTAGATTTGTGTCCATACGATGCAAATTTGGAGAGAATAATCATTATAACCAATCATTAGAGGTAATAAATCTTGATTTCAAATTGCAGATCCTCATTGAAATCATTGTCGGCTCGCGCATTTTCGTGTCTGTTCACCCCTCTCTCCACGGAATCATGGAATAATCGCATGTAATGACGTAGATGTATTTGTTGCTTATTTTCCTCTATGGCAGACAGGAAGTCGTTATACTTGTAACGATATTGTTCAACTTACTGCAGGACCAGAAGTATGTTGCGCAATATTGCCTAGAGAGGCAAATACACATAATGTCTTAAAAACCCAAGATGTATTTGTGTCCTTATTTTAACGCGTGTTGACAATAACTGCCACGACTAAGCAAAAACTCCGAGCTCGACAAAATTCGGTTAATAGTACCATTCAACAAATATGCTCTTATTATGACGTTATATGGAATTTTAATTTACTGTCAATGTCAAATAATATGGGTGAAATGGAACTTTGGCAGCAGTTTCCATAGGCCATAATGAAAACACATTTCGTCATTGAAAAAAACCTCTAAAAATAAGGCAAATATAATTTGGTAATACCAGTACTTGGTAATACCATGAATACGTGCATTTAGGACACTATATATCATTTTAATCACCACGTGTCTCCGTACAATATTTCTGAGATATTGAGATGTATTCCTGCCATTGGGAAACAATAGTAAAATGCTCCAAAACACACATTTATTTTTACTTCATTTTTTACAACAATTCTCTTCAAATCGAGTAATGTTATCTTATGTTTTTATTGTTTTTTCGTCAGTGTAACATGAGAGGCGGACATGAAAAAAATATAAATTATAGAAATTATATCATTTTTACTTTTCAGTAGCGTATAACTTTTCTAAAAGTGGCAAATTTACCCAAAAGTACAGTATTCTAACATGTTACCATGTAGGTATATACAGGAAAAGTTAAACTTCATTGCTTATAAAAGGTACGTTCAATACAATCCGTGGAAGAAGAATGAGATATGTACGACGTTATTACTCCAAGATTTATAGGAGACACATTTTGCGCAAATGTTTTGAAAATCATTTTTTGGTTGTTGTCATGACAATGGTTGACAGGATTTTTTCCCACATGTTACCACCTAACTAGAGTAACGATGTGACCTGTCTGCCAATTTTGAACGAAATTGGCTTAGCAGAAAAATCACAAAAGAGTTATTACATGAAGACGACACACACACAAGTGGTTATAAAGGCAATCCTGTTGTAATGGATCGCTAATAAACTTTGTACTTCCCCGTAAAAATCGATAGACAAAAAAACACAGAACATTATCGTTTATAAACGTAACAGCTAACACACACTGGCGGATCCAGAAATTCGGTTGAAGGGCTCCTATTGGCCAAATGCCACGTCCGCGCGCCTCAATGGGCTGAGTTTGTTACTTGATTTGTCTTTTTTTTTTGCGGGCTGAAGGGGGCGCGCCTTTCCCTAAATCTGCGCGTGATACAACTCGGTTAATGCATGTTTAAATCAACAACTATTAATAGGGTTTGCAAGGACATGTCTTTTTTTATCCTAGTAAGATCATCAGAAGATCCACGATATATCTGTATACAATTCAGCCATACTCTAATCGAAACATAGTCAATAGGTAAAAGCTGCACGGCCGATAATTATTCATTTAGGAGATATTATTTGTTAATCGTTGTCCCATTAAGTAACTGTTACATTATTCGACCAATGACACTTTGTCAATTAGCATAATTAGTATACAGAAATAGTATCATTCAGTAACATATGCATATAATTAATGAAGAACTATTAACCCAAACCAGGTATGTTTTGAAAAGTTACATATGACATATGTCGCACAATTGTTGTGCAAGCATCAGGGAGCGGGTTACATTGCTGCACACACACACATGTAATCACTTTGGTACTTCAAGTAAAACATTACAATAACTGTATTAATTATAATAATCGTACAATTTAATAACTTTACACATCTGAATGATACTGATTCATTTTATTTCATTTTTATTTTTGGACTAGTTTTAAGCCACTTACCGTAAATGCATTAATCATTCACTTGCCGTGGATTTAAATGCGTTATTTTCGCTGATAAATAGAATTCGCTAAATTAAATCTTTTGTGAACATGTGAAATATCAATAAAACTCGTTGTTTCCTTGACAAATTCGTGAAATTAAAACACAGTGAATATGCTCAAAACATCAAAATATTGAAATTAAATGGTTTTACAGTATTGATTTCTTCAATATTTACTAATGCATTTGAGCCATCATGGTTTTGTGTGTGAATATATTTTCAACTTTGAACAATATGTTTAATAAATATGTGATACGTGAATAAAGACTCCAAAATAGAATACGTAAAAGTATTAGAATACAACTTTAGTTTGCAGGCTATATGCATTATATGATACTAAAATATATGTCGAAATGATTTCAGAACCTGTGCTGATGCGATTGGGAATTTGACTATTGGCAAATCGATTTCGACAATGAAGGACTTCAATATCAAACAAATATTGGTTGATTGCCCTCTCGAAAAAAATATTTCAGAGAGTCTAGATTTAAATTTTTTTTAGAAGGGTGAATGCCCCCGGACCCCCTAGTAAGGTCGAGCCTTCGGCGCAAGGTTGGTGAGCAGATCTCACCCCCTCATGCATAATTTGGTGCCACCGCCTCTGCATGTCTGTATTGTATCTGGGTCTCAGTTTCTCCTTACCTATAACTAAAACGATATAATATTAATCCGAGAGGTTTCAATTTAAAACTGGATCTAGATAACACAGTATATTTCCTAATTCTTATTTTTATTATAGTACGGAAATTTTCTCACACGAGGACCTATTGTGTTTTAAAGAGCTCCGACCCGGGGAACTCTACTGGATTCTGTATGCCAGCACTTCGCAGCCGATTGAAAACTAAACACCAAAAAAAGATCGATGCTGAGGGCGCTATTTGCCAAAGAAATTAGCGTTTATCACGAAAAAAAATAACAGACAATCGGTAAAATTTGACAGTAAAGGATCGACAGGGCCGTGAAAATGAAGATCGAAACAATGGCACACATACTTGTATACAACTATGGAAGTAACTTCCCTTGAATAAAATTAATCTAACTTTTAATATTCATTTTGTTATGTTAAAGAGACAACACAACACAAAATTATGATAATGTACATTTATTGCAATGTTTATGGAATGTTTAATTCTTTTCTGATATTATAATGACATGTCTTTATTAGCCACTTCACATTTTATCAATCTCGAGTTTCGATAGCATCAACATAATCATTGTCTGTTGTTTACTATTTTGAAATTTCGATGTATAATGTTCCAGGCTCATCAATAGAGATACCGTACAGGTTCGCGGGGAGAGGGCTTTCTGAAACCAAGACGAAACGATGATGTTCATAGCCAGTGCCACCTAGAGTCGAAACTGCAAACAATGGTGGTAGTTTCTTAAAATAAGTTCGTTTGTGTTATAATATAACATATTTTGTATTTTGACAGCAGATATGGAACAAAATAAGTCATTTTGGTCAAAGTTTGATAAATGTTAATAGTTGCCAAATCGATTTGTTTCTTTAAACAAGTGCCACCCGGATTTGGAACATTTTTGTTATGGCTAGTACATATCTGAAAATAGTGTTCGGTTACATAGGGTGTAACGATGATATGTGGTGTATTACAAAGTAGAACGATTATTTTAGAGATAATGAAATGTGTTTTCATTATGGTCCGTTAATGCTCGGAAAAATGCTCGAGAACGTGTAATTTTTAGTATTGTTATTTGACACAGTATAGTATTGATGGATACATTAAATTATGATTTATCGTGAACTATTGTAAAACATATCTGAGTATTCGTTAAATGGAGCAATTAAATTCCCAAATACGCATGTGCAGTGGTTGTTTTGGTACGTACAATAACAATCACTGCACATGCGTATTATTTGTTTTGATTTTTCAGATCACGAATACTGTTGTGTGTCATTCAAACGCAACACTTTTAGTTTATGATAAATGAAATCAAGAGTACGAGTTTTGACCTTGGTGCAACGTACACTAATTACTGCCGGTGACTACTTCGATACCTTCCAAATCACCAAAGAAATTACCCAGTTAAAGCTTGGTAACTTCTCAGTTTGTACTCGTTGCTCTGCGCAACAGTCAAAATCGCCATCTTTCTTCATATGAGTCCCATATCTCGCGCATGCGTGACGCGACGACCACCGCCCTTTAATTATAAAAAGATTTTAACACGAAATGCTGTTACTCCTACGTGCGCTAAAGGATGCGTACAAGTCAAAACGCCTTCTTCCCATATTTACGGCACAGTAAGATACTAGTAATAGTTTGCCACTACGAGTAATTACTCTTAGTATGAACTCGAGTATAGATTCTGTATATTGTATGCCTCGACCAACATTTTTCTTTCATTTTTCTGTGTGTGTATTTTTAAGTGTGTGTAAGCGTTTTTTTTTCTTCTTCAAGTGCAATCATGATACAAATGAACAGTCCACCACTCTATCGGCGTTGATGGCGTACGTAATATCACCCTTGTAGTATACCTCGTGAAACCCCGTTTAAGTCAGTCGGCCATATTGGATGCAACTGTGCTTTTGTTTGACTTCTAAGAGCTGTCGTATTTTATTTGTCGTACTGAACTACACGGAAATTACGTGAGTATATTTTCAATTCCTTCATTTTTACACCCATCACAGAATCCGATTGTTCTTATGTATATCTTGATTGCTATTCGTACTTCACCTGTTTAATGATTTACATTTTTTTGGTCTGTACATTTTGTAAAAGCCTCGACGTTCACGTATTTAAAGGGTGAGAGTTCCTGTTTGCTACATTTTTAGCACGAACTACACATTTTACGTTTTTGTATTTTCGACATTACTTTGCATCTTTTGTTGACAGACACCCTCCATATAATCGTAATGTTAATTACTTCAGTTCTGTAATGAAAACGTATCGTTTGACGAAATTCTCTGCACACTGTTTTTTAAAGGACACGTAATACTAATCTTTACATTTTTCGTTTCATGTCTTTATAACTTGGGTATTGATGTTTTACCTTTAAGATTTGAAAACTGATTTGTAATTTCTCTATAAAAATTGTGTATTCAGTTTCCAACATCAAGTTTTATATAGTCTTACTAAAATTACCTTGTCTTTGTTCCACGAAATCCAAGATCAATAACGCGAATGAGTTGCATTAATAATTTATCATGCCAAAACACAATCAGATTATATTGTTTTATTGCACATAGACTGTTTCATGTATTAGCATAAAGATTTGTCCACAAAGGAGATTTGTTACTGCCTAGATTAGCTTTTTTCCAAACTTGGATCACATTTTAGTTTGCATGGGTGAAAACAACTAAATTTCAGGAAATAGTTATGTACTTGTGCTGATAAATGTGAGAATATGTTGTGAGGTTGCTCTCGGACATGATTTTAGGCTTATGACTTAATGTGATATTTATCTGCTTTTTCGCCATTACTTGTAGCAATTCTTAATTATGATGAGTCTTTGTAAATCTTAGACGTGTTGCTACATGTTTTTTAGCACTAAAATGAAATTCAAACAAAAATCAATTCTGTATGGCTTGACGCTAAGAGTAGCCTGATAGCCTGGGACAAGTGAAATTACGATCCACACAAATGAGAGACTCGCTTACCTTAACAGACATTAGTAAATACTAAAAGTTCATGTATTGATGGGAAGCTAAAACAAACTGACAAATCTGTTTAGAATGCATTTTCTGCAGCTGGCATAGTCTTGTATTGTATCCCAAATAAACCTACAAGGTACAAGTACGACTTTTCAAGGGCTAGTCGCATTCATTGATGGTCCTAGCAATTTGGTTGTGATCTCATTCCCATGTGAAATCAATGTTTTTAATTTTTCTGTAGTATGGGTACCAGAGTTTACATCGGACGTCTCAGTTATCAAACTCGAGAAAGAGATGTTGAAAGGTTCTTTCGTGGATATGGTCGCCTGCGTGAAATCAACTTGAAAAATGGTTTTGGATTTGTGGTAAGTTGACTAACTAAATGTATTAATATCAACCTTTCTGATTATCTGATTGATTTTTTTGTCATCAAAATCCCAATGAGGATAAAAGTTCAAATAAGATTATTTCCCATGTTACCATTCTACTGTCAATAGTAGTTAGATGTAATAAATTATATATTTTATTATCTTGTAGGAATTTGAGGACCCACGTGATTCAGATGATGCAGTATATGAGCTTAATGGTAAAGAACTTTGTGGGGAAAGGTATGTAGGGCATTCTAGTTACCCGTTTGTCTATGCCTGGTTTACTAGATTGTATTGCAGGGATCTGCCCACACTGGTCGCTAGTGACTGGCACTCATAATTTCCAACCAGGACAAAATGTTGGCGACCTGCACTATCCTATTTGTTTATGATACACACAGGATGTCTGCCACTGGGACCATCATTCTATTTTTCTTAACACACAACACAATGCAAAAATTAATACACAACAAAACTTTAATGAAACAAGACACCGCTGTTAAAAACAAATGTGTGATGTTGGCCTACTGTGTTTTTTGTTGTAACCTTCTCCAATTGGCGTTCTGTTAGTTTTAGTGAACAAATATTAGCTCATGAATATTAAGGTCGTGAATATTAATTAGTGACAGCACTCAAATCAGTCTCGGTTGGTATGTATTTTGTAGTTGTCCATCTTTGAACATGCATTTCTGTTTATATAGGGTTACAATTGAACATGCTCGTGGACCAGTCAGAAGAGACTACAGAGATTCTGGATACAGCAACAGAGGTGGTGATCGTGATTCTTACAGAAGTGATCGTGGTGGCTTTGGTCCACCCAGAAGACGAGGGGGAGTTGACAAGTAAGTACAAGACCATAATTGTATTTACATAAGTACCAACAAATTACAATCTTTTATTTTCTGATCTGATTGCATCGCAATTGTACTTCAATACCTGTATTTTGTGGAATGAGTATTCAGTTTGGAATACCGAAACTTAAATACCTTGTTTATTTTGTAATTCATTTTTGTTTCAAAATTTATACAACTTAAGTTTGCCAAAATATTTTTAGTTATAAAATAGCAATACTCAAGTAATGAAAAATAGTTTACCAAAGGCTTTATAGCTACAGGGCTCAAAAGTAAACAGCTGTGAAGAATAGCATTTTTGAAAATGTCTTGGCCTTGTTAAAATCTATATGAGATACAAGCTATTAAAACTTAAACCATTTAGGTTGGGCATCTCAGCCTCTGAGTTCTGTTGGTATTTTGCACACTATCTTGAGTATTTCTCTGAGGCAAATAGTCAAACTATCTGCAGAAATGGATGCATTTATTTTCGCCATATTTATGCATTCTATGATTCTCTTTACTTTTATTTAGTAAAAGGCAAGTATGCAACGCTGATGCTAATATATTTATTGTTGGTCTATATGCTTGAGATATATTCAATGAGAAGGTGGGGAAAAATGTAACAGAATGAAAAGATAGACTGCTTGATTGATTGGCATCCATTTCACTAGATTTAGTCAACATTGATGCAACATAACCTCAGGGAAGTAACTTTATCTATTGTACCAGTCTGTAATTTTGTTATTGCACGTTGTCACTTGGTCGAAAATAGCTTTGCTAGTTTTCCACATGTCACAGTCTTTAACATATTGATGTCCAGTATCTTGTTGGACACTTGAACTTAAACTCTTGTATCATTTTGTTATTTCATGTAGCAAGTACCATAGCTTGATTCACAATAACGTGGTGAAACCGGAACTGCATAATCAATTAAACTTTACCATGATTAGAATTATTAAATAGTTAAGTAAACAATGTTTTATGTCTAAAATTGTTAGTATCTCATTTGTATTGCTGTCTTGTATATTCACAATAGGTATGGACCACCAACACGTACAGAGCATCGCTTAATTGTGGAAAATCTATCCAGTCGTTGTAGTTGGCAGGTAATTTGTCATGTGTGGCATTTTTGTCTATCTGTAAATTATCATTCATCAGATCAGTTCAAGCTATTTAAAATAAACAGACTAAAGATGTAGAATGTGTGATGCAGTGATACATGCCATTTGTACACCCAAGGCTTGTTCATATATCTATACACATTGAAATGAGTACATCTTTGAAGGAAACTGTCAAAATTTGCTTTCCTCTCTTTGATACTGATTTTACTTTTTTGTATTGCACGTTTGAAATAATTTGACAAGTCTTAAAATATGTTCAAGTCTGCATAGTAAACAAGCACTGTTTAGTCTGTTACATGCATTTGAATCACTTGGCTATAAACTTGAACTGGTCTGCCCATTGATTGTTTATTTACTCACCACATGCAATTTGTTATCCTCCTTTGTAGTTAATGCTGCCTCTCGGAGCGATGACTGCTAATGTCTGAGGGTGTCTTTCAGGGTCTGTTCTCAGGGACTATTCTCTTTTGTGGCAAAAGAACTTGCGCACTCATTCTCCCCTACTGAGGTGGTGACACAAAGGTCTAGGCTGGTAGGCCGTGCAACCATGATTTTCACGTTACTCATCCATCCACAAGTGCTTAGAATGAAGACAGTAGCCAGGGCTCCTGTGCATCTTTGCGAGAGGTTTTACTCGGATGATGGAAATTGAATTTCGTCAGCAAGTTTACAGCTTGTCTGTTGCCCAGATAGCTGTTGCTCTTTCATCCAGGCATCCCATTGGTGATCAAGAAATCACTTTTGGCCACTCGATCCAAACCCAAATTGGTCCAGGTCCATGGCTTGCAGAGCTTATAGCAGTATGCTGTGAGGTGCAGCAGCTATTGAAATCCTAATCCATTGAGGAGAAAAAGAGAAGGGATTCTAGATAAGAGTTTCCTATGAGGTATATAGCAACCTGATCTGGGCTGATCAGTCTATCTGGCTGTCAGGGTCTGAAAAGATGTAAACCAAGGTAATTTAGTAAGTGATTATGATTTTGTGTTCTCTCCTAAACGTACAATGGTACATGGTTTAGTGAAGTACAATACAAAACATTTCATCTGGAATAACATTAGTTGTAGCTTGGTAGTGTTTCTTTTTTTTTATTTTATTTCATTTTATCAAAATGGTGTTACTTGGCTGTATTCTCTAAATTCATTGCCATTGCTCAGGAGGAATATTGTACCAAAAAAATTGTAAACAAGTGTCCAAACAATGAGCCAGATTAGTGTATGCAAGTCGCATTAGGTCTTTCCATGTCACTACAGAAATCATCCATTGTAAAGTTTTTATTTGATGCTGAAAGAAGACTGAAGAATAAAGTTTTCAAGATCATCTACTGCTAAGCTTTATTTCTGAATAAAAGACTTTTGTACAAATCCATCTCTTCCGTCAGTCGTGTCCATTTGCCCCATACTGTTCTCTCCATGGTTGTGTAAAAGTGTAAAAACTGTAGTGTGTGCATTGTCTCATCAAGCATTTTGTCATTTTTTTAGGACCTGAAAGATTACATGAGACAAGCCGGAGAAGTTACTTTTGCGGATGCTCACAAACAACACAAAAATGAGGGGTAAGCAGGATTACTTGATTTTGTCTTGAGTAATGATGCATAAATGAATGTTGTGCAATTGTGGATAAAAACCTATGTACCATTCTCATTTATGGTTTTAATAATTTGTTTCAGTGTCGTTGAACTTGCCTCACATTCAGATTTGAAAAATGTGATAGCCAAACTTGATGGAACAGAAATCAGTGGTCGCAAAATAAAACTTATTGAAGACAGACCAAAAAGGCATCGATCAAGGTTAGTTGCTTCTAGATATGTTAGTACTTCGCTTCCACCTCCCTGGACAACTCTTTTACCGTTTTTTCTATTACACTCATTAATAGTCTACTAAATATCTTCCTAAATTATTCTGATGCAGGTCACCCAGAGACAGAACATGGCGTGGAAGTCAATCAAGATCTCGTTCACGAAGCCGATCAAGGAGTCGCTCAATTAGTAGATCCCGTTCTCGTTCAGGATCTAGGTCATCAAGATCCAAGTCAAGGACCCCTAAAAGTGACAAAGAATAGAATGTACAATTCACCAACAAAAATGTATAATTTGAGGCTTTCTCTTTAATTTGCTTCAGTTCAGTTCCAATTATCTGATTTGCTAATAAGCAATACCCATATCCATAGTATTGGCAATAAGAAACCTGGCCATAAATGAAATAACGTGTAAGAGCCTTGTACTGGTGGGCTTTGGAATGTATTTTTATTTAGTTACTTAAATCCAATATGTATGTATGCAGATAGGATTTCATATTTAAGTGTTAATGTGTAGGTATAACCAGGTGTAAGTGTGTCTTGAAATAAAACTATACAGTTGAGGTTTTTAAAAGTACAAGTGTATGTAAACTTTTTTTTTATTCAACATAAATCATTGTATTGTTGCAGAATATACAAATATTTTTCTGTTCACTTATGAATTCTACTATGTGGTCTTTCCTTACTGTTATGACTGAATAACTGACCTTGGGCAAAAGGAGCACTTGTAAATTTTCAGTATTTCTAGACTAAGCGTAGATCTCATCGATCCTTCTTTCAGATCAATTTTACATTGCACGTCTGTGCAATGGAAATTTGTTTTCAAGTAACTTGTACGCATGTTGTTCACAAGCATAGTTTTAAAATTTCCTAGTCTACAATTAAATGATTATATCCAGAAACACCTATTATAGTCGTCACATAAGTTGTTTCGTACTGTGGTCAGTAGTTTTCAGATGGTCAAAATGGCAGCATTCTGGATGTGTTAATGCTCGCTGGCACTGAAGTTTGTTGGAAAGTGGGGGTTGTTGGTGTGAGAATTGTTCAAGTGTAAACGAGATCGCTGGATTGTCTTTTACAAAACGTATATATACATATATCGTAGAATGTTTTTCACTCAGAAACACAATTAAAATTAGTCTTTCATTTTAGAGTCCGACTGCCCAAAAATTAAATCAACAATTTGCAGTTAATTTTTCTTTCGAATTAAGTGTATTCCATGAGATCTTTTTACTGTCAGGTACTTTTGTTGAATAAAAACTATATATTACCTGAAATTGTCGATGTAAATTTTCTCTAAAATTCCATTTTAACCCTAACCCTATACCACTATGGAAGGCCTTGTTTGATGCAGACAACACCTTGATTTCAGTGGAGCTTCCTTTAAGTTTTGAAATGATTGTTAATTTGTTACATCACTAAAATATTTTCTTCCATTGATGTCAAGCTGCCCTGAATTTGGATGTTCATAATGCTAACAGTGAAATGGTTTTGATGCTCCAAGAATTAGCCCTAGAAATTTTAGATCTTTTGAATTCCAACCATTATAAAACTATGTACGTTGAGCAGTTTTCTTTCTTGTGGCGACATGTACAATTTCCGCAATGGCAAGCTGGAATGCTCTTATTTTTGGCCTTTACCAACTTCAACTTTGTTCAAACTCGATAGGCAGTTCTCAATTTAGGTGAAAAAAAATGTACACGGCGCCCTGCCTTGCAAATGTCCGATTGCCTACCCACTTGCGGTATATTTATCGATTGTGAATTGAAACGTATACTGTATAAATATCTGTATTTAATCTGTTATATTCAAACATGTGGGAGGTGGCTGGTTCATTTAATTTGTACACTCTCGGTGACTTGTTTGCAATATTTTAAAACTCTGCAGGCCCCTTCAATTTCAAATGGACGGTACCCGTGTCGTAATTCAAGACAGTCAACTGTCAGCCAATTTGTTCAATTATTGTCAGCTTCTATTTAAATTCTTGCTGTCCAGTTGGGCCCAAATTGGTACACAGACAATTGTGAAATCAATACAAATGTATCTAAGATTGCTGATTGGTAGCCATTTTTTTTTTTTCCGCAACTCAAGTTGTATTTAAAATTCACACTGTCCAATTGGGTACGAATGTGGTACACATCGTCTGGTTGGCAGTATTCAGTTCAGTGTGCCCTGTGACATTCTCAGTAGCATGTTTTCATCAAGATGTAAAAAGGAAATTTTTGTTTAACTTTTCAAAGTCAATGATCCATATTACCCCTTCCTTCATTTATTTATACATGTATTTTTTTTGTATATTAATTTATACAGTCTCGAAAGGGAGACTTGAGGATTAACGGTTCATTGACCTTTGTGCCTTCCCACCTGTATCTTGGACATGCATGAACACATTCAAACTTCACACATACATGCTTTTGTTCCACAGTCTGATTCAAGATGGCCAAGTGGAGGCCATTTTTTTGCTCAAAATCCAGCATTTCTGTCATTCCAGAACTTGATCTCGACTACATACGAATTTAGTTCAAACATAATACATAAATTGACCTTTTGTTTAACTACTGAACAGCAGGGACTGTGTCATATCCTTTGTTTCTCAGCTAAAAGAGCTGTTCTAAAAAAAGAAAATTAGTAAATATGAATGCAATATACACTACAATATAAAATACAGGTCTGATGACATAAATATTTATTATTTTTATGTCCAGCACTTGCAGCTGAGTAATAACGCAGCTTGGCAAAATATCAAACTTCCTTTGTAATGTAGTGTGTTGTTTTTACCAAATGAGCACAGATTTCCATCAAATGCATTTCAGGAGCATTTCTATTCATTATTTTATACACATAAATTATTCGATCATTAGCAATTTGCATAAAGTCACTCTTCTTCTTTCACACTATTTGTACTGCTTTTATGGTGAATCAAGCATACATCTATATGTATAACAAAGCTTCAAAAATCAACAAGTAAGATGGAATTCACTTTTTACTGCCAAGTAAAAACGGGTGCACAACTTTCCAATCATATCATTTGATAGATTAGAATGTATATATAGTATTACAAAGACCTGTATGCTCGATTCAGCATATACTGGGTATATCCCTATCTCCTATCCCTGTGTTAACAGGAGCATAATGCAATTTTCTAACAATCGTTTATTGTAGAGTGGTATCTTTTTATTTTTTTCAGCACAAAATACAATTATTTGAGTAAAACTTTACACACAAGTCGGATTTCTGAAAAAGGAGCATTTTTACACATAATAATGAAATTGTTTTTACAAAATTATATTATAAATATAGTTCTCCATGGTTAAAAAATAATAGAAATGTAACTTCTGAAGTGCAGATTGAAGAGTAAACCAGTTTATCACCAGTTTATTTTTCTTTGAGAATAATGTTTCTGTATGTAATTGCATTGATTGTCATGCCAGAAATGGTCCGAGCTAAGAAGCTGCACACAACCGAAAATAATGAGACAGGAAACTATGTGATAAATGAAAAAAAAAAAAGAAGAGCCGAAAAACTCGGTGATCTTTTTGTCATTTCAAGGAAGTACGCCCTCTATTGGGCATATTACACATACTCTAGATTTAGTGTCACTACCTCATTTTTCAACCGTGACTGTGAGTGACGTCATTTTGCTTTCAGGATGGAGGTGCTAAATCAGACCCCACCCCATTCATATATTTATGCGAATGAAGTACCAAAAAAATCAAGATAACTGCAGAATTCAAAATAATTAGAGACGATGATGTTAATACAAAAATGTCTTCAGTTATACGTCATCCCGGGTACGTCATACACTGAAAGAGATGCTTTGTTTGAAAACATAAATTTATCCGGTAATCTGAAAGCATTTCTCAATAACAAAAATTCAAAATCTGTCCAAGCAATTGACAATTTCATCAGCGACTGTTTTACTAAATAAGAAAACTTCATGAAAAGCAATTTACCAGCTGCCTCAAATTAATATCAAAAATATTTATACTGTATTTTCTCCTGTTTTATAAGGTTATTTAAAGACTATTACTATTTTATTTTTATTTGATTATTCTTTATGTATTTTATATTGTACTTAAATGTGTGTCTTTATTGTATGTTAGTAAAATCCCACAGTGGATACGATATCAATAAAGGTTATTATTATTAGTACGTGAATAGCATTCCTATATACACAATGTATATACAGTCCCTTTTTACTATAGATAGAGCGAATGCAGCACA
Organism: Saccoglossus kowalevskii; assembly: GCF_978046115.1. NCBI lineage: Eukaryota > Metazoa > Hemichordata > Enteropneusta > Harrimaniidae > Saccoglossus > Saccoglossus kowalevskii. The sequence goes on from NC_140642.1 coordinate 19,409,022, forward strand.
GACTATTAAATAACAAAGCATTTCTGAAGTCCACTAATCTAGTCATGGAAGGAATACTGATATGACAAATGCGTAGTACACATGACAGTTTTAGAGGATTTGAATGAATGAAATTTATTTCACCAAAAACAAAACAACATTAAAGGTAGAAAGTGTACAGGTAGTACATTTGTAAATATAAATAAATAAATAACGAAATCTATTTAGAGAACTTTCCCTTTTTTGGCGGGGATTACAGATATTGGTCATCAGAATTAGTCGAGTCCGTAACCCATGTATATATAATTTCATAGTTTAATCACACAAATCTCCAAATAAAGAAAGAAAGAGAAAAAATATTACAAATCAAATTTTTAAGAGATAGTTTTTTAATTTTGCTTTAAATATATGTCTCTTAGTGATGGTTTTAAATGCATCAGGCAATGAGTTCCAATGTTTTGTTGCAGAGTATTTTAGACTGTGGTGGTTGAGTGTAAGATTCAGTTTTGGAGTATAATAATTCAAGCTATATGCTAAACGGGTTTGATAATCATGAGACAATGGGTCCAAATAGTTGTAAATATCATGTACAAAATATTTATTGCTGAGATCAAAGACAAATAAACAGGTCTGTAACTTGCAGAGTGAAAACAAATGTCTAGTATTCTTAGTTTTTGGAAAAGAGAACGGGCTGAAGAGAAGCAGCATGGGAATACAAATCAGAGAAAGTGATGAGGCGTACTATTTTTTTTTGGTAAGATATATTGGTTGAAGTAGAGTAGCATATGTTTTTTGTATTACCCCAGATTTCACGGCAATATGCAATGTGTGGCAGAATTAAGGGGTTGTATAAGAGAATATCCAAATTTACTACTGGAAATCGCGTGTAGGTCACGCTGAAAGGGAAAAGCGTCGTGGGTCTAATGACGGCGGCTAGAAGTCTGGGTGCGTCGCAAATGTATCAAAACAAACTTTATTGTACCAAAACAACTTCAACAACATTGGAAGCAATTGCTGTACATTTACCGACAATGTTGATAATAACTTGCTGTAGTGTAGCAATATTTAGTTAAACATAATCGTTCAAAGAATGACTGAAACGATAGTAATATACCGTATGTTAAAAATCGTACAATTATATCATTGATGCAGCCTATGAAGAATCCAAAACTTGTGTGCATGACCCGTGGCTTAACTTTATCTACAAATTTTGAATTCGGTAGACATAAAGGTATTTGGAAGGATAATCTCCATAAACGCAATGAACGCAATACATTGCATTTTATATTGAAATTATTGTCAAATGAAAGAACAAAGATCTAGATTCCTTGCAGTCATGTACAACTATGTTGCAAAGTTGGAGGATTTTGGCGTGGATCATGGTTTATTTCTTAATATTGTTTCAAGTAATGATTCTTAGCATTTTGGCAAAATTTATTTTCTATATTCTTGATATGTTTTCTTTCTATAAGTTTGTTTGTCCTGACTGTTGTTTTGTTTTGTTGTTATTGGGCATTCATGATTACTCAAGGTTTTATTGGTATGTTTCTGTCAAATACATTTCCTCGTTTATTGTAAGTTGGGTCATCAAAATAAATGTTATTTCGACCATTACTCACTAATGCCATGTACGTGCGCTAGAAATAGATAAAGATCAAATACGGCCTCAGTCCCTCTACCACGTGATATAGGGACTGTGATTATGTATACTCGCAAATTCCAGCAATGATTTTATCCCGAAATGTTATAAATAATTGTACAACGATGTGGTAAGAACGTACAATGCATTTTTAGAAAATACTGTTGTACGGTGTGACGAGGTTACCATAGACTGAAAAACCCTCAAATGTGTACTCTGACGTTTAAAAAAATAATTACGATTAGTCTTTTGTTTTATTCTGGGTCTGACCCTCCCACCCTATGCAAAATGAGCACGACCTAATTTGTACCCTGTTTGGTGATTGCCCACGCATTTTAGTTCGGGAAACCCCGCACACACGTTTGTCGGCCATATTGAATATTGTGTTCATTGGGACTTGCGGCATTCGTTGGAGTAGTTGAATAATTTGTTTTCTACGAGATCGAAGATCAGTCCATCGAACAGAGTTAGTATTTTCCAACAATTTTGCCATTTGTCTGTTTAAAACATTTTAATTTGTTCTGAAGTGAGGTATTGATAATTTGTTTTTCAAGATCAACCCTTTTGAACTCGTGGTTTCTCAGGCTCCATTGAAACTGACCTGGAAATGATTGAAGTCAACTATTAGCGTCTCCCAAACGATGTTTTGGTCTCGTATTCGATATTTAAAACTACAAGTGTGACATGTGAAATGCGTGTCACATGTGTTTGATGTATTTTATAGCTCTAATTCATGCTGCATCTGCGAGACGCTCTAGCGATCATTTGATTCAAGCTCGACCTTTTTCTGACCTTTCTGCACAAGGAGCCCAAGAACTGCAATCAACTGCACGTCCAGTCTGTATGACACGGGTTGGGTGTCTGTTTTCTTCTCATGTACAGAAATAGGCTGTAGCTATCACACCGAAAAAAATATAAAAATTTACCGACACAGTTGGAAGCAAAGCCTATTTAGAATTTGTCATGCACCAATCGCAAGACTGGTTATGAACCAGATGGCAAGGAAAACTGGTTTGTTACCTAGCTCTGGTTCATAACCAGTCCAGTGTGGTCAATGTTTAGCACAACACTCAATCGTGAGAGAATGAGTGAATAAAGTGTTATGGCATTTGTTATGGCATTTGGATAAACAAAATTCTTGTTTAGGGGGAGAGAACCCTAGTAATATTTACTTGCTTACAGTCCTACAAAAAACAGTACTGTAATTTATCTGTGGTTTCATGATTTACTGTAGCCTTATAGTACTATTACATTGACAACTTTCTACTTAATCATTTAGTTTTGTTATTTGTAGCAATTTTTAAAAAAATATTTTTTTTTCATCCATATGGTCATTTCAATATTCTCAGAACTCTGGCAATTCATACATCAAGTTAATTTAAATTTACATCATTCAAAAACTACATTAATTGATTTGTATTTAATTTCATTTTTCCTAGAATGGGTACCAGGGTTTATATTGGACGCTTAAGTTACCAAACTCGGGAGAGGGACGTGGAAAGGTTCTTCCGTGGATTTGGACATTTGCGAGAAGTCAACTTGAAGAATGGTTTTGGGTTTGTGGTGAGTTTTCTCTCAATTTTGTAAAACTTTATGCTGCCCTTAAAAAAACGGCCTGGAATTCTTTTGACTATTTTACCAGAGAATTGTAAGTAAATACATGGCATATCTAAAAAAAAAATGTATGTCTTGCAGGAGTTTGATGATCCCCGGGATGCTGATGATGCAGTTTATGAACTAAATGGCAAAGATCTTTGCGGTGAAAGGTAAGTTTGATGCGTAGCCACATTCATGGCTTGTCAACAGTTTGTTTTCAAAAACAGTTTGTGTAAACTCATCCTTAATATTTAATAATGTTTTTCTTCACCTAGGGTGATAATTGAACATGCCCGTGGTCCTGTCAGAAGAGATAGAGATTCCGGTGGTTACAGAGGTAGTGAACGTGATTATAGAGGTGACCGTGGTGGTGGTTATGGACCTCCCAGAAGGAGGGGCGGAGGAGGCGGAATAGACAAGTGAGTCTTGTACAAGTTTTATTCAAGAACCAATTAGGAACCAGTGTTGTATACCAAATGCAAATTTTCAATTATCTGGGTCTTAAGTTTTTTGCCAGAAGCTGAAACCTACCAAGCATTCCTCTATAATTGCTTAGTGTAAAATGTCCATGATGAATCGGTATCCAACTTTGACTACTATGACTGCCCATCGTTCAAACTTAGCGGTAATTTGTGCAAGATGTATTAAACATAGTCCTTTGTTATCTTGAAGTGAAGCTTTTGGTCATAAAAGGTTTTCTGTCACCACCATATTGTTTTGAACAGCAACATTGTTGGTTGAGATGCTGACCAGTTTATTATGCACGTTTCAAGATCATTATATGATTAGAACTTATTTGTTCAAACCACCTTGACTTATGGCAAACCAGCAAGCAACTTAGCTGGCAATGTTGCTGCTCTGGTATTTAGAACAACATGAAAATAAATTCAGTATACATTTTGTTTCAATTCTGTTTTAGGTACGGGCCACCAACACGTACAGACAACCGTCTGATTGTTGAGAATCTATCCAGTCGTTGTAGTTGGCAGGTAATTTGTCATGCGTGACATTTGTCACTATTTGTAAATTATCATTAATCAGATCAGTTCAAGCTATTTAAAATAAACAGACTTGGGGTGTAGAACGTGTGATGCAGTAGAATATACTTGACAATTCTCTGATGCTTCAAGTGTTACTGGGCTCAAAATATCACTTGTTTATCAGAGAAATTGAAAATGACAACAGTGCGATTGTGTTGCAGGCTAGTTTAGATTCAAGATACACTGCTGTTATGAATGAATGACTGTTATTGAGTGTATCAGTCTGGGAAAGTGTGATAACCACTGTATAGTCTGTAACGGAGATTTGAATCACTTGGCTATAAATTATGAACAGTTGTTTGGATTCTGAAATAGTAACTTGAACTGGTCTGCCCATTGATTGTTTATTTACTCACCACATGCAATTTGTTATCCTCCTTTGTAGTTAATGCTGCCTCTCGGAGCGATGACTGCTAATGTCTGAGGGTGTCTTTCAGGGTCTCTTCTCAGGGACTATTCTCTTTTATATCAAAGGCTTGGGCACACATTCTCCCCACCTGAGGTCTGTCTGTCTAGGCTGGTTGGCTGAGCACCTGTGATTTTCACATCACCATCCATCCATCCATTGGTCCCAGATTGGTCCTTAGAAGACAATAGCCAGGGATTCGTGTGCATCCTTGAGAGGTTTCGCTCTGATGATGGAAATTCTATTTTGTCGTCAACCAAAGTTTACAGCTTGTCTATTGCCCAGACAGCTGTTGCTCTTTCATCCAGGCATCCCATTGGTGATCAAGAAATCACTTTCGGCCACTCGTTCAAAACCCAAATTGGTCCATGGCTTGCAGAGCTTATAGCAGTATGCTGTGAGGTGCAGCAGCTATTGAAATCCTAATCCATTGAGAGGGAGAAAAAGAGAGAAGGGCTGCTAAATTTCCTAGATGAGATCAGTATAGCAACCCATCCACCCATTTAATGGTACTGAAGTGCCAAAGGTCTGATCAGTTAGTCACTCTGGCTGTTCAGGGTCTGGTCCATTCTCATGAATGAAAGATGTGTGCCTTCAGTCGAACCAAAGGTAATTTTGTGATTACGATTTTGTGTCTTTTCCTCAGCATGCTTGTAGCTGGGTTCTGTAAAATAAAATTGAAAACTATTTGGATCGCGTATTGACTGGATTTTTTCTGCATTTATCTTGAAAAATCACGATTTGATGTTACTCACATGAACACATTCACAGCAACATAAATTCACACCATACATTTCCTACATTATTTCACTACCATTGTTAACATGCTTTCTGCCCTGGATTTTTTTTTTTAATTTTTTGTGTGCGCAATAAGTGGAAAATAAACAGATTGTCAGATACCCAGTTACAAGTTTGCACAGGATCTGTGCCAGGAAAAATGAGGAGCATTGAAATTACCAATATTGTACCCAGGAGAGTGAGGACAAGCCCGCCCCAATAGAAGTCTGATGTTGGAAGATGGACCCCATAACGTGTCTTTGTCTTGTGTAATAAAAATATTCTGAAGCCATTGTACGTTGCGTTTTTCTTTGTCTGCCCTGTGTTTATTTGATGTAGCTGTTGCTAATAAGAAAATCATGCTTCTGGAGTCTCACTTGTGCTTGTTTACTTGTTATAGGACCTGAAAGATTACATGAGACAAGCTGGAGAAGTGACCTATGCCGATGCCCACAAAGAACATAAAAATGAAGGGTACATATTCTTGTTAACTATGCATGTTTTTTGACCTAATTTAAGTCATTTATTAGTTAGCTGTTTAAGATAACATGCTCGTGCCAAGTTCTGTGAGAAAATTAACTAGATATGTAAAGGTTTTGTTTTTAAAATTAGACAACTAGTTGTTGGATTTCAATAGTTGCTTATTTTTATTCATCTTTGATCGTTCTATTTTGTGTATTCTCAACGATGTAAGTTTTTGTCTTTTTATAACTCTTTCAGTGTTGTTGAATTTGCCACGTATTCTGATATGAAAAATGCCATGTCCAAACTTGACGGGACAGAAATCAATGGTCGCAAAGTAAGGCTAGTTGAAGACAGACCAAAGAGACGACGTTCAAGGTGAGTGTCTCGATGTGTTGTGGTATATATTGTGATTGTTAAGTTGATGATTGCTGTTGCCTAATCCTATTGTGTTCTCATAACAGGTCTCCTCGCTCTCCATCTCGAAGTCGGTCAAGGTCCATAAGTCGATCACGATCCAGGTCTCGTTCTCGATCTCGCAGCCGATCTCGCAGCAAATCTAATAGTCGTAGCAAGTCGAAGAAGTCTCGTTCCCCATCAGAATCTCCAAAATCCAGATCTGTTAGTCCTAAAAGCGACCAGGACTAACTGTCTGCCCACGTGCCCTGTCCCCCCCCCATCTTCACTTCATTTCATGATTCATTGTAACTATGGTATCTTACATTTCTATGAAGTTTAAATACTCTCCATGTAGTTATAATTAGTTCTTAAAGAAAGCAAGTATTTGTTAGCAGTGGGGGAGCTCCCTATATTAAACAGCATATCGTTGCATAAGGATAGTGTATAAAACTAGTAATAAACCTGTGCAGCTCCCTTATTAGGGAAAGCAGAAGCGTAATCCATCACAATAATTTAATCACTTAAATGGTCAAATGAGGGAGTGGAGTTCTGCAGCTTTCAATATCGTTTCGTGTTTGTAACAATCATGTTTTATAGACTTCAACTGATTGTATTTCATTGTGCATTTCATTCATCTGGTCGATGAATCCGCCGATAATGTTCTGCATTGAAAAAAAAACGGCCGCGGTGGAGTTTATTAATTTACTTTTTGTATGTAGTTTATGTTTAGCTTTGTGGATTTCAGTCTTGCATGTATAGTTTTACAGTTACTTGTCAACTGGCAGTATCGGTGTATGTACTAAAGCAGTTGAAAAATCTTATTTGTCAGTATTCATGTCTGAACACTTTCCTTCACGTCTTCTAATTAAAAAGTGGAATCCAAGAGATCTGTTGAGTGTATCTTTTTATCTTTTTGAATAAATAAAGTTTAACTTTTCAATGTGCTTTGTAGCAATTACATAAACCCCCTTCGTAAGCGCTGTGTTGCAGAGTACGCAAGGGAAGCCAAATCTTGAGTGGATGGAAGCCGAATCTTGTGTGGATGGAAGTCGAATCTTGTGTGGATGGAAGTCAAATCTTGTTCCACTGTTAAGTACTTGAATTGGAATTCAGTTTGGTTTACATACTTTATTAACCCCTGATTAGATTTCGGTTCTTGTCCCTGCTTTTTAAAAAATTTGCATGATTACCGGTAATGTTACACCAACACTAAGTGGCTTGGCTTCCCCAGCTGTAGCTGGTTGATTCTGCGCTATATCTGTTATTTATTCATTATGTGCAGTGATATGAAAGTGGAACACGTCCAAGAGAAAAATCAGGTGTACACTTGCTCAAAAAGTATGTGCATAACAGATTGGACCAAAAGCTGCCTTGTTGGCAGCTTACTACTTGTGCTTCCATTACCAGATTTGTCACCACATTGTGGCAATTGAAGAGGTGTGGCCGACCTATCCTGGTAATTTTGTGTCAACACAAGAAGTACTACAAACTTGATATAAAGGAATAGTCGTATAAAATTGCCGTGAATGGACCAGTCTATAGCTGAACAGAATGAGATGGGTTTTTGACTCCTGTGTGCGAAGCACACAATGGGAGTCTTTGCAGTTAGTCTGTATGTGTATGTCCCCGTCAGTCTGTTCCACTGATATCTCAATAACCACACATCAGTTTTTGATGAAACTTTGTGCATAGATGCTCTGGGCCATTGTGCAAATTTGATTATATAATGTAATTTAGAATTGATATTTAATGTGTCTCCAATACTCAGCACACAGGAGTTCTTTCTAAGCTTTCTTTGAGTGTCATCGCGACGACAGAGCAGAATTTGTTCTACACCAAACAGGTATGACCTGCCTGTCGAATTTGTTCAAAATCTGTCAGCTAAAAAAATCGTGCAAGAGTTCATACATGTGTTGACTGACATAGTAATTATAAAGGCAATTCTAGCTGGGAGTGCATTGCAAAGACAAGTGGATCGATGTAGTGATTATAAAAGCAATTCAAGCTTGGAAGCAGGTCACCAATATTCAGAAACACCATAAAATGAAATAAGCCAATGACCAATGGAGTGCCAGATAATTTGACCTCCATGGTCAGATTGACTGTAGTTTCATCCTGGCACAGTCAAACTTGGTCATTGTTACATCTTTGATGTATAAAAAGTTCTTGAACAATTTATTAGAACGAATGCCTATAGAAGTCCTAGGACTATTCAGACTTGAGAAAATGAGTCGAACACAAAAACAGGACATTTAGTGTACATTGTATATAAATTCCCTCAATAGAGCATTCTGTGTTTTTAAAGCTTATGTATGTAAACTGGTCCCATGTGTAATACTTGTTAGCTCCGCTGTCGGCGAGCGGAGCTTATCATATGAGTGATTGTCCGTCGTCGTCCGTGTCAATGTTTTACTTTTTCGACTTCTTCTTGAAAACTACAAGCCTGAATGCTTTGATACTTGGTGTATATGTACCTTGGGTGGACCTCTCTCATATATGTTCATTTCATTATCATATCTTCAATTCTCTAATTTTGGTGAATATTTTTGTCATTTTTGGTAAAAAGTGATATTTTCGACTTCTTGTTAAAAACCGCAAGTCCAATTGCTTTGATATTACATATATAGGTACTACATGTGGACCTCTCTCAGATTTGTTCATTTCATGATATCTTCAATTCTCTAATTTTGGTGAATATTTTTGTCATTTTTGGTAAAAAGTGATATTTTCGACTTCTTGTTAAAAACCGCAAGTTCAATTGCTTTGATATTACATATATAGGTACCGGATTCGGCTGATACTCCGCCCTGGGCGATCTTATGGAGGATTCGATTTTTTTTTAGAAAAATGTGGACCAAAAGATGGCGATCTTTTGGCAGATATTACGAGGCCCATCTTGTCTAAAAAAAATAACCCTGCGTTGATAGAAATGGTCTAGAAAAAATAATGTTTCGCGTTGACCAAATATAATCATGCAAAGTATAAATTCAAAGTGTTTTAATACATTGGTGAGAGGTCGAATTTTACGTGAACAAGAACATGCACTAAGAAGGAAAAGCAAGTCAAATTCGAAACGGGGTGCATCATGGACATGACACAACACACGCTGCGACAAATGAGTGATTAGCGACATAATTTTGGGATGCAATTGAACTTGAAGTACTTCTTTGCGAAACTTGCTGCGCGGTGATGCTGGCATCAAGTGTGTGTTGATCGAAGTTTGACCCCAAGTCACGCGCTGAACTGGCGCGTTACCTTAGCAACCTTTTTCTTTTGCGGTCCGCGCGTCGATCTAGTAAAATTTTTATTATATCCGACGGTACTGTAATTACGCAACTTGTATGCAACTCTGTACTGGCTTTGAATATATCAACGTCGTTTACTTAGTGCACTGCTTTTCTAATTACGCAAATTTGTTTACAATATTGTACCAGCTCTGAATATTTCAACTTTGTATTAAATGTATTGCTTTCATGATAATTACGCAAACTCAAGTTAATTTTTACTATTGTTAGGGCACTGACCCGGGGTATTGGGTCTGTGAATATTTCAATATTACCGACTTGATAATGCGTTACATTCGTAATAATTACGCAAACATAAACATTGGCGCATTTAAATCATTAAAAATGATAGTAGTCGGGTATCTACGGAAAGTCGAGAAAATATTTTAAATACTTGTGATTCACCAATGTTCCAATGGTGATTTTTTTATTCGAAATGAAGTGAACATGTAATATAAACCATACCATGCGTCAAGTTAAATTTTACTATAATATAATAAACTCTGGACAGCGCACTTCGATCGCAATATTCACGTACATTTCGACTGAACTCTAATAACCACGCGTTTGAGTTCACGCACTGATATTTAAATTCGGGCCACCCATCTTGACGCAAGTCAATATAGTTACTTGTCATGTGTTCAAAAAATCTTTCAACTCTCACAAATACCATGAACGCGAAGAGCTAACTGGGGGTTAACTGAAAGAGAACGTCTTTTTTGGAGAAAAAACACGTCAGTACAAGATTATGTGTACAAGCACAGTCCAGAGGGACTGTGGTACAAGGTTAGCTTTATAGAACGTACATGACGTAACGTACGTAAATCAATATAGTTACTTGTCATGTGTTCAAAAAATCTTTCAACTCTCACAAATACCATGAACGCGAAGAGCTAACTGGGGGTTAACTGAAAGAGAACGTCTTTTTTGGAGAAAAAACACGTCAGTACAAGATTATGTGTACAAGGTTAGCTTTATAGAACGTACATGACGTAACGTACGTAAATCAATATAGTTACTTGTCATGTGTTCAAAAAATCTTTCAACTCTCACGAAGAGCTAACTGGGGGTTAACTGAAAGAGAACGTCTTTTTTTGAGAAAAAACACGTCAGTACAAGATTATGTGTACAAGGTTAGCTTTATAGAACGTACATGATCGCTTAACTCTGTGTTTTTTAATAATCATGTCGCATGTGAAACACAGGAGACATTTTAGTTCGCCCATTTCTTGTTTACCGACATTTTGTCTGGAATGCGATACAGACAAAGATTAAACATTACTGATAACAACCAAGAGGCTCGAACCAGGAAGGCTTGGATATTTTAAACTTCGTAAATAACATTCTTTTCAAGCGTAGACTTTATTCGAGTGTAATAATACGCAACAACAATTCGTTTACAGCATTGGTTTTATTGAAGTTTTTAATGCTTTTCGGCTTCACAGTGAATTATTTTAGCGTCATATTTGAAATAGCGCGCTCGATACAAGACGTCGGACGGGAAAATTGGGGTCTGTAATAATGTTTGTTGGTTCAGTCAGGCAATGTGTGGACCAAAACATCGCCCACTATTTGAAACATCGCCCATGGGCGGGGTTTAGGATGGGCGGAGTATCAGCCGAATCCGGTACTACATGTGGACCTCTCTCAGATTTGTTCATTTTGTAATGATATCTTTAATTCTCTAATTTTGGTGAATATTTTTGTCATTTTTGGTAAAAAGTGATATTTTCGACTTCTTGTTAAAAACCACAAGTCCAATTGCTTTGATATTACATATATAGGTACTACATGTGGACCTCTCTCAGATTTGTTCATTTCATGATATCGTCAATTCTCTAATTTTGGTGAATATTTTTGTCATTTTTGGTAAAAAGTGATATTTTTGACTTCTTGTTAAAAACCGCAAGTCCAATTGCTTTGATAATACATATATAGGTACTACATGTGGACCTCTCTCAGATTTGTTCATTTTGTAATGATATCTTTAATTGAAATGTGCATCGCTAACAGCGGAGCTATCTCAGCGGAGAGGCTGCTTGTTAGTCCCCGTTCGGACGTAGTCCGAAAACGGGGACTTATGTTTTGCCCTGTGTGCGTCCGTCCGTCCGTGATCACCTGTATCTCGAACATGCATGGACCGATTAAGTTCAAACTTCACTCATATATCACACATTATATGGGACATATGCACATGCATTTTTTTCATGATCCGATTAACGATGGCCGAATAGCGGCCATTTTAAGGCCGAAAATGCATCAAAATCGCACATTTTCACCATTCCGGACCCGGATCTCAGTTATGCATGGACGGATTTTGTTCAAATTTGGTACATACATTAAACATAATAGGACCTTGATGCACGTCATTTTTTTTCCGGATCATATTCGAAATGGCCGACTGGCGGCCATTTTGTTTTAAAGAATTCAGTTCTGGATCCGTATCTGAGACATGTCTGGATTGATCGAGTTCAAACTTCACACACACAAGGTACATCATGTCACAAATATGTATGTGCATTTGTTTCATGATCTCATTAACGATAGCCAAATGGCGGCCGCTTTAAGGCCGAAAATGCATTGAAATCGCACATTTTCACCATTCCGGACCCGGATCTCAGTTATACATGGACGGATTTTGTTCAAATTTGGTACATACATTTAACATAATAGGACCTTGATGCACGTCATTTTTTTTTTCGGATCATGTTCGAAATGGCCGACTGGCGGCCATTTTGTTTTAAAGAATTCAGTTCTGGATCCGTATCTGAGACATGCCTGGATTAATCGAGTTCAAACTTCACACACACAAGGTACATCATGTCACAAATATGTATGTGCATTTGTTTCATGATCTCATTAACGATAGCCAGATGGCGGCCGCTTTAAGGCCGAAAATGCATTGAAATCGCACATTTTCACCATTCCGGACCCGGATCTCAGTTATGCATGGACGGATTTTGTTCAAATTTGGTACATACATTAAACATAATAGGACCTTGATGCACGTCATTTTTTTTTTCGGATCATGTTCGAAATGGCCGACTGGCGGACATTTTGTTTTAAAGAATTCAGTTCTGGATCCGTATCTGAGACATGTCTGGATTGATCGAGTTCAAACTTCACACACACATGGTACATCATGTCACAAATAGATATGTGCATTTGTTTCATGATCCGCTTAACAATAGCTGAATGATGGCCATTTTAAGGTCGAAAATGCATCAAAATCACGTATTTTCACAATTCCAGAACCGGATCTCAGTCATGCATGGATGGATTTTGTTCAGATTTAGTGCATATATTAAACATAATATAAGCTTGATGCATACCAATTTTTCTTCGGATCAAGTTCAAAATGGCCAACTGGCGGCCATTTTGTTTTAAAGAATTTAGTTTTCGATCCATATCTCGGACATGCCTGGACAGATCAAGTTCAAACTTCACATACACATCATATCATACATATGCCTGTGCATTTGGGCTAGTCCTTTTAAGGTCAAAAATTCACAAAAATTGCACATTTTCACCATACCGGAACTGAATCTATGTCATGCGTGGGCAAATTTAGTTTAAATTTTTTTTTTGGATTGTGTTGAAAATGGCTGACTGGTGGCTATTTTGTTTTACTGAATGCAGTTCATCTATATTGTTGCTGCTTTGAATGTATATGTCACTCAAATATGAACGGAACAGGGACGTGTCATTGACAATGACTTGTTAAAAGTTGTTATCAAGAAAACAATGTTGCCATTATTCTGTTACATTTGATCACGATATTAGGATGAGGCCCAAGGTAACTGTACAACCTATATAATGCATATGTAAAGTACATTTTTAGTACGACCCATGATTAAGTTGCATAATTAGCCAGTTTTGAGAATCTTACAGACAGGAGTATTCAAAGAACTACACAACGTGGTTCTTCAAAGTATACAGGGGATGCAAGATTTTGAAAGTTAGTGGCATTAGACTTGCATACTGTACCAGACTAGTTTTGGGTTTGAATCTGTGCATAATATTTACATTAACTTACTCTAATTTTCGTATCTTAAAGGGCGACAGTCTTCGTGCCGCTCTGTTCGATATGAGACTCATAACGACGTATACAACGCATGTAAAATACATTGTTTATTTACATGAAATTCGAACACACGCTGCCTGACGACCACACATTTCAGTGACATGCATCCTCTAATATCAAAGCAGATCCAGACAGTGTATGCTGCAAATACTTTCCATTTTATGTGGTAGGTATAGAATCATTAATGACAAATACAACAGAATACAACTGTCCCATTTGTTTATGGTATAAATAGGTAATCAAATTGTTTATTTTAGGAAACACCAGTTATGGTCGGCAACACGCTGCCTTCAACTGCATGACGCACTTTTATGAGATGCAGTGTTTGCAGATTGCAACTGTGACATTCACCATCATAAACTTGCGCAATCACCTAGACTTGGCATTGCCCACATTTGCTATTTATGTAATGGAGAGTCAGTCACCAAGTTTCTGGCTTAGAATCGCAGAGGGCCACAGACGATAATGAAACACAATATTGCACAAATTATTCTTGCGTAAAAACATACCATATTTCAGTAGACTGCCGATTAATTTTACATATAATCTGCATAAATATCTTATTATGCAACATTTTGTGTAGACCAACAAATGGAGTGATGAGCAGATAAAAGCCTGATACATGCATGCAGGCCACTTGTCAAATTTCCTCACAACTAGTTTGCTTAGCCTAGTCAGTAGACTGATCATTCCATGGCTTAGATGATCGAAGATACAGTTCAAGTTCAGAGTATTTCCTCTAGACAAAATCTCTTAAAATTAAGGAAGTTGCACTCCAACTTCAGATTAAAGACGGATGTTGTCATGGGAGAACAATATTGGTCTAAAAATCTAGAAGTAGTTCTGGAGAATTACTGCAAAATACAACGGTGTGACGTCACAATTATGATTTAATGCAGGCAATAAAATTTGGGGAAAAAAAAGTCTAAGAATCACATTTAGTATCACAAACTTGTTAAAATGAAAAAAAAAAAGTTTTATTTCAAAACTTTACAAAAACTGTACACACAAGTCAAAACACTGTCCATTGTCAGCCACAAAAAAATCAGACAAGTTGAATTTCTTGCATGGTTCTCTTCACCACAGAAAGCATGTTTTTTTATATCAATTTCTTTCAGGTTATCCTTTCAAATCACACCAAAGTCTGTGCAAATAAAACTGGTCCAAGGTGCTTGTACTGTATTCATTCTATTAGTAGGACATGTACTTATGAAAATGACAAAGGCGTATATATATATTTTTATGATCCAGCATACAATAAACGCTATTTTTGGTTTATGTGCTCTTCTATCAGAGATATGCTTTTAATAGAGCAATTGTGATACTCATTTTCAAATTGGCCAAACTTTTTTTTCACTTATTTTGGTACTCCAAAATGGCAGTTGAGTCGAAGCATATACACAAGGCAGAATTTGATACGCTGATAAAACATGTCAACAAGCTGCTCTTTGATTGGTCTGATTGTTAGGTGTTAGGGTTTGGTAGCCAATCAGGCGCACACTCTTGTAGGCTTTGCATTGACATCAAAATTGATGCTAATAAGAAGTGAAAAATGTTTTGATGGAATGCAAAACCCCTTCTTTTTACACTCATTTTCTTCTCTTCTGGTGTGAATTTACTGAGCTATTGCTATTGAAAATGTGATCACAGTCAAACTGAAATCTTTGTACCCTCCCCCCCAAGTTTGACTTAACCCATGTAACTAATCTGCAACAAGAATAATCACTTCTGTGTTGCTAGTGGATTTCGAAGAACCAATATAACACTGTCTCCTCGGAGGAACATCTTTGAAATGTATCTGTCTTTGTTTACTGGTTTTGATTTCTTTTTCCCCTTGCCCGTCTTCGGCACCTCTGTCCACATCTCTTTAACATTTTCTAACACCATGTTGCAATGTCTGCAAAGAAACAGAATAACACAAGAAAAGATGCATGTTTATTACAAGGTAGTGCCAAGATGAATAATTTGATTACTGGATTTACAGTATATTTTATACAATGGCTGCTCTTCACACAGACAGCAGCAAATATCATCAAAGAGCTAGCAACTTTAAGGGACACCATACTTGATTGATTGCATAGAAAGTGTTATAGCAATGCAGTGTTTTCCCCGGAACAATTACTCTGAGAAGTGACTTATTTGCTATTATACTCATTGTTATGGTGAATTGTAAATTGTTTTTATTCCAGAAAACTGCAATGACTAGCTCTGGAAAGTACCATATTTTTTCCATTAATAGCACATGCTCTTGTAAATGACAGAGGTACTTCTTTGATCAATATAATATTTTAACAAACCAGTGAACATTGTATGCAAATATTGTGTAACTTACACTTCTATTCAGAGCAAACTAGGAATAAAGAATAACTTGACTGTAAACTTACCTGTCAAAAGCTTTAACTCTTCCAAGGAGTTTTTTGTTATTCCGACAATTGATGAGAACTTGTGTGTTGTTTTTTACTGATTGTGTAAGGACAGACAATGGTCCTGTGTTAAACTCCTCTTCCTCTCTCTTGGCCAACTCCTCGGGGGTCATCTCACTTTTGGGCTTAGTAAGCAGTCTGCAAAATTGAAAATTGTAATCAGATTTCTTACACAGCACTGATAATATCACAAACTATAATCGCAACTGCAAGAGTTTCTTACCCTCACCCATAACTCTAATTCTAACCCTGCCCCTCCAGTGCCCCCTTCATTTCAATCCCTCTTCTCTTGTGCAATTAAAAACGACGGAGAACATAATGTTACGTACAACTGTTCTGCATACACATAAAATAAAAAAAACAAACAGAGCCTTATTACTTTTAAATGATCCCCAACTTCCGAATAAAATTGTTCATGTTGTCAGATCATGACTGATCGTTTATTTATATTTTTGACAAATTATCGAAAACAGTCTGCACTGTTTATTTTCTAAGTCTGGCCTACGTTACAAACTGGTCAATACAGTACTCGTATGGATAAAGGTCCTTACCTTTATCCATACGAGTACTGTATTGACCAGTTTGTAACGTAGGCCAGGCTTCACCCAAGATGCCAAACTCGTGTGTTATTAGAGCTATTTCTTTGTTTACATCCGAGTTTAGAGACAGAATCCACACTCATCATAGTCCCAATTAAAAAATAACTAATTCTAACTGTTTGAAATACATTATACATCAGTTATATATACTTACGACATATTTTCTCCTTGGGATGGTGCAGATTTTAGACGTTATTTGATGGTATACAGGCAAACGTTTACAATACGATTACAGACGCTAGCGAATCGTTTTCTGTGCCCCTAGTATGTAGAGGGCGCGATTTTAGGAGATTGCGCATACTCTATGACCCTTGACCTAACAAGACACTTCCGGGTAATGGTTTTCGCTCGCCAAACTGCGGACAGTACGGTACTTGCGAAGGTGGGTTAAAAAGTGTTTTTGTTTTGTTCTTTGATAAATTAATGATTTGTTAACTTTAGATATCGATACCATATGTCAGTGGTAGCTCCAAAAGTCTATCGGTACATTTTAGCAAGGTGTAAAGATTTCACTTTGCTCGTTTTGCGACTTGGTACGTATTCTAATATTGATAATTCCACGTGTAGTTACAGCTATCGTGCCGAAATAGCCGTGCAGTCTATGCCACGCGATGTCGAACAAGAATAACCCAGTATAGCAAAATCCATATCACCAAGATGGGGTGATAGTTAACATCTTACCATGTAATTTTGACAATTCAATGTTGTAGTCTTGTATACAATTTACATGTGAAAAGATTTATTAATTATCATTCAAAGAAAAAATTAATGATAAAGAAAGTCACAAGCATATGTTGGAATGTTTAGTCACTTGAGTGTACATACGACTATGCAGCCACATTTTATCAAATTTATGAAAACAGAAAAAAATGAGAAATATATTGGGTCTGTAAATTTGATCATGTCAACAATTCCTGCATGGTTGTCAATGTAACTCAGTTTGAAACTTGTTTGTCCATTATTAGACTCATTTCAACAATTGTTTATTTGTCATCAGTCTGTTTTTACTAAATATATACATGGAAAATAAACCTAGGAGTCTGGGGAAATTTCTAGGAGCAGTAGGTTCCTGGTCTTCCTCTAAATCAACCCCTGCTGACCATATAAATACACAGAATTGATAGATGATAACATTGCATTTTAAATACAATGTAAAGCACAAGTACTATAGTAAAGAGAATTATTCTATAAACTTTGTACTCATGATAGATAAAGTGCTAGTATATGCCACAAATGTTTGATTTTGACATAGGGCTTCAACACAAATTTGATGAGCACACATTGTGGGGGTGGCAGATCACTCATATATATTACTGTTATTTGTGGATATTTTTGGGGCACACAATGTCTAGGGATGTAACTTTAATTACTGTTTATACCGCATTTGATTCTTAGAAGGATTTTACTCATTCCCGGATAAAAAATATAATAGCAAATACTGCGACTATAATATAACTCTAATCATTTAAAATTTCATAACATGTTAGAGTCTGTGCAGCCCATATGGTGCCAGTGTGTATTGTATTGCCTTCAGTTGTACAGCACGTTTTCATATTGTAATCCTTAATAGTGAGCAAACACATGGTGTTCCTGATTGCTCTCCATTGTCTTGCTTGTTGCATTCATGTGTTCATATATTTATCGAACCCACCTACTGAAAACAAATATTTCTCAATGAATGAATGTGATGTCTATACCGGATTCGGCTGATACCCCGCCCTGGGCGATCTTATGGAGGATTCGATTTTTTTTTAGAAAAATGTAGACCAAAAGATCGCCCGGGCGATCTTTTGGCAGATATTACGAGGCCCATCTTGTCTAAAAAAATACCCTGCGTTGACAGAAATAGTCTAGAAAAAATAATGTTTCGCGTTGACCAAATATAATCATGCAAAGTATAAATTCAAAGTGTTTTAATACATTGGTGAGAGGTCGAATTTTATGTGAACAAGAACATGCACTAAGAAGGAAAAGCAAGTCAAAGTCGAAACGGGGTGCATCATGGACATGACACAACACACGCTGCGACAACTGAGTGATTAGCGACATAATTTTGGAACGCAATTGAACTTGAAGTACTTCTTTGCGAAACTTGCTGCGCGGTGATGCTGGCATCAAGTGTGTGTTAACCGAAGTTTGACCCCAAGTCACGCGCTGAACTGGCGCGTTACCTTAGCAACCTTTTTCTTTTGCGGTCCGCGCGTCGATCGTATGCAACTCTGTACTGGCTTTGAATATATCAACGTCGTTTACTTAGTGCACTGCTTTTCTAATTACGCAAATTTGTTTACAATATTGTACCAGCTCTGAATATTTCAACTTTGTATTAAATGTATTGCTTTCATGATAATTACGCAAACTCAAGTTAATTTTTACTATTGTTAGGGCACTGACCCGGGGTATTGGGTCTGTGAATATTTCAATATTACCGACTTGATAATGCGTTGCATTCGTAATAATTACGCAAACATAAACATTGACGCATTTAAATCATTAAAAATGATAGTAGTCGGGTATCTACGGAAAGTCGAGAAAATATTTTAAATACTTGTGATTCACCAATGTTCCAATGGTGATTTTTTTATTCGAAATGAAGTGAACATGTAATATAAACCATACTATGCGTCAAGTTAAATTTTACTATAATATAATAAACTCTGGACAGCGCACTTCGATCGCAATATTCACCTACATTTTGACTGAACTCTAATAACCACGCGTTTGAGTTCACGCACTGATATTTAAATTCGGGCCACCCAGCTTGACGCAAATCAATATAGTTACTTGTCATGTGTTCAAAAAATCTTTCAACTCTCACAAATACCATGAACGCGAAGAGCTAACTGGGGTTAACTGAAAGAGAACGTCTTTTTTGGAGAAAAAACACGTCAGTACAAGATTATGTGTACAAGGTTAGCTTTATAGAACGTACATAATGTAACGTACGTAAATCAATATAGTTACTTGTCATGTGTTCAAAAAATCTTTCAACTCTCACAAATACCATGAACGCGAAGAGCTAACTGGGGGTTAACTGAAAGTGAACGTCTTTTTTTGGAGAAAAAAACACGCCAGTACAAGATTATGTGTACAAGGTTAGCTTTATAGAACGTACATAACGTAACGTACGTAAATCAATATAGTTACTTGTCATGTGTTCAAAAAATCTTTCAACTCTCACAAATACCATGAACGCGAAGAGCTAACTGGGGGTTAACTGAAAGAGAACGTCTTTTTTTGGAGAAAAAAACACGCCAGTACAAGATTATGTGTACAAGGTTAGCTTTATAGAACGTACATGATCGCTTAACTCTGTGTTTTTTAATAATCATGTCGCATGTGAAACGCAGGAGACATTTTAGTTCGCCCATTTCTTGTTTACCGACATTTTGTCTGGAATGCGATACAGACAAAGATTAAACATTACTAATTAATAAATAGTTATTTTTGGAGCCATCACTATATTTGCAGATTTTAGGGCTGCTTTGGTAACATGACTAACTAATTTTAGAGTCAATTCATATGAAGACATTTTCACAATCTGTGAAAAAAATCGCTACTAGACATGGGTGAAACAAATTATGTATGCGGAAAAGTTAAGGTTGGGAGAATTTGAAATGAAGTGTATCTGCTTTATATCACACATCTGAAAATACCAGAAATATTTAAAAAAATATAATTCTTAATCATGATCACAGCCCCCCCTGAGGGACTGTGTCATGATTCATGAAATGTTATACAAAATCACCGACATATTGAGATATTATTTTATTACATAGTATGGACATACAGAAAGTTATTACATTGCTTTATTATGCTCAACTACTAGGTATGTAGGATAAAAGGAGTTGTACCCAGTAATATCAATACTATTTTTTTTCTAGGTTATACAAAATGATGTCATTAAAGATATCCCTGGCACTGTTTACAGTTTGCTTGCTTGTTGTTGTGTGTCATGCTGACAAAAAAGAGAAAAAATTACAAATAGGAGTGAAGAAGAGAGTAGAGAACTGTCAAATGAAATCCAAGAAAGGAGATACACTACATATGCATTATACGGTTAGTTTATTTTATTTTTCTGGGATCTGTAATAGTCTGAATTCATGAACATAGTCCAACCCATACGTTTTTGGCAAAATACATCAAAATAAGAATACATCTTTTTTTTTTACACGTGAATGACAAAATATGGTTATATTTCAATGATTCAGCATACAATAAATGCACTTTGTATTATATATGCAATTCTAAAAAGAGCAAATAAGGTAAATCCTTTGTGTTCTGTAACTATAAATTGTTAGTTCCAAGGTTCATCTTGTGCTTCCGTACTATAAATTGATAGTTCCATGGTTCATCTTGTGCTTCCGTACTATAAATTGTTAGTTCCATGGTTCATCTTGTGCTTCCGTACTATAAATTGTTAGTTCCATGGTTCATCTTGTGCTTCCATACTATAAATTGTTAGTTCCATGGTTCATCTTGTGCTTCCGTACTATAAATTGTTAGTTCCATGGTTCATCTTGCGCTTTCGTACTATAAATTGTTAGTTCCATGGTTCATCTTGTGCTTCCGTACTATAAATTGTTAGTTCCATGGTTCATCTTGTGCTTCCGTACTATAAATTGTTAGTTCCATGGTTCATCTTGTGCTTCCGTACTATAAATTGTTAGTTCCATGGTTCATCTTGTGCTTCCGTACTATAAATTGTTAGTTCCATGGTTCATCTTGTGCTTCTGTACTATAAATTGTTAGTTCCATGGTTCATCTTGTGCTTCCGTACTATAAATTGTTAGTTCCATGGTTCATCTTGTGCTTCCGTACTATAAATTGTTAGTTCCATGGTTCATCTTGTGCTTCCGTACTATAAATGGATAGTTCCATGGTTCATCTTGTGCCTCCGTACTATAAATTGTTAGTTCCATGGTTCATCTTGTGCTTCCGTACTATAAATTGATAGTTCCATGGTTCATCTTGTGCTTCCGTGCTATAAATTGTTAGTTCCATGGTTCATCTTGTGCTTCCGTACTATAAATTGTTAGTTCCATGGTTCATCTTGTGCTTCCGTACTATAAATGGATAGTTCCATGGTTCATCTTGTGCCTCCGTACTATAAATTGTTAGTTCCATGGTTCATCTTGTGCTTCCGTACTATAAATTGTTAGTTCCATGGTTCATCTTGTGCTTCCGTACTATAAATTGTTACTGGTAGTTCCATGGTTCATCTTGTGCTTCCGTACTATAAATTGTTAGTTCCATGGTTCATCTTGTGCTTCCGTACTATAAATTGTTAGTTCCATGGTTCATCTTGTGCTTCCGTACTATAAATTGATAGTTCCATGGTTCATCTTGTGCTTCCGTACTATAAATTGTTAGTTCCATGGTTCATCTTGTGCTTCCGTACTATAAATTGTTAGTTCCATGGTTCATCTTGTGCTTCCATACTATAAATTGTTAGTTCCATGGTTCATCTTGTGCTTCCGTACTATAAATGGATAGTTCCATGGTTCATCTTGTGCTTCCGTACTATAAATTGTTAGTTCCATGGTTCATCTTGTGCTTCCGTACTATAAATTGTTAGTTCCATGGTTCATCTTGTGCTTCCGTACTATAAATTGTTAGTTCCATGGTTCATCTTGTGCTTCCGTACTATAAATTGTTAGTTCCATGGTTCATCTTGTGCTTCCGTACTATAAATTGTTAGTTCCATGGTTCATCTTGTGCTTCCGTACTATAAATGGATAGTTCCATGGTTCATCTTGTGCCTCCGTACTATAAATTGTTAGTTCCATGGTTCATCTTGTGCTTCCGTACTATAAATTAATAGTTCCATGGTTCATCTTGTGCTTCCGTGCTATAAATTGTTAGTTCCATGGTTCATCTTGTGCTTCCGTACTATAAATTGTTAGTTCCATGGTTCATCTTGTGCTTCCGTACTATAAATGGATAGTTCCATGGTTCATCTTGTGCCTCCGTACTATAAATTGTTAGTTCCATGGTTTATCTTGTGCTTCCGTACTATAAAATAGTTCCATGGTTCATCTTGTGCTTCTGTACTATAAATTGTTAGTTCCATGGTTTATCTTGTGCTTCCATACTATAAATTGTTAGTTCCATGGTTCATCTTGTGCTTCCGTACTATAAATTGATAGTTCCATGGTTTATCTTGTGCTTTCGTACTATAAATGGATAGTTCCATGGTTCATCTTGTGCTTCCGTACTATAAATTGTTAGTTCCATGGTTTATCTTGTGCTTCCGTACTATAAATTGTTAGTTCCATGGTTCATCTTGTGCTTCCGTACTATAAATGGATAGTTTCATGGTTCATCTTGTGCTTCCGTACTATAAATTGTTAGTTCCATGGTTTATCTTGTGCTTCCGTACTATAAATTGTTAGTTCCATGGTTCATTTTGTGCTTCCGTACTATAAATGGATAGTTCCATGGTTCATCTTGTGCTTCCGTACTATAAATGGATAGTTCCATGGTTCATCTTGTGCCTCCGTACTATAAATTGTTAGTTCCATGGTTCATCTTGTGCTTCCGTACTATAAATTGATAGTTCCATGGTTCATCTTGTGCTTCCGTGCTATAAATTGTTAGTTCCATGGTTCATCTTGTGCTTCCGTACTATAAATTGTTAGTTCCATGGTTCATCTTGTGCTTCCGTACTATAAATGGATAGTTCCATGGTTCATCTTGTGCCTCCGTACTATAAATTGTTAGTTCCATGGTTCATCTTGTGCTTCCGTACTATAAATTGTTAGTTCCATGGTTCATCTTGTGCTTCCGTACTATACATTGTTACCGGTAGTTCCATGGTTCATCTTGTGCTTCCGTACTATAAATTGTTAGTTCCATGGTTCATCTTGTGCTTCCGTACTATAAATTGTTAGTTCCATGGTTCATCTTGTGCTTCCGTACTATAAATTGATAGCTCCATGGTTCATCTTGTGCTTCCGTACTATAAATTGTTAGTTCCATGGTTCATCTTGTGCTTCCGTACTATAAATTGTTAGTTCCATGGTTCATCTTGTGCTTCCGTACTATAAATTGTTAGTTCCATGGTTCATCTTGTGCTTCCTTACTATAAATTGTTAGTTCCATGGTTCATCTTGTGCTTCCGTACTATAAATGGATAGTTCCATGGTTCATCTTGTGCTTCCGTACTATAAATTGTTAGTTCCATGGTTCATCTTGTGCTTCCGTACTATAAATTGTTAGTTCCATGGTTCATCTTGTGCTTCCGTACTATAAATTGTTAGTTCCATGGTTCATCTTGTGCTTCCGTACTATAAATTGTTAGTTCCATGGTTCATCTTGTGCTTCCGTACTATAAATTGTTAGTTCCATGGTTCATCTTGTGCTTCCGTACTATAAATGGATAGTTCCATGGTTCATCTTGTGCCTCCGTACTATAAATTGTTAGTTCCATGGTTCATCTTGTGCTTCCGTACTATAAATTGATAGTTCCATGGTTCATCTTGTGCTTCCGTGCTATAAATTGTTAGTTCCATGGTTCATCTTGTGCTTCCGTACTATAAATTGTTAGTTCCATGGTTCATCTTGTGCTTCCGTACTATAAATGGATAGTTCCATGGTTCATCTTGTGCCTCCGTACTATAAATTGTTAGTTCCATGGTTCATCTTGTGCTTCCGTACTATAAATTGATAGTTCCATGGTTCATCTTGTGCTTCCGTGCTATAAATTGTTAGTTCCATGGTTCATCTTGTGCTTCCGTACTATAAATTGTTAGTTCCATGGTTCATCTTGTGCTTCCGTACTATAAATGGATAGTTCCATGGTTCATCTTGTGCTTCCGTACTATAAATTGTTAGTTCCATGGTTTATCTTGTGCTTCCGTACTATAAAATAGTTCCATGGTTCATCTTGTGCTTCTGTACTATAAATTGTTAGTTCCATGGTTTATCTTGTGCTTCCATACTATAAATTGTTAGTTCCATGGTTCATCTTGTGCTTCCGTACTATAAATTGATAGTTCCATGGTTTATCTTGTGCTTTCGTACTATAAATGGATAGTTCCATGGTTCATCTTGTGCTTCCGTACTATAAATTGTTAGTTCCATGGTTTATCTTGTGCTTCCGTACTATAAATTGTTAGTTCCATGGTTCATCTTGTGCTTCCGTACTATAAATGGATAGTTTCATGGTTCATCTTGTGCTTCCGTACTATAAATTGTTAGTTCCATGGTTTATCTTGTGCTTCCGTACTATAAATTGTTAGTTCCATGGTTCATTTTGTGCTTCCGTACTATAAATGGATAGTTCCATGGTTCATCTTGTGCTTCCGTACTATAAATGGATAGTTCCATGGTTCATCTTGTGCTTCCGTACTATAAATTGTTAGTTCCATGGTTCATCTTGTGCTTCCGTACTATAAATGGATAGTTCCATGGTTCATCTTGTGCTTCCGTACTATAAATGGATAGTTCCATGGTTCATCTTGTGCTTCCGTACAATAAATTGTTAGTTCCATGGTTCATTTTGTGCTTCCGTACTATAAATTGTTAGTTCCATGGTTCATCTTGTGCTTCTGTACTATAAATGGATAGTTCCATGGTTCATCTTGTGCTTCCGTACTATAAAATAGTTCCATGGTTCATCTTGTGCTTCTGTACTATAAATTGATAGCTCCATGGTTCATCTTGTGCTTCCGTAATATAAAATAGTTCCATGGTTCATCTTGTGCTTCTGTACTATAAGTTGATAGTTCCATGGTTCATCTTGTGCTTCTGTACTATAAAATAGTTCCATGGTTCATCTTGTGCTTCCGTAATATAAAATTGCAATCTTTGAGTTCCCAGCGTACTGTCTTGTCCACTGTACCACGAGTGTCTTCACACAAATGATAGGATTTAAGTTCTACTTATAGGATCAATGTTTTCACTAGCATTCAAAAATCGTACTAACCGTACTGGATTCGAACCAGCGATCTCTCACATTGCCTACATTGTACATATCCACTGAACCATATGGGTAGTCATGCAAATGAATGATTTGTTTTCATATTTAGCTTTATTGCCAAATGGTGTTTGCGAAAAAAGACTGGCAGGCATGGGAATTGAACCCGGGTCCTCCTGATCACTGTGTAGACAACTGCCCCACAAGACCACAATTGATTGACTAGATGTGTTTGCATTTGATAAGACTATATAGTATATATATATATAGAAATACAACATATTTCTATTATTGAGTTACAATTGTCCAAAAAATTGCCAATTTTGTGTTTTTACTTGTGTAAACTATATGCATGCCATAACCCGTTAGTGTACATCTTGCCAATTGGGTGTTTGCCATTTGCGTTGCCCATACCTGACCCGACCCTAACCCTAATGCCAAGACACGTTCCTGTTAATAATTCCGTTGCCCATACATGCCCCGACCCTAAACCTAATGCCAAGACACATTCCTGTTTATAATTGCTCAATAATGATACTCTGTTGTGCACTGTCTGTGGGTAAGTTGCATTGATGTCAACTGATTAAACAAGTCGCGTTTAAGTAATTTCCACTATTAACAAGTGGTTAAATTGTGACAATAAATGTGTGGACAAATATTTGAGATTAATTTTGGTGTAGACAACTCTCGTTTAATTATTTTACACCATTACAAGTTGTTAAATTGAGAGAATAAATTTCTTAACAAATATTTAATACTTAGTTTGGTGTAACAACTCACGTTTGATTAATTCCTACAATTACAGGTTGTTAAATTGAAAGAATAAATGTGCGGACAAATATTTTAGACTTATTTTGGTGTAGACAGCTCTCGTTTAATTATTTTACACCATTACAAGTTGTTAAATTGAGAGAATAAATGTGCGGACAAATATTTTAGACTTATTTTGGTGTAGACAGCTCTCGTTAAATTATTTTACACCATTACAAGTTGTTAAATTGAGAGAATAAATGTGCGGACAAATATTTTAGACTTATTTTGGTGTAGACAGCTCTCGTTTAATTATTTTACACCATTACAAGTTGTTAAATTGAGAGAATAAATGTGCGGACAAATATTTTAGACTTATTTTGGTGTAGACAGCTCTCGTTTAATTATTTTACACCATTACAAGTTGTTGAATTGAGAGCATAAATATTTTAGACTTATTTTGGTGTAGACAGCTCTCGTTTAATTATTTTACACCATTACAAGTTGTTGAATTGAGAGAATAAATGTGCGGACAAATATTTTAGACTTATTTTGGTGTAGACAGCTCTCGTTTAATTATTTTACACCATTACAAGTTGTTAAATTGATTGAATAAATGTGCGGACAAATATTTTAGACTTATTTTGGTGTAGACAGCTCTCGTTTAATTATTTTACACCATTACAAGTTGTTGAATTGAGAGAATAAATGTGCGGACAAATATTTTAGACTTATTTTGGTGTAGACAGCTCTCGATTAATTATTTTACACCATTACAAGTTGTTAAATTGATTGAATAAATGTGCGGACAAATATTTTAGACTTATTTTGGTGTAGACAGCTCTCGTTTAATTATTTTACACCATTACAAGTTGTTAAATTGATTGAATAAATGTGCGGACAAATATTTTAGACTTATTTTGGTGTAGACAGCTCTCGTTTAATTATTTTACACCATTACAAGTTGTTAAATTGAGAGAATAAGTGTGCGGACAAATATTTTAGACTTATTTTGATGTAGACAGCTCTCGTTTAATTATTTTACACCATTACAAGTTGTTGAATTGAGAGAATAAATGTATGGACAAATATTTTAGACTTATTTTGGTGTAGACAGCTCTCGTTTGATTATTTTACACCATTACAAGTTGTTAAATTGAGAGAATAAGTATGCGGACAAATATTTTAGACTTATTTTGATGTAGACAGCTCTCGTTTAATTATTTTACACCATTACAAGTTGTTGAATTGAGAGAATAAATGTATGGACAAATATTTTAGACTTATTTTGGTGTAGACAGCTCTCGTTTGATTATTTTACACCATTACAAGTTGTTAAATTGAGAGAATAAGTGTGCGGACAAATATTTTAGACTTATTTTGGTGTAGACAGCTCTCGTTTAATTATTTTACACCATTACAAGTTGTTAAATTGAGAGAATAAATGTGCGGACAAATATTTTAGACTTATTTTGGTGTAGACAGCTCTTGTTTAATTATTTTACACCATTACAAGTTGTTAAATTGAGAGAATAAATGTGCGGACAAATATTTTAGACTTATTTTGGTGTAGACAGCTCTCGTTTAATTATTTTACACTATTACAAGTTGTTGAATTGGGAGAATAAATGTATGGACAAGTATTTGAAACTTATTTTGGTGTAGACAACTCTCATTTGATTAATTCCAACAATTACAAGTTCTTAAATTGACAGAATAAATGTATGGACAAATATTGACCATTATATTTGTGAGTAAATACCTGTTGTTTAATTAATTTCCACCTCTACAAGGTTGTTAAATTGAGAGAATAAATGCGTCGACAAATATTTGATACTTATTTAGGTGTAAGAACTGTGTTTGACCAACTTCCACCATTGCAAGTTGTTAAAATAATGAAATAAATATACTGGTATCATTGGATAATTGATTTAATTGTGAAACTTTCTAACAAAATGTTAACTGCTGGCTTCGAACCCTCAATCAACAATTCCGCAGACACAGTATAAATTCCACAACACCACAGAAGATATTTGTCTGTTGCCTGAATTGTTTTCGTAATATAGGGAACGCCAGCGACACTTCAACAAAACTTACCTTGACTTGGGTCTTGTTTATCTCTTGTCACAATCTGGAAACTGTTGAACAAATTGCGCGTCGTCCAGTTTAAGACGTAAGTTATTTTATTATTTATTCATTCAGTTTTGTATGGTGGAGTTTTGTGAGGTTTATTATTTTTTCGCGACGTTCTTTGTTTACTTGTTTACGGTTTGAGAGATTTCAGTTTATTTGATTTACGTTTTTACGGTAGCTCTGAGCGGGACTCGAACCCACTGTCTTTTCAAGCTAATTTTGTTTTATTTTGATGGCACGCTTGTGTACCACGCCACGACGTTGGTCGTTGAGTGGTGTTCATTTTTCTAACTACTCCAGTGTTCCGATGAGTTGAACGGAAAAGCCAAAACGATTGCTGGTTTCTGATTGCTTCGGTTCTGGTGAGTGTGTATCTAGTGTGATTCGAACCCATGTCGGTTGTATTGGGCGTTTTTTTATTTCCCATGTTGGCTACGCCGTAATATGCAACCACTTCCCCGTTTTATTGTGATTTTGAGAGTGTTTAATGATGTCTTCCTCACCCATCACGCCACGACCCAGTTTCAACCACACGGCCATTTTGTAGCACAGTGCGTGACCCTCGACGTCACCCGACTGACTATATGATCGTTCTGTTCAACTGTTAAGCTAGGATTTATTACCGTTATTATCATTATATTGTCACATGATTTGTTTTACCTTATGTGTAATGTCTTAAGTATCTTTATTGTAATTTGTATATACCAATTCGTATATACCGAGGAAACAACCCCGATTGAAGGTCATGTATTTTGTGACATCACCAATTCGTGTGTAGGTACGGCTTCTAGATCCGTGCCCAAAACAGTGAGCCAAGTAAAAATCAAAATTAGACATCAGTAGAGAAAAAAATTCAAAAGTATCATCCATCCTTTTTATCATCAGTGACAAAAGTCTTCTATTTACTATTTTTTACCTCCGCTGTCGAGCGGAGCTTATCATATGAGTGATTGTCTGTTGGCGTCCGTGTCAATATTTTACTTTTTCAACTTCTTCTTGAAAACTACAAGTCTGAATGCTTTGATACTTAGTGTATATGTACCTTGGGTAGACCTCTCTCAGATTTGTTCATTTCGTGATGATATCTTCAATTATCTAATTTTAATGAATATTTCTGTCATTTTTGGTAAAAAGTGATATTTTCGAATTCTTGTTGAAAACAGCAAGTCTGATTGCTTTGACACTATACATATTGTTCTTTTTTCTAATGATATCTTCAGTTCTTTATTTGTGCAATGTTCATTGCTAACAGCGGAGCTATCTCACCCGACAGGCTGCTTGTTTAATTCCCAAATTAAAACAAATGTTGCTATTATTATAACTGTGATTAATATCTACATATTTACTCTATATGATATTTATTAACAGGGTAAATTGGAAGATGGTACAGAGTTCGACAGCAGTATACCAAGAGGTCAACCATTTGTATTCACATTAGGGGGTGGACAGGTTATAAAAGGATGGGATCAAGGCTTGATTGGGTAAGTGAAGGCGGTCGTGTCACCAATCATGTTTATGGCTTGTTACCCAAGCTCCTCAATATGCCAACATTACTTGCTAGCACCACTTTGTTGGCTTGATATATCAGCAGACAGGATGGTGGGATGGTGCCATACAATGTTCCTGTGAGATCATATAATCTGGAGCTCCACATATGTTCCAACAATTAATGCACCAGATTACTCTGATTTATTTTCATACATTCAATATAATTTATCTTTCAGAATGTGTGAAGGAGAAAAAAGAAAACTGGTTATTCCGTCTGAATTAGGCTATGGGGATAATGGTGCACCACCCAAAATTCCAGGTCAGTTCTCTGAATTACTTTATTTAAGGTGAAAAAATCACTATTTTGTGTCCTATAATCATGGAAAAATTATATTATTTTGTATAAGAGTTTGTCTCCTGTGGTGTGATAATAGTTGTGACTTAACAAACATGTTATATCCATTGTTATTGAAGATATTTTTCCTTTTTTGTTATTACAGGTGGTGCTACGCTTGTATTTGAAGTGGAGTTACTCAAGATTGAGCGAAAGTCTGAGCTTTGAAACTAAAGTAATGATTATAGTTAGTTAGATAGCATATAAATTCCCCTCCAATCAAGATATAATATTGTTGTTTGGGAAACAAAATACTCTGGGTTATTTTTTCTTACCTACCGTATTTGGGCAAAGCTTGAAATCTGGGCCTGTGCTTGTCCCACTCAAAATAGGCCAATGTTATCATTTCTCAACATTTTTGTCATCGTATTTTTTTCTATTTTCATCAAATGCTCTTTCAATATCGACCCCAGTTATACAAGTACTTTAACAGAGAGATTTGTTCTTACTGTACCCAAACTAGACTGATGTCCCCATAGCAAAAACATATGTATGTTGATAATAAATATTGATAATAAATATTTGTAAAAATTTACAAGTCTGATGGTGAACCAAAAGTGTATCGTTTGAATGTAACGATTTTTCCAACTAAAATGTTGGTCCAACATTCATGGTTACCCGAAGGCTGTTCATAATTGGTAGAACAGAATTCAAATTCTACCTGTGATTAACGACCAAGTAGTGGAGGTCAAACCCATAAGCTGGGGGAGAATGTTATACTCAGTGGGAAGGTCAATGGCTGAGATTCATTCTTTAACAGAAAACTGATGGTAGTGTTTGACCAGGCCTGATGGAATTTCCCTACTCCAGCTACCTCAATCTGTTTTTCCACTTTGCTTTTGATCTGGACAGGTTTTACATTAAATATTGACTTGACTTGTTGAAAAATCCAATCATCTCAGGAAACATCTTTTTTTTTTGTAATCGTTGATATATGCATCCAAGTTAGCCTTTTCGCTTGTATGGGATCCACATCTTTGATGAAAAGATGGTCACGTACTCATGGAATATGGTTACTATGGTATAACACATTGTAAAGGTACTGTCCTGCACTTCCTCAAAAATATTAAATTCTTACCGTCATTTGGAGGAGTCCTGAGCAGCATTTTATAGAGGGCTCCCTTTTAGAGGTCTAATATAATTGTTGATACAGCATGCCTGTATCCACCAGAATAAATAATCGCGACTTCCATTAGGTTCATCTTTTTCCGTATTTTGAGCACAAAGTAAACATTGAAGTGTTGTGGATGGGCATTATCTACAGGTCAGTCTGAATGTGTGTATTCCCATGGTAATGTACTGAAGTCATGGAGACAGCCAATCAGTGATGACACAGAATATTGTTCCGACTACATAGCTACATAGTGATTCACCATGAAAATTGACTTTCTTTTGGTATGGTATTCAAAATGTTGATTATGAAAGTACTAATAATAAATAAACTGTTGGTGATTATATGCGACCCCCCCCCCCAATACCCTTCATACCCTTCAGCGGGAGGGTTGTCACCTGCGCAGGAATTGAGTCCTAAGCGACGATAACGCGCGATAAAAAACGCAAAGGCTCATGGGTAGATGCTTGTTTGTAAACAATGATGTGCTATGGCCATCTGACGCATGCGCAGGTGACGACTGCGCTTTAATATTACAGGCAAGACAATCATTGCCGGTATCATTTTGTACGCGTTTTAATTTGATTGGTCCAGACATGTACGAGATATGGCTCTGTAGATCTGCATTCATTTAAACAAGATGATCGCCAGTCAGCCATTTTAGATTTGATAACAAAAATGCGCGTTTGCCCGATGTATGTGTGAAGTTTGAACTTGATTGGCCCAGGCGTGTATAACATGGGGGTTTGGAACTGCAATTTTTGAAACAAAATGGCCACCACGTGTTCATTTTGAAACAGTCTGAAAAATAATTGCATCATCCGAGATTTGGTTCAGGATAATGAAAATGTGTAATTTTGATACATATTTGGTTTTAATGGCCGTTATTTGGTAATCTTGATTATAGAAGAGTTTGGCCCCTAGCATGTGCGAGATGTGGCTGGATACAAAGGGACTGACGAATTAAAGCATAGATGGATGTCAATCATTAATTCCCCATTTTTGGACCATGTCCAAACAGGGACTAATAAAATATAAATGATGCATCAACACCAGGTGGCACTGTTTCATTTTAATACCATTATGCAGGTTGGTTGCATGGTGGGAAATATACTTTTCACAAGAGGGCGCTATACTGAGAATTGTTTTCTACTAAAGCAAAGAATATGGGACAATGGCATTCAAATACAGAAATAAACAGCGTACCGGTAACTATGACAACCTTTCTCATTGTTGGGATTCCAGATATTAAATAAGAATTCAGACACAAACTAGACTGTTTATCACACTGGTGAATATTTGACTAGGACACTGTATGTATTAATACATGTATAATAACATTGTATCTATACTAATACACGTGCAATATTAATCACAAGGTCTAATATAAAATAAAACATGAATTCCAAATATTATATCAATATACTTAAAGGGCGATGGTCGTCGTCCCACGTCCTGTTTGATATGGGACTCATAGTGACGTATACAACGCATGTAAAATACTTTATTTACATGAAATCCGAACACCCGCTACGCAACGACCACCATGCTTTAAGCAAAATTTTGGCAAGGGAAAAAACTATTTTATTGCACTATCTTAGTAACAGATCTTGGAGAGTATATTACATCTGGTTCTCAGCAGCAGTGCAATGTCTTCATTTTTTGCACTTGTTTTATTTCAGCAAAATTTGCATGTTTATCGCTACTCACACCAACATGCATTTCATAGTGATTGATGGTTTCCAAGTTGTAAACTGATAAGAGAAGGTTTTGTTGAATTATTGTAACTACACAAAGATTTTAAAGAAATTATATTCACTATATCTTGCCACTAATAAATTGTACACATGTACCGTGTTTAAATTAAATAAGTATGCCCAAATGTTAAAATTTGGAGTTTTGGAAACTAAATTGCCTTTGAACCACATCCATCCAGTCATGTTAGATAAATGATGTTGGAGAGTGGAACTGTACATGTAGCAACCTTTGCTGGCACAGAGATGTACTTTATTTTACATCAAAAGATACAATTATACCAGTAATCAAGTGGTTAATCAAACTTTAAAAAATCTTATCCTCAACTATAAATCTTGGTCATATGACATTTCAAACCCCCAATAGGATTGGGCAATATTGATCCTGGTCCAGCTTGTGTATATACAGTCAGTCAGTGGCGAGATCCTTGAGATACTGGTAATAGAAATGACTACATCTTCTGAGGATTCTGGTGGCTTGTAGTTCAACCTCTGATTCATTGCTTTGAATAGATGTTCTGTCCACAAGATGACTGCATATTCCTGAAACACAGTCAAAAATGTCAACCAAGGCCCAGGAGAGTAAAAATACTGTCTTTCTCGACTGGTCAGCAAGAAACACTTTTTGATGTGGTTCTTAAGGTGCATGCTAAAGCGACCAAGACCCAGTGATAAAGACCAATCAGAAATAACAATTTTTGAACAAATAAGAATGGGTCAACATTGTTCTCAGAGATATTCTACAAAGACTAACTCTCAATGATCTGTGTTGAGGGTAGCAAGTCTCAGAGTGCAGTATTTGTAACTATCCACAGAAACTGAGGAAACACATAAATGTTGAGGTTTATTCTGCCAGGGTACGTGTCAATTTACAGTAGTGTGCTAAACTGATCAATGCTATTTCGTGCCTTTAAACTTGTTCCAAGTCAAAGAGATAATCTCATACTGAGCACACAAAGTGAGGACCTCAACTACCAGTGACGTGAGAAGCAACGACTGCAATGGGTTTTCCTTCTTTGAAAAGTTGGCTATGGTCAAAGTGCTGCAATGAAGCATGAATGTCAGTCCCAGTCATTTAATTATAAAATACTTGTTTTAAAATAATACATAGAACATCTGCAAACAGGTGAATTAATATTTACTCTATGTGGGTACAACTCATCATAAAGTGATTTCCCTCAATCTAATATTGTACTGATAACTGAAAACTTCCATTGACTCTGGTCCAAAATCTCTGAGTACACAAGTGCAACCAAACTATGTCTCATACATGCTCAAGAAACTGCATTCATAAATCTGAGTAAACCTTAATGTACCTTTAATAACAACTGTCGAAAACAGCGATAACATAGCTCACTATTTTGACATTACCATACACACAATGACAGACATGATTTAGTGACGTCTTAGTCTACCTGATCTGAGCAAAAAGCTAACTAATTTGTAACAGAGCACTAAGAAGCCACACAAGGGTGTTCCTCTGATGGTAACAGCACCCGACTTCCAGTACCTAGGGCTGGGGCTTGTATTCAAGGAAATACAACCCCAATTTGGGGCTGGGATTTGTATCCCAGCAAATATGATACAGTTTGGGGCTGTGATTTGTATTCCAGCAAACACGACCCCAATTTGTCATTTGAAATACTGTAGTTTGAGGACTTGTATGATATAAACTATATAACCAGAAACATTTTGTTTTTTCATTTCAGTGAGAGATCTTGCATGCAAGATAGAATGATTTTGAGCTTTTTTTTTTTTTTTATAGCTCTATGACAAAATATGTTGATCCTTCTTAGGAAAACGCTATAGCATTGTATTCATCCCATAATGCACTGGTACAGAGGTCAGAACATTCAAAACTAGAACAAAGTGCAAACCTATGCAATTATGCATAGAGATAATATGCCACAGGCTTGTAAGTTAAATTCTAAAACCCAATTTTATATTCAGGAAAGTTCATGCAATGCCTCAGCATAAATAACCAATTACTAAAGTGTTTTGAAATTAGACTTTGTAGTGAATTTTAACTGCATTGCAGCTTGCCTTTGTCACTGTTATTAAAGTCAAACCTATCCATAGTCTAGCGTAATTCTTCCCCAAAGGTAAAACATACGCTGGATTATTAAAAGAATTCATCTCTGTACTGATGTACAATTAGGTTTCCCTATTTTCTTTTGTGCATTATAATTGTTGATTTTTTTTCTTTGAAGTCTCCTTGCTTGAAGTTTGGTACGCAAGTAAGACGAGATGAACCACCTACTAGGATATATACATTACAGGATTATCCATTTTGCTAGAGTAGCTCTGTTCCACATAAAAACAGTTAAGTTTACCTTTTGTGTCGCCTCAGTGGAGGCTGAAATTGGTTCAACTTAATTCTTGACGAGATGGCAAAAGCAATTGATGTGCAGGGTGGGTTGGGTGTTACTCACAAATGAAGACAGCAACCTAGTACAGTCAGTCATAAGACTGAAGATCAATTTTATTTAATAATTCTTTTTTGTTTGTCACGACAACAAAAATCAATTTTAAGAATATTAGCATGCATGGGGCAAAGATACAAATTTCACAACCAGTTGTATGTTTTTTTTTAATTAAATCAGAAGAGGCAGAAAAAGAATCAATTTTAATATACTATTAGAGTTCATTAGCATTTGACGTTTTTTTCCTTATGCAACAAGGGATAGATAGGAAATAAGCTGCAAGTTAAATCACTTTCCTAGTGTGTCTCACTACTACATACTCCTATTCATGGAGCATTTTTTTTCTCTGATACATTCACAATATCAGCTATTTTCAAAACTTCCAAGTTGAGTGCTTTTTTTGTCAATGAGAAAAAAAGCAACAAGTCAAAACAGAAAGATATTTTTATTCCACAAAATAAAAATGAAATCGGCATACATTCACATGAATGGCCATCCTCAACATACCACAAAACAAATACTCTTTCTGAATCTGATATCTAAAGTTACAAAAAAAAAAAAAAAAGTATTTTTTACACATTTACACAAAGGAAAATCATATTTAATATTAAAATAAGGGCTGCTTGTTTTCCTTTTTCTGTTTTTTTTTTTTTTTTTTAATGGAATTTATTCATGTTCACCAGTACCAAGTCTATTCTATGCACACGACAGCAGCAGGATTGAAATGGTTTTTAAAAAAAGCCTGAATAAGAAAATTCTAGTTGAGGAAAACAAATAACAGCCCAGAGTGGGGAAAGGGGGCAACTTTAACAGAACTATGTTCAATGTTTGGGGGGGGGGGGAGCATGAGTTTGGGTTTGGAATTATAATGGTAGTTGTACAATCGTGCATCATGGCCGGAAAGAAAAAAACAAAATTTTGATCGGAAATAAACAAATATAAAGACAAGTCCAGAGTTACAGAGAACCACAAAGTGAACAAGGGGAAAGCTAAGAATGATACCTAGTAACAATAAACTAGAAGAGATCATCTACGGTCCCCCCATCAGAGCCAGCTGAACATTGAATCTGAGGTTGCTTAATACAAAGGCCATTGGCAAATCTACCTGAGTTCAAACATGAGCAGGGCTGTTTTTTTTTTTTTTTTTGGTTTATTTTGTTTATGGAATATTTATACATGTTGATTTGTCAGCACATATTTTCTTCTTGCAATATTGGCGTACATGGTGAAGATGCTTATATAGTGAATTTGAATTCTTTGTTTTATTGCTGAAGACGACATAATGCACAATGAACATATACAATTGTCTACAGCATAATAAGTGTGCAAGGCCTGGCCTACAGCAGCTCAGTTAGTCACCACAAAATACACACACATGACAACTGCTTCTTTTTTTTTTTCTTGTTGCACCAGAACAAATTTGAATTTTTTTTTTTACCAGTTTAAAATACTTCAGTAATTTATCACGTTTAAAACTAGGGCCAGGAAGTCCTGTATGCTGAACACTTATTACAAGAGTCCATTTTATTCAAAAGAAGCAACAAGCTTCCACTAATTATATTCTAAAGCCTTGGGTTTCTTTCGTTTAAGACTATTTTGCATTTGCTTTTTGCGTCTGCTTGTTTGCTGTGTTGTTCATCTCAAGTTTGGATAGTTTCTTCCAGAGATCATCTCGTTCCTTCTCCTTCTTCTTCTCTCTGTTTGTGCAAATCGAAAAACAAAATGTCAGAAGACTGCTTTGCAATATTTTACGTGAAATGACAGACTACGATGGTTATGTAAACATGGTGATTCTCTACAATGGCAGCACTAACTACTTTGTGCCCAAGAAATAACAGTAACTTACTTTTGTCTTTCAGCTTTGTAATTGGATGTGAGTTCATCAAACAATTTACTATTCATTTCCATAAATGTTTTCAACACATTGTACACAAGTGCTACAATTGTTCTGCAAGATAAAAACCAACAAAAATAATTTACAGTATTCCAATCATATATACAAGCAAGTGGCACCACAGTATAAACACATTGCTAGGTGGCACCACAGTATAAATGCATTGCTAGGTGGCACCACAGTATAAATGCATTGCTAGGTGGCACCACAGTATAAACGCATTGCTAGGTGGCACCACAGTATAAATGCAATGCTAGGTGGAACCACAGTATAAACACATTGCTAGGTGGCACCACAGTATAAATGCATTGCTAGGTGGCACCACAGTATAAACGCATTGCTAGGTGGCACCACAGTATAAATGCAATGCTAGGTGGAACCACAGTATAAACACATTGCTAGGTGGCACCACAGTATAAATGCATTGCTAGGTGGCACCACAGTATAAACGCATTGCTAGGTGGCACCACAGTATAAACACATTGCTAGGTGGCACCACAGTATGAACACATTGCTAGGTGGCACCACAGTATAAACACATTGCTAGGTGGCACCACAGTATAAACACATTGCTAGGTGGCACCACAGTATAAATGCATTGCTAGGTGGCACCACAGTATAAATGCATTGCTAGGTGGCACCACAGTATAAATGCATTGCTAGGTGGCACCACAGTATAAACGCATTGCTAGGTGGTACCACAGTATAAATGCATTGCTAGGTGGCACCACAGTGTAAATGCATTGCTAGGTGGCACCACAGTATAAATGCATTGCTAGGTGGCACCACAGTATAAATGCATTGCTAGGTGGCACCACAGTATAAACGCATTGCTAGGTGGTACCACAGTATAAATGCATTGCTAGGTGGTACCACAGTATAAATGCATTGCTAGGTGGCACCACAGTATGAACACATTGCTAGGTGGTACCACAGTATAAATGCATTGCTAGGTGGTACCACAGTATAAATGCATTGCTAGGTGGTACCACAGTATAAATGCATTGCTAGGTGGCACCACAGTATGAACACATTGCTAGGTGGCACCACAGTATAAATGCATTGCTAGGTGGCACCACAGTATAAACACATTGCTAGGTGGCACCACAGTATAAACACATTGCTAGGTGGCACCACAGTATGAACACATTGCTAGGTGGCACCACAGTATAAACGCATTGCTAGGTGGCACCACAGTATAAACGCATTGCTAGGTGGCACCACAGTATAAATGCATTGCTAGGTGGCACCACAGTATGAACACATTGCTAGGTGGCACCACAGTATAAATGCATTGCTAGGCGGCACCACAGTATAAATGCATTGCTAGGTGGCACCACAGTATAAACGCATTGCTAGGTGGCACCACAGTATAAACGCATTGCTAGGTGGCACCACAGTATGAACACATTGCTAGGTGGCACCACAGTATGAACACATTGCTAGGTGGCACCACAGTATGAACACATTGCTAGGTGGCACCACAGTATAAATGCATTGCTAGGTGGCACCACAGTATAAACGCATTGCTAGGTGGCACCACAGTATAAATGCATTGCTAGGTGGCACCACAGTATAAACGCATTGCTAGGTGGCACCACAGTATAAACGCATTGCTAGGTGGCACCACAGTATAAATGCAATGCTAGGTGGCACCACAGTATAAATGCATTGCTAGGTGGCACCACAGTATAAACACATTGCTAGGTGGCACCACAGTATGAACACATTGCTAGGTGGCACCACAGTATAAATGCATTGCTAGGTGGCACCACAGTATAAACGCATTGCTAGGTGGCACCACAGTATAAATGCATTGCTAGGTGGCACCACAGTATGAACACATTGCTAGGTGGCTGGGGCAAAATTCATGTGCATAATCCTGGTAAATGATTTGAGATACTTACTGATTCCAGTGTTCTTTGGATATCCTGTACAGTGCAGGGAACATAATGGGCATAACCACATTGGAATTCTCTTCAATAAGACTCATTATGTATTCATTATTCCAGTAGTAGAGAGCTCGCTCTGCAACCTGAAACAGAGAAATGCATGATGGTTTCAGATAAACGCATGTGGTACAAAATGTATTCTCAGAAAGTCAGATGTGACAGCTCCCTCTTCAGGCCACATACAGTGTACTAAAGTCAAATATTTCTTCATATTTTGGTTTTAAAGTCATACATGAATATAAATACTGTATTTACTGTATTTGGAAGTGCATTTAACATCATGGTACATTCCAAACCAAAAGGCCCTTTTCAGACTACCAATTATTCCAAAATAGGAACTATCATATTATCAATATCTTGCACCATGGTCCATTAGTTACTGTATACCATTTGCCATAATGTGTCTAAACAATAATGTTGTTGTGTTGTGAAAATAAAAACAGGCGTCCACAAACTATTGGTACAATTTACAACACGTGGGGAATTGGGTCACAATAAATATACATTTTTATATAGTCTTACTTGAGCCAAGCTATTATTTAGAGTATAAATGCATTAGAGTTATTAGTTATTTTTTGTTATATCTGAAATAAATATTTTAGTTAGATTTTCACACTTTTAGCAGGGCAGTGAAATACCGCCTGATGATGAAAATAATTCCCAAAACAATAAGTAATTCGACTGTGTGACACTAGTAGTTCATCATGACTACCTCTGCGTCAACCAGGCGCATCGCGCACTCTCACGAGCATGCAAACTCGCTTGGGTCATCTTTTTTTTTTTAGAGATAGTGGGTGAATACCATTCCTCTTTAAGACTTCGTTCATGGATTCGCCCTTCTACAATCCCCAAAAAGTGGACGGTCATAAACCCATGATTGACATTAATTTTGAGCACTCATAACAACTACTTGAAACATAGTGGAAATTGTGCTGAAATCTTGCGAAACTTGTAAACTAACATCACAATTGTATCCTCTTATATATTCATGATTGTGGATGACCATACCATACCCCACAAATTGTGATTGTCGGAAGGAGTGTTTTTGTGGAACACCACAAATCAGTGTACCATGCTAAGCGTCATTTACCGGAGCCGCAGTTTAAGTTTCAAGTTATACCACCCTCTAGCATAGGAGGCGTTTGATCTAGATGTAGTGAGACTGAGGTACAGAAGACACCCTCTTTTGTCATGGCAATAAATAAGAGTAAGTCAGTTCACTGGTGTTTGATAAGAATGAATTTTATTTTTAAGCACAATATCATGCGTGATCTGGTTCAGGGCATGTCAAAATACTTGATTTTAGTGTTTTGTCATACAATCAAAATGTTCAGCAGTCAGTAATCACTAACTGGATGCCAATTTATTGTATGTGGTATGTAGGCCATGATGGCTATGTCTACTGTCTGTGTATAACATTTGAAGTGAACTGCTCAAAACGTGCACAAAATATATGTCTGAAATACAATCTGTCAAAAACAAAATGGCCATCAGTCAGCCATATTGAGTAGATTTTACAAATCAAAGTGACATGCATAAATCACCTATAATAGTTAAACCTTTCACTAAGTTTAAAAAATAATTGAACAACACTCTGGTTCCAGACAAAATACCTGATTTTGGTACATTTTACAGCAAGTCTCAGGGCAGCCAATTTGCAAACTCACTAGATTCAAGCAATGTTCAAGATGGCTACCCCCATATAGTAAATATCGGTGGGTTAATTGAATTTATCAATTTATGACTTGTACGCCAACTGACTGTGGCCATTCTTAGGCTGACCAGGGAAGCTGCTTTATATACATTATTACGCCTCGCATAACAATGTAAATCATTTAGGGGGATCCAGTTAGCAGTTAGCCTATTCGCTAGTGAGTTTGAAAAATGCCCCAATACAATACTGAGGCTGTAAAAACTAAAATGAACCAAATCAGGTATCAGAAAAGGTACCATCAAAAGTATTAACCTCTATCTTAAAATATAATAGTTAAGGTAGAGATGCACTTTATTTGTGAATTTCAATCAAAAATAGTTTTTTTCGTTTTTTATATAGATTTTTATCTAAAGAACATTCTGTGAAAATTTGACCAATGAATTCTTATTGGAACACCGTTAAAACTGCTGTTTATTTTCTGGTTAAAAATAAAAAAACACTCACACGTGGCAATGTTTATGTCCAATTGCCTAATTTGCATGAGTAACCAAATAACAAGACCTTTGATTGACAATATGCAAATCGAGATTGTACGGGTCATAGTTCATTCAATTCACGCCCATGTGCAATTATTCTCAAATCAGTTCTCGCTCGCTAGCAAACCAAACATTATATTTCCTCAGCGTTTTTTCTTAATTTTTATCATTACATTATGCATGGTGTGAAAAGAAAGAGAGGTAGAAAGAAGATTCAGATGATTTCTATGTCGGAAGAGGCAAAAGCTACACTGAAGGCATCAGC
Source organism: Saccoglossus kowalevskii (assembly GCF_978046115.1). Lineage (NCBI taxonomy): Eukaryota > Metazoa > Hemichordata > Enteropneusta > Harrimaniidae > Saccoglossus > Saccoglossus kowalevskii. The sequence goes on from NC_140642.1 coordinate 19,450,984, forward strand.
CCACCGAACGAAAAACAAAATCGATGTGAGCGTCCAAACATGACTTCCCCTGAAGGCATGATTCCGAGTTTCTGATTGACTGAGAGATTTTATTTTTAAATAATTGTTCTCAAAAAATAAACTGAGCATGTGAAGAATAATTTAACATTGTTTACAGTGATAACTGCTCATAGTCGAAACGAAGCTTACCCATTCACGCTAGTCACAATAATCATCATACTCTTGAATAGGCGTCAATGACTACGGTAAAACTTAGATTCTATTTTAGGCATCAGGAATGATTGAAATGTCCGAAAATGACGCCAAAATACACCTTAAAAGTCCCATTTTATTTTTTTTTCTAAATCCCATCCCGAATTTACGGGAGAATCTGGTCCCTCAAATAAGGGACGCGTGAGCTTTGATTCTAACCGGATATAGTGCACTGGGTCGGGGAGATACAAACTTTTATGTATATTTTGTCCAATGGGTACCTGTACTTCGATCATTCGCAAGTTTTGCTCGGTGGTGCGAGACAGCTTTGTTTGCAACCGGACGAACTTCGTTTAATTCAATGAAGCAAACAACTGACAATGCTAAAATAAATTGCAGAGGTACGCTAAAATTAATTGAAAACAACCAAATAATTTCAATGAAAAATAAATCACAGAGAGAGGTAACTTGATACATTACGGTAACAACTCTTTTGACGCGCTGACCGCTTCTCCACGTCTGATGTTTTGTTTTCCTTGTCATAATACTTACTGATTGATGATTTTGTTTTGATTTTTGAGTTTTTTAGCCTGCAACTCGGCCACGACCTTTGCTTTTTCCGTGAAAAATGGGGAAGTTTACGTCAATTTGACGGACATTCAATTTTTTTTAAACTAACGAAGCACACTGTTTAGCACTCCCATTTTTTTCATTTGTCGATTTCTATTCAGAAAAATTCGACCGCTCGAAAATGCACCTTAATTTTGCACTCTTAAAACATGTCAGATATCCAACACAAATTATTTAAAATCGGTTGAAATTGTAAAACTTTTACGTTAGGAGCTGGAGCTCTCTTCTTGCAGGCGACCGTCGCCGGTAGTACAACAGCATGTTTTGTACGTACATTCGTACGCTGATTGTCTGCGACTGTCTTAGAAAATCCCTGAATAAGACGTTGTCAAAATCGGAAAAAATAAAAAAATGCCTCCTTAAAAAACGAACAGAATTCAAATATTTCTTTTAACAAATATGTTGCAGTGGGAAAATGGGATTGGAAACGATGAACAAAACTTCTGTGCCTCGCGTTTCGATTCTAGGATTACGCGATTATTCATTATTGTGCGTTCGCTTCCTGGAGTTGGTTCTCAATACTACATAAAAATCATCAAGGATAAATAATTTAATATCCCACTTTGTATTCTTCACGGTAATCCATAGGCTCTGAAATACTCGTAGATTTTTTATTGAAAATACATCGAAGAAAAGCCATGATGTTTTGATCGTGATAAAAGGTCACCTTCCTAGAACCGCCCCCTGTTTAATAATTCATATTTACTGGGCATTGCCACGTGTTTTTACCGACCCCATCAAAACACTGGTATGAATGACATGTTTCTGATTTATATATTCAAGAGCAGTTGTTCTGGCCCAACGATTTTACATAAAATGTCTATGTCTATACGTTAACTTTCAATTTCAATAGTCTAGAAAGTATGACAAAGTATGACAAAGCAGTAATTCCCGGTTTAACGCGCAAATATGCAAATTAGCCATTTTCTCGTCTTCTATTTTTGGTGAATTCTTGGGTTTTAAATTAAAATAGCTGATAGACGCTTTGGCCATTTGCCTCGAAATTTTCACACATTATTGACAAGGTGTTTCCCCTTCAAAATGCGTCCGGACAGTTTAAAACGGCAAGTGGAACAAAAATAACAAGTCCGCAATTAACATGGATATATAAATTATGCAAAAATAGAAAAGAGTGAACTTTGAGGTCATGCTGTGCGACTTTGAAAGCCGTTAGAGAGATGAGTGGACGCATTTGAATTAGTAGTATACCAAGGTATCCAGTGATGTAATTTTACCCACAAACGGACTTGAAGTTTTTAACCTAATTTTTTTTAAACCACTTTTGTCCAAAAAAGCATATTTTTGACCCAAAATCAAAAACGCATTCTGGATATTTAAAATAAAGACAAGTTTTACAAAGTTTGTATAATAAGCTTTCAGAAAATATATAACATGTTGGATATATAATACCATTTTCATTGTCTAATTACTCAATTAAAAAGCAAGCCAAATAAACTGCATCTCTACCTTAAATGTATCCTATTAATTCAAGGTGATCAAAATAGGATTTAAATTTCTTATCAACTGACCTGGAAGTGCGGACTTGACACGCATCTAGCTATTTGTTTAAACAAAGCTTCTTGAATCTTTACAAATTGTGAAGGTTCAATCACATCCAAAATTTCTTCTATTTCACCAAGAAACATGACCTGTAACGCAACAACACGTGTCAGCAATAAACACAAACAGAAAGTACATGCAATGACTGTTCAACAGTGTTCTATGTTGATCATGAACAAAACTACATCCAGCGTATCCCGTTTTGTGTACACCTTTTCACTCATGTAAGGAAAAAAAAAATTTGGTGTGAAAAAATTAGATCGGTTACGAAGAGTCGTAAAAATGTAACCAGCATAACTAATACTTACCTGGTAAGTATTTTCAAAGTTCATGCTCACAATATGTAGGGATAATAATGGTGTATGGAATTTAACAACACTGCTTCTGTTATTCAACACAGTATTTATTAACTGCCCTCAGAAGTAATTTATTAAAAGAAGAATCAAATCGGCCACAATCTAACAGGAAATAATTATGCTTGCACTGAGATGACAAAGCAAACACTTGCATAGATATGGGGATAAAGGTCAACTCACAAGAAGGTTCATATAATTGTTCAGCAACTGACATTCACATTACATCTTGAAATAATTGCTGCTTCACTACATGCTTTAAGGGTCTGTTCATTACAGGGTAACGATGTGTGAAATATTACCCTTTTGGGGCTTTCCTCCCCTAAAATACTTACGACTTTGATAACCAAAATTTGAGCGAAATGTAAAACAAAATAGGCCTGAGGGAGTTTTGACAACTATAAATCATTTATCAATGTGTACATCCATCCAAATCAAACAGAAAAAAAAAAACGCAACCATTCAAAATAAAATCACTTATAATATGTGACTTGGTGATTCATCATATAAAATGAAAGCTACCCAATTGATATATTAATACTATCATAGAATAAATACTTTTCAGTTGACATAGAATAGCTAGGGAAATCTAACTAATCATTCAGTTAATCCACCATTACCGAAGAGTCATTTTCCATTCTATCTGTTCATTTTATTACAGAGAATGTTTAATTTTAATGTTTAAATAGTGAAAATCACACTAAATGAAAGCAAATGAAGGACATTCAAGTCATTTATATTCCATCTAACTGGACATCATCACATCACATGCAACACCAAATATTAAACCATTTCAATAGTACAAGTCTTTGTACAAACTTACCTCTTTCTGACTACATGTTTTAGGCCAGAATTTGAGTAAGCCTTTGACAACCTAGAAGAAATCACAGATTCTAACTGATCAGCACCCACCCTTGCAATATTATAGTTAAAACTACACACAGACTACTAGTATAAATGTATGGCAGGCATGCATGCATGCAGGCAGATAAAATGATATGTTGTTGGTAGCAGCTCATGAACTTAGTGAAAAAACAAAAACAATAGTACTGATAATATAACAATTCTACAACTGTTACAGGAGATAAAAAGATTAGCAACAAAACACAAATCACTGCACACAATGGTAACAATGTGGTCAAATTAAACATTAACTGTGAGTGAAAATAGTGCCATGACGAAAAGCGGACATACCCTGGAATTTAATAATACTGAGTTATGCAAAAAAATAATTCTTATCAGTTTGTCAAAACCTGCATGAAGACAAATAGTTTATCACGGAAAGATGTCAATGACATTATTAGACCTCTCCATCAACTTATCTTAACAAACGTCACCTGATTTTACTTCATGAATTGGAGTCAGCCAAAAAAAACAGGCGGTATTACAATCCAATAGCAATGAGGTCAAAAAATGTAATTGTTTTCAAGCAGGCAATGAAAAATGTAAGGTTCGCACTAAAAAAAACACCTGCTAAACCGGAGGGGGGGAAAAAAGACATGATCAACCAGCGACATGCATCTAAATCACTTACTGGTTCCGTTAGCGTAGCATCCTTTTCTAGAAACTGTACAACACAGTACGCCAGCTGGAAGAAAAGAATGTTTTTCAAATAACATTCTGTAGTGTAGACATGGATCATAATAAATGAAACAGTCGATGACTGACATACAAACATAGAAACAAAATACAGTTCAAGAACTTTTTTTTTTTATAATAACCATCATAAAAGTTTCTTGATTGTTGACAGCTATGTACAGGAAATACACGTACATGCTTTACTATCAGATAGCATTAAATGTAGACGATGAAATCTTCACTCCCCAAATAGTCAAATCATACACATCTTGTATAAATATGCAACACCCCAATCCTAATTGTTCTCTAATATCACGACTATAAATAAACCTGAGTGACGCAGTTTTGAGCACCAGACTCTCGCCTGAAAGGTTAATAGCTAAGATAAGAGAAAGTGGCATGGAGGAATAAGATTGAAAGCTGTCACACTAGGGGAGGGGACAAATAAAATTAAATCTTGGTTGTTTGTGCAGTTTTTCTACATTTATCAGTAATTTTGGGGGCAAAATTTCTTAAAATACCGGTAGAAATCGTAAGATGGTTTCCCATGTGTATATCATGAAGACAGTTATGTAGAACCTGTCAAATGACTATTGGACTTGCAGATTATGTATACTTGTCAACCAGGATTGTTTGCAGTAGATCTTGTGAGAAACAGGAAGACATCTATCAATAAATCAAGTAATCAGGCTACTGATTCTTACCTGGGCATGGTATAAACTGAGACACTTCACCTTGTGTAGCGGTATCAGAACTTTAATTAAGAACTGTTTGTGTTCTGCCTTTAAAGGCAATGCAAAACCATTAATGATACTGAAAATAATAATAATTGTATGAAAGGAAAATACATATCAGGTTATGATGCCAAGGGAAGGAAAACATAATATGAGGGAGGTAGGTAAGGAGTAACATGGATAGAACAGAATATGACACTTCAGGTAGCAGACATGCTGTAGACGCAAAATGAGAAGGAAATGATATGAGGGAGGGAGGGAGGGAGGGAGGGAGGGAGGGTTGATAGAACAGAATATGACACTTCTGTAGCAGACATGCTGTAGACGCAAAATGAGAAGATGATATGAGGGAGTGAGGCGAGATGGAAAAAACAGAATATGACACTTCTGTAGCAGATGTGCAGTAGACGTAATTAGAAGAAAATGATGGGAGGGAGGGAGGGAGGGAGGAAGGGTCGATAGAACAGAATATGACACTTCTGTAGCAGATGTATGGTAGACGCAAAATGAGAAGATGATATGAGGGAGGGAGACAAGATGGAAAAACAGAATACAACACTTCTGTAGCAGATGTGCATTAGACGTAATTAGAAGAAAATGATGGGAGGGAGGGAAGGGGAGGGCAGAGCAGGGAGGTGAGATCGATGGAACAGAATATGACACTTCTGTAGCAGATGTGCAGTAGACATAATGAGGAGAAAATGATGGGAGGGAGGGAAGGGCAGGGAGGCGAGATTGATAGAACAGAATATGACACTTCTGTAGCTGACGTGCTGTAGACACAATAGGAAGAAATGAACTTTTCTGTGTGCAGCTGGAACAGGTAATATAATACAGCCATTGGGCAGTTAAACACTTATACACATCCAAGTAGGAAGATACGACTCCAAAATGCAAACTCCCATCACTCGATATTTAAATGTCCTTCATAGAGAGATTCTGAAGCCAACATGCAAACTCACGCCATTTAATGTCGTTCACCTTATACAAAGCTATGACATACACAATCAGAATTTCAACTATGAAATATTCTATCATAAAGAAATGGCAGAAAGTTGTTCATTGAATATATCCTTTTCATCACCAGTTCCCTCTTTTCATCACTAATTCACAAAATAGTCCTGTTTATATTCTGCACTTTCCTTCAGAAGTTTGAGACAAAAATAGCCATAGTTTTCGAGTAAAAACTGAAAATTTACTCAAATTTTGTCTGTTGGCTTCAAAATTAGGGTTCATTTACTGAAATATTTAAGAGTTATAAAACTGGCGGTGAAAAGGACATATGATATGTACATATTATAAAACACTGGCAAGCATGTATAACATTATCTGTATTGGGAATCAAAGGGTCCATTTCTACAATTTGTCATAATTCCGTTCACTCCGATTTGGTAGCAATTGTTCAGCTGGTCAGGTTTTTATTTATTCCAACATAAGATTGCACACAACTCCCAATATGCAGTCAATCACAAGTGCTGTGTAATGATACACACTGTATGTTAGTTTGTGACCTGAATTATCATGGGTGTGTAATATTTTACTAGAAGACATTGAATGAAAAGCGATTTTGAAGCACTACATTTGGCGTTTCGCGCTGTGTTCGATATAGGTTTATAGAATCTATATTTCCACATGAACCAAAAATTGTATTTATTATATGCTGGATTATTAAAATATGCTCTTATTGACATAAATGTACATTTTCAGTTTATCAGTCATCAATTTACGATAAATCTTCTGTGACAAATGTCATGTTGTGTTTACCATACACAAGCAGATAACATAGTTAACAACGTTGGGTCAAAACAACAGCATTGAATGATCCAACTTGAAATCAGTCTAAACTATACCCTCTTACTAATAAAAATGCAATATGCTTCAAGTATTAACTTTTTCTTTTATAGGTTTAATATTAAATAGAGCATGAATGGTTTGTCAGATAATAAAAAATCTGGTTTGGTACATTTATCTATCATAGGTAATTCTAAACACACACATACAAACATACACAATTACGGTATAACAATTTCTGCAAACAAATTATCCCTCTATTGCTTCTTAAACACACACACTCACTCAAATGCAAATTATTTGTCACATTTCTAAACAGTGTTAATAATTATGTCAAGTGAATATAGAATATTACAAAGTTTCAGCAAATACAAAATGTTTTTTTTAAATGAAAAATTAAATACACACACATGTTCATCCATAAAACCTTCCACACAACTACCACAATCACACGAGTTATTTCCATCAACTACAAACAAACATAGAAAATACACAATAAGCAGGGAAGCAATCCCTGCTTGAAAGTCTTCCATGGTAATAACAGAAATGTCAATCCACAAAATCACCTGATACTACTTCAGGTGTAGAAAATCACAGACTGAGCTCATGAATGTTGATATAACCATTATTCTGCAAAACGGGAGTATGAAGCATGGAGAAAGGTGAGAAGTCTGAAGGCGAACACCAATGATATTGGAATACCGATTTTGCATATAGAAGAGCCAATCAGATATCATTTGCATACTCAGGAACATTTACATGTAACATGTCTATATTAACCTAAATATGGTGAGGTATATAATGTGGTTCAGTGATATCTGAGTACCATTGCATGCAGATTGCTGTCTCAGTGCTACAAACTAGGCACTGTGATAAATAAATCAAATATATCACCCGCAATTATACCCCAAAACTAGTAAGACTACTTACCTTCCAAGAATTTCCAGTAATTCCCCAACCCCATTGAAATGTTCTGTCTCATATATAAACCTAGAAAAAAAACAGTTAAGTAGCATGAAACAAAATTACATTTATCAGCTATCCATATTGTTCATATTAATGATGATGCTGGATAGTGTCTTTCGGACAAAAAAAATTGTCGCTAGTCAATCAAATGGCAAGGAAACGAGACCAATTGACATGCTTACATGTATGTACATCATCAAGTCCTGCCTTTGTAGCAAATATAAATACAAATCAAAGAATGTTTGACTACCATAGGGACGGACAGACGGCAGACAGACAGACAGACAGATCCCAAATACAATTCATCTTTGGATTATGTTGAGATGGGAATTAACAAGCATAATAAATATAACTGTTTATATCAAGCCAAAGAGGTATTCCATCAAAATAAATTAAATATGTCAACTTACTTAAATTATTACTATTAAAAACAATGACAGGAGATGTATGTGATTAAAGCAAAGAATTTAATCTAGAATTGACTGAGCTAATATTCCATGAAATTTATTTGATCACTACAGCGAAATTATAAACCTTGACAGACAACCATTTATTAAATTGAATCATCTGTAGGAAAGATCAAATATCATATTAAAATGAGTTATGCTTGTCAAAGTGTTCTAGATACTGCGTGATGGTTTATATTCTTAAAGCAATGCAGCATTGACTGGAGGATGGGGACTGTCAAACTGTGTTAAATCACTGCTGACGTAATGGCCACTTCCTCTTAGTCTCGCCGCATTTTATAAGAATCCAAAGGAAAAGAGTTCATCTGACAACTGAAACATATTTTTTAACAGGGATGATATTTTTCTGCCTGTAATATACCTGTTTTTTTTTTTTTTTTTTGGGTCTTGTTCATCTATCACGCTTGGAGAAAGACTAAAAGGGCATTGTACACCAAAGTGGAAACTAGCAAGTAATGAAACATTTACGAGAGGCTACTTCATTACCTGCACAAATGCCAGCTCCAATTTCCCATTTGTGGAGTTTAAAGCAGAAAACTGATCAGGGTGAGCTGATGAGGTTTTTTTTTTATTGTGCAGTTCATCGACTTCAACTGGTTCAAAATTTGTTTTCACCTGACAAAGAATATCGCCTGCTAGTAATTTCAATGCAGTCTCTAGAATACGTTGGCGATTGTTCTAAAGCCCCACAAAGCAATACTAATAACTCCAAATAATTTTTTTTATGAAATCATGTTCAGAATTTGCACATCAACAAACAGAATGGCTCACAGTGGTGATAGATCTTATTGTTGAAATGAAAGCCTAGATACTGTCCTGGTCTGATAAAACTGCAATCGCCCCAGGGAGTCATGAAGGTAGGACAAATAAATTCAAGCAGCCCAGCCACCACCTTGAGTATTAAAGTAACAATGAAAAAAAGCCAGAACTCTTGAAGACTTGCACGCTGTAAAAGCATTACCGGTAGTTGTGAAATTAAGTGAAAAGAGATTCAATGAGAAATAACCTGATTTAAAGCATAAAAGACATAGTTTACTGCCTCGAGACTAAACGCCGCTACTTGTGTTATATTTTGTACATCATTATTTTTTAAATCAATTGATCATCTTACTGAGTATTAAAGCCATGGCAAATCAAATCTCTGCTTCCCATCCAACATAAATTAGCCTTTTTTTTCAAATAGAAACTCAAGTGGGACATACACCATATGTAAACAATAATTTTTGTAATTCATTCTTCTCGCATGTAATGGTATTGACTACCCACAGCGTGGAATAACAAGTAATTGCAAACTACTGCGGTATCAGGTTTTCTTAAATGTAATGCAAGCCAATATTGAGTTCAGGACCATAAACGTTGCTAATAAAGGTGATTCTACAGTTAATTAACTGCACACAACCCAGTTTGGTTTGAACTGCAATCTAGTTATCATAATAATTATTTACTCTGTCATTAACTAGAATTGGATGTGACATGGTGGCTCAGTGGGAGAATTGCCATGGGCTATAATTAGGCATATTGTTATGTTGTAATTAATAACACAGTATTCCAAACAAAACTCAAGGTTTTATTTTACATGAAATCTGTACATTCTCATCTGTAGTTTCACCCATGAATCGGTAATATTGCTGTTTACAAGGAATCTGGATGGTTTAATTATACATTATAGGAATGTGACAATACTGTTTCAGCAACTATAATAACGAAAATATATTTTTCCCCGACGAAAAACAATTGATGATTTCCAAGAGTTTATTCCATTTCCATCATAAGAGATGGATATGATAGAAGGGAGGGTCCCTATACTTCCTGCTTAACTGTATGCATGAATGTTTACATGAAAAATAAAGCCCACTAATACTAAGCTGCTTCTGTAGATGTGAAACCATGGATATCAAATTTACTTTATATGTTTAATTTTTCAACAAAATGTGATAGTCAGTCCTGACGTCATACACGTTTATTTTAGACAGTTTTGTGCAAACAGGGTCAAATGTTTTTAAAAGGATGATGTTGCAATACAGTTAATTTGCACACATCAATGTAGCGCCATATTGAATTTTTACCACACTATATGCAAACTTTTAAACAGTATGAATCATGCCCTCACATGGTAGAATGGAATGTTTTAATTAAATCTGAAAATACAAGTTATTACCAATGACTTGTACAGTGAAAACTGAAAGACTACACAGAGCATGACTGAAATTATTAAAAGACCAATCCAGTCATATCCAACGAGATACAGGTGTAAATACAAGCACAGAGGTGAATCAAGCATAGGAAGCATGTATGTCACGGCGCAACCAAGTCCATGATTTTAACTTACACCTGAATTTGAAACTAAAAATGACACGTTGACTTTTCCAGGTTACAGTAACATCAAATATATTCCCAGTAAATGAAATTTACAAGAAGGAAACACAGTATCGGAAAATCATCAGCTATATAATAAATGTTCATAGTAACAGTAGAGTAGAGATTCAAAATATACCAATTACATTAACCTCAGACTAATAATAAATTATTCGTCTGAGCATTAACACTAAGCAATGTTATTAAAATATGAGACATACTGTCTCTCAAGACTTAAACTCACCTTAGAAAAATATTACTAATTTGTTTTCTGATGAAGGCCCTGAGCCCCAAGAATTTGCCATAGATTCGATGTAAGATGGTCTTTAAGAAGTCTCTCTCACGTGGGTCTTCACTATCGAACAGTTCCAACAGCTGAAAATAAGGATGGAAAATAACGTCTCAGTTTACATCGTACACAAATTATTATTTCTCAGAGATTAATAATTGGATGCTTTTATCTAAGCCAGTTTCATTCTGACACAAGCATATTGCCCCGAAAAAACACACAAATAAAATGGCAGTCAGTTGGTAAACTATGATAGAATGACTGCAAAAATCAACCTGAATCTTTAAAAACAATGAATTGCCTCCGTACCAAGTTTGGATAAACTTATTGACTGGATTCTCAGTTGTAAGGTAAAATGATAAAAATAAGCATTTTTTGACGTACAAATTGGTCAACAATGTGCCTAGTCGAGGGCTAAGAAAAATGACACCATTATTGTCAATATAAAATGGATATCCCATGTAGTCTAGAACACTGCAGATTAAGGCATGTGGTTATTTGAATATGCATCAATATTAACCAGATAACCAAAGCAAATCCAAAAAGATGTTGTAATCTAGTCCGCCTTGGTAAAGACAAAATATCACTGTCACAACTAGAAACACTCTCGTTCCTGCCTTGTGTAAAGCTTTGAAACACTAGTCAATTAAATATACAGTACAGCTAACTCATTAATTTTTAATGATTACTCAAACATGTTTAATAAATAAATCACATGTTTAATAAATAAATCACAAGTTTACTCGCCCAATGAAATACAAACACATACAAATATTGAGAGAAGCAAATTTATTGATTTTCACATAGCAATGATTTTCTTTTTATTACTCGGCAAATGGTCAGTAGCAATAGCAGAGGGGTTTGCAAAATTAGAGATAGTGACATGAAAGCAGCCATACAATACATTACGTTATATAATGTATACTTATAAGTATCTTATCTATCAATAATGATTGTAATCGTTAATGCTATAAATAACTGTTTTTGATAACAATTCCCGAGAGCATGTAGAGATTTATATAATGACGCATGATCAGAAAAGATGAGAATTTCAGAAGCCTGTGGAGGCTCCACAACAATCTCTGAAGTGTGTGTAATAAAGCGCATCGCAAATACTGACATTTGTTTGTACAGAGGCAGTGAGAGTTCTCAGTTTCTATGCAAGATGTTGTAAATCAGTTGCAATGCATAGCATTAAGTACATAAAAGATGGCGGCTCCTCTATGCAAACCCCACTGAGTACTGCCTACTTGTTTCATTTCACTCGCGCTTTGAGCTTGATGAAATTTTCAAGGACATTTGTTGGATGTTATGGCAACAGACAGCGTTTCAACGGTATCAATAATATGCAAAGCACAGCTGCCAGTGACATTCTCAGAGGCAAAACCGTAGTGTTGCAAATTTCTCAAGAAAGTAACATATCAAGTAAAAAAGGGCAGGATTAGGACTCACCTGTAGTACAAATCTCTGATCAATATACTTTTTTGCTATGCTAGGTTGGAAGTCGGGTGATTCCAAGAACCGAAGAAAAAATTCATATACAATCTGCAAAAAAAAAAAAGCATATTATTTTGAAGTGGTGGATGAGTACCGTAAATACTCCGAAATTTCGACCCCTCTAAAAATTCGGACGCCAAATTATTTGCTGGGTTTCGGTATTTTATTTACCTCCAAATTTTCGACTCCACTAGAAATTGCTGACTCATTCTTATTCGAAAATTTCGACCAGTTTTGGTTTTCCCCCGAACGAAAAAAAACAACAATGTGAGCGTCCAAACGGGACTTTCCCCGAAGGCATGAATCCGGGTTTCTGATTGACTGAGAGATTTTTATTTTATTGGTAACGAAACACACATCTTCTACATAGAAGCTAATGATCATGGTTGCAAAATCCGGTCATGCTGCGTTTCTGAATTGTTGATTATTACTCAGTAGTGATTATAATAATGTACACAAAATAAATTCGTTGAATTGTTATGAAATACAAATAAAAGTCAACTTAGTTTCATCGTAAGCGAATGATTCCGGTCTCGTATAAACGTTCGATGCTGTAGGATATCCGCCATGTTCTTTTAGGTCAAATAGGTCAGATCGCTAATTAACCAATCAAAAAGCTGGATGATGCCAACGTGTTCAAATTACCATAGCTTATTTAAATATGTTAATGCTATTGAACGCAATGCGGAAGAGATTGATGTTGTAGTACGATCTTTTGGCTTGGATTTTGATGCAAAAACGGCATGATTTTTTTTTAAATCAAAAAATTAGTTGTTTTCAAAAAATAAACTGGGCATTTGAAGAATAATTTAACATTGTTTACAGTGATAACAGCTCATTGTCGAAACGAAGTTTACCCGTTCACGCTAGTCACGATAAAAATCATACTCTTGAATAGACGTCAATGACTATGGTAAAACTTTAATTTTAGTCGTCAGGAATGATTGAAATGTCTGAAAAATGACGCCAAAATACACCTTAAAGGTCCCATTTTATTTTCTTAAATCCCATTTTATTTTTTAATCCAAGGGCGAATTTACGGCAGAATCTGGTCCCTCAAATAAGGGATACGTGAGCTTTGATTCTAACCGGATACATTGCACTGGGTCGGGGAGATAGTTTGCTAAACTTCCATGTATCTTTTGTCCAATGGGTACCTGTACTTCGAACATTCGCAAGTTTTCCTAGGTAGTGCGAGACAGCTTTGTCTTTTGACCTATACGTTTTGTGACCTCTTCTCCGCGTCTTGATGTTTTGTTTACCTTGTCATAATACTCACTGATTGATGACTTTGTTTTGATTTTGAGTTGTTTAGCCTACAACTCGGCCACGACCTTTGCTTATACCGTGAAACATGGGGAAGTTTACGCCAATTGACGGACATTACATTTTTTAAAAACTAACGAAGCACACTGTCTATCATCCCCATTTTTTTCATTTGCTGATTTCTATTCTGAAAAATTTGACCGCCCAAAAATGCACCTTAATTTTGACTCTAAAAACACGCCGCATTTCCAACACAAAATTATTTAAAACCGGTCGAAATTTTGGAGTTTTTACGGTAGTATGGATTTTTGTAGATCTATGAACATGTCAGTCAAATTCACATATCCAACACGATGAAAAGGTCATTTCAGAATGGAAGCTTTAGCTTAGTCTGTGGTACATACCTGAAAGCACTAGAATGCGATTAGTTTCATTTTACAAATTTTTTTGCACTTTTCATCCAATGATGTGTCGTGTTACAGACTGTCTTGGAGAATACACCAGGCAATTTTGTTTCCAAATAACATACATAAGTCTAGGGCAATTTTTCAAATATTTTACCTTCTCTCTCTCTCACAAGAATTATTTCAAAACAGGTCACGTGACTAACCTGTAAATGTGGCCATGAAGCTTCTAACGTAGGGTCATCTTCCTCAGGATCAAAGTCGGGGTTATCACTTGGGGGCAGTGTCCGAAAAATATTACAAGCAATCTATGGAGAAAAGGAAATAATATTGGACATGGTCTTAAGTCACAGTAAACATTAGTGATCGAAATTCCACAAATGTCATTAAAAGTCATTAGAAGATAAGATCCTAAAATTAACAAAACAAATGTTTGTCACATACATAGCTACATAAAAATAAACACACTTCCAACAACAGCTCTGCCATGATGTTCTCCTTATTGTAAGTTTGATCTGGAGGGAATACAATACAATAGAATATAAAGAATACTAAAATATCTAAACAGCTAAACATTCGCTGCTTTAAACTTTCACAATATGATACAACTTAAGGGCGTTCATGAATAATTTCAAGAACAGAAAATGAATAGTGCACTGCAACATAATTTCACAATTTTCACGAGTTTGTCTCTTGGAAAATGAAAGCTGTTTACAAAACTCGTAGGGTGATCTGCATGTGCGTCTCTTCAATGCATCTTTAAAAGCTATAAGCCCGAGACGAATTGCAATGCATGTACATATTTGTATGGAATGATTGAATACATGTAGTTAACTTTATTGTAACATGTAGAGACTGCTGATCTTGTGTATGTTGCCACACGTTGCCAAGAAGCAAAAGCTGACCCATCTACTACATCAGAATTCAATTGACAAGAATAGTAAAATACACCCAAATGCTGAATTATCCCCCATATGAAACAAGTACATAGCATAATTAAGTATTCACCACACACTGTCATACTGACCAAACATCCAACATCAGATATCCAGTTCCAGGATCTAGATATCAGTCAGCTGTATCAGATATACATGTATATTTAATACTATTTGCATCAAATATACAAGTATTAAGTTTTAAAATTGCAACTTTATTCATAATTTCCAACACAAATTTCATCAACCTGCCAAATATTAGTCTATATAAATATTCTATAAATATCCCACACTAACAATATAAGGTTATTCACCTCTTTGGCAGTTATTTTTATATTCCATATGTTTGTATTACAACATGTGTCTGCTAAGAGCATTCATTAGGCAATATGGATAACTAAGTGTTTTGGGTCATTTTTAAATTTTATCTGAAACTTCATCTTGATTAAAATCAAAATGTATGATTTATCCTGAAACAAGCAGCCTCTCGGCTGAGATAGCTCCGCTGTTAGCAATGCACATTTCAATTAAAGAACAGAAGATATCATTAGAAAATGAACAATATGCATAATAGTATCAATGCAATGGGACTTGCTGTTTTCAACAAGAATTCAAAAATATCATTTTTCACCATGAATAAATCTGAGAGAGGTCCACATGTAGTACCTATACATGTAATATCAAAGCAATTGGACTTGCGGTTTTTAACAAAAAGTCGAAAATATCACTTTTTACCAAAAATGACAAAAATATTCACCAAAATTAGAGAATTGAAGATATGATAATGAAATGAACAAATCTGAGAGAGGTCTACCCAAGGTACATATACACCAAGTATCAAAGCATTCAGGCTTGTAGTTTTCAAGAAGAAGTCGAAAAAGTAAAACATTGACACGGACGACGACGGACAATCACTCATATGATAAGCTCCGCTCGACAAAGTCGACAGCGGAGCTAATAAAACTGTTTTGGCCGTAAACGTACAGTATACATTTGATCAATGTAAAATGCAAATGAGCATGCACCCCGGATTTTTATCTACATGCAGGTGTTCTAAACACGCAAGCAATAGTACATTTTTATTATTGCATCTAAAATATTATTTTAACCAAAATAAAATATCAAAAAAATATACTAAAAAATATTTAAAGTTATCCCTACATTATATCTTTAAATTTATTTGTTTTTTGTTAAACCAAGACCAACATGGAAAACATTATTGGTTTCCCTTTCCCCAGTACATCACTGATTACTTGAAACATAATAATTTAATTTACCAATGCTGCAATCAATTGTGAAACCAATTGTAAATAAATTTGAATGGTTTATCGTAACATGCAAAACTAATTTGCAATTATGTACACAGCTCCACGGACCAAGAATTCAAATTGAAACACGCAAATTTAATTAATTACCTCTGACATCACAATACACCGTATAACAAATATGGTAATCATTTTTTGTTTTTTCTACCTTCTGCATTTATGAATCTAGTTTCCCAATCAAAATGTTATTAGAACCACTATGTGAATTCTACTGTCACCACCATATTGTCCCGAACACCAAAACAGTGCCAGCTAAGTTGCGCATGTTCAGAACAATATGGTGGTGACATTAAAGGACTATATAGAATGATATTCCCTAGGAATTTGACATTTAATGCATCACACCATTATAATAATACCAGTGTTCATATATCAAATTTTTGTCTGTCTGTTTTTGTAATTGTCGTAAGATGTTATATTGCATGTATTTCATTTTGTATCAAATTCTATTCTATTCAATATATATATCACCTTACATCACTGGTGCACATTATTAGGCGTATTTTCCTACCACCATCTATGCCCCATCCAACACCAACACCTACTCTACTCTACTCTACTCTACTCTGCTCTGCCCCTGTAATGTAGAGATGTACAATGTAAATCCACTTTCAAAACTAAATTGCGCATGTTTGAGTTTAAGAAGTAGCCGATCAAATTAGAGCTGGGCAGTTGGGTCAAGGTTATAACCACACAAGACTATTCAGGAACACCTATGACTGAACAAAGAAATGAACATCAAGAAAGACAGGTGTACACTAGATCAACAGCAAAGACAACGCACACCTATGTACCAGCCCCCAATTCTATTGTATTTTTTTACTTAACTGAAACAGTAGGACATACACATCCTATGTTAACACACCCTCCTTAACTACTGTAAAATACTTTATTTTCTCTGAAGGAGTGATAATTCTATACAAAATACCCAAAAAGTCTTTTCAGCGAAAATTTATCCTTGTAAAATTATTTCACAGCATTCAGATATACTACATAATATACTGCTGAAAACCAAGAGAAATTACAGTAATCCACCAATGTTCTAGGAATATAATTGCTTATTCTTTTTGGCATTTCACCCTGCTCTACCAGACATCCTAAATATGAATGAAACTAACATCTGAATAGCCCACACAAATTCTAAATATAATCCCCCAATTTCTATGTATATGCGCAAATAGTGGTTTGAAAAGAGTACACCTTGCAGAAACGTAGAAATGAATGGTGAAAAGGCTAAAAAGCAAAAGGGGTTTTGATGGCATGACCCAGTTTGACTTTTTTTTTTCTAATGGGTGGTGCACGTCATATGTATAATAATATAGATAAATAGTAATTGGTACCACTCCTTGCTAGCCCTGCTGTTAGGTTTCACAACAGTCTTATAGTGGACACATAGCAACCATACACACAAATGCATTATGCCACAGCAAGCCATGCCACTTAGTTATCAGGTCTGAACACAGATTTAATACTCAAAAACTAGGATAATCAAATAATAAATCAGAATGAAACAATCATAAATAAATTGAATTTATGAATACAATTATTCTAATATTAAAATGCAAAAGGCTGCAGAAAATTGGATATTTCTTCTTTCTTTCTTTTTTTACAAGGAAAGGTCACAATTATTTGTATAACTAGCAGTTTGTTTTAGGAAATATATAAAACCTGGACATGGTTTGTTGCCATGGAAACACTGCATTTTATTCATTGGTTTTACAAATTTCAATAATAAATCATAGATTTTAACCTACATTAACGAAAACAATTCTTTTCTATGGCAACAAATTACTATCTTCAGCAGACACTGAATTTGAGGCAATGAGATGAAAAAAAGGTATCATTCCTATTTTCCTCCATTAAATGCTCAACAAGAACAGGCTTATATTATAAAATTGAGACAAGCGAATAACGCAAGAAACATGATGCTACAGAATTGCCTTGAGATACGTTAAGAAGAGTGCAGATACAAAAAATATTCCAACTCGATAATTTCATTCCAAGTAATTGTTGGCTGAAGCCTTTTATTCATATTCAATTACTTGACAAGATTTTGTGAAAAGTGGTAGAAAATTTGGTTTTTACTCATCTTTTTCAAAATTTCTTGAAGCCACACATTTTAAATCTGCATTGTTAAAAAAAAAAAAGACAGTTTATAATCAGACCACAGTCATTAAAATTGATGAGACGTCTTCAAAAACCTCACGATGACTAATTTTTCCTTTTCCTTCCCAAACCTATTTACTATTACTACCACAGCTGCCAAACATTTTACCATGTTGTCAAATTCATACTAAAATTTACACAAATTTCACATACCACACCACAGGAAGATAAATCACACTTCTTGTAAATGTGGCGTCATTTCAAGCCAAGCGCCACTTATGTGGGCGAATCTAAGCAGATACTATTCATCACAAATGAACTAAAAATTTCTTAGTCATTAGTACATGCATGGCAAAGCAAATTGCATGTTTAACATTAAGAACAAATTGATTAAAATCTGCTTCACACTCTGTATTGATACTAAATTCCTCGTACCACATCATCAATGGAAATCGCGTTCAAATCTGGACCTGTGTAACAGACATCATTCACGAAATAATCGACATAATTTAGTACAGTGCTGGTTTACAAACACAACTGTCCAATATAATACACATTTTAGGTCATCCCCTCAGATGCCTGTAGATTAGCTTCTAGTGAGGATCGCAAAATGCAATGACTATTGACAAGCTGGTTGGATGCACGATCAGCTAAATCAATGCTTGGCAATCACCTTAAGCAGTGGCCCTAGGGATAAAACAGAACAAACCAAACATAAAACCTGATTATTCCATGCAAATTATCAACCTAATCTGACTTTCTTGCCAATTTGAAATGAAATCCAATCGGTCTTGGTCGAATAAAGGACATTAACACATTTAATACTTGCAACAAAATGGTCAGCAATTTGGATCACATTGTAAAAACATGGCCAACTCTGAATAAAAATTGATCAGAATACTTATGCAAAGCAGCTCATCCTTATTTATTAAATGTATAGTCTTTGATGTCAAATTTACTCTATGAATTGCACAACCCCATACAAATGGATGGATATACTCCTACATGTATACTACGTTCACACAACAGTGTTTTATTGGAGCCCTACGGCTTGAGCAAAAATAGCTGTGTATTCGGCGTTCGAGCCAAGCTCGGCTCCAATAACCCCTTGGGTTGAACTCCGAGAGGGTTGAGACCAACTATCGGAGCCCAAATCACGCCCTCAATCGTCTTCTTCAAGTAACCTCTCATTTCAATTATGGCAGAGACAACATCGTTCGTAATTTCACACAATTTCCGGCTTGACAAAGAGGTACGCGCCCTAATATCTATTTGGCAGAGTAAAGTAATGCTGCGATAGATTGATAGATCACCTGGAAACAGAAAAATGGCACACAAAATTTTGCGTTAAAAACTTGAAAAACTGATTGCCGTGAGACAGGACCGAGTCGACATGTGCCGAAGAAAACTTTATCTCAGTCCCATTAGAGAATCAGGACTGAAACTCGGAACGTTCAAAGATTTGCTACCTGAACTCAAGGAATGAACCAAAATAGTGAGTTTAAGAGATCATATACCAATTCATATAAGTATGAAATGGCGATGGAGGGAAGTGAAGCTAGATATGGTCGGATGCTGTAGTAATGAATGAAATGAATGCTGAACATTGTTTGGCGACGCATATTTATGTGCTGCAACAACCAGTTTGTTCTTGTAATGCTACATCGAGATGAGAAAATAACTGTTCTTGGAATCCTTCTTTGCTGTTCATGTGCACAATGACTCATAATAAATACCATAACAGCAAATGGATATGATTTCAATAAAGTAATTATTATCATATGCATATCGTCTGCCATGTCACATATCAGATTGACGAATGAGAACTAGATTTCAGCACAGGCAGATTTTGTCCCAGGTGGGTCCCGACTAACGTGAATGCAACATGAACGTGGTTATGGTAATAGCAGCCAATTTTCAGAGATATGTTAAAAGGCATTTGTGCATTTACTTACAAATGCAAGTTTTGTTGTTGTTATAACAACATACTAGTTATGGCGACAAGCAATATTTGTTTACCGTATTTGAATGAACAGCATATGGTGCGTAGTGTGCCTGATGTAAAAACCAACTAGAGAACAGAACAGTAGAGTGTACAGTTCTGACAACAGTGCCACTTTGAAGTACTGATTTATAACAAGCAATAAATATTACGCTGCTTTTCGGCCTACTCGTAAATTACTGATTACCATTACTGTATAAAAATATTTCCCTTCAACCTGGGTACCAAGATTAGAATATTTGTAACATAGGCATAAGGGAAGAGTAGGAAATCAAACGGGCGGTGCACCGCGGTCATTACCGCGGTGGTGGTGGGTGCTCGCCGGTCGACCGCATTTTATGCAAATTTATGCATAGATTCCATGACCCCGGTTTACCGCGGTCGTGTGCGGTGGGCTCGCACAGCAATTCACACTTATTGTCAAGACCATTAATGAACACAAAGAACTGGGAAATTAAAAGGATCACAAAGTTCTAATGAAAAATTAAACCAATTTGGCTGAGCCAAAAGCTAGGAAACTAGTCTATAATAGTTCACATTATTTTATTTGCCTGAGCTTTGGAATAAAATCACAAAACGATCCAGAAAGACGTAGAGATCAACATAATATAAAATAAGATTGCATTATTTTGTGAATATATATCATGCATGGTCTCAGAAAATGTTTAGAAAGATTAATGTTTCGCGTATACCAAATATAATCACGAATAAGTATAAATTCAAAGTGTTTTAATACATTGGTGAGGGGTCGCATTTACGTGAACAAGAACATGCACTAAGAAGAAAAAGCAAGCCAAAGTCAAAATGGGGTGTATCATGGACTTGGTACAACATGCGTTGCGACAATTGAGTGATCGTCGACATCATTTTGGGGCACAATTGAACTTCAAGTACGTTGCGAAACTAGCTACGCGGCGATGCTGACATCAAGTGTGTGTTGACTGAAGTTTGACCCCCAAGTCACGCGCTGAACTGGCGCGTTACCTTAGCAACCCTTTTCTTTCTTGGTCCGCGCTTCGATCTCGTAAATTTTTTCTCATATCCGACGGTACTGTAATAACACAACTTGTATACAACTCTGTATTGGCTTTGAATATTTCAACATCGTTTACTTAGTGTGCTGCTTTTCTAATAATGCAAATATGTTTACAGTATTGGACGGGCTCTAAATATTTCAACTTTGCAATGTATTACTTTTATAATAATTACGCAAACTAAGTTATTTTTATTATTGTTGGGACACTAACCCGGGCTATTGGGTCTGTGAATATTTCAATATTACCGACTTGATAATGCGTTGCATTCGTAATTATTACACAAATATAAACATGGGCGCATTCACTAGTAAATCATTGAAAAAGATAGTCAGGTCCCGGAGTCAGGTGTCTAACGAAAAGTCGAGAAAATATTTTAAATACTTGTGACTCATCGGTGAATTATTTTATTCGAAATAAAGTGAATATGTAATATTAACCATACAATAACATACAATATCATGCGTAATGTTAATTTTTTCTATAATAAACTCGCAGCGCACTTCGATCGCATTATTCACATACATTTCGACTGAACTCTAATAACCACGTGTTTGAATTACGTGCGGCAATGGGCAATGACCTCAATGAGTTCACGCACTGACATTTAAATTCGGGCCACCCAGTTTGACGCAAAACGATATAGTTACTTAACATTTGTTCAAAAAATCGGTAAACTCTCGCGAAGAGTTAACTGAAAGGCAACGTCGTTTTTGACCAAAAAAAAAACACGTCAATACAAGATTATGTGTGCAAGGTTAGATTTATAGAACGTACATGACCGCTTAACTCTGTTTTTTTAATAATCATGTCGCACGTGAAACACAGGAGACATTTTAGTTCGTCCATTTCTTGTTTACCGATCTTGAACTTTTTGTCTGGAATGCGATACAGGCAAAGAATAAACATTAATGATACCCACCGTTGTCAAATCAACAAGAGGCTCGAATCAGGAAGGCTCGGCTATTTAGAACTTCGTAAATAACATTCTTTTCATGTGGTAGACTTTATTCAAGTGTAACAAACGTAAGTGAAATGTATGGACGAGTCATAATACTCGTACCTTTGAAAGATACGACTTTTACTCTTGGAATTGGTGATAAATACATGCATAAAATACAACACGCAACAACAATTCGTATACAGCATTGGACTTATGGATTTTTATATTAATAAAATACGTGGGCCGATAATATTACTATATGCTTAGTATTTCCATGCCAGCGATGCTCGTAACCTGCTCGATTTAAAAACAGCTATTTGAAACAAAGACTCATGGAATCACAAAGGAAACTGTTAAGTACGTATTTCACACCTTTCCTACGACCGCGGTTGCAACCGGTATCGGTGGCCACTGCGGTAGAGACCCCTAATTATAAGCAGTCCGCGGCTCTCCCCGGTGTACCGCGGAGAGCCGCGGTGATTACCGCGGTGAACCGCCCGTTTGATTTCCTACTCTTCCCTAAAGCAGACAAAGTGGCACAACACACACACTGAAGAAATGAAATGAAAACTAAACATCTTGCATTTGACATGGTGAATCTGATAAAGCCAGATACAGTGAAATATTAGTTACAATTACAACTGATTACAATTGAAAGATTAGTTTCAACACAAGAAACCCATTACAGTTTATCATGCCAACTATGCATTGTTACTGACAATCACAGACTGATTTACGCCTTGATGGCGATCACAGAGCCAAAAATAGTAGGGAATCAGATTGTTTTTGATGAGGGAAAAAAAGATCACTGATTGATTTCACCACGTGGAAAAGCAATTGAAACTCAGTGCATAAACAAAGAATGATACACGGTAATAAAAGAGACAACAGGACTGAAAAGCACAAATATACAGACATTTTTACTGCATTTTGAATAATTTCAATAGCGCCAGTCATGCAACATACGTTTAAATTTCGAGTCAATAATGTATTTAACATACGTTGTACATGTCGCATGGGACCCACACCTGACATGACTGTGATAATTTAATTTACGATAAATGCTAATTAGCTAAGTAATATGCAAACAAACAATACATAATTAAAAGCATACATGACACTCTTTCGACCCGCAAGACAGCTTAGCTTTATCAACACCAACTCTCATAGAGCTGACAGAAATACCTGTCAAATCAATCAGTATGCAAATAAGTGGGTCAGAGTTGTGATAATAGTCTTCAGCAGACAAAAATGTACAAGTACTGTTTTGATCAATGCAAGACCGGTAGATCAAATCTAACAACGACATGGTCACCATGGCAACGAGTTTAATAACCATTTGCCACCTCAACGACCACTCACAGTTCACGCATCATAAACTTTTCCCCTGGCATGTTTTTTGTCCATTTTTTTTTCTCCTTCTTCTAAATCTTGTTAGGCTGGCTGATTACTCTGCAAAGTGCATCACATAATTCATGCAACTATTACATTATAATGACGCAACCGTGTAGTAGGAGATTAGATACCACGATGTATTTATCTATAATTGCCCCGCTGACTAATGCAATACTTGCCAACCCATGGAAAGTGCATAGCTACGTCAAAATGACGTTGTTTAGTGATTTATTACGACAGTAGATACGAAAAATAGAACAATCAGTAGTTGACTGCATTAAAAATGTCAAAATATTCGTGATTATCGCTCAATCAATAAATGTTGCCAGACATCAATATCATAGAAACTTAATAATGTAAACAAAATCAATTTTGATACAAATGGTAAGTTTTTATTTTCACCGAGTGCTCTGCCTCAGCATTTTACAGATATGTAGATCCATTATTCCACTTCATTGCTAGAAATAGACAAGTTTATCTCAGAGTCAGCTGGTACAAAGAGTTAAGGGTATAAATAATGTACAAATATCCTGAGTGGCTATACTAACAGAATCGTACAGTTGACAACTGCTCTATTCTTTGCTTTCTGAAAAACCTGACTCTAATGAGCAACAGACATGATTTTTATATTTAAATATAATTTAAACAGCAACTATATTGAATTGAAATATGCTTATTCAAGAG
This sequence comes from Saccoglossus kowalevskii, assembly GCF_978046115.1. Taxonomy (NCBI): domain Eukaryota; kingdom Metazoa; phylum Hemichordata; class Enteropneusta; family Harrimaniidae; genus Saccoglossus; species Saccoglossus kowalevskii. Next base: position 19,475,490 of record NC_140642.1, read on the forward strand.
TGTATGCTTTGATACTGAAGCAGTAAAAATATTTTCAAATGCTCAAAATGGTAGGTTCATTGGATAGCAGCTTTCTTGGTTGACTGTTGGTAACACAGACACACAGGTACTTGTCTATCCTATGCATCTTCTCATCAATTGAGTTTATTTTAAATATTGCATCTGTAGAACAAGGGCGTTCGGGCCATGCAGCTTTACATCAGTAAAGTTTTTTTCAAAAGTCATATCAACAGAGAAAGTGTCTAGGCAATGCAGCTTTTCATCTGGCCTGCCATAATGTATATGCAGCGCTATCATTAGTAATATCACACACTAAATGTAAACTAAATGTATTGAGTAAATTAGAATGACTAAAAAAATACCAGGGTGAAGACTTATAGTGATTAGCAACTGCACCTTGAACAAGAGAGAATTAGCATGTCATGGAAAATCTCTTAAAGATGCAGGAATCAGATAGAATGAGTCTCATGACACAATCCATGAATAAAGTTCTCATAACCTTCTAAAAGTAATAAAAAATAACTAAAAATAAGATATCATTAAATGCTGCACATTATAGCTAACAGTTGCAGACAAATCTGTGCCCGAGAGAAAAAATTTACAATCTGCATTCAAGTATGTATTTTTATGTAGCAATTAAATAACAGTTGCAGTATAATATGTAGAAACAGAATTATGCATGGCAATAGTAAGACTGATCTGGATAAACCTTAAAGTTACTGAAACCCAAGACGATGAATTTAATGGTTTCATATAAAAAAAACGTCTAAAAGATGTTAGTGCTGGACACAGAGCAGCTGTTTTCATGCGCCGCAAAACCCATGCGAGAGGTAGTTTTTTCTCTCGCAGTGTTTCATTTGGGAGACAGTCGATAAGATTGATGATTTCATGACATTCCGGGACAGTAGTTACGTACTTGGTGACTCTCCGTCCCCATTCATTATCGGTGTAAAAATAGATCTTTAGAGGGAGAAATTATTCTAAATTTAGTCCATCGCAGGTTGACAAGAATTATTACTGTGAATCAACCCCCAAGGTGCATCCAAAGAGGCTTATGCATTACTTTAGGGTTGTCCTCTGTGTTCAGTTTTGATAGCCGTATATATACGGTTAAATGGAAGCAGAGGTCTGGCTTGCCAGAACAAATGTCTGTAAACTTCAAATAAAACAAGGCATACATGGCACAGTCTCCATTAGTCATCAAATCTAAGTTATATAGTTTTGTTTAAAGTAATATAGTACGAGTACGTGTCCATATTGAGAGATATTGCTCTGGAACATCATTAATTAAAACAAAATGGCCACCGGTCGGGCATTTTTAATCAGATCGTCAATATACATTGTGTATATATATATCAAATTTAAACATCAGTCGAGCATGTCAGAGATATGGCTCTAGAACTGCATTTATTAAAGCAAAATGGCCACCAGTCAGTCATTTTGAATCTGATCTGAAAAACTAGCAGCCTGTCAACAGATATAGCTCCGCTGTTATTATTTACAGAGCAATCAGGTTGGAGGTTTTCAACAAGAAGTTGAAAATATTCACTAAAATTAGAGGTTTGAAGATATCGTCATGAAATTACCAAATCTGACAGAGATTCACCCAAGGTACTACAAATAAAGTTACAAAGCAATCAGATTAGCAGTTTTCAAGAAGAAGGTGAAAATAACGTTTTTGACCAAAAATTATTGAAGATATTGTCACAAAATCAACAAATCTGACAGAGGTCCACCTGATGTACCTACATATACAATATCAAAGCAATCAGACAAGCAGTTTTCAAGGAAGAGTCTAAATTATAATTTTTCACCAAAAATTACAAAAATATTCATCAAAATTAGAGAAATGAAGATATCATCACGAAATGAACAAATCTGAGAGAGGTCCGCCCAAGGTATCTACATACCAAGTATCAAACCATATGGGCTAGCAATTTGCAAGAAGAAGTCGAATATAGAATTTTTGACCAAAAATGACAAAAATATTTGCTATAAATAAGACAATTGAACATATCCACACGAAATGAACAAATCTGAGAGAGAATCACCCGAGATAACTTCCTAGAAAGTTTCACAGCTATACAGTTTGTGGTTTTTAAGAAGAAGTAGAAAATGTAAAGTTGGCGATGACGACGGCCACCGAAGGACAATCAGTAATACTATAAGCTCCAATGTATGTACTAAGTTTCAACAAAATGCATCTGTAAACAGCTGAGAAAAACTTAATTTTGATGATTTTTCAGTACAAAAATAACCAGCATTCGGCCATCTTGAATCAGATTGGGAAGCAAACTGATGTGCATATGTATAATATTATGTGAAGTTTGAATGTAATTAATCCAGGCATGTCTAAGATATACATGTAGGTCCAGGGGGACGCATAGGCGCACAGAGGTCAATCCACAAGTCCCTGTTTTCGGATTGCGAACAAGGACTCATAAAGCTGGGTATTAATATATTCCCTGATGTTCTTCAAATTTTGATTTTGTTCATTTCAAGGTAAGAAATGGATAGTTGAAATTGACTGTTTCATCGGGACAACTCTAGTTCTTTTATACTTTGCCGATAAAAAATAAATATACATGTATATTTATACACACACATACATATAATAAAAAATATACATTATTTTGCTTTTCAACCCTCAAATCACTGAACATGATTCCTATGAATTAAGGTCAATGTTTGCCTGTCTTGGCTGATTGTGTTGAATGACAGACGTTGGTACCGATGCTGTCCTAAACTCAGTATGGAGAAAAGGCGATAGACATTTTGTACAAATTATTACCAGTACATGGCCGATAAGCATTTTAAACAATCAACAATTATTATCGAAAGACAGGATTACATATACAAATACATGAAAAGGTATAATGTTTTTTTAATTTTAGGCTTGGAAATATTTTTTTTCACTCACTCACTCGGTCCATGCATGGAGCTCTTTATTTAACCGATCGAAAAGCAGAAGCGAGGAGGAGGTTGGGTGAAATAAATACTGTATCACACTTGCTACTACTCAGGTTGTTCAGTTTTGCCACCCCGTATATATACTTTCAAAATGATCATTACTGTTGGATAGGTATACATGTATACAATAGTGATATGGCTCATGTTCATTAGTGACATCATTAACCAACGCCCCCTAGCAGCCGACACTATGCCAGGTTAACAAGTCATTGTAAATGACAGTCTGCATCAATAATTTAAGTTCCTAGAATTTTTCTAGTTCTTTGTTTTATCGCCTGTCAATTTATTCGGTCTCTCAGTAACTATGTCATCTTCTGGGGACTGGATGAAATAGCTGTTCACCAAAAAAAAAGGAGCGCTCAAGATAAATAGAGGGGTGCTATGAAATGAAGAGGGGCATGAACAAATTATAGAGGGGAAATGCGCCCTGCTTAAACCCCTCATGGAAAACACTGAAGAGCCGGTGACTGAAGCCTATCCAAAGTACCTACATATCGTATACCAAAGCAATTGGGTTAACCGTTTTGATGGCGACATCAGGCAGTCAACCCTGCTTCACATAGATGACAGTGGCGCTAATAACTCGTAAAACCATCACTTAATAATATACCTAGGCACTAAAGGACAGACCAAATCACACCAGATTGTCTATTCCTCAGCAGTAGCTCTGCTCAATGGTAGCAAAGATTTGAAAACTGACTATATTTTACAATCAACTAGACAAAAATCAGTGATAGTAAATTCCATACAAAACACCCAAATTGTTTTTTTACAAATCAGCATTTTTTTTTTTTCCCCCCTAGATCTTAAAAATCACAAGTTGTTTTCTATATGTTCTATTGTAAACACAAGATAAAAATAGTCAACAAGAAGGCTGAACATTTTCCCTCTTGTATGAAGATACAGGTAAAGAAAAAAACAGAGCAGAATAATCCCAAATATTTCTGGAGGCAATACATAACATTTACTTATACATGAAGCATTCATCTACAGTGATTACCATGTGACCTCGACAACCTTAGACATTATAAAAGGTCAGAGGCCAACTTTCATTACACTGATCTAATGTTTGCCATTTTACATCTACAGAACAGAAAAGCAAATCTTACCTATATAATATTAATTCTCCGATTACAAGAAGAGTTTATTTTTTTTATCGTTGACTCCCAGCTTCCTTTATTTAATTCAATCTATAAGTCTAATTATTTATAAATCCATCAAAAAACGAAGTTAATATTTGTTAGAACTCAAATATATAAAGTAGCTATCATTAAATATGCAAGTCCATCTTGTCTTGAATATATTATAAATGCTTAATTACTTACCGACTTATTTCTTTTCAAATGAATTACCGAAGATGATGGTTATTAGCCATGTTTTGACATTTGAGAAACTAGACATGCGTAAGTAACATTATGTATTTATTATTATATATGTACATCTTAAAGTTCCAAGCTGATTAGACATGAGAAACCTATGTAACAGGCAATTTTTATGATATATCTTTTTACCTGAGCATATAAATTCTGCATGCGAGACTGAAATTAAACTTACCTGAGGTTTACATTGTTATTCATAAATAATAAATGTTTTTAAAAAAATAAATCAGAGAAGCTATCTTAACCACAAACAATTTAACACAAATAAGTTGTTTTTTTTTCAATTTTTTTTTATAATCTTCCGTGTAGATTTAAAAAAAAAAAATTATGTGCTAATTTGTTTTTGTTACATCTATCGACAACCGAAGTATGTAATCCTCAACCTCTTACTCGGATGAACCTGCTTACCTAATGTAAAGCAGAATAGATCGAACATTATTAAAATTGACTACCTCTTCTAGATACATCGTTAAAATAAAAGCCCATACAAGAGAAAAATAGAATGGTGATAAGACAGCAGCAACAGGATTGAAAATATTGTAACGAGACATCAATGAAAACATTCTATACACCTGCAGGGTACATTCCAAAGAAGAAGAAAAATCAATCAAAGCCAATACAAGGTAAAAAGCTGGAATCCTTGATGGACGTCACACACATTGATCTTCAGTATATAACATTACAACGACTGTTATTCATGGGAGCTATTTCCATTAAAACTAGGTTATGAGAGCATTAACACCGTCAACACCAGATGCAGAAACATATGAATGTACTGGTCCATAGATTGAATAAATAAGCTGGTAGTCTTGCAGTGTAATTCTTTGTTGAATTACCATGAAGTCCATATACTAGTAGTAAATCAGGAAAACTATTTAAATCCTTCAAATCTTGTTAAAGTTGGTCACATAAAGAAATCTATTGAAGTCAATGTGTAAGTAGAGCAAAAAACCATGTTTTGTTGGGGTTATTGGAGTGCAAATACATAGGCAGACTGCTTTGGCTGAGGTCAACTGGTACACAGAAACTAGCAGTGGTAGTAGTAACAGTCAGGGTTGCTAATGAACTACAACTAAGGGACCAAGGGTTGAATATGCATCTGGTGGTATGAATCAGTGTTGGATATGGATCTGGTGGTATGAATCAGTGTTGGATATGGATCTGGTGGTATGAATCAGGGTTGAATAGGGACCTAGTGGTATGAATCAGGGTTGAATATGGATCTGGTGGTATGAATCAATGTTGGATATGAATCTGGTGGTTGAATCAGGGTTGAATATGGATCTGGTGGTTGAATCAGGGTTGGATATGCATCTGGTAGTTGAATCAGGGTTGAATATGGATCTGATGGTATGAATCGGGTTGGATATGGATCTGGTGGTATGAATCAGGGTTGGATATGCATCTGGTGGTATGAATCAGGATTGAATATGGACCTGGTGGTAAGAATCAGGGTTGAATATGGACCTGGTGCTAAGAATCAGGGTTGAATATGGACCTGGTGGTATGAAACAGGGTTGAATATGGATCTCTTAGTTGAATCAGGGTTGAATATGAATCTGGTGGTTGAATCAGGGTTGAATATGGATCTGGTGGTTGAATCAGGGTTGAATATGGATCTGGTGGTATAAATCAGAGTTGCACATCAGGGTTAGTCTTGGATTTGGTGATTAAATCAGGATATGGACCTAGTGGTAAGAATCAGGGTTGAATATGAATCTGGTGGTTGAATCAGGGTTGGATATGGATCTGGTGGTAGAAATCAGGGTTGGATATGGATCTGGTGGTATGAATCAGTGTTGGATTAGGATCTGATTACATACCCTATTAACCCTTTGCGCCTCAATGCGGCCATATACGGCTGCTTATTTCTGACCAAAGATAACCCAATTCGGCCGTAAAAGGCCATCCGTTAATGCACTGTCAAAATCCCAATGTGGCCGTAAACGACCGATATTTCATAGATTGAAACGGAAGTTGATTCTGATCTGATCTTTGCATGAAAAAATAAATTGTTGATGAAAATAATTAGAAATTCAGGTACGTTCAGACTGAAAGTTATATACGAATTGTCCTTGTACTTTTCTTTTACAACGGGTTTTTCGGATGGTGTCTGTGAAGAGCTGTGAAAATTTGCATAAATAAACAAACACAGCGGCATGTTTGGTGAAAGTTCATTTATTCTACCGCAGTTCTTATCCAAAATAAACACATAATACATATAAAATTTATATTTATCTGAACTGAAAACATTATTTAAATAAATTACCTATATAAAATGTTTTTCCTTGTCGACAAGTTTTTAATGTCGAAAAATCAGACTATGTCATCGCGATCAGTCTTGCGTGCTAGCAGAGGTCAACACGTGAAAATTGCCGTAGTCGCTGGTTCCGTTTTTTAGATAATATATACAACTTTTTACCAAAAATGACAAAAATATTCACCAAAATTAGAGAATTAAAGATATCATTACAAAATGAACAAATCTGAGAGAGGTCCACATGTGGTACCTATATGTGTAATATCAAAGCAATTGGACTTGTGGTTTTCAACAAGAAGTTGTAAATATCACTTTTTACCAAAAATTACAAAAATATTCATCAAAATTAAAGAATTGAAGATATCATCATGAAATGGACAAATCTGAATTAGAACCACATGTAGTACCTATACATGTAATAAAAAAGCAATTGGACTTACGGTTTTCAACAAGAAGTCGAAAATATCACTTTTTACCAAAAATAACAAAAATATTCACTAAAATTAGAGAATTGAAGATATCAAGAAATGAACAAATCTAAGAGAAGTTTACCCAAGGTACATATACACCAAGTATCGAAGCATTCAGGCTTGTAGTTTTCAAGAAGAAGTCTAAAAAGTAAAACATTGACACGGACGACGACGGACAATCACTCATATAAGCTCCGCTCGACAAAGTCGACAGCGGAGCTAAAAATTTGAACATAGTTAGTCAAAGCATGTCAGAGATATGGCTCTAGAAGCCCATTCATTAAAACAAAATGGCCACTAGTCGGCCATTCTGAATCCATTCTAAAAAATAAAATAATGTGCAACAGGAACCCATAATATCTAATGTATGTACCAAGTTTGAACAAAAATCCTTCCACAAATGCCAGAAATTAGCACAAAAATGGCCACCATTCGGCCATTTTTAATAGGATGACATGAAGTATAATGAATATTTAACATTTGAACATAATCAGTCACAGCAAGTCAGAGATTAGGCACTAGAACCACATTCATTGAAAAAAATGGCCACCAGTCAGCCATTTTGAATCCGATCTGAAAAACAAAATAATATGCATCAAGGTCCAATAATGTCCAACGTATATACCAAGTTTGAACAAAATCCATCTGTAAACAGCCGGAAAAATGCTTGATTTTGATAATTTTTAGAACAAAAATGGTCGCCATTCGGCCATCTTGAATCAGATCGTGAAACAAATTGATGTGTATATGTATAATATCATTTATGATGTATGTGTGAAGTTTGATTGTGATCGGCCCCGGCATTTCTAAGATACAAGTCTGAATGCACCCATGCACGGACGGAAGCACGGACGTCAAAACATAAGTCCCCGTTTTCGGACTATGTTCGAACAGGGACTAATAATATCGGTCACAATGTAAAGACCTACACACAACAAGGAAAAAAATCTGACCCCTTTAAAATAATTATTAGACTTATTTTATGTTCACTTTCAGGCACAAATCCATACTGTCAGTATGCTGAGAAGTATTGATCAATCACTGCCATTGTTACAACAGTAATTACCAGCCCCTTGATACCTCATTCAATACTCCCCCCGAGAAATGCAGCATGGGGTACTCCTACCATCAGGTACATGGTAATCAGGTTCATCACCTTAAACATCAACTCAATGCAACAAATCGCTAAACCACTAGTTAAGAATGCATTTAATTTCTTTCAATTTCTGAGAAAAACACTTTGGGTAATTCAATAAACGACCTCCTCTCTACAATGTACTTTAGTATGCCGTGTAAGTTATTCAGTATAATAATATAATCTGACATTATATATTATCCTGATCTGAGTTTGCTAATGTAAATGTGTACTTAGGGATTCCCAACTACACTCGTATATTGAAAACACTAGCCATTAAAAATTGCACTTTTCAGTAAGTCATGAGTTACACATAAAAGGCAGGTTTTTTAACACGACTACCTATGTGGACCAAGCCACAAAACATTAACAGCAATGGGGGGAAAAAAACAAATACTTTTTCTCAAGACCACTTTAAGACTACCATCCAATCATTATTTTATATCACACCTTTCTTTATCGTTCATAAAATAAATCTATAATAATCAATAACGCCAATGCCACTCAGGATAATTAACATTGACACTCGTCGTGGGAAAACCATTGCATTATACCTTGCTCTAATCATGTAAGTAAGAAAATCAGAAATCCAAGTAACCAGTTTTGTTTGTAAATCCTAATTGGTTTGGAAACCTTAATCTAATATTTGATACAGTGATTGTTTGGTGGTGCCTAGAAAGAAAGAAAGCCAATACGGTAATAACCGATGATGGGGAAACTATGCATACGTGCCAATTTAATATCTAACACATTTTTGAAGCTCAAATTGTATGCACTAGTTAGATCAGGTAATAATGACACAAGATGGTGAAGGTGAAAGATGCAAAATTCATCTTGCCATGAAAGTCATTCTCCCATCCCAATCAGTGACGTGTGTGTATCCGGTTTTGGGCATCAACTAATAAGACTACAGGGAGAGAGAAGCAGTATAGATTGCTTGATGCGTCACAAATCTCACCATAATCCTAGGAGAATGAAATGCACTTGACAAACCAGAAGAATTTTTTGTTGACAATAGATGACTAAAATGAAATATGAAACAAGACAGCCTTCTACATATACACTTGTAAAGACACTTACCATTTTGACCACATCTGGATAAACCTGTTCATTGAGAACCCCCCTTCCAGCTGTGATATAATCCACTAGTTCATTTAGACTAGCTCTCTTGATTTCTTTGCCCTTGAGGTCGGATACAGCGTCCATGAAGTCAAACACCACGCAACACTGTTGAAGTTTCTTGAGGAAAAGTTCTTGTTGCTCTGTAGGTGGAGTATCTAGAGAAATTACAATGGAAAACAAGAGGTTAGTAAGACATATTTTTAATTCTTCTTCTGCCATTTTCACATTGCCATTGGTGCTCTCTGTGCTAATGACTTGAATGACTTTAATGAATGATGGTAATATTAGAACCATAAAGTTTTGTTTTCTACTTTGATATATTTTTGGGGGAATAGGTTTTGAGGGTGTATTATTAAACACAATGTCAATTTAGAAGCAGGCAAGATGATTTGTATACTGTAAATCATTTAACAACATTGCCGGTACATAAACAAGTAACTGTCAATGACATAGTCCCTGTCCAGTTTTGAGTGACTGTGTGAATTATAAACTATGAAAAATGTAGATTGTAATTAAATATTTGGAAAGTATTCAGCTGATACCCACTGAGTAAAGACAATATTCTCAATATTCCTAACATTAACAAAATGTGCCCTTTAACAAAAACATTTTTTTCTAGATACTTCATTCCACTCTATGGTGTTGCCAAGAACAATTAATGAGATAATCAGTCAATAATCAGTCAATCAAAAATCAACAGAACAAAAAAAATTAATTGACATGCATATGTCTCCTATTATGACTTGCTTTTGTGCATCATCTTTTAAAAAAATTGAACATATGAACAGACAGAACCCTAAACGAAAGTCTTGTCAGACCTAGGACTAGTTTTTACATGGGCGATTTCTAAATTGAGCAGTACAAGCTTTATACACGAATCCAACCGTTGCTCGTGTCGTGCCGCCAACTGGGTGCCCATTAACAAAAAACATTTTTTCCCTAGATACGCAATTCCACTCTGTAGTGTTGCCAAGAACAATTTGTGAGATAATCAGCTAAATTTTTAAATGAGTGAAAGACGATCGTGAGTCAAACACGGTATTATGACAAAGAAGCCGCCACACTGCAAGGGAGGCTTATGCATTATAGCATAGTTTGAAATAAACGTAATGACGTCAAACTGAATATGGATTGAGGAACAATTAGTTTCTGAGGTTACAATGTAAATTGTATAAAGTCGTGAAAGTTTCTGTTCTACGTTACTATTTATATTTGCCGCACTGCGTGTGTTGTATATTTAAATGCATATATTCATTGAGTCAGCACTTTAAGGTAGATTGCTGGTATTCAATCTAATAAGTACGGACAATAAATTTATCAAAACATTTTGTGTCACATAATTATTGACTTTTATATGTCCATCAATTTTTCAGGTTTTTATCCCCGAATGAAATGTTTGCTGGGAGGAAAACTGCCTAAAAAGGGGCAAAAAAGAGGCACACTGCATGTGTTGTATATTTAAATGCATATATTCATTGAGTCAGCACTTTAAGGTAGATTGCTGGTATTCAATCTAATAAATACGGACAATAAATTTATCAAAACATTTTGTGTCACATAATTTTTGACTTTTATATGTCCATCAATTTTTCAGGTTTTTATCCCTGAATGAAATGTTTGCTGGAAGGAAAACTGCCTAAAAAGAGGCAAAAATGAGCCGTACTTTTTTACAGCCAAAAGTACCCATCTCATAACTACATATCCTTTTTTCACCATATATAATAACCCCCCAACTCTATATTTATATCAACTTTAAATAAATCCATAATATAAATGTCAGAGAAATCCAATAATCTGTTTTAATAATAACCAACCACCTTAATATTGAAATAACAAATGCTGAATTCAAGCAAAAGGGGTAGCAATTGTATTTATTAGGCATCTGCGACAATGTAATGAGAATTAATATCAATACAAAGTATCAAGCACAAGATAATTTGAGCCACTAAATTCACAGTGTGATGAATACAATAATTGTAGGACTTATAGCTGTAGTATTAGATATTTTGTTTGGAGTAGTATGAGCTGCATACCAAATGCAACAATTACATTATTCGCAAGATATCTGGGTCCAAAATTGTTAGCAAACAGCCAAACATTTATGTAGATTCGGCTGTGATTGAATTTTCAGTAGCTTAGGGTGCCTGTAAGTCTATCGAATCGCACAGGAAACTGTCGTCTCTCTAATGAAGCCTACCTAATTATTCAAAATTTGATACGAGCCAAGTCGGCGGATTTGTTTGATGAACACTCACTTTTCAAATTTTCATGTCCTCTTCATTTTAAATTTATACATGTTATACAAGATTTCATAGCACCCGTTCATTTGAATACCAATTCATTTGTTTTTACTTTAAGCGTGCAAATTTTTAATTGTCATGAGAGCTGATCTGATTTGCATTACTTAATATATAGTTACAGTCAAACCTGTGTATAGTGGTCACCCAAGGGACCAGGCTAAAGTGACCACTATATAAAGGTGGCCTTTCTGTAGAGGTTGGATATATTTTACTTTCTTTCAAAGTGGGCGGGGCATTCTGTGTCAAGAGACAAAAAGTTGTACAATTTAAACTGTTTTATTGACATAAATGTGTTAAGTCTTGGGATAATATATTTACATACACATGTCATTAATGAATGAAGAAATTAATAAAGAATGATAACCAAATAAATAATAGGATCAAAATGAAATATTTGTAAATAAAATACAAATGTATTTGTAGTTGAATGGCTCACTATACACGTACAGGTAATAAAGTACATTTATTGTCCATTGTCATTGGCAGGTTCAAAAAAATCCAAAACTGAAGTTTGTTTTGCAGATGATATTTTCTCCACATATTTTTTGCCCAAAATATCTTCAATGTCTGCTATAGCAAGTAGCATGTCATCCAATCCTTGTCTCAACATGAAATCTTTCAAGTTAGAGACTGACTGGACTGCCTGGCTGTAATCATTGATGGATGGTTTCTCTGGGTTTGGTGGTGGTGGTGGGGTGTTCTCATCATCACTATCTTCTGCACCTGCCTCATCTTCTTCCATCTGGCTCAAAATATCAACTGCTGATTGCTCCCAGTTAACATTGTCTGTGTTGCATGTTGCTAGGTCTCTTTCTATATTGACAATCTCATCTAAACTGCATCCAAACAACTCATGGGACAATTCATCCAACTGTGCTATCTCTGTGTTATCATCATTACTGGATTCATCTGCAGAGAGAAAATTCAAATTAAAGATTAAACAAATGTAATGGCGACATTCAGGGGGAATTAATGAAATATGAAACAAACCTGCCAAGTGGGGAAAAATATTCATAGCACCAGTCATGTTGATATGAAACTGTGTTCCATTCTACCATGGAGGTTAAACATGTTAATGATTCTGGAAAACATTTGATCAGTTCCCTGTGTCCAGGAAAAGTGAGGCAAATATTCTATTGTTTCAGGTAAACTCTGTTGTTTAATTTATGCAAAATAGCATTACACAACACAAGTCAATTTCTATTGAAGAATCACCATTGTTTCTTATTGTCTCCTGAGTTTATAAACCAACATAGTGAACAATGTCCAGGAATTTAAAAAACAACACACACAAAAAAAAACATTAAAATATAAAAAGAAAAAATAACTTACCAGTAATTTCTGCATTGCTGGTGAAACCACAGGCACTGAAGCACTTTTCTATAGTTGAGACTTCAACTTCTTTCCACGACTGGCTGATCCACATGATTGTATCCAGGACGTTAATTTCTTTCAAAAATTCACTGCCATACTTTGCCTTGTCTTCGTCCATTCTTCGTACGATGTGACGGAGCTGACGTTTTCTGTATTTCAGCTTAGTGGTTTGAATAATCCCCTGATCCATCGGTTGTGATTTAGACGTAGTGTTGGCTGGTAAAAATTGAAGTTTAATGTTCTTGAGGTTGATCGTTGGGTGTGATGGCGCATTATCGGCAAAGAGCAATATTTTTCTTCCTTGGCATCTCATCTTGCGATCAAATTTGCGAAGCCAGTCCTCAAATATTTTCGAGTTCATCCATGCCTTTTTATTAGCGTAATAATCAACAGGTAAATTCTTTAGATTGATGTTTTTAAAGCAGCGTGGCTTGGTGGATTTTCCGATAACTAATGGCTTCTCTTTATCGCCTACCATGTTTGCACATAACATAACTGTCAGTCTCTCTTTAGATTTCTTTCCACCACGACACTGTTCGCCTTTCACAAATAAAGTTTTATTCATAGTCGCCCGGTAGAAAAGTCCAGTTTCATCCATGTTATAAATGTGTCTCTGGGTTCATAGCCATCTAGCAGTGATGGTAATTTATCTTTCCATTTTTCGACAATTTCATTATTCACGTCACCGCTTTCGCCAGTCATGATACTAAATACAACGTTGTGACGCTTTCGAAAACTGTCCAACCAGCCATTCGATGCTTTGAAGTCGTCAACTCCGAGATCGCTTGCGAAGGAAAGAGCGCGTTCTTGCATCAAAGGCCCGCTGACTGGAATTTTTCTTGCCATGGCATCCTTGAACCATTCCCAAGTCAGACGATTTATTTCTTCATTGCCGGTCTTTCGAACCTTTCGTTTACGATCCACGGGTGCATTATTTTCGTATTCATCAAGAATTTCGGCCTTCCTTTTCAGCACATTCTGTATCTGGGTGCGACCAACACCATATTCGACAGCCAATTTACGCGATCCCAAGGAACCACCACTTGCTTCGAAACGGTTTATCATTTCCACCTTCTGAGTTAACGTCAGCGTCTTTCTAATAATTTTTGCCATATTCTTGATTCAATGTTATACGTAGATGTTGTAAGCCAAAGAGTAAATAATAAAGTGATTGAAGTTTGAAGATATCGCTTTGTTCACATGTTTTGTTCTTACGTGTGAGCCAAATTAGCATATGATCACGTGAACAATGTCTTTCAAACGTAAAACTTTGCGATCGCTGTCACAAGTCAGGCTTTGTTTTCAGGTGTTAAACATCCAATAATAACTAATCCCCCATGTGGTAGACATCTCAACGGAAATAAAACAGACTGCCCGGCCTTGTTTAGCACTGCCGTAGTAGCGTTGGTATGGTCGTGACCCTGTCGTACCTTAGGCATACCTCTTTACGGCCATTTCTTTCAACCTTCAACCTTCTCTGTAAACGTCAGTGCCTTCCTAAAAATTTTCGCCATATTCTTGATTCAACGTAATTTTTAATTTTTTTTTACACTCTAGACATCGTTATGTTAATGTAAACATTGATGTTTTGTTCGTACTTACAATCCAAATTAGCATATTTATCACGTGAACAATGCCAGTCAACAGTAAAAGCGTGGTCATTGTTTTTATAATTCCCGTCACTGTTCAGGTTTTGTTTTCAGGTGTTAAAACACCTAATTACAAATGGGCTACTCAATTGAAACAAACTGGCATGTCAGAGGAAATAAACAGTCTGTTCCCTGCTAGTGTAAGTACCCTACGTGTGAAATGAACTGCATGATTGACGGCGGTCGCCGGTCAGTGCAACTGTTCATTGTATACTAGTAATCGACAGACCGTCTTGATTTAACGCATTTTTATCGTCTCTTCCCCATTTTTACTGCTTTGGACCAAAACACTGGCCGTTATACACAGTAGTGGCCGCCGGTTACCTAGATATTTGGTGACCGCTGGCCGCGTTGTGGAGGTGGCCGTTCTATGCAGTGTCAATTACATGGCAAATTGCACGGGACTGCTGCAGGGTGACCGCTCCGTAGAGGTGACCATTCTCTGAGGGTGACCGCTAAGACAGGTTTGACTGTACATTGTAATACAGCAATTGTATCTCTCCAGGTATTAGTATTGAGTTTCAAGTAATACAAGTAAACAGATAGATTTGCATGTCATTAATTGTTTTCAAATAATTGTCTGATTAGACATATATATAACAACATGGAATTCTAGTTAACACCTTGTCATTTGCGTTAGAAATTCTATTAAAGCAGGAGGGTAGTTACCTGCACACGCAGGAATTGAGTCCCAAGTAATGATAACACACGCTAAAAACACAAAGGCTCATGGGTAGATGCTTGTTTCTAAACAATGACATGCTATGGTCATCTAACGCGTGCGCATGTGACGACTCCCTCGCTTTAATTTTGCTCAATGCACTCATATGATTAATGTAATATTTGACACTATATTATGGTATTGGCTAATTATTTTTGCACAGATATTCACAAATGTTTTTGGGAAATTACTTTTCAGTGAACAGTGAGAAAAGAAAAAACAATGACTCTGGTGGTTAAAGGTAAGACATAACACAAATCATACCTCAAGACAACACTATCATTCATCAAGAGGACACTGCAACTGTCAACCCAAAGTCAATCACATATTTCCCATACTTGCAATGATGGTTGATACAACTGTCTCACAAACTGCCTTTATTTGATACACATACATTGATGAATACTCAAATTCTGGGCACCTGCCCATGTCATTCTCTCAAGCTATATTTTCTGAAGGATTGACATGGCTAACATACTTTTGACAGAGTTATTCCCTGACACTCCAGACTGAAACATTTGATACGACAGTGTACAGTGTTTTTGAATCAGTCAGTGTTTTTCTGTTCCATTCACTTGTGTAATGCGTAAACGGTGCAGACCGAACATCTGCCAGGGAAATGATTTGATTTTGAACTTGAATTTCTTTTTTTATAGCTCAATATTGAAATACTGATCTTTCAGAGGGGAATAAATATTTGAGATACCCTTAACTGTTTGCTGCACATTGTCTTTTCTGAGCACTAACAGAAAATTAAGACAATATTTCCCACGGAAACAAGCCCCTCTCCCGTCATTTTTATTTGCATTTTGTACTTTCCTTGATTATCATTTCCGCTTGATTTGTAGTACTATTCAAATATTCTGCTTTTCATTGTTTGATTAGGATACCACGATTTAACACAGAAAACAATAACGCTATATGCTTCCCATTATATACAGAGTAATAATTGTGTTGTCTTCCATAATAAAATAGCCACCACGAAAATGAGAGCCTATGGCGATCCTTTTAAAGCTCAATAAAACCTATTGCGCTACAAATTGCAGTGCAATTTCAATTAAATTTATCTTACTACCTTGACATATGTGCATTATAATTATATGTGCAGCAGTTTGTTATAAATGATAATTTGTTATTACTGGCTCAACATACCTCAACCAATAATGCGTACAATCTTTCAGTTGACCCAAATTGAGAATGGGATAATTTCAACTAGTCTAGGGAGTCCAGTTGAATGGATACTTCATGGCAGTTTTATCTTGGAAAATGTGTTTGGTAAAGCTTTTACAGCAAGTCTCAGGAGCATTGAAGGCAGAAAGTTGGTAAACTCGCTTGCATATTGTTTAACAGTCTAAAAATTTGAATATACAGTCAGTGGATTCTAGACTAGGTTGATTAGTCCTGCCTGGGATTCACCATTTCAAGGGTGGCGAGATAAATGCCTAAAACTATTTATCATTTGTTCAAATAAGGATACCATATTCGCTCTATAAGGAGCGCATCTCCAAAAAAGATAAACTAAAAAAAAATTGCATTTATATAATTGAATGCATTCCAACACACAAATGTTGACACAGAGCCAGTTAAATCTGGGATTTCTAAGCGGGCCGAGATGCACAAAAACTCCTCCTACTGCTCCCACACAAGTTTCGGCATGTGCCAAGATTTAAATCCATCTCGATCTGGATAGAGTTCGCTAGTGAGCGCCAGCTTATGGATACACATCTTCATTTTAAGAATACATTTTTTTTTTACAGTGGCACCTCAGACTCAGCTCAAACTAAAGGGAAGCTGTTGTTTTTAAGGTTAAAGACACAGATATACTTTTAAATGAACTGCAAGCATGTAATTATTGGGATGACAGCAACTATAAACACAGCACATCACTGCCACAGCAGTAAGGTTCCAAACAGCAACCCAATGATTATTAAAAGAATTGATATCTCTAATTTTTAGGTCACATATAATATACCGTATTACCCCGGGCACGCGCCCCTCCCTGGAC
This sequence comes from Saccoglossus kowalevskii, assembly GCF_978046115.1. Classification (NCBI taxonomy): domain Eukaryota; kingdom Metazoa; phylum Hemichordata; class Enteropneusta; family Harrimaniidae; genus Saccoglossus; species Saccoglossus kowalevskii. Next base: position 19,492,875 of record NC_140642.1, read on the forward strand.
AAGCACCCACCCCCTGTTTTCACAAAAGTTACATGTTGGGGACATCCTCGGTTAAACGCCCAGGGTGATTTTTAGCCAAGAACGGGGTCAACAATAAAGTTTTATTAGTCAAAAACGAACGCGTTCAATTTATTTAAATAGTGTGTTTGTTACAGTAGTTCTCTTTTTGGAGTGTGTGGTGGCCCTGAAAAGGGCTGTTTTGTTTGTGTTTTTACGTAAAAACTCATTGGAACTTAACGACGTAAGATGAACCACGCAGCATGTGGCGCACACATTCTGCTTTCTCTTCATTCACGATGAATCCAATATTGCAACGATCCACACCTTGGTGAGTGGTTTGAACCGGGGGTTTGAAGCACTTAGCTTTGGTTTCAAAACGTAGCATCTCGCTGACTGTGAATCCATAACGAGCTAGCACTTTTGAGACATCACGTCGTAAACTTGCTACTTTTTTTCCATCCTTCATCACAGCATGTGGATTATTTTTCTGTCGTTGAAGAAAAAACATTTTGCCGACCTCAAGTCCATTACGATAACCATAATGAGGCATGCCGACGATGGGAACTTGTTGCATCATCGTTATTTTTGTAATTTTGTCACGTGTGTGGGTGCGTGAATAAATCATGTTAATGAGGTCGACCAGAGTTTATTTTCAGTCTGTTTTTTATGTATCGCCATTTGGATATGTTTATGTATTCACAATAGTTTGTAAACATTTCACATCAGTAATAAAAGGTTTATTTGTTTCATAACCCTATCTGCTATTCTTCAGTAATTACGATGCGATGTATCAATACGTGCGTGAACAAAATTATGCTAATGAGGTCATCGTCATCTTGGATTACAAGTGGTAGTTTTTCCCGGCCGTTTCGACTTGCACTGATCACGGTTACCGGTACTAAAAAAGTAACCGTGCATTGATTACAATACTTACCATACTTTGTAGCCAATTTCAGTGAGTAATACAACTTCATTCGCTGACATAAAACAAGTTTTATTCTTGAAATTCGTTCCCACAGTTCTTGACCGAGTGCTCATGTTTATTGAAACCTCGCATAAATCAAGAAATAAGTTCGTGTACAAAGTGTACGAAAGCATTCCTTTATTTGACCTTATCATACGATCACAAAAACAACTTTTTAAAATCTTTCTTGGGGTGGTCCTCGGGTAAGCGCCCACCCCCAATTTTTCCCGATTTTGTATGTTCAGGCCCCTGGGCGCGTGCCCGGGGTAATACGGTATACTATATATATATATACCAACTTCAAAAATAAAAAAAATATGCACATTTTATTTCAATATAAATTACGTACCACAAGAATTTACAATGATAAAATTATTAGGGTAACATACACAAACTCTTCCACCATGATGTCTTCTTGCAAAGGACTTTACCTCCAATAATGTCCTTTGACCTGTCTCTTAGAAACCAATCAGAATGCAGTGTTGTACCTATGCAATTCTCCGAGAATTTTCAAAGACATTCTGGTAAAGCAATGTGGAAGTGAATTATCAATGTCGAAATACAATCTGTTGGAATTCGTTTCAGCAAAACAACGGCATTTTTTTAAAAACTGGTAATTGGCAATTTGAAGGTAAATAAGTATTTACCCCCTTACAGGGTTGACAGATCATTGGAAAAACATAGTTTATGCACAGTCACCATAGTCCATGCATTCACAAGGTTTCATGGCAGTCGATATCTATGCTGTATTACTAGTATATAAATTTGAATACCGATATTCGGGAAAAGTCAAACAAGTCACACCGAGTTTTATCACTAGAGTGTAGTTAAATTTGGGGCATTTTTGATAGGAAATATGAATGTCCCAAAAATAGAAGGTGGGCGCTTAGTCGAGCATCTACGCATGGGCGCCTGACGAGTACAGAATGTACTCCATCTAGATTCTGGAGATATGGGGTATATATTGATTGGCATCAAAAGTCGAAGTACATTATAACCTCTTGTATCAAACCCATGCATGACTAAACATAGAAAGTTGAAATGTAATCCTAACATTCAATCTTGCTGTGCTACGTGTTGGTGTTTAGTATCGCAAGGTACAGGTAGACAAAAGAATAGAAACACAAAAGGAAATGGGGCTAACATGTTGCAAAGTACTCTCTGTAACTTGGGACGTCCTATACATGACCAGAATTCATTCGACAGAAGCCTTTGCTGTTATATTATCATCTCTAAAAAAAAACATTTGGGGGTGGAGGAGAGATTGTAATAAATCTTATGGATCACTAACACGAATCACCAAGGAGAAACAAAATGGCGACCAATGATCATCAGATCTGGGTTGGGTATTGTGTCTATTTATAGTCCTTTGTGATAACTGTAAAAAAGAGGTCAGGACACAGTGGTAACCTTGCCAGTATTATTTACACACTTACAAACAAGAAAGCTACTGACATCACACATTTTTTTTTTTTACATTCCAGTTAAAAAAAAAAAAAAAAATGTGTGTGTAGCCAAAAATTCATTTTAGTTTAACTGTAGAAAAATTTTGAAAAACTGATTGCATAGTGTATGTGTCACATTTGTCCCTCTATTGCTGGAGATATTGCAGTGACCAATAAAATATACACAAATCTTTATGTGCAACAACTGAGCTATCCATCCCCTACTCTCAGGGCAACCAAGAAGTAAAGGACTCAAAATTAATTTTCTTGGAAGCCTAAGTGGGCTATCAATTTCATAAGGAAGACAGTAATGCTGCAAAGTCCATCAGTGGTTTGGTACTTGAAGTCATGCACACAATTGTGAACACAAAGAATTAAGAACTCACTTTGTGTAGAACAACAAATACACCGAGGAGAGACATTTTTAATAATCTGAAAATTTTCCAGTAGTCCAGTTGGGCTATTAATTTCCGAAAATGGTAGCCCTGGCACAAGAATGGCACAATGCTAATTCTGAGCCCTGATGTGTTTTATTACATTCAAATGTTTGTGATTTCTAAAATCCAAATAATTAAAATAGGTGATTCTGAAACATATATGTAACTTCACTATAAATAAATTGCAACATCTTTACACATTCAACCTTCAGCATGTAGAGTAACCCATTAGTGTGAGAAGGACTGATAAAGACAACAGTTTATGTAAATCGGCATTTAACAATCCTCTCTCGGGAACAATGCAGCCTACTAAATTATACGCTTCAGAATCTGGCAACGATTCAAAGTAAAGCCAAGTTAAAAAGAATCTGCTCTTTTGTTGAACTTCTCACCTCAGCTACTCTTAATATTTGACTGCATACATCTCAGTACAATACTTCTCTTTAATAGGTTAACAGTTGGACGTATTGGTCCATGAAATTAGTAGAATAGTGAAGCACAACTTGACAAATCTAAGAACAGTCACCTGTAAGAATTAACTTCAAGGCAGCTATTTTGTCTTGCACTAGGACAGTGAAAGCAGGGAAAGGAAGGGGTTTCCAGCAGTTATACTTCTATGATTAATGATTTAACTTACTCAATTTCTTGAAGGTAACACAAAATCTTGCCACCCTTGCACTGGGGTTCACGTAATCAAATCAGTAACATTTTTGGGGGCGCAACAATTAAATCAGTTTTTCAAGCATACTCTGTGCATGTATCTTTAATTTTGTTTTGACTGTTGTTGGAAACTATTACCATACTTACTCTATTAGTAACGCATGTGCTTACGTAAATTTTAGACAGAAGTCTATAGTCAAAATAAGTCATATTATAATAATTCAGAAAACAATAAAGCAGTTTTTGGTTTTTGTGTGCTTGTCATTTTTAGAGATGCCTTTCTAATAAACCAAATACTGTATACAGGTTGACATAGACATTTTAATTGTACAGATTTTTTTTTATATAAAATAACGCCATACGTAATGATGTAAACTATTTTTTGGGGGGAAAAGGCACACAATTTAAAAATTAAACATTTAATACTGAAAATTCATGTTGAACAACAAGTACTAGCAAGTACCAGAATGTGAGACCTTTAAGAGTCATGGATATTAAAGAGATACTCACTGAAAAAATAACATACTCTACTATAATACCACAGCAAAATTCTTGAAATTAACAGGCTCTGCTTTCAATTAAAGCGGAGGAGTCCTCACCTGCGCATGCGTCAGATGGCCGTAGCGTTTCATTGTTTATAAACAAGCGTCTACCCATGAGCCTTTGCATTTTTGGCATATGTTATCATCGCTTGGGAATCAATTCCCGCGTGTGCGCAGGTGACGACCCTCCTACTTTAACGTTGCCTTAGACAATATAAAATAAACAGTTATTACTGAAGAAAGATTAGGGAGTATAAGGGAGATTAAACTGAATTCAAATTGCAATGCACTGAATTCAAATCGCAATGCACTATGGGGGAGGAATTTTGCATCCCCTGAGCATGCAACTTCCAGCACATGAATAACGCAGTGTGGGAGATGAACTCCCATTCAATATATTTATGACAACTTTCTGAAAAACATTACTGTACATGAGGAAAAGGACATTTCATTTTTAAATCAGCCCAAACCTTGATTAAGTTCAAGTTTTTGAATGTACATTAGCATCGATAAAAAACTGCTTCATAGCTGATGAGCCCTGTCAATAATGGTTTTTCATCTCAGTCATTTTGACTCTCATTCAGATACAGCGACCATTGTTCAGTACATCTCATGCCTGAGGCCTTGCCATGTTACATGAATTAGAACATTGCATTCTGTTTCAATGGCAACACGTATTTTCTATCCAGACTGATTTGCATAATATTTCCAGGCAATCCCAATTGCCTATAAAACATCTCAGATTTCATGAAAACGCTGAAGCAAAAATTAAAAAGAATTTTAATTTTCCCCTGACAGTTAAAGCCATTAGACATTAATTATTTTCTTTTTGAAACAGTATCAATACATGAGAAAGGTAAAACAATTACACTATTCCATATACACACTCCATAGTGCATCACACATATAAATTTGCCATCATTCAAGTTCCTATTTAACAATTGTAAGTCCTCAATAAATATCATTAGAATTTAAACATCGCCTTTTTCCTCCGGGATAATCTCACAAGAATATCCGAATAAATGAAAAGGAATCATTTTTTATTCCACTACATGAATATGTATTCAATTGGATATACACCATGGGTCAAAACTATTTCACCTTTAAATGCTGCAGTGACATGCATTTAATGAAAAAAATGTCAAATATCCATGCTAACTAACTCTACCGGTAATCATATTTGCACGATTTAAAGAGCAACTCAAATGGAGGCACACACAAATGAGAAATTGTTTTAGAGAGATTTTTTAGTACCAGGAACCCGTAATGTCTAATGTATGTATCAAGTTTGAACGAAATCCATCTGTAAACAGCCGAAAAATGCTTGATTTTGATGATTTTTAGCACAAAAATGGCCGCCATTCGGCCATATTGAATCAGATCAGGAAACAAATTGACGTGCATATGTATGATATCATGTATGATGTATGTGTGAAATTTGATTGTGATTGGTCCAGGCATTTCTGAGATACAGGTCCGGACGCACACACAGACGCACACACGCACGAGCACACTGCGTCCGAACGGGGACTAACATAATTGTAAACATAAGCCACTTTGGCCACACACAAGCTTCAAATTACTCAGTGATATAAATGTGATGCAGTGTTCATGCAGACACACCATTCCTATTTTGATTTTGCCAACCTTAAGATATTACGAAGAGTTCATCATAAACAAGTTTTTGAAATTGATTTATAATTTTACTGTACATGAACTAGTATACAAATATACTTTTATAGTGGAGAATAATAAATTGCTATATCATGTCAGTCAACAATATCAATGTCATAATCTGGTATTTGCTAAGATTCACTGCAGGAACCATAACAAATGGATTTGGGTATCAAATAACATGTACATGAGTAGGTGAAAACAACAAAACTAAAGAAACAAACAACAGGACACTGAACTGCATTGTTCACAGATGGATGGAAGATGGAATATCCTTTTTGTTGTCCCGGGTTTCACTACAAATGCTCACTCCAGATGAAAACAACCATGAACGAATGCAATCGCATCTCACTGAAGAACACACAGCACCATGGCAACAAGCAATGAGCACAGACATTACCGAAATCATCAATAAAATCTTTGGTATACAAATGCAATGCCACCCCAGCCCTTGTCCTCCTCTATCGATTTAAAGGCCCCTTTTCAATATTGCACTTAAAAAACTCGCTTGCTTACCCGAGTTTTATGAGTTCATATATAAAAGGAAATGCTACTGCACCCATTCTATTAAAGAATATACGTCAGACAGAGGCTGATCAGGCAACCGTAACATAATTACTCTCCACAACACAATCCCAGATATTTCTCACAATCTGGTTAAAAATCATGAAATAATTGACATACACATGTCCAACTGTTCAATATATATTACATCAAACGCAAATGTCTGTCATTTTTTTTTCCAACGTAACATGAGACATTCTGAATTTCGTTTCCATTTCCTTCACAGTTCAGAGCATAAACTATTACGCGAGTGACATTGTCGTGAAGCCTCCAGATCCTCAGGTAGGAAAATTCACTATTTATAAAAATGTTTCTAAATCGCTTTTGTTACAATACACAACAATAGGACTGAGAACCACTTAAAAATCAATCCCCCTCTTTCCTTCCTTCCTTCCTCAAGAACATATGCAAATTCAATCACTATACATGTATAGACGGAATATAAAAAAAAGACCCTGAAACTGTGGATGAAAAAGAAAGTCAATTCCCTTCACGTGGTCTACTGAACAAAGGCAATATTGGCAGAATGGATGAACAGTTTTCTTAGCATGTTTCAGACTGCTTGAGTTCATCAGATCAATGACATGTAGTCATCTTGACAGGAACACAAATTACATAAATCTAATCCTACAGCATTGTGTACACACAAGCATGTACATATATTTTTTTTGAAGGAGATATTAAACGAAGGTTCAGCACTACCTGAATTCTTAGGTTTTTGTAATGTTGATATTTCAAATAAGTGCCAAATAACTATATTTCGACATTTGCGGAGAGGTCACACACACCAATCGCGACACATGTTAGGTTGGATGTGGCTCTCTATGGTGTCAACGTTCACACACACACACACACACACACACACATGTTCATCAATTCTTACTGTTCGACACTTGTCTGAGATTATTAGATTACACTCATGTACAGACTATTTACGAGTCATATGCATTCAATGTTGACTCGTTAGTTTTGTACAAACAACAATGTTACAAGCACCCCACAGATTGGTAATAACTTGTTTCTCCAAGCCACAGGGATGACATGCAGACTCAAACAGGAAAGTCAAGCCATAAGAGGGAAAGAGTCACAGTTCATATTCTGATCAGAAAAAAGAAAGAAGTGTTGCCCCGGGCAACCAACCGGATACAAGTAAGATTGTTTTGACAGTGCATTATGACCTAACAAGTGCCTAATGGAACTTTGTACTATCACAATCTCGGTTAAGTGTCATATTCAATCAGGATTCAGGATTTCAGGAAAATGTGACACTGTTTTAATTTCTACTTTCAGCCAGAAAATGACACACCATCTAAAAGTCTGAAAAGTGAAATGTTTTATGACACATGAATTATGCATTTTAATAAAACCATGCAGACCATGCATTTTGTCTGATGGTTGCCACTTAAGTAGATCATATGTGGGTGATGAACCAATCAGTGCTTCTTTTTTATTATGAGGTATGAGGATTAGACCAATCAAACAGCATGTACGATAACAGAATCATCCAGAATTGGTCAATTTGTTATTTTGACTTTTACTCTGTGATTTCAAATTAAAAGCAAGGTCCAGCACTATATCATTAACAAACAAACAAGTAATTAACTACTGAACTTTTGATCAGTGTGTCAGTACAACAGTGCATTCTGATTGGTTAATAACAGACTTGACCTATCAGATCAAATCATGCGAGAAAGACCCTAATGATTTTACACCTTAAATTCTGATGGCATGTAAATAATTTTGTAATACAATGTATGTATTTTTTGTTTCGTCATTGTAAAAGTATTGTGGAAATCAATGTCGAGGCAACTTATTTCAAAATTTTAATTACACCCTGTTTGCATTTGGCTGTTAAAATCAGTCTAATGTCCATGAATTGAAACACAAATCAACATGCACATGTTTATCATAATAATTTGTCTTTTTTTGGGACAGGCGGAACCAAAACATACTAAGTATCTAATTCGGTCAACATCAGACAGGAAAATATATTTCCCTGAAGAGAAAAATGGGCCAACTTAAAATACAATTAACCTGGAATATTGCAAATAGGCAAAATATGTCAAAGTTAATTTCACATGATTCCTCAAAAAAAAAAAATCACCATATCACGTCACCAGCAAGACCACACCAATTAGCCACCCCTATGTTCCTGGAACTAGCACGCAAACTAACTTCATGAAACAGTCGCACTTTGGGGTTAAATGATTTACATGATACTTTATTTGGCTTGTTAACCTAATTGAGTCATATTTTGACAAGCTCTGACAGAAGAACTAGACATATAGCCATTTCCAGACCCAATGCTTGAACATGTTAGTATATCCACGGCACTTTTACGTACATTTATTATTACGAGTGTTACCCCCTTTTTTTTAAACTGCAATTCAGCATGAAGGTAAAAAGAGAAGGAGTCACAGCCAAGCTTAGATCAAAGGTACCAGGATGGTCGCAGCTGTTTGTACATAGATCAGGGAAGACAGTTTCCTCTTAGCGCAGTGAAGATTACTATGTATTAGCATGCTACGAACGCCTTCGGCAGCACTCGGCGATTTTCGTGACAATTCTAGTCAAATTCTTATAAACAAATATGACGATCGATAACGCGCACGAGTTTGACTACGATGCTGAAACTGCTATATCCTTAAATTCAGAAGACGTAAACGAAATCGAAGAGCATATTACAGACGAAGAATTTTTTTGCACATGCTGTGTATGAAATGATTGCACGAAAACAAAAAATGCAGCGAATTTCTTGTACATGGTGTATAAAGAAAATTGACGCACTGCCATAGGAAGTAGGACATACACGGGATATAAACTTCAAAAAGTGTCATTTCGAACCTCAAAATTCAGTCTCTGGTACAACGCGGTACGGTCCATGTCATGCACCATTGCAAAGAACATTAAACGATCTTTATTTTGGACTAAAAAACAGTACTAGCAAGGTTTCTAAACATTACAATATCACCGATTCGAAAATACAACGGAAAATGTGCTGAAAAACGAAAAATTACACAAACTTAACAAGAAATTCTCTGATTTTCAAAATTCAAACTTTTCCGTTCTCACAAACATGATTCCTCTACGTATAAAAGATCTGCGCATGCTTTATGTCCTTTGGCTTCTCACTGCAACACCGTAAAACAAGACCTTGGAGTGCGTACTGTACGTAGCAAAGCTTGAGAGAAATGACGCGTCAGTGACGATCCTGGGGTGAAAGGACGATAAGACAAAGGGAATTATTGGATTAAACTTGTCTAAAACAAAAGAAGTTTAGGAGGATTATTTTGGCCGTGACTCCTCTTTTTACCTCCATGAATTCAGTAACACAATAATAAAAAATCCTTCCGAACTTTTTCAATATGTGGGTTTGTCAATGACATTGTCCTGTTTTTAGTGGCAGTGTCAATTATAAACAATGAAAGCTGCACATAGATTATAATTAACTGTTGGGAGGAGTATTGAGAATGTTAAAAATATGGTGTTACTTCAAATGGCACCTTCCTTATCCAGGTTTTTTTTTTAGTCAAAGTGACACCTCCTAGGAATAAGTCATTGAAAATGACACAGTCACAAAAAGTCAGATGGCTGTCAATCGGCTATCATTGATCTGATTGTGAAACAAATTGTCATGTACATGTATCCTAATATGTATAAAGTATGTACCAAATTTGAATGAAATCTGACAAAGCATGTCCAAGATACCACATTTAAAAAAACAAACAAGATGCCTACCAGTCGGCCATCTTTTATCCAATTGCGAAAGAAATTGTCATGGACAAGTATAATCTATGTTTGAATGAAAATTGACAAAGCATGTCCAAAACACAACATTTTCAAAAAACAAGATGGCTGCCAGTCGGCCATTTTGAATCGAATTGCTAAACCACTGCATGTGCATATGTTGCACATAAAGTACTAGGCACATGCAAAGAATGAACAGAATCGAGTCTGAAATATGACTATGGACATACGGACAGAGACCAAATTATAAGTCCCTGTTTGCAGACTTTGTCCGAACGGGGACTAATAAGATCATTCTAATATTGTACAAAAGAATACAATCCACACATGAACTAGTTGGACATTTTGTATCAAATAACAAAACGAAACATCATGTGTGTTGTTCATACCAAAATGAAAAGTATTTTTCGGAAATGGTTATAAAGACAGGTGAAAATAGAACCAACATGGCCGCCAATTGACCAGTTTGGATCAGTAAAAAAAGCCACCAGTCTGTCAAGGTCATCAAAACAAACAAAACCAACATGCATGCATGCAAGTATACATGTATACAATTATATTGTCTTTGCACCAACAAAATCAGTCAAAGTATGTCCACGAAATGATTAAGGCCACCAGTCGACCAGTTTGAATCCAATTACAAAACAAACTCATGTGCATGACCATACCATCATGTGTGATGACCATACTAAGTGTGAATGAAATATGTCAACAATAAATTTATGGCCAATATAGTGCTTGGTCCAGATCAAGCTGTAATTATAGAACGGTGTATGGAATTGAAGATAGAAAACTAATGTAACCTTGTTATAATATGATCAGTGTTCTCCCCAGGAATTTAAACCACTGTGGCGGCCTAATTTGCATATCATTTACATAATAATAGAAATTGACCAAAGCACATTTACACCCACACAATAAACAACATATATTTTCAAAAACAAAGTGGCAGATATTTATTTGCTTTACACAGTGTTATAAACACTTTTATTTTGGGCACTTTTGTAATATTAATGAGCTCCGTCACAGGGAAAATATTTTTTTTTTGGAGTCAAAATATTACATTTCACAATTTAGAAGAGTTTGAATTTAAAAATGAAACATTCTCGAAATGTAAATGCTGCAGACTAAAAGGAAACAAATAAATTGTAAAAGGTTAAATGAAACACATTTGAAACGTTTCAGCCAGAATTATTTCAAGACATTCATGATCTTATTTACTACACAATTCTCCTTCAAAAAATCGACCACGTAATTATTAGGCGGATTGCTGGTTATTATTACGACCATCAGCTTCTACAACATTTACATTTACAGTAAATGAACGAACAAATAACACTTCCAAACTATCATCAAAGTTACGACGTGACATAACTTACTTCGCGATGTTTTACGCCAGTTATACCAATAATTACTCTTACTCAGTCATGATGCCATGCAAAAATTAAAACTTCTTTTTTTATATAAAAAAAACGTAAAATTTGAACTAGTTTTATCGAGAGAAATTATTTTTGATCACTCGGTCACTTCGTGAAAAACACAGACTCGCCATGATAGCTGTGATGCGTTAGTTGACCGCATGTATCCTTTGACCCGGTGGGTGAAAAATGCCATTAACCAATCAGAATGCCGCATGGTAATGTCGGTAGAAGCCGAAGTTTTCCGAATGATCGTGATCATAAAAATTACATTGCAATTATAGACATTTGATACATTTAAACAAAATCACAGAACAGACCCTACATATATGATGCAAAATTCTGTGGAGAATGTCCAACACATCCAACATTTGCATATTAATCTTTTTTTTCAAAGATCAATTTACACGTGTATCCTGCCAGCCCCATGTACATTGACTTGAGGTGTATAGTGTAGCACAATGCTACTTACCCCTCTCCCTCCTCCTATGTAAAACTCTGGTTTCAGAAGAGCACAAAAATGTGCTTTGCTTTTTTTTAATCACACATTTTATGGCTTGTCCTGTAAATACCAGATTTGTATCCTACATTGTCATTTCATACAAGATCTATCTCTTGGGGTAAAATGGCAAAACATATTAAGAATGTTAATAACTACATCAATAGTTGCGTTCACGCACAGCTCCTTAGCACGGGCTAAGAGGTCAAATTCCTTAGCCCGTGTTAAGAAAACGTGCGTGAACGCTTAGCACGGGCTAAGGAATGCTAAGTACGGGTTAAATCTGATCCGAATTTAAGACGCGGTCTAGACCTTAGCAGGGGCTAACGAAGTATGCGCGAACGCTTAGCCCAGGGCTAAGCGCCCTCTGCAGTGACCTTTGGGTGTGAAAATTGTCCCATGTTCGTATAACGACACTATACTATTCCACCAGTCATTACTCCGCGCTCATTTCCACACTAATCGGGTCACTGTAGTAGAGCGTACAGCAGCTCCAATCGTAGACAAAATAAATTTGGTTCGCTGTCTACGACATGCATTAATAAAACGCTGTATTCTGTTACGCCCGTTGTATACTGTTTATGTGCATCCAAATAAGTGGTCCGTCTTATCTCGCGTTCCTGTGCACGAAACATGCCAGCAGCAGAAATAGAACCTCGCGCGTGTCATCCATTTTTCGTTCGTAAATAGCGGCTTACCAAAGGTCACCGACTAATGGCACCCCTTAGCCCGTGCTAACGACTGGCCCTCCCTGTGCGTGGACGCAATTGGGTCTAGCCGAAATGCAAATATGCTAGATAAGCCTAAATCAGCTTAAATCTTAGCCCGTACTTCGTGTAACGTGAACACAACTAATGTGGCCTCAAAAAAATGTCTGATTACCTTTTAAGACACATGCAAGAGACATTTTTGAAATATTGTCAAGTAAACAATACAAGCCATCTTAAAAGCATGTTTACCATATATCCTAACTCAATTAGATATAATCTAACTATGGTAGATTAACAAGAAAAAGGCTGGAGAATAAAGGAGTTGGTCCCAATTCAAGATTTACCTGTCCTCATCAAAATGTATTTTTTTCACAAAAATGTATACCTCATTTCATTCTTTCATCATCATTAAAAGCCATCAGAAGGGATGTGAATCTTTATTCAGACATACACACATCACAGGTGACCCCCCATCCTATTATTTACTGTTTTACACAGACCCTTCTCAAGATAACATGTGAATGATAGCATATCAAAATATTGCTGTCATCATTTCCAATAGTAGAGCAAATCGAACAGAAGGGCTGTGACTGATTGAAAGGAAAGAGAAAGAAAGAAAGAAAGAAAGAAAACTAATGAAAACCAACTTCTCCATTTTACGACAAGCTGCAAAAGACAATTAATACATGGCACAAATATAAAAGTGACCTTTGTTCCCAATAACTGGTTTATGCATTACTTCATGTTACTTCCCACTGCATATGACTTCAGATTTATACGACTTTGTGTGAGTTGTCAATAGATAAAAACACACAAAGTTGCATTCAACCCCAGCATTAAAGGTACTGGTTGGCAACGGAGAGCTGATTTGGCACAAGTTGATTTCAAAAAGAAAAAAAGAAAAATCAGGGAAGATTTTATCACATTTTTAAACAACCATAATTTCCTAATTAAGTTTAACCTTAAAAAAAAAGTTTTCTGACATTTGTACAGAGCAAAACTGTATAGAAAATATTATATATTTAAAAAATAAACAATTAGGCAAAATCAACTGCTTGAGATGGCAAACTGCCCAAGTAACTCTATGAGGAAATAATTTTTTTTTAAATTAATTAGTAACATAATCCTGCAGGATATTTTTTTAAATGACATTTATACAAATACTTTCATACTTTACAAAAAAAACAAATCTAATGGAATTTGATAATAAAAATTCAACAGTGATGAGAAAATAACTGAGCATTCTGCCATTAACAGATTTGTAAGAACATATAGACATCTAAGCCTTTTGCAAATACCTGATATGGCCTCCCAATACATGTTATAAATTAACCGGCTCCTGGAAAGTACTATCATGCACATATGAACAATACCTGCAGCAATGAATCTGCGCACACACTTTATTTTGTTTTGGATAAACTTGAAATGCAGTCCAGGCAAAATTCCAGTGGCACAACATGACCTATGTTGTTTATTTTTATAGAGTAACGTTTTTAACCCTGTAGCTGTCCTGAAGGTCAAACTAAGTGAGGTCACTGATCACAACCCACATCACCTGGCACCATTACCATATTTTACATCTGTAATTCCAAGGTGAATAAAATGTAGCACGTAATTATTTTTTTTTTTCATACTGTGCACCAAATTTGTTAGTAACAGTATGTGTTGGGTACCTTACAAGTTGAGAACCAGGGCAGTTACTTTTTCTTCTCTGCAGGTTTGGGAGACTAAGCTCTATTCTGTTGAAATATTACTCGTAATTCAATATGACAAAACAGTGAAACACTATATTAATAAATTAACAGTGACCACACCACCTTGGCAAGGCTATAACAATTTTAACATACTATTTTCAAATGTAATGTCATTTAAATGTATCTCAGGATCATTTCTAACCAAAGACCAAAACAGGTCAAGTCATCTACAAGTATGGTTTAATGAGATCAAAATACTCACAAACTTGAGTATTCCCACTGTCCTGTACTATCTTCTCCCATGTTGCCATGGGAATGGTCATTTCTAGTAATGGTCATATCTCCCATTATGTCAGATGTCATATTGCATTGTGGGAAATGTGAGCCCCTGTTTTTCCAAAGCACTAGTTCATCAAACAGACCGTGATTTGGAAATAAAACTAACACACTTGGCCCACATTACTTATGTGACTGATGTCAGCATGCCTTCATGAAGTATGCCACACATTTATCTGAAGGAACGCATGCGTCTAGTATCTAGACTTGCTCTGGGGCACATCCCACTTTCCATACACACAACAGAATTTCAAGGTTTTTTCCAGCGTTGCATGAAAACACGTAATAATTTTATTTCCGATTGACTCGGAAATACTACTTCATACTACGAAGTCAACTGCATGTTGGAACATAATATTTTACCAAACTCACCTTTCAAAAGGGCCAGGGGTTGAAGCTCCACGCTGTTCTTCGTTCTGTACTTGGACGACCCTTGCGATCTTTTCTGCTTTCCTTTCCTAACTGACTTCTTTACAAACGGGTCGATTTTGTCCGAGACCGGGCCAACAGCCGACATACTGTAAATTAAGTGCTATCGCTGGTGTGCAGAGTTGATCGGACTCCGATGACTTTGATATTTTCCGTCGATCTGTGATCTGCCCTTGTTACCCTCGATGTTGATGTATGCCGGATTGCTGAAGCTGAGCGATTTGCAAGCGCTCAAAACGCGTATTTCCACGCCGTCAAGCCATCAACATCTTAATTTATCCGCTCAATAACAATACAAGAATCCAAATTTGTCATCTAGTTGGTCCACAGAGCACAAATTAAGGTGAGATTCGCAATATTTGGTTGTCTTTTCACATACGTACAGCTTGCCAGATTAGTTTTGTTGCTAATATCTTGTCCTAAGCCACCGGTCACATGACGTCAATGGAGCGATTCAATTGGGCGATCACTTTCCAAATGCCCGGATGCATTAGGAATCCTGACGTCAAAGAGAGAGATGTACGCATGTCTGATTGATCAGCTTGCGGGAGACTGAGAGGTACGCTGTCGGTTTCTTTGCCTCTAGTTTTACAACATCCGAGAGAAAGTAGAACCGTCACCCAAAATCAAACCAATCCTGATTACATAAATAATAAACATTATAACACGTTTTATTATTGAGGGGTTAGGATTTAATCATTAAACATAACACCCCGGGTGTAACCCGGTAAATATAACGGTCCATTATTTATTTCAAGTTGCTACGGACGTGGCCATTATGATACGTCAATGTAATATTTGCCCCCCCCTTTTTTTTTATTCTTCTTTTTTTATCCAGCATATTCACTTAAAGAGGTGTAGATCAGCCCAGGAAAGGCAACGGTGTTCTTTAACGTATACCTTTATAAAGACAGCCCACGACAGTACCATGTATGCATAATATCAAGAAGGCATTGGAAGAAGATACATCTTTGGTAATGTATATAAATACTAGTATGCCAGGCGACATTTTTTGACAGTAAATGTCACTTTAGTCTCTTTGGACATTTTTATGTGTAAATTAACAGGCACTGCTGATAGTACATGTGGTGACTAACCGTGACTTTGAAGGGGTTTTTGAACGTTAAAGAAACCACCTGTCTCTGAACATCATCAATTTGACTATAATATTGGCATTTTTTTAAAATGTTAGACACCAAATTAGTTTTTTTGCATGACAACAGACCAGCACCACGAGTTATATAATAGTATGTTGTGTATTTTTTTTTCTTTTTACTGAAAGTAATCACATCATTCTTCACAGATCTAAAATGTATGTCAAGTACCCGGAGCGTGTAGCTGAAACAAGTCGACCTACTTCTAGAATAGCAGTAGTAGACGGTAGACAGTAAACGGTGTGCCGTTGTTAATAATGTTCGAATGTTCTGGGAGTTTCGACTGGGGCACCGTATGCGTATTTTAGGAATAGGCCATTAGCAATGGGGGTGTATGAAAGAGTAATTATGCAATTATTCCTTATTATTAATTAATTATTCCTAGTAATAATTTGTTGTACAGAAGTTGCGACTTACTTTTTCGTTAGGTTGTATATCTGGACACGGGTATTAATACCATTACCGTGATATGGAATATTCGTTTTCACTCAGTTGTGTGAAAATGTGCTAGTATTTTGTTTACCTCACCCGAGTTTCTTATTGTCAAATCCTTCAATTATTCGTATATTACACTGTTCATAGTGACTGTCTATTAACGCGAGTATGTTGGGTGAACAGGAATAATGGAGATGGAATCTTCCGTCACAGACATCCCTAAAATGGGAATATTGCGATAATCCTAGTAGCACAGTTGAAGCATATTTTCGATAGATTGCATAATTAGATATGCAACAATGTACTGTACAATACGACACATTGAAAAAACACTACTATTTGAATTACATGGCATACTTTTTGTTTTTTGTCACCAAATCTGAAGCGGACGTTGGCCTACAAAATTCATGCACAGTGTAAATATTTTGCACAAACAACAAAATATAGTGAACCCCTTGTTGTTATTTATTTAGTTTTGCAATACTACATGTGCGTATTTATATACCCCGGGCACGACAACCACTATATGCATGTTAGTTTGAAAGTTAATCAACATATGAGTTTTGTAGATAATCACCACCCATCAAAGTAGAATGTTAGTATGTTAAGATACCATAAACTCAACAATATTTTAAGGTGTACGTACCTGAAAACAGGCCATGCTATTTTCAGATTGGTTAAAATCAATGGACGTGAAGTTCAAAGTTGCGCACATGGTAAACACAATTGTGCAAGTCGGAAAAATGTCACCCATCAACTCAGATAAGGAATCTTTAGATTAAATTACACATTTGTAAACAATATAACGCAACCATTCCCCGTGCCCTCGACCTATCAGGCTCATGACCCGTGGTGAACATAGTGAAACTATTGAAGCTTTGCCCATGTCCTGATATTCAACAATCATCCCGTAATTTACATTAAATTCCATACAATATTACAAAATCAAGCTGGTGGTTGTGATGACCACGTGTTAACAGTGGGTCTTATGCGCAGTCGCGCTGCACGTCGCGTAGTAAGTCACGTACCACGAATAATGTTATGCAAATGAGATCACAGAACCTACGGTAAAATTCAGCAATATGATTAAGAATTCAAAAAGAAATTTCATATTTGTTTTAGGGGCTATTTTCTATTTTAAACTATTGTATTCTATCGCATGTTTATATTTATGTTGTTAGTTTAAAACAACCATTTTCACAGAATAAGGCGACTAACAAAACAAATTAACCCCGTCCCTCCCCGCCGCGCGTCTATTGTGTGGTTATTCAAGAGATCAAACTCTACTCATCCATAGTGCTAACTAACACTTCTCTCTCTATGTTGTTATTAACAAAGTTTTAATTTTCACAATGCTGGAGAAGACGATGTGAACAAAAGATCTGAAGTTTATTTTTCTTATGATGTTGGTGACAGTTACAAAATAAGTAATTATTATCAGTAAACAGAAGACTTCGAGTAAGTACGAGTTAGACATCGTGCCAAACGAGACAGAGTAGCACTAATGTAAATGCAATTACATGCAAGGAAAACAATCCCGGTGACGCTATTGGCTTGATTGTCTCTTCATTTGCATAGAATTCCCTTTCCCGAAGCCACACTATAATAATAACTTTATTACTCAACAATTACCATCTAGGGGTAATGTATGGTAAGACAAATACAACAATAAAGAGAAAATTACAATAACAATACTATAAAAAAAATTACCATAAAACAAAAACGTTATTTTTTGTATATTGTTTGTTTTAGGTATTTAACTAGTGGAAAACTGTTGTTGCATATGTTTATAAAATTGTTTATTCTATCCTGTTTATTTATTATGTTACATTCTATAAACAGCAATTTTCGTTCTTTCTTATAGCGCCCACAGTCTAAAATAACATTGATTTCATTTTCCACTTTTTTATCATTACATTTTGTACATATTCTATCTTTTTCTTCCACTGTTGGCTTCCTTCTTCGTGCTAATTCAATTTCTAGATTATGGTCACTTATTCTGAATTTTGTTAATATTTTTCTTCTTTATTTCCTTTATTTTCTCTACGTATTTTTCAGTTTTAAATATTGTTTTGAATAAACTGTATGTTCGTAATTTATTCCCTCGATTTGATTGTTACTACAACTAACTATTTGATTTTTCCAGGTCTGTTGATATTCATTTGATAGTTTACTATCGATATTTTTTGAGAACTGATTGGTGTTTTTTTTTATCTCGTATTCACCTTTAGTTTTATTAAATTGGTTCTCCCCCATGATAATGATAAGACTGCTGTATTCATAGAAAATGTTCGAATGATTTTCTGATTATTTTTATTGTTATCATTGTATAATTATAACTCAGAAAATCGCAATAAAATCTTAAGATCATAACTAATTTGACTAAAATTACCTGAATCGTGACAATTTTCCAAATTTGATATAACATGGAAACGTCTCATAACGTCAGCCTGGAATAGATGACCAATGTGCGTTGGTTTTAAACACAGATATGTTATTGTAGCATGTAATTTCAAAGACGTGTCAAGAGGGTAGATATAGCCTGCATGAGACGGACGCTCCCAACTTTCCTTCATTTTTCAAACATCATCTAATCGACGTTGGTGGCGTGCTCCTGAAACACTTTTGCAGCGGTGTCTTCTTTGGAGTTTGCTACTGGTGTTGACCATTGTTACTCGTGTAAAATAGTTGCGACTTTAAATTGGAAATGGGTATGACTTAATATTGAAGTTGTAAACCTACTTTTGGTTTGGCAACAAATTCAGACATTTTGTAGCACTGAAGTTAGTCTGTACTTGGCATATAATCGAAAACAATTCTCATTGTTGCAATCACTCGGGGTCGTTTGCACGTTCATGTTGATTTTTGCACCCTACTTTCAATTCACTTAGAAGGGCCTTTTAGGATTTTGTTGGAACAGGAATTCTCTTTCCACATAAACAGCACTAGGGGTGCCTAGTTTTTGAATTATGAACCTCAATTTTATATATTTCTTATTTTCTGTTTGTTTGTTTTTGTAATCCGTAATCACCACGAATGAACTTATTGCTTTAAAATGCCCACATTTTTACCAATTATTCACATGTATCTTCAAGTTGTATAACTGTTTGTAGTAATAGTGACGTGTTTGTTTATTCTATAAGAAAGAAACTATATAAGACATTTTTTTCTCAGCGTTTACGACAGGGATTCCCTATCTGATTTCAGTGGTGAGCCAAATTTACTGACTTGCAAAATTTTTTTCACAGAAATTTTCTCTCCAAAATTGTTCTCACTAAATTCTGCTCAACACAACCTCCAGCACTGACTTGGTATATGGGTTAAATGGTTAGCATGCTCGCCCAGCAACAAGGAGATCGTGGGTTCGACTCTGGTGGGTCATTACAAGCTGGGATGATGGATGGATCTTGAACGATGGATGGATGATTTAATTGGCTTTACGTTGATCTGCATAAATAAATTAAATAACGGTAACCGTGATTAAATTAAACCGTTGAACACCGCATTTATTCCTGGCAACATTTGGACATTTTTATATATTCTAATACAATTGTTTGTCTGGTGATAAAAGATGAATTTGACGCTCATCGGGTGAAAAGACGAGGCAAACAAAACTCGTTTCTATGTGAAAAGGCGGTTGGACAAGATTTGTCTGAACATTGAACTTCTGGTAGGCTAATCACATGACAATTTGAGGAAAAATTCTATTTCATGTATATAACCATGAATACCTGAATTGTATGTACATTCGAAGCATGCACATAGATCTAGTACACAAAAAATGCAGAACCAATCGCAGAACTTCCTTGATATTACATTCTAAACATCATGATGGATGAAGTGCGTCCCCTATAGTCACCTATTTATATGAGGTGTTAACATATATAGGAATATTCACATACTCACTTATAACAAATATATTTACTCCTCTTCCAATAATCAGATAACGTATTTTTGATCTGTAGAGAGAGAGTTGATTTTGTTGGACACCACACAATTGGCATGCCATTTTGCCATTTTACTCTAAATACATATGTATATCCCACAGTTAAAGGACGGCAACGTGGACGCTAACGCCCGAGATTCAAACAGACTATTTACTACCCTTAGTGTCCGAGTTGCCGTACTTTAACAAAGTAATACTGCGGATCTGGTGAGTTTCAGATGGGGTTTCCGTAGCGCAATCACAGGTTGTGTGTTGTTAAAACGTACGTGTTTTGCGGAATTCCTTTTGAATGTATAGAATGACAATCATGATGGACGAATGACTGCAGTAATCGCACCTGATTCATATACGTATCATAGTGAACAACACGTTGCATTCAATGACAATTCAACTGATTAGCTTCTTTATGATAGTGAGCATGCATCTACATAGCTATACTGGCAAAGTCGGGACTTCTTTTTTGTTTTACAAAAAAAATATATACATATATTTGTCAATTTAGCCTTTTTAGCGTGATCGTGAAAAGTAGCGTGACTGTGAAAGCGATTTCTTTTGCGGTGACTTTAGTTTTCGCGGTCACGCTAAAAGGACTTAAAACATTTTTTCTCTTTGGGAAACAAACAAGCAGCCTCTCGGCTGAGATAGCTCCGCTGTTATAGCTCTGCTGTTAGCAATGCACATTTCGATTAAAGAACAGAAGATATCATTAGAAAATGAACAAGAAGAAAATATCACTTTTTCATCAAAAATGACAAAAATATTCATCAAAATTAGAGAATTGAAGATATCATCATTAAATGAACAAATCTGAGAGTGGTCCATATGTAGTATCTATATATGTAATATTAAAGCAATTGGATTTGCGAATTTTAACAAGATGTCGAAAATATCACTTTTTACCAAAAATGACAAAAATATTCACTAAAATTAGAGAATTAAGATATCATTACAAATTGAACAAATCTGAGAGAGGTCCACATGTAGTACCTATGTATGTAATATCAAAGCAATTGGACTTGCGGTTTCTAACAAGAAGTTGAAAATATCACTTTTTACCAAAAATGACAAAAATATTCACCAAAATTAGAAAATTAAAGATATCATTATGAAATGAACAAATTTGAAAGTGGTCCACATGTAGTATCTATATATGTAATATCAAAGCAATTGGACTTGTGGTTTTTAACAAGAAGTCGAAAGTATCACTTTTTACCAAAAATGACAAAAATATTCACCAAATTTAGAGAATTAAAGATATCATTACAAAATGAACAAATCTGAGAGAGGTCCACATGTAGTACCTATATATGTAATATCAAAGCAATTGGACTTGTAGTTTTTAACAAGAAGTCGAAAATATCACTTTTTACCAAAAATGACAAAAATATTCACCAAAATTAGAAAATTAAAGATATCATTATGAAATGAACAAATTTGAGAGTGGTCCACATGTAGTACCTATATATGTAATATCAAAGCAATTGGACTTGCGGTTTCTAACAAGAAGTTGAAAATATCACTTTTTACCAAAAATGACAAAAATATTCACCAAAATTAGAAAATTAAAGATATCATTATGAAATGAACAAATTTGAAAGTGGTCCACATGTAGTACCTATATATGTAATATCAAAGCAATTGGACTTGTGGTTTTTAACAAGAAGTCGAAAGTATCACTTTTTACCAAAATGACAAAAATATTCACCAAAATTAGAGAATTGAAGATATCAATACAAAATGAACAAATCTGAGAGAGATCCACATGTAGTACCTATATATGTAATATCAAAGCAATTGGACTTGCGGTTTTTAACAAGAAGTTGAAAATATCACTTTTTACCAAAAATGACAAAAATATTCACCAAAATTAGAGAATTGAAGATATGATCATGAAATGAACAAATCTGAGAGAGGTCTACCCAAGGTACATATACACCAAGTATCAAAGCATTCAGACTTGTAGTTTTCAAGAAGAAGTTGAAAATGTAAAACATTGACACGGACGACGGACACCGGACGACGACGGACAATCACTCATATGATAAGCTCCGCTCGACAAAGTCGACAGC
The DNA here is from genome assembly GCF_978046115.1 of Saccoglossus kowalevskii. Taxonomy (NCBI): domain Eukaryota; kingdom Metazoa; phylum Hemichordata; class Enteropneusta; family Harrimaniidae; genus Saccoglossus; species Saccoglossus kowalevskii. Next base: position 19,515,598 of record NC_140642.1, read on the forward strand.
AGAGCTAAAAAGAAGTCCCGACTTTGCCAGTATAGCTTGTCGATCTAGGAACCATTTATTCGAATCCCGGGGGTCCTAGTAATCAGGTATTGTTGAGAACGAAGTAACTAGTGTTTCTTGGTTCAAAGAAAGATTACTTTCCAAGAAAATTGTCCATTATCGAAGGTTAGCAAACTATTAGAACAGTAAAGATCAGCCAAAACGTAGTGTTACTATGCTATGCAATTGATCTAGAACAAAATCGATCACAACATCTCTGACAAGAGATCCTTGAGCACTTCCACATTTGTTACTGCTATTCCCGGAAAATGTACAACTATGTACTTGACAGCACTGAATATACACTATATATTCCAGGAAATTGAGAATTACCTCTGTATGTGTCGAGATTTTCTTGAATACCGAGGCAATTAATGTTCCCTTGCAAAAAATGTGATGTTTATTACTGTATATAAAGTGTGAAGTTTACAAGATTCCACTGTGTAAAGTGTGGAGTTTCGAAGATTCTTGTATACGAAGTGTGGATTTTACAAGATTCCTGTATGTAAAGTGTGGAGTTTACAAGATTTCTGTATGTAGAGTGTGGAATTAGCACGATTTATTCGTGCAGTGTGTAATTTACAAGATTCCTGTATATGAAGTGTGGAATTTACAAGATTCCTGTATATAAAGTGTGGATTTTACAAGATTCCACTGTGCAAAGTGTGGAGTGTACAAGATTCCTATATGTAAAGTGTGGAGTTTACAAGATTCCTGTATGTAAAGTGTGGAGTTTACAAGATTCCTGTATATAACGTGTGGAGTTTACAGGATTCCTGTATATGAAGTGTGGAGTTTACAAGATTCTTGTATATAATGTGTGGATTTTACAAGATTCCTGTATACAAAGTGTAGAGTTTACAAGATTCCTGTATATAATGTGTGGATTTTACAAGATTCCTGTATATGAAGTGTGGAGTTTACAAGATTCCTGTATATAAGGTGTGGAGTTTACAAGATTCCTGGATATAAAGTGTGGATTTACAAGATTCCTGTATATGAAGTGTGGAATTTACAAGATTCCTGTATATGAAGTGTGGATTTTACAAGATTCCTGTATATAAGGTGTGGAGTTTACAAGATTCCTGTATATAAGGTGTGGAGTTTACAAGATTCCTGTATATAAGGTGTGGAGTTTACAAGATTCCTGGATATAAAGTGTGGAATTTACAAGATTCCTGTATATGAAGTGTGGAATTTACAAGATTCCTGTATATGAAGTGTGGATTTTACAAGATTCCTGTATATGAAAGTATATGAAGTATATGTATATGAAGGCCTTTCTAAAATGAATTAATGTAATAACTATGTAGAAATTTAAAGACTTTTTTTTTATTTTTTCTGTAACTCAAAGACTTTCCAGACCTCAAAAAATCCAAAGACTTTTAAAGGATTTTCCCAATGCCACGGACCCTGTAGAGAGAATTCCAAGAAAACTGCATATGATGATAAGGATCAAAAAACTATAACCATGGTTACTAGTATATGTATAAAACCTTTATTTGCTTCACAAATGACCAACACAGCTGACCTTGGGAAGAAAATTACACATAACCGGAGTATAAAACGCAAGAAAATAATACTAAGTGTAATTTATATAGAGTGTGTATCCATCATTGATGTCCAACAAAAAGGGGTACGTATAATATTATACGGGATCTCCAATTGGTTCCCAATATGTCTACTCCAGATCGTCTTCCACCAGGCCTCCAGTGCCCGAAGCACTTGCAGCTACTTGCTGTGAAATAAAAAGAAAGAAAAGCATTAAAGTTGCATTGCTTTGTGGGGGTATTGAATAGTTAAAGGTAGGATTATGAGTGAATTACAGAAGATGTTTGATGGACTGTCTGATTTGCCGCTTTTTTGGCATTAAAAATTGTAATCAAAGGTGAATCCATGTGCATCAGTACGCTATTCTAAATTGCTAGCAAATGAAATTCTAATGGTGAATCAAAACGATCTTCAACATTTGGATGTGCAGAAAATTCACCAAAAAATTTATTTTTAAAGTACATATTTCCCACCAAATTAGGAATGATCTGAGGGTACAAGTTTAACTGCAACAATGTTGCGTTTTAGTTAAGTAAATAATGATGTACAGAGAAAACTGGATTCAAACTGGAAAGTTATGAAATATAAAATGTAAATCTACTGTTTTCTTTAAAATGTGATGAAATGGTTAATTAAGCCAGCTCCCCATATGCTAAGTGTTTGCAACATATTTTTACTATACCTGTGAGTCATGATTTGACAACGTATTTTTTGCAGTTTAATGCACATAACTGCATAGTAAACAGGTAATAGCTTAAGTTTTACAAACAAAACTATTTTTCAGTCAGGAAAATCAGGAAAAAAATGCAGCAGTGAACAATTTTGTGGTTATATGCTATTGACTTCAGTAAAATTTAATTCTTGTTAATGCCACTTAAAGCGGGGGAGTCGTCACCTGCGCATGCGTCAGATGGCCATAGCGTGTAACAAAGAAGCGTCTATCCATGAGCCTTTGCGTTTTTAGCGTGTGTTGCTATCGTCACTTGGGACGTGACGACTCGCTTTAATTATAAAATCATGAAATGTTCGGGAAATTAGGTTATAATATGAAATTAGTTTTAAATTGTTTTAAAGCATCCAAACTGGTTTTGATACAAAGAGCCTATTTGACAGTCATCCCATGGAATACTTTCATAGCCACGCAATGTGACATTGATGGATTAGATAACAAATATTTACATACCTGACTGACAATAGGCAATCTCTGAAGTAACATCTGGAAGACCTGGACAGGTAAAGTTTGCTGCAGAACTTGAAGAAGTTGTTGCGGTTGTCCGCAAACAGCTACGGCGTTTGTTAAATGTTCAACGCCATTTTCAAAGTCACCTGCAAGAGCATGAGAATGATGCACATTATCTATTTATAACTTCTACTAGTAGGATATACTGTAAAATGACTAATTTTCACTGGGTTTAAATTTTGCTGATTCATCATAATTTCAGGCATATGCAGTGGGTTTTAAATTCACGGTTTTACCATTTAGATAATGTGTTCTATGCTAAATTTTACATATTCACTGGGTTTTAGTTTAGCGCATTTTCCTGTCAGTGAAATAAGCAAAATTAAAACCCAGTGAATAATTAATTCTTTTACAGTAGTCTCAACTGAAGCCAAGATGCAAACAGACCACTGCCATAAATACTAATAACAGAATGAATTAAATAACAATTTTCTTGGTTCATCAGGTTATCATGAATTCAGTAAATATAGATAAATAAAAATACATTAATTGTATCAGAAAAGTGACTTCTAAGTCATGGGCTTTTACCATGTACCTTGTGCAAGGAGTTCTTCTCCTAGCTGCACTTGCTCAAGAAAGAATTTCTGAACTGCTGCAGTGTCTCTGAAGTCTGGTAACTGTAAACAAAAATGTACGGTACATTCATTAATGAAGTACTTCTCAGACTCAAGTCAAATTGAGTTGGTGGTGATAAATAAAATATTCATAACAAGTCATTGTCAATGACACTTCCCCATCCATTTTTTGTTTACTTAATAAAGATTTACTCAGTAACTCCATAAAAAGAATAACATAGCTAAACTGTATATGCAGCAATACTGGTGCACAGAACTTGCATAACAAGTTACTGGTATGTTACATCATAAATTACGAGGTAATAACATGATGGACACTGCTCCATTTTTTGCAGTGGACTTTTAGTTTATCTGTATTCTATGTGGTTGTCAACATTATTGTCAAATAATGATGATACAAATTTGAGCCATTTTATTTGTGATTCCTTTGTTTATTCTGCCCATGATGCCCATAATGCATTTCTAGCACGAAAATGATCATCAAGCCATCTCGAATCAGATTCTGAAACAGATGTGTAAATGTGTTTGCATGACGCAGATGTCAAGTTTGAACATGATCAGTCCAGTCATGCTATTGATATGGCTCCAAAACAGCATTCTTAAAAAATTAAAGTCAGCTAATTTGAAACAAATCTGGGGGAAAAATGTTTAAATAAAATATGTCCAACCGAGATCCAGTTCCAAAATGTTTGATTTTGATGAATTTTTCAGCACCTACATGGCTACTTTTCGACCATCTTGAATTGGATCATGAAACAAATGCATGTGCATGTCTGAGATACAGATGCAGACTGACAGGCACATACAAGTGAAATTATAATCCCTGTTTTGCGGGCTATGGGAATTAAAAATTTTGAGTAAAGCAGGTGCGAAATAGGAGGGTACTCATGATAACCATTATCTCTCTGTTTCCCAGCAAATTTGAAATATGAAGTAACATTGGTGGCAACGCTGTACTTGTATTACTATAAATTTGAATATTGAAGAGTTTTTATTTCAACAAAGCGAAACATGTCATGATAGTGAATATCTACAGCAATTGTTGCACTTTCCTTAACATTATAAGATGCGAGTTTAATACTTGGTTACTATGGAAAATTGAAATAGATGTGTATATGCACTGTAATTCCTTTACAAAAATTTAGGTTTTTGCCAGCTGTATACTTTGTGAAAATGACTGAGAGCATCGACTTTGTATTTCCACTATTGCAAGTGTCAATGCTAAAACATTATCAGCATGTGAAATGATGGGAGATGATGTTTTTCATGAGTACCTTTTCTTGGCACCACTGTAATATTCATCAAAAATAGAAAATTGAAGTATCGTCATGAAATGAACAAATCTGATAAAAGTCCACCCAAGGTACCTACATACAGGTAGCAAGTAACAAAAGTAATAGAGCTTGTAGTTTTCAAGAACTCGAAAATGCAATTGTTGATGTTCAACCACTAATATGAACAGCTCTGCTCTGTCATCTCTGATGACAGCGGAGCTAATAAGTTATAAAAATTGTCTCCTGGTAAATTGGGTACTGTAAAATGACTAATTTTCACTGGGTTTAAATTTCACTGATTTACCATTTCAGGCATATTCAGTGGGTTTTAAATTCACGGTTTCGTCATTTAGATAATGTGTTCTATGCTAAATTTTACATATTCACTGGGTTTTAATTTAGCGCATTTTTCCAGTCAGCGAAATAAGCTAAATTAAAACCCAGTGAATAATTAACCCCTTTACAGTATGTTGTATTTACATGCAGTGAAATGAAAAAAGTGTATTTCTTCCAATACACAAGCAAGCCATAATTAAAATTTAACTTAAACTTAAGATGAAATTTCAATGAATTTAATTAAACTGTAATTAAATCACAACCCTACATGTATGGCACAAAGAGTTGAAATTTAATTGTCATGAGTTTCTTTAAAACATAATTAAATTGCATTCTTATACAAGGTTCAAAGTTAACTTGAATGCCTACAATATCAACGACATGATACTGTAGTTCTGGTATAGTCAACACTTAATATTTTTACTCACTGGAAAAGCATCAACATTGACAACCACAGTCCCCTCCCCTCCCCTCCCCTCCCCTCGAGCACATGGTTGCTATGGAGAACCTAAACTCAGCTATTGTTGATTACAAGTATTTTTCTAGTCTTTACAATTATTCTCACAAAAAATGTTTGGTTTCAAAATATGCACTTCCTCACTTCTTCTCAGTATTTAAAATTTACCTGTGATTTGGTTGTTGATTCTTTATTTTGTTGTTGCTTCCTGGATTTCAATCTCCCTGCAAAAAGTACATATTTCACATGAATGGTATGGTATATGAACATCAGAAATTATTTTGGAGTGATTAATAAATCGACACACATTAAGTTACATGGGTTGTACAGATTCATGGTATTGTTTCTTCATGAAAGGTGCAAATGTTAGTGAAGGACTTACCCTTCTGACCACCAGACAAATTTGTCTGCACTTTTTCTTACATTCTTACAGCAATTCCAGGCACTGATTTGACGCTGAAGTAGTGCTAGATGTTGATAACATTCTACAATAGGTTACACACTTTGTTTTCACATTTACATATGTTGTTAAACTAGAAATATAAACATTGGACTGCAAAGTCTGATGACCCCAGACTTTGCAGCGCGTCTGTCTTTCAGTCACTTTTGGTCAGTCATCATGTTGATTGCGTGTCTACAAATCGGCATTTGTCCATGATGGAGAAGCAAGGAGTCGAAAAACCAGTTGAAGTGGGAACAAGAGTTGTCGATTTGTATTTTCGTGGACTGTCATTTGCTGAGATTGGAGATCGAAATGGTGTTTCAAAGCAGACAGCTTATAATATCGTCAAACGGTTTGTTACCACCGAGAGTATCCTGCCAGGAAACTGACAACGTTATAGACTATGTCGAATATTATAAAACATTGAGACCGAGCATTTACGGGCGGGAAATTCAACAAAACTACTCGAAGACGGTGTTTGTACGACGATACCACTTTATGCGCTCCTCTCACTGAAATAACATGTGACGCAAATTGAAGTAAGAAACTAAGTTGAGAGCATCGATCGTTTATTGAAAGAGAAATTCAAAACTAACATACCGCCACTTTTATAGGCGGAGCTTCCTTCTGGTGCACTTCAAATTGCTGTCTGCAGTATTTGTAACAACTTCTGTAATCGTGAAAACAAAGTGTGTAACCTATTGTAGTAACATCTAGCACTACTTCGGCGTCAAATCAGTGCTTGGAATTGCTGTAAATATTTCTGAAAATAAACCCTAATTTTGGAGCCAACAGACAAAATTTGAGTAAATTTTCAGTTTTTACTCCCAATCTTATGAAGGAAAGTGCAGACTATAAACGGGACTATTTTGTGATGAAAAGAGGGAACTGGTGGTGAAAAGGTTAAATTCACACAGATCTGAGATGTGCCTCGGTTCATCCTCTCCATTAAATACTTGCGGGACAAGTCTTTCTTCTGAATTTGAATATTCATCCATATTGTTGCGACACTGACAATGTACATGTCAGAAGCCTACTAAAACTCAGACCACCAATAAAGTACTGTAATGTACTTTATTTTCGCTTGGAATTAATTTTCGCTATTTTCGCTGAGGGGATGATTCCGTGAAAATAAAATCCAGCGAATATACTTTTTTTCCTATATTTCACATTAAACTCATCAAAAATCAGTGAAAATATATTCCATACGAAACGCCCAAAAAGCCCTTTCAGTGAAAATTAATTCCAGCGAAAATAAAGTATTCCGCAGTAATCAGACCACTTCATGATAGTCTCAATGGACACGATTATTTGGAAAAGTAAAGTGATGTTCTATGACCATGTTTCATGACTTGACGATCACATTTTTGGTGTTTCTAAAACTACTACTCAAAAGAAATATTGATTACTTCAGTATTGCAACATCTGGGTTCATCGTGAGTAATCAACGCCCAGTAAAAACACCCTGGGCATATACTGGGGGGTGCCCTCAACTCGTTAAATGTCTAAAAACAGAGGGATGGGCTTATACTCTGGGAGGGGCTTATGATCGGGGAAGTATGGTAATTTAGTTGTTCTTTGGTGTAATACTGTTGAACCACCCTTACTCTTGATAAGATCTTGATTTAGTACTTTATGATTGTTAGTAAATAATCTACTGAATTGCAGTACACTTCTACGATGTCCATTTGGTCAAGGGTTGACCATTTATGGCCAATATATTGCATTAAAATATAGTTGTGCGACCACATTCACCGTAAAATCTGTATTAAAAGCTGCATCCCTAATAGAAGTCGCACCAATTCTTTTGTGAATAATTGAGAACCTCTGTTGCATTGTTCCATTTTAATAGAAGCCGCGATTTCTAATACAGATTTCACAGTACCGTTAACGGTACTTTCAATCTTAGTATATTCAAATAATTTGAAAAAAAAGCATAGATGAGGTACTGGGTAGTACAAATGGTTTACAAAATATTCCACTACATAATTTATTGTATGTCCTCTTCCCCTTCTGTAATATAAATTTTCCCAGAATGGGGATGGCCACAAGTCAGTGCCAGTGAGATTTGAAAGTCAAATGGGTGATTTTCCGTACAATTGCGAGATCTCGCGAGATGCATGAAAGACGCGTGTCGAACGTCTGCCGCAAAAATTGAACGATTTGATTTTGAACTAGTTTTTCTTTATTTCGTAGCTTACATTGACCGGCCGATCTTCGACAGAGGAATATTGCTTCCGAATATCCTCACTTAATCGAAATTGCCCATCATCAAATGTGGACAGCACATTATTGAGCATGGAAATGTCCCCGAAATACTTTCGCGTTTGTCGAATCCCACGCGATGTTTGACGCCACTACGGCGCTATGACCTTTGTTTGTCTTGTTTTTACGTTCGATTTCACGCATAACGCGTGATTCTCGCAGTGAACGGAAAATGGTCTATTTCACTCGCAAGTTTGAAATTTGGCTGCCCAATACTTCTGAGACTTACTGTATTTATGCAAGCTATAGTTAAATTGTTTATATACAATATTTTTTGTATTTAAAAGGCCGCAAAGATGAATAACACACATTGAAATCACTGAAAATAATAACACAGAGAGTAATGAATAATATTGTGACCCTCAGATATTTTGGGTTTAAATGAGAAGCATGAGAAATGTAATTTTTCAAAAATACTCAAATACCCAAATATTATTTTGCACTACAGACTTAGCATGTTATGAAGAACATTAAAAGTATTTTTTGAGTTCAAAAGAGAAGCGCATTAGAAAAATAATTGGACAAAATTACACAAACGACGGCAACATTTTTGTTGGCGTTTGCAGTGGCTCCTTTGTGAACCGAGAAGTTTTGTTGATCTTCAAAACATAATTGGACCTACTGTACTATTCAACATTTGTATCACTTGATGTATTTATAATCACTATATGCTAGTTCATCTAACCACAGTTACAAATACCGGTAGAACGTTTCTGATGTTGTATCACATTTGAACATGGTTTTTGGTGCTTTAAAGTTATTTCCGTATCTCAGAATCACCTTTAAAATGAAGTTGGTAAAATAATTAATATAATAGGAATAATCACCACAGATGCGGAGTATACCACTCGACAAAATCGTTATCGCTAGAAACTAGTCAAAATTTCGTGGTGTAACTCGCCTCTGGGGTGGTTATTCCTTAATTGTTTCCCAATTGTTCATCGGTAGTTCTCTCAACTATTATTTACAGAACCAGCGATGGAAATCGGGAAAAAAAACATTAAATAATAAATAGTACAAGTCGATTTATATGGATATTCAGCCTCAAATGGTTTAGATCGGATATTATATTCTACGTGAAACAGTACTGATCAGCTTCACATGTGTTCTAGCCGAACTCGTAGTCGCACTTACTTTCCTTTAGTTTTTGCTTGAAGAGAGGGTCGCTCCTCCGTTTATGATCGAAGTAAATACAGTATCCTAGAAAAAGAGTACCGCAGACGCCAGCAGCGATTCCAACTACTGTTTTGGTAATCATTATAAAGGTATTTTGCTGGCAGAAATAATCGAAATTGAGCCAGCCATCAATTAAAGATGGCACACGGTTCACGACGCATGCGTTGTACAAGTTTATAATAAGAGGCGTTACTTGATTGGTTATTTTTCTGAAGCTGGCTTCAACACACCAATAGGAGTTGCTGTTTTATACAAAACATTGCAAAGGTCAAATTAAAACTACACGTGTAACCTTTCAACTTCATTCTTCTTTTCACTTCCTGTTTGGGTTCGGCATAGCAACATGAACATGGCGGGAGTGAAATGAAACTGTATTTGAAAAGAACTTACACCCTAAATGTCACATATTCCATTCCTTATTATGACTACTGATGTGCACTGTTGAATCGATGAAACAGCGTAAAGTCGTCGCTCTGCTCAAACTTAAATGTTCTCGTAAATTATGTGTATATGTAGTAAACTATTATTGAATGAAGTTAATTTAAATTGTCAGTTTGACTTTGACAGCACACGGACCGACCGAGGACACTTACACAATGTCTGCATCGTAAGTAAATTGATCTATCACTGTTTTTTAAAAATGACATAACTGTACATGTATAATCAAATCACAGTAAGCCGGCATTTACATCGCTGTACCCAGTTTCGTGTGCAGCTATAGATATGCCAACTGACTGTGAGTTAAATATGACACCTTAAATTACTGATATGATTAAAAACACGTGGTTTTATTGTCATTTATCAGAATAATAACAAAAAACTATCTGTCATAGGATCATAGTACATATAACCTGTTTGAAACACCTGTTGAAGTCTGTATTGAACAATTCATTGAACGAAAAACAAACAGATCCACTGTTAACCTTGGATCCAAAGCATTGTCAGTGTGGGCACTATTTATACTGCACCGCCGTGGGTCACTATTGTAAAATGGGGTGGATGCGTGAGATAGAATGCACTCATCAGTGATTCCCTATAGAATTAGAAGTATAATTTTTCAGATAAATCAAGTTTCTGGTTGTTATTAGTTTATAAAATAGTGCACATTAATTTGCTGTGCATCCACCTAATTTTGATTATAGTATGAACCATGGCAATGTTTGAGTGGGCAACTGACAACTGAATGTAAATACGAATCACTCTGACATCGCCATAGATCCAAGGCTTAGCTACTTGTGTGCCTGGCAAAGAACAAGTCAGTGGAATTGTCATTTTTGATTTTAAAGTAGTTCTATTGTATCTGTGAAATTACCCTGTATCCTGTCATTCTAATTACATGCCACACATGTTTTTTTTAAAACCTAAAAGGTTGGTGGTTGTCACACACTGCATGTTTGAATTTCAATATTTTATATATATTTTTTACATGACATATCAATTTACATGGTGCCTTACTTTCTGCAGACCATCGCACTTGTTCACATTATGCATGCATGCACACTGATAGGTTGGCGAGAACCGTTCATTCGCACTCGAAGATATAATAATGCAGTTGTTCACTACTGCTGTTATTAAATATACATGTATGTGTTCTGTTAAAATTAATAAAACAACTTATGGGCAATGTTATCGCCTGTGTTGATAAATAAACAACATTTGTTACCACACATTTGTATGCTGGTTGGCAAAAATGTGAACAACAATGTCACAGTGCGATGGCCAATAACATCAGGCAGTGCCAGAGTGATAAGTTGTGAATTTCGATACTTGGCAGAAATGCACGCAAGTATATACAATGAATTTGTTATTTTCTCATGTTATTTGCAGATTACTAAATTGCAGTAGTCTCATCCAAGCCAAGGCTAATCAATTGACAGTGCCCGATCTTTCAGGGGAAGATGACAATGTCGTCTCTGCACAGTTCTCCCCGCTGTCTGGAAATAAAAATGCACAGTACTTTTGTGTGGATATAAATCAAATGGGTAAGTTGTTTGTTAGCACACGGGTCATTGGCGGATTTGGCCGCGGCCCTCCTATTTTTAACAACCAACAGGGCTTTGCGCAAGCGGCGCTCACGAACTTGGCCTTGGTTATGCTCTTAAATGACAGTCAGTTTGATAAAACTATTAAAATGCTCTAATTTAAAATCAAGACAGATATTGACTAATGAATACAATTATATTGAAAATGAATTGACTGTTCACCTGATAAATTATAGAAATCTACATTTTTTCTCATTATTACATCTTTTTCAAAGTAGTAGAATTTATGGATAGGTATACTGATTCATGCTATCTTCTGGTAAGGACTTGATAACTCTGTAACATAATTCTGGTTAAGGACAACTTTTTAAAGTCAATGGGAAATTACATTTATTTGAACACAGTCTGATATAGAAATTATAGAGAAATACGTACAAATTTGCAAAATGTTACATCACCATTTTGGCAGGAAAAATTATAGCATATAAATTAGTTAAACATTGATTTAATAATATTTTGAATAAATGCCGCTGTCCCTTACCTGGGTTCCTGTCAGGATGGTTAATGTTTGAGGAGATTGCAGTGGATCATACAACCAACTCTCATATTGCTTTAAAATTTCCACAGCTGATGATGCATGTATTGGATTTGGAATCAGTGAAGAGCCTGAGCTGAGGGATGAGAGTGATGATGAAGATGGGGATGATGGTATAGCAAGAAGATCAAAGAGAAGAGAGACTGATGGAGTGGCTTATTTCAGCGATACAGGACATATTGTTAGCTGTCAACGTGTGCATAACAGTTATCACAGGGGAAAGTACAAGAAAGGTAGTTCACTAGATTTCATTACTGATTTCATTACTGATTTCATTACTGATTTTATTACTGATTTCTGAACTGATCTCATTACTGATGTTATTACTGATTCTATTACTGATTTTAAACTGAATTCATTACTGATTTCATTACTGATTCTATTACTGATGTTATTACTGATTTATGAACTGATCTCATTACTGATTTCATTACTGATTTCATTACTGATTCAATTACTGATTTCATTACTGATTTTAAACTGAATTCATTACTGTTTTCATTACTTATTCTATTACTGGTGTTATTAGTGATTTCATAATTGATTTCATAACTGATTTCATTACTGATTTTAAAAACTACTCTGATCTATTGGACTATTGATTTTTACAGTTACTAGCCATAAAAGTTGCCTTTTGAAAATTTATCCATTTGCATTCTGTATTTATATTTATATTTATGCTGAAAATAAATAAAGCAATAATTGTTTGGAATAATGATATTCTAACCTATTAATATTTGAAAACAAGTGACTTTGAATTCAGAATTAGTGAATTGTATTTTTTATTTGTTCTAGACTAGTGAGTCCTGTTTGGAAATTTTAACCTCTGGTTTCAAAATTAGTCTTGATTATTAAAATAAATGTTCAAAAATCAACATACTGATTTTTTTTTTTTAGGGATATGGTTAAAATGCATTATCATTTTTATATTCTAACTCACAGGTGCATCAGTCGGTGTGTTCCCAGAGTATGTAACGGACAAAAGATCACTTGTGACGTTTTTCCGAGATAACCGACCTTTGCACAGACAGTGGGTTTCATTGGCACCATCTTCACTACGTCCCACATTAAACGCATGGTGGGGGCCGATAGAAGTAACATTTCAAAAAGGTCCTGCCCCCCAACTTGAACAGGTAAAGTCTGCTATCATAGTCCATTCCTAAAATCAATGTTCTATCATCTCTGAGAAAATGCAATTTTGCAAGTTTTATATTATTATATTTATCATTCTAAATTGTCTATTTTATGCCATTTGTTGATTAAATCTAGTTTTAAATGTCTCATCAAAATCTTGGGTGTGTTTATGTTGAAGATTTTTTTATATTTCATACGTCATTTTTATAATTTTACATCAATATTTTTGAATGAGAATTTGATTAGAATTTGTTGATGTGAACAGTTCAGACAAAAGAAAGATTCCAAAAGACATTCTTTTACATAGTTTCACTTTTAATAGCACCCAAATAAATAACTTCTCGTGGAGCAAATATATTGTTCAATATTTCTATAAAATTTTAACCAAATTCTTACATTTACATTCTTAGAACATGGGAAAGAATGTATTTTCAGGGATGTTAGTGATTTGACAATGCAGCAAATACACACTTTTTAATGTTTGTCAAACAGCATTTTGGAAACTCACCTAGTGCATGACATTATCTCAACATGGCATTTAACCTTTTCACCACCAATTACCTCTTTTCATCACAAATTCACAAAATAGTCTCGTTTATAGTCTGCACTTTTCTTCAGAAGATTGGGACAAAAATAGTCAAATTCTTTGAGTAAATACTGAAAAACTGACTCACATTTTGTTGGCTCCAAAATTTAGATTCATTTCCAGAAATAATTAAAAAATATAATTGAAAAGGTGCAGACAAATTTGGATGAAAAGGTTCTGTTGACTGTTGAGAATGAATTAACATGATGGTTCTTTCTACAGGACAATTTATCCCATTGGCTTTTAGACAAGACTTTACGTGTTAGTGACGACAGACAACTATCGTTAAATGATGATATCATGGTGGCGCCAAGTACAGCTAGGGCTCCTTGTCCATTGAATAATGGTGAGATAAATAACTGTTTTATTGAATTCATTGTCATTGAGTCTGACTATAATTTAAATGGCTTAAACTTTCCATGAGACTTATTTTTGTTGGTGTGAGTGAACGATGGGGTATCCTACTATAATAGAATCATTGTTCATTACCCGTGACGTATCAACACTCCCACAACATATAACAATTGAAGTCAAACTCAAACTTTCTTCATCAGTTTTGTTTATATTTTTAATTTTTTTTCTGCATGAAGAGTATTTTGAGATCACGATGGAATCAGTCGGCCCTCTATCAGCTGAGGACGTTCCTATCTGCATTGGTCTTACTTCAGCCGAGGTGTCATCGCATACCATTCCAGGAACAGTGACAGAGTCAGTTGGTTACCATGGTGATGAGGGAAAAATATACAACAGCGATGATGACATTGGTAAGTCTGTTTAGATATATACCACTGTGTAGATAGGTACCTGCCATCCGGTGCCAATTTACAGTCATAATTGTCTGTTTTCACTGACATTTAGTTTCACTACTATTTTGATGTTTTGAGCCTATTCACTGTGTTTTAATTTCCTAAATTTGTCAAAGAAACAATGAGTTTTATTGTTATTTTACATGTTCTCATAGATTTAATTTAGCGGATTTTACTTATCAATGAAAATAGCAAAATTAAAACCCAGTGAATAATAAATGCATTTACAGTATATTACTAAGATTGCAGTATTGATGTGCATTCTGATAAAAATCTGATTTTTACATCATATTTTAATCAGATTGTATTGATGTGGTAACATGTAATACATTAATACATAGGCGTGTTCTTCCATTTTCTATCTTCCCAAAATACAAAAGCTCGTCCCGGTCGTCCCCTCACTTCCTTGCATTAAAATAGGATAACTTAGGATATTATGTTAGTAAATTGATGGCCACACAAATCTTACTGCAAAAATCGGTGCCATTTGGCTCCTATTTCTGAGTGAAATTTTTTTTTTTTGGCTTACCGAATTATCGAAAAGTCTAATGGTACAAATTTTGAAGTTGTATTGTTGGCAAAATTTAGTTGTAGCCCAATTTTGAGTAATTTTGCCAGAACTCAAATCTGAAAGTTACTATCTGTGGTTATAGTATCGAAGCTGTGTTTCAAATTCTACTTCAGGTATGCACTAATCACAGCTACGGGAACCAAGGTAAATGAGTAAAATATTCATGAAAATTAGAAATTAAGGGACCTAATTGCCATACACAACCAGTCTAGTTTGAAGCTAATACAAATTATTGATTTTGTGATGTGGCTCATCTTCAATCATTAAACAGAAACAGGGAACAGAGATTCTCATGTTCAATCATTGAACAGAAACAGGGAACAGAGATTCTCATGTTCAATCATTGAACAGAAACAGGGAACAGAGATTCTCATCTTCAATCATTGAACAGAAACAGGGAACAGAGATTCTCATCTTCAATCATTGAACAGAAACAGGGAACAGAGATTCTCATGTTCAATCATTGAACAGAAACAGGGAACAGAGATTCTCATCTTCAATCATTGAACAGAAACAGGGAACAGAGATTCTCATCTTCAATCATTGAACAGAAACAGGGAACAGAGATTCTCATCTTCAATCATTGAACAGAAACAGGGAACAGAGATTCTCATCTTCAATCATTGAACAGAAACAGGGAACAGAGATTCTCATCTTCAATCATTGAACAGAAACAGGGAACAGAGATTCTCATCTTCAATCATTGAACAGAAACAGGGAACAGAGATTCTCATGTTCAATCATTGAACAGAAACAGGGAACAGAGATTCTCATCTTCAATCATTGAACAGAAACAGGGAACAGAGATTCTCATCTTCAATCATTGAACAGAAACAGGGAACAGAGATTCTCATCTTCAATCATTGAACAGAAACAGGGAACAGAGATTCTCATCTTCAATCATTGAACAGAAACAGGGAACAGAGATTCTCATCTTCAATCATTGAACAGAAACAGGGAACAGAGATTCTCATGTTCAATCATTGAACAGAAACAGGGAACAGAGATTCTCATCTTCAATCATTGAACAGAAACAGGGAACAGAGATTCTCATCTTCAATCATTGAACAGAAACAGGGAACAGAGATTCTCATCTTCAATCATTGAACAGAAACAGGGAACAGAGATTCTCATGTTCAATCATTAAACAGAAACAGGGAACAGAGATTCTCATCTTCAATCATTAAACAGAAACAGGGAACAGAGATTCTCATCTTCAATCATTAAACAGAAACAGGGAACAGAGATTCTCATCTTCAATCATTGAACAGAAACAGGGAACAGATATTCTCATCTTCAATCATTGAACAGAAACAGGGAACAGAGATTCTCATCTTCAATCATTGAACAGAAACAGGGAACAGAGATTCTCATGTTCAATCATTGAACAGAAACAGGGAACAGACATTCTCATCTTCAATCATTGAACAGAAACAGGGAACAGAGATTCTCATCTTCAATCATTGAACAGAAACAGGGAACAGATATTCTCATGTTCAATCATTGAACAGAAACAGGGAACAGACATTCTCATCTTCAATCATTGAACAGAAACAGGGAACAGAGATTCTCATGTTCAATCATTGAACAGAAACAGGGAACAGACATTCTCATCTTCAATCATTGAACAGAAACAGGGAACAGAGATTCTCATCTTCAATCATTAAACAGAAACAGGGAACAGAGATTCTCATGTTCAATCATTGAACAGAAACAGGGAACAGAGATTCTCATCTTCAATCATTGAACAGAAACAGGGAACAGACATTCTCATCTTCAATCATTGAACAGAAACAGGGAACAGAGATTCTCATCTTCAATCATTGAACAGAAACAGGGAACAGATATTCTCATCTTCAATCATTGAACAGAAACAGGGAACAGAGATTCTCATCTTCAATCATTGAACAGAAACAGGGAACAGACATTCTCATCTTCAATCATTGAACAGAAACAGGGAACAGATATTCTCATCTTCAATCATTGAACAGAAACAGGGAACAGAGATTCTCATCTTCAATCATTAAACAGAAACAGGGAACAGAGATTCTCATCTTCAATCATTGAACAGAAACAGGGAACAGAGATTCTCATGTTCAATCATTGAACAGAAACAGGGAACAGATATTCTCATCTTCAATCATTAAACAGAAACAGGGAACAGACATTCTCATCTTCAATCATTGAACAGAAACAGGGAACAGATATTCTCATCTTCAATCATTGAACAGAAACAGGGAACAGAGATTCTCATCTTCAATCATTGAACAGAAACAGGGAACAGACATTCTCATCTTCAATCATTGAACAGAAACAGGGAACAGAGATTCTCATCTTCAATCATTGAACAGAAACAGGGAACAGAGATTCTCATCTTCAATCATTGAACAGAAACAGAGAACAGACATTCTCATCTTCAATCATTGAACAGAAACAGGGAACAGAGATTCTCATCTTCAATCATTGAACAGAAACAGGGAACAGAGATTCTCATGTTCAATTCGGATGACACCCTGTGATGCTGAAAACTAAATTACAAGTGAACCTACAGAAATATTCACTAATTTTTGTTTATTAGCAAAACACTCTGATGCAGATATCTCAAGAATACTGTTACTGTTGTATTTATTATATTATGCATATTATTTAACATGCTGAAGGCTTCAAACAAAATGTTGCAGGAAAATACAAGTTAATTATTTTTTAATAATTATATGGTTTTATTTCAGACATAGTTCATATATAAAGAAAAAAGGGAAAAACAAATATGTGAAAAGATAAAATGCTTTAATAAATATTCAACTATATTACAAATGTACATCAAATGCTGAAATGGTGTTTTATTTTCATCTTTAGAATACAATCTGGGTGAGAACTGTAAGTGTCTCCATGGCGACCGAATGGGATGCGGTGTGGTGTACATGGAGAATAAAAATAAGAGGGCGAGACAGAAAGTTATTGTGTATTTCACTAAGAACGGTGATCATATCTACCACAAAGACTTGAACCAACCCAATGCTGGATTCTTTCCCACTGTAACATTGAAACATACAGGTTTGTTGCATCCATATGATTTCATGAATCAAAATACATTCATTTGTTTTATATTCATCGTGTTTTCCTAAAAATATTGTAACATTGAGGAACTTTTATTGTCATCACACCTCTGTTGGTGGTTTCATTTATTTCTAAATACATGTAAAAAAGTTTGAACAGTATTGAGCTATGTTGTTTTCTTTAAGTTCTCAAGTTACTCAGTATGAGCCCTGGTATATAGTACTGTAAAATCTGTATTAGAAGCCGCATCCCTAATAGAAGTCGCACCCATTCTTTTTGAATAATTGAGAACCAAAAATTCATCATTTCTCATATGTGTAGATGCTCTAATAGAAGCCGCATTCCCTCTATTGCATTGTACCATTTTAATAGAAGCCGCGGTTTCTAATACAGATTTTACAGTACTAAAAAAATATTTAAATGACAGATGCACATCAATTTTTACTGTTAATTGCTGTAATTTCATAAAAGATAAATTCACAAAATCTTAAAGCAGGGGGTGTCGTCACCTGCGCATACGTCAGATGGCCATAGCGTGTCATTGTTTATAAACAAACGTCTACTCATGAGCCATTGCAGTTTTAAGCGTGTGTTGTTATCGTTGCTTGGGACTCAATTCCCACACGTTCATAGGTGACGACTCCCCCGCTTTAACAATTTATATTATTCTGTTGTAAGCTATTGATGCAAGACCCACAGTATCAGAATGTGCTACACAGTCGGAATATTGCCAACTACATTCAAAACTAAATTGTTTGCTTATCAGGTGACATTGTGAGTGTCAATATGCAAGCTGCTGCCCCGTCATGTGACTTCAACGGATGGATAGAGGACGTGGCTGCTAAGTCCGATGGTGCATTCACCGATCTACCCGAGTTCCACATGCCTGGTAAGTGATGGTATCCAGAAATCAAATAGTTTATGAATTAATGAAATCTTGCCTTTTCAGAAGATTGTGACCTCACCGCTTTTGGTGTTCAGAAGATTGTGACCTCACTGCTTTTGGTGTTCAGAAGATTGTGACCTCATCGCTTTTGATGTTCAGAAGATTGTGACCTCACAGCTTTTGGTGTTCAGAAGGTTGTGACCTCACAGCTTTTGGTGTTCAGAAGGTTGTGACCTCACAGTTTTTGGTATTAAGATGATTGTGACCTCACAGCTTTTGCTGTTCAGCATTCAGAGTTTGGTTTTTAGCATACACTACAAGTTTAAATAAAATGTTATACACCCTCAGTGGCATATTTCATTTTTACTTTGTTTTTGTTTTTTCAATATTACCATTTTATGCTCATAAATAGATGTTTTCTTATGTTATGTTTTTAGTCCCCGTGCTGACGCAGTCCGAAAACGGGGACTTGTGTTTTGACCCTTGTGCGTCTGTGCGTCTGTGCTTCTGTCCGTGCGTGCGTGCGTCCGGTCCTGTATCTTAGAAATGCCTGTATCTTAGAAATGCCTGGACCAATCTTAATCAAACTTCACCCATATGCACATCAATTTGTTTCACGATCTTATTCAAGATGGCCGAATGGCGGCCATTTTTGTGTTTAAAAAATCATCAAAATCAAGCATTTCTTAGCTGTTTACAGATGGATTTTGTTCAAACTTGGTATAGACATTATGGACCTTGATGCAAATAATTTTGTTTTTCAGATAAGATTCAAAATGGCTGACTGGCGGCTATTTTGTTTTAATGAATGTGGTTCTCGTGACTTGCTTTCACTGATTATGTTCAAATTTTAAATATTCATTACCGGTATACATCATGTCATAGATAGACAGATATATTGGTTTGACGATCCTATTCAAAATGGCTGAATGGTGGCCATTTTTGTGCTAAAAAAATCATCAAATATCAAGCATTTCTGGCATTTCTGGATGGATTTTGTACAAACTTGGTACATACATTAGACATTACGGGTTCCTGATGCACATCATTTTATTTTTCAGATCAGATTCAAAATGGCTGTCTGGCGACCATTTTGTTTTTATGAATGGGCTTCTAGATCCATATCTCTGACTTGTTTTGACTGATTATGTTCAAATTTTAATATTCATTATACATCATGTCATAGATATACAGATGTATTGGTTTGACGATCCTATTCAAAATGACCGAATGGTGGCCATTTTTGTGCTAAAAAATCATTGAATATCTAGCATTTCTGGCATTTATGGATGGATTTTGTTCAAACTTGGTACATACATTAGACATAACAGGTTCCTGATGCACATCATTTTATTTTTCAGATTAAATTCAAAATGGCTGACTGGCGGCCATTGTGTTTTAATGGCTGGGCTTCTAGAGCCATATCTCTGACATGCTTTGACTGATTATATTCAAATTTTATATATTCGTTATACATCATGTTATAGATATATTCATTTACTCAAAATGGCTGATTTTGAACACTGTTCCAGAGCAATATCTCTCAATATGGACAAGTACTTGTTTGATGATCAGATAGAAATGTCAATCATTTTAATGTTAAAAAATCATCATAATCATATTCCTGACATGGTTATATTCCATCTATATTACTATAAACAAAACTATATATCTTAAATTCGATAACTAACGGGGACTGTGCCATGCATGGCTTGTTTTTTTCAGATCAGTCCAAACCTCATGATTTTGAAGATGTTGAGATTGAAGGTAAAATGAGTGGTGTGTACTGTTTTGCACCATCAGTTGGTACAGTTCAGGCCAGTGGTACAGTCAGTCCTAGTGAACCTTTGATAAAACCTGCAATGATACAATGTATGGAAGCCATGACTTCGGAGAGACCATATTTCACTGTCACTGTCACTGAAATGGGTGAGAACTGTGTTTTAATGTTATAGTTATGACTAAATTACTAATTTTTTCATCTTTCCCGACCCATGTATTTTATGAAAACTTCTGTATTTTCTTCACATTCAACCATTTACAATCTATATGCCATATATTTGGCATGCTGTGATGTTTTTTTTTTAATAATTTCTGTTAATTTTGAACCAAATAAACATCCTGTCAATCACTTTAAATTTTGTGCAAGACACATTTTCAGTGAAAATCACAAAATTATTTTGCATTAAAAATTTTATTTTGTGTGAGACACATTTTCAGTGAAAAGGTTTTGAGGATTCACGACACAAAGTGTCAGGGACTTTCACTAAATAACCTCAAATCAAGAAAATTCCTGATACCTGTAGCATTGCCTGTAGGTCTTGATCAATATTTTTGAATTTTGTGCAAAAGGTTGGCATTCAAAGTGTGAAAGAGTTTTTATGAACCATCAAAAATAAATAAATGTTTGATTTCACTTGATTGGTGTTGTGTTGCATATAGGGTATGACAGTGGATTGGCTATTGGTATCACGAGGTCAGGACAAACTGTCGGTACGTTACCAGGATACCTAACAGAGACAGCGGGATATCATTGCCATGGGGGCGTATACAGAGGTTCAAGACACAAGAATGCATACTTTAAATCAGAAGAGTATGATAAAGGTAACACATTAATTTATTCAAGGATTCTTGTGACAAAGGCGATGATAATATGCAAGGGTTTGCACCTATTATTTTAAGGTAACATGCAATGCAGATCTACAGAAATCACACAAGAACCCGCGAGACATTTATTGAGCATGAATATACATGTACTTATGTCAGGTGTAATATGTTTACTTGTTTGTGGTTTTGTAACATTTGTAATTCATCATCTATTTCACCATTGAACACCATCATCTTTTCATCTTAATTTTAGACTAAATGGATGTAATTTCCCATTGATCAAACAAATTTTTGAAAAAAATATGGAATAAATCTCTGCAGGTTTATTTTGGGAAAGGTTACAAAAGTTGACTTTGGTGTTTAGAAGGTTGTGACCTCACAGCTTTTGGTGTCCAGAAGGTTGTGACCTCACAGCTTTTGGTGTTCAGAAGGTTGTGACCTCACAGCTTTTGGTGTTCAGAAGGTTGTGACCTCACAGCTTTTGGTGTTCAAAAGGGTGTGACCTCACAGCTTTTGGTATTCAGAAGGTTGTGACCTCACAGCTTTTGGTGTTCAGAAGGTTGTCACTTCACGGCTTTTGGTGTTCAGAAGGTTGTGACCTCACAGCTTTTGGTGTTCAAAAGGGTGTGACCTCACAGCTTTTGGTATTCAGAAGGTTGTGACCTCACAGCTTTTGGTGTTCAGAAGGTTGTCACTTCACGGCTTTTGGTGTTCAGAAGGTTGTGACCTCACAGCTTTTGGTGTTCAGAAGGTTGTCACCTCACGGCTTTTGGTGTTCAGAAGGTTGTCATCTCACAGCTTTTGGTGCTCAGAAGGTTGTCATCTCACGGCTTTTGGTGTTCAGAATTTAAGGTTATGACATCACAGCTTTCGGTGTTCAGAAGATTGTCACCTCACATTTTTTGTATGCAGGTACTACGTTTATTTATTTCATAGCATATGCACTCATGAAATGACAGATGTATTTATGATCAATTTGTATTTTAATGATCCTGTGTAGAATTTATATAAATTTCGTTTGTTGCATGCTCTGATTACAGATGCACTTCTAATATTAAAAGAAAATATGGTGCTCATTTTCAATTTGCAATTGCTATCTGAGATCTTATTGAGAGTGAGAGAGCAACACTACATGTTTGTGCCTCCCAAATAATGTTTCATTTTTTCATTGTCATCACATTCTTTATTCTGCTGATCTATGTAACATCAGGACAGTGGTCATAATGGTGATAGAAAATAAAACACTACCAGGCAAAAACAATTTACGTGGCTCTCTTGCTGTCAACAAGACTTAATCGGCAGCCATTTTGGATAAGATTCGTTCATAGTGTCTAATAAATGAAGTTTTTTTTTTTCTTCGTCTTGTAGGAGACATAGTAGGATGCATTCTTGATTATTCTGGTGAAGTCTACATTGTATCATTTACAAAGAATGGCCAACTGATGGGAAGGGCACAAGTCATGAACAACAGAAAATATGATTTATTGGCATCCATTGGTTTTAAGAACATGCCAAGTGTTGTCCGGCCTGATTGGCCCCACAAAATAACTCAGCCAAAGCCTATCTTTAATCAGGTATGATTATATATCGCTGTATTCATGGTGCCTTGTGTGATAGAAGGCATGAACTGAGCTTTCATGTTGTCTGTTTGTCTGTATTCAAAATAACTTCTTTCAGTTTATTAGGCCCTGAATAAAAAAAAAATGTGTAAGATCAATTTTCTTTTGAAAGTCAATGTGTGCATTTTAAATTTTTTGGCATAGAAATTGTGTTTTTATTTTAACTTTGTAAACAAAAGTTGAATTTTTTTGATGCATTTATGTTCAGTCGATGACCTGAGACTTGAATATTTGTTTGTCATCATACCATTTCCTGATACATTCCAAGTCTGCTGTAAATCCAAAAATCATCCCAAGTACTGAGTTTGATGCACAATAGTGTAGCTATCACAGTCTGTAGGATACCAACTAACAACATTTCTGAATAAATCGGGAAAAATATACCGGTATGTGAATGCAAACGACTGTTTAATTTTGAAGAGTAAAAACCTGTGCATAAATATATAAATACAACACATGAATAAAGTCACAAAAAGGGGTTCACGGCTGTTGTTTATGTACTTTAATGGACACTTGTATGGGATTCAGGAGTTGTGTTTATGTGACTATATTTTATTTAAGACTGCCTAGACAAAAATATCTGTCATGTTTGAAGGGCTACAACTAACTGTAGTTATGTTGCTTCTGCTGAAGACCAAGTCCAACATGGCGGCATTGGTTTTTGTGTTTCTGTACTTGGGTTCATGATGCCAACCTTTCAGGCTATGAGGTTGTTACATTGTATATATAACCTTTTGAACACCATCAGTTTTCCCGCCAAAATTTTTGTGCAAAATTTTGTCTATTTATATGTACAGTGTATTTCTCTTTAAATTCTTTGTTAATGTTTTACGAGGCAGACATTTATTTATTGGCTACAGGTTTTATGAATATGCCAAAAAATTATGTGGGCTTTATTTTGTGAAAGGTGCTAAAATTAGTCCTAGGCACACAAAGGATTAATATACTGTAAAATACTTTATTTTTGCTTGGAATTAATTTTCGATATTTTCGCTGAAGGAATGATTCAGTGAAAATAAAATACAACGAATATACCTTTTTTTTCTAAATTTTACATTCAACTTGTCAAAAATCAGTGAAAATAAATTCCATAAACACGCAAAAACTCTTTTCAGCGAAAATTAATTCCAGCTAAAATAAATTATTTTACAGTACTACAAGGGATGATGGATTGACTCATTTCTGTTTATCCGGATTAAAATCTGATTTTTTAAAATGTGGTGGCTGTGATTTGGCTCGAAGTATAGCCACTGTACTCTATAGGTCGGAACAATTCACGAAGTCGGAAAGTCTCATGTCAGGATTGACATTTATTGAACTTTGAAAAGGAAACATCAACAACGGCTTGAAACAACAACAAACGTAAAAATAATAAACGATAACAATGGCACGAGGACCTCAAGAGTCACATGACACAAAACTCAAGTTGTGATAGATCGGTTTTAAACCAATCACTGATCGCGGTAATAACGTCATAGGTCAAATACAATGTATGATATAATAGGAATACGAATAATCTAAACTAAACATCAAAGCTATTGCTGAACAGAAATAATACAGCGAATTGAATATTAATTATAGAAAACATTTTGAAGTCTAACTAGACAATTCAAACTTAATCAACAAACACACCTATGATTTGCATCTCGCCCCGACAAATGTGGCTGCCAGCATACAACATCTCACATCTGAACAACAATTGTGTTCAGTCTGCACAACCAATATGTCCAATTAGTATGTCTCTTTAATAGTGTCTGCATGTAACATGAGTTCTGATTGGCTGTTGATTGTACAAGACTTGAAAGCAGTTTTGTACGTATTTAGTTAGAGGCGATGTACACTGATGCCTGTATAATAAAAGAATCCAGAGCCTCTATCTATATGTCTGTAATTTGAATCTGACAGATAAACTGTTCATATCACATGTATCAGAAGTTTCTATTTTTAGAGTGCAAGGGAAATAACTTAGGAGGTTTTGGTTGATATCGTCACCTGGTCATTGTTAAAAAATTGTATGGAATTGAGGAAAAATAAATAGAAAAACATTTATAATGTCACCATGTTCAAACATGTATGCATTCAAATTGTGTAGTTAAAATGTCTGTTTTATGACGATTGTCTTTTTCATGACTTTTTAACGATAAAATTAATGACAATTTTGAGATTATACTTTCATCATGTGTTTAACCAACTTGTCACAAAAACAATGATATTTCTTGTTTGTAGAAAGATTTGAATGACTGGATGAAAAGTGCCGAGGTTAGTGTTCAAGGATTGCAAAAATTCAAACTGAAGAATAAATCGAGGAAAAGTGAACCCCAAATGATTAGTGCACCACATCCATTGAGTAGAGGTAAGTAAACACAAACTAACATGCAAAATGGAGAATCATCAATTAGTGATTAAAAATTGTGAGTCTTAAGTCACACAAATTGTCACTTGGTTTGGAGTAACACTTGTCATAACTTTGCATATAGGTGTGTGGAAGGCTTACAAAGCCGTGAATGTTTACCAAGAAAGGTGCTTCAAACCTGGCGCAGATATCTTGCAAATAAACCTTCCTCTTTTTTTCAGAATGCAGCTTTTTTTCGGTCAAGATATTATCCCGAAGGTCAAAGAAGAAGGGTCCTACCATAGGGATATCAAATCACTCCCATGTACCGAGAACAAACTCCAACTATTTGGACGTTAGTTTCTTTACGCATAGAAATGATATCATAATGAAAAGTCGATCCAGAATACCTTCAGTCAGTAAGTATTGAAAGATACAAGTATATTGAAAGTAGTAAATGCATTTATCATTGTTACACCCAGTTTCATAAAGGCGTGAATGTTTTTCTGATAAAATATTTATAAATTATTTATTGAAAACAACTTGACCAATCACAATGTCTTAGCGGATACAATGCCACCCATATATACCAATAATTGAAAGAGACTCGCTAAGACTCAGATGATGAATGTTACCCAAACTCCTTATATAACCAATAAAAACATCCTCTTTGAATTTCAGTGTAGCTGAGGGTCTTCTGGAGTGAAAGTTTGATAAATAATTTAAAAATTCCCACAACAAAACAATCATGCGAATATGAAATGGAGTGTACTTGGTTTTGTGCATGGGTTTTGGGACATCATATGAAATACTGTTCTGAAAATAACAATGCTGATTCTGCAGAAATAATTACTTTTCTTTGAATTTAGAAATGTGTTTATTCTAATTGGTTAGCAGTTGTTGTAGTATCTGTTTCACCTTCATTGGCTGTTATTCTGATAGAACCACCTGGACATACCAGCTGGTTCATCCAGTGGCAACACTTATTGTGACATTGTTTAATCCTGATTGGCTATTTTTCTTGTTGACCACCTGGACATACCAGCTGATCTCACCAATGACACTCTTGGTTGTGGCATTGTTAAATCCTGATTGGCTGTTTTTCTTGTAGACCACCTGGACATACCAGCTGGCCGCACCAATGACAATATTGGTTGTGGCATTGTTTAATCCTGATTGGCTGTTTGTCTTGTAGACCACCTGGACATACCAGCTGGCCGCACCAATGACAATATTGGTTGTGGCATTGTTTAATCCTGATTGGCTGTTTTTCTTGCAGGCCACCTGGACATACCAGCTGTGGCATTGTTTAATCTTGATTGGCTATTTTTCTTGTAGACCACCTGGACATACCAGCTGGCCTCACCAATGACACTATTGGTTGTGGCATTGTTTAATCCTGATTGGCTGTTTTTTCTTGTAGACCACCTGGACATACCAGCCGGCTTCACCAATGACACTATTGGTTGTGGCATTGTATATCCTGATCCTGAACAGACAGATGAAAGAGTACAACAGTTCGTCACTGTATATTTTACCGTCAATGGTTCCGTTGTGTTCCATGAAATTGTAGAACAACCACATGGTGGACTGTATCCAACTTTAACCACACAAGTTTACGGTGAGTCACTCTAACCACCCAAGTTTATGGTAAGTCACTTCAACCACCCAAGTTTGTCATTTGTCCCATTTCCGGATTTAATGATTCTTGGGGATAATATTTCAGGAAAAATTATGCAGTTTTAATGAATGACCTCCCAGTGAAATGTTGCAATGCTACAAATTCCACAAATCTCACCAAATCATGAAAATTTGTCTTGTAAAATTGAAGCTGCTTACAGGAGGTATTATATACTTTATTATTGCAGGAGATGAACTTGAAATTAACACAAATTTCAAAGCACCTTCATTACCTGAAAAAGACGCTTGGAATGAGAAAGCATTTGAAAAGATCAAACAACACAAAGTACTTGTGAAGGCCTTGCGTAAGTATATACAGAAATCAGAAGTCTTTTTTTGTTGTTGTCATATTTGGTTTTATTCATTTCACGCTGCCCAATGTCAAGAGAGTGTAGATACAATTTATTGTCTTATTTATCATTGGTTTACTTTGTTGACGTTATTTGTTATCACGGTGGGTGTGGAGTAATATTGTAGTCTAATAATACTGGTAATACTGAGTATCATAAAGCAGGTGAAATGTTACTCAACGAATACATATACTGTAAAATCATTTTAATTTTACTATTTTAATGATTCATGCGAATTCACTGATTTTTAGGTGCACAATCTTGGCAGGGAAACAATGAGTTCTATTCTTATTTTACATGTTCATGTGGATATAATTTAGCGAAAATAGCAAAATTAAAAACCAGCTAATAATTAATATGTTTACTGTATCACAGTTAAGGGCAAAATATATTAGCTGCTCGTATGCTCGCGTAATAGACAGTGATGTGTCTTTTGTCGAATTAAGAGGTATTATAATGATCCAGCATACAATAAAAATTTGGTTACTGGTAATGGCGAAAATATGGAGTTGACATACTAGTGTATCTGAGCCAGACCACATTGCTGGATTGTCTTCAAAACTTTGCATATCGCTCAAATCTTATTATCTTGAAATCATCAATGTAAACGTGACATTTGATATAAAATTTATGCAGAGAAACTATTTCATTAAGTTTAATTATAATTCTTCAATGCTGTGTTTTGTTTGCAGATAAAGAAACCGATGAAAGCCGACTTGCGAGGCCGGCATCGCCTGTAGAAAGACCTCCAAGTCACCTCAATAAGCTGAAAGTGTATATTACCTGTGATGCCGAACGGTGGAATGAAGCCACTTATGTCAAGGCTGGGTACATACAAATACATTAATTTTAGTTCATTAACAATATTATGATACTTGCATTAAGTTATAAGTTATATAAAAAAAAAACATTACCAACTATGTAATATTTAAAATTTTAAATATTGTCTGTTACATGACAGGTTGGATTCCTATGGCTTTAACTCTATGTTGCTGCCCCAGGCACGCGTGGCAAAGGGTAGCATTGAGTTAGACATGGAACCACGTATCAAGACATGTCAGGTGATCGTGATGTGTATCACTCCACAATACTGCAACAGTAAGCATGCACCGATTGAATTAAAGTTAGCCAAGAAGTATAATAAGCCGATACTACTAGCCGTGATGGAGAAGACGGAATGGCCGCCTGCTGGAAATATTCAAGATACGCTGCAGTATCTGACAATGTATCGAATCGGTATGTATTATGCTTTGTATTTTTTGGAGTACTTAACCATTTAATACTCGGTACATAAAAGATGTGAAGCGGTTTTCAACGGTTCAAATACTTTGTTGGATGGGAATACCGACTTTGATAAGTTTTACTTTTTTTGGATGATCATTGTTTCCAATTTAATTTGATTTTATTTCGTCAGAAATGTATTCGGATTTTACGTGGGGGATTGAACAACTTGAAAAGCATCTTGTTGATGTCAAGGGTAAAGGTTACAATGCAGTGGAGTTTCATGTCAGTGAGGGAGAAGGAGCGAGATTACTCTACACCGATGCACAGGTTAGTCAGGTTTTCCAATTCAAGATCCAATAATTCATTTTCTCAGGTTGTGCATTTGATCTATTTCAAAGTAATCAGGGAAAATGCCCACACATACAGTATTTGCTCTATTAGTAGTGCATGCATTTAATTACGTAAATGACTTGTTGATACGTTGGCAGAAATGGATCAGTACATTTCATTTCTGATTTTTTTTGCCATGTCACTTTTGTGAGTTTGTTGTACATATCAAAACAGAATTTGTTGGTTAACATGTGCCTCTATTGTTACTAACATGAGGGCAGTGTAAAGATACTAGATTCTCAGATCCTGGTTACACAAATTGAAAGACAGGCAAAATTTTGTAAAAAAAAAAAAAAGGACCCATCAATTGTTGATCATACTAAATATTTCAATCAAATTAATGATAAATAAATAAATCTCAAATGATGACTATCTCATACTAGTTCAGAGTGTAATCTCCCAAATCATGGTTTTTTATTTTTTTTTCTAAATTTAGAATGCAAGTCGTCGTAATGAGAAGACTGACCCCAATGCTTTGAAAAAAGCAATTGCTGATGCAGATAAAAGGAAGGCTCAGGGTTTTGGCAACATGGATGATTCATCGCCAACAAGAAAACAGGCTAATGTACAAAGAAATTCTAAAGCATGTACAATTCTTTGAGGCTGAAAATTGTGGCAATTATGTAGTGCGCCCTCTGCCGTCCAATTTTAGAAATTGTTTATCAAGTGTAAAAGCATGTATTTTTAAATAAAATTATGGTTGAATAATTTTGTACATTTTTCAATTACCCTATATTGTAGTTTTTACTGGGTCACGACTTGTGTATTTATCACTTACCGGTATCTCTTGAAATGACATTTCAGGAATGATTTTTATTTTCTGTATATATGTTTACTTTATTATATTTTTGTTTTCCCATCTTGAAATTGTATATACAGGGTCCAGTACAGCTATTTCTAATATTGCTTTGATCCCGCTTTGATTATTTTTTGTCATCTGTGCATTATCAGATATCTGACGCCATTTCTTAAATGTGCTTTGGTCGATCTCATGCATGCACTTCGATTTTTATCGACTGAACATTTTGATTCTCAAATTCAGATACTTGAACCATTTGAAGGAGATGAACAGGTCATTTACATATAAAGGTACTAGTGCATGTCATATTTTTCTTTTTTTTGGAGTTTCAAATAAAAATGCCTGACAGGCGGCCATTTTGTTTTTATTCATGTCTATGCCAATTTAAATACTCACTATTAACATATAGCTTGATTCAGCTAAAAGTTTGCACACAATTATTACTAGTATGTCTTACCATAGACCTTAAGGTCTTACTTTGTGATTTGATGAAATTTGTCAAAATGACTACCATCTTAAAATGATGAATACGTTGATTTCCTTCAAATTTTTTTGCATGATCAAGCATATTGGGTGAGATCCACATCATTTTTTTTGACTGTCAACTATTTGTTTTTGTTATGGTATCCATGATAGTTTCTCTGTCTGTATGTGTGATTATAATCACCACATTTTGTCAGTATTTTCACTTTTAGTCATACTGACTTGAATTTGACACACAGATGATGCATGGAGTTCTTTGGCAGACATGTACTTGTGATTTGTACTGAACACTGTGATCCATTACTGTTTATACCAAACAGAGACGTTGCTATGTCAACACTTGTTTAGTTTAATTATAACAATTTTCTTTCAATTTGATTTTTCATGCAAATTGATTTTTATCCTGCAATTTTTACAAATATCTAAAGAAAGCTGTGTTTACAAATATTTTTTAACTGACATGGACGATTACCAGGAATGAGAGATTTTTTAAGTGCGGGGGAGGGGCTTATATGTATAATCTTTTAATCTTTCAACTAAATAGATTCTGTAAACCTCTTTAATTTTATGAGAGATAAGCTGCTTTATATTCATGAGACAGAATGTCAGTTTAATTTTGTAGAATCGAAAACAACGAACGTCAGTGACAGAAATTTTCGGCAGTAAAAATTTGACAGATTACAGTCAATATATTGTGTTGTTGTGTGTAGAAATTACACATATTGTACAAATTATTGTTATCAGGGTATATTTATTCCAACAACCTAAATATTAATATTTTCCAAATGCAATACCACTCAATGTACAGCGACTTTTTTTTTTAACTCAAACCTTTAAATAACCTTTCTAAAGTCAATACTTAAATACTTGTATAAATATTTGAAAGTTGATTCTCTTACCTGTCTTATTAGCCCATGTCGCTATGAATAAACTAATTTATACCAGTCAAAATTTTCCCAAGGTTTTTAAAAAGATTGTTTTAATTTTATAAAACCCATAAAATATGTTTATTACCAGGAGAATGGTAAACATTGTTTCGTGACACTTTATTGAAACATTTTACTATTCATTGTCATCGCGTACAGTGACAATATTTTGTCTCATTGTGTCGTCAAACCTGTGTATAGTGACCAAACAATGTACTTTTAGTTCTTTATAGACAGGTGGTCTTTATATGGAGGTTGATTTAATTATTTTGCATCATTTTTTTCTTTTATACACACGTTTGTTTGACCAAATTGTGCCAAAAGAGTGGGCACTGGTCACTGGACAGGTGGTGTTTATGTACAAGTCACTTTTCATGTAAAATTGGTCTTTATATAAGAATGGTCACTATCTCTGGTTGAATGTAGTTTTAGTCAACAGTTTGTTGGCTTATTTCCCCAGTATGTAGGCTTATTTTATAGTATTTTGGCTTTTTTCACAGTGTGTGGGCTTATTTCACAGTGTGTGGGCTTATTTCACAGTATGTGGGTTTATTTTACAGTATGTGGGCTTATTTTACAGTATGTTGGCTTATTTTACAGTATGTGGGCTTATTTTACAGTATGTTAATTTTTTCACTGTCAATCAGTTTTTAGAGCAGCACATTTTGTCTATATAAAAAATGATACATGTACCAGTTTGTAATACTTCTTGACATCAATTTGTGAGGTACTATATATTTTGTTCACCCTGTATGTCCTAATGTCACCGCCACATTGTTTTAGACACCAAAATAGCAACACTGCCAGCTAAAAAAACTGACTGGTTTTCGATGCGTGTCTCGAGATTGTTACATGATTGAAACAAGTAGGGTCAAACCAACCTTGATAGATGATGTCAAACTAATACTGAAAAACGTGTTGATTTTAATTTTTCCGATAGTCCAATCCAAACAAATTAAACAAAATGTATGTACTAATGCGTTCTTGCGCGTCAGGGCACGGTCACTCCCAGGTGTTTGTCTAGTGTGTTGCACAGCGCTAGTATTTACTAGTATTTGCACAGCATACCCTCATAAAAATAGTTTATTCTACTCAATTCAACTCAGTTCAAATCTTGTAATGCTCACTGCAAACCAGTCAACAACTTAGCTAGCATTGTTGTTGTTTGGGTGTCGTTATCAATATAGCTATGATGGGAATATTTAACATGTATCAAGAATTCCAGGTTTTCTTCTATCTTTGCATATATTTTTTCAATAATTTATTTTTATATTTTGCGCGTGTGTATCTGTCATTAACAAGACTTATTTGTATGATTATGATATTGTATATTTGTATTTTTTTATGTTATTAAACAATGTGTAAGGTAATTATACCAGCTTATTCAGATTTGGTACATACATTACAAATGTTGAGATGATGATGATGATTCATTTTGCGGTTGAATCAAAATGGCTGACTGGCAGCCATCTTGTTTTAAAAAAATTTGTTATTTATCATATTTTTGTCACATACATCATCAATACATGCCTATGTTTACTTGTAGGAATATCTTCCAAATGTTCATAGTAAAAAAATTAGTAAATATAAAAAAAAATTCATACCGGTAGATAATTTAGGATAACATGAGTGAGTCTGGCTGCAAATGAATTCATGAATGGCAAGATATCCTCCCATTACTCTTATTACAACTATGGGTGCGAGCAAACTTGAATTGACTTTCAAAGTTGTATATTCTCAAACATAAATTGTATGTTAGTCACTTGGTACACATTCACATGTTCTTTACTTGAGTATCAATACAAATTTGCATAAATATGAGAAATAAAAATATACAGTGACCATATATTAGATTGTAAATTTAGAAGATATTTAATAAATATGATTTTTGATATTAGATTATTCACTCTCAATTACTGACCATTATTGACACTACAAATTCATTTAGAAACAATTTACTAGGTCACATGACCACATTAAATTTGATTGCATATATTTATGCATCTAGCAATTAATATCCATATAACTGTATCTTAGACATGAACAACATTTCCCCCAACAGGGACTATGTCATTAACAATGACTTGTTTTATTCATGCTGTTAAGTTATGTGCTTTTCTGTGTTTTATTTTGTATGGGCTTTGCGCATGTGCCATGACCCGGAAGGAAGTTTGGTTTACGGTATGCGCAAAAGTGGGATTTTGTACGAGTGATCAAAGAATAAAGCTAGTTTTCACAGATAATCTGTTAAGTATCACATGCATTTTATTTCACGAAGCTGGAATACGTGACTGTTTGCTGTGAAAGTGACACAAAGAAAAAAAATCTAGTTAGCATGTTTTGGCTCGCCCCTCACATATTTCATTAATTGAATGTTTGTGAAGAATAATTGAGATATTCCTTTCATTATCCTGATACACTAAATAGAAACAAACTTTACACCGAAAAAATATTCCATTAGATCAATTTTGGTACAGATAGAATAAAGAAAACAAGATTTTAAAAATTTAACAGGAAACTACAAGCCAAATTATTTTTTGTTTTATTTTTTAAGAATTTCGTGTTGGTGAATTACCAGTACTATCTATTTATATCTTTCTAGTAGTTCACAAAAACTATCACTATTAATGTTAGGCTATATTTGAAACATGTGCATGCAACGTGTCTTATTTGACATGGGTCCCATGCAAAATATAGTAAGTAGTCTATTATGGTAAAATGAAATTCGAAATTGCAGGCACTTTAACAACAGTTTATCTCCCATATCCAAATTAGGTAAGATATAACTAGAAGCTGTTTCCATGATTTCTCTGTGTTCTTGTAATGAGGTTTGAGAATTTTTTTTAAAAATGTTTTCACATTGGATTGAAAAATGTCCATTTTTGTCACCTACCAAATAGGTGAAATAAAACTGCATGATATTTTCACATATTTAGGTCTAAAATTAACAAAGATATTGGAGAAAATTGCACGAAAGTGTGCAAAAAGAAAAAAAATGACAGCAATACGTATAACAATATCTGTATCAAAGAAAGCTTAGAAAGAACTCCCGTGTGCTGAGAGTATTGAAGACACATTAAAAATTAATTCAAAATTACTTGTACATGAGATATTGATGGAAAAGTTGAAAACTAATTATGTAAATCTGGTAACTAATATGAACAGAACAGAACAAAAAAATTATGAATTATTATGCTAATTAGAGAATTAATATGAACAAATTTTAACCCAAAATTAATCAGGCCTGTATATTGTCCTGGAGCATTTATGTATCAAATTTTATTCAAATGTGATGATCAGTAATTGAGATATCAGTGTTAATTAATTATGTTAATTAGGTGATTAATAAGCATAAATATTTACCAAAAACTAATTGGGTTTCTGCATAGTTCTCTTTAAAAGTTTCATTAAAATCCAATTTGTGGTTCTTTATATATCAGTGGAACATTATGCAATCCTGGTTCTGCATTTCGACCCATCAGGTCCAGGCAGATGAATTAAGGTGCAAGCTCAACAAGAAATCA
Organism: Saccoglossus kowalevskii; assembly: GCF_978046115.1. NCBI lineage: Eukaryota > Metazoa > Hemichordata > Enteropneusta > Harrimaniidae > Saccoglossus > Saccoglossus kowalevskii. Next base: position 19,550,504 of record NC_140642.1, read on the forward strand.
GATTCCGATGAAGATGCGGCAAGTCATGAGACTGTGCAACCCAGCCAGGGGTAGCCTTTTCCCTTGTCCAGAAGAGAGCTGCGTCAAGATTTATCAAACATGCAAAGGTCTGGAGGCTCATGTAGCTGTTGGAAAGCACAAACGTCGCCTTGAAAGAGAGACTTTGCTGGACAAGACAAAGTTGAAGTACGCAGAAAAGCTTGCACAGAGTTTGTCAGAAGTGCCACATGTAGAGCCATCCTTAGAAGTAGAAGTAAATAGAACAACACCTTTCCCACAGCAAGGATGGGCACTGCGCAGTCCGAAGATGGCTGTCTGGTTTAGCCACAAGCAAAAAAGGACCTTGATAAGCGGTTTTGGCTTGGACAAGCTACTGGACGAAAGTCAGACCCCATTACTGTGTCCAAAGAGATGAGGCATGCGCGTGATGCACAAGGCCAACGGCTATTCCAGGTGCAGGACTTTTTGAATGGCCAGCAAGTCTCTAGCTATTTCTCCCGACTGGCAGCTAAACGCCGTAAAGTTTCAGAAGACTCTGAGGAGGAGGAGGAGGAGGAGCAACATGCCCCTACTGTAATCAAATCCTCCAACAGTCGCATACAAGAGAAAATCATCACAAACGTCGAACTATGTCACCATGTCTTGTACGATACATTCAACCTTTGTGACTTGGCAAAGAGGGGAGGCCTGTATGAGATTGGCATAGTAACATTAATGTTCATTTGCAAGCACTTTGATGTCGACGTATCCTCCATCACTGACCGTCGATGCAAGTCGGCATTTGTTGCAAAACTTCGAGAGTACTTGAGTTTCTGCCTGGTTTGTGTAAAACTAGAGTGTACTAAGACGTAGAGGTTTGTGTGTTTTTATGTAGGCTTAGTTAGATAAATGCTGTTAGGATGTTACTTGGAGAAGATGCCTCTTGAATCGTTTGTTTCTTTTAACATTGTCAATGTCCAATGTATATTATATTGGTACTACCGGTACAATGACTGATAATGCACTTACAGTGTTAACTTAAAGTTCAGTTAAGCGCTGACTCTGTTATAAGTGTAAATATCAATTTGTAATAAAGAAACTAAGATATTGTTTTAAATTCAGCTATGTTCTATAATGCATATCAAAAGGAACACTGACACGAGAACAAACGTTCCTAACATTCAGTTGATACACAATGTCTAAATATGACCTATGTTCAGAGACCTCCCGGGACTAAACGTCACTCCCTAAAACTCTACGAGCATTTACTTGACTGGCTTAAGAAGAAGTTGAGTTAGAATTCTGATTTTTCAGGTACAGTAGCATACTTTGAACATGGTTCAGGGACAACCATGTGATTAAATGTCATGTCCCGAAGCTCTACAAGCATTTATTCAGTAAAAAATTCAAAGATGTACATTTGATTAGAAGTTGAATCAGAATTCTTCTTCAGTTTTTCACGTTGCATACTTTGAAAATTCACAATGCAAAAAATGGCCTACTTTCAGGGACAACTACGTGACTTAACGTTATGACCCGAAACTCTACAAGCATTTATTTGATAGACAATACATAGATGTACATTTGACCAGAAGTTGAATTAGAATTTGTATTCACTCCGTCACGTTGCGTACGTTGAACAAAGCTAAAATTCTCAATTTTTGTCAAATTTAAAAAATGGCCTAATTTCAGGGACAACCACGTGACTGAACGTCATGACCTGAAACTCTACAAGCTTTTATCTGATAGACAATACATAGATGTACATTTGACCAGAAGTTGAATTAGAATTATTGTTTACTTCGTCATGTAGTGTACGCTGAACAAAGCTAAAATTCTCAATTTTTGTCAAATTTAAAAAATGGCCTACTTTCAGGGACAACCACGTGATCGAACCTCATGACCCGAAACTCTGCAAGCATTCATTTGATAGGCAATGCATAGATTCACCTTTGACAATAAGTTAAATTAGAAATATATTTTACTTCGTCATGTAGCGTACTTTGAACATGGCTAAAGTTCACAATTTTCGCAACACACAAAAAGTGGCCTAATTTAAGGACAGTCACGTGACAACCAAACAAGGTACCAAATTTTGCAAAAATGCTTTTGATAGATGTTCCAATTATCTATATATGGTACAAGTTTCAAGCCAAAAAAAATACCAGAGCGTCAATTATAGCAAATTTGGGCAAAAAATTTTTTTTTTTTTTAACTTGAAACATCTAATTGTTTTCAGGCTGCCCAAGAACTAAAATGTATGTCTTTTGAAATTGCACAACAATTTTGAAAAAGCCAAAACGTTGGTCTATTCAGATCTTGTTTTGTATTTATGGTAGGTTTGAAGGTGTTGCCGAGACAGTGCCGTAAAATATGCTGATTTCCGTGTTTTTGAGATGCGAAAATTGGTTTGTTTGCCCGTTACCATGGCAACAAGGATTTTGATCTAAAAGAAAGCTATTTTGAGGGGTTGTGGACCAAGTACTATCACTGTGCAAAATATGAGCCAAATCTATTTTTTGACCCCTGCCACCATTGTTTGATTCTTACAGACATTTGCTCTTAATACTTGAAATATCAAAAGCTGAAAATTAAATAATTATCAAATTAGGTAATTAATATCTACTGATATTACCCTAAAAACTATCAGGTCTGTGCAGTGTTCTATGATATCTATGTACCAAGTTTTATTGAAATGTGATGATTACTACTTGAAATATTAAAAGCCGAAAATTAATTAATTATGCAAATTAGGTAATTAATATGTACTGATATTACCCTAAAAACTATCAGGTCTGTGCAGTGTCCTATGACATCTATGTACCAACTTTTATTGAAATGTGATGATTAGTACTTGAGATATCAGTGGAAAAACCAGAAATTGATTAATCATTATGCAAATTAGGTAATCAATATTGCACAGATTTTTACCCAAAACTAATCAAATCTGCGCATTAGTTTGGAGCATATATATGCCAAGTTTCATCAAAATCTAATGGGTGGTTCTTTAGATATCAGTGGAACAGTCATGGAACAGCTAAAAATTAGCTAATTATCATGCAAATTAGGTAATTAATGTGCATGGATTTTTACCAAAACCTAATCAAATCTGCGCATTGGCCCAGAGCATCTATGCACCAAGTTTCATCAAAAATCAATGTATGGTTCTTGAGATATCAGTGGAACAGACACACACACACACACACACACACACACACACACACACAGACAGACACACTAACTGCAAAGACTCCCTTTTTGTGCTTCGCACACGGGAGTAAAAAATTCATTAATTCCAGCAGACAATACATTTTTTTTGTTTATAATATAAATTATTGATTTATTGATTATGATTTTACAGCAAAATATTACTGGTAGTACCCAACCAAGTTGTCATTACAGTGAGCCCAACGTTTGCAATATGTAACATTATATTTCTAAAAACATTTAATATTGGTGAGCTCTTTTATTTACAATACTGATATAAAAAGCTGATACATGTATGTGATAAATCCTCTTATAATTTGTCATCTTTAAGACATGGGTGCTGATTTCCTTGTTAAAAAAATGCAGTTGATCACATAAACGCAGAAATAATCTGTCAAAATATAGTTGTCGAGTGCAGACATTCCAAATTAAATTGCAATAAATCATTGTTACCTATATTCATGATGTACACTTTAACATGACTGGTATTTCTTTTCTAAATATTGAAGCAAAATATTTTTTGAAGTTCTGAACTAATTTTAGACCCAATTACATAATTATATTTGATGTTAATCTTATTTTGAACTCAAATTTTTATCAATGAAGCAATGAATTGCATGGTTAATTACTAGAATGTATCTCATATTTTTTACTGCTAGAAACATATCTTTATGTAAATGACTGAGATGAGTCTACATTCACATTTCAATGATTTTGCATACAATAAATGCAATTTTTGGCTTGTGTGCTTCTACTTCAGAAATGTTCTTGTTTTTTTAAATCAGATAAATAAGGTACATTAAAACCATTTCTTTCACAGTAATCATAATTGTTGAAAAACTTTAGTTATATTTACAGGTCTTTGGCATTTCAGTATTTAAAATGTAATTAGAATTGAGGATAGATGAATTTAAGGATGTATCGGGTAAATGCAATATTTAGCAAGGGGGTCTCTGTTTATTGTGAAGTCAAAGGCGTCTGCAGTCTGGTCTGTCTAATGTTATTAAAGTTTTTCAACATTCTGTAAGTTAGGGGATCTTTTTTGTGACAATATTGCTTGAAACTTATGATAAATAATACATTAAAATAATATTGATAATAGGTGTAGAAAAATTAAAAAAAAATGTTCAATGAACCCTAGACATGGAAACTCAGTGACACATATTAGATTTATATAATGTATCCATATTTCACAGAATGAGATCTGCGAATTTAAATTGTGTATAAGACAGTGGTTATATACAAAACCCACTCTATAATTAACCAGTTTTCTAAATCCTTGCATAGTCTTTATTTCAGAATTTGTCTTATTCTTCACATGGCACAGCTGAAGCCTGCTTCATCGTCTTGAAAATAACCGGTTTAGTCTTTTCGGTGATCTCAACCTTTTTAGTTTCAGCGATCTTTGGCAGTGGTGTGCTGACTTTGTGTTCCAGAGTCATGTGGTTGATTGGCGGTAGTCCGATGCAGGCTCGGAAGATGTTTTCCAAACAGGCACGTTGTTTGAAGAGTGCATTGACCACTGGTGTACCCGAGGGAACAAGCGGGGCTTTACAGAGGTAGCTGAGGATGGACAACACTGGGTGGAAAGTTTCCCAGTCATCACTGTTAGCTGTAACCAAAGGGTGAAATAAGAGACGTTAACAACGACAACAACGGTCACAAAAACAGAATTTATTCAACTACTCCTTCATCCTTTAATTTCATTACAAAACAAAACTATTGTTTACACCATTCGAGAACATTTATCCCGGAAAATAAAGTGGTTTAAAATCAGCAATACCATCTATAAATATAATAAATTTGTACAATGTACCAGTAAATAAAATGCAGTTTTTGGTAATCATAAGCCATTCTCATACATTGTAATTTTTCACTAAACTGGATATTTTGGGCTATGGCCCAATCTGATTAAAATCTGATGTACATATAGGCTCAAATTTTTTTATTTTTTATTTATTTATTTTATTGTTATTTTTGTTTATTCATAACTATTTTTTGTTTGTTTTACTTGCTGCAAATAAAACCAAAACGAAAACATAAATAGACAATAAATAACAATGAAAATTACATTAAAAAAAAAATTGAAGCTGGTACCTACATTGAATTTATCAAATTGGGAAATGCCCCATCATCTGGGCCGATAGTAACTGAATTGTATAATGGACTATATTCCGGCTTTGAATTCATATGGATACTTTTCAGTTCAAAAACAGTTGAAAGTCAATGTTAATGTACATGTATTGAAAGCACAATTTACTGAAAAATAATAATATACCTGTCTTGAAATTGATTCTCTGGCACATCTCGCAGAGGATAACCAAGTCTAATATGATTGGACTAGCAAGAAGCGAATCCTCGCACGTATTGTGCATCACGATGGTATTGTGGCCGCCCATCATAATCTCTGAGGTATATTCGTCCATAGCACGCTTACTGTCACCAACGAATGGTACGTATTTAATGACGACGCAGTGATCTGGTTTCTCATTTTCCTCATACAAGATAGAATTAGACTGGACCATATCATCAACTACGTTGCTCTTGGAGATCTCCTTCGAACGGAATTGTTGGGGTGCCGACAAATTCTTGCCATCGTTGTTGCCAAGGTGATTGTAACTGACGATGGAAACTGGCTGTGATTCAAAAAGATTAAAAAAAAATGTTAGAAATTAATATTTGTTGAAATAATTTAATTTCAAGATTCGAATATAGTATTTTAGTTACATTCAGGATCCGTTTGCTTAAATCATGGATCTGTACATGAAACCATAGCAACACTGATGTGTAGTGAAACCATAGCAACACTGAAGTACAATTTTTCCTGAAAACAGAAATTTTACCTTCTGACAGCTTCTGTGCTAAAATAAAGCCATTCTACCTTAGCAACAGCTGTTGCTTGGGTTCAATAATTTAGAAATCTGGATACTGCAATTTATCTTATTTTATAGAGCAACACTACATCAGTAATTATGACTAGGTAATGGTCCAATCTCTTCAAGTAATTAGTAAAACCGATTTAATGTTTAAAGTATAACTGAGTTATATTTCTCAATTTTGCATTTAGTGTAATTTTGGCTCTTTAATTTTTTCATTTATGGGTATTGGTCTCTTTAGAACAGATAACAGTTTAAAATATATTTTTTAATACATAATTACCGTAAAGATTCAATATACTAATTGAGGGAAAGGAATGGAATTTATTTTAAAACAATGCATAAATTTTAAAGCCTTAAACAGTAAGTACGTCAACACTGTAATATAAATGAGTAAATATAATTGAGGGAATAATTGAAATTTCATACAGCCTAGCTGATACTTCCATTTTCCTAATATGTGCCTAACTTCCAGTTGTGATTGATGATAAAATTTTACGCTGTGATGTACGTATCATCTTTCTAAGCATGGAGCAAATGCCTTGACTGAGGTGAGATGCATCATGGGAATATCACAATGCACATGGGGGCTTCATTTACAAAAGTAGCTCTAGCTACAGGTGTATTTACTTGAAGATAATAAAAATGCTGGATATTTTGTCAATATAATGACAAAACCAAATATCTTAAACTCTTTTGAAAACTATATTTAATGTTTAGTGTTTTTAAAAGTATCTTATTTTTGCTGCAGGAAAATTACAATGTACTGTATATGCGGCTTATTAGTTGAAAATTGTATCTAATTTAACTAACATTGGTGCAACAATTAAAATACCAATAGCCTATACTGTGTGGCAACACCATAGTAAAATGTTCATGCTCTAATGAATTGAGAAAAACTGGAAAACTGAAATCACGCATCATATATGTACAAGATTCACACAAAAAAAATCGTTCTATGACTTCATTATAGGCATCAAACTCAGCTTTCAATGAAGTGAGTAGCCGGTTTTTGTCTGGCAGATACTAAAACATCATCAAATCTCAGATATTTGACTAGCTGTCACTCAAAAACAGTCTACTCACTCAAAAAAAAAAGACAATTTTTATGGCCTATAATAAATATGTTTTGTTTCATTATTTTTTACAAAAGAGAAAAAGAGAAAGTAAATCAGTTGTCTTTTTTTACCTCAATGGTGCCATTAAATCCATGGCACAGAGAGTACAATATATACAGACACCTTATGCTAATCAAATTGTTGTGCAACTTCTGTAGCACATGAACGCTCAGGTCACTGAAAGAAAGGACTTTTACAGAAGCAAAAGAAGCAGACTGTTAGTGGCCAGTAATGGAGGGTGGGGATGTTCAATGTAAAGGGGGCATACAATCTCATTGTAATAATTATTACCCTTCTAATAAAAAAAAATTCCACCTTGCAGCTGAAACAAACATGCAAAATAATTTGGGAAAACAAATTTCTAATATCAAAAACTTTTACGCATGAAAGCTAAAAATGTTCCCGTCGAAATATTGGACACAGTATTTTGAAACTATTTTTTTAAAGCATGTTTATTAATTTTGGATCAAATTTATTGTAAATCGAATTTAAAGAGCGGTGGTTGCCGTGCATTTGCATTTATAACATTTGTCTAAAATAAACATTGATTTTCCCACAATCCAATGCGCTCTTCTAATTGAAATCACGAGTACAAGTATTGACCTGGACGCAACATGCACTATAATTACCACAGGTGACTCCTTTGATATCTTTCAGTCACCAAAGAAATTATCTATTAAGCTTTGTAACGTCTCAGTTTCTACATGTTGGTCTGCCCAATAGTCAAATTCGTCATTTTTGTTTATATGATTCACAATTTAGCGAATTTTGCGTCAGTGAAAATCGTGAAATTTTGTATGAGTAAGTGTTGACGACTTTCGCAAAATTTTGTTTTCATGAATACCATAAAATCAAATCATAAAAATTCCTAGCATTGAAAATTAATTTACAGTAATTTCCAATTATCTTTAGATATTCATCAAAATTGTTGAAAAGTAGTAGAAAAAAAAAAAATTATTTTGTGAATGCAGGTTCAAAAGATTGACTTTGGCATTTACAGGGTTAATTAATTAGCACAATTTGTCAGGAACAGAAAAACATACCATACCATAACAGAGGTATGTGTACAGATGAGAATTGGAAAGGTCCCGAGGAAGATGAGAATTGGAAAGGTCCCGAGGAAGATGAGAATTGGAAAGGTCCCGAAGAAGGAAATGTATGCATTAATGCGGTGAATATACAAATTTTCAATTAACATTAATCATGCATAAAAACAAAGCATAGAAATTCACAACATGCATATATGAACGAACACATAGGATTGTTTCAGTGAACACTGGATGCCAGCTGTTTTGATTCTTCTTCCACCGTGAAAGTGGGTTCACTACATCTGCAACATTCAACAAGAGTGCTATAAACATGAGACCATGCTGCGTATTGTATTATCAATATATCATGCATAAAATTTGCATATTTTGACACCAACTCGGATCTACACTGGATAAATGTCTGAGAAGCACTAAATGATATCGGTGCATAGTAAGCGACCTTACAGTTCAAACAAATATCATTTTGCTTTTTGAATAAGATTCTGAATATATTATCAAATCATTAATCATGTAAACTAGAAATATTCTATCCATAGTTTAACATGCATCACGGAATTATGGTGCGGTTTTCTAAAGCCATGAAAATGAAGCAGATATATGCCAGCTTATTCTAATTATACATTTGGACAACCAGTAAGACCAGGGAGGGCAAGGTAAGGGTGAATTTACAGCAATGAGAGTAGACTGCTTCAGCCATTTTGTAAGGTTAAATTGTCATGGAAAAGACAGATCCAGTTTTCCTTTTATTCAATCTTTACCTTTTTAAAGAGGTATTGAAAAATAATTTATTTTAGCTGGAATAAATTTTCGCTGAAAAGACATTTTGGGTGTTTTGTATGGAATTTATTTTCACTGATTTTTGACAAGTTGAATGTAAAATATAGAAAAAAAAGTGTATTTGTCGGATTTTATTTTTACTGAATCATCCCTTCAGCGAAAATAGCCAAAATATATTCCAAGCAAAAATAAAGTATTTTACATTAATATACTGGGGTAGATAAATTTGTGTATTCTTTGATGATTTTGTTTCAAAATGTATATTGGTTAAAACAATATGTTACAAATATTTTGGTAGTAAACAAAACAGTATTTGTTTAATGCTATGATGACAACGCTGATGAATGCATACTTTGAGTAAACTGGTAAATCAGAGATGCATTCATATTTGCGTTTTTCATTATTTCATCAAAAAATGCTGTTAAGTTTGTCACCAGAACAACTTCAGTTCAAACCAAGACAAAATATCAAACAAAATTATTTAAACATCTTTAAAAACATGAACTCTATATAAGTTTATATTTAATTTCTATATATTTAATATATTTAATAAAGTATTGGATGTGTGTGTTTTTCATTCATTTCATTTATTTGGCCTTATCATCTATCTTTCAAAATTGACTCAATGCAGATTTAAATGATGAAGAACACAAGCCAAATTAAGTCAGTTATCATCACCAGTCCATAAACACAAGGTGGCATGAAAAATAGAAAGTGATCATTTTAAAAATTAAAAACATAATTTATTTAATTATTTATTTATTTACTGAATGACCAAGTTTCATTAGGCTTTTGTGTTTTTTACATTGGGTTTTTTTTTTTGCTACCAAAATGTACTGAATTAAGCTTAAACTTTAGCGACGGAAGTGAGTTTTAGAAGATATTAAAACTTGTACCCCCCCCCCCTGTCGGTTATATATTTGTCTAGCAGTGTAACATTAGCATAGGGGGTATTAGCAGTTTTACAGTAACATAGGGGGTATTTAATAGCGCATAGGGGTATTACGGTAGCAGTGAAATAGTACAACAGCGACATGAGGACATGGATCAGTCATCTTACCTTGATACCGGCACTGACAAGAAAATCAACCAAGACTGACTTGATTTTTGTCTGGCCAGACTTGAAATCATCCCCACCAATGAATACTTTGTGCTTGGCAGCCAGTTCAATGACGCCAGGAACCAGTGTATTCTGTGGTGATCCATTAATGTATGCACATCCTTCCAGGATACTAGCAACAGCAAATACAGTTGATGGTGAAACTTCCGATTCACCTTCCTTGATGGAAGTTAGAAGGTTTGCAGCAGTGTCGTTGAGACCGGACCGGACATCAGAGAAGCGTTCTGTGTTCGCAGTCCATAGAACTATCACCTGCAGGGAATCATTCAAATTTAAAACAAGCAGCCTCTCGACTGAGATAGCTCCGCTGTTAGCAATGCACATTTCAATTAAAGAACAGAAGATATCATTAGAAAATGAACAATATGTATAGTATCAAAGCAATCAGACTTTATAATACAGTTTTTAACAAGAAAATATCACTTTCTACCAAAAATGACAAAAATATTCACCAAAATTAGAGAATTTAAGATATCATCACGAAATGAACAAATCTGAGAAAGGTCTACATGTAGTATCTATATATGTAATATCAAAGCAATTGAACTTTTGGTTTTTAACAAGAAGTCGAAAATATCACTTTTTACCAAAAATGACAAAAATATTCACCAAAATTAGAGAATTGAAGATATCATCACAAAATGAACAAATCTGAAAGAGGTCTACATGTAGTACCTATATATGTAATATCAAAGCAATCGGACTTACAGTTTTTAACAAGAAGTCGAAAATATCACTTTTTACCAAAAATAACAAAAATATTCACTAAAATTAAAGAATCGAAGATATCATCACGAAATGAACAAATCTGAGAAAAGTCTACATGTAGTATCTATATACGTAATATCAAAGCAATTGAACTATTGATTTTTAACAAGAAGTCGAAAATATCACTTTTTACCAAAAATTACAAAAATATTCACCAAAATTAGAGAATTGAAGACATCATAACAAAATGAACAAATCTGAGAGAGGTACACATGTAGTACCTATATATGTAATATCAAAGCAATTGGACTTGAAGTTTTTAACAAGAAGTCAAAAATATAATTTTTTACCAAAAATGACAAAAATATTCACCAAAATTAGAGAAATGAAGATATCATTACAAAATGAACAAATGTGAGCGAGGTCCACATATAGTACCTATATGTTTAATATCAAAGCAATTGGACTTGCGGTTTTTAACAAGAAGTTGAAAATATCACTTTTTACCCAAAATGATAAAAATATTCACCAAAATTAGAGAATTGAAGATATCATCATGAAATGAACATATCTGAGAAAGGTCTACCCAAGGTACATATACACGAAGTATCAAAGCATTCAGGCTTGTAGTTTTCAAGAAGAAGTCGAAAAAGTAAAACATTGACACGGACGACGACGGCCGACGACAACGAACGACGACGGATATGATAAGCTCCGCTCGACAAAGTCGACAGCGGAGCTAAAAAAGTTGTAATCAAATATCAATGTAATCAACTTATTATCCCATCATGAAATTGTTTTTTTTTTCCTACTTTTAAGAAAATTTTGTTGACTCTCTTAATATGGCTACTAATTAAATATCTAGACAGAGATGTTTAAAATATAAAAAGGATATGAATAGTTATTGCTACATAGAGAAATAAACGTGTGGTTGTGTAAACATTCAATTTCAATTTGAAGATATTCAAAACATGGCACAATATGCTTTTTATTTTCTTCCTGAAACAAATTGACAAAATAAATTTCACTCACTTTATCAAGCTGATTTTCATTTCTAAAATCTCTGATGTCTTTTCGTATCTGTTCCATTTGTTCCTGCTTACTGCCTTTGAGAACATTATCAGCACGATCAGCCTGGTTAGCGGCAATGAAGTCTGGAAAGTAGATGGATGGGCGTGGCTTGTATTTTTCCATATGCTTGTACAGTTGTTTTTGTAACTGGACATCCAGTACGCAAGCTCTCTCCATGGCTTCAGCTAAATCCAATGAGGAAATGTCCCAGCCATCGAACACTATATCTTCTGGTTCTATCATGGGTAAAATGTCTTTGAAAGGAATGTACACATCTCCATGTTGTCCACTTCCAAGACAAATTGTTGATGCTTGAGTCAGAGAACCAAAATAATTGGCATGCTAAGGAAAAACGATTACGAATATACATCAATTATATGGAACCCCAAGAAAGCTGATTCTATTTCTGTATGCAGTATCTTACAAAGTCACCTATTGTTTTACCACTCAAAATTAGTTTGTTTCGTCACTAACATTTTTAAAACAGAAATAGTACTTTTGGCTTTGGTGTGTGAATTAACAAACACCAAACATCAAAATTGACGTTGTGAAAATTAAACCCACATAACATTTTTATACATTTTTTATTTAAAATAATGATTATAACCAGTGAGGAACAGAAAATTAAGTCCATTCAGAAAAAAATTGAAAAAAATTATTTAAAAAAAATAAATACAAATTTTGCACAAAACTTTCAGCTAGGAAGAGTCTGGCATTGAAAAGATTACCATATTTGTTCTTTTAGAAGTGCATAAACACCTCAGCTACTAATAAAACAAAGAGAGTAATAAGCAAAGAATTGTATTTCTTTCATTAGGTAATTTGACTTATAAATATGTAAATTTGACATACTGGAGCAGACAAAACATATCAGAATAATTTGACGATATAACTTTTCTGATAATAAGGCCAGACTTTTTGTATTCCTTGTTTCTCAAGTTTTTATAAGACAATTTTTTTAAGGAGGGCGGAAAAAAATAAAATTAATTTTTTTTTTTCTATTAGATTTGTGTGATTCTCGAAGAATTGTAAGTGAGATCATTGATCGGAGAGAAGAAATAAAATAAAATGTTATTCCATGTATAACCTTGTTTCTCATCTGTGCGAGACTTCGGTACTTTGATCATCATACTCCCATGAAAATGCAACTTGGGTTTGTTTGTTTTTAGCAGTTTTTTGTACACAAGTTGGTGGGCTTATTTTTATTTCATTTTCGGCTCCTGTTTATTCGGCGCTAAACAAGGGATAATAAAAGTCTGGCCTAATTAAGTAAAACTTCACATACCGGTACAACAATTAACAAAAGAAATCACTATCCTACCTTCATGCCAGTTTTGGTTTCCCATGACAGACCGAGTTTATTGGCAATGACGGCTGCTGTAACAGTTGTGCCATTATTGCCGCCCCATCCTACCAACATGCAGCCAACTCTGGGTTTCTTGCACTCAGTACGAAACTTGAACTGAGTCGAGACTGGTACAGCTCTCATGGTACCATTGTCCTGGAGTATTTCGGTTGTTTCATACTTGTAGTCACTGATGATAAAATTTTCAGTGTAACTCACGTTGGGACTATCCACTTTAAATGCCATTTTGTATTGATGATATTGTGATAAAACCTATAATGTAGATAATAATAATAATTTTTATTCAACACGAAAGATTGTTGTTTTTAGTTATCTCTTCTATTTTTTCTACCCATCCTGTTGGGAGGGGGTGGGGATGGGGATGTTTTTAATCATTTTAAGTTGGTCCTATCTATTTGTAAGGGATGTACCATTTAAAATGTTGGTGAGTAAGAATATCAAACACCCGTGAAAACTGTCACAGAATTGTTTTTGTTCAACATTTGCTCAGAATTGACATGCCACGTTGTATATATCTTTCAATCACTTTGTCATTCACAAACAATTTAATTGGACCACCCCTGAATAAAAACATGGATTTCCCTTATGACTAACCGGGATGACTAAATCAAAAACTGAAGATGTTTGTTTCAAATGACAAAATTACGGATAGTTGGCATATTTATCTTCTTTTACTCACATTTCCTCTAAATTTTGTGCTTCTCACATTGAAACAAGCGACTCACGCGTTTCTTTTCTTGCGTACCGGTGAAGTGTGCCACTAACGGTAGTATTGGGAAATGTTTGTTTTCTGTTTCAGATTAAACATGATATACTACTATACTGTTCATAATTTAATGCATGTAATAAATAGTGAACGTTGACCAAATATCTTCCTGTTATGCTATTAAATATTCTCAATATAAAAAATAAATTAAATCCCGTCTCCGTATCGTTTTTAATTTCCCTCTAGGCATGGACTGTGTTAGTACGTCCATGCAGGGAGCTATAGCTCCCTGATCCATGCCGGCTCTGTATGACGATAAGCAAGCTGTTTTTTTTTTGCCTTAGGAATAGAAGTGTTCTGTTTGCGACCAAAACTCACACGGATGAGAAGTGAGAAGGAAAACATCTAGAGATACAAAATGTCCGCGGTTTGAAGAGTTTTACTAGTATTCGGTACTCGACCATAGCGGTATATTATCAAGGACGATTATCATTCACAAACAAAATTAAACACCCGTTCATTTATCTCGGCTGCGAGCTTCGCTTGTATAAACATCGCAAATGGAAACAAGTTTCTAATTTTCGTTTAGCTCTAGGTTGAGTCTTAGGTTGGGCAATTATCTTATTTTGGTAACTTGTTCTTTCTGTTTTGAGTGCCCGTTTTTTTTAAATAAAGTAGTTTGTTCTATTGGACTTTATCGTGTTAATTTTCTTTGTTTTTTCAATTAATTTTGTAACCTTCTTCGATGCGTCAGTGTAAATAAATAATGGTATTTCAATGACAACGTAAACTACGTACCTGTTTTTAATCTGGATCAGTTGAGAAATATTTTTAAAATTAACACGTATCAAGTCGTTGCCTCTCCTGTACGGACTATACAGACGCGGTGAGTTAGATCAGAACGTGATGATATATAGTAAATAATCACGTGATCAATGGGGTGATGTTTTTTTTCTGAACAACGTGATGACGTGTCGTTAATCAGGCCTCTCTGTTCTAGATAGTTAATCTGAATTTCATTGTAGTTGTCTGATACTCATAGTAAAATACACAGCATCTGTGCCAACGCTTTATTCATGAACTTCATATTGAATGCGGCTTTTATTATTATAATCTCATTCATTCCGATACCTTCACCCACCCACATTATAATCGCCGGTCCCACAATCCTCTGCGCTGAACTTGGTGTGCTGTTTTTTTGTCTTCTGCTTCAAAGTTCGTGTATAAGTATGTCCCTGATAACAGAATCATAATTTCCCAGTGGGTGAATGTCACCGAAGAATTAGAACTTGTTTCTGATAAAGGTAAACTGAATAAGTCGTCCCATACAACGCAGGAACGCCATTCCTGTCGTTAAATCACGTCCGTGTGTGCTATGAAAAATCTCCGACGGGGGAAAAATAACCCCGGCATTTCGATATGTTGTTATGTTGACACCACGGGGTTGATATGTTTAGAGTTATAGCTCACACTATAGTGTTGTATCGTTTGCTGTTTTCAGCTGTACTCTTCTCTGTTTTTTATGTTTGTTAATGTTTGAGAATAAAATTGAGTTATATTTGTATTTACTAGACGTTTTACTGTATCCATAGAGGTATTTTCCATTCTGTATTTTATTGCAAATTCATATGATGCTTACATCATGATAGTAAATAATCACAAGAACACATAATTACAAGAACACATAGCGACAATTTTGACACTTTAAATGAAGAGAAGACTGAAAGTCGCATCCTGGAACATTCATGGTATTGGAGGTAAACAACAAGATAGTTTACTTTTAAATTTTATCAAAAACCATGATTGTGTAGGATTTGTAGAATCTTGGTTAGATAGTGAGTGTAGATTAGATTTTCCTGGTTTTAATTTTTTTCGTAGTGATAGAGTTAGACGTAGAATTAGAGGTAGAAATTCAGGGGGGATTATGGTTATTTTTAAAACTGCAATCCAAAAGGGTCTCAGTAAAATCAATAGCAATCATAAAGATCTTTTGTGGATTAAAATGAGCAAGGAATTTTTTGGTTTTAAAAAAGATTTATACACATGTTTTTGCTACTTGTCTCCAGAGGGGTCAAGCTTTTATAATTCATCATTGCACTCAGGTTTAGACACTTTTGATCATTTAGAAAATGATATTGCCAAATTTAATGAATTGGGAGATGTCTTAATCATGGGTGACATGAATGCTAGAAGTGCTCAACTGTCAGACTTCATTATTAATGATGACAATGACCACTTACCATTACTAGATTATTTTAATATTGATGAACATTATTACAGAAACAATATGGATTCATTTGTCAACAAATATGGTAAAGCTTTGGTTAAACTTTGTTGTGCTAGTAACTGTAGGATTTTGAATGGTAGAGTTCCAGGTGACTCCTTGGGAAAATTTACGAGTCACCAATATGGGGGTAGCAGTTTGGTAGATTATGGTATTGTTAGTTCAGAACTTTTTTGTGCTGTTCAATATTTCAAAGTTTGGCCTTTGAATCACTTATCTGATCATTGTCCTATATCTGTGTCTCTGTCTGCATGTGTTAAACATAATATGGTAGATGATCATAGCCTGCTTTCCCCTTTACCCGGCAAATTTATCTGGGATGGTGACAGCCGGGAAAATTATATTAAAGCAATTTCTAGTAAGACTATAGGGGAAAAACTTCAACATTATCAGAGTTCTAATTTTGTAGATGTTGATGAAGCAGCGGCTAACTTCAATTCAATTATTAGTAAAGCAGCAAAGAGTTCTCTTAAAGTTATCAATCCCAAAATTAAAAAAAAGTCTAATAAACCAAAACATAAAAAGTGGTTTGACAATGATGTCAGTGAGGTAAGAAGAAACTTAATTAAATATTCACATTTATTAGACAAGTTTCCTAAGGACAATAGTATTAGACAAGAACGATATAAAATTAATAAAAAATACAAGCATCTAATTAAGAATAAAAAAACGGAATATAAAGCTAATTTATGTAATAGAATCATTATGCTTAAGGAGTCTAATCCTAAGTGTTTCTGGAAGTTACTTGAGGAACTTGGTGATTTAGATAAAAACCCACAAAAGCATGACAACATCAGTGTAGAGTCATGGTTAAATCACTTTAAATGTTTAAATAATAAAGTTAACGTGGAAGATAAAAGCTTCTCACAGACTATTGTAAATGATATTAGTAGTATGGAAAGTTTAGATGATTACAAACACATTATTAATCAAGATTTCACTAATAAGGAAGTATTGCAGCATATTAAACTTTTAAAGTCAGGCAAAGCTTCAGGCACTGATATGATTTCAAATGAAATGTTGAAGCATGGGGCTCCTTTTATTATTAATTCTCTTACTAAAATGTTCACACAAGTTTTAAATTCAGGCATTATGCCATTACATTGGAACAGTAGTCTCATTATTCCTATTTTTAAGTCAGGTAACCCAAAGGACGCTAATAACTATAGAGGCATTGCCATTTCTAGTTGTGTATCTAAATTATATACTATGATACTAAATACTAGATTAACTAAGTACTTACAAGAAACTAATCAAATAGTGGATAATCAGTTTGGCTTCAAGAAAAACCATCGTACAACAGATAATATTTATATTCTTAAATCCTTAATTAATAAATATGTCAATTGCAAACTGAAAAAATCAGAGAATTATTTGTTTTCATGTTTTATTGATTTCTCCAAAGCATTTGATTCAGTCTGGCGAGAAGGGCTGTTATATAAACTTCTTCGGTTAGGTGTGGGAGGAAATTTTTATAAGGCTATTAAAGCTATCTATAAAAACACTAAATATAGCATTAAATTGAGTGCAGGGATTACTCCATATTTCAATTCATGCAGAGGGGTAAAACAAGGGTGTAACCTTAGTCCTCAACTATTTAATATTTTTGTTAATGGAATCTGTGATGATGTTAAAAATTTTGACCCTGTTGATTTAAATGGCTTGAAGCTCAATTGTTTGTTATATGCTGATGACTTGCTATTGTTTTCTACAACCCAAGAGGGGTTACAAAAGTGCATTGATGCAGTCCAAAATTACTGTGACAATTGGCATTTAAAAGTAAATATTAACAAAAGCAAAATCATTATTTTTAATAGACTAGGTA
Organism: Saccoglossus kowalevskii; assembly: GCF_978046115.1. Classification (NCBI taxonomy): domain Eukaryota; kingdom Metazoa; phylum Hemichordata; class Enteropneusta; family Harrimaniidae; genus Saccoglossus; species Saccoglossus kowalevskii. The sequence goes on from NC_140642.1 coordinate 19,568,590, forward strand.
AAAACTTAGAAAACAAATTTCAGTTTTATTTGGACGCCACTAAATTACAGTGTGTTAATTATTATAATTACCTTGGCATTGTTTTTCAAACAAATGGTAAGTTTCATAATGCTATGTCTAGGCTACAAGACAAAGCACAGAAAGCACTGTTCAAGATGTACAAAATGCTTTGGATCAGTGAGGAATGTTATTCTGTTAGTCTGGCTAAAAAACTATTTAACTCTATTATCAAACCCACAGCTTTATATGGGGCTGATGTGTGGGGAGGGGTTATGCTGAACATCTACAATGGGTTTGGTAAAAATAAATGTACAGTTGACAATTGCAATTTTGAAACAAAACTTTTCTCAGATAAATTAATTCCAGAAAAACTTCATATTAAATTCTGTAAAAGAGTTCTGGGTGTGCACAGGAAGGCATCTAATGACCCATGTAGAGGTGAATTAGGTCAATATCCACTTATATTGGATATCTGTGTTTCAGTTATGAAATATTATCAAAGACTAGTATGTAAAAAAACAAACAATTCTATCATTGATGCAGCCTATGAAGAATCCAAAACTCTTGTGCATGACCCATGGCTTAACTTTATACAAAAATTACTAGTCATAACAGATCTAACTAATTCAGACTCACATCAGAACAATTTTTGTGATATTTTTAAGGAGAAGCTCAAATGTTTGTACCGTATGAAGTGGAAAAACAATTTGTTGAACAATTGTAAGCTTGACTTTTACAGGTGTGCTAAAGAAAATTTTGAATTTGAACATTATTTGGAAAAAATTAAAAATAAAAATCATAGAATAGCTTATACTAAATTTCGAACTTCTGCACATTTTCTTCCCATTGAATCCGGTAGACATAAAGGCATTTTGAAGGAAAACAGGCTATGTAATCTCCATGAATGCAATGAAGTAGGGGATGAGAAACATTACATTTTTATTGTAATAATTGTCAAATCAAAGAACAAAGATCTAGATTCCTTGCAGCTTTATACATCTATGCCCCAAAGCTGGAAGATTTTAGCATGGATGAATTATTTCCTATTATTGTTTCAAGTAATGATTTTTTCATTCTTAGCATTTTTGCAAAATTTATTTTCTATATTCTTGATATGTATTAATACTGAAAGTTTTTGTTGTTCTGAATGTTTTGTTTTGTTATTGTTATTTTTGGACTTTACTCAAGTTTTCATTGGTACGTTCCAAATAAAAAATTCTATCTATCTATCTATCTATCTATCATGATATATTTTTTAGTAATGACCCAGACCATGTGTCTAAATTTTAGGGGGGGAGAGGGAGGGGAGAGGAAACGTTTGTTTGCATGTCCGTGGAAAATTAAATGGTCGTCGCATTTGCGAGATATGGGTCTCATACCACAGGGAGCCCAGGAACTATAATCAACTGTAGTACGCAGTCTCTATGAGCGTGGGGGGTATCGGCTGGTATCGAGTGTAAGAAATAGACAAGGGATGAAGGCTCCAGCCAGCTCACATTTTTTAAACTCGAAAAAACAGACGAAAAGAATGAAAAATAAAATCTAAAAAAAATACCAGGTTGAAGAATATTAGTTGCTCCTTCAAATTTCGCCAAAGCCTTGCCTACATTTTACCGATATCTGCAGAATAAATCAAGAAAACTACACAAATTGACTCCATTTAGGAATTATTAACGGTTTGCCCGAACGCACGGCAAAGTTTGGAGGCGTGGCCTGTAAGCATTTGGCAACAACCAATCACAAAACTGGTTACGAACCACATCGAGGTCATGACTCGGTTTGCCTTGCTCAACTGGTTCGTAACCAGTCTTGTGATTGGTTGTTGACAAATGCTGAACAGGCCACGCCTCCAACGGTGTCATGCATTCGGACTAACCGTTAGGATTTCCTAAATGGAGTCAATTTGTGTAGTTTTCTTGATTTATTCTGCAGATATCGGTAAAATGTAGGTAAGGCTTTGGCGAAATTTGAAGGAGCAACTAATATTCTTCAACCTGGTATTTTTTTTAGATTTTATTTTTTATTTTTTTCGTCTGCTTTTTCGAGTTTAAAAATGTGAGCTGGCTGGAGCCTTCATCCCTTGTCTATTTCTTACACTAGATACCAGCCGATACCCCCCCCCCCCCCCCGCGCGCTCATAGAGACTGCGTACTACAGTTGATAGTTGATTATAGTTCCTGAGCTCCCTGTGCTCATACTAACAAAGATGGTGACTTTGACTGTTGTGCAGACCACAAGGACAAACTAAAATGCTGCAAAATTTTTATTAGAAAATTTTTTTTGGTGATTGGAAGGTATCGTATCAAAGGAATCATTGATGTTAATTAGTGCCCATCACCCCAAAAACTCATACTCATGATTTTTATTAGAAGAGTGCATTGAATTGTGGGAAATCAATGTTTATCAACATAAATGTTGAACATGTGCAATGCGACGACCACCACCCTTTAAGCTACTTTTTAAAAAGTTTGAATTTGCGTAAATACATTTTGACAATGGTTATAACTTCAGATCTACCGGTAGTTAAGAAGCTGAACGTTAGTGATATCAGCTCCCAGCCTTTAACTCATTCTTGAACATTCTGTATGTCCACAATTTATTAGAGAAATTAATTTGCTTTTTGTCGTCATTATGGATATCATATTCCCACCGGTTTTTCAAATAATTTATTTATATATATATAATTACTTGTGAACTTTATTCATGCATGATGTTGAAAGAATTTCACTTGAAGATATAATTTGGTCATAATCAATACTACTCAGCAGTTTCTCCATTGTTTGAAACCATTTATTCTTGTTTATATCAACATTTTAGGCACCCTTCAATGGTAATGTATTTGATGAATGTATTAAATGATTTAATTAATGGTTTTTTAATGAATATGTCAACTGTGTCTGTCCCCAGTTCACCAAAGATTGCCATTTTTGATGTGTATTTAGAGATGCCAAGTATGGATCTGCAGAATGAGGGAGATGGACAAATCTGACCAGGTTGATCCTGTCATCCCTCAAAATATTAAAAAGTCTTTGGTGGCCCGTCTCATTATTGACCCCCCCCCCCAGCAATTATTTTGCCTCCCCTATACTTTTTTATTAAACAGCGCCTTATAGTAGTTTTCTATAAGAAAAGTTGAATGGGGAAATCACCAAATGCCCAGTTTTATGTACATTATATTTGTAGTACACAGTTATGCTGTTTACTTAGCTTATTGACCCAGTTTTAGTTAATTATTAACTTACATCCAACTGATACAGGTATGAATAGTTCAGTTGCTTAGATATAACATTGTATTTGCTGCATATGATATAAACATAAGTTTTAAAAAAATTGAGCTTAAACCTTACTGGATCTTACTAGTTAATAAGTACAAAGTTGTAGAAATGTCGCAATCTAACACCACACAGTAGCATAATTAAACGTCTTTTCATGCCTGTAATGATCAATCATTTTTTGACTATGAGTGACTACAACCATGACCATGATTATATCTGACAATGTTCTGACGGTAATTGGCTAAGATTCCAAAAATATGGTCAACCCAAATCTCCATTTTTGTGTGACCATAAAACATGATCTTTCATAGTCAAGTTTTTCTCACGGTCGTTCATGGTCAACTCATATCTTCTGTTTTTTAAATCCAAAATATTTAATGTGTAAAACAATGATTTGTTAAGAATTATAAAATATATTTTATAATTTCCCTAGCAATTAGAATCAGGCAATTGGTTATATTATCTTTTAAATTACCATTGCTTCCTACACATAATAATGCTTTGTGATTTTGTTTTCTCTTGAAAAATGTTGTTTTACCACCAATTTCAACTAAATTTCAAATATAACTCTTTGTAACTAATTAACTCAATAAATATTGATAATATTTTAATTAAGTTTTCATGAAATAAATAAATATTTTGCTAATAACCTGTAATGGGTATATAAGAATGGCTATGAAATCTAACAGGATATTTGAAACATGAGAAATATACCACTTTCTGGCCATGAATGATCATATATTGACCATGAATTACTTGGACCATGAATTACTACGATTTGACCATGACCATGAATGACCATATTTTGACCACTGTCAATATACACTTCATATAACATGTTATATTGTGTTATTATGGTCAACATTTGTAAACAGACACTTGCTAAGCCAGGAGTCTTTGGTTTTCCTATGAAAATCAGTTACGTTGTAGGTTTGTTTATCTAAGTACCGAGAGGATTTTCCAGTAATCTCTAAATAAAATGTGTGGAAGGTCAGCACAAGGTATCAACTTATAATATTTCATATTTTTTAGCAAAAAGAACAACCAAATGTTGGATACAAATTTCAAAGGGTTAAATCATGCACGATGTCTATCACTCTTTAATATAGGTAAAAAATATAAAAAAACTATTTTTAAAATGAGGGGAAAATTGTGTATTGAAACCTTAAGAGACTGGCCAAAAAAGCAAAATGCATTGAATATGTTTGTGTTGCTATCAGTCATGTATTTGTTGGACAGGACTCACTACCTGTTCAGTTGCACGTCATCATCATGGTTTCTCAGCAATTCGGACAATCTGATTTGGCAAGTACAAGCAGTCTTGATTGTGTTCCATTCATAGATAAAGTGTGTGTCCATCACAATTGTTTAGTACCCTATATATATATATATATGGCAAACCTGTGGTCAAACTCCATTGACTGTACACAAATACCTCAACACTGGTTGAATGATACCAGCAATCAGAAAACCAGATAAATCATGTCAATTATACACCATCAATACACCAATTTTGAGTTTTTTGTTTGCTATAATATGTGTACAACATTTTGCAATCTATGACAGATGGAAGATGGCTGCTTTTATGACCAGTCATTCATAAGACAGTTTGCTGAAGTTGCTACAATTAAAAAGATATCAAGATGACATTTTGTTTCATTATTTGAAGATGTTCCTCTTCTTTTACAAAGATTACATGAACTTTGTTAGGCAACCTTGATGTATGTAATTAATAATTTCGCTCAAAACTGAAGCTTATAATAAAATGAAACAGAAACTGTATGTTTGAATATGTGTTTGATTATGAGATTGAAACTATAATTACACATGGTAACCTGAAAACTAGAGAACTTCAAACTCATCAATTTAATTCTGGTTCTATATGACAGAAGGATTCATGAAATGACAAACTTCTATCTGGTATTATATGACCTTACATATACAAGGATTCATCAATTGGCCATCTTCTTTCTGGCTCTATATGATCCTACATATACAGGGATTCATCAATTGGCCACCTTCTCTCTGGTTCTATATGACCTTACATGTACAAGGATTCATCAATTGGCCACCTTCTCTCTGGTTCTATATGACCTTACATGTACAAGGATTCATCAATTGGCTCAATTCTTCCTGGTTCTAAATGACCTTACATATACAAGGATTCATCAATTGGCCACCTTCTCTCTGGTTCTATATGACCTTACATATACAAGGATTCATCAATTGGCCACCTTCTCTCTGGTTCTATAGACCTTACATATACAAGGATTCATCAATTGACCACCTTCTCTCTGGTTCTATAGACCTTACATATACAAGGATTCATCAATTGACCACCTTCTCTCTGATTCTATATGACCTTACATATACAAGGATTCATCAATTGACCACCTTCTCTCTGGTTCTATAGACCTTACATATACAAGGATTCATCAATTGACCACCTTCTCTCTGGTTCTACATGACTCTACATATACAAGGATTCATCAATTGGCCACCTTCTCTCTGGTTCTATATGACCTTACATATACAAGGATTTATCAATTGGCCACCTTCTCTCTGGTTCTATAGGACCTTACATATACAAGGATTTATCAATTGGCCACCTTCTCTCTGGTTCTATATGACCTTACATGTACAAGGATTCATCAATTGGCCACCTTCTCTCTGGTTCTATATGACCTTACATGTACAAGGATTCATCAATTGGCTCAATTCTTCCTGGTTCTAAATGACCTTACATATACAAGGATTCATCAATTGGCCACCTTCTCTCTGGTTCTATATGACCTTACATATACAAGGATTTATCAATTGGCCACCTTCTCTCTAGTTCTATAGACCTTACATATACAAGGATTCATCAATTGGCCACCTTCTCTCTGGTTCTATATGACCTTACATATACAAGGATTCATCAATTGGCCACCTTCTCTCTGGTTCTATATGACCTTACATATACAAAGATTCATCAATTGGCCACCTTCTCTCTGATTCTATATGACCTTACATATACAAGGATTCATAGATTGGCCACCTTCTCTCTGGTTCTATAGACCTTACATATACAAGGATTCATCAATTGGCCACCTTCTCTCTGGTTCTATATGACCTTACATATACAAGGATTTATCAATTGGCCACCTTCTCTCTGGTTCTATAGGACCTTACATATACAAGGATTTATCAATTGGCCACCTTCTCTCTGGTTCTATATGACCTTACATGTACAAGGATTCATCAATTGGCCACCTTCTCTCTGGTTCTATATGACCTTACATGTACAAGGATTCATCAATTGGCTACATTCTTCCTGGTTCTAAATGACCTTACATATACAAGGATTCATCAATTGGCCACCTTCTCTCTGGTTCTATATGACCTTACATATACAAGGATTTATCAATTGGCCACCTTCTCCCTGGTTCTATAGACCTTACATATACAAGGATTCATCAATTGGCCACCTTCTCTCTGGTTCTATATGACCTTACATATACAAGGATTCATCAATTGGCCACCTTCTCTCTGGTTCTATATGACCTTACATATACAAAGATTCATCAATTGGCCACCTTCTCTCTGATTCTATATGACCTTACATATACAAGAATTCATAGATTGGCCACCTTCTCTCTGGTTCTATAGACCTTACATATACAAGGATTCATCAATTGGCCACCTTCTCTCTGGTTCTATATGACCTTACATGTACAAGGATTCATCAATTGGCTACATTCTTCCTGGTTCTATATGACCTTACATATACAAGGATTCATCAATTGGCCACCTTCTCTCTGGTTCTATAGACCTTACATATACAAGGATTCATCAATCGGACACCTTCTCTCTGGTTCTATAGACCTTACATATACAAGGATTCATCAATTGGCCACCTTCTCTGGTTCTATATGACCTCACATATACAAGGATTCATCAATTGGCCACCTTCTCTCTGGTTCTATAGACCTTACATATACAAGGATTCATCAATTGGCCACCTTCTTACTGGTTCTATAGACCTTACATATACAAGGATTCATCAACTGACCACCTTCTCTCTGGTTCTATATGACCTTACATATACAAGGATTCATCAATTGGCCACCTTCTCTCTGGTTCTATAGACCTTACATATACAAGGATTCATCAATTGGCCACCTTCTCTCTGGTTCTATATGACCTTACATATACAAGGATTCATCAATTAGCCACCTTCTCTCTGGTTCTATAGACCTTACATATACAAGGATTCATCAATTGGCCACCTTCTCTCTGGTTCTATAGACCTTACATATACAAGGATTCATCAATTGGCCACCTTCTCTCCGATTCTATATGACCTTACATATACAAGGATTCATCAATTGGCCACCTTACTGGTTCTATAGACCTTACATATACAAGGATTCATCAACTGACCACCTTCTCTCTGGTTCTATATGACCTTACATATACAAGGATTCATCAATTGACCACCTTCTCTCTGGTTCTATAGACCTTACATATACAAGGATTCATCAATTGGCCACCTTCTCTCTGGTTCTATAGACCTTACATATACAAGGATTCATCAATTGGCCACCTTTTCTCTGGTTCTAAATGACCTTACATATACAAGGATTCATCAATTGGCCACCTTCTCTCTGGTTCTATATGACCTTACATATACAAGGGTTCATAGATTGGCCACCTTCTCTCTGGTTCTATATGACCTTACATATACAAGGATTCATCAATTGGCCGCCTTCTCTCTGGGTATATAGACCTTACATATACAAGGATTCATCAATTGGCCACCTTCTCTCTGGTTCTATATGACCTTACATATACAAGGATTCATCAATTGGCCACCTTCTCTCTGGTTCTATAGACCTTACATATACAAGGATTCATCAATTGGCCACCTTCTCTCTGGTTCTATATGCCCTCACATATACAAGGATTCATCAATTGGCCACCTTCTCTCTGGTTCTAAATGACCTTACATATACAAGGATTCATCAATTGGCCACCTTCTCTCTGGTTCTCTATGACCTTACATATACAAGGGTTCATAGATTGGCCACCTTCTCTCTGGTTCTATATGACCTTACATATACAAGGATTCATCAATTGGCCGCCTTCTCTCTGGGTATATAGACCTTACATATACAAGGATTCATCAATTGGCCACCTTCTCTCTGGTTCTATATGACCTTACATATACAAGGATTCATCAATTGGCCACCTTCTCTCTGGTTCTATATGCCCTCATATATACAAGGATTCATCAATTGGCCACCTTCTCTCTGGTTCTATAGACCTTACATATACAAGGATTCATCAATTGGACACCTTCTCTCTGGTTCTATAGACCTTACATATACAAGGATTCATCAATTGGCCACTTTCTCTGGTTCTATATGACCTCACATATACAAGGATTCATCAATTAGCCACCTTCTCTCTGGTTCTATAGACCTTACATATACAAGGATTCATCAATTGGCCACCTTCTCTGGTTCTATATGACCTCACATATACAAGGATTCATCAATTAGCCACCTTCTCTCTGGTTCTATATGCCCTCACATATACAAGGATTCATCAGTTGGCCACCTTTTCTCTGGTTCTATATGCCCTCACATATACAAGGATTCATCGATTGGCCACCTTCTCTCTGGTTCTATATGCCCTCACATATACAAGGATTCATCAATTGGCCACCTTCTCTCTGGTTCTATATGCCCTCACATATACAAGGATTCATCAATTGGCCACCTTCTCTCTGGTTCTATAGACCTTACATATACAAGGATCCATCAATTGGCCACCTTCTCTCTGATTCTATATGACCTTACATATATAAGGATTCATCAATTGGCCACCTTCTCTCTGGTTCTATAGACTTTACATATACAAGGATTCATCAATTGACCACCTTCTCCCTGGTTGTATAGACCTTACATATACAAGGATTCATCAATTGGCCACCTTCTCTCTGGTTCTATATGCCCTCATATATACAAGGATTCATCAATTGGCCACCTTCTCTCTGGTTCTATAGACCTTACATATACAAGGATTCATCAATTGGACACCTTCTCTCTGGTTCTATAGACCTTACATATACAAGGATTCATCAATTGGCCACCTTCTCTGGTTCTATATGACCTCACATATACAAGGATTCATCAATTAGCCACCTTCTCTCTGGTTCTATAGACCTTACATATACAAGGATTCATCAATTGGCCACCTTCTTACTGGTTCTATAGATTTTACATATACAAGGATTCATCAACTGACCACCTTCTCTCTGGTTCTATATGACCTTACAAATACAAGGATTCATCAATTGGCCACCTTCTCTCTGGTTCTATAGACCTTACATATACAAGGATTCATCAATTGGCCACCTTCTCTCTGGTTCTATATGACCTTACATATACAAGTATTCATCAATTAGCCACCTTCTCTCTGGTTCTATAGACCTTACATATACAAGGATTCATCAATTGGCCACCTTCTCTCTGGTTCTATAGACCTTACATATACAAGGATTCATCAATTGGCCACCTTCTCTCTGGTTCTCTATGACCTTACATATACAAGGGTTCATAGATTGGCCACCTTCTCTCTGGTTCTATATGACCTTACATATACAAGGATTCATCAATTGGCCACCTTCTCTCTGGTTCTATATGACCTTACATATACAAGGATTCATCAATTGGCCACCTTCTCTCTGGTTCTATATGCCCTCATATATACAAGGATTCATCAATTGGCCACCTTCTCTCTGGTTCTATAGACCTTACATATACAAGGATTCATCAATTGGACACCTTCTCTCTGGTTCTATAGACCTTACATATACAAGGATTCATCAATTGGCCACTTTCTCTGGTTCTATATGACCTCACATATACAAGGATTCATCAATTAGCCACCTTCTCTCTGGTTCTATAGACCTTACATATACAAGGATTCATCAATTGGCCACCTTCTCTGGTTCTATATGACCTCACATATACAAGGATTCATCAATTAGCCACCTTCTCTCTGGTTCTATATGCCCTCACATATACAAGGATTCATCAGTTGGCCACCTTTTCTCTGGTTCTATATGCCCTCACATATACAAGGATTCATCGATTGGCCACCTTCTCTCTGGTTCTATATGCCCTCACATATACAAGGATTCATCAATTGGCCACCTTCTCTCTGGTTCTATATGCCCTCACATATACAAGGATTCATCAATTGGCCACCTTCTCTCTGGTTCTATAGACCTTACATATACAAGGATCCATCAATTGGCCACCTTCTCTCTGATTCTATATGACCTTACATATATAAGGATTCATCAATTGGCCACCTTCTCTCTGGTTCTATAGACTTTACATATACAAGGATTCATCAATTGACCACCTTCTCCCTGGTTGTATAGACCTTACATATACAAGGATTCATCAATTGGCCACCTTCTCTCTGGTTCTATATGCCCTCATATATACAAGGATTCATCAATTGGCCACCTTCTCTCTGGTTCTATAGACCTTACATATACAAGGATTCATCAATTGGACACCTTCTCTCTGGTTCTATAGACCTTACATATACAAGGATTCATCAATTGGCCACCTTCTCTGGTTCTATATGACCTCACATATACAAGGATTCATCAATTAGCCACCTTCTCTCTGGTTCTATAGACCTTACATATACAAGGATTCATCAATTGGCCACCTTCTTACTGGTTCTATAGATTTTACATATACAAGGATTCATCAACTGACCACCTTCTCTCTGGTTCTATATGACCTTACAAATACAAGGATTCATCAATTGGCCACCTTCTCTCTGGTTCTATAGACCTTACATATACAAGGATTCATCAATTGGCCACCTTCTCTCTGGTTCTATATGACCTTACATATACAAGTATTCATCAATTAGCCACCTTCTCTCTGGTTCTATAGACCTTACATATACAAGGATTCATCAATTGGCCACCTTCTCTCTGGTTCTATAGACCTTACATATACAAGGATTCATCAATTGGCCACCTTCTCTCTGATTCTATATGACCTTACATATACAAGGATTCATCAATTGGCCACCTTCTTACTGGTTCTATAGACCTTACATATACAAGGATTCATCAACTGACCACCTTCTCTCTGGTTCTATATGACCTTACATATACAAGGATTCATCAATTGACCACCTTCTCTCTGGTTCTATAGACCTTATATATACAAGGATTCATCAATTGGCCACCTTCTCTCTGGTTCTATATGACCTTACATATACAAGGATTCATCAATTGGCCACCTTCTCTCTGGTTCTAAATGACCTTACATATACAAGGATTCATCAATTGGCTACATTCTTCCTGGTTCTAAATGACCTTACATATACAAGGATTCATCAATTGGCCACCTTCTCTCTGGTTCTATATGACCTTACATATACAAGGATTTATCAATTGGCCACCTTCTCTCTGGTTCTATAGACCTTACATATACAAGGATTCATCAATTGATCACCTTCTCTCTGATTCTATATGACCTTACATATACAAGGATTCATCAATTGACCACCTTCTCTCTGGTTCTATAGACCTTACATATACAAGGATTCATCAATTGACCACCTTCTCTCTGGTTCTACATGACTCTACATATACAAGGATTCATCAATTGGCCACCTTCTCTCTGGTTCTATATGACCTTACATATACAAGGATTTATCAATTGGCCACCTTCTCTCTGGTTCTATAGGACCTTACATATACAAGGATTTATCAATTGGCCACCTTCTCTCTGGTTCTATATGACCTTACATGTACAAGGATTCATCAATTGGCCACCTTCTCTCTGGTTCTATATGACCTTACATGTACAAGGATTCATCAATTGGCTCAATTCTTCCTGGTTCTAAATGACCTTACATATACAAGGATTCATCAATTGGCCACCTTCTCTCTGGTTCTATATGACCTTACATATACAAGGATTTATCAATTGGCCACCTTCTCTCTAGTTCTATAGACCTTACATATACAAGGATTCATCAATTGGCCACCTTCTCTCTGGTTCTATATGACCTTACATATACAAGGATTCATCAATTGGCCACCTTCTCTCTGGTTCTATATGACCTTACATATACAAAGATTCATCAATTGGCCACCTTCTCTCTGATTCTATATGACCTTACATATACAAGGATTCATAGATTGGCCACCTTCTCTCTGGTTCTATAGACCTTACATATACAAGGATTCATCAATTGGCCACCTTCTCTCTGGTTCTATATGACCTTACATATACAAGGATTTATCAATTGGCCACCTTCTCTCTGGTTCTATAGGACCTTACATATACAAGGATTTATCAATTGGCCACCTTCTCTCTGGTTCTATATGACCTTACATGTACAAGGATTCATCAATTGGCCACCTTCTCTCTGGTTCTATATGACCTTACATGTACAAGGATTCATCAATTGGCTACATTCTTCCTGGTTCTAAATGACCTTACATATACAAGGATTCATCAATTGGCCACCTTCTCTCTGGTTCTATATGACCTTACATATACAAGGATTTATCAATTGGCCACCTTCTCCCTGGTTCTATAGACCTTACATATACAAGGATTCATCAATTGGCCACCTTCTCTCTGGTTCTATATGACCTTACATATACAAGGATTCATCAATTGGCCACCTTCTCTCTGGTTCTATATGACCTTACATATACAAAGATTCATCAATTGGCCACCTTCTCTCTGATTCTATATGACCTTACATATACAAGAATTCATAGATTGGCCACCTTCTCTCTGGTTCTATAGACCTTACATATACAAGGATTCATCAATTGGCCACCTTCTCTCTGGTTCTATATGACCTTACATGTACAAGGATTCATCAATTGGCTACATTCTTCCTGGTTCTATATGACCTTACATATACAAGGATTCATCAATTGGCCACCTTCTCTCTGGTTCTATAGACCTTACATATACAAGGATTCATCAATCGGACACCTTCTCTCTGGTTCTATAGACCTTACATATACAAGGATTCATCAATTGGCCACCTTCTCTGGTTCTATATGACCTCACATATACAAGGATTCATCAATTGGCCACCTTCTCTCTGGTTCTATAGACCTTACATATACAAGGATTCATCAATTGGCCACCTTCTTACTGGTTCTATAGACCTTACATATACAAGGATTCATCAACTGACCACCTTCTCTCTGGTTCTATATGACCTTACATATACAAGGATTCATCAATTGGCCACCTTCTCTCTGGTTCTATAGACCTTACATATACAAGGATTCATCAATTGGCCACCTTCTCTCTGGTTCTATATGACCTTACATATACAAGGATTCATCAATTAGCCACCTTCTCTCTGGTTCTATAGACCTTACATATACAAGGATTCATCAATTGGCCACCTTCTCTCTGGTTCTATAGACCTTACATATACAAGGATTCATCAATTGGCCACCTTCTCTCCGATTCTATATGACCTTACATATACAAGGATTCATCAATTGGCCACCTTACTGGTTCTATAGACCTTACATATACAAGGATTCATCAACTGACCACCTTCTCTCTGGTTCTATATGACCTTACATATACAAGGATTCATCAATTGACCACCTTCTCTCTGGTTCTATAGACCTTACATATACAAGGATTCATCAATTGGCCACCTTCTCTCTGGTTCTATAGACCTTACATATACAAGGATTCATCAATTGGCCACCTTTTCTCTGGTTCTAAATGACCTTACATATACAAGGATTCATCAATTGGCCACCTTCTCTCTGGTTCTATATGACCTTACATATACAAGGGTTCATAGATTGGCCACCTTCTCTCTGGTTCTATATGACCTTACATATACAAGGATTCATCAATTGGCCGCCTTCTCTCTGGGTATATAGACCTTACATATACAAGGATTCATCAATTGGCCACCTTCTCTCTGGTTCTATATGACCTTACATATACAAGGATTCATCAATTGGCCACCTTCTCTCTGGTTCTATAGACCTTACATATACAAGGATTCATCAATTGGCCACCTTCTCTCTGGTTCTATATGCCCTCACATATACAAGGATTCATCAATTGGCCACCTTCTCTCTGGTTCTAAATGACCTTACATATACAAGGATTCATCAATTGGCCACCTTCTCTCTGGTTCTCTATGACCTTACATATACAAGGGTTCATAGATTGGCCACCTTCTCTCTGGTTCTATATGACCTTACATATACAAGGATTCATCAATTGGCCGCCTTCTCTCTGGGTATATAGACCTTACATATACAAGGATTCATCAATTGGCCACCTTCTCTCTGGTTCTATATGACCTTACATATACAAGGATTCATCAATTGGCCACCTTCTCTCTGGTTCTATATGCCCTCATATATACAAGGATTCATCAATTGGCCACCTTCTCTCTGGTTCTATAGACCTTACATATACAAGGATTCATCAATTGGACACCTTCTCTCTGGTTCTATAGACCTTACATATACAAGGATTCATCAATTGGCCACTTTCTCTGGTTCTATATGACCTCACATATACAAGGATTCATCAATTAGCCACCTTCTCTCTGGTTCTATAGACCTTACATATACAAGGATTCATCAATTGGCCACCTTCTCTGGTTCTATATGACCTCACATATACAAGGATTCATCAATTAGCCACCTTCTCTCTGGTTCTATATGCCCTCACATATACAAGGATTCATCAGTTGGCCACCTTTTCTCTGGTTCTATATGCCCTCACATATACAAGGATTCATCGATTGGCCACCTTCTCTCTGGTTCTATATGCCCTCACATATACAAGGATTCATCAATTGGCCACCTTCTCTCTGGTTCTATATGCCCTCACATATACAAGGATTCATCAATTGGCCACCTTCTCTCTGGTTCTATAGACCTTACATATACAAGGATCCATCAATTGGCCACCTTCTCTCTGATTCTATATGACCTTACATATATAAGGATTCATCAATTGGCCACCTTCTCTCTGGTTCTATAGACTTTACATATACAAGGATTCATCAATTGACCACCTTCTCCCTGGTTGTATAGACCTTACATATACAAGGATTCATCAATTGGCCACCTTCTCTCTGGTTCTATATGCCCTCATATATACAAGGATTCATCAATTGGCCACCTTCTCTCTGGTTCTATAGACCTTACATATACAAGGATTCATCAATTGGACACCTTCTCTCTGGTTCTATAGACCTTACATATACAAGGATTCATCAATTGGCCACCTTCTCTGGTTCTATATGACCTCACATATACAAGGATTCATCAATTAGCCACCTTCTCTCTGGTTCTATAGACCTTACATATACAAGGATTCATCAATTGGCCACCTTCTTACTGGTTCTATAGATTTTACATATACAAGGATTCATCAACTGACCACCTTCTCTCTGGTTCTATATGACCTTACAAATACAAGGATTCATCAATTGGCCACCTTCTCTCTGGTTCTATAGACCTTACATATACAAGGATTCATCAATTGGCCACCTTCTCTCTGGTTCTATATGACCTTACATATACAAGTATTCATCAATTAGCCACCTTCTCTCTGGTTCTATAGACCTTACATATACAAGGATTCATCAATTGGCCACCTTCTCTCTGGTTCTATAGACCTTACATATACAAGGATTCATCAATTGGCCACCTTCTCTCTGATTCTATATGACCTTACATATACAAGGATTCATCAATTGGCCACCTTCTTACTGGTTCTATAGACCTTACATATACAAGGATTCATCAACTGACCACCTTCTCTCTGGTTCTATATGACCTTACATATACAAGGATTCATCAATTGACCACCTTCTCTCTGGTTCTATAGACCTTATATATACAAGGATTCATCAATTGGCCACCTTCTCTCTGGTTCTATATGACCTTACATATACAAGGATTCATCAATTGGCCACCTTCTCTCTGGTTCTAAATGACCTTACATATACAAGGATTCATCAATTGGCTACATTCTTCCTGGTTCTAAATGACCTTACATATACAAGGATTCATCAATTGGCCACCTTCTCTCTGGTTCTATATGACCTTACATATACAAGGATTTATCAATTGGCCACCTTCTCTCTGGTTCTATAGACCTTACATATACAAGGATTCATCAATTGGCCACCTTCTCTCTGGTTCTATATGACCTTACATATACAAGGATTCATCAATTGGCCACCTTCTCTCTGGTTCTATATGACCTTACATATACAAAGATTCATCAATTGGCCACCTTCTCTCTGATTCTATATGACCTTACATATACAAGAATTCATAGATTGGCCACCTTCTCTCTGGTTCTATAGACCTTACATATACAAGGATTCATCAATTGGCCACCTTCTCTCTGGTTCTATATGACCTTACATGTACAAGGATTCATCAATTGGCTACATTCTTCCTGGTTCTATATGACCTTACATATACAAGGATTCATCAATTGGCCACCTTCTCTCTGGTTCTATAGACCTTACATATACAAGGATTCATCAATCGGACACCTTCTCTCTGGTTCTATAGACCTTACATATACAAGGATTCATCAATTGGCCACCTTCTCTGGTTCTATATGACCTCACATATACAAGGATTCATCAATTGGCCACCTTCTCTCTGGTTCTATAGACCTTACATATACAAGGATTCATCAATTGGCCACCTTCTTACTGGTTCTATAGACCTTACATATACAAGGATTCATCAACTGACCACCTTCTCTCTGGTTCTATATGACCTTACATATACAAGGATTCATCAATTGGCCACCTTCTCTCTGGTTCTATATACCTTACATATACAAGGATTCATCAATTGGCCACCTTCTCTCTGGTTCTATATGACCTTACATATACAAGGATTCATCAATTAGCCACCTTCTCTCTGGTTCTATAGACCTTACATATACAAGGATTCATCAATTGGCCACCTTCTCTCTGGTTCTATAGACCTTACATATACAAGGATTCATCAATTGGCCACCTTCTCTCCGATTCTATATGACCTTACATATACAAGGATTCATCAATTGGCCACCTTACTGGTTCTATAGACCTTACATATACAAGGATTCATCAACTGACCACCTTCTCTCTGGTTCTATATGACCTTACATATACAAGGATTCATCAATTGACCACCTTCTCTCTGGTTCTATAGACCTTACATATACAAGGATTCATCAATTGGCCACCTTCTCTCTGGTTCTATAGACCTTACATATACAAGGATTCATCAATTGGCCACCTTTTCTCTGGTTCTAAATGACCTTACATATACAAGGATTCATCAATTGGCCACCTTCTCTCTGGTTCTATATGACCTTACATATACAAGGGTTCATAGATTGGCCACCTTCTCTCTGGTTCTATATGACCTTACATATACAAGGATTCATCAATTGGCCGCCTTCTCTCTGGGTATATAGACCTTACATATACAAGGATTCATCAATTGGCCACCTTCTCTCTGGTTCTATATGACCTTACATATACAAGGATTCATCAATTGGCCACCTTCTCTCTGGTTCTATAGACCTTACATATACAAGGATTCATCAATTGGCCACCTTCTCTCTGGTTCTATATGCCCTCACATATACAAGGATTCATCAATTGGCCACCTTCTCTCTGGTTCTAAATGACCTTACATATACAAGGATTCATCAATTGGCCACCTTCTCTCTGGTTCTCTATGACCTTACATATACAAGGGTTCATAGATTGGCCACCTTCTCTCTGGTTCTATATGACCTTACATATACAAGGATTCATCAATTGGCCGCCTTCTCTCTGGGTATATAGACCTTACATATACAAGGATTCATCAATTGGCCACCTTCTCTCTGGTTCTATATGACCTTACATATACAAGGATTCATCAATTGGCCACCTTCTCTCTGGTTCTATATGCCCTCATATATACAAGGATTCATCAATTGGCCACCTTCTCTCTGGTTCTATAGACCTTACATATACAAAGATTCATCAATTGGACACCTTCTCTCTGGTTCTATAGACCTTACATATACAAGGATTCATCAATTGGCCACCTTCTCTGGTTCTATATGACCTCACATATACAAGGATTCATCAATTAGCCACCTTCTCTCTGGTTCTATAGACCTTACATATACAAGGATTCATCAATTGGCCACCTTCTCTCTGGTTCTATATGACCTTACATATACAAGGATTCATCAATTGGCCACCTTCTCTCTGGTTCTATAGACCTTACATATACAAGGATTCATCAATTGGCCACCTTCTCTCTGGTTCTATATGCCCTCACATATACAAGTATTCATCAATTGGCCACCTTCTCTCTGGTTCTAAATGACCTTACATATACAAGGATTCATCAATTGGCCACCTTCTCTCTGGTTCTATATGACCTTACATATACAAGGATTCATCAATTGGCCGCCTTCTCTCTGGGTATATAGACCTTACATATACAAGGATTCATCAATTGGCCACCTTCTCTCTGGTTCTATATGACCTTACATATACAAGGATTCATCAATTGGCCACCTTCTCTCTGGTTCTATATGCCCTCACATATACAAGGATTCATCAGTTGGCCACCTTTTCTCTGGTTCTATATGCCCTCACATATACAAGGATTCATCGATTGGCCACCTTCTCTCTGGTTCTATATGCCCTCACATATACAAGGATTCATCAATTGGCCACCTTCTCTCTGGTTCTATATGCCCTCACATATACAAGGATTCATCAATTGGCCACCTTCTCTCTGGTTCTATAGACCTTACATATACAAGGATCCATCAATTGGCCACCTTCTCTCTGATTCTATATGACCTTACATATATAAGGATTCATCAATTGGCCACCTTCTCTCTGGTTCTATAGACTTTACATATACAAGGATTCATCAATTGACCACCTTCTCCCTGGTTCTATAGACCTTACATATACAAGGATTCATCAATTGGCCACCTTCTCTCTGGTTCTATATGCCCTCATATATACAAGGATTCATCAATTGGCCACCTTCTCTCTGGTTCTATAGACCTTACATATACAAGGATTCATCAATTGGACACCTTCTCTCTGGTTCTATAGACCTTACATATACAAGGATTCATCAATTGGCCACCTTCTCTGGTTCTATATGACCTCACATATACAAGGATTCATCAATTAGCCACCTTCTCTCTGGTTCTATAGACCTTACATATACAAGGATTCATCAATTGGCCACCTTCTTACTGGTTCTATAGATTTTACATATACAAGGATTCATCAACTGACCACCTTCTCTCTGGTTCTATATGACCTTACAAATACAAGGATTCATCAATTGGCCACCTTCTCTCTGGTTCTATAGACCTTACATATACAAGGATTCATCAATTGGCCACCTTCTCTCTGGTTCTATATGACCTTACATATACAAGGATTCATCAATTAGCCACCTTCTCTCTGGTTCTATAGACCTTACATATACAAGGATTCATCAATTGGCCACCTTCTCTCTGGTTCTATAGACCTTACATATACAAGGATTCATCAATTGGCCACCTTCTCTCTGATTCTATATGACCTTACATATACAAGGATTCATCAATTGGCCACCTTCTTACTGGTTCTATAGACCTTACATATACAAGGATTCATCAACTGACCACCTTCTCTCTGGTTCTATATGACCTTACATATACAAGGATTCATCAATTGACCACCTTCTCTCTGGTTCTATAGACCTTATATATACAAGGATTCATCAATTGGCCACCTTCTCTCTGGTTCTATATGACCTTACATATACAAGGATTCATCAATTGGCCACCTTCTCTCTGGTTCTAAATGACCTTACATATACAAGGATTCATCAATTGGCCGCCTTCTCTCTGGGTATATAGACCTTACATATACAAGGATTCATCAATTGGCCACCTTCTCTCTGGTTCTATATGACCTTACATATACAAGGATTCATCAATTGGCCACCTTCTCTCTGGTTCTATAGACCTTACATATACAAGGATTCATCAATTGGCCACCTTCTCTCTGGTTCTATATGCCCTCACATATACAAGGATTCATCAGTTGGCCACCTTTTCTCTGGTTCTATATGCCCTAACATATACAAGGATTCATCGATTGGCCACCTTCTCTCTGGTTCTATATGCCCTCACATATACAAGGATTCATCAATTGGCCACCTTCTCTCTGGTTCTATATGCCCTCACATATACAAGGATTCATCAATTGGCCACCTTCTCTCTGGTTCTATAGACCTTACATATACAAGGATCCATCAATTGGCCACCTTCTCTCTGATTCTATATGACCTTACATATACAAGGATTCATCAATTGGCCACCTTCTCTCTGGTTCTATAGACTTTACATATATAAGGATTCATCAATTGGCCACCTTCTCTCTGGTTCTATAGACTTTACATATACAAGGATTCATCAATTGACCACCTTCTCCCTGGTTCTATAGACCTTACATATGCAAGGATTCATCAATTGGCCACCTTCTCTCTGGTTCTATATGCCCTCATATATACAAGGATTCATCAATTGGCCACCTTCTCTCTGGTTCTATAGACCTTACATATACAAGGATTCATCAATTGGCCACCTTCTCTCTGGTTCTATATGCCCTCACATATACAAGGATTCATCAATTGGCCACCTTCTCTCTGGTTCTATATGCCCTCACATATACAAGGATTCATCAATTGGCCACCTTCTCTCTGGTTCTATATGCCCTCACATATACAAGGATTCATCAATTGGCCACCTTCTCTCTGGTTTTATATGCCCTCACATATACAAGGATTCATCAATTGGCCACCTTCTCTCTGGTTCTATATGCCCTCACATATACAAGCATTCATCAATTGGCCACCTTCTCTCTGGTTCTATAGACCTTACATATACAAGGATTCATCAATTGGCCACCTTCTCTCTCGTTCTATATGACCTTACATATACAAGGATTCATCAATTGGCCACCTTCTCTCTGGTTCTATATGACCTTACATATACAAGGATTCATCAATTAGCCACCTTCTCTCTGGTTCTATAGACCTTACATATACAAGGATTCATCAATTGGCCACCTTCTCTCTGGTTCTATAGACCTTACATATACAAGGATTCATCAATTGGCCACCTTCTCTCCGATTCTATATGACCTTACATATACAAGGATTCATCAATTGGCCACCTTCTTACTGGTTCTATAGACCTTACATATACAAGGATTCATCAACTGACCACCTTCTCTCTGGTTCTATATGACCTTACATATACAAGGATTCATCAATTGACCACCTTCTCTCTGGTTCTATAGACCTTACATATACAAGGATTCATCAATTGGCCACCTTCTCTCTGGTTCTATAGACCTTACATATACAAGGATTCATCAATTGGCCACCTTTTCTCTGGTTCTAAATGACCTTACATATACAAGGATTCATCAATTGGCCACCTTCTCTCTGGTTCTATATGACCTTACATATACAAGGGTTCATAGATTGGCCACCTTCTCTCTGGTTCTATATGACCTTACATATACAAGGATTCATCAATTGGCCGCCTTCTCTCTGGGTATATAGACCTTACATATACAAGGATTCATCAATTGGCCACCTTCTCTCTGGTTCTATATGACCTTACATATACAAGGATTCATCAATTGGCCACCTTCTCTCTGGTTCTATAGACCTTACATATACAAGGATTCATCAATTGGCCACCTTCTCTCTGGTTCTATATGCCCTCACATATACAAGTATTCATCAATTGGCCACCTTCTCTCTGGTTCTAAATGACCTTACATATACAAGGATTCATCAATTGGCCACCTTCTCTCTGGTTCTATATGACCTTACATATACAAGGATTCATCAATTGGCCGCCTTCTCTCTGGGTATATAGACCTTACATATACAAGGATTCATCAATTGGCCACCTTCTCTCTGGTTCTATATGACCTTACATATACAAGGATTCATCAATTGGCCACCTTCTCTCTGGTTCTATATGCCCTCACATATACAAGGATTCATCAGTTGGCCACCTTTTCTCTGGTTCTATATGCCCTCACATATACAAGGATTCATCGATTGGCCACCTTCTCTCTGGTTCTATATGCCCTCACATATACAAGGATTCATCAATTGGCCACCTTCTCTCTGGTTCTATATGCCCTCACATATACAAGGATTCATCAATTGGCCACCTTCTCTCTGGTTCTATAGACCTTACATATACAAGGATCCATCAATTGGCCACCTTCTCTCTGATTCTATATGACCTTACATATATAAGGATTCATCAATTGGCCACCTTCTCTCTGGTTCTATAGACTTTACATATACAAGGATTCATCAATTGACCACCTTCTCCCTGGTTCTATAGACCTTACATATACAAGGATTCATCAATTGGCCACCTTCTCTCTGGTTCTATATGCCCTCATATATACAAGGATTCATCAATTGGCCACCTTCTCTCTGGTTCTATAGACCTTACATATACAAGGATTCATCAATTGGACACCTTCTCTCTGGTTCTATAGACCTTACATATACAAGGATTCATCAATTGGCCACCTTCTCTGGTTCTATATGACCTCACATATACAAGGATTCATCAATTAGCCACCTTCTCTCTGGTTCTATAGACCTTACATATACAAGGATTCATCAATTGGCCACCTTCTTACTGGTTCTATAGATTTTACATATACAAGGATTCATCAACTGACCACCTTCTCTCTGGTTCTATATGACCTTACAAATACAAGGATTCATCAATTGGCCACCTTCTCTCTGGTTCTATAGACCTTACATATACAAGGATTCATCAATTGGCCACCTTCTCTCTGGTTCTATATGACCTTACATATACAAGGATTCATCAATTAGCCACCTTCTCTCTGGTTCTATAGACCTTACATATACAAGGATTCATCAATTGGCCACCTTCTCTCTGGTTCTATAGACCTTACATATACAAGGATTCATCAATTGGCCACCTTCTCTCTGATTCTATATGACCTTACATATACAAGGATTCATCAATTGGCCACCTTCTTACTGGTTCTATAGACCTTACATATACAAGGATTCATCAACTGACCACCTTCTCTCTGGTTCTATATGACCTTACATATACAAGGATTCATCAATTGACCACCTTCTCTCTGGTTCTATAGACCTTATATATACAAGGATTCATCAATTGGCCACCTTCTCTCTGGTTCTATATGACCTTACATATACAAGGATTCATCAATTGGCCACCTTCTCTCTGGTTCTAAATGACCTTACATATACAAGGATTCATCAATTGGCCGCCTTCTCTCTGGGTATATAGACCTTACATATACAAGGATTCATCAATTGGCCACCTTCTCTCTGGTTCTATATGACCTTACATATACAAGGATTCATCAATTGGCCACCTTCTCTCTGGTTCTATAGACCTTACATATACAAGGATTCATCAATTGGCCACCTTCTCTCTGGTTCTATATGCCCTCACATATACAAGGATTCATCAGTTGGCCACCTTTTCTCTGGTTCTATATGCCCTAACATATACAAGGATTCATCGATTGGCCACCTTCTCTCTGGTTCTATATGCCCTCACATATACAAGGATTCATCAATTGGCCACCTTCTCTCTGGTTCTATATGCCCTCACATATACAAGGATTCATCAATTGGCCACCTTCTCTCTGGTTCTATAGACCTTACATATACAAGGATCCATCAATTGGCCACCTTCTCTCTGATTCTATATGACCTTACATATACAAGGATTCATCAATTGGCCACCTTCTCTCTGGTTCTATAGACTTTACATATATAAGGATTCATCAATTGGCCACCTTCTCTCTGGTTCTATAGACTTTACATATACAAGGATTCATCAATTGACCACCTTCTCCCTGGTTCTATAGACCTTACATATGCAAGGATTCATCAATTGGCCACCTTCTCTCTGGTTCTATATGCCCTCATATATACAAGGATTCATCAATTGGCCACCTTCTCTCTGGTTCTATAGACCTTACATATACAAGGATTCATCAATTGGCCACCTTCTCTCTGGTTCTATATGC
The DNA here is from genome assembly GCF_978046115.1 of Saccoglossus kowalevskii. Classification (NCBI taxonomy): domain Eukaryota; kingdom Metazoa; phylum Hemichordata; class Enteropneusta; family Harrimaniidae; genus Saccoglossus; species Saccoglossus kowalevskii. Next base: position 19,593,102 of record NC_140642.1, read on the forward strand.
CCTCACATATACAAGGATTCATCAATTGGCCACCTTCTCTCTGGTTCTATATGCCCTCACATATACAAGGATTCATCAATTGGCCACCTTCTCTCTGGTTCTATATGCCCTCACATATACAAGGATTCATCAATTGGCCACCTTCTCTCTGGTTTTATATGCCCTCACATATACAAGGATTCATCAATTGGCCACCTTCTCTCTGGTTCTATATGCCCTCACATATACAAGGATTCATCAATTGGCCACCTTCTCTCTGGTTCTAAATGACCTTACATATACAAGGATTCATCAATTGGCCACCTTCTCTCTGGTTCTATATGACCTTACATATACAAGGATTCATCAATTGGCCGCCTTCTCTCTGGGTATATAGACCTTACATATACAAGGATTCATCAATTGGCCACCTTCTCTCTGGTTCTATATGACCTTACATATACAAGGATTCATCAATTGGCCACCTTCTCTCTGGTTCTATATGCCCTCACATATACAAGGATTCATCAGTTGGCCACCTTTTCTCTGGTTCTATATGCCCTCACATATACAAGGATTCATCGATTGGCCACCTTCTCTCTGGTTCTATATGCCCTCACATATACAAGGATTCATCAATTGGCCACCTTCTCTCTGGTTCTATATGCCCTCACATATACAAGGATTCATCAATTGGCCACCTTCTCTCTGGTTCTATAGACCTTACATATACAAGGATCCATCAATTGGCCACCTTCTCTCTGATTCTATATGACCTTACATATATAAGGATTCATCAATTGGCCACCTTCTCTCTGGTTCTATAGACTTTACATATACAAGGATTCATCAATTGACCACCTTCTCCCTGGTTCTATAGACCTTACATATACAAGGATTCATCAATTGGCCACCTTCTCTCTGGTTCTATATGCCCTCATATATACAAGGATTCATCAATTGGCCACCTTCTCTCTGGTTCTATAGACCTTACATATACAAGGATTCATCAATTGGACACCTTCTCTCTGGTTCTATAGACCTTACATATACAAGGATTCATCAATTGGCCACCTTCTCTGGTTCTATATGACCTCACATATACAAGGATTCATCAATTAGCCACCTTCTCTCTGGTTCTATAGACCTTACATATACAAGGATTCATCAATTGGCCACCTTCTTACTGGTTCTATAGATTTTACATATACAAGGATTCATCAACTGACCACCTTCTCTCTGGTTCTATATGACCTTACAAATACAAGGATTCATCAATTGGCCACCTTCTCTCTGGTTCTATAGACCTTACATATACAAGGATTCATCAATTGGCCACCTTCTCTCTGGTTCTATATGACCTTACATATACAAGGATTCATCAATTAGCCACCTTCTCTCTGGTTCTATAGACCTTACATATACAAGGATTCATCAATTGGCCACCTTCTCTCTGGTTCTATAGACCTTACATATACAAGGATTCATCAATTGGCCACCTTCTCTCTGATTCTATATGACCTTACATATACAAGGATTCATCAATTGGCCACCTTCTTACTGGTTCTATAGACCTTACATATACAAGGATTCATCAACTGACCACCTTCTCTCTGGTTCTATATGACCTTACATATACAAGGATTCATCAATTGACCACCTTCTCTCTGGTTCTATAGACCTTATATATACAAGGATTCATCAATTGGCCACCTTCTCTCTGGTTCTATATGACCTTACATATACAAGGATTCATCAATTGGCCACCTTCTCTCTGGTTCTAAATGACCTTACATATACAAGGATTCATCAATTGGCCGCCTTCTCTCTGGGTATATAGACCTTACATATACAAGGATTCATCAATTGGCCACCTTCTCTCTGGTTCTATATGACCTTACATATACAAGGATTCATCAATTGGCCACCTTCTCTCTGGTTCTATAGACCTTACATATACAAGGATTCATCAATTGGCCACCTTCTCTCTGGTTCTATATGCCCTCACATATACAAGGATTCATCAGTTGGCCACCTTTTCTCTGGTTCTATATGCCCTAACATATACAAGGATTCATCGATTGGCCACCTTCTCTCTGGTTCTATATGCCCTCACATATACAAGGATTCATCAATTGGCCACCTTCTCTCTGGTTCTATATGCCCTCACATATACAAGGATTCATCAATTGGCCACCTTCTCTCTGGTTCTATAGACCTTACATATACAAGGATCCATCAATTGGCCACCTTCTCTCTGATTCTATATGACCTTACATATACAAGGATTCATCAATTGGCCACCTTCTCTCTGGTTCTATAGACTTTACATATATAAGGATTCATCAATTGGCCACCTTCTCTCTGGTTCTATAGACTTTACATATACAAGGATTCATCAATTGACCACCTTCTCCCTGGTTCTATAGACCTTACATATGCAAGGATTCATCAATTGGCCACCTTCTCTCTGGTTCTATATGCCCTCATATATACAAGGATTCATCAATTGGCCACCTTCTCTCTGGTTCTATAGACCTTACATATACAAGGATTCATCAATTGGCCACCTTCTCTCTGGTTCTATATGCCCTCACATATACAAGGATTCATCAATTGGCCACCTTCTCTCTGGTTCTATATGCCCTCACATATACAAGGATTCATCAATTGGCCACCTTCTCTCTGGTTCTATATGCCCTCACATATACAAGGATTCATCAATTGGCCACCTTCTCTCTGGTTTTATATGCCCTCACATATACAAGGATTCATCAATTGGCCACCTTCTCTCTGGTTCTATATGCCCTCACATATACAAGCATTCATCAATTGGCCACCTTCTCTCTGGTTCTATAGACCTTACATATACAAGGATTCATCAATTGGCCACCTTCTCTCTCGTTCTATATGACCTTACATATACAAGGATTCATAGATTCGCCACCTTCTCTCTGGTTCTATAGACCTTACATATACAAGGATTTATCAATTGGCCACCTTCTCTCTGGTTCTATATGACCTTACATAAATAAGGATTCATCAATTGGCCACCTTCTCTCTGGTTCTATATGACCTTACAGATACAAGGATTCATCAATTGGCCACCTTCTCTCTGGTTCTATATGACCATACATATACAAGGATTCATCAATTGGCCACCTTCTCTCTGGTTCTATATGACCTTACATATACAAGGATTCATCAATTGGCCACCTTCTCTCTGGTTCTATAGACCTTACATATACAAGGATTCATCAATTGGCCACCTTCTCTCTGGTTCTATATGCCCTCACATATACAAGGATTCATCAATTGGCCACCTTCTCTCTGGTTCTAAATGACCTTACATATACAAGGATTCATCAATTGGCCACCTTCTCTCTGGTTCTATATGACCTTACATATACAAGGATTCATCAATTGGCCGCCTTCTCTCTGGGTATATAGACCTTACATATACAAGGATTCATCAATTGGCCACCTTCTCTCTGGTTCTATATGACCTTACATATACAAGGATTTATCAATTGGCCACCTTCTCTCTGGTTCTATATGACCTTACATAAATAAGGATTCATCAATTGGCCACCTTCTCTCTGGTTCTATATGACCTTACAGATACAAGGATTCATCAATTGGCCACCTTCTCTCTGGTTCTATATGACCATACATATACAAGCATTCATCAATTGACCACCTTTTCTTTGGTTCAGACAAGTGTTTTTTTATTGGAGGTGTGGCTATGAGTCATTCGGCATTGACCATTTCAATTCTGTTTATTTCAACAATAGCGTTCGTCTGAAATTGTCTTAAATAACTTAAAAAAGCCAGGAAGTAAATGAATTTGTACTGAGTCACATGTAAAATAATTGGCAACCCAAGAGATAGTGTGGTCCGAGTCACATTGTGGTTCCATTATTGTCATAGACTGCGTTAATTTCGGCATGTGCTCTTTAGCGCCGCATATGAGTACATACACTTGGAACACAACAGTGAACAATACAAAACACAGTATTCATTGAGATAATGAGAAACGTATTAGGAACTGTGTAAATGTTTTAGGAGATTAGATGACACAGTGGCCCAACATCACATGACATTGATTGACAGTAGTTATTTATTCAAGCTTATTAGCGCGTCCCTTTCTCTGGTTTGCGTTATTGAATTTTATCAGCCAAAATCGTACACTAATACACTAATTATTGTATTAATCATTACTGTGATATTCATAGTCGCTATTAATCATTACTGTGATATTCATAGTCGCATACATCCACTTTGACACGACATAACCGACTTGTAACTTGGAGAAAACACTTCTTTACCTGGGTTTGGCTAGAGCTTTTTACTACAGCCTGACTTGCAAATCTGATGGAGGTACACCCAAGGTATCTCCATACCAAGTATCAAAGTAATATGGCTGGTAGCAGGAAGTCAGAATGCAATTGTTGACAGACAGCGGTCGGGCGGCGATGGACAATAACCTATATGAACAGCTCTTTGATGACAGTAAACTGACAATGTATTATTTGGAATGGTTATGTTTCACTTTTTCCTAATAGAGCCCATTTTTCTTATTGCTAATAGGTTATAATAGGATAATATCCCAGTGTACCAAAAATTTGAAAATTCTTAATATTTTTATGACACTATATTGAGGGGTAACATTTTTTTAAGATTCTTTATTGTGAGCTTTCACTCATTACATAAATTAACATACAGCATTGTATTAAAATATACCACAAGACCTAGTTTTCAGTGATCATTGTTGTTAGGTCTACTGCTATAACCTTTGTCACAGTACAATGTACAGTGCTTTGATGCAGAACTCATTCATATGAATGTGATCAACTTAAACGACACAATTGGTAGGTCACTCAAAAGTAAAAAAAAATTGATTCTCTTTATATTTAGGGATTGGTCAGTTACTTCGGCCTAGGGGGGGTCGGTGGATCAGTAGGGGGGGTTTACCCTGTTTTTGATTGTGCGAATAGGGGGGTCACCCTGTTTTTGATATCATGTTTTCCAGAATTCACACACGCGCTCATGCATATATTTTTAAAAATTTTATTTCAGAACAAACGATAAAAAAGTTAATCGTACAAATGTGTTCTTAATAATAACTATTACCTATATTGCCTATAAATTTGTTGATGCAAAAATATTATAGGCTAAATATTCTGAGGTTAAAGTTGCCAAATAACTAACAGATTATGCAATGCGGCTAGAATCCCAATTATACAGTTAAGTTTTAACCACATCCCAAGTCCATGTGCTGCTGATTATTTATTTAAAGTCTGAAGTCACCATTGTATAAAATATTTACTGGATTTATCTAATCATAACAGGAGACGGAAAGACAACATGTAGCAATTAGTACAAAGAGCAGTGACAGTTTTTGTTCAGCAAATCAAAAAAGTTAAATTTGTGAAAATGCTGATATATAAATTAAAATAAATGATGAAAAAATAAATAAATAAATAAATAGTTTTTTTGTTTTTTTAACTTTTAAATATGCATATTTTGCTCTGTAAAATACCAAAATCAAACACAAATTTAAGCAAAAATCAAAGTTTCCTTTGTTTTCATAAGCACATAATATAATGTTGGTGGGGGGGGGGTCACCCACTTTTTTTATTTGATAAATCAACTGAGATTTACAGCTGGCAAAATGGAATCTGCCGACCTCCCCTAGGCCGAAGTAACTGACCAATACCTTACATGAAAATGAAATAAAAATATGAGGTTGGTGTTCTGATTTTGAGATACTGATGTACAAAACCAAGTGGAATTTATTTTCGCTGAAAGGATGATTCTGTGAAAATAAAATCCAGGAAATATACTTTTTCCCTATATTTCACATTCAACTCGTCAAAAATCAGTGAAAATAAATTCCATACAAAACACCCAAAATGCCTTTTCAGCGAAAATTAATTCCAGCTAAAATAAAATATTTCACAGTACTTTCCTATTGCAAGATGTATCTAAAAAAAAATTCTGTTGACATAGGGTGGAAAAATGATATTTGATATCTGACAAGAAATTGAATATGCCTACTTAGTGGCTTTGTAATGAAGAAATGTCATATATGGAAAATGCTATATTGCCATTTCCTGCATATTAATTGACAGTTCTCATAAATCAAATTGTGTGTGAAAAAAAAAAATCCACATAATATGTGGACTATTAATGATTATTAGTCTTTGTTCGAAACAGGGACTTTAATTTGGTCTCCAGTCGTTCTTCGTCTTGAGTCGTATTTCATGACCAAATCTGTTCATTCTTTGCATGTGCCTAGTGCTTTATCTGGGATATATGCACATTCAGTGGTTTACTAATTCAATCAAAGAAGGCGGACTGGCAGCCATCTTGTTTTTTGAAAATGTTGTATTTTGGACATGCTTTGTCAGTTGTCATTCAAACTTGGTACATAGATTATACATGTTAGGATACATGTCCATGACGATTTATTTCGCAATTGGATCAAAGATGGTCAACTGGCAGGCATCTTGTTTTTTGTTTTTTTTGCGGTATCTTGGATGTGCTCTGTCAGTTTTCATTCAAATTTGGCACATACATGTACTTTATACATGTTAGGATGCATGTCCATGACAATTTGTTTCAAAATCTGGTCAAGGATGGCCGATTGACAGCCATCTGACTTTTTGGCCTCACTACTATATTTCCACAATTTATGTACCATTTTCATTCGTATTTGGCACATACATCATACATATCAGTGTGTTTCATAATCAGATCAAAGATGGCTGAATAACGGCTGTTTTTATTTTGGCCATATTACTATGACACGAAACACATGTTTTGATGTAAATAAACAATCTGTTGTATACGCACCTTGGAACTCAAGTTTCAAGGACACGCTCGCGACAACCCCTCCGCTTTAATATGACGAGCACAAAGAGAACTTAACGGGGACTGTGTCATTTTCAATGACTTGTTTATGAGTAGAGTACTCCCTTAATTTCAGACGAAACAACTGCATGCCTCCTGGGCCGTGAGTTTCCCTCCCACCTACTAACTCTCATTCCATGGGGGTCACTTCGGTCATGTTCTGTCTTCTCATGCCCTCCGCTTGGGAAAAGGACTCCATCCTGCCCCCCATTACAGGGTTCGACGGCCATCTGCATGGCCCCCTCCCTACATTTTGCCCGTGGCAGTGTGTCCTTGACCCCAACCTTGACAGTGATCTGATCGAAGGGGCCCCTTGCCCAATTTTATTTTAGGTACTTATTGTTTATATTTACAAGCCTTATTTTGACTTGTTTCCAATTTTGTAGTTGTGTAATAGATTGATTTTACAGAGTGGTTTTATCTTACATGTATTTGTATTTATTATTTGTTTTTTCATTTATTTTATCTCAATAAATTGCTTTGTTTGTTATCCCTTATCTTGGTTGTGATGTGCATTTACAAAATGCAAAATATCATCACTGCACTAAAATGTTAAAAAATTTGGGAGTGGTACCTTAAAGTACATGTATGACTCAGACATAGTCCTGATATAAGTAGATACAGCATTTATACTCAGTAGCTTTAATGGACCTATGCAATGTGGGGCTGAAGTCTAAGTTACTTTAGGGCAATGTACCTATGCTTTGTGGGGCTAAAGTCCAAAATTCAACATGGACAATGTATACTCGTGCCATGCTGACCTGAATTCAGTACTGCTAATCAAACAACAGCTATTTCAAAAGATAACGGTAACATATCTATATGTGTGGATCAGCCCACATATAAGCTGTACATGTACATGCTTGGTGTGGTACTCCAATGCATCTATTGGCGACCTGCTCTGCTAGGATTGCTTAAAATCACGTTTGTGTGTTTTGTGTTTGATTTCCAGTGTCTTCATGTATTAATTTTTTGGCTTGTCCGATTTCACTCAAACTTGGCAGGCAGGTCTTGCATTCAATCTAGTTGGGTGGTAAAATCTGGAAAAAAATCTTTGCCCACCATTACCATGTCAACAACCAAAAAACTGGATAGCGCCAAATGTGTCTCCTACAATTCTTGAACTAAAAACCTCAGACAAGCTCATTGCACAACGTTACTATTTTGATATATTTTATTTATCACTGAGAATTTTGACCTCAAATTATCTTTCTGTGATTTTTTTTGGCTGGGCCAATTTTGTTCATACTTGGTAGGCAGGTCATAAATTCACTCTAGTTAAGTGGTAAAATCTGAAAAAATTATAGGGCCAATTTTGCCATGGCAACAGCCGAAAAAAACATTTGGTTTCAGAGCGGAGCGAATTGCCAATCAGCCATTTTGTAAACATACTCAAAAAGATTTAAAACTATGATGTCTTTTTACATTTCACACACACAAGGGTTTATACAGAGAAATAAGAGTATGGTATGGTATGGAAATGGTCAAGTTTTCGATTTATGTTTTTGCATTGGCTACAAAGGTAAAAATATCCACATGTGACCCACCAATACTTAGCGAGTCAAAAGTTAACTGCCTACTTAATATAAATAACCTAAAAAGAAAAGGACAAAAAAAAATATGTTTCTTCTAAAAAACAACATCACAACAATAGCATGAACATCACACTTCTTATGTCACTTAAAGTGGGAGGGTCGTCACCTGCGCTTGCACAGGAATTGAGTCGCAAGTGATGATGACAACACACGCTAAAAATGCAAGGGCTCATGGGTAGACGCTTGTTTGTAAACAATGACACGCTATGGCCATCTGACGCATGCGCAGGTGACAACTCCTCACTTTAATTGAAGATGTCCATCTCTCATTCTGCAGATTCATACTTGGCATCTCTAAATACACATCAAAAATGGAACAGTTTTTATTAAAAAACAATTAATAAAATCATTTAATAGAATCAATAACTCATCAAATACATTATTGAAGGCTGCCAATACTGTTAATAAAAACAACAAGAGCAAATAGTTTTAAACAATTGAGAAACTACTGAAGGAGTTATCATTATCACCAATAACATCGGCACAACTGGTCCATTCTACATTCATGAGTAGTCTTCTACATTAAAGTCACAGCTTAGCTAAAACTGTACACAGTATAGCTAGCTACTATACACAATTTTCAATAAACCTTAGAGTTATGTTTATATTCTTTCCATTTCAGTGACACTTTTCTATTACCAATAGTTTTCATTCAAAAATACATGTTTGTCATTAGGTTTTCAAATATCACAGATATTGAAGAAGATGGTGATCATGCCGTGCTGCAACATGTTCGATATGGGTCACATGCAATGCATAAAATATGCATTATTTGTTTACAAAAAATTTAAATACCATATCATAATGCAGCTTACGTTTGTCTTCTTCGTCAGCCAAGGTACATTTATTCGGCTGTCGCCTTACATACATGGCCATGGATGGCCGGCTTTAGCAAAACCATGTGAATTGAATAATAAGCTTTAATAGGCCTGGAATTTGGACATTACACAGTCATTTCCCTTTTTCCCCCTGAGTCTATCAGCAGCAGTTAGAAACTTTTTTTTTTTTTTTAAATTGTTTTTGTGCCAGGCGACAGTTCCAAACATTGAATGTCACTGTTGTCTCTCCTGATTTTTTGTTTTTGTTTTTGTAAGTCACCAGTTAGAAACTTGATAATGCGTAATTTAGATACATTTCTGAGAAAAATGAAGATGACAAAATGACATTCAAGATGCATTCTGGGACTATTCATTCAGTTTAGGGATTGTTATGCGACATTTTTGATGGCATGAATATGTGCAAATTGAAAGGAAATAATTCAATAATTCACCCTTGTTCTGAAGTACTATTAATTTTGGTTAGCGGAAAACCTGTTTAAATCCACACATGTCGGAATCATTCAAATTATTTATTTTATTATTTCATTTTAAACTATGTTATATCTTAACACTTTATTGATGTACACCAATAGAAATTTTATTTCTAAAGATGCAATAAGACATTATTACCATTATTATTATTAATTAGCAAGCAAACAATGAAATAAAATGATAAAACTATTTTCTAACATATCAATGTAAATATTTCCCACAAACTGTTTCACATAGACCCAATAAAGCTGTTCAACTCTTAAATGAGGAAGTGTGACCCAGATATTGCGATTATTTAAGGGAAGTTATACCAGTACTTCAAAATTTCCTCATGGGCTTATTTTATTTGAATATTGCATGGTACCGTACTAGTATGATATTCAGATATTGACACCAGAGGGCGATCTTTCAGACATACAGCATAGTGGACGCCTGTTGTCCACTACCCTGTTTGTATAATCCAAATTCATAATCAGACAAATGCAAAACGGATTTTATTTTACGAATTTTTGACCATGGTTACGTTAATTCTTATTTATTTTTATTTTTTGGGTCATGCACTATTTGTGGACATAATTGTTTGCACTGTACATGTTTTTTTATGGGCAAAATGACAGTTTGTCATATTCCATGTTTGATGTTATTGTAAAATACTTTATTTTCACTTAGAATTAATTTTTGCTATTTTTACTGAAGGGATGATTCCGTTAAAAAAAAATCCAGCGAATATACCTTTTTTTCTTATATTTTACATTCAACTTATTTTAAGTCAATAAAAATAAATTCAATACGAAGCACCCGAAAAGTCTTTTGAGCGAAAATTTATTCCAACTAAAATACAGTATTAATGTTATTACATGGTTCTTAACTCTTGAGTAACTTTGGCCTCCTTGCTAAATGTCACCCAACCTCTTAGGAGACAGACAAGTTGATCCATGGATTTGGTGTTCAATTCCAGATGGAGCAACCACTACACTATCAAGAACAACAAACATGCACCATAACCATTTAATAGTCGTGTGCATAAACAATGCACATATATGAATATTCATATAAATAAAGCATTAAGTAGTTATAGTAATAGACTGGGTATATTTCACCAAATATTGATCAAAAACCAATAATTCCTATCATAACAAGTAAACAGATTTGGGGGAAAAAACAGCTGACATTCTGATGACCCACCAAATAATTTGTGATTTCCCTCAATCTGTGGGGTTTACAGTATATTAAAGGACACTGGTCATCACTGCACGTCCTGTTCAATATGTGACTCATAGCGACGTATACAATGTGTTTAAAATACATTGTTTATTTACATGAAATCTGAATATGCGCTGCGTGATGATAACACCCTTATATAGCTTGACAAGCAAATTTATTTATGTGTTGGTTTGTATTATATATACTCCAATTAAAACTTCATGGCTTTTCTTGAATCAGTAGTAATATGGTGATCTCGATATGGCTTTAAAGAATATAATATATTGGTAAATACTTAAAACAAATATTTACTACATAAGAGATAATTTATGTCTTTTTGAGCAGAAATGGACGAACATTCTTTGAATATAAAACAAAGTAATTCGGGTAATACTGATTAAAATGTTACAAAATTCATCGAGAATATTATGGAAAAGATAAGTAAATAAATGTATATAAATAAATTCTATAGAATCAGAGTGGAAGATTGCATAACACTTATTATTTTCAAAATTCTGTGTCTCTGTGTAAATTTCAAATATAAAATTATGAAAATAATAGTAATGCTAATATAGTACATTCCAGTGATGCATAATTTCCCCGTAACGCATCGCCTGCTGAAAGACTTCACAGTTAATCAATAAGAATGTGGACAAATGGCTTCAACAAACAATGTGTTAATATGCAGTTGTACTTTGTTCGATTACATTCGTATTTTGTTAACCTTTGAAGTGCCTTTTCACAATTTTATCTTTATAATATTAAGATTAGCCAATGAGAAATTACGTCCAATTGGTCCAGAATTAACAAAAAAATTATACAAAATGATAAAAAAATACATAAAAATGTATATTGCACCAAAATATTGGATGGAAAAATTATGGAATTCAAAAGATAAAATGTCAATAAGTAAGATGTATTACAAGTAAGATGTATTACAAGTGATTTTATTTGTTTCTAGATGCTCCTCCATAATGATGTTTCTTGTAATTATAATTTCATGAGAAAATAACTGCACAGCGGGATCAGTATATCAAAGATGAAAGGCATTTAACATATCAATTATAATCAAATAAAAAATTAAAATATTTTATTGTACTTGCATATTTATCGGCATCACTGTATTTGTATTTACATCTGTTTGTTAATTTTGAATTTGTTGCATTATATTGGGATATGATTTGTACCTATCACATGATATAAGTGTTCCCATGACATGCTCAGTCACATGACCACTTAGTACCATCACATCATTTGAGGTTCTTTCACATTTAGTAATGTGCAATAGATTAAAGAGTATCTCAACATCATGTCACCCTCTGAAAGCTTGGTGTTTTGACATTGAACTATAAAACATGAAATTTAAGTTTAAAAATCAAATCATTTGTTTTTTTGTGCCAGACGTTCACTCTGTCCCTTTTATGCATAATTCAATATCTGTAAGTATGAAAAATCACCTATTCAGATGAATGCTAATTAACAGTTGGTTAATGAATAATCTGTATATTCTATTTTACAGGCTCCACCTACAAACTTATACTTAATGTAAAAGTGATGGAGTCTGTCACTATGGCAACCTGAATTGCCCAGATCAATGGCAATGATGTAGTTACAAATTTGTTCCCATAAATCTTTATTTATATTGTATTGTCCATTGTAACAGGGTTAGGAAATATATCCTGAGATTGTAGATCATCCAAATCTACATTGTCTTCTTCACCATCTTCATCAAGTTCAGTTTCAAATAATTGCTGGAGGAGAACTTCAACATTCTTTATACCTGAAGTTTGTGAAGAAATCAAATTTGTACAAAATATTTGTCATTTAGTTTTCAATGAGTTAATTTACACAGGTTTTCTTTTTTCACACAGACAAATATCAGTTTAGACAGGTACCTAGTTTACATAGGGTTCAGTGTTAATATGTATTTATTTTACACAGGGTTCAGTTTAGACAGGTTTCAAGTTTACACAGGGTTCAGTTTAGACAGGTTTCAAGTTTACACAGGGTTCAGTTTAGACAGGTTTCCAGTTTACACAGGGTTCAGTTTAGACAGGTTTCAAGCTTACACAGGGTTCAGATTAGACAGGTTTCCAGTTTACACAGGGTTCAGTTTAGACAGGTTTCTAGTTTACATAGGGTTCAGTTTAGACAGGTTTCTAGTTTACATAGGGTTCAGTTTAGACATGTTTCCAGTTTACACAGGGTTCAGTTGAGAAAGGTTACTAGTTTACACAGGGTTCAGTTCAGACAGGTTTCCAGTTTACAAGGGGTCAGTTTAGACAGATTTCCATTTTACAATGGTTCAGTTCAAACAGGTTCCCATATTACAAGGGGTCAGTTTAGACAGGTTTCCATATTACAATGGTTCAATTCAGACAGGTTTCAAGTTTAGACAAGTTTGCATATTACAAGGGTTCAGTTGAAACAGATTTCTACTTTATACAGGGTTCAGTTTAGAAAAGATTCTACTTTATACAGGGCTCAGTTTAGACAGGTTTCAAGTTATTACACAGGGCTCAGTTTAGACAGGTTTCAAGTTATTACACAGGGCTCAGTTTAGACAGGTTTCAAGTTATTACACAGGGGTCAGTTTAGACAGGTTTGTAGTTTATACAGGGTTCAGTTTATACAGGTTTCAAGTTTACACAGGGTTCAGTTTAGACAGGTTTCCAGTTTACACAGGGTTCAGTTTATACAGGTTTCCAGTTTACACAGGGTTCAGTTTAGACAGGTTTCAAGTTTACACATGGTTCAGTTTAGACATGTTTCCAGTTTACACAGGGTTCAGTTTAAACAGAATTCCAGTTTACACAGGGTTCAGTTTAGACAGGTTTCCAGTTTACACAGGGTTCAGTTTACACAGGTTTCTAGTTTACATAGGGTTCAGTTTAGGCAGGTTTCCAGTTTACACAGGGGTTATTTGAGAAAGGTTTCTAGTTTACACAGGGTTCAGTTTAGACAGGGTTCCAGTTTACAAGGGGTCAGTTTAGACAGGGTTCCAGTTTACACAGGGTTCAGTTTAGACAGAATTCCATTTTACAATGGTTCAGTTCAGACAAGTTCCCATATTACAATGGTTCAGTTCAAACAGGTTCCCATATTACAAGGGGTCAGTTTAGACAGGTTCCCATATTACAATGGTTCAGTTCAGACAGGTTTCAAGTTTAGACAAGTTTGCATATTACAAGGGTTCAGATGAAACAGGTTTCTACTTTATACAGGGTTCAGTTTAGAAAAGATTCTACTTTATACAGGGCTCAGTTTACACAGGTTTCAAGTTATTACACAGGGTTCAATTTAGACAGGTTTCCATGTTACAATAGTTCAATTCAGACAGGTTTCTACTTTAGACAGGGTTCAATTTAGACAGGTTTCCAGTTTACACAGGGTTCAGTTTACACAGGTTTCCAGTTTACACAGGGTTCAGTTTAGACAGGTTTCCAGTTTACACAGGGTTCAGTTTAGACAGGTTTTTACTTTATACAAAGTTCAGTTTACATAATGGTAAATTGTACTTACCTGATTTGGACAATCTGAATCTGAGTCCTGATTCAATATTTGGAAGTTCATTTCCCTCTTCCATGTTATTCACTAAGTCATCTACGTCTTCTCTTCTCTTTCGAATTCTCTGACTCCTGTTAAAAGGTTATAAAGTTTGCATTAAGGTTTAGTAGGGTCACTAGTAAGAAAAACATGTTTTTTTTTTTCATATAAATATGATTCACACATATATAGGCACATGCATTTTACAAGACTTTTGTAAATTATCGTGCAAATCTACCCTTAAAAAATGACAACTTAGGTCAAATTTGATGTATTATTTTAAATTCATCATTGTAGAAATTAGTTATGCATGTGCTTGTGTGATCATATGCAAGACAGATATTATCAAATATTAAGAAATTGGAATTTGAAATTTGATTCAATATTAAAAAAATTACAAATTAATTACATATTGTTCTATAGTATTAAGTCACAATATAAATTGCAAGACTTGTTCACTTGTGGGAAACATCTGATAATTAACATGGACTGGTTCATGGTGTCATACATCAAACTAAATCCAGCAGTGCATACCAAACACTACTGTATTTCATACACATTTTTTCCAGTCAGATTATATTCACTGTATATTGTAAGAATCAGAATGTGAACAGTCCAAGTAATACAAAGTCTACAATTTCAATCAAGACTATATCTACTGACTGAGGGACACAAACAAATTATCAAGAAGAAAAAGTTATTACAGACAGAAGAATTTACATTTATTACTGTAAAATACTTCATTTTAGCTGGATTTAATTTTCGCTGAATAAAATTTTTAGGTGTTTTGTATGAAATTTATTTTCACTGATTTTTGACAAGTTGAATGTAAAATATAGGGAAAATGGTATATTCGCTGGATTTTATTTCACTAAATCTTTCCTTTCCTTGAGCAAAAAATAGCGAAAATTAATTCCAAGCAAAAATAAAATATTTTACACTATATTTCAGGGTCTTAACAGTTTTTTTGTCATCAAGTGACAGAACAGACAATTTTAGAATGTTTTACTAGCATAATTCTGTTACAAGTATATTTTGTGTTTTTCCAATTTTGACATTTAATACCGAAATCAACATTGTTTATAAAATGCCTGGAATAGCTGTATATTTTGTAACATTTCATGATACCGGTAGTTAGAAACAGCAGAGAAGCAAGCAGTTTGAATAAAGTTTGAATTCAATTTAAGACATAACATAATAACTTTAAAGCAGGGGAGTCGTCACCTGCACAAGCGTCGGATGGCCATAGCGTGTCATTGTTTACAAACAAGTGTCTACCCATGAGCCTTTGCGTTTTTAGTGTGTGTTGTTATAGTCACTTGGAACTCAATTCCTGTGTGTGCGCAGGTGACGACCCTCCCGCTTTAATAAAAGGTGACAAGGAAGAATTTCTACCAGATTTAAAAAAAACATGTACAAGTTTAACTATTATAAGAGCTTAAATTTCTGTTAACATTAATGCCTTCACAGTTACATCAATGTTTATATTCTATATATATGTTCTTGTAATGACTATACAGAACACATTAGTATTTTTAACATCACTGTTGTAGTTCAGTGTAATATGTGATTTTCCGTTCAACTGCGAGATCTCGTGAGTCGCGTGAAAGATGAGCACTGAATGTCTACTGCAAAAAAACAAATTGATTTTGAGCTTGAATTTTTTTTATTTTGTAGCTCATAATGAAAGGCCGACCTTTGACAGGGTAATATTGCATCTGAGTATCCTTACTTCATCAAAATTGATCATCATCAAATCTGTACAACACATTATCATTTAAAGTATGAAAATATCCCCCAAAATACTTCCGCGTTTATCGAATTCCATGCGATGCTAGTCGCCACTACGACCTTTGTATGTCCTGTTTTTACGTTTGATTTTATGCATAACACGGGATCTTGCAGTGAACAGGAAATAGTGTGGGACGAACATAACATAACATGACGATACATCAACTGTGACATTTTTAATATTACCGCAATCCCTCCAGGTGGTTGTATTGGTTGAAGGAAAATAAAAAAAATATTGTTTTAGCAAAACTCAGGTGGTCCAATTAAATAGAATATAAATATAAATAGAATATATGTATATATATAATTTATATTGATAAGAGAAGACAGTATAGACATAAAATAATTATAATCTCTATGAATACTACTGATACTGCTGCATTCCCACGTTGCAAATATGTGAAACTTCACTCCACAGAAAGGTAAAGACATAATGTGTGTAAGATTACATTTTAGCTAAAAAATATGATTTATTATAATATTAATAGTAGATATCCTGGCCACACTTTCCCAATCATTTCCCTTTGAGAGTACTAAAGAGTCTTCTTTTTTAGACAAACATTTCTACAATGTAACTGACAAACAAAGCCTCGTAGTGCTGTGAGTGTCAATTGTTTACAAATTTAGATTATTTTCTATTCTGCAGTTAAAGGAGAACCGCTCAATCCCATGGATTGCACCAAAGAATCATGGGACACTATTGTTTAGGTTGTTTACAATGTTAATCTATCTTTTGTTATCCATTGTTATTTTATTCCTGAAAGTAAATTTGTTGTGAGATTAGGCATAACTGGAAGTGCTCCTTTAAGATTCTCCAATATAACAAACATTTGATTGTGTTATATATTGGTCAGTGGGTGTGGTACCTCACAGATTTGCAGTGGTGGGAATACAACTTTAAAGAGACAAAAGTTAAACTACAAATTATTAAAGATAATTAATTATAGACAGAATTGATATTACAGAACATCTAATATATTTTTACTATTCAGAACTTTTAATTAACATAAAACTACATTGATGTGTAACATTTAGCTTTACAATGGCTTATTGTTGTTGTCTTGCCTTTGTTTTCTTCTTTCCAGCTGTATGGCAACAATAGTTTCATTTAAATCAGTTCTTTTGAAAGAAATATAGAAATAAAAATTGGATACATTTTTTAGTTTTATAAAAAAAATAATTCCAATGAATACTTTCAGTGTGACCATAAATATATACTTTGTATGAGTAACGTGTATTGACATGTTACACTGAACTGGTTTTGTGGAACGCTTCTGTGATGTGCTTTATAAGTATTCATTTATTTTTAGGCATTTCATTCTCAGTAACATTTTGGGGTCTTCTTTGGTAAACAATGAGCTAATTTGCATTTTTTTTAACAATTTCTACATGGTATAAATTAATAGCGAATTGAATTAAAATGCAGATAAATTGGAATCGTGAAGTAACACAGAATAGGTGATTTTCCGTACAATTGCGAGATCTCGCGAGACGTATGAAAGACGTGCGTCGAACGTCTGCCACAAAAGTCGTACAATTTGATTTTGAACTAGAATTTCTTTATTTCGTAACTCACATCGACTGATAGATCTTCGACAGAGGAATATTGCTTCGGAATACCCTTACTTAATCGAAATTGCCTATCATGAAATGTGGGCAGCACATGATTAAGCATGAAAATGTCCCCGAAATACTTTCGCGTTTGTCGAATCCCATGCGATGTTTGACGCCACTACGACGCTATGACCTTTGTTTGTCCTGTTTTTTTGTTCGATTTCACGCATAACGCGTGATTCTCGCAGTGAACGGAAAATGGTCTATTCGGGATAATTGCCAAATATAGCAAGTTGTGCACTAAACATTATGGTCACCAGGTATAGAGACTATAAATGGAGAAATTTGGTTTATAGCTCAAGTCATACAACAAGCAGTGCTCAATTGATACTTTTAAAAGTATTAAAATGATGCAGAGCTTATTGGCTTTACAATTTCTGAGAAATTAGTGAGGTTGCATTTCAATCACAACTTGGCACACTTATACTCAACTTTTTACCTGTATTTATTATGCAGATCATGTTCCTTTTTTGATTGATCAATCAACAAAGAAAATATCATTCTTAAACTTAATTGCATGTATCTGTCATGCTAGAAATTAATATATATATAGCATTCGGGATATAGAAAGCTGCTGCAAAAAGGCAATGTATGATTTCTGGTGTGTTAGCGCCCTCTATAGTAGGTTGAAAAAACAAAAGGCGCACAAATCAACTGTAGTGTTTTATATTCACATTTATATCCAATCATTTACAGTTCAAAATATTTACAAATTGACAATCTTAGATGTATTGCAGATTAAAGGGAATGAAACTAATTATTATTTCTTGATGTATTTCATACTAATATAACTTATCAGAAATTAATTAAAGTAAATTTAAGTCAAAATTACAATAAATAAAAGTAAAAGTCTCATTTCCTGTATATATTAAGATTTCAGAGTATAATAATAAATAATGCACATTCAGCAATAATTGAGCAAAAATCATTAATTAAGGATTTAAGAAAAACATGTCAACTTACTTCTGCATGTGAAAACCCATCTCAGCAATCTTCTTCACTATTGCATTCTCGTGTTTTCCTTTACCAGAAATGTTTAGTTGATATCGTAAGATGAATACCTCCAATACAAATGCAACAAAAATACTGGGAAGATATAATTCATTATCTTTATTGTCAAGACAATCACAAAAATATCATGAAATTCACATAAATTAGACTATCTTAGTTTAGTTATCAGTTTTTGTAATATATTAGTTATTACTTTATTGTCGTAATAAAACAGTGCACACTATCACAACTGTATTTGCATAATGAAGCAGACAACTGGACTTGATTAGTGATCACATTACTTTCTCCTATAAATTCTATTGCAATCTCCATAAAATTATACATATTATGGGAAATAACAAATTGAATTGAAGACATCCACTGCCAACTCCAAGAAGCATAACAGTTGGTTGTACAAGTAGAAATGCATCATTATAGTAAAATATAAGCAGTCGATGTGTCAATGCTTCCCAGACCTTGTAGAATCAGTCTCAACACTGTTTTCACATTAAAATGACAAAAAAACGTTTAACAGATTAATCAAAAAAAGATTAACAGTTTTAGACAAATTCAACACAAATTTTTGTTTGCCAATAAAAAAATGCAATATAGCATGCAACTGAAACAATGCATTAATTGTTGTGTATTAACTTACTTCATGAGAACGATAACCACAGAGAGATGAAACACAACAAAAAACAGTCTTGCCCAGGTTGATGTCGTCAATACATATCCAGATGCCAAGAGTACAGTGATGTTAAAGAAACAAAATATACAGATACACAAGACATGTTTAATCAACTAAAAAACTACTACAAGCCTGATAAAATAATTTTCTATATTCATAATCTGAATTTAAATTTCTCATTATTTATTTATTTATTTTCACCACCAGTTCCTATTTTCATCGTAAATCATAAAAATAGTCTTGTTTATAGTCTGCACTTTTCTTCAGAAGATTTGGACAATAACAGCCAAATGTTTCGAGTAAAAACAAAATTAGGGTTTATTCCCATGAATATTGAAAAATTTAAAAACAAGCAGCCTCTCGGCTGAGATAGCTCCGCTGTTTGCAATGCACATTTCAATTATAGAACAGAAGATATCATTAGAAAATGAACAATATGCATAGTATCAATGCAATGGGACTTGCTGTTTTCAACAAAAATTCAAAAATATCATTTTTCACCATAACTGATTGTGGTTTTTAACAAGAAGAAAATATCACTTTTTACCAAGAATGACAAAAATATTCACCAAATTAACTGTAGATAATTAAAGATATCATTACATAATGAACAAATCTGAGAGAGGTCCACATGTATTACCTATATATGTAATAATATCAAAGCGATTACACTTGTCATTTTTAACAAGAAGTCGAAAATATCACTTTTTACCAAAAATGACAAAAATATTCACCAAAATTAGAGAATTAAAGATATCATTACAAAATGAACAAATCAGAGAGAGGTCCACATGTAGTACCTATATATGTAATATCAAAGCAATTGGACTTGCGGTTTTTAACAAGAAATCGAAAATATCACTTTTTACCAAAAATTACAAAAATATTCACCAAAATTAGGGAATTGAGAATATCATCACAAAATGAACAAATCTCAGAAAGGTCCACATGTATTACCTATATGTATATTATCAAAGCAATAAGACTTGTGGTTTTTAACAAGAAGTCAAAAATATTACTTTTTACCAAAAATGACAAAAATATTCACCAAAATTAGAGAATTGAAGATATGATCATGAAATGAACAAATCTGAGAGAGGTCTACCCAAGGTACATATACACCAAGTATCAAAGAATTCAGGCTTGTAGTTTTCAAGAAGAAGTCGAAAAAGTAAAACATTGACACGGACGACGACAGACAATCACTCATATGATAAGCTCCGCTCGACAAAGTCAACAGCGGAGCTAAAAAAAAGGATATTATGCCACTGATTAACGACGGTCAACTCAAACAGCAATACAAACGATCTCATTATATCGTTGAAATTATTACTACAATACTGCATAGTCCAGAAGTCAGAATCTTTCAGCTTCTCATTTCCGCAATATAGTGGTTGTCCATCTGGCATTGTGCCGTTCTCATCGGGGTAGCCATAATAGTCAAACTTACCGTTAAATAATTCCATTCCCAAAATAGCAAATGTGTAATAGAAGACCTAATAAGAAAACAAAATTTGTTTTTTTAATAGCATCCTCGAACACTATGCCAGTTTTTGGATATTTGCAGTTCTCTAACCATGACCTGTACTTTGCTAATAAAACAGCTGAATATGCTAAACCAATGGATCAACAAAATTAGAAATGTAATAACCATAAGCAACTAATTATCAAATGATTAAAAACCTTGATTGTATGCACTTTGACCAGTTTTCTATTTAAAATTGCCGTCTGAACAATTAAGGAACTGAGTTTTTTTTACAGACGGCGACAATCTCAAAATTTTTAATTAATTTTGTTATCCATATGTATTTATTATGGACAGTAATCATTATGTTTTTGCTTGAAAGTCACACAAATAATATAGTCCTAACAAGAAATCCAAGAAAGCCGTTATTCGGACACAATTACAGTAATCTATGATAGTACTATACTGGTATACTTACAAAAATGACTCCTCCGTATGTAAGCAGTGATGGAAGTATATTTCGTATTGTCATGGTCAAAACAGAGAAGCTAGAATATAAAGACGTTTCCAGGTATGTCAATTCATATTTAATATGTGTCATATGTCTATATGGACAATAATTTGTTAACTATTTTTTCACAGCAAAATAACTTTTAATAAAGTTGTCTTCTAATTAAAACCCCAACATTGAAGAAATATGTGTTGCTGTAGTTCTTTTTAGTTTTTTTATACATTTTCTTTAATTCCTGTATTACTGAGTGAAAATTGTGTACACAGGGATGATTATGCATCCGGTAATATGCAAATTATGCAATTAGTAAGCATGAATTTCAATCCAGAACTAACCAGGTCTGTAGCACTGTTCCCAGGCACTTGTATTGAAATGCAATAATTGTTTTTTGAGATATAGGTAGAAAATCAGGAAATCATTATGCATAAATTTCAACTCGAAACTAATCAGATCTGCGCATTGTCTCAAAGCATCTATATACCAGTGGTTCATGTGATAATTGTGGAACAGACAGACATAGTAACTGCAAAGACTCCCATTGTGTGCTTTGCAAACGGAAGACAAAGAATAAGTGTTTGTCTAAAAAAATTCAATTTTTCAACTGTGTTCTCAGTGTTGTTTATAAGTCCCAACATTTTTTACTCCCGTGTGCGAAGCACACAATAGGAGTCTTCGCAGTTACCCGCTGTATGTGTGTGTGTGTGTGTGTGTCAGTGGCGGATCCAGCAAAATGTATTGGGGGGGGGGGGAAGCTTCGCTTAAGATATACAGAGCGAAAATCACAGAGAAGCTATGCGTAATCCAGATAATATGAATCGTCATGCGTTTTGGGGGGGGGGGGGCATGGCCCCCCCTCTGGATTAGCCACTGGTGTGTGTGTCCATCTGTTCCACTGCTATCTCAAGTACCATGCATCGGTTTTCGATGAAACTTGGTGCATAGATGCTCTGGGCCAATGCGCAGATTTGATTAGGTTTTGGTAAAAATCCATACATATTAATTACCTAATGTGCATGATAATTAGCTCATTTTTAGCTGTTCCATGACTGTTCCACTGATATCTAAAGAACCTCTCGTTGAATTTTGATGAAACTTGGAACATAGATGCTCTGAACTTATGCGCAGATTTGATTAGTTTTAGTAAAAATTCGTGCATATTAATTACCTAATTTGCATAATGATTAGTACATTTTCGGCTTTTTCACTGATATCTCAACTACTAATCATCACATTTCAATGAAACTTGGTACCTAGATCTCATAGGACACTGCACAGACCTAGTAGTTTTTAGGGTGATATCAGTACATATTAATTACCTAATTTGCATAATAAATTAATTTTCAGCTTTTGATATTTCAAGTAGTAAGCATTACATTTCAATAAAATATGGTACATAGTTACTCAAGGACTATGCAGAGAGCGATTGTTTTGGGATAAATATTTGTGTATATTAATCACCTAATTTGCATAATTAGTAAATTTTCGGATTTTCATGTATATCTCAAGTACTAATCATCACATTTCAATGAAACTAGGTACATAGATCCTCCTAGACTGCAGAAATCTGATTAGTTTTGGGGTAAATAATTGTGCATATTAATTAACTTATTTGCATAATTATTTAATTTTCAGCTTTTTCACTGATATTTCGAGTACTAATCATAACCTTTAAATAAAACTTTGTACATAATGCTCTAGGACAATGTACAAATATGATCAGTTTTGGGTTGAAATCTGTTCATATAAATTACCTAATTAGCATAATAATTCATAATTATTTGGTTCTGATCACATTTCAATTAAACTTGGTACATAGATGGTCTGTTACATTGCGCAGACCTTATTAGTTTTACACTCTGTTCATTTTAATTTTCTGATTTGCATAATTAGTTTTCAGCTTTTCCATCAATATCTCAAGTAAAAGTAATTTTGAATTAATTTTTACTGTGTCTCTAATACTCCCAGCACACGGGAGTTATTTCTAAGCTTTCTTTGATATTGTGTGTATTGTCTTTGTACACAATTAAAAGTCATTCTAGTATATAATGGTTGAAAAAAATGTCCAAAAATGGTCAAAATATTGATTATGTAACTGAACATTGAATATTACACAAAATGTTGAAATGAATGTTGTGATAAAGATTTATGCGTTAGCATAACTGGATATTAACTCACTGTTTTAGATTGCCTAATGGTTTGAACAATCTCATAACACGAAGCACCATAAGCACATCTAGCGTCTGTTCAGCCACTAATGCTACACAGGTGAATAAAAGAAATATAATAAATGTATGTGTGTGACCAATGTGATTAAAAATGGATGTAAGTAGAGGCTCAAGACGCTGTAGAAGATATCACACCACAACTTCTATGCAAGTCGTATTCAGAGTAGAATCAGAACTTGTGCTATGGGCTATGACTCACTCTAATTAGAAGAAAGCTGCTTGAACGCAACTTGTAAACTTATTTTGTCAGATGTAGATATATAGTTTGATCAGATTAATTTGAGAAAATGGGTAAAAAAAATTTATAAATGTTAACTTGATTTACACTTCCTTAGATTGTACCGGTAATATTGTTACATCAAAATTAAGTGAATAAAATACAATATAAAAAATTCAACATTTTTACTCAGAAATGTTTATTGGGAATGTTTAGTAGATTGTAACTAACCACTTTCGGTTCTTAATAGTTGGACAAAACTCAAGATGACAGCAGAAAATATGACTATAAAGTCAAATCTAAAGAAAGAAAAGTAAGAGAATTAACAAGAAAATTAATTAACATAATGTTTTTACACAGTCATATATAACTATTGTGTTTCACAGTAGCAGAAAATATGTAGATGTACATTCATTCAGGTAAAAGCATGTATTTATCATGCATCTCCAATAAGTGGTCTTAATTTTTCATCTAGTGAATATTGTTTTATGTTTTGTAAATGATAAATCATAGTTCATATTGGTCTACAGTACTGTAGAATACTGTACAACACTTCATTTTGGTTATTTTCGCTGAAGGAATGATTCAGTGAAAATAAAATCCAGCGAATATACCTTTTTTTCTATATTTTTTATTCAACTCGTCAAAAATCGGTGAAAATAAATTCCATACAAAACACTTAAAAAGTCTTTTCAGCGAAAATTAATTTCAGCTAAATTAAAGTATTTTACAGTATATGTTTTTACCCATAATGCATCTTTATAGTAGAAGTCAACTCATAACTGAAATCCCCAGAATAATTTTGCAATAAATTGTACTACGATCAAAATAAGTATATATCAAAATAAGTGGTGGTCGTCGTGCCACGCATGTGTGACATTTTTGTTGATAAACATTGAATATCCAACAATCCAAAGCACTCTTTTACTGGAAATCATGAGTATAATTTTTGACCTTGGCGTGATGTGCACTAATTAAAGTCGGTGGCTCCTCAGCAACAACATTACCTAGTTAGCGTGTGGTAAAGTTTTTACATGTTGGTCTATGCAACAGTCAAAGTCGCCATCTTTGTTCATATGCCGGAGACCCATATCTTAGGCATGCGTGGCGTGACGACCACCGCCTTTTATGAAAGTTTAGGGTCACATCCTATTTTTCGGGAAAATAATAATTTTCACTTTAATTAGTGAATGACGACTATTTTGTCAGTATCATAATGTTTTTACCATTGGTTCCTATGGTGGAGATAATATACCATATCTGAATTATTTCAAAAAGCTGATTTTTTCAAAAAGTGACAAAATTTCTTAAAAAATATTGATTTTTGAAAAATTATGAGGCCAGTTTTCTTAAAATACAGTCCTGTAACAAACAAAAGAATGCTGTTATGTAACTGTAGGTTACACTATAAAATTACAAATACTGTATTCACAGAAAAAAACTACTCACATATTCCAAGCTCTGCGGAAGAATTCCTTGTGTCCCATAGTGTAAAGTTTTAGAAAGATTTCTATGGAGAAGATTGTCAGGAAGAACCATTCCGATTCCTCAATGCTAAATGCTATAAACACAGCATTAATGATAATAAGTGCATCAAACACCCAATGGAAAGCTCTGAAACATAAAACCATAGTCAGAGTCATTGTACATGCAGTGTCAAGTATTGACAAATATTAAAGTTCACCAATGGTAACAAAATCTTGTTACTTAATATGAGATGAAAAATCTCGGTATGTTCTGATAAATCTGATTGTTTTCATGAATTGTGGATTCCAAAATTGTTCATTATTGCCCTTTTTTTGAGACAGCAAACAAAAGTTGATGACTTGTGTTCAATTTCTTAATTTTGTAACACTTTTTTCCCCTCATTTTTTTCATTCTCAGAACATTGAATGATACATAACATTCTACCGCAACAGACAAATGTCAGTGATTCGCGTGTTTAAAGTTAGATATTCATACTCACTTGTGTACCACCATACGTTGAATCAAAAGGCTCGGTCTAGATAAATAGAAAGATGGCACAGTTCTCTCTAGAAATGTTTTTTGATCTTTTTCTTCCAGAAGAGGTACATTCAATAGATCGTACAATTTTAGAAATTCCTTCTTTTCTGTGAATACACATGTAGAACATATTAAACTTTAATGATTGTAAAAGTGCAGCGCCCTCTATAGACATAATGTTTAAAAACGAAAGTATAAGTTAATAAAAACAAAAGTATATGTTCATAAATATAATTGATATATCAACAAGAACAAACAAAATTTAAAAGTAAATAAATCTCATACTTATATATTTATTATCAAGTTCATCTAGAACGTTCCATAGCAGATTTATTCGATCTGGACTTGCTTTTGGGCAGACATGCTTCATGATAGCTTGAAAATGACCCATAGTGCAAACAAAACAACCATTGATCTTGACTTTAAGAATATTAAATGCTTTAGAAAGTAGACGCCTCCTTTGGAAAACAGATTTTTTCACTTCTGTCTGCAATAGAATGAAAAATTAAAACTGTAAACAGCATCATAGAGGTCCAAGTCTCTTAATGTTTTAGCCGATATTGTTTATAAATTTGTGTGAACACAACACAAATAACATGATTAATATTTGTTTTGTATGTCGTTCAATATTCATGTGCATTTGAAACTGATGTAATATCATAAATGGAGCTCTTTCAGTTTATATTCAATAATATACGGACACCAAACCACATGAGTACCGTAATCATTATTACAAGTTAGAGGCGAGTGGGACACAATTTTCTAAGAACTGATTAACGGCAAGAAAAACCAAAAAAATCGACTTATTCAAACTAAAATACAAATAAATATAATATAAAGGGTTATATATAAAAAAAAAAAAAAAATATTTAAAAAAAAAAAAATTGGAGCCTCATACCTACATCGGATTTTAATCAGATTGGATAAGAATCTGGCTCTGTAAAAGTAACTGTATGGGAAACTGATACTTCATTTATATTTCATAAAAATTACTCAAATGTGAAAAGTCTCCAACATTTTCTCTGTACCAAGACCAATTCATACCTTGAGGTGTTTTCTGTAATTGTTGTAAATGACGGCTAAAATAACACTCATGAATATGTAATAACAAATTATCAAATATGCAATAAAAAATAAACAGAACCAGTAGTTGTGGTCATATGCAGGCATCCTGAAAAAAAATAAACAAATTATCAAATATACAATAAAAAAACAATATCTAGAAAGAAGAAGGCATTCCC
Organism: Saccoglossus kowalevskii; assembly: GCF_978046115.1. NCBI lineage: Eukaryota > Metazoa > Hemichordata > Enteropneusta > Harrimaniidae > Saccoglossus > Saccoglossus kowalevskii. Next base: position 19,620,396 of record NC_140642.1, read on the forward strand.
TATTACTAAATAGTAGTAGCAGTGAACATGTTCATCATCACAAAACTTGTTTTGATCAATTAACAGATCAATGAATAAGGGCATGAGTTGGCACAAGTCGAGTGAAAAAATGTGAATGCAACTACAGTATTGATCTTTCTATAAACATGAGCAATTCAAATATACAGCACATGCCAAGATCTTACAACATGGCTTTTAAATGTAGTTTGAGACAATGATACAGGTAAATGGAATTCAAAGTGATTTTAACTTTTTTTACAACCAGTTCCCTTTTTTTATCACAAATTCACAAAATAGTCCTGTTTATAGTCTGCACTTTCCAAACGAAGTTTGGAACAAATAAAAAATAGCCAAATGTTTTAAGTAAAAACTGAAAATTGAATCAAAATTTGTCTGTTGGCTCCAAAATTAAGGTTCATTCCCACAAATATTGAAGAAATAAAGAAACAAGCAGCCTCTCAGCTGAGATAGCTCTGCTGTTAGCAATGCACATTTCAATTAAAGAACAGAAGATAACATTAGAAAATGAACAATGTGTAGACTTGCTGTTTTCAACAAGAATTCAAAAATATCACTTTTCACCAAAAATGACAAAAATATTCATCAAAATTAGAACTAAAGATTTCATTATAAATTGAACAAATTTGAGCGAGGTCTACCCAAGGTACATATAAACCAAGTATCAAAGCAATCAGGCTTGTGGTTTTCAAGAAGAAGTCGAAAAAGTAAAACATTGACATGGACAATGACAAAGACGGACAATCACTCATATGATAAGCTCCGGTAGACAAAGTCGACAGCGAAGCTAAAAAGTGCAGAAAAATTGGATAAGAAAGTCTGGTGGTAAAAAGGTTAATTAACATTGGATGAGGTTTACTCACATAACATCGGGACTATTGGCTGTAGTCACATATATATACAATGCATAGTAATTATCCCAGTAATCAGACATGTAAGGTTCACCACTTCTGTGTTTCAAATTTCTAAAATTAAAAAAAAAAAGGGTTTTGTGTAACCTTATTATAAGTCATCACAGAAGACAAAGACTTAGAATGAACTCAGTATACCGAGGGTATTGGAAACCTTGAATCAGGGAATTATAATGAATATATATCTGAAAGTTAATACTTTCAACCGATTTATTTTCACTGACATTATTTTGATGTTTTGAGCATATTTACTGTGTTTTAATTTCACAAATTTATCAAGGAAACAATGTGTTTATTGTTATTTTACTTTTTCACGTAGATTTAATTTAGTGAATTTTACTCATCAGCAAAAAAAGCAAAATTAAAACTTAGTGAATAATTAATTGGTTTACAGTAACACAAACATGAATACAATAACATGCTTTCCAAAGCTAACCTGACACCATGTGACCTATTTATATTATGTGAACTTACCTATTTTCAAACATCTTGAGTGCCATTAAAGCAAATAAAGCAACTAATAAAAGATATAAGATCAAAACTACACAAATATCAGGAAGAGTTCTTCGAATATTACGAAAGGCACGCCGCATCTAGAAGAGAGAGACAGCAATATACATCACAAATAGTCTATAGAGTTCATGAGAAAAAATTGTCTTGAAAGTAATCATGGATGCCTATTCTATGAACCAATGGCATCTCCACTATTTTTTTTATTAGTCCTCGTTCGGACGCAGTCCGAAAACATGGACTTATGTTTTGACCTCCATGCGTCCGTGTGTTCGTGTGTGCGTGCATGCGTGTGTGCGTCCGGACCTTTATCTTAGTATTGCCAGGACCAATCACAATCAAACTTCACACATACATCATACATGATATTATACATATGCACATCAATTTGTTTCACGATCTGATTCAAGATGGCCGAATGGTGGCTATTTTTGTGCTAAAAAATCATCAAAATCAAGCATTTTTGGGCTGTTTACTGATGCATTTTGTTCAAACATGGTATATACATTGAACATTATAGGACCTTGATGCATATCATTTTGTTTTTTCAGATAAGATTCAAAATGGCCGACTGGCTGCCATTTTGTTTTAATGAGTGTGCTTCTAGTGCCATATCTCTGACTTGCCTTGACTGATTATGTTCAAATTTTAAATATTGATTATACATCATGTTATAGATATATATATATATAGTTTGATGACCCTATTAAAAATGGCCGAATGGTGGCCATTTTTGTGCTAAAAAATCATCAAATATCAAGCATTTCTGCCATTTATGGATGGCTTTTGTTCAAACTTGGTACATGCATTAGACATTACGGTTCCTGATGCATGTCATTTTATTTTTCAGATTGAATTCAGAATAGCTGACTAGCGGCCAATTTGTTTTAATGAATTGGCTTCTAGAGCCATATCTCTGACATGCTTTGACTGATTATGTTCGAATTTCATATATTCATTATACATGTATTCAAAATGGCTGATTTTGTTTGAATTAATGCTGTTCCGGAGCAATATTTCGCAATACTCATTTGACGATAAGATACAAATGTCAATCATTATAATGTTTGAACAGTCATCATAATCATATTCCTGACATATATATATCTTATCAACTATATACTTAAATTCGATAACTAACGGGGACTGTGCCATGCATGGCTTGTTTTCCAAGACATCAATTCTCTTGTATTTGTCTTTCAAAGCTTCTGATTGGTTGCTAATGAATACAAAAACAAAAGCAGAGCCTGTGTTTTGATTGATACCAACCTGTCTGTTGTGAGTGATGTTGATTAAGTAAAGTGGACGAAAAAGACGAGACCATCTCACCATGTAAATACCATTTTCTGTGAAAACTATATATAACACCATATCTACGAACGTTAACTAGAAACAGGAAGAATGAAAAAGAAAATCATAGCATTATGAGACATTAAACTGTGTTGGAATATACCATAGTAGTAATTTATAAATAAGTATACATAAACAAATATATTTACTTACAGCTATAGCTATAATGACCGTAAGATTCTTCCAGTCACTCCACCAAATAACGCCAGATGTAAATAGTTTTGAGTGAACTAATCGGCCAATGAATGCTGCAATACATACTAATTCTAGCATCATCGTGGACTACAAAAATGACAACAGTTCAGTTTGTTATTTTGTATCCTAACAAGTTTGCTAAAATCAATTGAAACATATGGTGCATCATTACAAAAAGAACCCCATCATTAACAATATATTATTTTTTCAGTATATATCCCCAGCCTACAATTTGAAATATGACATACTATCTCTGCCAAGGAGCCTATTGTAAAAGTTTATAATACACTTCTCAAAATTAGAGAATCAAAGATATCATCCCGAAGTGAACAAATCTGGGAGCAGTCCACATGTAGTACCTATATGTATAATATCAAATCAATAAGACTTGTGGTTTTTAACAAGAAGTCGAAAATATCACTTTTTACCAAAAATTACAAAAATATTCACCAAAATTAGAGAATTGAAGATATTATCATGAAATAAACAAATATAAAATCGCAAGGTATATACATACAGTTTTCAAGAAGTTGAAAAAGTAACAAGCAGCCTATCAGCTGAGATAGCTCCGCTGTTAGCAAAGCACATTTCAATTAAAGAACTGAAGACATCATTAGAAAATGAACAATATGTATAGTATCAAAGCAATCGGACTTACATTTTTTAACAAGAAGACGAAAATATCACTTTCTATCAAAAATGACAAAAATATTCACCAAAAGTAAGAGAATTGAAGATATCATCACAAAATGAACAAATCTGAGAAAGGTCTACATGTAGTATCTATATATGTAATATCAAAGCAATTGAATTTTTGGTTTTTAACAAGAAGTCGAAAATATCACTTTTTACCAAAAATTACAAAAATATTCACCAAAATTAGAGAATTGAAGATATCATCACAAAATGAACAAATCTGAGAGAGGTCCACATGTAGTACCTATATATGTAATATCAAAGCAATCGGACTTACAGTTTTTAACAAAAAGTCGAAAAAATATCACTTTTTACCAAAAATGACAAAAATATTCACCAAAATTAGAGACTTGAAGATATCATCACAAAATGAACAAATCTGAGAAAGGTCTACATGTAGTATTTATATATGTAATATGAAAGCAATTGAATTTTTGGTTTTTAACAAGAAGTCGAAAATATCACTTTTTACCAAAAATTACAAAAATATTCAGCAAAATTAGAAAATTGAAGATATGATCATGAAATGAACAAATCTGAGAGAGGTCTACCCAAGGTACATATACACCAAGTATCAAAGCATTCAGGCTTGTAGTTTTCAAGAAGAAGTCGAATAAGTAAAACATTGACACGAACGCCGGACGCCGGACGCCGCCGGACAATCACTCATATGATAGCCTCCGCTCGACAAAGTCGACAGCGGAGCTAAAAAGTAAAACATTGACACGGACGACGGAGGCCGACGGACGACACCGGACGACGACGGACAATCACTCATATGATAAGCTCCGCTCGACAAAGTCGACAGCAGAGCTAAAAAGTTGACAGGGATGACGACGGATGACGGAGGACGAACGCCGATGGACAATCACTCATATAATAAGCTCCGCTTGACTAAGTCAACAGTGGAGCTAATAAAAAACGAAATAATAGATGTACTGTGTGTTCATCATAGTGATATTTCAATACTTACCCAGTATGGTAACATCACGTCAGTAGCAGCTGGATATTCAAACAATGCTAAACTTAGGATAATTGCAATAAAAAAATATATTATCCATCTCAATATCCAATGATGATATAGATAATACAGCCTAAAAAGATTAAAAAAAAAACTTTTAATTCTTGTTAGAAAATTTAGGGAAAGTACTAGGGTAGGAATATTATAACGTACTGCAATATGATGTTAAAATATCTATCACATATATAATCATTGTGTTATGGCTCATACTTGTACTAAGGTAATTGATATACTCTATTGTACTTTTAATAATTGATATACTCTATTACACTCTTATTAATTGATATACTCTATTGTACTTTTATTAATTGATATACTCTATTGTACTTTTAATAATTGATATACTCTATTACACTCTTATTAATTGATATACTCTATTGTACTTTTATTAATTGATATACTCTATTACACTCTTATTAATTGATATACTCTATTGTACTTTTATTAATTGATATACTCTATTGTACCTTTATTAAATGATATACTCTATTGTACTTTTACTAATTGATATACTCTATTGTACTTTTATTAATTGATATACTCTATTGTACTTTTATTAAATGATATAATTTATTGTACTTTTATTAATTGATATACTCTATTGTACTTTTATTAAATGATATACTCTCTTGTACTTTTATTAATTGATATACTCTATTGTACTTTTATTAATTGATATACTCTATTGTACTTTATTAAATGATATACTCTATTGTACTTTTATTAAATGATATACTCTATTATACTTTTATTAATTGATATACTCTATTGTACTTTATTAATTGATATACTCTATTGTACTTTTATTAATTGATATACTCTATTGTACTTTTACTAATTGATATACTCTATTGTACTTTTACTAAATGATATACTCAATTGTACTTTTACTAATTTATATACTCTATTGTACTTTTACTAATTGATATACTCTATTGTACTTTTACTAATTGATATACTGTATTACACTCTTATTAATTGATATACTCAAGTGTACTTTTATTAATTGATACTGTAAAATGACTAATTTTCACTGGGTTTAAATTTCGCTGATTTACCATTTCAGGCATATTCAATAGGTTTTAAATTCACGGTTTTATCATTTAGATAATGTGTTCTATGCTAAATTTTACATATTCACTGGGTTTTAATTTAGCGCATTTTCCAGTCGGCGAAATAAAGCTAAATTAAAACCCAGTGAATAATTAACCCCTTTACAGTATACACTATTGTACTTTTATTAAATGATATACTCCATTGTACTTTTATTAATTGATATACTCTATTGTACTTTTATTAATTGATATACTCTATTGTACTTTTACTAATTGATATACTCTATTGTACTTTTACTAAATGATATACTCTATTGTACTTTTACTAATTGATATACTCTATTGTACTTTTACTAATTGATATACTCTATTGTACTTTTACTAAATGATATACTCTATTGTACTTTTACTAATTGATATACTCTATTGTACTTTTATTAATTGATATACTCTATTGTACTTTTATTAATTGATATACTCTATTGTACTTTTATTAATTGATATACTCTATTGTACTTTTATTAATTGATATACTCTATTGTACTTTTACTAATTGATATACTCTATTGTACTTTTATTAATTGATATACTCTATTGTATTTTTATTGAATGATATACTCTATTATACTTTTATTAATTGATATACTCTAGTGTATTTTTATTAATTGATATACTCTATTGTACTTTTACTAATTGATATACTCTATTGTACTTTTACTAATTGATATACTCTATTGTACTTTTATTAATTGATATACTCTATTGTACTTTTATTAATTGATATACTCTATTGTACTTTTATTAATTGATATACTCTATTGTACTTTTATTAAATGATATACTCTATTGTACTTTTATTAAATGATATACTCTATTGTACTTTTATTAATTGATATACTCTATTGTACTTTATTAATTGATATACTCTATTGTACTTTTATTAATTGATATACTCTATTGTACTTTTATTGATTGATATACTCTATTGTACTTTTATTAATTGATATACTCTATTGTACTTTTATTAAATGATATACTCTATTGTACTTTTATTAATTGATATACTCTATTGTACTTTTACTAATTGATATTTATTGTACTTTGAGTAATCAATGTCCTTTATTTATTGACTTGCTTTATTGTACTTTCATTAATTTATGTACTTTGTAGAATAGTCAAGATCTAAATGAGAGAAGAAATTCAGACAAGTAGTAGTAGTGGTTATTCTTGTCAAACGATTTATTTATTTATTTATTTATTTATTTATTTATTTATTTATTTATTTATTTATTTATTTATTTATTTATTTATTTATTTATTTATTTATTTATTTATTTATTTATTTATTTATTTATTTGTGTTATATTTAAGTGTGTACATTATGGCCTATGGCCAATGGTATGAATGAATAAAATATATTATAATGAGAGAAAAAAAATAATAAAGTTTGTCACATTTATGATGATATTAAAAATAATAGATACATGAATAGATTATAACCTTGACTTCTGTCAGCACATTGTGTGATTATTCACTATCAGTTCTATTGACATACCCCCTCAGAACAATGAATATACCTTCCTGTGTATAACAATGAAACATCCCTAGGTGATGAGCCAGTGACTCCTCATTTCATGAGTGTACACAAATCAGAGTACCTAAATAGGCGGCACATAATATATTGATTGGGCAAATATTTTCAAAAACGTGTAATATAAGCTTTATTAGTAATGCATTCAAGTATATAAATGACAGACATGGAGCAAATGTTGTATATATGTCATATATCACATGTACATACCTCAATTCGTTTTCACCATGTTTAAAATACCCATGTCTGGCATTTATGGCATCAGTCACTAAAATACCGGCTAAAAATATATCCTAAAGAGAAAACTAATAATTATTACATATTTATCCTTGAGCACCATAATTTCTATTTTGTAAATTACTGTGTGTTTCAATAATATTTTTACAATTTTGGATCAAATGATGGACACAAGGTAATCATTGATTACAGGTCTTTGTCGAAATAAATATGAGATGTGGTAATCATTATGCAGGGTTTATGTTGTAAATAGTGAAAAATTTTGATTTTGGCATTTGAACATAACCATATAGGTTGTATTAAAATTGTAATCACTCAATACCAGCAATCTACTCTGAATTTGGAGGCAGGTGTTTTTGCAGATTTGCAGCATTATATGACTGATTTGCAAGCAATATCTTGTTTATTTTGTGGTGTTTTTTTTAAGAAAATAAAATATGGGAGTGTATATATTTATATCCTCGTTTTAACAATTTGTCGAAGTGTATTTGCTACTGTTTTTGAATTTCGTTTGAACTATGCAAACACACACACATGGACAATATCAACAGCGCAATTTATAGTTATTTGCATACTAAGGTTGACCTCTGACCAAGGAGAGAATGTTATCGGAGTTCTATGCCAGTACGCCGTAGTACATAAGTATGGTTGGTTTGCAGCCCCGGTCCAAACAGACACATATACTGGTATTAATTATCAAAAACAACTTGAATAAAACCAGTAGAACGTGTCCAGATATAAAATCAATAGTATTTTACGTGATTTGTGTATAATATTTAAAATGTAAGTAATGGGGTAACGGAAACTCGCGGGTAAGCCTTTTGGGGAATTCAGAATAAAACCATGAATACAAATCAGACAGAGATATAATCAATAAAAACGGCAACATTTAATAGCCACAAATAAACTCTGCACACCGAAATCATCCTGGAATTATAACAAAACAACGCAGATGAAAAATAGTCGACAGCTAATCATATATGTATATTTATTTGGAAATAATTTAATTTAACGGGAATGTGATCGATATCTTACCAATTCTGTTATCGGCGTTTTAATCGTTCTATCGTCTGCAGCAACCACATCGATATCAACGGCCTGTGTATCCGTATCGTAAGTCACTATTCTGTCTCGTATACAGATGTCTGACGGACCCGGTTCGGATGAGTCGCCTCCATCTATGCGATTTTCCACGGGAACATGATGGACGTAGTTTGTATTGACATCAGTGCTGATCACTCCATTTGCAACGCCCCCAAAGTAGCCGGTGTTGTTATTGTCCATTGTCATAAAATTCCGCGGCTTTTAAAAAGTGCTGTAGCTGCAACAAATTCTGAATAACCAGCTCAGAATGTGTTTTCAAGTTTTCATCATTCCTATGAGAATTAGAGACCGCACCGGGAGCGCCATAGTTATCCACTAGCTCTGCAAATCGTACATATCCACCCCCTAAATAACGCCATGATACATGGGACGTACTCGTAGATCACGTGATTTATTAAATGTACACACAGGCAGTGTGAGTGACCTTCGGAATGCTATCACACTTAACACAAAATGCCTAACTTTTAAATGTTGTTTTATTACAACTGAGCCTCTGTGACCAACGGGACAGCAGTTAAACAAAGAAGGGAAGAATTTTGTTTTAAAATGATATTTATATACATATATATATATATATATATATATATATATGATATTTATATACATATATATAATATATATATATATATTAAAATCAATGCTACTGGTAAACTGAACAGAGCTCAAGAAGACCTTAGTCACAGAGCAATGAAGGCACTTTTTAAACTAAAACAATTACTCTATGCAGACCCAAATATTCCAATCAAAACACATCTGAAATTGTTTTATGCTATGGTTAAACCAATTTTACTCTACTGTAGCGAAATCTGGGCAAGCGATATTATTAATATGCACTCAACAGACTTGTTTAAACAATCCTTGCCTATGGAAAAATTACATCACAAAATGTGCAAGTACCTACTACAAGTAAACTGTAAAGCCACAAACTTGGCATGTTTACTTGAACTGGGAAGATATCCACTTATCATCTCAAGCATCAAACGTATGATTAACTACTGGCTGAAAATAAAACATATGGATGAAACCACTCCGATCTCCGAGGCCTACAAACTTGGCACCAATTTGGACAAAGAAAACGTCAGTAATTGGACCACAGGCATAAAAAAATTACTGAACCTTTTGGAAATTAGTGATGTTTGCGAAAAAACCAGTATTATCCCATTAGCTACAAAAAAACTAAAAAATATGTTTGAGAAACACTGCACAGAAACAATGCATAATGACAATAAAGGCACTAATCACAAAAATAAACTTCGTACCTACAGACAGCTGAAAACTGATTTTGCACTTGAAAAATACCTTGAAATTATTAAAAACCCCATCCACAGATCATCTATGACTAAACTGAGGATAAGTGCCCACATACTTCAGATTGAAGTTGGGCGATATCACAACATAGATGTCTTAAATAGAACATGCCCTGTCTGTGACTCCACTGAAATTGAAGATGAAGAACACTTCCTCTTCAATTGTAACCAGTACAAATTTGAAAGAGATGCTTTGTTTGAAAACGTAAACTTATCCGGTAATCTGAAAGCACTTCTCAATAACAAAAATTCTGAAACCGTCCAAGCAATTGCCAAGTTTATCAGCGACTGTTTCAATAAAAGAGAGAATTTCATGAAAAGCAATTTACCAGCTGCCTCAAAATAACACCAAAAAAATATTTATATAATAATATTTTCACAGTATTACTATTTATTTCTTTTTTATTATTATTGTTACTTATGTATTTTATTGTTCCTTATATCCTTATTGTATTCTAATCTAGATCCCAGAAGGGATACGATATCAATAAAGGTTGTTGTTGTTATATATTATTATAAAATATATGTTATTAAAAACATCGTTCTTGGGTCGTTAATACTTTTGATGTGGGTGGATTAGATTTATTTGCAATGCGAGGGGTGTATCCATCTCAAGTTTGAGAGGGTCATTCGGGGTCATTTGTAATTAAATGCATTGGAGTTGGTCAACAAAGTAATCTTAAAGGTCAACGACTTGAAATCTTGGGGGTGGTTGGTTTGCATGCCGTGTTTCTTGGCGAGTAGTTTGCAATATTATTTTCAGCATATCTCCCAGCTATCCCTCGTAATCTGAAATGATCAACCCCTTATTGCTACAGAAAGCGGCTGTACAGACAGTAGTGACAGTATTCTTGAGACTACTACCAGTTTTATAACCTCAGTTACGTGTCTGTTGGTCGACTTCTGTTAATTGATATTATACTGTGGCTATCGAGTTGCAGGGGTGGCATCGTCCAGCCGTAACGATAGTACTGAGGTTCGAGATTTAACCCATTTTGCAGATAGTGCCAAAAGTTGACAATGGCGCTCAAAACGTGGTCATTTTGATAAGTACTACGTATAAAGCGTATGAGGGCGTTCGACTATGGACGGCTGAACGAAGTCGAACGTAACGTCATAGTAGTACTACAGATTGTTTATCACTCCTTCCTACAGGCAGTCTTTAATTTTGTGGTCAATCGTCTCACTACACACGGCCATTTTCCCGTAGTTACATCTGAAAACGTACTACAAAAAGTGGGGAAAAAACGTATGTGACATCCGAAATATTTATTAATGTCAGACTTCAGTAAAAACGTAAATACGAACCATTTTATCTTGGACTATGTTTTGCAAGGTAATGTTATTGTAGTGAAATGGCGCAGTTCTATTGTTTATGAGAGTAATATCACTAATATGGACAATGTGAACACATTTCAATCATTTAATAAAGATATTATTACTAGACTAAAGCGGTCACATTAAAGTTGTATTATAGAATATATTTTGTTATGTTAATTACCAAATGCAATAATTTGCAAATAGCAGAACAGTTTTGTAATTTTGTGATTGATACTACACCGAATAATGAAAGTATGGTCTGTACACTACAAAATTTTCACAATAAAATAAATAAATTTAGAAAATTTAATAATATAATGAGTGCCAATAACACTTAATAAGTAAGCTTAATTATTATTATTGTTTTCAAACTCTGGAAAACTTATTTCTCTAAAGAATTTCTTCCTACTAGTATATTTAAGACTATCTGGTTGTCTGCACTGTATGTTGTGGCGTACTTCGTCTCCAACTTCCTTTAAAAATGAATAAAACAAAAGTGATCTTTTCTTTTTGGTGTGAAATTGCTTTACTTTGTAGTGCAAGCTTAATTAAAAGTGATTAGAGGAAAGAAGTTCATCTCTAACTGCACTAATTACGCTATGCACGCTATTTTTTTTAACGGAATTTCAGATGCAATTTCTCATAAAGCATGTTGTAATTTGTCATTGGTTATATTGTTTTTGCTGAATATGGACTCCAGACATTAATGTTTTATAAACATATAAGTTTAATGATACTGTCAAATTCTTGGTGACATAGACATTTGACTTGTGCTCCGTTATATATAATCAAATACTTACAGCTTTCGTTGATTTATCAATTAACGTTTTAATTTCAAATTTAAAAGACCCTGTGTTGCTCGAAGTAATCCCTGAATAAGAAAATGTAACTGATTGTAGTTCCTTGTGGTTAAATTAAAAAAACATCTTGCTAGTATTTTTTGTGTGGAAAAAACGACCTTTAGTGATTTCCAAAGGAGTTAACAATGTACTCTGCATGCATTAAACATGAATAGTCTCAGTTTCAATCATTTTTTTGGGAGGGGGGTGTTGAAAGGTGTTGGCGACAATCTTGTCGTAAATCCGCTGTGACAATAATTATTTATTTATCCGATCAGTTGTTCTACAATTCTTTTCTTTTTAAGGAGAAACGTATTACGAGAATGTTGGCAAAGTGATTACCTAGACAACTGGTTATAATGATACTCCTATGGTTCGTTAGATCATTTTCTGATCCAGATTTGCACAGAGAAACAATATAATGTTGTCGCACAAGATTTGACGTCACTATAGATGCTAAATACTATTTTATATATTCTTCATTTAAATGAGTTCAAACATACACCATGTCACACCGTGACAGGCATTCGTTTCATAGTCCAATTCAAAATATCAAACTGCCATTTATTTTATTTGATTGGCAGATCGAGTTCAAAATGGCAGCCTTAACGAACGAACGAACCTCCCGAGCCAAATCTGTGCCTATGCATATTGTATACTAATATTTATTCAATTAACCAATTTACGGAGGTTTCACTATTGAATACTATAAGTCTCTTTCGTGCTCTATTATAAACCTCGTGTATAATATAATTTATTCCTTTTCAGATTTTCTGTATAAATTATTATCAACTTCAGTGTACCAGTAGAGCAGCAGGTAAACCAATGAAAGACCAATTCGTCTGTTCTTCTTATATGATCGATCACTTTCCAGTGAATCTAGCTGGGTCACTGCTCAATGACTAAGCACAGGTCGAAGTACTAAAAATGATACATACGGAGACTATGTACTATTTTTGTTTTTTAATGTTTTCGAATTGTTTTTGTTGTTATTGTTAGTCTTTCATTTGCACAAGCTTGTGTGTCATCCATGTAAAATTTCCTACCCTTCTATATAACAATGAATTTCTTTCTTGAACATGGGAGGGCGCTTGTGTCAGTTGTCATGTGACCTGACCGACTTTCAATCACTTTATTTTAATGGCGTCCCTGGGAATAGGATACAACGGCTTATCATATTATTAGGTATTGTGATTACTAGCACATAGCATTTCATTAACCTTTACTGTACCGTACAATCTAATCATTGGTGATCTTTTAAACAGATAAGGACATGTAAATCAATTGGCACTTGACATATTGTGGATAGTTTCCTGTCACGTCGTAAAGGGCGGTGGTCGCGTCTTCGAATTTTATGTCAACAAACAATGTATTTTATACGCGCAGTGTACGTTGCTATGAGTTCCATATCGAACAGAACTCAGCGCGACGACCACCGCCCTTTAACAATGTGTGAAAGTTAAGCCAATTTGTTTTCAATTATGTACATACGCTCACAAATCATTCCGATCAAGTCACTAGAAATGTATATATCACAGAAATAATAACAGAAGAGGGGAAATTGATAGCAAACGTATTATCTGTCGTCGACAAGTAGTTGATACGCGCCTTCAACATTTTTATTATGAATTTACAATCAGCTTGGACAAGTTCGATGTGTGTCTCATTTGTACATTCACAGTGACTAAATTAATACACTTACATATGGTTCATAGTAGTTTTCATATTACTATGTAAATGTACATAGGATTTACTCGATATATAGAATAACTCGATAATATATATATATGGTTATGTTTTTTAATATAATTGTTGAATCTGCATCATTGTTCATACTTGAGTTTGTGTAATGTGCTTAATGATACAGAATCAAAGTTAACATTCCTTCTTTAATATATATAACCATCGTTTATAATATTTAAATAATGTAATCGAACCTGCCTTAACGTTATATTTGAAACATGCATGCAATATTGCTATTACTGTTAATACTATTAATATGTCAACCGCTGTATTGGATGACCACGAATGTACAATTAAATACCCATGAAATATCACTGGGTGAACGATTATGTAAATTATACAGTCTTCCATTTCACAGTTGATCAGCAATACTCAAAATAAAATAGCCGCTGAAAGGTATTAGACACACAATTAAGTATTAACAATTCTGGCATCATTAGTCGAGAAAAGACGCTAAACACAGTACATATATAGTATGAAAAGTTGGAAACCCCTTTCCAATAAAAGCACCCCATTTTAAAACATAAATATTCATGTGTACCTCACGTGCTGATATGTAGGTAGCTTGTTGGGTGTAACTCTAAATCTGATTTGTTCATTCCGTGACAAGATCTTTAATTTTCTATTTGTAGCAAATATTATTGTAATTTTTGGTGAAAATTATTTTTAAATTCTTCGTAAAAACTATCAGAGTGATTGCTTTCATACTTGAATTTCAGGAACCATGGGTGATTCTCTATTAGAAATTATATTTCAAACTTCCTGTTTTAGCAAATATTGTTCTCTTCTTGGAAACTACCAGCTTGATTACTCTGATACATTTGTAACCCGGTTATAGCAATTGCAAATCGCCATGGTAACAATCACACATCCTGTCATAGTTATGATTTTTCAGCAACGTTCAGTGTGACAACAATTACCACGACACATAACCTTTAGCTTATGTCTAAACCTACACTGATCTGATCAACTTTGTTGACTGGAACACAATCTACTGAGACAGCAGACCTACTTTTAACATAAGGTCACTTGTTTGTCACAGTCCGAATTATCCAAATAAAAAAAGCAAATTCCTAATTCTAGGGAGTCCCAATGAAAATGCATGCGTAACCTAACACTGCATATGGCACTAAATGTTCTCATCATATATACATACATCATTATGTAAAAATGTAAACCAGTTTTAAAAAGTAGAAATTTATTCATTCGTTCATTCATTTTTTTTTATATTAGATGACTTAACAATGGCAGTTGTCATCCAAGCAAATCCATCTACACGAGTTATGGTTTGGGTTCATGCACGTACACGGTCAACTGCATTCGAATTGTCTTTAGCTTCAGTGCCAACATTCAAAATACTCCATGAACCTTATTATTTGGGCTTTTGGTTGGGGGAAGAGAGAAGATATACATCACCAGTTCCGCCAATAAAAGGGTATAAAAAGGTGGAAGTTAAATCAGCTCTTGAAGCAGATTACCCGGATCACGAAGTTGTCATATGCAAAGATGGTCCTTATGGATTTAATGGTAAAAAGGACTATGAGAAGTACTTACCACAGGGGTTCATCCATACTTTCATGATCAGAGACCCCATCAAAACAGTTCCTTCTTTCTACAATCTACTGAAGGTATCAATAAAAGAGAAGGCCTGGGACTGTGACTTGATAGAGACTTGCAAAACAACATCAGGTAATATACAACCTGTTTATGATTTGTTTAAGTATGTGAAGGATGACCTTGGCCAGACTCCAATCATCGTTGAATCTGATGACCTGGTCAACTCTCCAAGAGAAGTGATACAGAAGTACTGTAGAGCAACAGGAATTCCTTTCTATGAATCCATGTTGAAGTGGGAACCTGGAAACATCAGCCATTGGCCCGATATTCTGACAACACAAGGTTTTGTTCACTCATTTCAACGAGCAATTGACAGTTCATCATTTGAGGCCCAAGAAACACCATTGAAAGACGCCAGAGAGGAGCTTCCAAAGGAATTGACAACATTTATTGAAGAATCGAGGAAACCATACTATGAAATGACGAAGTTCAAGTTATAAATTACATTCAAAATATTCTTTAAAATATTGTAATCTGGTTTGTGTATCCATGTCATTCAGTTGATTTCATTATTTAATGATCACTTCAGTATACTCTGATTTGAATTTAACTCCCTGGATAGCTTTCTATCGGACTGTGTGACAAAATAAATGATCCTACCTGTGGGGTATACCTTTTTCCAGCTCATTTGGTAGTTCCGACCCTGTAGTACATATGCAAACTTCTTTAAGATTGATTGTTTTCTTCAAAACAAGGGATTTGTGGAGAATGACCAGCTATAACATTCAAAAGTTGGCAAATATAATAAGCTTGTATTGAAATATAATAACACTGTTATAATACAGATAATTTCATATAACATCATTGTGTAGTCTTACAAAACCATTTATTGGTCAGAATGATATATGGTGACTGCCACGTATGGAACATTAATGCGCTTACTTTTTTCAAAACATATTTTGACTGCATACATCGGGGGGGTTCATGTATTATAATAACATGTTTCAGAATGTATTGCCTATGTATTTTGGTTGCTGGTGTGACTTTTGTTGATCTACGATTGATATATTATTCCCATTTAATGTTATTTAGTTTACTACTCAATTTAAATTTACCATTACTGGAATACTTATCTTAATAATAAACAAGACAATATTAGTAAAACTATCTATGTCACTTGTGTGATTTACAATACATTGGTGAAATCACCCAATATTTCAACAAAGACCTAGCTTTGCATCCATTATGAATCCTGTAACATGGAGTAGAATGTCTGTGTACAGTGCTTGGCCAGATTGTTTGTCATCTGCCACCATAGACTAGTATAGGACAAAGGTAAACTTAGGAAATGTTCGAGTGGATATTGTAACTGGTTTATGGTTCGAGACCATCTACAGGACAAGCAAATGCTGCAATGGTAAATGCCTCCATATCAAAAACAAAACTTTAGAACACATTACTACCACTATTTGGGTATTAATTAGACTTTATATAAATATGGGTATAATCACAAGAGATTTGTATTAGTACGACCCTTGGGGGCATCATAAGGCATCCAGGGTAGCATAATTATGCAATTTGTACGGACATTGAGACTGCATAATATTGTTATCTTCTATCAAGCTCATTCAGTAGTGCACTCTGAAGTGATTTTCTTTGCTGTAACCATGACTACTGCTTACATGCTATTTGGCATATTTTATGTAATATTACTGTGTCTTCGCAGAGGGCTAACATTTATTGTGTATTGAATGCACATTACCACCATTGTTTCAATAGTCAATTTGTAATCGTTTATGCTAGACCCCACTGGTGGTATTACTACACTTGGTGTTTTCAACACCAAACACATACTATATATCTCTCAATCCCCATCCTCCATGCTTGATTTAAGACAGGTTGTCCAGCAGTTAAGACATTATTTTTTACACATTTTCTTCATTTCCAATAGACGCTCAGGAAACTACTCATAGAGAATCCAGGGAGGCTATTCTATGACCTTTCAGATTGACAATACAGTGTTCAAGTCACTTCATGAGAGCACAATCTCATTATACCAGAATCACTTTAGGGTTTTAACAAATCTGATGTCTTCAACACATTGTTCCCATCTCTCTATGATAGAAAATTCGTACCATATAATGAAAACAAATAAGAAGCCATCCATGTTGAGGAATACCAAATCTATCATCAACACCATGTTGCCAATTAGTTAGGGTTCTTGTCTTGGTTCTTGTCATTAGTGATGGTATCTCTTCGGTGAACTCTTGTCAATTGTTCAAGTAATATTCTTTTTCTATTGGTTTTAGTATCGGAAGGTGCAAGCTTTGTCCATTTATTCTAGCCGAGCTGTCCTTCAGGCTGACTCAATCACCTTATGGACTATTAATGATCTCTCCAGGAGCCGGATAAATCAGCATCTCCAGTATTCATCGCACAGTAGGTATCAACTGTTGAATCAAAGAATTGATTGAAGAGTTTACAATCTATCCTAGTGCATATGTAATATAAAATCAAAAAGTATGAACTTCATTATTACATCCATCTTTACGTCCTATATCTCCAAAACAAAAAGAAAATCGAACATAGCTACCACTGTGAGATATCGTTTCTAGAAGATTTATTCAACACTGAAGGGCGTTAACATTTATTTATCAATTGCGTGTACTATTTTAAAATATATACAAACACAAGAGGAATGTTTTCATATTGTATATTGAGTCCCCGTTTTGTGTATGATGCTTATGTTGTTTACTCAATCATGCAATGTTCGATGATCGTATCATTTTAAAATATTCATAGTTCGCTCAGCTAATATGTCAGTAGCAAATCGTGTTGTTTTGGTTTTATAAACTTAAGTGTTCAAGCCGGCATTCTTTAGATGTCCTCACTTCCATGTGAATTTCATTGAAATTCGATAAGGCTGTTGATTCATTTGCATATCTGTATGCAACGTGGCGCAGACTCATTGTGTAACCATGATCATGTCCTTATATATTACTACAAATGTTCCGCTTATAATAACTTCTGATTTCAGCTCATTCATTCATTTATTCATTCATTCATATGTGAGGTCTCTACCTTTTGCATGTACAGTGTGACATATTTCGATTTTTATGTAACAAATTCGCTGTAATCTTGACAACGCTCAATTCTTGTATACAACCTCATCTGTCCATCCCACCTGAGTGTTTTATAGTTTGACTTTTTGTTTTTTAGCACTGCACGTTCACATTCACAATCCAGGACAATTCGCGACTGGTCACAGGTAGCGTAGTTGTAGTCCGGAGTTCAAATTTTACCTCGGATTGGAACCTTGAAAGAGTCAACCCCTAACCTTGGTGAGTATGCCAAAGACTCAATGGAAAGGCTAAAAAACGCTGGTCGAGATTCACTCACTGATGGATGTGACTTTGAGGGGTTCTTTGCTTAAGATTCACAAGTGTTTGTGTTTGCTTCTGTTGTCCACGCCAGGATGGCGCATTAAATTGGCAATTGATTGAATGCACAGCCCTGTTATGTAGTCTAAAACATAAATATTGTCTTGGGGCAAAATGCACTATATGTCAGTACTTGCCAATGCGATTTGAACACCAGGAGAGACATGAAGTGACATTCAGTTGTCGACAGACACAACATAGATGTCTTACAAACTACAGTATTCTAATTTGATTTTATACGTAATTAAGCTAACAAAGGAGGTTATGTTTGTTTCATGAGAAATGTACTAGTACCAGAGCAGCCCAATAGACTTGGTGGACCCAAACAATCACTTAACAATTGACATTTATTGCACCTCATTATTTAAACAAACACAAATTAAAGGACGGCAGTCGTCGCGCCGCGTTCTGTTCGATATGGGACTCATAGCGACGTATACAACGTGTGTAAAATACATTATTTATTTACATGAAATAAGAACACGCGCTTTAAAGACATCATTTGCAGCAAGGTTCAACAACAATTATCTTTTAAAGCGGGAGAGTCGTCACCTGTGCATGCGTCAGATGTCCATAGCGTGTCATCGTTTACAAACAAGCGTATACCCATGAGACTTTGCGTTTTTAGCGTGTGTTGTTATTGTCAATTGGTACTCAATTCCCACGCGTGCGCAGGAGATGACCCTCCGCTTTAAATAGCAGCGTCAAACGAAGGATGCTTCTTTAAATGAGGACAATTTGACATTTGTTAAGTTCACTGTATATGTTATTGCTGTTACTAATAAATAAATAAATTAGATATAAAATATGTAAACCGCTTTTCTGAGAGCACTGTAGATATGTTTAGATTATAATTATTTAGTACACAAAACACTGAAATGAACAAGAATGTACGCCATGAACTAGTAATAAATGTGACGTAGTGTATAGATGCGACAACCCATTAAAATTAATGCATTTGTTAATTGGACGATAATTTATCTATGAGGTCCATTAATCAATTAGCCATTTGGAATTTATTGAATTGTATAATTATAAAACTTTATAACGACCACGCTTTTTGGTCATGCATCTTACGCGCTATCTAACTTCTAATTTCTTCCTATTTAAGCCCAGCAGCCTAACCCTGTCTAGCCAATATAACCGCCTCGCTTGGATTTAGATGAGATTAACTGCAAATAAAAACAGGTGGATTAATTAATAAATAAATGAATACACTAATAAACATTTTAGAGAAACAAGAATCGTCTCAGCTAAAGCAAGATAATTTATTTCTGAAAACGAAAATGTTTCACAGAATTTACGACTGACAGTCGATCACATTACTCGGATGGATTCAGAATTATTCTCGACTTAAAACAAAATGTGCCCGCACTCCGTTAGCCTACATCAGAGTATAGCCAGAGAAGAGTTTTGTCATTGTGAATGAAATACGTATACTAAACAAGAAGTTTGGAAAGTACGTAATGTTGGAGGCTCGCTCGCACAAAATGGTAATACAGTCAAATAGTTATCCTACAAATTTACAGATGGCAGGCCTAATGGTTAAACAGTAAACAATCAAGAGACCGATGTCCATCTCAGACTAGTCCTTTTTTTGTCGAATTTGAGTTAAAGCGGTGGTCGTCCCGCAGCGCGTGCTCAAATTTCATGTAAATAAACAATGTATTTTACACGCGTTGTATACGTCACTATAAGTCCCATATCGAACAGGACGCGGCACGACTACTGCCGCCCTTTAACCTCCTGCTTAACCAGACTCTGTTAAAATGGATAAATGGCATCACATATGACGTATATATCTAACGATAATTGCATGCAATCCTGTGAAGTGCTGTTTATTCAGGCAGAAGGACACTGGATATGAATAAACCCTTATAAGTAGCAATTTAAAATCCAATTCTACGAGAAATGGAAATAGTACTCAACGCAGTTCTCCAGCGTCCAGAAACACGATTTCTCGGAGTTGCTCAAGACGGTTATATAGTTCTACGATTTAGAGGGCGCTGTTAAGCAGACTGTTTATTGGAGCGCCATCTTGTGATCGTTTACTAATTGAAATCACAGATGATCTACCGGTATGTTCATTTCAAGATATATCCATGCTATAAAACAATAACACAGTACACTTTGTATTGATTATGTAGCAGGAGAGGTATTTATGAAAGTGCAAAGCACATGTTATTACGGATAACACAATAGGTGAATTTGATTGTCGCCATTAGGTGGTTTATTGTAATTGTGGGTTATTTTTTTTTATATTTAAAGTAATTTTATTAGACTAGCCCTAGTTAGATATGCTTCACATTAAATATTGATTTTGTAATATGGTTATATTTTATCATCCAACAGAGAAAACCCAATCATTAGCTTTATTTTAAGGTAGCGAGACTATTATTTGTGTTGAAAATTACGATTTTCACATTTATTTATTGATGAAATGCACTATAAACTTTCATGTGATAAAGTCAACATAACATAGAATGTCATGTAAGTTGGTTAAAATGTAGATTTTCTGAAGGGAAGCAAGGCAGCCTCAGTAGTGTTTTCCAAAATCAACAACACAGGTTTAATCTGTGTGCCTATAAATTTCAAAGATAAACTCAAGACAAAGCAATGTTAGGATGTGTTATCAGTAGCTATCTGACACACAATGAGTGTTTCCAAACATTTGAGTGGTTTGTCTCCGCCCCTGTTTGTTTCACAAATTAGTCATTTGCATATGAATGTTTCAGACACAAGGTCACACAGCCACTGAAAAAAAATCATTGATTTTGGTGTTTTCATATGCCGAATTTATCCAATTATAGCTATCCCATTCCTTTATTTTTTTTGGTTTCTAGTAGCCTTACACATTTGGATGTCCCTACACATGTTAAAGCAGACCTTGATGGGAAAACAAATTGATTGTGCCGATAAACAAGCTTGAAAATCTTTGCTGTTACTTCATGGACGTTTTCTAGGAGTTTATGTTTTTCAAAATACAAGGTCTTTAACAAAAAATAACGTATACTTATTGTCGTCGGATTAACACCAAATTTTCACAGCTTTAAGGTGACAGTGAGAGGAACTTGAATGTGTCCAGACAAACTATTTCATCGATTATTTACCAACGAGTTGTGGTTTGAGTTGGGGGCAATGCGACTAAAACAGTAATTGAAATTCAGAACACTATTTTTTAAAACGCGTTGCTTGCATAAAACTGACCAGACACATTCAATTTACCAGACTATTGAACAACTAGGAAAAGTGAAAAAAATACTTCTTATCGCCAGCATAAATGCGTAATTATTTTTTTTACAGAAAAAGTAATTTTTCACTTTTGATTAAGTAACGGGTCATAGAATGCAGATACGGACATGGCAAACACACCTTTGTAAAGCTTGAAGTCTGGCGATTCTAAAAATATATACTTTCCTGGGTCTATTTGTAGTCATTTGGTCACAATTAGAAGATGAAAACAAGTATGCAAATAATAGTCCCGCTACCTTAAGACACATTTTTTCAATAGATTCGGATGTGCAATTGCACATGCGAGATACACTCTTTACAAAAATAACCCAGTTTGAAAACAATTTTGCCCACGATGAATATAAGGACCCCAGAAATTCGTTGCATAGCTGCTCTGGGCCAATGCGCAGATTTGATTAGTTTTTGGTAAAAATCTGTGCATATTAATCACCTAATTTGCACAATGATTAGTAAATTTCCAGCTTTTCCACTGATATCTCAAGTACTAACCATTCCCTTACAATGAAACTTGGTACATAGATGTCATAGGACAATGCACAAACCTTATTAGTTTTACATTAAAATCTATGAATATTAATTACCTGATTTGCATAATACTTAGTCAGTTTTCCATCAGTATCTCAAGTATTCATCATATTATTTCAATGAATCTAAGTACATAAATACTCTAAGATATTGCAACAATCTAATGTTTTAGATTTATATACATCCATAGTAATCACGTAATTTGCATAATGTATTTGGCCAAAGCATTTTCACTGGTTTCTCGTGTACTATTCAACAGATTTCAATGAAACTTAGTACATAGATGCTCCAGGAAAATGTGCAAAGCCGTTTAGTTTTTGGTTGAGATCAATATGATATGACTAATGTTTCAGATTATTATACATGTATATGGTCATGTGACCTCAATAATAGGCATAACTGTAATATCTTGAGTACTGTTGCAGATATCTCAGACAAGATATACAACCACAATATATGGTGACCAAAAGTTGATTCCTTTTTGTAATAAAACACCGCTCCGCAATTCGTATGAAAGATCAAAAACAAAACTAGAGAGGATGCTTCAGTAATCTGGATTTTGCATCAAGCTCAGTGCATTTACAAAATGGGTCCGTGTTCATGCATGGAGCTAAAAAATGGTTCATGAAACAGTTTCATGATTTAAGTGATTTAGCCGAGTGATTTAAGATTTTTAATCAATATTTTTATTACATTTTATTAATTCCAGAGTTATTCAATAAATATAGGACACCCAAAAAGAGATTGCGTTGTGTATTCGTTATTTCAGTTGGTCCACAAGCCAAGAGATGTTTCAGATATGCAAGCAACTTTTGCTTTGTGCAAGGTATGCAATATTGAGATAAGAACTGTGGTCAGTAAAGAGACTGAAAGCTTGTGGTAATCTGGTACCCTACTTAAAGTGGTCTCAGTTGGCATACAAGTCTGGTTTAAGTTGGAAGTATATAGGCAATGTCAGATTAAAGAAGAATTATTTGCAATTATTTTGCATTCTATGCAGCTAAAGGTTAAACCAAACACTGTATACATGTTGTGCTTTTGAAGTATGTAATGCATGAACAGTAGCCAAGAATTGTCTCTAGAGGATGCATTATCACTGAATCATAGCAATTATTCAATAATGCCCACGACTGTTATATTAAATATCACCAAATATTTTGTACCTTGTGACTGCTTCACAAATATTTAGTTCTGCAGACATTGACCTAATGTACAAGTGTTCCATATTTGTGTGAAACATAATCATAATCATCTATTGTGTATATCAAGAAAAAAACATCAAGTAATGTCATAAATTCTTAGTTATCGGATTTCACTTTGATACAAGGCTCAGACAGTAAAGTGCAAGTACAACTTGTTAGATAATTGTATTTATTGAAGTATTACAGAAGCATGGTTCAAACATATTAATAACCTTGACTACATTGTAATATTTGCATTGAGAATACATTGAAAAGCAGAATATTGTTTATAAAAAAAATTGTAAATATCGATCATAGACTTTCTTTCAAATTCAATTATTTGACTGATTGGCTCAAGAGCATTGTCTACACCCATATTAGCATGCATATATTAATTATATGATACCATTTCTGGATTGGTCAAGTTGAAATGTAACCGTCATTCTGAATTTATTATATTTATAGAACTTTTATGTCCCTGGGTTTCTACCGTTCATTGTATTAGTGGGAAAAGTATTTCAAAACATTCAAAGAAAAACAAAAGATATTGTAAATAAAATATGAAAGCTAACAAATACCCAAAGCAACACTGCACTGAATGGATCTGTGCAAACTGTTAAAGTATAATATACATCACAGAGGGCGCTTTTCCATTTTTTTTTTTTTTCTTCAGTGAAATGAAATTAACCAGTTTCATAATCACTGAAAACAATCTGATGAAGCTACATTATTCAAGATATAAGCTGTGTTTTTGTTTTTAATATACAACTTTTATTTGTGTGTGTGTGTGTTAGATAACAGATTTTGAAAAAAATACTTGCACGGGGCTCTTACTAACGGTAAATAATGAGTGAATTGTGTATACTATATTGAACAAATTGATGTGAAAGCACTAATCACACATGCCAGATTTTCACTCCTTGTTTGTCAATATGAAATTTATATAATTTAACATGAAGCTTTCACTATCTCAAACTTTCAGTGAAAATGAGGCTCCACAAGAACATCCATGTTCTGCTTTTGGATTCTTTACAACCTGAAATGCTGATCGAATCAGTTCCTCTTGATAGTCAATTGTAGATCCTTTCAAATATTCCAATGACTCAACATCCACAACTAAACCCACACCATCACGTTCAAATAATCTGAAACAAAACAAATTTTTGAACTTTTAAAGGGCGGTAGTCGTCGCGCCACATATGCGCGAGATATATAGGTCTCATATAAACAAATCAGGCGACATTGCTGTTGCACAGATCAACGAGTACAAACTGAGACGTCACCATGCAAGCTTTAATTAGGTATTTTTTAGGTGATTGGAAGGTGTCGAAGGAGTCACTGGCGGAAATTAGTGCAAGTCGCGTCCAGGTAAAACATTGGATTGTGGGAAAATCAATGTTTATCAACCCAAATGTCTCGCATGCGTAGCACGACAACCATCGCCTTTTAACCAATATTCCGAAAAATAATTTATGGAAAGTGACAAAATATGATTACATTGATTTAATGAACCTAATTCTAATCAACATAATCTGTCATTGCTGGTAATGGTAGAGATAAATATTGACAGCAAGACACTCACAGAAGCAGACAAGAAGGTTCATTCAAAGACAATGTTACTCTGTACCATTTGGTAAAACTGCCACATGTACATGAGTAATACGTGTAATGTTGTTATATCACCTGATATCACTTGTTCGTATAGCTTTAATACATCAAATACCAAAACTGAAATGTCAGATTTCATTAAGGATGTAATAAAGCATCATTCTATTCTATTCTCTTCTCTTTAATAGCTGGTTGATTGAGTGATGTCACTTAGCCTTTTGCCTATCGATTTTTTTATAATCATAAACCCACTCCAAAGCATACAATCATCTGTTCCATAAGTGCAGGTAATATGCAAAGTAGTAAATAATAGAAGTCATTTTCAATGACATGGTCCCTGTTTGTAGTATAGTTGCGAGATGACATATGACCTGATGTGTGATATGCAGTACTCATTCCGCCCAACCTTCCACTTGATCGCTTCTGCTTTTCGATTGCTTTTTTTCTGTTTGTGATAGCTTGTTGAAATTACTTGATAATTTCTACTTTATTTCTAACTGTGCAAACCCATTCAACACAATCACCCATGACAATAATTCATGGGATCATGGTTTAGTATATAAATCTAAGATCAAGCTCAGCAACTGATAGTGAATAATTGTGCCTGACCAATGTGACTTTGGCATTGTTATGTTTGGACTGAAACCACATCAATATTTTCTTTGTTTCTCTTCTTGCTGGCCAATATACAGTAGTCACCATTTTTCTGTCATTATTGAAAGTAGCGTCCCTGGATACAATTGGAATACTGTCCCTCCATCAGTATGGTGTGGAAAATGATGAATACACATTACACATGCATTATAAAATCACAAACACATTTTTCCATTGAACTGTCCACAGTCACACTACCATTCCAAATTCCATTCATTTCCATTACCATAAAATAAAACATTTAATTTGCTCAAACAAGCATCTGAGTATTCAAATCACACAGTTCATGAATGATTCAAAGTATACATTCAGAATTTAACAAGCCATGCATGGCACAGTCCTCGTTAGTTATCGAATAGTAGCTGAATAGTAATAGTAAGAATAGTAATATAGCTGGAATATAAACATGTCAGGAATATGATTATGATGACTGTTTAACATTTAAATGATTGATGTTTGTATCTGATCGTCAAACGAGTATTGAGAGATATTGCTCTGGAACAGCATTAATTAAAACAAAATCAGCCATTTTGAATATATGTATAATAAATATATAAAATTTGAACATAGTAAAAGCATGTCAGAGATATGGCTCTAGAAGCCCATTCATTAAAACAAAATGGCCACTAGTCAGCCATTCTGAATCTGATCTAAAAAATTAAATAACGTGCATCAGGAACCCGTAATGTCTAATGTATGTACCAAGTTTGAACAAAATCCATCCATAAATGCCAGAAATGCTTATTTTTTGATGATTTTTTAGCATAAAAATGGCCACCATTCGAGCATTTTTGATAGGATCGTCAAACCAATATATCTGTATATATATGACATGATGTATAATAAATATTTAAAATTTTAACATAATCAGTCGCAGCAAGTCAGAGATATGGCACTAGAACCACATTTATTAAAACAAAATGATGTGCATCAAGGTCCTCTAATGTCCAACGTATATACCAAGTTTGAACAAGCCATGCAGGGCACAGTCTCCGTTAGTTATCAAATTTAAGATATATAGTTTTGTTTATAGTAATATAAGCTGGAATATAACCATGTCAGGAATATGATTTTTTAACATTAAAATTATTGACATTTGTATCTGATCGTCAAAAAAGTATGTGTTCATATTGAGAGATATTGCTCTGGAACAGCATTCAAAATCAGCCATTTTGAATACATGGTTATACATGTATATGATATGATGTATAATGAATATTTAAAATTTGAATATAATCAGTCAAAACAAGTCGGAGATATGGGTCTAGAAGCCCATTCATTAAAACAAAATGGCCACCAGAAAACCATTTTGAATCCAAGCTGAAAAATAAATGATGTGCACCAGGAACCTGTAATGATTAATATATGTATTAAGTTTGAACGAAATCCATCCATAAATGCTTGATATTTGATGATTTTTTAGCACAAAAATGGCCACAATTGTGCCATTTTGAATAGGATCGTCAAACCAATATATCTGTCTATCTATGACATAATGTATTTAAAATTCGAACATAATCAGTGAAAGCAAGTCAGAGATATGGCACGAGAACCACATTCATTAAAACAAAATGGCCACCAGTCGGCCATTTTTAATCTTATCTGAAAAACAAAATTATTTGCATCAAGGTCCCATAATGTCTAATGTATATACCAAGTTTGAACAAAATCCATCTGTAAACAGCCGAGAAATGTTTGATTTTTAGGATTTTTTAGCACAAAAATGGCCGCCATTCGGCCATCTTGAATCAGATCGTAAAACAAAATGATGTGCATTAAGGTCCTACAATGTCCAATGTATATACCAAGTTTGAACAAAATCCATCTGTAAACAGCCGAGAAATGCTTGATTTTGATGATTTTTAGCACAAACATGGCCGCCATTCGACCATCTTGAATCAGATTGTAAAACAAAATGATGTGCATCAAGGTCCTACAATTTCTAATGTATATACCAAGTTTGAACAAAATCCATCAGTAAACAGCCGAGAAATGCTTGATTTTGATGATTTTTAGCACAAAAATGGCCGCCATTCGGCCATCTTGAATCAGATCAAGAAACAAATTGACGTGCATATGTATAATATCATGTATGATGTATGTGTGAAGTTTGATTGTGATTGGTCCAGGCATTTCTAAGATACAGGTCCGGACACACGCACAGACGCACGCACGCACGGAGGTCAAAACATAAGTCCCCGTTTTCGGACTGCGTCTGAACGAGGACTAACAAAATCCATCTGTAAACAGCAGAGAAATGCTTGATTTTGATGATTTTTAGAACAAAAATGGCCACCATTCGGCCATCTTGAATCTGATTGTGAAACAAATTGATGTTCACATGTATAATATCATGTATGATGTATGTGTGAAGTTTTGATTGTGAATGGTCCATGAATCAAAACATAAGTGTCCGACTAATATTTTCCAGAAATGATCATTATATTCTCAAACTTTACTATTAAAAACATCAATCCGACCACTCATATGCCAGTACCTAATCACTGTTTGAGCGAGTGGTCGATGTTTTCAATAAGTGAGCGAATAAATGCAGCCATTTTAGATTTATTCGACATGATATCTGATGTATCTCATGTATGTAAAGTTGTTCCAGGCATGTCGGATATATGGATCAGGAATTGCATTCTTTAAAACAAAATGACCACCTTTTTGATTGAGCCCGATTCGAAAAATGAAATGGCGTGCATCATGGTCCCATTATGTTGAATGTTATGGTATATACCAAGTTTGAACAGAACCTGCAGAACTGAGTTTCGGTTTGGTGAAAATGTGTGCTTTTGATACATTTTTTACCTTCAAAATGGCTGCCATTCTGCTATCTTAAATTAGATCATGAAACAAATGCATGTGCACATGTCCAATATAATGACTGACATATCTGTGAAATTTGCACTTAATTGGTCCAAGTATGTGCGAGATAAAGCTGGATGAGGGAGGGAGGAAGGAAGGAAGGAAGGACGGACGAACGGATGCACGGACGCACACACAGAGGTCAATCCATAAGTACACATTTTCTGACTTCATTTATGAAACTTGGTATAAGTAAGGTTTGAAGAAAATCAGTTAAGGTATGTCTGAGATACAGCTTAGGACATACAAATGAACAGGCGGACACAAGGAGACTACTGTAAAGGGGGTAATTATTCACTGTGTTTTAATTTAGCTTATTTCGCTGACTGGAAAAATGCGCTAAACTAAAACACAGTGAATATGTAAAATTTAGCATAGAACATATTATCTAAATGACGAAACAGTGTATTTAAAACCCACTGAATATGCCTGAAATGGTAAATCAGTGAAATTTAAACCCAGTGAAAATTAGTCATTTTACAGTATACCACTAGTCTTTGTTTCTGACCTTTGCCTGAAACCTATTGCATTGATACTCAGACATGGCAATAACTAACAGTGTAATATTAACAAAGTTATAACATCAGAAGCATATTGTATTATAATCACCTGTCATCTTCTTCTACTTTGGTGTCTATATCAAATTTGTACTGAAAACCTGAACATCCACCACCTTCAACATAAATACGTAAATATTCACCAGAAGCACCGATTTTCTGTAATCTCTGAGAGAAAGTAAAAACAAAGAATGATAGTCAGTGAACAGTGATGTTATACATGTAATCAATTCTTTTGTAAGCTAATAAACTAAATCACTGGTAGCATATCTGTTGCGTGTTAGATCAGTATAATCAATAGACTCAACTTTCAATCCTGAAAAGAAGTTAAAATCTGCCCTTAATGTGGAGGCCAAAGCCATTCATTCATTCACGGATAGATGCAACTTTAAGGTCTGTAGAAGGTTGTGTTTGACCAGGCCTGGTTAACACATGGATAGCACATGAAATTGCCATAAGGCCACCATTTAAAAAATGCTTGTGGTCAAATTATTTTATGAAAATTGTGTGGCGAGGCGATTTTTTATTTATTTTTTAAATATTTGACATATGAATATTGACCATGTGTCAGAATGCAATTTGCATATTTAAAGAAAGTCAGAAGAGACAACAATAACATTCAATATAAGTCGCAAGGAACAAAAATAAAAAAAAGTCTTTGTCAATGAAAAAAATTTGATGATGGGTTAAAAAGTTAAGATACAATTAAGCATTTAACAGGTTACTATAGGTGTATGGTTGCTAGGTAACACACATACCTGACTTCCCTTGTCAATGTTGTCAATGTATATTTGGTATTGGGGGATATACACATATGATAGCTTTCTTGGAATTACATTTATCACATTAATAATGCCATGTGAGACAATAATATCAAAAACATAAAAACTACCTGCAACTAGTCATGGCTCAAAATTAACAGTAGCCTAAGGTGTCTTACTACCAACTCTTGTCCTAGGGCTACCATTAAAAAAAAAAATGTAGCACAAGTGGACTACTAGAAATTTATAATATTAAGACATCGCTTGCTGTACTCCTCCATGTTCATATCAAAATCAACAGAAAAAATGGGCCTCGTGCAGCAGGCGATACTTTAATACAATACTTTACATAAACAAGTCATTGTTATTTTGTGATTTGAAATATCATTTTGATGCTGATGAAGTCATTGAGATTAGATTGAAACCATTAATAGGAGATGGATTTGTAAAAAAATATGATTGAGTGTTTTTACACGAGAATTGGACTTTGGGCAGTCATATTGAATCAAATTACAAAAATAATGTTCATGTTGATGTATCTTTTGGTATACTGTCTTTGTACAAAATTTAAACTGAAATGTGGGAAAGTAGGGATGGGTATCATGAAAAACAAAATGGCCACCAGTCAGCCATATTAGTTTGAATCACAGAAAAAATATGATATGCAACTATAACCCAATATGTATGATCATCATACCAACTTTGATCCAAATCGGCCCAGTCATCTCCGAGAAACGGCTGCGAACACGTTTAGGTATCAGAAATAGCAAATTTTACATCCAAAATGGTCGCCAGTCGGCAATTTTTTCTCTGATCATAAAGTAACTTGACGCCCATATGTAATACATTATGTATTGTCTTCATGTAAAGTTTGAATGAAATCTGTCAATGGGTGTCAGATGTAGCTCCGGACGTACGTACGTACGTACGTACGTACGTACGAACGGATGGAACGAACCCAAATTAGTAGTCCCGACTAACAAAACTACTATGCTATGGGTGTTGAGCAATTAAGCAATACGACACGTGTTTTTGTAATCACCGTTTTTAGCATGCTTCTACCCCACCCAGTAGACTACCCAATATTATCATGGGACAACCAGCTTTTAATACTGGTAGCCAGGCAGACTTCTATGAAATGTTGTTTATCACAAGGCCTGCTAGTGGACAACAAATTATTTTAGCTGGAATTAATTTTGGATGAAAAGACGATTTGGGCGTTTTTTTGCCCCAATACCTCTCAAAACATAAAACAAAGCACAGCAAAATACAATGAACAAATTCACTGAAATAGGGGATTGCTTAGGCATTGGTGATAACTCATAGTTCCAGGATGTAGAGAAATGGATGACAGTCAATGGCCTCTGCAACACACAACAACAAAGAAATACAGTCTTGCTTTCAGACGAACGCTGCCATCCTGGAGGGCACCACTGAAAGCGGGATATCGCAGAGCAGTTCATACAAGTCACACAGAATGATGGTTGAAGCCTGTATCACTTGTCTCACAACATTGCAGTAGCTACACACACTAGAAATGATGGACCCAAACTGTCTTCAGTCTGCCCAATTTATAGGCATAAATGGCCCAGATTCAGCGACACCACCCAAGCTTACACATAAGCCAATCAGAATGTGATCTTGCTAGCAGCTGTGTCACATAGGCAAACATCTTTTGTTATTCAAATAACAGCGCACCTGGTAGATTCCAATTGTCCTTCCAAAGTTTTAAACACCCTTTGTTATGTAAATCACAAGCACACCTTGTAGATTCCAACTGTCCTTTCAGAGTTGAAAACAAGTATGACCTGTCAATCACCTTTATGACAGTTATCACACGCCAATGACACCATCTCTTCCCATGATTCCATGCACACTTCTATTTGCAGAGTCTGAGGTAATATGACAAAAACAATGTCAATACAGGCTGTATTGACTAGTCAGTCAGTCAGTCAGTTGAGAATATACTGATTGTAGTAGATATATTATAAAGTAAATTTTAGATATGACACACCTTTTTAATGTATGTATGACTGTAACATAAACTTGCACAAAACTAATCAACAATGCATCATATTCTGCACTACGTGCTTTCACTTTCATACAATTTGAAATATGGCTAGGATAATAAACATATTGAGGCATTTTGTTGTACAGTAACCCTTCTTTTGACTGCATGTTGCTATAGTACAAATTATTTCTGCAAGAGTGTGTTTCCCCTGAGCAGTTTTAATAAAAATATTTGCCGTCCTATCATCACATAAAGTGTAAACCTCTTAGTTTTTGCAAATAGACAACTTTTCATGAAGTTTGTGTGTACAAGATAATGGTGAAATATTCTGGCAGTGAATGTTTTCATTATAACAGTCCCTATGAAAGCTGTCAAATAATCAAGCTGCAAAAATTGATATTGGTGAAAAAAACTATTTACACTACTCTGGCACAGACACAGACTCGTTAAGTTGGCAGCCAAATTTAGAAAGTTGGATGTCAAAACATCACTTGGCAGCCATACAAAGTAGACAGATATTAAACCAGTTAGCCTACTTGTAACATCTGTAGGTAGTAATATATAATGGTACCAGCATACTGATAATTAGTTCATATAATTTTTAATCTAAACTTGGACAATCATAATTACCTTACTCATCATTATGCAAATTACCCTCCTCATGCATTTGATCACTGTTGAGCAGACCTCATTCATTTCAAATTTTTTCATCTCAAACACCAACATATGCAAACATTTCCACTCTGGTTCTGACGTTGGAAAAGGGTAGACATTCATACCTAAGAAAAATATTCCAAACAAACTTTGGTGCCCTATTTCATTAGCTAAAACACAATACACAGAATACATAATACCACCCCTATTGTGGCTGATTATGGTCTTTCCTGTATTATTTGTAAATCTTTTTCAGCAAAGCAAGGTGCATTTTGCATTGTACAAAAATATGTCAAGTCCGAAGTCTGATCACCAACGAATCGACCAGACGTGTTGTATTCGAAGTATTGAAAAATGGTCAGTGTGTTGTAGGTTGATTTACTGGTATACAATTCAGAAGTAGACGATTTTTAGCCAAATTTGATGGAAATGAAATTTATTAATTATGCATAGACAGGTTACTGGAACTAAATTGACTTTTCAGAATATTGCGTTTAAAATGAGCCTTCAAATTACTGAACACAATTACTTAAATGTTGTATAATCAGAATCTGAAAAATGATGGTAACCTGATGGCTCACATGTGTGCAAAATTGAATGACAATATTTTGTGTATTCTATGTGCTTTGCCTTCGCTTGAATGGTTCATTAGAAATTTATTTTCGATCTATCATACTACCAGTAAAAAATATAAAGCCAACATTAATCATGTACTAAGTGACAATTCTACATCTGAGCAAAATGGGGACCATGTGGCTGAAAATGCAAATGAGAAAACTACTAATTGCTGAATGCATTAGAACACAGTTGTGGATGCTATTATTTTAGAAGCCTTGCAATTATTACATTTTAAGACAGTCCACGTTCGACTAATTGATGCTTACCCGGTAGCATAATGTCTTCATATTGGGGTGATGAGATAACATTTGCACTTTTTTTATTGATGATATTGGTATATTGTTATTTTGATTTTTCTTTTTTCAATATTTTGCACCAGCATGTAATTGATAACAGTGAAAATGGAATTAGATGCAACACACCAAAATGCTGTTTTCGACATAGTGGTGGAATTAGAAAAATTTTGTCTAATGGTAGCATAAAAATATTTATAATAGTTGGACTAGAATCACATTTGTGCATACATCCAATTGAAAAACACAATAAAATTTTGTTATCAAATTGAGAAAAATATTAATTAAAGGAAATGAACAAATCAGACAGAGTTTGCCCCTCTAAATACAAAATATTAAAAGAATCTGACGAGCAGTTTTCAAGAAAAAGTTTTAAACAATTTAATTTGATGTTGGATGGCTAATGGATGAGACAGACACAAAAAGACATCTACAAGCACTACCAGGTATTTCTACATGTAATTCCACGCACTGTGAATCAAATTAAAATAGTTAATTGCCAGTATAGACCAATTTTCACATAAAACATTGTCTTGTCAAGCCTTACTGTAAAGTCTATGTTTTTTAATGATTGAGATGAGACAAATGATGTATTATTAAAATGCTAGTCACCAGTCAAATTAAAATTTCTTATTTTAACACAACATCAAATGTTTCCACTCTGGAGAGATAAGACATTTTGTGCCCATAGCCAAAAAGATAGCTTGTTCGTTTTACGTCATACTTGCTATGAAAGGAGTCCTACTGGTATAAAGATGAACTGTTCCATGTCTTAGGTTGAGATAAACTTGTTACACCCTAAGGTGTGTGTGATATATTTAAACATCTATGATTGTGATCAACAATAAAATATGTACATGTCCCTGGGTTTCATTTGTACTGTAGATGTAATATATATTATGTGTTCTGTGTTCAGCGGCAAAATAAATCAAGCATAGACAGAACTCCCATGCGCTAAAGATATTGGAGGCATATGAAGCAGAAATAGGGATATGTTGGCTAATACAACTCTTTAAGACGAACAGTGCGAAATCAATCACCATTTTTGAAGTTTATAAGTTTATAATATAAAGACTTTTTTTACTGTTATACTTTTATTTTATTGTTGTATTTTTTTGTATTTTAAATATGTATTTTCTGTATCTTTTAATCTTTATTATATGTTAGTTCAGATCTCAATGGAGATAGGTTGACAATAAAGTTATTATTATTATTACTAACAGAAAATTTTAAAACAAGCATCCTGTCGGCTGACATAGCTACGCTAATTGAGATGCATAATGAGAAAGGAATATCAAAGCAATCGGTATAGCCATTTTCAAGATAACAAGAATATTTACTAAAATGAAAAAATTAAGGAATGAATCAAATCCATCAAATATCAAAACAATCAGGCTGTTTGTTTCAAAATGACATCAGAGACAGTTTTCTTTTACTACTGAAATGATAAAAATATTCATAATCATCATGAAATCAATAAATCTGAGAGGTGTATCAAAGTAGTTTGGCAAACAATTTTCATTTTTTACCAAAATTAACTAAAATTAGAAAACTGAAGATAACATCACAAAAAGACAAATCTGACTGAAGTCCACCCAAGTTGTCTACATATAAAATATGGAGGCATTGGGATAGGCATTTTCAAGAAGAAGTCGGAAATACCATTTTTTACAAATAAATACAAAAATATTCACTAATATTAGAAAATTGAAGAGATCATAAAATGAACAAATCGGATAGAGAACCACCCAAGGTACATTTGTGGTGAAATTCCTCAGTTTTGACAGTTTCTGGGAGACAGTCTACCACTTTTTCAGAGAAATAGTCCTCACAGACGTAGCTGTTTATCTGCAGTCGAATACCAAGAAATGTTTTATTGCGTTTTTACTGTAACAAATTTTACTATATTTACTATTCTGTCTAGTGAAAATATAATCTTTAAAATCTTTCCTCACACTAATGATGCGTAAATTACATCACCTAAATGACATATCATACAGATGTTTTTATGAGCCTCTGATTTTTCAGTTATAGCCACAAACTCACAAACACATCCATGAAATGTTTGACAGACTATATCTCCTGAACTACCGGTAGGAGGCATACTGTAAAGGGGGTTAATTATTCACTGGGTTTTAATTAGTCCCCGTTCGGACGCAGTCCGAAAACGGGGACTTATGTTTTGCCCTGTGTGCGACCGTGCGTCCGTTCGTGATCACCTGTATCTCGAACATGCATGGACCGATTAAGTTCAAACTTCACTCATACATCACACATTATATGGGACATATGCACATGCATTTTTTTTATGATCTGATTAATGATAGCCGTCATTTTTTTTTTGGATCGGGTTCAGTTCTGGATCCGTATCTGAGACATGCTTGGATTGATCGAGTTCAAACTTCACACACACAAGGTACATCATGTCACAAATATGTATGTGCATTTGTTTCATGATCTCATTAACGATAGCCAAATGGCGCCCGCTTTAAGGCCGAAAATGCATTGAAATCGCACATTTTCACCATTCCAGACCCGGATCTCAGTTATGCATGGACGGATTTCATTCAAATTTGGTACATACATTAAACATAATAGGACCTTGATGCACGTCATTTTTTTTTTCGGATCAAGTTCGAAATGGCCGACTGGCGGCCATTTTGTTTTAAAGAATTCAGTTCTGGATCCGTATCCGAGACATGTCTGGATTGATCAAGTTCAAACTTCACACACACAAGGTACATCATGTCACAAATATGTATGTGCATTTGTTTCATGATCTCATTAACGATAGTCAAATGGGGGCCACTTTAAGGCCGAAAATGCATTGAAATCGCACATTTTCACCGTTCCGGACCCGTATCTCAGTTATGCATGGATGGATTTTGTTCAAATTTGGTACATACATTAAACATAATAGGACCTTGATGCACGTCTTTTTTTTTTTCGCATCAAGTTCGAAATGGCCGACTGGCGGCCATTTTGTTAAAGAATTCAGTTCTGGATCCGTATCCAAGACATGTCTGGATTGATCAAGTTCAAACTTCACACACACATGGTACATCATGTCACAAATAGATATGTGCATTTGTTTCATGATCTGCTTAACAATAGTGGAATGATGGCCATTTTAAGGCCGAAAATGCATCAAAATCACGTATTTTCACAATTCCAGAACCGGATCTAAGTCATGCATAGATGGATTTTGTTCAGATTTAGCACAATGTGTTGTACATATGCAGGTGCATTTCGGTCATGATCTGCTTTGAATGTATATGTCACTCAAATATGAACGGAACGGGGATGTGTCATTGACAATGACTTGTTTAGCTTATTTCGCTGACTGGAAAAATGCGCTAAATTAAAACACAGTGAACATGTAAAATTTAGCATAGAACACATTATCTAAATGACGAA
This sequence comes from Saccoglossus kowalevskii, assembly GCF_978046115.1. Taxonomy (NCBI): domain Eukaryota; kingdom Metazoa; phylum Hemichordata; class Enteropneusta; family Harrimaniidae; genus Saccoglossus; species Saccoglossus kowalevskii. The sequence goes on from NC_140642.1 coordinate 19,657,692, forward strand.
ACCGTGAATTTAAAACCCACTGAATATGCCTAAAATGGTAAATCAGTGAAATTTAAACCCAGTGAATATTAGTCATTTTACAGTATACAAATTTCAAGATCTGATTTTAAATATTTCTTTTCGAAAAGTAACTGTAGAAAAAATCTAAAACATAGAATGAACAAATAGTGAGAATTGACCAATCTTGTGGAAAAATTATTTTTAGAGGTTAATGAGAACTTCATGTAACTTAATCTTCTAAAGCAAATATTCACACAAAAAGTACACAATCATATTCTCTTAAAATATATATGCTGTCATAGTTCCATGTTTAATAAATTGTAGAGAATGCCCTAATCACAATTAAACTATTACTTGTTTTCCCCTATTAGCACCTTAAAAATCGACATGGTATATAAACAAGCATGGACGGAGTCTATTATTCAAATGAAGTCGCCCTCACCCAAAGCAACAACAGTGACTAAAAGCTCCACAAAAACACGAGAAACAGTGATTCATTGTATTATATTTTCTATTTTTCAAACGTGAATAATGCCATGAATGGTCAAATTGACAGCTAGACCATTTACTTTTGCCAGGAAAATGGGTTTCAAAACTGTTGAGTTTTGAATTTGCAGGTGATATAAGCTCCAAAGAAAACACAGACAAGCTTCTTTGCAACATGGGGGCATGAGGTTGTCAAAACCAGGGTCTGTCTGAAAACATATGGTTGAAATCAACGATATACGGCATTCATACGCTAATGCCAACAATTTTGCCTGTAGTTATGATATGCGCAGTCGATGTACCTTTTATTCGACAACCTTCGCCCACATCGGGAGAAGTCTACACACTGGTGTGTAGTTGATCGGCATTGTCATTCCAATGTATAATCGCTTGGAATGAAATGCGATGCACATGTCATGAAAAACATTCAACGAATTGTAAAAGCTTTCCACATGACATGAGGGCGTGGATGTAGTATTCAGCATTTTCCTAAATAACAGAAGTTTGAATAAAAGAGTGAAAAAGATTCGCTGCAGCCGTGCTAGTTGGTAATATGTTTTGTTTCTGGCTCGTAGAGAGCGGAATTCTATCGAAATGCATGTCCCAGTTGCAACGGATTTTCCTAAGTTGCGCCATGTTTAAGTAACCTGGGTTGTCCGGTAGCAGAAATAAGGAACGACTATTTCTGTGTCCCCAATTTTTATGAATGAAATAAAAAAAGGACATCTACGCACGATTGTCAATGTTATGACTTAGTATTTTTGGGCAAATATTTACGACCCAGTGATCGATCCAAGCTACTGTTGCCTGCCAGGTAATAGCAGGTCAAATCCGTGAACGAATGTCTTTTGTTTCACCTTGGTCTGAGGATTCACAACCGATCATTCAGAAACCAGGTTTAGAATTACAGTAGAACAAAATACAGCAGAAAATATTTACTCTACACAATGTGGTTTATGTCTGTGAATATAATTATTGAACATTGCAGCATAGGCAGTGTCACTCTAAAAGGAACTGTGCATATACCGGACTAGAATTTGGATTCAGGAATTGAAATAGAATTTTTCCCCTGCATGCACAGTATGCACGTTGAATTTGAAATTTATCTGCACTAACTTGTTGTGAAATGCATGGCCACCAATTTTAAAGTTTTAATAAAATTTACAGGTTCTCGATCTATGCGATCATGAAAGAATTTGTATTTTTCGAGTTATCTTACAATATTGGTTGAACTTAATTTAGGCTCAGTGAATATAATGAGAAAATGTGTTAATTTCTACATGCACAGCGTGCACATTATATTTTGAGTTTACTTGCACTAGCTAATAATCCAGCGTATTTCGACCCCTGGGATTCCCACAATAAATGTTTATTTTACTTTACACAGCTCAGATCAGTAACTATACACATAAACAAGAGATTAGCGCAGACGTTGATTATCTGCATACATGTACAAGAAACAATTAACAGTTACTGTCGTTGAATAATCAGTCAAATTAGAATACTAAGCTCCGCCCATCTCATGGTACATAAATGTTGGCCTTTAAGTAGTTCTTGAGATATCAGAAAATTCAATTCCTAATATATGCGAACATGGTAATATGAATGGATTACAACTTTAAACTAAGCATGTACCAAAATTTATTGACATCAAATGAGTAGTACTGAGATACCTATTGCCAAATTATTAAGCAAATTAGGTAATTAATATGCATAGATTTTAACGAAATACTAATCAGTTCTGTGCATTATAATTATTAGCATCTATAAATCAAGCTTCAAAAATATGAATAAAAAATTGCTATTTTTCTGATCTCTAAATTGTTAACCACACTTGAACTTGCACATTTTTGATAACAAATGTACATGTACATTAATATTAGTGACGTGATTTATAATATGGGTGTAAAGTTGATCGTAATCAGTCAAAGAATAAGATATGGCCCTGGAACATTATTTTTTTAATACAAAATTTTTTGTCAGTCAACCATTTGAATTTGAACTGAAAAACAGAATTCACTTCAAGGTTATCTTCAATGTATGTACCAGCAACCATATCTATGTATAACCAAGATTTGGGTCAGGATAGCAGAAATGCTTGATTTGATGCATTTTTAAAATGGTTGTTATTCAGATATCTTGAATTGGATTGTCAAGCTAATACATGTTTGTATGTGTGAACTGTATGTATATGACATATGTAATAAGTTTGAATGTGACCAGTCAAGTCACAACAGAGATACGACTCAAGAACAGCATTCATTATTCATTCAGCCATTTTGAATTTGATCAGAAAAACAAAAACTCCCATAAAGTCCAATGTGCACCCAAGTCCTAACAAAATCCAACCTTACACGTCCCAAATCCAGTTTCGGAATTACAGAAACGTCTATAAATTTTTAGCACTAAAGTAGATGCCATTTGGCCATATCTCAAGATATATGAAGTGTGAGAAGTTTGAACATGGTTGGTATCCAAGATAGAGGTATAGATGAATGTACAGAAGTCAATTCAGTCCCCGATTTTGGACTACATCACATGTACATGTACCTTGACACATCGATCACTAAGAAGAATTCCAGCATTACTTGAAGCACTTTCAGGCTGTGCTTCTGTTGTTAATGTTCTTGTATTCTGAGAGTGGATTCTTGATGTGCCAGGATAAGCAAGCTGCTCCGACCATAGTTTGTTTAATTGACTGTGAAGAAAAAGTGGAAATACAGTGCATCATTATTATGATTACTTCTGCTAAATTGGATATTATACCTAGTCTAGACTCTTTGACGAGGGGTTTAATAACACAAATGGAGTAAACTCACTAATTACTTTCAGATTTGGCCACCTAGAAAAATACTGGAATCCATGAGACATGACGTCATGAATTTGCAAAAGAAAAGTGCTTGACAAATAAGTTTGTCATTCATTGATTGTACCAAGTACCTGAGATAATAAAAAAAAAAAAAAAAATGACTGGGGCACGGGACTACATGTAGTTTTGATACAAATTGTTTTACAGATTTTTATAAACAAATATGGCGACGATCGATAATGCCCACGAGTTTGACTACGATGCTGAAACTGCTATATCCTTAAATTCAGAAGACGTAAACAAAGTCGAAGAGCATATTACAGACGAAGAATTGTTTTGCAAATGCTGTGAACAAAACGAAAACAAAAAATGCAGCGAATTTCTTGTACATTGTGTATAATGAAAATTGACACACTGCCATAGGAAGTAGGACATACACGAGGTATAAACTTCAAAAAGTGTCATTTTGAACCTCAAAATTCAGTCTCTGGTACAACGCGGTACAGTCCTTGTCATGCACCATTACAAAGATCATTAAACGAGCTTCATTTTTGACTAAAAAACAGTACTAGCAAGGTTTCGAAACATTAAAATATTGCTGATTCAAAAATACAACGAAAAATGCGCTAAAATACGAAAAATTACACGAACTTAACAAGAAATTCTGCGCATGCTTTATGCCCTTTGACATTTACTGCGACACCGTAAAACAAGACCTTGGAGTAAGTACTGTACGCAACAACACTTGAGGGTATATGGCGTGTCGGCGACAATCATGGGGTGAAAGTACAATAAGACAAAGGGAATTATAGGATTAAACTTGGCTAAAACAAAAGAAGTTTAGGAGGATTATTTTGGCTGTGACTCTTTTTACCTCCATGATTTACATAACAACAGAATATTTTAATCACCTTAATTGTATTCATTGTTTATCCAAAATTAAACAGTTGGGAACCCCTACTCTATAATGCCCTGGGGAGAACAGTTAATCTTGCTTATTTTTGTTTATGCAATCAAACATTCTGTGATGCTATTCTCGAGTGACTTCACAGAAAGTTCTATACTGCTTAAAGACCTAATTCACTTGCCCCCCCCCCCCCCCCGGCAAGTGTGAATTGGAGGTGTGGCTATGCTAATAAGTGTTGTTAATAACTTGCATAGCCTATGACGCATCCTGTTTCAGCGGTCCAACGTCGCGTGACTTTGATTGACAGTAGTTAAATATTCAAGATTAGTAGCGCATCCCTTTCCCTGGTTCGTGTTTTTGACTTTTATCCGCCAAAATCTCAGCTTGTACACTATTTATTGTCATAAATACTACACACAGTCACTGCTGTGATATTCATAGTCACATGCATCCACTTTGGCATGACATAATCAACCTGTAAGTTTGAGAAAACGCATTTTCACCGGAGCTTGGCTAGAGCTGTTAACTACAGCGTGACAAGCAAGGAAATAATCCCTATTGTTTAGAAGCGTATTTATAGTATACCTTGGCCTTTAAAGGTGCACCACTGTATAGTGTATTTCTACAAGTTACGGTGGAACACCAGTCAAGTAGCCGGGGAAAACAGCACAAACTCAATTTTGAGGTAACCCTAAGCGACCAAATTTATATATGTTGCACATGTTCAAGTTGTCTCGTTCAGGAGAGTCTCAACAATTAGCCAAAAGTACAGTTTCCTGAGCGTTTTCAGCTTTTGTTTTCATCAGAAATGCCTGGAGGTCCACCCCGAGAATTGATTAAAACTTTGTTCGATTTATGCGCACAAAATGGGATCACTTTTAAACACTCGTAAAGTGCAAAAGTTTCCTTCTCCTGAGTTTTTCATTGTATATCACCGTGCAAGATTATGAAATTTACATACTGTAAATGTATTAATTATTCACTGGGTTTTGATTTTCGCTGATGAGTAAAATTCATTAAATTAAATATAAATATATTGTAATATAAAATGGTGAATAGTAATAGCGAGATATAAATGGTTTTACAGTACCCTTTTCATATATATGCTTGAAAAATGCTATAAATTAAAATAAATAAAAAATAACAACCATTTCCTCGCATATATCTATGTAGTTTTAAATTACTACTGACAGAGAAAATAACAAACTGTAGAAAAGGCCAACAAATTTCAAGTCAGTGCAGCAAGTATCTGGTGAAAAACTAAATTTAAACAAATGTAATAATTGTATTTGAACACTTTAGTATTAAAATATATTTCGAAATACATAATTTCACACTTAATTCTTACCTTCGTCCTGTGATATTGTTATATCTACATAATTTAGTTAAAATTCTTCCCAGCCCCGAACTACTGGCAGTCATCTTCAGATGTGTGTTATTTTGAGTTCGTGTATTCTTTTCTCCAATAATTGTTGCACATTTACATTTTCTAATATACTTACACGTATAAAACGTTTAGTATGTTTTTATTTCAATTTTAAGTTGAAGCTAAACAAATCTTAATAATTTAAACAATCAGATATACATTTTTATGATCTGCATTTTCCTAAAAAAATAATATGTGTCGTTTTTTCATTCCTCGAACGAGGTTCCGGAAGCTGCAGTGAACGTTGGGACTACACTTCTCGCACAAAATTTCCTACGAGTCTGGTTCTGACGGTGGTGTTTACTGTGGATTCTTCTTGGGCTATTTGCCCCCTTTTAGCGACTCCGTTCACCCTTTGTATTGTGTAATAACCATCTATTGGATCCCCGGCGGTCTTTTGATAATTGTGTGTGTCGTGGGTGTTGTTAAAAGACACGAACATGCCAGTTTTTAACGGGTCGATGCGGCTGAAAGTGTACGAAGCCGTCGATCTGAAGCCGACAGATTTCTCTACACGACATGCCCTCAGCATTAACAGCAAACAGTTGCAACTGATCGACCCGTATATGACAATCACTGTTGATGACCATCATATCGGACAGACGACCACAAAGCAGAAGACGTATAGGCCGTTTTGGGATGAAGAGTTCCAAACCGAAGTGCACCGTGGCAACAGCGTGAGCTTCACTGTGTTTCATAGCGCGGCCATCCCTCCTGATGATTTTGTCGCCAACTGTACTGTTGCTTTCGAGGATTTGTTACAGACGTGTCACAGTCACAAAGTTGCCGATATTTGGGTAATAACATTTGCAGCTATCGACCTGCTGTATTTTTCAGCGGAGTGCTCCCTGACGGGCACGTCCTTTGCTCTTTATTTTTAAGCGCTCTATTCGGATTCGGGAACGGTGACTGTAAATCGTTGCATTGTTGTGCTAATGTTGAATTTCATTATATTTGATACGGTCTCTCTTCGTCTTGTGGCCTCTTTCAGATTGATCTTGAGCCAACCGGAAGAATACACGTTGTGATCGAATTGCAAGGATCTTCGTCGGAAGGTAAGGGAGGTACTCGTATGGGGAGGTGGTCGTGATTCCACTGTGCCCCCTAGTTCGGGGCCTACAGGTGTGCGGTGTTTATATTTACATTGAACATTGCCACTGATGTCATCGTGCTGTATAATATATGTCGGTGAGGCCCACCTCTAGGATTTTCCTCTCCGAATTAATTTTAGTGTTGGATAGGGAAAACGAGTTTCTGTTGATCTGTTCGTTTTGTGAAAGTAACAGATTTCAGAAATTATAACATCTATCCATAAGTGCGTTTCTCGTGAATTTGATAGCGCAATTGACCAGATGGAATCAAGTGTGCCATGGCATGATTATTTTGATAACAATTGAGAAGGAGATAACTCCTCGTTAATATTTATTTTTTTGAGTGTCTGTCATCGTGTTAAATACCGGCAACCCACATTGGTGGTGTGTGGTTATCAGATCTTCCCATACCCCAGCAAGAATGACATTTCACCAGCTGGGGTGTAGACATATTTTAGAAACTGTGTTAGACGAATCCCTTTTCATTTTTTTTTACTATTTTCATCAGTTATCATTAATTTATTCAGACTGATATTTTAAAGGTCACACTCAGTATTTGACAAAATTTGCTGTGTGTAACTTGTTGGTTTTTCACATCGGGAATGATATAATTTAATCTGGATTTGTCGCCCCACTTCCTGGAAATTGAGAATTGCTAGTTACACATTCACTCATTTTTTTCCCAGTCACTGAACGTGTCTCCCAACAAGATACTGCCCTCTCAGATCTAATTATTGTAGGAGGCCTCAAGGTATTCTGAAAAATGTGGGGGAAAAACCCTCATTAAATATTCTGAATAGTGTGTACCATGGCTGATTTGGTGAGATAACCCCATATTAGGCAAGTTGATATGATAATATTCCCTTCAATCAGGGTACCTGTATTGGCAACTGGATAATCCATGACAAATGAGTGAACCATGTCAACTGGATATCTGATTTTGATACCCCTGTCTTAGTTGACAAGTTTGTGTTATTAGGGGGATGGAGTATTGACAAATGAAATACAACAGTTTCATAATTATACTCATTTGATTTCTGATGTTTACTAGGTTAATGAGAACAATGGCCAATTTGGTCGTCTATTATCTATTCATCGGTGGAAGGTTATTTTAGTGTCATTCTTTTGAATTTTAATACATTTCAATTTCACTGTTGTGGGTAGTTAAATAACTATTAATTAATTAATCCACACTGCTAGTAATGATTCATGATTGATATGGGTACACATGGAGATTACCTGACTCTGGTTAGCTTCTCATTTTCTTTGGGGAGTAGTGTAAATCAGTAGCTTGGAACAGTTATAGTGGCTTTATTTGCTTGTATCTATACTTTTGGTTTTCACTTCTTAAAATATGAATATTCTGTAATCAATATGCATTGTACATGTTTAATTAGTCAGAATTTTGATTCCAAACTTCCTTATCCATTATGATAAAGAAAATAATATATACAATTGATGTTCAATTGAAAAACCTAAAATTATCTATTTGTTTAAGTTCCATTTTAAAGACACACTGGTTCAGCTCTCTGATTTTTTTTTTTCTGCATGTTTTTATTATCACAAATGTGTTTAGGTATGATTTGCATAATTTCCCTTTCTTTATCATCAATGTAACAATTGTCATCCATTTGGTTGAGAATTAAGTATGAAAAATAAAAAAAATTATAAATTTTAAAACTGTTCGATAATGGTTTTGTGAGAAAATTCTGAAATGTACTTTCGATCTTGCCTGGGATGTAAAACAGTCCTACATGTATAGTGGGACTGTGGATGTAAATGCAACTAAATAGTGTCCAGTTGCTTTGATTTGTGGACTTCTTGCGATATTTAAAAATTTATCAAATCAGTTGCAGTGTTAGTTTACATGACAATATTTCTTTTGTCCTCGACTAGTATTTATTTTGATATTAAATAAATCATGACCAAAATTGTCATAAGAGCTTAAAGAATTCTCTAAGAATTATTTTTTTAATTTTCAAATTCCTGATTATATAGTCATATACATCCATTTATATTATGCAACATATTGGGTGTATCTTTCATTGTTATATACATTGTGGTGTATCTGTCAAACATTATTTACATTGAGGTATATATTTCAATGTTTACACACATCGAGGTGTATCTTTCATTGTTATACATTGGGGTGTATCTTTCAGTGTTACGCACATTGGGGCATGTGTTTCACTGTTACACGCCTTGGGGTGTCTTATACTCTTACACATACTGGGTGTATCTTTCATTGTTACATACATTGTGGTGTATCTGTCAAACGTTATTTACATTGAGGTATATATTTCAATGTTTACACACATTGGGGTGTATCTTTCAGTGTTACGCACATTGGGGCATGTGTTTCACTGTTACACGCCTTGGGGTGTCTTTTACTCTTACACATACTGGGTGTATCTCTCATTGTTACATATATTGTGGTGTATCTGTCAAACGTTATTTACATTGAGGTATATATTTCAATGTTTACACACATTGAGGTGTATCTTTCATTGTTATACATTGGGGTGTGTCATTCAATGTTACACACATTGAGGTGTATCTTTCAATGTCACACACATCGAGGTACGTCTTTCACTTTCACATGGGATGTATTTTTCATTCATGTACACATAAGGGTATATCTTTCATTGTTGTACATTGGGGTGTGTCTTTCATTGTTATACATTGGGGTGTGTCATTCAATGTTACACACATTGAGGTGTATCTTTCAATGTCACACACATCGAGGTACGTCTTTCACTTTCACATGGGATGTATTTTTCATTCATGTACACATAAGGGTATATCTTTCATTGTTGTACATTGGGGTGTGTCTTTCAATGTTGTACACATTGTGATGTATCTTTCATTGCTGTACATATTGTGATATATTTTCCAATCCTGTACACATTGTGATGTATCTTTCATTGTTATACATTGGGGTGTATCATTCAATGTTGTACACATTGTGATGTATCTTTCATTGCTGTACATATTGTGATGTATCTTTCATTGCTGTACACATTGTGATGTATCTTTCATTGCTGTACACATTGTGATGTATCTTTCATTGTTATACATTGGGGTGTATCATTCAATGTTGTACACATTGTGATGTATCTTTCATTGTTGTACACATTGTGATGTATCTTTCATTGTTATACATTGGGGTGTGTCTTTCAATGTTGTACACATTGTGATGTATCTTTCATTGCTGTACATATTGTGATATATCTTCCAATCCTGTACACATTGTGATGTATCTTTCATTGTTATACATTGGGGTGTATCATTCAATGTTACACACATTGAGGTGTATCTTTCATTGTTATACATTGGGTTGTATCATTCAATGTTACACACATTGAGGTGTATCTTTCATTTTTATACATATTGGGGTGTATCATTCAATGTTACACACATTGAGGTGTATCATTCAATGTTACACACATTGAGGTGTATCTTTCAATGTTGTACACATTGTGATGTATCTTTCATTGTTGTACACATTGTGATGTATCTTTCATAGTTCTACATTGGGGTGTATCTTTCATTGTTGCACACATTGTGATGTATCTTTCAGTGTTGTACACATTGTGATGTATCTTTCATTGTTATACACTGGAGTGTATCATTCAATGTTACACACATTGTGATGTATCTTTTATTGTTATACATTGGGATGTATCATTCAATGTTACACACATTGAGGCGTATCATTCAATGTTACACAAATTGAGGTGTATCTTTCATTGTTGTACACATTGTGATGTATCTTTCAGTGTTGTACACATTGTGATATATCATCCAATGTTGTACATATTGTGATGTATCTTTCATTGTTATACATTGGGGTGTATCTTTCAATGTTATACACATTGGGGTGTATCTTACATTGTTGTACACATTGTGATGTATCTTTCAGTGTTGTACACATTGGGGTATGTCTTTCAGTGTTGTACACATTGGGGTATGTCTTTCAGTGTTGTACACATTGGGGTATGTCTTTCAGTGTTGTACACATTGTGATGCATCTTTCATTGTTATACATTGGGTGTATCATTCAATGTAACACACATTGGAGTGTATCATTCAATGTTACACACATTGGGGTGTATCTTTCAATGTTGTACACATTGTGATGTATCTTTCAGTGTTGTACACATTGTGATATATCTTCCAATCCTGTACACATTGTGATGTATCTTTCATTGTTATACATTGGGGTGTATCATTCAATTTTACACACATTGGAGTGTATCTTTCATTGTTATACAGTAATACACATTGGGGTGTATCATTCAATGTTACACACATTGAGGTGTATCTTTCAATGTTGTACACATTGTGATATATCTTTCAGTGTTGTACACATTGTGATGTATCTTTCAGTGTTGTACACATTGTGATGTATCTTTCAGTGTTGTACACATTGTGATATATCATCTAATATTGTACATATTGTGATGTATCTTTCATTGTTATACATTGGGGTATGTCTTTCAGTGTTGTACACACTGGGTATGTCTTTCAGTTTTGTACACATTGGGGTATGTCTTTCAGTGTTGTACACATTGGGGTATGTCTTTCAGTGTTGTACACATTGGGGTATGTCTTTCAGTGTTGTACACATTGTGATGTATCTTTCATTGTTGTACACATTGTTATATATCTTTCATTGTTGTACACATTGTTATATATCTTTCATTGTTGTACACATTGTGATGTATCTTTCATTGTTGTACACATTGTGATATATCTTTCATTGTTGTATACATTGGGATATATCTTTCATTGTTGTATACATTGTGATATATCTTTCATTGTTGTATACATTGTGACGTATCTTTCATTGTAGTACACATTGTGATGTATCTTTCATTGTTGTACACATTGTGATGTATCTTTCATTGTTGTACACATTGTGATGTATCTTTCCTTGTTGTACACATTGTGATATATCTTTCATTGTTGTACACATTGTGATGTATCTTTCATTGTTGTACACATTGTGATATATCTTTCATTGTTGTACACATTGTGATGTATCTTTCATTGTTGTACACATTGTGATGTATCTTTCAGTGTTGTACACATTGTGATGTATCTTTCATTGTTGTACACATTGGGGTATGTCTTTCAGTGTTGTACACATTGGGGTATGTCTTTCTGTGTTGTACACATTGTGATGCATCTTTCATTGTTATACATTGGGTCTATCATTCAATGTAACACACATTGAGGTGTATCATTCAATGTTACACACATTGTGGTGTATCTTTCAATGTTATACTCATTGGGGTGTATCTTTCATTGCTGTACATATTGTGATATATCTTCCAATCTTGCGCACATTGTGATGTATCTTTCATTGTTATACATTGGGGTGTATCATTCAATTTTACACACATTGGAGTGTATCTTTCATTGTTATACAGTAATACACATTGGGGTGTATCATTCAATGTTACACACATTGAGGTGTATCTTTCAATGTTGTACACATTGTGATGTATCTTTCAGTGTTGTACACATTGTGATGTATCTTTCAGTGATGTACACATTGTGATGTATCTTTCAGTGTTGTACACATTGTGATATATCATCTAATATTGTACATATTGTGATGTATCTTTCATTGTTATACATTGGAGTGTATCATTCAATGTTACACACATTGGGGTGTATCATTCAATGTTTTACCCATTGCAGTGTAACTTACATTGTTGTACACATTGTGATGCATCTTTCATTGTTGCACACATTGGGGTACGTCTTTAAATGGTACACAAGTTTTGCATTGTTTAACACATTAGAATGTATCTTTCATTGTTACACACATTGGGGTGTATCATTCAATGTTAAACACATTGAGGTGTATCTTTCAATGTACACATTGTGATGTATCTTTCATTGTTATACATTGGGGTGTATCATTCAATGTTACACACATTGTGATGTATCTTTCATTGTTGTACATATTGTGATGTATCTTTCAATGTTATACACATTGGGGTGTATCTTTCAGTGCTGTACACATTGTGATATATCTTTCAATGTTGTACACATTGTGATGTATCATTCAATGTTACACACATTGTGATGTATCTTTCATTGTTACACATTGGGGTGTATCATTCAATGTTACACACATTGAGGTGTATCTTTCAATGTTGTACACATTGGGGTGTATCATTCAATGTTACACACATTGGGGTGTATCATTCAATGTTACACACATTGGGGTGTATCATTCAATGTTACACACATTGAGGTGTGTCTTTCAATGTTATACACATCGGGGTGTATCATTCAATGTTGCACACATTGAGGTATGTCTTTCAATGTTATACACATTGGGGTGTATCTTTCATTGCTGTACACATTGTGATGTATCTTTCAGTGTTGTACACATTGTTATGTATCTTTCATTGTTGTACACATTGTTATATATCTTTCATTGTTGTACACATTGTTATATATCTTTCATTGTTGTACACATTGTGATATATCTTTTATTGGTGTATACATTGTTATACATCTTTCATTGTTGTACACATTGTGATATATCTTTCATTGTTGTATACATTGTGATGTATCTTTCATTGTTGTACACATTGTTATATATCTTTCATTGTTGTACACATCGTGATATATCTTTCATTGTTGTACACATTGTGATGTATCTTTCATTGTTGTACACATTGCTATATATCTTTCATTGTTGTATACATTGCTATATATCTTTCATTGTTGTATACATTGCTATATATCTTTCATTGTTGTACACATCGTGATATATCTTTCATTGTTGTACACATTGTTGTATATCTTTCATTGTTGTACACATTGTTATGTATCTTTCATTGTTGTACACATTGCTATATATCTTTCATTGTTGTACACATTATGAAATATCTTCCATTGTTGCACACATTGTGATGTATCTTTCAATGTTACCAGTGTTCTCCCCAGGCTCAGAGGGAAGCATGGCGGTCTAAATTGCATGCTAATTTGCATACTAATTTGCATATTTTTCAGGATTCACTCTCACAAAAACAAACATACAAGACAGTATTAAAATGTATGAGAGACTTTATTTAAATTACATAATACTTTACATAATATACCATAATTTGACAAGATCGTCATTTAATGTGAACTGTTCCATAAAACTTAGTCTAAACTATTCCTTCTGACTTTGTTGTGCTCCAAACATTGGCTGCCTTACTGTAGTTAAACTCGTCATAGACTTGCACGGGACTTTGTTCCATAAAGAAGATCCACTCTTTGCAATCATGTTGTGCTTTGAGCATTAACTGCACAACATTCCTAGTGGGAAAAAATGAAAAATAATAAAAAAAACCAATGAGGATTGAGGTTCAAATAAATGTAAACATAATGATTGAATTGTGCCACGATCGGGAACCCAGTGCCGTATGGATAGCATTTCGTCTGCAAAACATGTTGTTTACATGTTGGTTTTGTCAGGTCAACGACAAGGAGACTCGGGAATTTCGAGGGAAAAAAACATGAGGTCACTATTCAATTAAAATTAAAACGTAACGATAGAATTATGTATACAAATCGGGATTCCATCGATCATAGCGCGTGATGATAGCAGCTGTCGTTCGCAAGACGTTGACAGGCCGCCATCTTGGAAATACCTACACAGGTCAACATGTGACCGGAAGATTACAAAATTCAATTTTTTTTTTGCTTGGACAAATTATAACATACGCGTACCCATTAATCTATGAAGATATCCATAAATAATCTAAAAAAGTTGACAGTAACGAGTGATGTTTTTTTTTTCATGTCGTGTTTATACCAGCCTCGTGTCTAAGATGTTGATTAAAGTTCGGTGTTCTTACAATCGGCAAAACATACACACACTGGCATTTTATTTCTAAAATTACGAAATATTACCTGAACAATTGACCTTAACCAGGGAAATGTCTTTTTCCACAACTCATCAAAACCAGCCTCACGCCGTTTCCGTGTTTCTACACGTTTCTGTGCTGTGCTAGCGGTGATTGTACGTTTTAGCCGGGCGGCATCACCTTTTTTTTCTTTACATGTTTTGTCATATATCATCTCGGTGTTTGCAACTTGAGTGACAATTTGTTCCCTATTGACAGCGTCTGTACTTCACACGTGTTTAACAATAGGACTGTTTAATTTGTCCCGGCAAGTTCAAACCGCCGTGGCGTAGACGGTGATAATTTATGCAGTGCTACGTGTGAGCGGGTCAAATGGATGTAAACAATGCATCCTATTAGCGTGGCGGTGAAGTTGTAAGCATGGCGGTATGAGCCCAAGCGTGGCGGCCGGGTCGCCACGCATGGCGGTGCCGCCATGTTTTGTTCTATGTGGGGAGAACACTGGTTACATGCTAACTGATGAAGGGTTACCAGTAGCTCGCTATTGATTGGGCATTGAACACGCAGCTACACTCCTATAAGCTTGATCTATCTCCATAAAATTGTCCAGGGTTGATGCTATCATATTCAGCTGTGTGTGTTGTTGAATTGTAGCAATTTCTGACTGAAAGAAGAGACTCAAATAACTAGAAAGTATTTTGACATGCATCGCTTTTACAACCCTTTTCAAATTAATGAGTATTACATTACAACTATTTCCCTTTTGATCTGAACATGTAATGGTGCCTACCATGAGTGTTATCTTCATCAAGTTTGCAAATATAAAGTTTTGTAAATTAAAACAAAATCCTTGTGCTTTAGAAAAAAAAATGGATTATTATCTTGAATAGTGATTCTGATGTGAATTGTGTATTTTGAGAGGAGAATCTTGTAAATACATCAGGTAGTTTAAGTTCTTTTTGTTCTCAGCCTCTCTTCCTCCTGTTTGTTCTGCATCGATATTTGAATTATTCTACCACAGTAGATTAACATTTGGATAAATTATGCACATTACATTGAAACAAA
This sequence comes from Saccoglossus kowalevskii, assembly GCF_978046115.1. Taxonomy (NCBI): domain Eukaryota; kingdom Metazoa; phylum Hemichordata; class Enteropneusta; family Harrimaniidae; genus Saccoglossus; species Saccoglossus kowalevskii. The sequence continues at coordinate 19,673,356 of NC_140642.1, forward strand.
GTGTTTTTTTTTCAATAGAAATGTTATTTTCATTCTGCTTTTAGTAGTTTTGATAATACAGCATGTGTTCTTGCTCACCATTTTTGTTTTTGTCCTGGTTATTTTAGGAATGCAGTTGTATCAATTTGTACCCAAAAATGAGACATAAACTCTTTCTACGTTTTAATATTCCACTACTAAGCCATTATGGATTTAGATTTTATTAATTCAGCCTCAAAGATTACTATCCTTCTTGGAATTTAATGAATAAGACCAAATCCGCAAATAAAAAATCAATTTAAAAAAAAGAAAATTAGGGGGGGGGGCATAAAAATAGCACTGTATGTGTTATAAATTAAATTAAAATTGAAACACTGGTGTTTATGCATTATTTATCAATAACTTGAATGTTTTCTTGCAGACACACAATTATTCAATTGCATTTGATTTATTATTACTGAGTAGCATTGGAAAACTACAAAACCTCGGCCACTTCCTAAAAAATTACATGGGGGGGGGGGGCTTTCTTGCATATATTTAGCACTTGTTGTACAGAAACCACACCTCACTCACCCTGATAGTAACATAACCCTGCTTAATTAGATTGCATACTGTAAAATGGTTAATTATTCACTGGGCTTTAATTTAGCTTATTTCGCTGACTGGAAAATGCGCTAAATTTAAACCCAGTGAATATGTAAAATTTAGCATAGAACAAATTATATAAATGATAAAACCGTGAATTTAAAACCCAATGAATATGCCTGAAATGGTAAATCAGTGAAATTTAAACCCAGTGAAAATTAGTCATTTTACAGTATACCGCTACTACATTTCTGCATTCATTTAGCATGTTTGCATCCCTGATTCAGATTTAATGAAACTGGATTCAGTAAACTCAAACTAGTGACATCTTCCTCGTTTAAGACCTTGTAGTAAGTCTTTCATAACTACAGAAGGGGAGAGAGAGAGAGAGAGAGAGAGAGAGAGAGAGAAAGTTGATGTGTAATTGTATTCACCAACATTTTTAGAAATCTCAAGTTTGGAAACACTCGGAGCACAGTGAGTGGATCACAGTATGAAAAGCTGCCGGCGTAACCATGCATTGCCGATCTAAAGCACAAAGGAATAGCAGTAGTAGTGGCTTGAGTGTACATGCAGTTGACAAGGTGATGGTATGTTGTGTACATTACAGTTGACTGCAAGCGACGTGTAAATAGTATGTTTTCTCTGTGTCTTGAATGTACACTGTTGACTTTGATCACATGCATTTAAATCAAAGCGAGTATATAGTTTAATTCTATATCAAGTATCTTCAACTGTCTAAGAAATAAAAAAAATAACCATTTCCACGATGTGTTGTGTGAAAGTGAAAGCTTCTTTGCCTTGTCAATGTTTAACTGTATGTTTATATATAATGTTTTGTGTCAGGTAGGATTTCCCAAGTGATAGTCAAAATTATGCTGTACAGTTTTTAGTGTGCTGGTGGGCTCAAGGATGTTTTTCATCACATTCTCTTTCGTTGAGTGAAAATAGGTCAGTTTGTGTTTAATGCAGTTACTAATGTCATCAAGCCATCAACTGATCTCTCTTTATGGTAGCCTGTCTTGAGTTGTTTTTTTGTTTTGTTTATGGCCATTTAATTATATCTGGCTAAAGTATTTGATGCAACTCATGAATACACACATACAGGTAATAGGCTTAAATTATTTCCTCGTCAATACGCCGCAGTGATTCAGCAGATCAGGTTCAGTTAAGGTCACACATACACATAATAATGCCAAATTGTGTTTCTTATTTTTAATTTTAATTCAGCCCCTAAAAATACTGAGACACCTTAACTTTGTTAATAGTGTTGTTAAAATATAAATAAATTTTGGTACTTATTTCAACAATGTCGACGGAATAAAATTTTAGCTTTGTTGACAGAATGAAACCTCACTTTATTACTGATTGTTCATCATCCATTGACTGATTTACATAAACAATATAGCATGTTATCACCCCTATTGTACCTATTGTGATAAGTATTTTTATCGTAAATAATTTAGGAGGGATGACCAAGAACTTCATATGCACAAGACCATTGGTTTTATTAGAGAAGGTCATGTCGTGACTATACCTTCTCTTATTTTAAGAGTCTTGTTAGCTTTTGGTCATATTGGTTGCTTTTAAAATCACACTCAAAGTATGCATGCATGGGGGTGAACAAAAGTGCTGTATGCAGATATTCCACTTTCTGGTAATGTACAACTTAAAAGCTCAATAAAACTAGCGCAAATCAACAATACAGCGTGTCTGCGTGTCTGTCAGCTGTTCATTCGTCCCCTCCTATATAGTTACAGCAGGATGCAGCACTTCTTATGTTCTAGAAATGACCTTTTACTAATAGAAATGAAAATGTGTTACCTTAACATAAGGAATTTCTCTGTACATATTGACGTGGTAAATAGCCATCGATGTTTACTGCCCATATATGAAGGTTTTTACAAGGTAGACAAAAAAAAATTATTAGCTTTCGCCCTTATTATAATACTTTGTTTAAATTCCCATAATGCCTTAGTGGAAAATATATTGTGAAATATATAAATTCTGCATTATTTGTTGAATGAAAATGACATATCTATCTTTACTTTTCATTGAAGGACTATTCCTTGTAACTGTGTGGTCATGTATGGAAATTGTTGCTCCATACGAGAGGTCATTATTCGATATAATGTACATAAAATATGTTGTAATGAATTTGGATGTCTATATTATGTTAATCTGTCTGTATTGTTATTTTATTATATTACAATGGTAAATTAAAGCACTATGTTGGTATTTTCAACATTAATTATTTTTTAACATTAATGAAGATTTCATTATTTGTATGTTTTTTCATAATATAGCATTCCTATATTTATTCTTAATTTGGATTTTGATTGAGTCATCATCTGTGGGTATACTAATTATGTTCGTTGTCTACAAAACCATCCTAATTTTTGTTTCTAGTGTCCACTAGTGAATAAGTTATTACATTTATTTTCAGTTGCAAATATGTAAATTTTGGTTGCCATGGTAACTGAATGTACTATTACCATAAATGCCTTTCTCCACCACCCATGCACTCCCACCCTTTCCATGCGCGTATTTGGGATATACAGATGTGAAAGTGAAACTGGGAGAGAAAACAATAAAGTAGTGTTGAAATAAACGAAATATCTCATCAATTCCACCACTTTGTATGCTGTTAATGAATTCTTCTGCTTCAAATTGGTCTCCTCTAGTGGGTAAATATTGGTAGAAATCTGTTTGATTGCAGAGTGCCGCTGCCTTCCCCTTTGTAAATATTACTATGAAAGCTATATGCACGTATAATGCTTATTCCAAGAAATACTTTAATTGAAACACACCAAATACATAAAAAGAGCATAGACAGAAATTTTTACAAAATGCATTATGTTATGATAAAACAGACTTGAAAAAAAAAAAAAAAAAAAAAAAAAAAAAACAGCAGCAGAGATTTTTCGGAGAGAAAAAGCATTCAAGCTTAAAATAAATTCATTTCTGTGTATTTGGAATAATGAAGTCTGAGTCCAATCTGTCCTTCATCCTACGAATACAAATGAGATGCCTCTTTCAGTGTGTAATATTCTAGAGGGAAAAAAAGTAAAAATTGACGTCAGAGAAGTGCGTTGAATAGAACAGTGTAATTGCCCCAGCAGTCACACTTCGAGCTTTCACCTATGTACATGTATACGTGTATTTGTTGGGTTTGGATCACTCCTCTTTCTAGTAGTTTTACAGAGTAATGTTTTGGAGATCTATTCGCTGATCCTTTTTTCTTTCTTTTTTCTCCTGTCACTCTCGTTGAATGAAATTGAATTGAACATTGATCTGACTGCCCTACTTTCTGTGCTTCCGCAATATTCATGTTGTGTGCGTTATTCATTGTCAGTGTCCTCCTACTTGTACTCAACTCATCTGATATATCCGCTGCATAGATTATCCATCTATAGGTGACAATGTAAATTTAATTATCCTGTTTCAGTCCTTCAGTATCTCTATCTGTTGGAGTAAAAAAAAAATGAATGGCACTCTAATTATAAGGTGCCGCAGTGTCGGAATTTATTCAAGATTCACCACTGACCTTGGAAATTTTCATTCACTGAACTTATTAATTAAAGTGCCATTCTGCATAAAACGTGTCCTGTTTTTCTACTCACTATTTTAGAAAAAAAATTGGGCCAACCACTAGTGAGTTCAGATGGCCATCTTTATGTATTAGGGTTGATTTAAATACACTGTTGTATATACATGTGTACTCGTTCTGTTCTACTTTGTATAACATATTACAAATTATCAGGGTATACAAACATGTAGTCAATTTGGGTAAGAAAATCACCCATACCCATTTAGCAGTGTTATAGCTTTAAAGATGTCTACCGGTACTTATATTTTCCTCTGTCTGACTACATATTACATTGTACATGTACCAGTTATCAGTTAATGAACTGATTTGACATCTGTTACAGAAACTGGCTGCATAAATAATTATGACTGGTGTACATCGTGACAGTATTGCATTTGCCGTGGGTAGATTTTATGAAACTTGTGGATTTGGATGGGGGGATTATAGATTGACCACTGTTTGTACGTCCATGTGTCTGTGCATGTGTCCAGACCTATATCTTAGACATGCCTGGACTGATTACACACATACATCATACATAATATTATACATATGCGCATCAATTTGTTTCACAATCCGATTCAAGATGGCAGAATGGTAGCCATTTTTGTGCTGAAAAATAATCAAAATCAAGCTTTTCTGGCATTCCGGAACTGGATCTCGGCTGTTAATTTACAGATGGATTTTGTTTAAACATGGTACATACATGTACATTGAACATTATGGGACCTTGATGCATGTCATTTTGTTATCCAGATCAGATTCAAAATGATTGACTGGTGGCCATTTTGTTTTAATCCATATCTCTGACATGCTTCGACTGATTATGTTCAAATTTTATATATTCATTATATATCCAGTCATAGATATACAGATGTATTGGTTTGATGATCCAATTCAAAATGGTTGCCATTTTGTTTTAAATAATGCTGTACCAGAGCAATATCTCTCAATTTTGACTCGTTTGTCAATTAGATACAAGATGACTGCCAATCATTTTAATGTTAAAAAATCATCATAATCAAGCATCTGCTTCTGGATCCATATCTGGCATGTTTATGTTCAAACTATATTACTATAAACAAAACTATATTATATATAATCCTAAATTTGATAGCTAACAATGACTGTGCCATGCATGGCTCGTGTTTTAACGAAATGCTATATAGTATATAACGAACATATCATAGTAATACAACTACGTTTATTTATCATGTTACACTTATGAATTCGTAGAAGTTCTGATTCACAAATGGCTGACTCGTTTCAGTTTTCTTTACTGTTGCATGACTGGGACTGTCATGTGAATAACTGTATCTTGGTATTCTTGTGGTTGCACTCAAGACATACATGTAATTTACCTCCATATCATAGGACATCTTTATCTGATCTAATTTGATGATAGTGGCAAATTAAGTTTTTCATATTCAGTGATTCATTTTGCTTTATTGTCAGAATTTAAGGCACTAAATATGTTGGCAACCCCTAACATTTCCAAACTGAGTGATTAAAGTATAATCACATCTGATTTTTGTTATGGTAAGAAACTGGCTCATAGTTGTATAAATCACTGGTGTTCCCTTTTTTAAGAACAAATTAAATCTTAGTTTAGATACATTTATATAGGAAATGTACCTTACTTAGAGGTGTGTTGATATATGTCCAATTTTAAGGGGTTAGTATGAACCAGATTTCACTTTCTCTTTAGGTTGGATGTGTGCTTCTAATACTGGTCTGCATAGAGTTATTTAATTGATTTAATTAATTAGGTTGTTTCTCTCTCTATCTGGCTTATCAATGCAATGTACCGGTAATTATCTGTGAAAAGATATTGTATGACGAAACATCAATGAAATGAAATGGGATGGTACAGTGTAATCAGAAAGTGGTGGAGTTTTTTTGCAATATATCGATAGTTGACATCACCGTCAGGTATATAGTGTTACTGATACTGGATGTTACTGATGTATCAGAAAATACACAATGTAATAAACACAACCTGCATATCTTGTACAAGTTGTAATATTATTTCGTGCCAACCTGCATAGAATCTGCTCATGGTAATTCCATTGAAGTTTCTGTAATCCAGGCGAGTACAGTTATGTGTTACCTGTTCCTGTTACTGTTACGAAGCCTGCATTTGAGACTTTATTCCTGTTGGTCCTCTGAATGACTAACATAAATGTGTCCGTGATACCAGAGTAATATCACTGTGTTACCTACCGGAGTATTGCCTCTGTATTAGCAGAGTACCGTAATATCACATAGTACCAGAGTGTTATCACTGTTGTATTAGTGTCCTATCTCTGTGGCAATCGAGTACCATCTCTGTTGTACTGAGTCCAGTCTGTGTGGTACCAGTGTCCTCTCTCTTTGTTACCAGGTTCTCCTATCTCTCTAGAACCAGTGTCTTCTCTCCGTGGTACTATTGTCTTTTTTTCACATTATATAAACATGTCTAATACACAAATCCCACTGCACAAAACCAGCTTAACAGTGAGAACAGAAATATGCACCTTAGAGCTATAATATATCTCACACTTGACTTCAAATATCTAAGAGCATCAGTGCATCTGTGCCCAGTGATAAAGAAGTTAAGAACATGTGTGGTGCAGTAATGAGTTCACTAGAATGTCTGAACCCATATATGGAAAGCAAATAAGATCAGTGTAAGCAACACAGTCCAACTGATGCCTGCAATTATAACAGTTGTGGCATTGTATGTATGTGAAAGCTGGACATCAAATACCAAAATTACCAAAAAAGGTGGAAGCATATATTGGAAATTTGTTTTGGCTACAATTGTGAAGGGCTGCAAAGGGAGAAACCCAGAGTGGCTTATTGGAAAAATCAGAAACAGGAAATTGATATATTTGGGGCATCATATTAGGGCTGACAAGATAGCCAAATGCTTAATTCAGGGGAACTGTGACTAAAAGAGAATGAATAGACAACATTGTGGAGTGGATGCACCTACGACCACTTGGCGATGATTGATGATGAATGCAAACCAAGTTACAAATCTCCTCAAGTGTACATCTCTGGTTACATATTATCTTTGGTTTACATGTTGGTTTTTTCATTCCAACAGATATAGTGATAAAAGGTGTACATGTACATATATGAGAGCTGCAGTTCCATCTCACTGTTATTCCTAGAGGGTTTTATAAATTCCCCTTAAAAGCATGCACATGTATGGATGGATTTTCTTCGTATTTATTTTATACCAAGTTTTTCCAGAGCTGAATATCTGCCATCTTCTTATGTAAATACATACATACATCCATCAGGAGACATGCATGCACATACTTTCCTATATTGCAATAAATTTATGCCAATTATGTCATGTGATGACTGGTTTCATTTGAAATTACCCTATGTGACTTACATTTCTCTTGAGTGCATGCAGACGCGATTCTTGGATGATCGATTATTGCATTATTTTCCCCCATTCTAAATTATAAAGCTGACTAAAGTATAAAAATAGATGTAATTAACAGCATGTTTCCGGTGTGTAAATAATATGTGTAATATACAGTACATACATGTTTATGTGATTAATATTCAGGTGTGGTAATGAGAAAATAATGTTTTGTTCAATTAGTTGTGAAAATGCGTTGGTTTTATCATTTAAGCTCACTATAGTGGGAAAGACACTTGGTAAAATTAGTTAATCAGCTCATCATCTTTTGCAAAAACAGATCACTTTTGTTGGTTTTTATTTTATATCAAAAATCCTAAATTGTTAAAAGGCAAAGCCCAGAGTGGAGAATTGTTGTTATCTGTCCATGTATGTTATACTGATATAATGTAAAACTTGCACGTTATCATACCAAATTGATTTTTTCTATTTTCCTGATCTTGTAAATGTAATTTGTAGCATGTGCTTATGTACTGCACTCCTGAAAGATTTGTATAAAGATTTGCTATTGTCGTCACTCTCGGATAACTTCTTAAAATAACGTACTAATGAAAAGGTGTATTCGCAGCTATGCGGGTGTGTACTTGACAGCTTGGATTCTTTTGACAACAATAAACAAAAGATGAGTAGTTGCCATGGTGATTTTGTATTGGTCGCAGAAATGTCATAGTGTGGTTTTTGCAATTTGCATATATTTGTATGACAACTTAACAATGAGAGCTCATTCGTGGTGGAGATAAGTTCCGTGATACAGACCTATGTTTGTTGGGCAGGATAAATGTTTGTGAACATTCTTATTGTCTCTCCCGACTTTAATATTTCCATTCATCATTCAAAGCTAATATAAAATTTAATAGTTAATATGCAGCTGTCATGAACTTGACCATGAATGTATATTTCACCCTTAGGTCAGAATAGATATTGTTATATTTGTATGGACTTGTGAGATTTCAAGTTGTCAATTTTTTTTTTAAATATGGAAACTAGAAAAAAAGAAATTCATGTATAAATCTTGTATTGGTTTGGGCCTACGTTATGATGGCTATGTGTGTGTATGGAATATTTAGATGTCAACATTTAAATTAGAAATATAAAATTTAATGCTCATGCTATTTCAAAAACAGTCATTTTGAATGTGACTGTTTGCTTGGTGCCATCTGGTATCGTATGTTCATTTCACTTGACACCTGTAATCAGCTATATTGTATTTGACCTCAAGTGTATATTAACCTAGTTATGCAGGTCACAGTGTAATAATAATCCTGACTTTGACTTGACCTACATGTATTAAGGTCGTGGGGTCATACTACTCAAATATATGACCTGGTTGTGTAAGTCATAGTGTAATGTAACCCTGACTTTGACTTGAACTACATGTATTAAGGTCATGGGGTGATACTACTCAAATATATGACCTGGTTGTGTAAGTCATAGTGTAATGTAACCTGGACTTTGACTTGAACTACATGTATTAAGGTCATGGGGTCATCTGGGCTCTCTCTGGAATTTGCTAGGTAATAGTAAATTTACTAATCAAGAAAAAAAAGTATTAGTAAACTTTGTCTGGAAACTGCGGAGCATTTTCCCGCGACCGAGCACAACGGGGAAGAGAGAAGGAGAGGGAGCTGTCAGCTCTGTCGTCCGCCGAAAACAAGAACAGCATGCTGAAAATGGTGCTTACTGGTAGCAACCTGAGCTCTAAGTTTGTGTGTAATTTCATGACATCAAATTATGCAGTCTGCTCCACAAAATGTACCATTTATGATGGTACAACAAAACATCACAACAAAATATGCAATGTAGACACCAGAACCTTTATTTGAATAACTCAGTATTAATTAAACATATTCATGATAAACTCACATTGTTAACAGTGGGGAAAATAGTCATCATTCAAAAGTTCACTAAGTTCACTGCCTAGAACACAAGTCATCCTGTGAATAAATGTTCACGGGAAATTTCTCAGAAAAAAACTCTATGCCAATCAATATTATTATGAAGTAATCTCCCGTGCTCATCATGCAAACCCACTTGTTGACGTTTATGACGACACAAAATGACTATTATTTTCATCGAAATTTCTGAATTAAAGTGAAAAAGTAACTAAAGTAACTTTCGGTCTTGTAACTCGATCTCAATGCTAAGAATGCCCGATAAGAATGTTACACAAATTGTAGTATTTTTCGATCGATTCGCTAACATTGTCTCACCTTCCATTAGCTGTGGAATCATAGCCCTATGTTGCCGACCGCATTATTTACGTGACATGTTCGACATACAGCAACAAAAATAACAAGACTTCCGAATGAAATTGGTAGGGCAAAATTAGATTGTACGTCACACCAAAGAGCTACGGAACCGCAGCTAACCTTCCATTATTTCTGAAATCGTGCTGCAGTACAATCAACTTTCCGTTTCTTGGTGCTGTCAGGGTTAGGACACCCATGGGTTTCTGGTTCTGAACACGATTTAGCGGTTTCTCCATCTCGTCGTGAAAAATACTCGTCGAGCAGTTGTCTGCTCCTTTTTGAGGTAGTCTCCATTTTCAATAAATAAACAAATCACCTGTTTGATAAGGGCGACATGAAAGCGTCCCATACTGAGAGTAAAGTTGCGGGGTATCTTGAAACACATGTCGACTAAACTACGCATGTGCGATGACACCAAAATAACTTTAGAGGAGAAAAGTACATTCAGTGGCAGTTCCATGTTGATCGCGATCACCATGTAACAATTGTTGCAATCTTAGAAGTAACGGGACATTGTTAAAATGGCAATCACTCAAACTGTAACACGCGTGATGATCACAGTTGAGTCTTGACAATTAAATGAGGGCGATTTGCGAGGGTATTTTGTACAAAATGTGTTCGTAAATCCTACTAATAGATATTTATTTTGTTCGTAAATCTTGTCCAAATTTCGTAATTTACGACATTTGCGAGCGACAGCGAGAGCACAGGTCATACTACTCAAATATATGACCTGGTTGTGTAAGTCATAGTGTAATGTAACCTGTACTTTGACTTGAACTACATGTATTAAGGTCATGGGGTCATACTACTCAAATATATGACCTGGTTGTGTAAGTCATAGTGTAATGTAACCCTGACTTTGACTTGAACTACATGTATTAAGGTCATGGGGTGATACTACTCAAATATATGACCTGGTTGTGTAAGTCATAGTGTAATGTAACCCCTGACTTTGACTTGACCTACATGTATTAAGGTCATGGGGTCATACTACTCAAATACATGACCTGGTTGTGTAAGTCGTAGTGTAATGTAACCCTGAATTTGACTTGAACTACATGTATTAAGGTCATGGCAGCCCTCAAAGCTTGAAATTGTTTTCAGTGGCCCTTGGCTACCAAGTGAAATGTCTTAGTGGCCAATCTAAATTTTTAATCGCCAAGCCAAATGTTTGGTCGCCAGAACTAGCTATTTTTTTAAATATAGGAAAAAACATAATACCAAAACAAGTTTCATTTTAGATTTTTTTATTTGGGTACATATATAAATATTACATATCAAGCATGTCGAACAATACTGATGGGTAGCTAGTCCTCAGGCCAAGCAGTGTATTGGATTCTCCTTGGTCTTTTGCTGTTGTTCATCCAGCATCTTGCAACACTTTCTGTATCAAAGTCATCTAGACTTGGACCATCTGATGAAATGCGTATTAAATGTTCCACTGTTTGGGTAGCTAAAGAACTTCTGCAGTCGCTCTTAATTCTGTTCTGTGCACTGAACACACGCTCACATTGAGCAGATGTCACAGGAATTACTAGCATCAGTTGTATTAGGTGGAGCAGGTCCTAGAAAAAATGTAAAAGTTTAACATTTACATACAAAGAAATATTGGAGTTGAAGCAAGCTCAGTGTCTCTGGATTGGAGTGAATTTAAAACTTTACCTTGAAATCCTCTTGATACGGACTCTTTGTAAGCATGACTTCCCATAAACCACTGTATGATCTGGTAAGAAATTCCTGGTTCACTAGAGTTTTCAACAGGCTCCATTGATGTAAGACCATATCCAAATTACAGTTGTTCCTGTGAAAGAATCAATGGCAGAGTTAATATAATATACTTTAAGCATGTAATGGAATACAACTTTAGATTGTTAAAATTAAAAACGTCCACTGATAAAACAGAATGGTAATGTACCACTCACCTTGTCAAAACTGGACCAAACCATTCTAGCAGGTAATTAAGTTCATCATCACCATAATTAACAAGGTCATTATCCACATCTGGCCAGGTGTCATGATGAAATATTCTGAAACATGCAACAGCCTTGGCAGCTCCACGAACATCATCAACATCACCAAGCATGTGACTGAATCTCCTCTTCATTCCATTGATCACCATGTCCACTGCTGTCTTCATTGCAATAACAAGAACACATGGAAGTGAAGACAGATCTGTGGGATCAACTTCAATGTTTGCAAAATTCTTGAGTACCACACCTTGATATCTTATATCCTCAGCATCATTAAGTTGTTGTAGTTGTATTAGTGTCAGCAAGTCTTGCAGTTTTCCACCTTGTAGTACACCTACAGTAAGATTCTCTATTCTACAAATAGTGTTCCTAAGTGATGACACAGCTAATGGTAGAATGGTTTTGTTCGATTGTAGTAATTGGCTCAGTGATCTGATAATAAAGAGCACATCCAACAGAAAATGACAGAACACAACAAAATTAAAGTCCTTCATCCACTTGGAAACATTCAGTGACCTTCCTTTGATATCTGTATTAGTGCTGGTGGAGGCAAGGTGTTCTGCATGTGCTAACACAACATGATACTGTCCTGAAGGCTCTCGTCCATTATCATAACTTCCTCTCAGCAGTAGCCTCAATGCTTTTTCAGTGTGGGGTGACGGTGACCATCTTGTGCCCTTGACTCTTGTGGGGTTGCATACATTGATGTCAAGTTCATGGGCCAATGCTTTCAGTTCTCTTCTGCTTTTGCTACTGTAATGATATGTCTTATAAATTAAATGGAGAACATCAATCACTTGTTGAGCCTGTTTACATTTCTTCAACATTTCCATTACAGCTAACTCAAGTCTGTTAGTAAATGAAGAGCAAATGAATTAGTTAATCATTATTTTACTGAATGCACAGATTTGTTAAGTTTCAAATTAACATACATTAAACCATGCCATACCTGTGAGGCATGCACCAAATAGTAATCAACCATTCACAAGATTGGCCCAACTTTGCCCTGACCCCTCCAGTTTCTCCCATATTTACAGATGCACCATCTGCACAGAAACCAATAAGTTTATTTCTGTAGTCTTCAAATCCAACTGATGCAAACACCTTGTCAATTGCAGCTACAATGCCTGACATTAAAGAACAAACAGTGTTGATTAACAAGACAATCGGGAAAATAGAACGTGATTAACAGGTGTACACTACAAAAATATGTAACTTTGCTTACAATATATTTATTTATACATAGCAATACCTGTATTTTGATTAATCATCTTGTATAATAATAGTTATATAGCACAATTGAACTCTGAAATTAAAGAAAGAAAGTAACATTATATACAAAGTTTAACTATTATTAAATATCTAAAAAAAATATTATCAGCATGCAATATTTTGGACTAAAAACTAAAAGTATTCAATAAATACATACCATCAGCATGGGCATGTTCTAATTCAACCAGTCCTATCAACTTGTTCACAGGTTTACCATCATCTAAATATCTCACAATAATTGATTCATTTTCTTTTATGGACGAGTCTGTTGCTCCATCACACATAATACTGATATACCTGCTTTCCTTTGCTTTATCGCCGATGTCCCGTTTCATTACTTCTGCGACTGTTGCTACAATTTCCGCACATTTTACATCATTTGCATACATAGTTCCCACGTCCAGTCCATTTTTCTTTTGTAGATTCAACAGTGTACGAAACTTTGTAAATGGCATTTCCGACTTCGCAATGCAGTACGCAGTGTTAATTTTTATCCTCAGGTCAGCGTTAGCTTGATCGGTGTTGGTAGTTGCTTGCCGCTCAAAACTTTGTTGTACTGTTGTGTTTTTATTTAAAAAACAATCTCTACAGATGATATGTTTTTTGCTTCGACCATGGATAGTCAATGTTTCTTTCTTAAACTTTGATGATCCAGTAACCAGGTCCGTATTTCCGGCCTTGTCAGGAAAGGCACTACAGTAGATGCAGGTCATTACTTGTTTGACTTGATCGTACTTGGCCCACGAAAACAGCTTCAACCAAGTGGTCTGAAATTTCCGAACACTCCCAGTCGTACTCGTACTCGGTAAATTCTTCGTGGAAGGGACTTCCGGAATGAGCTCAGCCTCAGTGCGATCAGCGGTTCGAGGACGCTTTTCACTTGGGGAAAAATAAGAATGAATGCTGCTTCGTTTCATTGTTCCTTCGAGGTTCCGTGATCAAAATACAAAATGTACAGTCGACTGAAGAACTACGACAGCCTGCAGGTTCAGGAAGCGAGGTCGAATCACGCATGTGTAGAATGGTGAATTGTGGGTATAATAGGTCAAGGGTCAGTCACGGTTACCGACCTCCCTAACAGCGCAATGCAATCGCGTTCGCGTGGTTAAAACTTAGTCGCCAAATATTTTTCGCACAGTCGCATTCCGGCGACCACGAAAATATTTTTAATCGCCAGTCAAATAAATTAGTCGCCATGGCGACCAAAATGATCGCAACTTTGAGGGCTGCATGGGGTCATACTACTCAAATACATGACCTGGTTGTGTAAGTCGTAGTGTAATGTAACCCTGACTTTGACTTGAACTACATGTATTAAGGTCATGGGGTCATACTACTCAAATATATGACCTGGTTGTGTAAGTCATAGTGTAATGTAACCCTGACTTTGACTTGAACTACATGTATTAAGGTCATTGGGTCTTACTACTCAAATATATGACCTGGTTGTGTAAGTCATAGTGTAATGTAACCCTGACTTTGACTTGAACTACATGTATTAAGGTCATGGGGTCATACTACTCAAATATATGACCTGGTTGTGTAAGTCATAGTGTAATGTAACCCTAACCCTGACTTTGACTTGAACTACATGTATTAAGGTCATGGGGTCATACTACTCAAATATATGACCTGGTTGTGTAAGTCATAGTGTAATGTAACCCTGACTTTGACTTGACCTACATGTATTAATGTCATGAGGTCATACTACTCAAATATATGACCTGGTTGCGCAGTGTATTTAATGTAACCCTGACTTGACTTTCATGTATTAATACTATTATGGTCATGAGGATGATACTACTCAAATATATGAAAACTTGTTGAAAATGATATTTTCAAATTGTTCTATTATATATGATAACAGAATAAATAGCCTTAGATTTCCAGTTTTAAGATTTTAGTGAAAAACAAGCACTTTGAAATAATGGACTAATAGTTGGTACTTGACTGGGTCACCTTTCTAATGCAATTTGCTATGTTAATGTTGATTCATATAATGATCTGATTTTTAAAACAAAATCATATATATTATTCTTTTTAATATTTTTGGATACATATTTATTGGCTCTGTATGAAAAAATAAACTTGGTTCTCAAGTTTGACATGGTATGGAGGTTCTGATGTTTGTGCAAGACCTCGTATATGTTCTTCATGTAGTACATGTACGTGTTAGACCACTATTTGGTGAACAAGGCTGATAAATTCTCCCATTTTTAGCTCAGCTGTCAGTATTACTGATTGTCTGTCGTCAACTTTACATTTTCGATTTCTTCTTAAAAACCACAAACTGTATAGCTGTGAAACTTTCTAGGAAGGTACCTTGGGTGGTTCTCTCTCAGATTTGTTCATTTCCTAAAGATATCTTCAATTCTCTACTTTTAGTGAAATATTCTCTGCAACAAAATCAAGAAAGTTGGTGTCTTGCGATATTAAAGCAGCTAGCATTAAGTTTAAATTGCCTTTTAGTCATTGCTTTCAGAGCATGCATCACAAACAGCGGAGCTATATCAGCTGATAGGCTGCTGGTTATTAGTCCCCGTTCAGGCGTAGCCTGAAAGGTGACTATTATTTCTTATTTCTGGTTTCCTTTCATCACCCCCCTTTATGTCTCCAACATTTTCTCAGAAATTCTGCAGCAGATATCAATGAAACTTGGCAGGTTGATGAACAAGTCTCTGTTGAATATGCACGTAATTTTTTTTTCCAGATCTGATGTCATGACCAGATCATGACCTTGATTTGAACATGGAGGTAGAAAAGAGGAGTGAGGATGCTATTGTTTCTGCTGGTTTCATGATGCTTTGGAGTTGTTAACTCAGTACACATTTTAATTATTTGGCAAACAACCTGTACAATATTGCCGTTAATCGGCTTACGTGTTTCGGCTATATTCAGAAGCTTTGCAAAGATTCTCGACACACTGTGCATGCCCAAACAGACAACAATATTACAAAATACAGCGAAAGACGTACGCTGAGTATACTTAATGCCCCAAAACCATTGCAACAAAGGGCGTCATTTTCAACATCTGCACACCGATGAAAACTGCCCCGTCAAAACGCCTTGTTATAAACTTGTCATGTGATTCTAAAATCACTGTGAAAATTTGCGGAATTTTTTTTTATCAATGCCTAAAGTTGAACGACTTTTGTGATGAAAAATATCAGAAAGAAGTAATCACTTATCTTGGAAGCATCTATATGCACAATATCCCATACCTACAAGTGTGAAATGACCTTTGTGATCCGATAAAGGTCATTGCGCATGCACAATTCTTTTATTTGTTGTTTGCGCATTCAAATTTATAGATGAAATTTATTTTTTCCAGTTCTACTCTTGTTTTCTTGTGTAAAAAAGTGGCTATCATCATGTAGATAAAACTAATTCTAAATAAAAACGATAAGTGGTTTAACCAGAGTGAAGACAAAGGATGTTTACAGGATTAACACAGGCTTAAATAGCGTCCTCACTCCTTTCCACCTCCATGATCTGAATCAGTGACAGATGGGTCATACCATTACCAATCTCAGTAGAAAATGTAGAGGGGTGTCAGGGATACATTTTGATGGGAATTATAGTGGTGATACTGAAACAAACCAGGTCCTGGTAAGACCTGAATTAACAAAGAAGTTGAGTTGTTTACTCAGATTTATGAACACAGTTTCTTGAGCATGTATGAGACATAGTTTGGTTTGCTATGCAAACTGCATGATCACCATGTTCATAGTCGCCTCTTAGTCTCTACTTAGGGAAAAAGATCTGCATGTTTTAAAATAAAAATTTAGGCTTTCTTTCATGTGAGTTTTGGTGGAAAGTATGAATTGGTGGATTCCAACTTGTTGATCATGTTTTTGCTGATATGCAGTCATTCATGTATGAGAAAGTGACTTGGCACTCACCAGAGTTATTGGTTTCACACTACAATTAGGATATTTGTTGAGGCATGAGATCACCCACATATGTAATTCACTGTATTTTGAAATTTTTTGTTTGCAGTGGATGGCATATTGGTATTTCAAACTGTTTTTAGCTCCGCTGTCGACTTTGTCGAACGGAGCTTATCATATGAGTGATTGTCCGTCATCGTCCGTCGTTCGTGTCAATGTTTTACTTTTTCGACTTCTTCTTGAAAACTACAAGCCTGAATGCTTTGATACTTGGTGTATATGTACCTTGGGTAGACCTCTCTTAGGTTTGTTCATTTCATGTTGATATCTTCAATTCTCTAATTTTGGTGAATATTTTTGTCATTTTTGGTAAAAAGTGATATTTTCGACTTCTTGTTAAAAACCGCAATTGCAATTGCTTTGATATTACATACCGGTATATAGGTACTACATGTGGACCTCTCTCAGATTTGTTAGCTCCGCTGTCGACTTTGTCGAGCAGAGCTTATCATATGAGTGATTGTCCGTCGTCGTCCGGTGTCGTCCGTGTCAATGTTTTACTTTTTCGACTTCTTCTTGAAAACTACAAGCCTGAATGCTTTGATACTTGGTGTATATGTACCTTGGGTAGACCTCTCTTAGGTTTGTTCATTTCATGTTGATATCTTCAATTCTCTAATTTTGGTGAATATTTTTGTCATTTTTGGTAAAAAGTGATATTTTCGACTTCTTGTTAAAAAACGCAAGTGCAATTGCTTTGATATTACATATATAGGTACTACATGTGGACCTCTCTCAGATTTGTTCATTTTGTAATGATATCTTTAATTCTCTAATTTTGGTGAATATTTTTGTCATTTTTGGTAAAAAGTGATATTTTCGACTTCTTGTTAAAAACCGCAAGTCCAATCGCTTTGATACTACATATATAGGTACTACATGTGGACCTCTCTCAGATTTGTTCATTTCGTGATGATATCTTCAATTCTCTAATTTTGGTGAATATTTTTGTCATTTTTGGTAAAAAGTGATATTTTCGACTTCTTGTTAAAAACCGCAAGTGCAATTGCTTTGATATTACATATATAGGTACTACATGTGAACCTCTCTCAGATTTGTTCATTTTGTAATGATATCTTTAATTCTCTAATTTTGGTGAATATTTTTGTTATTTTTGGTAAAAAGTGATATTTTCGACTTCTTGTTAAAAACCGCAAGTGCAATTGCTTTGATATTACATATATAGGTACTACATGTGGACCTCTCTCAGATTTGTTCATTTTGTAATGATATCTTTAATTCTCTAATTTTGGTGAATATTTTTGTCATTTTTGGTAAAAAGTGATATTTTTGACTTCTTGTTAAAAACCGCAAGTCCAATCGCTTTGATACTACATATATAGGTATTACATGTGGACCCCTCTCCGATTTGTTCATTTCGTGATGATATCTTCAATTCTCTAATTTTGGTGAATATTTTTGTCATTTTTGGTAAAAAGTGATATTTTCGACTTCTTGTTGAAAACTGTAAGTCCGATTGCTTTGATATTACATATATAGGTACTACATGTGGACCTCTCAGATTTGTTCATTTTGTGATGATATCTTCAATTCTCTAATTAATTTATTTTGGTGAATATTTTTGTAATTTTCGGTAAAAAGTGATATTTTCGACTTCTTGTTGAAAACTGTAAGTCCGATTGCTTTGATATTACATATATAGGTACTACATGTGGACCTCTCAGATTTGTTCATTTTGTGATGATATCTTCAATTCTCTAATTAATTTATTTTGGTGAATATTTTTGTAATTTTCGGTAAAAAGTGATATTTTCGACTTCTTGTTAAAAACTGTAAGTCCGATTGCTTTGATACTATTCATATTGTTCATTTTCTAATGATGTCTTCAGTTCTTTAATTGAAATGTGCATTGCTAACAGCGGAGCTATCTCAGCCGATAGGCTGCTTGTTCATTTTGTAATGATATCTTTAATTCTCTAATTTTGGTGAATATTTTTATCATTTTTGGTAAAAAGTGATATTTTCGACTTCTTGTAAAAAACCAATAGTCCGATTGCTTTGATATTACATATATAGGTACTACATGTGGACCTCTTGTGAAGTTTTTACATTGTCATTTATGGGAAATTTACTTTTAATATGAGACCAGCCTGTTTATCTGAATCAATTTCAATTAAAGAACATATTACATACACTAATTGCATTCACAACTGTTAACTTAAATAACATCTCGGACATACATGTGCATCATTGAACTGAAAGTACATGTAAACTTTATAGTCTTACCTCAACCTGCCTACACCAGCTTTTCAAATTTTTTCCGTAAGTACCGTAGTTGTCTGAGTATATACCCCTGCTCAAGTATAAGCCCCTCTCCAAATTTACAGCATTTTACAACAAGTCATTCACCTGATTATAAGCAAACATTAATGTACCTCCACTTTGAAATGCGTTCTGTGTAGTACCGGATTCTGCCGTAAATTTGCCCTGGGCCGTTAAACGGCAGTTTGGGTTTAAAAAAAAAAAAATGGGACCAAGAAATTGCCCAGGGAGATTTTTCAGCAGTATTTAAAGTTGTTTTTCAAATATTTTGGCGTCATTTTTCGGACATTTCAATCTTTCCTGACGCCTAAAATGGTCTATTTAAATTTTCATTCAAAAGTGTGTTTATTGTGACCAGCGTTAATAGGTAAGCTTCGTTTCGACAATGACCTGTTATCACTGTAAACAATGTTTACCAGACAGCATCAAGCGTTTATATGCGACCAGAATCATTTGCTTACGATGAAACTGAGCATTTCATAACAATTCAAGTAATTTATTTTTTGTACGTTATTATAATCACTACTGAATAATAATCAATAACACAGCATGACCGGATTGCGCGACCGTGATCATTTGCTGCTGCAGTTGTGTTAGTTTTTATTTGAAACTTCGTTTAGAATATACTTTTGTTACTCCAAAACGTACACACCAATATTCATGTGTAACACAGGGTCGAACGCTGTTCCACTTAGTAAACACACCCAAGAGTGGTTAGTGACCCTGGGGCGTAACGACCGATCCTCAAGTTAATTTGGACTATGCTAGTCGATGAAGACACTTGTGTACACATGATGATTGTTTATGAATAAATTAGCATAAATTATCACTCGGGAGAAGTTTTAACTTTTATTCGTTTATATATTTTTGCCATTTTCCCAGAGGGGTTTATACTCGGACAACTACGGTGGTTTAATTATAACAGACTGTTCACTTATCAGCAATGGTAATGTTAATCATCAAATATCAAGCATTTCTGGCATTTATGGATGGATTTCATTCAAACTTATAACATACATTAGACATTACGGGTTCCTGATGCCCGTCATTTTATTTTTCAGATCGAATTAAAAATGCCTGCCTGGTGGCCATTTTGTTTTAATGAATGGACTTCTAGAGCCATATCTCTGACATGCTTTGACTGATTATGTTCAAGTTTTATATATTCATTATACATGTACATCATGTTATAGATATATACATATATTCAAAATGGCTGATTTTGTTTTAATTATTGCTGTCCAGAGCAATATCTCTCAATATGGACAAGTACTCGTTTAACGATCAGATACAAATATCCATCATTTCAATGTTAAACAATCATCATAATCATATTCCTGACATGGTTATATTCCAGCTATATTACTATAAACAAAACGATATATCTTAAATTCGATAACATTGTCATTTATGGGGAATTCACTTTTGATATGAGTCCAGCCTCTTTATCTGAATCACTTTCAATTAAAGATCATATTACATACACTCATTGCATTCACAACTGTTAACCTAAATAACATCTCGGACATACATGTGCATCATTGAACTGAAAGTACATGTAAACTTTATAGCCTTACCTCAACCTGCCTACACCAGCTTTTCAGATTTGTTCCGTAAGTAGTTTAATTATAACAGGCTGTTCACTGATTAGCAATAGTAATGTTAGGTTTATCTCATGTTTTGTTTCATTTATTGTAAACATTTTAAATTGTTATGGTGTTTATCACGTTGTGTGAGGTACCATTCAATTGACAGCCACAGAGGAGAGGACGTTATAAATTATTTTTAATGTGAGTGATATGTAATTTGAGCTAACATCGTTCACAAAAAGTCATGTAATTGATTCACAACAAGATTTAAGACTGAAACACGTAAATCGGTCTAAATTGTGGTATGGTTGGTGAAAATCTGTTACTGCATTGGGACAAGAATAAATCTAGTGATCAGTATTATGATTTGCCACTACTACATGTAGTACTGTGGTGAGATGATTGAACAGCATCCACTGCAATCCACCATGATGGCTATAAATCTAGTGATCAGTATTATGATTTGCCACTACTACATGTAGTACTGTGGTGAGATGATTGAACAGCATCCACTGCAATCCACCATGATGGCTATAAATATACTTTTCAGAAGTACCCATACTTTATTTAATTTTGCATGTTCCCAGGTTGAAAGTATCTTGCTATGCTTTTTCATTTATTCATTTTCCTCACATCTTAGCGCACTGAATTTCCGGTCAGCGGTTTAAATCAAGGATAATGGTATTAATAATCTAAATTAAAACACATTTTCAAAACAACTAAAAATGGTTGGTGTTGTACAGCAATTTTTTGCATGGTCATTTTTTTTTTATCTGAATTTGTGATCATCGATTTTTGATGAAAAGTCATGCATGCTGGGAACCATGGTTGTCAGGGTTCAAATACTTGGTTGTTGTTCTTTTCAACCTGTGCTTGTAGCCCTAAAACCTAGTCTGAACACCATGTACACATGTAGAACAAAATATAATTGCTATATATATATATATATATATATATATATATATATATATATATATATATATATATATATATATATATATATATATATATATATATAGTATATGAATAGATCCCATGATCAATATAAATTCAATCGAATTGTCAAAATAAGAATCAGTTACTAACTACTAAGTAAACTCTATACATGGTCATAGTGATGATAATGACAACAACGAAGAATTAAATACATCTACCTAGTCTATGTTAAACTGATACTTGCAGATACTGTAACAATTTCTATTTCAATCCTTGATTGTCCAGACTGGGAATGTGCAGCCAGATAAGCCAGAATCTGAAAATGATAACTCATAAATGCTGTACTATACTATTAAAGTTATTTGGCATATGTAGCAATACAACTTTTAAATACCATACGCATGTGTTGTGTGATTTCACAAAACAATTGTGTTGCATACTACGTATTTGAAGACCTCAAAGTTACTTTCACTTTCAGGGTCAGTATGTTTAGAATACTCCGAAATCGAAGACTGTAGCAAAACATGCACTTTGTGCAATTTACTGTTACCTCTCTCTCCAAAGTGCACGTACCTCAATGCCACTTGAATATGTACCATGATAATTAATCAGAAATATGTGGCTTAAATTCATCATCCAATTTCAGTAAGAACAGACAACAAGTCTGCGTGCATGTCATTAGACTGATGCAAATCAACCAAGAGTTTTGAGAATATAGGCTCGTTGATGATCGCCTGCCCTCAATTAATTACACAGACGCCTAGCTTCCTTTATGACAGCCTATCAATTCTTCATTATTTTTCAAGTTTTTTTTTATTGGAGTGTGCCCTCTGTATCGTCCTGCCAGTACTTTCATTGATATCTTCACCAGGTTTTGGCTTGTACGTACACATCTGGGAAGTGGATTTCATGTTCTTTGTCTTTATCTGTATGTGTGATAAAAATAATGAAAAATGTGCATTTGATAGTATTTCCATCTTGTGTTGGCGCACTCAAGCATGGTTTTGAGTACTGTAGACTACTTTATTTTCGCTTGGAATTTATTTTCGCTATTTTCACTGGAGGAATGATTCCGTGAA
This sequence comes from Saccoglossus kowalevskii, assembly GCF_978046115.1. Classification (NCBI taxonomy): domain Eukaryota; kingdom Metazoa; phylum Hemichordata; class Enteropneusta; family Harrimaniidae; genus Saccoglossus; species Saccoglossus kowalevskii. The sequence goes on from NC_140642.1 coordinate 19,696,261, forward strand.
AATAAAATCCAGCGAATATACGTTTTTTCCTATATTTCACATTAAACTGATCAAAAATCAGTGAAAATAAATTCCATACAAAACGCCCAAAAAGCCTTTTCAGCAAAAATTAATTCCAGCAAATATAAAGTGTTTCACAGTATGTTTTCCCACATGTGATTAAACGGCGAATACATTTTTGTAAATACATGTGTTCATACGCGATTTACCGTACTAAGTCACGTTTATGTGAATAGAGATAATGTATATTCAACAGTTTGCGTACTGAAAGCCAGCGTCAATGGATTGCCGAAAAACTGCATTAACAAGCGATGTGTTACGCACATATGTATCAAGGATACTTGTACAAATTTTGGTGACAACAAATTAATTTGAGTATTGATAAATTTTTAATATTTAAAAAAAAATAATGTGAGAAGTCAGCACTTAAAGTTTATGATTAAAAAAAACACTGTACTATTAGGTATAGTACTTTAAACTGCCAGAGTAAGTTCGTTACATGTATGCCCTGTATTGATGTAAGAAAAGATAATTCAGATGGTGGATAAGACATGCTCGTATCGTCAATTTCATGTTGTTAAAATCAAATATTACAGTTTGTTGAAAAACTAGAAACATGCTTTATTTGTATTAGTAAAAAAATGAAATCAAAGTTTGCACATGATGGGCAAAAGATTTCATTACCCAAAATAACAGAAATTGTGAATATTTACTAAGTCTGTACTATGGCTGCTCACAACCTAATTTGCGTCTTTATCTGGTAAATCACATGTACAAGCACTAATAATCAATTTTTGTGGGTCTCTGCTTGAAATTCCTGGATTCAAACATGTAACAATGTACATGTAGAACCATGTACATCTAGGTTTTATTTATAAAGATATATATGTGTGACCCCCATTTGACGTTTGGGGACATAAGTTCAGCCTGCTCTACTTATGGCGCTTGCCATCTGATTGTGTTTCTTTGCACTACTAGGATTCTTCATTATAACCTTGTTAGGAATAAAAAATTCCAAATGTCTTGTTGATCTGTAATTACCGGTACCTTATTTATCTGTTTTTCTTTGCTGGATGAGTACATTAATATGCCTGATATTTTTCCTGCCCAAAATTCTGTTCAAAGAATTTGCCATTTTTTACAATTTTTTACTGAATTTCATCATCACAGTTTCAAATATTGCTTAGTACATGCCTGAATACTGTATTTGCCTTATTAGTAGCACATGTCCTTAGGTCCTAAAAACAAATCTGGTCAGTGTGAACACCACCAATAAAGTACCGGCTAATCTTTTTTTATTTATTGGTACCTGCACAGTGCCCTCTGTTGACGAAATGATTAAACCTGCAAAATTTGTACAATGTCAAATATTTTAGCATGATGGAGGTATCTGTTGTTATAGTAATCCAGTATACAAATGTTGGATCACTTTGAAGAAGTAACAGCAAAATGCTGATTTTTGGAGAGCACCTGAATCACTGCGTGTACATTATAGCTGTTAATGCCTTAAGAAAACGTACACAAATGTACACGTACTCCATAACTGTCTTACCAGTATGACTTATCAAAAACGAGCTAGTAATTTAATAGATTCATTGCATAGTTGTACATATACGTCATAAGCAATATTGTAAAAACAAATTATTGCATAGCAATACTCGGGGAACCATTAAGCGAGTTTTGTCAGACCATACGTGTACTGTACAATAACAAGGTTATTTTATGTATTGATATCTAGAGCACTCACCTTTACCAACCCTTTGAAAATAGGCCAATAGTCTGTCTCAACAACTTTTAACAAAAGATTTTTTGTTTTCAGAAAAAAAGTGAACAAATTATGTGGTAAAAATCAACAAATATGATAAACATCGATAATGCAATCATGCTGTTTTTAAGAAAAAGTCAATAAATATTTGAACCAAAAATTAGAGAATTGAAGTTAATAACATAATACATGTACCTGTATTTTTTAAGAACACCAAGGCAGACTTTGGACATCAAGGCAATGCCTCCATCAAGGTCAAACCCTGAATTTGCATGGAAATTTTGATTGGTATGCTGGCCGACTGGCTGCCATCGTTTTTCGGAGCCAATCACATTGAAACTTTATAGATAGGTCATATACCTTGTCACACATATATTTGTTTGACAATCATATTCAAAATGACCAAATGTCGGCCATTTTAATGTTAAAATTCAGTAAAATCAAGCATACTTGTATCTGCCATTCCAGATCTAGATCTTGGTTACACATGTACATGGATAGCTAGTGTCCATCCTGATACATCCAATAAACATTTGTATACATGAGACCATCATTTTTTTGTTCAGATCAGATTCAAAATGGCCGATTGCAAATGCTGTTCTCGAGCCATATCTCTAACATGCATTGACTGATTTCAATCAAACTTTACAACAACATGACATGACATGACATGAAAAGAAAAGAAAACAGAAATAGAAACTTGTACTTTCCCTTCATTGGAATATACTTATTCTCTTATTTACATGTACTCTTATGTAACTTGTTTCATGTTCTGATTCAAAATGGCTGACTCATTTCGATTTTGTTTACCAATACTGTTAATAAACTAACAGGGACTTGTTTTATTTATAGAACAAATGAAGCTTAAGCAACCAATTGCGGCAGCTGGAGGCAAGAAGTTACAAAATGGTGAGTTATATTACAGTTGTGCTTAACCATCAAAAACAGGCTTGTCGGATTATATGAATATAGTCGATAATATCATTATCATGTATATATGCCATTTGTTAGATGTAGTACACATGTTCTACTTACACTAAACTCTGAATTGATCTTGTACATGTATATAGTGTCATGTTGTGTGTGTTCATGATTCTGTTTCTTCTGGAATAGTCTTTACATGTGTAGAGGTTCACTTGCTTGTAATACTATATTGAGACAACCAGCAGACTTGAGTCTGTTCTCTTGCACTACTTACATGTACAAGCTACATGTATTAGCCTGAACTAGTCTACGTAAACTGAACTACATAAATAATCATGTTAACCAACTGACCTCATTCATCCGTGTTTGTCTTTAATGTCTATTTTGTTTATAGCTACTTCAAATTTGTTATTAGTTATGACTTATTGTTTTATTGTACTTATTTGTTTCCCAAAATATCTGACATGATGTTATTCTCCAGATTAATGTGGGACCTTTGGGAGATATGAAAGAAAATCCAGAGTGGTACACGTCTCAGCAAATTTAAGATTATCTCATGAATGGGATACAGCATGAGCCTCTTGATTGAATGCATTTGAATTTTGTGTAAACAACACATTTGACCCTGTTGCTTATTTGTTGCTATGCGTAGTGTGGGACTTATGTCAAACACGCTTGGTTGTGACAATCACTTACTCTCTGAAATTTTCACAATCAAGGCAATTGAATGATTTTAAAGCAATTCTTACGATGAGCCTAATCTAACATCAAATTTACTCAACAACTTAAATGTACGATGAGAACAAAATGATGCAAAACATTATGATGCATTCCCAGGGATTGGCAGCTGCCCCTTTAAAATGACAAAATGCATGGTTTGAAGAATTAGACCATGCGCAGATGGTTTGTTACCTTATGATTTCATCGGCAGTACAATGATAAAAGTGACTTGTGTTGTATTTGTTGTTAATCTCCTTGTCTTTCAAATCTGTGGTTGACTCGCACTGTATACCTGACCACGTCACATGGAGATTAGAAATTAGGTTATTGACCTTTCAGCTAACACGTATTTTGAATTGCATGCAAATTACACATGTACATGTAGATTAGAAGGAAGGGTTGATTGCTGACTTGGGGTGTTTTTTTTGTTTTTTCGCAGAGGCTACTGGAGAATCTGTTGTCAAGAGAGAATTCAAGCAGCGGGAGAATGCGATGAAGAGGCGTCGTGGAGCTGTTAGGAGGCGTGTACATCAAGTCAATGCTCACAAATTCATGGCAACTTTTCTACGGCAACCTACTTACTGTTCTCATTGCCGGGACTTTATATGGTAAGTTTTGCGCGCAACACCCCCTCTATGAGTCCACAAAACACCTGATTAATGTAGGTGTAATGGCCGTGCAGGCACCATCTCTTTTTGACGAGTATGTTTCTTTATATTTGACTATTATCCAAATCTCAAAATGGTATGATTTGGCACAGAAAAAAACATAGCCGTTGTATTATGTTGTAACGTATTAAACACAAGGCATTCCAGTGTCTCCAAATGCCTGGATTAGCCTTGCTTACTTCCATGTTATTAGTCCAATCATGTGCTATCTAAAATCGTGTAGTACCTATCAAGATCCAAATTTACTTGTGTACAAACATTCAGAAACAGTTTCATTCTTTGCTCATAAATTGCATAGAGAGAATTTCAAAAAACTATAAAAGTAATTTGTAATTCTCCATTTTATGAAAGTGATTCGACTCTGCGTAGGGCGGGCGTGTTTTGTGAATGGGTATGTAACAGGGACTATGTCATTGACAAGAACTTGTTATGAAAAACGGCCTCTTGTTACAGCTTGTTACTAATACACTCCAATAACTTCGTAATTGAACGTTCAAAGAAACTAAGAGCCTTATCTTAATTTTAAGCAACGCACATTATGAACCCCAGATTAAGTTAGGTTTACTGTTTCCTGGAAAAATGTACATCAGCTGTTCAAACTACTCTGTTTGCATACTCCTTTCTGATTAGGTGGATGTTATATCCTGCTTATAGTAAAAAACCATTGGTAAGATGAGGCTATGGTTACCGAATGCAGGGAATATTAATTGTACATGAAAGATGAAAGCAATTTTTTTTCAAAATTACATAAAAGACCCTATAGAGGTCATGTACCTACATGTAGCTAATATAGATAGCTGTGCCAAGCTCAGCTTCTACTGTGTGCCTTTTCGTGCATATTGCATGATTAGTAAACAGGTCTAGTGCAATAAAACCAGTATAACTTTACCACCCTTGTTTATGCATACCTTGTAGGACAGACACGGCTATATACTATGACTGTCAGCAAACTGTACTGCATCACTGGATGACCATGCAATGCATATAACAGAACAATTTAGCCACTGCTAACAGACTGCAGTCTATGACAAATTTTTACTCATTCTTCTGATGCATATGTTATTGTGACTAAGTTGCATTGCTATCCAATTCAATATGGTAACGTTTATTTGTATGCTATGCGATTATTTTTATTTGACACGATCTGGTTTAGCACTTACATATACAATGTATATAATCATTTCGATGCGAGCGAAGATGGTTGATTTGCCGCTAATTTTGTGTGAAAATTTTGTTCATGGTTTCTCAAAACTAAATTTGTTTGTGTTTCTGACATGTAGAAGGTATATTCGAAATGCATCTTGTTTTAATGATCAGATTCAAGATGGGTGATTGGTGGCCATTTTGTTTGTGAAAATGTTTTATGGATGCGGTATTTTCATTCTAATTATTCTTTCAACAACATGCGTATGGAAAATGGTATTTTTCCTCCTTTCCACTGTAATCAGTGTGTTAGAGAAACTAAATTGATTTCATGTGCTGTCACTGTCGGCTATAAAGGTGAAATAATTTTTCAACGATTCAGTATTTCAAGACCTGAGGACATGTCATTTAAAAATTTTGTAAAATGGCAATAAAGTTACCGTGATTAAACACACATTAATAGAGGAGCTTGAGGACCATAAAGCTGGAAGATTGTGAACTTGTACATCGCACTCTGGTCAGTCTACCACTTACAAGTATATGTAAACTATTAAGAGCTATTCTTCAGGGCATCCACACATAGTATCAATGCTGAATTAAATTAATACCACACAAACCATCCTTTGAATTCAGGGGTCATATAGTTCACTCATCAGCCAGCATTACAAAATCGGACCATCTCCTATTGAAATCAATTGCTCGACTTGAAAATTTTTGTTCCACCTCAAGTGCCTGCAGTATTTGCTTTATGAAGAAAAGAATAGAGATTTGAAGCCGGCAAGTTACTGAGAGAAGAAGGTACACCATGGTAATGGGATTTCTGATTAACAGTATGACCCTGGGCTATAGAAGATGTGTAGTTAACAATCAAAGGACTACTTTTGACATCACCGCCCAGTGTCTTTTTTTTTTTCTCCTTCCAGTACTTTTGATTGTGCTGGGGTTCAATTTCTTTTCTGTGTTTAGTTTTTGATTTTTTTTCCTTGTTCATTGGTTAGTTTGGGTATTTGTTTCTGTTTATTTTTTGTGTAATGATCTTACTTGGGAACATGTAAAGCTGGTACTTTAGACTTGCCTCTCTCAATGTGAAGGGTATTAGCAACTGTTTGCAGATGTTTGCTTGCTTGCTTGGAAAACAGGATGGTGTGGGCATGCAAATACACTGTGCTAGTATAAAGTACTATTTAATTCTCAGATCAAATTAGCCAGTGCAATCAGTGAGATACATTTGCCAGTACACACAGTGAGCTAAATTAGCCAGTGAGTACAGTGAGATATATTAGCTAGTGAGCACAATGAGATAAATTAGCTAGTGAGCACAGTGAGATATATTAGCTAGTGAGCACAATGAGATAAATTAGCTAGTGAGCACAGTGAGATAAATTAGCTAGTGAGCGCAGTGAGATAAATTTGCTAGTGAGTACAGTGAGATATATTAGCTAGTGAGTACAGTGAGATAAATTAGCTAGTGAGTACAGCGAGATAAATTAGCTAGTGAGCACAGTGAGCTAAATTAGCCAGTGAGTACAGTGAGATAAATTAGCTAGTGAGTACAGTGAGATAAATTAGCTCGTGAGCACAGTGAGATAAATTAGCTAGTGAGCGCAGTGAGATAAATTAGCTAGTGAGTACAGTGAGATATATTAGCTAGTGAGTACAGTGAGATAAATTAGCTAGTGAGCACAGTGAGCTAAATTAGCCAGTGAGTACAGTGAGATAAATTAGCTCGTGAGCACAGTGAGATAAATTAGCTCGTGAGTACAGTGGGATAAATTAACTAGTGAGTACAGTGAGATATATTAGCTCGTGAGCACAGTGAGATAAATTAGCTCGTGAGCACAGTGAGATAAATTAGCTAGTGAGCACAGTGAGGTAAATTAGCTAGTGAGTACAGTGGGATAAATTAGCTAGTGAGTACAGTGAGATAAATTAGCTAGTGAGCGCAGTGAGATAAATTAGCTCGTGAGCGAAGTGAGATAAATTAGCTTGTGAGCACAGTGAGGTAAATTAGCTAGTGAGTACAGTGAGATAAATTAGCTCGTGAGCACAGTGAGATAAATTAGCTAGTGAGCGCAGTGAGATAAATTAGCTAGTGAGTACAGTGAGGTAAATTAGCTAGTGAGCGCAGTGAGATAAATTAGCTAGTGAGCGCAGTGAGATAAATTAGCTAGTGAGTGCAGTGAGATAAATTAGCTAGTGAGCGCAGTGAGATAAATTAGCTAGTGAGCGCAGTGAGATAAATTAGCTTGTGAGCACAGTGAGATAAATTAGCTCGTGAGCACAGTGAGATAAATTAGCTCGTGAGTACAGTGGGATAAATTAACTAGTGAGTACAGTGAGATATATTAGCTCGTGAGCACAGTGAGATAAATTAGCTCGTGAGCACAGTGAGATAAATTAGCTAGTGAGCACAGTGAGGTAAATTAGCTAGTGAGTACAGTGGGATAAATTAGCTAGTGAGTACAGTGAGATAAATTAGCTAGTGAGCGCAGTGAGATAAATTAGCTCGTGAGCGAAGTGAGATAAATTAGCTTGTGAGCACAGTGAGGTAAATTAGCTAGTGAGTACAGTGAGATAAATTAGCTCGTGAGCACAGTGAGATAAATTAGCTAGTGAGCGCAGTGAGATAAATTAGCTAGTGAGTACAGTGAGGTAAATTAGCTAGTGAGCGCAGTGAGATAAATTAGCTAGTGAGCGCAGTGAGATAAATTAGCTAGTGAGTGCAGTGAGATAAATTAGCTAGTGAGCGCAGTGAGATAAATTAGCTAGTGAGCGCAGTGAGATAAATTAGCTTGTGAGCACAGTGAGATAAATTAGCTCGTGAGCACAGTGAGATAAATTAGCTCGTGAGCACAGTGAGATAAATTAGCTAGTGAGCACAGTGAGGTAAATTAGCTAGTGAGTACAGTGGGATAAATTAGCTAGTGAGTACAGTGAGATAAATTAGCTAGTGAGCGCAGTGAGATAAATTAGCCAGTGAGTACAGTAAGATAAATTAGTTAGTGAGTACAGTGAGATAAGCTTCCTGATCACCCAATCTGCAATCACATCTTTTATATCTCAGCAGTGAAAGCCACATGCGCCTGGTCTGGTTCATTTACCATGAGTGTAATGATTGATAATGGAAAAGGGGCGGGCGACAATTTTGCACAAAACTGGGTCACATTGTGACCCTGAAGGTTTTTGATAGTAATTGAAATAGATTCTTGTCAGAAGCTCATACATGTATTTAAAATTTCAGAATATTCTAGATTCATCGCCATCTTAATCTTATATTTTTTGATAGTACATCTTGAAATTTGTATGAAAATTATTTAATTTTTTGTACCATGTATATGACTCTTTATAATTGTCACATCAATAAAAGTGGGTTAGATCGATTTTTATTTTATGAGCATTGGTTGAATTAATAATATCCATGAATTGTTTTGTGATGCCTATATTCTCTCTTATTTTGTTGCTAATTAGCTAAAAAAATGTTCAGTCTTATCAAAAGGCCAGATCTAGATGTGTTAATTCTCCAAATATCATTGTAAGGGGTGCGTTACTTTCCTAGTGTTATTGTGTGATGATGTATTCTGTTTTATGTAGATCAGTTCTTAGAATAAAAAAAAAAATTTACACATTATTATATCAAGGGCTCTGTATGTATGTATGTATGTATGTATGTATGTATGTATGTATGTATGTATGATAGATTATATTAAATTTATTTTCATATAGATTGATAACCAATAAATATTCATGATTTAATATTTAACAGCTGTCAATGCTATGATTTTCTCTGTAAATATGCCTTGTACATATGTTTGAGTAGTCTCACACACAGTCACTCTACAGTGATAGGGGGACTGTGTCCTACTCTTAAGTGGATTTACAACAATAAACCATACTGTACAGTTACCGACTTAAACCAGAGAAAATTTCGACTAAACAGCTGATCTAACTATCACGTTACAGGTGCAAGCACATGAATTTAATTTGCAATGATGAACCAACCAAACTCTCACTAGCTCAGACATTACAAGCCCTATCTGCTATCCAGGGTTTGAATCCTCCCCTTTCCAACTTTTGAATCATCCCCTTTCCAACTTTTGAAATCTCCCCTTTCCAACTTTTGAATCCTCCCCTTTCCAACTTTTGAATCCTCCCCTTTCCAACTTTTGAATCCTCCCCTTTCCAACTTTTGAATCCTCCCCTTTCCAACTTTTGAATGGCGAGGAAGAACTGTACCTCGTCGTCAGTGCTAGACTTTACACCTTGACTAAATTGCAAAGTGTGGTCAATTTACAATCTACTTTGTACGTAAAACATTATACAGTTACAGCGGTTTTGCTGGAAGTTATGTGAGATTTACCAGTACAATATGTGAGATTACTGGTATTACAATGATAGTTTACAAGTTATGTGAGATTTACCAGTACAATATGTGAGATTACTGGTATTACAATGACAGTTTACAAGTTATGTGAGCTGTAGAGGTTCACAATCTACTCTAGATAAAGTCAAAGACTTAATATAATTAAATTTCTTCCTGTGTGCATAGTAATGAGCTAATTTACATATGAACTAATATCTAGCGATTCAATCAAGCATTGTATCCACAAACCCCAACTGTTTTATGTGTTTATATCTGAACTCGGAGCCATTTTACTTTTTTTTAAATTTATCACCTGTTATTTTTCTTATTTTATTTCAGGGGTCTGGGTAAACAAGGATATCAATGCCAAGGTAAGTGTTCTGTGACATACATTTATTTGGAAAGTGGTGGTAAAACAGTACTATGTATGTGTCAATGTGATTTAAAAACAACTTGTGTAATGTATAGTATAGTATATAAATGGAACGACTAAAAAAATAACAGTTTTTCATAGCTATTTTTCTTTGGGTATTAAACTTCTGAATGCAGAAATGTTGCAATCTGGAAAACTTATAGTGTTGTCTCAGAACTGTAAATCGCCTTTTCGACCATAGTCCAAAGACGTACAATCTGTTTTGTGGTCTGATCAAATATGGTCAACAACAGTCTTAAAAATTGTTAAACCCTTTTAGCCTATTAGTTGTGTATGTGCTTACTGAAATAACAGGTTGTTTATAGTCGAAATAAGTTGTATTTTAATGATCCATTATCCTTTGGGGCGGACATCTGCAACATATATAAATTTGGTTGCACAGGATTACTTCAAAGTTAAGTTTGTTCCGTTTCCTTGACTTTAGCTGTTTTCACCGGCTCTTCGACTGGTGTTCCACAGCAGCTTGCACAGAGCCCATAGAAATACATGGTAGAGTGGTGCACGTCTTAGCAATGTAGAACATTTTTGGACATAGCCTAGCAACCAATATGGTGAAAACAAAGGCCGATAAATCTGAAAAACTGTACTTTGGGATGGTTGTTGAGACTCTCCTGAGCAGTGTAACAAGATTACCCATACATGTGCTTGGTTGCTCAGGATTACTTCAGAGTTGAGTTTGTGTCGTTTCCTTGACTGTTGCTGTTTTCACCGGCTCTTCGACTGGTGGTCCACAGCAGCTTGCACAGAGCCCATAGAAATACATGGTAGAGTGGTGCACGTCTTAGCAATTTAGAACGTTCTGTGACGTAGCTCCGCCCCCCAGGATACAATAAATGCACTTCTCTTAGGAATGCACCCTTTATATGGAGCTAATACAAGTATTACATATGTATGTTAGTGATATCATTGAAATCCTATATATAGTGCTTTTTTTCTTTGATGAGATCAGTGATGCCTGAAAAAAACACTCAATAAATACTTCTCTTAGGATTGTTTTATTATTGATTAAAGATCCAGTATGGACTTAATAAATGAATGATGAGAAGAATTTCTTAGAAGTTAGTATGTTATTCAGAAGAAGATGAAGAAAAAAACAAACTGTCCATTTTGAAGATTCCTTCTGTTTTTTCATTCTATTTGTTATTGATCATTGTATAAAAAAGAAAAGAAAAGCACTAAATTAAATAGATTCCATTGTGGATGTCTGGTGAACTCAGATTACCTTAGGCTGTACTGATTGTCAAATTAAATCAAAGATTCAATGATTTATCAGCTAAAAAACATGTGTGTTGTGTGAGTTATTAACTGCAAGCCAACACACCCACTCATCTGCCTAGAAATCCTGATAAATGTTGAAATGTGTCCTGTGTTTAGTCGTCTAAAATGCGAGGGTGTTGAAATGGTACTCCCAATAGCATGCTTTCTGTGGCTATAAACACTTGTTGTCTATTTCAGATAAGCGTCAAGACATAGGAAATTAAGCACACTTTCCTTTTTATTCTCATTGACATCCAAAAGTGTGTGTCAAAAGGTCACAGGCTAGCGTGTGTATGTACGAGTCTTTCTTAGTAATGTCATCTGTGTGGGTTGCAGATCGTCCATGGCATTTCTTTAAACTGACTTAGTGATGGCAGTTAAAACATATTGTGTGATATTTTTAAAGCTCGTATAGAAATTTGTATATTTTGAGTTGTAGATATTTTTCCTATAGTCTTATTGGGACTATTATGTGACATGTTTGATCGTGTTAATTTTGCGTGATTTAAAAAATATGTGCGACAATTCCTCTTTATTTGTTTTCGTTACAAATTGCATTATGCAAATTGTTGTGAATCCCTTCATGTTGAAACACTATTCAAAAACGTTAGCTGATGAAATTTAAACATATTGTCAACATTCAGGCACTTTTAGTGTATGTTTCCTTGCAATTTGTGCGTATTCTGATCATCAAATATTTCACATTACAGACCTCAATGTGTAGCTTTAGGAATGCAACATTAAAATTCATCTTGCTAAATTGTGTCATTACTTTATTTGTGTTGTAGTGTGTACGTGTGTGGTTCACAAGCGCTGTCATGAACAGGTAGTGACGAGATGTCCTGGAAGTACCAGGGATACTGCCATAGATGAGGAGGTACGTCATCTTGCATTGCATATGCCACTTTGTCTTGTAGATTCTTGTGATTAGTGCTTCTTATGACTGGCTTCATGGTTGTTAACAAATGTGAGTTGTGAGCAAGTCTTTGTAGAAAAACTACATCATTAAGGTAGAAGCCTACTCAAAATTTTTGAGAAAGTTCATCATGGATCACATGTTCACTGGTTTATTATGTAAAATCATGAAGTTATTGCCTCATGGCACCATGAAATAAATAGCATTCGTTGTGTGTTACAGTTGAGGTATGGCATTATATTTGTGCCATAGGAACCAATGGTAAAAGCATTTTAATACTGCCAGAATGGCCACTAACCACTAACCACTACAACCATTTTTAGCTTCGCTGTCGACTTTGTCGAGCGGAGCTTATCATATGAGTGATTGTCCATCGTCCGTGTCAGTGTTTTACTTTTTCGACTTCTTCTTGAAAACTACAAGCCTGAATGCTTTGATACTTGGTGTGTATGTACCTGGGGTAGACCTCTCTTAGATTTGTTCATTTCATGATGATATCTTCAATTCTCTAATTTTGGTGAATATTTTTGTCATTTTTGGTAAAAAGTGATATTTTCGACTTCTTGTTAAAAACCGCAAGTCCAATTACTTTGATATTACATATATAGGTACTACATGTGGATCTCTCTCAGATTTGTTCATTTTGTGATGATATCCTCAATTCTCTAATTTTGGTGAATATTTTTGTCATTTTTGGTAAATAGTGATATTTTCGACTTTTTGTTAAAAGCCGCAAGTCCAATTGCTTTGATATTACACATATAGGTACTACATGTGGACCTTTCTCAGATTTGTTCATTTTGTGATGAAATCCTCAATTCTCTAATTTTGGTGAATATTTTTGTCATTTGGGGTAAATAGTGATATTTGTTACTTCTTTTTAAAAACCACAAGTCCAATTGCTTTGATATTACATATATAGATGCTACATGTGGACTTTTCTGAGATTTGTTCATTTCGTGATGATATCTTAAATTCCCTAATTTTGGTGAATAAGATTGTAATTTTTGGTAAAAAGTGATATTTTCGACTTCTTGTTAAAAACAGCAAGTCCGATTGCTATACATATTGTTCATTTTCTAATGATATCTTCAGTTCTTTAATTTAAATGTGCCTTGCTAACAGCCGAGCTATCTCAGCCGAGAGGCTGCATGTCTTGAAAATTAAGCTGGTGTACCCCCAATTTTCTATATTCTATATTTCCACAATTTATTGGGAAATTAATAAATTCTGGGTTTTACCTTAAAGTGAACATGCCGTTACATTTACAGTGTTCATGACATATAAATTATTCACACATCATACCGGTAATCTTTGTTCTTGCTTATGTCACAACTTATTCCTCTCATCATCTTCAACTAGAAACTTGGACCTCAGCGATTTAACATTAACATGCCACATAGATTTGATGTTCACAATTACATGCGACCAACTTTCTGTGATCACTGCGGCTCTCTGCTTTACGGTCTTCTTAGACAAGGTCTTCAATGTTCAGGTGAGTTTTAATGCCCACAATGCAATTTTTCAAATATGGCAGGAAATCTACATATTCACAAGACCATAATTGTGATGCAAATTATAAATTTTAATTTGTAAACAAACCATTTTGGTGAATGACGTATAGGACATGAATGTTGTGTTTATATTTAGACCAGTCTGTTAGAAATCTGCTGGTCGGTCCGCTTGACTCAACTTCCGATCTGTTTCAGCTTGTAAGATGAATGTTCACAAGCGGTGTCAGAAAAACGTTGCAAATAATTGCGGTATCAACCCAAAGGAAATGGCTACCATACTCGCTGAAATGGGCGTGACAGGAGACAAACTATCTGTGCGAAAGAAGAAGGTAGGTTTCCAAATATTAAGTTGATTTCTTTTGATACCATTACAAAGTTCCGGGCTGAAAGATATATTCTATTGGACGTAATTTTGTCAAGTGGTGTTGCCAAGCTCTTGCCATTTTTCAGTGATAATACATCAGTATTGTTTTAATAACATAGTTGTCGTGCCTTTGTTGTACTGTTCTATTATAATAACTGATCAGTACATTGTAGAACTGGTGTAATACTAACAGATGGGATAAAAGAATGACATTTTTCAAAGTAAAAACTAACAATACTACAAGCTGTTACATCATGCCACTAAACAATGGACATTGATCAGGCTAGCCAGTTGTGCAACCTGTTTAGTTTATTATTCCTATTGACGGTCAAGATAAATGATGGCTTGATGTTTCAGATTATGCAATACCAGTTTTTACTGTATTCTATAGACACATCTGTGGTGGTGGTGGTGGTTATTTTGTGAATTTGTTTGGAGATGGAATTTTCACTTTAAATTTTTGATTGTGGGTGGTCACGGACAGAACAAATAAAATTCTAAATTTATAGGACACAGTGTTGTCGGTTTTGCTGTGAGAAGAACATTTAGTCTGGAATGTTTGTTGGTGATTTCTTTACTCAGCATAACTTTTGGCTTTTTGGAACCACCATGTTGTGGAGAAAACAGCCGCAGACTGGCTGGCTACCTGTCATGTCAACAAAACTAGTATTGGTCCTTGGCATTTCTCACTTGTTCATAGCTCATTTGGGACTGTTTTCGAATCTTTTTGACTCAGAAAATTGAGGCAAGCTCCTCACCAAAGGGGTGAAGAGTTTGTCTGGTGTTCGGAGGATTGATTTGAAGATAGTATAATAAGGTAGCTTTAAAGTCACTGAAGTTTTTTCATTTTTGATATGAGCAAGAATTTTGATATGTAAACGATGCCTAAATTTATTGAATATCTATTGCACAATATTTCTTCATTATTGTAAACTTTCTATATCATCAGCTAACTTTATACTTTCTATTAGATGAAACTAATATAATCATTATTTCAAAACTTGGTGACATTTCAAATATTTTGTACCCCTTAAATCTTTATACGCATTATTTTTTGCCATCCTGTCCCGCTTTCTTCATTCCCTGTTTATTAAATAACTTCTCTTTCAGCTCATGTCAACACTGACTCAAAGTCAGCCTATTTTTTGTTTTTGTTTTTGTTTTTGTTTTGTTGTACTTGCAATGTAATATTAACCGGCCTTTGTTCCAGGCCCTTATCAGTGAGACTCCAAAATCTCCTTTATCCGAGTCGCAAACAGCTCCATCGGCTGCAGGTAGGCACATCCGGGCTTGCCATCTGCATGCCAGCAACTCTAATATCATCTCATCATCATCATCATCATTGTATATTCTCTTAACTCTCCCCCTTACTCCCGTCTAATCCACTGCTATGACTTATTAGACCCACTTCAGTGCTCGTATTGGTGGTGATTGCATGCCATCATGGATTGTTTATCTCCTGGTTTGTTTTTGTTTTCTCCCCTTTTGTCATGTTTCCGTTTCTCCTTTTCTTTTCATTACGATTATTATTTTACTTGTCATGCAGGCTTCCATCAGCCACAGTGAATCCCCCTTCAAAGCCCCCAACAGTACCACTTCCCCATCTGAAAAGTCAGAAACGTCTTCAAATTCTAACTCCATTAGAACAACAGGTATGGGCACTATTCTATCACGTTTGATACTTCTACACTTTATAACGGTTTGACTCTTTACTCCCTCATTCCGTCCCTATAAACCCTGTTAAAAATACTTCTCACTCTCTCTCTATCTCTCTATCTCTCGCTCGGTAAACTGACTTTTCTTCTTTGGCCTATGCACGTTGACCTGTGCATGGTGAATGGTGTTAAAGAAACCTAGACTGCTCGTTTCAGTTCAATATAAAAATGCACTTCGTTTTTAAAAATAACGCATGGTGAACCACTTGCACTTCCTAAATGTTCTCCCTTACGTTGTTTTCATCTTGTGTTTTCAAATACTTCATTGTCTTTTACATAAGTAAGTTGTTGTAGACAGTATTTGGTCATTAGGTACGTCGTGCTAGTTCAGTATTGTGTTTGCGATCGAGGATGTTATGATACAGAAAATGTGTAAACTGTTCCCAGTTGTGATGTCATTGTAGAAATAGTCGCCAAGAATATTAACATATAATGCACAACTAAGTAGGAATTGCAATGATGTGGTTAAAGTATCATGAAATAGTAATATAGTGAAGCAGAATTGTAAAGGACAATTGAAAAATTGAAAAGAAATTTGTTTCCCCTTTGAATCAGTGTAAATTCTGTCACAGTGTTGAATTTGCATTCTGGAGTTATCATTTATGGCATATTTGGTTATTTTGATTTGGTACATGTCATTTTTCATTTATTTCATGCCAACCATTACAGTCGCATCATTGGATCAACATTTGGACTTATTTTAAAAAGTGTAACCTTAAACTTTCTGTTTTGAAAGTTAGAATTTAAGTGGCCACTTCTTTAATAAAGTACTTAAACCTTGCACAGTCAGGCCAGAATTAAAGATTTTTGTCAATGTTTTCGCAATAGATTGTTAGTTATACGATAGAATATGATATTGCTTATAGAGTTTGGTCAAAGAAAGCAGACAGAGACCAAAGTGACATCTTCTGAAACATAATACAAGTTGACAATTGCAGTGAAAGGGTTAGTGATATGCAAATCACCTCATTAATATGCACATAAATAAAGCAGCCAAAACATGCAACTACATTGTGGAAGATGGTGATGAAAGGGTTGATATGCAAATTACCTAATTAATATGCACAGAAAGAACATAGAACTATTTTGCGAATGGTGACAAAAGCGGACAATGTCAGTGATTAATAATAAACAATACATCTTAGTAACAGCTAAAAATCCTTGACTCGATCAGTCTTTCATTTTACTTGTTTTCCTTTTCAAAACATTATTTTTAGTGACATTTGTGGAATACAGATTGGTGTTGGTAAAAAAACAACGAATCTCTTCGTCAACTGTGAATATTTGAGACGCACTTCTGTATCATAACTCCCCTTTCTTATCGTGGTGTATATTTAGTTACTAGAATATGTAACGAAATAAAGAGAATATAAGTACAGTGTAAATGATTATACATTTAAGAAAACAAATTAAGAATGAAATATTTCATCCAGATAATACTAATAATTGGTGTCAGTTCAGCTTTCCCAATTCTGCAAAGAAAAATGAAACTGGCAAAGATTTTAATAGAAATATCAGTTTTCAGTAAATAGTCATTCACAGTTAAATGTTCCATCTACTTAGGCAAAGACGACCGATCAAGCGATAAGGAAGATGACATGTGTAAAGATCTTGCCAGGTCGTTTATTTCTAGTCCGGGAGACATAGGCACGAGGCCCAAGTCTGATGGCTCAGCCTTGAACAGGGCCGAGAGACCTGTCTGCCTTAATGATTTTAATTTTATCAAAGTACTAGGAAAAGGCAGCTTTGGAAAGGTAAGGGAATGAGGCAAGTTGTTGAAATATGGTGTTTATTCTTAAACTATGTTATATGTGTAAAACTACACTTATCTTCAACAAATTGTTTGATTTCTGAATCAGTTGAAGGTACACACACCATACTTTAGTGACCAGTGTCCTCAACTCAGAAAAACGTGCGAGTGGACATTTTAAAATAGTTGATTAAACATTACATAATTATTGATTCAGACACAAGTCAGCAGATTTGAAAACTTTTCACTCAGTTCAAACTATTTTTTCAAGAGTAACACTACATGTTAATTCCATCTATGTCAAAGTGTTATTTGATAAAATAATAATATTAATAATCATTCATGACAACCATATATAGCCATCTTATACATGATTTTTTCTTTTTACTGTAAACGCATTGATCATTCACTGGGTTTTAATTTCACTATTTTGCAATACTGTTAAGTACAATCCACTAAATTAAATCCTCATGAATGCATAAAAACAATAGTCTCATTGTTTTCCTGACAAATTTGTGAACTTCAAACCAAGTGATTATGCCTATAACAACACAAAGTCGTGAAAATAATGTAAGTAAATAAATGGTTTTACTGTATGTTACAGAACAAAATTTTAAATAATTTTTACCATTGAGAAATGACTCAAAAGTTGTCATTTTTGTAGTTGTTTTGTATGAAAAGTAGTTCGAATTCACGTAAAATTCAGTTACATCTGATGAGCTATTTTAACAGTAGCCAAATATTGTGATTTATTTATGGATGAGAGGCATATTACAGAATGTAAACTCTATAAAGAGCCGAGACAGAAACTGTACCATGTATTCTCTAGTGTCACATTTAACATTAAAAAGAGACGAATTAATAAATGTCAAATTGTCCTTTCGTCAATAAAGCAATATTCTATTTTATAAAACTATGATGTAATCACAAGACGGCACTTGTCCATAGTTGATATGTAACGTCTCTATTATAATCACAAGACGGCACTTGTCCATAGTTGATATGTAACGTCTCTATTATAATCACAAGACGGCACTTGTCCATAGTTGATATGTAACGTCTCTATTATAATCACAAGACGGCACTTGTCCATAGTTGATATGTAACGTCTCTATTATAATCAGACACATGGCACCATAATCAGCAACCAGCTCTGCAAACAAATGATATCATGTGATATTCGGTGATATCAGGTGATATTCAAGTGATATCAGGTGATATTCAAGTGATATCAGGTGATATTCAAGTGATATCAGGTGATATTCAAGTGATATCAGGTGATATTCAAGTGATATCAGGTGATATTCAAGTGATATCAGGTGATATTCAAGTGATATCAGGTGATATTCAAGTGATATTCAGGTGATATTCAAGTGATATCAGGTGATATTCAAGTGATATCAGGTGATATTCAAGTGATATCAGGTGATATTCAAGTGATATCAGGTGATATTCAAGTGATATCAGGTGATATTCAAGTGATATCAGGTGATATTCAAGTGATATCAGGTGATATTCAAGTGATATCAGGTGATATTCAAGTGATATCAGGTGATATTCAAGTGATATCAGGTGATATTCAAGTGATATCAGGTGATATTCAAGTGATATCAGGTGATATTCAAGTGATATCAGGTGATATTCAAGTGATATCAGGTGATATTCAAGTGATATCAGGTGATATTCAAGTGATATCAGGTGATATTCAAGTGATATCAGGTGATATTCGGTGATATCAGGTGATATCAGGTGATATTCGGTGATATCAGGTGATATTCAAGTGATATCAGGTGATATTCAAGTGATATCAGGTGATATTCAAGTGATATCAGGTGATATTCAAGTGATATCAGGTGATATTCAAGTGATATCAGGTGATATTCAAGTGATATCAGGTGATATTCAAGTGATATCAGGTGATATTCAAGTGATATCAGGTGATATTCAAGTGATATCAGGTGATATTCAAGTGATATCAGGTGATATTCGGTGATATCAGGTGATATTCGGTGATATCAGGTGATATTCGGTGATATCAGGTGATATTCAAGTGATATCAGGTGATATTCAAGTGATATCAGGTGATATTCAAGTGATATCAGGTGATATTCAAGTGATATCAGGTGATATTCGGTGATATCAGGTGATATTCAAGTGATATCAGGTGATATTCAAGTGATATCAGGTGATATTCAAGTGATATCAGGTGATATTCAAGTGATATCAGGTGATATTCGCACAGGGCATGATTGGTTGTAGAATTGTTCACTTCAGTATAGTTAACAGACTGGCGATAAGTAAAGAGTCGTTCAGGAATGAAATCTCAGTATGTAGTAAACTTGAATGATTTAGCAAAAGAATAGCTGGGTTTCAATGCTTTAGATCCCTTGAACGGCTGCCCTGCTTTTTCTTCAAACTTTGACATTATATTTAGTACACATTTTTTAATGTGTTATTTTTTTTATTTTTTTTGTGTGCTTTGCTACCACTCTCTCTCTCTTTCTTTCTAAGGTTATGTTAGCTGAGTTCAAGGGTTCAGACGAAGTGTATGCGGTGAAGGTACTGAAAAAAGACGTGATTATACAAGACGATGATGTGGAATGTACCATGACTGAAAAGAGAGTGCTTGTACTTGCCAGTAAACATCCTTTTCTCACTGCTCTACATTCCTGTTTTCAGACGAAGGTGAGAACCACACATTTTCACTCTTTGTTTTGTTATATCCAATTGATGGATGAAGTTCTGTTCTGTGTCTGTTAATGTCTGCGTTCACAGCACTGTTTTGTACTCGTCTGTGTTCACAGCACTGTTTTGTACTCGTCTGTGTTCACAGCACTGTTTTGTACTCGTCTGTGTTCACAGCACTGTTTTGTACTCGTCTGTGTTCACAGCACTGTTTTGTACGCGCATGTGTTCACAGCACTGTTTTGTACACGCCTGTGTTCACAGCACTGTTTTGTACACGCCTGTGTTCACAGCACTGTTTTATACGCACCTGTGTTCACAGCACTGTTTTATACGCGCCTGTGTTCACAGCACTGTTTTGTACACGCCTGTGTTCACAGCACTGTTTCGTACGGGCCTGTGTTCACAGCACTGTTTTATACGCACCTGTGTTCACAGCACTGTTTTATACGCGCCTGTGTTCACAGCACTGTTTTGTACACGCCTGTGTTCACAGCACTGTTTTGTACTCGTCTGTGTTCACAGCACTGTTTTGTACTCGTCTGCGTTCACAGCACTGTTTTGTACGGGATTGTGTTCACAGCACTGTTTTGTACACGCCTGTGTTCACAGCACTGTTTTGTACGGGCCTGTGTTCACAGCACTGTTTTATATGCGCCTGTGTTCACAGCACTGTTTTATACGCGCCTGTGTTCACAGCACTGTTTTGTACGGGCTTGTGTTCACAGCACTGTTTTGTACACGCCTGTGTTCACAGCACTGTTTTGTACGGGCCTGTGTTCACAGCACTGTTTTATACGCGCCTGTGTTCACAGCACTGTTTTATACGCGCCTGTGTTCACAGCACTGTTTTATACGCGCCTGTGTTCACAGCACTGTTTTGTACACGCCTGTGTTCACAGCACTGTTTTGTACACGCCTGTGTTCACAGCACTGTTTTGTACTCATCTGTGTTCACAGCACTGTTTTGTACACACCTGTGTTCACAGCACTGTTTTGTACACACCTGTGTTACCAGCACTGTTTTGTACGGGCCTGTGTTCACAGCACTGTTTTGTACACGCCTGTGTTCACAGCACTGTTTTGTACACGCCTGTGTTCACAGCACTGTTTTGTACACGCCTGTGTTCACAGCACTGTTTTGTACGGGCCTGTGTTCACAGCACTGTTTTATACGCGCCTGTGTTCACAGCACTGTTTTATACGTGCCTGTGTTCACAGCACTGTTTTGTACGGGCCTGTGTTCACAGCACTGTTTTGTACACGCCTGTGTTCACAGCAC
Source organism: Saccoglossus kowalevskii (assembly GCF_978046115.1). Lineage (NCBI taxonomy): Eukaryota > Metazoa > Hemichordata > Enteropneusta > Harrimaniidae > Saccoglossus > Saccoglossus kowalevskii. The sequence goes on from NC_140642.1 coordinate 19,717,757, forward strand.
TGTTTTGTACACACCTCTGTTCACAGCACTGTTTTGTACACGCCTGTGTTCACAGCACTGTTTTGTACACGCCTGTGTTCACAGCACAGTTTTGTATGCTTCAGCCACCACAGTACTGTTTTGTATGCGTCTGTGTTCACAGCACTGTTTTATACGCTCATGTGTTCACAGCACTGTTTTGTACACGCCTGTGTTCACAGCTCAGTTTTGTATGCTTCAGCCCTCACAGTACTGTTTTGTATGCGTCTGTGTTCACAGCACTGTTTTGTACTCGTCTGTGTTCACAGCACAGTTTTGTATGCTTCAGCCCTCACAGTACTGTTTTGTATGCGTCTGTGTTCACAGCACTGTTTTATACGCGCATGTGTTCACAGCACAGTTTTGTACTCGTCTGGGCTCACAGCACAGTTTTGTATGCTTCAGCCCTCACAGTACTGTTTTGTATGCGTCTGTGTTCACAGCACTGTTTTATACGCGCCTGTGTTCACAGCACTGTTTTGTACTCGTCTGTGTTCACAGCACTGTTTTGTACACACCTGTGTTCACAGCACTGTTTTATACGCGCATATGTTCACAGCACTGTTTTGTACTCGTCTGGGCTCACAGCACAGTTTTGTATGCTTCTGCCCTCACAGTACTGTTTTGTATGCGTCTGTGTTCACAGCACTGTTTTGTACTCGTCTGGGCTCACAGCACTGTTTTGTACGGGCCTGTGTTCACAGCACTGTTTTGTACACACCTGTGTTCACAGCACTGTTTTATACGCGCATATGTTCACAGCATTGTTTTGTATTCGTCTGTGTTCACAGCACAGTTTTGTATGTTTCAGCCCTCACAGTACTGTTTTGTATGCGTCTGTGTTCACAGCACTGTTTTGTACTCGTCTGGGCTCACAGCACAGTTTTGTATGCTTCAGCCCTCACAGTACTGTTTTGTATGCGTCTGTGTTCACAGCACTGTTTTATACGCGCATGTGTTCACAGCACTGTTTTGTACTCGTCTGTGTTCACAGCACAGTTTTGTATGTTTCAGCCCTCACAGTACTGTTTTGTATGCGTCTGTGTTCACAGCACTGTTTTGTACTCGTCTGGGCTCACAGCACAGTTTTGTATGCTTCAGCCCTCACAGTACTGTTTTGTATGCTTCAGCCCTCACAGTACTGTTTTGTATGCGTCTGTGTTCACAGCACTGTTTTGTACTCGTCTGGGCTCACAGCACAGTTTTGTATGCTTCAGCCCTCACAGTACTGTTTTGTATGCATCTGTGTTCACAGCACTGTTTTATACGCGCATGTGTTCACAGCACTGTTTTGTACTCGTCTGGGCTCACAGCACAGTTTTGTATGCTTCTGCCCTCACAGTACTGTTTTGTATGCGTCTGTGTTCACAGCACTGTTTTGTACTCGTCTGGGCTCACAGCACAGTTTTGTATGCTTCAGCCCTCACAGTACTGTTTTGTATGTGTCTGTGTTCACAGCACTGTTTTATACGCGCATGTGTTCACAGCACTGTTTTGTACGGGCCTGTGTTCACAGCACTGTTTTGTACATACCTGTGTTCACAGCACTGTTTTATACGCGCATATGTTCACAGCACTGTTTTGTACTCGTCTGGGCTCACAGCACAGTTTTGTATGCTTCTGCCCTCACAGTACTGTTTTGTATGCGTCTGTGTTCACAGCACTGTTTTGTACTCGTCTGGGCTCACAGCACAGTTTTGTATGCTTCAGCCCTCACAGTACTGTTTTGTATGCTTCAGCCCTCACAGTACTGTTTTGTATGCGGCTGTGTTCACAGCACTGTTTTGTACTCGTCTGGGCTCACAGCACAGTTTTGTATGCTTCAGCCCTCACAGTACTGTTTTGTATGCATCTGTGTTCACAGCACTGTTTTATACGCGCATGTGTTCACAGCACTGTTTTGTACTCGTCTGGGCTCACAGCACAGTTTTGTATGCTTCTGCCCTCACAGTACTGTTTTGTATGCGTCTGTGTTCACAGCACTGTTTTGTACTCGTCTGGGCTCACAGCACAGTTTTGTATGCTTCAGCCCTCACAGTACTGTTTTGTATGTGTCTGTGTTCACAGCACTGTTTTATACGCGCATGTGTTCACAGCACTGTTTTGTACGGGCCTGTGTTCACAGCACTGTTTTGTACATACCTGTGTTCACAGCACTGTTTTATACGCGCATATGTTCACAGCACTGTTTTGTACTCGTCTGGGCTCACAGCACAGTTTTGTATGCTTCTGCCCTCACAGTACTGTTTTGTATGCGTCTGTGTTCACAGCACTGTTTTGTACTCGTCTGGGCTCACAGCACAGTTTTGTATGCTTCAGCCCTCACAGTACTGTTTTGTATGTGTCTGTGTTCACATCACTGTTTTATACGCGCATGTGTTCACAGCACTGTTTTGTACGGGCCTGTGTTCACAGCACTGTTTTGTACGGGCCTGTGTTCACAGCACTGTTTTGTACACACCTGTGTTCACAGCACTGTTTTGTACGGGCATGTGTTCACAGCACAGTTTTGTACTCGTCTGGGCTCACAGCACAGTTTTGTATGCTTTTAGCCCTCACAGTACTGTTTTGTATGCGTCTGTGTTCACAGCACTGTTTTATACGCGCATGTGTTCACAGCACTGTTTTGTACAGGCCTGTGTTCACAGCACTGTTTTGTACACACCTGTGTTCACAGCACTGTTTTGTACGCGCCTGTGTTCACAGCACTGTTTTGTATACACCTGTGTTCACAGCACTGTTTTATATGGGCCTGTATTCACAGCACTATTTTATACGGGCCTGTGTTCACAGCACTGTTTTATACGGGCCTGTGTTCACAGCACTGTTTTGTACACGCCTGTGTTCACAGCACTGTTTTGTACGAGCCTGTGTTCACAGCACTGTTTTGTACACACCTGTGTTCACAGCACTGTTTTGTACGCGTCTGTGTTCACAGCACTGTTTTCTGCGTTCACAGCACTGTTCTGCATGTGTCTGCGTTCACAGCACTGTTCTGCATGTGTCTGCGATCACAGCACTGTTCTGCATGTGTCTGTGCTCACAGCACTGTTCTGTATGTGTCTGTGTTCACAGCACTGTTCTGTATACATGCCTGCGTTCACAGCACTGTTCTGTATATGTGCATGCGTTCACAGCACTGTTCTGTATACATGCCTGCGTTCACAGCACTGTTCTGTATACGGGTATGTATTCACAGCACTGTTCTGTATACAAGCCTGCGTTCATAGCACTGTTCTGTATACATGCCTGTGTTCACAGCACTGTTCTGTATACATGCCTGCGTTCATAGCACTGTTCTGTATACATGCCTGTGTTCACAGCACTGTTCTGTATACAAGCCTGCGTTCACAGCACTGTTCTGTGTACATGCCTGCGTTCACAGCACTGTTCTGTATACATGCCTGTGTTCACAGCACTGTTCTGTATACATGCCTGCATTCACAGCACTGTTCTGTATATATGCCTGTGTTCACAGCACTGTTCTGTATACATGCCTGTGTTCACAGCACTGTTCTGTATACATGCCTGTGTTCACAGCACTGTTCTGTATACATGCCTGTGTTCACAGCACTGTTCTGTATACATGCCTGTGTTCACAGCACTGTTCTGTATACGTGCATGCATTCACAGCACTGTTCTGTATACGTGCATGCATTCACAGCACTGTTCTGTATATGTGCATGCATTCACAGCACTGTTCTATATATGTGCATGCGTTCACAGCACTGTTCTGTATACAAGCCTGCATTCACAGCACTGTTCTGTATACAAGCCTGCGTTCACAGCACTGTTCTGTATATGTGCATGCATTCACAGCACTGTTCTGTATACATGCCTGCGTTCACAGCACTGTTCTGTATACATGCCTGCGTTCACAGCACTGTTATTTCACCGAAAGAATGTTTTTTTTTTAGAGTGTTCGCTAGAGTTCACCACTTTTAATGCAATGCCACTACTAGCAGTCATGTTGTTTCCTTGGGTACTATTTCATATAATTCATGCCTGTGTTGTTTGCTGTCATGAGTTCAAAAATGTTACCCTGAAATTTAAAGAACACATTTTCAGTATAGGAGATAACATTTATTCTCCTAATACAGCGTATCATACAGAGACTCCCACTTGGTGTGTTACCAAGCCAGGCTCTATAATTGTTTGTTTTGTGCACATTGGACAATTAGTTTATGGGTTAGAATGTCATCATGCAAAGTACTAGAACAATTTAAATTTGAATAACTCATAAATATCGTTGAATATCAACAAATGTTAATGACAGTGTGCTAACATACTTGGTACTTGTGATTGATGTTTTCTAACTACTGCTTCTTTCTTTTCCATTCAGGATCGCCTTTTCTTTGTAATGGAGTATGTGAATGGTGGAGATCTCATGTTTCAGATTCAAAGAGCACGAAAGTTTGATGAGCCGAGAGCTCGTTTTTATGCATCCCAAGTTACATGTGCATTACAATTTTTACATAGACATGGTGTTATTTATAGGTATGTATGGCGATTAAAACTGTCAAATTTGAAAGTGTTTCTTTAGGTTTTATGTACATGTACATTTCCTCCTTTTGCTGCAAGTTGGGTGTACCTCTTTGCTGCATGTGTCTGATTTTAGCTGATTAAATTGCAATGTCTGTGTTCCGTTAATAGAACCAAAGAACCTTGTTGTGTTCAGAGAGTTATAGTATTTGATATCATAATTTTTTAATCAATCTGTTTATCATAATTTGAGAGGAAATGCACCTCTTATATTGTTTTATGATAATTTTGCAGAGATTTGAAGTTGGATAATATTCTCCTTGATGCAGAGGGGCACTGTAAATTAGCTGATTTTGGTATGTGTAAAGAAGGCATCATGGACGACAAACTAACAAGTACTTTCTGTGGTACACCAGATTATATCGCCCCAGAGGTGAGTTGGTTATTCTTTGCTATATTTATAGAATATGCATTGGTAACGGAATTGCGCAACTCGTCCCAAAATTGATCAATCCTGAAATGGTATTGTGATATCATATTGGCATAGATAACATATAGCTGTTGAGCCAATCACTGTTAAAGCGAGAGGGTCATCGCCTACGCACGCTCATGGGTAGACGCTTGTTTGTAAACAATGACATGCTATGGCCATCTGACGCATGCGTAGGTGACGACTCCCTCACTTTAAATATTTGAATGGACTCTGATGTTCATATTTTACAATTTTATGCTTCGCACTAAAACTTCAATCATATTTTTTAATGGTTGTTCAGATTTTGCAAGAGCTTGACTATGGACCCTCAGTGGATTGGTGGGCACTAGGCGTACTCATGTATGAAATGATGGCCGGACAACCTCCATTTGAAGCTGATAATGAAGATGATTTATTCGAATCAATTCTCCATGATGATGTGCTCTATCCAGTGTGGCTTAGTAAAGAAGCCACGGCTATTCTGAAAGCGGTGAGTTTACTTATTGTTATCAGTGTTATAGTTACAGTTTAAGTCAGTTACCCAGTGTTACACTAGGTATGGCTTTTATTCTTGACTAATATGAAGAAGACTCGCATATATGAAGTATCGTAACATTTATTAGGTTTAGTAGAGCAACAATTGCTCATCTACACCCATTAGCTTAGAAAATTGATTTCTTAATAAAAGTATTATTACATATGTACTGCACTTTATTTTGATTCAACCAAAATCGGTATTTCCACATCCCATTTGCAAATGAGGTCTGAGCACAAACAAAGTAGTCCCTTCAAGAGTACCGTTTTTCGAAACATTAGCAATATTTAGAAGTATGATATTTTTCTCTCTGGGTACATGAATATACTTGCCAAGTGAAATGAAATTTGAACAGTAATGGTACTTTTAGGCAGTCATTTATTTTGACTAAAACTAATTTGCATATCACCCATGCAATAATGTTTTCTTCATGGTCAATATGCAAATGAACATTGTATTTCCATTGGCGACCAAACTATTTTTATTTTGTAAACAAATTTTTGTCTGCTGTTTTTATCCCGTTCACAAGAATGTCAGCAGTCTAACTGATACCAATACATTTTAACTGGTAACCGAGACTCATTCAATCCATGACCAGCAAGCAACATCACAAACGCAGTTGTAGCGTGCAGCTCAGCGACAACCGCTGTGGATAAAAGTCATCCCGTCAGTGGAGTACCACAGTTGCATGGCATGTTTGCCAATGCACAATCCTGTGGAGGAACTTTTAACTTCAACATAAACTATGTATCACAGTCGTTCAGTTCAAGTTCTGGTTCTGTTGTGGCCCCAACTAAACGTCCATGAGTTATTTATTCGGACAGTGACTCAGATTAGACGTTTATTTTCTTTTCACACAGACAGTACCACGCTTTCTACACTGACACACGTTGCTAGGGCATAACACTATCTTGGAACATATTGGCAATGGGGTTCCCGACCTAAATTCCATCCCAGTTTGTTGCATGTTCTTTAATATGAAATAATCAAATATGGAACATATGTAATAATAACAGAACCCCACACCCTCCTAATGGCTGTCGTTAAAAATAACTTCCAGTTCATCGAAGTGCGAAAATTCTATTTTGAGAAGCACTTTTAATGTGAATTATAAAAACATTTAAGTATTTTTGGATATTGTAATACTGTAATTTAATTAATTTTTACTGCTTGTAATTTTCCCGAATTGATGATTTCATGGCATTTGTGAAGACTGAACCTGCAAAAGTTGCTGATACTGTGTCGTTTGCCCCCGAAGAATTTTTTCACTGCTACAAAATTTTACGATAAACACTTACTCCTGAAATTTATGAAAATTAGTGTCTCGAAAAATTACAACAGTTCACAGTATATCTCTATGTTTTGGTCATTTTAGACGAGATCCCATCCCATCATACATGCATTTTAAATTCTTGTACTTTTTATCTCGCTAGTTTATGACCAAGAACCCAGCCAAGAGACTTGGATGTATGGAGTCCCAGGGTATGGAGAAAGCCATCAGAGATCACGCATTTTTCAGAGATATTGAATGGGAAGCTCTTGAAACTAAGAAAATCAAACCACCCTTCAGACCTAAAATTGTGAGTATTTCTCGTGCACTGTGGAGTTGTAATTGCCGTAATATTTTCTCTGGTTTGATGCCACTTGGTGCTACTTGAAAAGCATTTTATGTCTAGCTTGTTTGTATGCTGGGACACATCTATGCGATTGTTGGCTTTACAACATCCATGCGATTGTTGGCTTTACAACATCCATGCAATTGTTGGCTTTACAACATCCATGCAATTGTTGACTTTACAACATCTATGCGATTGTTGGCTTTACAACATCTATGCGATTGTTGGCTTTACAACATCCATGCAATTGTTGGCTTTACAACATCTATGCGATTGTTGGCTTTACAACATCCATGCAATTGTTGACTTTACAACATCTATGCGATTGTTGGCTTTACAACATCCATGCAATTGTTGACTTTACAACATCCATGCAATTGTTGACTTTACAACATCCATGCAATTGTTGACTTTACAACATCCATGCAATTGTTGGCTTTACAACATCCATGCGATTGTTGGCTTTACAACATCCATGCAATTGTTGGCTTTACAACATCCATGCAATTATTGGCTTTACAACATCCATGCGATTGTTGGCTTTACAACATCAATGCAATTGTTGACTTTACAACATCCATGCAATTGTTGGCTTTACAACATCCATGCAATTGTTTGCTTTACAACATCCATGCAATTGTTGACTTTACAACATCCATGCAATTGTTGACTTTACAACATCCATGCAATTGTTGGCTTTACAACATCCATGCAATTGTTGACTTTACAACATCCATGCAATTGTTGACTTTACAACATCCATGCATTTGTTGACATTACAACATCCATGCAATTGTTGGCTTTACAACATCCATGCAATTGTTAACTTTACAACATCCAAGCAATTGTTGGCTTTACAACATCCATGCAATTGTTGACTTTACAACATCCATGCAATTGTTGGCTTTACAACATCCATGCAATTGTTGACTTTACAACATCCATGCAATTGTTGACTTTACAACATCCATGCAATTGTTTGCTTTACAACATCCATGCAATTATTGGCTTTACAACATCCATGCGATTGTTGGCTTTACAACATCAATGCAATTGTTGACTTTACAACATCCATGCAATTGTTGGCTTTACAACATCCATGCAATTGTTGGCTTTACAACATCCATGCAATTGTTGACTTTACAACATCCATGCAATTGTTGACTTTACAACATCCATGCATTTGTTGACATTACAACATCCATGCAATTGTTGGCTTTACAACATCCATGCAATTGTTAACTTTACAACATCCAAGCAATTGTTGGCTTTACAACATCCATGCAATTGTTGGCTTTACAACATCCATGCAATTGTTGACTTTACAACATCTATGCAATTGTTGGCTTTACAACATCCATGCAATTGTTGGCTTTACAACATCCATGCAATTGTTGGCTTTACAACATCCATGCAATTGTTGGCTTTACAACATCCATGCAATTGTTGGCTTTACAACATCCATGCAATTGTTGGCTTTACAACATCCATGCAATTGTTGGCTTTACAACATCCATGCAATTGTTGGCTTTACAACATCCATGCAATTGTTGGCTTTACAACATCCATGCAATTGTTGGCTTTACAACATCTATGCGATTGTTGGCTTTACAACATCCATGCGATTGTTGGCTTTACAACATCCATGCAATTGTTGGCTTTACAACATCCATGCAATTGTTGGCTTTACAACATCCATGCAATTGTTGGCTTTACAACATCCATGCAATTGTTGGCTTTACAACATCCATGCAATTGTTGGCTTTACAACATCCATGCAATTGTTGGCTTTACAACATCCATGCAATTGTTGGCTTTACAACATCCATGCAATTGTTGGCTTTACAACATCCATGCAATTGTTGGCTTTACAACATCCATGCAATTGTTGGCTTTACAACATCCATGCAATTGTTGGCTTTACAACATCCATGCAATTGTTGGCTTTACAACATCCATGCAATTGTTGACTTTACAACATCCATGCAATTGTTGGCTTTACAACATCCATGCAATTGTTGGCTTTACAACATCCATGCAATTGTTGGCTTTACAACATCCATGCAATTGTTGGCTTTACAACATCCATGCAATTGTTGGCTTTACAACATCCATGCAATTGTTGGCTTTACAACATCCATGCAATTGTTGGCTTTACAACATCCATGCAATTGTTGGCTTTACAACATCCATGCAATTGTTGGCTTTACAACATCCATGCAATTGTTGACTTTACAACATCCATGCAATTGTTGGCTTTACAACATCCATGCAATTGTTGGCTTTACAACATCCATGCAATTGTTGGCTTTACAACATCCATGCAATTGTTGGCTTTACAACATCCATGCAATTGTTGGCTTTACAACATCCATGCAATTGTTGGCTTTACAACATCCATGCAATTGTTGGCTTTACAACATCCATCCATGTGACTTTATTGAATAAGTGGAAACTCAAGGTGATAACAATTTGTAAACTTACAGAAAACAAAGAAAGACGCCAACAACTTTGATCAAGACTTCACCAAAGAGGAGCCAGTGTTGACCCCAACGGAGCCAGCTGTTATCAAATCAATCAACCAGAATGAGTTCAAGGAGTTCTCCTACATCAATCCTGACATGCAGTGACCATAGAGGGCAGTCTTCTTCACTCACTCTGCTCTATTCCAGTCTAACACATAAACGCAGGACCAGTACTCATTTGTTTGGGTTTTCTCTCTCCATTTATTTTAACTCTTCAAAAGTTACCCACTTTATAGCAAAATGACCACGTCATTGTATCTCTGGAGTCTTCTCTCTGGTCCACCTCTAGATTAGCATTTTTTAGAAGGGAAAATAATCGTCTCTAATCCCCTAGAAATAGCATGTGATTGAATACTGGGGGTCTGTTTGAAGCATTCTAGAGAAGCACAGAGCTACGCACTCAAACTATGTGCCCTTCTAATTTTGTTTGCTGTTGGTAGTTAAACTATTTTTTTAACAAACAAATATTATTTATTAATTCAATATGTGGCGCTAATCAAATGTGTACCATCGGAAGACGAAAGTGGGAAGGAGAGTAAATGGTAAACCGAGAATTGCCACTATGACACAAGTGGGAAAGGGGAGGGGAGCTTGGTTTGTTTTTTTGTTGCTTGTTGTTCAGTTATGAACTGCATCCTTATATATATATATATATATATATATATATATATACTTGTATATATAGCACTTTGCTTCAGTTCATTTGTTTTAAGATTTGCATTCACAAACCCAGCTAGGCATTTGTTATTTATGTTATAGATTTAAAACATATTTGATGCCGACAGAATACATTTGTACATTTATATTTACTACCGCAAAACTGACCCATCCCACAGGATGTAGATCGACCCACACACCTACCGCTCCGTATTCAGCACAAATTTGTAATTTGTACCCATCTTGGGGTTGTGCAATCTGGGACAGGGTTTGTCCCTCCCAAACAGATTACCTTCTGGTGATATTAAAAACAAAGACATGTCAATTAAATTGAATCATTTCCGAATTTAAAAACTGGCATTTCGGCTCTTAGACTTGGTTATTCATGGCTGAAATTTTGTTTGAATTAATTGAAAACTAATTTCATCTGCTTTTCAAAATCAAGAGTATGGAATGCCATGTCAGATCTTCCCAACACCCGTCGGGAATAGATCAAACAATTAATGTATAGTAAATTTTACTTTGAATTGCCTCTCTTTACATAATCGTGAACCAGATGCCGTTGCTCTCTACATCGGTTCACCGTTTGTAGTATGCAGGACATTGTAAGGGCTGAGCCATGTTCATGCATATTGATTGGATGATTTGCAAATTAATGAAATTACATTTACCAAACCCTAGGCTTTGGCAGTGTAGATTGAATATATATATATATATTAAAAAAAAAGAAATCACGTCTTCTTGACTGCACAGGAGCACTTTAATAGCATTGCACATGCTACCATTTCCTGGGGATCTGAGTGAAATCAGGTGTCACAAACAGCAGTGAATGTGCACTTGAATGATACTAGACGAAACATAATTGTATTTACTTGCTGCTTTATTTCTCCACTAGCCAAAGATAGAGAGAATTGTGAAAAATGGCTCTTCAAACCTAAACGATTATGGAAATAATAGCGTTTTTCTTCTTCACAGTACAAATATAGAAATGGAAATGTCAGACAGTTCTATTGAGCTTAAAGATTTCAACCAAGTGTGTGTGTGTGTGTGTGTGTGTGTGTGTGTGTGTGTGTGTGTGTGTGTGTGTGTGTGTGTGTGTGTGTGTGTGTGTGTGTGTGTGTGTGTGTGTGTGTGTGTGTGTGTGTGTGTGTGTGTGTGTGTGTGTGTGTGTGTGTGTGTGTGTGTGTGTGTGTGTGTGTGTGTGTGTGTGTGTGTGTGTGTGTGTGTGTGTGTGTGTGTGTGTGTGTGTGTGTGTGTGTGTGTGTGTGTGTGTGTGTGTGTGTGTGTGTGTGTGTGTGTGTGTGTGTGTGTGTGTGTGTGTGTGTGTGTGTGTGTGTGTGTGTGTGTGTGTGTGTGTGTGTGTGTGTGTGTGTGTGTGTGTGTGTGTGTGTGTGTGTGTGTGTGTGTGTGTGTGTGTGTGTGTGTGTGTGTGTGTGTGTGTGTGTGTGTGTGTGTGTGTGTGTGTGTGTGTGTGTGTGTGTGTGTGTGTGTGTGTGTGTGTGTGTGTGTGTGTGTGTGTGTGTGTGTGTGTGTGTGTGTGTGTGTGTGTGTGTGTGTGTGTGTGTGTGTGTGTGTGTGTGTGTGTGTGTGTGTGTGTGTGTGTGTGTGTGTGTGTGTGTGTGTGTGTGTGTGTGTGTGTGTGTGTGTGTGTGTGTGTGTGTGTGTGTGTGTGTGTGTGTGTGTGTGTGTGTGTGTGTGTGTGTGTGTGTGTGTGTGTGTGTGTGTGTGTGTGTGTGTGTGTGTGTGTGTGTGTGTGTGTGTGTGTGTGTGTGTGTGTGTGTGTGTGTGTGTGTGTGTGTGTGTGTGTGTGTGTGTGTGTGTGTGTGTGTGTGTGTGTGTGTGTGTGTGTGTGTGTGTGTGTGTGTGTGTGTGTGTGTGTGTGTGTGTGTGTGTGTGTGTGTGTGTGTGTGTGTGTGTGTGTGTGTGTGTGTGTGTGTGTGTGTGTGTGTGTGTGTGTGTGTGTGTGTGTGTGTGTGTGTGTGTGTGTGTGTGTGTGTGTGTGTGTGTGTGTGTGTGTGTGTGTGTGTGTGTGTGTGTGTGTGTGTGTGTGTGTGTGCGTGCGCGCGCGCGTGCGTGTGCGTGTGCGTGTGCGTGCGCGTGCGCGTGTGTGTAAACAGTAGTGCTTTCATTTAGTGCAATATGTATTTAATACAGTAATGGATTGTCAGTCCAGTGCTGCAGTTCTTTCACTTTCTGCACACCCCCCCTCCCAATATACACACCAACCACAAGCCAATGTTCTTTACTTATATTTTCTGAACCAGGTTTGTGTAGTATCACACTCAAGTTCTAAAGGCACCCCCGTATTTACACAATGTTAATATGTATTTATGACATGCACACATGCCACTATGGCATTTTTTGCTATCAAAAACAAACAACAATTTAAAGTCGTCAGTATATATTCATTTTCCATAATGGTTTCTTACGATTATTTGTACATTGGAAAAAGGTAAAACTTGTTGTGTGTCTGTGTATCAGAATTAGACGCGCCTCCAGTCAAGAAAAAATATTTGCATTTGCTTTAGATTAATTAACTTATCTATTTTGACTCAGGAAAGCGTAATGGTTATGTTGTAGTTTTTTGCCTTGACTGCACCCGTTATTGTGGACTCCTAAATGGGACAGTTAAAAAAAAAAAAGGTCTCAACTTGTATAAATCAAGAAGAAACCATTTTCATATTTGTGTGTGCAAGGTTATTCGCTATTATACTTTTGTAAGTTAGAAGACAGGCGGCATTGCATCAAGAATTGATTTAAACTACTAGATCACAATTAAATACATGTTTTACTTATACTGCCAACTCTTTACTTAAAATTGAACTACATACATAATTTTTGCCTTGAGTGTATGATTTTAATTTTACTGTTTGTATTTGATGGATGTGATGATTAGTTTTGTTTTATTTCAATACTCAATGGCGCCAGTTTGGGGCATAAAAGCCATTACCGTGCCACGGACCAGAAATAATGACAAAAAATCTTGTGAAATCAAACCCCCTGTACTAACTGCATTAATGCAACGCCGCATCACATCAACAATTTTTGTATTATCATATGTACAGCGCCCTCATTGTTGAGAAGCAGTTTTACTTTCTCTTTTTAGTAAATTTATGCTCATGATCATGTCTGGATGGTGTGCATGCTGTGCAATCAAGCGATGAAGTGAATGACCAATTTCACTTGAATTATTTTTAAAAAAAAGTTATAACTATGTGCTAAGTTGAGAACTTGGTTTGTAATTTTCTATTTCTTAGAAACCCCCAGGCTTTTTAATCCTTTTCAGCAAACGCTTTCCTTTTATTTATTTATTATTAATTTATTTATTTTTGTATTCTTTTGACAGTTTTGCATGGGGAAGTGATAAAACTGGGATGGAAGGGTTACAGGTTCATAAGAGGCTGTTCATTTTAATAATCCTCATTTCTTTACCATCCATTGACTGGTGAGATCTGACTGTAGAATTATATCTTGCCGTGTATCGTACATTTAATTTAAATTTATTTTCCTGTTGTACAGAATATTTACCTATTTATTAACCTGAAATTTTTATTTTGCTTTTTTTTTTTTCACCAAGAGACTTGTCTCGTAAGTTTGTCTTAGTACAGACCCATTTACTTGATAGCGACTAAATTAATACAACAATTTAGTAGAGTTGACACTGATAGAACTCTTCTATAGCATAGGGTGGACAGTGATTTTAGGCAACTTTTAGAAACAATATGGCTGCCTTTTTATGCGATTGTAATTTAATCATTACCTTGAAATTATTTCACTTAAAGTTTGTTTCTTCTTCGATCATGAAAAATACAAATGGGATTTTTGTAAAAAAAGTGAAAATTTAAAGAAAAAAAAAATAAAGAAACAAAATATTTATAGATTCTAGGTAGTTTTAGCAAAAGAAACAATATATTGTACTGATTGAGTACATTCTGTAGTCTGTTTCATACACTGTATGGTTTAAGAGAGAGAGAGAGAGATAGACTTCATTTCACAGAGAGTAAACAAAACTCGTAGCTTTAAGAAACACATTTGACCTGCACATTTAGACGTACAAACGTTTCAAATAACCATATTTTTTATTTCCGTCAGTCCACGTAGTAAATAGCGATAGAATTACTCATGTGACCAGAATCAAGAGCTTTATAACATTTTTAGAGATTCATGTCAGCGGAACCCTGCCGCCAAACTTTGAGGCATATCAACTTAATTTTGTTGTTTCTCTGAAATACCGTGGTTTGTATACGTGTCCCTCTGAGGCATATGGAGCAGCCAACTTAACCGTGGAATCCAGGTGTTTTGGATTTTCGCTTTTTTGTTTCCACCAAGAGAGAAATGCTATAGAATTTAACATGCTATGCTGTATATTCTTTTCTTAACATGCACAGTTTATGTACCATTCTTCTCCAAGTATGTTGCAAAGATCTGTAGAAAATTTTAAAATGTGAATTTCAAGTTCTTATTTTTTTTCCCATAGTTTATTCTTGTCTGATGTGTTGCAGATTTATTTTCAATCATTTTTAAAAAAAAAGAAATGTATGCTTGATATCTTGTTTCTGCAAAAAAAAAAAAGTCATGTTACATCTAATTATTGGCAAGTAAACTCCATATATGGAATAGATTGGCATATTCAAAATTGACTTGATGGAGAGCTGTTTTTGATTGGTTAGTCATCTCCATATTTAGCCGATTCCCTTGGCCGTTTCACATGACACCAGTGATTTTTTTTTTTCCCCCATTGGTGGGCACTGTTTGATTTTGGGATGATGGTGATAGCGCTCAATTATGAAGAAATAGGTTCCTTTCTATTTTACAAAGTACAACATTTGATCCACTGTTCTATTTGTATATACTTATAAATTTACCGGAGGTTTTTTTGAACAATGCTCATTCATAAGTTTAGAATACTACTAAAAGGAAAATCTTTCTTTTTCCCCATTCAAGTTCACAATTCCCTGCAAAAAAAAAAAAAAAAAAAAGACTACCCAAGTGCAATGCTATGTTTCTTAGCCAAGTTATTTTCACTTTCTCTGTACAGTATAGCAGTGCAATCCTAGGGGGTATTATTACAGTTTTATTCCACATTCAACTTTTAGTCCATGAGTACTATGTAAATGTGCCAGTCGTGTACAAAATATTGTGCTCTGCTAACATTAAAATGTTTTTGAATAAATGTAGAGCTATTTATTGTTTTCTGTATCTTTGTTCTGTTTATATCAAGTAGGTGATTTTGTCATTACTTGTCAAGGCTATCTACCCAGTATATATATATATGGCTTTGTGTAGCGTTGAACATCAAAATAGACATTGCGTGTGTGTGTGTGTGTGTGTGTGTGCGCGCGCACATCTTTAACATATTCAAAAGAGGTTATTAACAAGATTTCAATGAAATCTATTTCATGGAACAACTCAGAAATAATGCACAGACCAAACTAGTTTTTGTTTGAAATTTGTGCATATTAATTACCTAATTTACATGATAATTGGTCAATTTCAAGGTGACATCTCGGGATACAATCATCAGAAGACAATGAAACTTGACATGTATATTGCAGGTGCTCTAGGGTAATCCAGATGTGATTAGTTTAGGGTTAAAAGCTTTGTATATTAATTACACAATTTGGCCAATACTAATGTCATATAACCTGAACACATCCAAGATTGAGGGATTTATTGCCAGAAATCCCATCAGACCTGATAGAATAATTTGGAGAAAAACCGTTTTCTTCTCAAGACCATGTGCAGCAATACAGTGGGTAGATGAATAATTGACGTGTGATGTCTTGAATATTGATCACAGGAGGTCTGGGATACGGACAACAAACATCTGCCGGAGAATATACCACCTTCTTCTCTCTCCAGGAAAGTGACTCTGTATCTTGCAAAACTCTGACTAAGCACAAACTAGTAGGCCTGAGACTACAGCCTTCATAATCAAAAGATTCGCAGCATATTATCAACGATCGATGCTGTCATCTGCCATCAGATTCCCTCCACTGGTCACCCAAACTCTGACTCAGTGGGCCAATTTGAGGACAGCATATGCTCATGGGTATTTTTAGTGTCTGTAGGACAAAGTCTGAAACAGAGTCTTATGCTTTGGGTTCCGTTTGTCCAACTGACAGCATTTCTCATGCATTTGTGAACCGATTTTGTTAAGTTGGTACATAATGTCATAATGGACTACCTATGCACAGTAATTTGTTGACCCGCTTTGTCCCTTTGTCAGGTTAGCTGTGCCTGGGCTGGGCAGGATGGACTGTCATAACAATTCCAATTCACCATTAGTGGTGAAGGGCACCAAAAATTGGTTGGTTGTGTTTGTCTTTGTACTATCCTAAAAGCAGAGGGGTCGATCGTCATCTGCGCACGTGTGGGGTCCAAAGAGACTAAAAACTCAAAGTCTCATGGGTATACGCTTGTTTGTAAACAGCGACACACTATGGCCATCTGACGCATGCGCAGGTAACCCACCCAGGTAACCCACCCAAGTTTAATTTGGGGGAGAATTAAAGAAAGTGTTGAATGCTGAAAATGGTTGTGTTCTTATAAGGAGGGTCTATCCAACGTTTTCAGAATTGTCAAATCTTCAAACTTGGTAGCAGTTAGTTATATGACGTATGTTTATAACGTTCAAACATCTCTTATACTAATAATACAACCTGGAAACTTAGTCACCTCCTCCATCCAAACATTTTTCAATCTATATTATGAAAATACACTATAAAAGGAATTGCTGTTGCCTATGTACCATCAGACACTCACTTTCAGGTACAGGATCAGGATCCCACGGCCATGCTTCAATCCAAAATTTGATTTGTTTTAGGGCTGAAATTTGTGTATATAAAATTAGAAAACTTTATATTATCCCAGTAACCAAGTAACGAATTCGAATGAATACCTGTATATATAGTTGGGTTACTTCACAAATCACGAATGTACAAGCAATTTATTTATTTGTAGAATTCTCCATTTTATAGTATTATCAACTTCAGTACTGTGAATCAAATTTTAATCTTAAAGAGCATATAGCTATATTAGTTGACAGGCTTCGTGCTTAAGGTCTCGTGCCGCTAATCAACCAATCACCGTTTAAATGCCTTGCCAATGAAATGTTTTAAATATTTTTTTCTCAGGTGTGTCCTGTTTGAGGTCGTGCATCACCTGGGTCGAAGGTGAGACTAACATGTGGTCTTTTGTTTACTACTTAGCGGCTGTGTGCCTGTGGGTTTATTCTGTCTGTATTTGGATGTTCTAGTCTTGGTGATTTTCCGGTGATTTCTCCAGGTGTAAACACAGTAGGTGTGTCTTGTTTACCTGAGTTTTGCAAGAGTTTGACCTGGCCAACATATGCGTTTTTTTTTTCATGTGGTTGATTACTGGCTTGTTGATTTCCCATTTTAGAGTTTCGCCCAGTAATAAATTCAACACTGACAGAAAATTTATTTATTCAGAGGGTGGAATCCCTCCAAAGATGAATTTCCCATTGTTCACTGTAAATCGGGGACCATGCGTTCCTGCCACTTTCATAGTTAAAGCGGGAAAGTCGTCACCTGCGCACGCGCGGGAACTGAGTCCCAAGCGATAACACCCGCGAAAAACGCAAACGCTATGGCCATCCCACGCATGCGCAGGTGACGATCCCCTCCCCCGCTTTAAAGTCCGTTCCCTATTTGTATGATCTGTGAAAAACATCTCATTAACCCCTGTAAACATAACAGAAGCTTTAAAATCAGTACAGTTCACGGGAAATCTTGCCAAATCAACTGAATTCATAGATACACAGTTGTCATGGCGATTGCAATAATCAGTGGGAGGTGTTCTGCTTATAATAATACAACGTAGAAATATTATTTTTAACTTGATTGATTTCATGGCGGTTTATTTACTGAGTTGCAAGTACATTATATCCTAGATATTTAGATGTATTTATTAACACACAACACCCCCCGGAGGGGGTGAAAAGGGTTACAAATCAGATATCAGTAAAAGTAAAGTAAAGTAAAGAAACAAAAAGCATAAGGAAAAGAAAAATGATAAAAATGTGTATACAAGGAATGTGTTACTGGCTTAGTTTATGTAGGTGCTGCTGTCTTGTATTAAAACAGTTTTTTGAATATTGCGCTAAAGGAATAGACATTTTCTCGTCACTTAGTAATGATATGAATTTATTTTCATTACTAAATTTGTCAAAATTTGGTATACATTTATTAGCTACAATGTAAAGTTTTAATCTTATTTCGTTGTAATGAGAACAATTTGTGACAAAATGTTGTTCATCTTCAACGTGGTCATTGTCGCACATATTGCAGACTCTGTCTTTAAAA
The DNA here is from genome assembly GCF_978046115.1 of Saccoglossus kowalevskii. Taxonomy (NCBI): domain Eukaryota; kingdom Metazoa; phylum Hemichordata; class Enteropneusta; family Harrimaniidae; genus Saccoglossus; species Saccoglossus kowalevskii. The sequence goes on from NC_140642.1 coordinate 19,736,389, forward strand.
TCCAATCATGCCGCAGTGTATGCCGGCCTGTTTCAATTTTCAGACAGTGGTTGCCAAGTCTAATTTTTGTTAAGGATTTGCGAAATTCACTGTTTTTCATAATTGAGCGGCAGGCCCGACTGCAGGTTGTATTGGTCCGTGTGTCAGTCGAGCAGTGCGCCGCCAATGGTACATGTGTTCCGGGTGGCGACGATGAATGTCCCCCCCCCCCCATTTACTAGTAGCCATTGAACTAGCCAAGACTATAGTGTGCCGTTCGAGTCGCATTTTGAGACACTTTTAAGTGTGAAAAGTAGAATATTTCAGTCCAATAAATTGCAGAAGTAGTTGGTATCTAACAACATTGAACATAGTTGGTGTATTTCTTTGTGTCCCCCGAAATTGCGCCATCTCTTCACAGAGAAGAAAACGAAGCGCCCGAAAAAAAACACTACTCTGCGACTGTAAAAAGTTTTCTGAAACCATAATAATAAATAATATCTAGTCTAGTCATTCATGCGGCGTGCGTTTCAATTCGTAAGAGTTGTTTCGCTGGTTCCCGGAGTCCCCTGCGAATGGCAAGTTGTTTCGCCAGGACACTTGAGGCGGGAACCCGCCCCCCCCACTCCCTATGTTTAGGGGGGCCTATGCTTGTTCCCTCATTTTTTTTGCCCCCCCCCCCCATCTAGGGAAAAGAAGAAAATTTAACCCCCCCTTTCACGGGATTTTCTGATGAATTTCAGCCCCTATCAAGGGAACTTTTCAGTCTAGAACTCCTTTTAAACCCCCCCCCCTTTTTTGTATATCTCGGGAAGTGTTTTGAAACTGAATACACCCCCTATTTTGAGAATCTCGGGAAAACAAGCAAAAAATACCCCCTTTTCTACGATTTTCTCGGGAAAATGTTCCCGAGACAGATCGTCAAAAAGTACCCCCTTTCCCGAGAAAATGGGAACGCGCATGCGGCCCCCTATGGATCCTGAGTGGGGGGGGGGGCAGGAAACAGCCAACGGTGTTGAATACCTGAGTCACCGGTGGTTACTAGGCCATAGCAGTCTCTGTTGGCGTGAGATGGCGCTCACAGACTTCTTTTTCGAATTGACATGATTGAAAGTTGTCAAATGAAAACGAAATACACAATGTCAAATATGCAAATAATTTCGTTGAATTTAATACGTATTTGTCCTAAAATTTGTTTGTTTGTTTTTTCTTGAAGCACAGTCAATATTTGTATTGTTGTTGGCAGTAGTCGTTTTGTAGCAATATCGCTGGCACGTCGAGCATTACGTACTGCACGATAAATGGATTTACACGTACTAGTAATAAAAAGTAACTTCGAAGTGGATAAAACAAATCATCTACATTATTTCACGTAAGGAAGGAAGGAACCGCCGCGAACGAGGCTGTGTGGCGGCTTCCGACGTCGTCACCGTCGGCCGTAGAACACTACTGTATGTATGACCGGGGCCTGTTACGTAATTCGGATTACGCATGTCACTGAAATGGGATAGTTCGCCTAGTAAACCACAACAACTCTTATCAGTATCAAGAGTTATTTCTAAAATCATTATTTTTGAATTAACCGCTTTTTGTCGTTGAGCTGTAACAAATAAATCCAGACGGCCTGTTTTCATAGGATTTACAACCCATTCTGAAAAGTACATAAAACTGATATAAAACACCAAGTGAGGCAGCCGAATTGGGCAAGTTCCGCACAAGTGAGGTAAACGGAGGAGCAGCCTCGAATCGAGGTGGAATATTCAGAATGGCTGGTGCGTTCAACCATAAAATAAGATTGTTAATGATCCTCTACTTAGCGATGTAGCCCGCCCTCAGCGTTGTATGACGTAAATGGGATTCGAGTGATAAAGCGACAAACATTTTCCTCAGCAGTTTCTTGTTTTCCGGGTCGAGAACGCTTGGGGAATTTAAAAATAAAAAATACTATTAACAGCACTATAAAACACGATGGGGTACATGCAGGCCGCATTATTTAGCGCCACTATGTAATTATAATTATTCCAGGTCAAAACAATGGTACTACCGCGGCGACAACTCGCTCTCTGAAGAATGCTGTTATAACGTTTATTTCACCCCGATTCAGCGGCCATCAAATCGAACATAAGAGTCGATTGAATGATAGTGCTGCGCTTACCGTAAAACCCATAGAATAAGAGAGCGCCTTGTCAACCCTTTGTTTATAATGTGGTTTCAAGTTTGCGATGACTGATAGCAACGCTATTATTCTCTAATCACTTTGGTATAATTGCCCTTGTAAACAAGCACGTTGAACAATGACGTCACTTTGATTAATATTAAACCAAAAACCATATGCCGTGCGCCCCGGACCTAAACCGATCTCACCTAATAACGAACGCTGATTGCTCGTGAATGAAAACAAAACATTGAAGTGCGTATTTTTGAAAAAAAAAAACTATTCGTGTTTAAATTTACAGATTATAAGTCTATCGGCGATTTGCTGTCTGATAGTTAACACTGCTTCGTCCTTGTGTTGGCTATCGTGTACATGTGTTACCATGGAAATATTATAATTTGTAAAACTAGATAAACCTCAATTTAGCTGACTGATAACTTTATTTAAATTATAGTTCAAACCCGATGTCGTCCATCGTTACGTAACCATGCACTGTAAACGCATTTCTATTTTCTGTGTTATTACCGCTGCGCTCATATCAAATGTACATGCTTTGCTTTTAACTTTTTTGTTATCCTTTCTTTTTTTTTAGATGTTCTTTTTTTGTTCTTATATTTCACGAATCAAGTACTTCAACTTGAAGTATAATTTGTTCTAAGATTAAAATCTATCACATGACAGTTTAGTACCGGTGGTATCATCTGTTCGATAGCCCTTTAAAATAAATGTCTTCAACATTGTCTCATTACGCTTTAAACGCGAGTCGAACGTTGGAGCTCTAAAATTGGACAGATGGACTAACAACTATTCGAGTGATTGTTGATGAGTTAGTACACTTGAATGTGACATTTGGACTTTTGTTGTCAAATCGACTGCAGTTATTTGCATAAAAATAATTCTATAAAGTGTATGATTTCTGTTTTTTCCCGCCACTATTCAATAACAACTTCGAACAAGTCGAACCATACGATGACACGTGTATTTTTTTCTCCATATATGCCGATCTAAACCGTCGTCTGGGCTTGATTTGTTTTTTGTTCCCGCGCTTTCGCAAACCTGTCGACTCAATTAAACGTTCTTGTTAATCACAACTGAGAAGTCATTTATATTGTGATGGAATATTTTGAACATTTTTCCTTCCTGTAGAGAAAGGGTGAAACGAGCCTGATTACAGAGTAACACTCGGGGGATTTGAGCAAAAGTTCGCGATTGAAAACACAATTAATTTGTGATCAGCGCTAAGCGACAAGCAACGCATAGCAGAACGCTATTCACAAGGGGGATGCCAACAATCGGGACTGTGCACAATCACAAAATAATGAGGCTCCCTGGAGTGGGACCCGTTCACTATTCTTACAGGTGGGGTACCTTCATTAGAAATCCCCGGACGATGGTCAGGAGGAAAATTGAACACCGGTATATGCCCTTCGATCTGTTCCGTTTCACGATTGGAAATTAATAGCGCTACTGACATACAACGTCATCTCTCATCGCGTTCCCGACGTGGTAAGACGGTACGGACAGTTAAACTAAAATAACGGCAATGCCCAGTTGACCAATTACTTTCTGAATTAATGTCCATTATCTTCAGATATCTATATTTTCTTCTCTTTTCCTGGCGTTTGACAAATCAGTGTAACAACAGTGGTGTTCTTTAGAATACCAGACTCTTTTAACAAAACAAATCGCATATCTGAATGCGTTACAATAATGGAGCTGGCAGTGTTGGGAGAGTAATTCTATGGTATCTATCGTATCTACGCAATTTTATAATATCTACCATATCTACGTAAAATCCACAATATCCATCGTATCTACGCAACATTCATAATATCCATCGTATTTGTGTAAAATCTATGATCGTGAAATCAATCGTATCTATGTATGTAAATCCTATGATACTAATCTTATTTACGTAAAATCTATAGTATCCACCGAATCTATGTAAAGTCTATGATATTAATCGAATCTATGTAAAATCCATCTATCGTTTCTATATAACACTAATCTTATTTATGTAAATCTATGCTATTTATCGTATCAATGTCAAATCTATGATACTAATCTTATTTATGTAAATCTATGATATTCATAGAATTTATGTCAAATGTAAGATACTAAATTTATCTATGTGAAATCTATGATACTAATCTTATTATGTAAATCTATGATATCTATGTGAAATCTATGATACTAATTTTATTTATGTCAATATATATCTGTCGTATCTATGTAAAATCTATGATACTAATCTGTTTATGTAAATCTGTGATATGTATTGTATCTATGTAAAATCGATGATACGAATCTGTTCATGTGAATCTATGCTATCTATCATATCCATGTAAACTCTGTGATACAAATCTGTTTATATAAATCTGTGATATATATCGTATCTATTGTAAACTCTGTGATACTAATCTGTTTATATAAATCTATGCTATCTATCATATCCATGTAAACTCTGTGATACAAATCTGTTTATATAAATCTGTGATATATATCGTATCTATGTAAAATCTGTGATACAAATCTGTTTATATAAATCTGTGATATATATCGTATCTATTGTAAACTCTGTGATACTAATCTGTTTATATAAATCTATGCTATCTATCATATCCATGTAAACTCTGTGATACAAATCTGTTTATATAAATCTGTGATATATATCGTATCTATGTAAAATCTGTGATACAAATCTGTTTATATAAATCTGTGATATATATCGTATCTATTGTAAACTCTGTGATACGAATCTGTTTATATAAATCTATGATATATATCGTATCTATGTAAAATCTATGATACGAATCTGTTTATATAAATCTATGATATATATCGTATCTATGTAAAATCTATGATACGAATCTGTTTATGTAAATCTATGATATATATCGTATCTATATAAAATCCATGATACTAATCTGTTTATATAAATCTGTGATATATATCGTATCTATTGTAAACTCTGTGATACGAATCTGTTTATATAAATCTATGATATATATCGTATCTATGTAAAATCTATGATACGAATCTGTTTATATAAATCTGTGATATATATCGTATCTATTGTAAACTCTGTGATACGAATCTGTTTATATAAATCTATGATATATATCGTATCTATGTAAAATCTATGATACGAATCTGTTTATATAAATCTGTGATATATATCGTATCTATTGTAAACTCTGTGATACGAATCTGTTTATATAAATCTATGATATATATCGTATCTATGTAAAATCTATGATACGAATCTGTTTATATAAATCTGTGATATATATCGTATCTATTGTAAACTCTGTGATACGAATCTGTTTATATAAATCTATGATATATATCGTATCTATGTAAAATCTATGATACGAATCTGTTTATGTAAATCTATGATATATGTCGTATCTATATAAAATCCATGATACTAATCTGTTTATATAAATCTGTGATATATGTCGTATCTATATAAAATCCATGATATTAATCTGTTTATATAAATCTGTGATATATATCGTATCTATATAAAATCTATGATACTAATCTGTTATGTAAATCTGTGATATATATCGTTTCTATATAAAATCTATGATACTAATCTGTTATGTAAATCTACGGTATATATCGTTTCTATACAAAATCTATGATACTAATCTGTTATGTAAATATATGATATTTATCTTATATCAAATCTATGATACTAATATTATTTATGAAAGTCTATGATGTCCATCGTATCTGGGAGTAAAGGTATAGAGTGAACTAATATAAACATCTCAAGTTGACATAACCTTTACAAAATACCGTGCATCATATTACGTAGCATATACTCTAATTACATGTAACATAGTATCCTGTTATATTCCATGTACGGTAACTATCATATACTACAGTGCTATATATAACATCTATCGTATCTATGTGAAACCATTACGTAGTACCATTTACCAGAGTAAGAAACAATTTTTAATACTAGCAATAATTTAAAACGTCGTTTATCGGCCACGGGCCCATGTGACTTTACATTACAAATGTAAAATATTGAATCACAATGTACGGTTCAAAAGAAAATAGAATTATAACTGGAGAATATATATCGGAAATAAATAAATATATATGACATAAGTATTATGCACACATGGGCATTTAATCAAAGATCATAATAGCCTCAGAGTATGTTCTTTACATTTATACTTAGCCAAGTTTGCCAGTACATGTACTATTTTTAACTCGGATTTCATTAAATTTTAAACTTTTTGAAAGTGGGAAACTTCCAATAATAATTTGGAATCAAAGTTATCCTAATAGATTGTAAAATGCCATGAGTATAATAGGGTATACCACATTAGCATATTTTATTAACCGTATACCTCATTAGCATATTTTATTAACCGTATACCAATTAGCAAATTTTATTGACCGTATACCTCATTATCATATTTTATTAACCGCATACCTCATTAGCATATTTTATTGACTGTATACCTCATTAGCATATTTTATTAACTGTATACCACATTAGCATATTTTATTAACCGTATACCACATTAGCATATTTTATTGACCGTATACCTCATTAGCATATTTTATTAACCGTATACCACATTAGCATATTTTATTAACCGCATACCTCATTAGCATATTTTATTGACCGTATACCTCATTAGCATATTTTATTAACCGTATACCACATTAGCATATTTTATTAACCGTATACCACATTAGCATATTTTATTGACCGTATACCTCATTAGCATATTTTATTAACCGTATACCACATTAGCATATTTTATTAACCGTATACCACATTAGCATATTTTATTAACCGCATACCTCATTAGCATATTTTATTAACCGCATACCTCATTAGCATATTTTATTAACCATATACCTCGTTAGCATATTTTATTAACCGTATACCACATTAGCACATTTTATTAACCGCATACCTCATTAGCATATTTTATTAACCGTATACCTCATTAGCATATTTTATCAACCGTATACCACATTAGCATATTTTATTAACCGTACACCATAGTGTCATAATACCATGTACCACAGAATAATACAACATACTTGTAGTAGCACATACAGCAAATACGATACACTTCTACGACACACCATTGTTTAACACATTCCATCTACCATAGACAACTATACACTTCTACCATACACCATCGTATAATATAACACATTCCATCTACCATATACCACTATACACTTCTACCATACACCATCGTATAATATAACACATTCCATCTACCATATACCACTCTACACTTCTACCATACACCATCGTATAATATAACACATTTCATCTACCATATACCACTATACACTTCTACCATACACTATCGTATAATATAACACATTCCATCTACCATATACAACTATACACTTCTACCATACACCATCGTATAATATAACATATTTCATCTACCTTATACCACTATACACTTCTACCATACACCATCGTATAATATAATACATTCCATCCCATCTACCATATACCACTATGCACTTCTACCATACACCATCTTATAATATAACACATTCCATCTACCATATACCACTATACACTTCTACCATACACCATCGTATAATATAATACATTCCATCTACCATATACCACTATACACTTCTACCATACACCATCGTATAATTTAATACATTCCATCTACCATACACCACTATACACTTCTACCATACACCATCGTATAATATAATACATTCCATCTACCATATACCACTATACACTTCTACCATACACCATCGTATGATATAATACATTCCATCTACCATATACCACCATACACTTCTACCATACACCATCGTATAATATAACACATTCCATCTACCATACACCACTATACACTTCTACCATACACCATCGTATAATATAAAACATTCCATCTACCATATACCACTATACACTAATACCATACACCATCGTATAATATAATACATTCCATCTACCATATACAACTATACACTTCTACCATACACCATCGTATAATATAACACATTCCATCTACCTTATACTACTATACACTTCTACCATACACCATCGTATAATATAACACATTCCATCTACCATATACCACTATACACTTCTACCTTACACCATCGTATAATATAACACATTCCATTTATCTTATACCACTATACACTTCTACCATACACCATCGTATAATATAATACATTCCATCTACCATATACCACTATACACTTCTACCATACACCATCGTATGATATAATACATTCCATCTACCATATACCACCATACACTTCTACCATACACCATCGTATAATATAACACATTCCATCTACCATACACCACTACACACTTCTACCATACACCATCGTATAATATAAAACATTCCATCTACCATATACAACTATACACTTCTACCATACACCATCGTATAATATAACATATTTCATCTACCATATACCACTATACACTTCTACCATACACCATCGTATAATATAATACATTCCATCCCATCTACCATATACCACTATGCACTTCTACCATACACCATCTTATAATATAACACATTCCATCTACCATATACCACTATACACTTCTACCATACACCATCGTATAATATAATACATTCCATCTACCATATACCACTATACACTTCTACCATACACCATCGTATGATATAATATATTCCATCTACCATATACCACCATACACTTCTACCATACACCATCGTATAATATAACACATTCCATCTACCATACACCACTATACACTTCTACCATACACCATCCTATAATATAAAACATTCCATCTACCATATACCACTATACACTAATACCATACACCATCGTATAATATAATACATTCCATCTACCATATACAACTATACACTTCTACCATACACCATCGTATAATATAATACATTCCATCTACCTTATACTACTATACACTTCTACCATACACCATCGTATAATATAACACATTCCATCTACCATATACCACTATACACTTCTACCATACACCATCGTATAATATAACACATTCCATCTATCTTATACCACTATACACTTCTACCATACACCATCGTATAATATAACACATTCCATCTACCATATACAACTATACACTTCTACCATACACCATCGTATAATATAACACATTCCATCTACCTTATACCACTATACACTTCTACCATACACCATCGTATAATATAACACATTCCATCTACCTTATACCACTATACACTTCTACCATACACCATCGTATAATATAACACATTCCATCTACCTTATACCACTATACACTTCTACCATACACCATCGTATAATATAACACATTCCATCTACCTTATACCACTATACACTTCTACCATACACCATCGTATAATATAACACATTCCATCTACCTTATACCACTATACACTTCTACCATACACCATCGTATAATATAACACATTCCATATACCACTATACACTTCTACCATACACCATCGTATAATATAACACATTCCATCTACCTTATACCACTATACACTTCTACCATACACCATCGTATAATATAACACATTCCATCTACCATATACCACTATACACTTCTACCATACACCATCGTATAATATAACACATTCCATCTACCTTATACCACTATACACTTCTACCATACACCATCGTATAATATAACACATTCCATCTACCTTATACCACTATACACTTCTACCATACACCATCGTATAATATAACACATTCCATCTACCTTATACCACTATACACTTCTACCATACACCATCGTATAATATAACACATTCCATATACCACTATACACTTCTACCATACACCATCGTATAATATAACACATTCCATCTACCTTATACCACTATACACTTCTACCATACACCATCGTATAATATAACACATTCCATCTACCATATACCACTATACACTTCTACCATACACCATCGTATAATATAACGCATTCCATCTACCATATACCACTCTACACTTCTACCATACACCATCGTATAATATAACACATTCCATCTACCATATACCACTATACACTTCTACCATACACCATTGTGTAATATAACACATTCCATCTACTATATACCACTATACACTTCTACCATACACCATCGTACAATATAACACATTCCATCTACCATATACCACTATACACTTCTACCATACACCATCGTGTAATATAACACATTCCATCTACTATATACCACTATACACTTCTACCATACACCATCGTATAATATAACACATTCCATTTATCATATACTATACTGTCATATATACTACTTCCATACACCATCGTACCATATACAAATATACACAACAAATCGACAGTTGTACAAGTTTCCATATGTAATATACCATATTACTATATACCATATTACTATATACCATATTAACATATGCCATGTTACCATATACCATATTACTATATACCATATTACTATATGCCATATTACCATATCCCATATTACTATATACCATATTACCATATACCATATTACTATATATCATATTACCATATACCATATTACTATATACCATATTAATATATACCATATTCCTATATACCATATTCCTATATACCATATTACTATACACCATATTACTATATACCATATTACTATATACCATATTACCATGTACCATATTCCTATATACCATATTACTATATACCATATTCATATATACTATATTACTATGTACCATATTCCTATATACCATATTCCTGTATATCATATTACTATATACCATATTACTATATACCATATTCCTATATACCATATTACTATATACCATATTATTATATACCATATTACTATATACCATATTCCTATATACCATATTACTATGTACCATATTCCCATATACCATATTCCTATATACCATATTACTATGTACCATATTCGTGTATACCATATTCCTATATACCATATTCCTATATACCATATTACTATATACCATATTACTATATACCATATTCCTATGTACCATATTCCTATATACCATATTCCTATATACCATATTACCATATACCATATTACTATATACCATATTACTATATACCATATTCCTATATACCATATTACTATGTACCATATTCCCATATACCATATTCCTATATACCATATTACTATGTACCATATTCGTGTATACCATATTCCTATATACCATATTCCTATATACCATATTACTATATACCATATTACTATATACCATATTCCCATATACCATATTCCTATGTACCATATTCCTATATACCATATTCCTATATACCATATTACCATATACCATATTACTATATACCATATTACTATATACCATATTCCTATATACCATATTACTATATACCATATTCCTATATACCATATTCCTATATACCATATTACTATATACCATATTCCTATATACCATATTCCTATATACCATATTACTATATACCATATTCCTATATACCATATTACTATGTACCATATTCGTGTATACCATATTCCTATATACCATATTCCTATATACCATATTACTATATACCATATTACTATATACCATATTCCCATATACCATATTCCCATATACCACATTCCTATATACCATATTACTATGTACCATATTCCTATATACCATATTCCTATATACCATATTACCATATACCATATTACTATATACCATATTACTATATACCATATTCCTATATACCATATTACTATATACCATATTCCTATATACCATATTCCTATATACCATATTACTATATACCATATTCCTATATACCATATTCCTATATACCATATTACTATATACCATATTCCTATATACCATATTACTATGTACCATATTCGTGTATACCATATTCCTATATACCATATTCCTATATACCATATTACTATATACCATATTCCCATATACCATATTCCCATATACCATATTCCCATATACCACATTCCTATATACCATATTACTATGTACCATATTCCTATATACCATATTCCTATATACCATATTACCATATACCATATTACTATATACCATATTACTATATACCATATTCCTATATACCATATTACTATATACCATATTCCTATATACCATATTCCTATATACCATATTACTATATACCATATTACCATATACCATATTACCATATACCATATTACATTATAATATACATCAATATAGTACGTCACGGTCGTGATTGTGCTAAATTCCTTAGTGCCAGTGAATTTCCCGATTTTAAGTCAACTAATCCCCCAAACCGCATTTGCTGGTTTTAGAAATGTACCACATGTAATTTTGTTTTAAGAGCAAACTAATTAGAATATCGTCAATAGTCACCCACACGCTGTATAAACACATGACGACTTTCTAAAGTGACTTTCTTGAATCCGAGACGAGACGTGTTCATGTGTTTTACGTGTGCGGCGTTGCATGAATACATTCATCGTTCAAATACACGCATTTGAATTGGGATGACCTGTTTCGGAGATAATCGAAATATATCTTAAGAAACTCTTGTCACCTCGGGTGTTTTTACTCAGGAGCACTCGCATCGACTAAAAACAATGTGTCTCGAATTTTCGAGTTAGTTTCACAAAATATTGAAACTTGGTTTGACTCGTACCGACTTCCGCCTCGGGCCGGAAAAATGAATGTTCTTCGTTTAATATTCATAGTTACTCTGTGATTAAATATAACGAATTTCACGCTTCGTTGTGTGGCTATATTAGCCCGGATTGCCGTGACCTGTCGGCTAGTGTTGAGGAGGATTGAAATATTAATTCAGAGGATGGGGGTAAAGTTTGATGACTCAGTATCGACTTGGATCACTAATTGCCAGAACGAACTCCAATCATGAGAATTTCAAAAATATAATTAATTTCGTAATTTTATAGTCTTAATAGCTTTTATTTTTTAATTAGTGGACGACTATCATGTTAATCGTGCGTAATCATTTATAAGCACATTCATTATTTGAAAACTGGAACAACAGTACAAATATAGGAGAATGTATATTATTGAGGTAAAATTATTTGGCGAAATTGTTCAAATTCCATTCAAAAAATGGATGAAATACGAACGAAAGATGGCGATTTGCTGGTTACCCACGACGGAACTTTGTCCAAAATTTCAATATTCTAATTTTATGGCATTTCAATTTTTCCGACGTGTGTGATTTTTTTATTATATGGCAAACAGTACACAATACTGCAATATTTTTTATAAAATGTCCCGATTTCGGCACAGAACTATATATTTTGCCAATAAAAGTTCAAATTAAATAATAACAATATTGTTTATTTATATAAAATTTTCAATCCGTGACATTTACTCTTAAATAGTACATTATATTTTTCGGGATGTGCATTTCACTACGCAACAGATGGAGCTAGATGTACTCATATTTATCTGTTTGCACCTAAGTCGTTGTTTTTATGTAACCATGTAGAATACATGACCATCTGCTCTGTATTAATGATATTTGGTGCAGAAGGCATCCCGACTTACAATCGTGGCCTACTTGAGAATTGAGAAATATATCAGGTGCAGAGAAGGGCGCTGTCGCGATGTCAAAATTAAAAAACGAAAACAGATGAATAACGGAATTTCAGAAGAAGAAGAAGAAGAAGAAGAAGAAGAAGAAGAAGAAGAAGAAGAAGAAGAAGAAGAAACACTGACGTTACAAATTTCTAATCATTTATTCACTGACCTTTGACACCCGACAACCCTAAAAAAAATCGGCATGATAAATCCCGAATTGTTCAAGATACAACAGAGGGAAAACAACGGCAATGTTTACCACATCTCTCTGGCAACACGAGTTAAATTCCCGCCAATGTTTGCCCGAGCCGTCACCTATGCTGACATCTTATCAAAATTATGGAAAATCATATTTTCCTGTATTTGCATCTCATGAGCGCTCACACAGTAGAGATGGTAACCGATACGGCGATAACCAAATATTAAGGTCACATTACGCGTAAACACTATTGAATTCTGTTATTTGCATTTGATGGGAATTAGAATGAAATTTGATAAGAGATCCCGATACGATCGACGATCTACCTGCAATCTTTTTACAGGGACATCCACTCTGTATGGTGTGTGTACACGACTACAAAATATAGAAAGTTGGCGAATATTCTTTTTAAATTTGAGAATCGTCTGATTTCTAATCGATACCATTCATTTGAAGATTTCCCATTATAAACAAATACAGATTGCAAAACGATTGTCATGATAAATATGTTTGTTCGACACTTGGGATAGAAGGGGTGCAAAGTATGTCGTGAAGACATCATCGTCACTTTCCCGTAGTTTATTACCTGGCTGTGTCAGTACGTTTATCCTGAGCGTTGCTATAAAATTATCCCAGAGTCACGGTGGTTATATAAATTATAGGTGCGGTGTTTCCAATGGCTGGCTGAATAATTGACACCGTGGTTGCGCCCGTTTGAGCGCCGAGGCAGAAGACGAAAGTACTAATTTCGTGAAATTAACTAGTACTTTTTTTCAATTTTTGTTTTCATGTTTATTACATTATATCTGTAGTATTTCCATACACGTAAATAGTTCAATGTACAATACATGTCAATTGTCCCAAATGGTAGTGTTACGAGAGTTCGGAGAGTAATCGTGTGCACGCTCAAATTGCTGTTGCCAGTCCAATCATAGCACATATAGAAAGTTACCACTTGCTACGTGCTACCTATTGAATAATCATAGACGACATAGCGATACATGTTAGGTGGAAAAAACGAAACAATTACTGAGTATCCAGTGTCTAATCAGTATCTCATATGGACACTGATAATGCGATCAAGAAAAACGCACCACCCTCCGCAATGTGATTACAAAATTCATATCGATTTCCTTTCTTCCGCAAATTGGCCAGAAAGATTGCAATTTGTCACGGTTGCCGTGGAAACGGGAGACCAGAATCAGTGTGGCGTGGTTAAAAAAGTAATGAAGATTGGACTTAAAACGAGAGCGCGGAAAAAAGATAACTACTTCTGTGAAATGCAATTGTCGCAAAGGTATGGGCCACAATCTTATAATAAGACAAGTTCACGCACACTTGCATCACTAATTTCGATGAAGGTCGATATTACAAAAAAACTACACCCATCTGTTTAAAACGATACAACAAGACATTTTACGGAGACCATCTCGTACCTCCTTCGGGTACTGAAACGATACGTATACATATTTAAACTGACCCTCCGAAATGTAGCCACGTCGCCACGATTGTATACAACTCAAAACTTCCATCGATTCCGCCAATCGCGGTTCTGTGTTAAATCCAGTAAATATATTGACGCAACATAAGTTGTAACCTCCGTGCATAAACCTGAAACAAATTAGTACATTTATTTGTCATAGAGGCTGAATTTTGAATTGACGAACAATGTGATTACGTACACGCGAATTCTCTGTATTTTATAGATGAATATACAAAATTATAATGATTTTGATGTACAATTCTCGCAATATGCGTACGATTTCATATTTAAGATGGTACTCCCTGAACACGTATTTTCTGTATGGGCGAATATCCGACCGCATTGTGACAATCATCTTGATTTCGGGTACTACATTAACCCAAAGATAAGAGGGTATTTCATCAAAATTAATAAATTACATCATCCATACGCCTTATACGTACAATAGTTAGGACCAGAGCTGCTAAAAACGCAAGATTATATACACTGTAGTTTGTCAAACTCATTTGGTTTTCAAGTTATCTTAGGGTCAGGAATTGTGTCTGTGAATTGTTTGGCAAGATGGTGCGTTTAGCAGGGAACGTAGATAGTAGATTATATTTACCCTAACAATTGTTGTTACGAAATATTTCAATCATGTAGCGTCTTGCAACGAGTTCACGTACAGAGATGATCGGATACGGACATAATTCACCGGAACAAGTTTCACCGACTCGCTTGCGAATAACGAAGTTTGAAATTATACACTACTGCAACGTACAGTGTATGGTCCAATTGAGGCGAAATAAAAAATGTGTTGATTTTTATGTAAGAGCTATACGTGTTTCCCGGTGATAAATTGTCGTTCGAGACGATCCAGAGCCTAATACTTATCATCAAGCGTTACATGTAGCGCTGAAGAAAGAGAGATAGAGTGACACTGATTGGTGGGTTTATTATTTGATCTGATTTTGGCAATGCAATTTGATGGACTGTCGAAATCCTCGGGGTACCTGTGCTGAAGAAAACGTTGCACGACCGATAGACCGACACAGCTCGACATATATATACCACTGATGTATCATTGTTTCAGTTGTACGCGCAAAGCGACACTTTTTATTAAATATTGACCACGGTGCAAAAAAAAAAAAAAAACATGATGCCCCTCCCGGCAATCAGTTCGAGGGAACGTTGACATTTAAGAGCATACCGAGATGATGTAAAAATAAATGTTATTTTGTGAATGGCCGAGCATAAACACGTCGATTTTCATAAATATTGCATTATGTCATGTGTGATAAATTGGCCCTATCATGTAAAATGCAATAAATTTTTAGTTTTTCATTAAAACAATACTTACCTACTTATTGTGATTATTGAATACTTTTTATATTTAATATAACGTTAGTTTTTTATTTTAATAAACCGCGGATACTGGCGACCAGTGCACCATCTGAAACTGATTAGTTACAAGTCATTTTAACGTCAAATTACATCATGATTGCACATATTCCCACGGAAATACGGATAAATTACGGTAATGTGCAAGCAGTATGCTCCCGCATAACGACAATGCCGGTAACGTTAAATGTTCACTATCTTTCACTATCAAAGCAAGTATTCCACACACTGGAATCGCTTCAATTTTAAGCGAAGTTTAGATCCTCGCCCAACCCTAATTCAAAATACAATTGTTTTTATATCAAAATTTATCAAGATAGGTTTTCGCCATTGCAGAACTGAGGGAGATATACCATGCTTTATCTAGGAATTCAAATTTTATCGGACTGTCACGTAATAAAACAAAAGTATATTTTTTAATTGTGTGTGTAAAAATGTGTATTCAATCTTCAGCGGCACCTAATCCATTTTATAGTATATTGTCAAGTTTCAGCACTGTACTTGTACTTTTCCTTTGAGGCAAGAATTCTACGATGGTGGAAGCGTATTTCACTGGTAAATTACCACTCACTACCCCCCAGTCGAAGAAAGACGAGCTCTACTGGTTCTCTACACCGTATTTTTTTGTTCACAAATGTGACGAGCAATATGACGTCGTGCCGGTAAACTGTTTCACCAAATCGATCTTAATATTGGTTTATTTTATTTATATTCGATAGCCCCTTAAGTAGCATGTACTTATTTACGAGCGGTCGAGTTTAAACACAAGCGTGTTAGCCTCTGAAAACGGGTTAGCCAAACATGAGTATACTGCTCAAACGGTAACACTAACATTGAGCTGGAGACAATCGCTCTTATGATTAATTATTATAAAAGACTAACGCGCTGAATAATCTGCGCAACGAAGGTTATTCAGTGTTCTCGTCAGGTTTAGTTCTCTGATGTTTTTTCCTCCCTTTGTGTACATATCGTAAATAAAGCTATATACAGGTTCTCTGCTATTGGATAATAATGATAATTGTACAAGTTTCAAATACAAAATTTTAAAAGTTAACCTGACGCGGTTCAATTGTTTTATCGCGTCCTCATTCTGAAAGTAACATTGTAGACGGCATCCACCCATGTGTACGTGCGTGCGTAGCGCTATGGTGTGTAGTTTAAGACTAGTTATGGTAGATTGGTAGTTATTTTGCGACGATGTGCCTCGCGTGATGATGTAACGTTTACAAATACCAGTATCCGAGTTACAAATAACCGCGTTTTTGTTTGTTCAGCTATCGTCAAACAAAATCATTTGTGGAAAATTTGGCAGGTTTCTAACGGAGGGAAATTGTCAGAAATCAGAAAAGTCTCTCGTGGTAATTTTTTTCTACAATAACTGATATTTTGCAATTCGGTTTGAGAAGTCATTCGTTCATTTATTCTAAATGGCTTTTTTGTATATTGCAGATAGAGCGATGACTAGTATATTTATTTTGCAATATATTTAGAACTATTTGTATTTATCATATTTATGCTGCCAATAATTATGCACAACAGATTATCAATATGCATTTCACTTATATTTTCACTGTTACCTATGATTGTCATGGGATTGTCTCTAATAAACTATACATACGTTCGCTTTCTGATTTCTTCAAATCAATGTAATAAACTTATTTAAATTTGTTTTTAAAAGAAACGTACAAGATACAGTTAGTGTCAGTTCGTGCATTGAAGACGCGCAATAGCTTCCATGTTTCGTCTTTCGTGCGTGCACCGCTGGAACCAAATTATTAGACATACAGTTTCTGTTTTTTATACGTTTATCTGTAGTGTGATATCTTTGTAGGCTTAGATATAGTGTGGGAAGATGTTTCGTGTGATGGATTTCATGATTATGAAGAGAGTACAAGGAATAATGTAGTATTGTAAATTGGATACTATCAGTGATCAAAACAAACTTGATATTCCTCCGCGTTTCTCAGAAAACCACTTTATCATTGAACTTACCTTCCTATTTTAAGTTGAACACGTCCTTTTCAAGAATTAAATTGACTATTTTGGTGGCTTCATTTTTAGTGAATTTGGCCCCAAAAATGTTGATATATCATATCATGCGTTTAATAAATGAATTATTTCTAACACATTATTTGACATCATATTTAATTGAGGGGTTATGATAACAAAACTTAATACTTCATATATGATATCTTACTTCCGAGCCATATATATATAGAGAGAGATTTCATTCCCGAATAATTGTTACACGATATCCAACTAGTCCCAGATAGCTAGGAATTACTGAGCATTTCCGAGGGGACCATCCGCACGCTGTTTTGGGGCAATTTAGAGCAACACTGTTTACTATTCAACGTCTATTAAAATACAACATTATACCGGATTAGATGTGAGATTTATATCTAAAATGGACTGATAAAAACTCTCATGGGTGTCATGCTGCCGCGTTAATGTGCCAATATGCATGCAAATATAATATTCAAATAATATTGCAGTCTATGTGAACCGTGCTGCACCCCGAGAATACCTCGCTACGGCTTGTCGGTTTCATACTGACTGACTGATTGGGCGAAATTACATCAGTGTCATATTGTGGTTGGAGAGCAACGTAGGCATCTACATATAAGACTATTACAAGGTTTAAGTGAAAACAAAACACTTCTACAGAAAAGGTCAAGAGACGTCTCATCATCTGACACGAATGTTTATCCTCCGAAATTGCCATTTAGAAAGCTAATTTGGTGTTTTATTGGAAGAAAATAAGCTAGCATGGCAATGGTTCGCAAGGTCCCGGCAAAGCAGAGAAAACGGCGCAGTGTAATTTTTTTTCTTTACGCTACATGTGCTGTCTTTCAATTAGAGAGATACGATAGAAGACGTTTTTGACAGCCCTTCGTCTTCTGAGTTGTTTAAAGTACATTAGGAAAGTTGCCAGTGTTCTTCCCGTTTGATAACTTCACGTTAATCCCCAATAACAAAGTCTGCAGTGACTTAATTACTTGTTGACATGCAAAGTGGGGACGCTTGTTATTTCTGATCCATAGTAATTAAATTGTATTAATTATTTTATTTTTTCAACTCACGATTTAAAATTTAGGCAAAAAAATAATTTAAATCTTCATTCATCTATTCAATTACTGTTTTATTTATTTTAACTAAACTTCATGGGCGTCATTTAATTAGTGTATAATTATCTACTAACTCAAGTGTTAATTGCGCTCTCGTGGGTGTTTTTTTTTCAAATGTCAGTATTTGACATTACTCCACCCAATGCCGAAATTTTATTTATTTATTTATTTATTTATTTATTTATTTATTTATTTATTTATTTATTTATTTATTTATTTATTTATTTATTTATTTATTTATTTATTTATTTATTTATTTATTTATTTATTTATTTATTTATTTATTTATAACGAATTATAATGTCTCCAAAAGTCAACCGAATTCGCTGAATTTAACAATTACATCTCTATCTCAAGTTGATCTCCAGCACCGATGCTGTGAACCACCGTTTACTATCGCTACGTGTGTTACACGGTTAGTCAGGCTTGACGTCACACACTCCTGTCCGCAAAGATCCACTGTATCAGTGCGATGCGTAACAAAATTATATTAATCTGTTCTTTTGTTTTCTTTTTAAATTTATTCAAAAAAAGTATTGGTGATAACATGCAAATATATTGTGACGGAACTTATTCATTGACATTTTATATTGTATATATGGAGCTTAATACTAGAGATTGTGTAGACCTAAATTTTATCATCAAATTTGATGAATTGAGTAAGTCTGAGGGAGGACTCGAGAGTTCATCTCTTAAGCAATACATGACTGTGATATCTTTCCCACCACGCATTGCAGATACGTGATACTTAATACGTATTCATTTATTGTTAAATCGTTTAAAAAAAATATTATCTCACCTTTGACCTGGAATATTTGTTAGTTTGTTGATCACCCGCCTCCTGAGATAGTGGGATGTATAAGTGAAATATGTTCTCCAAATATTTACCTATTGCGCTACAAGAGGGGTTAGAAAATTATCCTGAGGGGTTCTAAATTTGAAGAATCCTACCACAAGTATTTGCAGTTTCATGTATAATTCAATATTTATCATCACAGAAGATGTAAATTCGTGGTCTCTAAGTTTAGAGCACTTTTGGGTAACGATGCGGTCAAATTATGAACAAAACGCACATGTATGCAATTGTGGAACACGGACACTCGATGTTCATTTCTAGCTTTGCCGTCGTGGCGTATATTGCATTTATCAGTGTTAATTATTGACTTAATGATACGGGGCGATAATACGTAGTCTTTCTATTCCAACCATTTTCCTGGGTGGTAACTAGATTTATAAACGAACCAGAGCTAAGGAGAGATCTGAAACTCTATTAAATCTGACGCGGGGTTGAAAAAAAGCCAATCTGACGCCCATTTTCCTGCTCCTGTGTAACGCTGGGAAACTGAATTTGCTTCTATCTGTTTGAAGTTACCCTCGAGCGACATGAAAGAAAAGAAAAAAAATTGACAAATGCGGGTTTTTTTCCTTGACATATAATTCTGCAAAGTCTTTATTAGATTTTGGAAGACTGAATTTAATCAATAAAAGGTCATTCTTCATTCTAGAAATGACTGCAAGTGACTGAATCTGTCGGTGGATGGGTAAATAAGAGTCTTGTTTCCATCATCGTTATCATTGTCACCATCACCATCATCATCAACGAATCTGTAAATAATAGTATCTATGTGTGGATGCGAAGTCAAAGATAATGGTGAGACCATCGTTCATCGTCACGGTTTACAACTTGGACAATGTAGTTTTTCATCTTTGGAAATGTATCATCGAAAATCTTTTGGGCGCTTACTTTTTGTCAAAAATATCATTATCGACGAATTCAAAAGAAAACACACTCCCTCGATGAATGGGTGGCTACAATGCAAATGGTAGTGCAAGGCACTGAAACGCAAAAAAAAATCTCAAATTGCCCTCAATGTTCTGTGTCCCTATCAAGTTGTACATAAAACTAGAGAGTCTATTAAAAAGAAATAACCGCAGTAGAATTATGGATACCGCAACTCATTCAGCAAATTGTAGCTTTAACCCCGAACAACATTATCCACTTGGCCATCATCTCAATTCGAGACGATTTGGCCATCATCTCAATTCGAGACGATTTGGTCATCATCTCAATTCGAGACGATTTGGCCATCATCTCAATTCGAGACGATTTGGACTTCATCTCAATTCGAGACGATTTGGTCATCATCTCAATTCGAGACGATTTGGTCATCATCTCAATTCGAGACGATTTGGTCATCATCTCAATTCGAGACGATTTGGTCATCATTTCATTTCCATCCATGACTACCAATAACGACCCCGTAAATGAAACGAGTATCGGAGCCGAGATTGAATTTCCGCGACACAACGACCGAATCTGCACATCTCTTGTTCTTTTCCTGATTTATATGACTTTATTTGACTCGGAATCGATCAAGACAAAAACGACATCCGAATCGAGTTAAAATCGCACGCATTTTTCGAGAAGTTAAAGGGATGGGGAGCGGCTGCCGGTGACATCACTCGCACATGCGTAGTCGACATGAGTCGTAACTGCCATAGCTGATCACTGTCAAGCTGTGATTTGTAGCTATCTGTCGGGGCACGCCGTTAAAAGCAGGCTTAGTTTACCGACAAGCCCAGACGAGATGAACGTATTGTATTGAATTACACGAGAGTCCTGCCCTTCAAAACGCAAAGTCGGGTATTTTTTTTTTTTTTTTTTTGACGGTATGCAAAAAACGCGTTGCAACAATATGATAAGAAAGGCAACTGCAAAAAAAATGGAAATCAATACACGCATTGTTACTTTTAGTTATTAAAGCCATCACAAGTAGGAAACTTAAATTGTCACTTTAAACTATTCATCTTTGGCCATGTTCTGCCCTGATTTCATTAAACCTAATAATACAGTACAATTGCGGTACTTAATCTCAGTTGTCTTGTCACTGTTTCTATCCTTGGTCGAAGAATTTCATTTAGAAAACACGATGGCTCCCAATAATCTCGTTATTTCCGTTAATTTAACTATCTCTTGGAAAGAGAGGGAAAATAACTCCAAATGATTTGATAATTTGGTATTAACATTCATTCATTGTTTAGATTGTTATCGTAAAGAGTTTTGAAGACCTTTGCTTCTCAAGGAATGTGTTTATAGTATTTCAAAAATAATCTTCTTGAAAACAAAATAGTCAAGGTGGATTTGTAATACGTTATTATCAAAACTCCAATTTGTAGTTAGACATGGAATTAAATGAAACTAGTTGAAATATAGACAAAAAGCCAGTAAATATAGTAAAGTTGTTAACACTATATTACAATTACGAAAGGTTATCATCACCAATAATCACATGTAATTGGAAACATTTTCTTTGTTCAACTCAAATACATTTACATTTCTCGACAATTTGCATCTCCGAGTCGTATTATTC
The DNA here is from genome assembly GCF_978046115.1 of Saccoglossus kowalevskii. Taxonomy (NCBI): domain Eukaryota; kingdom Metazoa; phylum Hemichordata; class Enteropneusta; family Harrimaniidae; genus Saccoglossus; species Saccoglossus kowalevskii. The sequence continues at coordinate 19,759,634 of NC_140642.1, forward strand.
GATTTTTGTGTACGCGTACATGGAATTGGAAGGCGGGTGTCACCATAATGTTTCTGACTTTAAACTATAAATTTTTAATGAAATAATAGTTTAACCATTCACCTATTTTGAAATTAGTTTATCGGGCCCAGTTATTGCTTTTTTTTCTAGATTCCGATTTCTATCCACGGTGAACATCGAATTTTCTTTCATAATTGAATTACTAACCAATTGGCTAGCTGAATTTATCGCAGCCTTTGTGCGAGCCCGTGAACACACGTCGATGTTTATATACCGACTATTAACTCGACGGAAACACCACTTTTTATCATCTCATTAACTCACAATTTATAAAAGTGATTTGAGGTTTTGTATTTACAACAACTCTTTAATTAAGCATCAGCCATAAATAGTGTTTCTTGTTCATTTTTTTTATTGTTATTTCGCCTACCATTGTTTGCGGTCAATTCTATTCACACTTCGTCCGCAACTTCTAATTGCTCCTCTTGTGACCGACTATCAGTTTGTTTCTATTCCTATAAACGATATTTTCTCGACGATACACATTAATACGGGCACCACCTTTTTATGGAAACCCAAAACTTTGTATTGATCATGGGGATGAAATTATCATTTGATAATAACATGCTCGATTTTTGAGAAAAAAAAAATTATCTTCCGCGCCAGTTGTTCTATTGTCTTGCATATACATCAGATTTAGTTACACTACTGATACATGATCTCAAGTTCAACGCTGTCTCAAGGTTTGAAAAGTGGAGCATCCTTCGGGCTTCACATACTCTGTAATACAATTATCATCAACCACTAAAATACTCAGCTCCGCCGCACTTCGATTTACAAGTTTGTTGTCTATCCCTCTCAGTTTGAATGCATCAACGATTTGGCTAATTTTATAATGCACACCAATGTCGTATGGGCAGGCCCCGTTTTAGGATGACTGTACCATATTACAGACTGTATACTGTCTTATTTATTAGCAACGAGCGCTAAAACAAACTCTGTCGGTGTTTGTTCTAGGTGCCTAATTAACGAGTCGTGTCTTTTTTTTTTCTTTGCATTGTGACTTTCTGTGTCCGCGTTAATTCTCTGTCTTTTCATTTTACTGTCGGGGATTTCTGTCTGTGTCCAGCCCCCCCTGGGCGGAAGAAGTCTATGGAGGATTCCACACTGAACCCCGCTGTTCGGTACCACCTGCCGTCCATCACATTTGCAGAACACGCGACTTGTAAGCGATCCCAACATTCATGGTATAGAAAATCACTGCTTTGAAATGTATTGTGAAAAAAAAAAGTTGTCGGGTAAAGAAAGTAAATAAATTTAATAAGACTTGCTTACTGTGGTTTTAAAAAAAAAAGTTAAAAAACGTCAAGGCCAAAATGTTTTCGTTTTAATAAGACGAAATATAACTCTGCGGTGGATTGGGAGATAAACAAGTCATGTAATATGTCATACTATCAGTCAGCACTTTGTAAACAAAACGGCGATGTCACATCCGTCTCTGCATTGCACTGCATATATCTAAAAAATATTGTTATTATTAAATAATATTAATAATCTAGATCAGTATATAGCCATTGTTAGGAACGGGTAAGCTATCCATTATGGTTGGTGGCAAGTAACGTTAACGTGCGTTCAATGATAACAGGTAATAGATAACCTCATCAGCTAACATCGTACATACATACATTCATTCGAGAAACGGTCTGACTCATTGTTGTTGTTTTTTGAAAGATTTCTTTTATTGTTTTTATTAGTATTATTCCACCGTCAGCTCGGATGTAAATTCATGGTGGTGTGTGCATGCACTGCCGTGATCGGTGCGATTTAGTTACACACATTGACTGGTCAAATTAATAACATCGCATCACCGTTCATTAGCTTCCAAGTGATAAGCAATGAACATTTATGGCGAATCCCCCATCACTTATGCCTAGTGTCATTTTCATATCGTCCCCATCAACGCTTGTGAACGCGTCTACGTATATCGACTTAACAGTTTTAAAAGCGAAGCGTTTAAATAAAAACATGAAATATCAGCGTTTGTTGGCTTCTGACAGGAGTTGGCGATGAGAGGGTCCCATCGTTGACATTCGCTCTTACAGTTAAGGCTTTTATCGATCTACCGTTAAATATACCCCTTTTAACGCTCCTTTTCAAGTGTACTCGACTGAAAAAACGTGTGGCAAAACGTTAAAACCTAGTCATTAAAATGGTGTTGCAATCTGTCAGAGGGCTCGTTCCCTTCTCCTCGTCGTTTTTCAAGACCTGTTATTATGGTGAAGCATGTGAAAACAGGACCACCGTTCACACTCTCAGTGAATTCTCCTCGCACCACTGGTCTTGTTGACGTGACGTCCGACCAAACGATGTCTGTATGAAACTCCAATCTGCTCAATCGGCTTACTTGTAAGACGGAGTAGACCCGACAATGACACTGCAGTCAAGATTCTGTTTTTAAATGTAAATTTTCTATTTTGTTTTTGTTCTCCAAAAGTATACATTTTCCAGGAATCATCAATTCGTATAATACCTGTGGAACAAAACAAAATGTGTACCAGCAAAAAACATAAATTTAGTTTAATATAGTAATTATAGTTAATTATAGCCAACATATACAAGTTAAGACAGTGCCATGATTTCTATTGAAACACAGACACCATATTCACCGTATGCAAGTTTCTGAAAATTAAATACAATATTCTTGGTTCTTGTAGATAAATAAATAAATTTACTCAAATGTTACTTAATTAAATAAATAATGATGACGATTACGCTGTTAATGATGTGTTTTTGTTTTTATAAACTATTTCTAGTTACATGATCAATATCGAAACAAATTAATAAACGCGACAAAATGTCGCACCTCTGTAATTCAACAGTAGACTGAAGTCGCCACAATTGACACGAGCTACGATGAAGTGAATTCATCCGTAGTCGCCGCGTCGCTAATCTCAAAGACCCAGTTTCGAGTATTCTGTGGAAAATATGATTTTCATAATGTTTTTCCTGCGGGGCTTAGAGTACACATCTTGAGGCAGCCGCAAGGAAGCCGTGTGTCAGGTTGGACACTTGAAAGCTTTCCTTAATGTGATTTTAAGAGAACTCTTCACCGGAAGGGTTCGTCTCCTCCATTCGATGTAAGGTCATCATCGTTAGAGGAAAAGCCAGATTCCCTGAGGCACATGCCTGTATCAGTTGGCAATGCTGTGTAATTACAGCAACGTGCCCTGTGTAACTATGACGAAGTTGAAACCCTTCACGAAGTTTTTCCTAAGACAAAATAACAAGCACAGGATATTGATTGATCTGTCCTAGAAACAACGAAAACGCGACACGAGTCTTATTACACAGCTAAGAATAAGTGTTTCTGGATTGGTGAAATAAATTAATAAATTAATTTACTTTATAACAATTGAATATTCAATTATTTGTTTGTAACTAAAACAATGCGACTAAATACGGTATTTGCATCGAAACAATCAAACGAAGCCAATGAATCGAAAAAGATTAATATTTACGCCTTCAGTCCGTCACAAGTAAACTTTTAAAAATTATCACATTCATCATATTTTGGGGGAAATGGATCTTCTCTGGGGCGAAACAATTCAACTGCATAAAACAGTGTGAGTCTGAACAGGGCGGAAAAAAACCGTTCTTTGACGGTGACGACCCCCCCCCCCCCATTTGGGCACTGAAATCTCTCCATCTGTCGACTATTTATTTCGCAAAAGGTGAATTTCGTAATTCGCATAAATTTGAGAAAAAAAATTCTACCGCCATTAGGTGTACATTTTAATACTATTGTCTAAAATTTCGACTACAATAAATTAAAACAAAATCTGTGTGGAATTATATTAAATGGGGTCTTTTAATAAAAACTTATGTATGTTTCTATCGGGACTCGTGGGCCAAAGAGCTTTAGCGCTGCGAAGTTAAAAGATTCACTGGCAGGTAAATTTCTACCATAAAATGTTTATTGGACTTCGGCATTCTGTTTCATCAATATTGAACGCGCGGCAAACGTGCCAGATCATTTGTGTACGTCTTCTCTACACACGGTAACCCCTGCGATTATTTGCAACAACTCAGATCTCCGTAATGATCATTCAGTTGGGAGCGGGAAAAATTGAATTGACATTTCAGTGCACTTCATTCACTATTCTGTGTATCATCCCCAGTCATTATACATGGTCAATTTGCTTGACCCCAATTTGGTAAATTAATAGCTTTGTAATGGGAACATAATTTCAATTATAAAATCCATTACAAAGATAATAGAAAAGTAACCGTGTCACAATAGCGGGTCTAATACAACCACGTCGCGATAGCCTGTTTGCCCACATTTTGAATATCACTTTTCCTTAACTGTAATTTTCCATATTATTTGCCACTTTAACTGTTAAAATCCTGCTTAATAAGGTCGGTCGATAAATACAAATATCACTGCAACATTTTGATTCATTGCTGTTAATGAAAATATATTAAATAAACCGCGTGTTATGGCCGCGTTGTCGCGTTTCGATGAAGTGAGGCTGATTTTTTTTCTTAGCATGATTAAGCTTAATGTCTCGATGAATATACCGTGGCGACGCAGGTGTGTTTCCTACTATTGATAACTCCGGGTTGTATCCCGATCCATCCGTTGATTTGGACTCTCCTTCACTGCGTACATGTGAATCAATTCAATGACCCGCTAGTTGTATTTACATGTTAGTTTCAGTCCGACGTGTTGCCATGTATATTAATAGATAAGCATCTACAAACATTTTTAGTTCACGCTTGTCTGTCCACATCGCCTCCACAGGGAGTGATTCTGGAGCGATGATTCAAAGTAAAAATTCGTAATGATGACGACGACGTAATGATTATGATGATGATGATGATGATGATGATGATGATGATGATGATGATGATGATGATGATGATGATGATGATGATGATGAACAAACTCAGCCAGTTTACGAACAAATAACAAGATCAAAGCGCGCGCCCAATTTCGACGATCTACTGTTAACAAACCAAAAGTTTCTCCATAAAGTGTCCTGTATATAGTCTTTGCTCCATCTCCCATGTTCCGTGTGCTATTTAATTTTAATTCCAACCGTACCGTAACGCTGTCGCACCGAATCCGCAATGTTACCGTGACGACGCCTTGACATTATACAATGATCTCTACCCCGGTTCCCCAACGAACTGAGTTACAAGAGCAGCTTCTTCAGCACTGGGAAGTGCAATAATTAATTACGTCAACGATTCAGTCAGTAGTCTATAGGTATAGTCCAAACAGATTTAACACCATTTCCCTTAGTGATATCCAATATAGCATAAACCGATAAAATTATACTAAACTCCCCAAACTGGCCGGCACCTAAGTTATTAATGCTCTGCCTTCATAAATCATGCATCCCCTTTTAATTAACTGATTGAGTCCAATTTGTTACATGTCCTCACGTGTTAGCTTAGGTAATTTGCCGAGAGTATCAACGTAAGCTAATCTCTTGTGATCAAGATATCACCGCTTTGATCGATAGCGATCGTCTCCTATCAAGACATCGCCGCTTGATCGATAGATGATGATCAATGCGTATTTTTCTGTATTGATCACAGTGATATCCCTGGTGCCTGTAAAAGAAATTTTTTTTTTTTTGATTTTGTTGTTTACATTGCGCGTGTGGACAGCTCAGCATAGAATGGATACCATGGCTTCTAATGGATTTCGCTTGACTTCCCCATACCGTGACAGGCCGCTGTTACAAAGGACTAATTCAAAACACTGTATTCTGTAATATTAAACTCGCAATTAAATGAACTATAAAACGCTTCCTTTCCCTTTCATTCCATACGTGTCATTTTTTTTCGATTTTCAAAAGACGAAGAAAAAAAAGTCGCCCACAACTTGAGCGAGTACAATATTATATTGTAATACCTCACACTTATAACGTTTGGACACTGATTTGTTGTGACTACTCCCTTGGCGCCATTTCCGAGTGTTCATGTCATTTTCTGTGAACCAGACATTGTTATTCCCTTATCAGCTTGACAAATTTATAAACCAGTCTATAAATTACTTCTGTAATTTATTTTTCCGAGCATTTTTTTTTCTTTTTCAGTTCATGGAGGTTGTATTTGTGGCAATATAAACAGAAAGAAAATAAAGTTAAAAGAAAAAATAAATAGATCACAGCCTGGCAGATGTGAATAGGTGAATATACACAGCGCGTCTTAAATTTCACTTGGAGAGCTGGTCGTAACGCTGCACCTATACTGCATTTCAACGGATAGCTCCCGGAATTACGCGAGCTTATCTTATCGACCTAACCTCGCTAATAAATAATTACTTTTATTTGTTTTTCCGGTGATTAGAAGCGATTTATACGAATTAAGTAAATGTCCACACAAAAGAGCTATGCGTGCCACCCTGATAAAACGAGAGGAAATATGTAAACTGTCAGAGAATTTAAAACTAATAGTCGTCAATATTTTTTTATTTATTTCATATATTATAAAGTCCAGGAAGTTGTATAGGTTATGAAAGAGAAGAGTATGAAAATAGCCAGCAGGTATTGGGAGTTGTATTTTAGCGACATTTGGTCTATTGTCCGAGTGAATAGAATGAAGAGCTGGTTGTATTCTAGTCTGTGTAAAAACTCTTTTCCCTTTCAAAAGTCGCTGACAAAGAGGCCCACTAGTTAGCCCAGGGTCTATTCTAGTGTTAATACGTACACAACGAGTACTCGCTACACTGCACTTCAGCGACTACACCACGCTGTGGGTGTGCTTCGCACTGGAAGCAATTAGCGAACAGCCAATGGGACTGCGGGTCCGTTAATGAAGAGGGTCAGTCTTCGCGATTGGCTAGCCTAAGACACATCAATGTGACTCCAGGCGTTTATATACGACGAATAAGCAGTCTCACAAGTTGCCATATTACTCTTTCAAGTTTTTGCCAAGCGACAGATTACCACTTAGCTATCACTCTGGAGTTCTTTGGAAGCATCGCTGCGCCGTCATTCCCGACCACCGTGCACCCTTCTCTCTACCCCATTATGGCCGACGAACAACGAGTTCCCGAAGAGAGTCAGTCCAAGCGAAAATGCGATGATTTTAGCGCTCTTTACCTGGAGAGCACACGTTCGTTAACTGGTGACACCGGTCCTGGTAAGCTATAATTTTATTTTATCTGTAATTTCTGTAAAAGTCAAGACGGTGTAAAGTAACTTTTTTTTCTTTTTGTCTCGAGGTCCTGTCTTTGATGTATACTAGTAACATATCCGCGTTAAATACATTGCCTATTTCGGATTACTTAATCCAATTTAGAATATAAAAAAAACTAAACTAAACGTTTCGTCATTGTTAGGGGCCTATGCCTGGTGTATAAGTATTGCCACATTCAGTCCCCATTTTTGCCACCGTGAATCAGCAAGTAATAACACAATGATGGCTTATCCAAAGAGTAATCTCCTTAAGTTACACTTGTAATTTCATTTCAACTATGTCCTATTTCAAGTAGCGCAACTATGTTTACTTTACACCAAAATATCTTTTGTTTTCAAGTTCACTGAGTCTTTTCGAAAACAATGCGATATTTCTAGCGTGAAATGTCATCATTCTTTCTCATTATTGAACGTCAGATTGACGGGATCCTAATTTTTGTCTAACACGGTTTCAATCAGCGTTGCACTGAAACAACAAGTTGCCCCGCGAGAGTTTCTCGCTTGCCTTTTTTTTTCTTTCCCGCATAGACTAAATGAAACTTTATCCTACGTTACAGCCCCTGGCAACGAGTACAACTAAATGATCTGGGCTTACTTATTGAAAGTTAATAGTGTTTCTGACATTATCTGACTGTACCCCAGACGCTCTTTGTGTGTGTACTCGGTGCATTTATAAATACCCAGTAGTGAACGATCTATGTGGCGTAACTTACCATAACCCACACCAATGATCATGGCCAAGCCGAGCATGACAAAGATCGATGAACTGAAAGATTCTTTGGAAATTGTTAAATGTTATCGACGAACGGCTTTTACTAAAACATCGCAGCAGATGTATCCAGTATATCCAAAAAAAGTATAACCAAAATCAATTTTTCAATTATTTCATAACATTATTAATAACGGGAGCTCTGTGGCACACGCTGGCCTTGTTTTTTTCCCAAAATAAAGAAACTCGTTTTTATTTAATTATTGCGATTTCCTTGTTAATGCAAATTGTTCAGGTGATTTTTAAATAATACCGTGGAGTTTTTAGGATTGGATGTAAATATGTTACTAAACGTCTGATAGGTCAAATGACGCGCACGTTATATTGTGTATATACGTGCTTCCTAGAATACAACAGCACGAACAGAATCAATGCAATATTTGCGTTAAAGTCTAATAATCGATCGTTTAAAAATAACTTGAATATGAACAATAGATAATTTATATTTATGAATATTGTTCTGTAAACTTGAAGTGATCATCGCTAACAATGCGATGCGATGATTATTCCGACTTACCTGTATACCTGCTTCCGGCAAGTGGTTCATCGGCCGTGTGTCAAATACTCGGCAACCCGCTGGTTCCACGTGCCGCGGATGAGAGAGCATTGTTTAGAATACGGTGTCAATGTGTTTTGTTTACCCAAAACCCCTGCAATAAAAACTAAAGAAACAAAGTGGCTACAGAAGCAAAGTCAAAGCCAATTGTGCGAATCGCGATGTTGACACAAAGTCGGCGAGCTCAATCACGAAAAACACCGTGATCAAATCAACACGTTCGCCACGTCAACGAAATTAAACCAAAATAAACACGTTTTCCTCGTTTTTATTTTAAAATAAACGTCAATATTATAACCGACAACGATGCTAAATCTCTGCTGTTTATGTTTAATTTTGAGAAAAGTTCGTGACGTTTTTCTGGATATTATTTGATGCAACGTTTACCCCGATGTGTTTAGACAAGTGCAATATGCTGGGGTCGTACTAGTAATAGTTTGTCCTTTTTTTAAAACAAAAGGTTGACTTGTGTTTATACATTATTATTATCTCAAATGCTTATTATAGAGCAATTTATAGACAAGCTGACAATATTGAGAGTCAATGTTTCCGCGTCTTACTTGATGGTGTAATGAACACCATAATCTAATATATTGGATGTAATTCAGGAATGAAATCAATGCAGTATTACGTCACATAATTTGTCTCTACTCCGGTGTTATGTGTTTGTTGCTCAAAACTCTTGGCACTGTACTTGATGAACGCTGAATCGCGAACGATATTGCCATTAAGATCGATAGGCTGACAGTGTTAGCGTGAGTGACGGGTCGATTCTCAATAAAATATCCAATGATAATCGTAAAATAACGTGAATAGGCTATTAATTTTCACAAAAGACTATCGGAATTCGTTTTGATGAAAAGTCTGCTCAATGATGACCCCGGCATTACTTTGCCGAGAACACTTCAGTGGTGTTCGTCTTGTGATGATTTCACTTCGTGATGGCGGAGGTCAGTGCCGGCGATTGGCTGACACTTCGTTTGCGTACGTGTGTGTGTGTTTTTTCTTTTCATTCCATAATAGAGAATACACCAACCAAACTGCCTGACTCTCATTCCATATCACTATCCCGCTCTCTAGTGGCATTTTAATGGTAATGAAACTTTGATGTTGTGATTAAAATTTCAAATATTTCAGATTAAATTGTCGTAGATTGGCTGTCAGAGCTAGGCGCTGTTTGGCCCGATTCTCATTATCCACATTTGCATATACGGTTGAGGTAGCGATAGCTCTGTAAAAAGGCCAATTGCCATTTAGGTTCCGTCGACCATCGTGATCGTCGTATATTTAATTGTTCCCGTTTATATCAGTGTATACTAGCGAGGAAGCCATGATGCAGGACACAAGTATGATGAAACCATCCCCATTTAGCGATGTAGGATACACTTCTTACCTGACTTATCAACAACCCGGTAAAAACCCATTTTCTTTTATTAATTCTATCTGGAATATCACTTTTCCAATTTTCCGTCATTTACCTTTCTTGTTTGGAACTGTCTGTTGTCGATTGTCTATACTTGTTCAAATTTCTCGAATGTTTTGATGCGGCCCTATTTCTTTTTTTTAAATGATTTTTTCCCCAAGAATAAGACCTTTTTATTTTATTTTGTTTCGCTCAGTATCGATAACATTATAACAATTTTACAAATACTGTAGTCACTTATCTATTCAAACCTCCGTATATGTATATGTTTCCCTCGCCATTTATCACTCGGTTACCATCCCTCTCATTTTCCTGACAAATATCGACGATTTCGGAGCACTTTTCTCTTTAAAAAAACGACAAGGTGGTCGCAGGTCAGGCTTTTAGCGCTTTTTGGAGACATTTTCTTTCGTTGCTTTTCCCATTCTACTACATGTTTGGGGAATCTAGACACCATTATCGCGCGTAAAGTGCGTGTTCGTATCCATCTCGGGGCCCTGTCGACGGGCACAGCGCATCAAACTTTCATGGCTCTCTTGTGGAATGGCATTGTTTAAATTCTCTTTTAACCTCGCTGTCGGCGCCTATCAATAATCCACAGAAGGTTTATTTTCCACGATCTTCTCTTCTTTTTCTACGATCAATAAACTGAAGAAAAAAACGACAACTTCTTTGGCAAATACTGACAACACTTTCCCTGGCAACAATACGAAAGTCAACATGGCGTGTTTGTTTGTCAGAATGGTACATGCATGACGTTTGTGGAACGTTGACCACGGCCTAATGGATACATCGAGTGAAGTTTGATCTCTTAATGGAGAGGGTGGAATCGTGTGCAATTCCACAGAGAAAATGACTGATGAAATCTACAATATGATAGCCGTATGTCTCGTTTCAAATGCGCTTTTTATACTTTTAGCACAGAGACAGTTGAGTAGGTTTCTCTTCTCTGCTTCAAGTTGTCTTGCGTTTCGTTGCGCAAAGCACTGGACAGATATCACATCGCTATTGAACTGACATTGCGTTATATCCCCTCGAATAACTTCATAAAACTTGCGGTCCCCTTGTAAATACTCTATCTTGTGCGTGCAAACACGGATATGCGCTATAAAGTTTTTTTGACAACATATTTGAGGAAAACACACACGATCTATTAGTAGTTTCAACCCATCTCATCAGTCGCACTTTCAAGAAATAGCGCATATCTTAGTATATGGGCGATGTTATGGTGTTACTTCTCATTAATTATCTGTAATACAGTAAACACAATAAAGGGGGTTTCGATATTCTTATGGGGGTTCTCACATCGGAGCTGCCGCTAGTGAGTTTGTGACCAACCCATCATTTGTTTTCATTACAGGAGATGGCCCGGAAGGAGCATTTAAAAAGTTAAAGCCGAACGACGGCACGGCGCCCAGCGCATCGGCACCTACGGGCAGTGCTGGTTCAGCAACGGGACCGACTCCGACCCATTCCTCTTCAATCAGCGGCAGTTCGGCTGCCACAACGTGCCCGACACCTGCTCGAAGAAGGCATCGTACCACATTCACGCAAGAACAACTACAAGAGTTGGAAGCAGCCTTCGCTAAAAGTCATTATCCAGATATTTACTGTCGCGAAGAGCTAGCCCGAGTCACCAAACTAAACGAAGCACGAATCCAGGTAAATTATTCACCGTATTATTCCACTCTCCTCCCTAAAAACGCATGGCTGTTCTGAAATTAAATTTTCGTATTTTCATAATTATTTGCTCAAAGATTGTGGGAATTCTGACCCGCTCCCGCACCACTCCTCGTTCCATTTTGTTTAAATAAAAAATGGAGATTATGGAAACAACTTTGATAATAGATCGGAGAGCATAATATTTCCCGTTCTACATCACCTTTTATCACTGCGCGGTTTGTACATGTTACTATTTAATATGGAGATTTCTATATTTGTATACAATATGTTTTACATAAATCTTCACAGCAACACAACTAAGACACTTTGAATTTACAATATACTTCTAAGTCTACGATGTGCATGTAAGTGTGATTAGTAAACACACATCCATGATCGAGATTTCGCGTGTTTTTCCTAGATTCGATTACATGCGCCATCTTAACGACGGATGTCGGGAAAATGGCGTTTCAAAATTTAGGTCACGACACTGATTTACTCGAGTTGGGCATGAAATTGTTCTAACAAAATACAAGGCCGTCAATTGCCAGTTCTTGCTCTTTGCGTTTGACTGATGAAGCATGATTGAAATCAACATTTTAGTCTGAATGGTGAGAATATGAAATATGGTCCTCGGCAACGTAATCGACATAATTACAGGTCTAGATCGCCGTAGGTTATTCGTTGCTACTTGCACCCATCATTAAAAGAACAATACAAACATTCCATGTTCCATTTCACTTTCAAAATAAAAATAGACAGATTGCATTTCCGGATAGAATTGCTATAATTAATTAATCGGCGACATTTCCGCGCAGCACATTCCAAATAAAAAGTAAAACTAAAAGTAATGTTTATTTTGGTTACCATTCCACGAACTTATTTTATTATTTAAAAGAAAAAGTGAGAGGCACAAATACGTTGCCGCGGTATTTAATTTAAAACTAACTTAAAGCTGTATATAGTGGATATCCGTTGTCGATGGATGAGTTCAAAGTTAAAGGGCAGCCTGTTTTAGGGGTTGACTTAGTATGAAAGCACTGAGACGACACAGGATACCACTGTCAGATAATGCGTGGCGTTTAAAGAAGAGTCCTTTTATGTGCAGCTACTCCCTCGAGTTATGCTTCAGGTAATGCATTGTACCGGATACAGGCCTGCCACATCACATTCATGTCACTGCATACTCTGCTAGCCGCCCGCCTGTACGATCACGGGACAACTCTTCCCCTATACCCCGTCAAGTGACCCGACTACGAAATAGCCCTCTTATTTCAGGGACAAGTGAAACGATGGAGGTATGGTATCGCTAAGACCCGCAAGTGTGCATCCCTAGGTAGGCCCGACGCTATAGCGGGTGCCGCGTGTTTGCGTGAAATACTCAGTGTGCCGGCGCACAGGGGTTGATGTTATAAGAGGGCGGGCGATAACCATCTCAAACAAGACCGTGAACACAATGCATTAAAAGCAGCGCATTTTAACATGTTACAAAAAGTGGCATTGCAGGTCAGCACCCATGACCGGACAAAAACGAAAAGACGGACACGGTACACGTCCTAGTACACTCTAGGATGCACCACCGTATAAACTTGTAAATGTAGTTGATTTGACGTGGAGTTAAACTGATAAAAAAAGCTCCGTGATTTTAGCAATTGCGCAAACTACACATTAGTTGCAAAGTTTTCATTAGATTAATTTTACGATATACAAATGGAATCTCACTGGACACATTTTAATTTCAGCATTCTACACTCTCAGCGTCTTCTCTAAATTTGTCTTTATTCTCATTGGTATAATCGCCCGAAATATATTTGCTTCACCTTTCCTATATATATATAGCCCACACCATGATCACATAATTATGTTCTGTCATATGCGAAAAAAACAAAAAACTTCATCATGCAAACTTGTTTACCCGATTAATCTCCACGTCTCCGCCTCACATCTTCACTAAACATAGTCAACTACTGCTCCATGGCATTAACAGACGCGGCGTTATCGTCACAATCCTCACGACTTGTGGTGGCAATTAAACTCAAATTACGCAAACATCACTAAATTGCGGTACAATATCACCAGGCGAATGTCAAGACCAATTTCATCGCGTCATGGTAATAGGGGTAAACAGGGAAATGGTTTATTCACCGATGTCAATGGATACGTAATCCGAGAATTTACTTTGATGACAGTGGATATCCTCACTGACACATAAGCCGGTCATTATATGGGGGTATTATTTTCTGATCTAGAAGACGATTAAGACACCACCGTCTTTACTTACTTTTAAGTGTAACACCGATAGTCGTACCCTTGCCTGAGCGAAGCGGATTCGTTACTTATCCTAAGGGACCGGATTATGCGGATTTGTTTCAAGCTTTTAAATTACCATCCTGTGACTTTTACAACTGTCTAGAACTCTCAAGTGAAAAAAAATAGACAAACTACTGACTGCGCGTCCGATTTCCCGGCGACGTATTCGATTGCGCCACGCACGTATCATCGCTAAAATTCTATGCGTTTGAAGACTCGTTGGGAAGCTTATTTTTTAACTTTTGTAGACTTCAAGTTAATAAGCTCTTTTTGTGGCACGTTTTAATGATAAAACTGTAAACATTGCCATGTTACAGGCGGTTCCTGTTTTTCACTTGATTTGCCTAGCTCTATTCGTGTAAAGAAAAAAAAAACATTTCAAATTCACGTAAAAGCCTAAAATTAAACTGAAAACGTGTATAAAATTTAGCCACTGGCCATACTCCCTATGTGCACTGACTTATTATTTCCCGGTACAAAGGTCATATCACTACTGCGGGGAATACAAATAACAAATTTAATATATAGACTCTGATTCGCTGCAGTCTCTAGGCTTAATCACTCGTCAATTATGTCGGCAACTGAACTATTCATTTGAGCGTAAAAATGCGGTTTAATTTTTTACCTGGAAATTTAAATTACGACATTAACCTCTCTTTCGACCCCTCTGTGAATAAAATGGCATGTTAATTTCATTGTAAACAAAATAAATAATCCTATGTGATAATATTTTGACAGTTTTTTCCTAATGCCGGACATACTGGTTTTCTAAATTCCAAGGAGGAAAATCAATAGTTATTTTTTATTAAATAAACCTGTATTTTTTGTAAAAAGTGAGAAAAAAAAATGTTGTTAATACTAGTTTCAACCTGTCACAGATCTTATTTTATTGCACGCGTTTTGTTGGCTGTGAAAGTTTTCAATGAAACAATAATAACAACTTGAAAAGCGATTCTATCACCGGCTAAAATATGGCGTCTCAAGGGGACTGGAATGATCGAGCAAAGAAAATGCATATGAAGTGGTTCTGTGATCTGAGCCGTCACTGAAAGCCTAGCAAATGGCGATGAAAACAATTGAGCCCGCAAAGCCGCCCGTAATGGGGGAACTTTAGCACGGAACAGCTCTAAGAGGCATGGAACACACTAGATAACATCGTGCCAACGCAGCAGCTACGAGGTGGGGGTGATTGGTTGAAACAAGGTCTTCACACTAAACAATTAAGGATATGAAACATCATTCTCAAACAAATAGCAATATGAAGCTTGTAATAACGATGACGGTTATTAAATTCTTATTTATTGAGTGGTATTAACCCGAGGTAGCTCTCTACGGTGTCTCCACGTGTGAATGATCACAGTGAAATGAACATCGTATCGACCACCACGTGATTCGATTGAACGCGGCTTACGTCACGGCTATCATAGTGTGTAGCTATCATTTCAACTTGGCGATACGATCAACTCAACTGTAAACTCTTACAAAATAAAAACAAAATCAGCATTTTATTTCATTCGCGAATACGAGGATTTGCTAGTATACATAATTGCCATTTTTAAGAAAATTAGATTACTGATTGAGATGAAATTGATACGCAATACATTATTTCAGCGCGGGTTGTTCCCTACGGCGACTGTGTTCACATCGACAAAGCGCCGAACTCGCTGACTTACTAACTGGCGGGGTAACTCAGTGCGAAATTACAAGTTGTTTATTTAAGACTTTAAACAGATACAAATTGCACCGCGTCTTCCGAAACTCGTGTTTAAAATCATGAAACGGTGAAGCAACGGACAATATTTTTTTTTTGCGATAACAACGGTTTTTCAAAGCACCCTAAACAAAGTATCAAATTGAGTAGTAATTCTAATCGGGTACAATTTGATTTTATCCTGTTTAAACAATAAGAAGCGATAACATGATTGCCATGATGATAACTGTTTGAAAAACCCGTTAGAAGGATTAAAAACACACACTTGTCGGGACCAATTTGTTTTGTAATGTGGTACGTCTAATAAACAATCCCTTTATCTTTGGCTCACTTCCTCCCGCATTAGTATTTTCAAATATTAAAACGACTCAAATTAAGGAGCGCCGCTCTGCAACGGATTTAACCCCTAACAGGTTGTGGTGATGCGACGTTTCCATGCAGTTGCCCACAAACGGAGCGCACGTGTGAGTGAAAAGCTTCAACTAGCTGTCCATTGTCCGCGATCAATGGAATAGTTTAATGCATTGTCCCAAACACAATGGAACTCAGTTGGATCCCTGCCTGCCATCCACCGCAGAGACCTGCCATTCTTTCTCGTATTGTTCCGCTCCACAATTCATTTGTAATTCGCTAACATACAACGCTAAATACACTTGTATTGGTCAATTCCACCACGAGAACAATAACTACCTTTTTTTTAAAAGCCGAAATCTGTCAACCGTTTCGCGCGAAACATCTCATGGAGCGCCCGTTGCCGGGTTCGGAAAAGAAGACACAAGGTCCCAAAACAAAATTATGTTGAACAGGCTACTTTTAAGACGGAATAACGTTGTTACCTAATTGCAACATTGTGTTACATTTTCCTTAATTCCCCTCACTTTCCAATCTGAGATTAAATAAACTATATCATCGATATCGTCACAGATACCCGTTAAAGAGTCACCTTCTCAAAACCACTGATTGAAATTACATTTGGGAAAAAAATATGAATAGTGGAGGCAATCCCAGGGACTGACATCTTCCTCTTTAATGATTGCTAGTAATTTGATTTAATTCGAATCAATTCCAAGTCAATCGTCCACGCAAGCAGAATATCGAGTGTTTCTAGCCGATAGTTCTTCGTCACGTGTGTTGCCGAGGTACTACCTAAACTAAACTCCCCGCACATCGTATCCTAAATCCGATTACGGTTTGTGGCCCGTCAGATCTACTGCTTCAAGTTCAAATTTAATATTAAAAACCAGAAACAGCATTCAGATATGTAGTATGACAATGCATAAAAATAAAACCACACGAAGTCAGTATTTTTCCGGATTACAAAAAAAAAAAAAAGATAGAACGTGAATTGCACTTTGACCTGACGTAGGGTAAGCCAGATGTGAGACTAATTGGAATGTTGGTTTCGAGGAGATGTACATTGAATTATATTAAAATAACTGACAAGCTTGGTCAGTACGCTGACTTACATCGACATTGTTTTATTTCGTTCTCTAAACAGGAAATGCACTGCTGAACTCTGTCACTCGATCGATTTTCGGGACGATTTTGTTATTTATTGATATATCTAACTTGGACAGATTGTGTTAACACACATAAGCAAATTAAGTTGCTCATTTAAGAATTAAACCAAATACCTAACGTAGAAACGTGTTGAAATGATTCATTGCGGCCCAGTTACCGCGGTCTGTTTTTACGTTGGGGACGCTATACACACACGCTGTTGATTTCCATGACAATATATCCAACTTTGGAGTATCAAGGAAAATGTACAAGGTCAGTGAAGAAAGATTGGGGGACCTTTGCCCCTTCGCTGAATTGCTGCAAAGAATGGGCACATATGTGAGTCAGTATGAACAAGCGAACAAGCCTTAGTCACACTAATTGCGTGCCTGTCACAGATTGAATCGAAGAGGTCTTCATATTGTCATCGTAAATCAAGAGGAAACGAAATACTCATTTTACTCCAAGAAACCACGCAGTTTTTCAATTTTATAAAAACGAGATATTGTCTTTAAACATTAATTGGTATACACTGGTTAAAAGGTCCTTACATATATATCGCAAAGACTGAGTATAAATATATACTACAGAACTAGTAAGCGGTAATCAAAGCTTTCGTGCTATATCGGTATCTGTCAGGTTGAAATACGGTTGTATCAATTTTTGTGCATCAGAAAGTTTTAAATGTGATCTATTCAGAGCGCAATGCGGCGAATGAGACCCACCCCACGAAGAAGTGCAGTGTACAGACCTAATATAGATAAATCAATTGGCCCACTCCATTTCCCTGGACTTACATAGCTTATACAGAGGCTTAGCGAACCTAACCAAATCAACGCCTATAAAATCTATTGCAATTCTTTTGGGCGGAATTAGCAGAATAGGCCGTTTAACCGGGCTCGATAAACGAACTAGCGCTTAATGAATTGGCTTTGCTGGTAAATTAAATAGCGTTACTCGGCGACTCTTCATCATCGGGATACTGATATTGACGGTTTGTGTCGGTTGTTGTCACGACTGACGTGCTTGCTTGTTGCTGTTCCTCCGTTGATGTCGGTAACGATGAGATGTTTGGTCGTACTTGTACTGGTGTCACTGTCTTTGCTTAATATTTGTTTAAGACTTGCTTAATATTCGACATGGGGGCCTTGGGGGATAATTGTAGTATTTTATGACTAATAGTCTGATGAAAGTCTGAATGCAGCTGACGAGGGTGGCACAGCGGTAATTTGAAGGAAAACTGAACAGAGACTAGGTCTATTAGCGAACTGTCAGTCTTCATTTGCCGACTGTATTCTCAAGGGTTTTATCTAAATGTTTCGTCAAAAAATAGCGGGCACGAGTTCGCTAAACTGTGATGTATCGCAGTGGATGGCAAAACACTGGGCTATCGTTTTCACTATGATTATTTCGCTTGCTACCTCCCGCTCACGCGTTTCAGTTCCCGATCCTTTTATTTGCATAATTGAAGGGGAGGGTGCCCCTGATAACGAAGCTTTTAATTCTGACATGTCACCCTTTGTACAGTGTAAATACGGGTCCCCAACGACGACATTTTCAACTCTCTCCCAGACTTTCGGAAGACGGGCTAATGGAGTGTTTTTAAAAAGCTTTTCCGCTTGGTAGTTCGGAGAGTACTGCATATTCCTTTTATACATCTCCTATCCACGACACGTACTGCTGGCTTGGGTATCAATTTGTAACTCTGTACATTTAAAGCGCGGTAGTCGTCGCGCAGCGCGTGTTTGAATTTCATGTAAATAAACAATGTAGTTTACACGCGTTGTATACGTCGCTATGAGTCCCATATCAAACAGGACGCGGCGCGACGACTGCCGCCCTTTAAACTTTTCTCTACTTTTGTTACGCAGCGATTCTGACCCCCAAAAAATCACAAGTCTACCACAGACGCGGTAGACAGTAACCACTTCGTATTCAGTCCGATTATGATCGACCGCGCAAGTTGATTTGATTTTTTTTTCGAATGAGCGACCCCTATACACACCTTCCGCAATCATGAAACTTGTTCGCCAAATGCACTCTATGCGATGTCATTGGAATTGCGGTAGTTGTGCGAAAATATTAACCTTTAGTTACTCTGTTGTTAGATCAATATTATCACTAGAAAAGTTGGAAGCGCATACTAATTCTCTGTACTAAATGACGGATGATGTCAAACTGTGATCGACTCGGACAGTTTGCGATTGTTGAATCGCATCCGCTCTGAAAGATCGACACGCGACATGAGAGGACGTCACCTTCTCTTTCGGTTTTAAGTAACTCATAATAATAAAAACGTGAGAAGCCTCCGACCTTTACTATAAAAAAAGTGGCTAACCTACTTAAAAAATGCAATGACTGAATGTTTAGAAGTGTTCAGGTGCCAGGTCTACGTTGTTAACGTTTTTTTAATACTGAGATTTCGAAAGTGTTAATAGGGCTATGAATGAGGTGCAGTAAGATTCAATTGCTGCTATAATTTAATCAAGAGCAAGTATGTATAAATAATGGCAGGCTGCTCAAAGACTTTTTACACTAGAGTATATAGAGAATAATCTTTCAACTTTACTGACAGCAAGTCGTGACGAAGTTGTAGTCATAGCAGTAGTTTTCTTGATTGAAAGCCGGATACAACCGTCCAAAATGCATAATAATACGTTCCGCCGACTGTATTTACTACTAAGTGTAAATAGTTGATCGCTATGTCGTGTGGCAAAGCAGCGTTGCAAACAAGACTCGGCGAGCGCCCAAATAGCCAAGAACAAAGAGAGCCGTAATGGTGCAAGTCCTGGTCGCTTTGAGACCCGTTTCTTTTGTGTGGCCATCAATAGTTTCCATTAGGCAGACACTACGCTTGGTTCCATACAAAATCTGTTGATTTTCCTTCTTTTTATTAAATACTCCGAAATCTAGTCGAATTGTCCTGATACACCAGGCCGGGTTTCTGTTGATTTTTTTTGTTCAAATCGTATTGCACTGAGTTTTGTTGAGCCTTTAAAATAGCCTGGAAAATCCATGCATTTTTAACAACCCAATAGCGGAATCGACGTTGTGTAAAATTCGAGTGTTTAAAGTTGTGTATAACAAGGGGGATCAGCGTGCGGGAAACAAGGCGACAATTAAAGTACAATGTCGAAATCGACTAAGCATGTGCAGTGTTCATTTCATATTCACTAGTCGCGATTTATCTTATCTTTAATCTAATATCAGTTATTAGTGCTTGTTGTATTACACCATGACAGCCAATTGTGTGTGAACACAGAGACCACTTGTACGTATCAATATCTGTATCCGCACTATCTCATTGTAACAACGTGATAACACAATTGCGTCTTTTATCCATTTGGAATTTACCATTAATGCCATTGAGTTCCTACTGTCAGAAGCGATAGACACTACCGTGTCCGGCATTACCCCTGACATCGTGCCAAAGAGTCATTCGGGCCCTTGTTATTGTATTAATAATAATTACCCGTGTGATTCTGGCGTTAAATATGAATGAGCCAAGGTATACAGTGGACTTGTATCAGTAACTACCGAGCTGCTGATGACATCCGTCACCCGGGAAACAAGACAGAGGGGAAAAAAGAGGAGAATTTATAAGACTTTGACAACCCGATGTTGAGATGTGCCATGTATTCAATGGGGATTTGAGAGTCCAATGTGACAGCGGTTAGGTTCGTGTAACCGTCTTTCTCATCACCATATGCCAGCCCTCGTTTAAATCAAAGTCCTACAATTGTTTGGTCAAAGACAAAAGCTCCAACGCTTCGCATCCTTTTAAAAAAAACAGGTTCTTACATTTTCAGAAGCTCCGAGTTGAGTGAGTGACGATGTTTCTCTTCGATTACTTGTGAACTGTGCGGCGTACCACCACGGGCTTATACATTATTTTGACTCTCGTGACTCATTTTATAAGTTCGCTAAACTATTTCGAATTGCTAAGATAATAGTGAAAATAAATAGCATCACGACGAAAATTTACGCATTACGAATGTTACACGTTTTTCACATTTAAAAAAAAAAAATAATACTGATACGAATTTTTATGGTGAGAAAAACAGTATTAGCGCGTTTCTGTTAGATATTGACATCTACTGGGTGGAAAATATATTCTGAAATATATGAATTTATTTTCTCTAATCCTTGTAAATGTGATTTCATCCGTAAATTTGAAGTTTTCAGCCAAATATGTTTCAACACGTATAATTGGCTGTGTCAACCACACTTTACAATGGGTTTTTACTATTTATCAAAGTCATCAAATAGGATTACTGATTAAGTAGTGTATGTTCGAAGTAGAGAACGGCAAATAACAGTAATCATTGTGGGTCGCGTCCGGGCTAACGGTATGTTGATTGCATCGGCGATATATCGCGCGCGAAACACCGTGAATTGTGCCCCGGTTGTTATGGATCTCGCGCTGTACATCTAATGACGACGCACCAAGCCCCCGCAGGCTTCTAGCTACCACTTTCACGCATGAAAACCTCTCCCAAAATATCTCTGCATTTTTTCTTCTGCCAAATTATCAGCTACATTGCCTCAACACTCATTTCTCCGTTTAAAAGCGTTTCACTCTCTCCTCTCTATCGGCACTTGCATTGAAGATACCATCACTTATGTATACAACATATAATGGCATCTACATTTCAGCGCCATGTGTTTTATTTTTCGAGGAGGCGCCTGAATCTCACAAACTTCAGTCTGTGTCCTGATATTGAAACAGAGATAACTCGTGTGATTGTCAGCTCGTTTTCTCAACTTTAATGTTTCGCAACCGAGTGCGTTTATTGTTCACCTCTATTAATAATAACGCAGCCATTTATTAGATGAATACCAGAACTGTAGGAAATTACATTTTATCGATGGCTTGTGTGATTATTAATAAATAAAAAAAAAACGGCTTGACATATTTCTACGGCTTATTCAGTTGGTTTCTCTGTAAGAAAGGGTAACTTTTTAAAAAGTGAATTAGTCCATGTAATTAGCGTTCGTGATGTAGTGCCGTAAGCCATGCTAAGTTAATACAGAAATTGTCATTGTATTTGCTACTATAATTACAAATGCCATTAAACACATCATACGGTTTCAATTTCTTTTAACTGTGTAATAGTGACATATTTTACGTCACTGTTGTCAAATGATCATTATTACGACAATAACTACGAGACTGGTAATGACATCGGCCATGCATGATTGCGCGCAAGCACCGAGCACAACGAGGGCATCTTATACTCTCGCTCAAGTTTGGATTATTTGTTTCGAATCTGAATTTGCACTGTTGTGTCCAACACAGGATTAACACTTTATATCATTGGAAACTGAATATAACTTCAAATATACTAATCAAATTTTCCCTTTTTCGTTCCAGGTCTGGTTTCAAAATCGACGAGCAAAATACCGCAAACAAGAAAAACAGTTGGCGAAGTCTCTCTCGCCGGTGATTCCGACATGTAACGGAATGATGCGAAATATCTACCAAACTACCTCGTCCCGTGGCTACCAATACCCACATAACGTGAACACAGTCAGTCCCCGTTACCCACAGATGCAATCGGCGTACGCCCCTGTAGCTCAGTTCTCTCCAATGGGACCCACGTCAAACATGGGTATGACAGCCATGAGGAATGACGTCAGTCACGAGGACGAATGGTATAACAAGAGTTTATCTGCTCTGAGAATGAATTCAACAGTCTCATCACATCACCCAAATCTTTCAGCGCAAGTACTTCAGTACCAGACGTAAAAAAATATGAACTCCGTCAACTACGAGAAAAACAAAAGTGACTGTCAATCAAACTCTTCAATGACTTGTTCTATTATTGGAGGCAACCACCCATATATTGTTATGTAAATGAGCCATCTTTTGGCGAGTTCTGACTTTTATATTTCTGTCACGCAATGACTTATTCTGAAGAGTGAACTCATTGGCGTCGTATTAATTATTCATTTCAACACCAAAGGTTTACGCTTAAAAGGAGCTCCATTTTAGCTCACTGTATATACATGTGCCCAATTTCACTGTTAGTTTTATGATGTATAAATTAGAACGCTGTCCTAAAAAAAAATATGTCGATTTTAACTGATGTCATGCGCTGTCGATTTCTTTTAGGTGTACATCATTTTGCACCATGTCATAGGGTAATCGCATGGTTTGGCGGTCCCGGTGTTGATTATACACGTACCTCTTGTCAATTTCACTTATTTCCCTCACAAAATTGATTTATCGGACAGAATGATGTCCAATATCAGTGCAATACGATGTGGTAATGATTTCATTCCAACACAGTGTTGTATCAAAATGAACTGTCATTCTCCCTCGGAATTTGATTTTACAATTTCCATAGTAACCATGGATGTGTATTTGAAATACCACTGATTGCTATTAATTTCGTTTCTAATGAGACACTTTTAGATGATAGGCTTACAGTATTTTTGTGTCTTCTACTACTACTCGTTCTCAACGTTTGTTAGTTTGTTTTTCGTTTCCTTGTGTTTAGTGTGTATGTCAGGTGAAAGTGGTGAGTTATACTTTCACGACATCGCATCATTGACGCTGGTGGTGCACAGCTTTATACTACCTCATGTCAACGTTTAACATCGATTAATCATATTGTTTTGTTTTTTAATTATTATTTATTAATTATTTATTGCATATGATGCTAGAAATATAAACAAGATTGTAGAACGTGTTTTCCCATCTTGGCTGCACACAGCCCAGGTTGACTTTAGTTAGTAAAACAAACACCGGTCAAGGAAGCGAATAACAATTAATAAAAAAAAATCGTCAGTGCAAATTATAGTAACTCATATAACGAAAAAAAATACCATGTGTTTGTTACCTTCCAAGTCTGTCCCTATTTAACACGCGTTGGTTCATGTGTTTGCACGGTGTAATGTAGTAACACACCCACACACATAGAATGTATTTATAAACCTTTGTATAGAAAAAAACAACAACTACTGAATGTTTTATCAATAAAATGACGATATACGACATTTCTTCATGTATAACAAAGCTGTACAGTGTGATTATTTTCTGAGTGCACATAGGCTCCGAATTCCTGTAAATCGTGCAAACATTAGTGTGTTTTAAAACACTTTAAAAATAAGCGAGTTGATCGTGTTTCCACTAAAAATAACTGTTGGTGGTTTGAAGTGGCTCATGCTGCAAATACTAGACTGTTATAGAAATATAATGCGTTTATATCCGTAGTTCTACGCCAAACAACAAGTGGCCACATGCTGTGGGAGGTATTGAACATTTCCACTGTGGTCCTGTTCAGACTTATGCTTGAAAAAAAATGCTGTGATCAAAGGCATTTGCTTCAGTTACCATAAGCAGGACAAACTATACAACACAACAACAAACACGGGATCCGATTATTTCAACGTAGACTTATTAAGATCGGGGTATAAACTAATATGACATAACTTTATCAAGCATGAAGCCATCGGGGAAATATATTGAAGGTTGTCGCTTATAGAGGGCAACTCGGAGTTCTTGCGTCGAAAACTCCGTTACATCACTCTCTGACTGCGATTCGCCGAGGATTCTTTTTATAGAAACGCGCCACCTGACTAGTGGGCCAACTACTAGTTTATACGGGCGAAGAACGGTGAGGTGACCGGGGTACACTCATATCCATCTCTTTGTCTACTGCTATCGATCGATTTTATTCATAACTGGAAATCATTAATAATTCACACCTCTGTATTGATGTTATCAATTCACCAATAAAATGAGTTGGCGTGATTTCATTGTATTCAGTAAACGATATTCCATTACCCCCAAGTAATGTAAATATAAGTTAATATTGCATTTAATAATAATTAATTGTGCACGTTTTGGGCTATGATAATAGACGCATTCGTACAATTACGAGTCGCGACGTCCGCAGTTGCACATACTGCAAATTTGGTTTGTGAAAAAGGATTGTGAAAACGGCTTACCGATTTCTTATTGATATGCAGTCTTTGAATGACATCCATGTGACTTGACGCAAAATAAACCCCTTTTTTCAATCAATACATGCATACGCATCCAATGAAATGCGTAAAAAAAATTCCATTTATACTCCCAGTGGAAATCGTGCAGAGATGCAAAGTGGAACTCATTGGCAACTCTGTACTCATCGCAGCGTGGACAAGTACATCGCAGTCTCTCGTTCAACGGTTTGAATGTCACCGAACAGACAGGCTGAATGTTGTATATGAGCGATCCACTTCAAAGCAAACGAATCGCATCTGTAATATACAATGGAACTGTTTAACGATATATTTCAATAAGATTGTCTATTTCAATTCTGAGTAATAGAAAACAATATTTTGTAATAAATATTCCCGTAGCCCTTCCACTTTTACGGTCAGGTGTCGACTATACAGAATTAACAACTTATAGTTTGCGCCGAGTGTTATGTTTTTAAGTATGGATTACGCTTCAAGTATACTTTATGATATACCGACAGATTACTCACATGCTCACTAGACATCATTTCAGTTTATTTATTTATTTATTTATTTATTTATTTATTTATTTATTTATTTATTTATTTATTTATTTATTTATTTATTTATTTATTTATTTATTTATTTATTTATTTATTTATTTATTTATTTATTTATTTATTTATTTATTTATTTATTTATTTATTGTTTGTTTGTTTGTTTGTTTGGTTATTTATTTATTTCGACTAATCGTGCTCAGTAGAAAGAGGTATCAGGTGATAGAAAATAAGGAAAACTTAAAGTTGTGATTTGTTCGTCTATAAAAAAAAAGGGGGGACGGTCACTAACAAACGACGGGCAACAATTTAGCCACCTGCCGACATCAATAAAATTTACTAACCTAAAAAGGGAAAAAAGTCCTCGAGATGAACTTGTCATAGTTTTTATTATTGTACATGCGACGGAACCCAGCATTGCAAAATATTAATGATATTTAAACAGAATTGGTTTCATCGCTCGTGACGTTCGCTCAGATGCAAAAACCGAAGTCTGCTAGTGAGTTAAGGTGAAGGGGCATGGGGTCAATTTGTTGTTTGCTCAAATGTGAAAAACAAATTTTCGTTGTGGATATTAGATTTGAGTATGCCTGAGAGGTCATCCATTCAAGTAGTATTATGTATTTACAAATTCATCAACTTGATCCTCGTTTCAAAAACCATATCGATTGTCTCTTACACTAATCCTGTTTATGGCAATAATTTTATTTGCATTATTAGCGGATAGTTGTGAAATTGACAATTCACGAATTCGCGTCGATTTCGTTTGCCTCATTTCTCCCAGTCACTCGATATTTACTTTTTAAGGCGTTTGACGCAGTGTCACAAACAGTGGGCATCACCGCGCTGTGACAGCATGTTTGACAGGGAGTCGTCCTGGATACGGCGTGTACGAGGTACGAGGCCATAAAGTAGTTTCACAAGTCATGCGCGAAAAGCAACTGATCGCCTGTCCTCTCACGGCGGAGATTGGAGCAAATTTAGCGAAGCGTGAAACTCTTTCGCGCATCCTTTTTTGTCCGCATGACAAGAAAATTGAAAGGTTTATGGAGCGTAAAAATAGCTGTACCTTATCAAGAAGCGATTTGTATGCCGGGGTGGGATGCAAATTACAGCCAGAGGAGCTAGATCACGTGGGGCGATTATACTCACGTAAATTGTATAAATAATATACACAAGACATTAACTTCTGTTTCTTTGTGTCAATATTGATATGTACTATAGAGACGAGTAGATATATCAGGGTGTATATTGTCACAGTCAACTGACAACCTCGGCAGTTATTGATTTATAACTGAAGGACGAGATAATATAATTCATTAATAAATCAAATCACGAGAAATCACTACAGATCATTTCAGTATGTCGAATTCAATAATATATTTGTTTGAAACAAGTGTTGTATTTAACAGATTCCGTTGATGATGGGTTGACGAAGGTTGGGGATTTTTGACACGAAGAGCGTCAAGTCAATGCGCTGTTTTCTATTTTTTCTTAGTGACACACATGTCATCAATTCTGGCCAACCATGCCAACACGAGGGATTCATACATGCCGAAAATTACGCGCCAATAATAACTATAAATACAGTATTGTATATTAACCAATAATGTATTTGATTAAAAAATAATTAACTCTATCTTTTTAAAAAAGGGCAACTTTTGTTATTATAATAGTGCGTTTCAGGTCACGTATTTCAAAACATAAGTTTTAGTAACAACGATACAAAAATGAACTTAATAAATTCGTTATAAGCGCGGGTGACTTGGTTAAACATTGTTATGAGAATATATGGTTATATGAAGCTTATAATAACGATATTCCATTTTGAAATTTAAAATGACGATGCCCTCAGCGGCGAAGTTGCTTAATCAATGCAGGAAACGATCTTCATATAGTTTCTGGTCCTTTGTCTATTACCACATCTGCGAGATATTTAATAATATGTGTAGTTGTATGTTGGAAATATTAGAAAATGAAATTAATTTTGAAATTCAGGGATTATGAATAAGTTTTTTTTTTAACAATATCGCGGATCATCATGATAAGAATAATTTCCATCTCAGAAGTATACCGGAAGTATACCTGAGTTTTCGTTGAAGATGTAATAAACAGAGACGGGATAAATATCTTTAATAATTAATGAGACGAAAAGCAATTGTTAACTGAATTCAGGTGTAGGGCAATGCACGTATAATGGGGTTTTGTTTGATTTGTATTTACATTTATTTTGGTATTCTCAAAGGGGCGGTAGAATATAAAGATTTTACAATTTGATTCGACTATGTTGATCAAATCCATAATAAGAATACTGCGATTCTGCAACATTATTAGTAATTGTTATATATACGTGTCATGTTGTTCCCTCTACATTGAATTTATCTAGCTAAAATTAAAACGCAATGAAATGAAATTGATTAACAATAAATTGAATCTAATGCAATTTAAATACGTTTAAGTTGATGACTTAACTTTTGATTGGAAGAGGTTACTAAAGCGGAGATTCGGCGGATTTATTTCAAATAAATCGATTATGATTGTTTTCACTTTCAGTCGGTTGGTTTCTTTTCCAACAAATTAGTCTTAAGTCTGATTTTTGATAAATTATAGGTATTATCCGTTCCCAGGAATGATCATTTGATTTATTGTCAACTTACTAGTACAGTGTTTTGAAGATAATCACAGGATGAGAACGATGAGAAAATAACTGATTTGCTGACCTTGATCGTCGACCAAAGACAATTCTTAATTAGTTCACAGTAGTTTGTTTTGGGAATAGTTTAATATTCAATATATTAAAGCGGAGGGGTCGTCACTAAGCAACGATAACAACGCGCGCTAAATACGCAAAGGCTCATGGGTAGACGCTTGTTTGTAAACAACGAGACGCTAGGACCGTCTGTCGCATGCGCAGGTGACGACTCCCCCGCGTTAAGCAACCGGAAATAAACATTACTCAATTGGAATGTCGTGCAGAAATGAACACGTGTTCGAACAGTGAGATATTGTCAGCAGTTTACCTAGTATAAAACACGGATGACGTAATCTGAATATTTTTGCAGATATTATCATGTAGAAAAGTCGTTTAGCACAATCCGTCGTACATTTAGAACAATTAAAGCGGGGGAGTCGTCACCTGCGCATGCGTCAGGTGGCCATAGCGTGTCATTGTTTACAAACAAGCGTCTACCCATGAGCCTTTGCGTTTTTAGCGTGTGTTGTTATCATCGTTTGGAACTCAATTCCCGCGCGTGCGCAGGTGACGACCCTCCCGCTTTAATATAAACATAAGCATGCACACTCTAAACTAGTCGACACATTCTTTTTTCTTTTGCATTTTAAGCATAAACTATGCACAACTGAACAGGTTATTGGGCGTATATGCAATGCATTATGGGATATAACTTTGCATTGTATATAATGGCAAACTAATATATCACTGTAAACTCCCTAAATTAAATGTTTTTTTGTTTTTTTTGAAATGTGTTAGAATAAATATCAATAATATATTTAACGTCTTCATCCGATGTTGAAATTTTGAGACATGGAAAAATAATGGAAACCAGTACAAAATAGAAATGTTGACAATTTTAGACTCTCGTTTCTTGAAAAATGTCATGACATTATTTTTTATTTTTTCATTATTTTAATGATAACGTCACACTATTAAAAGACCGAAGAAGGTGACATAAACTCTTCAACTTGAACCAAACCTATATAAAGCAGTATTCACATTCAATACAACTATAAAATAAACCAGATAGAAAATGTGCTCTGTGTCAATTTGTATCGTTTAGATACTGAGCTATTCAGCCTGGATGATGAATTATGTATTAAGATATTTGCACTTTGTATTGATATTTGTACAATTCAGCTGATAAAGTGCAATGAACAGTAAACTGCTCTCGGTCGAAATATCTTTCATATAACCACATAAAAGCGAGATGGTTCTATAAACAATTCATGTTGCGTACATGCTTACATTTTGTGACGTACATAATAATTTGTCTAACAACACCGAGTAAGTGTGCCACTTAAAACGACGGTTCGGAGCTAATATTGATTAGTGATACCTATTCACCGGTAATAATAAAATATATGTGAGTAACATTTGACCCTGGCGCTTATGCGGGGGTCGGGGTAGTACCGCGGTTATTCGAAGAACTTGGCGTATATACACAGTCATCGTACTGTTGTCAATATCAGTTCTCGGCGGGTAGAAATCAAACATCGCATCACCTTGAGAGTTGAGAAAGGACTTAACTGCAACATGTACATAAAGTGCTATGGAAGAAGCTCTGATGTCTGAAGGGCCCTGTTTGATCTTTCGGGCCATTTGAGACAAGAGGCCGACTCATTGAGGAGATTGTATAAAAGGTCGCGAAGAAGGATGATAGTGAGAAGAAGTGGAAACACATTAACGCTGCGCCAGAGATGAACTGGAGTGCTGTTCTCTCGTGTCATTGTGTGTCCATTTCTTAAATGGTGTGAAATCAACAACCCTTATTTGACATTTTTCGCGCACAGGTAATGGAGTGGCTAAATCCCCAGTGGACATCGTCACCACACGATTTTTGTGGCAGAAGAAAGTCGCCGACGACCTAAATATTCAGCGATCGAACCGATTGGTAAATATGACTACGTCATTCCTACCCCTGCATTCTTCTCCTTCTTTTAAATATGTGATACACAAGGCAGTAAGTAAAACATATTAATACGCAAATACGTCAATAACAAAGTGTGTTGTATCGGAAATAAAAAAAAAACTATATTATTACTATGTATTACACGATTCGTTAATGTTAATGCTGAGTAAATTAAATAATATCAATATGGCTATATTTTTCAAAAGATTTCAGTAGGATTACGTTTTTAGTTTTTTGTCAAGGTGGTCTACAATGTATCTTGGATGACAGTAAGAAGGTGCGCAGTATTTATTGCCAGGAAAGGTGGTAATAACATATCACGCACACTTAATCCTGGCTACGAAAATTACAAACACAAGTAAAGAACATGTTATTTCAATTACTTTACATCGAACTTTCACGCAACGATAAGGTTACGTGACTTTATATTAAATCGCTTTAAGTAGCGCGTTACGTTACGTCACATTACATTACGTTACGTCGCATCAAGTATGCGTTTTGCTGCATAATGTTGCGTTACGTTATGTCGAATAAACCGTCGTGTTTCGTCACGTTATGTTATGTCGCACCGAGTCTTGTATTATGTTATGTAGCGTTGCGTCGCGTTACGTTGTGTTATGTCACACCATGTCTTGTATCATGTTATGTAGCGCCGCGTCGCGTTACGTTATGTCGCACCTAGTCTTGTATTATGTTATGTAGCGTTGCGTTGCGTTACGTTATGTCTTACCAAGTATTGTATTATGTTATGTAGCGTTGCGTTATGTCGCGTTACGTTATGTCATGTCACACCAAGTCTTGTATTATGTTATGTAGCGTTGCGTTGTGTCGCGTTACGTTATGTTATGTCGCACCAAGTCTTGTATTATGTTATGTAGCGTTGTGTTGTGTCGCGTTACGTTATGACGCACCATTCTTGTATTATGTTATGTAGCGTTGCGTTGTATCGCGTTACGTTATGTCGCACCATTCTTGTATTATGTTATGTAGCGTTGCGTTATGTAGCGTTACGTCGTGCCGCTCAATTACTGGGTGGCAACACAGAAGGGGGAAGTTGACTCAACAATTTACATGTCAATTATAATTCAAAAAATGCGAATAGTTTCACTTGCCCACGCAGTACCACCACAACAATCACATGTCAATTGTACATGACCTTGGATATGGACATAATCATCGTATATGTGTATATATCTTCACGTGAGAAAGTGCATATGACAAATCCATATCACAATGACCGTGTAACGTCAACGAAACTTCACGTCACGAAAAGGGAAATATATTATGTGTATACCGTACTACTTTTCTACAGGAACCGGTATGTCTGGCGAGCCGATATTAACAAAAGTATTCTGCTGAAAAAGTTGTAAGGCTAGTCCCTGAATCAATCCCCTCAGACATCTGGTCGCGTTGTAGCCAGAAACTAACAAAGGCAGTCATTAATGTCCAATCGGAAATCTGCTCTCGGAAAAATTTGAACAGCTAATAATATAAACACAAGATACAGTAAACTGTAATAAAGTAAAAACAAATCGTGACTACATGTATAAATATTTTATTGTCTAATTGCACTTACATTAAATGTTAGGCTTACATAGTTACATATGGGGGCGCTCTTTACCTGAACGCACAAATTGCAGCATCGACCCAGTCATGATCATTACATATGCTAACTCACAAATTCCTTCTTCATTCATTCCAATATTTAGTCTTCCCATACCCACTAGATTAATCATCAATTCTGTCACTTTCAAAAAACTTGTTTTCAAAATAAAGCGGATTCGCCTTGCTACGAATTCTAAATGTGATGGGGCGCCTAAATGTATTTCAGTTGCATGTTATAAATCTTTTGTTTTTACTGAAGAAACAAAAGTTCAAAAAGATTTTGGCTATTCTATGCTCTGGTGGCGCTCGCTATAATACATTTTGGTATTCTCAGGGCATGGCAACCCTCGCGGTGAAAACTCGCAGAAAACGGTGCTTTGGGATGATTGTTGAGACGTGTGTAACATATATAAATTTGGTTGTTCAGGACTACTTCAAAGTTGAGTTTGTGTTGTTTTCTTGAATTTTCACCGGCTCGATCGGCGTTCCACAGCAGCGCGCACAGAGCCCATAGAAATGCAAGTACAGTGGTGCGCGTCGTAGCAACGTGGAACGTCTTGTGACGTAGCTCAGCCCCCGAGGTATCAATATTAATACGTATATGGTCTAGAAGTAGGTTTGAATTTTTCAAATGTAAAAGGTTCGAAATCTCAAAAACATCTTTGGATAATGCCTGGAAACTGTTTTCCAGGAGCTGTCTCTGTCCCTCTCTTATTTTATCAATTGTCGCATAGAATCTGTACAAACGTAACCATCTAAGGTGATGTAATGTCTCGTCTCGACCGAGGACGCATTACGCAACACATGTTTGCAAACAACCACGCGTCTTACACACTACAATTATTTTGAACCCAAATTTATTTTACCTCATTCAATAAACACTGTTTACACAAAGCATGCTGGATCTGATCGGTTACCTTGTAGCACTTACCATGATACAAACATATCTTCTGCCGTGGGTGGAGTCAGCTACTGTGATGACCAAAGCAGATGTCACTGTGTTGATAAGGCACTACACAGCATTGCATCATCATGGTGACATTTAGTATTAGTAAGCATCAGCTCATATGTGACGTCATGGCGACACCCGACCTGGCGTTGCATCCCACTTTAAATTCTTTATATTATGATAAATTCTTGTAACATTAATTAATATAAATCAATTAAATATAAAATTACTATAACGAGAAAAATACACACGCGGAAAAACGTCAATAATACGAAGTAGTCAAAATATAAATGTGTTTCGAATACTAAATATTTGAAGATTACAGTATCAAAATAATCTCTAGATACAAAAAAAAAACAGACTTAAAAATAAGAAACAATGAAAAAACATTAGTAATACTATTTTTAAAATGCGTTCTTCAAATGGAAATCACAAGTATGAGGTTTGATTTGGGCGCGACCTACACTGATTACCGCCGGCGACTCCTTCGATACCTTCCAATAACATGAAAATTATTTAATTAAAGCTTGGAAACGTCTCAGATCGTACTCGTTGATCTGCGCAACAGTCAAAGTCGCCATCTTTGTTTATATGAGACCCATATATCTCGCACATGCGCAGCGCGACGACTACCGCGCTTTAACCGATTGCTCCGAACCACTGAAGGTCTCATTATATTACAATTTTAAATTGCATACGGTGAAAAAAATTGCTCTTCATTTTTTTGAGTTACAACACCTGCAAACAGCATAATGAGCCCAGCATCTAACAACACACGGCGATACTATATGGTTTAAAACTAGTCACAATTTATAAAACATATACGCATTGAGACATATCAATACACCCTTTGAGCCGCGTGGGATCACGGGCCACTATACTAATGCTCGTCGCTAGGGTTTTTCTTCCGGGTCAAACATATACGCATTGAGACATATCAATACACCATTTGAGCCGCATGAGATCACGGGCCACTATAGGGCTCATACCACTAATTGAATTTCCATAGACGACAATGTTAACATATGACGAGATTGCTATATGAAAACGACGAAGAAAGTTGAAAACATGGCACAAAAATGGGAAATCAACATGCCAGTAATCAACCATATGAAAAAAACTAATATGTTGGCCAGCTCAAACTCTTACAAATCTTAGGTAAACAAGACAAACCTACTGTATTTAGATTGCACCTAGAGAAATCACTGGAAAAACACCAAGATTAGAACATCCAAATACACACAGAATAAACCCACAGGTACACAGCCGCTAAGTAGTAAACAAAAGACCACATGTTGGTCTCACCTTCGACCCAGGTGATTACGCCCTCAAACAGGGAGCACCTGAGAAAAAAATATTTAAACAATTTCATTGGTTCTTTCAAGGCATTTAAATTGGCTACGAGCAGCCATTTGTTAATTAGTGGCATGAGACCTATACTAATGCTCGTCGTTAGGGTTTCACTTCCGGATCAACAACACAGCAGCTCCTATAGAATAGGTCAGGACGAAAACCCAGAAACATATGCGGTCAATCACATTGGCAACAATCACCCAATCATTGTTACAGACCTGAAAATATAAAATAAGAACTCTCATTAGCGTGCTTGTCTTTGCATCGAATTGTATTGCATACTATACCAAATCACTGATATACCCTGAACTGATATTTAACTGAACTTTAGTTTATACACACATTTATACAACATTTGTAAAAGTCAAAACGTAGTCTTTCAGTGTAACTAAACCCACATCGTAAGCTCAGCTGTACAAACGTACCCGAGAAGCGAACTCATTTACTGACTGGCTTTCATTGCGACAAACTTCTTGATTGAAAACTCGCCTTCATCAAGATGCTTTTGTTGGTCACTGCACGCCTGCTAAGTTCATTCATACTAAGAATTATATTGTTTTATTACATTAATATGCAGGGCAAGAGCAAAACGCCCTTTCCCAACCCCTAGGGTTAGAAAATTTTCTTATCAGAACAAAACTCGGCAAAAGTTATCATTACTGAATCCATTAGCAGACGTACTGTCACCAGAGAAACAATCTTTGAGAAAAGCATCCCCTGTCGCCAGCATTCAATATAATTCAAGATGAAGGTGTAAAGAAACACTTGAACTAACAGGCCACAGCCCAGTTGCAGAGTGAACTGTTCATTTGCAAAGAATCTATGTCCTGCAGTTACGATGTTGGAGTCTAATTACTAAACAGGTAGCAAATGATATTAAATAACATATACATTGTAGTTAGTCAGTTGAAAACAGCTTTTTTTTCCAAAAATGAGAAAAATGTATCATTAAAATACAAAATTTAACTTGTTCTCACGAAATAGGAATAATCTGTGAGGTCCGTCCAAGGTGTTTGCATATAAAATATCGAAGCAACTTGGCTAGCCATTTTAAAGAAAAGGTCGAAAATATAAAACAGCAAAGCCATTGCCCTTTTCAAGACGATTTCTCACCAAAAATTACAAAAGATAATCATGCAAATTAGAAAATTGAATATATCATCAAGAAATGATGAAAAACAAAATCTGAGAGAGGTCTACCCAAGGTACATATACAAAAGCAAAGGCACTTGCTGTTATCAAAAAATAAAAGTAAAGTTGAATCAACCGGATGCCGAACAACGAGAGATAATCAGTAATGTGTACAGCTCAACTCAGTCGAATAAGTCGACATCGGAGATAAAAAGCGGGCAACCACTATCAGGATTCCTGGTATACTCTCCATATTCCAAACCACACCAAAGCAAGTGACAGTTTTGCATGATCCTAAACTTAGGTAAACTAAATCTGCACATTCAGGAAAAAAACATTAGTAGTAACCTTAGCGACGTAACTGGATTTCATTGCATTCTTAGACATGTGAAACGCTCATCTGCTTATTCCCATAGTATGTAGTCCAGGAACGAAAGTATGTGTTTACTTAATTGCCCTCCCGTTTGGCTTGACATGCCTTATGGTGTTCACCAAGGAGATACACACCAGCCTCTATTTAGATGATTAGTGTTTTCAGCTGTGCTCAACCAGGGTATGTCCATTGCATTGCAAATATGGGTTTTCTCGCCCACCTAGCCCCTTCACAGACTGATTTTTTGGCATCTAGCTGGAAAAAGCAGTTGGTTTCATACGAAAATTTCCAAAGTATTGTCAGGTTGTAGTAGTAGTCATGTTAGACAACCATTTTAATGAAAACAGTATTACCTTATTCTGATGGATGATGGGGGTAGTAGGCTTTTCTTGTCTATGCACAATAAGTCTTACTCTATTTACTGTTTCTTTTTTGGAGAGGGCGTAATATTCTCTAAAATTTTAGTGCGTCCACTTAATAAACCACTTAGCCATAATCTAACAACTTGGACCTAATCTAGCTTTATTACATAATATAATCTGATATTATTGGTTCCCTGTGAATAAATGCACTGTAATGAAGTAATGCTTCTGTACATGTTTCCCATCAAACTTACCAGACGA
Source organism: Saccoglossus kowalevskii (assembly GCF_978046115.1). NCBI lineage: Eukaryota > Metazoa > Hemichordata > Enteropneusta > Harrimaniidae > Saccoglossus > Saccoglossus kowalevskii. The sequence continues at coordinate 19,795,966 of NC_140642.1, forward strand.
TTTTGTAGCTCGCTTGGCTTTTTCTCGTCACCATTAGTCGTTGGCTGCTTCATCTCAACGTCGTCCTGCCGTATGGAATCAACTTTAACACAAACAAAGCGTGCCAACCAATCAACGAATAACTTCCGAACCCAACTAGGAACTTCACAGACACCGTAATAGATGGCATACACCAGTGCCGTCTCCCCGATTACCAATACTGTCAGAACAACCAAACTAAATAGAAGGAAGTCACCAAGTATTGTGGGTAAACCGATGTGTGTGTAATGCATATAATTTAACAGTAACACGCCAATCATTATGGCTACTGTTAATGTCATCTTCTCACGGCAGACAGGAGGTAGTGCGAACACGAACACGAGGCAGACAGATAACAACACAGAGGGCGCCAGGAGAGATGACACAAATGTGCGATAAACAGATGATCTCCTTGTAATGGTTAATGAAAAAGTAGCATCAACAAATATTTCTTCACAACATGGATATTTGACAGCGTTTCTGACACCTTCATATTCAACTAATTCCCAGATTGCATTTTGCCAAATATCGATTCAATATCGATTTGGATCTCTCCTAGATCAACAGCAGTACCGTCATAAGCCCATGAGCCATACTTAATTGTGATTTTATGTGTGTCGTAGGGGAACCAAAACGCACTGCCGAAGTTACACATTACTTTCTCTTCATACGGCGGTAAATAAAATATCATTCCATCTGGGTATAATATACCCATGGCTTTGTGGGTTTGTGTCTGTTTGCTGTAAACATAGTAAGAAATGTTATAAGAAAAAAACATTCAAAAGCTTCTTATTATAACAGTGGTGAAAATACTTTCTATATTCGTGCTCTTGAACTTGAGTATCACCTTGGGGTCCATTTATGGAATTCATTTGTTTGTATTGTGTTTAATTTCATGGACTTTTATTTTGCAAATACAACGTTTAGTTATTTGAACCACTTTTTGGTATGTTATCCCCCCCCCCCCTTATCACTGATGAGTTTCTTCATTAAACACAATGCCAGAAGATGTTTCAGTAGTTGTTTGGACTTGAATCTATATATATCTTCAGACAAAGTTGCTCTTATGATAATTTGAATATTAGATTATTTGATATATATATATGTGTGAATATCAGGTGATATCTTATGAAAATTTGTGACAAATTTGGCCCATTTAGCCTACTTAAAATAAACTCTTAAAAGTAAATATAATTTCATAGACTGAACATTATGAAATTCATTTTTTTGTATTGTGTTTAATTTCATGGACTTTTATTTTGCAAATACAACGTTTAGTTATTTGAACTACTTTTTGGTATGTTATCCCCCCCCCCCCCGTCATTTTTTAATAGCAGGTTTATTATACCATTATACTATATGTTAAAATAGATACTTCAGATAACTCACAAAATTTGTTTCACTTTTTCTCTCATGAATCTAGCAATTCCTTCATGTACATGTGTTCTATAAGGAAGTTGTCGTTATTACATATATACATATAACAACGTGTTATAGACATACAATGGTTTGTTTTGGTGTATTGAACAGTGACATGTTCCCAAAATGGAAACAGCTTGTTATTTCTATATTTTACAGAAAACTCACCCGTTATATAGAACAATGTCCGGAACCCATATGTCATCCATATTGATACGTAATATATCTATCCCTGGATATTGCTCTCGATTCCATTCAAGTCTTGGGTCAATCCAACTCTAAAAATAGCAGAGAAGGACCAACAAAATAATTTACTGAAAATATTCTCAGGATGTTTCGTACAACTTTGCGAACTGGGTGAAGGCAATTCCGTTCAAATTAGCAACCGTGTGTGTTTTGTCAGTCGCTCGTCATCTAGAATATAGTACAATATCTCAAAACTACAGATCAAAACGATATCAACACCTTAAACTGCCTTTAGATTCGCGATTAGCAGGAAATGGGTATTCAGTTTTAAGTAAATATATTGCATGTAATGAAGGCGAGATTAATGTGTTGGTTAGCCTATTTTACTGACAGACAATTGAGTTTTGGCTAATTCGTTAATGCATGAAGCTATTATTCGAGGAAACACAACCCAATACATCGTCACTAGAACTTTGTTGAAAAATGTTTCTCACACAATGATTCTTACCAACTTTCTACAAACAGATAACAATGCTTTGTTGTTCTTTATGTCCTATAATAAAATTAAAGAATGTTTAGAGTTCAGTTGTTTAGTTTAGTCTGGGGGTGTTGAAGACATGTAGAAAATATTAGAGATATATAGATAGACAGCCACACACACACACACACACACACACACACACACACACACACACACACACACACACACACACTGGTGTAACCTTAGTTGTGAAGCCACACACTTTAATATAGTTGAATTAACTTTTAATATAGTTGCAATATGAACTCAATTAAAACGCGTTTCTATATATATTTGCGTTTTAATTGGAGTTTAATTAAACTCAATTACAATGCAATACAATGTAGAATTGCGTTTTAATTAAGTTCAATTAAACAAAACTTCAATATCCCGTGACTGAACATGAAAATATTCGCAAAGCTTAGGTTTAGTATCGGGGGGGGGAGGTATTGTACAATTATATTAATATTAATATAAACTGAATCATACCTTCCCCAGATACTAAACCTAAGCTACGCAAAACGTATTAATAATCGAATTAACTATTAATATAAATTATGTTTTCCGAGGACTATGAAAATGGTCCTCGGAAAGTGTGTATGTCCACAGAAGTTGGTATATATGTGTATTTTGGACCTCGGAACATATAGCAATGCAACTACACACACACGCACCCCCCATACACACCCACACCCACACCCACACACACGCACCCCCCCCCCCCACACACACAGAAAGACAAACAGACAAGTAGGCAGTCATGTAACAACATATAGAAACAAATTAAACATACCACATTCACGATAGATGATACCGCAATTGAAAATGATATTACGGGTACCTCTGATGTTGCATTTTTTCTTTGGAACGACTCGTTTGTCATATGATTGAAACAAATTATCAAAAAGTTCTGTTTCCTGGTAACTGCCTACGAAAAAAGTAGTTAACTAGTTATTAGCTGTGTTTTTCAACATTTTCTTCATATTTTGTGATTATGTGAATACTGAACCAACGAGAGGAAACACTTGATGATAATCAATATAGTATTATTGTGAAAGCAACTTCAGTATTGAACATTATAATTGAAAAAAGAAAAGTCTATGTACATTACAACACGAGGAATAAATTTATATCAATCTGAGAAACTAATTGGTTCGATTATTATGCAAAGCTATTTAGATATTTAATATGCACTGAAATATGTATAGCTGAAGAAATAGTCATTCAAACATATATTTTCCAGCTGTCTCGGTGCTGTTCTCATACTAGTATGAAGTGCTAAATTTGTATTCAGACCTCAGAAGTTTAAAGTAAAGAAAATGTCTCGCAAAGCTTTGGAGGGAACGCAAATTTTCGCTGTTGTTGATTTGTGCAAAGCGGACTATGTGAAAAAGAACATTGTGTTAGAAGCGTATAATCGCGGTGACAAGCCAGTATTCAAAAACGGAACTTTATATATTAATGATAGGGAATATAAAAGTTAAAACATAGTTTTTTTTTGTCCTTTGTAATTATTATCATATTGTGAGTTGTTTCTTGAGTATGCAGTCCCAAATATATGGAAAGCCGTACGGGACCCTGCTGCGTCGATATAAATTGCATGGTAAAACATATAGCTTCAAAATTATGCTGCTTCTTCATCAAAAGTGCGATTTCCGATGTCTACGTTTACCAATTGTAGTAGTAGCAATCAGCACAAAACTTATTCACAGTCGTTGCTAATTAATTAGTAGTTGTCGCAAAGCGAGTTGTAGTAGTCGCGATTTAACGGGTGATGATTTGTAGAAGTCACTAACCCACTACAGCGTATTTGTCGTTGATGCGGTTCCTTAATTTATAGATGACGACATTTCATTTTCCAAGTAGTCGAAGCAAACAAGTCCCCCTAGTAGACGATGCAACTTGCACTTTTTTCAAGTTGTCGACGCAAAACGAGTCCCCCTAGTAGACTTTGCATTTTTCATTCCAAGTTGACGCAGACACACTTTTTCTAGTAGACGACGACGCATATAGCATTCTCAAGTTGACGCAGACGCATTTTTTTCTAGTAGACGACGACGCACATTGCATTTTCAAGTTGACGCAGACCGTTTTTCTGGTAGACGACGACACAAAATGTACAGTGCATTTTCAAGTTCGATATCTCGCATCTGTCGAGAATAAGTAAATGACAAAAACCTGGAAGTATAGTCATCGATTGACCTGATCCGAATTGGTCATGTTCATTACTGTATGTTATTAATCGGTTTTAGTATTGCTCCCAGGCAAACGAGCACAATCAAGTATTGACTGCTATTCTGTTCATAGTTCCACCAAATATCGCTGAAATATCCATTGTACACACTAAAATATCTCGTCACCCATTAGCCCCCCCAAAAAACCTATGTTGCCCTCAAGTCGGAAAATTGAAAAATTGGGTCGGTCGGTCGGATTTTTTTTTTAACTTAATTTTGTCAACGGGGGGGGGGGTGTCCCCGACCACTCCCCAGATCCAACACTGGTACGTACACACGATGGCATTACTGCGATACTGACAGCGCTAAAACGTGCAAAAGCCGTCGTTTTGTTTTTGATGTAAGCGGATGAGAGTTTTAATAATAATATAAAATGTCAAGTTTTGTAAATTCAATAAAAATTTGTGCATTTCATTTATTAAAAATAATATTTACTACAACAAACGTATTGTTTTTGTCAATATAGTTTTTATTTAATTATTGTGCACCAACTATCCTTCGAATCGCAAATGTCAAAATGGCCTGAAATGATAAAGACGTGTTTGCTCTTCAGACTTCATAGTATTCGGAACATGTCAGAGAAATACAGATCAACCCGAGGTTCAAAGTCGCCACTTATCCCCCTGGGAACCCTGGGGATCAAACAACGGCCCGGTGTCATGATATGTAATCAACAAAGCATGTTAATTATGAACATATGGCAATTGACCCTGTACACACAGGAAGTCCTCATTATGCAAATTATGTGACCTTGTTTACTTATTTGGGGTTGAATAAATCAGTTCTTAGAAGTAGTAGATAGAGACAGTGTTTTTGTCAATTACTAAACATAACGTCCGGGATCGTTAATTTTTAGAGGAAACACTTTTACTACTTAAAATGGTGAGTTTTTACTTACTCACTTTTGGGCCTATTAAAAAAAAAAAAAAAAAAAAAAAGCGACCCGATATTTTATTATTTCATATTTTTCGTTCGGTGGCTGAGGGCAACAAAACAATTTTTTTTGCCTTATGTGTTTTCGTGTAGACCACGCAAAATGGGACAATGTTTATCGCTACTGGTTATTTGTGTTGCCTTTTTCTTATAACTTAAGGGGTTGGTAATTTTAAATCATGGGTGGTTGCTGAACAATTTCTTGAAACAAATAATTTGCAAGTTAGACACAGGGAAAGAAATGCATGAAAGAAGGAAATTCAAGATAAATAAAAACGTACAGATAAGACAATATGAAAAGAGTATTGCATTGGTCACACGCTTCCATCTCCCTATATTTTAAATGCTCAATCCCCTATGTTCTGCTATTTAATATACACCTGAGCTGAAAACTGGTGTTTCATAATTACTTGCTATAGTTTTCAGCTCACATGGGTCTGACTATTCTATTTATTCATTGTTTTAATGTCTATCAAATGATATTATTGAGAATCTAGCGGGCAATTTTATTATGGTGAATCCACATGAAAAAATGCACAATGATCTCTTAACCATGTATATTAACTACCCTGCCATCGGCAGTCCCTGACCGCTAGTACGACGTCAAACTACTAGGACCTGAACAAATTAAACTAATAATGACTTTATGTCTTTTTATATGGCGAACATGTAAATAAACACGTATGTTCCAGGCGCCCTACCCCCTTCAGCCCGCAAACAAAAAATTGACAAACCCAGCCCACGTCAACAGTAGCGCCCCTTACCGAATTTCTGGATCCGCCAGTGTATATACGTAAGTGATCTCAAATTGTAGTGCAGCTATATTCATAAAAATAATTATTTTTATATTGATGCCATTTACTATTGGTAACTTTTCATTGTTATAATTAAGAAGATAATTATGATAGAAACTTGAAAAGGGGAAATAGTAAATTATATTCTCACTCATTTGTGTGCTAAATTTCTGTTTTAATGCAGTATTTTATATAGTTTAAAACTGTGTTAGTGAACTTTTCTATATTATATAAAGCCTAACTAGTTATAGCGAAACCTTTAGGCAGTTTCAAGACATAACGTGTGATGGAGGTGGTGGTATGATCAACTTATAAAACACCTATATTACGTGGTTACTCACGAATATTTTTGCAGATTCTTATTTGCTCAGTGACCTAAATAATTAGCATGCCACTGACAAAACAACCTTTAAATTTTCTCAAGTCACATTTCTTTAATTTATGACAAATATACGAGTTGGAGATCCATATACAAATATCAACCTCCAATAGTCTTCCATATCAAGACTGTTTCATTGGGCGGTTGCTACTATACACAGGTTTTATTTTATATAAATATTATTTCTGACTTGGTTTTTCTTAAAATTTTGTCTGCGAAGATTATCATCCGCACCCTAACTCAAATGTTGCGTTGGTGTCAATTTGAAAAATACACTGTGCGTTGTCGTTTACCAGGAAACGCGTCTGCGTCAACTTGAAAATGCAATTTGCGTCGTCGTCTACTTGGAAATGCAATGTGCGTCAACTTGAGAATGTATGGAAAGCCGTACGGGACCCTGCTGCGTCAATATAAATTGCATGGTAAAACATATAGCTTCAAAATTTAGCTGCTTCTTCAACAAAAGTGCGATTTCCGATGTCTACGTTTACTAATTGTAGTGGTAGCAATCAGTGCAAAACTTATTCACAGTCGTCGCTAATTAATTAGCAGTTGTCGCAAAGCGAGTTGTAGTAGTCGCGATTTAACAGGTGATGATTTGTAGAAGTCACTAACACACTACAGCGTATTTGTCGTTGACGCGGTTCCTTAATTTATAGACGACGACACTTCATTTTCCAAGTTGTCGAAGCAAACAAGTCCCCCTAGTAGACGACGCAACTTGCACTTTTCAAGTTGTCGACGCAAAACGAGTCCCCCTAGTAGACTTTGCATTTTTCATTCCAAGTTGACGCAGACACACTTTTTCTAGTAGACGACGACGCAAATAGCATTCTCAAGTTGACACAGACGCATTTCCAAGTAGACGACGACGCACATTGCATTTCACGCACACGATGACAAACCCGGAAGTGAGAATACTGACAGCGCTAAAACAACGTGCAAAAGCTGTCGTTTTGTTTGTGATGTAAGCGGATGAGAGTTTTAATTTGAAATGTCAAGTTTTGTAAATTCAATACAATGTTGTGCATTTCATTTATTAAAAATTATATTTACTACTCATCAGTAGGGTAAAACTAACCTGTCTCACGACGGTCTAATTCCAGCTCACGTTCCCTGTTATATTATATTTACTACAACAAACGTATTGTTTTTGATTCAAAATAATGTTTTTATTTACTAGTAATTAAGAAAATACTTGGTGCGGCGATATTTTTAATATTGTACTATCCGTTGAATCGCAAATGTCAAAATGGCCTGAAATGCATAACACGTGTTTGCTCTTCAGACTTCATAGTATTCGGAACATGGCAGAAAAATACAGATCAACCAGAGGTTCAAAGTCGCCACTTATCCCCCCCCCAGGAATCCTGGGGATCAAACAACGGTCCGGTGTCATGATATGTAATCACAAAGCATGTTAATTATAACATATGGCAATTGACCCTGTACAAACAGGAAGTTCTGGTTATGCAACCTTGTTTACTTATAGTTCTTTGGGGTTGAATAAATCAGTTCTTTGTACTAGTAGCTAGAGACAGTGTTTTTGTCAATTACTAAACATAACATCCGGGATCGTTAATTTTTAGAGGAAACATTTTTTTACTGCTTAAAATGGTGAGTTTTTACTTACTCACTTTTTGGGCCTATTGAAAAAGTTTATCGCTACCGGTATTTGTGTTGTCTTTTTCTTATAGCTTAAGTGGTTGGCAATTTTAAATCATAGGTGGTGGCTGGACAATTTCTTGAAACAAATAATTTGCAAGTTAGACACAGGGAAAGAAAATGCATAAAAGAAGGAAATTCAAGATAAATAAAAACGTACATATAAGACAATATAAAAATAGTATTGCATTGGTCACACGCTTCCATCTCCCTATATTTTAAATGCTCAACCCCTTATGTTGTGCTATTTAATATACACCGGAGATGAAAACTGATATAGTATACTTGCTATAGTTTTCAGCTCACCTGGGTCTGACTATTCTATTTATTCATTTTTGTAATGTCTATCAAACGATATTATTGAGTCTAGCGGGCTATTTTATTATGGTGAATCCACATGAAAAAATGCACAATGATCTCTTAACTATGTATATTAACTACCCTGCCATCGGCAGTTCCTGGCCGCTAGTACGACGTCAAACTACTAGGATCTGAACAAATTAAACTAATAGTGAACATTTTATGTCTGTTTATATGGCGAACATGAAATACACACATGTTCCAACCCGAAAAAAAAAAAATTGAAAAACCCAGCCCACGTTAATAGTAGCGCCCCATTACCGTATTTCTGGATCCGCCAGTGTATGTAAGTGATTTCAAATTGTAGTGCAGCTAATATTCACAAACATTTCTTTTTTATGGCATTTACTATTGGTAACTTTTCATTATAATTGAGAAGATAATTATGATAGAAACTTGAGCCTAACTAGTTATAGCGAAACCTTTAGGCAGTTTCAAGGCATAACGTGTGATCAAGGAGGTATGTTCAACTTATAAAACACCTATCTTACGTGGTTACTCAGGAATATTTTTGCAGATTCTTATTCCTCAAGTCAAATTTCTTTGATTTATGAACAAATATACGAGTTAGAGATCCATATACAAATTCAACCTCCAATAGTCCTATATCAAGATTGTTTCATTGGGGCGGTTGCTACTATACACAGGTTTCATTTTATATATATATATATTATTTCTGACTTGGTTTTTCTTAAAAGTGAAGTTAAGTTTTTAACTTAAATGTTGCGTTGGTGTCAATTTGAAAATACACTGTGCGTTGTCGTTTACCAGGAAAACGCGTTTGCGTCAACTTAAAAATGCAATGTGCGTCGTCAGGCTACTTGGAAGTGCGTCTGCGTCAACTTGAGAATGCTATACGCGTCGTCTACTAGAACAAATGTGGATGCGTCAACTTGAAATGAAAAATGCAAAGTCTACTAGGGGGACTCGCTTTGCGCCGACAACTTGAAAAGTGCAAGTTGTGTCGTCTACTAGGGGACTCGTTCGCTTCGTCAACTTGGAAAATGAAATGTCGTCATCTAGAAATTAAGGAACCACGTCTGCAATAAATACGCTGTGGTGTGATAGTGACTTCTACATATCATCACCCGTTAAATGGCGACTACTACAACTCGCTTTGCGACAACTTCTAATTAATTAGCGACGACTGTGGAAAGCCGTACGGGACCCTGCTGCGTCGATATAAATTGCATGGTAAAACATATAGCTTCAAAATTATGCTGCTTCTTCAACAAAAGTGCGATTTCCGATGTCTACGTTTACCAATTGTAGTAGTAGCAATCAGCACAAAACTTATTCACAGTCGTCGCTAATTAATTAGTAGTTGTCGCAAAGCGAGATGTAGTAGTCGTGATTTAACGGGTGATGATTTGTAGAAGTCACTAACACACTACAGCGTATTTGTCGCTGACGCAGTTCCTTAATTTATAGACGACGACACTTCATTTTCCAAGTTGTCGAAGCAAACAAGTCCCCCTAGTAGACGACGCAACTTGCACTTTTCAAGTTGTCGACGCAAAACGAGTCCCCCTAGTAGACTTTGCATTTTTCATTCCAAGTTGACGCAGACACACTTTTCTTCTAGTAGACGACGACGCATATAGCATTCTCAAGTTGACGCAGACGCATTTTTCTAGTAGACGACGACGCATGTTAAGACTTCAAAAGTTGACGCAGATCGTTTTTCTGGTAGACGACGCCACAAAATGTACAGTGCATTTTCAAGTTCGACATCACGAGAATAGGTCTGTCGAGAATAAGTAAATGACAAAAACCTGGAAGTATAGTCATCGATTGACCTGATCTGAGTTGGTCATGTTCAATACTGTATGTTATTAATCGGTTTTAGTATTGCTCCCAGGCAAACGAGCACAATCAAGTATTGACTGCTATTCTGTTCATAGTTCCACCAAATATCGCTGAAATATCCATTGTACACACTAAAATATCTCGTCACCCGTTAGTCCCCCCCTAAAAAAACCTATGTTGCCCACAAGTCGGAAAATTGAAAAATTGAGTCGGTCGGTCGGATTTTTTTTTTAAACTTAATTCTGTCAACGGGGGGGGGGGGTATCCCCGACACCCCCCAGATCCGCCACTGGTACGTACACACGATGGCATTACTGCGATACTGACAGCGCTAAAACGTGCAAAAGCCGTCGTTTTGTTTGTGATGTAAGCGGGTGAGAGTTTTAATATAAAATGTCAAGTTTTGTAAATTCAATTAAAAATTTGTGCATTTCATTTATTAAAAATAATATTTACTACAACAAACGTATTGTTTTTGTCAATAATATTTTTATTTAATTAAGAAAATACTTGGTGCGGCGATATTTTTAATATTGTGCACCAACTATCCTTCGAATCGCAAATGTCAAAATGGCCTGAAATGCAAAAGACGTGTTTGCTCTTCAGACTTCATAGTTCATAGAATTCGAAATATGTCAGAGAAATACAGATCAACCCGAGGTTCAAAGTCGCCACTTATCCCCCTGGGAACCCTGGGGATCAAACAACGGTCCGGTGTCATGATATGTAATCGACAAAGCATGTTAATTATGAACATATGGCAATTGACCCTGTACACACAGGAAGTCCTCATTATGCAAATTATGTGACCTTGTTTACTTTATAGTTATTTGGGGTTGAATAAATTAGTTCTTAGAAGTTTTTGTCAATTACTAAACATAACAACCGGGATCGTTAATTTTTAGAGGAAACACTTTTACTACTTAAAATGGTGAGTTTTTACTTACTCACTTTTGGGCCTATTAAAAAAAAAAAAAAAAAAAAAAAACGCGACCCGATATTTTATTATTTCATATTTTTCGTTCGGTCGCTGAGGGCAACAAAACAATTTTTTTTGCCTTATGTGTTTTCGTGTAGACCACGCAAAATGGGACAATGTTTATCGCTACTGGTTATTTGTGTTGTCTTTTTCTTATAACTTAAGGGGTTGGTAATTTTAAATCATAGGTGGTTGCTGAACAATTTCTTGAAACAAATAATTTGCAAGTTAGACACAGGGAAAGAAAATGCATGAAAGAAGGAAATTCAAGATAAATAAAAATGTACATATAAAACAATATGAAAAGAGTATTGCATTGGTCACACGCTTCCATCTCCCTATATTTTAAATGCTCAATCCCCTATGTTCTGCTATTTAATATACACCTGAGCTGAAAACTGGTGTTTCATAATTACTTGCTATAGTTTTCAGCTCACCTGGGTCTGACTATTCTATTTATTCATTGTTTTAATGTCTATCAAATGATATTATTGAGTCTAGCGGGCTATTTTATTATGGTGAATCCACATGAAAAAATGCACAATGATCTCTTAACCATGTTTATTAACTACCCTGCCATCGGCAGTCCCTGACCGCTAGTACGACGTCAAACTACTAGGACCTGAACAAATTAAACTAATAGTGAACACTTTATGTCTGTTTATGTGGCGAACATCTAAATAAACACATATGTTCCAGGCGTCCCACCCCCTCAGCCCGCAAACAAAAACATTTACAAACCCAGCCCACATCAATAGTAGCGCCCCTTACCGAATTTCTGGATCCGCCAGTGTATATACGTAAGTGATCTCAAATTGTAGTGCAGCTATATTCATAAAAATAATTATTTTCATATTGATGCCATTTAGTATTGGTAACTTTTCATTATAATTGAGAAGATAAGTATGATAGAAACTTGAAAAGGGGAAATAGTAAATTATATTTTCACTCATTTGTGTGCTAAATTTCTGTTTTAATGCAGCTTTTTATATAGTTTAAAACTGTGTTAGTGAACTTTTCTATATTATATAAAGCCTAACTAGTTATAGCGAAACCTTTAGGCAGTTTCAAGACATAACGTGTGATCATGGAGGTGGTGGTATGATCAACTTATAAAACACCTATCTTACGTGGTTACTCACGAATATTTTTGCAGATTCTTATTTGCTCAGTGACCTAAATAATTAGCATGCCACTGACAAAACAACAAATATACGAGTTGGAGATCCATATACAAATATCAACCTCTAATAGTCTTCCATATCAAGACTGTTTCATTGGGCGGTTGCTACTATACACAGGTTTTATTTTATATAAATATTATTTCTGACTTGGTTTTTCTTAAAATTTTCTCTGCGAAGATTATCATCCGCACCCTAACTCAAATGTTGCGTTGGTGTCAATTTGAAAAATACACTGTGCGTTGTCGTTTACCAGGAAACGCGTCTGCGTCAACTTGAAAATGCAATTTGCGTCGTCGTCAACTTGGAAATGCAATGTGCGTCAACTTGAGAATGTCACGCATGACGCTGGGTAGCTAATTTGCATGCATAATGAGGAGTTTATTTCAAAGTGCGATCGCGGCCATTTTTCTTCAGATGGCGGTTAGCGCGTTTTCAGTGGGGAAGAAAAAACACGATTTCTCCTGAATGGTGAGTAAGATTGTCAATTTTTTACATCCTGTTCGTCTTTCAAGTTTTAACTACATCTCTAAATAGAAATATGTGGTGTTTTGTGGTGAAATTCCGAATAACAAATGAAAATGCGTTTCCGTAACGGCACTAAACCGACGTTTTAAAATAATGCGTCATTTGAGTTAACATGATTTTTGAAACCCCAACGTTCAACATTTATATAGTTAAGATCATAATTGTAATTTTTATTACAATTTTATTTGGGAACAGCCCGTATTAAATGTTGAAATCGCAAAGTGAAATGTGCTCAGTGAAACTGCATAACCTTGTGACCCAATATGGCGGCTCTCAATACTGCATTACCAGTACGTAGATCAGAGTCGTAAATATTGCTGTTTTTAGCTCCGCTGTCGACTTTGTCGAGCGGAGCTTATCATATGAGTGATTGTCCGTCGTCGTCCGTCGTCGTCGTCGTCGTCCGTCGTCCGTGTCAATGTTTTACTTTTTCGACTTCTTCTTGAAAACTACAAGCCTAAATGCTTTGATACTTGGTGTATATGTACCTTGGGTAGACCTCTCTTAGGTTTGTTCATTTCATGTTGATATCTTTAATTCTCTAATTTTGGTGAATATTTTTGTCATTTTTGGTAAAAACTGATATTTTCGACTTCTTGTTAAAAACCGCAAGTGCAATTGCTTTGATATTACATATATAGGTACTACATGTGGACCTCTCTCAGATTTGTTCATTTTGTAATGATATCTTTAATTCTCTAATTTTGGTGAATATTTTTGTCATTTTTGGTAAAAACTGATATTTTCGACTTCTTGTTAAAAACCACAAGTGCAATTGCTTTGATATTACATATATAGGTACTACATGTGGACCTCTCTCAGATTTGTTCATTTTGTAATGATATCTTTAATTCTCTAATTTTGGTGAATATTTTTGTCATTTTTGGTAAAAACTGATATTTTCGACTTCTTGTAAAAAACCGCAAGTGCAAATGCTTTGATATTACATATATAGGTACTACATGTGGACCTCTCTCAGATTTGTTCATTTTGTAATGATATCTTCAATTCTCTAATTTTGGTGAATATTTTTGTCATTTTTGGTAAAAAGTGATATTTTTGACTTCTTGTTAAAAACCGCAAGTCCGATTGCTTTGATATTACATATATAGGTACTACATGTGGACCTCTCTCAGATTTGTTCATTTTGTGATGATATCTTCAATTCTCTAATTTTGGTGAATATTTTTGTCATTTTTGGTAAAAAGTGATATTTTCGACTTCTTGTTGAAAACTGTAAGTCCGATTGCTTTGATATTACATATATAGGTACTACATGTGGACCTCTCTTAGATTTGTTCGTTTTGTGATGATGTCTTCAATTCTCTAATTAATTTATTTTGGTGAATATTTTTGTAATTTTTGGTAAAAAGTGATATTTTCGACTTCTTGTTAAAAACTGTAAGTCCGATTGCTTTGATACTATTCATATTGTTCATTTTCTAATGATGTCTTCAGTTCTTTAATTGAAATGTGCATTGCTAACAGCGGAGCTATCTCAGCCGATAGGCTGCTTGTTTTATCAAACATGCAGGATACTAGCTGAAAATTGACAGTCTAAATAGAATGCCATGTTTAATAATTAATTGACTTTTTTTTCTTTCTTTTTTTAGATGTACTGAAATTAATGGCAAGACGATTCCTTTGAAGCCTGAAGGTTATCCCATGTGTTTATACGGGCTGTCTTTTTGTTGTTTGACAGAATTTGCCTGGTTTTTCTATTCCTCATTCTTTATTTGAGGTATAAATTGGTCTTGGTCAAAAATAAAGTAATTTTACAGGTGGACATTCTTTCTGGTTTGTCATAATGTTTGAAAGGAGCTTGGTCCTGTGGAGACATAGGATTAGTCATAATATGGCTATGCCTAAATCCACAAAACATTGTCTCCATGTAATTGATTCCATTTGCAGATGTATAGAGTCTCATAAAATCAGTACATCAGTTGGTGTACAGAGGATAAATACAATCATGTCCTCAAGGTTAATGGCAGCAAATTCTATTGTAAATTGCTCACAGAAAAATCATATTCAGCTGTTTATTAAAATGGTTATGACAAGATTAAAATTCTTAAAAATTAGAGAAAGGATTGTAAATAGCAAGTTTGTTTTCAGTCCATGGAGTAATTTTCATGCTGTCAATCTAAATGAGAAAATATCTAGTTTCATGAAAATGTCAAAGGAAAGCAAAAGAAAAAAAATTATCTTAAAGATCATCTTCAAGAAAAAAAATTTGCTTCTTAAAAAATGTAAAACCTCCAGTCAGGTTAATCTTGTTTTAGGTGATATAGCATGTCGATTGAACAAATTAGTGTCTAAGTCGAAACAAACTAGCAAATTGGTGAATTTGGAAGTTAATATACATGGAAAATTGGTTAAATTTGCAGTCCCAAATCTAGTAAAACTAAAGGAGTGTGTAGAAACTGAAATTGGTGTGAAAGATTTCAAATTAATGACTCTTGGCGGAAAACCACTCTATGGTAATATACCTGTAAAAAAGTTGAAAGGCTGTGTGATTCAGGTACATTTAAGTGGTTTAGGTGGTGGTAAACAAAGTGGTAAAAATGTTGCACACCCTGATAAACAGAAATGTGGTCCTTGTAGTAAATGTAACTGTTTAACTGCAAATAGATGGTATCATTTTATTAACAAACCACAGGCGTACATTGATTGGTTGGAAGGTGTTAAGCACTTGTCTAGAGATGGTTGTTTCTGTAATTCCTGTAGGCTTTATTTGGAACGAATGTTTAAATCTGGTGATGACAACAGACCACTGCCTGCAAACGAAAAATCTTTGTTTCAGTGTTTTATTTGTCAGGCTGCGACTGCACACTACACTGAAGTTGAGGACAAGAATGAATTTTTGTCACTCTTTAATTTGCATGCCACACACTTGGTATCCACAATTGCAAATAAAATTGGTCTCTGTGAACAACATTATCAAAAATGGATTTTCAGAAATCAACTAAAATGCATCATGCCTGAATGTATGCGACGCATAACATCAAAAATAAAACATCCTCCTAATCTACCAGTGTTAAAACAGTTCTTTGAAAGTGAAGGTGAATATATCAATGTTGACCTCACTGAGAACAGTCCCTTATGTTCTCGGTGCTATGCACAACTATACCGTATTACAGAAAAGACAAAAAAAAAAGTTAATGTGTCTAAGGACGAGGATCTTTCTAAAATTCTTGATGAAATAAAACAAAAATGTTGTCATTCCACGATAAAGGGTGACACTGAGTTACTGGATTTTTCTCTCTGTAAAATGGCAATGTTTGTTGGCGAAAAGCTCATGATAAAGGAACCAGTACTTTTACATGAAGCTAAGAAATATTTTTGTGAGGTAGTCGAAGATACATTGTCACATTTATCTATGTCAATTCAGAATACACTTGATTATTTCACTGGTAAATCAAATACATTTCTCAAACTTGAGTTGGCTCAATTATTTGATTTTCATATACAATTCTCCACAGTGAAACAAAATGGTAGAATTGTCCCCAAATACGGTACACTCCTTTTAAGGCAAGGTGCCGATCTGAAAAATATGTTGCACACGTTTTATTATACCACAAAATCTACCCAGGATAAACTTAGTGATACTTGCAGTAGACTAGAAAAACAAATAGTAGATATAGCCAAGAACCAATGCCCAGATTTCAATACAATGTACCTGACTGTGGCCGATGATTTTAATAGCCGATTACATGACCTCTCTGTTAAAATTGATGAAAAATACAAACAATTTGATTCCTCAACATTTGACATTTTTGATGCTGTTGGGGAAATTGATCCTATATTGTGGAACTTCTTATTTGTAATTACGCAGAACAAATCTGAAAAATCTGAAATGTTTAAAAATTCATTCACTTGGAGTAAGCAGTACTTGGGGTTTTACAAGGACACATCTCTCAACAAGCACAAACGAATGCTTCAACTTTTTTATAATGCTTGCCATTTGCTGTTCATGTCTAATGGGTGTTTGCATCCACTTCATACATTATTAGCAGACAGTATAGATTCTTACAGTGGGTCAACAAAATTGCTTGGTATGATGAATGCTTTCGGAATAACCTGCTCAAAGTCTACTGCTAGAGAAAACATGAATAAATTAGTTAAAAAGAATGTTACAGAAAATTTTGTGAATTGTTTCTCAGCAGATAGTTTTGCAGTTGCAAGTCTGGATAACATTGACATTGGACAGCCATATGCAGGTGTTTCTACTACATATAAAAACAGGGGCATCCATGCCACATCATACCAAGCTGTTGAGCCTAAACCAGTCACACTTAAAACTGGTGAATTCATTCCGTGTAGCACAAGGCCTAGGAAAGATAGTGAAATGTGCCATATCAAGGTTGCGAATGACAGTTCTCTTTTTAGGTGCATAGCAGTTGCTTCTTGTCCCACATTGAGGAAGTGTGAAAGAGACTATTTTGGTTCACCAGTTGATCTCACTTTAAAAGAATTAGAAAATACAATCTCATTGGCTACAAGGCATTATATTTGCTCTGAAACTGCCAGTCAAGAAGTGATGGTAGACTTTTTTGAAGGCCTGTCAGAATCAGAATTGGAATTTCTTCTAACTCCACAATGTTTTGATGTAATAAATAGATGTGAGAAAATTCAGCATACTGATTCACAACCTGATTATATGGAATTGATCTCTTTATCATTTCTGTTGAAAATGCCTGTTAAAATATTTTCTCCTGAAAAAATATTGCTTAATATCTTTGGAGAAAAATATGAAAATGTTGAGCCAATGCATGTTACCTGGAACAGTTATGGGTATTACAATCTGTTAATCAGTCAAGAATGGCTTGATAGTGACTATGAGTTGTCAAATGTTGGTGACACAAATCCATTGTACCCATGGTACCTTGCTAATGCAAGATTGGTTGACCCAAATAAACTAAATTTAGAAATGAAATTGGTGTTTGGAGATAGGTTATTCCAAGCTGCATCAAGTATGGAATCTTATGGTCCTTCTAAACCCAAAAAACAAAAGACCACTTCCAGGGATATACAAAAATTAAAAGCTACACTTGATGAACATTTTTTACCCCATTTACCTGTTTCTGGAGCTCATGTTTCCAATACTCATGGCATCACATTAAGTGACTTTGATATAAGAGCGACTGAATTGCTGGCTCTAGAAAACATGAAAGTTGATGCCTTCACATACTGCTTTCAAAAACATGCAACAGCCAAATTAAATCCTGAAATTATGTTGCCCAATTTAAAGTGTGAACTCTCAAGAGCATCAACTCAAGAAACTGAAAAATCAAGAGTTGTATATCTCGGTATATTAAATGAACCATGTGACAATTTAGAATCGGTGAAACATGTCCTCGAAAAATTTTATACCATTTTTCAAATTGGTAAAAGAATTCAGTATTTAGTTGTAGTAGGTGATGGCAAAACATTTGAATATTTGTCCAAATTGAAATATGAATATTCAGATGAACTCAGTTGGATGATACCCATGCCAGGTGACTGGCATATTTTAAAGAATACTCAGCCTGTATTATTTAAAATTTATCTTGATAGCGGTCTTGGGGAAATCGCAAAAACTACTTTTAAAGCAGATGGTCTTTTTCAAACTCTTATATTGTGCCACAAATTCAAACTTTGTCACCGATTTCTCATGAATGTGTGGGAAGCATTCTACCGATATCAAATATCTGAGTTTCTTAGTTCTAGATCTAATAATCCTGTTGAAAATAGTGAAATGAACAATCTCTTGAAAACAGTAGTTGAACAAACAATTAAAATGAACAAACTGAAAACTAGTGATGAGGATGAACTCCATCAAATCCAAACATTCCTGGCAGAAATCAAACAATATCTTGGTGATTTAATGAAAGACTTCTTTGAGTATACTGAAAATAGGTGTAAAAAAGATGACACTTACAAATTCTGGTCGGCCTTTGTACATAGGGATTGTTTTTCCTATGTGTGTCTGTATATAGCATTTAGAAGTTCAAATTGGTCACTGCGAATGGGCGCTCTCAAACAACTCGCTCCATTGTACCATGCTTATGATAGACCAACATACCTGAGACTT
This sequence comes from Saccoglossus kowalevskii, assembly GCF_978046115.1. Taxonomy (NCBI): domain Eukaryota; kingdom Metazoa; phylum Hemichordata; class Enteropneusta; family Harrimaniidae; genus Saccoglossus; species Saccoglossus kowalevskii. The sequence continues at coordinate 19,815,041 of NC_140642.1, forward strand.
GTACCAAAGCACTTGCTTGATATGTTAAAAGCCCCATCAAGTATAATAGATCAACTTAGTTCAGGAGGTTTCACTGTCAGTCTATCTGGCTGTACATGGAGGGAACTGGCTTTAGATGAGGCTCATGAACAGTGTATAAATCTAAATGTGAAAACAGCTGTTCACAAGCCTTCACCAGAATTTCTGGATAATATGGCAAAATATTTACCCCACAAAGCTGCAAGTCTTAAAAATATACAAGAACAAATTGTACCAAAAAGTCACAAGTCTAAGGAGAAATACAGAGAAGAGAATCACAGTGTGAGGAAAAATGATGAGGGCCTCTGTCAAATTTACCTTGCTAAAATAATTGAAAGTTTTGCATTTAAACCTGTAACTGAAAACAGGGGATTAATCAAACTGTTTACTGACACTATAGCAACTGGTTCTGTTCATGAAGACTTGATGCAATTTTATCAAGTTGGTCAAAGGGGTCTGTATGATTATATCAATACTAGGTTGTTGAACATACCAAGTGTTAATGCTCCTGTGAGACAGAGGAAACTCAAAACTTTTTCTGAAAAAAAATCTATACGAAGAAAGGTTAGAACATCAGCAGCTGATAAAAAATTACTGGATCAGTGTCTGAAACGACAAATGTCGCATTCAATAAAAAGTGGTTCTGCCATTTCAAGTTTCTTCCAATTTATTGCCCTCCCTAGAGCTATTTGTGAAGCAGATGGAACACTTCACCATCAAAGTACAAAATCTAATTCAACAAAGGTGTACTGCAAGAGATATGAAACCTGTGATTTAGTAAGAGACTCACTGCCTCATAATTGGCTTCCTGTAACTGTTATTCTTGAAGGAATGTTTCTCATTCAATCAGCCCCATTGCGTTCACACCATAAAATAATAAAAGATTATCTTTGGTTTCTTTTGAAAAAGTGGATTTTATTTTATTTTGAAAAAGGAACTCAATATGTGCATTTGTTATTTGATGACCCTCATGCCCTCAGTTCTGACAGGCCAAGTCCGAAGGATCTTGAACGCACTCGTAGGGATCAAAATAAAACTGAATGTAAAACATATACTGAGTTGACTTTGAACACACCCATTCCTAAAGAGAATTGGACGAGTTTTCTTGGAAACAGAAAAAATAAACGCCTTCTTGTAAACCTCATATCAGAAGAATTTCCTGATCTTGTATTTCCTTATTTGGCTCCAAACAAAGAGCTTTTACTTGTTGGTGGTTTTCATGGGACAAAAAAGGGGAAAGCATATGCAATTAATTCTCAGGGTGTTTATGAACATAATGCATATAGTGGAAATCATGAGGAAAGTGATACACGTATATGGTTACATACATCAGTTTGTCAGGGGAGCAATATTTTAATATATTCACCAGACACTGATGTTTATCATATTGGACTTCCACTGATAAATGAACAGTTAACTAGCAAATCCATTCTCATTCAACTCAGTGCAAAAGCTGGAGACAGGAAATATTTTGATATGAATAAATTCAATACAGCTCTGTCCAATGACCCAGATTTAGCCCAAATTGATAATACAATTAGGGGGAAATGTTTACAAACACTCTTTATAACATCTGGCTGTGATTTCATTTCATTTTTTGTTGGCCATGGAAAAGCAGCTTTTCTGAAATGTTTTTACCAATTTGCAGAATTTATTTCTGGTGGTAAAGTTGCCCCAGGTACACTCGCTCACACAAACAATGATAACCAGTCAACAGGGCTTCTATCGTTTTATAGATTAATTGGTACTGTATATTACCAAAAGTACCACTCTGAGTTTAGGCCCGAATATGACAGCCCATATGACTTGTATAAGTCATTATCAAGTCAATATTCAAACATTATCGAGCTGCATACAAAATGGTTAGATAAAATAAGGAATACAATTCATGTTAGGATAAGGTGTGAGGATGATTTAATGCCCAATGATATAGCTTTACAATACCACTGGCAGAGAACATGTTTCATATCAAATATTTGGGGACAGTGTTATAAGAGGGACATTTCTCTTCCACCCTATACTGATTCTGGGTATAAAATTGAAGGGACTGTACTGCAACCAATATGGGATAGTGAAGAAAATACAAACAAAATACAAGAGAGGGTTGCTTTCTTTACTAAGGGCTGCAAATGTGAAAAATCATGCTGCAAAACAAAACAATGCAAATGCAAAAAGAAAGACATACTATGTGGACCTGGATGTAGTTGTCAAAATTGTGTCAATACTGGTGAGCCACAGTCTACTTTGTTGGACATTATTATTGATGAAACACAACAAATAAATGAAGAAGTTCTAGATATTGAAGTTGAAGAGCACAGTGAATATGAAGAGGAGTGTGAATATGAGATATCTGATAATATTGAAGAAATACCAGAGAATGGTGATCCTGATTATACATATAGTGATACTGACTAACAATAACACTATTATGAACAAGGGAATATAACATATAAAACAAGTAAACATATGAAAAAAATATACATGTAATGATTTATTGTAATTGTTTACACAAGTTACTAAAACTATTTCCGGGTTTTGTGGCTTCAGTTTTTATCGTAAACTATGTGAAAACCTTGTAAAAAATACTGTAAATCATGCAGAAAATATCTTTTGTTATTACTATTGCACTGTGTTTCACTTTATGAGGAAAACGATGGTCTGTTTTCGTAGGTTCACAAATGCGTCATTTACGTTAACAAGGTCCGAGGCTGTTGAAATTTACACTATGTGTACTGAGGTGACCCATGAATACGTGTACAGAGTTTGACATGGGTTCAAAGTGATTAACCTTGTTTTTACAGCCTATCAGTGAAAGCCATACATTCCCATTCATGCAATGGGAAGACTATTTTAGCATACGAGATCATTCGACAAGATCAATCTTTGATTTCACTTACTTTATTTCGACATAACGTCAAAACAACAATGACCGGTGATATATTGTAGTTAAAATCATGTGTTTCTGAATAATTTCATGTATTTCGAGCAAATGTAGTCCTTTTATCCAGCATTAAACTTTCAATGTTTTACAGACTTTAGTATAGCAAGCCGCCATCTTTTTTGTCTAGATGTGTGACCAAAACGAGGCTGGCCTCATTATAATAAAATTAGCATACTATAGATTTATTTAAATTAGCTACCCAGTCGCTTGCGTGTGTGTAGTGCGTCTGCGTCAACTTGAAAATGCTAATGTGCGTCGTCGACTACTAGCAAAAAATGCGTCTGCGTCAACTTGAAATGAAAAAAGGAAAGTCACCTAGGGGGACTCGTTTTGCGTCGACAACTTGAAAAGTGCAAGTTGCGTCGTCTACTAGGGAGACTTGTTTGCTTCGACAACTTGGAAAATGAAGTGTCGTCGTCTATAAATTAAGGAACTGCGTCAGCGACAAATACGCTGTAGTGTGTTATGTTAGTGACTTCTACAAATCATCTCCCGTTAAATCGCGACTACTACAACTCGCTTTGCGACAACTACTAATTAATTAGCGACGACTGTGAATAAGTTTTGCGCTGATTGCTACTACTCCAATTTGTAAACGTAGACATCGGAAATAGCACTTTTGTTGAAGAGGCAGCATAATTTTGAAGCTGTATGTTTTACCATGCAATTTATATTGACGCAGCAGGGTCCCGTACGGCTTTCCATAAAATGCTAATGTGCGTCGTCGACTACTTGCAAAAATGTGTCTGCGTCAACTTGAAATAAAAAAAGGAAAGTCACCTAGGGGGACTCGTTTTGCGTCGACAACTTGAAAATAGCAAGTAGCGTCGTCTACTAGGGGGACTTGTTTGCTTCGACTACTTGGAAAATGAAATGTCGTCATCTATAAATTAAGGAACCGCATCAACGACAAATACGCTGTAGTGGGTTAGTGACTTCTACAAATCATCACCCGTTAAATCGCGACTACTACAACTCGCTTTGCGACAACTACTAATTAATTAGCGACGACTGTGAATAAGTTTTGTGCTGATTGCTACTACTCCGATTTGTAAACGTAGACATCGGAAATCGCACTTTTGTTGAAGAAGCAGCTAAATTTTGAAGCTGTATGTTTTACCATGCAATTTATATTGACGCAGCAGGGTCCCGTACGGCTTTCCATACAAATATCCAGACCATGTCTTTTATTTATTATGCAAATCAAGTCCCGTTGACGAAATGCTAATTAGCTGTTTTGAGAGCATTCGCTCCATTGCTGTTATCTTTTCATTGTTCGGTTCTATGCACCTGTTTTTTCTTTTGGTATTTTCTTGCATTGTTTTTCTGGGCCTCCGGTCTGTGTTTTAAAAGCCCGTTCGTGGCGACTGAATGCATTATATTTGTGATAGAGGTAGACAAATTGAGAAATTTGCAAGCAAATACAAGCTTTTTGTTGGTTGTTGTTGTTGTTTTTCTCTTAGACTTAGTTGTTAAATACACTGTCATCGACCCGATGGTCGTTTTGTTCTTATACATACGTTAATTGAAAATAGCCCTTTCTTGTTGCATAATATTTACGTTCCAAATGACGGAACTCACACTGTTCTTTTCTGGAACATATTCAGTCGTGTATCGACAACTTAGATTATGATCCAGATACTCAGATTATCATTGGGGCGATTTTAATTTTACCTACGATATTAACATTGACCGTCAGGGAGGCAACCCCCATACCTGGGTTAATTCTAAGAAATCATTTTCAAATTTGCTAGAAAAACATGATTTGGTAGATATATGGCGTATCCGCAATGTAGATACTCGACGTTTTACTTGGAGGAGAGGTGGGACCATACCTATTGCCAGTAGGATTGATTATTTTCTTATATCTGACCACATACAAAACATTGTTGACTCCGTCGACTTCAGCCCAGTTTCATTTAGCGACCATTCGGCTGTTGCTCTTGTTTTAGACCCACATGATTCACCACGTGGACTTTCCTTTTGGAAGTTCAACTGCAGTCTTTTAGGTGACGACAATTATCATAACCAAATTGGCGAACGTTTTGTTGAATGGGAAAATAATTATAGTAACTTAGGTGATAAGGGGCTTCTTTGGTATCTCCTGATTCAGAAGTATGAAATACGCAAATTTACTATTCAATATAGTAAACAAAAAGCACGACATCTCGTTCAAAGATCGAAGAATTGGAAAATAAATTGAATGATCTTGATATTATATGTGGCTTGAATCCCACCCCTAAAAATATTGAATATTTAAACAATATACAGGGTTCTCCCCAGGGCTTTTTAGCGCCGAGGTCTGCGGCGCTATACTTGTGAAGCTCGGCGCTTTACTTGAGACCTCGGCGCTAAGTGTTCCGACCTCGGCGCTTGATTTCATATTTGAAATGCCAATATCAGATGTGCAAAAGCTTTGTTCGCCACACTGGTCAGCCCCGACCATCACTCAAAATTAGTGACCACAACGGAAACGCTTCCGATCAGGACTATTGTCCGATTGTTATTATAATTACGTACCGACCGACACGCATCCTGCCAGTCGTGGATTATAATTTGTAAACAATAGACCTAGTCGCACGATACGTAGCGGCTAGTCAAATTTGTGAAATTAGCACCTCTTTGTTTGTAAGTAAATACTTTCTGCGATAGACACAGTCTTTAGATTGAAAGCTAAAATTCTTTTAAAATCAATTCCACTTCGATCTAACATGGTCAAAGCGGAGTTTACGATCAGTTTACGCTACTCAAGAAAAAACAACGTGTTTATTGCGTGATTTGGTAAAAGACATTTGAACTGTTATCATCACGAATCATGTAAAAACTCTTCTTTCAAGACCTATTTTACCTTTTAAAAATTGCTAATCACCTCTTTCGAAAACCATCATGCAGTTTTCAATTGAAATCGATGCCAACACATCGTGCTACGACATCGCTTAACTTCCGCAATGTAAATTTTTATGATCACTACCATTCGGAAAACTTCGGATTCTACCGGCATTACCATGCGGCATTTTGATTGGTTAATGACATTCTCGACCCATCGGGTCAAAGGACACATGCTAATGTTCACAAATATCATGGCGGGTCTGTTTTTTTTTACCGAAGCGATCGAGTGATCAAAAATAATCGCTCCCGATAAAAATAAGTCAGATTTTACTTTAATTTCATATAAAAAAAAAGAAGTAACATTTAGTGAGGAATTATTGGTATAACCGGTGTATAACATCGCCAAGTAAGTTATGTCACGTCGTAACTTTGATGATCGTTTTGAAGTTTAATTTGTTCGCTCATTACTGTAAATGTAAACGTTTTAGAAGTTGATGGTACGAATAATAAATTACAACAATACGCCAATTAATTACGTTGTCGATTTTTTGAAGGTGAATGTTTTTGGAGTAAATAAAATCATGAAATTCGTGAACATATTTATGGCTTAACGTTTCGAATGCGTTTTATTCAACGTTTTACAATAGACAATTAAATTGCAACAAAAATTTATTTGTGTTTTTTAGTCTGCAGCATCAGTATTTCGAGAATGTTTCAAACTCTTCTAAATTGTGAAACATAATGTGTTGATTCCATTAAAAAAAATATTTGCACTGTGACTGAGCTCATTAATATTCATAATTGTAAATGAGTTCTGTTAATTAATGAAGAAAATGTACGTAAATGATATGCAAATTAATATGCAAATTAGTTGCAGCGCTATGCATTTTTTCTGGGGAGAACCCTGATATAAAAGCGGAACTTGATTCACTGTATGATTATGCTGTAAAGGGTTTAATTGTTCGGTCAAAGGCCCAATGGGTGGAATAGGGTGAGAAGAGCACAAAGTTTTTTTTCTGGGGCTGGAAAAACGAAATCAACATAGATCTCATATTACGAGAAGTATAGGCTCCGACAATGATTTACAACAATCTAAATCTCAAATTTTGGCCGAATTGAAAAAATATTATGCCACCCTTTACAATTCAAATCACACAAATACAACTTTAGACGTAAATTTCTTTTCGGGGTTAACCATACCAAAACATTCGAATGATGAAATGAGTGAGTGTGAAGGTCATATTTCACTCGGGGAGGCGCATCGTTCCCAGTTGTCCATGTCAAAAGGCAGGACACCCGGAAACGATGGTCTCCCAGTAGAATTTTATATTGCTTTTTGGTCTATTATTAGTTATGTACTTAATCCCATTAGCTATGCCTATGACCATGGCTGCCTGTCAAACTCCCAGCGCCAGAATATAATCACTTTAATCGAGAAAAAGGGTATGGACAAACAATATATTAAAAATTGGCGGCCAATATCATTAATAAATGTAGATGCTAAAATTGGTTCTCTTTGTATTGCAAAGCGGATGGAAAGGTTTTTACCCAAACTTATCACTATACGCAATCATCTTTCGTTAAGTGGAGGTACGTCACGGATTTAATTAGGTTAGTTGAGGAGATACTCCTTAGTACTGATGAGAATAATATCCCAGGTTTTTTAGTTGCCATTGATTTCGAAAAGGCTTTCGATTCTGTAGAGTGGTCATTTTTGTTTGATTGCCTGAAAACTTTTAATTTTGGTCCATCATTGATTCGTTGGGTGAAATCGTACTACTGTAATGTGGAAAGTTCGATTATCAATAATAGTGTGACGTTAAATGCGGGGGCCTTTATGGGGCTACACCGTATTCAGGATCGGGGAGCTTGTCTTTAATACCGGTCTAATAGTCTTTGTCTTTGGTAGCGTGCTTATCTTATAAGTTTCCTCCCTCTCAGCTCGTCCGCTGTCACAGGGTGGGGATCGTTTGGTGAATGTATATCACCACAACTGAGACTGTGCAGAGAAAGAAATATACCAGTAACGATTATAACAAATCAACACAACACAATAAATACGGTTTCCTGTACTTTAATAAACAAATAACAGGGATGCTGGTCACTGGAACCAGCAAGGAGGGGGATACACTGTAAAATAAAATAAATTAGAGACTTGATCGATGCTGCAGGGAACACTCCACTCTCCATTGGACAGCAATGTGCAATGTTGCGTTCCTTCGTATCTGGCACACTGGCGAAGCAGCTGCACTACAATTTAAACTCGTGCTCTGTGTCCAGGGAGTATCGGCAACTGCACTGCTATCTGCTGCTACTGGTAGCACTGGTACAACGGGAGTAGTTCAGGCAGTGAGCTTCAGTGGTTCCTGTTGATCAGCAGGGATTACTGCACAGCACGTCTGCATATGTACCCCTGTATAGGGTACAGCTCACTGGAGTCAGGAATCAGCATCACAAAATGTTACAGGATCAAGTCAGGTCACCTTCCTGACTAAAGATTTTCCCTTATGTCTCAACTTAAATACCCTACCTAATTTATGGCCATGCAAATAATAAAATGTATATAACGAAATGATTGGTTATCTCGAAATAGCCGACAAATCAGTGTACAGAGGATGCCAATTTTGGTAGTGGAATAAACCACTCTTAATCCAAGCTCTACCAATTTAAAGTAGGAGACTCGGGTCAATGATGTCATATCTATTTTCATTGCCAACAACACTGGGTTCAGCACATTCCAAGGTATTTCACAATCCCCATGTCACTGTCTGAGCCATACCATTATGCCACAGGGAGAGACAGGATGTATGTATCTAAATTTCTGCTGACAACACAATCCAGTGACTGTATCAGCAGTCTTAAAAATAAACATGTGCAATGGGTTGTTGCAAATTATACAAACATGTGCGCTTTTCATTCACACAGCCAGGGCTCTGTACTTTTCACTTACAATTTATGTCACAATAGTTTTACCACGGGTTATTTTAAAGTTCAGAAGAGGGTCAGACAGGGGGACCCTTTGTCCCCTACACAAAAATGAAATATTAATTATTGGTCATCCGCCCCGCTAGGATTGCCCTTAAAATCACTTTTGTCGTTGTGTGTGTGTGTGTGTGTGTGTGTGGGTGTGTGTGTGTGTACTTGGATTGCTATATGTTGCGAGGACAAAAATACATATATATGGCTACTTCCGAGGACATACACACCTTCCGAGGACCTTTTTCATAGTCCTCGGAAAACATAATTTATATTAATAGTTAATTCGATTATTAATACGTTTTGCGTAGCTTAGGTTTAGTATCGGGGGAAGGTATGGTTCACGTTATATTAATATTAATATAATTGTACCATACCTTACCCCGATACTAAACCTAAGCTTCGCAAACATTTCTATGTTCAGTCACGGGATATTCAACTCTTGTTTAATTAAACCTAATTAAAATGCAATTCTCCATTGTATTGCATTGTAATTGAGTTTAATTAAACTCCAATTAAAACGCAACCCTATATAGGAACGCGTTTTAATCGAGTTCATATCGCAACTATATTAAAAGTTAATTCAACTATATTAAAAGTTAATCCAATGAAGTCCTCGGAACATATTGCAATACAAGTATGTGTGTGGGTGCGTGTGTGTGTGTGTTTGGATTGCTATATGTTGCGAGGACAAAAATACAGATATATACCTACTTCCGAGGACATACACACCTTCCGAGGACCTTTTTCATAGTCCTCGGAAAACATAATTTATATTAATAGTTAATTCGATTATTAATACGTTTTGCGTAGCTTAGGTTTAGTATCGGGGGAAGGTATGGTTCACGTTATATTAATATTAATATAATTGTACCATACCTTACCCCGATACTAAACCTAAGCTTCGCAAACATTTCTATGTTCAGTCACCGGATATTCAACTCTTGTTTAATTAAACTTAATTAAAATGCAATTCTCCATTGTATTGCATTGTAATTGAGTTTAATTAAACTCCAATTAAAACGCAACCCTATATAGGAACGCGTTTTAATCGAGTTCATATCGCAACTATATTAAAAGTTAATTCAACTATATTAAAAGTTAATCCAATGAAGTCCTCGGAACATATTGCAATACAAGTATGTGTGTGTGTGTGTGTGTGTGTGTGTGTGATTTCCAGTGTTTGCACGGATTATTTCTTCTGTGTTTTTTTTGGCTTGGCCGATTTCGCTCAAACTTGTCAGGTAGGTCACACCTTCACCCTAGTTATTAGGAAGAATCTGAAAAAAATTGGCCAAAATTGGATAGCTTCGTGCCAAGTGTATGTCCTCCTACAAATTTGGGATAAAACACCTTGTTAATATCTTTTTTCATTACCGAGAAATTCTACCCCAAAGTTGGGGTAACTTTTCACCAGCAACGGCTTTTAACTCCTCTGTGATTTTTTTTGGCTTGGCTGATTTTGTACATACTTCACAGGTAGGTTGTACCGTCACTAATTGGAAAATCCTGGCCCACCACTACCATTGGAACAGCCGAAAACTGATTTTTGAATACTTTCGCCCCAAATGTATTACCTCCTACTAGTTTTGAAATAGCAGTGTTCAAATGATCATGCTGATGTTGTTACACTGTATCAACGTAATCCCAATGCAACTTTGAAATTTGAATGAACTGTAAATGCTGCCTTCATTCTAGAAAATACTATTGCAAACTGTTGGAAATAATAAATGTAACAGCAGAATACGTCCCAGTAATAAACTAAGTGACTTCTAAAAACTGAATGATTTTTGCGAATTTCGTATACAGGGCCCATTTAGTTATAAACTGACGTTAGCTTCACGTTAATGTCCTACCATGGAAACAGCCAAAAACATTTTGCTTGTTTTTTGAGCGGAGTGGATCGTCAACCAGCCTACCGGCTTGTATTGACTATGTCCCGGACTGTTTACTAGTACTTACTTGTCAGTGTCTGACTGTTCTATACAGCCCAGAACACATCAGAATAGTAAAAAAAGTCAGGAAATGTCGTGCCCGTGCCTTGAGAGCTGTTGAACCAAAGCAATCTGTCACCCTTCACCGCCCACAGCATCGATATGATTTGATATTGCATAGAAAAGAACACTAAATGCAGCTATCCCGGTCAGCAATCGAATCATCAATGCAATTGGTATTTCAATCTATTTGCTTAATGGTCTGAATTTTAAAATTGTCAAGTTCGAGAGTGTGTTTTTACGTACAATGACGGGAACATTCAACAACGTGTTGAACAGGAAGTCCATTTTGGGTTAGTGGCATTGTCAGGAAATGTTTCAGTAAGGAATTGTTATTCATATCGAAAAAGGTCGAAACTACTTACCATGACGATAGATACCTCAATTATATTTTGATTTTAGTAATCGAGGGTAAAAACCGTGTTTATGCTATGAGAAAGTGCATATCTTGAACGTACTTTAGTGCAAATACATTTTTGCCTATCACAGCGAACGCAATTTAATGCAAGTGAATTTTCCTAGTTGTATGTGGTGTCCAACCAAGGGCAAAAACATTGTTATGCAAATTAGCTTTAGTTTAAAATTTGAGTTTTCTCGGCGATATCTATGTGAATTTGAACCAAGATGTTATTGGCAACTCAGAATACGACTGTGACAGCCACTGAAACGCAATTGAAGGCAAATGAACACGTCAAGCAAAAAAGACTTTTTTGAGGCACATACCATTTTGACTCTTGAGGGGAATGGAAATCAGTTGATTTGAGGGTGTCACAATAAGCAAGGGAGTAAATCGTTTTTATGCTACGAAAAAATGCAGACCTTGAACGTACTTTTTGGACTTTAGTACAACATCATTTTTGTTTGATTACCTAACGTTTTTAGGTTCATTTGCTGCAAGTTACAGAGCACATACATAAGCGGCCGTCCCTCGGCAAACAATGAAGCAAAGGCATTTTCGATGTCGAAATCGCGAAACTCACCCTTTTTACGCAAGCTGGGAAGTTCGAATTACTAAACGAAGTACAGGACGACGAAGATAAAATATCCAAGAATCAACACATACCAAAAATTATATCTCAAACGTGAATATTCGTGGTGTATTTTAAGTCTAACCGGACCATAAGTGGAAATGTGTTTGTACTCTAAATATCCAAACATATTTTAGTATAAGGTAGTAATTATACAACCTGGACAAAAGAAATTCTTATTTTTTTGTTGATATAATGATAACGTGTTACTTTATGCAGAAATCCTGGTAAATGAAGTTTAAAAGAAAGGGATTGTCACTTGCCCCATTAATGCTGTATGTTGACGCTACTTTCAGGTCCTACCTGCTACCCAGAGTCTCATGTTGACCATGTGCCGGATCGTTTACTTACTTAATACTCTTATTTTTGTATTTAAAACACCTTTTTTTATTGGAGCATACTTTCAAAGTTTACATAACATATACAGATGCCTTGTAATTACTACTAATAAAATGACATTACAGTGGTCTTTGTGAAGGGATCTACATAATACATTTGAAGAATTTACCCCACTTCTTGATGTGGGAGTTCAACTCATTTCTCCTGGAGACAAAATTATATTCTATCTCTTGGAAGTATTGAACATACCTTTTATAAGCAATACAATTTAATTTTTGTTTTCTATACCGACACTGATATATATATTTCTTTGCCACCAGGATAAGGAAGATTAACAGGCAAGGGTAGTCTTTGTCACCCAACAAAATTTGTTTAGGGTCAGGAAATCTATGTAGATTTAATTTATTTTCCCATAACATACAGAATGATTCCCAAAAATCTCTCACATCCATGCATTCATAAAAAATGTGTAACAAGGTTTCAGTATGAGATGAACAAAAAGTACATTTGTCTGATTTAACTATAGAAGGTGACATCTTACATAGAGTTTCATTTGTATACAAAATATTGTGTGTTATTTTAAACTGAAATTCTCTTAATCGGGTATCTATAGTAACACGAAAGGGCATTTGGTATGTAAATTGCCACAATATATCTGATTCGTTAAAAAGCACTGTATACCAATTTTCAGTACGTGATGAGATAAATTGATACTCTATAATAACTTTATATACTAGTTGTACAGTCTTTTAAGTCAAGATGCCTAGTACCATGCTTAAATCTAGGGAGTGTTTCTTTTGGACTAACAATTTCTTCATTATTTGTACTTGTGTTTAAAGGAGGTATACATTTCTTTAACCCAAACCAATACAAATTACAATATTCTGGTACTCCTTTCCTTTTGAAATGTTCCCACTCCCACAGATGGCCTTCAGTATTATAAAGCTGGCTAACATAAAAAAAATCCTGCATCAACAAATTCTGGCATAAAAATTGATTTCCCACCCAGCATAATGTGCTTGTTGTTCCAGATGACTTGTTTAGTGATATCTTGTTGATTTGCTGGGCTGACCTCAGAGGTGAACTTACGCCAAATTTGCAACATCTCTAGTATAAAGCCATTAAGTTTGATGGGTAGTAGTTTAGGTTCAAAATTGCTATTTAATAAGATTGTAATACCTTCTAATGTAAAAGAGTTCCCATAGTGGTCATTCTCATCACATAATCGTTTTATCCAGTTTATTCTTTGTGATGCGTATATAGCTTTTATATCAGGTATTGAAAGTCCACCACTATCAGTATCACCGGCCATGGTTTTTCTGGCTATCCTGTCTGGCCCTTTCCACAGGAATTTGTGTAATAACGAGTTAATTTCGTCAAGATAGGGTCTTGGTATAGTAATTAAATTCATTATGTATTGAAGTTTCGATACGGCCATTGCTTTCAGAATTTGCACTCTTCCCAACAAGGTTAAGTCCCTCAATTTAGGCTTCTCTTCAGAGCATCTACTACATTACCAACATTGAGTTTAAATGCTGCCTGAATTTGATATGAAAAGTAAACTCTTACAATTTTCATTGGTTTTTGTGGCTAATTAATTTCAAATGGTTTTAATCTGTTGAACTTAACCTTTCCTAGCCACATACCTTCACATTTTTCCATGTTAACAGTAAGGCCAGAGATTCCCGAAAATGTTTGTATCAATGCAAACACATTTGCTCCTCTACGAAGCAGGTAAGATCATCTGCAAATGCTGCATATTTCATTTCTGTTTCCCCAAGGTGTATGCCTTTAATTTTTTTTGTCTGACCGCAATGTGATCAGCAGAATTTCAAACGCTATTACAAAAAACATCGGTGAAATACAATCCCCCTGTCTTACACCTCTATGCAACTCAAAGTATCCAGTGCTGAACCCCTTATTCATGACACAACTCTGCACATTTATATACATAGTTTTGACCCATTTAATAAAACTTTCGCCAAAATTAAATGCTCTAATTGAATCAAATAGGACCCCCCCCTTCAAAGGAGTTGAAGGCTTTTTGAAAGTCAATTGTAATCATTATCCCAGGCAAGTTTGTGTCATCAGTATAATCCATGATATTTTCTATGAGTCTAACAACATCGCCTATATTTCTGTTTTTTACAAATGCCGACTGTGTCTCGTGAATTATTTTTGGTAGTACTTTTCCTATCCTATCCTAGACATTTTATGGCAATTTTGTGGTCTACATTTAAGTTATCGGTCTCCAGTTCTTTATGAATCTCCTGTCTTTGCCTTTTTTTCTAATAAAGTAATTACACCTTGTCTCTGTGAAGGAGAGAATTCTCCTTTTTCGAAAGGAGCGTTGGGAGAGTTTACTACAAGTTTATCTATTTGAGGCCAAAACTGCCTATAGAAATCTGCTGACAAGCCATCGTTTCCTGGTGTTTTGTTCGCAGGAAAGAACTTTACCGCATCATAAGATTCATCTAGTGTAATGAGACCTACACATATATCTGAAACTTCACTAGGCAGTCTTGGAATATTAGGATTTTGAAGTAAACCGTTTCGTGCATTGTTTATTTTGTGGAATTTGGATGAATATAGTTGCTCATAGAAGGCCTTGATCTCTTTATTAATATTATTTTGACTGTCTATCACCTTTTGGTTTTCGAGTACAAGTTTGTTTATTTGAGACCTTTTTTGATTTTTTCTAATTGAAGGAAATACTTGTTACTTTTTCCCCTAGCTCATACCAATTGCATCGTGATCCCACTATGCATCCCTCTGTGTCTATAGTATATTCCTCCTGCAACTGGTGTCTTACTTTTTCCGTCTGGTATATACCTGTTGGGGACGGGCTGCTAATTTAACACACATCTTTTAATTCTTTTTCTAATTTAGCAATTTTTGACCTATGGTTTTTAGCTTTTTTTTGCTGTATTTAATGGATGTTTGCTTGATTTTATATTTGATCTAATCCCAGATAATTCTAGAGTCAACCAATTCTGCAGCCTCTTCAACCCAGGTTTCTATTTCACTTTCAATCATTTCACAGTATTTTGGATCGCGTAGTAGACTTGTATTAATTTTCCAGTATGATGGTCCCCTTTTAATTTCTTCCCATGATAATTCTAATATTATGGCCGATAGGCCTGATATTGCGCAGGGAAGAATATAAGCATTTTGAGTATTTGTTTGTAAGTCATTACTAATTAAAAAGTAACCGATTTTACTTTGTATAATCTTCGGTTTATATCGTTTCCATGTGAATTTAGCTTTCTCTGGATGCATCACTCTCTAAATATCAATTAATTCATAGGTTTCCATGGTTTCTGTCAAGATATCAACTGACCAAGACCAAGGTCTGGGGTTTCCACCCATTCTATCTATTTTAGCATTCAAGATAACATTTTGATCACCTCCCCATGTGATCTGAGAGTCTGGGTGAGGTGCAGATGATTTGTTTCATCGTTTGGGGCATATGTATTTATCAAGACTAAGTGTGTAGCTGCCCCAGTAACCAACGCAAAATACTGATGTAACCTTCACTTTATTTATGACGTACAATATTGAGAAGATTGTAACACCGTCAAAACTGTGAAATACAAGAGTATACGTTCAGAAAATAATAACATGAACTTGCGTATTCATATTGTAATAAGTACCAGTGCTATGTAAATAGATAGGCAATGTTATACAGCATAGTGCACCACCTAGTGGCGAGACTAGACGAATCTATCGTACACGTACACACAAAATAGGTAAAGTTGTACATAAATTTGAACTTAACAGATTACAAACTGTACATGGAATGTGACTTGCATAATCGTATAGAAAACGACTGAGAATTTCAGATGAGTGTCAACTCAACTACATGACTGACGGCGACTCGGCATGTAAACTAGGCCAACGATAAATCAACTAAATCGATAAGGCTTCCGAAACTAGTCTAAACATAACAAAAGTCTTCTCAAATAATTCTCTAGTAACTCCTCAAACGTTACCTACCTCGTTAGCAGCATAAACGATACTTGGGCAGCGAAAAGACGAAAACTAGATGCAGTTCACTTCCAGTGAAAGCGAAAAAATGGCGACTGCCCCAATCCTCGTACAGAGCGTGCACAACACCAAAAACTGACGTGAGATAAATAAACGAGTGGAAGTACCAAAAGAATCAGGAACAAGTCTAAACAACAAAACTACAGTACCTTTTAGTATGACCTGTAGTAAAATTCGGAAGAAGACGTCTTTCACGTATACATAGCACGCCGACAAATGAATGAGGGTGAACAAAGCGCAGGAACGCGGCAAAGTTTAGGTTGCTCGGGCAACGGCAGCCACACTCCCACCCAAATCATCCAAGATGATTTCTAAAAGAGGTGTTTTCGGAATAAACAAATATCGCCTTATCAATGTAAAACATGTGAACGATCAAGGTCAACTACTATGTCTACTCGGTAGAAGAAGAAACATCATTTCAATCCTTCATGACAGGAAATGAGAAGAATCAGCTTATGAATTGGACTGTCTAAAAACGTTCTATTGTAAATTGGCTTACCTGTTTTATTTAAGTTCGGAGTGGCCGTTAGTAGCTTTACCTTTCTCACAAGACCATCACTAGAGGGATAGGTCTCTACCACTTTAGCCAATCTCTAATCTGAGCGAAAGATGTTCTCGTCCTTTAGCATAACTATATCACCAACTCTGGTATTCAAGATGTTAGCGATTGGATGTCTTGTAATTTCCTACTTTTGAATGTGTCGAAAACTGAATTTGTGTGCATGTCGTCTCGGAGATTCTCACCAGACTCGTGTCCTTTGTCTAGTATCGCAATTGGTGAAGAATTGGTTAGTGCTTCGTCAAGTGCTAGAAACTTAGGTGTCTTGTTTGATTCGCAGCTATCTATGGAAACACACATTTCTACTATTTGTAGATCTGGATATTCCCATCTAAGAAATATTAATCGTATTCGTAAATCATTATCCCAATCTGATACTGAAAAGTTGGTACATGCATTCATATCTTCTCGCTTAGACAGCTGTAATTCATTATTGTCTGGTCTCCCTGTAACTAAGATAAAACCTTTTATTCGTGTACAAAATGCAGCAGCCCGCCTTGTCACTCGTGCTCGAAAATATGACCACATTACAGACATTTTTATTAAACTTCATTGGTTACCAGTTGTACAAAGAATCAATTTCAAATTACTTTTACTAGTGTATAAATCTTTGTATGGTTTTGCCCCAAATTATCTATGTGAATTAATCGAATTTTATGTACCTAGTCGTAGTTTAAGATCTGAATCGAAGTTTCTTATTAAAACTCGTCAGGTGTGTAGTAAAAAGTCTAAGGTGTTATACAAAGACCGTGCTTTTGAAAATTTAGGTCCTAAACTTTTTAATGAATTACCTCTGTCTGTTCGTTCTAGTCCTTCAGTAGACATTTTTAAATCAAGACTGAAAACGCACTTATTTAAATGTGCTTTTAATATTTGACTGATTGTTTATTGTATCAGCGCCTTTGATCTTCATATGTTGGAATTGTTGTGCTTAATTAAATAAAGTTATTATTATTATTTATTATTTTCTTAGGTACCTTGCCAGGTTTTTCTTGACTGAAGATTGTACAAATATTCTTTTTCCCACCTTGTCCAGAACAGATTGGCCAGATATTGGACTCTGCGCCACCTCTTTCTCGCATATATATCTTCCCTCACAAAATCTCCAGGAGGTGGAGGGGTGACAATTCCAGACTTCATTGTGAGTATATTGTTTGGCGATAGAGGAAGGGGCCCGTTAGGGTCTTCCAAATCATCCACTGTCTGCTGTTGATTATGGCCATTGTCCTGTATAGGAATGTACGCAATGCTGATGTGTTCAGCTGGGTTCCATTCTGGATCAGGATTCCATCTAAGATGCTTCTGATAGTCCGGATCTGCCTTTCCCATACTCCGCCCATGTGGCTTGATGAAGGAGTGTTAAATAAGAACTCACAATTTTGGGAGAGAAGTTTTCTTGCAATACTATCAATGTTTAACTTGTTAAGATTCTCCTTCAGTTCATGACTCGCACCAACAAAGTTGGTTCCCTGGTCACAGCAAATCATAAGGACCTTTCCTCAAATGGCAATAAGGCATCTCAATGCATTGATGAACGAATCCGTAGACATATCATCTAAGACCTCAATATGAACAGCTCTTGATGCGAGGCAAGTGAAAATTAACCCATACTTCTTCAGCTCCTTTCGTCCTTCTTTTATCATAAATGGCCCAAAACGGTCCAGTCCACAGTGGGTAAATGGTGGAGAGGGTTCTGTTCTGTTCTGTCTTCTGGGAGGTTTGCCATTTTTTGTGACACTCTTCTTCCTCAGTTTTTTGCACGTAACGCAGTTTTGGATCAGGGATGTTGAATGTTTCTTGCTGTATAACTCTGATAAGGTTTGTCTCTGCTAAGTTTCTAACCTGTATTTTGGAGAATAGCTTTCCCCGTTTCTTGAGTGAACATTCAACAATGACTGCCACTGCTGTCACTGCCTTTGAATAGCTAGAAAATCTGCTCATCCTCTCTGTTAAGCTAGTGAAGTTCATTCTCTGTACAATATGTACAACTGTCGGTTTAACCTCTACATCATCTGGTGGTATTTCCAAGTCAATGTCTGCAGTCTGAGGTGAAGCCTCTGTTTCCCACAAAAATTTAGGGCCTGTAAGCCAGTTGGTTTTGGCTATTTCATCAGCTGTGGCATGATCTGCAGGGTTATTAGTGGTTGGAACATATTTCCACTGTGCTGGCTGGGAAACTTCTCTAATTCGTTGAACCCTGTTCGCGACGAACATCTTGAGTCTCTTTGTATCATTCTTTATATATCCCAAGACTACCTTGGAATTCGTCCAAAAATTATGTGACATGTCTTTATAGCCCATTTCTGTCTCGAGAACCTTAGAAACCTTTGCTGAAATTGTTGCAGCTTGTAGTTCCAGTCTAGGTATAGTTACAGGCTTCAATGGGGCAACTCTGGCCTTTGCCATGACTAAGGCACAGTGTACCCTTTCATCTGTATTCTTCATACGCACATATGAACATTGTCCATAACCAGAAAGTGACGCGTCAGAGAAGTGGTGAAGTTGTACTGAGACTGCTTGACCCAAACCATCTGGAATGAAGCATCGCGGAATTTTGATCTCACTCAGTTTCAACAGCTCGGCTTTCCAGCGTTCCCAATCTAGACGAAGATCATCTGGCAATGGGTCATCCCAATCTGTTCTGTCCTGGCACATTCTTTGGAGTATCATCTTCCCAACTAAGACTAAGGGCGAAATAAGACCTAAGGGATCGTAAATTGAGGCAACTGTTGCTAGAATCCCACGACGAGTCAAGGGGTGATCTTTTAATGTCAACTTAAAACAAAAGGTATCTGATTCGATGCACCACTGTATACCTAAAACCTTCTCTGGCGAAAAACGCTTCTGACTGGATTCAAGGTCAGTCTGTGTTATAGTCGCTCTTTCGGACTCTGGAAGACTTAACATTACCTCAGAATTATTACAACTAATTTTGTGTAGCCGCAAGTTACCCTTTTCACAGATCTCAACAGCATTGTGAATGAGATCCTTCATAGCTTCTACACTTCAACCCATCATCAACATAGAAGTTGTTTTTCAAGAATTCTGAAGCGTTCTCTCCAAGGTGCTTGTAGTCCTTGGCAAGTTGTTTTAAGCCGAAGTTTTCACATGCTGGCGATGAAACAGCTCCAAACAAATGGACTTTCATCCTAAAATCAACTGGGGGTTGTCTGAAGTCTTCGTCTTCCCACCACAAAAACCTGAGAAAGTCTTGGTGTTCGGGCTTCACACGAAACTGATGGAACATTTTCTCGACATTACACTTCAAGGCAATTGGGTGTTCACGGAACCTGCAGAGTACTCCAATTAAGGGGTTGATCAAGTCTGGACCTGACAAAAGGTGGTCATTCAAGCTTGAACCCTGGTAACAAGCGCTACAATCAAAGACAACTCTTACTTTATTCGGTTTTCTGGGATGGTATACTCCATGATGAGGTATATACCATTGTGTTGATGTCAGTGGCTCATCATGTGGGACCACTACTGCATCACCTCTCTTTAGTATCTCTCTCATGAAAGTGGTGTAATGATTTTGATATTCTGGTTTTCTCTGAAATTGTTTTAACAAGCCTATAGCACGATGCATGGCTGCTTGACGATTATTTGGTAACTGTGGAGGTTTTCCCCCCCTAAATGGTAGTGGCATTTCATAATACCCATCTTCTCTCTGCCGATTACCATTTGATATGATTTCTGTAAACTTCATGTCTTCTTGAGACATAATCTTCATCTCTGAAGTCTCTTTCTACATTTGAATACTCAGCAAATCAGCAATGGTGACTTCTTTGATTGGAGTCTTATATACATACATCACGTTTGATTGCTCATCAGGCTTGATGGGGGCATGTATGGTTCTGCTAACAACCGTCTGGGTTTGACCAAATGCATCAAATTCCTCTGAAGTTGAGTCTGAGATCCACCAACAATGCTCCAACTGAGTTTAGTTTCTACACCATATGGTTGATTGCCACTGCCCAATACGCAATTCTGAGGTGCTAAAGCACTTGGGCAATTGTATCCAATTAACAAAACAACTGAGCAGTCCAGCAGATCTGCAATCCTACGAAGGTGAGACCATTCACGAGCAGTTTCAGGTGTTGCAATGTGGGACCTGTCCAGTGGGATATGATCTCTGGAATATGTTATTGGGAGAGGAATCCTTGACGTAGAGTTAAATCCTCTCACCACAAGATTTTCTTATGTATGACTTTCTACAAGGTCTCCCTTTGAAGTCATCGTTGACAAACGTAGCTTTGCTGGGCTAGAGTGTGTTTGTAGGTCCTCCCCAATCTGGTCCAATATAAATGTGACATCTGACATAGTGTCGAGCAGAGCATAGACCAGCTTCTCACTGCCTGGGTTTTTCCTTGCATGATACCCATACTGGCACTATCATGGAGGAAACTGATTCTTTGTTACCGCCTAACACTTTATGACTTTGTTCAATCTTGTGGGTTTCAGATGTCTTGTTACCTGATTTTGAGTATTTATCTCTGTCATGCAAACTAGTAGGGTGTTTCTTATGACAAACCTTGCACTCGCACCTGTTGATGCACTGTCTTGACATGTGGCCTTCTCCAAAACAACCAAAACAGGGGCCTTTCTTCATTATAAAGTCTCTTTTTTCGTCCATGCTTCTCTGGACAATCTTGAACAGTGTGATTCCCTTTATCACAGAATATGCATTCATTTGATTTATCAACTGTCTGAACCGTAGTTGCTAACAACCTTTTCGTGGATTGCGAACGAGAGTATTATTCGATTGCCTGTAAGTATGATTACCATCTGGTTCCATTGCATTAAATTGCTTTGGTTCAAAGTCTACGACAAAATCATTTAATTTTTCTGACTCCTCCATAACAAAGGTAACAAAGTCTCAAAACAACGGGTAACATCCACACTCTCTTTTTTTTCTGGCAATAAGACGATTCCACCTATGACCTAACCATTCTGGTAGTTTAGATACTAGGCTCCTGTTCTCTCTCATGTCATCAAGTATATGGAGTTCTCGGATTTCAGTAGCAGCCACAAAACACTGTTGTAAAAAGTCTGCATATCTTCATAAACCTGTTTTGTCCCTGGTTTGAATCTTTTGCCACAAATCAAGTTTTGATCTGAAGGCTTCCGCAATGACGAAGGGATTGCCAAATCTCTTTTCAAGAACACATTTCGCTTCCTCAAAAGGCATTTTGGCTCCGTAGAAGAAAGAATCCACTCACTGCTTCCCTTGCTTGGCCTCCTAAATAACGTTTCAGGTAATGAATTTTCTCACCCTGTGAAATGCCTCTACTTCCGATCAAGGTGGTGAATGACGATATCCAATCTGGGTATTGAAGTGGGCCTCCAGTAAAGACTTGGGGTTCAGGAGTAGGTAGACGGCTCATAGCAATTGTCCGGGCAAACATTTCTGCTGTCAACTCTGAAGATGGTAGGTAAGCTTGAGTGTCTGTGTTCATGTTCTTGGTATATGGCCTTGAAGGAGCACATTTCTCATGAGGTACCATTTTCTTCTTTACAATTGGACTTGTGACAAGTCCTTAAGATCAGGCACTTTCTTTGACAGTTGAGATGTGCTGCGAATCGAATCAGAGTCATCTTCTTCATCGCTATACACTTTCAGTCTTGCTTCTTCTGCCTTCAACTCGGCAGCTAGTTTCTGTTCTTCTAATTCGCATTTCAAATTAGACATTTTCCTTTCTGTTTGCAAACTTCTGTTTTTCTTCAAACTCAATTTGTTCTATCATTTCTTGTTTCTTGTTAAGGAGAATTTGGGCCTCCAACTTAGTTTTCAAGGCAGCTGCCTCTGCTGCGGCATCTCGATGACGGTATGAACTGCTTGAAGTTTTGGAATTTCTGGAGACAAAAGATATTCTTGATCCCTCTTACTTGATATGCAATGTTGACATGAGGTCTTTGTTGTTGTTAAATACTATTCGAGCTTTATCAAGTTGATTGATGGCCTGTCTGGAGCTTTCAGAAATCTTGTCAAGAGCCTTTCCCAACACTATACTCTCTTCGCCGGGCAGGACACAAAGATGCTCATCAACCACATCTTGCAATACTTCTAGGCGGTTTTCAATATCTGATTTGACTGCTATCAATTTCTCTTCGTCTATGTTTGGCTCAGTTACAAGTTTCTGTGCATTATCTATAATGGTTATTAGATCAAAATGATTTTCCCAGAATTTACCCGTTAGTACTTCACTTCTATACTGTATTGCTTTTTCTGTAATTTTCCGTGTTCTTTCTGACCTCCGCAGTTGACTTGTCTCTTCCTCAGTTTGACTTTCAACTGGAATTTCACCCAATCCCATCTGTGCCTCTGGTGGCACTTCATTGTCATGTGGACTAATGTCTGTTGGTGTGATGGCCTCATCAGCCATATCTGAAAAGAAACTATTAAACTGTATGGTTAAATTGAATCAAAATTGACTAAACACTAATTTAACAATCGATATGAAAAGGCAGATACTAAATATGACACTAAAATTACACCAAGTTCAACAAATATTTGAATTACAAATGCAGAGTATCCTCAGTATGCAGATTGAGTCTTATTCTATATCACACAATTCTCATTGGAAGCGATACCTGAGAGCTATACTGAATTCAAGCAAGTAACTCAATGTCCAACACAGTTCAAGTTTGATAGTTAAATCAATGACGTTCACTGTCTGCTTGTGTACACAAATGTCAAATGTTATATACGACATGTATGTTTCATACAATGTTTAAATGTACTGGATCTTGCAATCTTGTGTCTATATGTAACAGTCTTCTGTTGTCAACGGTATTCTGTAGAATAGCTGTATCCTCCATCTGCTGTATACAGTGCTTACGAGTGTCCACTGATTGTCTTGATAGTAGCGAAGTCTATCTGAGTGACATCTGGACGTTCAGCTTAGTATACGATACAATGCAGTGGATAGTGCAGGCAGTTCCTTTCTTTGACCTCACAGCAATGAGTATAGTTTCAACCAGAAATTGTTGACTGTCGACTGTAGCTGCCCCAGTAACCAATGCAAAATACTGATGTAACATTCACTTTATTTATGACAAACAATATTGAGAAGATTGTAACACCGTCAAAACTGTGAAATACAAGAGTATACGTTCAGAAAATAATAACATGAACTTGCATATTCAAATTGTAATAAGTACCAGTGCTGCTATGTAAATAGATAGGCAATGATATACAGCATAGTGCGCCACCTAGTGGCGAGACTAGACGAATCTATCGTACACGTACACACAAAATAGGTAAAGTTGTACATGAATCTGAACTTAAACAAATAGATTACAAACTGTACATGGAATGTGACTTGCATAATCGTGTAGAAAACTACTGAGAATTTCAGATGAGTGTCAACTCAACTACACGAATGACGGCGACTCGGCATGTAAACTAGGCCAACAATAAATCAACTAAATCGATAAGGCTTCCGAAACTAGTCTAAACATAACAAGTCTTCTCAAATAATTCTCTAGTAACTCCTCAAACGTTACCTACCTCGTTGGCAGCATAAACGATACTTGGGCAGCGAAAAGACGAAAACTAGATGCAGTGAAACTAGCGTTTCACTTCCAGTGAAAGCGAAAAAATGGCGACTGCCCCAATCCTCGTACAGAGCGTGCACAACACCAAAAACTGCCGTGAGATAAATAAATGAGTGGAAGTACCAAAAGAATCAGGAACAAGTCTAAACAACAAAACTACAGTACCTTTTAGTATGACCTGTAGTAAAATTCGGAAGAAGACGTCTTTCACGTATACATAGCACACCGACAAATGAACGAGGCTGAACAAAGCGCGGGAACGTGGCAAAGTTTAGGTTGCTCGGGCAACGGCAGCCACAAAGTGTTTTTCTACCACATGGGTATCTATTATTAAATATCGTCCACCTGGATCCAACCACATTATGCACATCAGCATAGACATTTCTAAAAATGGTAATAACCCCTCTACTGTTATTTTCTCAGTGTGAAAAATACATATCACCCTTAAACTGCCTTTCCCAAACCAGGATCTGTTTCTTTTTTGAACTCCAACATTTTCTGAATAAAATAATAATAAACAAGTAACAATCAAAGCAGAAAAAAGAAAAGAGTGAATAACTATGACCCTCAACCAGCAAGCCAAAAACCTCTCCACGTGGGAAAGTATTCCAACGAACATTCCTATACGACTTAATAAAATCATCAAAATAGCACATCAGCTCCCTTCTCAATTTGGACACTTCTCATTCATTTTTGTCAAAAAAGCCCACCTACATCTATTTTTTTTATCACATGAATAATATAAACGTATCATTCTTTCACTTTAATGCTCAAACAGCTCATATGAATATTTCAGTCGCACGTAGACGTCGCCATGTTTTGATTTCAAGAATTGAAATAATACAACCCAGTAAGAAATCAAGGCAATTTACCTTTCGAGAAACAAGTCAGCTCACTTGTTTCATACTAACAACTCTTTTCGACTCGTTTTTTGTATAGTTCAGTTCACAGTTCGTCACTAACGGTCCCTGTATACCTTACCGTCAATATAGAGCACGCCATTTTGAAATCGTGGCCGCTTACCAGCTTGGTATGCTTCTTGCATAATTGGTAGTAGGGCTCTCTTCTTTTCGTAATCTTCTGGACACAAATCATCCTTTATGTAGATACCCGAATCGTCTTTCCATTCGATAAATAAATTTCACTAAGATGGATCTTAGTCTTTAGCCCTCTGCGATCTGGGCCGGCCGGATTTCTGTGTGCGTTCTCGATGACTTTTTGGTCCACTCCGAATTTTTCTGCGACGAGATCACGCATAATTTGTATACAGTCCTCTTTTGATTTCTCCTCTAAGCCATAAAATCTTAGGTTGTACCCTCGACTGTAACGGCTGTTTTGTAGAGCTGTTTCTTCAGAAGTTTTCAGCATTTTCTCCATTTCTCTTTCTATTTCTTGTTTGAGGTCGGAAATTTCCTTTTTGTTTTCGTTTGCCGCGTGGGACGCGTTCTCCATTGATGTTTCTAGATCGTTCTGTTTCTTTTCCACTTGTTCCATTCTAGCAAGTATATTTGCAATGTCTCCAAAACCTTGTTGTACTCTATTACTAAGCTTCTCTATAGCCTTGTGTATTGTAGTTAGGGTTGATTCACTGTTTGGAGAGTCAATTTTTCCCGCGTCTTCAGTTGTTTCGTCATCTTGTACTGTGCTACTTCCGCCGTGTTCAGTGAACAGCGTGATCTTGCCCTTGCTTTCTTGTTGTGCACCATTTTTTCACGTTTTACTCTTTGCTATCTTATAATGCACCTAATGTCATGAATTGTTGAGAAGTTCACCCTAGATGATAAATTTTCTACGTTTTACGGAGCCAATGTGGTCGACAAGTGAACTAAAACATGGCGCATGCGCACTTCCTCTACTTACTTAATACTTACTTACAGTGTAAAATTCGACCGAGAGAAAGTCAGAATAGTAACAAAAAGATCTGAAAGTCTGTTGCCCATCAATCGAATCATCAGTCTCCATGATTGATTTAACTGATATTTTCAATCATTGGTTAGTTGTCTGAGACTGAATGTTGTCAAGTTCGAGAGTGTGTTTTTACGTACGGTGACGTCAACATTATCGATTACATCAGTCCCTCAACACTGTGATTACATTGAAGACGTGTTGAAAAGAAAGTTCATTTTGGGCTAGTGTAAAATTTCGAAGTAGAGGACTTTTTATACTGGAGATGTTCCAGTACGGAGTTGTTCGATTGGCATATCAAAATCCTTTATTTGTATAGGACATGTTCTATATATTCACCAAAATAACAACGTTGCCATGTTTCTAGGCATAGAACGAACTTGAAACAAGAAATTGTTAGATCCAAACGACCTGCGTTCTTAGAAATCAAGTCTTATGGCTCTTGTGTTCCTGAGCGAAAATACCAGCGAAGATTCCCGGGGAACAAATATTAATGCTGTAATTCACTCTGATGTGAGAATAGGTGACAAAGGTCAAAACAAATTTGAGAGAATCCGAAAACGTAACTTACTGCACGTGAATTTAACGACGATGTTTTCAACGTTCTGGTTATCTCTGTGCAACAGCAGACTTTGAAACAAAATTGAGGGAAAATAGCAATGTAATGCAATATCACGACGAATGTTTTGAATGTTCTCTCATTCTTCCATGTTTATTTGGCGATATGAATGATTCAGCCCAGCACTTATAGGTTATTATATTAACAAAAAAACGATTTTCGCCCAAGCATTCATTTTTTGGGTGATATATCGTTGATTCAGCCCATTTATATAGCTCATTTATTAGAGGCGCCAGGGAACCAAAATTTGGGATGTGAATTATTTGGACGATAATTATAACCAAGAGGTGAGTGACAATTTACCGCAGCAATAGCTATGATGACTGTGACCCCAATCATATTTTAATTTTAGTAGCTGAGGGTAAAACCTGTGTTTATGCTATGAGAAAGAACAGATCTTGGACGTACTTTAGTACAAATACATTTTTTGATTGCCTCGCATGGCGAACACAATTTAATTATTATCTTTCTTTTTTTTTATGCCTTTTTGTTCCCTTACATTTTATGTGGTTATTTTTCTTTTACTAATATCTGATTTGTAACCCTTTTCATCCCCTCCGGGGGATGTTGTGTGTTAATAAATAAATAAATAAATAATGTGAGTGAATTTCCCTAATTAATGTTTAAATGTTGTATAGAGTTGTCGGAAATATTCAATATGGCGACACGACAACTTCCGGTATGTTGAAATTGTTTTCGAGTTTTCTCGGTGATAGCTACGTGAATTTGAACCAAAATGTTATTGGCAAGACTCAAAATACGACAGTGATAGCCACTGAAACGTTATTGAGGGTAAATGAACACGTCAAGCAAAAAAGACTGTTTCGAGTCGTGGCGTAAAATGGAGGTATATACCATTGTTGACTCTTGAAGGGAATGGAAATCAGTCGATTTGAGGGTGTCACAGTAAGTGAGGGAGCAAATCGTTTTTATGCTATGAAAAGGTGAAGACCTTGAACGTACTTTTTGTACTTTAGTACAACGTCATTTTTGTTTGATTCCCTAACGTTTTTAGGTTCATGTGCTGCAAGTTACAGAGCACATACCTAAGCGGCCGTCCCTCAGCAAATAATGAAGCCAAGGCATTTTCGAAACTCTCCCTTTTTACGCAAACTGGGAAGTTCGAATTACTAAACGAAGTACAGAACGACGAAGCTTAAATATCCAAGAACCAACACATACCAAAAATTATATCTCAAAAGTGAATATTCGTGGTGTATTTTAAGTCTAACCAGACCGGAAGTGGAAACATATTTTAGTATAAAGTAGTAATCAAGAGGAGATTTCAATACCGTCTATAAGATCACAAAAGAACTGAGTGGTCAATACAAGCAAACGCCACTGGTGAAAGACCAGCATGGACACATCATCACAATTGAGAAGGGGCAGGCAGCACGCTGGGTAGAACACTTTAAAGAGGTATTAAACAGGCCAGAGCCACTAGTTGCATTTGAAGGCTGTCCACAATATGATGCCCTTGAAATAAACACAGATTCTAAAGATGAAGTAGTTGCAGCAATAAAAGCCATGGAATTTCAGCCGAGCTCCTAAAAGTAGGTATTGAAACTAGCTAGCAATGAATTATACACCCTGTTCAATCACATCTGGAAAGAAACCAAGATCCCAAGTGACTGGGTAAAAGGATTGATTGTAAAATTACCTAAGAAAGGTGACCTTGGGAACTGTGATAACTGGAGAGGGATTACCTTACTCTCAATCCCAAGCAAAGTTTTCTGCAGAATCCTCCTGAATAGAATCAACAAAACACTTGACCTGACTTTGAGGCAAGAACAGGCGGGATTCCGGAAAGGAAGCGCAGATCAGATATTTGCTCTCAGAAACATCATTGAGCAGTGTATAGAGTGGAAATCATCTCTATACATAAACTTTATAGATTTCAAAAAAGCTTTTGATAGCATTCATCGCGACACCCTCTGGGCAATCCTTGGATTATATGGAGTACCAGACAGGATGGTTTCCCTCATCAAATGCTTCTACACAGAATTTGAATGTGCAGTTCTACTAAACAACAAAGCAACTAGCTGGTTTGCAGTTCATTCTGGTGTAAGACAAGGCTGCATAATCTCACCTGTCTTATTTTTGTTAGTCTTTGACTGGGTGATGAATAAGACCACCAGCGATCGTAGGAGAGGAATCACCTGGTCTATGTTCTCAGTCTTAGAAGATCTGGACTTCGCAAATGACATCGTGCTCCTGTCATCTAAGCAAGATCAAATGCAGAAGAAGACCAGACAACTCAGCTACTATGCCAAAAAAATTGGGCTCTAAAATAACACAAAGAAGACCCAGGAAATGAGGCTCAACACCACATGCAACAGTAGACTGGTTATTGATGGAGCAGAAATTGAGCAGGTGGACCAATTTACCTACTTAGGTGCAGTCGTGAGCAATGAGAACCCCACACAAAAGGACATCAAAAGCAGACTAGCCAAAGCAAGATCTGCATTTCAAAGATTGTGGCCCATATGGGAATCTAGCCAGTATAACATCAGCACTAAAGTCAAAATTTATAACAGCAATGTAAAATCCATTTCACTGTATGGGAGCGAAAGCTGGAGGGTCACCAAGGTTGACATGAAAAAGCTATTGAACCATTGAGCAAGAACACAGGGAAATGGGTTTAACATGGGGAGAGGTTGAAACCAAGGCTAAAAACCGTGTTGAGTGGATGGATCTTGTGTTAACCTTATATTCCGGTGGGAGCAACAAGAATTAAGAAGAAGAAGGTAGTAATCATTGATAATTAATATATATTATAAAATGCAGGGTAATGGGTGAGGGCTTGATTTGTAATATGAGGTTATTACGAGAAGATCTAAAAGTATGCATGAAGACAGTACAGCTGGAGTATCGACCGCCATACAGCGTACTGTCTGAGTGCATATTTTGAGGTATTCTCGTAATAACCTTATTATTATACATCTTTTCCTTCCAAGGATACATCATGGGAATGCCGAAAACCAACAAGTTTAGAACAGAATCAGCGAACTTCTTTGTGTGGAGTCCGGTCAAACCCTGATAACACCCATATTTGTTTTTATTATTAGAGACGCGCGTAATCATTCCATATTTGGAATTTGCTTTTCTTTATATGGTAGGAAGAAATACCCCATAAAATACCGCAAAATTACGGCACGCTGTAACTTATGTCGTTACGGTGACAGATGTATGAGGGCTTGAGTTGTAATATGAGGTTATTACGAGAATACGTCAAAGTATGCACAAAGACAGTACAGCTGGAGTATCGACCGACGCGCAGCGGAGGTCGGTGGGCGGCGTACTGTCTGAGTGCATACTTTGGAGTATTCTCGTAATAACCTTATACATTATGCACCAGTTGTCCCGAAATATACTACGTCAGTTTGCTCGACAAAATTCGACCAAATCTATGATTCTGTAACTCTAACAAGGTCAAGGTTTGCAATTTTCCGGAAACACCTCCTCCCCTGTTGAAATATGAACAATTACATGTGAAATATTAGAGTCGACTTTTCGTTTAACATCTAGCTTCTAGTTGCATGACAGCCAAACGATTCACGTGAGCTGGCAGTTGCGAGTGGGCGCCTTAACGATTGTAAACTAAAGTCTTGGTTTAGTAGTTCAGTGGTTCCTGTAGTATGTTGCAAATCCCTCTATGCTTTGAAAGTAACTGAAGTTACTTTATGGACTTTACATGTAGCTAACAGATAATGATAATAATAATCTTTATTGAAACCGTATCCTGGAGTGGGATCTTAGTTGAAAATACAATAAAGTAATACAAAAAGATAGCAAAAAAAAAAACACAAGACATTCATAGACAATTGAAAAGAAGAAAGACAAAATTTAATTATTTTGTGGTTGGTTGATGCATCTGGCATTTTAAAGATTTTTTTCCTGTCGTAATTTGAAACAAGTGTGGATGAATTTTCCTAGTTCAATGATTGTTTTGTCATTTTTACTTTTTAGTATATTTGTAAGTTTTTCGTCATCCATCCCCAAGTTGCTTATATTGTATTTAATATTGTTGATCATGA
The DNA here is from genome assembly GCF_978046115.1 of Saccoglossus kowalevskii. Lineage (NCBI taxonomy): Eukaryota > Metazoa > Hemichordata > Enteropneusta > Harrimaniidae > Saccoglossus > Saccoglossus kowalevskii. Next base: position 19,845,890 of record NC_140642.1, read on the forward strand.
TTTCTCGTTCCTTCTTGTATAAATTACAAATTCTGTTTTAATTTTCCTATAGATTCGTAACTTGTTTTTGTGGTTTACCTTTATTGTCATCGTGTAATGTTTCTGTGCTATGTATTTCAAAGGATTGTTCTAGTTTGCGCGTTACTGTTTCAGTGATTTGTTTGTCATCAAGAGATTTATGGTTCTCCCAAATATTTCCCATATTTAAATTTTCTAAAATTTGTTTTATGTCTGTTACCCAGTTGTCTTTTCCTTTTTTATAAACATGTATTCCAAGATTGTGAGCTTCATGTACTAGCGAATTTGGGTTAGAATTATTTATTTTGATCCAATATTTGATCATATATTTTAAGCTTGATGCTAGGAGAGGATATCTTCCCAATTCTAGTAGGCTTGCCAAATTACTTGCTTTGCTATTTACTTTTAGAAGGTATTTGCAGAACTGTATTTGTACTTTTTCCATTGGTGTAGACAGATTTGCCATTAGATGCGATTTGTTGATGTTCTCGCTCGTCCAAATTTCACTGCAGTAAAGCATAATTGGTTTTGCATCGAACATTTTTAAGTATGTTTTGATTGGAATTAGTTTTTCTGAGAATAGCATTTGTTTCATTTTGAAACATGCCTTCATTGCTCTAGCTCTGAGGTCTTCTTGTGCTCTGATGAATTTACCTGATTTGTGTAGTTTAATGCCGAGGTATGTGTAGGTTTTTGTATTTTCAAGTTCCTTTCCATCAACATAGAATTTTAATTTGTCCTGTGATTTTTTTGACCTACTAAACATGATGATTTTTGACTTAGAGATATTTATATTGAGTTTCCATTTTTGACAGTAAGTTTCAAGAGAATTTATGGCATTTTGTAAGCCAGTATGTGATTGGGATAATATTACAAGGTCGTCTGCATATAGCAGACACGAGAGACTTGTGTTTAAGAGATTTGGTGGGTCATTACGAGCCAAGTTTAATGATGTTTTAATGTCATTTACATAGATATTGAAAAGAGGGCTGAGTCCATCCCCTTGTCTAATTCCTCTATTATTTGTGAAGCAATGTGTTACACCCTGTTTAAGTTTAACACATCCTGTTGAGTTCAGATAAATGGATTTTATGATGCTGTGGAATTTACCTGTAAAACCACTTTGGATAAGTTTCCAGAAGAAACCTAGATGCCAGATGGAATCAAAGGCTTTCTGGAAGTCAATGAAACAAGCAAACAAAGTCGTTTTGTTGCTTAGATATTCCACATACGTTTACCGACTTGGCACATATGTAATTGTGGAATTTGCACGTAACTGTACCGACCTTGCGTGCAACTTTACCGACTTCGCATGTGCATTATGAACGTAATACGTGAGTTTATCGACATTCCACGTAACTCGACATACTTTGCATGTAACTTTATCGACTGTGCACTTATTAACACGCGCGGATTTAGGGGGAGCCCCCCCCCCCCTTCAGCCCGCAAAAAAATTGACAAATCAATTGACAAATCTAGCCCACGTCAATAGGAGCGCCCCCCCTTACCGTATATCTGGATCGGCCAGTGCTTAACATACCGACTTTACATGAAACATTATCCACTTTCCACGTTACCTTACTGACTTTGCATGTTAATTTTACCGACATTGCGAGCAACTTTATCGACTTTGCAAGTAGCATTACGGAACCTACACATGGTTTTAACGCTTTTAAATTCCTTCTCCTTCTTCGTTTCGCCAAAAAGATTACAACCGCACATGCATGAATTAAGCATTCTGCGCCATCCCCGCGTGACGGTCATTGATGACGTCATGCGCGAACATATTCTATTCCGAATCGCGCGTTCGATCTGAACATTCCACGATTCTGCTGCTGTTTCCGAAGAAAGGTAAGTAGCGCTTTACATTTATGTTACGAATGTAAACAACATAGTTTGGCCTATCGGTACTGTTCTCCACGTCATCGGAGTTTGGGATATCTTCTGTCCCACTCAAGATTCTGTTGATATCACTGCAGACAACCCTGGTGGACATCACGTGTGTTGGAAGGGGTGGAACCCGGTCTGGAACTGAACATAAACTGGACTCTCATGGCTTGTCGTATAATGTATTAACTGAGTAACCGATACTGAATTCCGTTCCATTTTCTCAGTTGTACGTTTCTGCTTTTCTCGATTTCGACGTTGGTGGAACTATATGGAAGTATATTTCACCGTATGAATGTTTCTTGCTCAATGCAGTCCTCGGGGGGGGGGGCTACTTGCACAGACTGGGGTGTCATTTCACGTTATTTTGTTTAGAAGTGGGTGGTCATTAATTTATCAATGTTTTGGTTTAGAAGTGTGTAGCATTTATTTACTTTTACACAGGTCCTTATATTGAAACCCAAATACCGGAAAAGGCTGAATAAAATCGCATGGATGCGTTCACTGGTTGCGAAAGTTGTGAGCTGGGTGGGGTTTTTTTTTGCTGAAAACACTTGTGTGGAAGTAGCAACCCCCCCCCCCCCCGATGCACTCATACATTACAGTTTGTGTGTTTTTTGTAAAATTTCCAGGTGATTACCGTTTAATATAATTAAAAAAATAACTGTAACTTGTTTCAGTGAAATATAACACTGATATGACTCCAGTAAACATCACAGAAGGAAACCTTCTCGGCCACTGATATGGATTTGGAGGTCACCATTTTAAAAGCATGGCAGGGTGGTTGGGAGAGTGTGACCAGTCCACTTTTGTTTCTCGGTGTCTTGTACATTAGTTTGTCTTCCTTGAATGTGACATCACTTTTTCCTGCAACACCGTCTTTGCGTGTTCTATTTCTCTCGCTACTTAACTTGCAATTAGTTCTTCAACGAATCTTCCAGAGACCCACCGAGTAATTTCAAATGGTCGCCCGGTCCTTTCTCAGGGCAGGCGTTATTTGGTAGTCACCCTCAGTAACTATTCAAAATAGCTACATGTTTCGAACAATGGTTCTTCATCAGTAGAATATTAGCTGTGGTGCATGATCCCATGTCCGGTCACTTACTCACTTGTTGATGGCGGTCAAACAAAAAAGCGAAAAGAAATGTTAAACAAAAACCAAACATAGGTAAGAGTACAGTCCCTCGACGAAGACTGTGGTAAGAGTAACGTCGGTTGCAATCTGGGATATATATGACAAGGTGACAAAAGCGGCGTTGAAATCTAGGATGCTTTGTCAATCAACATACCAAGCAATATTTTAGTGATGTTCTTAAATTTATTATTCACAGATTACAATTACTGCAGAGAAATTATGACAGACGAAATGGGAGACAATAACAGCGGACAAGAAGAACGAGCTCTTGGTCGTTACGTCATGTACCACGACGAGACTTCACATAACCACGGAGCGACGATACCTAGAAAGCTGGAAGAGTTTCAAATGACACTGCTAAGGCAAATCCATATGATGAGAGGGGTGGCAGCCCCACGTGCTGTGTGTGCTTATCGCCAGGACGGTACAAGCGGCGAATCTACTACTACTACTGATGTGGTGTCTTTATTGTCAGTGGCACCGGGTTTTAAGCCAATTTTGCAACCATGTTTGAAAACATCGGACTTTGAAATTAAAGTTAAATTTCGGGACGATTGTTTCGATAGTGACATTGATTTAAATGCAATTGAAAATGACGCCCAAAACGACCGGACTAAGCGACAGGAACGTTCAAATGTATATAACCGGCAAAAAACATCACATAGTAAGTATTGGGGAACTAAAGAACATTACGACGGACAAGAAAAATGCACAAATAACAATCATGTTGGAAACAACAAGAAACATGGTGAACTGAAAGGAGCTTTCTTGCCGTATTGCATAGGCGCTGTGTTAGCGGCAAAACCTGGTGCAGTAAATAACAGCTCTGACGTTACAGAGACATGTGACGAAACTGACGGTAGTTTATCACGAATGCGCCATGCTTCCCGTTTCGCTAAAGAACTGAGCGCTCTAACGGATCTATTGCAGAGAATTTTACCACCAAAGAGAAAGCTCCCAGTTCCAAAGAAGTATAGAGTGGCCACTGTTCGGCCTATGCTAAGACCCCCACTGTCAGTGCCATCGCGATCAAACCAACTGTTGCCTCCTTCTGCTTTTACCTCCAACTCAAAAATATCGTTATTTGAGTCTCATAATGGAAATCTGACCAATGGTGTGGCAACAGATAAATTACAATCAAGTAACTCACTGTCCAAAAAACATTTCAATTCACTTCCAGAACCGGATTTATTTGTATCCAATGATATAATGATGGAGTCAGTCGCGGAGAAGCCACAACCGTTTGTCTGCAGTATTTTCCAATCGCACAACGAGCCAAATGAACTAATTGTACCTAGCTCAGTCCCCAGCTCAGTCAAACCGGTTTTACATGTTCACCCAAGCCGTTTAATAGTTGGACTTCAAAATCAGTCTTCAACATCAATAAGTTGTAGCACCACCTCACAGGTTATCGAACAGAAATCATTTTCTAGTCATCACGCCGAGAATAGATGCATATTTGAATCGACTTCGTCGAATGAGACTAATTGCAATAACAGCAACAATAATTTCAAATTTGAATCGGAAACTTGTGTGAAACGATCTGGGAAGCTCGTGCTGCTTCTTTCTCCGTCTTTCTTTATGACCCATCGTCTAAGTCATACTCACACTCTGTGGGCCAGGCCAAAGTATTGAAACACCATCATGGCATGTTATTGTTGTACATTTCCTATAACTGATCGGGGTCTGCAAAAAATCGTTGTTTTTTTTTTCAATAAGATACATTATCATATATTTTTTAAAGTTTAATCCGTGCATAAAACTTTGTGAATGAAAGATAAATATTATAATTTTATTGTTCATGGGAATACACTCAGTGATACCTCCCACCCAACCGGCGTTAACTGTTTACTCATACGAAATATACGGACTTAGTAATCTGCCAAAATGACTTGTGTTTGACCTCTATACGTTCTGCTAGTCACCCAACGCCCGTCAAGACGCTAGGCCGACGGAGACTAGTAATCGTGCCCACAAAACCGTTTGATTCGTCCACCAAACATTCTATCATATTCTATAATATGCGTTTTTTATGTTTGTTGTCTGTCTGTCTTGCACTTGGTATAAATCGTAAATGAGGCTATTTGTATATACTCAGAAATCTAGGCACGTTCAAGTATATTTTCACGCATTGTCTTGAAACATGGGGAACTGTCATCGAATTAACCTGTGATTGAAAGAGTTTGAGCCAGGATATATATGTTTCCGACTTTTAATACAAACAATCCAAAATGAACGCTGAACTTCCGGAATGGAGTTTTAATTTAATTTTCAACACTAAACTCTTCGAAATAGGGTTCACCATCATTAATGTCAGTTCTGATTTCTTTGAATCGGCGAGGGCGCCACCTAGTGTCCAGGACACCTTGTTCATGTAAACTTGGGACTGAAAGAATCCATCCAAATCACTGCATATACTACACTAGCCCTGGCTAACATTATTTTTAAACTAGATGAATGATTTTCGTACTAAAATGATAATCACATTGGCAGGTGGTTTAGTTCCATGGATGAATGCGTCGTGTGCAAGTATCGTGTGCGTTTTAACAGTCTATGGTCTTCTAAAAACCAAGACAACGGTCTCAGTGTTTTGTAATCGCCGCGGCCAAGACACCGTTGGCACAATATTTATCGGACCCTGGTTTTACTGTTCCTGGTCACCAAACTGTCTGAATAGCTACACCATCAACCGTCACCGCACACGTAAATACGAGTGTCCCGTGTCGGAAGGAATAGGCCAGACGATCGTAAACAACGAAAGTCACTCACCAAATCACATACAAAACTGTATCAAAATCTCGCACAGAGTGCGGATAATACAATCAATACATTGGGGGTAAAGACGGTGAGAAAAGGTGTGCTCCAATAATTTCTTTCTATTCGTTATGTGAGTGAATTCACGGGTGGGTACTAGCATTTCACCAGGTGGTGGCCCATCTTAGTAGCAACCAACGCATTGCCGCATTTTATACATGTACAGTGTATGTTATTATTTCATTGAAAATGGAGATCCTTGTAAATGGTGAGCCAAATTCCTCTTTGAAACATATAAGGGCTCACACATATCTAAAATAAGTTGGCATAAAACTGACCCAGTCATGGCAATGTTGTTGTTTTTTTATGAGAATTCTTGTTATTGTTTTTTTTTTACTTTTAATTCGTTCTTAAAAGCAATTATTATATAAAACAATAACAACCGGGCCAGTATAGGTACAATATTCAGCTGCTATTTAATATTCATAAGTAAAAGTCAGCGAGCTATTTAAAATGTGGCATACGAAATACCGCTAAATTGAAAAACATGTGTATACGAACGGTTTAAATTAAATTCGTACGTCACGGTGGCGCCCTCCATTTCAAATAGTTAATCCTTAATCTGTTCTTAAAAAATAATACATTCCGGAAATTTTGCTCAATTTACGACAAGGATTTTTACATAATTTTAAAATTCATCTCACTTGCAAAATTTTGCTCGCCACTTATCCAACCTTCCGGGCACAAGTTATAGCTTCTCTTCGCGTGATTGTACAGTTTGCTGACGTGGTGGACATGTCATGATGAGGGTGATCTTCACAACCCACTCACCCCTAGGATCGGAACATTTCTTGGCAGGGATTATTTCCGTATTAGGTGAATTTCCAATGTCAACGTAATTTGTATTAACGGTTATCACATTTGCCTTCAGTCGCCAAGACAACTATAGTGCGTGCAGATTTTAATGGGAAAATTTGATACCTCATTACTTGAAATTGACGTACAGAACACGGTTATCTACTGATTCCACCCACTTAAGCAATCCACGTGCAGAAATGAACAAGTCAACAAATATAACGAAATATCGACCGCTTTCTTGCTATCAAGCAAAATGGCAGCTCAATCATTTTTTTAATGGAACTTTCCGGCATGAAACCAAGTGCGATTGGGAGAATTCATGGGCTATGTCACGTGATGTCAGTATCAGCGATGCATGGAAGCGTATTCAGTGTAAATAACCAGCGGTCGTTGATACATTGATTGATTGGCAAAGATCCTAGTGACATTTCGATCGCAATGAAACGTATTTTCTACTTAACACTCAGGGGGTACACCCCGGGGCAGACGTAATATTTGATTTGTCATATAGACCAAGAAAATCAATCCTTTAAAATACAATAAGTAATATCTTCGGGTAATATTTCTGTGAATGGACGCTCTTTACCTAACGGGTAGACGTGTCTTTTACGTCATATGTATGCCTACTTCAACGCAATCACATTAGAAACAACATTTCAAATCTAAAAATAGTCTCAGCGAACGAAGCCGATCAAACTAAATGTTCAATATTCATCTAAAATATTAATCTGTGGTGGCCAGCCTTATTTCATCTCATTGCGACAGTACAACAGGGGTCACCTCGAGCATTTAAAAGTTTTAGTTCGAGCACTAAGTCTGAGAAAAAAATTGTTGGACGACTCGGACTCCAGTTGTGACAGGCACGATTTGATACGTCGAAAAAGCGGTCAACAAACAAGCCGTTCTATGATTGGTCTGACTGTTAGGGTTGGGTAGCCAATCAAGTGCAATTTTGTAAGTAGTTTCGCACTGACTTTAAAACAAAATACGTTTACTGTGACCGCTGGGGGCGCGATGTGTCATCATGTACTAATAACAATTTCCGCTCTTGAAGTCAAGTTCAGTTTTGTTGCAAATATCGCCTGTCGTCTGCTGTAACCTAAATGATGCATTTGGCAACTAATGTAATACTTTACTATTGATGCATATCTCTTTGCATTTCAAATTTTGGAAAATGCTTCAGGTTTATACTACTAAATCTGACACGTGCAAAGGGACAGTGATTCTCTGGGTTGTGATTATTGGTGATTATTCTATCAGTAATTTGTTCCTTAGGTGTGTATTTATTTTCTCTTGTCGAGATGTTTGCTTTAAATCCATCCCCAGATGTTATGATTCCTGTGTTTAAAGCGAGAGCGTCGTCATCTGTGTACGTGCGGCAATTGAGTCCCAAGCGACGATAACAACACATGCTTAAAACGCAAAGGCTCATGGGTAGACGCTTGTTTGTAAATAATGACACGCTATGGCCATCTGACGCATACACAGGTGACGACTCCCCGACTTTAACAAAGTTGGAAATTACTTGATTATTTCAATTACTGTGGATCTATCCCGTAAGCAACTTTCAAATTTTTCAGGCTGCTATGTCTCCTTGTGTCTGATCATTTCAGGTTTTATCCGTATACGTCATTGAGCAACTTCACTACTAGGGGGCGTTGGGACTTACTGAGTAAAACCATGGAACTATAAACCATGGTAAAACCATAGTGGTGAAACATTCTAGGATGTGACACTTTTGATGATCACTTCGACTTTTAAAAAAAAAATTACAGAGAACTCGCGCAACAGTGATAATACTTAATTTTTATTAAAACTTAAAGTTAACAATGATGCTGATAAACCGTAATATTATTTGAACATCAATATACACAGTATAAAGCTTAAATAAACAAAACATTTAAATTAACAATATATAAACAAACAAAACAAACATATTGCTGCATGGCCGGAAGTACTTCAGTATCAACGATGCATAAATCAACCACCGCAGACAGGAGCCATCAAAGTTTCTGTTCACTTAATTTTTTTTTTTATATTTTGTAGAAAAAAAAATAACTTCATCACCAAAATTTAGCTTGAATATTTTTGTAAATAGAAATACAACCCACTTCGTAAACACTAACTAAACAGAGTAATATGGCCATGATATTGAATGGCATTACAATCAGTTCTACCAATAGTTACAATGTTATGCCAATTCATTTCCTGTTTTCAAATCATTTGAACAATTAATATGGGTCAATCATTAGAATATGAAAAAAAACTTTTAAAAAAATACACATTTGGTAGAGGTAGCAAAAAAACAAAATCTTCCACAATATCAAGCTCAAAACTAAATATATAAAATAATTTACACACCCCCCCCCCCCATAGTTACTAATGGCTTAGTATCTAATAATTTGCATATCGTCATTTCTCTACATTGCAATGTATACAAATAATACATATCCAAGGTGATGTTCAGCAAACACTAAGCGTGACCCAAAAATTATTTTGGCATAGCGTACAATTTAAATTATTCATATGATCATCGTTTATATACGTACTGTGCGATCAAACAGTGACGCTGCTCTGGAACAAAAAAGACAACAATCACCTAATGTGTCAAACAATTAATTATTAATTATGTTTGAAACAGTGATAATATATTAATTAGCTGACGCTACATAAAAGTTTTAATTTGTCAGTCTGGTAAGGCACCATGTGTGGAATGGAGTATCCTTGGGCTGGGGGTTGTTTCTATACAGTATAATACAGACGTTTTCTGTAAACTGGTAAAAAGTTTATGCTTTTTATTAAATTTAGTAAATGAGCTGATGTGAGACTGATCTTTCTCAGTTTTACTGCAACAGAAAGACTTAAAAAAGTTAAAGATTAAAATTGTTTAGGATTCCCCTTAAAACAGGTAAATATTTGAACTCAACAAAACAAAACAATTATTTAAAAATTCGTAAAAAAAACAAACACAAATGTTACAGTTCATATTTACATTGCATTATTTACATGTATACTCATGCAAGTTGTAAACATATATTAATTTACAAACATTATTTTATTATGTACTGAAGTCAGCTAAGTCTATTTTCATTTAAAAACTCCAAGTCCAAATGAATTGATTGAATTGGCTGAGCAGGCACCTCTCACCACTCAGTGAAGTGCTCGTGCATAAATTAGAACAGATCAGAACAGACTATGTTACTGCATGCATGATGTGAAACTGTCGTTTGAGTTTTTAATTCTTGGATTTATAAATAATTTATAATGTACTGTAAAGTACTTTATTTTAGCTGGAATTAATTTTCACTGAAATAAAAGTGTTTTGTATGGAATTTATTTTCACTGATTTTTGATGAGTTGAATGTAAAATATAGAAATCACCCCTTCAGTGAAAATAAAGTATTTTACAATAGAGGCCTTAGCTGATTTCACCGTACTATGAGGTTATCACCTGATATCACTTGAATTGTGGGATACAAGTGACGTCAAGGGCTCGTATTTAATATCTATGGTCCGAAAAGGTGTCAGGGAAATCAGGATTTTACAAGGCTTCGCTTACGCTTCATATGCTAAATCATGCTAATGACGTCTTTATTTCAAAATTGACAGAAATATAACCCTTCATAACAATATTTTTTTCAAAATATACTTTTGTCATCATTATTATGAGTTACCGGTATTACCATTGCGCAATGCAACGAATTGTTGTTAACGAGTCTAAAGTATTCATATCAGAGTGATAAACATAGTACCGTCAAACGATTTTGTTTACTATGCGTACTGTTCAAGCACACACTTATGACGTTTAATGTGATTCTTACGATGTTTAATGTGAAATATTTTTAGTGATATTCACACTAAACGTCACTACTGTGTAAAATATACACCATGATCAAATCATGGATAAATCCATATATCATGTAAAAATACATAATATATGCATGTATGAAGCCTATTAGCATAAATGAATATGTAACAAATCATATTTGCGAAATAACACATCAAAAAAAAAAAAAGCAAAATAAAAAAAAAACATTTTAGTACTGTAAAAGAAATGCATTGCAAAATAAAAGCACACACTACAACACAAAATGAGCTTGCCAAATCTTAATTTGTTTCCAGTCAAAAGATATTTCCAATCATCCTAAGGTGCTGAATAAGAATGGCCACCTTTCAAATTTATCCAATTAACAACACAATCAGCAACACAAACGGCTCATCTCATCGGTATTACGCTATCAACGGCCTACGTACTTTAATCACAAAATGGTATTCAGACATACATCGGAACCGAGGACAATTAAAGTCAATGCAATGAACGTAGATAATAAATAAGAAATGGATTTTCTATAATTTATTGAAATTGGACACCAATCACCTTATTTGTGCCTATTATTACTATCTTCCCTACAACCATGACAACCAAATTGGAAGTTACTATATAATAAAATTGGATGTAAGTAAGCTTGTGAGTTAAATAAGAAAAAAAAAAAAGTATTTTCTGAGGATTCCATGTTTGTATTTGTATTATTGCTTTGCGTTTGGGAATAACACACGATAAACACAGGCTCTATGTCTTTATCAATATTCTTTCTGTCATACCGGTAATAGTGTTATTCAGACGTGTAGAATTCAACATCATCAACACCCCAGTTTGCTTTTATGAATGTATTTTTTTTTTAAATAATATTGCTATAATATGTATGTATTATTTTTATATAGTGAAATATAAAATAATGTTGTAGCTATGGCAACATACTCAGCACCTTATCATCTTTCTATTAGAATATCCTTTATTAGAGAAACCAGAAGAAGAACATGGTATGGCCACTGCAAGTGAATTTTCTGTTTACCACATCATAATTATCAGATGTACCGATATGTTTGAATTTTTCAGTAAAAAGCAAGTCACTGTAAGTGTTGTCATCAGGTGATGAAACCTTAATTCTTATATAATCTAAAACCTTTTTTTCATATACCTATTTAAAAGGGTTACCCAAAACTACAAATCAAACCAGGTACAATGTAGCTAGACTAATTATTAATTTAAATTATTAATAAATCATTCTTTGGTATAATAATCATCATAATACTTAGCTGCATATTTTAGAAATTATGAACTTAAATTTTTTTTTTAAATATCTGCCTTCTTTTGATTGTTGTAAAAACAATTAAACTACCTCATCAATCACATTACAGTATGCCTTGGAGATTAATTACAGTTAATTAGTCTCATTAATTATTAGTTTTCACTTCAGTTACAAGTGTTGAACTTGTTAGCAGATAAAAGTAGAGAGATAGTATTTGCAACTTATACCAAGTTGTAAATTAGTCGGACACTGTATTTCACCTTGGCAGTACATAAAATTAAATACACACATCGGAAGAAACTTGAATCTGCAGGAATGGCTTGACATTCAACGTACTGAAATGCACCAATCTTATATAAATATTAAAATATGCAAACTACATCATCAATATATGTTTCATATCAATATCTCAAATCTCTGTTATATATTAAAAACAAATATTGCTATAAAAATATATTTCTTGAATAACCATGTCTTAAAGTCGCCCACAATAATTCAAATTTTCTCAATATCCATGAGCTAAGAAGTTATGTAAAGTGGACTTCCTATCCATCATAAAATGTCTGATCTTAGCTGTTGTCAGCTGTGATTTTTTTCTTGCACCATATTATTAACCTGCATTTTTGAAATGCATAATACCTGTGGATCCACGGGATCCACTATAATCTACTAAAATACAGATTTTATCGCAATTGAGTCTTTTATCAAGTTTTTACAATTACAAGTTTTTGTTTGTAGCATTTTGGTGTTCATATCAGCCATTAAAATAAATGTAATCATTCGAACGCCATCATTTTTCTTGCCAAAATTTTGTATATAATTTATTTGTAAATTTTTGACCAAATGAATTACCCAGTATATACACTTTCTTTCAAATTGAACAATTTTTGTAAAATAATGTTGGAAATATTATTTATGTCCGGCTATTACGTAACAAACAATGACTGTTGTTTGAATGATTATTGAACAGCTGATTCTCATTAATGAATTCCTCATCAATTAGGATCAGAAAAAAGTTACTAATTATCCCAAAGCTCATGAATCAAAGAAATTATCATTTGTGGGTGTAATACTTCCTGCATTCTGGCGACTTTTCTGAGCCCACTGGTTATCCTGGCCAATCTCAAACTCATCGTTATCGTCCATGGGATCTAGCTGACGCTTGCGTGCCTCAGCACTTGTTAAGGGGTTGTAACGTTTCACCGGACTGCTTCTGCCATCATATATTCTTTCTGACGTTGACGACACAGCAGAGGCTACATTGCTGTCAACTGCAAGGTTGGAATTGTAACCATCTAACCAAGAATCCACATCTAAATAAATAAATAAATAAATAAATAAATAAATAAATAAATAAATAAGTGAGTGAGTGAGTGAGTGAGTGAGTGAGTGAGTGAGTGAGTGAGTGAGTGAGTGAGTGAGTGAGTGAGTGAGTGAGTGAGTGAATGAATAAAACACTTGAACACCTGCATATAATATTGGTCAGCCAAATTTACCGTAATCCTTGTATACAACCCTGTATACATACCTGTACATACATGTACGAAACATCAATAGAGGAATGGAGAGTTCAGAACATGAAATTTAAAAGACGGTGCATGGACATCGCCCCATGCATGTGCGATATTTGTGTTGATAAACATTAATTTTCCCACAATTCAATGTGCTGTTCTAATGGAAATAACAAGTGTGAGGTTTGACCTGGGCATGACTCCCAATCACCAAAGAAATTACCCAGTTAAAGCTTCGTAACGTCTCAGTTTGTACTTTATTTTAGCTGGAATTAATTTTTGCTGAATAGACATATTGGGTGTTTTGTATGGAATTTATTTTCATAGATTTTTGACTAGCTGAATGTAAAATATAGGGGAAATGGTATATTCGCTGAATTGTATTTTCACTGTATTACTCCTTCAGCGAAAATAGCGAAAATTAATTCCATGCGAAAATAAAGTATTCTACAGTATAACAAATGTTATTTTTAGTTCATATGTGTATCTACTAGAGATGTTTAATAGAGTAAATACATTATATTATCATTACCAATCATAATTATAAAAAAAATTTGTTTATTGATTATGGAATATTAAAAATTAATAAATAAATATTATTATAAATATTATCTATTAATAAACAAACATGAATTGTAAGGTTGATAAATATTCCTAAATCATCAATAAGATACACTCAATGGGTCAATTCATAGGCATCCTTTAAGAACAAGGTCAAACTGATATTTTCGCTTGAATTAATTTAACTATAATTTCTTCACTGTAGAATTAATTGAAACATACCAATTGTATACCAAGTCTCAATGGATATATATCAACCTTCAGAAGAGGTAGCCGCAACAAAAATTCTCAGACGCATAAATTAAGATTTTATATTATAAAGTCGCGTTGTCAAAAAGCATTGTCCTTACAGTGGTAAAGAAATCATTGTCTTAATTCTTAATTATGACAATTTTTCACTTTTCCTATATCAATGAGTACAAAATAGATTCATTAATTATATTTTATTTTTAGCATAGATAAACAAAAATAAACATGCTTGCTGAATAGAGTAAATAAATAATTACCACACTTTAGTCTACTTTAGTTAAGTAGTCCTAGAAATTGGGCAAATAAATCCAAGCAAGTGCAAGTTTACATATATTTTATAGAGAAGTGAAATAATCACAATAATCAGCAGTGCTTAAGGTAGCGAGACTATTATTTGTGTTGAAAATTACGATTTTCACATTTATTTATTAATTGATGAAATGCACTATAAACTTTCATATGATAAAGTCAACATAACATAGAATGTCATGTAAGTTGGTTAAAATGTATATTTTCTGAAGGGAAGCAAGGCAGCCTCAGTAGTGTTTTCCAAAATCAACAACACAGGTTTAATCTGTGTGCCTATATGTTTCAAAGATAAACTCAAGACAAAGCAATGTTAGGATGTGTTATCAGTAGCTATCTGACACACAATGAGTGTTTCCAAACATTCGTGGTTTGTCTCCGATTTTGGTGTTATCATATGCCGAATTTATCCAATTATAGCTATCCCATTCCTTTATTTTTTTGGTTTCTAATAGCCTTACACATTTGGATGCCCCTACACATGGTAAAACAGACCTTGATGGGAAAACAAATTGATTGTGCCGATAAACAAGCTTGAAAATCTTTGCTGTTACTTCATGGACGTTTATCGCCAGCATAAATGCGTAATTATTTTTTTTACAGAAAAAGTAATTTTTCACCTTTGATTGAGTAACGCGACGTAGAATGCAGATACGGGCATGCAAAATACACTTGTGAAAAGCTTGAAGTCTGGCGATTCGAAAAATATATACTTTCCCGGGTCTATTTGTAGTCATTTAGTCACAATTAGAAGATGAAAACAAGTACGCAAATAATAGTCCTGCTACCTTAAAGACTGATGCTCTTACCATCATTCGCATTAAAAGTGTCGTCTTTCTCCAAATCAAAATTAAGTTCTTCATTGTTTAGTTGTTTTATTCGTTTTGCTCTCTCTCTAGCCTGTCTCGCTTTTTCTTCTCTCAGTTTCTGTTTGGCTATTTTTTCATGCTGTGCCCTTGCCCTTTGTTTCTCTGCAATTTCCATCTTTTCAGAAATTTGTTGAATCTAAAAAAAAAAAATATCCAAATAAGTTAACAGAGTTGACATAGTGATAAAAGTGATCAATACATTGTAAGTATTTAATTTATGCAGAGTTGTGTATACTATAAATATTTTACAAAAACAATAACCCCACCGATATATAAACTTGGTGACATTATTTATTATTAATCACCAAACATCATTATGGCAAAATCAAAGGACACAAATATTTGTTATGAAAAAATTTTAAAAGTTAAAATGTACATTTATGACACAACAGATAAAGAGATAAGAACACACGTTTATTTGGCAAAACAGGGGGGGCACGCTGCTGGGACCATACAAACAGTCTGAAATGCATAGCTGAAATCTGCCTAACAATGAGTGCTACCTAACTTGCCTAGACTAGTCCCACACACAGCGAGCCCCCCAGTGAAACGGTTAGCAGTGTCATACTACTAAATTGCAAACCAATTTTACTGACATAACAAAAAAATGTGGACAAGGTCATGTACGTGTCATGTATGTCTGATGTCATTTCTTGTATGTGATTGTACCCTGTAAAGCAGTTAATATTTTTGCAAGAAAAACACATGTTACTATGGATTGTAATCAAAAACAGATTTCTTAGTGAATAGCAAGACCTCATATAATAAAATTGATAACATTTATAAAAGCAAAAAAAAAAGAAAAAAATTGACAGTTATTGTTTTGAGTATGTACAGTATTAGATGAAATATGTTTGTATTAAACATTTTTCTGACTTCCAAGACTTTTTTGGAACATGCAAGTACAATTAACATCACATTCATGATCATTTCTAAGATCAATATGGACAATAAAGCTACAAGAAGACTGTGAACAAAATATAATATCACAAAGCTTCATCAAACTTAGACGCATTATGTGAATCAGAACAAATCCATTTAGTGTCATATGCAATGCCTTGAAGATTCATTTTAACAAGGCCAATCAAGTTCGAATGAGTCACACACGTAAGGTTGTTTCAATAATTTGAATAATCACTATGAAATGGTAACGTATATTCCACCAAGAAGCAAGCTGATGAAAATATATTTTTTTCATTTTTGATAGAATTTAATTTTTTTTTTATAATTATTATTTATGTTAAATAATGTTCACTTTTGTTGGTGATTTAATAACATTAATTCTTCAAATACCAGGTTTCCCCAAATCATTGGCCAAAATGAAATTGGAAAAAAATTAAATTAAATTATATAGTATTTATTACTATTCAATTTAAATATATGAGAAGAATTCTATATTTCCCTTGATGTGTGACAGAATACATGTATAGAAATGCCACAGACATATATTTCAGATAACCTTCGCTATTTTAGATTACATCACTATACACGTACAGAACAAATCAATAACAAGTTGTTAAAGATGGGCAAGCAGATAAAATATACACCTGACAAAGATCACAGTACCACGTAATTAGTGAGTTTGTTAACAGAGCACTTCAAAGCCGTCAGTCATGATTTTCAACCATTACTGGCACCTCAATATAAATGGGTTTTAAATCCAGTAAATCCATCGTTCTGTGATATTTGATTTTTCTGAGCCTGACAGGAAGGTTTAACTGAGGGATTACAACAAAGGAAGACATTAATCTCTGGTCAATAAAAGTTGATCCATTGTAAGGACACGAAATAATCCCGGAATAAAATCTAACTGCATGTGCAGAGAATTAAGTCATGACATGTATACTCCTGTCACCGCCATTAAAGGTCAGATTTCTAAAAAGTCCATTTTTAAAGGGCGGCAGTCGTCGTGCCGTGTCCTGTTCGATATGGGACTCATAGCAACATATACAACGCGTGTAAAATACATTGTTTATTTACATAAAATTTGAACACGCGCTGCGCGACAACCACCGTGCTTTAATGATTGACAAAATTCAAATTTCTAAAATCACTTCAATGTAACAAGCAACATATGCTTCATTTCCATTCCTTTGTTTATTCATTTACATTGGTTCAATTCCGGCACAAATATTATTTTAATCAATATATTATTATTTAATTATTTTAATTAAATATATTAAATTAACATAATTATAATGGGCAATGGAATGTAACTTTAGATAGACACAAAATTGATCACTTAGATGTTAACAGCTAAAAATGCTGCTGATAATTTGTACCTTCTCTTGATGTCCTTTTTCGTATTCTCTAGCTGCCATTATTTCTTTGCGTCTTTTAGATGTACGTCTTGCACTCTTTGCTCGTTTTTGCAATTCCTTAAGGAGTGAGTAAAGAGAAAAAGTTAATAAATAATTCAGAACAAAAAAAAAAAATAATCTTTATTCTCATTTCGGGTATTAGATTCTGGTACCGTGCAGTTATCTGTTACTATAGAACTATTTTCTTGTAATGTTAAAATATTTATATATCAAAATATATTGAGTAAACAGAACCTAGGTGACCTTTTCAGACATTTAACGGAGTGGTTTGAATATTACCATTCATTATTTAACCCCAAAAATAATGCCTATATTACTGTACAGAATGATCTTTGGCATTACATGGAGCCATCATTACAAGATTTCCTGTGTGACACTGATATATCACAGGTTGATCAAATTACGGATATGCTCTATATAAATTATGCATGCATGGTTCCAATTGAAGTCACAAGGTTATCTTCATTTTAATCTCATCATTGTGTCAATTATGACACATTACTTGGCTGTCATGTTTAAAATGGGACCCACATGTCCAATACAACAGATGTGAAACCATTTAAAGAATGTTTACAGGATGATGTATGGGATTTTAAGTTATATTGTAGATATGCTTGTATAAATGATAAGACCCTTTAGTATACTTAAAAAGGGTTGGAAAGGCCAGAATATCTACTACATGTATCATATTTAAAGGGCGCCGTGTTATGGGACTCAAATACATTGTTTATTTACATGAAATTCGAACATGCGCTGCGCGACGACCACCGCGCTTTAAACACATTTTATGCTTTTAGCTCATTTCGAAGGTTACATATTTGCAAAGTGGGAATGCAATTTTAAGTAAGTCTGATCATTATTTCATAAATTATGTAAATGAGCAAAATTATATAGAATAAATTTGATTTTTAAATATTCCTGACAGAGTATATCAAAAGCTGGTTGTTGTTAATAGAGTGTTAACATAAATAAATCAGTAGGGCTATGATATTATTATAGCCTTTAGTAGAATTGCTTAGGTTAACTTAATGTCAGTTTCCTTGTCGTTATATTTATAGTCCAACTTGCTTTTGTGTTAATGTATATCAATTAATTTGACTGGCTTATGGGGAAAGGTAGATTCATAATAAAAAAATATTAAAAATACATCAAAAAATAGTTGAAGAAACAACAACTTTATCTGGAGCTAATCATTCCAAGGACTATTCCCACGAGTAAGTTTTCAAAATATTTCTCTACTTCGAACAGCCACAAATGTTTCAGTCGTGACCACTTTATTTACAATTAACTGTCATTCAATCAGCATCCAAACTTGCGCAAAAAATCAGCAATATAAATGCTATGTCCACTTAAGCTGAGCAATTTCGCTAATTGCTCTCTATACAAATGTCATAAAATGACTTAATGCTGTTACAGAAAAAAAAAGCTTTTCAAGTGCTGGACATATCCTGCCTTAATGTATAAATGTTTTACCTCCTGTCTGCGAATTTCAGTGACTTTCTGCTTGTCAGCCATCATATCAACCGTCAAATTGGTATCCCTGGGTCTCAAAACCTACGGTAAATTATATAATAATAAAGTTATTATTCATGGCATGAGTTTCTAAAAATAATATTGTAGTCTCAAGTTCTTAAAATATATCAATATTTAAAAAAACTACAATATTTCAGATAACAAGCACAATATTTTCATTAGAAACTAAGGCATTACTTCATGCTTGCCTTTGTGTTTTTTCTTCATATTTTTCAAATTCAACTTAGGGTGCATTTCACTAAAGAGTTTTAAGAAATGACTGTTGCATATTTAAAACAACAAAATGGATATTAAACATTGAATGTTTTTGAGCATGCTTCAATAATTTTCTTAAGAACTGAGGTTACAGCAGCAAACTCTAATGATACGATTATGAAAATTCTAATGTACATGTGTTATGCAATATGGATAAACGTACAGGTACTTTTATTTTTTATTTTTAAATCAAATGCAAAATGAGTTTCAGATTTTATGCTATATCAGTACTGTGTATAATTTGTAGGTAGAAATATCAATATTAATCATTCGAGCGCCAGATATTATTTCCCGTCCGAAACTCAAATATTTTTATTTTTTTGAAAAATGTTACTAAATTTCATAATCATTTTCGTTTAGTTTTTAATCAAAAGGGTTGTTGATTTTTATCAACATTTCATGTGAGGGTGTAGCAGAATGTATTGTGCCAAAAGTTGACAATGTATGTGCTCAAAAAGTTAAGTTATCTATATTGCCTTTAAAAGTGATAGATTCGTTTGCAAACGTCACGTTCGATATGGAACCAATATCGATGTATACACCAAATGAAAGTCAAACACGTGCCACGCAATGACTGTAATGCTTTAAATAAGATAATAACTATATACTACTCTAAATCCAGATGCATATGCACAAATCATTAGTACACTGAAATTCATATAATTTATTGAAAAATTGAGAGTATCAAGGATTTACCTGGAATTTCTTCGGTGGATGTCTTTTAACAAGGCTTCCTGTATCTCCCTCCAAAGGAATGTCATAGGCAATGGATTTTTTAACTAATTCAGAAAAAAAAAGAAATAATTGTAATGAGTACATGTTGAATCATATTTTATTTGTTTCTTTTTCAACAAAAAATATTTCATAAAATAATGCCTCAAATCACATTAATTTTAAAAACTTATCTTATTTGTACTAAGGAAATATAGTTGAAATGTTGATGACTTTGAGCACATTCACATAATTATAAGACAATTTTAAACATGTTATGATTTCCCACATTTTTATAGGTATAATTATAATTATTCTAAATATATGCAAATTATTTTATTCTCTTTGTGTGTGGGTGTAGAGGGATTTTTTTCATCTTAAATTTTTGTGAAGAATTCTGTTTTCAAATTGTAACCTTATCAACCCTATTTTATTTTCTATATATTTTCAGACACCCTAAATTGCCACTTTACATTTCGTATTGTCAATGTTAATTAAAGCAAGTGGGGTTCTTAGCCTTATTCCACTACAGTGACATTTTGAGGTATACATAATGTACTGTAGAGTGCAATAAACCATGTGGTTGAACCACTTAAAAATAATAAACACCTGCAGGGTACATCACTCCATTATATAACTCTTTTTAAAAGGTTTTATGTTTGATTGCATCTTAAACACATTACATGGGACAATGTGAGCGATGAATGGAATCTATTTTCAATCCTAGCGGCCCATCTTCACATTAAGTTTGTTGAAGAGTCTTTGATTGTACAATATGCTGTATAAGAAGTATTTATCTCACAAAACAGTTATAAATTTGCTGTTTCTGCATTTAATATCGTATTTTCTCTACTACTGTGGAATACTTTATTTTCGCTAGAATTCATTTTCGCTGAAAAGGCTTTTTGGGCGTTTTGTATGGAATTTATTTTCACTGATTTTTGATGAGTTTAATGTGAAATATGGGAAAAAAAGTATATTCGCTGGATTTTATTTTCACGGAATCATCCCTTCAGAGAAAATAGCGAAAATAAATTCCAAGCGAAAATAAAGTATTCTACAGTATCAGTTCTCAGATAAAAGACAGAGTTGACTGTTGACAAAATGCCCAATTTTTTCTATTAGTAGTGCATTTACTTTTGTAAATGACAGAGTCCGGTTGTGTACAAGTTATAATAAATACTTACTAAGTATGGGGGCAGCCATATTTAAATTAATATAGCTTGAAACTAATTACAAGTGAAAGAACAAGTAGCCTAACAATCTCATAAGATTTGACTGCATTCATCAATTGAGCATGGAAAATACTTTGCATTCTACTGGTAACACATCATTACACGAAGAACATAGAAGACTTTCATGGGGTATTTGAAAAATCATAATCAAACTCAAGGTATTAACGGTGTGACACTGAAATAAGATATATTAAACTTGAACATTATGTTAATTATTCCAGGTGCTTTAACCTTACATTTGCATTTACTGCACAATAAACAGCTTTTTTTCTGTGAAATCCTAAAAATATCACTGGTGTCTACTCTTTCCCATGTATAATGTAGTGTAATTAAATTATATCATAAATATTGGACATGTGAACATGACAACCCATTGATTCATTCGACTCAATAAAGAGCAGAGTGCTCCGCGAAATGAAAGACACAACTAAGGAAAAGCCAGAGGAATCGTTCCACAGTCGCTTCATTTCTGCTACTGATACTACAAAAGTTATTTATGATCTTTCAAAACAACTTTTCTTAGGGAAATAAATTCCATATAAAACTTCCAAAAAGTCCATTCAGAGAAAATTAATTCCAGCTAAAATAAAGTATTGACAGTACATTTTTGCACAATTATAAAATGTATTGTTTACTTAAAAACCAGTGGAATTAAAAGCTAGTGAATATCCCTACAGATTTAAAAAAATATTAAGGTAGCATGATGGGAAAAACTCGAAAAAATTTCAGAATATTAAACATTATATTGTACCCGGTACTTTCTAGATCGTTGGTCGAAATTTACAGTGCGCTGTGATTTTGGTATGTAATTTTGGTTTATTTTCATGAAACCAGCTTTGAGTAAACACATCCTCCATACATTTACACATACCAGGTTGAGTGATGAAACAGAAAAAAGAAGGATTTAATTTGCATACTGATTTGTTGACCACCTTTGTAATCTGACTGTTATTCAAAGCACAAATAAAAATTCTGGCAATAGTACTGAAAAATACTTTATTTTTGCTGAAGGAATGATTTGGTAAAAATGAAATCCAGCAAATATACCTTTTTTCTTGTATTTAACATTCAACTTGTCAAAAATCAGTGAAAATAAATTCCATACAAAACACGCAAAAAGTATTTTAAGCGAAAATTAATTCCAGCTAAAATATTTGACAGTATTTAAATTTCCAGCTTTTCTCAGTGTCTTTTTATCATGTGGTTCATCACTGAAACGCTTTTCTACAATATCAGTGTTTGTTCATTCACTATAGACAGTGTTATGCAAGACCTTACTGGCAGTGTTTGCATAACAAACAAGCTTGTCCACACGGTCCGAACGTTGACGTGATATGTTGTATCAATGTTGACACTCATATTATTTCGTATCAAAGCGCGATGGGGACGAAGAAAGTATAATTGAATTTTTTTCTATGTTGCGAAAAAGAAATCGTGACAGTGGCATCCTATACGTGTATGCAAAAACATAATTCGTATAACGACACCCTTCCAGTAATGAGAGACTGTGATACAGTGTAGCATACGCTAGTATAGTCTCCACATATTACATAACAAAACAGCAACCACACATGAAAGCTAGATTCAATTTGTTTTTTCGGTAGGCAAACATTTAACGCTAACTTGGTTATAACATGGAACTATTATGGGGTTTCTAGTTCCATGGTTATAACATGGTTTGTATTTCCATGGTTACCTGGTTTAACAAATTAGATAACGATACACTCTCCATAGGCAGAGAGTAAGGCATGTACATCCCATAAGTAAATGTATGTTGCCATGATGGCCCGAACTGATTACTAGTATACTGTTCAATCTGTTTAACATAACAAAGGGTTTGAATAATCTAGTTGTGCTATACACTGTCTTGTTGAAGTTAGCATGCACTTTTGGTTATGTCACTTTCTAGGAGATAGTCCACCAATTGTTCACGTTATAAAAGTCTTTGTAGATCAGATACCTGTATATGTATAAAGTCTTATCAAAATAGTATACATTTTGCAATTAATTATCTGTTTTTCCACAGCCAAATACACAGAAATGTTTTATTGTTTTTTTTATGGAAATTACCGGTAAGTTTTGACTATTGCAACTATGGAAAATGTCATCTTTTAACACTTCCTTTTGTCATAGACCGTAGAATGAGATCTCATTCTAAGGTCTATGCTTTTATGCTATAACGATGCACAAACTACACCATCTAAAGTTCAACAGATTATATCTCCAGAACAATGAGGCAAATTCCAAGACCTAGTTTAGAAGATCATTATCTTATAAAGCAACACTGAAAAAATCAAACTCATACAAAGAACGAACAACCAGAAATGGCTAACTACGCATAAAAAAATCAAAGAAAGCTTAGAAAGAACTCCCATGTGCTGAGAGTATTGGAGGCACATTGAATATAATTTGAAATTACTTAGCTGAAAACTAATTATGCAAATCAGAAAATTAACATGAACAGATTTGATTGTAAAACTAATGAGGTCTGCGCAATGTAACAAAAACTCTATGTACCAAGTTTAATTGAAATGTGATTAGAACCAAAAAATTATGAATTATTATGCTAATTAGGGAAATAATATGAACAGAGTTTTACCCCAAACTAATTAGGTTTGTACATTGTCCTAGAGCTTTTTTGTACTAAGTTTCATTAAAATGGAAATTAGTACTTTAGATATCAGTGTGAAAGCTTAAAATTGGTTAATTATGCAAATTGGGTAATTAATATGTACAGATTTTAACCCACAATTATCCAGGTCTGTCTATTGTCCTACAGCATCCATGTATAAACATTCATTGATATGTGATGATTAGTACCTGGGATATCAGTGTGAAAGTTGGAAATTGGTTAATTGTGCAAATTAGGTGATTAATATGCACAAATATTTACCAAAAACTAATTGGGTCTCTGCATAATTCTAGATTCATTGAAATGTGATGATTAGTACTTTAGATATCAGTAGAAAAGCTGAAAATTAATTATGCAAATTAGGTAATTAATATGCACAATTATTTACCCTGAAACTAATCAGGTCTCTGCATAGTCCTAAAGGATCTATGTACCAAGTTTCATTGAAATGCGATGATTAGTACTTGAGATACCCGTGGAAAAGCTGAAAATTAACTAATTATGCAAATTAGGTGATTAATATGCACAAATATTTATCGGAAACAATCAATCTCTGCATAGTCCTTGAGTATGTAAGTACCAAGTTTCATTGAAATGTAATACTCACTACTTATATCAAAAGCTAAAAATTAATTAATTATGCAAATTAGGTAATTATATGTACTGATATTACCATAAAAACTATCAGGTCTGTGCAGTGTCATATGACATCTATGTACCAAGTTTCATTGAAATGTGATGATTAGTACTTGAGATATCAGTGGAAAAAACGAAAATTGACTAATCATTATGCAAATTAGGTAATTAGTATCCACGGATTATTACCAAAAACTAATCAAAACCTAGCATTAGTTCAAAGCATCTATGTACCAAGTTTCATCAAAATCCAATGAGTGGTTGTTTAGATATCAGTGGAACAGTCATGGAACCACTAAAAAATAGCTAATTGTCATGCAAATTAGGTAATTAATGTGCACGGATTTTTACCAAAAACTAATCAAATCTGCGCATATGTTCAGAGCATCTATGTACCAAGTTTCATCAAAATCCAATTGGCCCAGAGCATCTATGCACCAAGTTTCATCAAAAACCGATGTATGGTTCTTGAGATAGCAGTCGGACACACATACACATTACACACATACACACACACACACACATACATACAGACACACTAACTGCAAAGACTCCCATTTTGTGCTTCGCACATGGGAGTCAAAAACTATTTTTTAGGAGGTTCACAGGAATGTCTGTAACTTAATCCCCTGAGCAAATATTAACATGAAAAATATACAATCGTATTCTCCTGTTCTAATCACAATTGCTACGTTCACACGACAGCATTTTATTGGAGCCCTACGGCTCGAGCCGGCTTGAGCCAGCAAATATGGCTGTGTATACACGTTCGGCTCGAGCCAAGTTTGGCTTAAACCCTCAGGGTTGAACTCCGATAGGGTTGAGCCCAACATGGCCCTGACTGTGTATATGCAGGGCCCAACTATCGGAGCCCAAATCACGCCTCAATCGTCTTTTCAAGTAACCTCTCATTATGGTGGAGACAACATCGTTCGTAACTTCACGCAACTCCTGATTTGACGAAGAGGTACACGCCCTAATATTTATTTTGGCGGAGTAAAGAAATACTGCGATAGATTGACAGATCAACGGGAAACAGCAAAATGGCATACGAAATTATGCGACAAAAACTTGAAAGAAGGACTGAACAGATCCAATGAAAAAGAAAAGAATGAAGAAACATTTTGAAGACACCAGAGGTAAAAATCATAGAAGTGGTCACGGCATGTTTCTAGTAGATTTAGCACGACACCAACATCATTTTCAGCCATGTTTTTTTTTGAGGGCACTGTTCCGTTCCGCTCTGATCGAACTGAATCGAACTATGGCAGATCTCGGCTCTCGTTCAGCTCCCGACCGTATGAACGCATTTGAGATAATCTCCTGTTTATCTGTGGGAGGAGTACTAGTTCGGCTCTGCCGTGTGAACATAGCAAATGAAATTATTAGTCCTCTTTCCGTCCTCGCTACCTTAAACCATGGAACTACTGGGGTTTATAATTCCATGCTTAAACCATGGAACTATTAACCCCAGGAAGAACAACGAAACTAAGAGGATTAAAAAAACCTTTGTCTTAGTTTATCTTACAGTGCTTTCGCTTTTGTTTCCACAACATTAGTCATACTCCATGTTAGTTGCCACTGATACGCCCGTATCAACCGCTTTGCTGGAAACGAAAAACTTGAAAAAAAAATTTCATATCTGCGCAGTAAAATATTTCGTTCACTACGCATGCGCAAACAAGTCGGTCTGCAGGGTGACCTTCAGTGTACCGGAAATCATGCAACGGGTCGGAGTTTTAGCGAGTTTTCATAATTTTCAATGTCGTTTTTAGATTACTTCTTGTTTTTTTCAACCCTCGAAAAAATAAGGTTGCGAAAGTTTGCGAAACATGGGGTTTGGTATGTTGTTTGTTGTCGAGATATCCCGACTTATTCCGTGTTTCCCTTCGATCGCCAGAAGTGGCAATGTGTTTTTTTTTCCCGTTGAATATCGCTCATTTATCAGTGTTTTTGTCTTGGCGCCATTGTTTTTTTATGCTATAACCGAAACAACTCGATCACGTGATCTCCCGAAGTCGCCCGAAAATGACCGATAGTCGGAGACAAACGTTCATTTGCGTAAATCGGCTTATTTTTTAATGCGACGAAATAAACAGTCAAAATAAACATTCGACATCGCGGCAACTATCATAGTTCAAAGGAAACGAAGTGGTTGTTCTTCCTGGGGTTTATAGTTTCATGCTTAAACTCAGTGAATTTTTTTTCTTGTATGTGCATACTGATCAAGGTCTTTTCTATATCCTATATCAATCTAGTCCATCATAAAGTAATAGATACTAGAACAAGTTTTTTAATTTAATTTAAGAGACGTAATCAGTCACTGAACAATAAACTGGCATTTAGTTTGAAATAAATGAACTTTGGAGGAAATACTCAAATACAACAAACATTTCAACAAGTAAAATGGATGTCTGTTATTTCCCGTTTGCCATTTATCATACCTAAAAATAAAGTTCATAACAATGCAGAGTTTACAAATCACAGTCTGATTTTAACAAGCAGGATGTTAACACAGATTAATAAATAATTTATATAGTTTTGTGTGCATAGTATCACTGTATTTACTCTATTTAAAGTATCTAATGAACTGTATTTGCACTATTAGTAACAAATTTGCTCTGTTTATACGTTTAATTCAGCATTTGTTAAACTCAAGATCTGGTTCTTGTTCACACACATTTATAAGTATGTATATTATTATTAACATGGCGGAGAGTTGACAACTATTGAGAATTAGTTTTAGTTTGATTGAAACACATAAAATTCCTCCGAAGGAATTAAAATGGCTACACTGAGCTACTAGAACACATATTTAAAACATACAAATTTACAAAAATTACTATCCAAAGCACAACAATGGTTTAAGAAACAAACAAACAAAAACTACAATTAAAAAAACTGGTGATAATAATAATAAAAAAAAAAATAGTTGAGTCAAAGACACAAATAGATAAAAAAAAGAAGACAGACAAGACAGAAATACAGTCAACTGAATCATTACCTACTGTAAAATAATTAATTTTCGCTGAAGGAGTGATTCAGTGAAAATAAAATCCAGCGAATATACCTTTTTTCCTATATTTTACATTCAACTTGTCAAGTCTTTTCAGTGAAATTTAATTCCAGCTAAAATAAAGTATTCTACAGTACCTCTGGGTAAACACCATTGTTGGCATTACCTAGTGGCTGCCACTTTTTAGCGTGAACACAAGATTATGAGATCCGTATCTTTTTATTAATTTATGAGTACTTATCTATTTCTAGAGACACATATTTATATTCACATGTTTTGCCATTAACACTAAAGCTCATACTATATACCATATCTCTCATACACTGACTCACAGTGAGTTACTTTTCTTCTAGGTATATCCTAGGATTTCATTTCAACAACAAAGCAGCCAGATTAAATCACCAATGTCTCAAGGGGCATATAGGTTGACTTTTTGCAGTCACGTGTGTGTGCAAACAAACAGTGTGTTGCTGGCTGCCCTGACATGGATCATTTAACACTATAGTGACAACTTAAGGCAGCTACACTGAAATATGAACTGAAGCAGGTGTAATAGGTTACCTGTCAATGTACTATTCATAATGTACAACCTGTTCTGGTCGGCAATTCTAAAAATCTTGGCAACACAAAAGCGTGAACACTGTTCAGGTAGATCATATGGGGAGGGGAGAGGGTTAAAAACCAAAATAATTTCAGATTAAAAATAAAAAATTCAGCTCATTTTCATTCACTCATATTATTTTAACTGTAAAATCAGATCTCCCACAAATATTGCACACAGTATCAGACAATTTGCATAACAATTGAATATGTTAATGACTTATATTATATTCATTGTTATGCTAAGTTGGTTCTATTGTTTATCCAAAATGTAACAGTTGCAAACCCCTACTCTATAATGCCCTGAGGCGAACCCTGTAGAATAGAACAAAAAAAAACCTAATATTACAGATTTTACCCTAAATTAACATTGTTATGACCTTGAATCAAAGTCACTTAACAAATAGACCTAGAAAGGTCTATGCTTAACAGTCATCATCCAGATTGCCACCACCCCCAGCTGCAAGTCAATGGCAAAAATTCCACCTAAAAACCCTTCCTAATTTATTGATTCAATATTCAATCAAACAAATTAATATACTGTAGAATACTTTATTTTCGCTTGGAATTTATTTTTGTTATTTTCGCTGAAGGGATGATTCCGTGAAAATAAAATCCAGCGAATATACTTTTTTGCCTATATTTCACATTAAACTCATCAAAAATCAGTGAAAATAAATTCCATACAAAATGCCCAAAAAGCCTTTTCAGCGAAAATTAATTCCAGCGATAATAAAGTATTCCACAGTAATCATGATTGGTGGAGAAATCAAATGCTGAGTAGAAGCTAAAAAACGTTTTAACATCGGTTTTACATTTCTAAATAAACTGTACATTTTCATGAAAGAAACTGCAGGTTTTTTTTGAGATCAATTCCTTTAATCAATATATTATTATTCTGGTTGTACTTAGATCCCCATATAATAGATTAATAATACCGGTAGCTAAGTATTCTACGGCACCCAATAATAAAGCTGACCACAATTCTTATTACCCATATTTATTTTAATCTATAGCTTGTTTACAGACTTATCTGGTCTATAGAAATGCATGCCATTTGATTGACTTCAAGTCAATTATTTCCCAATTTTAGATCACGAAATCCATATGTTGGTTAAAAGGGATTACAAAAGACTATTATAGATCCCCTGTTGCTGTAAGTTGTGGACAAATCAGTTAGAATGACGTACATGCTTGGAGAATTATAGCGTGAACCCCTTTATTTTCACAAGAGGCAAGAATCACAGTCAGCCATTTCATAGAGGTCTGTAACTGAGGACAGCAAGTTGCACCCACTATCGTGAAATTGTGTTAGGATTGCTCTTAAATAATTAAATCGCAAAATAAATGAAGGTACATCAATGGATATTAACGCTGTGGGATATGATGTATGATAAAATCTGATGAAAGCGAAAATAAGCGAGTTTTTGCATATTTTATAACAACGCATAGGTAAAAACGGAACACTGCAGACACACTGTGATCACGTTTATTAGATTGGTTTCAGAAAACTTAGGTTCACTCCAATAAATAAATAAATAAATCAGACTTATTCATAAACCGAGGGTTAGGAACTGACACTGTCAATCAAATCTAAGACTACCAGTATACAAGTTCTATAATAATTTAATTTAATTTAATTTGACATTAAATCACCTATAAGTACAAAAATCAATATTAAGCTTGTGTCGTTATTGGGTTTTTCGTCAATATAACGTAGACTTGCGATTATAAACTGTATTTATACTGACATATCCAATATTACACTAGTTTGAAGAATTACTGAACATCATACATGCAAACATTTGATTGTACATTCATGTATTTGTGATTCGAAAGTCTAATTTTGAACTGCAACCCAATTCAATATACTGAATCCCAGTGTAGTATTGATGGAAAATGCTATGCATGTTTTTTGAGAAATCTATATGAAATTTATAACACATTTACTATCCCAGGAAAACCCTGATATTACAGTCACATCTAAAGAAAATTTGCCCGTTGGATATAACCTTTTGGTAATGCCTGTAATAGCCATGAGTCTCTGTGACTTTCCCTCAATCATGACCAATTTATGAAAAAACGTAAATTCCGTAAAAAAAATTCTAAATGCTTCAAATTAATTGTTCACAGACGAATATTTTGAAGTAGTATGAATAGTGTTTAAATTCTAAAATATTAAAAGATTTTACCAGTAAGCAGATTGTTGGCTAAAGACAACACTGACTGAATAATATACTGTCAATCCTTGTCTACTAAGTCATAGTGATTGAAAAGTTTTCAACCATCTTGAAATTTCAAAACAATTATAAATATTTTTTATAAAAACGTCGATAGCGTTCTAAAATGTAGATGATAACAATTCTAAAAAAAAAATGTAATAAATTTGCTTTTTTTGTTTGAGTTTTTTGAATTTCCTGTGCTACCTTTAAAAGGAAATTTAATAACTTGGGTAAGATAATGAGAATCAAGGACACTGATTGTATCACGTAGAGATGTTGCCATGGAAACAGTAGCCAGACTTCTGCAAGAAATTGTTTACACAAAAACAATGTGAACATATCGTAATTATTAGATGGTTCCAGAGAGGTGAATGTTGTAAGAGAAGATTTCCTTTTATTTGAATTCTCTGTTAGCTCAAATAGGCAATCACAGGACGTGAACGGAAAACATAAAATAAAATATACCTATTCACAGAAAAAGAGTTGAATACAACAATTAAACCATCTTTGCGAACATTGGGTTTTAGTGAGGTAAAGGTTTAATTGTTATCATGAAATAATTTCTACTCATCTTCTTTGGTTGTATTAATCCAGACCATTTTATATTCACCAAGGTACGATCTGTTTAGTTCAGGTAAGGATGGACACACGCTTTGATAATTTTTTGTTATTTGCTAGCAACGATTTTAAAGACTCATAAAGTCCAGACGTCATTATTTATGGATGATTATTACGACTGTTTTTCCTTTCACCTGTCGGATACAGGTGGCTAATGTACGTCCAAAATAAAAACATCGCAATTAATGAGAAACATCACGCATATCACAGCATATGAATTATTCGTACTATGACATTAAAAGATGAATAGAATTTCCAAATGTTTGTAGTCATCCAACTGTTACCATGGAAACAACTGATAGCAGACATTATTAACAATTGGGTATATCAGGAAATATGAAATCTGACTTTTCTCTGCCTAAAGATCTTAAGCTATCTTATACTACGTAAATGTAATGGGTTTAGTCATTCAACCATGTATTTCAAATGCAAGAATTTTTTTTTTTACACAAATTTATTTTGTCAATGTACCCGTTGATATAGGTACATATAGTTAAAGCGTGGTGGTCGTCGCGCAGTGCGTGTTCGAATTTCATGTAAATAAACAATGTATTTAACATGTGTTGTATACATCGCTATGAGTCTCATATCGAACACGACGCTGCGCGCCGACTGCCGCCCTTTAAAAATTCAAGAATGTTTTTTTTCTTATGTTTTCAAATGGTGAGTATTTGCACTATCAGAAATACATCTCCAATAGAACCATCTCCAACCAAAAATTGTAATTAATTTGGATCAGTAATTAGATACTGGATCATTCAAATATTATATAGTTTGACCATACACACCTCTGATATTTGCAGAAAAGCATGTATATTATTTTATTTTATTTGAAATTTAATCTTCATGGCTTGTTTTTTGTGTGCAGTTCACAATAGCTTTAATAGCATTTTCCATATTACTGAACTCAGTAAAATTAGTTGACACATTACAATAACTGCCAATGAGGAAATTATTGCTAATTGTATTCAAATTTGTATTTTGTTTAGAACATTGACAAAATTAAACTTAATGGCATGATCCATCTGACCTATACACCTGTCCTGTTCCACTATGATCAATCAGAACAATAAATACTGTATAAGGAATTTGGGAGAACTTGTGAAATTAAATCACATACAAATTTTGTATTTTATAATGGTAATCACAGATTTGTCATTAATTTGCCTCAAAGTTTAAATAGTATTAACAGTGATTTAAAATATAAATATCGTTTTCCATCTTTTTTGATAAAAACTACTATAATCTTACACGGTTCGCATGAAATTTAATATTCAGAAAACACATTGTGATTTATAAGGAATTTGAAACAACAACAAATGGTAAATAAACTATTATCAAATTAATATATAATTATCACCATTCAATTAGTGAGAGCAATGCTGCATTTTGGGATGATTAGACATATTTAATGTGAAAAAATTGAAAATAAAAACCTGTTTTATTATCATAACTATTCCTAGTTGCCATGGTAATCGATTCATCTATTTTTTCTGCATCAAATAAAGAATCAGTGATGTTACACATTTAACTTTGATTATAGTATCTTGACTTTAAAACATGTCTTGAATATTAACAAGATCCTGATACCTTAATGCATGTATTTTGTTGCCTTTATCAGTGAGAATCCACTAATTAGAAGAAGTCAGAAAAAAAGAATGAAGTTTCTAGTCAATTACTTTTCAAAATAAATGTGTACAGGGTTTTTTATTTGCACTTTTATTTTTTATGATAACTTAATTGTTTTTTTATTTTTCTAAAATTCTTTTACTGATGCACACTGTGACCAAAAACACATATATATTTTTTTCTGAATCTAGGTTTAATTTTTTTTTCTTTCTAGAAATGTATTGCTTATTTTCCAAGAAGATTCTAGAATCATGTTCTTTAAAGAAATTCTATACAATTTAATGCAACGAAGACCTAGCAATGACAAAAGTCAATAAAATCAGTTAACTGTGTAATGCATTAGTATGCAGACGTAGAACTGAACATCAGTTTGCTAGGTCAATCAAGTGACATCTGAAAGTAGGTATCTAAACAAAAATAGTCTAGAACTAATAGTGCTATGCTTTCAGTTCTGATGGTGCATTCTGATTTACAGGTGATGCTGAAATAGATTGCAAAAAAAAATTCAAATTAACTTTGATGTCCAAACATATTTTAATGTACACAATTGTACAATTTGCTAATGCATAGATGGATATCACCATGGCAGTGAGAACCAACATCTTAACCTTTTCACCACAAGACTTTCTCGCCAAAATTTGTCTGCAATTTTTTCTTATATTCCTCAATATTTCTGGAAATGAACCCTAATTTTGTAACCAACGGACAAAATTTTAGTCACTTTTCAGTTTTTACTAAAAAAAATGTGGTTATTTTTGTCCAAATCTTCTGAAGGAAAGTGCAGACTATAAACAAGATCATTTTGTGAATTTGTGATGAATTGAGGGAACTGGTGTTGAAATAGTTAAAAATCCTCAGTAGAAACACCAATTACAAAAGGCAGTGTACTGTAGAATACTTTATTTTCACTTAGAATTTATTTTTGCTATTTTCGCTGAAGGGATGATTCTGTGAAAATAAAATCCAGCGAATATACTTTTTTTCCTATATTTCACATTAAACTCATCAAAAATCAGTGAAAATAAATTCCATACAAAACGCCCAAAAAGCCTTTTCAGCGAAAATTAATTCCAGCAAAAATAAAGTATTCCACAGTATTTACTGTAGTACCATATCTAAGAGGGATGGTATCTTATATCCTCGGGGCGGAGCTACGCCACGGACGTTCTACGTTGCTAAGACGCGCACCACTGTACCACATATTTCTATGGGCTCTGTGCGCGCTGCTGTGGAACGCCGGTGGAGCCGGTGAAAACTCGAGCAAACAACACAAACTCAACTTTGAAGTAATCCTGAACAACCAAATTCATATATGTTACACACGTAGGGCTAATCTTGTTACACTGTTCAGGGGACTCTCAACAACCATCGCAAAGTACCGTTTTCTGCGAGTTTTTGGTTTTTGTTTTCACTGCGAAGGTTGCCAGGCGGTGAAAATGCCCGGATGTCCGCCCTCGAGAATAGATTCAATGACAACTCCATCAAAACTTTCCAATTTTCTGTTTTTCCTTTAAAAGATCACATCACAGTAAAGGAGTATAGGGTTTATAAGAATGTGGCGCATATACCATACCACACCAATGGAATAATTTGCATAAGTAATTGAGAATAAATTGATCACCATTTTGATATTCTTAACTAGCCTGTTTCACTATAGGTGAATACTCTTAATATGTCATCAATACAAAATTTATTTACCTCATGTAGGTCAATTTAATTCCAATTTTGTTAGTTTATAAGACCCCAACTGAGGAGAAACAATCAAATTAATCATATTGAAAGTATAACTGTCAAATTATTTTCATTTCATTAGAAATAGAAGTCACTACAATGAACTTTGAGACAATTGACATACTGAATAAAACAACTCAATTGGAAATGAAACAAACACTGCAAATACATACCAGTGCATGAATTTGGCATTGTCTGGGTGTAATAGCAATAATTTCTAATTATATAATGCTGCCATATTGCCATGGTAAATGAGATAATTTTCATTTTGTTTTTAAAAAACAATTAATAAATTCACATAAATGCCAAATGAGCCTCCCCCCCCCCCAAAAAAAAAAAAAATTTGTGGCATAATATCTAGTAAACCATAGACTCTAGAGAAAGTAAGGCTTTTTTTTTATGCTATGTTAATGGTAATCCCATATACAAATTCACTGCTAATTGATGCAACCACAGTCACTCTACTAGTAGAGTGCCTGTGGTGCAACCACGGTTACTTTTTTAGTAACCGTGATGCAACTGATCTTAAAATACACATGAAATACTTCCTGTTTATATTGAAAATATTACTCAAGTCAACAAAAGTGGTCAATGTGCAAATGTGAATTGTTAACATTGTACATTTACTAATTGTAGTTTGATCATTAATCAAAGCTTCAGATGATATACTACATCATGAAAGTTGACAATTCCATGTTTTTTTTTTCTTCTATACGGTCTGTAAGTAAACTACTGTAGAATATTTTATTTTTGCTTGGAATTTATTTTCGCTATTTTCGCTGAAGGGATGATTCCATGAAAATAAAATCCAGCGAATATACATTTTTTCCTATATTTTACATTAATCTCATCAAAAATCAGTGAAAATAAATTCCAAGCAAAACGCCCAAAAAGCCTTTTTAGCGAAAATAAATTCCAGCGAAAATTAAGTATTCCACAGTAAGTGGGAGGTGAGAGACAGAGCATCATTTGATATGCAATATCAAACACTATAGGAGATGGCTATTAACTAAACAATTAATGCACACATACAGGATGTAATGCAGAGATTAGTAGTGGCTAAAGCAACAAGTTATTATGTAATATGAGGTTACATGTAACCCTATTAATGTAATTGAAATGATGCTATTACCCTGTTTTCGCACTTGTATTAAAACACAGGATTTTACACCAAGTTTATTCTAACCATGGAGGTATGAAAGAGACCTCCATGTTTTAACTCACTGTTGAAAAACATGTTTTGCACGTTCTTGACACGGGTTAGTCGATTTTGTGTTCACCCATAAATTGAGACATGTGTGAACAAGTTCTCAGGGTTAAAACAATTCCAGCAATCCAGTGGTGTGAATAAGGTGTGAAAAAGTGAAAGTGTTAAATGTGAAACCACTGCAACATATGAACAAAAAGCAGGTTTAACCGCCATCCCTGAGGGACGGTGATTTAACCTGCTGATAGGGAATACTTACAACGCAGTCTAGCACATATAAATAAGGCTTTAGTTTTTTTAGACACAGGGATTGATCATTAGAAATATACATTTATTTTCTGTAATTTTCTAATTTCCTGTAACTTTTTTAAACCTTTTTTTTTTTTTTATATCCATCCTAGCTCCCTTGCAGTCAACCCTTAATAAGCATTTTGTAAGCAACTCCCAGTATCTGTTTACTAGCTTCTTTTATTTACAGGAAAGGTTGTTTTTTAAAACAAAGATTGAAGTTGAGAGTACACAATTCCGGTCCCACAATTCCTCTAGCTATTTTCGCTTGGAGTTAATTTTCGCTGAAGGAGTGATTCAGTGAAAATAAAATCCAGCGAATATAGCTTTTTCCTATATTTTACATTCAACTCGTCCAAAACCAGTGAAAATAAATTCCATACGAAAGACCTAAAATGTCTTTTCAGTGAAAATTAATTCCAGCTAAAATAAAATATTTTGCAACATGAGGATTGACCTGGACGGGACTTGTAATAACTACCGCCGGTGACTCCTTTGATACCTTCCAGTCACCTAAAATTACCTAATTACAGCTTGGTAACGTTTCAGTTTGTACTCATTGATCTGTGCAACAGTCAAAGTCACCAACTTTGTTTATATTAGACCCATATATCTCGAGCATGCGAGGCACAATGACTACCACCCTTTAAAAATGGGACATTCTTTTTGAGCAACAACACCCATGATTCAAACCAATGATTTCTAGATCAACGAGCTGTGTTGATACATTCTCTCTCTCCTGAAGGAGTTAAGCAGTTGATTTTTGGTTTTAAGCAACATGTAGTTCACTATGATACATGCACGAGTCAGGTGCAGTTTCTACATGCCATTGGCCCATTATTTTTCTACTAGTGTATATTGCATATAGTGTAAAATACTTTATTTTCAGTAGAATTAATTTTCGCAGAAAAGACTTATTGGGTGTTGTGTATTTTCACTGAACCATTCCTTCAGCAAAAATAGCAAAAATTAATTCCAAGCGAAAATAAAGTATTTTACAGTAACACATATATGCTGTGAAAACACAACCTACAATGAGATTGCAGAAAAACACTGCCAAATCTGCAGTAATATATTGTTAAAGCGCGATGGTCATCGCGCAGCGCGT
Source organism: Saccoglossus kowalevskii (assembly GCF_978046115.1). Classification (NCBI taxonomy): domain Eukaryota; kingdom Metazoa; phylum Hemichordata; class Enteropneusta; family Harrimaniidae; genus Saccoglossus; species Saccoglossus kowalevskii. The sequence goes on from NC_140642.1 coordinate 19,882,870, forward strand.
GTTCGAATTTCATGTAAATAAACAATTTATTTTACACGCTGTATATGTCGCTATGAGTCACATATCGAACAGGACGCAGCACGACGACTGCCGCCCTTTAACAATCGCTAGCGTCCTTGTGGCCATCCTTTAACCATCGTTTAACTTATGTCTATAGTATTTTTTGACAAATTAACCTTTTTCGTCACTATAAAATAAATAATAAAAGTCTTGGTGAAAACAATATTGCACTTACTTTTTCATTGGTTAGGCATGAAGGAAAAAATAGATTTATCAAGTACTAGTAAATGGAGTACAGCAGTCAATACCGACTTGATAGAACTACAGTACCATACAGATCTTCGGGTTGACCATGGAGCTAATTAAGGCCATGTTTCTGTTAGAGGGTCTATGATTTGACAAACAATACGAGGCTGCTAGCCAGACTATTCACAATGGGGACGCTAAATCGGACAATCACGGGCGCAAGAGTCGTGAACGGAAGAACATGTGATTGTATTACGCCAACTTCCATTATTTTTCATAAAGGAACTGGGAGAAGAAATTAAGTCACACGCAGACCACTCACGGCATCTCAATGATACACTATGGAAGAGTGAGACAAGTCGGAGTGTTTCAACACCGGTATAGGGGCACTTTTTTTTTCCTGTGTGAAGTGACAAATCAACAACAGAGCGCGCTAATGCAATTGTTTCCAGTACAAAAGAGAAATCACTTTCTTAGAAATCAATTTTCCTGCTTTAAAAGTACGCGAAAGCTACTGATATCAGCGAGGCAAAGTGCTTCCCATGCATACTAGTATGCTTTGCAAATACCTTCTTTCAAATGGGACATTTCCTTCTTTTGATCCTTTACCGGCAACTTCGGAAGTTGCACCGGCGGTACGTTCTTATTTGTGCTGTCTTTTATTGTTAAAATTTGATATGATTTTGATCACATTGCTCTTCGAATTTATTTTACGTCATTTTACAAGTGGTTATAAAATATCTGCGGGTATGATCAGTGCACTTTGTTACAAAGTATTTGTAGTCAGTTATTTTGATACATTTGTAGCGTAATTAGGAATTTATTATAGTGATACTGATTAGTGTTGTGAGTTTATCTTAGTTACTATACCTATTTTAGAGGTTCAGAGCCTTAGTAGACAAACTCAATAACCTCTGATGTTCGGCGCTGCCCACTGTTATTTACTCAACAGTGTCTACAAAATAATATCCTATGAAGCTACAACGAGAGTTTTATGCGGGGTTTCATTGATACAATGTTACCTGGATACTCACCATCGATCGTCGGTTCCCTGTCGAGACCGTTCATGCGTCTGTCATCGGTGGTTTTTGCACTGTCGATACCGCTGTCTCTGTACGTGCTACCACTATTAGGCCTAACGTCCAAAGGGTCCTTTTCGATCAGGCGTCCGTTTCCTGTATGTTTTGACACGCCGTTATTTGTCGTATGATTTAGATCGTGGTTGTTGTTCTCAGCGTGTTTGAGAGTACTGTCATGTTTATTCATGGTAGCCACGGTTTGTTGGGGGCTGGACGACCCACAACCCATGTTGAGGTTTTTTGGGATCTACCGATACCACTGTGAATGACTGAGTTAAACGCGTTTTTTTTTTTAGCTGAATCAGTGTAGCCGTGATTGATAAACGACTAGGTCGTGATGAGATCACCTCGTGTACACACCATCGGCACACACCATCGAGTCTATATATAGTTGTAATTCATACAATACAGCATAGGCGAGGATCCGCACTTGATGGTAACCGTGTTTACTCTCCGGCTTATGTTTGATAACTCACTGACGGTGTTCATCTGTGTGACAGGTTCAACAGAATAAAATAGCTCTATTTCATCCAACAAATGGTCACCATCTATATATGATCGCTTCCAATACAAACATTAGAAAAAAAAAAAACCTGCACCGAAAAGCGATCCCCTCCAAAATCCACGCAATGCAGTCTTGTCGAGCGGAGCCGATCGAAGGGTCGACCTACTGAAACTTCGGCGGCCTTTTCCTCAGCCAAATTTTGACGTCTGCGCAAAGAATAAGACAAACATGCAGAACTCGGCTGGCGAATACGAATTTACCAGCTATACAGCTACCAGAAGGCTGAAAACATAACAGTTCTTCCGAACTAAACGATTCAAAGCGTAAACTATTCACAAATAGGTACGACACAGCAAATCATGAAACAGTATCGTTCCAGCTTTGTTAAAGTTATCAAAGGGTGTTATCTGAGAGGGGGCCCATAACGTCACGGAATGTACTATTTAGATGTAGGGGTGCATGGCTCCAGAGGGGATCTCTAATGCTAAACGTTACCATGCCGTCTGCCGTATATTGTCAGCCAAGGGGCGTTACTACGCTAAACGACAGAGACAAACAAGGACATTTTCTGTCGAAAGTGCAAAGTTACGTTACGCGTAAGAGAAGAGCCAGTTATTACACCTGTAGTTAAAATGGCCGCGTCCTTGTCATGACAACCAGATTGTGTACGTTCAGCGTGAAGTCATGGATAGCAATCAAATAACTAATTGACTAGAGGGGAACCCATTGATACGGCGGTGTGGTATACAAGACTTTCTGTAGTGATTTGATTGTGAGTAATTCATACACCACCCGTGTCTTCACAATACCTGAACCGGTAAACTGAATTCAAAGAAGGGGTGTTATTTTACTCGTGATGTGCAGCCTAAGAGCAAAAATGACAATGAGTATTGTTATGGGTGGGTGATAATGGTATGGTGTGTAAATAAATATACAAAATTAGAAAGTTGTGTCAAGCACCGTAATTTTACATGTAACGACGCCCATTTGTGTGCGTAGTAGTTGCCCAAGGCACAAACACGTACCACAGTCCTTCTAGAGGGACTGTGCACGTACTAATACTATTGACCATTACTCTGTTTATTCACATGTAGTTTTTATTTATTTATTTATTTATTTATTTATTTATTTATTTATTTATTTATTTATTTATTTATTTATTTATTTATTTATTTATTTATTTATTTATTTATTTATTTATTTATTTACTTTCATCAAAGTGACTTAGTCAGACTGCAAATGTCGAGACTTATTTTATGTTTTATCTAAAAATATATATATATTTAGTTTTATATAAAAAAAAAAGAAAAAGACGATCCGACTTTGAAAGTCTAAATTATCACTGCCCACAGTTGCCTGGCATATAATAAGTTTACTTTTGCATACATGCATTGCATTATCATGATGAAATGAATGTCAAATGTGCAACTACCCTGATTGCTCAAACGGTTTAAATTGAGTTTATAAAAAAACAAAAGTCTAGAATTTTGCGCTTTCAATATGAAATTGGGTATTAATGAATAAACGAAAGAAGCACTCACTTGGTCGTTTTTCCTGTGGGCGCTATAGTAAACTGTGACGTAATTTCTGAACAACCCTATAGTTACTTGTAAGCGTACATGTTTAGTAACAACTTGTGTATTGGTCAACATCATTATGTGTTATTTTGTGTATGGCGAATGTTAATGAGAGCGACACATAATGTACTATTGATGATTATATCCGTGACCTGTAATTGAATTTGGAAGCAAACTGAATTTAAAGATATATATTGGGTTCAATCTGGGTTCATTTTGGCGTTAACAAACAAAGCGACTCTAATTTTTACACATACTAATACATGTAATGTAGTCAGAAAATTTAATTATCTGGGAGTGTCGCGGCCGCAATGGAACATTCTGTAAAACAAAACCATTGAAGCTGAACATTTAATATAAATCTAAAATCAATTTGAAAACTTGGATGTCCTTATTGATAAATTAGTCCGTCAGATATTAGTCCACGGCAGTGATGTCTGGGGTTTAAAGCTCCCGCCGATAACAAGTTTCGGTTTTGCATATTTTTAATAATGTCATGAATTAAATATTAAAACCGTGTCGCTAATACATCAAATGGGCGTTTGTATAAAGCTGCATTTGTTGATAACAAACTCAATAAAAATTTAAATAGTATAATAACATATTTAGTTAAATCAGATAAACCCAACACGAATTATAGAAAGACAGTTTTCAAATCTGTAACAACAACAACAATAGTAATATTAACTAACGTAGTATTCAATTTGCAATGAAAGAATGATTTTTCAATGACATTAATAGAACCAGGAAGGTAAAAATAAACTGTTGAAGATCATAACAAAAACTGTCCTACAAACGTAGAACAGCGTGAACAGCTTAGGGGAGACAAAAATTCGAAAAAAGAGAATCTGTGAAGTATGTTATAGGAAAGCAGGGATAAAGATCACATCAAAACGCGGTGTTAGTTTACAACGAAAAAAATACGAAAAGAATATAAACATGTAAATAATTTTATGATTCATATGTTGGTGAAATGTATTAAACGCATCTTGAATTTCTTTCAAAGACATCAGTAACACCTTCAATCTTCTATTTTTGTTTTTCAATGTTTGTTATATTGTTATTACTTGAGTTCCGTATTTTTTTTGTGTATGTTGGGCGTGCCATAATTTCATGATGCAATCCCGTGGTTAACGTTTTCTCGTAAATGGTCCTCAAGATCCCAACCAATCTCTCAGGCCTCAGACAACTAACTAGTTATTGGTTGTCTGAGTTCAGGTAGAGTTCTATTTCTACGAATAATAGTATATCTAACTGCAATGAACTCTGGTAAGAGACTGGGTCCGAACTAAATCTCCACAGAGGGCGCTGTCACATACAAAACGCACTCCGCTGTCCGTCATGTGATTTCCGGTCGCGGTCCCTTACTACAGCCAAAGCATGTTTCAAGATCAAAATATGGATTATTATTATTTTTGCATACTGGTTAATTGATGTTTTCTGTGTGAGTGTACAGACTGGTTGATGTTACCCAAATTTGCATAATTGATTTATTTCAAGTTTTTGCCCATTTTCGATCTGAGACTCGTCATAAAATACCAAGATCGTGATTGTGATATGGAAATTGTACGCAGAAAAATCAGTGTGATAGTGATGTGCCATTAGAACGGAATTATTTATTTAAACTAGTTATGTGGTTCCATATCTGGATAGTATATTTCATGTTGTTATCGCCCTCTATGAGTAGTTTTGGGCATGTAGTCCAGATAATTTAACCTAATTTTACCCGACTCATTTCTATGGAAAAAGAAATAGAAACTAGAAATAATGAACACAAGTATAGTATAGTCATCCAATTATTTTTTTAAATGGTTCAATTACAACGAGGTTGTGAAAACCGAGCTATAAACTACTTTTTGGCTACTAGTATATAAAACAAACTTTATAAGACACATCGAAATGCTTTTAGGGGGCGCTAACCAGCTATCGTACTCGGCAACAAGTAGGACGCGCTAACCCAGAGATATTAACACGCTATCGGGTTTGGTAAAAATGGGCGAACTCATTGCTTTTCTTTGGTTGCCACTCTTTTGAACGCCATTGCAAACTTTTGACATCATCTAAAATGACTTTGTACAGTCTACTCCTCCCAGATAAAATGTCGATAAAAATTGACAAACCATTTGATCAAAAACTAAAAGCAATATCTAAAACAAACTGCATGGTACAAAATGATGACGAAATTCAGTGACATTTTTTTTAAAAAAATGGGCAAGAAAAATACTTGACACACAAAGAGTTAAATCCTATTAGAGCGTAATGACATTTCCACCTTGACGAATAGAATACAATCACAGAGAATAGAAGAAATTGAATTGTCATAATTCTTTTTTTAAAATGGCACATTTTTTAAGATAAAAGCCTACTCATAATTTTTGAGAAAGTTGGTCATAATTGGCATGGCAATATTCATTAGTTCATTATGGCACCATGAAATAACATTTTTGGTGTGTCACAGTGACGTATTGTTTAGAAATCTGTTCTAATATTTGTACCTTGCCCGTACCATCAAGGATGGAAGGGAAAGGTATATTAAGGGAAAACAATTGTCCGGCGTCGTCGTCGTTGTTGTTGTTGTCGTCGTCGTCGTCGTTAATAATTGCTATTGTGTGCACAATAACTTTACTAATTCTATTCCAAACTTCATCAAACTTGGTCACCTTATTCATCAGTATAAAGTTTTCCCTGAGTTTGATCAACAGATGTCCTGTATGAAAATATCATGCAAAAATTTAGAAAATCTGATAAAATATTTTGACTGTTTCTACTTGACTGATCACCGGTGATACGCATCAAAGGTCACTGATCTCAGTCGAAATATGCATTGTTGTATGTGTTCAATGAAGCAAATCATTTATCTTGGAATAATATTCTTGGTAATGTATCTCCCAAATCCCATCGGAATACTATACTGGGCTTTAAAACCAATTCATGAAGAGATTTTTTGCACAGTCTGATACACATTTGCAAACCTACCAATAAAATCTTTACAGAAAACAAGATGTCAGAAAATCAATATAAGCACTTCTATGAACTGGGTGCCAAACTTTGATCAAGATCTGAAGCTAATAGAAAATCTGCTTAGTTCAAAGTTATCAAATCAAAAACAATACATAAAAAATACATAAAAAGCAAAACGTTGCATCCACATTTTGAAAAGAAAATTGTACTGAAATATATGTATTCTGTATTTGACAAACAGTTCATTCGACAAATGAAAATTCACAGGAATTTGTTTCAGTATTTGAACAGAATGATAAAGCTTTTATATTACTAGTTTTAAAACGCACTTCAAAAACAAAGATTGCAATTTTTGAAGATGTAGATTCTCAGGAGGCAACAGTACTGTTGACTTCTCTCTCCACTGGACACCAACTATTTATGTTGATTTGCATACAAAGCAGAGCTTGCAACATGATAGTTATTCATAGAGGGTGTTTTTTTTTACTTTTCATATAATACAGTAGTCACACAATGAATATAATAAGGCAGTTCATATTTGTCTCAGTGAATCATTAATTTTTGACAGACACGTGTACAAAATACTCGGACAAAAGCCAGCTAAGATTTTCTGGTATCTTGCATGTTTTATGAATCTATTCACGTCACGAGACATTTGTTTTTATACTAAAATATCTGAATTACTTTGAATAAAGGTGGAAATTATGTCCCAAATTAGGCACCAATGTTTTTGTAAGATATTCACTATCTATCAAGAACATTTGGTAGACTGATTCCCCACAGTTGGTTCAACCATAAAACTTGTTTGTATTCAAAATTAATTATGACAATGCATATTTATATTGAAACAAACTATGATAAAGGGAATAATATTATATAACAAAGGGCAAGGTCACCTGAGTTCAACTATGTTTTAAAAATCGCTAAGATGTTTTAACGTGTTCTGACACCGTGACTCTTGAAAACCCAGATTTTGACATAATCCAGGACAACAAAATGTGGCTCGTCATTAACAATATATGTGTTTTTCCGTCTATGTCACTAGCCTAGATATGGCATAATACCTGCGCCATAAGAACCTATTGTAAAAGCGTTATAACACTGACAAAATGACAACTATCTACCGAAATACAACCATCATTTTCTCGAACTTTTTTCAATATCAATATCGGGAGTACAATATTGCAAAATAAATAATTTCTGTGTATTTATGACAAGGCTTCTACCTTACTTTATTATTTTCTTCTTCATGAAGATCAGAAAACATTATATTTAAAATAAATATTCCTGATTTTTTCAGTCGCGTGGATATCTATACAAAAATGCCAGCATTTACAGATTTGATTTACATGTTAATAAATATTGGAAAATCCGCCTCATTCACATCAATCGCCATCAAAACAATGAGGACATTTCAACACATTATGGTTTTCGTAATTATAAGATTTTCCAATTCAAACGCCAAATGTAAGGTTTATAGTGAATCATCAACAATAAACACCAGGTCATTCCATAGTAACTGCTATAAACATCTTCCATTCATTTCTGGTCAATTAGTTTTTCGTCACAAGTACTACAGCAGTGATTTTAAACTACAGTTATTTACAATATTTTGTGTGAGTGCTGAGATTGCATCCAGAAAGGTCAAAATAAACAAACCGGAAAACACCACCATGAATAAAATAAAAATTATCGTGTGGACGAGTTATGGCCAATACATGCCATGTTTTATGTGCGTCTGTTAAGTTTTTTTTTTTTTTTTTTGGGGGGGGTCTTTATAACATTATTGCAGTGTGACATTTTGAATGGGAAGAACAATTCCCAAAATCAAAATGGAAAAAAGATATAAACTATTGAATCTTGACCATGAATGAATGTTTTTGACATTTTTGTCTACATCGCGCGTTAAAATTTGCATATTATAACATTAGCGCATAACAAAGATTGTGATAAAGGAAAGAGTGGTATAAACAAAGATCAGTGATTACTTGAAATCGATACCAGGAAGGGGGTGGGTAAAAGAAAAGTTATATAACATTTTATTATTTAATAATTTATTAAAATATATAAGTTTGTCCAACTCCCTGTGGTTTAACTAGGTAATTCATGGCATGATTGGAACGTATCGAAGGATTTTTAGAAGTAAAAGTTGGTATTTAGTGCACATCGAGGCCAGATCAAAACCCCATTCATACTTGTCATCGATATAGATCGCGTTGGGTTGTGGGAAAATCACTGTTTGTCAAGATAAATCTCGCGCATGCCTAACCAGTACGTCAATGGCCTAACGCGACGACAACCGAACACTTTGATCCACAGAAAACCTCACACTGACACTTGCAAGCATCACAAGGCTGTGGATTTTGTACAGTTCATGAGAAATTTTGTCCAACATCCTTCCGAAGTCGAATTTTAATAGGGGAACCTCTTAAAGCGGGAGGGTCGTCACCTGCGCACACGCGTCCCAAGCGACAATAACAACACACGCTAAAAACGCAAAGGCTCATGGGTAGACGCTTGTTTGTAAACAATGGCACGCTATGGCCATCTGACACATGCGCAGGTGACGACCCCCCCCGGCTTTAAAATGAAGTGACCTGGAGTGACTACAACAATCATGTTTTGATGTGGAGCAGGCTAGCTACTGTGTTTCAATATTTCAGGACTTGTTGTCATACCAATCGATTTGATCATTTTCCATAGTTATCACAGTAATCAGTGACAGCACAGAATATAAAGTTGGAGTGCAGCTTTAATACAACACAATAAATCAAAGAAAGCTAAGAGAGAACTCTGTGTGTCGAGAGTATTGGCGGAAAATGGGTCAAATATAGGGTTATATACCCTAGTCAAAATTTCATATGAAAAGTGTATAGTTTATAATACTATTACAAAAATATTACATGAATCAAATTTGATTGATAGATTTCTGGTTTGCTGTCTGATTTAAGGTCACCTATTCACCATGGTTACTCAGTAAATGTAATTTAAATCTGATAAGGGGTCTCACATTAGAAATCATTGAGCGTTGGGGGGGGGGGTGAACAATTTGTTTTTTGCCTTGTCTGATTTTTTCCTGAATGTGACAATACGTTTCCACTGCAACACCTTGCACCATTAAAATCTGTTCAAGATTGGTAAGCAATTTACTTAGGTAATACTACTTTTTGGATTGTTGCTATTGTTCTAACAGTCCACTGATAGTTGAAGTATGGCTACAAAGATGCAAACGATAGTAAACGTCCAGATATTTACTAGAACCTCAACCCTATACGGGATGTCAACTACCATCAGCATTCTTGTACTTTACAAATAAATTTGTCGAAAAAAGCAGTGATCAAACAAATGGATGTGAATACATATTGCCTTTGCTTCAAATGACTTTGGAAAATTCCCTGCAACCCGAATTTTTCAGATAACAGATTGGTTAAAAATACCAGTAAAGCAATCACTAGTGACAGATATTCAAAAAAACACTGACATCTGAAAACATTTATACGAGATTCTACAAGTTTATTGGATGATATTATAATAGAACAGTTACAATGATACTTGATGATATCTGATGATGATGAATATTTTAGGTATAAACAAATAAACTCTTGTGAAAACATGATAATGAAGTCGCCCAATTATTAAACAAAGCCACAATAAAAACTGAAAATCTAAGTACACATCGGCTTGTGATCAACAGGAAAACAAAAATAACGCAGACATCCAACTCAAAAAAAAAAAAATCTAGAATAAAAGATTGATAAATTTGCATCAAATTACATCTACAAAATAATCTTTTTTTTGAATTAGAAAAAAGGTATAGGTTCTGACATACAGTGCGAAGCAAGAAAACAAATGTCATATTTTTAGAATATAAATTATAATTGCTTTATTATACAACTCAAGTGAGTGTGTGGTCCAAAAAAGTTCTTGTAAAAAAAAAAAAAAAAATAGTGGGTACTGCTATTATATGCATGATTGAAACAATGACTTACTTATGAAGACTGAGGAAACGACACAAGAATGAAGGCACAGTCAAATATCAAAGCACAAGATATATACATGTATAACCCACATTTATGTTAACGATGTGGACAGAATTATCCCAAACGCAGAGTCCAAGTCGGAAGTAAATGCAACTACATTAAGAATCTAAGTACTGATTACACTACACGTGGCAAAAAATTGATGGCTTTAAAACTCTGGTAAACAAAACTAGCCAGCTGAAATTCAAAATAAAGCTTTTCATTTGACCCAAAGAAAAATAATGCCACAAAACGACTGTAAATTTGAATACTATCTAAGTTTGATAATGGCAAAAAAAAAAAAAAAGTTTCACTCAATGTTTTTATTTTATTTTAATAATATATTCATGTTACGGTAATCTGGTTCAGAACTTCCACATGGCATAAAAGTACATCAAAAAAAACATCACATCCAATATCAATCAGTTTAAATACATTGATCAATCAAAAACAACATTTTATTTTATATTTTTTTTGTACAGAAGTATTACAAACCAATCCCCAGACATGTTTAGGCGAGCTGTTTTTTGTTACAACTGCCCACGCACGCTGGGGAAATAGAAACTACATTGTCAAAAAAACGCGTCGGATGTTACAGTACACAACACGAATTGTTATGAGATAGAAAGCGTCTCATGACAGTGCTCCAAACGACATGAAGTGAGAGACTGCCATTTAGGATTAAATAAACTATACTGTAATAGTGAATCTTGATGTCTTTGGGGGCGGGAAATATTCTACCTAGATTAATTTGCTGTTGCTATCTTTATAATATCTTCTAACTAGTTATGCGATAGAGAATATCCTATATTCAGAGCCATCCCCCCAACCCCCACTGTATAATTAATGGCAGAAGTGCAACAAACATTTAGACACTAAAACTAATACATATATCAATTGATGTTTTATGCAGTTTTCTTCTTTAACCAAGGTACTTTGGCTTGAACCCTATCAAAAACAAAACAAAAAATAATTAATACAATTGTCAATTGGAATAAAATTGGAATAAAAGCTCTGCACCATGGAGTGCATTAGCAAAAACATAAAGAAACCTTACAAGCTGAAGACAGTTAAATTAATATGGGCACCATCCACCAGGTCTTGTGTTATGTAAATATTCTTATGAATATTAAACAACCTAAACCTCACATAGAACACAAGTCATTAACATTGATCTCTGCAATATTAAAATTGGTACTCCATTTTTCAAAAATCAAAAAAAAACAACCTCACAAATATCAGCTTGAATTCTGATGTGTCTGTATCGGGGTTATTCCAGGGTCTTGCAGTAGGACTCAGTCATCCATCAAACAATATGCACAGGAATTTCCCAAGGAATTAACTTACTTGTTCATGATCTCCTTGACTTGTTGGTTAACAAGGTCAATGTAGTTATCAATCTTTTCCTGTAGGGAGAAATGCCAGACGTTGGATACTGAACACAATAATTATACACATGTGACAAACACACTTTGCAGATATCCTCATAATCTCGGCCACAGACACTAAATTGGCAATCATTATTGCCAACCTTTTATCTCTAAACAAAGAAACATACCATGCCTTTCTGCTAAGGCGATACAGACAGTGTCTGTCAATTCAGCATATGAAATACGGTAACTAGTAGCCTGTCTTACCTGATGCAACTCGTATACTTTGGGAATGGTGAAGAGACCGATGAAACCTGAAAATTAATTAAACAAGAATTGAGACTTGATTATATATACATGTAATACACTACTAGTTTTCAGTGTGCAATGCACATTACTGTAAAATCTGTATTAGCAGCAACTTCTAGTAAAATGATACGATGCAACAGAGGGGAGTGGCTTTTATTAGAGAATCTACACATACAAGAGAAATAGTGAATTTATGTCTCAATAGTTTTAAAAGGTAGTTGCAACTACTTATTAAAGATGCAGATCTTGTAAATACAGATTTTACGGTACTACAATATATTTTAAAATTTGATATCCACAGTTGGATACAATATCAAGCCCTTTTCACTCGTTTTCCACAACTTGTACATGTAACAGAATAAAGGCCATCACTGATGGCACATCCCTCATTGTTTACAAAGAGCGTGTTTCTGTTTCAATTGGAGGATTACGGTATACCAGCTACAGTAACACGCATAAGAATAGGGAGTTGGTAGGGGCTACCATAGGTTAAAAAGTTATCAAATCAATTCAACTGATTTAATGCAATTTACAAATCTTGTTTTCACCAAAATAGTATGACCCCCCCCCCACCTACCTACCAAGTTTCAAGATGGTAAGTGTTGAATTACATTTTGAGAAGAACAAGTACAAAGTTTTCATCACTCTTAATATATGCACATCAATCCACCAGAACTGTAAGACCATCTTTCATACAAGCATTCCAAGATGACAAGTGTTGAATTAAAATTATGAACAATAATTTATTATAATAATTTAGTAACGTATGCAAATGTCCATGTTATCTTAACCAGAAGTTTCAAGATGTGTTGAATTTGAAAACAAAATTGAGTACATTTTCACCATTCTTAATCTATGCAAATGAGCATGCAATTAACATCAAATTTATCAATGATTTTTTTTTTTTAAATTGTTTTTTTTTTTGTGCCAGGCGACAGTTGTCTCCCCTGACTGTACAAATTGCAAGTGCTAGTGCTGATGCTGATCAATGTTGAGTTTTTTTTTAGTTACGACTTTGTGAAGATGGACGCTGGTAACCTCTATATCGCCCACCAGCACTACCGTATGTTCAAGGGGATAAACACATGCTTCCAAAGGAAAGACGCGCCTCTTCCCTGTAACAGCATAGTACAGCATACTGTTTACACACAATGGGTACTCACCCAGGATAAGTAACGTTAAACCGTTGAACCATGCTCCGATGTAGGTCATCAGCCACAACATAACGGCAAACTAAAAGATTAAAAAAAAAAAAAATTGTTTTTAGTTTATGCTCTGATCTAATTGTCAAATGGTTCAGGCATTTGGTTGGCTTTAAGTCAGTCATCCAAAGTTGCACATGGCTTTAGGGAAAGTAATGTCATTTAACAGGTTCACAATACTGTAGCTGCTCTATTAGTAGGCATTACACTTGCGTAAATCACAGAGGTGTGACTATTGTCAAAATGAGTAATATTTTAATGTTTTTAGTATACAACAAATGTGATTCAGATTTATATGCGTTTCTATTGGAGCAAATACAGTAACCTCCAATTTTCACTGGTACTTCATGAAAGTGACAGATATATGGAAACTGCATCACTTGTATGGTTTGGGAAAAAAAACACATTGACGCTCACCTTGATAGAATCCACTAGATCTTCAACCAGGAAAAGACGGCGTAACTCAACTTGGAGACAGTTGAGCTTCTCAACGGCATTGTCGACTACCTTGTCAACTTTATCTCTTGGCAGTTCAACATCAACATCCAAGAAAGGTCTACAATTAAAGCAAAGTAGAAACATGGTAAGGTTCCTAAAGCACTAGATTTACACGACACAATGGTGGTGATAAAAATGAATTAATTAGTCACTGGGTTTTAATTTTTTGTTATTTTGCAGTTGGGTAAAATCTACTTTAAGATCGATGGTTACCAAACTGAATAAACTGGCTTAAATATCTAACTGAATGGAGAAGACAACAGTACGCATTGTTCATAGTAATCATGAAGGATAAGAATAAGTAAACACAAGCGAGAATCTGATAAAACTAATATTAGTATTAGTATTTGAAGAAAAAACTAACCACTGTCTATCCTTCCTAGTAACATTACATCTTTATGCCTCTGATTTTCTGAGTTACTTATTATCTCCACAATCTTTCATATACATGACACATTGTAGGTTTCATTCCATCTTTTCATGTGTGATTATTTAATTTTGTACGACAACCCCCAGTGAAACAAGTACACATTTTATGTTTCTTAGCGTACAAAGTGAATACATAATTGCAAATCAAAGTATTACGTCAGAATTATAACCCTATCAGGTACCGTAAGTGCATAACCCATTGCGTTAGTAGTACAGTCAAACCTGTGTTAACGACCACCTGCTCATAGCGACCACCTTAGTACAGTCCCTTCGCAGTTTACACGTTAAAGACACTGGATATAGCGACCACCTGTCCAACGCGACCAACAACCACCCTATTGTAGACCAATTCACACTTTAACCTTTGTATAACGACCACCAACATTTCCATCGGACAGTCTCAGCAAAAATAGAATAGCTACTTGGGAATCGCTAACAGGAAAGTGGCCATGTGTTACGTTAAGATTACCGAGTACGCAATCTTTAGGGCTGATAGGAGTGACCATCGCAACTTGGTTTGTGAAGTTGCGAAAAAATAAAACAAGCAGCCTGTCGGCTGAGATAGCTTCGCTGTTAGCAATGCACATGGCAATTAAAGAACAGAAGATATTAGAAAATGAAAAAATCTGAGAGAGGTCCACATGTAGTACCTATATGTATAATATATCAAAGCAATTGGACTTGCGGTTTTCAACAAGAAGTCGAAAATATCACTTTTTACCAAAAATGACAAAAATATTCACCAAAATTAGAAAATTAAAGATATCATTACAAAATTAACAAATCTGAGAGAGGTCCACATGTAGTACCTATATATGTAATATCAAAGCAATTGAACTTGCGGTTTTCAACAAGAAGTCGGAAAAGTAAAACATTGACACTGACGACACCGGACACTCACTCATATGATAAGCTCCGCTCGACAAAGTCGACAGCGGAGCTAAAAAAGTTGAATATCATCTGAATTGTAACGTCTGGAGACTGGAAAGATTGTAACAACAAATTAAAACAGTTTCATTCAAAGTTTGAAATGAAAAACTAGCTTGTTTCCGATCGGTACTTTACTATCGATTTCCAGCCGGCCAGCAGCACTTCTCGCACATGAAATGCAAATTCCCCCAGTCTCGAAAACAAGAAAAATTAACCAGCTTTATTAAATGAGAGATGTTTTATTTACCTTGTCGACATGAAATATCCAAACAAAATAATAAAACATTCGTTTATTTCGTTTTTATCGCGGGATTGCAAAATCCGACCTATTTTGGCCGCCATGTTGTTTGTTGTTGATAGTTATAAATTATGCTAATGAAGCTAGCGCATGGGAAAAACGTATTGTTACTGAGGGGTCATCTCGGGGTTATTCTCAACGAAAGATGTTTTCTATTTTGATCTTTTTTTTATATACGGTAATATCAATAATTCGCAATCGAGAAAATTTGTTTTGTTTGGGCAGTTTTGACACGTCGATGCTTGCAACAAATAACTGTAATATTGCGTGTACGATGATAGTGTTTCATTTCCGGTTTGTTTGACTTTCTGATTCAACACCGACAGTTGGAGCAATCGTTATGAGTTTGGTAAATTTTGTTTATTACCAATGCTTCTTCATTTTTAATGCCTGTTTTTTCAAACATGGCAACGTTGCCTGTACATTTTGTCATAGTGTACAATCGACAATACTAATGATGGGACTGATTACCGCCTGCGATGAAATATGTGTAAGAGACTGGGGAATAAGACTGCATGGCGAGAGTGTGAAAGTCTGAGCTGAAACGCCAATGCGGCCGATCGTTGACAATCGTTCTTATGCATTAAATACACCAATGAATCACTTGGTTTCAGTGAATTTACATGATATAATTTGTAGTAAAAAAGTAAAGCTGTGTAATTATCCAGATGAAAATGAGTGACTTTTATTAAACAAGACCTGTTCATTGTACAATGTGTAGGTTTGTTTTTATGTTTAGCTTATGATCTCCCTTAAAATTCCCGCCCTAATTAATATTCATGATTGAATGAATAAATTAGGCCACCTCCATATAAAGACCACCTGTCTATAAAAGGACAGTTTGGCTCAGTCCACTGACTGTCCTTTATAGACAGGTTTGACTGTAGTAGTACAATCCAGGAAAGACACTGAAACATTAGCTTTTTATGGTGCAATTCACCTTTGAGCATGTTATGAGTTTATGAACAGTATGCTTGGATATTTAATAGACCTCTTCCGGGGAAATTGGCATACATATAACCTTGCTCATGCTCAGTAATTATCATACCACTCGCCAAAAATTAATTATTCACTGGGTTTCGCTATTTTTGCCAATAAATAAAATCCACTAAATTATATCGGCATGAACATGTAAAATAATAAAACTCCTTGACATATTTGTGAAATTAAAACACAGTGAATATGTTCAAAACATCAAAATAGTGAAATTAAACGTCAGTGAAATTCAATGATTTTACAGTATGCCAAGTTTACTTTCAACAGGTCTTATCACTTGGTGTTTATAAACTTCTAAAATTAATACTCAAGAATTTTGAATTCACTATCACTTGGAATTCTGTTTCACTGAAAGTAAAATACTCAAAATTCTCCACTCCAACATTCCTGTGGATTGCACATGTACAACTACAAATCAGTACATCGACCCCCTTCTTGCATTTCTCAGAAATCACAGACCAATTTTTTTTAATCAAGATTCAATTGATTTACATCAGAGGTACTTACTTGAAAGGGTTGGAGTCTCCGGTCTTCTGCACAGCCTGTAGGACTGTCTTGTACACACGGAAACTGATAGTGACGGTGAGAACGGCCAGAGAAAGGTACGCCACTACACTAATGAGAGAGTTGAAGCTGAGAGACAATAGAAGGAACAGACAGCTGCCGAACACAATTCCACTCTTTTTAGGATCACGCCAATAGATCAACTCAACCACTGTGAACAAAGATAAGATGACACACACACAAAAAAAAATGATAATTACAATTTTATAAAATAAAATGAAACGAGAAAGCAGGGAATTATCATTGAATTAGGGCGAGGGATTGTGCGCAACAAAACGAACACCTACCTGCAGAAATGCAATGTGGGTAAAAACAAGAATACATAATTGATGATGGCAAACATTAAATTAAGTCATGCATCTCTATGCTACTGCTTGCAATATTGATAAAGATGCATTGCTTGAGCGATATTTCATGCACACCGTTTAGCATCCCAGTTTAAACATCCAACTTGTAATCTAATTGTCCATAAAATATACGCTTTCTATACACTGATTATCATTAATAACAATTTCAAACCTTCATTAATTGGTGATATTATGATTGTATATAACGTGATTGATTTTGAAGATTATATCCCAACATCCTTGTCTAAAAACTCGCTCGATATAACAATTACTCATTGATAATGAGATCCTGACAGTTGTATCTCTATACAATGAAACTGAATTATTCAAACTCCACTTAGGCATATTTTATGAAGATTAGTATTTTGTGACACATCATTTTTTTATATATATATTCATTCAAACACTTCAAATAATAAACTCAACTTGTGTAAATATGAATGAGACAAAGCAACTGCAAATCTCTTGCCAATTTAATATTGTATTCAATAATGTATTTGAACTCAGTAGAATTTGTTCAGCAAGATAGCATATACTGACAAAAATTTTAGTTATTGAATCTTGATTTGAGAGAAAACAAATAATAAATAAAGTATAAATTCTAACAAATAAATAATACTAAAATAACAATAATAACACAAACCATCGTCTAAAATTCCGGGAGAGCATGCAGAGAAAAACAATAAACAAAATACATGCAAATGAACTCTGGCAATGTTAAAATATTGATTGCTAATAATAACAGTACTGCGAAAGAATAAGAATTGAATGGTGATGTGATCTTTCCTAGAAGATAAAATTCATGTTTAGTAAATTATAAAAGATACTATCTAGTGAAATGAACAAGAATAACAAGAGCAGAGTTGATGCAAAAGGGAAGGCAGGCAATAGAAGACGTGGACAGAAGACGCATCATGAAAAAAAACATAGATGTCCATGTATCAAGGCAGGGACAGGGAAACTTGGGGGGAAAAATAAATCATTTAAACATTTTTTTTTTTGCTAATAATTTGAATACATTGAAATTCCTTAGATATGGGCACTACCCCTTGAATTGAATTACAAAAGCTGGAACAACAGATGCTTTAAGATGATTTCACTGAATGTCTTAAATCCAAGAAAATTTTTAACAAGTTATTTTTAAACACTAGGAAATAAAAACCTTGAGCTACAATTACAAATATGAATTTTGCAGAATTACAATAATTCAGTGGAAGTCCTAAGGGCTTCCAGGTCACTGTCTATTGTAAGAATATAGCTAATGTTTTTTACTGATATTAGCAGTGAGCTAGGAGGCCCAGGTCAAGGTATTCCCATGTCTTGTCAAGAGACACACCTATTTCTGATGCAGCACATATACAACAACCTACGTGCCACTTCAAATAAAAACAATTGCTTATACTTGAATATGCAGGAACCATTTCATATTTCTCATTCAAATAAATATTATATTAAGCTTCACAACAAATTTTGCCATTTTTTCAGCAACAATGGCAATTACAGCTTTGTATGAGAGAATAAATGATATTTGTCAGTGTTATACACACATTTTGCTTCCATATTTCTGTGTAAAAACACTGTATTTCACTAAATAATTATTAACAGTTGTCAACACTGATCAATATCACAAATACCACATTAACTGAAATGAACAACAACCAAATACTGCCTACACAAAGACTACACATAATTAACCAATTAATGTCAAACATGTCCAGTTTTCGATCATCGCACTCCAGAACACCATCACATTTCAATTTAAAGTAACAGGTTAAAATATTTGCGAATTATTTCAAGCACGAAAAGAACGATTGCGCGTTTCATTAGGACCCATTCAGCCGAAATTCTGCAAGAGTCTTTTGCCAACATCCTCTAAACGCGAATTCTATTGCCAGCATGCACGCACTTTTGACGTTATTAATTTGCATATCAAAGTATAGAGAAAAACAATTCTTCAGTTTTTACTTTTTTTTGTCTGTAATGACTCGTATGTCAACAGCATTTCAGTTGAAATATTGTAACTTTTTATTTTTCAAATTTTGAATAATCATAATATATTTGCTTTAAGCTAATTAAGAAATATATAAATGTCTAAGACTGAGGGTTATTAGTCTGGCAAAATGATATACTATACCAAAAATACATAAAAAGAAAAAAAATAGTCTAATTACTAAAAGACCTGAATAAGTTTTTGATTGCAGTTGAAACACAGCTGTTCCTCTCCTTACTAGGAGCAGGTGCAATCTGTTCAACAGGGGACTAATCAGACTAACATATTAAACATGCACTAATTTGATGAAAAATTATCATCCTCCTGGCTGAAGGCGATTTTTAAAATATGATGCAATACAAAAAAAACAAAAAAACTGCAGTTAGAAACAGAAAACCAAATACCACACCACAAAATAGGGAGGAGGCACTCACTACTTCTTCCTAAAAGTAAAGAACTGGGTAACTAAGCTGACAAATTTGAAACCTAATATTTGTACAGCCAGAAAATTCCAGGAAATGAATCAACAAAATTATATTTGGCTGGTCGTTGAAATTAATCGATCATCCACTTACCTTGCTTGAGGGGAGTTTTACTAAGACACTCAGATTGTAAAAGACGACCGGAGTCTTTGACTTGCATGACAGCTGACATAATTGCATGGATCTCGAAAGGAAAGTAGATGGGAATACCATACATGGTTATGGGAGCAAGTCGGTTTTATAAAGTGTGGTGATCACCTCGCGAACACGGCTAGTTATGAATTCTATTCTTAGCAAATGCGCGATATTTTATATTCTGTATGCGCGTTGGCAAAGACCAGCGCATCATGTTTATTCCATCCATTAGTTCATCAACATTAATCCCAGATGGGTTCGTCTGCTATTTTTGAACCGTGGCCAACCACATGTCTGCCAAACAGAGGTCATAAAGGTCATGCTAACATGCTAAAGCCTTTGTACAAAAGAAACTACAGACACTGAAACAATCCCTCCCATACTTTTCACTGTAGTGTAAAAACAAGGGGACAAGCAACAATTTAACATTTGCATGACTTTTAAGTTATCTAAATTTTGTTGTCAAATTTAATATTGGAGAATCAGGCAACCCTACATTATGCCACTAAAAAACGTGCACACTCTACCTAAATCTGAGGTGAAACATAGGACAAGCAGTCATCGTCTATTTCACTGGTAGCTCAAAACTCAGATTAAATTGTAACCACATTTTTATTTACAGTAGCTAAATGCAAATCATAACCAGAACGTGCGAAATTGGATGCATGTATTACAATGATCATGCTAAGATATCCAAGCTAACTTTAAATTACAAGTAATTGTGCTATAGAAGGTACATTGAGCAGTCGAGTCACACCCGCTGTCTGCCTCGGTTGAACTAAAAACATTAATCAACATTCAAGTGAAAGCAGGAAAATTCAACAATTAACTTAAAATACGACTATAGCATGCATATAATTAAACAAAATTAATTATGTATGACTAACAATATTAATTATTTCATTCTGTGACAACTCAAGTGATTAAAATGCCAGAGAAGTTATCTCACAAAACAAAAATTCACAGCACGTTGAATGCAAAATTCATTTCCTATTTGTTCGTCCATCCGCAGTGTCTTGCTCACTAGCTAGTCCTACTTACATACATAATAAATATGGCTGCTTGCTTACGCAAAAAAACAACAACCACAAAATCAATTTTGGCATACACGCATGCTAAACACGAAAATCACAAAAAGCTTTTAGGAAGGGGATGGAAAAACAGTAGTCAAAATTTTCTAAATCTGACATTTTTTTGTAAATTAAAAAACAGCTTTGAAGCAAGCAAGCCATTCGAAGATGCATTTTTTTTTCACTATTACCTTTGTGTTGACTACAGCTATTACTAGTCACCACTGCTTCATCCCCAACACACTCCTCAACAGTGTCCTCTGTAATTTTACCATCAAAGTCACTGGCTTCCTGCATCTCTGATAATATGAAAACAGTTCTAGAATATCTAACACTAAAAAGCACTGAAACTGGAGCGTATCAGGATATCATCTCAGGTGAGAGATTTCACCTTGAACAGCCCTGGCCTTGATTATAGTATCCGCAGTCAGTCGCTAGTAAATAACATGATAATGTATGTATCATTTTATATATGCACACTGACGAGTTACCTGTCCCATTTACCTATTGTTATTCATGAACTCAATGCATCTCAGGGGCTCCTTAAAGGTAATCTGAATTTTCAGCCACAAGCTGACAATTTCTTTCTTCATTATTTTAGCACAAGTGCAAGGGACATGTAACAAATATTTAAACAGTATTGAATTTCAGCTGAATGGGATAAAAATTTCCCAGACTCAAATTAGAAATCTACATCCCGACTTTTGATGTAAATAGGCTAATTTGCCTAACAATGCTTCATGAATAAAGGCTTATTTGAAAAAAGAAAGACAATCTGCCACAGGATAACAATGATATATTACTAAATTAAGCACATTCCTAATGTGCCTTGACTACAAAGATATTCAAACACAAAAAATGAAAACTACCAACAGACACTTAGCAGGACTTTATCACCAGCCTCTGTTTGATTTAATCAACATACCACCAAATAGTCATTCCTTTGTCTGTGAGTAGAACTCCTAGCACAAAGACCATATTTATGAGTAATATGCAAAACTGTTAGGTCAAAAAAAGGATTACTCAAAATAGTGCAAAGGTCAGAGTCCTTTATTTGATACATATTTTTATTTTAGTCAAAAAAAAAATTGTATAATAAATAATGTTTTGCATCATAATGGGTTGAGGAAATGAAAGCACTGAGACTGTAATCAGGGTCATTAGCATAAAAAATGGTGTGTGAAAGTGTGTCTGGGAAGAGGCTGAACAAGTGGAGCATCATAAAGGATTAAATTAACCAACTGCAGCTGAAATTAAGTGGTGAATGATAACGTAATAAAAAAATGTTCCCATTTTTAATTACAAAATGAATAATACAGATATTTGATAGACTCCTTTCTGCTAAATACTGATAGATATCCCAATGCCCAATATAACTTAGCACCAACACCAATGATGCACTTCCTATGACCTTGCTAAATAAATACCCAGTTTGCATGCACAAAAGGCAGAACATATCTATCAATAAGAGTATTTTATATGAATGTTTTAATGACATTACCTCTGGTGTCCATTTTTTGCAATCCATCGAATATGCCTCCTAGAATTAAAAAAATATAAAAAGAACCTAGATTAGGGTCAATTTTACTGAAATCAACAGTTCTAATTTGCATATGTAATGACGTACAACATTACCATCGTTCCGCAGTATCCACACCTATTGTTTACAAGGGTTCATGACCAGTGCATGACGAGTACATGATAAATTTCATTCAATCACTGAGTCATTCAGAGTGATATCTTTTTTTCAGATTACTTCATGTTTCGCATGAAAATCTGGTAAAGCAAAATCTGCATCAACCATATAATTTCTAAAAAAACAATCGCGTTGTTCATTGTAATGGATGCAGTGCATTAAATGATACGCCAGACAATGTTTTAACCAGTTTATTGAAACACATGTCATTGTCACATGGATTGAATGATGAAATTTTGTCAAGAATGGCATTCCGCATTATACCGATGATAGTTTTAATTTACATACAATGTAATATACAAGACCGATCGATATTTCCTGCCTCCCAACAGAGTTACACTGCAGTCACACTTCGATTATTAGTAATACATTACCTGTTTTGGCAGGCTCTTTGGTTTCTTCTGGCGGGTCTGTTAACGAGAAACCCGTATCTTCTACGGGTTCGGTAACATTTGTATCTGGGATTAAACATTCGGGCTCCTCGTTAATAAGGTCAGTCGTAGAAGAAATTGGTTCTTGATCTTCAAATCCACCTCCTAATAAATTTGCTGTAGGAACAGAGGGCTCCGCTTCGGAACTTTGCAGAGGAGCGCCTGTGTACAGATCTTCTTCTGCAGCCTCATCATCAAGCCTCGACGAGGTAACGGCCTCTCCTTTCGGTGTGTCTAGTTGAACAAAATCATCATTATCGAATGGTGCGCCGCTCTGTATTGGTTGCTCAGAAGAAGCGAAAGTGGGGTCAAATTCGTCCATGGTTATGTTAAATGTGGGCTACTGGGATAAATGTGAAATTCTTGGCCAATACAGTTCCCTATGAAAAATTTGTGCAATGCTATCGGATTGCAATATGGCGTTCAGGAAATTTATGAAGAAGGAGAAGTGACGCAATGAGGTCAGGGGCTACTACACATGCGCAGTTGTTAAATGACGTCATTTATATTTTTAATTTTTTTTTTTACTTGTTTCATTGAAATACACGTAATTTTACCTTTGTTTGAATTATAATCATCAAATTCTTATAATAAAAAAATTAACAAGTGAAAAAATATGTGACTCGTATGCTTCGTCTGTGTTGTTACGGTACTGCTCAACGTTATCAGTATGAGCCCTGTGATTGGTCAGCCGACAAATATGTTGATATAATGGACCACTCAGTTACGACTACATCTCATTGAGCTAACCCCCCGTGCCAGCCCGCGAGAGCTATCTGACAAGTGGAATCCCTTATCAGTAACCTCAGACTAGTATTAACAGAAATGGCTTTCGACGAAGGGGTTGTTCGAAACGGCGATGTGAAAAAAAGAAAACATCACAACCAGGGCGCTGTCGCCAACGGCATCCGTAACGGCCATACTATATGCAAACAAGTACCGACTTCAAAGGTATGATATTTATTCGGGTGGAGATTCGTTTCTAAAATGCATTACCAAACATCTACATTTACCACTCTCATCCACCTGCTCATATGTTATAGCAATGTTGGTATGTCATCGACACAGAACGTCTTTCACGAACCACAACTTTGAGTTTGAGTGTTTGTTTGACCTTCGTGTTGTGTGATCATAGTCCGCGTTACTAGTAAAGAATTTAGTACATGTATTCGTGCTTTGTCATATACCAGGGGAAGGTTCGGTGGTATGTAGATGCGTTTTAATTCCCGCCACACCCAAAGGGCTATAGGAATAAACAAAACACAAAACACTCCCGATGTAGTCTAGCAATAATATACTATTACTACAGCGGAATTTCTTTAGTTCATTTTGGTTGATGAGTGATTTTGATGTTCCCGTTTTTTCCCTAGTTGAAAATTTCAACCTTTACTCTGCTCCTTCTAGAATTTTCTACCTTCATATGTACATGTTGTCAGAAATAAATCTAATCTATGGAGATTCTAACCTGTTAATCCCTCGATTATTTTTGAGAGACAAAATACAATTTTTTTTACTTCAAAACAGCCGGGCATATAGTCATCGCAGTATATACTTTACTTTTTTGAGAAACGAATTTGTTTACAACTTCATCCTTCACAACAAACTGCTGAAGTCATCATTTTTAGTGGTTAGAAGTTTTATGATTTAAATTTTTTTATATCAGTAAGACCATATTTTTAATGTTGCACAAAATAAAACCTGCATATTTTTTCAGATATTTTACACAAATTTTGATCAATCAAAATTTATGTTCATATCGTCCAAAATGATGCAAATTATTATAGAAAAGTAGCTTTATTTAACATGTTCACATAGATTTAATTTAGCAAATTTTACTTATGCGAAAACAGCAAAATTGAAACCCAGTGAATAATTAATGCATTTACAGTACTGACAGTACTTTGTGATCAGTGGTTCTGACCTATTTTGTAGATGATCACACCTTTTGTTGACTTTGTGTATACAATTTATGGTGTTTATGTGAGTTGAATTGTTCATCTTCTACATTTCTCATGGATTTGCATATTAAAGAGGTGGACTGTTTGGTGGAACTTGTGCATCTTGAAATGAAAAGTTGTTTAAACTGACTTGTCCAGGAGAAATGTCAACCACAATAGATTTGCTCAAGTAAAATTCAGATGTTCAGGATTTCAATTTGCTAATCTTATTTTCTACCAAGCTTGACCTTTTCACCACTAGTTCTCTCTTTTCATCACAAATTTACAAATAGTCCCGTTTATAGTCTGCCCTTTCCTTCAGAAGATAAAAATGTTTCGAGTAAAAAATAAAAATTGACTCAAATTTTGTCTGTTGGTTCCATAATTAGAGCTTATTTCCAGAAATATTGAAGAATATTACTGATATAAGAAAAAAAAGTGCAGAAAAATTTGGGCGATAAAGTCTGGTGGTGAAAATGTTGAATGCTCTACATGTACTTTGTTTTGCTCATGACGTCTTCAACTAATGAGAAATTATGAAATCCCAAAAAAAACATTTCTGGGAATAACAGGCTTATTGGATTTTTCTCAAATATTGAATATCTGAAGCTTTCCAATTGATTTTTAAGTTTTCTTTTTTTTTTTTGTTCAGCTATTTATTTATTTATTTATTTATTTATTTATTTATTTATTTATTTATTTATTTATTTATTTATTTATTTATTTATTTATTTATTTATTTATTTATTTATTTATTTATTTATTGATATACAATGTAAGTGACAGTTTTGAAAACATGCTTGCAATGTTTTTTAATAATGTATTGTCTACAGGTTAAGTATACAAAGAAGAAATCATGTGAATCGTTTGAGGAAGCTCCTATGCTGATAGCAATAGTTACCTACATGGCATATGCCTTACTTGTGGTAGTTGGCCATGTCAGAGACTTCTTGAGGAAGCTTTGTGGAGAAAAAAATAGTGCTGCAAAAGAATTTGGAAATAAGGTTGGTTTTTGTTTGTGTTACACCTTTTGATCTGTTCAGGAGTGTGCAGTTGACATGTACACATTCATGACATGTACTAAAATACTACTTCCTCTCTTTGTAACAATAACAATGGTTAGTACCCCCTAAGCTGTTCATGATTTTTTGCTTTTCAATGGTGGGAATTCTTCTATGTAAGGTGTAAATAAATGTAAACAAAAGTCTAGTGCAGTTGAATAGGATACTGCAAACCGCTCTACATGTAATTTCATGATACAAATTTTTGCAAATCAGTAAAAAATGATAACCCTTGTATCAAGATTATATAATCTTACATTGGTTGATAAACAATGCCTCAAACTATGCGCATGTAAATTTAATGCTTTTAGATAATTTTTGGATTAACCATTACTGATGCTATAATTTTCAGTTGAAGTTGTTTAAACCTTTTCTCGCCATAATTTTTTCCGCCATAATTTTTCCCGCCATAATTTTTCCCACCAAAATGTTGGTGATACATTTTGCCTATTTTTAAGTGTTTTTCTATAAAATGGACATTTCATATTGCCTAAGGGTCTTGAGCAAAATTTTGAAAAAAAATATTGAAAAAATGTCAACATGTTTTATTTTGTAAATGGCCGGTGACAGAAGTTGACTTAACTCAAAGATTTAACACAGTGACGAGGAATAGTACAGCAGTATTGTCTTAACAATTACATTTAGAAAATACTACTAATTTCATTAAAAAAGGTATTACTGATAGCAAGATTGTGTCTGAAACATTGAGTAAATCGATAAATTCTGTACAATTCAGGTTATACTGGGTTCCATTGCCAAGTATTCTTGTAGTAATCAGCACTTTTCAATTGGTAATCTATGTTTGGGGAGATTCTTTAGTTTTGTAAAAAGCTTGTAATTTGTGCTCTGTAGCTGCAGTCCAGTAGTTCTCAAATTTGTAATTTGTTCAATTCTTGGTGTGTCATCTTTATTATTATCTATTTCTTGACATAAATTATTTTCAACTTTCAGATTTGTATTAGCTTTCCCGAGTTTTTTTACAATTAAGTGTGGTTAACCATTTTCAAATGAATGTTGTAAATAATCTTGTTGCCTTTAGCTTTATGTAAATAAGTCTCACTTTAAAGTGCAAGTTTAATTAATGATGTGTTAGTGTTACTTTTCGTCCATGCCCAGACTGCGAAAACACTATCGCTAGAGGTTAATGCCCAAATTATATTAATATCTCCTGCTTTCCTACTACAGGGTTTTGTTCCATTATATTCCGATTTTGAAAGTTTTTATACACGCAATCTTTATAGACGTATCCGAGACTGTTGGAATCGACCAATATGCAGTACTCCGGGTGGATGGTTTGATATCATGGAAAGAACTAGCAGTGATTACAACTGGCACTTAGAGTGAGTATTGATACTTTCATCGATGTAGGGTACTGTCTGATCTAGGGATCACTCTATCGTTCTAAAACTAGAATGCCTTAGATCTTGGTACGAATTAGGGCTTGTATCAATAAAACAAACTACCTTTGAATGACGCTCTGTAGATATTTTCGCTCTTATCCCCATCCTATAAACAAACATAGTATTCTTAAAAAAAATTTTAAAATACAAGTGATTAAAAATGAATTGAAAAACTATTGAGAAAACTATTTTTAAAAATTTAGTCTGGTTTCAGATAACTCCTTTGTGGTTTGTCCACACAACCTTTACATACTGTAAATGCCTAAATTATTCACTGGTTTTTAGTTTCTTTATAAATTTCTCTTAAAAGCACATGAACATGCATGCGAAATAACAATAGAAATCATTGTTTCCCTGCGTTTGTGAAATTAAAACCCAGTGAAAAAGCTCAAAACATCAAAATAGTGAAATGAAATTTCAGTGAAAATAAATGGTTTTACAGTATTGGTTTAGCTTGATATTTATACAGCTGAAAATACGATCTACGGTAGATGTTGAGGAATTGCGAAATTAATCTTGATATGAGTCAGTGTTGAGGACTGTAATCAATGTAACAATTATCAATGCATGTGGAGTGACGTAGTTTCGTTTTCAAGTAAGTTGAAAAAATAAAAATATATGTGGTCCCAACAAAACTGAAAAAACTGCTGTCTATTTAAGGACTAGCTGATATTTTATTCAAATTAGTTGGTCGGTTTGATCGGCTACCAGTTTATTTCTAGATCTGTGATGTGGATGACACGTTGCAGGTTTAGAATATCCCAAAAGCCAACATGTAACATTGTTGGCCCACTCGCTCTTGTAATATGGTCATGTGACGGGGATAATGTGTGAATAAACATAGGGGATTAAACAAATTCTTTATTGAAATAGCACGCAGAGTGAAGTTGAACAACACATGAAA
This sequence comes from Saccoglossus kowalevskii, assembly GCF_978046115.1. Taxonomy (NCBI): domain Eukaryota; kingdom Metazoa; phylum Hemichordata; class Enteropneusta; family Harrimaniidae; genus Saccoglossus; species Saccoglossus kowalevskii. Next base: position 19,911,306 of record NC_140642.1, read on the forward strand.
AATTACTTTTAAATTTTGCGACGCTAATAATTTTCAAGCCGTAAATTAAAGTGGTTTTCATTGAAAAATCAAGATTGATCTTTTAATCAAGACAGTTTTAATTATTTCAATGGACACATCTGCTATACTTTTGCGCACCCTTTGCAACATAAAATGATTAGTTATCATTTTAGACAAAGTCTGGGACTATTGGCTTAGATTCTGTTTGTCCGATATCAGTTTTTACTTCCGGAGCAATTTCTCAGACATGCTTTGATCGATCACAATCTAACTAAACACAAGGATTATGTATGATGACTTACATACGTACATTGATTTACATTACTATTTGATTTAGACTGACTGGTTTTTTACTAAAACTATTTGTCATGGTCATGTTGGGTTTTGAGTGCATGTCATATTTTTTTTGAGATTTGAACAATAATGGCAGACTGTTTTTTTTATTCATATTCATGCTGATTTCTCACTAATATATCATCTAATTCAGTGTAGCTTCATCAAATTTGTCGACAACCTGAAATTTGCAGTCTGTAAATGTTTCTGGAATCATTTCTTGCAGATGAACAGATTGACATCATTTTATAAAATTTTTTTTTCAGAGATAGCTTGCATAATTTCATTCACACTCATTTTTGTGTGATTCAGTCAACTATGCTTAGCCCATTACATTTGTAAAACACATTGACAGCCGAATGATTGCTTCATAGCTCTATTTTAGTTGAAAGAACACCCACACTCTTGGATTGCTGCTAGTGATGAAATCAATGCTTGTTACATTGTAAAAAGTATCCAAGTAAAAATTTTCAAAAGGAAAAAAACCTCCTGTAGAGCATTTCATTTTCGCTACAAGTCATTTGATGCTGTTTGGTGGACAACATTTTGCACATATTACTGTGAATTCATGCCCCTAGTTTCAATTTGACCCCAGTTTATTTTTCACATCTGCAAAATTTTGTGTTTTCACTGATTCTTGGTTCTCTCACAATTTTGTGTAGTTAAAATTTCTTGGATCATGCTTCCTAAGTCTGTGTGCTTGTCCGTGTATCACAAATACTGCATACTCGCTTACCTGTATGCACAGTCTGACGATAAATCATATGTCAGATATCAATCTTTGCTTGTTTTGAATGACTTTTTTTTCAGTATTCTAAGTGGGTCTTTTTCATTGTTTATATTTGCTTGTTTTGAATGACTTTTTTGTCAGTATTCTAAGTGGGTCCTTTTCATTGTTTTCACTGTTAATCACCTCCCTTTAATCCATTAACACCTAGAATCCATTAAACCCTTTACTGATAATGATTTCAATGGTGTAACTGATGAACCCATTGCCCCCCCCCCTCACTTATTAAAACTATCGGTATGTTAAGGAGCCCAATACTAATTTGCATACTTCAACCCTAAAAACTTCCCCACAGCACCATTATTGCAAGGTAGGTTGAGAAGCAAAATTTAAATGACGGTTGGTAAAGAACTTGTTTTGTGCCACAAAACACATTTTATAACCCTACCCCCATTTTGTGCGTGCTGTTACTGTACAAAATTATTTAGAATATTTTATTTTCCCACAAATGAATGAATTCTCATCAGAACCCTATTTTGTTTGTATTCTACTCAACATAGAACAAATATGGCCGCTAACTCTTTGTGATTGTGTTTGTTGATTTGGAGATCTTAAAATATATTTCTCGTCAACCAATGTGATTTGTAACATTTTCATTCTGCTGTCACATTTCTAACATTACATGTACACAACTAGATCTAATATACATATATTTATACTTGGCATTTCATTTCAGTATTACAACGAGGGCTATGTCATGCAAATGAATGATTTTCCTCTTAAAGGGTAGCTCAGGAATTGTGACATGAAAATCAAAGTCAAAGTGTATTAATGAAAAAAAAATGTTAAATCTTTATTTATTCTGACTTATAATTTAGTCTGCAGAACTAATGTCTTAGGTAATCTAGCTGAGTCATCCACACACTAAATGAGCACTTCAGTTAATGCGATTACTGTATTTGATCTATTAGTAGTGAATGCGATTACGGAAATAATAGATGTGAGTCTGTGGTCAAATATCAATAAATCAGCATAAAATAAAAACAATTTTTGGTTTATATGAGCCTCTTACAGCAACAAATTTATTGCTTGTGTATGTATTCAATATCTGATTCTCTTAAGGTAAAATCTGATTCACACAGGGTAAAATCTGATTCACACAGGGTAAAATCTGATTCACACAGGGTAAAATCTGATTCTCACAGGGTAAAAACTGATTCACACAGGGTAAAATCTGATTCACACAGGGTAAAATCTGATTCTCACAGGGTAAAATCTGATTCTCACAGGGTAAAATCTGATTCTCACAGGGTAAAATCTGATTCACACAGGGTAAAAACTGATTCACACAGGGTAAAATCTGATTCACACAGGGTAAAATCTGATTCACACAGGGTAAAATCTGATTCTCACAGGGTAAAATCTGATTCTCACAGGGTAAAATCTGATTCTCGTAAGGTAAAATCTGATTCACACAGGGTAAAATCTGATTCACACAGGGTAAAATCTGATTCACACAGGGTAAAAACTGATTCTCATAAGGTAAAATCTGATTCTCACAAGGTAAAAACTGATTTTTGTAAGGTGAAAACTGATTCTCATAAGGTAAAAACTGATTTGCGTAAAGTATAGATTCAGATTCATGAATTTATTTTTACCTATTATGTAAAATAATAAAATACGTTATTTGTATAACAGACCAGACTAAGCTAACAACGCCCAAGATAAATGCCTTATGATGAGAATCTGTATTTAATTAATATTTTTTGTAGCGTTACTGGGAAATCAAGTCGGTGTATTAACCTTGGGTCGTATAACTATCTGGGTTTTGCCGAGGACTCTGGAACTTGTGCTGAAGCTTCTCAAGAAACTTTAATTAAATATGGTGCCGGAGTGTGCAGCACCAGACAGGAACTTGGTGAGTTCTTAAAACACTGACCTGATTTTGTCTCAATGGCATGTATTTCGGTCATGAATATCTTTATGAAAATATTATTGTTTGTGCATGTATCTCCTTGCTAAAGCTTATAGTATCACCAATTATGTTGACTTGTTCAATGAAAATACACATTACCACATTTGCTTTATTATTAGCACATGCATGCTTCATTGAGTAAATGAGTGGTGTATCTGTCTTCAAACTAAGTCATAATTTAATGATTCTACATGTGTATGTAATAAATAATTTTGTCATTATTTTGTATTTCTAATATAGCAAATTCACTACTTTATAAAATAAGTTAAAATATAATTTTTAGTAGTTACTTAGTCGTATGTTTGACGTTAACTTAACTATTTTGTTCTGCTATTTTTTTTTTTTTTTGCTAGGCAATCTCGATATCCACATAGAATTGGAAAAACTAGTAGCTCAATTCTTAGGGTTAGAGTCTGCTATGGTATTCGGTATGGGCTTTGCTACTAATGCTTTGAATATCCCAGCCCTTCTTGGCAAGGTGAGACCTTGTGTCATTTTAGTTGTTGTGCAGTTTCTATTAATTTTGTTTTTCAAAAATAACACTCCAAACCTGTATTGTTCTGCTCAGTGTGGCTTTATTAGATGCATAATATGGAAATCAGAAATCCATAAATCTTTTACCAAATTTATTGGAATTTGGATTCATGTTTTACAATAAATATTTTTCTTGTATTATTGACTGAATTTCTTGAATGAGTGTACCTTGTGAACTGATTTGCATCCACTTTTTTTAACCTATGTAAAACTAAGTCAGAATGATTTTTGGTACTAATGAATACAATATGAAGATGCTCATACTACTATACACAGCTGCAAAATAAATTTTCATTCAAACAAAAAATAATTTTTCCATCTGTTTGTATGTTAATATCAGTAAGGCAATGTAGTACAACAAATTACCCTGCCGTGTGTTTATTCATTATGTACCACAAATATTGATCTGGCTCAGATGGATTTGATAATAAGATAAAAGTTTTTTTTTATCTTGCAAATAACTGTCAATGTCAGTGAAGTTTCCATTCACAGATAAGCATTATACGTCACTTAGAAAAAGATGAATACCATACATGATAAGATCTACGAAGATCGCCAATCATCAAATGTGCATTCATTATGTCAGGAGGTTGTTTTTCTTTATACCCAATTTAGTGCTAGCAGCTGATAACAAAGACAAATACAAGACAAATAAATACTATCTGTACCATGGGACTCCATGGCACAGATTAATAAAAATTAGTTGACAAAATGGGTGTGTATGTTATTTCTGGACTTTGACACGTCTCCCGTCTCTTACTAATAACAGGGCTGCTTAATACTGAGTGATGAGTTAAACCATGCATCATTGGTGTTAGGATGTCGCCTCTCAGGTGCTTCAATAAAAACTTTCAAGCATAATGGTAAGTAGATTTTTTTTTTTTCTTCGGAGAAAGAGCCATTAATTATTCAGCTCATATTTCTGCTTTAATAAATATTTGCTATGCTTCAGTGGAGATATGTGTGGAGCGTTTTTACTTTATTATATGATGCATATCATTCACAGTAGCGATGCTTAGTGTAAGTATCACTAACTGATATTTCACACTAAAAGTGGCGTTAGGCATGAAAAACATCATCAGTCTCTGTGTGCTTGAACAATACACGTAGAAAACCCAAATCCCACAATGGTACTGTATTTTATCCTTGCGATATGATAATGATTGGGTAGCAACAGTTACTTGCATCATGAAATAACAACCCATATTATTGATGACTGAATGTTTATGGAAACTATTACCTAGAAGCATGATATTTCTTCAAATTTTGAAAAAACCATCGGCCGTAACTGTAAAATTGTATCCGCAGATGCTCTTAGAGGTCACAACCAATTGCATATGATTGGTAGCTGAAATTCCATGTGATCACTGTTTCTTGGCCATTTTGAGTTGGTCATGTGATAAAAAGGTTATCACCTGATATCACTTATTCATATAGCTTATTGATATTCGTGGATCATGGGCTATATTTATATTATCCAGTCACCTTTAACCTATGACATCACTCTTATCAAACAGTTCTATGAATATCAAGTGATAACCTTGTATGTTGTCGTGACCATTTTCCGTACACTGCGAGAGGTCATAGCGTCGTAGTCGCGTCAAACATCGCGTGGGATTCGACAAACGCGAAAGTATTTGGGGGGACATTTCCATGCTTAATAATGTGCTGTCCACATTTGATGATAGGCAATTTCGATTAAGTGAGGGTATTCGGAAGCAATATTCCTCTGTCGAAGATCGGCCGGTCGATGTGAGTTACGAAATAAAGAAATTCTAGTTCAAAATCAAAGCGTTCGATTTTTGCGGCAGACGTTCGACGCGCGTCTTTCATGCATCTTGCGAGATCTCGCAATTATACGGAAAATCATCTATTGAAACAGTTTTATTCTACAAATAAATTTCCTGCATCATTCAATGCAAAATATACATTATTCAGCTGGTCCTACTTTCTGTTGAGTGTCATATATATATACATTATTCAGCTGGTCCTACTTTCTGTTGAGGGTCATATATATCATTTTAAAAATATGATCAAAACTAATGTACTGTAAAATTTATTTCTTAAAAAAAACAACATTTTTTTACCAATTCTTTAGACTTATGGTTCCTTGAATGATAATTTCAGCTGTGTAGGTGCTGGTTGCATATGCGTATTGGTAAACTAGCATTCTATTCTCAATATATTCATTTGACACAACAAACATGAACCATCATTTTGTCAGAGGGCGTTTACAAGTTTCAAATATTTTCATAAAATTAAATATCTAAGTGAAGGTCATTAAAGTTTATTAGTTTTAATTGTTATCTTTATTGTTGACAGATATGAAGAGCCTTGAAAATGTCTTGCGAAATTCAATCATTGACGGTGAACCAGGCACTTACAGGCCTTGGAAAAAAATACTTATTATTGTGGAAGGGATATACAGGTAAGAGGCTAGCGATCACTCTTGTGTTTTGTTATAATTTTATACATGCAAAATTATTTTTCAACCCATTGAAATCATAACTCACCTCAGTGCTTTTTAGGAGAGCTATTTTTAACTTAAAAGACATTTTCAAAATGAAGGCCTGAAAAGGAGAGTCATAACTTTATAACCAGTTAACTTTATGTTTCACTTCTGTTTTCAGTATGGAAGGTTCTATTGCCAATTTACCTGAATTAGTGAGACTGAAGAAGAAATATAATGCATATCTTTATCTGGATGAAGCACACAGTATTGGAGCTTTGGGTCCAAATGGACGAGGTGTTGTAGACTATTATGGGATGGATCCCAGGGATGTGGATATAATGATGGGAACATTTACAAAGAGTTTTGGAGCAGCTGGCGGGTATATTGCAGGTACTAAGGTAAGGCCAAAAAAATGTGTTATTATTAATTTTAGCGCAATACAGGAGATCAGACTTATCTGGGATCTGAAATATAAGGAATGTATAGTCAAACTGAATTAACATACAGAACGAAACAATGGCCGAATCTGAGATGAGTGTGAACTTGTGTATATAAGCGATCACTTTCTGAGTGAAATAGAGTAAAAAACCATATAAAGTTTTTTGAAAACATGCACCATTAAAGAAATGCCATTACATTTAGCATACATGTATTTACTTTGCCAGAAGCGCATGAAAGTCGCAACCATCAATAAATTATTTATGAATATTTGCATACTTGTATGAATAGAAAATGGCATAAAATTAACACTCCCAAGATGTTGACATAAGCACATGATAATACCTTAAAGAGAAAATTGTCTTTATAATGTATACCAATAAAACTGATTGGAATATTATTGGTTTATTATGCACGATTTCACACTACACAGAGAGTGCAAACTTTTAACTTTATTGTCTTTTCATTATCAGGAATTGATAGCACATTTAAAATTCCATTCTCACAGTTCGGTATATGCTATCTCGATGTCTCCACCAGTGGCACAACAGATTATATCAAGTATGCAATGCATCATGGGATTGGATGGAACTAATACAGGTAAATAATCATCTACATATCATAGGTGCCTGGAAACCATGCACCTGTAGATTATTTCTGTGTCACTAGCCTGTCCTTGGTCTTTTGTCTTCGGTTTCGAAGTTAATGGTATTCGCCTGTTATTTCATGGAAATGTAAGACATACAAACGCTCATGACTTATGACAGACTGACTGACAATGAGATATCATCTGTATCAATACTTGTATAAAAGATTGTTGCAAGGTCAGTTATTTGTGTCCTCCAGTGTTCTTTCAATACTTTATCAGCCCATTACTTTTATGTGACCTTATTCAGCACTGTGATTTCACAAGACCTTTTCAGCACAATGTTTTGTTAGACGTTTTCGGGCTGAGGTTATAACAAAATAAATATGCAATTCAGATAAAAATATTTTGCAAGTTAACCGCTATGCTTCGGCATTTACAGACAGACACTGATATCTATATGGATTTGTTTTTCCAGGTCGCCATCGTCTCCGCCAGTTGGCATGGAACACTCGATACTTTCGCCGCCGGTTACATGAAATGGGTTTCCTCATTTATGGTAGTGATGACTCACCAGTTGTTCCACTCATGTTGTACATGCCTGCAAAAATAGGGTAAGCTTTATTTGTTAATTTCTATGCTGCGTCTCCTCTACATACTAATTTAATAATTGGGAGCTGCAGTTGCATCAACTTCTCTAGAAAAAGGAAAAGTACGAAATGTAAAATTGAAAACACTGTGGGTTAGTTCAGAATTTGAAATTGAAGTGTTGAACAAAAAACCATCATCGAGCACCTGATCTTCCATCGTTATCATTTGCCTTGCTTAATTTCAGTACTTATGGGTGTCTGTCACTGACTGTGAAAACATTGTATCCTGCAAGACTGAAAGACTGAAATGGATAAACAGTTTAGTTAAAAACTTTACCTTTTACTATTTACGGGATCATGAGCTGCATTTTTTCAATATTTTCAGAATGTAATACCTAAAACAAAAAGTTACTGGTACTAGTCAACTTAATGTTTTGTCGGCATGCTTTCTCTACTTTTAACACCACTGCACAGCACCCTCTGTTGATAAATTGATTAAATCTGCTGTATCTGTGCACAGTAAATATTGGGGGGGGGGGCTAACACTACTCTCATCACAAGACAGAAAATAACAAAAACTTGGTATTTTACACTATAATAGAAAATCTGGGGTTATGGAGCTATGTGTAAAGATTTGTAGCAAATACTTTTCTTTCTGCTTTTTCTCGAAGTCTTTAGAGGCAGTATTGCAATATTGCTAGCAAAACAGTGTTGTCGTTTTATTCTTTCTGCCATGTAAAAGTTGAGGTATTTGCTGAGACATTTCTGTTCTGAAGGCGTAATTTGCTCATACTTTCTTTTTTTTTGGCATTGACCTTTCAATTAAATTGTTGGATGACAGATACTGTTTTGTCGTGCGATAGCTAAAAATTTCATCAGGCCTGGCAGATGTGCAGTGGGGGTGCTAAAACTAAGTTTAGTAGTTTCTGTAATAATTTTATAAAAACTGCAGCTCATAACCTATTATTATATAACATTATTTTTTTTCTAGTTGACCTGGTTTATATCAGGATATGTTTGTTTACTAATGATTCCTGATTCCTGAAATACTGACATATACATAACCTCATTAGCCCTGAGTGAGGGTAGGACAAAAATATTAAAGGTCAAAATAACAATGAATATTAAACCCCTGAAAAAGGCAGCGGTATATTTGAAACTATTTTTAAAATATTTTGGAGTAAGTGTGGGTGGAAACAAAAAAAGGCCAGGTAGAAGAACTATATATTAAACAGCTGAGAAACATAGATTACCAGTTGAAAAAAGATGATTTTTGCAGAAAAAATAAATATGACCATGACAGTTTTTCAACCAAAAATTACAATAAATTTGCACATTTTTCTATATCGGCAGAATGGTGTGCAAATTTTTAGAGACTAATATGAGTTAGCTTAAAAATGCTGCCACTTATTTAAGGCGATTTTTTTTTTCGCACTGCGAGTTAGGAACATGGAAGAGCAGTGTAATGTGATGCTACGTCTTTGATACATTGGTGAACTCTGTCCTACCTTCAAGTTTGTTGACCTCAGGTTATGTACTCTGCCTAAACGCACGAACATTATCAATTCAGGAATCATGTATTGTTTGAGCATAAGAAACAATGGAGATGGGGTAGTACCGGTAGATTTGAAAACAAAATCTTCGGGAAGATTTTTTTTTAAATCACTGTTTTTGAAAAAAAACCATTTGATAGATCGAAAAGCAACAAAAAATGTTTACAGCGACATCATCCTGATTAAAAAAAAATGAAACTTAAAAGTTACATGAAGTGAAAAAGAAATTTGCTTTCCTACCATAATCCTCCTAGAGTTTCTAATGGTTTACCTGTGATTACTGTATTCATATTGAGTAATGAATTCAGAAGTCTTTGTTACCATTAATCCCATTAATATGCAAATTAATATCAAAGCAGCTGCTGTAAATTTGTATTGTCTTCTGTAATTAGTCTTTTACATGTATATATTAAAGGACGGGATTCGTTGGTTATGCATGTGTGAGATTTAAGTGTTTTGTTCTGTAGATGAACATGATTTTCCCGCAAGCAATGAATACAGATGATACAGAGTTTGACCATTTTAGAGTCACTTGATCATCTCGGACATTACTCTGTCAACACTCAAAGTCTTTGTTATTATGATGGGGCCCATATCTCATGCATACATAGTGTACTGATCACCGTCCTTTAAAAGTCAAATAGCATATAAGGTTTCTTTATAGGATTTATAAAATGAGGACATGCAAGTTGTGCGATATGCAATAAAGATCTTGCGTAAATTGCAGAAGTGACGCACTAAATGCAAGATATGCTGAGCAAGTCGCATAGATCCTTGAATATTGTAGGGTCTATGGTCTGTGAAAGAGCGAGTTAGTGTCTGCTTCAGACTTTTTTACGAGTATCCTTGATTATAAAGATGAATACAAAGATACTCTTGTTGTATTTTGCGATTCCATGCGATGGTTAGAATAGTGTTTGATTGACAAGCACGAAAAATTTTGTCTTTATCGCACATCACCGTATATAGACATCTCCTCATCTTAAAAATCTTTTATTTTAATGTACAGTGTATTGGTATACAGGTGCCAATAAAATAGGAGACTATACCATAGTCGTCAGTGATATGATTCCAAGGTTACATGTTTATTTGAATACATGAAATTAGTCAATGTGCTGCACGATTATCCCACCACGTTAATCTGTGATACTAGATTATTTCATATACATCCCACACTGTTGTATACCGATATACAAATGTAGTATTTTTGTTACTGCCTTAGCAGCCATAGGTGACACCAATACATACAACTATAGCATTTATATACTAACTACCAATAGTAGGAACGTGCAGTAAAAATATCAAACTGGGTGTGCTATGGAATCTAATCAAGGTGTTTTTTTTATGCTGTTATCCACAATGAGGCAACACACCTATGTTGTTCTTATCTTTAGTTATCATCACCACATGTGCTTTCATGAGTGGTTTTCACTCAATGAACGCAACTACATAAACACTATAATGATGGTTGTTGTAGCAGTTTTGTTCTATTTTCAAGCGGCTGACGTAATTACCCATAACAGTCGCCTGTCAGGTTGCTAGGTAACCATTTTACTACGACCTTTTTGACTGCACATCAAAACTGCACAAGTCCTCAATTGCACTCTAACACTCCCTTTGGTGATTATCCTATGGTTTCCAATATGGAATTACTAAATATTTATTTCAGTAAAATTGTAATAGCTTAAATCTTCAATTTATTTGAATTGTGAATGTATTTTCTTTAAAACTAATTATTTGTTTAGTAATTACGGTATTATCATTAAGAGGTGCATGGTTTTAAAAGGGCACTTCTAATACAAGTGAAATAAAAAAAAAAATTTATTGAGCTGCATTATGTGGAAATAGGAAATATGTTAGTTTTCTATTGCTTGATTAATATTATCTTTTTCCATGATTTCTCAGTGCTTTTGGAAGGGAGTGTTTAAAGAGAAACCTTGGAGTTGTAGTAGTTGGATTTCCTGCCACTACCATTATTGAATCACGGGCCAGATTTTGTTTATCTGCAGCGCACACCAAAGAAATGTTGGACCAGGTTAGTGCTTTTGTCTGTCTGTAAAATTTGTGTTAAACCTCTCATGGTTTACCATATAATGTTTATTGCCAATGTCGTGAAGTGAAATATTATGTAAATCACCTAATTGATATGCATGAAAGACATTAAATAGTGAGTGGGATTCCAGCTCTGGAAGGTAGACACTGTAAATAATTCATACATTTACTGATTGGTATAAAAGATATTCATTTTTTGTAATTTTTCTCAAAATAAACCATTGTTTTGTCAAAAATATTTATGACCAGTTCAGTGTTGTGCCCTTTAAAATTTCTGTCTCTGGATAGGGGAAATGCATTTTGCTGATGAGGCATAGATAGTTAACACCTTGAATTCCATGTCTACCACACTAAATATAAAAAATGAATATATTTGTCATGACTTTATATTCATCATTAAATTACAACCGATAACGGCGTACAAATATAACCTCTGTAAATACATCTACCGACAGTAACCCCTCAGAACTTGTGATAAAAAGAAAAAAACAGATCAATAAACAATACTAAAAACGCAGCATTCTGATGGAGTATACTTTAACCATCTCCTGCTATCAATACAAAAATCACAGTAAAAACGACACAGATGAAAATTTTTAAAAATTGAAAACAATTTTTTAAAGAAACTTGCTGGATCATCTTATTTTCGTGTTTGAAAGGCCACCTGCCACATGAGAAAAACAATGCATGCTTACTGGCTGCTGTTTTCTAATATCTCTTATTTAGACCATGGCAAGACATAGCCAGTTGCTTTTATCTTTATGTTTATTGGCAAGACGAAAACAAAAAGTAGTTTTTTTAGTTCAGCCATTCATCCTGCTATCGATTTTACTTTCAGGCCTTGGAAATGATAGAGGAGGCTGGCACAGTATTACATTTAAGATATTCACGGTTGCCTTTGGAAAAGAAAACTGCTATTACAAGCCACGAGTTAGAAGAAATGCCAGTATTGGAATAACAACCCATTGAAAGATTACCAAATTACCATACTCTGATTGTGTACAAGTTTGTTTTTTGTTTTCTCTTAACAACTGGAAGTATTCATTTTTTTTTTAATAGAAAATTTGGTTTGGATTTTCTTTGTTGATTTTATTATTTTTACAACTTTACACTGCTGATGTTTCCAGAGAGGCTAGGTAATTTCACAATTGAATTTTAGAGATCTTCCACAGCCTGTAAATATTAAAAGTTCAGTAGGCAATGATCCTCCAGCTGACTGCTATTTTCAGCAAGATATATACATTGATGGTTACACTACCGGTAGATATGGAAAATTAGCCTATCCTAGTCTTACTCGTAAGCCATGAGTATTTTGAGGACGTCATTGATTTAATTATTCTTGTATATATATATATTACAAAAGATTAATTAAATAAGGATATGCTAATTGTGTGATATGTGATTGACACATATGGAAATCATGCAAAACATGGGATTTTCATCTCTACTGAATATCAAAATCACATGTTGTATATTCTAGACTGTACATACATATAAGTTTATCTTACATGGTTTGTCTATTGGATCTCGCTGTATTTTCAAAATATTTTCACTCCTGTTACCATAAAAATATTTATTTTTATCACAATACTTATACCGGTAATTATAACATAATTATAAAATGAAGATTTATATTACATTTTGTACCTGGCGTTACCTTAGTTACCTCAATCAACTGAACCTGTATAATGAAGGAGAAAATGACTGGTTCATACGGAGATAGAAAAGTGAAAATGTGTATTACACAGACTTACTCGTGAATAGCATTGAGTTATTTATATGACAAATTTTGGACCATTCTCGTGTACGCGAGTTGGACTGGAAACCAGCCTATGTCGCATAATTACTGTTTCATTGTTGTTCATTTTAATCTAAATGGAAATGTCTCGTTGTTTAAATTTAAACGAGAACACGCCTAAAATGATGTGATGTCTCAATTCAAATTTACGCAAGAACAAGATTTTAATGATTCGGTATACAACAAATGCGATTTTTAGTTTATATGCGTCACTAATAGAGCATATACGATAAACGTGGTCACAAAAAATAAATCTCCTTCAAGAGGTACAAGTAAATACCACAGCTCATCAAGATATCACAATCACTTGTAGATGAAAAGTAATACGATACTTATGCTGTTATACTGTAACTTTCAGCTGTGAAGCCAATGACAATTTGGTGTATGCACAAAGTTTTGTTGTTACTCGAGTTTGATGGTTTCACAGATTTTTTCAAACATTCCAGCTCTCCATACGGTGTGACATCTCTCACTGATCCACTCAATTGGTTTGATGACAGTTTTCCTCAAGAAGCCTCGTGTTCATCTTTCATTTCCTTGTATAGATGTTATATTATGGCTGTACTCTTAAATTTGAGAACTTGTTGATGGGTTGATCCTGCTGGAGAGGCATCATTTTTGAGAACAAATATTTTAGTTTTATAACCGATGTCACTCTTTGATTGTTTTGTGTGATTAAATTAGATGCAATTTTGGGTGTAGCTTGCTCTCTGTAAAATGTATGTCTTAATGCATGTAAATTTTCAAATTGTTTTTTCTCGCTGAAATCACTTCATGCTACCTTACTGCCCACCCATTTAATGTCAACATTGTTATTAGCCACACATATCATACATTCAAATGCCATGTTTTTATTGGTAGATAAACGTCACATGCCCAATGCAATTCCTGAATTACTGACAGACGCGATGTAATTCTATTTGTGTATGCATAACCCACAATGCATTGGGTGAGGGAGGGACAGAAATTTGAAAAGTCAATTTGGAATATTAGAATTCTGTCCTACATTCCAGTTTTTCGATGCCAGGTCATGCAATATGCGCAAGTACATAAGCGATAAACACGCAAACACTATCATTTCGGGAACATTGAATTTGATATACCACAGTAGGGTGCGAAGATTACATAAAATTACTGTTAAAGAATGCCAGTTAAATTAGTATTTAAACATTTAAATATTTTCTGCATTATAGTAATAAACTATTATTACGGCAGAGTTGTATTCTGACATAAAACTCTGCATTGCAAAAATTGATGAACAACATGAAATCAGAAAGGGATTTTTATAGTAGTTAATTTTCACAAATCCTGTCTATGATTGATTATATCATCTGTCACATGTCATTTACCCTGTAATTAGAATATGTAAATAGTTTAGTGTTCGTGCTTAATTTTAGTGGAACAGAATGGGTGATGTTGCATTGTGGGAACAAGCTACGTATTATTCTGCAAGTCAATTTACAAAGTAGTGTTTAAATTTCTGATCAAATTATACCAGAGCAATATCTATCATTTTTAAGTTTTATAACCAAACTGTAATTTCATATGTAATTGTATATCAAATGATGTCAAACTATTTTTCTTTTAATAATTTGTGAATATGTGTAAATCTTTGATATGTAAATGATATTTGTCTTAACCTGAGGTATCTGAATGTATTCATTAATGTACATTGTATCTATAAACAAAAAAATAAAAGGTAATTAAATGCTGTATAAGCCTTAATTATTTACTGGATTTTATTAGTCCCCGTTCGGAAGTAGTCCGAAAACGGGGACTTACGTTTTGCCCTGTGTGCATCCATGATCACCTGTATCTCGAACATGCATGGACCGATTAAGTTCAAACTTCACTCATACATCACACATTATATGGACATATGCACATGTATTTTTTTCATGATCCGATTAACGATAGCCGAATAGCGGCCATTTTAAGGCCGAAAATGCATCAAAATCCACATTTTCACCATTCCGGACCCGGATCTCAGTTATGCATGGACGGATTTCGTTCAAATTTGGTACATACATTAAACATAATAGGACCTTGATGCACGTCTTTTTTTTTGGATCGGGTTTGAAATTGCCAACTGGCGGCCATTTTGTTTTAAAGAATTCAGTTCTGGATCCGTATCTGAGACATGCTTGGATTGATCAAGTTCAAACTTCACACACACATGGTACATCATGTCACAAATAGATATGTGCATTTGTTTTATGATCCGCTTAACAATAGCTGAATGATGGCCATTTTAAGGCTGAAAATGCATCAAAATCACATATTTTCACAATTCCGGAACCGGATCTCAGTCATGATTTAGTATAATGTGTTGTACATATGAAGGTGCATTTCGGATCAGACCACTGAAAGTGGTCTAAGATTTCGGTCATGATCTGCTTTGAATGTATATGTCACTCAAATATGAACAGAACAGGGACGTGTCATTGACAATGACTTGTCTTCGTAAAATTTAACTCCCTGTTAGGTGAATTCAAAGGAATATGCAAATTTAACAAAAGAATGTATTGTTTCCTTCACAAACAGTCGTTTTAAAAATCTGAACATCAAATCCACTAATTTTCAGCTTTTGTTATCGCTATCAGAAGAAGAACTTCACATTTCAAAGAAATTTTGTACATAGATGCATGCTGTTTAGTTTTTGTTTATAATTCGTGCATACTAATTATGATATGGGTACAATACACACAACAAATCACAGATGCCTATTTCCCTTTTTGTAATTACATTCCTACTTGGTATTGTCAATTTCGTTACTCCAGATCACTTGCATCTGTCCAACACTAATCTAAAATATCTCCTTTGTTTGGTTCATGCTTCAAATATCCTTAGCACATAGGAGTTCTTCATAAGCTTCTTTTGATTAAATAGTAGTGTTTCAAACTGATATGTCAAAAACAGATTTTTTCTTTACACGATGCCGGTAATCTAGTGTGGTATTCTTATTCTAGGGTTGTCATAGCTACGATAAAGCTATTGCGTGGCAAATGTTTTCTGCAGTCTTAATTTTGTACCAAACATACAAAATGCTTTTAATTCAAATTTTCAACATTTCATGTGGAAAAAAGACTATAAAACAATTTTGTGGAAAAAAGACCATAAAACAATTTTGTGGAAGGACGCTGAAGTTGACTTTGGCGCTCAAAGCGTAAATTAAATTTTAGTTAAGAGGGGCTGAAATTTGAAATACTTTACCTCTCTGTGATCATTCTGCTGCGTAGAGTGTAAACTTTTTCTGTTTCAATGATTACATTGTCTTTTCTGTTTGATTCTACCTTAATGTAATCATGAATTTCTATTTTTGTTTCTGTGAAAGCCTCATCACCTTAGTGATCGCAGCTACAAAACAACACTTACCGGTAACAATATTGAACTTGATTGACTTATCTGTGCATACATTGTTGTATATAAAGTACCAAAACTGCAACTGGGAAGCTAATATAATTTAAAGAAATTTGTTTTCTTGGCAATTAGGTTTATGGTTTAGGTATCTCTTTATCATAATGTTAGGTAATTTAAGTATTCCATTGAATTCACATTATTTTAACTACATGTAGATGCAAACTAATTAAACTGTAATTAAAATTGTATTCATATATAAGATTACAATCTAATTTAACTCAATGAAATTGCAATGACATTGTAATCCTATTGCACAAATTACAGTTTTGATTGTGCTTTTAATAGACAACCCATACAAGTGGTGAGCAAACTTGGACTCATCACCCTCAATCATAGAAATTATTCACGCCATTGATAATACCGGTAACACATAATTATAAGTGATTTCATTCCTGGTATGTAAAATAAGTTGTAATTTACACGACAAGTGTATGTGCTTGCCTTTTTTCAGTTGGGGATATTAGTTTTCGTTTTATATAAATAAAAATACTAGTTTTTTTTTTTTAATTAGTGATTATGGTGTGCCTGTGAATTTGATATTACTTGTATCATCCATTGTAATGTATTAGTGCACGGCTGTAGATCCTGTCCTAATCCTATTGGTTCGTTCAGTCTGTAAACAAATAATGTGAAATATCGTATTCTAGGGTGACTGATCTCGTGTCGCTACTGATAAGTATACTTTACGCCTGATTAGAATTCGATAGCACAAAAGATGTATTCTATTTCGACCCATCTTCTAAGTTTGTGATAAAGTAGTTATATAGAAGCAATTCACGGGGAAACAGTCATATATCGCAGGCAGACGAGCACTACTTAGCAGCATGTTATTGTTACAAATGTAATGTTGGTTAGTTTGCAAGAAGAGATAGCTTGATTACGTTTCAGTTTACGTATGATTGTATTCAGGTAATAAATAGGCGTTTAACCTGCGTCACTTTCTGTTTTCAGTGCCGAGGCATGTTTATTTTTAAACCATTGAAAAAGTTACCTGAGGTTTATCCAGGCCGTGTTACACAAATACCTGGTCCGTCGATGCCACGTAATCTTACGAATTCGAATATACGGACGTGGCGAAGATTTCACTTCTCTTGCGTATCCCTATTTTTAGAATACTGCGTCCGCCTCACACTATTTTATGAAACCAATGACTTTTGGTCGCCTCTGTCGTATCAGGGCAGTGACAGGGTCAGGGACCTGCTAACTAAGTCGGCTACGTAATTGTGTCAGTGGGTAGGCCGACGTACTGCACGCGTAAAGCATTCAGTGCTCGTGTTACCATAGTGACAGTCAGACATATTGTACGTACACACGCTTGGTTCACACGACGTTGGGAGTATGCGAGAGATGTTATTACTGAGGCCTTAAAAGCTATTTTGATTTTTTCCGGGTGAACCTCTGTGAGAGTTGGTTATTTTGTGGCGAAATCTTTAATACTTGGTGTGTAGGTATCATGGATATGTTCCAGTGGCGGACCTCTATGAGATTTACAGTACATTCTAAACTTTGTTTTGAGGAAGACACGTACACAAAGACAACGGATCTATTTCGACTGTGTCGTCGCATTTTTAAATACTTTATCACCAAATTCACATAACTTGAATATCGGATATAACCACAGGGAGCCCAGGAACCGTGACTATGATCAACTGTACGCAATCCCTATGAGCGGGGGGAGGGGTATCGGCTGGTATTTATTTCTTACACTAGATACCAGCCGATACCCCCACCCCCACCCCGCTCATAGAGACTGTGTACTACAGTTGATTATAGTTCCTGGGATCCCTGTGATATAACATAAATTAAGGTGTAGACAGGACAAGTGTTACTTTGTGCTTTTTTACCACCTTTGTAAAAGCTATGTTATTCAGATTACTAGTATATAATCCAAGACCGCAAATCGCTTATAAGTACTGTTTTTCACACTGAATATAGAAAGACCTTTTTAAAAACAAATGTCTGCACGCCAGCTGTCTGTAGGTAAAATACAGGTAACTATGCAGTTGTCGGGGGGGGGGGGGGTCTCACAAAATCTGGTCAGGTTCTACCCGATATTCTAAACGGCTGATCGATCATGCACAGACAGCTGGCGTACAAGTGATACTCATTTCATGATGGCAACCCTATATAGTAAATATTGCTAAATTAATCGTATTTATTTATTTATTTTATTATCATTTGTAAGCCAGCTGATTGTGAATATATGTGCATGTCCAATCACGGGCTCCATGGTCCAATGTACATGAGCCCTCTATCGACGAAGCACTTGTATACGAGTATGGAGGTATAATTCTACCTCCATGATACGAGATAAATGTTATATGGTATATTGAGATAGACAACCAACTGTTTGGCTGTGTAGTCGCTCGTCATTAATCTAGTAACCCTAAAAAAACTGTCGAATGACGAATTGATTGTTGTCTCAAGTGTTTTGCCGTTGATTTTTCTACATGTATGCGTATGGAGCGAAGGAAAGCTCCTTTCACTCATTTACTTCCCAGAAACGCGCGTCTGAACGTAACAACAGAATTATACAGTGCACGGTGTCGACTTTGTCGAGCGGAGCTTATCATATGAGTGATTGTCCGCCGGCGTCCGTCGTCCGCGTCCGTGTCAATGTTTTATTTTTTTGACTTCTTCTTGAAAACTACGAGCCAGAATGCTTTGATACTTGGTGTATATGTACCTTGGGTAGATCTCTCTTAGGTTTGTTCATTTCATGATGTCTTCAATTCTCTAATTTTAGTGAATATTTTTGTCATTTTGGGTAAAAAGTGATATTTTCGATTTCTTAAAAACCGCAAGTCCAATTGCTTTGATATTACATATATAGGTACTACATGTGGATCTCTCTTAGATTTGTGGATTTTGTGATGATATCTGTAATTCTCTAATTTTAGTGAATATTTTAGTCATTTTTGCTAAAAAGTGATATTTTCGATTTCTTGTTGAAAACCGTAAATCCAATTGCTTTGATATTATACATTTAGGTACTACATGTGGACTTCTCTCAGATTTGTTTATTTCGTGGTGATATCTTCAATTATCTAATTTTGATGAATATTTTTGTCATTTTTGGTGAAAAATGATATTTTTGAATTCTTGTTGAAAACAGCAAGTCCGATTGCTTTGATACTATACTTATTGTTCATTTTCTAATGATATCTTCTGTTCTTTAATTGCAAAGTGCATTGCTAACAGCGGAGCTATCTCAGCCGACAGGCTGCTTGTTTAAAAACACAATTCGAGCTTAGATGGCTTGCATGTTTGACATGGGTCGGGGTGGGCGAGTAATCGGATTATACATTGTTCGATGGATACTGGAGTGAATGGCCGAATTAGCAACTTGAATAATATGAGTTTTAGAATACATTTGTAAATGTTCAGTGTTTTAACCGAATTCTTGAAATTGGAGTTTCACAGCTTTCTCAATTGACTGTTCTTGATGAAATTGAGGCTTATATTTGGAAATATCGCTACCATAATATCTCACGCAGTCGCAATAAGGGATGAAAATGGTTGACCAAGATATATGGTGTCTCGTCAATCTGTTAGTTGAATTTGGCTGTATTCATCATTGCTATAACCGTCATTCCAAAATTCTTGGGACTCGCCAAAAATATCTAAAGAGGGCGGTCGTCGCGACGCGTTGGGTTCGACTCAGGTGGGTTCGACTTGGGCAACATACAACGTTTACAACGCATGTAAAATAATGCACATGGAACACGCATGGAATTTTAACGCGCCGATGTGTCAGTGTGAATTTCACAATGCAAGTACCTATGAGCTATATTAAAGGTTTATTTCATTTGAAAACCTTCCAATGTTATTCAATTGGCCAATAGAAATCTCTCGTTTCAATTTCAGGTTGAATTGTGAAATTAATAAATATTTATAAAAATAAAGGGAATACCTTTGTTGCGCCGAGAGTATACATTGACTGAGTTACAATATACTATATAGAAGTATAAGGTTACAATGGGTACTAACAGAGGTACATTACTTAATGTACCTCTGGTACTAACTAAACATGTCAAACATACCAAGAGTTGCGTCAGTTTGTTGGTTGCTATGTAAATTTGCATTATGTTTACCATCACAACCTCACTATCGTCACTACCTAACGGGATTATGACACGAATATCGCCAGAATTGTCACATATGCGAAGTAAATGTTGCATTTCGTTTCTGGCATCCAGTAAAGGTAACTGCCAAAGAGAAATTATACAGTACGATGTGTTAATATACAGAATTTATTTTCTGGACGTTTTTTTTAAAGAAAATATCACTAAACACTGAATAAAGCTTTGAATAATAAACTTGATCACACGATTCTCATGTGGAAGCAGAATAAGTTGTTCGTGGTTTTGACAAATTTTACACGTTTGTTTTTGTCAGTGGCCCTATTTTTCAGGCAATGTTGTATAAATTAATCGACGGCGACTAAACTGCATTCTCATAGCTTTGTCATTGAATAGCACGCTTTATTCTGTGGGCAAAAAGTAAACTTTACCAATTTTTGGGAAAAAATATCAGATACGAGGTGCATGACTACACATGCATTCTGTTTACATCAATCTGCAATCATTTTCTCGCTGGTCCTGCATTTGTGAGTGTTTATTTACCCCCCGGGCGAAAACATATCCTATCTACACCAATTAGGAAATGTATACTAGTATTGCTCTCGTACTAGTATGAGGTTGTGATGGACGTACTAGTACGTCGATGATGAGAGATAAAAACAAGGTTAGAAAAACCGTCGGGCGAAATAAAAATCCGTTAAATGTAAATAACGGTTGTCAATAAAGCGCCACCTTTTAAAATGTTGAATGACACATACAGGGTATGCTAATTTGAACGGGCGCAGGAAAGTGAACAGCAAGTGAAAGTAGGGAACTGGTATCATATTCTGTGAAATGGTGACCATTACCATTGCTTTCATTTTTGCGTGGGGTGACGTAACCTGGATCTCACCAAACTCGTTAATAGTTTCAGCGAAATTATGTACATGCATCAGGGCGGGTAACTACCATTTTGGGAATAATCTTTATCTTTTGACATGAAACGGGCTTTTTATAATTTGTAATTAAAGGTTGCCAAAGGTAAGTCTGAATATCTGTCAGTTCAATAACACGTTACCCGAGTCACCGTCCCTCAAGTTCACAGGATGATTTGCATGAGCGAGAAATTCGTCTGCTATCATCTTTTTCATCCACTCTTCCGTCACAGAGCTCGAAGGTTAATTTTTTGTACTGTTATATTTCCAAACATTCCGTTCAGCTTTACATGTAAATATTAAATCTGCACACACTACTATTGAGCTTTCATTTCGTATTTAATCACCCCGGCTTCCCTTTCAAAGTACCCCTATAGTTATCACGCATACTACCCCTATATGTCATATAGTCGAGTCCTACGCGGGTAACCCAGCTTGCCAGTACACGACTTGTTCGATAAATAAACAGAAACAGAAATGGCTTTCGACATGCACGTTACGCAAAATGAGAATGGCAATGAGAAAAAACGAAGACGTTGTGTCGACAAAGCTGCCGCAAACGATAAGCGGAATGGTTACGTGAAACAAGGAGGATTTGCCGAGGTAAGTCAATTTCAAGAATTTTTCGCAGACATTCTGTGTGTTTACCGTCGTATGGATTCCACGACACAAGGTGTAAGTACCTGCGTGCAGAGTTGTTTACAAGTGGCACTGTGCCGTAGTGTAGTATCGCACAGGTCGCACTAATTTTCACACACAGCTTAAATACGCTAATATATTATAAACCACTTGTTGCCTTACCGATAAAATTGTATTTTTATTTTATCAAATCCCATTGGTCGGTATGATCGGGTGTGCACCCTGGGTGTGACCATACATCGCCTCACCCAGAACCTCGCCGGGCATGCCATGGGTGGTGTGACCGGACAGGGGTGAGCGAGTTACAAATGCTGCAAGGGAAAGAAATATGCAATGGTTTTAATAGCTACTGGTTACTAGTAAATAGTTCACAGTTGTTCAAAATATCGAGGTTATTGCCCGGTTATTGGCCTACACACAGGCGGTCGTTGTAACGTCTTCTGCTATTGCGTGGATGTGAAGACGTGCGGAGTTGAACACATACCTTCGAATACAGGTTGATCAATAAAGTGGGTCATTAGAACATACTCTGGTTTCACTTACTAAAACCATTTTTATCTCGTAGCTGGCACTAATCTTTTGTTTGTTATTTATTTTTTTACTGTGAGTATTATTTAAGAAATTTGAATTTCATGTAAATAAACAATGTATTTTACACGCGTTGCATACGTCGCTACGAGTCCCACATCGAACAGGACGCAGCACGACGACTGCCGCCCTTTAAACACTTTGGGGGTTGGGGATGGGGTGGTGGCGGTACTGCTAAAGCTTGAATGACTTGTATTTATTTTTCCTTCACACAATATTTAGGTGGCGTGCATTAGGTGTTATCCTTCAGAAAAAAAATTGCACCTTATGAGATTTTGATTTGTTGTATATTAACCCTCACTTATAGATTTATTATTTCCTTATACATCATTAGTTCAAATATACACGAAGAAAAGCAAAGCAGTTCTTTGAAGAAGTTCCAATGATACGTGCTGTTTTTACCTGCCTTTCATACGCATTACTTGTAGTGGTGGGGCATTTAAGGGAGTTCTTGCGAAAGATAGGTGTGGATAAAAATGAAGTCACAAGGGAAAAGGGAAACAAGGTATACAGTGTGATTTGCATTTGAATACTTTGTTATGATTTGTGTACCTGGACATAATAGATTTAGTAGGACAATAAACATGCAGGTTGGTATGTATGTATATATATATATATATAGGACTGTGCATTATAATAGCTGTCATAAAGCTGTGGACACGAGTCTGTAAAATGAAAATGCTGAAAAGTAGTACATTTTTCAATGATGTATTTATATAAATATTATAATTGCAAAATTTCAAAACTGCTATAATTATTGTATATGATTTCACAATAGGAGTAAAAATAGAAAAGAGGCTATAAATAGATATTTGAACATTAGAAGTACACACATAAAGACACAATGGTATGGGAAAATATTAGCATAAATAGATCAGTGAATGTTTGGTAGTCGTTGAAAGTGAAATGACGTTTTTTAGGCCATTGCAGACAAAACAAAAGCCGCATTTATTATTCAAAGCATATTTTCAGTAAATGCGTAACTAACTTGTTCTTATTAAATTCACATGGCAGGGTTTTGTTCCTTTGTATTGCGATTTTGAAAGCTTTTACAACCAAAATCTTTACCGACGTGTGCGTGATTGCTGGAATAGACCAATTTGCAGTACTCCTGGTGCCTGGTTCAATGTTATGGAAAGAGTGTCACCAGACTACAATTGGCATTTAAAGTAAGTTCCCGCCCATCTTATATTTTTTGTCCAAACTGATATTTTTTCAAAAAATGTATACCCAATTGCTTTAACAAGTATCTTAATTCATCATATACTTGTATTTTAACAATTATTATTCATCACTATTAATATTTGATTTTCAAATATTGTGGTCTACTTTAAAACTACTGACATTTCCAACTTCTTCTCTAAAACTTTCATCTATATTGCTTCCTAATTTACCAGACAACTATCGGGGTACTTTGGTTGATTCTCACTTAGTAATTTATATTTATAAATTTTTTTATCTGAATTTGTTTGAATTTTTGACCATTTTGCCAGATACATGTATCATAAATTTTCCTTCCTCTCTATCTTATATTTTGCCACAAAACAAGCAAAACTGTTTCAACTGCCAAGCTACTTGTTAATAAATCTTTTACTTTTTTTGTAATTAACAAATATCTAAATAGGATGACTATAAAAATGCCAGTCATATCAGTTATTTTCATTTTTGTGTTTGACAAAATTCTAAACTCAAACTTTTAATTGCCGCCAGGTTTTTTTTTCAAATTCACTATCGGTTTGCCATCACTAACTTGCTCTAACTTCTAGGTATAGTCTGACAAGTCGATTGAGATTTTAAATTACTGTCATCAACAACCAAAAAGTACTTGGTGCTGTAAATGAAAGGGTGATCGTAATACGTCAGCGTACTTGTAATTGATACCCATGTAGGATTTATCAGATTATTGTTGTTAGTTACAGTGAAGACTTGTGATAAGATACCATGTGATTAAAAACCTTGTAATAACATCATCATAGCTTAGTATAATGACAATTGAATTCACATGGTATCCACACATGCACATACAAAGAACTCATGCACGTACAAAGAACTCATGCACGTACAAAGAACTCATGCACGTACAAAGAACTCATGCACGTACAAAGAACTCATGCACGTACAAAGAACTCATGCACGTACAAAGAACTCATGCACGTACAAAGAACTCATGCACGTACAAAGAACTCATGCATGTACAAAGAACTCATGCACGTACAAAGAACTCATGCACGTACAAAGAACTCATGCACGTACAAAGAACTCATGCACGTACAAAGAACTCATGCATGTACAAAGAACTCATGCACGTACAAAGAACTCGTGCACGTACAAAGAACTCATGCACATACAAAGAACTCATGCACGTACAAAGAACTCATGCACATACAAAGAACTCATGCACGTACAAAGAACTCATGCACGTACCTCAAAGAATGTAATTGATATGTTAAAACTGCACATAAACTAAATTTGCAGATCTCACTTTTTGAAGCAGTATATAATAAATCAACAGACCCAATGAATGCTATTTTAACATCATTGAATATGTCTAGAATGCATGCAAAAAATTAATAATAAAAACAACAGACCTATAATTACCATGTTGGTTCTCCATGTCGGTGAAGTGTTTGTGAAACATTAGGGTGGCCAGTTATCTAAACTTTTAGCCTTAATTGATATAAGAACAGAAATCGGTATTAAACCACTGTTAACAACAAAATGATTGCATTGAATAAATAAGTGATCTGAATTGTGTTGATTGTAATACATTTTAATAACTTAATGTATCAAAATTTATGCTGTTTATATTCTTTTTTACTGGTAGTCTTACTGGTAAATCAAGTCGGTGTATTAACCTTGGGTCGTATAACTATCTGGGTTTTGCCGAAAACTCTGGACCTTGTGCTGAAGCTTCTCTAGAGACTTTAATTAAATATGGTGCCGGAGTGTGCAGCACCAGACAGGAACTTGGTGAGTTTTACAACACGGAACTGATTCTTGATGTTTGTTTTTGTGTCAATGATGTGTATTTGTGACTAAATACTAATATTCATAATTTTATTGTACATATATCGAACCCGTATACGTGTATTCTCATTGAACTGTTGTATTATTTTATCTTTATAAAACATATCTCTTTTTTTTTTGCTAGGCAATCTTGATATCCACATAGAATTGGAAAAACTAGTAGCTCAATTCTTAGGGTTAGAGTCTGCTATGGTATTCGGTATGGGCTTTGCTACTAATGCTTTGAATATCCCAGCCCTTCTTGGCAAGGTGAGATAAACCCATAAATTCACAAACAATTTAAACTTGATGTTTACATTTGTCACAATATAAGACTTATTTGCTGAATTTCATTGTATCTATACATATTTTATGTGGTATCCTAGCAACCACCTGTTGCTATGGTTTTAATGTGGATATTTACTTATTCATGTCTATCTAATGCAAGTGGTATTCTAAACCTTGCAATATCTGAGTAAATATTTGAAAAAAAAAAAAAGATTGGTGCGAGATAATTTAATTTCTTCTTCTCAGGGTTGTCTTATTCTCAGTGATGAATTGAACCATTCTTCTCTGGTATTGGGTTGCCGCCTTTCTGGTGCATTAGTTAAAACTTTTAAGCATGATGGTGAGTATACACTTTTTTTTAACTCCACGATTTGCTCATGTTTTTTTTCCTACAAATTAAATCATCTTGTTTTCTGAAATATATTCATTGACCCACGAAAAATTAATTTTTCATCAGTGAAAGACAAACTAGTGCATCTGAGGTACACATTCTGACAGCATAAATTGAATACTGTGAAATACTTTATTTTAGCTGGAATTAATTTTCGCTGAAAAGGCATTTAGGGTGTTTTGTATGGAATTTATTTTCATTGATTTTTGACGAGTTGAATGTGAAATATAGGGGAAACAAGTATATTCGCTGGATTTTATTTTCACGGAATCATCCTTTCAGCGAAAATAAATTTCAAGCGAAAATAAAGTATTCTACAGTAAGTTGTTTGTACTTATAATACTGTAAAACTATTTATTTTTGCTGACATTTAATTTTTCTATCTTGATGTTTTGAAAATTTTTATTAGGGTTCCAAGTTGATGTACATGTTCACATAGCAGTTTCACTAATCAGCAAAACCTAATGAATAATTAATGTGTTTACAGGAGTTGAATGAATGGTAAAAGTTCATGGGTAATAAAAAAGTTTGTAGAAAGGTCATTTCTGAAATTGATCTATGTCACACCTATTGATACATTAGGGGCGTGTAATTTCATGTTTGCTTGTGTTGGCTACCATTAAAACAAGTCATACAACTTGACTTTTACAATATGGTTTTATTTTTTGCTGCATTATACAAAACCTGGTTAAAAATTATGGTCATCAAAATACATTTCGAAAAATCATTTACCATTGGTTTCTATGGTAGAAAGGACTTTCTCAAAATCATTTACCATTGGTTTCTATGGTAGAAAGGACTTTCTCAAAATCATTTACCATTGGTTTCTATGGTAGAAAGGACTTTCTCAAAATCATTTACCATTGGTTTCTATGGTAGAAAGAACTTTCTCAAAATCATTTACCATTGGTTTCTATGGTAGAAAGGACTTTCTCAAAATCATTTACCATTGGTTTCTATGGTAGAAAGGACTTTCTCAAAATCATTTACCATTGGTTTCTATGGTGGAAAGGACTTTCTCAAAATCATTTACCATTGGTTTCTATGGTAGAAAGGACTTTCTCAAAATCATTTACCATTGGTTTCTATGGTAGAAAGGACTTTCTCAAAATCATTTACCATTGGTTTCTATGGTAGAAAGGACTTTCTCAAAATCATTTACCATTGGTTTCTATGGTAGAAAGGACTTTCTCAAAATCATTTACCATTGGTTTCTATGGTAGAAAAGACTTTCTCAAAATCATTTACCATTGGTTTCTATGGTAGAAAGAACTTTCTCAAAATCATTTACCATTGGTCTCTATGGTAGAAAAGACTTTCTCAAAATCATTTACCATTGGTTTCTATGGTAGAAAAGACTTTCTCAAAATCATTTACCATTGGTTTCTATGGTAGAAAAAACTTTCTCAAAATTTTGTTCAGTTATATGAGCTGAAAAAAAACATACACAGTTATAAAATAGTTATTATGAATTTGGATGAATGATATATATTTAATAAAAAAAATTAATATTGAAAGATGGATTTTTGAATTTTTTACAAACATAAACTGAAAACCTGAAAAGTTTTACAAAATCAATAATACACTTTTGAAAAAAAAAATTTAGCTAAATTTCTAACTCTTTTTCATTAGTTAGAATGCCTCTGAATAACTTGTACCAACTTCAGACATAAATAGTCCCCATCCTGCAATAGAAAAACAAGATTGAAACAAGACTTATCATTGGGAAATTTTCGATTTTCATGAAGAAAAACATTAACATGAATTCCTATGGAAATAGTAAAAAAAGCCCAAAAGTGGACGAATTGTGGCTAAATCAACAATTACCAGTACTATTAAAACACTTTTCAAACAAAAAGAAAATGTAATAATTTGTTCGCTCTCATCAAATTAGAACAATGAAAATGTTTAATTCTCACGAACATTTTAAATGTTATACAGTTAATAAAATCAAATTCTAATGATAAACAGTTAATGAAAACATATATCAATATATTTGTTTTTAATCTGTGTTCATATTGCAACTTAATCTTTCACATTTTTCTATCAAATTGAAATATATATTTTATTATATATATATATATATATTTTTATTATGGAATATTATAAGAAAATTACTGTAAGGGTTTCCCCATCTACATCTGAGATTTGTATGAACTGTTGGCAACTTGGTAAACTACCTTAAGCTGGCTTCTCATGCGTAGCAATGTATAATGTGTATACAATTCAGGTGGAGAAGTATTGTTTCTAAGGGTGGGGTGGGGTGGGGTGGGGTAGGGTGTGGACATGTTTGTTATCACATATCTGTATTTATTATAAGTATTTGGTTGAATTAATACCTTGGGAGGGTTATCATATTAATAATTACATGAAATGACATTTTGGGAGTGGCAGTATGCATTTATTGTGATGACTTTCAATCAGAAGCAAAAGTGCTTCCATGGAACTATTATAATGAAAGTAATCAATATGTAAACATGACCTGGCTTCTGAAGAGCTAAATGCTGAGTAATGCTTATCAGTAGTTTGTTTATGTAACCATAGCAACAATATATCAACTGTCCTTTCCCTATTATCTATAGAATTGTCAGGTACCAAAACAACTGATCATGACTCAGCTAAGCTGGATGTTTGCCAAGTGTAAGAGTCAGGAGGTCAGGAGGTCAGGATTTGCATAACAGAAGACTGACTTGTTATAGATACAGGCACTGATGACTGTACAGTTACTATGCACACACAGCACATAAATGATTCAAAATTCTGTTTTCTTCATATCCAGTAGAAGTAGTCACAATACACAAACATTAAAGCCTGGTTTGTTTTGGTGTGGTGTGGTTTCTTTTGTTAGATATATGTATTATTCGTGGCACCAAATAGCTAAAAACAAACTGAGAAATTGTTTTGTTTATTCACAGGTATGATTATTACTTGCACCTGGTTCAACAGTCAAATTTTGTTGCAGTTTCATAGAAAAAAAACTTGCATAAATTTTATTCTTATTTTTTCAAATATTTTTATCAATTAAGACCTAGCTGTAACCAACAGGAAATTATGACAATTTTGTCCAAACTTGTCAAAAATGGAATTATAGAAAAATACATAAAAAAATCTGGAAAATAATTTGGCGGGAGAAATGATGGAGATCAAAGGTTTAAATGAGTAGGTAGACCAAAGGTTGCTGAGTTAATTGTTTTGATATATAAATACATGTATATATATATAGAGAGAGAGAGAGAGAGAGAGAGAGGAGTCAGTTTTACTTACTGGTAGTACTGTAAAGGGGGTAATTGTTCACTGGGTTTTAATTTAGCTTATTTCGCTGACTGGAAAAATGCGCTAAATTAAAACACAGTGAATATGTAACATTTAGCAGAGAACACATTATCTAAATGATGAAACCGTGAATTAAAAACCCACTGAATATGCCTGAAATGGTAAATCAGTGAAATTTAAACCCAGTGAAAATTAGTCATTTTACAGTATGCTTTAAACTAAAGCAAATAATGGAACAGAATTTGTACCAACTTAATTTACATAAAACTGCAATTTTGGAATTATATATCATACGCGTATTGCTTTTAATAATATAAGATTTCAATGTTTGATTATTCATCTGTCCACAAATGCTTTCTCATTCAGAATAGTAACATCATGGACCTACCAACACGTGTTAACGTTAATAGCTTTAGTCTATATTAGCTTGTTACTGTTGTATTTTTGACTTGCCCAATTAAGATAACCAGCTCTTTTTCCACAGTATATTGTCAAAATCAATTGAGGAGTGTGAACACAATCCAAGACTGTTGTTTTATTGATGGCTACAATCAATAAAAGCATATTACATCAAAACAATTTCACATCGCATGTCAACCGACTCATAAGTTTCTGACGTGAGGAACACAAATCGTTTTATTTTGTCTCAATATGCATTTGGTCTGTTTTGTACTGCATGTAATTGCAGCTTTAATTTAATTGAATACCTGTACATGGCATAAATGATACTAAATTTCATCAGAAACGGCAGCAAAAACTTTCCACATCATTGTAAAAGTCAACTGTTTCCTAACATTGGTTGATGCATTGTATCGCTGACTTCTGTGCACATTGGGGACCTATTATGTACACATCCAGATAATGACATTTCAATTCACAATATGTGAATGTTACAATTAATACAGTGATAGTGATTTGATCAATTGTCAATCTAAAAGCAAAATTCAACAGTTAGTGCTCCTTATGATAACTAAAGATCATAAAACTACGGATACTCTGAATGCACAACTGACTATATGTCTGAATTCTGCATTGGTTTGATCGCCATGGTAGTCTGGTTCCATTACACTTTAGGTTTTCAAAACAACATCACAATTGAAATGTTTAGATGGAATATTATAATCCCAGCTCTTGTAAGTCGATCAATTCATGCAGCTCAAAAACTCTGATCATATTTCATCTAAAGCACACTTATAGTAAGCATTGAGAGCACTTTTGAATATTTACTAGTGGTTAGCAATGACAAAATTTTGCTTGTCAGTTTTGAAAATGAGCTGCCAACATGCTATTTAGTCAGAATATTATTTGAAAGACACTTGTGGGACTCTGTGGAAAAGTTGAATGTCGGACCAGCATGGACAATTAAAATTACCAGTACATGTCAAATACATGTACCGGTAAATATTGCAGTATATATTGGTGCTTTTTTTTGTATGTACTGTCAAGTTGCAGATGGTGGACCTACATGTAAAGTCTTTAGGGCAGTTCATTTTGTCATTCAGACATACTAAACCATTAATAACCATGTTATTTTGTTAATAACTGAATGCATATATATATAAACTTTTATTAATATAAGTATCATAGAAAAATGACTATATGATTTATAGCCTAGAGCTAAATTTAGCAATTAGATAATTAATTTCATGCTGTGTGCTTTTATTAATGACACACTTCACTGTTAAAAATTAACCCTTATCCTGCCAGTCCCATTTACTTTTACATTGACTTCTTAAAAATATTATATAATTTATTTGGTTTGGTTAATGAGAATCTATGATATTCCACTTCGACTGTGTATGCATAACATACTCAAAATATATTGAATATTTTCTCTACTTGAAATCTTTTGATTCAATATTAATATTCTGGCTGTTCATCTATTTGCTATATGAATATTCATAGTAATACCTGAATCACAATTGGTCTCTGCATGATATCGGAAGGGGTGGGGGGGGGGGTAGGGGGTCATGTTCTGTAATCTCTCTGGAATTACTAGTATAAATAATATATTCCACCGATTATAGTACAAAAGTATGCTTAACCTGCCAGTGAACTGTACATAGCATATGCAGATAGAAAAAAAACAGGAAAAACATTTTTAGGGTATTTACACGCCCCAAAAATGTGCTATACACATTTTATGATGGTAAATAATTCTGAAGAAGAAGATGGTATCTCGATGCAATATTCCGCTCAATAAAATAAATGAACACTGGATTAAGAAGAATGCCAGCAAGTACTGAACTGTTTATTTAATATCAAAATGCTTTATTTTTATGTTCATAGATATGAAAAATTTAGAAATTCGGTTACGTCAGTCAATAATTAACGGCCAGCCACGTACTCATAGACCATGGAAAAAAATACTTATAATTGTTGAAGGTGTATACAGGTAAGTCGGGTTTTCACACTTTCTTGCGATGACTGTTTGTATATCGCATGATACACTCATTACACAAAGCATATACTTCAAGACAACTTTTAGATTCATTGGTGTGGACTTTTGCCAATATATGATGGTATATGAAATATGACGTGCAGAATATTATGTACATTGTATTAAATATTGAAATTGATTCAATGTTGCTGATGAAATTCAAACAATGCTCCTCATTGTTTGAATTTCATCACATCATCGTCTGATGAACAACTATAATTGATCTTAGTATGTTGAACCATACGATGATGAACACAAATTTGCATTTTTCAAACGTGGATTTGGGTCGGGACTATTTTGTGAATTTATGAAGAAAAGAAGGACACTGGTGGAGAAAAGGTTAAAATAAATTAAAAAAAGTTGCTTTGGAACTTCTGGAAATGATCCAAGTGAACAATGGCTAAACACTTTCTTTAATGTGCAGCAGTTGTTACACCATGATGGGTCCCATGCAACATATACATTGTTCAATTTTGAATATGCTCTGTTCCCAACGACTGACACTTTTAGAAACCCTACACACTCATTATGGTTAATAACAAGTGTGTTGTTAATTTGTGACCTCCGACACAAGTACAGTATCTAATGTAGATTTTATACTAATCAAACTTTTGTTTTCAGTATGGAAGGTTCTATTGCCATTTTACCTGAATTAGTGAGACTGAAGAAGAAATATAATGCATATCTTTATCTGGATGAAGCACACAGTATTGGAGCTTTGGGTCCAAATGGACGAGGTGTTGTAGACTATTATGGGATGGATCCCAGGGATGTGGATATAATGATGGGAACATTTACAAAGAGTTTTGGAGCAGCTGGCGGGTATATTGCAGGTACTAAGGTAAGGTATACTGTCTTATTATTAGTATTAAAAGTATATGAATTTAAGATTGTTTATGTTTGGTTTTACAGAGCAGCATTTGTTACAAATGACGTCACTAAGCAATATGTAAATTAATTATACCGGTATATTCATGATGTTTGTTTGGATCATAAATGCATGTTTGTTTACGTAGTCAAATTGTGCACTTCATTTGTGTTTGTTACAGGCGGTTAGAGTGAATGTGACCTTGTCAGCTGTTCACGCCACATGAGTAACGTTGTGTTAGTCTACATCTGTATTGACAATATTGCGTGAATGTTGCAGTGAGTGAGTTTGCCAAACCTGCGAGTACTTGAACTTAAAAATTCGGCAGCCAGCATGGTGTGTTTTGCATGGTACGTCCTACGCAGACATCATTGTAGTGGAATGTCGGCGTAATTTGCATAAACTGAGAGTTACCCCACTCCACGTGACCGGCTCTCTACCAATCAGCTTGAGATACTAGAATATGAAAGATGACAATATGATTTATTTTACTGTTTCAGGAATTGATAGCACATTTAAAATTTCGTTCTCACAGTTCGGTTTATGCTACCTCTATGTCGCCACCAGTGGCACAACAGATAATATCAAGCATGAAAAGCATCATGGGATTGGACGGAACTAATACAGGTAAATAATACCTAAACAAACTTTTGTTGGGCTTGTGTTGTGTTAATCAAGTTTTCATTAATGTTTATGATCAAGTTGGTATATTTTATTTCTGTACTTTATGTTGATTTGCATCGTCAGACATATACACAGGTCACAGAGTTTAAAATACAAGGATTTGTTTATGGTGAGCTTTTTTTAAAATGTAATGGTATATACATACTAAAATCACAATGTTTTGTCTGGCTATTATTATGTAAATTGAAACGTACCTCAATCCTATGAATTGGAAATTTGTTTTTCATATGGGTAATTTTGCCTGAAAGCCTGAATTCAGCGACAAAAAGTGCCCTTGCCAGTCAAGCCTAGCATCTTTGATCGGTAATTTTTTATACTTACTATTCATTTAATA
Source organism: Saccoglossus kowalevskii (assembly GCF_978046115.1). Classification (NCBI taxonomy): domain Eukaryota; kingdom Metazoa; phylum Hemichordata; class Enteropneusta; family Harrimaniidae; genus Saccoglossus; species Saccoglossus kowalevskii. The sequence continues at coordinate 19,945,271 of NC_140642.1, forward strand.
ATGATAATGTTCGCAAAATTGTTTTTTGGTTATTTATTTTTTTTATCATAAATTTCTATATGTGTTGCATCTCTTAAAGATGCAGTAGATACTAAAGAGTACGACTTCTTTGTCATATTTTTATGATGATAATTATTACCTCCAAAATTATGTTGTTCATGTCAATTACTGATTCATAATACCTGAATTCGGCCAGAACTGTTTTGTCATTGTGATCAAGTTCAATGTGATGTCCTCATTAATTTTAACTGAGAGATAATCATATGCATTGTGATCAGACATGTACCATTTCAGTTCTCAACTTTTCAAAGTACTGGCAAATTAGATTTGTAAAGAACAAACAGTCCAAATTTTAATTATGATGCAAAATAACAAGACCTGTTTGGGTCTGACAGTACTATCTCAAGATTAGTTACTTCTATGCCCATCATGATTGAAATTGAAAAGAACAATATTAAACAACAGAATGAATTTCAGTGCTTTTTTAGGCTTCAATCAATCAATCCTCATTGAGTAGATCAAAATACATCTTTCGTTGCTTAAGCAAAAAAAGCAAATTGTGGAAGGATGTCTAATTACATGCATACCTTTTATGCAAATCTGTATAAACTGGTCACTTTCAGCATCGAATCTGTCTGGTAGCTATTATAGACCTCATACGATACATATGTAATTGTTTTATTTTAATCTCACCTTAGGTAGTCAACGACTTCAACGGTTAGCATGGAATACTCGGTATTTCCGTCGACGATTACATGAAATGGGTTTTATTGTATATGGAAACGATGACTCACCAGTGGTGCCGTTGCTGATATACCTGCCATCCAAAGTCGTGTAAGTAATAAGTGAGCAGAATCTCATCAACATTTTTGTGTTAAAAATAAGATTATGTATTCTTGTGATATTTACAGTATGCAGAGAAAATTACAAAATAAGCTGAAAAATTGTGTGATAGACGTTACACAAAAAATCCAGTAAAATTGTTTTGTTAATCAGTATGAAATTCTCGTATCCAGTAATAAACATAGCATAAGTATTACAACCTTGCCCATTGAATTTTGGATTTTGATAAATTTTATCTGACTGGTGGTCATTTTCATCAAATCAAATACGTCAGCAGTTGTTTCTCAGATATGCCCGAGTCGATATTATTCAACGTGGCATGAACATATTAAACACATGGTATGTCACTAATGGACAAGTGTCCATACCCATTTTCTCAGATGTGCTTTGAATGATTTTGGTGATGTAAGTACAAAAAAACTTGGTATAAACAACACACGTTTCATTTTGTTATTTGATACAAAACGTCCAACTCTTTTATGTGTGGATTGTACACTTTTGTACAGAATGATCCTATTTCTAGATGGTGTCACTTTGACTGAAAAAAAAAATCGATAAGGTGCCATTTGAAGTAACACCATAATTTTAACATTCTGAATACTCCCAACAGTTATTATAATCTATGTGCATCTTTTGATCTCCAATACTTATACAGGACGGGGACTATGACAATAAATATGATATTTTTGATATCTAAACAAATCTTTTATCAATGTTATCAGAGCTTTTTGTCGAGAATGTTTGAAAAGGAAGCTTGGAGTTGTGGTGGTTGGGTTCCCAGCAACATCAATCATAGGAGGGAGAGCCAGATTTTGTATGTCTGCCTCGCATACCAAAGAAATGCTTGATACGGTTAGTATTATGTCATAGTTCTCGCTATTACACTCCCATGCCTTGTGGGATTTTAATCAATGCTAAATTTGTTATTAGTGATGTTAAATGCATTGTGTTTATAATTAGTATATTATTTGCCTGGTATGCCATGACTTTTACTATGTATTACGAGGTCATTACTTGTGTGTTATTAGTCACTTGTATTAACCGACTGTACATCAGGCACAGTCAGCTGGCATACAAGTGATATGAAATAAATACGATTAATTTACAAATAATTTTTCAGATTCCTACAAATTGGGGATAATTTTGTTATCACATGATCAACTCTGATTGTCAACTTGTATGTGAACGAGTTATCTAAGTATGACTGTGAATGTACATTACATTGCCGATAGGTTTTTAATAATCTGCAAAAATAAAAACGAAAAACATGAAAAAATACTTACAAATATAACAAGACCAATACATCTACCAAACACCAATCAATCCTTGCTTTTTCAGTCATGATGCACACATGCAAAACATAAACAAGTGGATCCTCCCATTGGTTAACACTGTATAATTAATTGCTTTGATTTGGTACATAATTCTAGGCCTTGGATGTGATCAAAGAAGTGGAAACAATACTGCAATTAAAATATTCCAAACTGCCGATAGAGAAAAAGACAGAACTGACAGAGCAAGATTTAGAAGAATTACCACCTTGTACCAATGTTTAACCAAGTTTCAACTTGCGTACAGTGCATTGATAATACAACATAGCTTTAAATATTTTTGTACAAGACTAATATATACCCAGCAAACATTGCTACAAATGTATAAATATAAATACGCGGTTTTTCACACATGTACCCCAATAGCGGAATGCTGGGATTCAACCTCAAGTTAATTTTAACCCACTGTTGAAAAACGTGTGGACAGACTAAGCACAGATTGGTTTAGGTCAGACTGAAAGGGCTGGTCTGAGTTGTGTGTTTAACAATGCATTCTATCCAATGGTAGGTCACTGAATTACATGTATATCACTGCGTTGTGTGTTTAACAATGCATCCTATCCAATGGTAGGTCACTGAATTACATGTATATCACTGCGTTGTGTGTTTAACAATGCATCCTACCCAATGGTAGGTCACTGAATTACATGTATATCACTGAGTTGTGTGTTTAACAATGCATCCTATCCAATGGTAGGTCACTGAATTACATGTATATCACTGCGTTGTGTGTTTAACAATGCATCCTATCCAATGGTAGGTCACTGAATTACATGTATATCACTGCGTTGTGTGTTTAACAATGCATCCTACCCAATGGTAGGTCACTGAATTACATGTATATCACTGAGTTGTGTGTTTAACAATGCATCCTATCCAATGGTAGGTCACTGAATTACATGTATATCACTGCGTTGTGTGTTTAACAATGCATCCTACCCAATGGTAGGTCACTGAATTACATGTATATCACTGCGTTGTGTATTTAACAATGCATCCTATCCAATGGTAGGTCACTGAATTACATGTATATCACTGCGTTGTGTGTTTAACAATGCATCCTACCCAATGGTAGGTCACTGAATTACATGTATATCACTGAGTTGTGTGTTTAACAATGCATCCTATCCAATGGTAGGTCACTGAATTACATGTATATCACTGAGTTGTGCGTTTAACAATGCATCCTATCCAATGGTAGGTCACTGAATTACATGTATATCACTGAGTTGTGTGTTTAACAATGCATCCTACCCAATGGTAGGTCACTGAATTACATGTATATCACTGCGTTGTGTGTTTAACAATGCATCCTACCCAATGGTAGGTCACTGAATTACATGTATATCACTGCGTTGTGTGTTTAACAATGCATCCTATCCAATGGTAGGTCACTGAATTACATGTATATCACTGCGTTGTGTGTTTAACAATGCATCCTACCCAATGGTAGGTCACTGAATTACATGTATATCACTGCGTTGTGTGTTTAACAATGCATCCTACCCAATGGTAGGTCACTGAATTACATGTATATCACTGCGTTGTGTGTTTAACAATGCATCCTACCCAATGGTAGGTCACTGAATTACATGTATATCACTGCGTTGTGTGTTTAACAATGCATCCTGTCCAATGGTAGGTCACTGAATTACATGTATATCACTGCGTTGTGTGTTTAACAATGCATCCTACCCAATGGTAGGTCACTGAATTACATGTATATCACTGCGTTGTGTGTTTAACAATGCATCCTACCCAATGGTAGGTCACTGAATTACATGTATATCACTGCGTTGTGTGTTTAACAATGCATCCTGTCCAATGGTAGGTCACTGAATTACATGTATATCACTGCGTTGTGTGTTTAACAATGCATCCTACCCAATGGTAGGTCACTGAATTACATGTATATCACTGCGTTGTGTGTTTAACAATGCATCCTACCCAATGGTAGGTCACTGAATTACATGTATATCACTGCGTTGTGTGTTTAACAATGCATCCTGTCCAATGGTAGGTCACTGAATTACATGTATATCACTGCGTTGTGTGTTTAACAATGCATCCTACCCAATGGTAGGTCACTGAATTACATGTATATCACTGCGTTGTGTGTTTAACAATGCATCCTACCCAATGGTAGGTCACTGAATTACATGTATATCACTGCGTTGTGCGTTTAACAATGCATCCTACCCAATGGTAGGTCACTGAATTACATGTATATCACTGCGTTGTGTGTTTAACAATGCATCCTGTCCAATGGTAGGTCACTGAATTACATGTATATCACTGCGTTGTGTGTTTAACAATGCATCCTATCCAATGGTAGGTCACTGAATTACATGTATATCACTGCGTTGTGTGTTTAACAATGCATCCTACCCAATGGTAGGTCACTGAATTACATGTATATCACTGCGTTGTGTGTTTAACAATGCATCCTATCCAATGGTAGGTCACTGAATTACATGTATATCACTGAGTTGTGTGTTTAACAATGCATCCTACCCAATGGTAGGTCACTGAATTACATGTATATCACTGCGTTGTGTGTTTAACAATGCATCCTACCCAATGGTAGGTCACTGAATTACATGTATATCACTGCGTTGTGTGTTTAACAATGCATCCTATCCAATGGTAGGTCACTGAATTACATGTATATCACTGAGTTGTGTGTTTAACAATGCATCCTATCCAATGGTAGGTCACTGAATTACATGTATATCACTGCGTTGTGTGTTTAACAATGCATCCTGTCCAATGGTAGGTCACTGAATTACATGTATATCACTGCGTTGTGTGTTTAACAATGCATCCTATCCAATGGTAGGTCACTGAATTACATGTATATCACTGCGTTGTGTGTTTAACAATGCATCCTACCCAATGGTAGGTCACTGAATTACATGTATATCACTGCGTTGTGTGTTTAACAATGCATCCTATCCAATGGTAGGTCACTGAATTACATGTATATCACTGAGTTGTGTGTTTAACAATGCATCCTACCCAATGGTAGGTCACTGAATTACATGTATATCACTGCGTTGTGTGTTTAACAATGCATCCTACCCAATGGTAGGTCACTGAATTACATGTATATCACTGCGTTGTGTGTTTAACAATGCATCCTATCCAATGGTAGGTCACTGAATTACATGTATATCACTGAGTTGTGTGTTTAACAATGCATCCTACCCAATGGTAGGTCACTGAATTACATGTATATCACTGCGTTGTGTGTTTAACAATGCATCCTACCCAATGGTAGGTCACTGAATTACATGTATATCACTGCGTTGTGTGTTTAACAATGCATCCTATCCAATGGTAGGTCACTGAATTACATGTATATCACTGAGTTGTGTGTTTAACAATGCATCCTATCCAATGGTAGGTCACTGAATTACATGTATATCACTGCGTTGTGTGTTTAACAATGCATCCTGTCCAATGGTAGGTCACTGAATTACATGTATATCACTGCGTTGTGTGTTTAACAATGCATCCTATCCAATGGTAGGTCACTGAATTACATGTATATCACTGCGTTGTGTGTTTAACAATGCATCCTACCCAATGGTAGGTCACTGAATTACATGTATATCACTGCGTTGTGTGTTTAACAATGCATCCTATCCAATGGTAGGTCACTGAATTACATGTATATCACTGAGTTGTGTGTTTAACAATGCATCCTACCCAATGGTAGGTCACTGAATTACATGTATATCACTGCGTTGTGTGTTTAACAATGCATCCTACCCAATGGTAGGTCACTGAATTACATGTATATCACTGCGTTGTGTGTTTAACAATGCATCCTATCCAATGGTAGGTCACTGAATTACATGTATATCACTGAGTTGTGTGTTTAACAATGCATCCTATCCAATGGTAGGTCACTGAATTACATGTATATCACTGCGTTGTGTGTTTAACAATGCATCCTGTCCAATGGTAGGTCACTGAATTACATGTATATCACTGCGTTGTGTGTTTAACAATGCATCCTATCCAATGGTAGGTCACTGAATTACATGTATATCACTGCGTTGTGTGTTTAACAATGCATCCTACCCAATGGTAGGTCACTGAATTACATGTATATCACTGCGTTGTGTGTTTAACAATGCATCCTATCCAATGGTAGGTCACTGAATTACATGTATATCACTGAGTTGTGTGTTTAACAATGCATCCTACCCAATGGTAGGTCACTGAATTACATGTATATCACTGCGTTGTGTGTTTAACAATGCATCCTACCCAATGGTAGGTCACTGAATTACATGTATATCACTGCGTTGTGTGTTTAACAATGCATCCTATCCAATGGTAGGTCACTGAATTACATGTATATCACTGAGTTGTGTGTTTAACAATGCATCCTACCCAATGGTAGGTCACTGAATTACATGTATATCACTGCGTTGTGTGTTTAACAATGCATCCTACCCAATGGTAGGTCACTGAATTACATGTATATCACTGCGTTGTGTGTTTAACAATGCATCCTATCCAATGGTAGGTCACTGAATTACATGTATATCACTGAGTTGTGTGTTTAACAATGCATCCTATCCAATGGTAGGTCACTGAATTACATGTATATCACTGCGTTGTGTGTTTAACAATGCATCCTGTCCAATGGTAGGTCACTGAATTACATGTATATCACTGCGTTGTGTGTTTAACAATGCATCCTATCCAATGGTAGGTCACTGAATTACATGTATATCACTGCGTTGTGTGTTTAACAATGCATCCTACCCAATGGTAGGTCACTGAATTACATGTATATCACTGCGTTGTGTGTTTAACAATGCATCCTATCCAATGGTAGGTCACTGAATTACATGTATATCACTGAGTTGTGTGTTTAACAATGCATCCTACCCAATGGTAGGTCACTGAATTACATGTATATCACTGCGTTGTGTGTTTAACAATGCATCCTACCCAATGGTAGGTCACTGAATTACATGTATATCACTGCGTTGTGTGTTTAACAATGCATCCTATCCAATGGTAGGTCACTGAATTACATGTATATCACTGAGTTGTGTGTTTAACAATGCATCCTACCCAATGGTAGGTCACTGAATTACATGTATATCACTGCGATATATGGACACGCTTGTTAATGTGATAACAGGCTATAAACAGAACATTACGTTGAGTGATTCATGTCGTATGCAATACAGTTTTACCTGCACATACATGAAGGTAGGCAGGCATGTGTAAATACATTTGACACTACGCATCAAATTCTCACGAATACATTACGCTTTTTTATAGTTCAATGATTGTAATAAATACATATTGTCAGCTTGTTTTGTTTTGTTTGCCAATAGACCATTTTCCGTTCACTGTGAGATTCTGAGTTATGCTTGAAATCAAACGTGAAAATACCGGTAGGACAAACAAAAGGTGTAGTGGCATCAAACATCACATGGGATTCAACGAGTATTTTGGGGGATATTTCCATGCTTAATAATGTGCTGTACACATTTGATGTTGGTTAATTTCGATTAAGTAAGGGTATCTAAATGCAATATTCCCTAGTCTAAGATCGGCCTTTCGACTTTGAAAAAAGAAATTCAAAATCAAAACGTAAAATTATTGCGACAGACCCACGTCTTCCACATAATACACAAGATCTTGCAGTTGAACGGAAAATCACTTATTTTTTTTTTTTTATTGTAATCACCAGTAATTGTGTAGTAATTAATTTTAATGACACTAGTGAGATACAAGTATACCATAGTTTTGATAACTATATTATTTTGCATTTGTTGTTGATTATTTTCAATGTTTAAAATATATATCAATTGTTAATTAACTAATTAACACCAAGTGATAATTATGGATACATCATAATTACAGTAGATAATGATTTAAGTATTTTGTCATTCATATCATGCAAGAGAAAAACATTCTTGGATCTCTAATATTGAATTTTGAAAACCTGACATATTGGTTTCAATGTTGTTGTCTTTTCTACTGAATAGAATAAACATGTACATACCAAAGGAATATTTACATACGGCTCCCATGTCAAAATTATCTCCAGAAAATGGAAAGTTTTTTTTTCAGTGACTAGTCATTTTTATCACCAATTACACGGGAGTAAACAAAACTATTTTTTTTAGTAGAGAAATAATTTTTAATACAAAACTGCACATTCTTATTGCATTCTTACAACTTTCATAAGATTTTGTGTTGTCAATAAATATTAATAATTATTATTAAAATTTCTATATTCTTTATTTACTACCCTTGTATTTTCCAGCAGACTTACACATCAGACTAGTCAAATAGTCGTCCTTGTATTGAAAGTGTTTTTGAAATGTCAGAGCTTTTTAGTTCCGCTGTTGACACAGAGCTGATTGTCTGTTGTCATCCATAGTCGTCAACTTTACAATTTCAACTTCTTTTTCGAAACCGCGTCAGAATGTTTTCAAATCTGATATGCAAGTACCTTGGATGGTTCTTTCTCAGATTTGTTCATTTCATGTCAAAATCTTGAATTCTCTATTTTTGGTGGATATTTTTTTAGTAAAAAGTGATATTTTCGACTTTTTGTAAAAAATTATTCGATTACTTTCATATTACATAAATAAGTACTACATGTGGACCTCTCTCAGATTTGTTCATTTTTTGATGATACCTTTAATTCTCTAATTTTGATGAATATTTTTGTCATTTTTGGTAAAAAGTGATATTTTCGACTTCTTGTTAAAAACCAGAAGTCCAATTGCTTTGATATTACATATATATGTACTATATGTGGACCTCTCTCAGATTTTTTCATTTCGTGATGATATCTTCAATTCCCCAATATTGATGAATATTTTTGTCATTTTTGGTAAAAAGTGATATTTTCGACTTCCTGTTAAAAACCACAAGTCTGATTGCTTTGATACTTTACATATTGATCATTTTTTAATGATAGTTTCAGTTCTTAATTGAAATGTGCATTGCTAACAGCGGAGCTATCTCAGCCGACAGACTGCTTGTTTAAGAAATATAATTGGAAGAAATTTTCCAAGTCCTTAAAAATGGATAGAATTAATTCACACATGAACGTTCAAAAAATATATCATTTTAGTAATAAAAATATACTTCTTTCTTGTTAAAAAAAATGGCACTCACGGATGCATGGACGCACAGAGATCAATCCTTAAGTTCCTGTTTTCCAACTGCATCCGAACAGGGACTAAAAAAATCCAGTCGTAGTCATAATTGTTCTGCTGCAATTTGAAGAAATGTGCTAATCACGTGACTGTGGACATCACTGGACCTTGCATTGATAACATGTACAATGACGCAGGTACAATTTTTTTTTCTTTATCAATGTTAGTTAGTTGCATAAAGACAAAAAAGAAAAAAAAAAAAACACGGAAAGCGCGATTATCTAAAAATGAGTACGAGATATATTGCCACTTTAAAATCCGACTTATTTTTACCATAGAAATACCTCTGTAATTTACATAGCATGAGTTCTACTAATAGAGCAAATATGATATACCGTAAAATCTGTATTAGAAACCGCATCCCTAATAGAAGTTGCACCCATTTTTTTTTAACAATTGATAACCAAAAATTCATCATTTCTCATATGTGTAGATGCTCTAATAGAAGGCTCATCCCCTCTGTTGCATTGTATCATTTTATGAGAAGCCGTGGCTTCTAATAAAGATTTTACAGTAATCATTACAGAGTAATTCAAAATGTGCATTTTCATCAGATGAAAATGAGAAAGAAGTAATTTTACAGTTACAAGGAATCTCAATTGCATCCTGAGGTACTGAATTCTCTCAAAGATGCATGTTATTTTGTAATTTATTTCAAGTTGATTGCCTGTTTCCATAAATTTCAACCAAACACAGAGCTGCACTTTCTTTCCTGAAATAAAATTACTATGTTAAATGTCACAAGATTTCCTTTTATTTGCAAAAAAAAAAAAAATGTACAAACTTCCTCCACATAAATATTTACTTGTGCACAGAAAACATCAGCAGATGCAATCACATGTATAACTAGAATGGTTTTCCTTTGTGAATCAATCACAACAGAATTATATTATATACATACCCACCCGCTTAAATGTTTGGATGAATAAAGAGAATAAAACAAATGAAGAAAACACATTTCAGCACCATAGTATAGCATAGCATATTTACAACAAAACTGCATAGGTTAAAGGGTCATACCGTACAATGGCCACACCCACTTTTGGACAAATCAGGTTTTAAGGTAATCGGATTTGTGTAAAAAAACTCCCACGTCTGATAAATGTTAAAAGATGTAAAACTACTGGACAGAATTTATTATTTTAATAACTGGATGGTTTCACTGAATACATGAAGATATGTTTGGCTAAATATTTTTAATAAAATTGGCATTCCTTTCAGTAGCATAAATTTACATGCAAAATGTTTGTATGTCTGGTGTTTTTTTCAAAGTATGACTCTCGGTTCCAATATAACATACTAGATTGGCAGTATGCATTTGTCAAGGTGACCATCAAATTCTACACAGTGAATGTAAACTAGAGTAACAAGGGGGTGCGGTGGGGTAGGGGTACCTTTAAAGTTAATGATGTGGCTGGCAGTTATAGTTTTAATGCAGTCAAAAGATGAAGTGTCTTGTAATAAAAAAAAAAAAAAATAGAACTGCAAATTGAAAACCAAAGATAAAAAAAAATCATCAAAAATAAAAAAGCTGGACCTCTAGATATGCAAAAAAACACAAAACAATCCCATTCTTAATTGGAATAAATGTACAAAAATAAACCATGTGATTAAAAATGAAATCTGTATAAAGAAATTGACAATATGATTGTAATGATTTGGAAATCACAAGGTGATCGATTGTAGCATGAATAAAAACTTTTTTTTTGTAGCACCATTTAAACGTTACAATGGATTCAATTAGCTATGACACATACAATACTGTCCACAAAATCTGCACTGAGAAGAGGGCAATATTACAATACCGTCTTTAAAATCTGTACTGAGAAGAGGGCAATATTACAATACTGTCCACAAAAGCTGTACTAGGAAGAGGACAATATACAACACTTCACAAAAGCTGTACTAAGAAAAAGGTCAATATTACAATACTATCCACAAAAGCTACACTGAGAAGAGGGCAATGTTACAGCACTGTCCACAAAAGCTGTACTAGGAGGTTGATATTACAATACTGTCCTCATAAGCTCATTAGGTAAAAAGCAATATTACAGTACTGTCTTCAAAAGCTCTACTAGAAAGAAGACAATACTACAATACTGACAGTAAAAAAAATGTACTAGGAAGAGAGCAATATTACAATACTACCCACAAAAGCTGTACTAGGAAGGGGCAATAATACAATACTACCAACGAAAAGCTGCAATAGGAAGGGGGCAATATTATAATACTACCCAAGCAGTACTAAGGAGAGGGCAATATTACAATACTGTCCTAAAAAAAACTATAATAGAAGATGGCAATATTATAATACTACCCACAAAAGCAGTACAGTGTACCAGGAAGAGGGCAATATTACATCCACAGCTGTTTTCAACAATGCTTATCTAAATATATATACACCAACAGTCATAAATTACAAACAAACAAACACCCACATATGATATATACAACATCTCTTGATTGGCTGGCTCTTTATAAGTTTGATTATATTATTTCTAACTATATATCTATACATTCATAAAACACCCAGACTGTTGTTAGATTATCACTATTATTTATATGATGCTGTAACCTGCATGTTCTGCGATTCTTTTTTTATGATCAAACTTTGCACAAGTCATTTGCAATCTACAAAAATGTACCTTATTAGGAGGTAGAATTCCCATATATGGAGTGCATGCGGCACTTGTAAGGTATTACACTCTGCATGACTTCATGAAACTATCTCTGCAGTGTTTGTTTTTGGAATTGTGACCGCTAAGATACAACGTATATTTAAGAGAATACCACATGAACTTGACAGCGGACCAACACGAATCCCAACTATCTTTATACACATTTTTACAATAATCCAGCGTACTGCATGTAATACGTAACGTATATATTTAACGACCATAAACAGGACGGTAATTCAGAGCAGAAATATTGTGACCTCCGTTATGTCTTTGAATTTAAGTTGGAGTGTTGTCCACAGCAATCTTCTGTTTGACGAGAGAAACAAGCATATCTGAGTACTGGTCAAGTAACGAAATTGCTGCCTCTGCAACTTGCGGGTCTTCCCTTTTACCGTTTGTTAATGCAATTGAAGTTTTTAATTTGCTGACTTCATCTTGAGTGAGTAAACTGGTAGGTGATTGTTTTGGAGTTGAATTGGTTAGTGTCGGCTCAATATTGGTCAATGTCTCTTGCATAGTTGTAAACGTTGACTGCAAGGCAGACAACATTTGTGTCTTTTCTTGTTCCGGATAAGTTTCATTTAACACCTGAAAGAAAATGAATATAATTTTATAATACAGTAAATAACTTAACAAATGAAATATTGAAATTGCCTATTGTCATTAACACCACCAATCAGTCATGTACTGAACCCATTGAAGACATTCGTTAGCACTCAGCTTAAATTATCGTGCTCATTTGAGCTGTCCCCTCAAAAAAATAAACCAAAATGACTTTTTTCATTCACCATGTGCCAGATTTTTTAGAAAAAAAAAAAAAACCAAAATGATCATGATTTCCACAATACATATTTTGGACAATTGATAGCAGGCTTGTCACAGCGCCCTCTAGTGGCAAGTTATGGAATACAACATAGAATTCTGCATTTCTCATCATCCTGTGATTACAACCCAGTTGCACAATATTATGAGGTTATTATGAGGATACTGAAAAGTATGCACAAATACAGTAAGCAGTTGATACTCTCGCTTTACTGTCTTCATGCATACTTTTCGGTATCCTCGTAATAACCTTATTATTCTACATCTTTTCCTTCCAAGGATACATCATGGGAATGCAGAAATCCATAAAGTTTAGAACAGAATCAGCGAACTTCTTTGTGTGGAGTTTGGTCAAACCCTGGTGGCAGCCATGTTTGTTTTTATTATTAGAGGAAGCTTACGCGTGTAATCATTTTGGAATTTGGAATTCGCATTTCCCGATATGGTAGGATGAAAATACCCCAAAATTATGGCACGCTGTAGCTTATGACGTTACAGTGACAGATGTATAATAATAGCTTTATCACAAATAAACTTACTTGCGAATGCAGCTGCACAGCTTTACTGAATACATGTTGTAGTTCTTCAGCAGTTTTAGTGCACAGTGCCATTGTCATCAGTGATACTGAAGAATCTGCAACAAAGTGTACATACAATTCTATGATTTTAATAACAAAGTTCATTTCCGACATAAATATGGACGCAAACAGACTTAATAATTTCAATAGGAAAAAATGACACCTTCAAAATACATACACCACAGGAAATAGTTATTGTACTTTCTTCCCAGAGCATCTAAAGAACGCCTTTACTACTGTCAAAACTTTCTTATAAATTCACTCAATGGAAATTACATAAATAACACCTAATAACATAATTATTAAGTCAACCGTGTGAACACTGATAAAGGCAGCCATATTGAGTTACATGTATTTAACTCCCTAAGGCTTTAATTATCCTAGCTGTTGACATGAACGGTAGTAGTGTACATCTTAACAGCAGTACTTGGAATTTTACTGGTCCCTAAAAGTACACATGTGCAGATAACAAATGAACTTGGCAGTTGTGTATGAACTTTAGACCAAAATACATCAACTATTATAAGTACTAGAATACTGTACATACAGATAAATTGTCACATACCTGTTGGTGAATTGACATCAGTTGTGAGTGGTGGTGCTGCCGTTGCCATTTCTGATTTATTTTCTTCGGCCTTAGGTTCATTATTTGAACATTGAATCTCAGAAATGCCTGTCTTTACTGTGTTAGGGGTGTCTGTTTTAATCTTATCATGTTTGACTGATTTCACTGCTTTCTCTTCAATTATGAGACCAGTGGTGACAGAAATGAGTGGTGCAATATTGTCTGTTACATCTTCAACGCTAAGCTGCTGAGGAGGTGACTTAATCTCCTGTTTAGACTCTGCAATAACTGGCATATGTTCATCACATTTTTCACTTATTTTACTCTTCTCAGCTAGACAAAGCGTTTGTTTTTGAGTTTTGTCTCTGGTACCGTTTATAGGTGGTTTGACAACTGCAGTACCTTCCCCAGTTGCTTTAGACTCCAGAAGTTTAGAAATTGAACTTGGATCACTAATTGTTAAACTGCGAGAATCCTTTTTCGGTGAATTTGGAGGAAAACGCCTCGCTTTGCTGTAATTCCGTGACTTGGGATCAGAGTACGATCGCCGACTAGTAGTTTTCGTTTTGTTCACCACATTTGTTGATGGTGGAGGCATTACGAATCTGTCGTTGGAATCCTTGGTGGTTTTTGAAGATTCGTCATTGTCCTTATGTTCAGGAGAAAGAGGGTAAGATTTCTTTCTAAGAGTTCGAGGAGAGCTGGTAGCTGAGTCTGCTTGGTTTATTTTGGCTAGTGAGCTTTTGGTTCCTGCAGCGTAAGACTGGGTTCTTTTGGCCTGAGAACTTTCAGTTTCACCAGAGAATGAATTTCTTGTTCTTGGAACAGCAACGTGCCCTACTGGCGGTGCTGAATGTGATTTGCTAATCGGTAGAGGTGGTAGATGTCTTTCAGTTCGTGCTCGCCTTGCAGCTCTGTTGCGATTTGATGTGGTTCCAGCTCTGTCCAAGCTATCTTGACTTTTTGATCTTTTACGCAAGGTCATTGTATGGGTTGGGGAGCTTGTCTCACTTTTACTCTCAAACTTTCCTAAGTACATAAAATAAATAAATATTAAATAGATAAACACTGGCATATACTGACATACACCTAACGTAACAAGCTTGGAAATACAAGAAACAATGTTTTACACCATATTATTATCAAAGCTATCAATTAAAACTCACACTAAATATTATCCAGTTCCAGTACATTACCACAACTCACCTGCTTTGAGATCTTTCATGCCAATCTTGCCACTTTCGGATCTTGACCTTGACCTTTGAATCCGGGGTGATTGATCAGAAATATCCACAATGTTTTCCTTGTTCGCTATATGCTGTGGCGGTGATGACTGCGTGGTCTCCAGGGACGGCATGGAAGAGCTAATATGAATCTCAGCTGATGCTTGTCTTGATGCAATGCTGCTAGGCGATGGTAACATCCGGGCTATTTTTGTCGGCAAAGACTTAACATCTGGTTTATGTGCACTGCATTCAGTAGGCATTGATTCAGGTTTAGTCACAGAGTCAACCTGATTAATTATTGATAAATTCAACGTGTCTGGGACAACTCGAGCAGCTGCAGCTGCAGCTCCGATACCTGCTGTAGATTGAGTCTTAACATTGCTTAGTTCATTTTCATCTTTATTGTCACTCAACATTGAATCATCATCTTGGGGCAGTGTCACAGCAGGAACTTGAATCTCAGGTTCTGTGGATACTATGCATATACCCCCAGAGCGTTTTCTTAGAGTGCCAGGTATTTTCTCTTCTGGAGAAGTTTTCTTCTTTGATCCTGCACCATATCCCATCTAAATAAAATATATATCTCATTGGATATAACACTTATCATTCATTGCCAACTAATGAACTCCCTCAACCCTACTCTCACATTATGACATCAATTAGTTGTCATGGCAACATAAACGTGGGCCTAAACACGACTATTACTCAATCACAGTAAAACATTCACAAACCTCTTGTAATCTTCTACGTGTTTCCTCCACAGCTCTTGCCATCTCCTGTTGTCTCTTCTGTAAGCTCTGTGGACAAACGACACATTTCTATGTAAAGCTTGCCACAATATCACAAAATACACACAAGCAAGTTATTAGCAATGATGTAGTCCCCTGTTTGTATTTGGTAGGTTTTAATATGTACATAGAAAACACTGACAATAGTGATTATCTTACGACCAGCGCATCACAAGAATTTTAAGGGAGAGAAAAATCAGAAACCTCACAATCACAATGTTTTAATGATAATGCAGTGAATTCTTTTACTACCTTAAAATATTAAATTTATAAATTTCAACTCACATCGTCTTCTGATTCGCTTGCTTCATCCGATGATATATTGTCTCTTTCCAGTGCTGCTGCAGCTAGGCGTCTGCATGACAGAGTAAACAAAAATACAATTGTAGATGTAGATCTAAATGCTATGTACAATAGAAGACAGCATAATGTGACTGTGTTTAGTACATGTCGACTGTAGAAATGCTCATCATGCATACAAGGGTGCTACGTGACGATTTTGTTTTTCACATGACGGCTATAAATACAATTGTTATGAACTCTCAACTGTGGTTGATAATTCCTACAAAGTGTGTGAAATAAGAAAGCAATGGCACTAAAATTAGACATGGCAATATAAGAAAACACAAAAAACTAAGATAACTTGAGTATTACACACGGCCTGTTAGTACACACAATTCTCAGTGATACATTAAGCGAGAATGTCATGATGAAGACACACTCACCTGAGATGGTTTTGTTGTGCACGAGTTAAGAATCTTGTCGATATACTGAGACGCCCGCTCTGTAACTGTTGCATGTAGCTATTACCAGTAACCTCGAGCTGATCTATATTAGTCTCAAATTTCTCCTCCGCTAAGTTCTCATAGTTGTTCTTAAGGAACACCTTTTCTTTCTCTTCATCATCTGTTTGTTCATCCTTTTGTTCTTCAAACGGCGTGTCTGGACGTTCTTCATCATCTTCGTCAGAATTGTCAACACTAATGATACCTGAAATGTACACCAATGAAAAGTTAGCGTTCAATAATTGCAAAACTGCAATCACTGTCAATATGGTTACCATGGCAATTCATCAGATGTAATAGATATCGTACATAATTAAAGGGCGGCAGTCGTCGTGCCGCGTCCTGTTCGATATGGGACTCATAGCGACGTATACAACACATGTAAAATACATTGTTTATTTACATGAAATTCGAACACGCGCACTGCACGACTTAACTTCAAACTTCAAAGGATGACAGAAAACATTTTGATTTATACCCATTTTATCTGTGCTATCACTCTCCGTACTCTCCAAACTCATCTTTCTCTCAGCTGACGAAGAGCGTGGAACCTTTTTAAACCTTTTTGCGTACATCTTCATAGACTCCACATTTTCAGTTACACAGAACTCTCCACTGTATAAAGACAATTACATGTATTTATTGAATTTACTGACACAATCACAGTTCATATGCATATGGTGGTCCTAGTTACTAGGACTGTAGTTTGTGTACAATTAAGAATGGTCTTCTGATGGTGAGAGTATATCTTACATCAAAGTCAAAGACAGGTCATGTAATCTTAACTACAGTCCCTCACTCACTTTTCAGATTTGGCAGATTCCTCTTCGCTTGGCAGGTAGATAATTACTTCCTTATCATCATCTTTTTCATCATCTTCCTCAGAGTTTTCTAAGTTCATCAACGCACCTGCTAACGTTGCAGCAACTTCTCGGTCGGGTGTGCTCGGACTCTCCGAGTTGTTGGAACCATCAGTTTCAGGGCGTACAAAGGGACATATAAAGGGATCACTGCCTCTTGACTTGGTCACTCTACCACTGGCAATCTGTGTTTAAATGGAACAGATAGATTTGTGATGTACCCAACACCCCACCTCGATTCCACAGAGAAACTTAGTAATGTTTGTAAATTAAACACTAACTGAGGTCATGCTGCCAGCTCAGTGAAGAAAAAGAAACAAAGATATTATTACCTCATCCTCTGCAAGCTGTTGTTCTAACTGAGGTAATCGTAATCCTGCAGGAAGGAATTCTTCATCTTCGTCCTCAATATCATCTTCTGCTATTACATCACTCTGAAATGAAAGCGTGGTTGTTCGTTACTTTTTTTTTTTATATTTATTACAAAAAACACAGGTTAAGGTTTTTCTTTATAATCTTTTGAAAAATGTACTTCATGAATTTCATTCTAACATAGCTGGGCAGTTTCCACCAATCAGATCACAGGATGCCCATGATATAATCAACATATAGATTGGAATACAAACATCGTTATTTAGAGCCGGCATTGAAATGCATGAAACTGCCTGTAACTTGATTCTATTGCTTGATTTTGAGCAAAAGTCACATTGATTATATGACTCCTAGAAATACGTGGCAAGATGACAGTGAAATAAATATATGATCAACAAAAGTGGTCACCAACACACTCCACTATGATTGCAGCCATTTAAAAGCTGGTTATAAAATGACAGGCACCCTATGCTTAATTTACATCTGGCAGAAAATAAAGACAATTCAGCTGTTCAGAAGATCCCATACAGTATGCAGTATTCTTGTAATAACCCATTAGAGACTATAAAGATATACACATTTCTTCCCTGAAAACAACCTTTCAATCTCAGGCTACATGGCAAAAAACATACACATACCTCTTTACAAACATCTCCAGTCAGAGAATTCTTAAGCTTCTGCAGAGAAAAAAATAAAAAAAATAAACTTCAGAAAACCACAAAAACATTGTTCTAAATGCATAAGAAATTTACAAGCGCAGATATCTATTGTGAAATGCTTTGCGCGGTGCTAATTTGAATATCCCCATGGAAACAAAATAAAACAACACAAAATGATATTTTCACCACTAGCTTTCTTTTAGGTATGAAACAATTGATAACAAAAACACAACATTTTCCAGTGAAAATTGTCTTTAATTTAATTAGACTATGTATCTATCTATATATAAACTATCAACTAGTAAGCACACATGCAAGACATCTACAAAACAGACTGTTTTAAAATGAAAGCCAATATCACATGCACTCAGAGCATTGTAGAAGATCTACTGTTCTTTTAAGGAAAGCAAAATGATTTTGAATCGGCTACTGACGTACACATTGTACACCATAAATTATGAGGTTGGCACACTATACATACCAAGACTGTGACATCACAGTTATTATGACCTCACAAGACTTCATGAATTATTCATGCATGATAACATTTTTGAGTTATAACGCTTATGAATTTTTCCAGTGAATGATAATTCCTCAACATTTTGAATCAGTTTTCTTTCCTGTATTCTGTACCTTACTACCTTTGTTACATACAAATTCATGTACGCATAAATGAAAACATCAACTATAAATAAGCTTATCTCTTCGGTGAGGAAAACAGCGAGATAGACATTTCGCGTTATACAATTTAACTGCATACATGTAATTATATCAATCATAGAAACATAAAAGGCTGAACCACTGACCATTCATTTGTGATGTATTATTTTAAAGAGAATGGACTTACCAAGACTAGTATATTTGCAAGTTAATAACAGTTAAAGTTGGCAGATATGCAAGGCAGGCAGTACAATTGTAGAAATGAGATGACAACATAGCATGCTGATATTAGCAGTTACTGTGCTTTCGAACCACTCTACTAGACTACTATTAGAGGAGGAACAATTGGGACTTTACTTACGGAATCGTAAGAGATTAGACGGATTTGGCTTACTTGTTCGTACAGGGTATCCGGTTCGACTGTGAGTCTCCTGCGATCTGAACAAAACACAGTGTTTGTTTCATAGATAAACAGAATAGAAGAAGTTGACACAAACATCTTCTTGTAAATATGATTAAAACGTTCAGAGTAAAAATTGAATGTATTTATTTACGAAAAGTTATGATCGGTTTTATTAGACCCAGATTTGTTCATCATTTGCTTGTAGTGTTTACAAACTTATTATAATTATCATGCTTAAAACTTTCTACTGACATAAAATTTAAAAGTTGCACTCTAACAATATAACAATACTGTATTTGTTCAAATAGAAACACAAGTAAACCCAAAACTGCATTGGTTGTACATTGAATCATTAAAATATTACTTGTTTTGAACATAAACACATTTCTAATCTACTAATCAAGCAAATACATTATACTGATGAATGTTTTGAAATTAGTAGACAACACAGTGCAAGAGATGTGGCTGACAAGTTGTACTATTTTTCAAAACGAATCTTTCTGAATCTATCTGTGGTGTGTATGTTACATTTCACGAGTCTAAACACATGGAGTCATAAAACATGATACATGTTATGATTATAGCTTGGTGGTGACTGACAATATAGTAAGCAATTATACATAGTTACAATGCAGACACATGGTAAGAAGAGATGAAATGGTAACAGTTTTAGTTTCACTGTCTCTCAAATAAACTGGCCAACCCTCACATTTATTTATCTTGCAAACGTGACTAGGCTCGACAAATCACTGAAAAGAGCATTCCTAGCTGGACATAATAGAGTTTTAATCAGCAACATGCACATGAGATATGGCACAGGATTTCTTACCCATACACGATGCCATGCTCAGTTGAATGGCATTCTGATCCTCCCACTCTGACTTCAATCGAAAGCCTTTCGCATCCACTCTCTGTGCCCAGCGTCCCTTTGGTTGTGATGGACTACTATAGGTGTTGGGACTGAGCACTTCTTCACCAGATACCTATAAATTAACACCCCATATATGGTCAATTGGTCAGTATGTAACTAGACTTCAACGTACATATTATGACTAAAAGACGGCTTAATTACATGTTGGTAACTTTTTTTCAGTAACGACTAGATTTTATCTCTTTACAACAGAGACCTGAGAAGAAAAATCAGATTGTATCAATATGATAGGAATGATTCAACTAACCTGTTTCTGTGCCCAGGATGGAAGCTGTCCAACACTAAATCTATAATCTGGTTCCTCACCTGGTATGCCGTTACCTTTAGATCAACAAAAGTAAGTTACAATCGTTTTCACTAAACATTGGACAATCAGATTGTGGTAAATGTTGATACATCAGAGCAAGTACCTAATGAAATTGCCAGTGATTTTATCACTACTATTCAAAACATCATAACTGTAGCCTAAACATGTTTGATACAATGTATAACTGTCTGTACTCAACTCATTTACATAAAATGTTATGTTTGTGTGTGTCCCAGTAGTGTGTCCAGACACCCAGAGCATATAACGCGGGAAAGTCGGGAGTACATGTAATTTGGTGAAAAAATGCAGTCTCATAATTTGACACACAATTTAGTGTACGACAGAAAATTGTCAATTTGCACAACAAACTAGGGTGTCAAAAAGTACTGCGAATAATATATGCACTAAACTTATTACTAGCAGTGATGTTTCAGCTGGGAAGCACGGACGAAAACGTGGTAACAGAACATGCTTGACTGGCAATATTTTACAGCATATTGAATTTTATAAACGGCGACAGCCTAGTATTTATCGGCGTGAAATTCGGTCAAAGTTACGCCAAGATCCCCCTAGCAGACATGGTCCTTAGGCCCACGTCAACATACGCCTCGGACCTACGGCCCTCGATGGATGGCCAGACCAAATACTTGTATTTTTTGCTTCCTACGACCTTGTAATTGCTGCAAAGTCAACGACTGACATTAACGAACAACGAATGCTTGATTTTATCGATAACATTTCTGATTTTAGACCAGAACAGCTGCACTGGTTTGACGAGCGTCTGTCATTCGTATATATTCTTAGTCTACTGGAAACCGGCGTTACGGGCATGCAGAAATTGGTACACCGGCGACAGAAATACAGCGGTTTGCGTCTAATATTAATTACACAATAAACCTGCTTACAAGTATATTTGGTGTTGAACAATCTGATATCATTGTTGGACCTTCCAATGCTATAGAAATGATGAACTTTTTCTTTGAAGCAGTCAATGTAAAAGACCATGTTGGAAATCGTTGTTTGGCACCGGGATATTGTGTAATCAAGGATAATTGTGGTTTTCATTCCGCCAGGATTGTCGAACCTAATTTGGTACATTTATTACAACAGCAAGGAGTGCACCTAATTTTTCAACCACCATACAGTCCCCAGTATAATCTGTGAACAATGTGTTCGGTCTATAAAATCGTATTTGGGGGGAAACCAGGAATTTTCCTATAGATTTACCGAGTTTGCTATAGCAGACGCCATTGGTCACATCACGCGCAGGGCATGTCAAATTTTTGATAGAGAAAGTGTGATTTGCTTTCCGCCAAAAACTGGTCAATACGAACTGAAATGGAAGTCAACTTGTACCAGTATTAAAACAATATATATTCACTTGTATTTCCTTGATGATTTGCAGACGAATAGCCTGCATTCGCCTTAAAAAAGCAATCTGTTCGCATGGATATTCAACAAAATGTTGATATGACATGCACATAAACTCGTCTTCTTTAACATAGATGGGAACAATTCTGTCCTCCGTGTAATAAGTAAAATGTAGCTTGAAAAGATATTCAGCCATTGTCCAAAGAGCGTTGTAAATCAGCAATGCTGGTCAGTATTCACACTGTTCACGGTAAAAAAACGAAATGTCTTGCGCAAACAATAAAAGAGAGAATGGCGCCTTGGACTCAGACAGGTATACATTGTATCAAAAATGTTTAGGCTACAGTTATAATGTTTTGATTAGTAGTGATAAAATCAGTGGCAATTTCATTAGGTACTTGCTCTGATGTATCAACATTTACCACAATCTGATTGTCCAATGTTTAGTGAAAACGATTGTAAATCACTCTGAGACATATTACAATGTGTAACAATAATGCATAGAAATTATAAGAGGAACTTACCAACATTATTTGTCTGTTCTGATCCTTCCTCTTGCAGTAGAGTTTCAGTTGACGACATAAATGGTTCCGATAGTAGTTGTTCCAATACACTGTCGCCGTCAGTTGTATCTGGTACTGGTGCTGGCATGCCGGGAATCACCTTCGGCATTGCTGTGTAAGTACCACGTCTAGAAAGAGAGCAAAGTCACTACTGGGACTGATGATAGGTGAAAGCATATGATGGCTCATACATTTACCAGCCACTCTACTTCACTCAACTCAGTCACTCACTCATTAACTCCTTGCAATAGTTTACGAGATATTGATGCCCATTAAAATCAAGAGAGAAGACAATATTCACAAAATGTGCATAGTGGTTTCAAAGGTGGCTCTTGATGCTATTATGTGCAGCAGTCAAATACTACATCTTTTTTCTTAACCAATTATAAATTAGTTTAGCCAATTAGTGAATGTGATAATTAAATTAGCCAATACAAAATTGGACAATATTTTTCGTTTACATATGCTGTAATATAGACTAGCAACATGTTTTTTTTAAGATACGGATCTCATGAATGCACTGAACGTGCCATCATGCATATATGTATATGCATATTGAGAAGAACTATTTGAACTATTTGCATGTTTTTTCACTGCCATTCTAGCACAACAATTGGTTTCAGCAGTAGAGTCGTTTTATTTATATACATCAACAGTTATCGATACTTTCTAAAGGTTGTTTAAACAAACATGGGTCAATGTGATGACGATCGACAGTAAAAGAAAGTCAACAAGTAAACTCAAAATGACTTCAGATGGAATAAACAAGCTATTGTACAATGCCCATATCACTTGACACCTCAGAGGTAATTTATACTGCATCAAAATCAAAGCAAACTTATTATACTGATATATATTTTACATACTTGCCATTTTAACAAAATGACTTACGTATGTATACACATACACCAGATACTGTAAAAAAAACTTCAGTTCTGTGTAATAAATTTTGTGTGTGAATTAAATTTGTCATAGTGAACACTGACTGAGGCCATTAATATGGAAGTCAGACCAGCTTTTGAGACATTTTGTCCTCACACATGTTCTTAAATCAGCAAACCATTAACATTTCCATGGGCAGAAATGAATTGGTTTACTGTAGAGCAGCTCTGACAAGTAGGATATATACTCTATGGAATTAACATTGCCCTACCTTAGCATATTATAAGCTGGTTCCACCTTCTGCACTTTTCCCAATTCAGCCATTCTTTCTTTCATGTGCTGTGTGAACATAATAGGCAGCTTCCAAACAAATACGCATCTACAAACAGATAAACAAACAACATGTGTTTACAACTACAGAAAATAAACTAATTTGTGTATATGCAACCAACCCCTGACACACGTTAACTAGTCGGGTCCAACACTAACGACCGTGGCGCCACATAACCCCCAGAGTAAATGCTGATGTTGTTGGGGTCATTAATGAAGTGAATTCAATGACATGCTCGGATTAGGTTTTTATCAATGACTTCTTTGTCTCCGTTACTTTACACCCTGTCAGACCTCATTGTTACCTGTACACAATAGCAATCCTTTCACCAAGTCTCTTTTAAACGACCAGATTCATGTTTATATGAACCTCATTCCAAAAAGGGTAGTTTGAATTACATTTTGTAAATGGTATAACATTTACAGTATTCCCCAAACTCACCCTTTACATTGTCAAGCAGGCGTCCCACTAAACATAGACATGAACTATACAAGGACAAGTACTGTAAAATACTTTATTTTCGCTTGGAATTAATTTTTGCTACTGTCACTGAAGGAATGATTCAGTGTAAATAAAATATATACCTTTTTTATTATATTTTACAATCAACTTTTCAAAAATCAGTGAAAATAAATTATATACTAAACATCCAAAAAGTCTTTTCAGCGAAAATTAATTCCAGCGAAAATAAAGTATTTTACAGTAATATTTAAGACTACATGAATTTCATCTTCATATACTGACAAAGTCAATTGAATTTTTTTTTCATGAATATTTAGTGATCATTGTGAAATGTATATCATCGATAGAACTCACCCATCCCCAGATACTGTTATCAGATGCTTGGAGTCATGAGTAAATCGTATACCAGTAACCAGTTCTAGAAACAAGCAAAGAATGAAATAAAATTACCGTAGGTTGTAATGAAGCAAGACTGCTGCATATATGCACCACCAAATTTTATAAAAGAAATAATATATATTTAATTAAGCTAAAAAAATTAATTATGAAATTCAATAGCAATAATAGATTTATCATATAAATCACAGCAAAAATAGACAAATTCACCAGGACTAGTGAATATCATTTTATGACAAGCCAAATCTAAGAAATATGTCCAGTATCAAAATTAGGTTAAAACTAATATTTCTTTTCATCATTAGTGTAGGGTGCCACATGCAGCAAAATGGGGAAATGTTTGTTTTCTGTTTTGTTTTGTTTAAATTTAAATGCATGTATTCAAACACATCATTTAATAAATGTCAAACATATATTTTCATCTTGAGGTATTGAATAAGCTTAATACAAAAATAAAATAAAACTGTATCATTTTTCAATTTTCCCTGGGACTAGAAGCAACACTGTTTTTAGGCCCTTTTTGAATTAATAGATTGGATGATTAACAATCAAAAAGTTAAGAATTCATTAAAGCAGAGAAAGTCATTTACGTAAAAAAATGCATACAATTCAAATCAGTTCCATAAAAATTGAATGTTTAACTTCATCACATTAATTTTGGAATATTGTCAGGAGTTAAACACTGCCCTCTATCACTCACTACAGCACTAATTTCGTTTTTATTGTACAGCAAGAAATAAAAACTCACCGGAATGTCCTAGCATGGTGGCAACACACTCGCCGGCATAGAAATCATAGACACATATCGTTTTATCAGAACAGCTAGTTGTTGCATAGACACCAGCTGGGTCTAACTCTACACGTATCAAGGTACCATCGTCACTTACTGATCCTTTATAACATCTTTTTTGCTTACCACTGGCAATATTGTAAATCCTATCATGGGAAAACAACAACCTTCATACTCACTTTTCATAGTACAATCACGGTTACTAAAAAAAGACGGTTAGGAAACGAACCATGTTCTTTTCATTGGATGCGTGTCGCGGGTAAACGTTTGAAACAAAAGACGTACTAATCTGTGATAAATCATTAACATAAAATGTAGACAGGAAATCACGCAAATATGACGTAATTTTCCCAGAGTTCATTGCAATCAACAACTGCACGCCATTTTATTGTGTCTCTGTCGATACTTTCAGTAATACTAAAGTGTAAGTTGTTCCAGTGAATCCTGACAAAACCTGTCGCTCTGTTTAAACTCAATACAAATTTGCCTGTCTTGTATGGCATTTTCGTTTCTAAAGAACAAGATCGGCAGAAAACTGAAATAAAAAACCAACAAAACATGATCAGAAAAAAAGACGTCATATAAACCATACAAAAGTTTATATTTCAGCCATGCGAAAGTTTTAATGAGGAGCCATGATACCACATACATTTTGTTGGAAATAAACAAAATATGCGATAAGATAACTGAAATAACCCGCCCATGCTCTACAAAATGCATGTAAGCAGACCAAATATGCAACAACAGGCAGTTCCAATGAAATTAAGAACGGTTAAAAAGGGTTCGAAAAATTGATTTGGCGAAGAGACTGCAAGAAAGTTGTACCGACAGTTCAATGTGTTCAAAAATTTTAGCGTGGACTAAAACCGCATTTAACGGCACGCTGAATATTGCAACATGAAAAATTTACCAAAAAAATGAAACAAGGACAGACAAGAACAATTAAACAGGCATTTTATGAAACTGGCGGAAAATGTTGAATACATTTTCAACGATTTCTACGGCGTCTACAAAAAAAGTGTTACGACTTTAAACAAAATGGCTGATACAGTGACGCGAAAGCAAAACGATAAAATTTACTCTAATAAGCCCCCAAATCGCACACAACCTTCATAAGTACGCACAGTAGTATACTAAAAATACATTTGGTAGTATTTTTTTATAATATAATGTATTTAAAATAGTGACTTAGGGGTTAGAATTTTTGTCACTTTTCTACCGGGACCCAAGCTTACTTTCATGACAACAGTGAAAACGATAAATGTCGATTCTCGATTCTGAATGTTATCACAGTCACAAAGAGTACTCATCCGAAATGTACGTGTAGTTCTTCGTAGAGCTTGTGCACTAAACTTGGATATTCTATCGAAAACGAGCTTAAAATTTCAAATTCGCGGAACATAAAGTGATCGACACAAAAATGAAAAAAATGGTGGGCCTTGAAATCTCAAGCAATAGAGGGCGTACACTGCGCAACACGCATCCTTGAGGGATTAGGCAGATTCACACCTTTTAACAATAGCGTTTCCTAACCGTCTTTTTTAGTAACCGTGGTACAATACAGCACTGAACTCTCTACTTTGATGACAACTCACCCATGTATGTAAATTGTAGATATGCATAACCGTTGGCATATACATGTAATGCAATGTGAATCGCATACTGTGGTTCGACAACCTTCCTTAGGGGTGATCTCATATTCAAACACCTGGGTCAAACCTGGGTTTACCCGGCCTGCCCTTTCCAGCCCTACTAGACCTACAATATGCAAATTAGTAGTAGGTTTGAACCTAACCTCTGGACTTAACTGCCCATTAACGCCCCCACTGAAAACAAACAACAGAGAACAAAGAAGAGAAACCTAGGTTTTTCTTACAATACTGTTTCAGCCTTGTTTCAGTAGAAAAAAAATAAAATGCATACTATGGAGCTCCATGTTCATACTGAGTGTTTTGCTGCAGTTTATGCAGCTCTCTTGGTTTACCCGGCCTGCCCTTTTCAGCCCTATTCAGACCTACTAGACCTACAATATGCAAATTAGTAGTAGGTTTGAACCTAACCTCTGGACTTAACTGCCCATTAACGCCCCCACTGAAAACAAACAACAGAGAACAAAGAAGAGAAACCTAGGTTTTTCTTACAATACTGTTTCAGCCTTGTTTCAGTAGAAAAAAAATAAAATGCATACTATGGAGCTCCATGTTCATACTGAGTGTTTTGCTGCAGTTTATGCAGCTCTCTTGGTCGTGGTATACGTTGCGGGGCGACCAGAGAGCTGCAGTTCCCTTCCCTAAAGAAATGCTCAGATTTTTAAATATGCCAGTTATGTATCATTAAAATTGTGATTGTAATAAAATTAACTCGACTTGCAGGAAAAAATAGACAAATATGTTCTCACAAATATATCTGTTACTGATTACAGCAAGCTTTAAGCAAATTTGCCCGTGTAAATGAGACTATTTCACGTTAAAACTGTGCCAAAGTGAAACCTCCGATTGAACGCTGCCATTTTGAAGCTGACCTCTATCATGTGACTTGGCTCTTTTAGTGACGAGTGTAATCATGTGACTACAGCAGACGGCCATCGGCGCCTGTCTGGGACAGCGCTTTATGTGACGAAACAACGGCAGACGGCTTTTTATAATTTTAATTTCATTTCACCATTAAGTGACTCATCTTTTTTTGATTGTATTATTAAAAATATTTTTTCAAGCAGTTTTATTTATATAGTGTGAAAAAACTAAAAATAATCTTGTAACTTGCCAACGGGTGTAACAAGTGACAGGAGCAGACAGCATGGAATTGACAAAGGACAAAATTGTTGAGTCTTTTGACCAGAATCTGAAAGATATTTTTAAATTTGACCTAAAAAAAGCTCAACAAGTAGAAGGTACTACTTGTATTTTATATAATATACACACATTGGCCATATTACCAACAGGGTATGGCAAAAGTATGATGTATATTTTACCACCAATGCTCCTCAATATTATGCGGAAAGAGACAACAAGCCAACAGGGTAATGGGTTTCAGCTTTAGAACATTCACTAATGCATTGCCAACAGTTTCTGAGGTTTTAAGGTAGCGGGACTATTATTTGCATACTTGTTTTCATCTTTTAATTGGGACCAAATGACTACAGACCCAGGAAAGTATATATTTTTGGAATCGCCAGACTTCAAGCTTTTCAAAGGTGTGTTTGTCATGCCCATATCTGCATTCTACGGTGCGTTACTTAATCAAAAGTGAAAAATTACTTTTTTGTTAAAAAAAATAATTACGCATTTATGCTGGTGGTAAGAAGTTTTGTTTTCACTTTTCCTAGTTGTTCAATAGTCTGGTAAATTGAATGTGTCTGGTCAGTTTTATTCAAGTAACGCGTTTTGAAAAGTAGTGTCCTGAATTTTAATTTCTGTTTTAGTCGCATTGACCCCAACTCAAACCACAACACATTGGTAAATAATCCATGAAATAGTTTGTCTGGACACATTCAAGTTCCTCTCATTGTCACCTTAAAGCTGTGAAAATTTGGTGTTAATCCGACGACAATAAGTATACGTTATTTTTTGTTAAAGACCTTGTATTTTGAAAAACATAAACTCCTAGTCCTAGAAAACGTCGATGAAGTCACAGCAAAGATTTTCAAGCTTGTTTATCTGCGCAAGCGATTTATTTTCCTATCAAGGTCTGTTTTAACATGTGTAGGGGCATCCAAATGTGTAAGGCTATTGAAAACCAAAAAAATAAAGGAATGGGATAGCTATAATTGGATAAATTCGGCATATGAAAACACCAAAATCAATGATTTTTTTTTCAGTGGCTGTGTGACCTTGTGTCTGACACATTCATATGCAAATGACTAATCCGTGAAATAAACAGGGGCGGAGACAAACCACTCAGACACTCATTGTGTGTCAGATAGCTACTGATAACACATCCTAACATTGCTTTGTCTTGAGTTAATCTTTGAAACTTATAGGCACACAAATTAAACCTGTGTTGTTGATTTTAGAAAACACTACCGAAGCTGCCTTGCTTCCCTTCAGAAAATCTACATTTTAACCAACTTACATGACATTCTAGGTTACGTTGACTTTGTCAGATGAAAGTTTATAGTGCATTTCATCAATTAATAAATAAATATGAAAATCATAATTTTCAACACAAATAATAGTCTCGCTACCTTAAGTCTAGATGCAATGGATTGTCTGCGATACCCTTTAACTTTCTTCTGGAACTCATTTCCACAATGAATGCAAGAACCTGCCATTCTCAATTTTCAGTTAAAATGTCATCTGTACATGCTTCGTCATTGTCATGTGTTCAGGTCACATGACAGAGGTCATCTTGAAATCCGTCGTTCAATCGATTAAATTACGTTCGGTCTAATTATACACAGAAATATATACTTTTCAAGAAGAAATAGTCCTTCATTTTTGGTCAGTAGATACCTAAGATGTTTGTGTTTGCAAGGATAACTTTTATTCGTTTTAAATTTCATTGAAATCATTCGATAACATCAAAAATAGCGTGCGCCCCGGGATCCCGGGGCGGCGAACTGTGCGGTTCTCAATGGATGCGATCTGCAGCTCTATGGCCGCAACGTAATATCAAAATAACTTAAGCGGCCAATAAGAGCTGCTAAACTGCAGCAAAGTGAGTGTTATATTTTACAGTGTTGAGAATTCCAGCAGCGATTTTTTTTCTTTGCAAGTCATGTAAATGCTAATAAAAAACAAACTTGCATTTGTTTCACAAATCTATTTACATCATGTCATTTATAAGTGTGATAAAAATTATATTTATTTATTTATTTATTTCTCTGATTGGTAATAAAAATTAGTTTCCCACAACCTACATTTTGGTACAAGTCAATACAATTGTTATTGTGAATAATTAGTCAATTTATCCGGAATTAATTACAGACGTGATGGTTTGTTATATTGTGAGTCAAGTGATACCATAGACCCTCTCTATTGTGATATATATGGTGAATTAATGTTTGAAACAGAACAGGGAAAAGATGCAATAGAATTTTAATGAGCAGCTTCTTAGGATAAATTGGTTGCGTTATATATATATTTGGCATAATCAGTAAAATATGTTTATCCATGGAGAGAACTGGTACATTTGTAAAGACTGTGAGAGCGAGTTATCAAAATATGATGAAAGTACTAAATCAATAATGGCAACATTGTTTTCTGCGAAGGCATCTCAAAACCCGGGTCTCAAAACCACAGTCCCTTTATCACTGCGTCAAAACTAAAGTCGGCGCTAGCACTACGACAGCAATCAGACTTGCGGTTTTTAACAAGAAGTCGAAAATATCACTTTTTACCAAAAATGACAAAAATATTCACCAAAATTGAAGATATCATTACAAAATGAACAAATCTGAGAGAGGTCCATATATAGTACCTATGTATGTAATATAAAAGCAATTGGACTCGCGGTTTTCAACAAGAAGTTGAAACTATCACTTTTTATCAAAAATGACAAAAATATGCACCCAAATTAGAGAATTGAAGATATCATTACAAAATGAACAAATCTGAGATAGGTCCACATGTAGTACCTATATATGTAAGATCAAAGCAATTGGACTTGCGGTTTTTAACAAGAAGTCGAAAATATCACTTTTTACCAAAAATGACAAAAATATTCACCAAAATTAGAGAATTAAAGACATCATTACAAAATGAACAAATCTGAGAGAGTTCCACATGTAGTACCCTATATATGTAATATCAAAGCAATTGGACTTGCGGTTTTTAACAAGAAGTCGAAAATATCACTTTTTACTAAAAATGACAAAAATATTCACCAAAATTAGAGAACTAAAGATATCATTACAAAATGAACAAATCTAAGAGAGATCCACATGTAGTACCTATATATGTAATATCAAAGTAATTATACTTGCGGTTTTTAACGAGAAGTCGAAAATATCACTTTTTACCAAAAATGACAAAAATATTCACCAAAATTAGAGAATTGAAGAAATGATCATGAAATGAACAAATCTGAGAGAGGTCTACCCAAGGTACATATACACCAAGTATCAAAGCATTCAGGCTTGTAGTTTTCAAGAAGAAGTTGAAAAAATAAAACATTGACACGGACGCCGGGCGACGCCGGACAATCACTCATATGATAAGCTCCGCTTGACAAAGTCGACAGCAGAGCTAATAAGAAAAACTGCAAAAACCGATGTGCAGCAAATCGGAATAAATTTTCATGGCGTACGCTGCATTTGTTTTTCCGGATTATGCGATGCCGCACTCCTGAATAAACTGTTTGAAAATTGAACGCGCAACAGTAATAATGGCTTGAGTAGCGCAAGTCTCAAGTGCAACTTTGTATCAACAAATTTCCAATGAAAAGTCTGATTCACGTCCTCTGCTTAATTTGCGACTGGAGCGTAACAGTTTATCAAAACAAAACAATTTATTCAGCACGCTGTTCACCAATAAATCAACACATTTTAGAGACAACTATCTAGTCTTTAAAAAGCAATGTAAACTCTGTCAATCCTAAAAATAAACAACAGCTTGAATGAGGTGTGAATGAGATCGGTTCGAACCGCAGTTTTTATGCACTGTCTATTGTTCAAACTTCCAAACCGCAAAACTGGGTTTTGTTCGGGCGGTTTGGGTTTTCGTAGGTTTGACCCACATGTTTGAATATGAGATCACCCCTTAATCGTAATAATATTCATATATTCAAAAATTCTCACCAGAAATTAAATACAACATTGTAATTGTTGGCAAACCTTAGATAATAAGCCCTTAATTTTAGGTAATTTGACCAAAACTCAAAGTGATAAAAATATACTAAAAGTATTAAACATTCAGCTTTTTGACAACAATTTACCTTAGGTTCCTATCCTGACAGGCAGCAACTACGAACTTCTGGGTAGCATCTACAGACATATCATACAATGTTGTCTTCCCATTCAAATGATGAGTGCGAATAAACTGAAGATCCGGATTCTGGAAAGGAACGCATTTATTTGATTTTTAATCTTAAATAACAATTAGATCGAAGATGCAACTTAATGTATAGTTATATAGTATTCTTACCATTACAGCTGATCTGAACATAATAGATTTGTCAGCACCACAACTAATCATATGAAGTTTACCATTCAAATCTATCAAAACAAAACAACACATAAATATTAGTGGAACTTGAAAGATTGGATTTCACTTGATAAGACCACAAAAAAAAGGGTGTGTGTGTGTGTGGGGGGGGGGTGAACTTCTCATTACAGGAAAGGTCCAAAATTATGCTGGTAAAGATTCATGTTTGAACAATTGCATTCATCTTCATAATCCATGTACTGTATTTGCCCTGTTAGTAGTGCATGTGCTTACGTAAATGACAACTGTCTATGGCCAAAACAAGTGATACTGTAAAATGGGTAATTATTGACGGGGTTTAATTTTCGCGTATTTAACGCAAACTAGAAGTGCGTGAAATTAAAACACCGCCATTTATCATTGTCGTCATTGGGACAGGAAGTCGAATGCACCAGTACATGTAGGTACTAGTACTAGTATAGGGTATTGCGTGACCAATTTTCATTCATCCACACATTATAATACTA
The DNA here is from genome assembly GCF_978046115.1 of Saccoglossus kowalevskii. Classification (NCBI taxonomy): domain Eukaryota; kingdom Metazoa; phylum Hemichordata; class Enteropneusta; family Harrimaniidae; genus Saccoglossus; species Saccoglossus kowalevskii. The sequence continues at coordinate 19,978,691 of NC_140642.1, forward strand.
GTAAAATAAGAAATATTACTATTCATCTTGCTTTATTGTACATACAGAAATAAATTACAGTATAACAATGTTAAATACTAGTAGTAGTATTTTTAAAATGTAAATAATGGCGAGGACGTCACTGTAAATACAATACTAGTACGAGAAAATTCAGTTCTCTTACTGAAAACAATTCAGAATTCCAGCTTGTGCAAAGCCTTCCACAAGTTGTTCACGCTGTTGGGAAACTTGCTGTACTGCACTGACCAACCATTTTGCATGAAGTGGTTTCATTGAACTTAGCCGTAGATCTAACGTTGATGTTGGATCATCAACAGAATTGCCCAATGCAGAGCATACGCGATCTCCGTACCATAGCTGGAATTCTCGCTTCATCTTGTCCTTGAAGACTTTGTTTGCTGCTAAATCCAAGGGCTGCAGGCGATCTGTACAGCATGCTGGAACAAATACGACAGAGATGTTACTTTCACGGAGTTTATTCAGCAGTTCTTCACCCCGATGTGCCTTGTACACATCAAAAATGGCGACGGCTTGTTGTGTGGGCGGTAACTGCAGCCTCGCTCTCGTCGCCTTAACGTAGGGGATAAACACCTTGTCGATGTATCGCATCATAGAATCGTGATTAGACCAGTGGCTTTCAGTGTGGAAAATGTCCCAAGACTCAGGAAATTTGTAGTTAGCATGACAGCGATCGGTTTTTCCCTGATAGAGTAGCTGTGGTGGTAAAAATTCTCCCGTAGCAGACGCGGCAAATACAGCTGTTATTTGACGCTTGTCATCGAGGCCGGTTATTGACACTTGGCGACTCCCCTCTGCTTCCATGGTCCATTCTCCCGCGGGAATAATGGCAACACCAGTCTGGTCCCAATTGATGACAAGCTCTTGGGGAACGTTGTATTTTTCCACAGTCTCTTTTATACGGTTCAGAAACTTTTCTTTAACAGCTGGAAAATCATTAACCACTTTTTTCACTGCCTTTGTCCCTTTTCTCTTGACGTACCCCATACGATGTAGCAATGACTTTGCCCAGTCCACGCTTAAACTCACATGGCCTCCATATTCACCCAGCAAACTTCGGTTTTCATGTAGCAATACACCTCTTGCAATAGCGATACTAACTGACGAATTTACAACACCACCTTTGATGCGAAGTTGACGTACATAGGATTGCACTTTAGAGTCGAGTTCATCACCTAACATTACAGGACGCCCACGCTTTGCTGGTAGTTTGTTGATGTTCTCGGTTCCGTAGCGGGCCTCTTTTAGGTAAGACCTCTTCATACCACGAACGGTACTTTCGCTGATCGGCTTTCCAAATTCCTTACTGAATTTTCTCGTGGCATTCATCACTCCATTGTTGATTGCAAACTTTGCAATTTTTGCTCTGGTTGTGTCATCGTAGTGCTCATAATTACCACGTTTTCGTTTCCTACTTGCTACGGTGATTTCTTCGTTTATCACGGAAATGGCATCCTGAGGCAGCTTGCTTTTTTCGATGTCTTGTGTGTCGTTCGGATCGAGCAAACCTGGTTCAGTTTGAGCAGGCAATGGTGCTTTTTTTAACCAATGCATCAGGCTGCCAGCCATGATTAATTGAATTGTAGTACTAGTATAACTATTAGTGAGTAGCGAACGTAATGCGTAGAGCGATCTCCTAAAAGTAAAGTGATGCGTCTTTCACAGACACTCTACTTTATACCGATTTAAGCTAAACTTCCTTGTGGTTGGTTGTTTACAAAAAACATTAGCACATTTATTTTCATCAAAAAAGTGTGAAAATCGCAACAATAAACAAAAGGCCAAACAACTGAGCAGACAGGACGTGAAACAGATGAACATTTACGTAGCTGGACATTGTTTTGATTTTGTACTCAGTGCGTGAAATTTAAACACCGTTAAATTGTCAAAATCACGAATGCGCTAAAATTTAACCCCGTCAAATATAACCACTTTACAGTATTTGAATCATCCACTATTTGAATCATCCACTATTTGAGATGCGCTTCAAATACTGTAAAAAACTTTATATTCGCTTGGAATTAATTTTTGCTATTTTTGCTGAAGGAATGATTCAGTGAAAATAAAATTCAGCAAATATACCTTTCATCCTTAGTTTTACATTCAACTTGACAAAAATCTGTGAAAATAAATTCCATACAAAACGCCCAAAAAGTCTATTCAGCGAAAATTAATTCCAGCTAACATAAAGTACTTCACAGTAGAGTAAATATGGTATCAAAGAACATACCCAACATTTTAGGCAGAAGTAGATAATTATGAGCAGATTATAAGAATACTGTGTGAATATAAGCAACTGAAGAACACATACATGTCAAGCATAAATCATGTGTAACATATGCTGTATTTTACATGCACCATGTATATCACTTCAAGCATGTATCACTGCAACCAACCACAGTTGGATAATTCAGAAAACTAACCTGTAAATTTTACTGCAGTTATAGAAGAAGAATGGTCATCCAACGTCTGCATAAGTTTATAATCTTCTTTGACATTGAACACATGAATTAGTCTGTCTCTACTGGCAGAAGCTAATAGTACATACCCTAGTCAGAAACAAAATGTGGATATTAGTAACAGCATACTTAAAAGTGCTGAAGAAATTCAACAAAATTAGATAAAAACAGCACAATTATATACTGACATCAAAAAGTCATTATTAAGATATAATTAAAAAAGAATGCTTTATATTCTGCATCAAGTTAATCAATTACACATCAATTAAAAAAAAAAACTCACAATTTGCCATAAGGTATCCTTACTAACCTGTCTCTGGCTTTGAGTAAGTCAAACACAACACCTCGGCATCATGGGCCTCAATCTGACAGATCTCTTCAGAAAAATTAAAATCGTAGATATGGATATTCCCAGACCGGTCACCAGCTGCTATATGCTGACCACTGTGATCTACACATGTGCACCGCACTCCTTTCTTATCTTCAACAGTGATAGCATCAGTCTTAGCATTATCATGTCCACTTACTGTCAGTGTACAGCATAGACATGGGGGAGAAATAAAACAAAACAGCCATGCAGTGATAACATGCACTATGCCTATGCCAGCACAGGATTGGGATTTCTGGTGAGCTCTAGAAATTGCTATAGCATGTATAAAATCACAAAGAAGACATGAACACTTTAATAGCAATATACAGTACGTGATCTTCGTTCAACAAAGTACATGTACCGAGTATGTCTGTTTCACTGTAAATACTTCCTGTTTGAAAAGTATATATCCAAGCCAAATATAGTGGTCACTTTGTTTAATTTCAAATGGCAACAATTTGTACAAAGCCAAAAAAAAAACATGCTATGACCAGCTGGTTATTCTACAAAAACCAAGCATCACCTTAATGATAACTTCAAAAGTTACTTGCTGCATTCCTATTCCAGACTAAGGGGGCAGTATTTTTCCATGCCAAAGCATTGAAGTGCAGAGTACTAAGGATTCAGCAATTGATATATAGTTGAGTTTGTACAGTGAGGTGTTACAGTGGATGCTAAGATATACTGATCATAAAAACACCTCTATCTCCCTAGGAATTTTCCTTGCAGCATTGCAATATCCCTGGGAATATTCATAACAGTGTTTTTTTGAACTTCGGCAATTTCAATCCAAACAAGATGACACTCCTGGACACAACCATTTTCACAAGGGGTGAATGGTCTTTGCCCATATTCAAATTACAACTGTGGGTTCCCGTTCACTGATATTTCTGAATCAGGTTGAAGATGGTTGGTGCTCTGTGGGTGTTTAGTTTCAAGGGTGATGATGATCAGTTTATATCAGTACCCACTGTTAGGCTATAACAGGTGGTGAAATGTTCCTTACATCCACAAAATTTATATCACGATGGCACTTATAAGAAGGATTTTACAGTAACCCAGAATGGATTTTAAAATAATCAAATGAATGAGAGGGAGTGGGGGTGGTAGGGAGTGACAGTTTATGTAACTTACATGTATCTTCCACCTCACAGAGATTAGTAAGGTCATCATTCACATAAATAATGTCAAATAATTCCTGTAAAAATATAGTAATATATAATTATTAGATTAATTACACCATAGACCATAATACAATTCAAAATCATAGTGCATTATGGGATTGTTATGGCAGCACAAGCTGACATGCTTTGCGAAGTTGTGTTCGATTTGGCCAAATCTATCCCACAATTCACTATGATTTGGAATCTATGGTGCATGGATGATGACAGTTATGATTGGATAATTCACACTGATTTACATTTTGGTGAGAACACAATGCACAATTTTAGTAAATACGTGTATTCAGTACCATTGACACCTTGTAAGACATATATAATTTGTTCACCTCATGTCACTGACCACTTTTTATATACATTCTATATTATAAAGGAACAGGAGCAAAACTGCAAAACTACAAAACTATGTTTCTTTCATTTAATAATATACAATGAATGTCTCAGAAATGTTGCTAGTACCCTGCATTATTCATAAAAGTATGAGAAATATTAATCAATATACTATAAATGCATTAATTAATTTTGCTATTTTCCTGATTTTACTGATCAGTAAAATCCGCTAAATTAAATCTACATGAACAAGTAAAATAACAATAAAACTCATAGTTTCCTTGACAAATTTGTGAAATTAAAACAGTGAATATGCTCAAAATATTAAAATAGTGAAATTAAATGCCAGTGAAAATAAATGGTTTTACAGTAAATTGTTTTTTTTATTGATTGTTGAATTATACACAAAGCGAAAAAGACTTTCTAGGGTATTTAATCAACAGTGATACATTTATGTCAGGCTAAAATCACGTAACCGCAAAATAAAAGGCTAAGCAGATATAACTGATGCCTGACCAAATTTTTAAAAATCGGGTATCTTTAATTTTATTATAATCTTTTGTACATTTTCCCACAAAATTGATCTGCACAGATCGAGAAAACCAGTCTTTCAGTAGATGAAACCAATATAACAACTTGATTGTGCAAACTCACATTGCTAAATATGTTTCTCTTGAAAGTACCATCCGTGGACGTTGCCTGTTCATTAATATTCCACACACGGATGGTGTTATCGGACGAACATGTGATAAAGGATCCCGCTGGAAGTAACGACTTGTTACCATCTGGAATGTTGGGATAGACGTCAATGCCCCATACTGGCGCACTGTGATATAGAAACGACCATGATTTACCAATCTTCTTAATGTCTCGTACATCCCAGACGTATAAACTGTGATCGTTGTACACGGCCGACAACTACAAGAACGAGGCATTTCACAGAATTTTAACATGATGTTTTCTTATAATCATAAGTGATTTAAAACAAATTAGCATTATATAAACTGTAATTACTTATTTCACTTTCGAGAGTTTAAACAGGTACATAAGGTATCTTGAATAAGAATGATACAGAACGGGAATTACACCAACTGAACAGAACATGTATGTTAACTGCTTTATGTCATGGATATTATACATGCACCCAGGTGTTTATAAGAACACATACACCCCCATAACAGAAACTCTAATTCAATTCAGTAACAAAATGTGAGAATTCATTCTAAAAAAGAATCTAGGGGAATATTTTCATGGTAACTCGGCTTTCCCCATTTATATATCGTGTAATATTATTTTTTTTGTGGAAAAAACAAACAAACTAAAAAACTAACAAGAGACTGTATGCAAGTCTACATAAGTCAAAAGCCAATAACACACAGCAATACTAAAGCTTTTAAGTACACCCTTAGTGACAACAGCTGTGATGCAGAGGTTACGGTACGAGGTCATTGATTAATCTGACAGTCAAATTTATTAGAGTTGTTTGTAGTCATTATCAGCCAAAATTATTTAAAAAATGCATCATGAAATCAATCTTGGAAGAACAGGTTGACCCAAATCATTTTTGCTGGGTCTTAGGTAATACTGTGAAATGTACTCACCCTATTGTTTTTATCATCCAATGTCAATGCAACGGCGGCTGGATACTTGGCGTTATCATTGTGCTTCACTAAATGACTGAAATAAGTGGAAAAACACTTAAATACAGAAAATTATTCCAAAGATCAGATCCATGACATACCTAAATCTGCTATCATCAGGAATATTTTAATATCAGAAAATTCCCTCTTTGACAATATAACATTTGAGGTTATATTTCATCATTATATACAATACTGTAACACTGCACACATACAATGTATACATACTTTAGATTGTTAAATTATCACAAACATCCATGACTTGCCTAAATCTGCTATTATCAGGAACACAAGTCTCAAGTCCATGAATATTTTTATTTCATTATATGTAGAAAAATAATTTCAAAGATAAGAAAAATGGATTTATAAATAAATGATATTAGCTGAATAAATTACAATCATCAGTCGCCATAGAGGGCAGTAATGCCACATATACCAACTTACTCTCATCTTTAGTAGTTAATAATGAAAATAGCTATTTAGATTTCTACTAAAAATGACAACAAGGTAGACACAGGATTTTCTGAAATTAGTCTCGGTGACTGGCTAAGTTAGACAATAAACATTAGTTGCCTTAATTATGAATCTCAGTTGTATCCTCGGGGAGGACATCTTCTACCGCCTGGCAATCCTCGCGGTGAAAACAAAGGCCAAAATTCGCAGAAAACGGTACTTTGGGATGGTTGTTGAGACCCCCCTGAACAGTGTAACAAGATTAGCCCTACATGTGTAACATATATAAATTTGGTTGTTCGGGATTACTCCAAAGTTGAGTTTGAGCTGTTTTCTCGAATTTTCCCGAACTCGAACGGCGTTCCACAGCAGCGTGCCCAGAGCCCATAGAAATGCATGTACAGTGGTGCGCGTCTTAGCAACATGGAACGTCTTGTGACGTAGCTCCGCCCCCGAGGATACATTTTGAACGATTTTCAATTCAAAATGGCTGCCAGAAGAGAGGTTATTGTTATGGGGATAATGCAAAATCATTGGTTCCATGAAAACAAGATGGGATAGGCACCCCTCTCTTTTTATTTTCTCTTTGGCATCAACAATTTTGAACATATTTATACTAGATAGTTGAAATCATCCGTTAACCGTCTTAAACAACAATATTTTTTATGCAAAATTTTGCACATTTTTGTGTATTTTTTTAAAATTTATTTGCTAGGCCTTGCAAAAAAAATGTGTTACAAAAAAAAAAGAGCAGTAAAGGTGATTTTAAAAATATTTTACGGGACACAAATCTTGCAGGTTTCCTAAATTCGTCAACAGAGGGCACCGTGCAGTGGGGAATTACTATTAAGTGATTGACTCTGCACTTCTTTTGGTGCTGTGCGCACTGCCCAGAAACATAACTTTCTTTTATTGAGGTCTTAATTTTAGAAAAATTTTATATGTCTTGATCAACATTTTTGAAAAAAATATGGAAAAAATGATGCAGGTTTAAAATTTTGTGAAAGATGACACTACTTGACATTGGCATTCAAAAGGTTAAAGATATGTTATTAGACACTAACAATAATGGACACTACAAGCAGAGTAAATACCTTGGGTCCATACTAGCAGCTACATTGACACCTAGGATATGTGGTTTGGGCAGAGTGGAAACATAGTGCAACGTATCTGCACTGAATATTCTTATTACACCATTAGCACAACCAACAAATATATACTTCTCACTCACAGACAAACTGTGAGCTTGAGGCGTCTGAAAAAAAAAAAAAGAAAAATCAGCAAATTATTTGCTTTTTGACATCGCAGGAAATTTGAGCTGCATTTTGGTGATGTATTGAAGCATATCATGAATATCCTCACATTTTACCCAACGTATGTTAATCTGGTAGATCACTTTGACACTGCAAAAAATGCAGCTCATGGGCCCTTGAGAACAATTTCTCAACATTCTGGTACGTAATTTGAACATGGGTCAAACCATTAGTAGCTAAACAAATTGGGCAGGTAAAAAAGAAACATCCATCATGGCATGACTTGAATAAAATGTGAAGTATATGAAACCCTGAAAGGATGAAACACTATTTTCTTCCAACTTTAATTGAAAAGAAAAAACAATTTGGTTATTTTTTTAATGGAGACAAACCTGAACTTTCATCATTTTATTTTTGCATTTGTTATCATTATATATCATGATATCAGAAAATTTCCTTCTTTGACATGATTTGCTAATTATCATTGATTTGAATCATAAAATTCTAGGAAGGTTATATTTCATCATTATATACAATACTGTAACACTGAACAATGGAAAATTGACTTTGATTCAAACACATTAATATTACAATCAGAAAACAACGGACAACCTAAACAATATAGAAAATTACGCCCGATGATCCCACGTAAATCCCAGGAATTGTAGAAATGTGACCTTATACTTTAACACTTACCCGAAGTTCTACCCATTTATCTAGAAGTCTCTTCTCGTCAAACTCGCAAAGTAAACCAGATGTTGTAATGCAAAATGTTTTTTCTTTATTAGAACCTTTACCACAGGCCACATCACAGAAGAAATTATTCCTCTGTTCACCCAGTATCCCAGATCTGCCATGCAGCGGTACTGCTTCTCTTGACTGTCAAAATATAAAAAAAAATTTAAATCACAATTACATAGATGACAACAAAATGTTCTCTAATAAGAAGAGAAAAATAACAAGCCATGCATGGCACATTCCCCGTTAGTTATCAAATTTAAGATATATAGTTTTGTTTATAGTAATATAGCTGGAATATAACCATGTCAGGAATATGATTTTTTAACATTAAAATGATATTGCTCTGGAACAGCATTCAAAATCAGCCATTTTGAATACATGTATATATATAACATGATGTATAAGAAATATATAAAATTTGAATATAATCAGTCAAAGCATTTAAGAGATATGGCTCTAGAAGCCCAATCATTAAAACAAAATGGCCGCCAGTCAGCCATTTTGAATCCAATCTGAAAAATAAAATGACATGCATCAGGAACCTGTAATGTCTAATGCATGTACATGTACCAAGTTTGAACGAAATCCATCCATAAATGCTTGATATTTGAAGATTTTTTAGTACAAAAATGGCCATCATTTGGCCATTTTGAATAGGATCGTCAAACCAATATATCTGTCTATCTATGACATGATGTATAATGAATATTTAAAATGTGAACATATTCAGTGAAAGCAAGTCAGAGATACGGCACGAGAACCACATTCATTAATACAAAATAAATGCCAGTTGGCCATTTTGAATCTTATCTGAAAAACAAAATTATTTGCATCAAGGTCCCATAGTGTCTAATGTATATACCAAGTTTGAACAAAATCCATCTGTAAACAACCGAGAAATGCTTGATTTTTAGGATTTTTTAGCTCAAAAATGGCCGCCATTCGTTCATCTTGAATCAGATCGTGAAACAAATTGACGTGCATATGTACAGTCAAACCTGTGTTAACGACCACCTGTGCAGAGCGGCCACCTGCTCATAGCAACCACCTTAGTACAGTCCTTTCGCAATTTACACGTTAAAGACACTGGATATAGCGACCACCTATCCAACGACCACCCTATTGTAGACCTATTCACACTTTAACCTTTGTATAACGACCACCAACATTTCCGTCAGACGGTCTCAGCAAAAAGACAATAGCTACTTGCGAATCGCTAACAGGAAAGTGGCCATGTGTTACGTTCAGATTACCGAGTACGCAATCTTTAGGGCTAAGAGACAGGGGTGACCATCGCAACTTGGTTTGTAAAGTTGCAAAAAAAGTAAAAACAAAAAGTTGAATATTATCTGAATGTAACGTTTGGAGACTGGACAATTTTAACAACAAATTAAAACAGTTTCATTCAAAGTTTGAAATGACAAACTAGCTTGTTTCCGATCGGTACTATACTATCGATCCCCAGCCGGCCAGTGGCACTTCTGTGGACTGTCTCGCACATGAAGAGCAAATTCCTCCCGTCTCGAAAACAAAATAAACAAATGAACCAGTTTTATTAAATGAGAGATGTCTTATTTACCTTGTCGACATGAAATATCCAAACAAAAATATAAAACATTTGTTTATTTCGTTTTCATCGCGGGATTGCAAAATCCAACCTATTTTGGCCGCCATGTTGTTTGTTGTTGATATCGTTATAAATTATGCTAATGAAGCTAGCGCATGGGCAAAACGTATTGTTATTGAGGGGTTATCTCAGGGTTATTCTCAACGAAAGATGTTTTCTATTTTGATCCTCTTTTTTTTTATAAAAGATAATATCAATAATTCGCAATCGAGAAAATTCGTTTTGTTTGGGCAGTTTTGACACGTTGATGCTTGCAACAAATAACTGTAATATTGCGTGTACGATTATCGTGTTTCATTTCCGGTTCGTTTGACTTTCTGATTCAACACCGACAGTTGGAGCAATCGTTATGAGTTTGGTAAATTTTGTTTATTACCAATGCTTCTTCATTTTTAATGCTTGTTTGTTTTTTCAAACACGGCAACTTTGCCTGTGCATTTTGTCACAGTGTACAATCGACAATACTAATGATGGGACTGATTACCGCCTGTGATGGAATATGTGTAAGAGACTAGGGAATAAGACTGCATGGCGAGAGTGTGAAAGACCGAGCTGAAACGCCAATGCGGCCGATCGTTTACAATCGTTCTTATGCATTAAATACACGAATGAATCCATGGGCAGAATCACTTGGTTCCAGTGAATTTACATGATATAATTTATAGTAAATGAAAATGAGTGACTTTTATTAAAAAAGACCTGTTCATTGTACAATGTGTAGGTTTGCTTTTATGTTTTACTTATGATCTCCCTTAAAATTCCCGCCCTAATTAATATTCACGATTGAATGAATAAACTAGGCCACCTTCATATAAAGACCAGCTGTCTATAAAGGACAGTTTGGCTCAGTCCACTGACTGTTCTTTATAGACAGGTTTGACTGTATAATATCATGTATTATGTATGTGTGAAGTTTGATTGTGATTGGTCCAGGCATTTCTAAGATACAGGTCCGGACGCACACATGCATGCATGCACGGACGGACGGACACACGAAGGTCAAAACATAAGTCCCCGTTTTCAGACTGCGTCAGAACGAGGACTAATAAATTGAAACAGCCATTAGTATCATGATAATTTTGAACAAGTTCTTTGGGTTATTTATTTTTGTTTCTATTTATGACACCACACAAACAATGTAAATGATAAAACGTAATTTATTTTGGCAAAAAGAGGGGCACGCTGTGGGACACCTCCGTACTTAGCCCGCACAAACGGAAAGCAAGAACTTAGTCCCACAGCAGGCCCCTAAAACAGAATCGTAATAAAAGATTGCTAGCTACTTAAAGCAAATGAAAATTGCACTAAAATAAATGACCTAAGAAAAGAACTAAGAAAATACAAAGCATAAAAAATCTGCAAAATGCCAATTGGTTGATAAAATGTACTGGTATTAGTCGTTAGCGGATGAAATGAAGGTAGGAAACTACCAGTTGTTAATGTAGAGACTGCGGAGGCTGTCACTACGTGAAGTTACCGTGTTATTGGTAAATGCTGCGGAAGCTGCAAATTACCGGTAGAGACAGCGGAGGCTGTAACTACGCTAGTGATGGAGGCAGCGGATGCTACCCCAGTAATGGTAGAGACAGCGGGAGCTGAAACTACGAGCATGGTAGGTTAATGCAGGTTATAACTGTAAATAATACCCAGTAAATAGCATCTCCCCATCTTGGGGGGAAATGAGTAAATGAAAGTGAAACGAAGCCCCCCTGGAGGTGAATGGGGCTGGTGGTGGGTCAGAGAAGGTCGAGATGCACGACTTGACTAAAACAAAGAGGCAAGCGAAACTGACCTTGTTCAAAGCACGCGCGATTATGCAAATGTGCTGCATCATAAATACAGCTTAATGTAAACATTAATCTCCCATTTATGACACCACACAAACAATGTAAATGATAAAACGTAATTTATTTTGGCAAAAAGAGGGGCACGCTGTGGGACACCTCCGTACTTAGCCCGCACAAACGGAAAGCAAGAACTTAGTCCCACAGCAGGCCCCTATAACAGAATCATAATAAAAGATTGCTAGCTACTTAAAGCAAATGAAAATTGCACTAAAATAAAAGAACTAAGAAAATACAAAGCATAAAAAATCTGCAAAATGCCAATTGGTTGATAAAATGTACTGGTATTAGTCGTTAGCGGATGAAATGAAGGTAGGAAACTACCAGTTGTTAATGTAGAGACTGCGGAGGCTGTCACGACGTGAAGTTACCGTGTTATTGGTAAATGCTGCGGAAGCTGCAAATTACCGGTAGAGACAGCGGAGGCTGTAACTACGCTAGTGATGGAGGCAGCGGATGCTACCCCAGTAATGGTAGAGACAGCGGGAGCTGAAACTACGAGCATGGTAGGTTAATGCAGGTTATAACTGTAAATAATACCCAGTAAATAGCATCTCCCCATCTTGGGGGGAAATGAGTAAATGAAAGTGAAACGAAGCCCCCCTGGAGGTGAATGGGGCTGGTGGTGGGTCAGAGAAGGTCGAGATGCACGACTTGACTAAAACAAAGAGGCAAGCGAAACTGACCTTGTTCAAAGCACGCGCGATTATGCAAATGTGCTGCATCATAAATACAGCTTAATGTAAACATTAATCTCCCATTTAAGCAATCAACTGCTGAAAGCCTCCATAAGTAGTCACAGTTTGTCAATATCTATTGTATAAAAAAGCTCCAGCAGTTGATTTGTTATACACGGCTACCTAATAAAAGGTTTAATATTTTGAACAAATATTATTCAAGAAATGTAATGAAGAATATGTTCATTTGGTTCCAATAAACAACAAGCAGCCGGTCGGCTGAGATAGCTCCGCTGTTAGCAATGCACATTTCAATTAAAGAACAGAAGATATCATTAGAAAATGAACAATATGTATAGTATCAAAGCAATGGGACTTGCTGTTTTCAACAAGAAGTCAAAAATATCACTTTTCACCAACAATGACAAAAATAATCATAATCAAAATTAGATAATTGAAAAAATATCACCACGAAATTAACAAATCTGAAAGAGGTCCACATGTAGTACCTATATATGTAATATCAAAGCAATTGGACTTGCGGTTTTTAACAAGAAGTCGAAAATATCACTTTTTACCAAAAATGACAAAAATATTCACCAAAATTAGAGAATTAAAGATATCATTACAAAATGAACAAATCTGAGAGAAGTCCACATGTAGTACCTATATATGTAATATCAAAGCAATTGGACTTGCGGTTTTTAACAAGAAATCGAAAATACTGTAATTTTCTAATTGACTAATTTTCACTGGGTTTAAATTTCACTGATTTACCATTTCAGGCATATTCAGTGGGTTTTAAATTCACGGTTTTATCATTTAGATAATGTGTTCTATGCTAAATTTTACATATTCACTGTGTTTTAATTTAGCGCATTTTTCCAGTCAGCGAAATAAGCTAAATTAAAACCCAGTGAATAATTACCCCCTTTACAGTATCACTTTTTACCAAAAATGACAAAAATATTCACCAAAATTAGAGAATTAAAGATATCATTACAAAATGAACAAATCTGAGAGAAGTCCACATGTAGTACCTATATATGTAATATCAAAGCAATTGGACTTGCAGTTTTTAACAAGAAGTCGAAAATGTCACTTTTTACAAAAAATGACAAAAATATTCACCAAAATTAGAGAATTAAAGATATCATTACAAAATGAATAAACCTAAGAGAGGTCTACCCAAGGTACATATACACTAAGTATTGAAGCATCCATGCTCGTAGTTTCCAAGAAGAAGTCGAAAAAGTAAAACATTGACACGGACGATGACGGACAATCACTCAAATGATAAGCTCTGCTCGACAAAGTCGACAGCGGAGCTAAAAAAAATTATCGGTACCGGTTGTTTGGTACATCAAAATAGGTAAATTATTACCAACAAAATTTTGATGAGAAAAATGATGATATCCAAGGAAAAAAGGATCACAGTAGTCTGCCCTCTATGGTGACTGATGCACAAAAGTCAACAGATGTTTTTTTTTCAGTTTTATTTTATTCAGTTATTTTGGCGAAAAAAGGTGAGAATCTCACAATGTATCATGCTAGACTCAAGATAAGAACTTGTTTCAGTCTTGTTGCCAATAAGGACTTGTTGCCAAGTAGTCCATGGGGACCTTCCCTTCTATATAAAAGACAAAATAAGCCGGCTGCCATGGAAACAACTATAGATGTGAACAAGACATAGCACAGAATGTTTGAATTAACTAAGTGTACAGAAGAGTCCATACAGTTGTATACTCTTCAAAATACAATCTCTTTCCTTTTTGAAGTTGAGAGATTCATTGAAACGGAAGTGGAGTAGAGTTTATAAAATGAAGTTTTCAATCACTTGCTATATAGCAACCTCACGTACAAGTCTCACGGAAAACCCATTTCATTGTCAATGGCGTGTAATTAAGTGGCACCAACACAACCCACTATATTGCTTGGCATCCACCACTAATGGACTTAGGTGAGGGATTTCCAGTATGATTGGCTTTTGTGAGAGATCAACCACAATAGATTTAGTACCCAATAAAACATTGTTCATTTTCTCCTTTTGATTAGTTTCAATGCTTCACCTGCCTGTGTTGTGCATCAACTCGGGAGGGAGGGAGGGGGGCATAAATCTGTTACAGAGAACGACTCCTTATCTCTTACCTTCACTTGTCGCAAATTAGGTCATTCGTACACAGACGGTTAATGCCAGGAATGTCAAAAGGTGAATCAGATTTACAGTGAACAAGTAAGCAACTCAACCAGGAGTATTGCAATATAGTGAACACAGTTTTGCAAATAACATAAATATTGATAGTTCAAATGTAACAGTCTGTAATGGCTATCTGATATCAATATTGCTACTTTGTTAGTAAAACAGTGAATTATATTGCTGCTCAGTTTATTTACATAAATTTGTTCATTGTAATATACAGCACTAGAGAAAGGAAATTTGTGGGAGAGGGAATTTGTGGGAGAAAAAAAATGATAATGCATTTTTCCCTATAAACTAAAGTTGTCCCACAGTCCCATTGATGTTGATGTTTCTTCTTGCATGCTTTACCTTGATACTGCTCAATAAAATTCCATTGACTATTTTTAAAAATTTGCTGTGTCCTGTCAATCACTGTAATGCGTGACTGCAATCCAATCATACAATTCTGCTTATAGATACTTCTAGAGACAATTTATATAAATCAGCATGGTTTACAATCATGATTTCCTGATTTAACGACAAACACACCACAACAAGTCCATGACAACATTTTCAGTAATGTCAAAAACGTTGACAATAGAAAAACGCTGGAAACTGATTGGCTACTTGGTTTTGTTGACAAAACTGACCATGAGATACCAATGATCGGTTGCTCTGAGTAACAACACTTGTTTCATAACAATTTACAACAACAACTGGCAAAAGTAATGAGGAGGCCCTTAACAAAAGATTTACGAGGAGGTTTCAGCGACATGATATTCTTGTTTCAGATGACTTATAAGAGCCTTCAAATAATGATAATGTGTCACTTCACATCGAAACAAATCAAAGAAGAGTTATTTGCAGGGGGTGTGTGCTTTGTTAACAAAAGGTACTCCACAGGAGGGGAACACGGCAGCAATCAATACACATACCTGAGATGTAATGCATCCTGACAGAGAAACATCCCAATGTGTGACACACGCACAGCTTAATAACTACCTACCTAAGAACCTCTCTCAATCAAATACAAAGGCAGCACACTTTCCAACCTGCCCAAAATACTACACTACATGAGTTTATTAATTGCAAAATTTTTAATATTTCAATGCAGTTCATTGGTACTTTTTTGGTACATCAGACTCTCTCCTTCAAGAAATAAAGCTTGACAGGTAAGGGGTGATTATTACCCAGCATGCAAGAGAAAGAAAGTGATTGTGTACCTTTTTTGAAGACGTATACCAGAATCGGACATTTCTTGTTCCCACGGTTACAAAACAGTTGCCAGTCTCATTAAAACAGATGGCAGTCACCTGAAAACAACATATATAGAAAGTAGGCGCATTTGGATGAGGATTACAAATACAGATAGCCCAGGGCAGAGAAAATATCACCACTATTAAATCCTGAGCGTGATAACAGGATTTCATTTGAATGTAACTGACAGGGTGGATGGAGTTCAAATAAAGGCCATAAAGTTTACATCCATGTATTCTACTGAGCATGTAAGAGGAAGACTTCTTCCAAAGTGGAAACTTCACGTACAAGTTTTTTTGAGAGATATTTGCAAGATGGAAGTTTTACTGCTAGGGCACAAGGTTATAAAAACCGACAAATAAAGTAATGACATTGGATACAGATAATGAAATACTTGGACAGACAACTAAAAATAGAATCAATCACAGTCTCTCACTTTTTTAAAATAAATAATTCTGTATCAATTTGCCGGTGTGTATTATTATATTCAGCAACATTGTTTCAACTGAGATGTAGTCGTAAATGAAATGTATAGACCATCTAAATGTACTAGTGATAAATAAGCTTACCTTGCAGGAGATTTTATTGGAGGCTGCCCGAATACCAGTCTTCCAGTCCCACACATTAACAACCATGTCATGCTGGGAACCCACTGATACAACATGCTTCAAGTTCGGTGAAAAAGCCTGAAGAAAACAAACTAAATGTAAACTGATCATTGAATTAATGTACAGTAAGCAGGAAAACCATTGATCTGATCTGAAACCCTAAAAATATATAATTTCGGTCAGATCATATTATTTTTTTTTTGAGGTAGAGTTCAAGCAAATAAAATATGCGAACTGGTCTGTTGAACTGGGATGCAAAAGTTCATTTTTTGATGGACAACTTGTTAATAACTAGACTAAAAATATAATCTACTATCATTTGGCTCAATGAATATTCTGAATTACCGATATTGGTACAGACATGGTAACATGATGGTATGCTATTACGGTGAGAAAATACAAAAAATTAAATGCCCCTTCATTATAGAGCATTGAATATACAATAGATGTGGGGTAAAATTGACTCCCATTAACAGGGATTTGCAGTCCAATGAACTCCCCATGAACTGAAACACCCCTCCCTTAAGCCAGCATGGTAATCCCCAAAGTGGGTTTTACAACACAATACAGCTGTGGCTAGGAAAGAGAAATGATTTGTATGCTGACTTTGTCCAGGAGATTCTATTCTAAAAGGACACAGTGATAACTTTAAGTGTCTCCCGCCCAGTCTGTGAAGTTTTGATGTTTAATAAGTCAAACTCAGTTCACTACCTTCTGAATCTGTTTATTTTTTTTTTACTGACTTCAGAAAAGTAAAGAACATTGCAGAATAACACACTATGAATTAAAAGTTATAGGTAGTATGACAGCCGTCGTAGGAGGGGGACAAGACAATAAATCAATAGACCACAATAACCGCACACAACACGCAGAACAATAAAACATGTTTATGTAATATGTCTGCGTAGCTCTACAAAAACAATAGTACATCTTGGCACCACCTAACACAGCGATAAATTAATTCAATTTGAATTAAACCTCAAGCCGAATATGTGGTAAACAAGGGAGCACAAACTTACAAAGAACTCCTGTGTGCTGCGGGTATTGGAGACAAGGCACAAAGTTGACATACAAAATTATCTAAGACATAATATTAGCCTGTTGGCCGACTCCATATTTTGAGATGCACACTGTAACAGTAATCTGATCAACAGTATCAAAGTTGATAATAAAACAACGTCATACAAACAAATAAGTGGAGTGCTTCTTGATATGTCAGTAGCTGACAATTATGCAAATTAGGTAAATAATATGCAGATTTCAACAAAAATCAATCAGGTCTGTAGATTATTCTGAGCAGTTATTTCATTTAAATCTGTTCATATTAGTGAAATATATGAACAACTAAATTGGCTAATTTATGCAATTAATATACATGCACTATATTATATGTGGAGTATCCCAGAGTGATTGAGTAGTTGAGTGATTACAGCAATATTAGAGGATTATTATGCATATTTAGTAATTAATATGCACAGATTTATACCCAAAAAAGTGTGTGCATTATTCTAAAGCTATCTATGTAGTAAGCTTTGTTAAGATTACAGTGGAAAACGTGCATATAAACACAAAATTAGTAACCGGTCACTGGTAGCATAGTGGTTGTCGCATCAGACTCATGATCGGTAGACCTAAGTTCAAATCCTACCTTAGGCTGAACATCAAAAGGATCGACCCCTACCCTGGGTGAGTGTGCCACAGACTCAATGGGAAGGCCGATTACACTGGCCGAGATTCATTCACTAACGAATGCGAATTTGATGGAACCTTGGTTAAGGTTCACAGGTGCTTGTGTTCGATCAAGCCTGGTTGACGCCAGGAAAGCACATTAAAATTGCCATTTGATTGCCATTTGGCAACACAGCCCTGTCATGTAGTCTCAAACATGAATATGACTTCTGTGGCAAAATGCACTAATTGTCAGCACTAGCACTTACAAAACAAAAAAAGTCAGGACAACAGTGACACTCAATGTCCATAAACTGTCGCCTGGCACAAAAACATTTAAAAAAAACAAAACAACAAAAAACACGAAATTAGTAAACCATACAAGGAGAGACCATGTTACAGAGAAGAAGATATCCAAGTATTAATGCATACAATTTATTCCAATTAATTTCCAATTACCGTGTAGCACAGAGAGAAAGTGTATGCTATCTGCAGCTTCAACATTCTTGAGAATTGCAAGCAAGATGAGTAGACTCATTCACTTATTGATTTTGGCAAAGACATAGTAAATCCAAGGGTTACTTACAACACAGGATATTCCAAATTTGTGACCAGCAAATTCCCCAACTTGAGATCTCTCGGCAACATCCCAGACGCGCACGGCTGGCATGTGACCACTCTATTGAAAACAAAAATATGATAACATAGCGACAAAGAGTGCTTTAGATGTCTTAAAACCCATTACACAATTATGTTTCCTACTACAATGGGTTTGTTATTTTTATGTTATGAATTTAATGGCACCATATCTAGTTTGTTGATGAGAGAATGCAAGTGACACATGTGTTGGAAGATGTAAACAACAGGTCAGATGTTTTCATCACAAAACTAGATTTGTTGAAATCACTTGAAGGACCGAGTCGGCATTTCCCTTTTCTACATGTTGTACTATTACTAACCATCTTTAACCTTCAAATACAAAAGTAAACTTCTGTTAATTTTTTTATGAAACAAATACTTATTTTTGTTTTGTTTTTTTAAATTAAACCTGTAGGGAATATGAAATTATATCAATATTATCTGAGATTAACTTTGAAATTATAGAAAAATTCATAAAAATTTGCACATTGTTGCATTCAAATTTTGGAGTTCAAAAAGTAATAAGTTAGCTGAGATGCACATTGAACATTGAAAACCACTTATACACACCACACGTCAGAGCTTAGACAAAAACATTGTGTAGATCAGTAATGGCCTTGTTACCCTGTCCTGACAAATCCATCATTATTCAAGCTGAACCGCTGCTATTCATTCAAATTATTGTGACTTTTAACAGTTTTATCATCTTGATCTTTATGCTTCCTTCACAAATATAATCATTTTTCAAAACACTCAATGGTATTTCAAGGTTCAGTAAATTTAATTAATCCCAGCAATGGATCTAAAAGTGGACTTTTATACCCGCCCAGTCTTTGCATGGTTTGTGACGACTAAGAGAGATTGGTAATAATATTAGGGAATTATTCTTACCCCATTGGTTATTCATTATACAGTTTTATACTACACCATCATCTAGAGTCAGTGTAGCGAATGGTCAGATCACATTAAATTACTTCCTATACGAATCAAACAATTGGTATCATGTTTGTCAGCTGCACAGCTGTCGAGGAACTCAATTTCCAGAGGACAAAAGTGTTCGAATATATGTGGTGTCTACCTCAGCAGTTTTATATTAATGTGAATTTTGTAGACCCAGTAAAAGTAATGACCGAGGCGAAAATTGTTGATTGTGAGTCACCAAGCGTAATTTTGACTGACCTGCAAATTAATTATCTCATTTAATTAAATACCATATTCCAGTATATTAAAAACACATCAGCTGAGTTTTTGGTATTTTTGGATATTTTTGTAAGTTTAGCACTGATCCAAAATGATCTATATATGGTATCTGGTGAGTAAACGTATATTAATATGTAATGCAACATGGCATATTTTTATATTAATAGAATGCAAATATGAATTAATTTAAAATAAATTTGCATATGCATAGCATGACCATCCAAAAATTTTACGTCATATGCATTTTTTAGGTAACACAAAGGTCATTTCAGCTCAGTATTACACACATTGAAATTATATATTAACAAAACAAAAAAAAATGCAGCTCATATCCAAGTGAAATTTTGTAGCACAATTTTTCTTGTTCAGACAACACAGAGTGTCAGTGACTTTCACACAATTTTTGTCTTCACATATGTTATATAATCACAAAAATTGCACTTCACAGGACGCAGTGATAAATGCTGTTACTTACCTCCCCCGTCACAACGTACTTGCCATCTGGTGAGAGTGCCAATGCTGTGATGGTTTTCCTTTTACAAAAAAAAAAAGAAATATTTAATATAATTTTGTAATTATCAGTTGCCAATCAGGGGTTGAAAATAAAAATTAAAGATGGCTGCCCACTCGACAGGTTGGAGAATAAAAGTGTCTTTTACAATTGATGATTTCCCTGTCCCTAGCAAGAAAAATTAAGATCTTTGAAATAAAATATCAGTTCTTGGCTCATCATCATTTTGTAAGTGTTAACAATTTTTTCTAGACATTAGCAACTTGGCACTACCCGATTTGGTCAGTTAGCAAAACTTGATATCTTTATTGACCTGTCCACAGGGACAGGCAATTTCTACATTTATCTGCCCCAGCTAAAATCTGCCTGGTTGAGACAGGTGGGCAAGGCTTAATTTCGATTCCTTGGATCAAAGAATTTTGGCAAATGATTCTGAAGACCATGGAACATTGTTCATATACATTGCTTTAGCAGGAACTGTATATTAATGGAAATTGAACCATGTATGAAGTCAACAAGCTGAAGGGGTAAACAAACTCCAGGTACTACCAGGGTCTAATAAATATTTCATGTACAGTAATTGTACAAGCCATTCATCAATTCAAATCACAGTTACAGTAATGTTCTGTACTATAGTCACTGTCAGCGATATTTACGGATTTATACTGCATGTGGATACTTTATTTCAAAGGTTGTATTTTCAAGAAGCACTCCAATGTCAAAGTTTGGCATGGTACTGCCATTGTAGGGGGGGGGGGGGTCCTGTGTTGATCTTACCTAGAGTGGTTGAATATATGAGTCTGTTTGTTTTTCCTTGGATTGAACAATACGATCACACACCTGTGAAAGAAACATCACTAATTCAGACTTTATGCAATACAATACACAAACCATCATGCATTTATGGTAATCTTGTAAAATGTATTTAGACACAATATGTTGGGGTTTGTCCAAGAATACAGCCATGCCTCAGTTCAGAATACAATGTAGTGTCCCCTCCCCTATAGGTGCATGTCAGCTCTAAAAACAATGAACAAAACCTGCACTGCTATGCTACCTGTTTTTAACATGCACGCTAAATGTACGTATACATATGCATAACTACAGAAAAATTGGTTGGGAGTTAAAAATTGCTCTTCCGAAAACGATAACGCAAGTGATTAGGAGATTTATTTCCTTAAATTCCTTCAAAATGGTATGAATTGGTAGAGTGATAATTAAGCTCTACCTGGGCTTGAGTAGGACGAGCAATAAGAGTACAAGGTCTGCTACTACCAGGTAATACGACAATTCAATCACAAAATCAAGATAAACACTTGACTATGCGAGGACATCACTCTGCTTGATATTACAGGAAAGTCTGAGACCGAGAAGCGAAACTGGTTATAATAAATGAAAAGCGCAATGCAGTTTTAACGTTACTTTCTCACAGGGTTTTACATTGTAATAATGGCACTGATGCCTGAGGTTAAAAGGAACGCTTGCACTTTGACACAATGAATAATGTCAACTGTACAAATGCTATTCAGTACTGCCCCTCAGTAGCTGTGAAATATGGAACATTTTTTGCCATATACATACGTGCATGCACAAAGCAAACTACTTGTGTCAATGTCACCAATTTATATTTCTAGGTACTCAAAACAACAATAGACACCATTCTCTTCAATCGGTACAAGTTATTTAAACTTGACTGACACAGATCAATATACATCAGACAGTTAGGAGAAAAAAACGACCCCTCGCGGTCTTAATTAATTTAAAGTACCGTACCACAGAAGCAGTACAGTCACTATCCATCTTGTGTGTAAAGAGAAACGTACGTCAGTAACAAACACTTGTTTGGCATGAAGTGTTCCAAAAGGACAAGTGTAATAAATCATTTTTTTACAACACAATATTATTTATTGTGGGATAAAAGCATAAGCGCATGAATAGAAACACAATACACTAATAAACGAACAACAATCTTGCGTAAGAATCTATGCAACACCTTTCCCCTCCTAGAATGTCAACGAAATATTTCTGTTGATGGAGAGAGCCAGCTCCAATAAATTAGAATCAGCCTGTTATCATAACATTAGCGCAAAAATCAAGCCAGCCTGACAATCGCATGTAATCACAGAAATTGACAACACAAATATGCAAACTTGTATGTACAATTTGATAAATAAACAAATAAGACATGTAGGTGCATGCTAACCCCATTAAAACATGATAATTATCACAGTAATTTATATTATATTCGACAATACATGTGTTTGAAGTTTAATAATATCCTAACAACAAAATAAAATGCTTAGATGATAGTCTATGATAAATCAAGAACGGTTTTGGAGACAGAAACTATCCCATAATATTAACCCTTTGACAGTCAGAATTGTCCCCTGCAATACGTTTGGCATAACACTATGCAAAACTACACATGCAGGTTTATTAATAATTTTATCATTTTGCATAATAACAAAAAAATGAAATAATTATGCAGATTTATTATTATTAAATGTCAAGTACTGAAACAAAAGCATAATGATAAGAATACACAGTAGTCGGTATATTTTGTGATAACTGGTGGCAATTAGACAGCTGTGTTTTTCCCTTGTATTAATGACCATTGACAGTGCTCATCACAGCTGGGGATGACATTCTCTCCAGCTGAAAACATTATGCAACCACCTGATTCACAATATATATTTTAGTGCTTGACAATTCTTATTGTTTTCCCGGATTTCTCTGATATATACATACACGTACATCCTACAAAATTGTTCCAAAGTTTGGAAATTTGAATTCAATCACAACTCATGAATGAGCAGCAGGCACATGGCTTCAACCTGAAACACCTGCTATTCTGTATTTGTTATTCAATCTTCCAATGAACGCCTGCCTGGTTTCGTTTGTTTGTTACAGCCACAAGTGAACACCTTTTCAGAATTAGGGCGGAAACAACCGGTACTTCGAAATACTTATTCAAAGCAGGAAGATGCGGTCAAATACAGTGTTTTCAAATAGGACAGAGTGATCACAGTGGGAAGGTAGCTGGAGGGCGTAATCAAAACCACATCCACTGTACGGTCAACCAACTACTGTGTTTTTCAAGGCCATGCATGTTTTATGTGATGTTTTCGTTTTCCCTGCCAAAAAAAAAAAACTGTTAAAAAGCAAATATTAGCATATTTTCTGTGATTTCCCCTAAGGCATGTTTTGATTTGTTTTGGCATTTTTTTTTTTCTTTTCCACAATTGTTGGTTAGAACAAGTGGATAAGTAGGCTTTGAAAGGGTGTGTGTTAAAAGTGACAGAGTATATGTCAAAGATTGAGAATGCTATGTCTAAAGGTGAAAAAAAAACATTTTAATTTAAATATTTTTTTTTTCATACTTGTTTGGCAACTTTGCAAATAATAATTTTCATCTAGCAAATTAAAATATGCCTAAAATAAGCCATTTAACACAAATTTAAGCAATACGTCTTTTGGATTTACATTTCGGCTGGTGATGACATGTTTTTAAATTTTTTATCATTTCCTTAGCATAATTCATGGTTCAAATTCCAGTTGATGGTGAAAGTGACAACATTTATTGTAGTAAAGTACAAATGTAATTCCCCATTGTTGATTAGCAAAGGGCTTAGCGAGAGCTTTGCTGCCCCTAACATTCTTTCTGCAAGAATCTTTTTATCTTACATGCCATCTCTAAAGAACATACTAGACCGTGCTAGATACATGTATTTTGTGAAGCCAAATCTGCACAGTAAACACATTTGGTAATTTTATTGCACAACAGAACAAAACACATTTACAGCTTTACAATCTCTTTCCCAGGGGTATTAAGCTGAACAAAAACTTTGTGTTTCCAAGTTTTTTCATTAAACATGATTGGAAAAAAAAACGCAAAGACGCACAAAGCCAGGTACCATGACGACAGCAAGTATCTGAATGCACTAGTGTGCCAGTAAACAAAGAACAGAGAGTCACAATAAATCGAAAAAGTCAACAACTTTGACAAGTTCTTTCAGAATACACACCAAAACGTTACCGCAAACACAGCTGAAAAGCTGTAACTGAATCAAATACATTCGTTCACCTTCATGTTGTAGAGAGAAGAACAGTTTGAGAAACGACCACACAAACTAAATCACACACTTGAAATTGTGCCATGCATATTGAACAGACAATTTACTCCTAAGAACACAAACAAAGAAACAATTGAATGAATAATGATGGATGGTCCAGTACGACAACTTTCCCATGTGACTAGGCATGTGAGACTGAAATCGTAAACAAATATCTTCCAGACACAAAGTTCCCTCACGTGGAACAAATACAAGTAGTTCAGCAATACTGACAACTGTTTTTGTTTGCCTGGAGCGACACCAAATACAAACTGATTATGAATCATGCCTGATTACGTGAACCAAACACGACATGCTAAACTGGAGGATAATGCAGACTAACATGTGCACTGTGACGAGCATACCGTTTATACAACAGAGTGATATCAAAGAGGCAAAATACTTATAAGGTTATATCACTAACAAGGGACTTTCCAGTCAAAAAATTATACTCCATGAGAATTTATCCATGCTGCATCATATGAGGAATAACAAACTGGAAATAATGATGTGTATAAAAATAGAATTAATTGGTGAATGTGGGACGCTCTTTTTTCAATTACTTTTTCTGAACAGTAGTACAAAAATTTGTCAGTCATCCAGTAAAAATGTGTACATCACAGCATTTTCTATCTTCAGGATTTTGTCAGAATTTTTATCAAGAAAGAAAATTTCAATTTCCAAGAAAAATAAAATAAAGTACAATTTTTAATAAAATAAAAATAAAAAACTTGGCATCTGCAGAGATTTTAGAAACAAATTGGTCAATTTTTTTTTTCTTTCCTGGAACTTGAACAAATGCTCTAAGTACCGGTATATAGTAATAGTCAGATGTAAATGCAAATCCTTATACTTGTTATTTTTGAGTGGATTATTTTTACCTACATTATTCGGAAAATGCAATAAATGTTTTGTGGCTTCACAGGACTAAAGTGATTTTGTGTGACGGAATGTCAGAGACAATCCTTCTAATGTTATCCGCCTCTTAATCCAGTCACACACTGTGTTGTGTTTACTTGGTCTTATAACCAGAATAAGAAAACTAAAAATATAGACGCCAGAAATCCTACAGTTCTGTCAAAACCCACCAATTATAGGATTTGACAACAAAGGCGTACCATGTCATATAAATAATGCCATGTATTCTCCCGGACAACACCAACCATCCTGAAACTTGAACTACCTTGATCATTGTGACTTTCATTGGAACCGGTGAGCCAATGAAGATGCGATAATTGCGGATATGTAACTTATCATTGTTAAAGAGTAACTGCTTCAATATAAATGAAACCATTTAAATCTTCATCAATATATGCAGCCCAGTGACATATGCTAGGAGATATCCCATGACCACTGTTTGACTGAAGTGAACATGGTGTATTTTTTACATATTCAATGAATATTTTTTGTGAGGGTCCTTTTGCAGAAACCAGTGGAACTGGAAAGAAGAATTTCACGGCAATCTTCAGCGTGAAGCAACAAGGAAAGCGAGGAAATTATCCACCGAAGCGCATTCTGTTTTTACTCTAGTTCAATACAATATGGCAATAAACCAGCTGTGCCTCAGTTCCAACCTGTCTTTTATAATTAAAGTACTAAAATGGTGTTGCCATGTTGTGTTACGGTAGTGATAGGATCTTCACTGGTCAAAAGCCGGAATTTGTACAACAGGCCCTGGTAAACTTCCTCCAATGGTTACCTGAGCAACTACTTTTTCAACGGGTCTGAAATACAACTTTGTGGACAGGGCCAGAGACTTGCATATTGACTTGGAACTTGTCCAAATTTGCCCGAACGTTCTTGGTATGTATGTTTATTGCCCACCAACAAATGAAATGCTGTTCATATTAATTCCTTGGAAACAGTTCTATAAAAATAGGATAAAGGAAGGGTATGCATATTTACCCATTTTGAGGTTCCTAGTTCTATATTTCAAAAATGTTTCATTTTGGGAGATTTATTTTCTTATATGTATTGAGTATAAATCTTGATATTTTCAGGAAAGCTTCTAATATACTTGGTCTTTACAATTGAAATGGATGCAGAAATGATTTCACGAGAGAAAACGTTTTATCACAGATATATTAGTATGGTGCTAACTATACTTGAATACCATTTAAAAAATGTCCTAATATTTATATTTGTAGAAAATGTTGTATTCTACAAACCTTACCCTGAGTTTCAAAAAAAAGATGACAATGTTCCAATATTTGAAAGGGACCTTACTTTACTTATATGCTTAATTTAAAAATGCGATTTTCTTAAAAACAAGGTCATGACCCCCGTTTTTCATTATTGCTGATAGATTATAATAGAATAATCTTTCAATGTTTTTGTGGAACTGTATTGATCATTGGTAACACACTGCTGGCTATTAAAATTATGAGGCAGCTATGCACAAATCCAATATCAATGCTATATGGCCTTCACCCATCACATTATCATTACATTGACATTAAATATGTAAGTAGTATGTATGTGCATGATACATCAGCAAATACGGTTACATAATTATCTCCCATGGCATTTAAACTTGAGTAGACTCTAAACAGACTTAAATTACACCATTAATTGATGTGTGATATATGCATGCACACGTGTGGACAATGAAATAGTACAACAGGCATCACAGGAGACGCTGAACAGTCACTGCTTGTATGGGCGTAATCCTGCTACATAAAGAGAAAATTAGAACGGAAAGGGCCTGCCCATAGGTTGTACGCAAACAGTAAACAACAATAGCAGTCGAGGGTCCTGCAAGACTATTCAACCTATACAAGTCTCCAAAAATCCAGACATAGCAGTTGTATAATATACCACCCTTTATAATGAAACCAATTTAAATTCTTTGAAAATGTTAACATATACGAATATTAAAAATAACAATCATCTTCGGTATGTGGTTCATGGCCGTACATGAAAAACAATTGCTGTATCTGTAGTCAGGCTAAGTTACACAGTTACGTTTTGAGTAGTGCGATAGTGTCATACTACATTATTCTTGCTCAGTGTACTTTGTTGTTTTGATTATGCTACACATAGTGAATCATTGCAATTATTGTCTGTCGTGAAAG
Source organism: Saccoglossus kowalevskii (assembly GCF_978046115.1). NCBI lineage: Eukaryota > Metazoa > Hemichordata > Enteropneusta > Harrimaniidae > Saccoglossus > Saccoglossus kowalevskii. The sequence goes on from NC_140642.1 coordinate 20,006,529, forward strand.
TATATTATAGCAGAATATTAGGCATAAATTTGATATAACTCTCCGTATTTCTTCTATTAGAAGTGATCTTCAATAGAAGCTCATAGAAAACCAAAAAATTGTTGTCTACTGAATCATCAACATGATCACTGCTTTTCATTATAGATACATCTCTGTAATTTACAGCACATGCACTACTAATAGAGTAAATATGGTATATTTATTACACTATTTTAAAACTGATTGCATATTTACAGGGTAATTAATTTGACCATGGTGAAGCAATGAGTGTTTTGTTGTTGTTGTTTTTTTCATATGTTTTCAGCATGGTTTTAATTCAAAGGGCCGTGGTCATTCGATATGTGTCATGCAATGTGTACAATATAATCATATATACACTAAAAACCATTTTTTTTACACAAAATTGTCAACACTTGCGATACAATGACCACCATCCTTGCCTAATTTAGTTAATTTCAATGATAATTAAAATTAAAACCAAATGACAATTAATTAAAGTATATCTACATTGAAATAAACTTTCATACTCGATAATTCAAAAATGATTCATTTTGACCGTTTTGACACTTTATTTACATTTAAAGCGTGTGAACTTGTAAGAGAACAAATGAGAATCAAAGCAACAATATTTTGGAAGCAATCTATCGAAGTGTACATGTATATATTACAATCTTTATTGTTATAATATCCATATTTGAAGTTTTGATGAAAAGTACAAGAAAGTAATAAATTTTGACATGAAAAATAACCAACACTAATAATACAGGAAAAAAAAACAAACAAGATACTCAAATTTCTAAACAAAGAAAAACTGGTTAATTTGTATTTTCTGAAGCAGTTGGTTCAAGCATATCATTTTTAATTAAATTTTCTTGTATATTAAAATAGTTATAAATGTGTTCCGCCACATTAATTATAATTTTTTTCATCCTTATTGTTTAAAATATCAAATAATAACTCTCCATTGTTTTTGTTGTCTTGAGTAATGTTGTGTCGTCTGGACAAACTGTCTATTTCCTTAGTGTATTACTGACATGACAGCAAGAAGTGTTGCTAATTTCAATTTCTTTAATTTCCCAAATTGTATGTACAGTGAAGTTAACAGAATTACTGGCAACGTGTTTTGCTTGCCAATTAGTTGCATGTTAAGCAATGTCATTTATTTATTTGGGTCAATTTATGTCAAGGACATTAAAAAACCCAAAGAGTGGTCATTTTATTTCAAGGACATTAAAAACCCTAAAATTGTACACGTCCTACTATATTTATTGGCGAGTTATATTCATTTTAGAAGTACTGATACATAATGAATTATAAGGTTGTCCACTAAACTGACAGGGCTGCTTGCAAATCATGACAAGAACCATACAACTCTAAAGTATTCAATTTATGTCAGCAATATTCACATACCCCATGTGTGTGTAATATTAATAACAGATACACACATTAAATTCACATGTGTACAATTTTTGTTCATAAATCAGCTGAGTAAATATATTTTATTTTTATGTTTGATGACCTTAGTCGGGAAGTAACAAGGGCAGATTGCTTCATTTTAACCACAGCTATACATTGAATGCAACATTCCTACAATTGACACGGTTGTCATATAAAAAACACAGTCTATAACACTCAAGGGTTCTAGGGCACCCCAATATTTGAGGGGCACGTACCCCTACATTGGGTGTAACCATTATTCAGTGAGTGAATGCAATCCTGACACTGGCAACCATCGTCACACATGTCCACAGAACATGTGTATAATTCAGAATATAAAGCCTAATTGTCCAAAGTCTAATTCTCCACAGAATAAGCAGTGGACAATGCTACTGTCAGCGCAAGATTACCTCACTCTGATCTGTCTATTATTAAGTAATAATGTGCTTGGCTAGAACGTCAGTTGTGTTGAATCGCCTTTCAAGTGTCTATTATCACCGTCCAATAGAAACGGACCTGCTGCTGTGTGCACAGGAAGATGACAACCGTATGAGAAGCCGTTTTATGCAACACACGTACAAACCACAATAAACGCCATTTTAAAATAACTGCCATGTTATGGTGTTATATAGACTGAACACAAATTTATTAAATATATTACAGAGTAAGTTGTAATGATACTAATTCTTGTTATAAATTCATTTAATTAGTACAAAATTGGATGAAACAAGTGAAAAAAAAACAACATCAGCGCACAACTAAAAGCAAGTCTGTTGTTTTAAGCTAGACAGGCAGTTTCCTCCAGATGAGTGCAAGAATTGTTGCTGAAGACAAGATGTTAACTTCAGTGACTGTGATAATATTATGAAGATTCCTGCTGGTTGCCCAGTGCTCACTCAGCTGTATTTGACATAAGCAGCTGTCACCAACATGTTGGGGGGTAATGAAAAAGTAGAAATGTAAACTGGGCTGAACCTAACGGCTAGCACAGATCATAGATTAATAATAATACCTGGTAATATGGGAGTTAGGGTATATCACCATACACAATGTCACCGACAATCTGACCTCAGCACAGCCACACACAATGAATACAATTTTGTACACTAATCCAAAATGCCTTGTGTTTTTAATTTGATTTGGCTTAAAACAAATTCAGTTTTTATATTCGGCGCATGACAATTAATAAGGTGCATGAACAAAATTTCATAAACTCACAGCCAAAATGCCAAATAATGGATATTTATTTTGATTCGGCCTACAAAGAATTTTTGTTGATGTATTTGTATCTGAACCACACTTTAAGCTTTTATTAAATCTACCAGCAGAGAAGAGTCATGACTAACGATGACAAGTCTAAAAAATTAGGGTCAGAGGAAATGATTATACTAATTAATTCTGACACATAAGGATGATTAATTGATAATAATAATAGTGTATCCTCATATGCGAGACATAACACTAAAGTTGCATAAGGCAACAGTAAGAGCATAGTACTCCTTTATTTTCAATTGTTTTTAAGGTAAAAAAATTGAAAAAACTTGTGTCATATAATCTACCAGTAAATTGAGAGAGGTATACATGGCACAGCAGTAATTGTTGCACAAACATGTATTTTTTTACCTGCACTACAAGACCAGTGTAATAAGAAACGGGTGCATGGTTCAATCTTGCTGGGTTTTATAGTTGGCCCACTTTACAAGACCACTTGTGCTACGTACCCCTCAGTCACGATATTTCAGATGTCAATAGAAAATGAAGAGGTGTGGAAAAAGTGCAAATAAAATCCAGTGACATTTAATTTAGAACAAATCAAATAGATAAACTACATGGACCACCTCAAATATGTGCAAAAATGTAATTCAGAGCACAATATCAATAGCGGTAATACTTTTGTTGGAAAAAGATAAATTCAAAGATTTGGCTTTGTCATTATAATCAGCAATAACAAACTTATAGCAGCATAATTTGGTATTGACTATTATAATTCAATTCTTCCACAGAAACCATTAGCGGAAATAAAATTTTAAATTTAGAGGGAGTAATTACAATTACTCCACAACCAACTTGAGTCTGGTTTCACTGCAATGATGAATGGTGAATAAGGACAGGGGATTGCCACTGTGAAAAGTGCAGTTAATTAAACCAATCTGAAAATTGAGACAATCGCTATAAGTGGAATTGTAATACGAAACTGAACTCATCATCATCATCCATGTACACATAACTGCCATATTTTTATCTGATGAAACACCATAAATAGATAGAGTGGAAAGACAAGCATGTTACATGTTCCACCTGGAGCCTGTTAAAAAATAACCAGGTTATGTGATTTGATATTTAAAAATTCCAAATTGATACTATCTGGAAATAATATTTTGAAAGAATACAATCAGGATCAGATGGATTTCCAGTTCTTAATTCATCACGCTGTCCATGATAGGTAAGTATTAGAAAATCAGAGGCATGATGCTTGCTCAGGGATTTCATCCCGCTGTCATTCAAAAATAAAAATGACATCTGTACTCACCCTGCTGGGTAGGCTATCAGGCCTGTGTTTGGATCACTGTCGAAAGTTGAATTGTTGCTCACTGTAAGGCCAAGAACTCGCTCTAGTATGACCTACAAAGAATTCAAAGAGAAGAAAATTACAGCTTGTCCATATGCAAATAATTGTCAGAGTATAAAAGCTCAGTTTTTTTTTTCCACCTGCACTTTTGACAATTGTAATCCATGTGAAAGAATTTTTTATTTGTTAAAAAAAGCACTCAAACAAATTGCCGGAATAACTATGCAGAACTGTTTTAAGTTAATGGCCATCAGACAATCCTTTTAAACAACTGATTCAAAGTCATAAGTTCACTGAAGAAGTAAATTAGTGGGGCAGCGGTATCTGGGTCAGACGTTCAACTGAATATCTCATAAAAAAATGAAGTTAAACTTTTTTATGTTCTATTTAATAAATTTTGAGTGTTTCTCAAAGGTTCAACTAAGTTGTTGAGTTCAAGGCAGGAGGAGACATATTGTGTTATTAACAAAAATAATGTGCACTTTTTATCACAACAAGTGGTTTTCCACATGGTCTATGTGTGTTGAAATTATTACTTTAAATAAATATTTAATTAATATACCTCCGGTAAATATTAAAGTGAATTTAGTGGAAACACCTGAAAATAACCTTGAAGGTTCAATTGTGTCACAAGCATGCAGAAGATTTCCCTGGCAAGTACAATGCAACTGGTTTTACATGTAAACTCAATGTCAAACACACTTACGAGGAGATAAGTGTTTTGTTTGCCAATTATTTTATACCCTCACTGCTATCACACACAATGCACTTTAACAGGCAGTCAGACAGGGAATTTTTTTTTCTGTTGCCAATTTGTACTTGAGCTATATACGGTACATGTAGTTCAGAAATAAGTTAAAATTTATAAAAATTTGTAATAATTTATATAATATAAACTCGGATATAAATAGGCAATTAACGGCATCAACTTAAGTATACGGGGAGGGGGAACTCTGTAGGACAGTTCATAATGCAAAATAAATATGATATCAAAGCTTTGATGGAGGATGTTGTTTACATTGATTTGGTAGGTGTAGTCTGGTGTACTTATTTATTTATTTATTTATTTATTAACACACAACATCCCTCGGAGGGGATGAAAAGGGTTACAAATCAGATATTAGTAAAAGAAAAATAACCACATAAAGAGTAAGGGAACAAAAAGGCATAAAAAAAAAAAAAAGATAATAAGTTGAATACAAGGAATGTATTACTGGCTTAGTTTATGTAGGTGCTGCTGTCTTGTATTAAAACAGTTTTTTAAATATTGCGCTAAAGGAATTGACATTTTCTCGTCACTTAGTAATGATATGAATTTATTTTCATTACTAAATTTGTCAAAATTTGGTATACGTGGTACCCGTGTGTTATCAAGGTGCCAAAGTCCCATTCATGTCGAGTGTGTGACGCCGTACACTCAGCCAATACCGCCAGCCTTAAACTGGGGACGAACGAGTCACGGCTTTGAGGTGTCTTTACGTTATATAATAGGCACACATCAGGGCGACATTTACTGTATCTGTACTTTGAGTGACTGGGAAAATATTATATTATTATAGGCACAGACGTACTAAAGGACAATGCAATGTGACCGCTTTTTTCGTATCACGTAAAGCCTAGAGTAGAATACCGCGGTCCGGCGTGGGGGTGGGGGTGGCCCAGCCAGATCTCTTATGTAGCCTAAACTTTACACTTGTAATTACATGGGACAATGTGATTATAACTTACCCGGTCGCTCAATGGTATTGATTTTGACGACCTCTTCTTTAATGAAGGCGATCTCACTATTTTCCGCAGCTGCCTTTCGCTGCCATTTATCTGCGTTTGTCGAACGACATTCATTTTGTGCCCGAATCCTCGCTATGTCTGGTCTTGTCTGAGGATAAACCTGCACTGTAATCCCATCCGTAACGTCTAGCATCTACACGCTTATTACCGAGTATTGTATTAGACCGACCGGACAGACCCTTCGATCGCCACTCGACGTTTACCTTACGGGCCTTCTGTATTTATCCGCTGGATTATCTTGACGTTATCCACAAATTCCCTCCTTTCAACACATGCTTGAACCGAAATGATAACACTGGAAAATGGTGTACGACACGCGATTGTTCGTGGCATAATATCTCACCCGAATGACAACAGACGACCGACCAGCGGTAAATTCGAATTTTTCGAAACGTTGGGGGCTCCCCAAATCCAACTGACAAAGAAGTGTTTTTATTGGTCAGAAGTACATGGGCGGGCCTGGTGATTTATTTGTGAATTACGTCTTCCAGGGGAAAAGAAAATATATAACTAATACCAGTTAGCATAGAAATATCAATTATCTATTGGTGCAGTGGATAAAAAGTATAGCTGTGCGTCTTTATTCCACAAACGACTAGAACATAGCAGAATTACCCTCTGCTCTACCAGCCAATTAAAACCAAGCTTTGTTAATGGTACGAATGCGCATGTGTACAAGGCACGTTTTCCCCGAGTCCGGTGATGGATGAAAACAACTGAACAGTTTGACGTCATTTGGTGGCTGTTCAGGAAGTTGACTTGTGTCTGAAGCCTTGAATATTCTTTTGAAAAAAAAACAACACAATAAACGTATATGTCTGTGTAGTTCTCGTAATCATTCATACCATTCATTGTTTAAATAAATTGTTGTTTCAATGTTTCAATGTTCCTGACAGCGGGAGTGCAAATTGTTGGTGTCTTGTCATTATGGTTATGAGGCATACTATACAACTGACGGGAAACAGATAATTACAGCTACCACCTTTGTTTCCAATTACCATTCATTATTTGGGCGTAGTTCCAATTCACAAACTTTTGGATGACATAATGTTGATTCAAAACCCTGTCCGTTAGGGACGACGTCAAAAGATCGATGTCGGATAAAAAACTTAATTCCTTTAGTTTTTTTCCAAACCCCCCTACCCCCCCACTGAAACTTAATTGATAAATATTGGTCATGGCGTCAGACTACATTCACCATTAAATACAAATTGATAATCGGACAGTAGTATTGCGTAGCAGTTGGTTGTCGGGTGGGTGTAAAAAGATTTTACAAATGCACCTCATTTGACGCACAGATTTACACTTGAACCAAACCATTTTTCTGTTGTTTTTTTTTCCTTTTCGGTTATTTCTGTCCATGATCTGATAGAAAAAAAAAACGAACTACAAATACTCCAAGATTTTTTTGACTTCATTAAAAAATAAATCGTTTTTGTACGATGGAAACTTTTTGAGGTCAAAACCTCCCACCCCCAAACTAAATGAAATAAGTTTTTTATCCTACATCGATCTTTTGATGTCGTCCCTTATAGAAACTTTGTTTGGCTTCAAAAAAAATAAGAATCTATGTGCGTTGATTGTATTTCAATAAATTTAGATATTTCTATTCAAACATCTTTTTTTTTCTCAAAAATTATTTGGATTTTTCGTCTAAATGCCAAGATCTTTCAATGACAATTCCAATACATGGCTATGGCAACCGACCTCGACAAATATAAGCAGATTTATTCCAAATTCTCAGATTTTTAATAATCTACCCCTCATAATAACAGAAGTTTAAAAAAAACATGTAACCCATGAAACAAAAAGAAAACAACTATAATATTGTTAATAATGATATGCAATGTTTAATATAACAATACTATATTAACCTGCCAGTGTATTTTTAATATTCTGTAATAAACTTCTCATACACTTACTATAGGAAGTTCACATTGATATGGACGCATAAAGAATCCAATGGTGTTGGATGGGGCTATTATTAATTGAATACTCATTGAAACTGAAACAGATAAGATTTTCTTGTGGTTTTGTCATCAAACTTTAAGTGACTTTCTATAGAAAAATGGTGTCAAACATGTATGAATTGTTGAGCAATTCGTCATCATTATTATGATTAAAAACATTATCATATCTAACAATTGTATTCCATAACTTAAGATAAACATAGTTGAACTCTGGTGACCTTGCCATTTGTTATATAATATAATTCCCTTTATCACAGTTTGTTTCAATATAAATATGCATTGTCATAATTTATTTTGAATACAAACAAGTTTTGGGGTTGAACCAACAGTGGGGATTCAGTCTACCGAATGTCCTTAAAAGATGTAAATATCTTACAAAAACATTGGTGCCTTATTTGTTTAATTATTTTAAGGGACATAATTTCCAGTTTTATTCAAAGTAATTCAGATATTTTAGTATAAAAATAAATACATCATCGCAAAAAAAAGTTCAGCATTTAGACGTGAATAGATTGATAAAACATGCAAGATACCAGAAAATCTTAGCGAGCTTTTGTCCAAGTATTTTGTACAGGTGTCAGTCAAAAATTAATGATTCACTGAGACAAATATGAACTGCCTCATTGTGTGACTATACTGTATTATATGAAAAGAAAAAAAACAACAACAACACCCTTTATGAATAGCTATCATGTTGCAAGCTCTGCTTTGTATGCAAATCAACTTAAATAGTTAGTTGGTGTCCAGTGGAGGGAGAAGTCAACAGTACTGTTGCCTCCTGAGAATCTACACCTTCAAACACTGCAATCTTCGAAGTGCGTTTTTAAACTAGTATCATGAAAACTCTATCATTCTGTTCTAATAGCTGAAACATATTCCTGCGAGTTTTCATTTGTCGAATGAACTGTTTGTCAAATACAGAATACATATATTTTAGAACAATTTTCTTTTTAAAATGTGGATGAAATGTTTTGCTTTTTATGTATTTTTTATGTATTGTTTTTGATTTGATAACTTTGAACTAAACAGATTTTCTATTAGCTTCAGATCTTGATCAAAGTTTGGCACCCAGTTCATAGGAGTGCTTATATTGATTTTCTGACATCTTGTTTTCTGTAAAGATTTTATTGGTAGGTTTGCAAATGTGTATCAGACTGTGCAATCTCTCCATGAGTTGGTTTTGAAACCCAGTATGGGATTCTGGGATACATTACCAAGGATATTATTACAAGATAAATCATTTGCTTCATTGAACACATACAACAATGCATATTTCCACTGAGATCAGTGACCTTTGATGTGTTTAACCAGTGATCAGTCAAGTAGAAACAGTCAAAATATTTTATCAGATTTTCTCAATTTTTGCATGATACTTTCATACAGGACATCTGTTGTTCAAACTCAGGAAAGACATTATACTGATGAATAAGGTGACCAAGTTTGATGATGTTTGGAATAGATTTAGTAAAGTTATTATGCACACAATAACAATTATTAACGACGACGACGACGACAACAACAACGACAACGCCGGACAAAATCTTTCCCTTAATATACCTTTCCCTTCCATCTTTGATGGTACGGGCAAGGTAATAAAACTCATATGTTGTCATAAAGTCAGATATTTTTTCAGGCAGTTTTTCTCTTAAAGACCGACATGGTATATAAAAAGGCGCGGGCGGAGTTTATTATTCAAATGAAGTCGCCTCACCCACATCAACAACGGTGACTAAAATCTCCACGAAAACACGAGAAACAGTGATTCACCGCATTATATTTTCCATTTTTCAAACGTGAGTGGCGCCATGAATGTTCATGAGGGTCGTCACCTGCGCACACACGGGAATTGAGTCCCAAGCGACGATAACAACACACGCTAAAACGCAAGGCTCATGGGTAGACGCTTGTTTGTAAGCAACCATTGGCACAATGGTAAGCAACGACACGCTATGGTCATTTGACGCACGCGCAGGTGACGACTCCCCCGCTTTAACCTTTTCACCACTAGTTCCTTCTTTTCATCACAACTTCACAAAATAGTCCTGTTTATAGTCTGCACTTTCCTTCAGAAGACTTGGACTTTTTTGTTGTTGTAAAAACTTAAAATTTACTCAGATTTTGTCTGTTGTTCATTTCCAGAAATATTACCGGGGGTAAAGAATATAAAAAAAAATGCAGTAAAATTTGGCCGAGAAAGTGAAAACGTTAAAAATATATGTAAATGTGAAAAGTTGATAACATGTTTCCAAATTAATAATCACACATCAATTATAAAACAAATTAAATAGATTGATTGACCTTAACTTTATAATCAAAGTATTCAAATTTTTTTTTTTTTTTGCAAACAACTTGGAATTTCAAATGTGCTGGTATATGGCCGTATATGGATGTGGCTATATTCTCTTCAATGATGGTCTGATTTGTTCAGGGTCATTGCAGTACAAGGTCAGTGAACAACTCATATAGGATCATCTGAAACAAGAGATGAACTTGGCAGACAATAATCTTAGTAGGAATACCACTAAATGGGTTTATTGTTATTTCTCATAACAATGACGGCCATTAGAGACTCTGAGAAGAGAGATGGTGGAGAAACCATAGTATTATTTTCACTTAGTTTGCTGCTAGATTTGTTTTCATGATGATGTTGCTGTAAATTTGGCTTGTCTTTTTCTGTCTTAGGATTTTTTCTCCCCGTTTTTTTGAAGTTGAATGGTCAACTTCTATATATGATATAATGGTGGCCCATCACAACAATATATTATTAAAACAGGAAGTTCATAAATCATAAACATTCATGCGGGCACAGGCCTGTCATTGTTGTAAGGAAATCAACCCTCACAGCTCCAGGGAGAACTGTAGCAGGCATGTATTTTTTCATGGCAGTCTGGTCTTGAACAATAGATGTTTGATATCTGGGGTTCAGCCTCGGAAGCAGGAATTGTTGATAGAAGGAAAACTCATTTTATTTCCTGATTATTTATTCTAAAGTAATACTGAAATAGTTGCTGTGCATGTACTCTGAATGACTAAATTTATATTTAATTTATTCAATTGATATATTGTACAAATGATGTGTTGTAAAGTACTTTCAATTATTCATTTATTTTTACGTGAAATTTGGAATATTTGTAAACAAGGAAATCCCACCATGTACAATTATATAGAACTCATTGTTTTGATGCCAAAATTGCAAATATAAAAATCTCAGTGAATATGCTCAAAATATTAAAACAATGAAACTAAATACCAGTGAACGTTAATGCCATTACAATACAAGTGTAGATGACACATGGACAACCATGGTAGTGTGCATGAAGAAACCCCATACGAAAATGTCAAAACCATGAATATTCATACATGTATTACATACATAAACCAAAACAGACTGTTTCAAGTAAATTCTGACTTTTAAACAACAAAAACACATTTTCAAGGAATCGATCCAATTGTACATATCTTCACCAAGAGAGGGCAATGACCTATTGACACCTAAGTGGCATTTTTTCTGCATTGAAATCAACAGGTGAAAAAAAAAACAAGTTCTAAAGTAACCCAAGATAATTACATATTGTATTGTGTATTAAATTACACATTAGTGATAACATCAACAAGTTTGAATAGAATTTACAATACATTAACTTTGAACAGTAAACCAAACATCCTCCAAGCTTGTAATGCATAGATAATGCACTCACCTGTAGATGTAGTAAGGGCAACACCATTTGAAAATTGGGGGTGGGCTGGACGATTGTACGCGAACAAAAAAAAAAATGTAGTAAATGAACTCACAAATTTATACAACTGCAAAATTGGAAAAATGTATGAATACAAAAAATTGTAATTAGTTCATATAATTTTGCCAAAAATCAAATTTCTGCACCCAAGGACTTTAATGGGTAACCCTGAACACTAACATAATGCCAAAAATTTCATATGAATATCAGCATTCTAATTACAATAAACGTAATCAATAACTTCTATTTGTCTTGAAAATTCAAGTATGGGATACTTACACCATTGACTGAATTGCACTTCAGTAGCATTTTGTAAAAAAATGTTGACAAATTTGTTCAATATTAATATTTAGAAATTATGACCATTTGGTCCATAATTGACAAAGAAATAAGAAGAAAATGCATAAAACGTATGTGAAATGTTGACAAGGCTTGAGGAAAATATATGCAGTTAATCATTTAGTTATGGGGAGGTGGTTTAAAAGATTTAAGGGGAAAACAAATTTTCCTAGAGAAAAAAAAATCTTCCCACAAAAAACAAAACAAAACTTTTACAGCCCCCACGTCCAATTTCAATGCTTATGATAATCCAAAGTATGCAATTCCTCAGAGATTTTCATCAAAATGTCAATAGGTGTAACTCTGTTGAAATGAGCGAGTTTAAATGAAGTCTTTGTTATGCAAGTATCAACTTTCTCCCTTGGGTGTTATGAGGTAATGGCCTTCAACATACCTCTATTGTATTAACAAGTGAATGGAATGTTCGACCCAGACTGTCAAAAAATCGTGTGTAAACAGAATGACCTGACATCGACCCAGTCTTGTTTAACCTAGGGTAATATTGTTATAAAATACACATGTGATGTGTGAAAACACGTTTGTTTCAAGCTACTGATACGTTTGTCGGTTTTTAGTCTTGCTGTCTCCTTGTATGCTTCTCACAACAAATGTATGCAGGTTAATTTGTAGGAGGAAAAATAAATGTTGACTAAGGCATTCAAAGAGTATACTGTATAAATTATACAAAAACAGAGAACAACAATTTTAATCATTTGAATTTTATTAAAAACGAGTCCTGAAATGGTACAGTCTTCATTGTACAATAGTAAACAAAACTTGAAATAAACGCAGGTCAATATTTGTCACATGATGTAAAATATAGGTACAAAGTTTGACTACAATCAGTCACAGTATGTCAGATATATAACTCTAGAACGACATTCATAAATATAAAATGTCAATCAGTCTGTTGTTTTGAGTAAGATCTGAAATGCATGTAATGTACCATGTTCAAAAGATATTGATGCACACATGACTGGAATCTGGTTCCGAAATTGTTAGCACTAAAATGGATGCAATTTTTGAATCGGATCTTAAAACAGATGCATGTGTATTCTAAGATGTATGATGTGTGAGTGAAGTTTGAATGTGATCGATCCAGCACATCTGAGAAACATGTGTGGACTTGCATTTCTCAAACTAGTTGCAATTATTTTGTGTTTTAAAGTAAAAGCCTACTCATAAATGAAAATACCCAGAATTTATTTGTTTTGCAATAAATTGTACTCCAAGCCTAATTTTTGTGAAAATAGTTGTTGTATTTTAGTGGATAGTTGCACTTTCATCACAGGTTCCCAAAGCAGAGATACTATGTCATAGACTGTGACATAGGCTGAAAAAATCATATTGTTGTCCTGAATTATTTTAAAAATCTGGGTTTTAAAAAGTGTCAAAAATGCAATATTGTGTTCTGTGGAATTGTTAACACACAAAATAATGCTATTTCGTTGTGTAATGGGACAGTAGCTACATGATTGTAGATAATGAACCAATGACTAGGCTTCTACCTTAATACAATGACGACCAGTATTATCTATAATCAAACAAAAAGTTTCTAATATTGCAGCGTCTCCAAAAGCTGTTGTCTATCTTGTGGTAGTTCAGTATACAAATCAAAACCAAGTGAAGCGTCTTTGTTGTAAGATTTATAATAAAGCAGGTGTTGAAGGAGTTCCTGAAGAAAAAAAAGGCAGCAAGATTAGACATTTAATATTATACAGACTATTATTCCAAGTTTAAGGTATTTTCATCTGATATCAATACACACATATATACATACAATACTACTCATATGTACCAAGATGCAGTGCGAAAATTGTGGTACTTTAACATAAAGTAATACCACAGACCTAGAAAAGACACTTTTCTAAGGTCATTGGTGATACGAGAGAGAAATCATTTGAAGTAGTCAAACCCTTAAGCCCTTGGAAAATTATTTAATTAATTCTTTTATTCGTGTGGAACTCACATACACACCAAAATTTAGTTTGAATACAACGCAACACTTTGTTTAACCCAAAAAAATGACCTAAACCACATGGCTAAAACAAATGTATTTCTGTCCATTCACTCAAGCCATAGAGGGCGCTATTTCGATGATTGGTAATGAAGAGGAGGGTGGGCACTATGCCCAAAAGTTGTTTCAGTTCTGCAAAAAATCAAGTAACATAAATTACATGTTTAGGATTACCAAAACAAACATTTAAAAAAAAAATATGACTGATATTGCAATGACTTCGCTGACATGGAAAGTCCATTCTTCAATCCCTGAAAAGTAATGTATTTGTTCACCAATTGAAGTGTAATGTGTATGAAAAAAACAGGATTTATTTAAAACCCTATGGTCTTGGAAAATATATAAAAAATGAGATTCACAACCACATGCTTAGCCACATGGATATATAATTTTGACTGAATTATAACCAATTTTGTGTGTGTGTGGTATTTTGCAATTAACTCTTCTGTGATTTTTTTGTCTGGGTCAATTTTGTTCAAATCTTGGCTGGCAGGTCACACCTTCACTCAAAAATATCCTTGCTTACCATTCCTATGGCAACAGCCGAAAAACTTATTTTTGAATATCTTCACACCAAATGTATCTCCTCCTACAAATTTTGGTTTAAAAATCTCAGACATATCTTATTAACTTTGATCTTGAAGTCTGTTTAACTTTTCTGTGATTTTTCGGGGGCTGGACTAATATTGGTCAAACTTGACAGGCAGGTCACACCTGCACTCTAGACTCTAGGTGGACAAATTAAAAAAAATCAGTTCTGTCCTATTGTTACCATGACTGAAAACTTGACTTTTTGTCGTAGCTTTGCACAAAATGTATTCTCGCACAAATTTTAGAGCCTTGACATATCTCAATTTAATTCGCTTGAGTGTGCCTAAAGTTATTATTGTGCTTTTGAGTCTGTTCTACCAGTACCATGGCAACACCCGAAAAAATGATTTTTTTATTAATAGCAGACTTTTACTTCTATCAATCTTTCATTGTAAATAAACACTCGGAACACAGTCATTTACCTGATTTTGTATTCGCAACACTTGCTTAAGCATTATGAACTGTCTCTTCATCATCTCCTGGTCTTGGTTGTCATGGCGACTAAAGAGGAATCCATTGACGTGACAAACTGCTATCAGGTACAATACAGGGGACCATGTCGATTTCACAACATTGGACACTAATGCTGATAAATACAGTTGTAGTAACTCCACGTGAGATTCCTGTGGTGTTAGGTATCGATGCATTGGGAGTAAACACTTGTAAACAAAAAAATAAAACAGGTAATAAATAAGCAATAGTGGAATGAGTGAATTTTACAGCAATTGTAGATTTCTGTAATTGAATTCATTCTCCTAGCTAGGAATGTTGAAAGCTGACTCATTGATATGATATTTTACATGTGTTTTAAAATATAATTAGTATGTGGCTATCATACTGTGACATCTTATGTTTATATTTTTGCCAACAAGTGTGCGAATGTGCGATCTGCAGCGATAACGTTGCCCATAAGTTATTAGTTATTTTTGCTGACCAGTCACAGCACATGCACGCAAAATGTAAACAAGGGTGACAGCCAATAGCATCAGTGAAATACATCAATGTGATTTATCGTAAACGCACACCATAACATACCCATATCAGAGTATAGAAAAAAGTAACAGCTGGCAACAAACTTAATTTCCACCTACAGGGTAGTTGTCAACTAATTTAGAACTTTCAATTTCTGATCATCATGTGAATCGTTATATCTGCCATGCAGTGTTGTATTCAATATGGATCACATGCGAAACATACAACACATGTGAATAAAATGTTTGTGTACACAAAACTCAAACACATGCTTTACTATGACTGTGGTGCATAATAAAAAACTTCATCGCCACACGTCTTACTTCGTCAATCTTTAGAGTGATTGCTCTGATGACATGCTGGTGTTCTCCCCAAATCGCTTTACGAAACTCGATATTGTAGCGTTGTTGTAGTGGTAATAACATAAATGTTGCAAACAACGAATCTCCAAACGACACACCCCCATACTGGACCACAAATACCATATAACTGAAACAGAAATGAGATACTATTATCAGAATATCCATCATCAATTCAGTTTTAATTTTGTGTATTACCGTAAAAACTCGATTAATTCGTGGTCTCTATTAATTCGCGCACCCATTTTATTTTCGAACGCTAATTTTTAAATGTATCCTTTTAAATCGCGGCGTTCAAAAACATGTTTACAATTGTATCCTATTAATTCGCGGGCCAGAATAAAGTGGATAACTCAGAATATATTGCATGAAGACATTAAAAATATACATTTTGTTTGAGTTTTTATGTTATCAGTACTTGGTGTAGCCGCAATCGCGAATGATCTCCGTCGTCACAGCCTTTCAGTTAGCAAGCAGTTTAGGTTCGGTAAAGATTGTTCCCACGACACTACAGATGTTGGGCAAGATTATTACTTAGTCGATAAATATTCATCGGTCAGCACATCGATTACGAATTTCCGTGATGGAAAGCTTAGTACAGGGCTTTTTCGTCGCTGGTCCACAGGGTTGCATCGACCGTGTGTCCGCCATTATTCTATTACCGGATTCGGCTGATACCCCGCCCTGGGCGATCTTATGGAGGATTCGATTTTTTTTTAGAAAAATGTGGACCAAAAGATCTTTTGGCAGATATTACGAGGCCCATCTTGTCTAAAAAAATAACCCTGCGTTGATAGAAATGGTCTAGAAAAAATAATGTTTCGCGTTGACCAAATATAATCATGCAAAGTATAAATTCAAAGTGTTTTAATACATTGGTGAGAGGTCGAATTTTACGTGAACAAGAACATGCACTAAGAAGGAAAAGCAAGTCAAAGTCGAAACGGGGTGCATCATGGACATGACACAACACACGCTGCGACAACTGAGTGATTAGCGACATAATTTTGGGACGCAATTGAACTTGAAGTACTTCTTTGCGAAACTTGCTGCGCGGTGATGCTGGCATCAAGTGTGTGTTGACCCATGGAACTACTGACGTATTTTTTGTCCAAGAAAGACGTTCCATTTCATTTAACCCCCAGTTAACTCTTCGCGTCCATGGTATTTGTGAGAGTTGAAAGATTTTTTGAACAAATGACAAGTACCGGTAACTATATTGATTTGCGTCAAGCTGGGTGGCCCGAATTTAAATATCAGTGCATGAACTCTGGAGGTCATTGCCCAATGCCGCACGTAATTCAAACGCGTGGTTAAAAAAAACTAATTATCATGAAAGCAAAACATTACGATGTTGAAATATTCAGAGCCGGTACAATATTGTAAACAAATTTGCGTAATTAGAAAAGCAAGTGCACTAAGTAAACGACGTTGATATATTCAAAGCCAGTACAGAGTTGCATACAAGTTGCGTAATTACAGTACCTTCGGATATTTGTATATTTTTTTATTAGACGCATAAAATCCTTAGGAAAGGATAAAAAGGGTCTTACAGAAAGAAATTAAAAAAAAAAATACAATCTAAAAAATAAAACAAAAAATAAAAACTTTTCTAAAAAATATAAAACAAATCAAAGACAATAAAGACAATTTGCAACCAATGGTGAATACAGAATATAGAATGAACACAAAATGTAGCCTAATACACTGATAGTTGTTGCTGTTTTGTTCCATAGCTGTTTTTTAAGAAGACAGCTAAGGCTGGTGCTAGAGTATGGTTTGCCATAATCAAAATGAATTTATTCTGACTATTTTCTTTATCAAAATTTGGAATTTTATTTTGTGCAGTCAGGAATAATTTGTTCCCATGGTGACTGTAAGCTGGACATTTCATTACAAAATGTTGCTCATCCTCAACTATATTTTTGCTGATAACAATTTTACTAGATTGACGCGCGGGGCACGAAAGAAAAAGGTTGCTAAGGTAACGCGCCAGTTCAGTGCGTGACTTGGGGTCAAACTTCGGCCAACACACACTTGATGTCAGCATCGCCGCGCAGCAAGTTTCGCAAAGAAGTACTTGAAGTTCAATTGCGTCCCAAAATGATGTCGCTGATCACTCAGTTGTCGCAGCGTGTGTTGTGTCATGTCCATGATGCACCCCGTTTCGACTTTGGCTTGCTTTTCCTTCTTAGTGCATGTTTTTGTTCACGTAAAATGCGACCTCTCACTAATGTATTGAAACACGTTGAATTTATACTTTGCATGATTATATTTGGTCAACGCGAAACATTATTTTTTCTAAACATTTTTTGACATCATTTTTATCAACGCAGGGTTATTTTTCCAAACAAGATGGACTTCCTAATATCTGCCATAACATCGCCCGGGCGATGCCTAGAAAAATAAAAAAAGGCAGTGCAGCCAGACGGCTACTTTGTAGCCACGTGCTCACCATTTGTTTGTGTACCTTTGCCATTTCACTGTTTCATTTCAAGTGTAACATGGTGCGTGGTCCTTAACGCAGTGCGTGTTCTCTGCCCGACTATACGCCATGAATATCGCTAGCCACGAGTCTCAGAGGTACTAAAAAAAACGTCCTGCAATCGTGTTCATTGGAAAACAAAACAAATCACTAATAAATTTATGAAAACAGCTCCTTTTTGAATCGATCTAAAAGTACTCTTAATTCGCGCACCAAAAACCAATAATTTCCGTTTTTACGCTATTAATTCGTGCACTTGAAAAAATAATTATTTTTACTACCGCGAATTAATCGAGTTTTTACGGTACCATGAAATTCAGGGAAAAAAAATAAATATTACCCAAAACATGAATTCCAAGCATGAATTCCCTAAACTCATTAATAATTTCTAATTTCCACTTACAATATATGTACCATATTTGCTCCATTAAATGCACATCTCTGATAGAAGTGCATAAAAACCAAAAATTGTATGTATTGTATAGTGAATCATTAAAATGTATCTTATTTCCCACATTGAAACACACCTCTGTGATGTACATAATGATGTATCTTATTTCCCACATTGAAACACACCTCTGTGATGTACATAATGATGTATCTTATTTCCCACATTGAAACACACCTCTGTGATGTACATAATGATGTATCTTATTTCCCACATTGAAACACACCTCTGTGATGTACATAATGATGTATCTTATTTCCCACATTGAAACACACCTCTGTGATGTACATAATGATGTATCTTATTTCCCACATTGAAACACACCTCTGTGATGTACATAATGATGTATCTTATTTCCCACATTGAAACACACCTCTGTGATGTACATAATGATGTATCTTATTTCCCACATTGAAACACACCTCTGTGATGTACATAAGCACAATAGAACAAATTCGGCAATGTTCATACAATTATACACATACCTCTCTGAACGTGTTACAACACTAATAGTAAAATATGTGTAACTACAGTACTTACAAATCATAGAAAGATGCTACCCCTGGTATGGGTGAATTCAGCTCTAATCTGTCCAAATAAGACGGCTGAAAATAAAGCTTCAATAAAGCCAGCAGATAACAATGTACTGTGTCTTCTAAGAATAAATCATTTCCTGACAAGAAAAAAGTGACAGCAATGATAATTATCAGTATATACCCATAGAAAAAAGATATTAGTAGGATATTAGTTTTACCCAAGATTTTGTTTTCCCAAATTTTTAATTCAATTGAAGTAGGTATGCCCACATAAATTCACCAGTTATATTCTAAATTACACTTCCATAGTTATGCACAGACTGACATGCTACAAATACTGGTAATACACACAATTCTGCAATTTGTTTAAAAACTGCATTTTTTTTTAATTTATCAATACATTATATATCCCCCAGCGAGACTTTATTAATATTTATCTTCAATATCATCCATGATTGCCCATCACAAATCAAGCTATAATGGCACACATTTCCTTACCCGTTAAGAAAACACACATGAGTCGTGTGATCTTCGCTGACATGGATATATGATTAACGCTCTCAGGTCTCCATGTTTCTAACATGTATATCATTCGGAGTGTGTTCGTGACACCATTCACAAACTGACTTGGTAGGTTCTCAACAGGTTGTCCTAGCAACTCACTAATGATAAAATAAAAGAGAAAGCATAAAGAGTTCACATAAATGGAGTTGCATAATAATGACCATGACCAATACAATGGCAATATTCAGTTCTGGAGTACACACATACATGGTAAACTCAAAGGCTCCCCAATGCCAAAGTGGCTAACTTTAACAGTAGTTGTTTTTCATACTTTAGTGGCAATCATCTTTACATATTTGGATGTATTGGGAAAGCGTAAATTATTAAAAATGTTAAAATATAACTTTGTTAGACAAAATCTGTAACTACAGTTGTTCCATTAAGTGTTCCTGAGAGATAAGTTACTGCATAAAGTGCGGATGACGAAGAAAAGAATCACCATGGTGATATTTAAAAAAAATCATTTCTATGCATCTTATAAAATATTAAATTTAGTAGAAGTATAAATTATGTTTCTATTTTGGTGAAATTTGACTTTTAGAACATTTTTTAATCAATTTTCCAGCCATATAAATATATCCCAAACTAGTCATTACGACTTCTCCTTTACATGGGATTGACAAATATGAAGAAATATGTTCTCACTTTTTGCTGGCTTGGTTGTAGAAGTGCAGTAACGGCAAGTACATCCAGTCCAAGGGCACCAATGATCCGGAGAATTCTGGCAGTATAAATGTTTCTATCTCGTGTGGTATCACCGTGAATAAATTCCTGTGTTAAAAATGAGGACAATTTGAGGATATTACAAGGATATCGAAAAGTATGCATGAAGACAGTACAGCAGGAGAATCAACCAACACGCAGCGGAGGTCAATGCAACCGTGTACTGTCTGAGTGAATATTTTCGGTATCCTTGTACATGTAATAACCTTATTATTTCCTAATATGGTAGGATGAAAATACCTCGTAAAATACCACAAAATTACGACACGCTGTAACTTATGGCATTACAGTGACAGATAATAAGTGGTACATGTATATACAGTAATCATGGAGCTATTATTTATATACTGAAGTTAGTAAATTCCACCAAATTTCCAGCATGAAAAGAGGAAAATACCTATTTAGGTACATGCAATACATTTTTGTGAAATTACATTACTATGAGATACAATTTTACTGGCATACACGGTCTTCGTTTGAAACTCAACAGTATGTGTGATTGGACTTCACAGGAGATAGTGTTACCCAACTGACAGAACAGAAGAAACATGTATATATCGATACACACATTTTGATGACATCACTATGACTATATGTAACATCAACACATGTATTGATGACATCCTAACTTCCACCAACACATATATTGATGACATCATTATCATCAACACATGAATTGATGACATCACTAGCACCAACACATAAATTGATGAACTAAACTGCTTCTACACATACAACCACACATCATTGATAAACCACCACTACCGACACATACATTGACACAAATACTGAAAATGCACTCATTGTTAAAATAGGTTTATTTGTTATTTATAAATTCCAAAATATACACTCAAAAATTGTATTTTTTTCACCAATAAACCAATTCTGATGAACTAATATGTAATCTAATAACTCTTGAATAGACTGGAAAGTATTTGAGTTAGTTTGCATTTGACTCTGTTTTACTACAGTACTACATTTATTTTTTGAACAAGTTGTTGATTTCTGTCCGAGTGTCTGAATTCGGACAATCTCAAAATATTGACTATACCTTGATTTAGCTATGGTTTGTGTCATTCCACCAAAACTTGACATGTAGCAAGCTCTGATACTGGGTAGACTGTTATAAGAATCCCGCAGCAACACACCTCGATTTGGTTCTCTTTTACGCATGGTGTCACATGTGTTCGTTCTTTCACTGGTATCGGACACTCTCAGCAACTCAGCTAGTTCAATGGCTTCAGGGTCACCAATTCTTCCCTCACTATGAGAATAAACATAGCATAATTATTGTAGCCTTGCCACTTGATTGAAATATGCAGTTCCATATTACAGCTCTTTAACATTATGAAGCAAAGCATTCTGGTTAATAGACATCTGTGGGTCATAGAAAACATGTATGCCATAAGAACAAAATCAACACTTCTTGAGATCTGAGTTCTGCAATCCTTGCTTTGATCAAACTTAATTTTTCAACTGTTAATCACTAAAAAACAATCTATAAGTATTCCATCTCATACTATCAATATATTGTATCGGGCTGCCCCTTTACTACCATTGTCAGTTCATATCAGTTCACATATGTCAACAAAATCTTTATAACTGATTAAAGGGTGGTAATCATGACTACATACGTTCAATACGAGTCCCATGCTACACATAGCAACATATTCATTTAGCACACAGATTAATGCTTTGGATGCCTTTGTCAAATTTTCAACACCTTTCACAAAAAAACCCAGCATATTCTTTTTTTTATATTTTATAAATCATGCCCAATTGGTTTAACATTAAAAAAAAAATTATAGAAAAATCCAAAAAAATATTTCGGAAGAAAAAATTATGGCATTGAAGGGGTTAAAGTACTTACACAAGATAGTGCGTATGAAATAAAACCGTTGACATCAAGTCATGGGCAAGGTGTTCATCTCCGGAATGCAAACTAGTAAATAACAATAATGCTACACTGTGGTATAACTTGGAATAGCGACGACAACTTTCAGTTTGCTCTGCCTAGAACAGAAATAACGACAATGCTATTAAAACATTTATTAAAATTGAATATAAATAACAATGTAAAATAGGGTTCAAACAAACAATGATTGTCAATATTATGTTCTGTCAAAGCTTGTGTAAACCATTTCATTTTCATTGATTTCTATTTACACTAAATTTCAGGTTAGGGTTAAATTTCAGGTCATTCATTATGAAACAATGTTGACACTGTGATTTGTTGTCTTTAATATCTAAGATTAAATGTTAAAATTTTACAGACATGTGGTTTCCCTGATTCATGAAGTTAGTGAACATTTTTCTTTTGTGAAATTTGAAAGACAATTTAAAAAAACAAATGACATGCTTATTTGAAAAGAAAGTGTCATAATCCACTATGAGGTTATTACGAGGATACCTCAAAGTATGCACGAAGACAGTACAGTGGGAGTATCGACCGACGCGCAGCAGAGGTCAATGCAACAGTGTACTGTCTGAGTGCATAGTTTGAGATATCCTCAGTCATAATAACCTTATTATTATACATCTTTTCCTACCAAGGATACATCATGGGAATGCCAAAATCCAAAATGTTTAAAACAGAATCAGCGAACTTCTTTGTGTGGAGTCCGGTCAAACCCTGGTGGCAGCCATGTTTGTTTTTATTATTAGAGGACGCTTACGCACGTAATCATTTCATATTTGGAATTTGTATTTCCTAATATGATAGGATGAAAATTACGGCACTCTGTAACTTGGCGTTATGGTGACAAATGTATAATAATGCGTATTATGCATAGATGTAATATGAATAATAATAAACCTTTTACTTACCACAAGTTGATAGAGTTTTACAAGGTAATACAACACAATGTGTTCGTATCTGGAGTAACATCTATCCAGTGTATCTCCCACTAATCGGCTATTTTCACACGTTCTTTCTAGATATGTTATTACATAGGAACTTTCTATTGTGCCTGCAAACTACAAAATGAAGATTTTCTGTGAATCAAGTGCACTGTAAAAAAACTAGAACAATACTAGTAAGATGAAAAATTTTATTAATAGGTAAACAAAATTAAATTAAAATGTTAAAAATTATTTAAATTAGCTCAGTTTTATAAAGCACTCCAGCAGCTGAAGTCCAATCAAATGTTTCTAACCCATATTTAGCATGTATTTTTAACCTTTTTAGATTCCACAAAATATAAATTTGCATGCTTTTGCAATATTTTTTTTCTCAAAAAAATTATGTAAATTTCGTCCAAAATTAACATAAAAGTAAAAACAATTTTGACGGGGAAAAGTGGTGGTGTTTGAACAGAAAAACATTTCTTTAGGTTCAAGGTACCAAAACATCTACCGTAGATTATAAGACGTTAAATCGTTATCATTTGTTTTTCTAAAGACCTCAAATAAAAGAATACTTACCTTAGCAGCAATTCCTTTATGCATTTTAGCCCACGTATAAATCAATCTTAGATAAGATATCATGAATGGGTATGGGGAACCATTTTGAATACAGGGATGCCGATTATCGTCTAGTGGATGACCACTCAAATCTGGTAATGAAGCACATCCCGTTTTCCGAGGTCTGTCTTCATCATTTATCTTGTAGGAGGAGTATGTTCTGGTGCAAAAATAATATGCATAACAATATAAAAAAACAGCTGAACTGTAGAATAAAATCTGCCACAGATTTGACTTGATTTGATATGATGATTTGACCACAGACTGTATGTAGACTTGACCTACCTCAGATTAATAACATAGTTGTAAAAATTACCAGACTTCATGAATGGTAAAACTGTTTTATCAACAATGGTCTCTATATGCTGGAGGACATCTGGGGCGTTGTAAGATGTCTGCAAACAAAACATTGAAAACAAGCCATGCATGGCACAGTCCCCGTTAGTTATCAAATTAAGATATATAGTTTTGTTTATAGTAATATAGCTGGAATATAACCATGTCAGGAATATGATTTTTTAACATTAAAATGATTGATATTTGTATCGGTTCGTCAAACAAGTACTTGTCCATATCGAGAGATATTGCTCTGGAACAGCATTGAAAATCAGCCATTTTGAATACATGTATATATAACATGATGTATATATAAAATTTGAATATAATCAGTCAAAGCATTTAAGAGATATGGCTCTAGAAGCCCAAACATTAAAACAAAATGGTCACCAGTCAGCCATTTTGAATCCAATCTGAAAAATAAAATGACGTGCATCAGGAACCTGTAATGTCTAATGTAGGTACCAAGGTTGAACGAAATCCATCCATAAATGCCAGAAATGTTTGATAATTGATGATTTTTTAGCACAAAAATGACCACCATTCGGCCATTTTGAATAGGATCGTCAAACCAATATATGTTTATCTATGACATGATGTATAATAAATATTTAAAATTTGAACATAATCAGTGAAAGCAAGTCAGAGATATGGCACGAGAACCACATTCATTAAAACAAAATGGCTGCCAGTCGGCCATTTTGAATCTTATCAGAAAAACAAAATTATTTGCATCAAGGTCCCATAATGTCTAATGTATATACCAAGTTTGAACAAAATCCATCTGTAAACAGCCGAGAAATGCTTGATTTTTAGGATTTGTTAGCACAAAAATGGCCGCCATTCGGCCATCTTGAATCAGATCGTAAAACAAAATAATGTGCATCAAGGTCCTATAATGTCTATACCAAGTTTGAACAAAATCCATCTGTAAACAGCCGAGAAATGCTTGATTTTGATGATTTTTAGCACAAAAATGGCCGCCATTTGGCCATCTTGAATCAGATCGTGTGCATACCGGTATGTATAATATCATGTATGATGAATGTGTGAAGTTTGATTGTGATTGGTCCAGGCATTTCTAAGATACAGGTCTGGACGCACGAACAGATGCACGCACGCACACACGCGCACGCACACACGGAGGTCAAAACATAAGTAACATTAAAGGGTCATGTTCTGTCATTTTTAAAATTGTTTTTTATTAATTTTAATCCATGTACCGGTAATACTGATCCAGAACGACATATGCTTTAATAAATCATGTAATATGATAATTACACGTCAACAGCTGGAAATGAGTCCTTGTTTGAAAAATAATTAATTTTCCATCCATCTACATGTAGGTACTGCTTCCAAGCGTATAATTATTTACAGGTACATAATTATGTACATCTGAACATTTTATATGTATAATATAAGTATATTAATTCAATATCACAAAGGTCATTTCGGTTTCGTATTGCAAGACCAACAATACAACTCATAAGCCATTAACTAGGGGTGTACATTATGACATATGCTCAAGCTGCATGTGAATGGTCTTCATTGAACATAGTCTGAAACAAGGATTCCATTCATTTGTCTATGTGATGTCATTTTATCAAGACATGCCTGGACAAATTTTGTCCAAAGTCACAATGGTCTACATTTTACCATGTCATCAATCGTTTCTTTGACATATATTGGTCATTTTATGCAAACTTGGTATGAACATCATATATGATGGTTACTGATGTGCGTGATTTGATTCAATATGGCTAACTGGCGGCCATGTTAGTACTATTTTCTCATTCACACTTTGACTGATTTTATTCTAAGTTACAAAGACAAATGTTATTCAAACGCAGTTTTGTATCAATATGTCATCAACTACTCTGGTGTTTCTTTCAAACTTGGTGCTCTATACTCTATATGGTGAAAACTTGTGCAACCTACATGATTCTCATGAAGAAATGCAATAAAGTAACGGTGTGAATAAATCATCAGATTCAATGACTATGTGGGTTTCTTTCTCAATATTTGAATGCACTACATTTGCAACCAATCCTACCCATATGGACTGGGCGAAATTCCATATGCTTATTTTTCCAGTTCAATATTACAAACAAACATATCCACTTATATGATATCTAAAGCCATGTATTTCTTTTTCAAAGACTTGGACTTTGACCTCTTATTTCTTGTAATTTAGTTTGTTTAAACGGTAGACATTTTATTGTAAATCATAAAAATTCACAAATATGATTAAAATAAGACGATGAGTACAAGCAACCAAGTTACAAAATGAGTTCTTCCATTTACTGAATATATGTGAATATACAACAATGATAGATTAATACAAACCTGCTGTGTTATCTTTATGTAGAATGCAGACATGGCATTAATACAGCTGGCTGCCAGCATTAAACCCTGATCTGAGAGTGGTTCATCTGTACGGCTTATCTCAGTTATCCATCTATGGTAACACAATTCTATTGGTGCAATAAAACCAGTCACATGACTCCAGTCAATGGCGGGAACTGGAATCGTTGGTTTTCTTTCATTCACGTCTTCCTGGGGTCTTAAAATCAGCAGTAAATAACAAAAGTTATTAAAACAGGAAATGAAGTGTTCACATATATTAAGAAATAGATCAAGAAATGCAAGTTAAGTTAAAACATCTTTTATCATAATTTTCCACAATTTGAATGTGCCGAAAGAAACAATATCTGGTCATGTTAGTTTTATTTTCACAATTCAAATTAACCTAATCTTGATCATCTTTTTACATCACTAGTATTATATTACTATAATCCTTAATCGTTGAAAATTAACTTTTGTAAACTTGTACATTTGTATAATCCCTTATGTTCAAAAAATTAAAAACATTAACATTAGTACAATACTCGCAGTGGTCAGTTCTCCCAGTGAGTTGTCAATATGAAATGCCCAAAGTTTCATCAGCAAAATTGAGAAATGTTAATGAAAAATATTTATGAACATTTAATATCACCCAGACAGGATAAAATACATAAAACATGTCACACATATACTTGAACTCACCAGTGTGGTAATTCCATAAATCTATTTTCCTATACGTTTTGATGATCTGCCCACAGAAACACACTGTCACATATTCGAGTACTGGACTATTAAAATGCTGTAATAAGTTTGCCAATATGTATCCTTCCACAATTCACTGAACATCACTTGAATATTTTGGTAAAATTACAGACACTCATATCATAGATTTTACAAATACATGTACATACATTTCATTCCAGTATTTAATCTACACTCTACATAATCTAACCAAGGGATGAATACCTCACTGTCTGCTTAGCCTGAAGCTCTTCCACTGAAGCACCAAGATGTATGCTCGCTTCAAGCACGCCCATCACGGCAGAACTTCTCAATAACTGTAACTCGTACAGCGCTTGCGTTCCTTTCTCTTCATTGCCCGGTCTTGGAAGGACGGAGATCCTCGCAAAGTGCTGTAAATACTGCATTAACATTGGGTATAGTTCTCGGATGAATTCACTGGTTATACTGTACATGATACATGCCTTCCATACGTACAGGCTCTCGATACTCAGCATGAAGGCCTCACCAACATGGAGCTGCATGTCTGTAGGCTCCTGTGTAATGTACCGGATGATGACAGACATCAAATTGTACCTGGAAAGCTGTAATGAAAATAAACTGTGTCTGTACATTAATAAAAAACTCCATCCAGGGCCAAATTTATTTTGTCATGATTTGAATGTGGTAAAATGTGACAAAATACTAAGCAATGAATATCTCATTATGTACAACATGTTTTTCTGAAATGGAACCACAATCAGGCTAAATTACTTTGGTTATTGGCAATGTGTTACAGTTTGACATAAATGTGATCATGTTTGATGGTGGCCATCTTTAATTTGGGCGAAAAAAAATACTATGCGCTATTGTTTGAGTATGTGCGTGAAAGTTTAATGACGACACAAATATGGTATGGACTATTGGTGATTACTAAAGAACTGAATGTTTTTAGCATTAGCAATATTACTTTCAAGAAATCAAATTGTCTTGTGCTGTATAATACAATTACCATCACATAGATGAGTACACACTCATCAGACTGTTTATAAATGTTGATACATATACTGGACAAAACCTTGTGGCATATATTTTGAAGGTGATTAATTCACTTGTCAGAGGATATATGCCATCAAACCACTATGTACTTACTATGATAGCTGCTATGTTTCTTCCAGCCATACATAACACCCTTACTAATTTCATGGCATGGTGCACTGGGAAACCATAGACATCATCGATGATAGAACGATCTAGAAATAATACATTATATAATAGAAATAAATCTATGTAATCATAAATTGTGACTTAATACTTGAATTAAAATTGTCTTTGAAGTCGACTTAAAGATTTTTTATTTGAAGTATGGCCATAATAAAATCAAAATGTGTCAACTGTACTGAAGACTGCTTCACATGAATCCTGTGTTATTTTATCCATGCATAGCACCATGCCTATAACACAATTTGTGCGGACACAATTTTAAATTTAAGACTCTGAGGAAAGTAAAAAGTCTCTTTCTTCTATCATCCACTTATCAATTGCTCAATGAACAATCTACGTGTACTTTGATACTAGAAATGGCCTCAGTTGCTTAAATTTTGAGGGTTTTTTTGATAAAAATTGAATTTTAAAATTTTTAGGTTCCAGCTTATAAATGGAAAGTATGTTAGTTGCTAGTTAAAAATTACTGTATACAATGACATGCACGAAAATAGTCAATGTGTGTCATGAAGAAAAACAATAGACTTTTTTCATAAGTCAGGCGCCTTCACAGATTCCTGTGAGAGAGACTTTTTAGGTGAACTCAGAAGGAGGCTCCCGGGGAGGATTTAGTTTTGCTGCATGCACAAAAGCCAAGAAACAATTTATAATAATTTTATAATTTAAAAGTTTAATTATGATGTTGTCAACATTATTGTATATCATTCATCAATTCACCTACCCGTTGGTGTCCAAGTCGTCGGTAAAAACATTGTAAATATAGTACTCATCAATCTGGGACATTTCATTATTTCATGTGACGCTTCTGGCGAGTGTCTAGCCAATCGGATAAGCAGCAACAGTATATTGATGACGACAGTCGGGTCAGGCCGACATATTTCTAGAATGTATCGTAATCTTTCAAGAAATTTCATTTTTAGTAAACCCTGTGAAAATAAAGTATTAATAAAGAACAATGTTGGCGATCTACTCCACTAGGATTGCCCTTATAATCACTTTTGTCGTTTTGTGTGTGTGTGTGTGTGATTTCCAGTGTTTTCACAGATGATTTCGTCTGTGATTTTTTTGGCTTGGCCGATTACTTTCAAACTTGGCAGGAAGGTCACACCTTCACCCTAGTTATTAGGAAAAATCTGAAAAAATTGTTTGGCCCACCATTGCCATAGCAACAGCCAAAAAACTTATTTTTAGATAGCTTCGCCAAATGTATCTCCTCCTACAAATTTAGAATAAAACACTTCAGACATAGCTCATTCTACTCAGCTTGAGATCATCGGCGCCGACATTGTTACACTGTATCAACGTAATCCCAACGCAACTTTGAACTTTGAATGAACTGTAAATGCTGCCTTCATTCTAGAAAATACTATCGCAAAACGGTTGGAAATAATAAATGTAACAGCAGAATACGTCATAGTAATAAACTAAGTGACCTCCAAAGACTGAATTGTGTTTGCAAACTTCGTATACGGCCCATTTAGTTATAAACCGACGTTAGCTTCACGTTTATGTCACACCATGGAAACAGCCAAAAACATGTTGCTTGTTTTTGAGCGGAGCGGATCGCCAACCAGCCTACTGGCTTGTATTGAATATCTGCTGGACAGGATTTCAATTTCTTACTTGTACATTTCAATGTCTCTAAACAAAAGTAGGGAAAATTTGAACTTCATAACAAACTCAAGTCATTTTGTTTTGGAGTAAAAAAAAATATTCCCACAAGTTATGCATGTAATGCTATCAGTGTCACGAACATAACGTTTTAGTATATGAAAGAATACGGCTATGATAGTAAATAATTATCATACAATACCTTTATGACATCTTGTTCTAAAATCTCAATTTCGTGTTTCTCCTTTTTATTGCTGTCAGCATCCTCCTCATCTTCTTCTTCTTTTGACAAGAAAAGCGGATGTACTTCGCATCCACGATACCAGCCGTACACTTTATCTAAACATTCCTGAAACAAGACACATGTAATGAATATGCCACGTACTGTACTTGTATCTAGAAATCAATAATCCTATGAACTGAGAAAAAAGCGGTTTCTCTTTAATATGAGTTTTGTTACCTCATCAGCGGGTTGTATCAGGACCGATTTGAATGCATCAACAGCAGCAGCAATACCAACTTCACTGGTATCATCCAACGACCGCCGTAGTATAAATATTAAGCCAGCATCCAATAAATGTGGTATCAAAGCCACTTGTAAATCCCCGCCAAGTCTATCTAAACGATACTAACATGAAAACAAACATAGTTATTATAGCTGCCTATGTACACAACTCAAGAATCTTACATATAGCAAGTATTTGTGGTCAGTTTCTAGCTATACAGTTCAGGCATTTTATGCTATATCAGAACCTTTCCAGTTAGTAAGGTTAATGATTTATTACTGAAAAATAGTTAAAGAATGGCTACAACAAGGCTAACAAGGTTTTTTACAGCTGAGACCCAAAACAAGTCGTTAACTATCGTTTAGTGTCTGAGTTGCCATACTTTTAACAAAGTAATACTATGAATTTGGCAAGTTTTGGGTGGTTGTTCTGTAGCCTCATCGCAGACTGCATACTGTGTGATGTATATGATATATTATGTGATGTACATGGTATATTATGTGATGTACATGGTATATTGTGTGATGTACATGATATATTATGTGATGTATATTGTGTGATATACATGGTATATTGTGTGATGTATATAGTATATATATATGATTTCAAAGTCAACTTACATTATACAATACTTTAGCTAAAATCTGTAAACTGAGGATTCTCTGATTGAGAGCAGCACTTCTACAAAGTTGAAACATTTCTTCTAACGTATAGCCAGGAACCTGTGAACAACAAAGACAATTGTGTCATTAACTTTATACAATGGCACTTATTTTTTGGTACATCTTTTCTGCACACTTGGATTTAAAACATGTCCATGCAATCCAATGAAGCAAAATAATGCTCAAAAATCATTAACAAAAGAATGTTTGTTTTTGTTTGTGCAAAAGAGAATCTTAATAGGGCAAATTTGTAATGTATTTTTTGAAAATTTACTACTAATTTAACATACATGTACTTAAATTTCAATTTCTTGTATGTTGTTCTTTAAACATGATTGCATAGATACATGTATAGAAGGTGAATTATTAACTGTGTATTGTTAACATCAAAATACAATAGAATAACTATACCTCTGGTTCCTCCCCATGATGATGTAATCCTTCCCGCATCGATATATCAGAGTCGCGTGCAATGATGACACCATGTAAATTGAACCGCGCTTGCACACCAATTTTTTTCTCTCCTGTTTTTGGTTTGGGAACTTCCTGCATCCATTCCAGTTTCTCCTTTTCCACTGTATCCATGTGGACCCAGCCTTTCCTGGATGTGATTGGTGAAGTACCTAATAGTGAGAAATAAAGACAGATTTGGAATAAATTGTGAATCATGCAATTTGTAAGTTATGGAAGTTTGAAAGTTGAAAGGTCATGGACGTCACACCAATATATTGAGCATATGTAATTTATATTTACACGACAGGTTCACACATTCTGACCAATTATCATGCTCATTTGTGACTCCAACAAGCAGAAAAAATCACCTAAAGCTATCAGCAGATCAGATTAAATTACATGAAGTCAGTTAGATCCATTATTGCATGTGACCATAGTCGCTGTTTTCTTTTGCATTATTTGTACCTCATTATGCATAATAATTCCAGATATCTGACTGGTAGTTTTAGAGAGGTTACAAATGGCTAATATACAACATACATAAATTTAATTTATTATAAACAATTGTAGGTTCATTAAGTTACTTACCAGATTTGGGTGAACTCATCGTTTGTTCAACTACCTGTTCATTTCCATGTGGAATTTTTGCTGTGGTTTCTGCATTTGATGTATCCATTGATGGTGAAGAAGTAGTTTTCTGTTTTTTTGATGCCAAAAATGCAACTATGTTTGGGTCTAGAATCAACAAATTTAATAACGTCAGAAATGTCTTTTATCAGTTTATGTTGTGAGGAAACCATCACTGAATGTGAAAAACTAAAATACATGTATTATAAAAGCACTAATTTTGCAAGTACTGGGATAACAAAACTTTCATCAATTTAAGAGTAGATCAGAACATTTTGTAGCTATTAACACAATGGAGGCAACAAATACTCCATATGTTAGAGGCAGAGTGAAGAGCTATTGAATGCGTTAATATTTCACTTGGGTCCTGATAGTTACAGAGAATCTCAAGAAATTTACAAAATATGGGAATCCTAGCTACAAAAATTGTAACCAATTACAGAATTATTATCAAATATTTTTAACGAGATAATATTATACATATATCTTACCAAGCATTGATTTCAGTTGTTTTTGTTCAGCAAGAATTTCAGCTTTTGGCATTTCTGAAAGTTTTGTCAAATTTTCCTTATGTATCTTGATGGCTTCTTTGGAGCTCTCAACTTGATCCAACCCTTCACCAGTAATAACAAGTGGTGTTACTAGGAAGAATACAAAAACACAGGAAAAATGTGTTGTATTGATTTTAGACACACTTTTAGAATAAATATTGGAATAAATTCTGTGATTATACTCCAAACACAGTCCCTCCAACTATGCTCCTACATAGCCTTCTACATGTTCAACATACCCTGCCATACAAAATGAGGTGCTGCAGTAATGTCCATCTTTAAATTGTAAAACACTATATCTATACATTTTCCCACCAACATTTTGGTATCATATTTTGAAAATTTTTATGAATTTTTCTGTAATTTGTTTATAAAATTTGGGACCAAAAGAGCAGTATTTATCATTGGCTACAAGTTTTGATCAAAATTTAAAAATAAAAAAATTGTTATGCAGATTTATTTTATGAAACGTGACACAATTTTGACTCTGGCGTTCAAAGAGTTAATCTGTGTGTCAAAGTTCAACTTCGTCAGGCTGAGACATAGATATAATATAATGTAAAACTTAAAAATTAGTTTGTGTCCAATGAAACTAACAATAGAACTCACCAGGCAGAGAAGCCATCTGACCAACTGCGTTTTCTTCCACTTCCATCTTTTCCTCCTGCCCAGATTCATTAGATTCAGGATTCTTTGCTATATTCCGCACATTGTCAATGGTTTTGGAATGTATTTTACTTGTTACGTTAGGTACCTCAACTTGTTTCATCTCTGATATCATTCCAAATTCTGACGGCTTTGTTCTTGAGAAATGTTGTGCAAATAAACTGGGTCTTTTTTTCTCTGGCACGTCTTTTAGTCTCTGAAAATTATGCATACCAGTAACTCTACTTGAGTAATATGAATAAATGTGATGGTGCAACATAAACAGTCGTTGAGAGACTAAATAATTCATCAATTTCTGAAAAAAATACATAACAATCATATGTCTGATTACCACAATAACAATTACTTTACTGAGTCGTTTTCATTTTTCCATTTTGAAACAAAAATCATACTGGTATTCTATGTAAGGGAATACATCTGTGACTGTTAGCATTATGCCAAGTAAATGCACTATTTCATTCACAAACACAAGCACCTGCAGATCTGCAGGTTCTTCCAAAAATCATTATTATCTAAGCCAGTGATTTTCACCTCTCTCTACGTCTGTGGCACACTCACCCAGGTAGAAAGTCAATCCTATGTTGGTATTCAACCAAATTCAAATTCAGGTAGAATCTGAACAGGGGGCATTCCATCCATTATAACTACTTAGCAACCAGTGATCAGCTGTGATTTTATTTATTTCACTTCAACCCCCCTGAAATCCCCAGTCTTGCAAAAATAACTTTGTTGACTCACTTTATCATCTTGTTTTCCACGATGGAATGCTGATGGAAAAGCCTGGTTCATTGCCCTCGGTAGATACACAGGAACATCACGTATGTCTCTTTCCTACAAAAACAACGTACATTGCAAAATAAAATATGTTCAGATGTATTATATTATCTTTGATAATATGTTGAAATTTTGTGAGCTACTGTGAAGTTCATTAAGGCATGAAGCGCTTTATAGAAACTTATAAAACATTTACCCAAGAAGATTCTTACATTTCATTCAAATCCAAAAAAAGACGCTTTCATTGGCTATGGAATCCATTAAGTCTTTCCTTCAGTCATTTGCGGATTTACTGCGATGCATCACTAAATGTGTTACGACTGGTCTAGTCGTTTTTAACTGTCATTTGAAATAAAACATTCAAAATATTTGATATACAACAAATTCATGTCTTCATGAAATTCACTGAAGTATGATAAACAAGGTATTGTAGATTATTGAAAACGCTTTATTAGTTGTAATGTGTTTTGTTTAATTAATATCGAATGGGATTAATGAGATCAAGAATTAGTTTTAAGACCACCCTTAAAAATTAATAATCTTTGATATTCCTGACAGGTGTAGCAGTGACACATAAAATGAGAACCAAGTTGATGAAACAAAATCAAACTCATACTCACGATAATATCTGACAAAACTGAGGTGATGTGAGAATCTCTCTCTGAAATAAAGCAAAAATATTTGAGTTTCAATAATTTTGGAAAATTCTGAAAAAGCATACATGAAATAATTATGAAACTGATAATTTATATATCTGATCACTAAATACTTACGGTCCATTTCTTTGTGCATATTATCATGATTATTACCATCCAAGTCAAAGTATACCCTCTGACTACTAGAGCTAGAAACATTGGATTCCTAAAGAAAATGGGAAACAAATATTTTCTTTACATGTAAATAGTTGTTGTTGATCAAAGAGACAAATCAGTGTCAATAAACTTCAAAGCACGATTACAGTACATGTAAGTTGTTCATGGTACAACTTTCATACATCCCCTTGCCTAATACTGTATGGCTAAGTTCTAAAGCATCTTAACTTTTCCGTTCTAGTTGCATACTATGTCACATGATCGTGTAGAATAAATTATGTGTGATATACATATTAATTATTTATTTTATTTACCTACCCTTTGTGAAGACTTGAATTTGGACTTTTTTCTTGGAACATCACCAGGACTAACTGTGGAGGAATCTATAAAAACAAAATGTGTGCATATGATAATATAATAAATACTGAAGATTATATATATATCAAAACAGCGTATACAATAAGAGAGCAAATAATATTAACACAGTAGTTTACTTTTTCCTGTTTGTTTGTCACACTTTTTGTTTTGTTTGTTTTTAACTTTATTACCTTTTACATGTGTAGAAACCAAAAAAAGAATTGTCAAATTTTCTTTAATGTTGTAATAAAGCAATATTCTATTCTATTCTATTCTATATATACTTATATTCTAACATTAAGTTATTCAGATGGTATATGAATTTATTACTTGTATCTTAAAACAAGTTTAAATATCAAACAGTAATAATCCTTATTGTGCACTATAATCACAAGACAATGCAGTTCCTATAGTTTGCTGTATGTTCCAAAAGGCATGCAAAAGGTAACACGCGAAGTGGACCAGCGGATTTACAGAAGTGTCCACTTCTTTCATGGGTCCACTTAGAAACTGGCCCACTTCACTTACAGTCCATGTGATTCAATAAATGTGTAATTTACAGTTGTTATTAATTATTATAGTACACTACAGTAGGTCTTACCGTCAAGTTTGACAACATCTCGTTTCAGAGTTGTTTTGGGATCTGGGTTTTTAGTGCTTGGTTCCCCTTTGTTATCGCTGTTCTTTGTCAGTTTTGCCGATGACACATTTTGCTTCCTTAGGAACTCTTCCTGAAAACGGAGTAAATCCTCTTCTGTTTCACCGGGTTTAGGACGATACATAATTTTGTTTTGATCACGTGTGTGTTTCGAAGTTGTGAAAGTCACGCTGTGTTTACGGTTTTGATTCAGCGATCACTGCATAGCCTTTACGGATGTTATAAAACGTCCATCAACGTAACTTGCTACTGTCCCACCATACTAACAATGCTTGATGTAACTTTGAGGAGTATAATTTAAAGGTGAAATCGAAGTGAAATCAGGAGAATGTGCAGGAATCGACGTTCTCCATGGGGGCAGCCATTTTGATACACTGAACTGAGAGGGCGCTCTAGATGCGCAGGGACTTGCGTAGATGACGTTTACTTTGCTTAGCAACAATAACATAAGTTGCCTGACCTGACGAGCAGTCCAAACGAGTCGCGAAATCACAGTTATACGTAAGTTTTTTTATTCATTCACATATTGTTATTATCTGTATTATTCACTAGTGTGCATGTCAAATTTTTACCAAAGCCATCCTTTTGAAAATGCCATATTCAGTAGCGACATCGTATCGTCTCCATGCCTAACGAACTGTTGAACCGTCCATGGCTGAATTGACGTGACAAGTTACACATGAAGTATATGGGCGTGCGTGAAAACGTATTTCTCTACACTGTTCTTCGGTGCTTTCAACACATGTGTAGTTTTGTTGTAACTAGTGGAGTGCTGCAAAATTATTTAGTAAGTTTAGTTGTATAGTAAGCAAAATAAGAAGGCTTTATACGTCTCTAAAACTCTCTGTTATAGGGCCATATAAATTAAGAAACGATTATATATAGTTTAGGAGAGAAAATATAGATATGTTTGAGTTAGGTTATGGCTATGTATATTCCAAGAGTATTGGTTCAGTTCCGGCTTCGCCTTGGGTTTGAACTATTGTTACAATAATAATTATTCACCAGCGTAATAGTCAAAATGGTAACGTATTCCAAACTACTCATCTACTCCAATGCTTGATAATTTGTTTTCTTCAGTGGAATGAATCCATATGTCTGGTTTCATGCGCCATGACAATCAAGAAATTGGTAACGTGGTTATATACTTACTTGTCCCCATTAACTGCATTTTATCAATAATTGTGCTTTAGCAGATACACTATTGCTATCGATTCATGTGAAATTTGTTTTCAGTTTTTGTGCTGTTTAATGATTAGAACATGTTTGTTATTCTAGCTCAAAATGACAGAACCACCACTCACTGACAGCCAGGCATCGGAAGAGAAGAAAGATGACGCTGATGAGAAGGGTAGTGTGAAGAGTTCTGGCAGTCATAAGGATAAAAGGATACCATCGCCGGCATTGAGCACTAAAGATGATGCAGCAGCTGATGCAAGGAATATGAGAAGAATTATCGCAGAAGATCCTGATTGGTCATTAGCTACTGTACCACTCTTGTCTGAGTTGTGTGTTTCACATATTGTTGCGGAATTTGAAAGTGAGCATAGTAAAGTATTGATGTAGATCAGAATTAAAAGTACATATTATGGCATGTATAGTATTGTCTACAATTTTTTTTTTTTTTTTTTCTGAAAGTTAAAAAGTATCCCTGATAATAGCAAAAATATAAAATAATGGAAGAAAAAACTGTTATTTCTTGCATGTGCCCTCAGTGGATTTGGTCTAACCAGTGACATTGATTTACAGTAACTACCGGGGATAGATCTATTGCTGGAATAACCAGAGTAACCAATCAGTACTCAATGACATTTGACAGAAAGGAAACGATCCTCCACATCATGGGGTGGTCATGTGATATGCACATTGAGCTCATGAATATGATTAACAACTCAAACTTCCATCGAGAGACAAGGACACAAGTTTTTTTTTTTATGATCACTCCTCTATATTATATTTTTGCCATTCTGATCTTTTTTTTTATTTTCGAAAAAAAAATTAAGACATGCAAGAAAGTCTAGTATCTACTGTGAAAAGCATTTTGTACAATGCCAACTGTCCATTGACAGTATGTTGAACATAAGTATATATTGCTAGAGTTCTCAGATATAGTGTGATCAAAGTATGATGTCCACACTTATAATGAACAAACATTTCAATCTCATTTTCAGATCACCCTAAACTTGATGAATTGCTACCAAAGTACAAGACTAAAGTACTTGAAAAGATATCAACAGAAATACCTTTAAAAGTAGTTTCTCATCTTGTGTCAGATGAAGGCTATTGGAAGAGGAGATGTAAAGCACGGTGGGAAATATGTGATGTCTCTAAGTATGATGCCAGCTGGAAGCGTATGTTTTTTGAGCGCCATTTAGAAAACATCATTGAACATTTTGTCCCTGAGACCACACAGCCTAATGAAATTGAAGAATTGATGCCATTGGCAGCACCCTACATACAGAAACTTGAAATTAAACAGTTATTACCCCCAGTGAAGGAAGAGCAGATGAGACCACTGGATGATATGTCAGATACTGGCAGTGAATCAGGGGATAATCTTCCTAGTATTGATCACTTTGAATTCAGTCTAGTTCTTGACAGACTTCCTCATCTACAGGAATTTCATGTTACATATGGAGTCAGAGACTGTGGCATGAACTTTGAGTGGAATCTCTTTCAATTCACCAACCGGGACTGTCTACTCTTGTCGAAATGTGTCAAGAAGTGCAGTACCCTTAAAGTCTTCAAATTGCACAAAAGCAAAGTGGACGATGACAAAGTGAGAGTTTTGGTAAGCCATATATTGGATCATCCGTCTCTAGAAGAGCTTGATCTTGGGCACAATATGATTGGAGATCATGGTGCTCGTGCCATCGGTAAACTACTCAATAACCACAGTAAACTGGTTAAACTGAACCTGTGCAACAACAAGATTCGGGCTAATGGAGCTGGAGCCATTGGTCATGCATTGACAAAGAACACCACTCTGAAATTTCTCAATTTACGACTAAACAGACTCGGTGATGACGGTAAGTATATATTTCAGATATCAGGAGTTGAATGCCTGTCCACTTGTTCCAGACAAATAGATGTTAGCTGTGACAGGTGACTGAAGAAATTGCTCTATATTGTTCATTGTCTCCTTTCCATCTTCAATCATATCTCTTAAATTCATATATTATTCTTGAATAAGAAGTTTTTTTTTACTAATTAAGTGACTGGTTTTGTTATCTATAGGTGGCCAAGCCATTGGACGAGCATTGCTGAAGAACTCCACTCTGGAAGAGATCAACATGGGTAGTAATGATGTGACAGAACCCACTGCAGCTGTCTTGTCACAAGTAGTTGTCCAGAACTCAACACTGAAGATAATTAACCTGTCTTGCAATAGGCTTGGACCAGTAAGTGCATAGCCCTCATTACTGTACATCATGGGTGTTGTGTTTTATAACAAACAACAATAACCATTTTTGTTTGTCTCATAAACATTTAATACAACAAACCAAAGTGCATGTTTTCTGGATTACATTTGCCCCAAAGATTCTGCTATTTTTGTTGTAAGAGACTAATCATGGCTGGTGAAAGGAGTGAAAGCCATTCACAATAATGTAATATGTAGAGTGCAATATACCAAATATTCACATCAAATGATGCATTAAAGTTCTTTCAATTGTTTAGTTATCACAGTTAGTAGAAATACATGGTAATTAGAATCACAGTTTGTTGACACTGATCTGGGCTATGTGTATTATTCATGACAAGGTTTCACTGATAACCTAGTCAACTATGAACTACCATAGTGTAATAACTATCATGAACAATTAGAGCAGAATCATCATCAATGTTTGTAAATTCATTGTCCCATTGCATTTATATTTTCCAGCCATTGTGCACTTATAAATCTGTATTAACTAAGTTGTAGAGCAACTAATTTAAATAATTTATTGCAGGGTGGAATGTCATCACACAAGCTTTCTGAAAAATTACTAGTATGATAGCGCCCTCTTTATCTGGTTCATGACATTTTGTTCTTATCATCGTATAAATGTCACTGTAGAGGGCGCTGTATGCTTGTACATTTAATGCCTGAACTTGCTTGTGATTTGCTTCTTAGGATGGTGGTAAGCAGCTTCAAGAGGGTATGGAAGAGAACAGCACAGTTATTGAGATGGATCTGAGACTTACAGAGTCAGGACAGGAAAGTGAATACTGCATCAATCAAATCTTGAAAAAGAACCAGGAGAGGGAGAGAGAGCTGAGGTTGGGAGATGATATGAAGCAAGGATGAGAAAAATATGTAAACCCTTCCAGTGATTTCAGTCTTGCATTTATTATCACAAATGTCACGTTTATAGTCTTGTTTTGAAATCATCAATAATATTTGAAATACAAACTATATCACATCCAAATGATTGGACTATGTGCAAAATAGTTTGAGTACAGTCTTGATTTAAGCTACTTGTATAAAACTCTTCACTTGTTTTTTCTTTGTAAATACAACATTTCCAAAACTACCATTTATACTTAAAACTGAGTTGTTTATCTGAGATTGTTTTGAAATACTCATACTATTATCTGTCATATTTTTTGTTTTCTCAATAAACTATACATCTATATGCAATAGAAGTCCTTTGAGTGGATGTCACATTATTATTAGTTGGAGATGCATGACCAAATGTCGGCCATTTTATTGTTAAAAAATTCATCAAAATCAAGCATGTCTGCATTTCTGAAACTGATCTCGGCCTTGCATGGACGAGGTTTGCTCAAACTTAACAAGTTATTAGCAAATATTGTTCAGAGCCAAATTTCTGACATTTCTAAAACTTTATACATACATGCACATGTATTTGATGTAGCTCAATATGGCCAGATTAAATGCTTTTGTTATGTATTTACAATTCCCAAATTAATAGCATGTTTGTTTGTGTGCTTGTGGATATTGCACGACCTGAGGTCAAATAAACCGGTAGGTAGGCCAGATTTTAAATGTTCTGATCACAGTACATGTCAGTGTCTCCAACTTGCAGCTTACAAAACCACAAATTTATATTACATCATCTTTCAACTAACTTGTATCAACCTCTGAAAATTTGCACACCATTCTGCCTCAGCAAGAAAAATGAACATGCAAATTATTTTTGGCTATAGCATTACATTTTTATATTTTTGGGGGGAATTTTGAGAGTTGAAAAACTATGTCATGGTCATATTTACTCAGCGAAGCATGTACTATGTCTTTTTCAGTTCATTTTCTTTACAAAGATCATCTTTTTTAACTGGTAATCCATGTTTCTCAGCTGTCTTGTACGGCTGTTCCAGCTGCCCCTTTTGTATCCACCCACACTCATCATATAACTGTTTAAAATATGCGGCTGACTGCTTCTAGGTATGCCTGTGTATTGTTCTTTTGATTTTCTATATTTTTGTTCTACACTCGCCCAATCCTAGGTAGGTTACGTATATGCGAATAGAATTACATCACATTGTCAAATGACAAAACATAAATGTCACTGGGCCTGGTGATGGTTTACAGGATTCTACCCATGTCAGTATAGATAAGTGAGTATTCTGAGCAGGATCTCATTCTTACAAATTTACAAGGATGCTTCGTATAAAATGTGATGTTTACAAGATATCTCTGTATAAAGTGTGAAGTTTACAAGATTCCTGTATGTAAAGTTCACAAGATACCTCGTGGAGTTTACAAGATTCCTGTATATACAGTTTTGAGTTTACAAGATTCCTGTATATGAAGTGTGGAGTTTGCAAGATTCCTGTATGTAAAGTGTGGAGTTTACAAGATTCCTGTATATAAAGTGTGGAGTTTACAAGATTCCTGTATATAAAGTGTGGAGTTTACAAGATTTCTGTATATAAAGTGTGGAGTTTACAAGATTCCTGTATATGAAGTGTGGAGTTTGCAAGATTCCTGTATGTAAAGTGTGGGGTTTACAAGATTCCTGTATGAAGTGTATAGTTTGCAAGATTCTTTGTGTAAAGTGTGGAGTTTCCGGGATTCCTGTTTGTAAAGTGTGAAGTTCACAAGATTCCTGTATGAAGTGTATAGTTTTCAAGATTCCAGTGTGCGAAGTGTGGAGTTTAC
Source organism: Saccoglossus kowalevskii (assembly GCF_978046115.1). Taxonomy (NCBI): domain Eukaryota; kingdom Metazoa; phylum Hemichordata; class Enteropneusta; family Harrimaniidae; genus Saccoglossus; species Saccoglossus kowalevskii. The sequence goes on from NC_140642.1 coordinate 20,048,932, forward strand.
AAGATTCCTATTTGTAAAGTGTGAAGTTCACAAGATTCCTGTGTGTGAAGTGTGGAATTTACAAGATTCCTGTATATAAAGTGTGGAGTTTACAAGATTCCTGTATGTAAAGTGTGGAGTTTACAAGATTCCTGTATATAAAGTGTGGAGTTTACAAGATTCCTGTATATAAAGTTTGGAGTTACAATTTTCCTGTATATAAAGTGTGGAGTTTACAAGACTCCTGTATGTAAATTGTGGAGTTTACAAGATTCCTGTATAAAAGTGTGGAGTTTACAAGATTCCTGTATATAAAGTGTGGAGTTTACAAGATTCCTGTATGTAAATTGTGGAGTTTACAATATTCCTGTATATAAAGTTTGGAGTTACAATTTTCCTGTATATAAAGTGTGGAGTTTACAAGATTCCTGTATGTAAAGTGTGGAATTTACAAGATTCCTGTATGTAAAGTGTGGAGTTTACATGATTCCTGTATATAAAGTGTGGAGTTTACAAGATTCCTGTATATAAAGTGTGGAGTTTACAAGACTCCTGTATGTAAATTGTGGAGTTTACAAGATTCCTGTATATAAAGTGTGGAGTTTACAAGATTCCTGTATATAAAGTGTGGAGTTTACAAGATTCCTGTATGTAAAGTGTGGAGTTTACAAGATTCCTGTATGTAAAGTGTGGAGTTTACATGATTCCTGTATATAAAGTGTGGAGTTTACAAGATTCCTGTATGTAAAGTGTGGAGTTTACAAGACTCCTGTATGTAAATTGTGGAGTTTACAAGATTCTTGTATGTAAAGTGTGGAGTTTACAAGATTCCTGTATATAAAGTGTGGAATTTACAAGATTCCTGTATGTAAAGTGTGGAGTTTACAAGATTCCTGTATGTAAAGTGTGGAGTTTACAAGCTTCCTGTATATAAAGTGTGGAATTTACAAGATTCCTGTATGTAAAGTGTGGAGTTTACAAGATTCCTGTATATAAAGTGTGGAGTTTACAAGATTCCTGTATGTAAAGTGTGGAGTTTACAAGATTCCTGTATATAAAGTGTGAAGTTTACAAGACTTCTGTATGTAAATTGTGGAGTTTACAAGATTCCTGTATATAACGTGTGGAGTTTACAAGATTCCTGTATATAAAGTGTGGAGTTTACAAGATTCCTGTGTGTAAAGTGTGGAGTTTGCAAGATTCCTGTATGTAAAGTGTGGAGTTTACATGATTCCTGTATATAAAGTGTGGAGTTTACAAGATTCTTGTATGTAAAGTGTGGAGTTTACAAGATTCCTGTATATAAAGTGTGAAGTTTACAAGACTCCTGTATGTAAATTGTGGAATTTACAAGATTCCTGTATATAACGTGTGGAGTTTACAAGATTTCTGTATATAAAGTGTGGAGTTTACAAGATTCCTGTGTGTAAAGTGTGGAGTTTGCAAGATTCCTGTATATGAAGTGTGGAGTTTGTAAGATTCCTGTATGTAAAGTGTGGAGTTTACAAGATTCCTGTATGAAGTGTATAGTTTGCAAGATTCTTTGTGTAAAGTGTGGAGTTTCCGGGATTCCTGTTTGTAAAGTGTGAAGTTCACAAGATTCCTGTATGAAGTGTATAGTTTGCAAGATTCCAGTGTGTGAAGTGTGGAGTCTACAAGATTCCTATTTGTAAAGTGTGAAGTTCACAAGATTCCTGTGTGTGAAGTGTGGAATTTACAAGATTCCTGTATATAAAGTGTGGAGTTTACACGATTCATGTATGTAAAGTGTGGAGTTTACAAGATTCCTGTATATAAAGTTTGGAGTTACAATTTTCCTGTATATAAAGTGTGGAGTTTACAAGATTCCTGTATATAAAGTGTGGAGTTTACAAGATTCCTGTATATAAAGTGTGGAGTTTACAAGATTCCTGTATGTAAAGTGTGGAGTTTACATGATTCCTGTATATAAAGTGTGGAGTTTACATGATTCCTGTATATAAAGTGTGGAGTTACAATTTTCCTGTATATAAAGTGTGGAGTTTACAAGACTCCTGTATGTAAATTGTGGAGTTTACAATATTCCTGTATATAAAGTTTGGAGTTACAATTTTCCTGTATATAAAGTGTGGAGTTTACAAGATTCCTGTATGTAAAGTGTGGAATTTACAAGATTCCTGTATGTAAAGTGTGGAGTTTACGTGATTCCTGTATATAAAGTGTGGAGTTTACAAGATTCCTGTGTATAAAGTGTGGAGTTTACAAGACTCCTGTATGTAAATTGTGGAGTTTACAAGATTCCTGTATATAAAGTGTGGAGTTTACAAGATTCCTGTATATAAAGTGTGGAGTTTACAAGATTCCTGTATATAAAGTGTGGAGTTTACAAGATTCCTGTATGTAAAGTGTGGAGTTTACAAGATTCCTGTATGTAAAGTGTGGAGTTTACAAGATTCCTGTATATAAAGTGTGAAGTTTACAAGACTTCTGTATGTAAATTGTGGAGTTTACAAGATTCCTGTATATAACGTGTGGAGTTTACAAGATTCCTGTATATAAAGTGGAGTTTACAAGATTCCTGTATATAAAGTTTGGAGTTACAATTTTCCTGTATATAAAGTGTGGAGTTTACAAGATTCCTGTATATAAAGTGTGGAGTTTACAAGATTCCTGTATATAAAGTGTGGAGTTTACAAGATTCCTGTATGTAAAGTGTGGAGTTTACATGATTCCTGTATATAAAGTGTGGAGTTTACATGATTCCTGTATATAAAGTGTGGAATTTACAAGATTCCTGTATATAAATTGTGGAGTTTACAAGATTCCTGTATGTAAAGTGTGGAGTTTACATGATTCCTGTATATAAAGTGTGGAGTTACAATTTTCCTGTATATAAAGTGTGGAGTTTACAAGACTCCTGTATGTAAATTGTGGAGTTTACAATATTCCTGTATATAAAGTTTGGAGTTACAATTTTCCTGTATATAAAGTGTGGAATTTACAAGATTCCTGTATGTAAAGTGTGGAATTTACAAGATTCCTGTATGTAAAGTGTGGAGTTTACGTGATTCCTGTATATAAAGTGTGGAGTTTACAAGATTCCTGTGTATAAAGTGTGGAGTTTACAAGACTCCTGTATGTAAATTGTGGAGTTTACAAGATTCCTGCATATAAAGTGTGGAGTTTACAAGATTCCTGTAAATAAAGTGTGGAGTTTACAAGATTCCGGTATGTAAAGTGTGGAGTTTACAAGATTCCTCTATATAAAGTGTGGAGTTTACAAGATTCCTGTATGTAAAGTGTGGAGTTTACAAGACTCCTGTATGTAAATTGTGGAGTTTACAAGATTCTTGTATGTAAAGTGTGGAGTTTACAAGATTCCTGTATATAAAGTGTGGAATTTACAGGATTCCTGTATATAAAGTGTGGAGTTTACAAGATTCCTGTATGTAAAGTGTGGAGTTTACAAGACTCCTGTATGTAAATTGTGGAGTTTACAAGATTCTTGTATGTAAAGTGTGGAGTTTACAAGATTCCTGTATATAAAGTGTGGAATTTACAAGATTCCTGTATGTAAAGTGTGGAGTTTACAAGATTCCTGTATGTAAAGTGTGGAGTTTACAAGATTCCTGTATATAAAGTGTGGAATTTACAAGATTCCTGTATGTAAAGCGTGGAGTTTACAAGATTCCTGTATATAAAGTGTGGAGTTTACAAGATTCCTGTATGTAAAGTGTGGAGTTTACAAGATTCCTGTATATAAAGTGTGAAGTTTACAAGACTTCTGTATGTAAATTGTGGAGTTTACAAGATTCCTGTATATAACGTGTGGAGTTTACAAGATTCCTGTATATAAAGTGTGGAGTTTACAAGATTCCTGTATATAAAGTTTGGAGTTACAATTTTCCTGTATATAAAGTGTGGAGTTTACAAGATTCCTGTATATAAAGTGTGGAGTTTACAAGATTCCTGTATATAAAGTGTGGAGTTTACAAGATTCCTGTATGTAAAGTGTGGAGTTTACATGATTCCTGTATATAAAGTGTGGAGTTTACATGATTCCTGTATATAAAGTGTGGAATTTACAAGATTCCTGTATATAAATTGTGGAGTTTACAAGATTCCTGTATGTAAAGTGTGGAGTTTACATGATTCCTGTATATAAAGTGTGGAGTTACAATTTTCCTGTATATAAAGTGTGGAGTTTACAAGACTCCTGTATGTAAATTGTGGAGTTTACAATATTCCTGTATATAAAGTTTGGAGTTACAATTTTCCTGTATATAAAGTGTGGAGTTTACAAGATTCCTGTATGTAAAGTGTGGAATTTACAAGATTCCTGTATGTAAAGTGTGGAGTTTACGTGATTCCTGTATATAAAGTGTGGAGTTTACAAGATTCCTGTGTATAAAGTGTGGAGTTTACAAGACTCCTGTATGTAAATTGTGGAGTTTACAAGATTCCTGTATATAAAGTGTGGAGTTTACAAGATTCCTGTAAATAAAGTGTGGAGTTTACAAGATTCCTGTATGTAAAGTGTGGAGTTTACAAGATTCCTGTATATAAAGTGTGGAGTTTACAAGATTCCTGTATGTAAAGTGTGGAGTTTACAAGACTCCTGTATGTAAATTGTGTAGTTTACAAGATTCTTGTATGTAAAGTGTGGAGTTTACAAGATTCCTGTATATAAAGTGTGGAATTTACAAGATTCCTGTATGTAAAGTGTGGAGTTTACAAGATTCCTGTATATAAAGTGTGGAGTTCACAAGATTCCTGTATGTAAAGTGTGGAGTTTACAAGATTCCTGTATATAAAGCGTGAAGTTTACAAGACTTCTGTATGTAAATTGTGGAGTTTACAAGATTCCTGTATATAACGTGTGGAGTTTACAAGATTCCTGTATATAAAGTGTGGAGTTTACAAGATTCCTGTGTGTAAAGTGTGGAGTTTGCAAGATTCCTGTATGTAAAGTGTGGAGTTTACATGATTCCTGTATATAAAGTGTGGAGTTTACAAGATTCCTGTATATAAAGTGTGGAGTTTACAAGATTCCTGTATGTAAAGTGTGGAGTTTACAAGATTCCTGTATGTAAAGTGTGGAGTTTACATGATTCCTGTATATAAAGTGTGGAGTTTACAAGATTCATGTATGTAAAGTGTGGAGTTTACAAGACTCCTGTATGTAAATTGTGGAGTTTACAAGATTTTTGTATGTAAAGTGTGGAGTTTACAAGATTCCTGTATATAAAGTGTGGAATTTACAAGATTCCTGTATGTAAAGTGTGGAGTTTACAAGATTCCTGTATATAAAGTGTGGAGTTTACAAGATTCCTGTATGTAAAGTGTGGAGTTTACAAGATTCCTGTATATAAAGTGTGAAGTTTACAAGACTACTGTATGTAAATTGTGGAGTTTACAAGATTCCTGTATATAACGTGTGGAGTTTACATGATTCCTGTATATAAAATGTGGAGTTTACAAGATTCCTGTATATAAAGTGTGGAGTTTACAAGATACCCGTGTGTAAATTGTGTAGTTTACAAGACTCCTGTATGTAAAGTGTGGAGTTTACAAGATTCTTGTATGTAAAGTGTGGAGTTTACAAGATTCCTGTATATAAAGTGTGGAATTTACAAGATTCCTGTATGTAAAGTGTGGAGTTTACAAGATTCCTGTATATAAAGTGTGGAGTTCACAAGATTCCTGTATGTAAAGTGTGGAGTTTACAAGATTCCTGTATATAAAGTGTGGAGTTTACAATATTCCTGTGTGTAAAGTGTGGAGTTTACAAGATTCCTGTATGTAAAGTGTGGAGTTTACAAGATTCCTGTATATAAAGTGTGGAGTTTACATGATTCCTGTATATAAAGTGTGGGGGGGGTTACACGATTCCTGTATGTAAAGTGTGAAGTTCCCAAGATTCCTGTATATAAAGTGGAGAGTTTACACGATTCCTGTATGCGTGTATGTATATAATTACTCAACTGATACCTCAAAACTGCTTATTATATTCCGCTAAATGTTTGTTAAATTGTTATATGAAGTAATCCATAACCCTGATGAGTTTCGTATTCGTTACCTAATTTGCAAAATAATTAACCAACGTTTAATTACCGAGTATGTCTCTTAAGGATGCGGCAGAGTTATTTTAGTGAATTTTGCTTTTTTTGTTATTACTTTTGTCAAGTTATTAGGCTTATAATGTTATCAAAATTAAAACTGAAACACATCTAGAATACCTTTTTTTTAAAAAAATAAGAAAAACTACTTGTATAACGAGATACTGTACACTCTGTTTTTGAGATAAAAGTCTGGACGCAAACAATAACATTGACTTATTGCGTAATTTGCATAATCCCTTCACGACGAAAACAGTGCACACTGAAGACGACGCGGTCATGTCAACTCCGGCTCCTGATTATTGATCAATCACAAAAAAGAGGCCCCCAAGGAAAAACTCAAAACGCAGTTCAGAGGAAGCGAAACTTTACCTATAACAGAAACGCATTGCCGACAGTACAATGGGGTTCACACTTCAAGTTTGAGTATTCAAACCAAGAGGAAACTCTTGAAACTGGAGGAACTGCTGCACTGTGATTGGCTAAATTGATTTCTTTTGGAGGACACTTGTAAAAATAAATTTGCATAATAATTACGGACTTACTATTACAAGGCCCCGTTTTGAATCTTTTAAAGTGCAGACTCTACCATTGAAGAGCACGTATGCTTGATTTGAATAATTATACTATAATTAATGAAGACCACACTTGTCAAATATTTCATAATTTAACTATATACAAAATATATCTGTCCTATCAGCTACTTAACAGTTAGATGGGAATAGCTGTGCACTTTGCTACGAGTCGTTAAAAAACACACATCTGCTTGACAGTTTGTACTGTATACCGTACACTCCCATTATCGACGACCATGAACCGATGTGGCATTACATGTAGTGGGCTACATCAATTAAGCTGCCCTTTGCATGCAAAACGAAAGATTAAACATAGCCGTGTATTAAATTACAGTGTTGTAAGTGCATAGGCAAATCAATCAGTGCAGTATATGCGAAATCATTTCATATGCACTCGATATTTATTTGATTAGTCCGAGTAATTGTGTTTGCCAGGAAATCAGCCTCCGAGGCTTGCAAGGACAAAAGATGTCACTGCCCAAGGTTAATGGGTTGACGAGATTATAAAAATGCCAAAGTCGAGTCAAATTATGATCGCGCAAAAATCCAAATTCATGTATTTTATTTGTGTGTAAAGTATGATAGCCCGAACCACGCGGTTCTTTTTTAAGTATAACTGTAACCGGAAAATTGAGTCCATTATAGTGTCATTAGTAGTGGTGAGATTTTCAACTTGAATAGGTATATAACGACGAACAATCTTAAAAGATTGTGACAACGGATTAATTTCTATTCAATTTAACAAGCCTGAGTCAGGAGAGATTACGGTTATTGTTCTTTTAAATGAGTGAACAATATGTGGAAACATATTCAGCCTGTCTCAGGTGTGCTCGTAAATAAGACGCCACGGGAACTGATTAAAATGGTAATAAAATCATGAAAGTTGATGAGCTGCCAATCAGGAATTGAGGATGACTGTGCCATGTTGTATTTCATCCTATTTAGGGATATTGCTTTTTTTTTATTTATGGAGGCCGTGATTGATTGTGAATCACGTCAACGCGCTGCAATAATACATGTTCCTTATTTCCCTGAGATACAAAAAAAAAGATTTTTGATACAAGTATTTTCTATAAAGTATGACTTTAAAAAAACGGTAATTTTCCCTGCCCGTGTTGTGCAAATGCGCGAATGAGGAGACGGAAGGGTTATGATTTTTGAATACACTTAAGGTCGCAACGTCACATGTCGTTTATATACGATTACTCATACATCGTGGATTGATTTGGAATAGATGGGAATATCCGAAATAGTTTAGGATTTTATAGTGTGTGACCGTCAAATGGAAATACGTTTACCAGCCTTAAATCATATGAGAATATTATATCATTATATGTAGAACGTACTGCACTATTATGCAAGCGATTCATAAAAATAACACTCTCTTGGGGAATGGCGTATTTCATCTTGACCGCAATATGAATGACGGGGATAAGGTCAAGATGTGGAACATATGTAAGCCTGTGGATCTCGGTAAGTTGAAGTGTGGGCATGAATTATTTCATTAATTCACTTCGACATTTATGACAACTGACTGTGCAAATTGAATATGATATGAAGTAGTTTCAAATTTAGGTCAAATTGGAAGTGGGTTGTGTCATGCATACCCAATTAATGAGATGCAGTGCATCGCAAACCGATCAATTTTCGAATTTAATAGTTTTAGCTCCCGCTGTCGCCAAATAATTTGGTTGCAAAATGTCTGACGACTGACGTAATTATCGTTTTCCACGTTTATCGTCTGAATATTATATCAGTATATCATGTAATGTGAAACGTACAGCTGCACAATCAAATAGCAGTGCCTAGGTCACGTGTTTGCTACACTATTAAGAATAATTTGTTTCAAAGTGTGATTGCATTGTTAATTTCGAAAGTTTGCAGCCTACTCAATTTATTCATTTCAAGATGTCCATTTAATTTTTCACGATTCATTTCAAAGTGTTGCTGCCCACTCTATCGTGTATTTCATGATGTTGGATGTTGATTATTCATTGTTAATAGCGAGAAACTTAGATGTTCTCTGCTGATCTTATTTTTAATACCAAAGTGTTCCGACATTTCATGTTGATATCATTGATAATATCAAAGTGTTTAGATGTTTCATGTTGATTTCATTATTAATATCAAAATCTTTAGACGTGCCATGTTGATTTCATTATAAATTGCAAAGTGTTCAGACGTTCTATGTTGATTCCATTATTAATTTTCTCGTTGAAGCTGTTTCCCACTAATATATATATCAATATGGTTTTACTCATTACACTACTAGGAACATATATTTCAAAGTGTCATTTAATATACTGAGAATTATAATGAGTCAGTACAATTCACTTACTGAACACATTGTCTAGTTTGACGATCCACCTAAACACGACATTTTATTGTTAATGACGAAACATGGCGCTGTAGTCAACTTTTATATATTTATTACTGAGGCCAAAGGTAAGAACACAAATAGGATTCTCTGGTGCAACACTGACAGATGATAACTCTCATCGGACCGTGCATTATATATTAGTTTTATATAATTTACATCAAATAATCCTGCTCTTGTCAAAAACAGTGATTTGGTTATTTGTCAACTCTTCTATTTGGGGAATTTAATATTTCAGGAAATTTCCCAAATAGGTCAACTTACTGATGCAGTGATTGAAGAGAATACTAGTAATCACCATCTCTTGAATTCGCTAATATTTCAATACAGAAATATACGTATGTAGAACTCCAAAAATACATAAAAGAACTTGGCCAGAAATTAATTCAGGTGTGATTATTTTGAAATATGATGATATTGAATCTGTGTGCCATTGGCGAGTGCATGTACATGTGTGTATTCACTTGTATCTTTTAAAAAGACAGAAGTGAAACTCCAAATCATCTTAGTAATCAGTAATCGATTTATTGATTAATTTGGGTCATTGTTTATTTACATATCTGCTGATGCTTACAAAGCAAGCGCAAATAGCAAATGGCAGATATCCTATTCAAACATATGATAGAAAATATAATGTCTGTGAAAATGAATCAGCAATCACAGGTTTTGTAGTTTTGATGTCTCAACAAGTTTAAAACACCCGAATGAAAAATAAAACTTAGGTAAATAAAATAAAACAAAAGATTGTGTCGTGAAAATATCACGTCGAACTTCATAATATGGTATCTGGTATGAATATTTGGTGTTGAATTCCTAAGCATATTGTTTTTAGATATAATTAAACACGGGGGGAGAATACTCAGGCTCTATAAGAATAACTCGTTGATGTTCTGTAATATGTTGCGTGAAATGAATGTTGATGATATGCGTGACAACTAAAACGACCCAATTAAACCAACTGTATGACAGTCATTCTTAGACTTATTAAAACTTGTGAACACATAAACACGGGGGAATGATCTTGCAAAGTAAATCACTTCTTAGACAGAGAAATAACTCGTGAAGAAATGATACACCAGTCAACAAAAGAAGGATAATTAAAGTCTGTAATAGTGGTACAATACAATACGACACAAAACGACGTCAACAGAGAAAAAAAATGTGGGACTACACATCTAAGCCGTAAATATTAAATAGCTTGCAAATTGCATCAAAACTAATTCAGTCCTAATCGCTGCAAATTAATTGTTCAAGGTACTAATCAACCAATCCGGTTGTCCTAGTGGCTTTCAACGAACTATTTTAAAAAACTTGACTACATTACCAAAAAAACGATTTAGTTTCTGATTCAGAAGGACTTACCGTGGCAACAATAATTATTAACAAGCATTTCAATGAAAACAATCACAACCGGGGATCTAACAAAAATGCGTCACCTCCTGGTAGTGGTGTATAACTATAATGTATGTGTATAACTGACATAACAGATAAATTATAGCCTAGTTAGACGCGTTCTTCGTGTCAAAGTAAAATGTTTCATCTCGCTTTTGCTTGGTTATTGTCTCCCGCCAAATACGCCAACAATATTTTTTCCCCAGAGAAGTTTTACATCCTCTCCCAAATACCCTCGCTTATGTTTATTACATCTAAATATAGTCCAGTTATACGTCGTATACACAGTACATTATACTGCGCATATGCATTCTTGCTTTGAATGTAGTTTTTAAATGACTTGCAAATTTCAATAAATACCTGGCCCATTCTTTCATAATTCAGTGCATAGTATCACCTAACATCATTGCCACACAGAGTAATCCAAGTTCAAGATCTGGTATTTGCATCACTTTCAATGGGCGTGAAAGGAGGCATGATTAACCATAGTAAAACAATAAATACCCTTTTTACGTATATATAAGTATATATACAAATAAATATCTTTCATTTGGAGTAAATGATAAATAACCAAATGTGTAATGTTATAACCTATAACTGGCCGCATTGTCAGCACACTGCCCTGAGCGACTGGTAATTTACATAAATACAAGCCGGTAGGCTGGTTGGCGATCCGCTCCGCTCAAAAACAAGCACCATGTTTTTGGCTGTTTCCATGGTGTGACACAAACGTGAAGCTAACGTCGGTTTATAACTAATACGAAGTTCGGACGTATTCTGCTGTTACATTTATTATTTCCAACCGTTTTGCGATGGCATTTTCTAGAATGAAGCGTTTCCTGTAAATGCTGGAAAGCGAAATAATGAAATAACGAGATGGTCAATATTTACCTTAAGTACAGTGTGTTGACCTTCATTATAATATACTTCATAATGCAAAACATTAGTCACGGTGAGTTATTTAAATATACGACTCCTAATCGAAAAATATGACCACAGTCCAGAATTTCAGACGGATATTAAGAAACCTAAGCGCATATCAAAAGCATTTACTCTAAAATATAAAAAAAGAACTGCAGTCAAAAGTCAAGAATGCCAGCAAATAAAGGACTCTGCCCCACAATCCTTTGTGCGCGTTATTACGGACACGCGCAAAAAACTACCACGCTTGTCAAATCTGGGTCAAATATACAGTACGCTACTATCTTGCCACAGTGGAGTGTTCGGTGACCATTGAATTAGCCCGTGATTCATATTTTATGTGTATTAATTTATTCATCAATTTTCGTGACTGACAGTACTGCCCAAATTTTAGTCAAAAAAACGCAACTGGTGAAACGGAAGAGCATTGCCAGGCGATGGACTCTTTGGCGACGACCACATAGAGGTCAAAATACGCGTTCTATTTTTACGCGTTAAATATGGCGCTTCGCCCCCTCCGGAATGTTCTACTTTCACAGCCTAATCGCAGGTTTTTCGAAAAACGTCGAAAAAACACAAGAATTAGTAGAAATGTTCCTGTTTTGGGCGGATTATTGATGGAGAATAATGTTTTTATTACAAAAATGCTGAAAAACCGTGAGTTGTTGCCTTAGTTATTTTTTTATTGGCGAAAAACTGCGAACTCGGCAAATTTGGTTGCACAACTTCCCTTTATCATATACACCCAGCGACACCGATAAAACTGGTAGGAGGTAATACATTTGGGGCGAAAGTATTCAAAAATCAGTTTTTGGATGTTGCAATGGCAATGGTGGGCCAGGATTGTTTTTCCAATTAGTGACGGCACGACCTACCTGTGAAGTATGACAAAACCGGCTGAGCCGAAACAATCACAGAGGAGTTAAAAGCCGTTGCTGGTGAAAAGTTACCCCAACTTTGGGGGTCAAATTTCTCGGTAATGAAAAAAGATATCAAAAATTCAAATAGTAACTTTGTGCCCACACTCAAGCTGAGTAGAATGAGCTATGTCTGAAGTGTTTTATCCCAAATTTGTAGGAGGAGATAAATTTGGTGTCAAAAGTCAAGAATGCCAGCAAATAAAAGATTCCGTCCCAAATCTTTTGTGCGCGTTATTACGGACACGCGCAAAAAACTGTACCACGCTTGTCAAATCTGGGTCAAATATACAGTACGCTACTATCTTGCCACAGATTGTTTAGTAGTGGAGTGTTCGGTGACCATTGAATTAGCCCGTGATTCATATTTTATGTGTATTAATTTATTCATCAATTTTCGTGACTGACAGTACTGCGATGGATGCGGGGCTCTTTGGCAACGACCGCATAGAGGTCAAAATACGCGTTCTATTTTTACGCTTTAAATTTGGCTCTTCCGTTTCGCCCCCTCCGGAATGTTCTACTTTCGCAGCCTAATCGCAGGTTTTTCGAAAAACGTGGAAAAAACACAAGAATTAGTAGAAATGTTCCTGTTTTGGGCGGACTATTGATAGAGAATAATGTCTTTATTACAAAAATGCTGAAAAACCGTGAGTTGTTGCCTTAGTTATTTTTTTATTGGCGAAAAACTGCGAACTCGGCAAATTTGGTTGCACAACTTCCCTTTATCATATACACCCAGCGACACCGATGCCAGCTGACTGTGTACAAAACTGGTAGGAGGTAATACATTTGGGCGAAAATATTCAAAAATCAGTTTTTGGATGTTGCAATGGCAGTGGTGGGCCAGGATTTTTTTCCAATTAGTGACGGCATGACCTACCTGTGAAGTATGAACAAAACGAGCGGAGCCGTTGCTGGTGAAAAGTTACCCCAACTTTGGGGTCAAATTTCTCGGTAATGAAAACAGATATCAAAAATTCAAATGGTAACTTTGTGCCCACACTCAAGCTGAGTAGAATGAGCTATGTCTGAAGTGTTTTATCCCAAATTTGTAGGAGGAGATACATTTGGCGCGAAGCTATCCAAAAATCAGTTTTTTGGCTGTTGCTATGGCAACGGTGGGCCAACATTTTTTTTCAGATTTTTCCTTATAACTAGGGTGGAGGTGTGACCTACCTGCCAAGTTTGAAAGAAATCGGCCAAGCCAAAAAAATCACAGAAGAAATCATACGTGAAAACACTGGAAATGTACACACACAGACACACACACACACACACATCGACAAAAGTGATTATAAGGGCAATCCTAGCGGAGCGGATCGCCAATAAAAGATGTATTGTACGCTTTGTCATTTGCACACGATGAACTACCACTTGACATTTAAATGAACATTCTAATTCCCGTTTTCCCTGGAACTTCTACCGGACATCGTAATAGCTCAGTCACCAAACGCTGTGGTTGATGTTGTGACCTTTGCCAAGTTTTTCAATAGTTGAGGTAGAAGTCTGTATCCTCGTCAACTCCAGACAGTAAACATTGACTAAAGCTGCACAGGCTTAGCTAAAATTAGATTCACAATAGCGGTTTTCAGTTAGGTGTAGCTACGCCAATGTGTGTTTACAAGTTATATCCAGTCATCTGTAGCAATTACACTTTACATATGAATACAACTGTAGAAATTAAATTTTTCATATAAATAAAAGTGTGGCTGGCGCCCTCGTACAATTTACTTGACTCTGAAATGTGGACAATCCCTAAATGTATTCAAGACTGTTTGAAAAATAAATTGTAGTAAAAACTGGTAATATGGGATGGGATGCCTTATCATGCATCCAGCCGTCTTTTTCATTGAGCAAAAACACCACAATGCACACAAATAACATTATGCTCAAAGTTCGAGATTAATAGTAATAGTTCTAATTTGGGCATGGCTTGCAAAACGTTTGCCGTGATCGCGAGTTTGAATTCCGTGATCGCGTGAGATTGAAATATGTGTGCGTGTTCGTTTATGTAAAATAATAAATATCTATATTAGAACTCTAGTTCTACTAGACTGTGGTGATTTTGTTTTATAAGTGTGAGCATAGAACGAGAAATGTGATTTAATTTGTGAAAACAAAAATCCGTAAATTGTAACAAAATCCTACTGTGTTACAGCAACCAAGACATTAAAGCAATGCACAAGGACTCCGATTTGACAGTTGCTACTCAAACAACGTGTTACTAAACGTCTACTCAAATGTCACTAATTACTTCTCTAATTAAGTCAGCGTAATAACCCACTACACGGTTACTGGCTTCCTAATAAGATAATGGGGCTTTAAAGAAGTCCGATCTATGGCCTTTTCGCCATATTATCGACCACAAAATCAATCATTGACTGACCTTATGAACATAATGTTCCTTTAGATTCAAATATACCAGCACTGAGCTAAATCACCATGAAATGACCTCAGTCATAATTTACATAATGTAATTGACTGGACAGCGAAGCCCTATGACCTTGCATAAAAAGTAATTTTCATGATGGCTGGGGTTCCTTTAACGTAATTGAATGAAATGAACTTTAAACCTGACCTGGGGTATATGGTATGGATGTAATGGACATGTGGACGTATAATACACAAGGACAAATGGAAATGGCCTGTGGAAATAATTGTCTAGCCTCTTATCACCCAGATTAAGAATCCATCATATTAATATCAACTGTTAAAGGGTAATGACATGTAATTAACGCTGGACTATTAACATGTGTGTGGCATTCTTGGCGTTTTTGAAAAGAAAAGGATCCTCTATAAAAATGATCACATATGATAAATTTCAGACTCTGTGTGGAAATGACGCGAGAGATAATGTGTCGGAATAACCTGAGAGCTTGTGTGTGGGAATAACGCGAGTGTTGGTGTGTGGGAATAACGCGAGAGCTTGTGCGTGTGGGAATAATGTGAGAGTACTTTGCACGAGAGTACGAAGTCGCAAGCAAGCTTAGATTCATGACGAACACTGTAATCCGTCACCGGTTTTATAAACAATATAATGAAATAACGACGATCAATACGATTTGTTCTTTTGAGTTTTAGTCTTCTTCATTTTTCGTGATCAGAAGTATAAACAATGCAAGAGGAAGGCTGGAGAACTCCCACATAGCATAACCCGTAACAGCGTCCTATTATGAATGGTTTCATCTTTCGAGTCTTCTTCGTTTTTCGTGATAGGAAGTACAAACAATGCAACCTGTTGTTCTTCTGCATCGTAATGATTGATGGCTTTTCAATATTTATTATCTGAGAAGAGGTTTTAACGGATCATGAATATTCAACGAATGCAAATATTCGAAATCGGAAAACATAATTATGCCATCTACTGTTTAAAATCGAATCACTTGATACGTCCGATTGAGTCTCCGTCTCCATAGAGTGGATATATTTAATTATTTGCATAATTATGCAGAAGGGGAAAGCTGGAGAATTACGAAGGACATTTCACACGATGCGGTGAGTTAATCTATAGATGGAACAAACAAATATACGACAAATACACAAAATCACAACGCCAATTAGCACGTCTCGTTAGTATTCAACATGACCTCTGAACTATTAACATCCCAACTAATAAGTGCAGACGAGGAAAGTATGAACACATATTTAATACAGATAAAGATTTTTGAAGTGAGAGACCTTCAAATGGAAACATAAATACCAGCTTTATTTTGTATAAGAATATTATATAATTATGTGTAGACCCTTCAACACAATTATGCATGCAACTGTTAAAAATAAGAATGGCGGAATATCGTATTTCATCTTGACCACAGTATAAATGAAAGTCAAAATGTGGAACATATGTAAGCCTGTGATCTCGGTAAGTTGAAGTGTGGGGTTGAATTATTTGATTAATTCACTTTGACATTCATGACAACAGACTGTGTAAATTTAGTATGCTATGTAGTAGATTCAAATTTGGGTCAAATTGGGAATTGGTTGTGTCATGCATTCCAAATTAATGAGATGCAATCCGATAAAGTTTAAAATCTATTATTTTCACGGATTGCGTCTGTCAATAATTTATTATTTTACCTTCTTTTTATATTTGAAAAGCACCTGTCATATTGTTTTGATGTGTAATACAATATTTGTTTATTTCGTGATCACTGCAAGTATCTGTTTTGTCTTTTCGGTAAATACTTTTTTAATTAGTTATTTTTTAAATTTGGTTCCAGCAATCAGCCACAAAATAACAAAACAAATGGATTTTTTAAGGCTATATAACATCGTAATAACCAATCAATGGCTCAATGGTGAGACGTTATTGACTCATACAGAGGTTCTGTGCTCTTTACCAAATGTAATTACCATAAAGACCCATGAGATGCAATTTTTGTTATGTATAGTTAAGCAATAATTTGGTTGCATAATGTCTAATGACTGACGTAATTATCATTGTCAAGGTTTATCGTCTTATTTTTACATCAGGATGTGATGTACTGTGAAACGTACAGCTGTGTAATCAACATCAGTGTCTAGCTCCTGTGTTCAATATTAGTATTAA
Organism: Saccoglossus kowalevskii; assembly: GCF_978046115.1. Taxonomy (NCBI): domain Eukaryota; kingdom Metazoa; phylum Hemichordata; class Enteropneusta; family Harrimaniidae; genus Saccoglossus; species Saccoglossus kowalevskii. The sequence continues at coordinate 20,065,743 of NC_140642.1, forward strand.
TTCGTTTCAAAGTGTGATTGTATTGTTAATTTCGAAAGTTTTTGTCGCCTACTCTATTTATTCATTTCAAGATGTCCATTTCATTTTTCACGATTCACTTCAAACAGTTGCTGTCCACACTGTCGTATATTTCATGATGTTGGATGTTTATTTCATTGTTAATATGTGAAACTTAGATATTCTGTGTTTCATGTTGATATCATTGATAACATCCAATTGTTCCGACATTTCATGTTGATTTTATTGATAATATTAAAGTGCTCAGATATTTTATGTTGAATTCATTGTTGTTAATGGTTCAGATGTTTCACTATGATTTTATTATAAAAGTGTTCAGATGTTCAATTTTGACTTCACTGTGAATTGACTTTACTCAGACTATTGATTATATTGCCACTTTCTTCCCTGATGCTCTTTCCCACTAATATACATATCAAGGTGGTATTGCTCATTGCACTATTCAAAACATATATTTCTAAGTGTTTACTATAATAAAAACTATAATTGACCACCTACTTAACCACGATATGTCATTGTTAATTACGTAATGATATATAGTGCTGTGTGTGATAAAGAACACATTATTGAATGCGTAATGATATGAACAAGTTCAGCTGTGAATATAGTAGACTTTGGGGGTTTGGGTGAGAGTACATAGTAAGATAAACTGGAACATGGCGCTGTTGTCAACTTTTATACAAATATATATTTAGTACTGAGGCCAAAAGTAACAACACAAATAAAATTCCCTGTTGCAACATTGACAGATGATTATTCTCAAAGAATCATGTATTATATATTAGTTTTATATAATTTCCATCAGAGAATTGTCAAAAACAAACATTTTAGAAAATGATATAACACAATTCTTTTCTATTTGTGGAATTGATTATTTTATTTTAATACAATAGGTCAACATACTGATGTAGTGAATGAAGAGAATACTAGTAATCACCATCTCTTGAATTCGCTAATATTTCAATACAGAAATATACGTATGTAGAACTCCAAACATACATGCACGAACTTGACCGGAAATTAATTCAGGTGTGCTTTGATTGAAATATGATGATATTGAATCTGTGTGCCATTGGCGATTACATGGGTGAATTCACTTGCACCTTTTTAAGAAACTGCAAATAACCTTAGTAATCAGTAATCAGTAATCGATTTATTTCCAATATGTCAAAACAAATTTATTAATACAGACTTATTTTTGATCATGGTTTATTCACATATCTGCTTATTGATTACAAAGCAAGCGCAAACACATGGCACATGTCCTATTCAAATATGATAGAAAAACTATAATGGCTGTGAAAATGAAACAGCCATCTCGGATTTTGTAGTTCTGATCTCTCAACGGGTTTGATGAAAATAAACACCCAAATAAAATAAAAAATAAGCTAAAACTAAACTTTGAGCCGTAGAAATGTTGATGTCGAGCTTTCTAATTCATTTGGTATGAGTGTTTGGTATTAACCTCCTAAACATAATTTTTAAATATAATTAAAAACGGGGAAGAATAATTCGTCGATGTTCTGTAATATCTTATATATAGCGTGAAATGAATGATGATGTTCAGCGTGACAACCGAAACGACTCAATTAATCAAACTGTATAACAGTCATTCTTAGAAATATTACAACTTATAACACGGGGAATGGTCTTGCAAAGTAAATCACTCTGAATGTTAAACAGAGAAATAACTCAAGAAATGATACACCAGTCAACAAAAGAAGAATAATTAAAGCCTGTAATAGTAGTACAATACAATACAACAATAAACGACGTTAACAGAGAGAAAGATGTAGAATTACACATCTAAGCCGTAAATATTAAATAGCTTGCGAATTGCATCAAAACTAATTCCACTCAGTATTATTCACTGCAATTCAATTCTTCCAGGTACAAAATCAACCACTTCAAATCAATTTTCACGCTCTATTGATTTGGTCTCAGAAGAACCTGCCGTGGAAAAAGACAATCTTTCGTTCTAATAATGATAATTATTAATAAGCATTTATGCAAAGACAACAGTTAATGAAAAACTGATTTTACATGTAAAGACATGTGGAGTTAAAATCAGTATTGCATAAATAAACCTTTCAAGTCGATTTACGCAAGGCAAGCCTCGTGGTCCGACTTTAATTAATCTATTTGTGAACAACCTTCCAAATTAATTTGATCTTCCAATGATAAATTATAGCTGGTTAGACGTGTTCTTCGTGCCAAAGTAAAATTTCCTTGCTCACTTACGCTCGGTTATTATCTGCCACCGAGTATGCTAATTTTCCCCAGAGATATCTTATATCCGCTCTCAAATACCCTAGCTTACGGTTACGTAATAACATCTGAATATGTTATACTCCGTACATGTTGTCCAGTTATACTCCGTACATGTTGTCCAGTTATACTCCGTACATGTTGTCCAGTTATACTCCGTACATGTTGTCAATTATACTGTGCATATAAGAATGCTTTGCAAATATTTGTTGTTAAATTTCTGTCAATACCTAGTCCACTCTTTCATAAATCCATTCATAGTATCACATACAAGACCGAAAGCCACACAGAATAACCCCAGTTCAAGACGCGATATTTGGGTCATTTTGAATGAGCGTGAATGGAGGGATGGTTAACCATAATAAAATAATAAATACCTTTCTCGTTAAAAACAAGTATACACAAATCACTTGGAGTACATGATATGGCATATCAAATTAAAGTAATATAGACATTAAGTCTTTCATTAAGTCGTAATAAGCAATATGCATGAACCATAAAGGTCACGCATGCTGGTACTTTCTAGGGTGTTGTGACAGTAACCATATACAGCAATCATGTCAATATTTAACTGGTCTTGAACTTCAATGTCTTACATTTATTGGGGGAAGTATTTGCGAAAACCTCATTGATAGTGAATGTGTACCTCGAAAGTACCAGGATATGTGAACTTATACCACTCTTGGTCAAGTGACTCATCGTTCGTGCGATTTAAAGGTGGCGTTGTATCCGAAAACCAATACTTTCGCGAAAGTTGTTTCTTAATTATATATAAAATTATAAGATTAGTTGATCGGCTGCATTGTCAGTGCATGGTGCTGAGCGAGTGTTAATTTACATAAATACAAATGATGTTTTGTACTCTTTGTCATTTGCTCATGAATAATTCAAATTGTCACTTGACATTGCAATGAACCTTCTAATTCCCGTTTTTCCCAATAACAGCCACCGAGAAATGTAATAGCTCCGTCGCCATAGGGTTTGGTTGACGTTGTGGGTTCGAACCCCTTCCTTTGCCAACCTTTACAATAGTAGAGAAAAAACTCTTTCTCCTTGTCAACTCCAAACGTTAAACCTTGAGTAAAGCTACACAGGCTTAGTCAAGCGGTTTACAAAATACGTCACAGTTAGGTGTACCCAAGACAATGACAATGTTATATACAGTAATCTGAGCAATTACGACTAACATATAAATACAACTATAGAAATTACAATCTGCATATATATATAAAAGTGTGACTGGCGCCCTCGTGCAAAAACAACAACAAACTAATTCCTTAGAAATTGTACTTTTTAGTCCTATTTGAAGCAAAGCAACAAAATCTCTTCAATAATGTTTAAACAAATAAATTGTAGTGAAATCTGATAACATGTGATGAGAGGGTCTTCCTTATGTTTCTAGTTATCTTTTTCGTTGAACAATACTAATCCCACAATGCACACAACCTTTAAGACATTTAAATGTTTTCTTTTCAATCAAAGTAGAATAATTACTGTTTGTAGACGTAACTGTTAATTAAATGACGAGACGATTGCCGTGATCGCGGTTTTAGTCCTATTTGAAGCAAAGCAACAAAATCTCTTCAATAATGTTTAAACAAATAAATTGTAGTGAAATCTGATAACATGTGATGAGAGGGTCTTCCTTATGTTTCTAGTTATCTTTTTCGTTGAACAATACTAATCCCACAATGCACACAACCTTTAAGACATTTAAATGTTTTCTTTTCAATCAAAGTAGAATAATTACTGTTTGTAGACGTAACTGTTAATTAAATGACGAGACGATTGCCGTGATCGCGGTTTTGAATCTCGTGATCTATGTTGTATTATATGTTTGTGTGTTCGTTTATGTAAAATTATAAATATCTATTATTGAAACTTTGCAAGTTCTACTTGACTGTAGTGTTTTGGTTTTATAAGTTTGGGCATAGGTCGAGAAATGTGAGTCAATACGTGAACAAATTTCAGTCAATTATAACAAAACCCTACGCTACTACATCAACCAAAGACATGAAAAGCAATTGAAAGCGTGGTTTTGCAAATCCGTACAAAGACCACGACTTGATAGGTCTTTCCCAGACTACGTTTTACTAAACTATTACGCAAATGTCACTAATTACGTCAGAGAAGTAACCTTCATCACGATTGCTGGTTTCCTAATAAGATAATGGGGCTTTCAAGAAGCCAGATCCATGGCTTTTTCACGGTTTAGCGGTCATGAAATCAATCATTGATTGCCCTTGTGAACATAGTGTCCTTCTAGTTTCAAATCTACCGACACTGAGCTAAATCACCATGAAATGAACCCAGACATAATTAACTGGACAGAGAAGACCGTGAAAACAGACATAATCAGAAAAAATAATGATGGTGGTTTCTTGAAGGAAATAACGTTAAACCTGACCTAGGAGATATAGGTTGAATGTAATGGACGTGGATCGGCTGAACGTGTATTACAAGGACAAATGGAAAAGGCCTGAGGAAATTAATTGTCTAGCCTCTTCTTACCCAGACTAAAAATCCATCACATCAGTATCAACTGTTACAATGTAATTACATGTAATTAACGCTGGATTATTAACATTTGAAATGTATGTGGCGCTCTTGGCGTTTTTAAAATTATTCTCAATAAAAATGGTCATAAATGATAATACAGCATGTGTTTGACTGAGAATTACTCGAGAGCTTGTGTGGGGGAATAACGCGAGAGTATGTGAATGGGAACAAGGTGAGAGTTTGTGTGTGGAAAAAACGCGAGAGTTTCTTGTGGGAATAATGAAGGAGTACATTTTGCACGAGAGTACGGAGCCGAAAGCAAGCTTAGATTGATGACGAACACAGTGTTGATACATTTAGTAATTCATCACCGGTTTTATAAACAATGCATGTTTTAATCCATCATATTTAACGACAACACATAACAGCAGCACCCTACTATGAATAAAATGAAATAACGACGATCAATACGTTTTGTTCTTCGTTTTTCGTGATAAGAAGTATAAACAATGCAAGAGGAAGGCTGGAGAACTCCCCATGAATTTCCATGTGGCGAGTTAATGTATAGATGAAACAATTGTGAAAAACACACACATGCATGGAACAAAAGCGAATTACAGTATCTGCACAGTTAATAGTTTGTAAACCAAATCACATCGCCTATTAGCACGCCTCGCTAGTATTCAACGTGACATCTGAACTAATCAGATCCCAACTGATAGTGCAGACGAGGAAAGGATGAACATAATTTATATATTCATAACAGTTTAGGTTTTATAGTGAGAGACTTACAAATGAGAATACAGCTTTATTTTGTGTAGGAATATTATAATATGTGAAGACCCTTCAACACAATTATGCATGCATTTTTTAATAATAAGAATGGCGGAATGACGTGTTTCATCTTGACCACAATATGAAAGAAGGGGATAAGTCAAGTTGTTGAACATATGTAAGCCTGTGGATCTTGGTCAGATGAAGTGTGGGAGGGAATGAATTATATTATTAATTCACTTTGACATTCATGACAACTGACTGTGTAAATTGAATATGCTATTAAGTAGATTCAAATTTAGGTCAAATTAGAAGTGGGTGGTGTCATGCATACCCAACTAATGAGATGCAGTGCATCACAAACCGATCAATTTTGGAATCTAATTGTTTTAGCTCCCTATAGATGTCCAAATGGCACTAGTCATATTACTCATTGCGTCTGTCAACAATTTATTATTTTACCTTCTTTTTCACATTTGAAAAGCGCCTGGCCACATTGTTTTGATGTGTAATACGAGATTTGTTTATTTCGTGATCATCACTGCAATTAGCTGTTTATTTTCTCTTTTTGGTAAATACTTATTTTCATTATTTATTTTTTTATTTTTTATTTTATTAGCTTTCCGCGATTTCGGTTTTAGATTTGGTTCCTGCAATTAGCCACAAAATAATATGCCGTCAAACAAATGGATTCTATAAGGTTATATAATATCATCGTAATAACAAATCAGTGACTCGATGGTGAGAGGTTATTGACCCACACCAAGGTTCTGTGCTCTATACCATATGTAATTTTCATAACGGCCCATGAAAAGACGATTTTTTGTATGAATAGTTGAGCAATAATTTGGTTGCTAAATGCCTGATGACTGTCATAATTTTCGTGATATTATTTTCAAAAATAAAAGTGTTTTGTTATACATTTGTATCTTGTTGATTTCATTGATAATAACGAGTGTTCAGATGTTCCATGTTGATTTTATTGTTAATTTCAAAGTGTTCAGATGTTTCACGCTGATTTCGTTTTAATATCAAAGTGGTAACCTGTTCTATGTTTATTTCTCTGTGAATTGCAATGTGTTTAGATGTGCAATGTTGATTTTATTGTTAATTTCAAAGTGTTCAGATGTTCCAAGTTGATTTTATTGTTAATTTCAAACTGTTCAGATGTTTCATGTTGATTTCATTGTTAATATCAAAGTGATAACCTGTTCCATGTTTATTTCACTGTGTTTAGATGTGTCACGTTGATTTCATTATTAATTGCAAGATATTCAGATGTTCCATGCTGATTCCATTGTTAATTTCCTCGTTGAAGCTGTTTCCATACATATTTCATATTATACATATCAAGATGGTGTTTGTTCATTGCACTATTTTCGTATAATGAGAATTATAATGAGTTAGTACAACTTACTGGGCTCTTTGACTAGATTGACGATCCATCTAAACACGACATGTTATTGTTAATTACACAATAACATATTATTGAATGAGTAATGATATGAACAAGTTTAGCTGTGAATATAGTAGACTTTGGGGGTTTGGGTGAGAGTACATAGTAAGATAAACTGGAACATGGCGCTGTTGTCAACTTTTATACAAATATATATTTATTACTGAGGCCAAAGACAAATTACACAAATGAGATTTCCGGCTGCATCGTGCATTATATATTAGTTTTATATAATTTCCATCACAGAATCCTGCTCCTGTCAAAAACAAAGATTTGATTATTCATCATCTCTTAGAAAATAATATTACAAAATATTTTCCATTTGGGGAACATTTGATTTTAGGAGATTTCCCTAATAGGTCAACTTACTGATGCAGTGAATGAAGAGAATACTAGTAATCACCATCTCTTGAATTCGCTAATATTTCAATACGCAAATATACACATGTAGAATTCCAAACATACATAAATGAACTTGGCCGAAAATTAATTCAGGTGTGCTTTGATTGAAATATGATGATATTGAATCTGTGTGCCATTGGCGATTGCATGGGTGAATCTACTTGCTCCTTTTTAGTGCAAACTGTAAACCACCTTAGTAATCGATTTATTTCCAATATCTTAAAAACAAATGTCTTATTTTGTGCCATGGTTTATTTACACATCTGCTTATTGATTACAAAGCAAGCGCAAACACATGGCAGACATCCCATTCAAACTTATGATAGAAAAAGTATAATGCTTGTGAAAATAAAACAACAAGCTCAGACTTTTTAGTTTTAATCTTATAACATGATTAAAGAAAATAAACACCCTCCAAATAAAACTAAGCTAAAGAAAATCAAACTAAAGTTTGTGCCATACAAATTTAACTTCCAACTTTCTAATTCATTTGGTATTAACCTCCCAAACATAATTTTCAAATATAATTAAAAAGTTGGGAGAATACTCAGGCTCTATAAGAATAACTCGTTGATGTTCTGTAATATGTTGCGTGAAATGAATGTTGATGATATGCGTGACAACCAAAACTACCCAATTACACCAACTGTATGACAGTCATTCTTAGCTTTATTAAAACTTGTAAACATGGGGGAATGGTCTTGCAAAGTAAATCACTCTGAATGTTAAACAGAGAAATAACTCAAGAAATGATACACCAGTCAACAAAAGAAGGATAATTAAAGCCCGTAATAGATGTCCGACTACACAGGGACACTAATATTGCCGTCTAAGTCGTAAATAATATTAAATAGTTTACAACTAATTCAAGTCTTAATCGCTGCAATTCAATTTTTACAGGTTTCAATCAACCACTTCAAATCTGTTTCTGGTTGTTCCTGTGGGAATACACGAACTATTTAAATTTAAAAAACACATAATAACATTACCAAAAACCGATTTGGTTTCAGAAGGATTTGTCATGGCAATAGAATCTTTCGTTCTGATAGTGATGATTATTAATAAGCCTTTATTCAATGAAAACAATCACGAAATTAATGAAAAACTGATTTACATGTTCCAAAAGTGCGCCACCTCATGGTAGTGATGTATAACTATTACTGATAATGGAAAAACAGTCACATGTATGACATAATCGAAGACATGTACAGTTGAAACCAGTATTGTATGAATAAAGCTTTCAATTCTATTAACACAAGGCGCAATCGTGTTCTGACATTTTTCAATCTATTTGTGAACAACCTTCCAAATTAATTTGATCTTTCAATGATATATTATAGCCTGGTTAGACGTGTTCTTCGTGCCAAAGTAAAATGTTCCCGCTCGCTTGGTTATTATCTTCCGCCGAATATGCTAATTTTCCGCTCCAAAATACCCTTTATAACCACTGAATATTGCCCAGTCATACGCCGTACACACAGTAAATTACACTGTGTATATTAGAATACTTTTAATACATCTTTGCAAATTACTGTTGCAAAATTTAGTAAATACCTGACCCACTCTTTCACAATTCCATATTATCATCTAAAACCCATTGCCACACAGGATAATCCAAGATCAAGATGTGATATTTGCATCACTTTGAATGGGTGTGAATGGAGGGATGATTTACCATAGTAAAACAACGAATGCATTTATCGTTTAAAACAAGTATACATAAATCACTAGCTTTCACTTGGAGTACTTGGTATGGTATCTCAAATTAAAGTTATACAAACATTAAGTATTTCATTAAGTCGTGATAATATACATACACGAATCATAAAGGTCACGCATGCTGGTACTGATAAGCATTGTAGCCATATAACAGCTATAATATATTACGTCAATATTTAACTGGTCTTTAACTTCAATGCCTTACATTTATTGGGGGAAATATTTGCGAAAATCTCATTGATAGTGAATGTGTACCACCGAAAAATACCAGGATGTGTGAACTTATACCACTCTTGGTCAAGTGATCTATTGTTGTGGCCGTTATTTTATTAATGAAAACAGCACAAGAAAGTGTGTGTTATCGGATATAATGCCACACTTTTCGTCTGTAAATCGCACGAGTACAAAGCGGTTGTATGATTTGAAGAAGAACCCACACATTCGAGAAGGAGTTTCTTAATTTTATATTTAATATTATAAAATTCGTCGATCGGATGCATTGCCAGTGCATAGCGCTGAGCGAGCATTAATTTACATAATAACAAAATACGTATTGTACGCTTTGTCATTTGCTCATGAATAATTCAAAGCCACTTGACATTGAAATGAATCTTCCAATTCCCGTTTTTCCCAAGAACATCCGCCAGGAATTTTAATAGCTCCGTTGCCAGAGGGTTTCGTTGACGTTGTGGGTTCGAATCCCTTCTTTTGCCAACTTATTCAAGAGTCAAGGTGCAACATCTGATTCACAATAGCGGTTTACAAAATATGTTAGAGTTAGGTGTAACTAAGACAATGTTTGCTAGATATATACAGTCATCTGTAGCAATTACACTTAACATATAAATACATCTGTATAAATTACATTCTGGATATAAATAAAAGTGTGGCTGGCGCCCTCGTACAATTTACTTGACTCTGACCAAAAGAGAGACAAACGTGTCTCGTGTTCTTTGATTACATACGTATATCTTATTATGAAAACAAATTAACAGTGGATTTTTTTTGATAATGTTATCGCTCATAATTGATGTCAAGCAAAAACCCAAACTAATTCCTTGGATATTGTATTTTTTAGTTCCTTTTGAAACAAAGCAAAAACGGCGACCATCTTCAGCAGCAATTAATAAAACTGGAATATTTATTTTTCATACTTGAAGAGTCGACAATCACTAAATGTATTCAAGATTGATTGAAAAATAAATTGTCATGCTCCCAGTTATCTTCTTCGTGGAACAAGGAAACCCACAATGCACACAACTTTTAAGACATTTTAATATCTTCTTTTCAATCACAATTACTGATTGTAGACGTAACTGTTAATTGAATGACGAGACGATTGCCGTGATCGCGAGTTTGAATTCTGAGATCCATGTTCTATTATATATATGTATGTGTTCGTTTATGTAAAATTATAAATATCTATTATTGGAACTCCGCAAGTTCTACTGGACTGTGGTGGTTTTGTTTTATAAGTTTGGGCATAGGTCGAGGAATGTGAGTCAATACGTGAACAAATTTCAGTCAATTATAACATAACCCTGTTGTACTACATCAACCAGCGAAAGAAAAACAACTGAAGACGTGTCTTTTGCAAATCTGTACAAAGACCACGAGTTGATAAGTCCTTCTCAGACTACGTATTACTCAACTTCTACGCAAATGTCACTAATTACTTCTCCAATTACGTCAGCGTAATAACCCACATTACGGTTACTGGCTTCCTAATAAGATAATGGGGCTTTCAAGAAGCCAGAACCATGGCCTTTTCGTCATTTTAGCGATCATGAAATCAATCATTGACTGTCCTTGTGAACATAATGTCCTTGTAGATTCAAATCTACCAGCACTGAGCTAAATTTACATAATGTATTTAATTGGACAGCGAAGCCTGTATAACCTTGCATAATTAGAAAAAAAAATTTCATGATGACTGGGGTTGTATTTGCTATTTGAAGGGAATAAATGTGGATGGAAACGTAATGATCGGCTGAACGTGTAATAAAAGGACAAATGGAAATAGCCTGTGGGAATTAATTGTCTAGCCTCTTCTCACCCAGACTAAAATCCATCATATTAATATCAACAGTTACATTGTAAGTACATGTACCTAACGCTGGATTATTAACATTTGAACTGTGTGTGGCATTTTTGAAAAATGATCCTCTGATATAAATTGTCATATAAGCTAATACAGCTGTGTGTGGGAATAACGCTTGAGAAGGTAGTTAGATACTCGGGTCAATTTGTCAATTGAAGGCTAAACATTCATGTTCTGTCGCCTACAATTTATTGAATTTTTCTGATGTGTTTTACATATTTTCTTGTAAGTAGCATTAAACATGTACCATCGAGATCGTCATCGCTCTCGCTCTGAAATTGGGAGGGCAGCTACGATTGACGCAATGTTTGTCAATAGAACACAAAAATACAACTGCAAATTTCTTTGGCATAAAGAATTTATTTGACTGTAGTAATATTACTGACACTCGCACTTCAAATTGGCGAAGTGTGAGAAGCGCACACTTTCCGCCGTTTGGCTAAACTTCCCATAGATATTGGTGATAATTTGTTCCTGCCATATAGATTCATTTTTTCGCATTTTTTGTTGGCCTTTGATATTACTAACCCAGTATCAATGGGAATTTAGATTTTCGTCAGAAAACTGATTATTTCAAAATTCCACCACCACGTCGAAAAATATCCGTTTTTGGCGAGAATGATATCAAGTGTAGATGAGCTTGCAAATCATACTTTTCAGTGTAGCCAATCTTTCTGTGCATTATATTCTGCCCACCAATTTATGTACAACTTAATAAATTAATAGAAAATTACTAGTATATGTTTTATTTACAAAAAAGATTCCACAGCATATTACATTTTTTGTCATTACATTGAATATTTCTTTTTCATTTGCATCAAATGTTTACACTTCCTGCAGCATCGTCTTCGCCAGCCAGGTTTGTTTATTCAGTCATAGTTTCAACATTACACCAACAACTGAGCATAATTATATAGAATGGAAACAAAAAAATAGTAAATCATAATGTTTGGAAATAAGATGAAATATTTTACTTCAGCTCAATTACTTTAATGGAGAGTTATTGTACACTATATTGATAGATTTTGGTGAATATTTACAGCTACGGCTTCAATGCCGTTAGTAGCCTATTTTGGCCTGATTGTCAACAAAACATCATCCGTCTCCAGGGCAAGCAACCTGAAAAAGTTATACTGGTGTTCGGTCGGAAAAAAAATCGTCACTCCCGGAATAACTACAAAAAATAACGACCTAAACTGGAGCTAGTTAAGCGACAATTTAATCATAAAAATCAATTTTATTTTTGTATGTTTATGACCTAACTCTGACAAGAGACGTCAGCGGGTGCGCTATAAAAGGAGGTCTGTGATTCGTTGACTAAACCAGTCAGAGGTCTCGTTGAAATCTCGTTACATAGGCATGGGTTTAGATGTATGTGACGAATCACAAGTAAGTAACAAAAAGCATAAAAACGTAAAATAAATATATAAAATAAAAGACATGCAGTACAATACATCAGATTTTAATCAGATTGCGTTTTTAATAATATTTTATTGGGATATCTCATATGAAATACAATACTTGAAAAACACAATAAAATAGGATTACATTTCTAGTATTTTCTTGCTCATTTATATGTTCTAATACTTGGTTTATAACTTGCTTTAGTGACCTCAGTTACATTTACTACCTCAGTCTAACCCATATCTTTCAGAAAATTTCCCCATTTTTTAAGATGTTCTTTTAATTTATTTTTTCTGATTGCAATATGAAATTCTATACTTTTAGTCAAGTGGATTTAGGGTTTGACCCGGAATAAAATAGTACATTAGCGAATTTTTTTTTCAAACGTTGGCTAAGACCTAAACCGTTGGGCAATTTTTTTTAGAGCATGTTGAAGATTTATTGTTTTTTAGCAATGATTATACCTACCGCAGATGCAATAACCTCTAATTACCTCTAAATACATATGGGATAATGATGGTAAATTTATCCACATATTTATCACACTTACCACACTTATCATATTCAGTCAGCCAAACATTTTATTGCGCATGGTGAAGCAAATAGCGCCCTCTATATGCGTGTACAGCGCCACCAAGTGGTGATATGTTCAGAAACATACAGGGTCTGGTATTAGTCTTGTTTCATTGGCATTTTGTCAGTATAAATTCTACACAATATGGGAAAACTCTGCGATTATTGTTCATATATCATTTTCATTATTAAACAACAACAATTCAGGAATATTTTGGGCATATTTAGATCCATCATTCGCCAAATCAACATGATACTTTGCTGCAGTCGGTCTCCATAACTCGCACCTCCCACAAATTATACATCTGCATAAAAACACACAAATGAATCGTGTTTATCAAAGTATATGTGATTGTATCATGTAAAGATAGGTGATAAAATGGTAATATATATGAAGGACATTTCACAGTTACAGGTATGTGGAATGTGGAAATGATCACATAATGAAGGGAGCTCATATCAAGGTTTGATGTGGTAAGAGTGATTGGCAAGACTTGTGAGGTATCGAATATATCAAGTTTGTGGTAAAATGAGACAGTTACAAACTAACATGATCAGACTTGTGTTTCGTCATACCTTCATTCTGTTTGGGATTGGTTTGAAAATAGGTTGGTTGGCCAATCATCAAATCAAGTCAGTATAATATTATAGTTGATCATCATCATCATCAAGATCCAGATTGGGTGAATTTCTACAGCTTACACCTCTACATTCATCACACATGGGAGAGCATTTTACCCATGTGTTCTACATGTGCAACGTGTCGTTCGACAGTCTGCTCTACATTTACATTTACATCTGATAACTTTTAGTAATTTGTCAGGTGCAGGAGGCTTGTCAGTTTGGATAGCAAGCAATTTTCCCTTCTTCACTTTCCAGCCCCATTCTTCTGGATTAACATGAGTTTGTCCTTTCCACATCAGAACCTGGTGGTATACCCGTTGGCTATGGTAACCTACAGCTGCAGATGTTGGTGGAATATTCTCAGGCCCTACACATGTAACGCTTGTAGAAACTTTCTGAAAGAATTTCCCCATTGTGAGTGAATCCAATGTTTCATCGGACTTGCCACCATATAAAGGAACAAAAGCTTTTCTACTGACTCCACAGTGTCGTCTTTTGAAGCATCATCTTGGTCAAACACTGAAGCATGACATTGAACCTGCTTGTTGGTTTGGAATTTTTTCAAGGACAGATCCTTTTCTAAGCCATATATCCTGGATGTGATGTCACAGCCCAGGACAGCATGTATAAATAATATGTTTTTGCAAACTGTTGATTCTGTACCACATTTGCGGTCAATGTAATCAAGGTAAAGTTTGCAGATGCCCTTATATGTTAGTCCTCGTGGCCATGGAATTCTCTGTAAAAGTGAACCTCCATCAATAACATACTTAACCTCAATGGACATGTCACTAATAATGGGACCAACACATTTCCAGACTGCTTCGGCTAAAGCTAGCTTGTTTGCTTCCCGCATCAGTCCATCAGAGGCAAACAATGCTGGTGGATGATGTGAAAAGACTGGACAACTTGTCTCTTGATACAATTCCCCTTGCAATGAAAACAAGTCTTTGAAATAACAACTGGGGATCGACTTGTACTTCATCTGCATCAAGCTTTAATGATGTTTTCACACAGCCTGTATTTTTTAGTGAATGAAAAATCACTCGGGCTTTTTTCACTCATAGACTTTATTATTTCAGCTTCAATAGACCTAGAATTATCGACATTTACTGTGTCATCAGCAACAACTCCAGTAGCTATACTGCATAGAGAAGAGCTGTTTCTTGCACGAAGAAACCGTACCAACTCCATTAGGTCATTATGATCTCTAATTTGCCTGGTTTTTGCACTCTCTTTGTGTTGCTCACTTGTGATGTAGGAAGCTCCAGTGAACTCTTGCATTGCATGATTGACTTCTGCAAATACAGGTGTTGATAGTAGCCAAACGGTACATTGTATTTTTGACATACCTCTACCCCTTGTCAGCCCACCACTTGTTTTGACACTCCACATCAACACTTGTTCAATCTGTCCGCCTAACCACATGGTATCCATTCAGGAACAATCGAAATACATCAGCATTACTTTCTGGTAGTTTTGACATAATCTGAAGATATGTGTACACTGACTTTGCATAAAGATTATGGCCAGATGCAGCAAAGTATGGAAGCATGTCTGAAAAAGCTTTTAGATGGAGAGACCAGTTACCAGTTCTTTCAGCTTTAATGAACTGCTGGAGTATTTCAATCATCTCTATGTACTGTAGCCATAACTTGGATGTTCTAAGGAAAGCTAGTGTTTCCTTGAATTGGTTGATTTTTTCCTGTATTAGAGTCAGTACTTCCTCTGAACAAACTGATTCTATCTCTGTCTCATGTGCAAGCAGCCTCTCTAGGATGGTCCCTGCTTCTTTCAACTAATTTGTTGTATCTTGTGTTTGTGACTGATTTGCATTACTGGAATCGCCATGTTCGGGTATATCCGTTAATTCACTAGCACTGGTACCTATTTGGTAATGGAAGGTCATACATCATTGACAAAAGCATTGCATATAATGCTGCTTCCACTAGAATGTGACCCCGAATAGCCCTCAACATATGTCCAACAGCATTCTCGACATAAAATGTCTCCAATAGTTTCTTAAGTCCAGATCCACTCATCAAATGTCCAATGCAACCCAGAAAACTCATTTGCACATGCAGACCACCCAGTCTGAGAACAATATTCCTCACACTGCTAATGTGGGATCATTATGTTGGATTTCCCAACATAGCGCACTGGTGATACATCATACTTTATGGCTTGTTCACTGATGAAACACATAGTTAAGAAGATACATGATTCATTATTTGATTTCATATCGATTAGCATGAACATTATAGATGAGACCCCAGGATGAGGACCTTGATGTACCATTTGCATAAAACCATTCCAAGATGGTCTAGATGGATGTAACAACCAAGAGATTTTCCACAGAAGATTCACATTCAATGTATCATCACCTGCTATCAAACTGGGTAACTGGGCATACTTTAATTTGGCCATGCCCTTTGATAACTGCTTATAATATTTAATATTGACTTTTGCAATAGAAACTATATCATCGAATGTGACATGAACTTTAGGTATGGTGTTGTCCCACAATATCCCTGGTGTTATGGTCGTTATTATGCCCATACCATGAAACGTGTTCAGCCCGTCAATGGTCTGTACATTATGGTCAACATTATCAGCTACATGTTGAATAAAATGTCTGGGTGTGAAACCAGGAATGTCAGTTCCTTGGTAAAAGGTGGCACTACATTCAAACTTCTGTACCTCTGCATATGATGAACAAAGCCCATGATTATGGAGAGAATCAATGAGAAATCATGAGCCAAACTGGCGATGCATTTGAACAGCAAGTCCTATTTGTAGTAGAGTCACTATAACTCGTGGGCGAACTGACTGCATGATAGCCTGCCATATGGATGCCACCTTAACATCAGTGTTTTTTCCAACAAACATATCTTGAAGTAAAACTTTCAGGGTGGTTGGAAGGTACTCAATTTCATTCTCAGTGCGTTGCATTTCTTCAGTGTTTGGGTATAAATGACTAGTTGTGCTGGACGATTTTATATCATGTTAAGTTGTATCAAGTTGTGCAGCTGTTTTAATCAGCCGATTTGTTTCGGATTCAGGGTTTGTACGATAGTGGAAATCATGTAAAATTGCTGATGCTGAGAAGACTGGCTTGTACCTGTTGCATCTACTCATCTTCGTGGATCTTGAGTTTTGTTGTTGCAATGTTGTACGAATCTAAATTTATCACAAGCATAAACAAAATGCGTTTAGTACGCACAAAAGCCTTCAAATCTTGGTAAAAGTTGTCAGTGTTTGCATTCAGAAAGTCAGAAAGTATTCAAGCAAAGAAATTGCGACATAATCTTGTGCTACTTAAGGTTCGTCTGGTTGCCATTTAAGGAAATCACGTGATGATAATCAAAAGTCACATTGACTTTACAAACAATTTATTATGATTGACAGTCATGCAAGGACTTGCAAATGACTTGTTTTAACTATATTAAAATATGATTACTCTAAACAAAGCAATTAATACAGAAAGGAAAAAGAGAAGTAATCATAGAAAAGTCTTCTTCTTCAATCTTCCTTGTGTAACAGGATTCAATAACAGGGTGTTTAAAAAACCCTGGAAATTACAAACGAGTCATTAAAAGTTCAAACAGTGCTTAGTTTCCAAGATGCTGGTGCTTAGAAATAAAGGAAAGATATTTTGGTATAACGAGGTATCTGGTAAAACAAAAGATTGGTTGATTACTTGACAGGATTAAAATAATTGTAAAAAATGCTGACATCAGCAAATTTCTGTTCTATAACTGGCGGATAGTTTCTTCAGTTTATCTGAATAAAAAGTGTATAGAAAAAACTAGCAATATCATTATGAAATAATGTGTATGCTGTAATTAATATTAATTACAAAATATAAATGTAAGAAAAATCTAAAATGTACGAAAAACACTACCCCTTACATCTACCCGTGTAAAAAAAATTGCCCATGTTATCAGTGCTTGGGTTTTTTTGGGGGGTAAATCCACAAAAAATTCCCTATCTTTTGATACCAAACTTGTTAATGTACTATTTACTTCCCGGTTCGGCCTGTTTCAGGGCTAAATCCACTGGACTATTTGAACATTTTGCATGTATCTTCTATAAGCCATTAAATCCGGCTTCTGTTTTTTACACCTTGCACTGTATATGTAATATCTGGCTGCCAATAATGTAAAATTTAAGAGAATGGAAAAATATTCATCTCCAAGGATAACCTGTATGGGATAAAGTATTTACCAATCGTAAAATAGATGTAACAAAGTTTCATCCTG
The DNA here is from genome assembly GCF_978046115.1 of Saccoglossus kowalevskii. NCBI lineage: Eukaryota > Metazoa > Hemichordata > Enteropneusta > Harrimaniidae > Saccoglossus > Saccoglossus kowalevskii. The sequence goes on from NC_140642.1 coordinate 20,083,843, forward strand.
TTCTCCGCAAAAGGAACTCTTTGAAGATTCAACAAGACATGGTTTGATTTTCGCCAATAATACATTTGTTGACAGTATATTGTGTAAAATCTTAAATTGAAAAGTTCTCAATTGTGTGTCAATTGTTGTTATAAATGGTAGTGAATATAATGCTAACCAGCAATCTGTTTGTGCATTCAATGTCAAGGTGAAATACAGTTCAGATCTTGGTGGTATAAAATAAAATTCTACAAGCTTTTTCGTAATATTTCTAGTGTTACAATCATTTAAATTAACATGTATATTACCTATTTGCACCTGTTATTTCAAAATTTTGTAATTTCTTTCTGTTTACATTAGTTTTCCATTCATGTGGAATGGCATTGATAATGCCAAACCAACGTAACATTGAATTCTGTGGGATTCCATTCTGTAATAAGTCCTTCCATGTCCTTAATTCTACAGGAGTTTTAAAAAATTGTCCCACATATATTATTTCCCTTTCTACAAATTCTTTGAAAAATATTGATTTTCCTGCAAATAGGATTTCTTCATTATTCCATATTATCTGCTGTAATTCATTTGGTTCTTGTTCAATTGACATTTTTGTTTTAATTTTAGTCCATTCATTTAGCATTGATTCAAGGCTTCTCGACACCCTTATATTCAATTTTTTTAGGTTGAAATTACATTTCAAAAGAAAGTGAATGCCTCGAACTTTTTCAAGCTGCTTGTTGAAAATTGTTTTCCAAGGATGACCTATATTTTTTTCACACATCCTCCTTAACCAATTAATACGCTGAGCTATATAAATGGCGTTAACATCTGGCATTGAAATTCTCCCTTTTTCAGTTCTACCAATCAATGTTTGTCTAGCTATTTTTTCTGGACCCTTCCATATAAATTTATAAATCATTTTGTTTATTTCTTTAATTTTATTAGCAGGGAGGTTTACCAAATTCATTACATATTGTATTCTAGATATGGCCAATGTTTTGATGATCTGTACCTTCCCCATAAATGTTTTTCTTATTTTTTCTAGTGGTTCGGCCAGATTTAGTTCTCTTGCTTTGTTTTATCATAGGATACAAACATTCCAAACATTTTTATTGAATCAGTTGGCCACTTTAAGTTGTGTGGTCTTTCTTTGCACTCTTTATTTTTTCCTATCCACAGGGCTTCACTTTTACTCTTATTTATTGATAGACTTGACATTTCTTTGAATTTTTCTAGTAATTCAAACATGTTTTGTGCTAATTCAATATCCCTGAAAAAACATGTCAAGTCATCAGCAAAAGATGTATTTTTTATCTCATCTTCCCCCACCCAAATTCCATTTATGTTTTGTTGTGTTCTCAATTTCACCAGAAATATTTCCAATGCCAATATGAAAAGTATTGGTGAGATACAATCACCCTGTCTGACACCACGATGAAGTTGGAAGTAGCCTGTAGATGTTCCCTTATTCATAACACAGCTGTAAATATTGTTATAAATAATTTTCACCCATTTTATAAATCCCTGGCCAAAATTAAAAGCTCTCAATGCCTTAAACAGGTACTGCCACTCAATACAGTCAAAGGCTTTTTCCAAGTCTACCGTTACCAACAGACCAGGCAATTCCATCTCTTCTGTGTAGCCATTACTCCTTCAATGAACTTTATAACATCACCAATAAAGCGATTTTTGACAAATGCACTCTGTGTAACATGTATCAAGTTGGAGAGAACTTCTTTTAATCTATTTGCTAAATATTTCGTAACAATCTTGTAGTCAACGTTTAGGAGCGTCACTGGTCTCCAGTTACGTATATATCTTTTATCTTTCCTTCTTCTTTCAAGTAAGGTGATCACACCCTGTCGCTGAGACAGAGAGAATTCCCCTTTTTCAAAAGAAGTATTAAATGAGTCTAGCATATGTATTTTCAATAGATCCCAAAATAGTTTATAAAATTCACTTGTTAGGCCATCATTTCCTGGTGTTTGTTTGATTTTAAAGCACCAAGAGCTTCCTTTTCAGTTATTAGTCCTTCACATTTTTCAGCCTGTTGATTTTCAAGTTTTGGAACATAAGGATTATTTAAGAATAATTCTTCATTATCAACAAACCCTCTTTTGTATTTAGTTTAGATGTGTACAAACCTTTATAAAACTCTTTTATTTCTTTTATGATATTTTCTTGGCCAGTTCTCTCTGTGCCATCTTCTCTGAGCACACTTTTTATCTGACTCTTATTATTATTTTGCTTCCAAATTTGAAAGAAATATTTTGTATTTTTCTCCCCATATTCCATCTAATTGCATCTTGCCCGTATCATCATTCCTTCTACCCTGTGATCATATTCCTGTTGTAATACTACTTTTACGGTTTCTATTTCAGTTTTTATATTTTCATTTGTGTTGGCATTTAACTCTATTTCCATTTTAGCTAATTTATGTTCTAACTCTACTATGTTAGCCTTACGTTCTTTTGCTCTTTCTTACTATAAGACAACGTGGTTTGTTTTATCTTATACTTTATCCAATCCCATTTAGCTCTTGGATCTTTAATAAATGTACCTTCTAGTAACTAATCATCAAATTTTTCCGTTATTAACTCTATATATTCCTCCTCCCTTAACAAACTATTGTTTATCTTCCAATAGAAAGGTCCTCTTTTACTTTCCTCCCATTCTAGCTCTAAAGTTATGGCTGAGTGATCTGATAGAAAACATGGTATATCAGCCTTATGTATATCTATCTGCAGGTTGTCACTAACTATAAAATAATCTAGTCTACTTTGTATTATTTCTAAATCTTCTAAATGTAAAAAACTTTTTTAATTTGATTTCTCAATCTCCATATATCTATTAAATCGAAAGTTTCCATTGCATCCTTCACTATCTTACTAGATTCTGTCCAGCCCCTGGGTTTGCCGCCTTCCCTATCCATCCCAATATCAAGCACCAGGTTGTGATCTCCTCCCCATATAATTTTAGTATCTGAATCCGTTACATATTCCTTTAGATATGTTACAATTTGTTTTATAAAGGTTACATGACTACCTTCCTCGTTAGGGCCGTATGCATTCACTAAGATAAAGTTTTTCTGTTCTATGTTTACATCTATAATCATAAAACGTCCCAAGGGATCCCTACAAATTTTGTTAATGTGATAATCAATATTTCTTGAGTTGGGATTCCCAGTATTTTGCTGTTGATTCTAAACTATGTGTCTCTTGTAGCATTGTAACTTTCGATTTACTTTCAGAAATCCATTTGAACACCTTTTTTCTTTTTTTTGTAATAACCGAGGCCATGAACATTTAAGATCAAAATTTTAACTTTTGGAACCATATACAATAAATGTGTTTAAGTTTGTATCTTAATCCCATTTTCATTAAGAACTTTCCCCATTTAAAAGTTTTAAATATACAAAGAACGAACAATAACAAAAAACAACTCTTGCCTAAGCCCATGTTTGCCCACAACTATGTGCCTAATGCAAACAATATTGTCAGTACTACCCTTCTCACACATTCAGTAAATGTTTTCTATTTAAACATCTGCTCACTGTTTTAAAAGTTCTCTCATTGTTCTTTTTTAATTCTCTTTGTATCTTTGTCCATTAATGTAGACTGTGCCATTACTGAATCTTACTTTCTCACCTTTTTCATAGGCTTCCTTCATCACCGGGCGCATCGTTTTCTTTTTCTTGAAATCTGCTTCACATAGATCTTCTTTTAAATTAACATATATGCCACTGCCTCTTAATTTTCTCTTGTTTATCAATATCTGTCTTCTTACGGGTCTGCGTATAATTTTTACAATGATATGTCTTGGTGGACGGTTTTCGGCGCGTAGTCCTATTCTGTGTGCATTTTCTACTACTCCAGGCTCAACGTCAAATTTGTCGCCTATCAGATGTTGTATTATTTTCATCGGGTCTTCTCCTTCTTCCTCCTGAATACCACCAAATCTCAGATTGTAACTATGTGAATACCTCTGCTGTTTTATTGTTTCACCTTTTAATTCCTTTATTTCCATCTTGGCCGCTTCTACTTCAGCGCTGATCCTTTCGATTTCAATTTCTGTTTGTCGGTAATCTAGGTTGTTTACGGCCTCCGCCATATCTGTTATCGTCTGTTCAGCGACTGTTTGACGCTCTTCTACTTCATTTAGTTTCATCTGAATCTTTTGAACCTTTTCGTAGTGTTTATCTGTTTTCTTCATTAGCTCTTTGTATAGAGGATAAACCAATTTCAGGGAAACTTTCTCTCCTTCCAGTGACGCACTTTTTTCTTTACGTGGAGGGCTACCCGAGAAACCACCCAGTGACGAATTGGTACCATGTGTTGTCCCGTCTTCTTTATTGCCTTTATTTACCGACTTCTTTTTGTCACTTTTAGGTCCCATGACGTCATCCGGCTCTCTAACTACTTATAGTTCTATATATCCCTTGTTTGTTGAAGTTTCGAGCAGTTTATCGCAGTTTTTACGTGTGTAGTGGGGAGCTGACGCACTAGCCTTGCCTACTAATCTGCATAACCTTTGACTTTCCTGGCGCTAGAGTTTCTGTGTGGGAATAATGTGAGAGTACGTATAGCCGAAAGCAAACTTAGATTGATGACGAACACAGTGTTGATACATTTAGTAATTCATCACCGGTTTTATAAACAATGCATGTTTTAATCCATCATATTTAACGACAGCCCATAACAGCACCCTACTATGAATAAAATGAAATAACGACGATCAATAGACGACTTGTTTTTTCGAGACGTTTCAGTCTTTCGTGATAGGAAGTACAAACAATGCAACCTGTTGTTCACCGGCATCGTAATGGTTGACGGCTTTTAAATATTTATTATCTGAGAAGAGGTTTTAATGGATCATGAATATTCAAGAAAGGCAAATATTCGAAATCGAAAAGAGTTAATTATGCCAACTATTCAATCAAAATCCAATCAATTGATACGTCCGATGAAGTCTCCGTCTCAGTAGAGTGGAGATATTTGATTTATTTGCATATGCAAAAAGAAGGCTGGAGAACTCCGCAGATAATTCCACATAGCTAGTCATTCTATAGATGGAACAAACAATTGTGAAAAAAAAACACACATGCATGGGGCAAAATTACAGTATACTTATTTTTTTATTTCTTGATTTAAAAGATAGTAAATCAAATAACATCCCCTATTAACATGCCTCGCTAAAGACCTCTGAACTATTCAGATCCCAACTAATAGTGCAGACAAGGAAAGGGTTAACATACATTCATAATAGTTTAGGATTTTATAGTGTGTGGCCTTCAAATGGAAATACGAAACTCGGCTTTACTGTATTAAGAATATTATAATATGTGAAAACCCTTCAACACAATTAAATTTGTTAACAATAAAAATGGCGGAATGGCGTATTTCATCTTGACCACAATATGAATGAAGGGAATGAGGTCAAGATGTGGAACACATGTAAGCCTGTGGATTTCGGTAAGTTGAAGTGTGGGCATGAATTATTTCATTAATTCACTTCGACATTTATGACAACTGACTGTGCAAATTGAATATGATATGAAGTAGATTCAAATTTGGGTCAAATTGGAAGAGGGTTGTGTCATGCATACCAAATTAATGAAATTCAGTGCATCGCAAACCGATCAATTTTAGATCTATTATTTTTACTGATTGCGTCTCTCAACAATTTATTATTTTACCTTCTTTTTACATTTGGAAAGCGCCTGCAATGTTGTTTCGATGTGTACCACGCGATTTGTTTATTTCGTGATGATCACTGCAAGTAGCTGTCTATTTTCATCAGCGTATTATATTATGTTTCCTCTGTTTTGGTCTTTAGATTTGGTTACTGCAATTAGCCACTAAATAATATGCCGTCAAACAAATGGATTCTTTAAGGCTATACAATATCATCGTAATAACCAATCAATTGTTAGAGGTTATTGACTCATACAGAGGTTCTGCGCTCTTTACCAAATGTAATTACAATAACGACGAATTTTGTTGAGGAATAATTTGGTTGCAAAATGTCTGATGACTGACGTAATTATCATTGTCAACGTTTATCGTCTTATTTTTACATCAGGATGTGATGTACTGTGAAACGTGCAGCTGTGCAATCAAATAGCAGTGCCTAGCTCACGTGTTCGCAACACTATTGAGAATAATTCGTGACTGCTTTGTTGATTTCGAAGGTTTTCCGCCCACCCAAGATGTCCATTTTTTTCACGATTCATTTCAAAGTGTTGCTGTCCACTCTGTAATGTATTTCATGATGGTGCATATTGATCTCATTGTTAATATCGACAAACTTAGATGTTCTGAAGTGATGTTATTGTTAACACCAAAGTGCTCCGATGTTTCAAGTTGATTTCATTGTTAATATGAACATGTTCAGTATTCCATTTTGATTTTATTATAAATTATAAAGTGTTCAGATTTTCCATGTTGAATCTATTTCTTTGTTAATGCTCCTTCCCACTAAATTAAATATACATATCAAGATGGTGTTGCTCATTGCACTATATTATATATTTCCAAGCGTCGTTTAATATAAAGAAAATTATAATTTATGACCCACTTGATGACGTAATTATACATAGTGTTATGTGTAATAAAGAACACATTATTGAATGAGTAATGATATGAACAAGTTCAGCTGTGAATATAGTAGACTTTGGGGGTTTGGGTGAGAGTACATAAAGTAAACTAAAACATGGCGCTGTTGTCAACTTTTATTCTTCAGCTCCTGAGAGCGAGGTTATTTCTAGATATGTTGGCGATCGACGCTGTGTCTGCGGAAGTACTATGGGAGATTGCATGATGGGAGTGAAAAGTCTTTTGATCAGTAAAATAATTTTAGAAAAGTGAAAACTAAAGTGACTGTGAAATAAAGGTTGGTTTTAGATATTAAATATCATGACATTTGGATGTAATAATGAAAGGAAATTGAACTAGTATGAAAGGGCAGTACATGTAGCCGGAACGCAAGGTCAGAATCCGGGATCAAAATACGTCACAATACATCCATCAAGGCGGTTGCAAAGTCTCAACAACTATGGATGAGGTAAAAGACTTCGTTTGCAGTTTGCGTGAATGGCCGGGAAGAAAAATTCATGCAAATTCTGTGCTTCACTAACAGTATTTGCTTTTTCTTTTTTTGTGCAATGGAAATTAATACAAGAAATGCCGCCAATAAACATGCCCTTCTAGTACACCAAACAACCCTGGGACGTTTATCTTGAGAAATTGAGAAGACAAAAATCCCCTGGGACAGTCGTTGTGAAACAATAGACATGCTTCGCCAGGGTATCAAGTTTATTTTGATTATTTGAAGATGGAAACTGCTGCTTTATGGAAGAGCAAAGTTCAATGTCATTGGCAAAGTAATGACGTTTTTAGAGGGGTGACTCGCTAGAAGTATTCGCTGTGACTTCTCATTTGGGTTCTGTCACCAAACTGTACGTTTTGACGACTCGTATGCACTTCTGGGACTTGTAATAATTTCTGGAAACTGCATAGCAAATCACATATTTTCCTTATTAATTGTTCAAAGTTTTTATTTTCAGTTTTCATTGTTCATAATTATTTACAGTAATAACATATTTTTCCGATTGTGTGCATGACAGCTTTGCCCACACACAATAAAACAGGATGATATGTACGGATATGTGTGAGTATGTTTCATGGATTAATAGGCCACTCCTTTGCTTCAATTCCAACTACATCTCTGGAAATATCACTTGCTGTTTATCATCCATATTTTGATATCTCACAATGTGTCGATTGCGTATCTGGAAATTCTAACTACTATTCCGCAAAATTTGACCAACCTTGTTTTTTCCAGTCATTTAAGTCAACTCCCATATTGTCCATCACAGTGAAGGTTAATGCAGATATATTGTAAATTACACAGAGGTAACATTAAATATACATTTCCCTTCACATTCCCCTATATTACATAACAATCTTTGAGCTGAGGCAGTTATGGTTCTACAACCATCACCAGTGCTCTTGTACAAATATATATTTATTACTGAGGCCAAAGGTAACAACACAAATGAGATTCTCCGGTGTAACACTGACAGGTGATTATTCCCGAAGGATCGTGCATTATATGTTAGTTGTATATAATTTCCATCAGAAAATCCTGCTCTTGTCAAAAACAACGAATTGATTACACGTCAACTTTTTGAAAATGTTATTACACAATTCTCTTCTATTTGGTGAATTTATTATGTTGGGAGATTTCCCTAATAGGTCAACTTACCGACTTACTGAATGAAGAAAATACAGGTAATCACCATCTCTTGATTTCGCTAATATTGCAATACAGAAATATACATAGAATTCAAAAAATACATAAACAAACTAGACCGGAAATTAATTCAGGTGTGCTTTGATTGAAATATGATGATATTGAACCTGTGTGCCATTCGCGATTACATGGGTGAATTCACTTGAATCTGTTAAAGCAGGCTGAAGTTAAACCGCAAACCACCTTAGTAATCAGTAATCGATTTATTTCCAATAACTTAAAAAACAAATGACTTATTTAGGGCCATTGTTTATTTACATATCTGCTAGAGAATGTATAATGCCTGTGAAAAGAAGACAACCATCTCAGTTTTTGTAGTTTTGATCTCTTGACACGTTTAAAGAAAATGAGCACCCAAATAAAAATAAAGTATTTGATGTTAACATTCCAAACATAATTTTTAAATATAATTAAAACGGGGAAGAATACTCAGGATCAGTAAGAATGACTCGATGGTTTTTCTATAATATGTTGAGTGAAATGAATGTTGATGCTAAGCGTAACAACCAAAACGACGTAATTAAACAAACTGTATGGGAGTCATTCTATAAAACATATATAAACACGGGGGGAAAGATCTTGTAATGTAAATCACTTCTGAGTGTTAGACAGAGAAATAACTCGTGAAGAAATGATACGCCGTTAACAAAAGAAGGATTATTAAAGTCTGTAAAAGTAGTGCAATACAATACAGTACAATGCAAAACGACGTCAACAGAGAGACAGATGTGCTCAATATTAATCGCTGAATTCAATTGTTCAAGGTTCCAATCAACCACTTCAATTCTGTTTCCGGTTGTCCTTGAGGGCTTTCAGTCCGATTTGGTTTCAGAAGGAATTGCGATGGCAATAGACAATATTTCGTTCTGATAATGATGATTATTAATAAGCCTTTATTCAATATTAAGGAAAAACTGATTTCACATGTTCCGTGACCTAACAAAAGTGCGCCACCTCATGGTAGTGGTGTATAACTATTACTGATAATGGAATAACAGTCACATGTATAACGTAATCAAAGACATGTAGAGTTAAAACCAGTATTGCATAAATAGACTTTTCAATTATATTAAAGTAAGGCTGCAACCGTGGTCCGACATTATTCAATCTATTTGTGAACAAGCATCCAAATTAATTTGATCTTTCAATGATAAATTATAGCCTAGTTAGACGTGTTCTTCCTGCCAAAGTAAAATGTTTCAGCTCGCTTAGGGTCGGTTATTATTTCCCTCCAAATACATTGTATGCTAATTTTCCCAAAGAAGACTTATATCCACTCCCAAATACACCCTAGTTTACCATTCATAACCTCTGAATATTGTCCAGTCATATGCCGTACACGTGGTCATTTATACTGTGCATATAAGAATGCTTTTAATGCATCTTTGCAAATATCTGTCAATACCTAGTCCACTCTTTCATAATTCCATACTTAGTATAACCTAAAGCCCCTGCCACACAGAGTAATCCAAGTTCAACACAGGATATTTACATCATTTTGAATAGGTGTGAAGAGAATGAAAGGCATCTGATCAAAAGTGTGGGCGTTATATCCGATAATCCACACTTTCGAGTGCGTGTTTTTTAATTATACCACGAACAAACGATAAATTGAAAGATACATCGATTGGTAGCATTACCAGTGCACATCGCGTTGTTATTTGCTCATGATTAATTCAAAATACCACTTGACTTTGAAATGAACCTTCTTATTCCATTCGCCAGAGGCTGTGGTTGACGTTTTGAGTTCGAACACCTATCTTTGCCAACTTTATCAATAGTTGAGAAAAAAAAACTTTTTCTCATAGTCAACTCCAGACGTTAGATCTTGACTAAAGCTGCACAGGTGCAACATCTGATTCACAATAGCGGTTTACAAAATATGTTACAGTTAGTTAGCTAAGACAAGTTATGTACAGTCATCTGTTTCAATTATACACAATGAAAAGTGTGGCTGGCGCCCTCATGCAATTTACTTAACTCTGACCAAAACAGTTGGTTTATATATGTGCTTTGCTAATACATACATATATTATATAACGAGAACAATTATTAACGGTAGATTTTGTGGCAAAGAAAAAATGGCGACCATCTTCAAGAGCAATATTTATGATTCATATTTGAAGTGTCGACAATTCCTAAATGTGTTCAAGATTGTTTAAAATAAATTGTAGTGAAGAAATCTGATAACATGCGATGTGAGGATCCGCCTTATCATGCTCCCAAGTTATCTTCTTCGTTGAACAAAAAAAACCACAATGCACACAACTTTTAAGAAATATCATACAGATTGTAGACATAAGTGTTAATTAAAGTTCGAGTTACTTAATGTGGACGTTAAAACAACAAAATCAATCTGTGCCCAACTCACCCGTAACCAAAAAATTGGTTGACTGGTGAAGTTCAAGTTTAATAGTAAATCAAATTTTACCAAGTTCTAAAAAAAGTGGATGTGGTTTCTAAATTAAAATAACTCAAAGTCGATGTTCGTAACCCAATCGATTCATGGTCAGCAACTTATTAAGAGACAGTGAGAGTGACGTGGTACGTACCGTATCTGCATGCAATGACGAGATGATTGTCGTGATCGTGAGCTTGAATCCCGTGATCCATGTTGTAATATATGTGTGTGTTTTTTTACATGTAAAATTACATATGTATTTCAATTACCACACTAATCTTAAATATTAAACTTCGCGCATATTGTAGGACTTCGCGTGTTCTGCTTGACTAGGTTGGTTTTGTTTTGTAAGTTGGAGAACTGTGAGTCAATATGTGGACAAATTTCAGTCAATTTCAGTCAAAATCCACACATTGACAGGTTCTTCTCAAACTACGTGTTACTAAACTTGTACAAAAAAGTCACTAATTACTTCTCTAATTACGTCACCGTAATAACCTACAACACGGCTACTGGCTTCCTAATACGATAATCTATGGCCTTTTCGTCATTTTAGCGTTCACGAAATCAATCATTGACTGTCCTTGTGAACGTAATGTCCCTCTATATTCAAATCTACCAGCACTGAGCTAAATCACCATGAAATGACCCCAGACATAATTTACATAATGTAATTAACTGGACAGCAAAACCCTTAAAACTGGTATATTTGGGAAAAAAGGTAAGTTTCATGATTTGAAGGAAATAACTTTAAACCTGACCTTAGGGGATATGGCAAGGATGTGATGGGCCCGTATTGATCGATTGAACGTGTAATACAATGACAAATGAAAAGAGCCTATGGGAATTAATTGTCTAGCCTCATCTCGCCCAGACTAAAAATCCATCATATTAATATAAGCAGGTACAGTGTAATTACATGTGATTAACGCGAGAATATTAACATTTGAACTGTGTATGGCGCTCTTGGCGTTTTTGAAAAATTATCCTTTGATAAAAATGGTCACATATCATGATAATCTAGCTCGTGTGTGGGAATAACGCGAGAGCTTGTGTGTGGGAATAAAGTGAGTGTCCTTGTGCACGAGAGTACGTATAGCCGAAAGCAAGCTTACATTGATGTCGAACTCAGTGTTGATACATTTAGTAATCTATCACCGGCTTTATAAACAATGCATGTTTTAATCCATCATATTTAGTGACAACCCATAACAGCGCCCTACTATAAATAAAATGAAATAACGACGATCAATAGACGATTATTTTCATTCAAGACGTTTCAGTCTTCTTCGTTTTTCGTGATAGGAAGTACAAACAATGCAACCTGTTGTTCACCGGCATCGTAATGGTTGATGGCTTTTCAATATTTATTATTTGAGAAGAGGTTTTAATGGATCATGAATATTCAAGAAAGGCAAATATTCGAAATCGAAAGAAGTTAATTATGTCATCTATTATTTAAAGTACAATCAATTGATACGTCCGATGAAGTCTCTGTCTCAGTAGAGTGGAGATATTTGATTTATTTGCATATGCAAAAGGAAGGCTGGAGAACTCCCCAGATAATTCCACAGGGTGACTTAATTTATAGATGGAACAGACAATTGTGAAAAAAACACGCACATGCATGGGACAAACGAATTAAAGTATACTAGTATACCTGTTTTTTTTATTTCTGCATATTTAATAGTTTGTAAACCAAATCACATCGCCTATTAGCACGCCTGGCTAGTATTCAACGTGACCTCTGAACTAATCAGATCCCAACTGATAGTGCAGACAAGGAGTGGATGTACGTATATTCATGATAAATTATGGGTCGTCAGTTCTTAGTATGAATCACCTTTATTGACCTTCAATCGCGGAGTTTGACTCATTGTTTTTCTCGTTCAGAAATTGAAAGGTTTAATCTCTAAATTTACATTTTTTTTCTGTACGCGGGCGTGATTTGTAACAATCAATGTGAGGGGAATATTTAGCTAGGCCGCGTACATAAGCGCGAATTAAACGTGCAAATTGGTTTACGCGCATGTCTGGACGCCACCTTGTTTCAACTGACGAATACATCCAGTATATCTTGCCGTGGAGGTTCTTTTACCTCCATGATTTAACTCAGAAAATCTACTTCTATATGTATATGAGCTTCTTGACACACACTTCAAGTAGATAAAAAACGCCAAGTAATAAATTTTACTTTTTATAATAAATTAGATAATTAAAAATTGACACGATTTCCACGTTCGATCTGATTTTTTTTCAATATAAACCTTATTTAATTTGGAACCCATAGTACATCTGATATAATTGGTGTGTGAGTTGAATACGACTTTGACGTTGGACATGGACGGTTAATTGAAGGAAACATCGAAATATATTGCCTCCTCGATGTGTTCTGATGAATTATGTCCATCTTTCAGGTGCAAGTAGGCGTGTTCATAAAGAATGTATCGAATAATAACTCATCTGTAATTGCGTTTCCATAATAATTTATTTCCTAAAACAAAACACTTGTACATGCAGTTATATCACGTGAAAGTAGATAATAAATAAAGTAGCAAATAAATAAAAAGGAAATATCACTTTAGATAATGAAGATCATTTATAAAGAATATACCAATTCCCTAGGGCATCACCCGATATGATAGTATGTACCATCATTACTGATACAAGACAGCCAACTTGTCAAAATCAACACCAATTTCACAATATTTTGCAGAACATACACATGCTATACAATTTTGTTTTCCATTTTTGTCATTTGCAGTACGCTATGTCAGCCGTTTTTCTGCGTCTTATCGTCACATCGTTACCAAGGTGACGGTATCTGAGATTTGCATATATGTAATTCCATCAGTACCGTAATTCGATTTATTTAACTCGGTTCTGTTTTCTCTCCGACCTGTCCTGTCATATTAAATAATAACGACTGTAGCGCAGAGACTGTGTTTATTCACGTGACGCTCACCCCATAAAGTAATTAATTAGCGGAGTCATCGTGTTTTAAAATATAAAAGAGCTTTGTTTTGATTTAAACCGGCAATGTCACATTCGGTATAGTCCATGTCACATTTCTCATCACAGTGATGAATATCACGTGACGGTACACCTTGTTCTTTTATGACAAGTCTTCCCACGGTGTCTCCTCTGGTCGTAATATTTTACGACTATGTGACTTAATGGCAGTATACGAGATCTCACTTTACGGGATGTTAAATCGAAATGGGTGTACCAGAAAAAACGTGCATAATAAGAAGGGGGATTGTATGTATAAACACGCATATTAAGAAACATATTCATACTAACTCATCTGTGTATATGTATGTGTGTGTGTGTGTGTGTGTGTGTGTGTGTGTGTGTGTGTGTGTGTGTGTGTGTGTGTGTGTGTGTATGAGTATGTGTGTGTGTATGTGTGTATGTGTATGTGTGTGAACAATACCGCGTTAACAACGGTACTGGGTTGACGTCACCTGAAAGTCAGGTATGGTTAGTTGCACTGGTTCTTCTTATTTTGCGATTCTTTGTAACTTTAAATAGTGTGATTCTACATATTTCCCGAGGAAGAATTTTAATCATAGTTGAACTGAAAGAAACGCCACTTCCTAGTAGTTGTCGTGTTCGATATAGGTCACATATGCGTGCAACAGTACATTGTTGTTTATATGTGATTTGAACGCACTACATGGCGAAAAAAACTTTCTCCCCTTTGGGGATTTTTCAAGGTGATGTACTAGTATTTCGCATACCTTAGGGTGTGTCTGACAAGAATCAGGTTGTCTGCACAATGGTGAACGTGGCCACATGGCCGCCATTTTGAATATATAATGAGTAAACCGGTTTTCAGGCTCTGGTACTGGAAAATTATATTTAAGCTTTACGTTTTACATTGTACAGTGACACTGTCATTTTCCATATCCAACATACATTAATTCGGCACCTTTCTTATAGGAGCGTGGTTAATAAACCATCTGTTTTGAATATTTCGTGAGATTGGCTGTTATAGTTGTTTCTATGTTTGTATTCAATATTAAATGTTAGAAGAAATGCATTGTCAGTAACTTAACAATATCTCTATTTAGATTTCTTGAGTTGAAAACATCTTTAATCATCACAATCAAATATTACATCTGTTAAGTTGGCAAATTCTCTCATCCATTACTACTATTAAATCAACAATCTCTTGTGGCATTGCATCACCCTAAACCCATTTGAAATCAAGCTTTTCGTTAGAAATGTACCAGCCATGGCCATCTGGTATTGGTACCTTGGATGTATGTGATTGCGCTGCACCAAATAATTAGCTCTTCTTATATGCTTCTGGAGCGCTGGTTTGCAAGGTGGTAGGATACTAATATCAACTCCACTGTAGCTTGACAAAACTGTAACCTGCTTTGGGCTGAACTTTTGCATGAATAACTCAAGTCGAAGCTTGTTTATATCACATGATGGATAGATTTTATTGTACAAAATACACGTGAAATGCTCCAAACTTTCAAATACACGATCTTCTACATCAGGTGTAGTTCCTTATGTTAGGAATGTCTCAATAAATTCTGGATGCTGCTTTAGAATTTTCAGAGGCAATATTTTCCCTTTGCAAACAACGGCACTGATTGTGTCCCACCCAGAAAATGCATGAAGTGGGGGTAATGCTGGACATATGTCTTTCCCTGTTTCTGCAATGACTTTATGAACGTCTATAAGCCGTCTTTTAATAGTGAATTTGTAATACATTGTCCAAACAAAACAAAGACATCCGTATCAAGGGATCTTACAACAACTGTTTTATCTGGTGAATTTGAAGCAATATGAAGGCAGTGAAGGCCCTTCGACTATCAGTTTCGTCTTGTGTGAAACTCTTCGACCTCTGCCACTTCAGTAGTCAGTCCATCTGTACTGGACATATGCACATCTTCTCACACACAAACTTATCTTCCTAGTAACCTAAATGTATTTGCATATTTGTCCTTCTTCCATTCTTCTAGAAGCAGTTTAATCAATTGTTTTCTGCATTTGACAACTCTTGTGGTATTTTTGTAAGGGCACCTTTGATCATGTATGATTTTGATACACCTCTTTTGATTCTCTCTGCATATTTTATGGACATGGGAAAATATGTGTCGGCTACAAAATCCGCATGTTGTACCTTTGGAAGCCAGGTAAAAAATCTTTCGGTAAGTCTCCTAACATACTTGGTAGACCTTTTGGATTGGAAAATGCATTTCCATCAATGACATAATGTGTAATACTTTGGCTTGGCCGTTTTGCTCAGGCTACATTCAAGGTAGTGCATCAGTTTTGACTTGTCTGTCTTTGCAGGCGACCCATCAGATGTGGGAAAGGACCACGGTACAGGCCCCAGTGGATAGCTAAGTGCCTTTCCCAAGTTGATGTTATGTCTGGTTGCAAGCAACGCAAGTTGGCCAAGAACATTTCTTTTTGCTGTAATCTGTTTTGTTTTCTTCTTTCACAGTTTTGGCAAGTGGCGCAAATATCTTCAGTTTCAACTTCTTCATTGAATTGAATTGCTTTGTTTTATTGACCATTCGCTCTTCAACAAAAGAATTATATGCTGTTTTTCCAAGAGTTGAAGGTGAATGGAGGTCCCGTTCCACATCAGTCGGTGCTGGTGCGCCAGAGGAAACGTTCTGACATCCTTCCACGATGTGCTTCCAGGGCTATCCATCTCAACTATTTCCATTGTTGCTGAAACATACGCTGCTATGGTATACCATACACCATCTATAATAAGCTAAATAATTCGGACTGAAACCTACAATTCCTCCATGTGATTCCATCTGATTTAGCATGCCGATTAATACTCTGTTCTATAGTACTGCATTCCTGAAGGATGGAACATCTGACCTATTCACGCTGAATCCGTTCTGCCTTAGAAGTTCTTCAGCACCAGGATATGACTTGTCCAAATTAATTCAACTAGAATGTCTTCAAACCCACTGCACTGCAAGTGTTGACCAAGAGCACCAAGATATGAACATGTTGTGTGGAATATGCCTAATCTTACTAGAAAAGCACTGAAAAGCAGTGTGTTCTGCCAGATAATTGTATAGGCCTTCTTGGCTACAGCCAAATCAAAAGTGTTATCCAACTTCTCTTGATACAGCCTGTGGCAATCTGAAAATGTGTTGTAATATTGAATTCTCAATGTTGAGTCCTTCAACAAAGTCTCCAGATCACCCACAGACTGTTAGAAGCGTTGGCATACTTTACTGCCTCTGGGTTTGTTGCACCTGTTTTATCTATTTTCAGGTTTGGTTCTGTTTTTCCTTTTGCATAGTATGATTCTATTTTAGTGGAAATGTAGCTACAGATCGTTCTTTTGTGTCAGAAGAAACCTCTTGCATAATGATACCATGAGTTGAATGTGTTGTACCTGAACCGGTTGGTGTTTCTTCATTGAGGTCAAAATTGTTCCAGCACAAATGTGTCACAATATTGTTGTCACATATCACAGTTGACGGGAGAAGGTTGTTCTTTCCACTATAACATTACACATTGCTGTTTCAAGTTCAAGTTCAAGTGAATTTGAGTATGAAGCACAATGACCAAATCTATTCAAAAAAAATGGTCATGTGAGATGCCTAAGTGTCATACCAAGAAGAAGATGTTTTGGCATCACCATTGTGACCTGGTAACAGCTTTACAAAGATCCTGTGAAAGGGAATTGACCAATCTCAGTTTTTTGCCTGTTATCATCCATGAGAGAAATTCATAACAGAGGTGGGGTTGAATGCTACCACTAAGTAGGAAACTTTGAGATGGTGGCCATGGATTTGTCTCTAACATAAACTCCAAGTATATCTCTTTTAGCATAGTTATTCGTTTCACATTGAAACCTTTGATAATACTATCTTAAACATACTGGTACAGGTATTCAAATGCCTTGCCATGAGCTTTTTGTTCCTCCGTGGCCTATCTATCCTTAGTGTTCCTTTCATGTTGATCCCCTGTACGACTATAATCCTTACGACAAGAGAGATGATGGTGTGCTTCTCTGGCAATTAGGTCAACAACCTGCAACATGACCAACACAAGTTGGTCTTGTTTTTTCATTGCAGCATCTTTAATGGACATCTCTGCACTGTACCAGCTTTTCCTCTTTGCCTTGTCTATTTATACGATTTTTGTGGCAGAACAGGCATTCATTTGCAGGAAACAATACACATAGAGACTGTGTTGTTCTTCGCCTCTTTGAAGTACTTGGTCCACCTTCATCCTCATCAGGAAAGAGATCGTCGTTTCAATATCTTGGATACATTTATAAAATTGCTGTAGCACTACTTATGCAAGTTCTTGTTGGAATTGTTTGGTACATTCGTCCAAATGTCATGCAATTTTTCATTTGTGCCTCTTTTCCATAGATTGTTCGATCTTCTGAAAGCTTGTTTCAGTCAAAGATCTAATTTTCTTTTCTGATTTGTTTCTGGAATATTGGATTATGCATTACAGAGCCTTGTTCTTTGTTTGTTTGGATCTCAATCTTGAGGATTTCAAGTTGACAGGTTTTTCGTCAGTGTTGTTTACATTAGACATGTTGAAGTATTACTTACTGGCAAACTGGGTCGTAACAAAGGGACCCATTTATTTTTACTTACAATGAATGTTAAAAAACTTAATATGTCAAATAATAAACAAAACAAAAGTATTGAATTCCATGCATAAAAGAAGTGAATATCAACTGAAACAAATTACTGAGTAGATGATATAATCATATCACTGAAAGAATGATTAAAAACATTACACATGAATGAATGAATAAATAAATAAATAAATAAATAAATAAATAAATAAATAAATAAATAAATAAATAAATTGATTATTCAATTTATAACTATTTGTGTCTTACATTAATTAAAAGCACAATATCTGTATCTGGCAGTAAATATCAGCTATGTTTGAATATCGTTGGCTTTAATTTGTATTTTGACCAATGTCTTAAAGCATGGAAACAGATCAACTAGTACTACACGTATGTATACTATTTCTAAAAGACTTTCAAATCTGTAAATATACTGTAAAACATGTTGAAAAAGCGGCATGCAATTTTAGCGAATTGTGGTAAAATGACGTAATAGCGAAATGTTGATTTAGCGAATCTCTCTTGTCGTTGTTGATTTCTTTATTTGGCGGCCATTTTGAATTGATAATAAAGTCATGAATTAGCGAATCAGTTCTCTCGCTAAATTCGCGAAAAAGACATGTTTTACAGTAAATAGTTATTCAATCATTATTATTAGAGATGCAAAGTAAATGACATCGTTTTTTTCTATTTAGATTGACTGTTTTCTATTTAGAGTGACTGTTTGACGATTGTTATAAGGTGTTGGAGTTAAAATGAGTGCCAGTGTGCCACTGACACAATTTTCACATACAAGTGGTTTACATTAGTGTTAAAACAAAAAATCATGTGGGTTAATATATATCCCCATACAATTCATCTTAAGCGTCTGCAAACACGTTTTCTCATTATATATTCAAAATGGCGGTCGTGTGGCCACGCCCACCGTTGGGCAGATGGCAGACAACTTGATTCTTGTCAGACACACCCTAAGGTATGTAATAAAACATTACTTTGAAATATCCCCATAGGGGTGGGGGTCAAGGACCGGCCCATGGTCTAACTGTAGCGCCTAAATCATAAATGAATGTACCTATATATTGTTTTCAATTGTGTTCTACGGAATTATTCTGAAAAATATCTATTTTTGAAACCTGTTGCAACAATTTTATTAAAATATGCTACTGTAACACACAAAAGAATGCTGTTTCATGCACTACCTTGAAACTATGGCTTCATGGTTGTACATAATAAACCAACGAACACTGTCATGCGATTTATGAATATTGTCCTAAGAGAATATAATGTAATAATATGTTTTTCTACTGAAATTCATTGCTTTTTAAAAAAACTATTTATAAAATCCAGGTAACCATTGCCATGGCGCCGTCATTTGTAACATGAGAAATCATCGGAAAGTGTTGTGATCTTCTGGCGAAGACGAGCTGATGAATTATTGAACAAATTGAAAAAGGGTCTTACAAAAAAATCTTAAAACTCCCTTTTATATTATTTACTCCCTGAGGACGTGTTTTATATATTCCACGTAATTCCAATCGCTTAATATTCATCGCGCCAGCTGCGGGTACGCTTCCTGCCCAGACACAACGAGCTAGAAGCTCTGAGAAGTTGAATAGTATCATTTATATATAATTTATAACATTGTCTGAACTCTATCTATCTATGTAAAATGGTCCTGTGAGGTATTTAAGACTTTACGCAGATACCAGGCTAGTGTGAATGACAGTTTGTTGCTGCATTGCCAAATATTGAAAAGCTGTTCTGTGACCGTGTAACCACAGTCTGAGCATACCGTACGTAATTTTAAGACATGTGCACTTCAGCTTGGCTAATTTATTTCGCTGAATGTAGATATGCAATACTCTTTTATTAATTACATAGCATATTATAATAGTTTAATTTTATCTGAGACCTTAGTGCGTGCTATATTGTACGTATTTGTTCGATGAAGTGTTATTCAATAAACCAATTCACGATTATGTAGTGTGCTGTTGCTTTCCTGACGGCACTCACTAGATTGGTTGGTTATATTAATAAATAACAAGCCTTAGATCATCTTAGTTCATTTGTATAATGTGATGAGCTAGCATGTACAACATGTGTGTTTTCTTTACCACGAAACAATTCGCGGTACATTCTGACCAGTTGACAGGTGGCGACCAAAAACAGGGGGGTTACTGGCAGCCACGCCATTATGAGTAATGGTGCATCCCTGAATAGCCCACGTGTTGCAGCTGAGTACTAGGGGATAACGTAATCGTGAAACTGTAATTAACGCTTCGAGACGCTAGAAACACTTAGATATTTTGTAAACTAAGTGTCTTCTTGTCGATGTAGACACCGGGTCAATGCCGTGATACATGGAGAGACATAACAGTTATATAACAGTTTTTTATACTAATAAATTTTAAAAAAACGAAACCATTTCACGCTGACCTTCCTCATTTTGTTATATGTGCGAGGTGCCTCTGCCCATAAGTTCTGTCACATTTGAAAGCGCCCAAATGGAAAAGGAATAACAGTCACATGGCCGGGACCTTGCATCCCGTCAATGTAAGTAGATGGCACGCGTTCGTGGGTACGCCGTCATAAGTAGAATCGATGAAGCTAAATGTATAGATACATCATACAATGAGTTTTTTTTTCTCGAGTCAATTTCCTTTTATGGGCTTTCACGAGATCAATAAGTCGATGCAATGTTATTCATGTCAGTCTCCCCTTGAGGTACTAAGGTCGAATGTAGATATCGAACAGGATCATAGTATACTGAATAATTGATACGACCCAAGAGGTAGTCTCTTGTTTTGGCTGAATATATTCTACACTATGTCTGATATATTATACATGTAAGTGAAATATTTTGTCAACATGCTTCCAAATCAACTCTAACCGAATAACTGATGTGCGTCAATGAGTGATTAAGGGACGAAAAATGAAAAGGTCATTACATGGATCGTGATCTTCCTATATTCGCGTATTCTTTCTCTGACAATGACTTGAAATACGATTATATAGCGAGGTGGTTGGCTAGGCAGTCCTTGTGGTCGCCGATAATAAAATTATTAAAACAGTTATCAATCAATGAGCATATACGTAATAATAATAATACAATAATAATCTTTATTGAACTCGTAAATACGTTGGGACTTTTATAACATGACAATAAATAAAATATAGATAAATTCTCCAAGTTTAAGAACACTTACATAAGTAGCAATTTATTTTATTTTTATGTCAACCTTTCTCATCTTAGTAACACATATAATCTTACAGTTGAATTATAAATGTTTTAGTCACTGAAACATCGCCTTGAGTTTTCTAAAGAAATATTATACTATCGCGTGACCATGCCACGTGATGAGATGGTGTGAATGTGTGGATATCAAATGCCTAAGAAGTGTAACACGTGGGTGATTATTTTTTTAAACGTTGATTATTTTTTCAATACACCAGCTAGCTACTGACTCTCCAGCGTATCAGATGTTCTGGATCCAACGTATAGAACGTGGGGTCAAGTTATATCGGTACATGTTTAGTGATTAAATATTAAACGCATCGCCCAGAATACATGTAATTTGAAATTATGTAGAAAAAAACAAATTACGCTCGATATTTCACAGCCCCTCGGCAGTATGTGTTGAATTCGTATTAAAGATAGCGATGTTTTTTGCCGGCTGACAGATAAGCATACAGAATACGCTGCGCCAAAATTATCTGATTATTCAACGTGGCGGGACCACGAACACTCATTGCAGCTGAATAACTGTCAAAATTTAACTGTACGTGCCTAGAATACAGAATTCAGTGTTTTGCGGAAACAAACTCGGCATTTGAATAATAACGCCACTATTAGGTTATGCTATTGGGAATATCGCACAGGATCAAAGGTGGGAACTCTCTCCAAATAAGGCAAAGATGAACAGCCCCGTTCCACAGTGCGTTGAGGGCAGACATACCCTATAGAACTAAACAGTCTTGTCACGCATACTTCTTTGCATACGTTGTTCCCTTGCACTCCCGTTCGGCTGCCTCTGCAATGGTTATTTAGTAGAGTCGGTCATACATGTTATATGTTCTCAGATATTGTTAATGCCACTCTAGAGTATCATTGCATTACATATATTTTCCATTTATGTACGTCTGTGTATTCCGAAGCCGCAAGAAGGGGCAAAAAAATACAGCTCTCAATAATCTCTACTCCATCTCGGGGGTAGAAGTGATCTAAAAGTATCTCCTCCACCTGCCTTTGGGCTATTACGGCTGTCCATATTATTTAGCCGGCTTAGATAACCATTTAAACGCGAAGACGAATCATGCCTTTCTCTTGAGTGGGTTTTCACTCGTTATATTATTTATTTGTGCTGTCTCGACACAACTTTGCTTTTCTTCAATGTATCTTTAATTTTCTTGCGTGTTCTTTCCAACGATGAATGCAGATGACAATAGTCTATAATGAAAGCATAGTTATTCTCTCGAATTTTTTTTTCTTATTTTCTCAATGAGCCATGATTACTCGATGATGTACGCATGGGTGATGCGAGGGGACGGGGGGGGGTAATTATCACGTCTATACTACAGGTCCTAATATGGAAAATGGTACAATTACCATTGTAACCGGGGAAAATTGGTCACCTGTCGCTCAATTCTTCTGTGCAATCGTTACGTCTTGTCGGCCAGCGAGCTAGATTATAGCAGCGAGGAGTGGACAAATTATAGCTGTCAGGTGACAAAGGATTCGGACTGTCTCTATACTACATTAGACATTCAGCATGAATCTTAAAAGCAATTTGAGCATATTTTGTAGACTAGCTTATCGTGTTTCTTCATCTGAACTTAAATGATACATGCCTGCCATTTTGATCAGATTGTGTGCAAAGCTTGCCAACACGAACTGAAATACGTCATGGGCGGCATGCAAAGCAGATGCGTTATGACTTGAATATAAATTACATAATGGTATCGGTATCCGAGTCTATTTCCGAATATTCCGACATACTCATACATAAAATAGAACGACTGCTATAGGAACTATATCCTGAATAGGGTACCACTGGCTAACATTTCGTCGTTTCCTTATTTTTCAGACGGAACTGTCATTCCTTGATGGATCGGTGGGGGGGGGGGAATGGATTTGGTGTTATGATTGGGGATGACGGTTGTACGAATCGAGTTTATAAATGACCCACGACTCGTAAGGGTTCACGTCCCAAGTATGTTAACCATGAAAAAGAAAATCTTGCGAAATTGGAGAATTGGTTTGGGATCATTAAAATTGTAACGAACATAGATTGTGCTCGGAATATGTAATCGACATTTATTCAGCTGGAAACTGACCGTATTCTCTTGTGAAATGAACGAGATGAAATTCTGATCACAGAAACCTAAAGATAAACACACCACGGAGACTGACTGTAGTTATACGGTAATGCTGTGAATTCAACCACGAGTAACTAAGGGGTCTTAGTGAATCAATTTTTGATCGGGAGCTATTTTTTAGCTTTATTCATCGAAATTGGAAATCGTTATTTGCTGAGTCTGTGTGTGTAACAGAATGTTCAATACGCATTGTGATTGTTAATATATTTGCACATTCTAAACGGGATGATGTTTTTTTTCTCTTCAGAACTTACAGATGAACCCAACTCGCTGATATTAATTAAATTTTTGCTGTGATACAACAATGCATTAATAAACAACAACGACCAGAGTCGTACAACGCAATTTCAGTCTATCTTCAGTCCATTTTAAAGATCGGCTTAATTGTTTTCAAATTAGCAAGTGATGATAAAACTGTAGATTTACGTCGACTTAAACGTCTGATAATAGTAAGTGTGTGAGTGGTTTAATATTGTATACAGAATTGGACATTACTATCCAATGACTGGCACATATTTATTTGACCCTAAACTTACAACGTTCGTGTTGTGTTATTTCGCCTGGATGGGTTTCTTCAATTCCCCCACCTTCCCCACACTCGCTTCCACCTATGTAGGCGAAGCTCTCATCATTAATATAACCGATACGATCTAAACGTCTATTCCCATTCGCCAAGTAACCATCACAAATTTGTATGATCCTAACCGGCTTTATAGAGGTTCTTAGTGCATTCATTGAAAACGAAAAGCCTTCATCGAATCCAGAGATCTCTATCACCCCCTATACTCTAGTACCATTACAGGTATCGTATACTCGTACCTTTCAATCATTAACATGCAAGACCACTAACTAGTCAGCACTGGGACTTTCCCTTGGGTGATCAGGATTACTGGATGACAATCAACGTATCGGTCATATTCACAGTCGTAAAATTCATTAGTTTCGTCGATAATTCTCCAAGCCTCTGCGATGAGTTTTTATTTTGCCTAGGGTGGCAGAGAAGCGTATACACAATAGCGGTTTTATTGAGTTGTGGCGATGATTTACAGACACATGTCAAGAATTTTTGTAGTGAATTCGCCATGCAAATCAAGTCACCCTCACCCCATCAACAAAATACATTATAATGCGAGCTCTACGCAGGGTATGTATTACACGTAATAATTACAAGCAACAATTTCATAATATTGGTACAGAAATACACCACACACATTCGTGTAACTAGAATCTCGCGAATGCCTGCCTTTCGAATGAGATGAGAAACGTGCTGCCAATATGGTTTATTAAATAAATAATAACACAACGTAAATGTATGATATTCTCGATGCACAGATGCACAAATAGATTTTGTGCAAAAAAGAAAAAATACAGAACTTAGCGTAGTTATGGTAATATCTCCGGCAAAGTGAAGAAGTTGGGGGGGGGGGTGCCGAGCATCTACGGCGCCGTGTTAATAACTAGAACGTACATGATTTCAACCATGTATCATTACGGCTTTTAGTTACGCCAGAGAAAATTAAGTGCTACATTTTAATTTCCACACTTGAGTAGCAGGTGACACATTTGGGTTTTGGATACAAAATTAAAATCACGATCCAGCGTACGCTGCCAATTTGGTAATTCGAGTCGATGATTGTTATCACTGAGTGGTCTCTATTGGCTAGAAATAAATGAAGAAATTCAAGGAATCCTCCATTGGGTTCCGGACGGCGTAACTGACACGTGCCGAGACATTTTTTTGTATCAAATGGAATTAAAATGGGGCGCTCCAAACCTTGAATTATTTGTTTTCTTTGTTTCAGATATATAAATATGAAGAATCCAAGTGTGTATAATCAGGAGTAACCTTTGACCTTGTATGATTTTTTTGTATATATCTCCCCCTGCTAAACTAGCCTTTAATATCCACAGAAATGAGTGAACTGAACAAGAAAAAGAAACCCCCACTGTTATCTACTTACGGTTTAGATCACGTAAATAACAAAACGGCCGTCAACTTCAAGACATTTGATCGATGGTCTGAAACCTTATTTCAAACCAGTGTATATAATAAATGGAAGTCTCTGTATATTAACAAATGTCGATTAGATTTCGGATTTATCATTATAGAAAACGTCACTTTTAAAACCCAATTTGCCAGTTGTATTTGTAAGTGGATAGGGCAATTAGCCTCCGTACTGACCGAGCTTCAAAGAACACGAAGTAAGGTATAAAAGATACTCATCCACATGGAATTAACCCGTCACTAGGAAAACACTGTAAATAACGAGACAGACTGCTAAGATTACTTCCATGTCTTTTCAAATACCACCGTGGCTTGCGTTTTACCCGATAGGATGGACCGGAAAAAAAAATATTAAAGTCAGTGTTCGAAATAAAAAACTTTGCAAGTTGAGGCACACCGTATAAATATACATTCATTATTAGTTTATGTATATATTTAACTTGATCACCATGACGACTTCTGTGTTTTTTTTTACTGACTTTACGGTACGTACCTATATTGCAATTTTAAAAAAAAAATGGTAATCGTCTGCTGCTGACTCATGACCTACACGCACACGCTTTGAACATATAACTATTTATTCATCTTATAAATCACAATTCGACATTAAAAACTGACGAACCGATGAAATATCACGGCCCCATTCATTATGTTGCATACATTTTGCATACATTTTATCGTGACGTCACGTTACCGCCGTGATGATACACAATTACCGCCGTGGTGATACACAGCGCATTCTGGTGACCCGCTGTATATCAAAACTAACATTTCGCGAGAAAATATTTCACGAAATTATCACCTCGATTTGTGAAAATTTAACTTCAATAATTGCATTATTATGTCAAATAATTGGATTGAATATTTTACTCTGTGAGCCATCAGAATGTATAAACATCACTGTTCACGACAATTAGATCGCACTGAAAAACACTCTCATCTCGTTTGTAATCATGGTAACGGTTACCAAGTATATATAATTATTGTATATCATGTCCCATATTCTTAATTACGAATTCATCACTTTAATAATCGATATTGCAAAGGTCGATGACATTAGTTGTCAGATACGGGGTGTGGATCAACTTACACTTACACAATATGTATCATACACATAGAGAATTCTTATTACTGATATTAAAAAAAAGTGGCGCTGTTTTATTGTGAAAGAAATTAATGGGTCCTTTAAGATGCAATTATATACCTAGCATTAAACAAGATTAGAGAGGTGAAATACGTTTCTAATAAAACCGTTTTTATCGCCTTGCTTTCAAGAATATTTCTGTGAATAGCGACGACGGCTATTGAGAATTGTATTTATCCTCACTTACTGCGTCTAATAATGCCATCTCTGCAAATGACCGTCAGATTTTGACGACCACTGATGCTGTGGAAATAAGTGAGACAGTGAGCGGGCCGCCGGAACGTGCTAATATGGCGACCCCAAAAGAACAGTCACATTGCCACGTGTACCACGGTGATAGTGCACAGTGTATGTTATCATACAATAGACATCATCTAAATAGAAGATGGCACATGGCGATGGAAATGATTGTAAATGATCCATTATCTCATCAATCTGATAACAGGGTCTTGTTCACTTCATTAAAATAACAAAAAGCTACTTTGGCACAGGTAACGTAGATTCGCAGAAAAAAACAATAGACGTTTATTATTGTTCCCAACATACTACGAATCGCAGGTAAATCCGTGTGAGCATTGGACTCTATTATGGTTCTTTGAATTATCCGTTATATAAACGATCAAGTAAATACATAATTAAACAAACAACAAACAAACAAACATATACCACATTGTATTGCCATTGTATGCCGTTTATAGCATAGTAACAGCCTGGGGGATACTGAGATCTTTCCATCATGATCAGTATGGTAGAACTAACCTGTCTCACGACGTTCTACTAGCCTAGATCACTGACAAAGCCCCAGTCATTCTCGTTTATTTAGCATTGTCTAACATTCAATTGTCTTGATATGTTTTCTGCTTTGTTGTTCGTTTTGAGGCGCCTAATACAGTCACTATACCACAATGACAACCATATTTGCATGTATTTACTGCTGGGCCAATCTAAGTGCTGAACGACTACCATGTGACCCATGACGTAGAACCTATGCCTTTAAAAGAACGGAAGCGGTCTAGTTCTATGTCGTCATCATGGTCATCTTGTTATACTGTGAAAGGTCTCAATTGAAAGATACAGTACAGCTCAGTGATATATGGCTGGTTGCTAAGTAACAGTTTCACTGTCACGCTAAGAGATAGACGAGCATGCTCTAAGGTGATTGGACGGCCAAGAACCAAAACGTTCTTCCAATGGCATAGGTACCAGGTCGTGTGTCGTGCAACACTTTGATAGGTCCAGAGATACAAATATAATTGTAATTGACATGTGGTATAGTGCACATGGCTGTATTGAACGTCCGTCAATGGAGCAACTCGCAATCTTGGTAACCCTTTCAAAATAAACGAGAATGCGTGAGGCTGTGGATATATGATTTAGCGGCTGGTTTAGTATCATTTTAGCGTATCTCAGCATGGTAGTGCGTTTTTTTCTAATAAATGGTGATTCTTGTGAGATTCTGTGCTAATTAGCCCGAACAATTCACTGGCGTGCTGTACACGCATTGTAATCTATTTGTGATGTGTATATCTTAACGCTTTCGAACATACTCTTGTGTCGAGTGACGAACTTTCAATATCCGACAATGATTGTCACTTGTTCAGATACTCCCCCGTTCATCGTACGATGAACCCAAGGACACTCGTCGCTGATACCACCACTAACTGTAAATGTGTCTTTTTCATTAGCCAAGGACGATTCGATAAAAGCGCCGTTCCACTATGCAGTTGTACATGTGAAGAAAGCGGCGATCACCACATGTTTCCAAGAACGCATTGTTAACGTCTTTCGCAGACACACTGGCATCAGCACTATTGAGCGAAAAAACGGGTTTCGATGACAAATGAAAGCATTCAAATGATGTTTACGGAAACCGACTTAAAAAACGAACGTTGGTTCGTGCTCAATGCCGTTTTGATGGACAGCTCTATCTACGTAACATTAACCTCATTTCAACCAAGAATTTTCCCGGCAAAGTAGTTCTTCCGTCTAATAAAAATGAATTACAAACTACAGCCTGATATGCCTCTGACAACTACGAATTCCCAAGTTACTGTAATTACGCATATTGCGAAAGGCACCCTGGGTAAAGCTATTATAGAAGTTGAGTGAGTGGCCTTGCTTTTATGATACGAAGCGCCTGTGTGTGCGTGTATATTTTTTAAGGCTGAAATAACGAATAAGACTTCGTAGAAAACAGAAAATAGAGTGACAGTACGTCAAATAGAAGTCTTTGGGTTTAATTGAGAGTAGAAGCCCGGAAATCAGAGACTTTTGGTTTACGTCCGAATGAATAAATAATCCGTATTGTGCTGAAGGACGAAGAAAAGGTCTAATTTCCCCCAAGCGCATTAGCCAGCCTTATATTTAGTCAGAGTTTGGGTGTTAGTTAACCGACTGAGTGTGACGTGTCATTAACTTTTCTCATGCAGGCTACATAAGCTTCCTGTACAGGTTTGTATTAATAGCTTGTGTTTCATGTTCAAACCGCCGTCCAAGCGTGTGTTAGGAATTCACCGCCACACACAGCCAATACGTTATGTCATGTATTGCCCAGTGGCCCGCACAGTTCTGTATCTAAATATGGACGCGGAAAAAAATCCCCCACAGATGATGTCATTAATATTATCTGTATAAATCTGATAGTATAGAGTTTTAACAATATATCAAATCAAATTGAATCACAGACATGTCAGTACACACGAGACTACTGACGCGTGTTTACATCATATACACACACTCCAAGATAAAGCGTGTTGGCGACATTCGAGCTGATTTAATTGAAGTCATAAGTCTCGAGTGCAATGAATATTTTCTGTTTTACACGAATATGAAATTTATTGAACGGGGAGATGGTCGCGTGGCTTCTTGTGTGTACTTTTTATTTTATTTGCACGATCAAAACTGGGTGTATATTCGTCTATCTGTGTTATTATCTTCATCCAGTATATGATGTATCGACATGAATGACGATGTAATATTAATTTATCTTCTTTTGGCGAAAGAGCCGGCGTCTCTGGAGACACCTAAATCAGTCTACAGCAGTGATGTTTGGCGTTATGTTTCAGACGGCAAATACGCCCATTAAAAGGACCATTAACTTTTGAGACCATTTCTCATAGTTTTGTTGATTTGATTTATGCCATTTTTCAGAGCAATAGCTGAACCTGATAGTAGGCGGTTTTGAAGAAACACAAAACAATGTCACGTGATGCGACGAGATTAGGTTGGATTGGTTTGAAGAGCATGGTGTATAAAAACATTCCCTCATGCCAAATCAAAAAGGCGCGTATTCCAGTCATTTTACAGGAAAACGGAAATACGCCGTAAACAGCACATGTGAATAGCTTTTCAGTATTTGTACACGTAATTCGAACACGCTGCTTGGCGCTTTAAAGTGCGGTGGTTATCGCGCCGCGCAGTGAAGTACGTACTCATATCCACAAGCAATATGAAATAATAATAACTAAAAAATTAAATATAGTGCAATAAAAACGGCGGACGTTAAAGATCAACACAAGTCCGTTGATAAATCGATACAATCACCATCGTCGAATATGACAGAAACACTCACTAATTACAATCAACAATTCGAGTAGCATTGAATGAACCCAATTCAACCCCGGGGCGCGGAGGCGGGTATTATATGGATTGAACTCAGATTGCCATACCTTCGCATTACTGCTAACTCCGGTCATCGCTGGGAGATAATTAACTTTTTTTTTCAAAGCGGGAACCGAAAGCAATTAAACTACCGAGCGGCAACAATTTGAGCAAGCTAATCGGCCCACAAATTATTATCCCGAGAGTGTGCGTAAATATAATGTAATGCATTTCATGGGCGTTAAAAGTGCAGTAAACATTACAGACAACATCGTTCTACACGGAAAACACATTTATTAGGACATTCCCCATGTGCATACTGAAAACAACTAATAGAACCTGCACGACTGGCTTTTGAATAGATATGAAAATCGACGTGACCATATACAAAAAAAGATACTCATAAAATTGCATTCTTCCGTCACAGCGAGACATCTTTTCAAATGTATTTGAATATAATACTGATAATGTTCCCAGCTAATTGTTCATCCACTTTGCATTATGTCATTTTCCAAAGTGCGCTGTGTGCTGTAAAAAGCCGGTAAGTTGACTTCATCATGATCACCACAGAGCCGATTGTCTCCAGACACAATATTGGCGTTTTGCATAAAACCATCTCAACTTTTTTTTTCAATTTCTCATCTACGTTTCATAGCGAAGTTTCGATTGGTAAAGTGCAGTATTCCTCATCCTCGTTCAAGGGCCCGCATTCTATAGGAGTCATCAAGCCGAGCACCACTTCGTAAGCTGGCGGCGAATCGTCGGGCAGATTGTTCAACGCCGTGGCGCTCTCTTGCATGCTGCGCGCTCCGCCACGTTGAACGAACTCCATTATAGGGGACGTCTCGTCGCAGTCATTCTCGTCACCTACGTCCTCCTCGGGTTCCGCGATGGCAACCGCGTGTCCGTTGCCAACGTTACTCCTACAGGAGACGCTGTGGCGTAACAGGTTGCCATTGGCGGCGTCCATTAGCAACGCCTCGGAATAACTCGGTGCGATATGATGATTGTTGCTAATTCGTAACTCCAGACTTCTACTGCTATCGACAGTGATGTCACGTGGTATATGCACACTTCCGTTCCAGTTTTCCATGGACGAATACGTGGAATAATTCGTCCCAAAAAGTTTTTCAATTTGGTAATGGACATAAGCTGTTTTAAATTCAATTAAGACACGGATCGGCCAAGACAATAGACAGATGGACAAGAACCAAAATATAATTAGTGAAACATACCATGGAAGCTTGTTTGATTCGGCAAAAGCAATCATGTGTTCTTTAAAATCCAAATCACTTAAGTTCATGCCCTCGCGTGTCTCCATGTAATCGTCCCTACCTTCGTTCTCCCCGAAGAACCGCGATCTCTGTGCTAAGTAGTCATTCTCGGCCTCCTCGTTGGCAAATATGAAACTTTTAGTAAATTTGATCTTGGTGGCTGGGTACGCTTCCAGTGCCACCAGGTCCCGTGAAATGTCCTTCACTCCACACTCGGAGAAGTCGAAAGCACCGAGAGATGAGTGAGAGTTCACCCTCTCGTAGTACTCCTGCGTGGTAGTATAGGCGTCCCCGTTGCGATATCGCGTCACCTGCCTAGTCCTACGAATATAATGGTAACATATCGCCCTCCACCACACGACGGGGTATGAGTCTCTCATTCGTTGCATCATATCGTACACAACAGCGACATCCTCTTTATACTGAAGTTCCACCCTGGTGTGACAATGCCAACACTCGATCAGGTACACCATATATATTAGTATGAGGAACGCGATGGGTATGTAGATGTACCCGTCGTCACATGGGCTCCCTGTCACGTAAACTGGAATACCACGGTAGTTGTAGGCTCGCATAGTTACGGTTGTTAGGCGACACCAACCTATAATTCCAAGACTGGCGTAAATCAGAACAGACAGTATTAAGCATTTCCAGTGCGTGTCTCTGCGAAGAGATCCACAGAAGCTTTGCCGGATTGGACGAATCTGTAAAAAAAAAAAAGAGATGAAGAGATAAACAAGATTATAAAATAATCAACAAGAAAATTTTCTCGGAATTGCAGGTAATGTGTGATAAAATGAGTTCATCGACGGGACAGTCGTTATTAGTCGACTCAATGTCGCTGGTAACCATTTTAACCTTTCTTGAAGAACGACCCGGATTACAAATGGCGGCGTCATGTTGGTTTCAAGACTCGGCGCACGTCAGACCCGACCTATGTGGCTATTACCTGTGTCTACAAACCAAACCCAGCGTTTTATTTCGACGTGAATCGTATCTATAGCAACCAATATAGACAAACAACAGTCGATTAATCTATTTCACACTCGCGTGTACAAACACTTCGTCGCAACACAAATTACGTTTTGCTCTTGAGCAAATAACACCATCTACTGATGTTCCTGCTAGAATTTTGTCAATCTAATTTTGTTGTCATGGTTACTTTCACGCCAATTTGCAGATTTGTCTATTTGTTATTTGATTTCATTACTTGTTAGTATGTTAGGATGTCTAATGAAATGAATGAAACGGGTCACGACAGATTCGCCCATGGCTTGCCCATTCACGTGACAACATTGCTGAAAATAATATGTACATTATATTATGTAATGCTTTTAACTTCAAAACATAGCCATGGAAACACATCTCAGGAAAGCATAATGAAAATAATAATTATTACATTATATATGAAATCGGAATGTGTTTACAAACTTTTAGTCATAAAATGAACATGATATTCAGTCGCCGACAAACTGAAATGCTATCATTGACTTCTTTAAATTTGAAAGTAGACTGATAACCACATTAATAACGACATATCTCGGTTACTATAAAGAGCGATCACGCAGTCGCAACTAACTCTACGTCGTTTTGCGATCTTTTAATCGAACATGAGAAGATTTCCCCAAATATGGTTCGTCTAGACAGAAATAACAATATCTCTAATCAATCATACAATCAATCAGTCAGTGTCAGTACATTCACGGAGGTATAGATGGCGATATTAGTCGTATCACGCAGGAAAGATAACGTCATGCACGTATTCGTTCTAGCAGCAGAGACAGTATGGCGTCTCGGTGGGAGGTGTAGGGGTGGTGAGCGATAGCTGACTACTCGATTTTCTTCAGCATCTATGTATTAGTACATTAAAAATCAAGGTGGCATGTAATGGCATCTTTACACATAAAGTTGTGTTTTAGTGATTCTATTACAAAAACAAACAAAACATTGCGAGATCGGAGCTACTTACTAATTAATATGCCCGAAACTTGTAGTCCAAAACAATCAAATGTATGCGTAGAATAATTTGCCAGTAATTAACTTGCTTTATATACGAAATGGCAAAACAAATGAATTGTACCTGCAGCTTTTTTAAAAGAAATAACAAGAAGTTAAATTACTTTATGGCTTAATTATATGTGCTGATAGCGTAGATACGAGAACTGAATGATTGTGTCGTCTCACAGGCACAGTAACATGGCGAGTGACTGTTCTAGATCACTGGCCGGTGATATCATGGTACTATGTTTACAAAGATATTTACAACCGGAGAAATCTACTCGAGGAAATGAACCAAACATTATTTGATCTGTGTCCACGTGATCCACTGATCAGTACGATTACACCGGGTGATTTTAGCGATTCAATAATATTGTTTCGAACATCTTGAAATGTAAAGCTAATTTCCACAATTACTAATTGCATCGTCACAAAGTATTCCTGGGCCAGTGTACGGCTGATCATTGTTAGAATGCGAGGGATATGTAAGTTTTATTTATTAGCTAATTTGGGAAAGGCAACCATTTGTAAAGCCTATGACAATTCATCATCGTACATGATTAAAAAATAGCATGCTATAGCTCAATACAGTTTTTTTCTCGTCTTACAATACGCAGTACGCCTGACTGTTATCAATTTATGTCAGCGAGCATTGAACGTGACAGCTAGTCAGCGCACGGCATGTTTACCCCCCAAACATCGTGTCTGACTGAAATATTAGTGCATGATACTACCTAATCAGACTGAGGCAACACAATTAGAAAAGCCATTCCCTTTCACATGGTAAATTGTCTATCAAATCGGGGTAATGTATAATGTTGTTCAGTGATGTAGTTCGGATGACCACATGGTGATTACTATCCCCGTGCAAGTATTAGTGTTAGGTGTGCTTGGTATTCACTTGCCAAAACCTACCATTATTCAACCACAGGGACTGTGATTCAACAAACGATCATACAGCATATTGCATTCGAGACACGTGCCTCTCTGAATGCAGTCCCATACATGTGTCAGCTTAACTCACATTGTGCACGTGTACTATAAATCTTGATGCGTAAAAGTGGAATTGAGAGTTTTGATTTGCCATCACAAAGCCACCAGGCAAAGCAGTAAACTGTGAATCATTCCAAAGTGACAGCCGACACAAATAGAAAAGCTTGTGCGTTGCATGGTAATGATGGGCAGAAAAAATGTACGTTTGCATTAAAGGAAACTTGTGGATTAACGATCCGGGAAAATGTCAAATAATTCCCCCCGCGATCGTACTGACGATATACATTAGGACTTAAAGCTACTTTTGTTTGACGCAGTGTACAATGTAGTCACCTGCGTACAATAACAAGCACGGGACACGATATAAAGTTAAACCTACTTAGTTTAGTCCAACTCGTCCCCTAAAGCCAGGATAGCTGTGTCGCTGTAACTTTTCATTATAGTCCGAATGATTTCTCATTCCAAAGAAACTCGGGTAAAAAAAAAAAACGGACAGCGTCATTCACAACGAAGCAGCTGCTGAACAGCGTTAATGGGAATTCCTAATGCGCATCCATGTCATGTGTTAAGGTGTATCGTTTCCATACCTCTAGTATAAATTATGCCGATTCCATTTGATTATAGAATTCCCAAGAATATACAGTATTATTCTTAAATGATGTAAATAAATGATAGATTGAAATCAATTGTTGTAATGGAGCGAACGGGGGACTACGGTATCTATTACTGGACATAGATGATGATGTATCAGTTAACATATTCTGTACATACGAATATAGAAACGAATGTTTATTGTAATCATATTTTCAAACAACGTCGATGAAGTCTTCCATCATCTAGAGACACGCAACGACTCAAACAGATTCGAATTTATGCAGCGACATCATAGAAATACACTACAATGCGTCCACATCAAGTACTAACAGCTCATGACATCGATGATTTATTGTGGATGGTGATCATTTACTAATGTGTTGGAGGATTCGCCCGATAAAATCTGGCATCTCTTTACCAAGTAATAAACTTTAATCTGAAATGGCCGCCGAGTTCTCGTTGGAAGAGAAAAGCCGCGAGACTCAGGCTTATTTTCACACATTCACTGTCGTCTGTTCCAAATACCGTGGTTACATGGGTCAGCAGAACATTCGAAAATTATTCGCGTGGCTCTCCGCTCTTAACGAGATTTCAGCGGCCATTTAACAATAAAGTATATTCAGCGTTGGCTATACGAACAAGCATAATACGGGTAATTCTGTATGAGAACAACTGACATAAATACCAAACAAAAATCCTCACAAAGAGAGAAGATAACACTCACATTCTCTCAATACCCACTAAGAAAAACTCTTCATCGTTATGACATGAGTCAAGAATATGTGACCCAATTTACCGACGATCCATCACTACTTTCTCATCACATCTCAGCTAGTACGTGGGGGTTGTACGTGTTAGTTTTAGACAGCTGTTATTTTATTCAAGAACTACAACTTAAGTCAGTAATCAAAACATGTCATTTCTATCATCTCATGGGTATAGCTTGGCATTGCTTTGATGCAGTTTGAATTCATGATTTATAACACACAAGGTAATGAGTACTCTGCTAATTGTATGCAGTACGTTAAGAGAGTAATGATCTAATATACTAAAGACATACCCGAGGGTAACATTACACCTTGATGCTTTACATGACATTAGGTACACACAAACTTTCTAATTTGAAATGTCTCAAAGACAATCATGTTGATTTATACACACGAAAAATGCTTAAATATCATGACATACATAAGACGTCAATATTCACAAGTGGAGCAATTTGTGCTCACTTTGTTCGGAACATCTGACATCACTTCATGTATACCATAATGGATTCATATTTCGTTCTTTTATTGATTTGAATATGTTGTTAATTGTCTTGTTTCTGTAGATTTATTTTTGGTTCTTGAATTCCTTGTAAGACACGAACTATGCTTGGATATGTTATTTCTAATTTATTCAAAGTTTTGAATATTCCAATTTATTCTATATATAAAGAATAAATGAAGCTTCAGGGCCACATAATGTAACATTCCCAGTGTTTTAAAAGAGGTAATGTCAATCCTTCGAATTGCACCATGGAATCATGGGATTGCACATTCTACATTAATGTTTAATTGTAATTTCTGTCAGGTTCGGTACATTTGCTTTGTGGTCAGGCTCACAGCAACATGCGCGGTAATCTGTTTTTCTATAGTACATTTATCAGCAAAATGGTCACTGAATGACAAGTGCGCATGACTGGCTGCGTAAAACGTCACCAGAGGTTGTCAGCAACACGTGACACCCGATGGTGGATAAGCGAGCACGGATCCGTGGATAAACGAGCACGGACCCAACTTGTCGCGTTCCATATCAACGTAACCATAATTTTCAGCTTGAGTGCACTTAATGGAACGCCATTTATTATTAAATTCGATTCCAGCTCCAAGCCTCAATTCGCTGAAAATTTACAATACATTTCGCTCTGTTATCACTATTTTTTTTATCGAAATTCGTTGCGTGTTTTCGGATATTTTAATTATTGGATTGTATATTACAGCATTGCGTTCTTAGAAGAGAAATAGTTTGCATTTTAAAAACGATTAAAGCTGATAAGAATAAAAGCACAGTGATTAAAATCACTGGTAAAACGAATAATGTACAAAATAACTCCTATGGGTATGCGGACCTCTTATAGAGGGAAATATATCATTCACTATGTACTGGCGTTACACAATGTTCATATCATATATACGATACTCGTCGTGATTTGGTTATATTTATTACTGGTATTAAATTCGAAGCGAGAAAGCTGGTAATAAAAGAAAACAGTTTCATTCGCAATTACGCGCGCATTACACCTAAGGCCGTTAGCGGACATTTTATTGTTTTCTTTTTTTCTCAGCACGAGATTTCTGTTCCGATAAAAACTGTCTGAATTTTGTTTAAACTCTCCCATATATTATCATAAATAAATATTGACCATAATTTTTTCCTAATAGTTCGTGACAACCATAAATACCCATCTTATAACGATACACAATTTGTTTTCTTTACCAGATGAGCGAACACAATGCTTCCGGGGATGTGATGAGAAATTTGTACCATATGAACCAATGGGTAATGTCTCAAAAA
The DNA here is from genome assembly GCF_978046115.1 of Saccoglossus kowalevskii. Classification (NCBI taxonomy): domain Eukaryota; kingdom Metazoa; phylum Hemichordata; class Enteropneusta; family Harrimaniidae; genus Saccoglossus; species Saccoglossus kowalevskii. Next base: position 20,121,670 of record NC_140642.1, read on the forward strand.
CGACATTTTCATGGATCTTCTACCCAATTTTGTGGGAAAACTAGTTTGTTATGTATACAAATATGACTGAGTTTTGTGAATAACAGCAAACAATGATACCACAATTTATAAAAATGGAAATCTGACAACAAGAACAAAGAGTAGCAGCAGCAGCAACAGCAGTGTCATTAGGACGCATCAGGGTCCATCTGAGTTCACGTTAAACTTTTAATCCAATACATATTTCTGTACACCTGCAAACCTCTTGACTCCGTGGGACAATGTAAAGTGTCCTCTCTCGCTCATCATTATTACAACTCACTTAAAACCATGAATGTACACGTATAAATTTTAATTGTTGTGAGTTTAATATACCAAGATATTGTTCTGATACTTGGTTTCCCTGGTGATGATTACCTACTTCCACACCTTGTCGGGGCAAGGTATTTGCAAGCTAATGGTTCTTCGATTTAGAAAATGAAAACACGCCTCCGACTAATAGTTTGCCGAGCATTAATTGGGTGCTACTTGGCCGAGCAGCTAATTAAAGGGCAAACAAGTAAAGTAATTGATGCACAAATGCTTTTCTTGCTCTTTTTTATCGCTTGCACGTCCCCACTCAGACAACCATAGACAACACTTGTGTTATTCCATGAACACTTACATTTCTCTCTGAATTATTCTCTTTGTTTTAAGTACGTGAAAGCAACACAATATCCATTTCTTTTTGTTCGCGCATATTTCAGTCGTTCGCTACGATCATTAAAATGTCATGCCGGCGTTCAATCACGTAATTCAATTGGGATTGTTAAGTCTCGTTCTTGCGACTCGCATTTTTTTCGCTGCTGTCTTTTCTTTGACGACTTTGAACAAAATAAAAAACTATTGCGTAACTTTTATACATTACTAAAAATAGAAATAAAAAAGAGAATTCTGATATTTAAATTTGGTGAGTTCATATTATCGGCGAAAATGAAATGAACATCAGGAAATAACAGAAATGAGCATATATCTTTGTAGCAGCTGAGGAAGTGTTTTCGTTGTGTTATGCATTCAGCAAAGAAATTGATACAATACAGCGATGCCTCATCCTTGTCTCTGTGTTCGCAATCGATTTCGTTGATGGAAATACCGTGTTGATAAATTCAACGGAAATCTCTATCTACACAAATAATCAATTAATGACCACGTATTTAGTAATCCAAGGTGGAAACCCGTTTTTTGGCTTGATAATTCTTTATAATAAATACAAGCGTACAAAATAGAGAAGAATTTTGTTTGCTCTTTTTCTCCCTCCTCGCCCGCTCGGCTCTCGCTCCGCCTCACATAACCAGTAGGATCCCTCCCGAATTGTAATAACTGTTCAAAGCTAAGTGGTGTGAATTGAAGGCGTAAATTCGACGATACCTCGTGGGACTTAGCTGTAAAAGTAATCATATACAGCCAATCGGGGAATTTTAAAAGAATGAACCATAAAAGATTATTCTGTACCGAATAACCGCACCTACTCAAATGAGGGGGAAAATAAAATATAAGGCGCTAGTAGAGCTTCTCAGGGTGGGAAAGCTGATGAGATGATGACTCATCAATAGCATAAAATTTACCCCTTTCAAAGCATCTGCGAAAAATTGAGTTGACATTTTCTGCTGACTTCATCTGAGTGCATGAATGCAAAAATTGTTTCCCAGTCATCCAATCTCTCATTGATGTGTTGTTGCTTCGACCGGGATTAATAACTGTTTGTTTTCTTTTCATTTCGCGAGATAATCATTTCTATTGTGTTGGCAAAAACAACTATAATAAGTCAAAAGAATGCACACATTCGACGTGATATTAGGACATATGCATAACATTCGCCGCGTGCGAATGGATGGTTTAAATTAAATCACCATAACATTATATGAAAACCCGAAGTAACGCAGTTTAATCAGAAGGTAAATGTACACATTGAAAATTGACTCTGATATTTCTATGCAATAATAACACACAACAATGCCGACTAAAAGTTTGTTTAAAAAACAGAGCTAAGAATTCTGCGGCCGAGACTGCAAATGTGCGTCAACTGGCGCGCTTCAATTTCACGTCGAAGTAGCACAAATTAGCACACGATTCGCTAGTCTAGTTAGTACGTAAAATTTGTGTTGTTTTGGTTAATCGCGATATTTGGACATTAAGTAATTGGTCGATTCCGACGACTCAATATTGGGTGATATCGTCAGCGTGTGTAGTCCTTTACACTGCTTTTATCGATATGCATATATTAACGTCGTGTACAACTTCCGCTCCAACCAATTGTATGTCTGATAAGGAACTCAGCATCCATCGAAACAGATTAAGTAGACTCAAGGACTGTCCACTGAGAAATAATCTATATCTTAGTCGAACTGTTTTTTTTTCAGATTTCGTGACTAGAACCGTTAAAAGTCGTAAATTGCGATATGAAACGCAAATCACATATTTGGCGGAAGTTCAATCGACTTGTTCATGTGACACTGGTATTTTATAAACCATGGGGGAATAAACTTGTGTTCTGTGTCGTTTTCTTTCCCTTCCGCATGATTTATACTTTACTTAAAACAAAAATACGTGGCTTTTAAAAATAGTTAAACATGCATATGATAATACATGGTCCCACATATGTATATAAATGACCGTTCTAGTGTAATAAATGACTAGTTAATATAAACGCATTTGCAATACATATTACGCCCTCAATCAACACAGAGGAATATAGCTATGGTCTGCAACGCGTATTCCTTCAATTTAATGGCGAGAAAAGAACATTTTAGGAGAAAAAGTATCCATATATATACGATTCCACTTTTTTCCGATAATTGAAATAATTTCAAATTTATTAAATGATAATTCAAGAAAACTGCACATTTGAAAATGCTTAGAAACCCTAGTTCGGTGATAATGTGTAATGTCTTAGAGTGTAGTAGTTTTTTTATGACCAAATTTGTTCAAGTTCATTTGATCGAACAAATCACTCCAATCTCGCCCAGTGATTTGCTGTGGGGAATAAGCAAAATGACCCTGATTTGAATGAATAAAAAAAGTGGTAATTTTTTTGGTTTAATGCCATTAAAAAGCAGTAATTGGCTTAGTTGTATGTGAAATGGGTTTCCAATGAAGAAGAAATGGGGACTGGAATTTTGTGGAAAAATTGACGCTCCTCTTAGGCGATGCAGAACACAAACATACAAGGAAAATATTCACGCATATCAAACAGAAGATAAATACGGAATCCCCGTTATTAAAAAATCGATAAAATGAAGCCTCAAAGTGAATCCGTTTGAACAGAGGCTTCCGAGTCTAAAGCTGAATTATACATTGTGTCCTCTTCCTGCTGTCTATTCACAGTTTTAACGACCAAAGTTCATGAACTTTGACCGACACAAGAAAAGGAAGTAATAAAATGCAATTATTAACTTGAAGGACTGAAACGAATATGTAATGAGCCTGACTATGTGTGTGTGTGTTTGTTTGTTTGTTTGGAGATTGACGACTACCCGGAGCTAACGTCATTTCGCAAGATTACACAAATCTCCACGTGTTATTATACCTATATTTGAACATATATGTCATATTGGAACATTACCAGCGGAAACACACTCACCGAGACGGTGAGATGAAAACAAATATATCAGCAATTTTAATTTGTTTCTTCATCTTAGGAATTTCCTAGAAGTAATTTGATTTGATTTTGTTATTACAAAGTTTGTGATTATATGCACAATAGTAGCGTGTGATAAAATGTGACTTAATTGGCAGATTCAATAAAAACACACAAATTCACTGTAATGTATAATTAAACAATTTAGTCATATTCTTGATTAATCTAAACGTCAATGAGTAATTTAATTTGATTATTTTTTGTGCTCAGTAAATACGATTATTATATTTACCGTGATTGTTTGCGTCTAGGCAGACTATATAGACTCATGCCAGGCGAGGGGTTCGGACTAAAGCCCCCTGTTTTTTTCCTGGAGGGGTTTTATCCTACGCAATTCAGGCGATCTAGTCCGAAGAATATCTATGTTTATTTATTGTACAATCCTTGTATATTGACCTTTCGTGGATAAAATCTACACACATAGGCACTTTATTGTCATAATTGCGGCAGGGAATCACTGATGTCATATTCATATATATCCAATTATGGGTTATGTAGTTATCTATAATCCGACGAAAAAGAAATTGACATGAGCGTGATGGGAACTGTTTACAGCAGCTAGACATGAAAAGAAATGAGCGCCATTGTTAGGATACATTATAAACACTACATGGGCCTTTAAGACCTAAAGAAAATCTTCATTCTATTACCCGTACAATTCTAAAAATAAACCATAGCATCCTCTCGGCGCTATATATGTATCAAATATGCGCATGCGCAGTCAACGCCATTCCCTGCCCTTTACATGGGAACATGGTGATGGCGACTGGAATGAATTCAGGATTATTTGCGTCGTGATTCACTGACTTGGTGTAAACCCAACTGAATGTTCGACACCGGGGCGTCTGTAGCTTCGTATGTACATGTTTATAACCAAGTATATATCTTTTGCGAATAAATAAAAGTAATCAGCTTTGAATAATTAAACCAGTAGAACTAATTAGAGAGTATTCACTTACATTTATCAAGATGGTCTTTTAGAACGCTGGTTTCAAAAAATAATTAATTTGTCTTGCATATTAGTGTGGTACGATCGCACCCTTTACCATGACGTCACGCCCTAGCATCTTATATAGATGTAGTAACGGTAGCTACCGTATGGATCAATCAAAACAAATATCGTGGATATCACTAATCTAAAAAGATTTGCTGCACACATCAGACCTTATTAAGGATATGACCTAAACATAGCGCAGGCATACTATTGCATGAGCAGTGAAGTTTAAAAAAAAAAAAAGAAATACACAAAACTTTGACGTATAATACAATGTTGTAGGTCCTTAAGGTACATTACCGTCATTACACATAGCTTGCATAACGACATGTAACTACGAGTGGACAGCGATGAAACCAAGCTAATAATCACCGTAATCTTGACATAGTCACGTGTGAATACATTGTATAGCGGATAACTAGATAAGTCGTGTATTTTTATCGTCTTTTAGCACAAGTCAATCAAGACCATAATCGATATCTGTCCAAATATTCAATTCTTTACATTGTGATCTATATATTATAGCTCTTACGGCGAATTAACGTCCAAACCTACGTCACGCGTGGCTTTCACAAGAGTCGAGTCTTATTGTTAACGAATACAAATAATTATAAGCGCCACACTCTGATACTTAGCGGCAGCTCCCGATGCATAAGCCCTTCCGGCGAATGCCGACCGTTTCCATGGCAACTCCGTATATCAACTGAATGCCCCAAGAATTAAATAAATTGTTATGATCTTGTTTTATTAATGAATAATGTCCTCAAACGTTGATTTGGCGTCCATGGAAGTGAAAGTTAGATTAAAAGAAACGAATGTCGTGCCATTATTCTTTTCACACTGCGGCAACTCGTAATGGGAGCCCGGGTCACGTACAAGCATATATCACAATGAACTCGATAAAACGCAACAGTAATGACGATTTCGGTGAGACAATGTTCGACGCCAACATCGATTTGTTTCATTTCAATGTGATGAAAAGCAAGAACTATGAACTCTAAATGGGCATAGATATGAGTAATGAACCCCATACATGACGAGATCGCCGTAAAATTTACGATTAAATCAAATAAGATGCGAAGTAATCTAGGTATAATATTTCTAGTTGAATTCCGAATACACACATGTACGGCTCTCATCAACGCGCCCTGGAAAGCATTCATAGCTACCCTGCCCAGACTGTATGCACACTTACACGGGAACATGGAGTGCTATTCACCCAGTCGTAATTGCGCTATAATAGCACAGTCGCGTCGTGCTTTGCTTACGTGGATAATGATGTATAATTGGAATTTGACACAATATACCTAGAGATACAGGCAGGGTCGACACAGTTACAGTTAAAATGTCAGAAGAGTTAGTAGGACGTCATCGAATGCCTTATTTATCGTTTGCAGACACCGACGTTCTAGGCGTATGTCGGTGATCTACAATAAAGCTAATATACGTACATATAGCATCGACAAGGGGGGCATCACAGATCCCATCACGGCACACGTGCGTCGTAATATACAATTTAAGTCACGGCGTTAGTGGTGATATATATACGTCCAAGAAAAGCAACCGACAACACATAACACTGAAATGGAGACGTCAAATTTCATCTTAGCTGTTCTGCGACGGAGACGACATATTAACGGCGTGATGCAGGCTTGTCTGACTTTGATAGATTGCGGCACAAAGAAAAAAAAGCCGTTTTTGCAAATAATTAAATACACATCTCAGATTTTCGAATATGTGTCTGAAAAGCTAGAACACACAGCGTTCCTGCAAACGCACGGGAGAAGGGGGGGCACGTCTAATAAACTATAGCTATACAAACAAAATGAACTCGGCTCATCGAAAATAAGAACAACCCACGTGTTTTCTATTGATGATAATCCATATTATTATTATATTGCGAATTAATAACGTGTTCATAGTAACGAGAATATAACTTGAAAATACACGTTTACTGAAAATGCGCCAACTGTCACGTGGGCATTCGAAGCCTCAGAGCGTGACCATATAATTGGGTTAAAATGACCTGTTCGAGATAAAATGAAACATATTCCAATGAAGTGAATCTGAATTTTTTGGTGCATTATTTAATTCAAATTGAAGCTCTTGACGGCTCAATTATCCATGAATATATTCAGTCTGGCGGAATTACTTTTAAATAATATGCAATTCCATTAAACTTATTTGGAGTAATGTCACATCTTATTAAAACTTCACATTAAACGTATATCAGAAAGGCCTACTGGCATTAGGAAGTTAATAGTTTTTATTTTGAACACAAGTATATCGGCGAGGGGTCGGCTACAATCCCCAGACAAATACATTCATCGACGCATTCCGTGAACAATGGCTACGTATTTAACCACATAGATGTCAAATATGTTTCCAGCCAATTTTTTGGTTCAAAACATGTTGCACATTATTTTTCAATCTCTTAATTTATGACAAAATAAATAAATATAATTTTCCACTGTCTGCAATTCTTGATCAAAATAGTTGAAAAAAAATTAAAAATAGTTATTCGGGTTTGGGAAAAGGAGATAACAGGTGAGGTGAACACATAGTGAACGCCTGACTTATTGCGCAGAAAATACTGCGCAACGAAAGCCGTTCGTTTTGAATGTTTAATATATGATATAGAAGAAAAGTGTCTATTCATTCATTACAAAATCAGAAATTCATAGAATTTTCTTCTGATTAATTAAATACAATTCACAAAAAGCCATATACACCATTAATCAGTTGTGTGTGTTTTCCTTCAATAATTTATAACTATGTGACATTAAATTATTGTTACATATCACATGTAAGTTGATTACATACATTATTATTATCGACATTACTAACTACAGTTTGTAGGTGGGTAGGTAGTGACGACACGTCCGTTGTCTGTGTGTCCTGTGAGCACGCACATTTACTGAAAATTGCCATTACATTCAATAACCAAATGTTACGGGAAAATGAAATTGATAATTTTCAAATTGTTAACGACAAATAACAGACCATAGTCAGCTTATATTTCTTTTATCCATGTCGGTATTTATTGGCATGGTTCGTTGTCGTACTTAGTTAGATGCGATATCAACATTTGATCTCCAGCTTGGAATTGTGGGGGTTGGACGCGGTAGTGTGACTCTTATACGGTTCGTCAAAGTCACGTAAATACCCCCTTCTCGTGTATCTCAATAGACATGTACGTACCGCAGAAATATTTGTCCAATGCAAAGTTGCCATAGCAATCATGATTTTCGTTCATTATGAAAAGACTAATTTTGGGAATAAATCCCAATTTTTATTTTTGAATTATCCCCACTATATGTGCTATGAAATTGTTACAAATATAGACAGCCTTACTTCCAAGTTCTGGCAGTGACATGTCGTATTAGTTATAATGTGCTGTGTATACACGGTTTCTTGGCAGATGACACACCCTCGACCCATTCTAATCCGGAACATCACGTCAAGTTAACGAAGACTTAAGATGTCCATTTATTACTAAGTGATACCCATTGACCCCCTCCATCAGAAGAAAGTGTAGAAAACGAACATTGTACATACAGACTGTTTATCATTTTAGTGTATAATACTGATGTGTATTATAGTAAAATACGTTGATGTCAACATTTTTAGCATTTTCTACGTATAGTTTACACGTAGGGACACGTGGGCATTACGAATCCTATTACTTTTGCCTCCTCTTCAAATATTCAATAGTGATTACCCCCCACTAATCCACTGATAGAAAACTTGAACTCGATTACAACGTAGAACTCATTGTGCCGTTCACTCCGTGATGATAATGTAACCTAGACGATGCGATTGGGATTGCGATCACGATCTTTTCAAAAACAGGAATAACGATCACCCAGGGCTTGTTTCATAATAAGAAACTTGATATTCGTTGTTCTTCCAATCAATCTCCCTTTTCATTACTATCGCTTTGAGGCTCTTTTCTAGAGAATGGTCTATAACACTTCATGTGAGGTGGGATTGGAATGGGTGGGAGCGGGCAGATTAAGGTTTACGTGTTGAACTGCCAGCCTATGTCCCTGAATCCTCGTTCCCACCCTCGGTAAAAGCTGAATATTTTATTGATCGTCGTATCCGTACTATTCTTCGACCACTCTATGTAAAATAAACGATAAAACAAATAATGAAAATAACGATAGTATTGGGAAATTGTGTCTCGGTAATATAATAACATCGGCGGCGTCGATAAACCGACGTCAAATAAAAACACAATGACGCGACTGCGAATAGACATTTCTACCGATGTAGGCTGTGTATACGAGCTCCATCGTTAAAGTGGAAAAGATCTTAGACTGCGTCAGCTGGCCTCGTTCGACACCGGAATTATCTCGTCATACTGTACATGATGGGTGAGTTCGTTCCGTTGCTCGGGCAACGCCGTATAAGAAGAATGTCAACTATATTTTTTGTATTTCATATTCAGTGTATAATAAGACGATAATACACATACAAAGGGCGGATGAATTCAGACTGATACTTATTCCACGCGTGGAAATGGGGAGCGCGGCGCCGAGTTGTCACAAGTTGCTTTTAAATTGATGGCTACAGTCCGTGATCACGCGCGTTGTTTCGTGACAGTAATAACACATTCCGCGAAATAATTCTTACACATATTCCAGTGCATATAAATATTTGAGATATATTAAAAAATATTAAATTATAATAACGAACTTTGTGTGAATAGGAACGTGAAATCCATACATTTATTTGTATCCGTCTGTGATACAATGTGCGGATAACGTCTCCGAAACATCGCCAACGCGCAAGGAAATTGAAAGCTAGCTAGCGTCAAAGCGCCTCGCCGCGTCGAGTTCGATACGGGTCCCACGCGACGCACACAACGCGTGTATAATACGTACAACATGTGACGGCCGTGGCATTCGTAGAAGAATGCGTTCTACTACGATGTATTACTTATTAGTGAAAGGTTGGTGATAACCGACATTAGCTGTGACGGAAATCGTATACGAGTTGCCTGTGCGGGGAGGTGGATGTGATTAGCGAATACACGTTTGTGTATTATGAGCGAATTCTTTTAAATGAGAACAACTTTTGAAATTAAACATAATACTAAAGCTAGTTAATAGGTTAACATTGTAAGACGACAACGGAACGAATGACCTTCCATACATACAAATACAGTTAATTGGAATACACACAGTAAACTACATATTCTACTGAATAAAACGAACACTGCCCTTAACCCTTAAGTGGCGTTTTCTATATATATCAATGAAACGAGTGCCGTTGAAATGAACAAAACACCTAACACAGGTGTACTCGAAGAAAATATGCAATATCATTACCTCGTTCTGATTTTCCGTAGCATTGCTCATTTTTCGCCGTCAGTTAAAACTTCAGACATGTCTTTCCCCTCAACGCGTCGGTCCAGCCAGCGAGTATACGTATATATACATATACAACTAAGACAGCCACAGCGATGTGAGTTAAGGCAACGGCAGTGCACGGTCAACTCACGCCACGATCACAAATAAATGCGAGTCACAGCATTGTACGTTCGTTAATACGACGAGATATTTTACGGTGATGTATCATGTATTCTCAGTACCCAGGCTGCCATTTTACGTTATACACGACAATGAATAATTCCACGGGAAATTTAGAAAATGTAATTGTGAAACTCCAAAGTGGCTCGATAATACGTCTTCATTAAGTGCCTACATGTGTGCCATCAGCAATTACCATCACCTAGACAAAGTGCAGAAAACAGAATTTACGTAATTATTTGCAAGTACTCGAGATACTATTGTAGCTAAGTTGTTACCAATTAAGCCCAAACCGATAAATACATTATTATCCTGTGAACCCAGTAGTTTAATCTGAATGAGGAAACCCGTAGTGGGCAATTCACCCAGTATATTTACATACGAATTGAGGCAACGGTGATTTACAGAGTGCAACCATGCTTTTACAACAACACAAAAACCCGTGTTGACACAAAACCAGAAGCAAATATACTTTGGAGAAAAAAAATGATTTCTTAAAAGCTTGCCAATCAGAATTATCTATCATACTAACCTTCGTGTCCACTTCGGGTCTTCTTACTCGTGTAAAGCATATACCCGTATACAATGATGACGGCTTCTCGAGGGCCGATCCACTGCCGTGAATGTTATTCGCTTACTGGATCGTAGCGGCGGCGGCGACGGCTTACTAGTATGTACATGGATGTGCTCATCAAAGCGCAGCTTTACGTTGTATTAGTTGGCCGGTCACGGCGGGGGTATTAAATTGCTACTAGCTTCATTGACATGCATATATTAAAAGATGTAGCAGCATATCTACATCGGCATATTCCCCTGACTACTTAACCCGACATCATTCTTAATAGAGACTTGGGTGAATGCATAACAAGCATGTAGGCCACAGTCTATACACCATACGTAGACTCTAACACACATCGCAAACCATCATGCTTGACCGATTAATATTTAAACGCAAGCGCATGCATTTTCCCAGAGTAGTTCCTTGCCTTATTACGCTCCTCTCCGCTGATTGGCTGTCGTCGTTATTCATTGACAATTCGTCGTATTCCAGGCGCATTTCAAATCGTCTTTGCGTTTAATCCCCTCCCCCCTCGATTCACCTCATAGTTTGATATTATAGCTCTCAAAGAAATTAACCTGAGCTATCGCATTCTATTCTGTACAAATTCTCGATGGACGTTGAAATTTAAAAACAAATGTCACTTAATTTTAACACGCGACGTATTATATGAATGTGTAGTCCGAGGGGAGCGAGTATCCACACGTACGTGTATATTACAGTTTGGTAACAAATATATCTTGTACGTAAATTTAGCGTAACGGAGATGCAGCTTCTTTACGAAATATTGTCAAGGTTAATTTTATTCTCATTATAAATAATACCCATGAGCGCTCACTTGTGAATTTTGAAGTCATCCATAATTCTGCTTGCAACGAGCGCATGAAACCTGTGCGATGTCGGCAAGTACAAAGATTCTCGACTCGCCCATTTGCCACTCCATTCACCCATGCGTTGCATCTCAACTGGGGCTGGTGCTGTACTTCAAAACAAACTATATTTGAGTAGCTGTAAGAATCGTAATCCTCAGCTACCTATTAAAGCAGTTACCATGACGAATGACCAAGTTTAGCGGAATGACAGCCCAACCAACGACAACTTACCCATTTCATCGGCGGACAACTTTTCCGCACGCACTAACACAAACACACGACGAGTACACCTTTCGGGCATCATTTAAAACATATCGTTAAAAAAAACTACAGTGGATTTTGCACATCGCTAAAGGGTACTAGTATATCTAACTAAATCAACTGCTTATTTAGACTGTTGTTCTCCGTAAAATTTACATCAAGGGATATTAAATGATTGCTGTCAACGTGGCACAATTTACTATATAATGCGCGCATCTTTACAACCGCGTAACCTCTAGCAATTGCAAAAGTTGATGTCGTCAAGCCAGTTGCAATGGACATATTGCTAATTCTTCTACTTTAAATGTTGAACACTGAATTTTATTAAATGCTTTATACTAGGCGGGTATTTATACATCCAACACATGGGGAGTAAAGAGGCTCACAAGAATAATTTTCACTCAAATACCTATACCTACATCTTGGAGAGATAAAACCAATTACTCGACGCGGTGTCGATGTCAGCTTTCCAAAACATAACAGATAATCTGTTTGCTTGTAATCCGAAACGATAATCCATACTGGTTTCTGAATCAATATCAGCGACAGTTCTCGGTAATAAAACACCCTGATAAATATTAGTAAAAAATTAAAACATAATCACATTGCTTTTGTAACATTAAATTTGCATATTATAGGGTGATGATCACGTGATGTAACATGCCGCTGTGATAGGTTAAAATGCATCGGCATTACGTATTCAGAACGATAGGCATCAACACCGTGCAGGGAATTGAACAACATATGTATTATAATTCTTTAGATTTGCATTCATTTTTTCGAGTCGTTTTGTTCTCAAACTGTATTAAAGAGTGCCGTGTGCACATTTGTCTTATACACTACAAGACATTAACCAAATAATATAAGAGTTCATATGCATTATAACTGATTGGAACTAGGTGCCACTGTGGGTGAATATTTAATCATCTTCTTCATTTTCTGAATAAATCTATTTATTTTGTTACTCAATGTGATATTTCATAAGATTTAGAGCATGTATACATAACACAAATAGTAACAAAGTCGGGAAGGGGGTGTCTAATACTGTAAATGCCTTCTGGACAGGATAGAAAAAGTCGCAACGAGCCTTTCCGATCATTATCGAAAGGTGGCGCTGTTGATTTCCTCCACTACTTCGTCAGGAGTGGAACTTTGGAATACTATTCTCTTCGAGCCACCTCCGACAAATTATTACTCCATATTAAATGTGTGTGATCCATCATGCTTGATTATTGCTACAGTTCAATGCATTAAGGTGATCGACTCACAGGGCTAATTTCAGTCTAAGTAATCACGTGGAGTCTGGCTTACTGTTCTGATTTCTTTATTCTATGCATCGGTCTCCAAGGAAATTTAACGCATTTTTTCATTTTCCTCTGATGATTTGTAATAATAAAGCAGTGTGATGCAATGTAAGTGGTACGCGAACATCGTATTGATTACAAAACTGCTTTGCGTTTGCGCAGTTGGGACTTGACTGAGATTACATTTGTAATGGTATCGGGTTATTTAAGTTTTGATGACGTCATTATCGGACTGTAACCTAAATTAATACTTGTTTCATTTTACATCACTCCACGATCTACATGAATACTCATTATACATTATTTTAACTAAGAGAAACACATACACGAGTCACTTTTTTTTTGGTTGCTTTTGCAAAAAAACAAAACAAAAAACAAAAATCTTGTGGAGAAATGATTATTCGTGGTCGATACGTATTCAAATATATTTGAAACAAATATCGTGATTACAATATATTGTAACCTATCAAAGTAGTCGGTAAATTATGAGAAAATACAGCATTCACTCATTTGAGAGTTAATGACATTACGCTGTAGCAATTACCCCCCCCCCCCCCCCCCGTTGATCTATGTACAAAGCAAACCACAACTTACGGTTGTTGACAGTCGATGTAAAGATGGAGACAAAGTTATGGATGAGAGAAGTAAGATGATATCTGCGCGAATGATGGATGATAATTTGTCACGGGTCTTGTTCAAACATGCACAATTTCAAAACTGTCGAATCACCACGGCAACAAGTCACTTGATGGTGAGAATTGAAATAATCCTTGTTTGGGTAAATATAACAGAGAAACGCACACACACCTTATTCAGTTCACCGGTTCTCATATACTACCGTACACATGTCACGGAGTTTGTATACTACATATCGCCATTATTAGCTAACGCATTCATAAAGCTGTTGGATTCCTCTAACTAGTCACTCATTTCTGCGGTTTCTTGTGCATAATGTGAACAGCCTATATTAGGGGCAAAACACATTAATTTAATTTAAAGTTGTCGCAAATATAATTCCTTACTTGGCCGAATCGTTTCCACTAATTAGATAGCAGGACTCACGATCTCCACTTTCTCTGTAAAGATTTGTTAAAGCACGGAGCTTTGTTTAAAACATGGCTCTGTTGTTTCCACCAATTAGGTAGCAGGATTCACGATCTCTATTGATTTTTCTATGGAGATCGGAACGTAAACGTCGCCATTTGGAGCGAGTAAATAAACGGGCGAAGGTTGAACCTGGCACACTGTCAGGGTAAATCTGAGCTGTTAAAGTTGCAGTATATGCTGCCGCATCCCCAAACTTCAATCCCGCTTCCAGAGTAGACCCTTATCTATACTCAGTAATCCCTGCTGATAAACAGTAATATTGTGTTTGTTTGTAGGAGATATTAAATGTTAGGCAATAAACTTGGCTTCTCTGTTGCATCTAGTAATTCTGCCTACAAACACTCTCTAAACAGCAAGAATGAACTTCAGGCTAGCCACAAAGTAATTCATGATAACTTTAGGAATTTCCTCTCCGGACACCAAAACCTTGCCCAGCTTATATTGAATATCTGAGCTGTATAAAACACCATTAAAGAGACAGAATTATAGCAGGTTCATACAAGTGGTCAACCAAAGGCCTTTCCAAATCTTATCCTCTGTTATTTCTACCACCACAGACGGACTTGTATCAAGTTACACATGCACCTACTTCGTTACTGATAAAAACGTTCTACACAGAAGATAACATCATCAATAAGCTTGGATATTTGATTGACAGCATGGGGTTTGGAGGCCATGTCTTTCAACAAAGCATTGTCATTTCAATGGAAACTAATTGTGCTTCTTTGCTTGTTGATTTATTTCTTTACTTATATGAGGCAGAATTTCTTAAGAAACTTGTGAAAAAATAAAAGACACAAGAAGGTGAAATTTCACCTTTAGTTAGATTGATGACACACTCTCCATCAACAATCCTCCCATCAATAATTATCTTTCTATGACATATCCACCTGAACTTAAAAACAAAGAAGTGACAGAATTAAGTTCTTCTGTTACATATCATGATGTCCTTCTCGAATTTGACCCTAAGAGTAAATCCATCTTTCTGCTGCACATGGTTTATACATTTCCCAGCTTTTTCGGTATGTCGGTATGTCAGATCTTGCACTGGATATGATGACTTTGAAAAACGTCATAGCCGCATGCCTTCCAATCTGCTAAGACAGAATTTTTTTTTTTAAAGAGAACGCCTTATCTCAACGTTCAAGCGTTTCTTCCGACGTTTCTATGGTTCTATGGCAGATAACATGAATTGATGAGAAAATACGACAAATCAACATACATTATACGTGGAAGGTTCCTCAACATACATCTTATGTAGAAGGTCCCTTCATGAATCCCTCAGATTAATATATGGCGGGTGCTACCGGCAGGGCAGGATATGCTCACATTTTTGTAAACACCTGATATCACTTCTTGGTCTTAACCTTTTTATTATTCGCAAATAACAACTCACCCCCCCATTGAGTATGTAATTGTGCACACGCAGTATAATAGATAACAAATAAAAGACATAAAATAAAATTGTAAACAGTAACATCACAACACTAAAAAGTGCAAAAATGAGGCCGATTAAAGATCACAAGCATTGTCGCATACGACTTGTTTACCACTTCCGTGTGACTGAGAATGTTCTAGAACCGTACTGTGTATGGGTGGAATTTTTAGATGTTGATTGAATAGGTAATAGGACACTGTAGAAGGCAATAGAAGGTAAAGGAACATTCTAGAAATTTGTAGTATGTTCCAGACTCATTATGTATGCTGATGTAATGGTCTATTTATAGACAGTGTGGGTATATATAGGGGAGTTGTTCAGCACTGAGATCAGATCGGAGATCTCGTTGAATTGTATTGGAGTTTAAGTATCTAGTTATTGGAGTAGTGGATTTTTACCGCGTTATTGTACTTGATGTTTGCAGAGTATAATAATACCAGTACCAGTTGAAACCTCATCTGTTGGCTCCGTGGTCGTATTTTATCATCGCCGCCAGTCTCACTAAACTTGATTTTGTAAATTCATCATATTTCCTGATTTCATGTGTATACTATTATATAGTGTTAGGCAGTTCTGAATACTTAATCATAATTTAAATTACAAATTAATGATAAAATGTTGGCTTATTGAAGAAGAAAAAATATTTGTGAGGAAGTTGCAATCCAATTCATTGGTTAATAAATATACGTACCTTTAAACAGTAAATGTATTAACAAAAAAACAATCGGCAGCTTCAAAGACCGCCCGTCCTTATAACAGAATTTTATAATCTGCAAGACTGTGTGTGCCAGATAATAAGGCACACATTTGCAGACTATACACAATAAAAGCACGGGGACAAGCAATGAAACCAATACACTATGGGAATAAATTAATATGCACAATCGTTTTGGATTACATTTTTAGCGGCATTATTCTGGAATTACATCCATTCAGACGCACACATTGTTCATGTACGACAACTACAAGGCATTGTAGGAATATTAAACTGAGCACACGCTGGGAACCTTCAATGACGAGTCACATTGCGGGAAATTGATACTCTGTATTAACAGCCTGTCTAGCTACGACGTCGCCCTTACTGCGCTTCTTTCCTGAGAAGCGGAGATATCGATTTGTTGCTGTTATCATCATTAGCGATATACAGCAAATGTTTGTACTATGTATACTGTGTACATGTTGTAGATGAGTTGGTAATCACGCTGTTACGGTACATAGAGATAATGATTATCACAAAAAAACAATCTGTTCTCATTAAAAGAAGATCGTGCCTAATGATGTAGGAAGTGCAGGAGCCACAGGACGCCTCACGCGTTGACGGTTATATTAAAACAAATCTCCGAGATAATAGTTCATGCATGGAGATATTCAGTATTAACATTGGACATCAAATAAAAAAAACACAAGAAGAGTAAAATGTGTTTTCCTATCAACAACGGGGATGGAAGGATTACACGCATGCGCAATAATCGATGTAGTAACACCTTGACGTAATACATGATGCAGATATGAAACCGGACACACGATATCTACATGATGCTGGATTGCCTTGAGGATCAAGTGATAAGAGAGATGTCAAATAAAAATCCGATAAGCTGAATGGCTTAGCGCCAGTAAACACTAGATGACGTTCGATGAGCAAGCGATTATATTAATAATCATTTGCTGCCTCGTTTTTTATGATTTTTGAATATTACCAAGTGCAGTGCATCGAACGAATACACTCATCCGGTAATTCACGGCGAATCGTACGATTTAGTGCCCGTTAAGAACGATTTAATGGTATTTCTGTCACTCTAAGTATAAAAGCTTCTCGCCCCCGGAGTTTAATTTCCGTCGATATCAAATAACGCTGAACTTCAGACTGCGAGAGGTCAGGGAACAGAGAAAATGACATGAGGGGTTAAAACAATTCAGAAGTCAAATCCGTCAAAATATTAAAAATGACTTATTGTTATTGCAAAATGAATCTGACATGCAAAAATGTGTTTGTGTCGACTGAGCGTATAGATCCAGGTAATATTGTGAATGTGATGTTGCCAGACGATATTTTATTGTGTCGCTGGTGGCGCTGTATCGCGTATTCCTGATCCATGTCACAATCATTGTATGATTTTTCTTCCGTCTTATTACGGAATACCTAAATGAGCATAGAACATGATAACTGTATATCAGTTCAGCAAATGATTCAGTTGTATTTTCTCTGCTTGTTTGTATTATCATATCACTATTTACAGACGAACAGTACTGCATTTTTGATGTTTCAAACAATTGTATACCCGAATAGTTCTGAAACACTTTAAAAAGGCTTTGGATTTATGTTTTACATATGCAAGAGTTTAAAACGTAGGATTGTTATTTAACATGCTTTTGTTTTCTAATTTCAAATTTGTCCATAGCATCTCTTTGTTGTGTTTGAGTGTATAATGTATTTAAAATTCAAACCTTTCACGAATTCTGAAATAAAAAGTGTAAATACAAAGGTAAAAACACTATCTAGTATATACTTGGTTGTCAATTCGCACGGTGGAGTATAACAAAAAATGCGACTACCACGTGAAACAATTCATTCCCAATTGAATATTCGAAAATATACCAAAATAGCATATACATAATATTAAGTTGTCTGAAACGGTTTCTTCATTCGTGTAGTCGTTTTATCATAAAAAACGATAGATAATGTAAATGCGGGGACATTCATTCTGACAATACATATGTTTTCAGAAAGCTGGGAGAATAATTTCTTGTGTTTGTCGAGTTAATATTTACTCAGGAGATTAGGTTAGGGAAGTTCCCGTAATTTTTTCGCTGTCATTTTACAAGGGGATTATCTTTGAAATGTTGTCTCTGAATGAGTATGCTCTTCATAGTTTCAAAGATTCAGACCGAATTCATGGAGTGTCCGCCATCTTGTGGTCATAACTCAAAATCAAAGGCTTTAAAAACACATGAAACGTCATTTAGCCAATTTTGTTAAGAGTTAAATGCGTCATAGCGAAAAGTCGCGATAGTCAAAAATAAAAGTTTCCCTAAAAAAGCGATAATTCGTAATTGGACACGGATAAACAACTAATTTGCCGTCAAATGTAAAATGATTCGATCATGACGGAAATTGAAAAAGTTGCTGGCAAGGCAAAAGAGGCAAATCAGCCGAGGTTGATAACATTGCTGTAAAAGGTAAACAGTACATTGTATTCCTGACCCAACTGAGTTTTGATTTTGAAACTATTTCAAGTATGATTTGACGAAAGGTTTCAAAAGCAATTGTCAATTGGCGTGTGTGTCAATTATATGGCAATACAACGAAGTTTCACAGAAAATAACAATATATTGGTTGATGGAACATGGAAAGGATATGTCCAAATCAGTATATACATTGATACTAGTGCCTCTGGTGTTTATAATGAACAGTGTCCCACTGGAAAAGTTGTAATGCCGGCTGATAATTTGCCTCCGAATTCGTTCTGTATTTGTTATTATATAACTATGAAAAAGGGCATCAATATTAATGATTCTTCTATATACCGATGATATTGTGTTGTTAGCAGACTATGTGTATATGATATGCAGTCACTGTTGAATCTTTAAAATGACGCATTAATTTTTAAAATGCTCAAAGATCCTCATCCACAGTACAATTACGAATGGGTGTTTGGCTTATAGTTTTAATTATTACACAAATCAAAGTCAAAGTCTTAATTAATCACTCCGTCTGGTTATGTAAATGCATGATGGAATACCATAAACTCGGTTTTTGACAATAATCTGAAATTTTGCACGTAATATATTGTGTACTGTAAATGTGAACAAACGATAACTAACCAACGATAACTAAACAACGATAACTAAATATATAATAATAATACATTCTAAGTCTTTACCATTACGTACAATAATTGCTGTTTTGTAATGAAGCCATTCGTGAAACCGTATGACAAGTTATATACATATCTCTTCTTCCAATTTCTGTCATCGGAGAAAGAAATATTGATGTGTAGTGTTGAGTGCCAAGATGGTTTGTATACATACTAAATAAATCTGTCATCATTAATTTGATACATGTATCTTTCCACTGGAATGATAAACTGCATCTATAGCTATCATGCCCCTCACATATTTCCACATCCTGGAACTGTGGGTTATCACGAATGTACACTTCCCTAGGCAATCCCCTATTTTAGTGAATTCATTCATTGTATTTTTCTGTGCTTTATTTTTTGTAATTACTTTGAGAGGTATTAAAGCCAAGCACTTTAATTTGATATGTTGGTGTATGTGTATTTCATTTCAGTAGTTTTGTCTTGTCTATCCCGTTCTAGCACTGAAAGAATCCCCTGTCCGGTGTGAGTTCTGTGGGTGCCTTCTCAATAGCAACAAGCAGGCCTTATACTGCGACATACTTCAAAAATACCCCAGTGATCCTTATACCCATGGCAACCTTTCACACCCAATAAATATTCAACAATCTAACTAAACTTAAAAGAAAACAAAAACAGGCCGACCTGCTCAAAGATTTTGAAGTTGGGAACTAATATCATGAACTAAATAAAATGAATGATAAATTTTTTAGTCAAAAACTAGAACTCAACATGAGATGTAATTTTATCAAAAATCAAGATTTTGGAAACAGAAATGTTACCGAAATATGTATATATTTATTCACCAAAATTGCAATCATTTTCAATGCAGTCACTGCTCAATATGCGAGTATCTTGTTTTGTAAATAACTAACCTAACTAATAACTAACATGTGACAATAAAACAATTGTACAAATTAAAATGTTTATTTCATACACTATAAATGTATGTATTAATGACCCTGGTGACACCTAGTGATTGCATAGTCCTGAAAGTTGACATTCAGTTGATTCAGTAGACTCTACTATTTTTGTAGATGTTGCGTTTACTCATTTAGGATTGGAAGAACAACATTTCTCTGACACTTTCAATTCAGCTGAGATAATGCCCATTTAAAATCATAAATTCATATGCGTTGTGTTTTATATTTTTAAATCAGTTTTGTTGTGTGTTTTGCCCCAATTGCTCACACAACCTGTATACATTGTAGATATATACCACAACCCAGACTGCTTGTGAAATAGTACTATTCAAATTAAGACATGTATATTGAATTGGTACTTCTCCACCTTGGGCGTACCAGACACTGCGATAGTTTGAATACTAATCTTGTGTACTCATTGCCAGTAATTCAGCTAGCATACCAGCTAGGATTTAAACAATATGCTATAGAGAGTAAACGTTCCTATGTGACATTGACATGTCAAGGTTAATAGGGCAATAGATAGATATGAACTAAATATGTAATCACCGGCAAAGTAAAACGGTAGTATTTTTTTTTTCTAGAAAGATTAGTCTCTCAATTGATACTGAAATCCAGGTCATTCAAATTAATCCTCGGTCAGTATGACAGTTCTTCGGTGCACTATATACGTTTGGAATAGCTCGTCAAGATCCAAATTTATGTCACAGCTACGTTTCACTGAGTTAACCAAAAATAGTTTTGGTAATAATAAATGTTTCGGTGAACAATGGCACTCAGAACATGGCAAAATCATTCGATGACATAATCTGTTGTGCAGAATACAGGGCGCTGAAATTTATTACAATCAAGTATAGTAAATAAAAAAAATAAAAACAGAAATGGTTTGATAATGATTTAGGTTTCGTTGACTCCATTCTTAGAATGCAGCACAAAAGGCTGAATAAACAACTTGAATACATAATGTTAAGTAAGCAAAAGACAAATTCTTTTAAAGAAACAATTTAATAAATAATCCAGTATGTTTTTAGAATGCAATTAATGAAATTAAGGAATTTAATAATTCAAATAGTAAAAAACAAACACTATCAGTCTCCTCAACAGGATGGATTGAACATGTTTCTGCCTTTTTCATTGTACATTCAATTGCTGTTAATCAGAATTCAGTTACTGATCAAGAATTAAAAGAAACAATCCAAGGAGCATGATATTATTTTAATCGCTAATCCTAGTCTTGATAAAGAGATCAGTGAGCAAGAAATATCCCGATACAATCATTAATTTAAGTTCTCAAACCCCTCATGAAGAACCTGCTTGAAGAAACGGTATTTTACCAACTGAATGGAACACCAGATGTCAACAACTATAGAGGCATTACACTTTCAAACTCTGTATCAAAAGTTCTGAATTAACAGAAGATTACAACTACTAAAATTTTTTTATTCTGTTTTCATAAAAACCATCGTACTACAGATAGTATTTTGATTTGTTTTGTTGATCTGTGCTTTTGATAGTGTTTGGTGAGATGGCATGCTATACAACTTACTGAAAGCTGTAGTTACAGGGAAACTGTTCCACTTGATAAGATCTATGTATTCTGTAACCAAATACGCAATCATAATTGCTTGTGGTTGCATCTATTCATTTTCATCATCTTGTGGGTTGAAACAAGGATGTAATTTAAGTCCCCTTCTAATCAACCTATTTATCAACGATCTTTCTCATACCATTATTTCTAATCTAGTTAGCTAAGATAATAATTTATTCAACTGTTTGTTTCATTTGCAGATAATATTGTAATAGTGTCAAATTCTAGTAATGGGCTTGAAAATAGATCATCTTAATAATTACTGTAAAAAGTGGAAATTACAAGTAAATACACATGTATATATATTATATTTAATAAGCAGGGAAAACCTATTTTTAAATTCAAATTCAGGTACTAGTAGTTAATTCATAAAATTACCTTGGCATTGTGTTACAAAATAGTGTAAATTTCAAACTGTCTGTGGGTAGTGCAATACATAACACTGCTGCTGCACGCTCCCACTCTTGCATACAAGCTGTGTATGCTGCCCTCAACGGTATATGTTTACGATTACCGTACTTTAAATTACCCACAATAAATATCATGATAGACATGATGTATGGGTAGGGTGATCACGATTCAATGTATGTGATTGGTTGGTTGGTTGGTTGTATGCAATATTTTGTAATCAACGTAGGCGCTTAATCTAGTCAGGCGATTTGGTATTATTATTATTGTTCATGCTATAAATGTGCAGGTTTATGCGCACTCTGAATACTAGTACTATGCTCATACTACCTTGAGATCACACTGTTAATATAAATATTATTTTAAATCTCGAGCAAGTAGAACATACTAAAACACAAACTACCGATAAAAATGCAAAACTGGTCTTTCTTGGAACGTTTTGAATAATTTGAAAGGATGTACACAATTATCTTATAGAACAGTATTTCGGCCCGGGTGTTATTTACTCCAATGTTACGTGTTATAATCATCGGTAGTTCACGGTGAACCAAGCAAAAAAAAAACATTTCGTTGAAGAGGACGCGGCGCAACGACCATCGCCCTTTAAATCATGATTTCACCTCTACCAAACAGACAACATGGAAAGTTGTTCTCCGTGAATCTTTATTAGGCCCCGTTTAATACATATCATGTAAATCAATGATATACACTGACAACAAGGTATTAACAAGCTGACCGGAATCACTGCGCCCTCTGGTGTCAAGATTGGAAACTCGGACTTAACAAGTGTGATGTAAGTAATTGTTATAACATTCTCCACCAAACAGAAGCCCGCTGTGCATCAGCATTACCTGAAATCATATTCTTAATTTTAGTACAATATATTTTTTAAATCTCTATTTAAATATTGTTTTCAGACATTTTATTTTATTTATTTGCTGGTATTTTTTTAAAGTGTTGGTAATGACAGCCCACATGTTGTAAAATAAGAAATCAACAAATACAAAGACAACATAATATGCAGGCAAAACGTCTACAGATCGCTTATTCCGCATCAAAACGAGAATCAGGATAATAAAAGTGATACAATCAAGTGTGATTTTTTTATCTGGGAAAAACCTTGGCATATTACCCAGTGAAGGGGAAATCTCAACAAAGATAACCATTTGTACTAGGCATGTGTAACACCGCCCTCTAGTGGTAAAATACACAATAATGTTGTTTACAACATTATCGTACACGATGCCCAGATGTTCCACCCACAATCAGCTGGCGTAAAAGTGGTAATAAAATACAATTAACTTACCAATATTTACTATATGGAAGCCACATTCAATTTTTTATCATTTTAAAATTACTCTCCTGATTCAAGTTGGCCTCTATATAACACAAAGATAAAATATCAAAGAAAATAATTATATATTACATCTTCAACCTGATTTCTCCTCGGAATAGAAATGTGTATTGGTAGTATTTTTACATCCCCTCCAAGGATGGAGTATCAACTACAGTATATAAAGTTAAAACGCAAAAAAATAAAGAATAATACAACCATAAATGCTTTGTTTGTTACTTTTAATAAACAGCTCATAAAAATACAGCAGACATTCCATGTCCACTAGAAGTAGTTATAATATACATGAACACAGATGAAATAACTACATGTACAACGGAGGTTCATTCAAGAAATCAGCAAGGGTGCCTCCGAGCCAAGCGCAGGTTCATTCAATACGTTATCATTCAGATAGCTTAAAAACATTGCTGTATAAAATTCATTCACAACATTCTGGGCAGTTAAGTTTTTACCCTTGACTATGAGGAAAAATGTTGATCCAAGCAGCCACATGGAGAGTTGCAAGTAAGATTGTTGTTAATTTGAAAGCCAGGATATTCATTTTCATGATTCCATGTTGTTTCAGAAAGCATGTCTGATTCAAAAATTATGCAAGCAATTTGCCAATAAAGGCACCAAGAATGTAAATTGTACACCAATCATAAATTAAGCAATTAGTGTTTTGCCATTTATTTTATATACTTGAGGCACTTGTGGAGAAATAACATTCTGGTTATCATGCAGTGTTACGAATAACAACATGGATTCACTAAATTAATTAACATGTTGTCAGATATTCAGATAATTTGCTGCCCAGGGATCAAAGTATAAAACTATAAACAAGTTTATCAAACTGATTTGAATATGTGATATCCATTGATGTGCAGGCACAAACAATAAAGATATATGATATTAGGATTAATATAAAACCACACCCTTTTGTATACTCTGCTGAAGGGCGGAGGTCTCTAATGAGAATAAGCTGTTTGACTGATAACATACTGATTAGGTCATCAGCGACACCTTCAACTGTGGCATTCAGATTGGGAAACCAAATACGATTTTATAAAACGGCCATTCAATGGAGCTAGCAGAACAATACGTACAATATTAACAGCATTCACTGAATAACATTTTTATAAAAACAAACATAGAGACACAAAAAGAAAATTATAAAAAAAAAAATCAATTCAATTCAATTCAAAGGAATGCAAAGTAGGTCGGTCAAATCAACGTCCATAATAATAGCGTGAGCATGTCTGACCCGGGAAAACAATAAATTGGTTCATATGCCATGGCATTTAAGGTGAAAAGCAGGGTCATTTTCGGAAAAGGGTAAGATTTCAACAGACACACCCATTCCGTATACAATGGCTGATCTCATGCATAAACTTGAAAAAAAAATGCAGACGAAAACGAAAATATCAAATATAAATACACGCGTCATTCAATCATCTATGTCAATAGGAAGTATCGCGATAAATATTCTCAGGAATATTGGAACGAAAACAGAACGAAGTGATATTAATTTGAAAAAACAATTGTAAAACTACTGCATGGAAACTACACATGAGTAGATCAAAAAAAAAGACTGTAGTGTGGAAGCAAGATTAGTTAAAAATAAGAAAAGGCTGCATAGAGATATCAGCCAGGAAGATGAAGAAATTGAAAATATAGTTACTATGGTTACTATTCATGGAATATAACATAGACACATAACAGATTAAGTACTTATGTGCTATTGTAAATATCATTAATTTGACTTATTATTAATACTACATGTACTACAAGTTACAGTATTTGAACACAAATACCCGGTACACTGAGAAGAATATTAGAATTACGGTTTTCTTTAAATTTAAAAACATTTCAGAAAAATGGATGGAATGTAAAACCAGAAAAAAAAAATCATGACAACAATCCGCAGATTTTCAATTTTAAGATTTCTTTTTAAAGATATATAAACTGTATAGCTGAGAAGGCTTTTTATTTTTAAGATAAAACTCTCAAAATGGTTACAATACTGGTCACCAGCAAAGATGACAGTTATTCATTTCTGAAAAACATACAGTAATCATGGACGGACATTAAAGTACTGTTTCCAGTGTACTATTTATGCATGGCACCCACATATGGATGGAATGACTAACTGTAAGATTCAAAGCTATGGAGGGATTTGGTTTTCATTGATGGGGGGAAAGGGAGAAAAAGAAAACACACCAGGCAATGTAAATTTCAAAATATTCCAAAAACCAAACAGAAGCCGGTGCATGGAATCAAATCCAATGATTTCAACAAATTACAATGACAAAGACAGTAACGTACTGTAATGTCAAAAAATGAACACGCTATCTACACAAAGTATAACCCTAAGATCGTCAATATGATACAATTTACAAAAATAAAAATATTCCAAATAGTATCAAAACCACGTTGTTGATTGCGCACAGACAGTCAGCAACTGAGCACTTCCCTTTTTGCCACTATAATATAGACATCATAACATCAGTGTCGAGCCATCAGAACCCTCATCAAACAAACAAAACGCTCAAAACAAAATAGGTTCCAATACTGTTTTGTCACTCTAAATTTACAATTTTTGAAAAAATCAAAGATTTACAAATATTATCATTTTTTACATACATACAAACACACATACATACTATGTGTATATATTTACTATATAACATTGTACATTCAGTGAAAGCACTTCTTTCAAAAATCGTCTTTTGAACTTCCCTCCCTCACTGAAACAAAAAAACTGCCTCCTACCACAGAAAGTGAATATTATTTCAAAACACTGCAAGTCTGTTTACTGGTGTGTTTTTTTTTGTTTTTGTTTTTTCAGTAGAATTCTTCAAAAAACTAATAAGACTGAAATAATACCAATAATTTCAATTCTGTTAAAAAAGTTTTTTTTTTTTTTTTGAAAAGTATGGTTCTTCATTTAGAACCAACACACACACAACACTTGGAAATGAGTGAAAAAATTGAATTTCCAGCATTAACATAATTAGAGATCGGAAAACTACAGCAGCTACTTTAATAGATCCTATGTACCAAACAGGCACACTATGCCTGTTTTTTCCCTCTCTACTGATTCTCGAGCATATCTTGCAAAGTTTTATAATTTCTAGGAGTCAAAACTGATTGTGCTTGATCAAGAAGTGATTGTCCCATAAGAGCAAACAAGGTGTTTGCCAAGTTGGTTGTTGCTGTGCGTATGTTGCCCGTACCACCGGGGACAGCACCACTGCCGGATGTATTACTAAGTAAATGCCATAATACTGGTAGAACCTGACGTACCACAGTCTGCTGTTTGCGCGGGTAAACTTTGGTACTTAGATCTGAAAAAAAAATCATCATTGTTTGAAATTGACATGATTACATCATAAATAATATACTCAGTAGAAAACAAGAGTGGAATTCAGTGTTGTTGACAGAGTAGTTTTTGGTAAAATGTTGAAGTTCACAATGAATCATTCATTATAATGACTAATCTTAAATGAAGCTACATTTTATGAAATGAACATTGTCATACTCACAAGCTAGCTTGTCAATCATACATGGTTTGATTCTTGCGTTACCATACTGCGCTACATTCGCAAAAGGCTGCAGCAACAGAGAATTCTCTGCAAGAGAAGATTACTTAAACATTATTAGGAACATGATGAAAACACACATACAATTTATGGTTTTTCATGAACACGTCATGACACGTGCAAAACCATATTGTATAGTGATAGTTACTAGTAAACCTACTGTTTAATTACACAATATTTTGCCAAAGTTTGAACAAATGGTTGACTTTAGTTATATAGAATGACACGTGATTGGTGAATGGTTAATTAATAAACAGACGCAGACACCAAATTTGACTAGGATGAGTTGTTCGGCAACCGACTTCATTAACAAACCAGAATCATTCTCAATATTGGAAGCAATGACGTTGTTAATCATCATCACTAAAATTAAGACCAACTTACCCACATGCTCCACGAGAGAGTCAAGAACACTCAGGGTTGTTTGATGGATCTGAGCATTTTTTGAAGCTAAATTGGTCGCCAGAACAGGAACAACAGAATTAATCACAGCACCGATATATTCTCGCAATCTTGGCACAATTTGTAACATGGCAGTTAACGCTGTTAAATTAACTTTACTATTAGAATCAGATAACCGAGGTGTGTAGCTATCGAAGATCTGAAAATAAAACAAATATATAATTTTGATAGTCATCAACAACACGTGTGCAGGAAAAATATAATATAAATCCATCCATTTTTAGGAATTTAAGTTGACAATTTAATTAATTATCAAAGCTGATTAGCATAACTTAATATTCAAATCCATTTCACATGAATGAATTACCATCACAAGAAAAAACAATGTCCACTTTTTTTAAGCTAATTTGCATAGTTATTGGCCAATCAATTGCCTTTGATGAATTCATAAAGTTCAAGCTATCTTACTAGTACAAGTAACTAATCACTGCACTTTCATTCTGTTTTATGTACAATATGTTTTTTTAAATGATCACAACATATCAGAAGTTTTCAATACCGTATTAGCACATGACATGATATCTATTAGCTTACAAACTATTAGCGTGAACAATAAAAATTGTGCTTGAGCCTAAGATGCTCATACAAGACATGAACTTGATGTGCTCCCCTGTGTTAATTGATTGCTAACTTTGCAAATTAATTGAGCTGATTAATTCAATACTAATTGGTTTGCATTTTCCTTTATTTTTATAATGGCAGAAACCAGAAATGTGAGTGGCCCAGTCCTCTTTTTGAACTGACGCATACACTGTTCTGAAATGATTTGTTTTTTTCTTGCGGGCATTAACAAGCAGACATCAACTATACCTTAATAATATTCGACACAACCAGATCCACATTGTGAGCTGTCATATCTAGGAAATCCTGCACAGCCTTATACCTATCTCGCCAATCACTTGCTGATAAGCCTGAGCAAAGATTTTGTACAGTTGCCATGCTGGCCTCATCCATGCGTGGTGATCTGCGTATCTTCCTTGTCGAACTAGGTGGTGTCAAGCCATTAGGGTCAGCATTGCTATTTTGGAAAAAGAGTAAAGATTACGTCAGCGCTCAATCATGTAAGCCGTGTGTAAAGCAATGCCAGCTGCTACTCACAAGAGTATTTTGAAAACCATGCATCCTGATAATTCACTGATGTTTGCTCGTCAACAACAACGGTTACAAAAGAAAATATCATTCTTGAACATTAATCCACGAATACGAATCAAAAGTTTGTTTAAATTATGTTAATTTTTATGTTATAGGGAAGGGGTTTAATTAAGAGAACAGTCTGCAAAAAAACATGGTTAGAGTAGGTGGGTGTTAAAATGCAATGCAAAATAATTCATTCTTGTACATTTTTTGCTTCACAGATGCGTTCAGTTAATATTAATTTTTATAGAGTGGAACTGGGAAAAAATGTTCAGTTTTAGACAAGTTTTCAGTTGGTCTTATGAGTGATTGAACTATTGTGTAAAGTAATACATACTAAACTATGCATTGTTACAAGGACTGTACAAGTGCAGTTCAAACAGTTTGATAGTGCTTAGTTTCGCTAGGGATCCGTGGTGTCCATGTAACTGTATACTATTCTTATGTTCAATTGCTCAATCTTCTATTACACCTTATGACTCAATTCAACACAATGTTATTTTATAAGAGGTGAAAGGAAGAGGGCATACCTTCCGGCAGAGTTTATCTTTTCTCGAGAGCCAGAATTAGTCCTCATTCCGCTGCCACTGCTTGGGTATGTGCGCCTGGCTCTGGCAGATGGTGTTTCCGAAGGCATTTCTCCAAGACCCTAAAATATGATGAACAAGTCATTGTTAATGACACAGTCTCTGTTGCAACTTGGAGAAATGTTATTTATGCCTAAAATAAAGTAAATTGGCCATGGGATCTCAAATTGAATTGTTATGAACACGTATTGCTACATGAATATGCAAATTACTGGTCATATGACCAGGTAAATTGTACCGGCTTATTTGTTACAGTGTTACCCAATGAGAATCTTCTTAACAATGTTCCATATCAGGAAATTAAAGCACTTTACAACTTGATGAGAACAAAGCACAAGTCAAATATAAATGTGTAGCAATTGACTAACATACAATGTATGTTTGAGAATATACAACTTGGAGTGTCAGTTAAAGTTTACTGACACCCACACCTCAGCATGTCCAAGATAACACATTTTCAAAGAACAAAATGGCTGCCAGTCAGCCATCTTAGGTCGAATCACTAAATCACAGCATGTGCATATGCCTCACATAAATTACTAGGCACATGCAAAGAAAGAACAAATTTGATCCAGAGGATTCTGAGATATGACTCGAGACGGATAGGCTGAGACCGAATTTTAAGTCTCTACACAGGGACTAAAAAAAACCCAAGCAATAGAAAATGGATGATTGAAAACAACTACTAGACACTTATTGATCGAAGTGAACAGATTGCATACAATTCTAATTCAGGTAATGTTTGCTGTTAGAAATAAAATGAGACAACAATAAATCATCAAATTTGGGTATAGTGCTGCCAAGCAAATAGCAAGCATTGCTCTCAAAGTTGAGACATCATATCTTAAGTCACCAAGATAAAAGTACTAGAAATACTATAGCATCTGTACTCAAGTGTTTTGTGTACTACTTTCTATGCACTCCATTAAAGAAAATATTCATGTTTCAAGGAGCACTGCAACCACTCTACATACGTTATGTTACTTACATCTACTCGAAGTTTTTCTAGAATTTCTCTAACTTGTCTCAAGTCTTTGTGGGGTACATATTTAGCTAATAATTTCTCAAAGTCTTCATGGTTCATCAGTTTATACATAATCTTGCGACCATAATACCTAAAAATATAAAACAAGATAAATATCAAACCATTCAAATTTTTGATTGTGACACTTTTTTGCGATTTTTCATGAACTAAAAAAGTCACGATGTTTAAAACAGGTACGCATTTTGTGCTGCCAAATTGTAGGTTCCTGTTAACTGCCATTGTTGTGACTTTCATATCTCGGTCAGCAAAATAGAGCTGGAATTTATTTTTGAGATAAGTTTTGATTTTAAAAATGTGATATGCACAAATTTACATCACATGCTAAATCGTGAAATTTAATGATTTTTGTGATATAAATTTAATTATTCTACAGTAGTTGGTATAAATTTAATTATTCTACAGTAGTTGGTATAAATTTAATTATTCTACAGTAGTTAGAAGAAATTTAATTATTTTACAGTAGTTAGTGTAAATTTAATGATTCAACAGATATTAATACAACTATAAATTTAACAGTTCTACAGTAGTTGATATAAATTTAATTATTCTACAGTAGTTGGTGTAAATGTAATTATTTTACAGTAGTTGGTGTAAATGTAATTATTCTACAGTAGTTGGTGTAAATGTAATTATTCTACAGTAGTTGGTGTAAATGTAATTATTCTACAGTAGTTGGTGTAAATGTAATTATTTTACAGTAGTTAGTGTAAATTTAATTATTCTACAGTAATTGGTGTAAATGTAATTATTTTACAGTAGTTAGTGTAAATTTAATGATTCAACAGATATTAATACAACTATAAATTTAACAGTTCTACAGTAGTTGATATAAATTTAATGGTTCTAGTAGTATTTGGTAAAAAAGATATGATTCTATAGTAGCTGGTCTTAATTTATGATTCTACAATAGCTATGACTAATAGGTTATTTATCTATCATCTCCAGATGACATTAGATGGAAATTCACCACACACGTAGCAACCAAACATCACATAGACTGTCTTGTGTAGTGGGTACTCAGTCAACAAAACAAAACAATTTATAATGCAAAAAACAAACAACCCCACAAATAAAGTCAGAATGACAAAGGTTTTGAAAAGCATGGTCTATTATAATGAATTAGACACGAACACAGTTTACTTGTGACATTCTTCAATGATTACATGTGGAGAAGGAGAAACTCAAAAATCTACAAACAAACAAACATTCATTCATTCATTCATTCAGTATTCATTACTAACACTATGTGGACATTGTCTGAGTGGAGACAACGATTACTGGTTATACTCACCTCGTTTCTGGCGATCCATCCACACAGAATTGTGCGGCCGTAGGTACGATCTTATCAGTGATGTCTTTGATACCGCTTAGAAGTCTGCCAGGTCCCATTCTCTCCACAACGCCAACCAAGAACTGGGCACATGTTTTCCTTACTGCTATACTACGATGACTGCAGGCAAATAAAATAAATGCATTTATAGTGATGATTATCCTTACACCCCGTCAAAACTTCTACGAGCTAGTTTTCAATTGATAGAAGTGTATCTTAAAGAGAAGCGTAAACAGTGCATGTAATGTTTTCACTAAATTACAACTGGTTTTGACCATAGATACTCCTCTCTCATTTATGTAAACACACTAATAGAGCAAATACTGAGTATAGATTTATATATTGACGTAATGAGACACCAACTCCCAAACTAGCTTCCATCTATTTGTATTATTAATAGTTGGGTATTCACAATCAAAGAAACAATCAGCTCATTAAAAAAAATTAATTGAACAAACTAAAATAATTGTTGAATACAACACAGCTACCCAAGTCATTTCAATATATTGCATGGCAATGCAAATATCACTTCACACGTTGACCTCAATAGAAGCTATATGCAAATTACTCAAATTGTTGCGGCATGCCACAACTACAGTACATAAAGAGCTATAAAAAAGCCCTAATTCAAGGCGATTAGACAAGACTAATGTCGCGTGAAATACAACATGATTGCCTCACCTTGCACCTCCCGCCACCAAAGCTACAAGTGCACGTTGCGGAGTAACAGACTCCACCATTGCTGCGAGAGACTTGTCAACATCTTCCCGGATAAATCCATTGCTCTCTCCCGCTTTATGCAGGAGAACCTTACATAGCTGGTCCATATCCTTAAAAGACGGGGGAAAAATGGTAAATAAAATTGATGGCCAAAGAGATCTTTAGTTGGTTAGTACTTAATAAGTCATGACAAAATATTAAGTCATAAAAGACATCATAAAGTTTCTGTATTATTATATTTTACATGATGACACGATTTAAAGGTCAACAAAAGGTCACTGCCATAGTAACTCTCCCTCAACAGATTTAAATAGTTCAGACAGTTCAAGGGGTGCCACTGATTGTGCATACACACCAGATGAAGTAACAATACGATTGCAACAAGAGTCACATAAAAATAAACATGAAAATAACAAAACCTACTAACCTTGTCTAAACTTGACCTAAGATGCGTGAACATATCTGCTACAGTACAGATGGCAGCTCTAGATACTGATGAACGGAGATTTTTGATCTCTTTTAACAATGCCACTATGACTGTGTGTAACTGTAAATTCAGTACATCAGGGTGGAATATCGTTAATCTTCTTACATAGCGAATGCCGTCCAATTTGACCTCCCTGAATGAAATATACATAGAAATGAAACATCGCCTTTCCTCAATAAATGCCACAGTCAAAGATTTTCAGGCCTCAAATGTTTGAGTACAGAATTAATATGTCCCAAGTTCTGTGTATAACAGTTTAAAGTTCATTTTGCAATACACACAGAGCACAGTACAATGTAAGTTGACAAAGGAGTGGAACTGACAGTTTAACTCAATGTTAATGTGTAAAATGGATTTTCAAATCCCCTCACCAATCATCTTGATTCATGAATCTCAGACAGTCTCGTAGCGAGCTTTCCGGGTTTGTAAACGGCTTCAGTTCTTCACCATCATCATCAGGGTCATGCTGTGACGAACTGCGGTTCAATTTTGATTTTGATGAGTTTTTCGGCGTTGACGTAGTCTCCATTGAAGCATCACTACTTGGGCTAGAAAGATTGGACACGGAGAAACCCATTTAGTTTGGCAGTCACTAGGTACAAAAGCCACTGTAAATATGTTATCTGATTGGTGATGGCCAAACGTACACACTGACGACCTTTGGAGTTCAGACGGGGTCAAATATTCCACCACATATATGCAGGATAAAATGAAAGAAGTGCCCACACATGTACGCTACATCGTTACTATGTTGATGCTTAAGTTTCACAATTTTGAAAAGCTTTTTTTTTTAGGACAGTACAAGCAATACATAATGTGAAAGTATACAAGACAATACTGAAATGAAACTAATCCCTGCCTAGTTGTGGAGTTGGAGGGCATGTTTATACCTGAACAAAGTAAATAATAGAGAAATGTATTCAAAAAAAAAAGAAAATACAATATACGTGAAACATAACAAAGGTCAACTCACGATTTATATGATTTTTTCTTTGGCGTTGTTGCAACAGGTGGTTTTCCAGTAATAACTTTGGACTTTGTTGTTGAAGTGTTTAAAGTATTAGATCCTGAACCAGATATTGTTAATGCTGAAAAGTAAAGAAACATTTCATTTCAGTCAAGTATGGCTATTGTGGGCAAAATCAGAAAAGAATTTGAAAAAATAAATACATGATGGCTGAATGACAAATAAAGAGGTTGCGACATCTACGTCGGTAGATGTATACAAAACTGTATCTGAGTCATCCCTTAAAATGAATGAAATTGACACCCAATGCGTCAAACAGGACATTATTAAATCTACATGAAAGGACTCACTGTCAAGCCCAATCTCCTCAGATGTACTATCCATTTTTTTAATCTTTTCTTTTTGTTCTCTGGCTTTAATTCTCTCTTTTTCCTGCTGCTTCTGCCACTTCTCCCTGTCCCTCTGTTGTTTTTCCTTCTCTGCTTGCTTCTCCGCTTTTCGTTGTTCCAGTTCTTCTTTTTTCTCTTGCTGAATTCTAGCCATTTTATCCTTGGTTGACTTGGACATGGATATGCTAGACGGTTCCTGAAAGACACAATGTAGAATATAGTGTTTCCAATTCCTCTACAGTATGTTTTTTAATGTTTAATTTAGAAAATCTGCCAGCTGGTTGTATTTGTTTGTTAGCATTTCCACCCACAGGCTGCAGTTGAAGCCTCAGCTACCTTACTGAAGGAAAGCTGCCACATTTATTTTTTTTATTGGAAATTTTAACTTTCCATTGCATTTTGTTTTTGTTGGATAAGTTCTGTTTTCAATAAAGTTGCTGAGTGAACAAATCTCCGCAGGCTGTTTATAATGATATGCACACAATTGTTGAGAAGTTCAAAAGAAGTGAATACGCAGATGTGTGATAGCATGACTTAATTCACGATATACGACAACCAGTCTACAGGAGCCTGAATTTGACATTCACTTGCCCAAAATTGGCACATTTTTCTACCAGGCATTATTGGTGTACAACTATCCCCCCCCCCCAAATTGTGCATTATACCTTCCATCAGAGTTGCAGTATGAATGCTTGTTTTCTTCTGATCTCTGATCTCGGCCTGGTCGCATGGACGGTACTTACAAATACCTAACCAAAGCAACGTTGTTATAAATGACACATGTTTACATTCCAGAATTAAATTAAAATGACGAAAAGCAAAATTATAAATATTTAGGCGTGCTCTTACCTCATCATCAGAACTCTCATTATCTTCAGTGCTATTCTGTTTAACCCCAATGCCATATACACCAGGGGGAAGACCATTACGTCCTGATTCAGAATCTTTACGCTCTTTGCCTCTTTTGGAGCGATCACCGCTGTACTCATGACTGGGAGGAGCGTAACTTGTACCAAATACCCCTGTTACAAGAGAAGCCATATTGTTAGCATTCTAATAACAATTGAGGCTGAGGTGACAAGATTGTCTGCTTCTTATAAGTTGTCAAGATACGAGACACCGTGACTTGTTTTAAACTTTAACCATGTCCAACCAAGAAGTGGCATGTTTTTCATTTCAAACAGCAACACAAACAATGATATTTCAACTCGAGGAAATCCAGTGTAAGAAACAAGGGTCACGGGTCAGGGGTCAGGACAAAATAGCACAGTGAAACATGCTACAGGCAAGGATTATTAACACTTCAAATTCAAAATTCACAGAACAAGTTTTGTAAATTATCACAACCCTAGTTTCGTTCGAACAAATACCATTTATTCAACAGCTGATAACTATATCACTTTTATCTGTATAATGTTGATATCAAGACAGCACATTACCTTTGCCAATGACTCCTACTTCATCTGTGAAGTCATCAGTATCTACGGCTCCAGGGTGGTTTAACGAGGCCATAGTAAGCGGTGATACAAGTAAACCTACAGAAAATAAAAGGTTGGCTAAGTGACGAAAAAAAACATTCTATGTTTTTATAGTTTCTAAAGTGAAAGTAGTTTTAAAGGAAAGCGTTGTCACCAAAATAATGGAAGTATTTAAATATCAAATTTCCCCTTTGTACATGCAACATTAAACTCTATTAAACTGCAATATGGAGTTCATCTCAATGTAACAGTGAACTTGAATGCAATCCAGCAGATGATTACTGAACAAAAGCAGATTTATCAAGTCTGGAAATACAACTTTTGCACTACTGAAAGGAACTGAAAAAGTTTATATCAGAACAAATTTTAATAGCTGTCACACAGCATGGCAATTAATATATATATATATATATATATATTTTTTTTTTTTTAAATGAAGAAAAAATATTTGCTAGAAATAGAAACTCACAGTCACTTTGAACAGACAAATTTGAGAGGAAGCCACCCAAGGTATATATGAACAGCTCTGCTATGACAGCATAGTTCAAAATAACAAACAATACATCTGACATAATAGAAACCGATCAGCGATGCATAGCATCCCATTTTACCTAAATACTAATTTGTTGTTCAATTATGCACATATTTGTATGAGCAAGTGATCACGCTACATAGAACACAAGCAGGTGCAATCCAGCCAGGTGTTTTTTTTAGAGATACAAATGTAACAATTCAATATATGACGTGGTAGGGGTAGTCGGTATTGTCTGATTACTTGAATATGCATTGTATGCAGTTATACATTGTATCGTATTTATTAGCATTACAGTATAAAAAAAAATTAATTGATTTCACAGTAACAAAAAATGTAAATATGAGATTTAATGAATTGTTGAATGTTATTAATTTCCTTTATACAGTTACTGCAGGTCGTTTCACTCTGAAGTCAGCAAAGAGTAATCTAATTAATATGCATTGTGTTAGTTCATTAGTATATTTCATTAAGTTAAGGTTGCTCAATTTAGTTTCACAAGTCTTTTGAGGTTGTTTATATTTTGTGGAGAGATTTCTTTAGCTATACACATGTACAAGGTCATATGTGGAAATAATATAGACCTAATTATTGAGATAAACATGATATGACTGTATGTGCATTTAAATACTGAATTAATACATGCAACTCTAAGAGGGAAAATATTAGATAATAACAATGTATCTGCTGGAACTACATTTTAAAAAGCAATCAAGCAGCCAGTAGGTTGATATAGTTTTGCTGTATAGTTAAACAGCTGAAAATAGCATTTTTTTACCAAAAATGACAAAAATATTCAATACAATTAGAGATTTGAAGTAATCGTCACAAAATTAACAAATCTGACTCAAGGTCTCTACATATAAACTATCAAATTAATTCCTGATTCCCGAATTACTAACAGACACAATGTAATTCTATTTGTGTATGTGTAACCTACCTAGCAACGGGCGAGGGGTAGGACAGAAGTAAAAAAAATTCAAAAGAACAATAGACATGCAACCCCAGAAGAAGTCAGCGGCATATTTGAAAAAAATTTTAACTGACAGTAGAGTGTGGGTGGGTGGGTCTGTATAAATGGAGAAGCTAGTTGAAAGATGATTGCACTTTTATTTGAGAGAACATGTTTGGAATTTTCAAAATCTGTCCCACCTCCTGGTTTGTTGACCTCAGGTCACGCAATATGTGCAAGCACACAAATGATGAATTCACACACGCTCAATTTTGAAATCAGGAATTGGGCTAGTACCCGGTAGTGGAAAGTAGTGGAAATTAGCATAAAATGAAAATGTATAATTGACCTGACGAACAATCAGTAATATGAATATCTACACTCTGTCGACTAAAACAACGGAGCTAAAATGGAGCAGTTCCAGTAATCTGCCTTATTGCTAACACATGGGTGATTAAGCGCTTTCAAATGCGATGAAATTCATTCATTTTTTTTTGGCAGATGGACTGTCTAATAATATGTTGTGTTGAATACCTTTGTTTTGTTTCCTTCTAGCATTCCCTTTCTGATGAGTTGGTATTGGTGGAGAGTCAGTCCTGAAGACATCATTTTTACCATATCCCATGCCCACCACACTGACATCCGATTGGACCTTATCCCTGAATGTAACACCACCAGTTGGACTGAACTCAAACGGGTTAGGTTCCAGCTCCCTGGTAGTATCAGTATCCCTGGAAGAATCCCTGGAAGAATCCCTGAAGGTGTCCCTGGAGCTGTCTCTTGATGTATCTGAAACTTCCCGATCGCTTGTGGACACTCTGGCAACGCGAGGCCTATTGCTGAATGGTGAATCAGGATTTTTCTTGCTGTTTTTCAGAGAAACAACAGAAAGCAGTTCATTTTCATTCGACTGCATTCAGGAAACAAGTAATGAAATTTAAAGGAACCACTCTTGTCATTTATCGTCATTAGAATGACGTAAATGATACGTACGGTGCATTATTAAGTGATTCATTACATTAGACTTAATAAAGAGTCTGGGGGAACACATTTGTTGTATACTTTGGTAGATTATTCAACTGTAATAATTTACAAAAGTGGCACTGGTTATTCTGATTGTTATTTTTGCCTGTTCCAATGTTCCAATTAATGAAATAAATAAATAAAATTTCAATCTTTTAGCGCAGGATGAAGTAAGAATATTAAATTTTAAAACACCCTTCTAAAAAAATAACAACACTTCTTACCCTTTTTTCTTTGGTGTATTTTTGGGTGAATCCTCCAAACTTCCAGTATCATACAAAATGCTATAAATACCACTCTCATCCATGGAATGTGGCGACGGTGACCTGGAGGTGGTGTTACTACTAGTCATACTGTCTGCTCGCCTCGCTGCACGTTTCCTGGCGGCACTGTTCCGCAGAGACATTAACGAGTTTTTCATTTGCTGCAAGAAAAGAAGAACTCAATGTTGAACTGATCAAATTTAATACAACCTGAAATAGAACCACGCAATGAAAATTTTAACCAAGAGCTACATATGTATCTCCGTGTTGGCAACAGAGCTGCACTGAATGTGCACAGGAACTCAACAATCGGATAATCAGATATATTTACGATCTTAAACAGATGCACATGTTTTTTTCTGACCCTGTATTGAATGTATTGTTATTTATTGCTATTCTGAGCATCTGATTAGTCAGATACGGTAAATTCTTTTACATGATAGACGTCCATATTATAGTAATATATTGAACAGCTATAAAAATCTCAGATAGGAAGTGGTTACAGCACAGCCTTATACAACATATAAACACAGGATAAATAAAAAATAACACTATGGTACAAAAGTAGAATATTTATGATTCTTCTTTGATCTTTTTAGAAGACTGTTTCTAATTTGTAGTGCTATATGCATAATAATTCTAAATGTTCACTAAAACATTGAACTGAAGTAAGTTGTGTTTATGTTAATTATTTAAAGTGCCTGTGCAATGCCCACCCTCACGTATCCCATTTTAGATCTGTGTCCCACTGAAATGGGCAGTTATTGATTTTTTTGCTAAAAATGATTACTCGTATTCAAGTAAATTTGGGATATTTCTCGTGTTGTAGCCACGGCCACCTATCCTGAAACAGTCGACTGTTTCCGGATTTCCGACTCTCGCCGAAAGTGCGCCACCAAATGACAAAAATGTGAGAGGAAGTCATACCCCCCGAGCCATAATAACACTGGTCATTCAGTATAGTTTTAAACGATATACATTTTTCAGTCGGCGTTTTTTCTTTTTTTTTTTTTGTCTATTTTATTTTTTTTTGAGAGAGAGTTTTTAGTTGTTGTATTGTGCTGTGGGCAGTTGCAGTGAAACGTATAGTCATAGTGTATGTATTCACACGTTTCTAATCGATCCGAAGGTGCGACATCAGTGGACGAAAGCCACTTAACGTAAACCTGGCGCAACACTTTTGAAAGAAATAGATTCCGGACCAGCCCATAATCACCGAGGCGGATTTTAGAAGAGAGAGAGAGACGTCCGGCAAGTGTTTGCGATCGTGATCGTGATTATCGTTTAGTCCCTGTTAGGTAAAAGGTAGCAATAATTTTGACAGTGACACGAAAACGAACCGTCGGACAAACAGGAAATTATACAGCCCTTACACACTTCTAATTGTTTTCATTTTCGAAGGCTAAAAGTTTCTGAATTGTTTGGTGATTGGTGTTGAATGTCGAATTCACACCTCTGTTCTTTTTTTACCTCCATGCTTGCAGCTTGATCTGCGTAATAATTTATGAAATAAGAATTCAGGCTTGGTCGATGTGTTTCCACCTAATAAAGTTTTAATATGATGTTATAATTATGACAATCACGCCATGGATCACGTTAACTCGAATCACGTCTGAATTTATCTGTATGTGTGTCGATCTCGATTATTTTTGTTATCCAATTAAACGCCGCTTTTAATGCACTTGCCCTCGTCGTGACCCGACGCGTTCACCTATTTCAACAAAAAGTCAATTTATTTCCACGCAGCTGTCATTTATTTAGTAACTGTGATTTGTCATTTTTTTAATTATTTTATAGTGATCACTATAGTCTAATGTTTAGAATGTCAGAATATGTTCTCTTTTATTTTAATTTTGAAAGTTTTACTCACACGATCGATGAAATAAAACAGTGTAGTGACGTGCCTAGTAACCTGCTAAATAACGAGATAATTCCGACGTCAAATTCTATTTTGTTCAGCGACAGTGTACAAATGTGCGCTGGTGTCGGTGACGATCACGGTGACCAGCTACACCAGAACGGACATATTTCGCATCTAACTCAACCCCATGCAACAAAAATTGATACTATGTGTTCATTATGGTCCATTCTTCCTCGACGAACAAGTACATAAGTGACAATTTAGTCAAAGATGAGAAAACTGCAGAAGAAATTTGCCTTATTTACACGTATCAGCAATGCAAGCTGCCATGCAACTTTCCCTTCTGACGTAACAAGGGGAATTTCTATATGCAAATGAGAAGCTAATGAGGAGCCTCGTTTTAAAATACACAAAAATAAAGTTGCCGTAGACTGAGTTTAAAACACATTTTTTCACTTAAAAAAAATAATTCGTGCTTAGAAACATAAAAATTAATAATAATTATGTATCAAATGATAATTTTAGGCTTGAAAATAGCAGCCATTTCACAGGCACTTTAACACTTGTTTTCATTACTGTGCATTGGCAGAAACGATGACCTTATACTTGAATTGCCAAGTCCATGTGAATATGAATTATTCATTTGTCTCTCGCATCGTAACTTAAAAAGGTGTGATTTTTATTTAAATAATAATATTTATGATCAACCAAATTTCCGGGAGAGGCTAAAAAAAAAACACAAAAAAAAATAGATTTTTTAATTTTCCCAGCTGTGGTGTGAATAGTCACCACTAAGCAAGGTCATAGGATTGACTTCAGATATTACACATGGCGAGACTGTGCGTAAGGTTCAATTAATAATGCTATCAGAACAATCATTGGACATTGTATTGTTAGTGTTTGAAGATGCTTGACATGTTAAGTAATACATGCACTGCAATCAATACAGCTACCCATCACAAAATCAATATCTGATGTGAAGCATTTTCCACTAAGATTAGACTGAGATGGTTGCATGGTGAATTTTATTCAAATAATCACATCCAATGATTCTGAAAAATTGCCTAAGAAATCTAAATCTTTGCTTTAGATTTATCTTTTTTAAATTTAATTCCTGTACAATTTCTGTTAATGTCTTCCATGTTGAAAGTCATCATGATATTTTCCAAAAAGCATTTACCTATTTAGGTATGATCACATGATGTCAATAAAAATCATACTTCACAGATCTTGAGTAGGTTTATCGATGAAAGGGGCGATTTACATAAGAGAAATAAGTAAGACAGCATACTGATTTATTCTTTGACAAAATCGGTAGGTGATGTGATCTGTCGTCAGATCGGTCGCTGCTATGCGATCCCTGGTCTACAAGCTGTTATTGGGTCGCCAATACACACCCTTCCATACTTCTTTAAACATCACTTCAAATACATATTTCCTTTTCTGATACAATAGACAATTACTTTCATGTCTTTACAAGCATTGAATCTACACTTTTTAAATCAGTCTAAACAATGAGAACTACATTGTACAATATGATGCCGTGACTAGGATTGCCCACAGATTAGTGTATAGTGCCAGTCGGGAAAAAATAGGATATAGAAAAACAATAGTAGT
This sequence comes from Saccoglossus kowalevskii, assembly GCF_978046115.1. Classification (NCBI taxonomy): domain Eukaryota; kingdom Metazoa; phylum Hemichordata; class Enteropneusta; family Harrimaniidae; genus Saccoglossus; species Saccoglossus kowalevskii. The sequence goes on from NC_140642.1 coordinate 20,163,955, forward strand.
TGTATAAATACATGTTTTTAGATTTTTAAACATAGTGTGCAGCAATCATACACAATTATTAATTTGCTCTATTAGAAGCCCTAGATGAATCTTGTCATTTATGTAAGTGTATGTACTACTAATAGAGCTAATATGGTACATATAATATTCAGCATGTCCAGACTTACATCTCTGTCAATATCATCCTCTTCGTCATCCCAGTCAGAGTTTGTTCCTCTACTAGAACTGATAACGTAGGCACCAGAACGCTCGCTTTCGGCATCCGAGAAATTGGATTTCGCAGCAGACCCTTTCTCATTCAACTGCAATGGCGGTACATGTTTCGTTTTCTTGGATGCTGACCTTGCTAAAGTCGGTTTGAGAGGAATCGAAGACGACTGCACTTTACCAGACCTCTTTGAATCATCATCAGGCCATTCTGGAGGTTGTGTCGTGGACGGAGTTGTCGGCTCTACGAAATAACAAATCAAACAATAGCATCAATCAACATATTTAGATTATGGTACATACACTTTAAATTAGAGAATATGATGGTTATACAGTGGTCAAGACAACTCACCTGACAATGGACCCACCCTTTTTCTGGCTTTGGGTGAGGTATCTTTAGCAGGGTCAGGCCACGAGCTAGCAAGACTCATTCTCTGGGATGTGTATTCATCTTCTTTAGAAGAGCCAAATGATGGGAAATAGCGACTGTCTTCATCTTGACGGCTAGTACGTTTCTTGCTGTTGGGCAGAACTTCTGGCCCGCCTGGAAATAACAGCAAATCAGTCAGAATTATAGCTTACAATCTATAATCATCACAACATTAATATATCTTCGAGTGAGTACTAGTAATTAACAAGAGAACTAAACACACTGCAGAATATAAGTGAGAGAACTGATTTATTATTATTGAACAAAGTCTGGACTACTGTACAGTTTTATGCACACACACACACAGATGGGCTACAGACTAAAACAAGTATTAACTGCTGACAATGCGCTGTCAGCCTTATATCATGTGTATTAACATTTACAGAACTTATTGTACATTTGTTGAACATAACAAGAATAAATTGTATTATCAAGAATATCACAAATCTAGGGTACTGTCTTAGAGAGATGAAGCTTTATCAAAAAACAGACTTTATCTGGTTAACATCCAAGTGTGTTGAAGGGTGGTTGGTGGTGGTGTGTGGGTGGGTGTGTGGGTGGGGGTTGGGTGTCTCATCCTATTTTGTGTTACTGTGTACATGTAAAAAGTAATTTTATCAGTGTGAATGTTTATTATTACTGACAATGACGGCTGTAGATAGCCACAGGTAGTAAAAATTTTATATTAATGCATGGTGATACCTTTTGTAACATTCTATACTCATAACACGTTGCAGCCATAGTCAAATATGAAATCATCCAGATATTGATTATTAATGTTTTGAATACCAAATTCTAATTTTGAAAACAAAATGCATTTGCATATTTTTGTCCATATTTTTTTTAAAAGTTCTGATCAAAATGGATATTGACTACATGTTTGTAAAATTTGAAAAAAAAAATGATATGAGTAAGCTGACTTCAGCACAAATGAATTGTAGCGTTTCGTGTTCAGGTGAGACTATGCATCATAGGATACTTTGCACTAGTTTGCATTCACTGTCAATAGATTTATAAAAAAAACACATTAGTATAATAATAACATTATTCTACTATGGAGGTAAAAAAAAAAACAAGACAGTGAGATCAATTAGTAATGTAAACTGCAATGATGACGACAGTACTTGTCTGCAAAATGAAAGCTCCTTTGTCCATCCATGCTATGTTTGCTGTACGTGAGCATGCAAGGAAAAAAATGGAGTAAAAAGAATATATTATATGTCGGATACAACCTTGTGGGAAGGCAATACTACAAATACCGTATGTGTTCTATTACAAAATGTATCTCCAAGTGTTAAAACCATTTAAAACTGTTTTGTGAATTATTTTGACAGCATAATTATCTATGTACATACATTATTAATGCATCAAATATGTCAAATTTATGATTGTATTTTTTTACATTCATAATAAAGTATAATTCAGCATTCTTATCCACAATCACACTAATGTATAATCACACTTGATAAGTTTCTCTCTCAGCTTGATGGCAAGACTAGCCAGAATCACAGCTGTAATAATGTAGAATTTCAACTGAAAATCAATTATAGATTGCCTGGAAACGTATTAGACTGGCTCATGACGTCAAGAATCGAGTATAAATAATATCAAGGGATTATACATGATTATTAGTTTGAACTCCGCAGATAATAGCAGTATCTTGAACAGAGATCACATCTATTTTAGTAACAATCACTATTGCACTGCAGACTCCCAAAAGATATCTGAGATGATGTTGTGATCACATCTTGACATAAACACTTATTATACTCATTATAACCCTTTGAGAGCCTTAATTTTTCCGCAAAGCATATTTACCATATTTTTTCCTGCTTTTTAGGTATTTTTGTGAATGGTGATAAAGTTTAAATAGTTAATAACTGTGATAAGAAGAATAACACCTCTTCCCAATCTGAAATTATGATTAAATTGGAAGTGCACTATCAAGGTTTAGAAGTGCAAGCGGGAAGAGTTCCCCAGGACATTAACTTGTGTACCCAACTGAGAGAAAAGAAAGGGAATAGGGTAGGTTTCACTCATGACAAACAAAAATAAATCACAGCAACATAAATGGCAAAATTACCAAAATATTTGTTGAATGCTGCTCCATTGGTGAGTTTCCATGGCGTCAAATCTTTAAAGGAAATAAGAAGAAAAAAAAGAGGGCGAATAAAAGGGAAATCTGTTAAACATGCGTTATAGGTAACATTTCATGCAAGTATAGAATGAAATTTCAAGCAACATGTGACAATGCTTCTCCAAAGACTCACCTCTGTCGGTAACAGGTGCACTATGGCTACCAGACGAGTCTGTAGTTGGCACAGTGGCACCAGGATGTGTATTGCTCAATGAAGCCCGCTCTCTTTCTTTCTTCAGTTTGTTCAAATAAATTAAATGATAAGATCCACCAGCTCCAGGTCCTATTTCACACAAGTAATATTATTATTCACTTTTTATGTAATCCAATGGTTTATTTATAATAGTTCACTGCTTATTCAGCCAGGGAACAGAAACATAGAAAATGAATCCCAGTATGTAGTAGAAGTAATATAAGCATTATATTTCAAACAGGAAGAGGTACAACTAGAACTGTCAAAAAAAGTCCATTAATTACACATCAGCAAAAACTGAAAATTATTCAGTTTTGCCATAAGCCACTAAATTCCTGGTACAGTAATTTTTCAGGATGTACACAAGTCTTGATGAGAAAGAAATAAAGCCACTACACTTGAAAAAGCTGATGTTTGCGTCATTGGTCATGAAGTACATTCAATAGACTAAATAACTATTCATCACAGTCACTACTCCTTTTCTTAAACGTGATTGCAGATTATTAAAATAAGAGTAAGAGAACAGGCTACAATAGGTGTCCACCCTGTAGAGACTGTTTGCAATATGTGCTCAGTGAACTGAAGACGTACTTGGCGAACGATACGATTCACTCAACCACTTGGAGTACGTACACAATAGATTGCCCACTAATGAATTAGAAAACGAGAACAGTAGATAAACTCGTACAACATCAATTATTTAAAAATATGGGGATTATTTTTAGCTTGTGGTTTATTCAATAATCATCAAATGAGATAGGAAGTGGCGCCGCAATTTTTAACAAAATATCGATGCTGCTTCATTAAAGTATTAAAATTCAACATAGGTAATAAGACACACAACATATACCAGTTTACAGTTTAAGGCAAGTTACCTGAATCAGGCGAATGGTCCCTGGAACCACCGGAACCTTTTATAAGTCTGTGGGACTTGGTAATATCGTTGTTATCCTCCAGGTCATTCCATGTATTCCGTGCTTTCAGTGGCGGTTTGTCATGGGACTGACGTTTCTGATGAATGCAATAAGATATGAGAAATATATTATTGATAAATCATTTTCTAATTTAGTTGCACTTGCACACAAACAGAATTTGATTTCATCCTCAGTTAATTGTTTATTGTATAGAAAAGCTTTCAGCACTATTAAAACACATACATGTACATGTGTATGTAGTTACCATGATCAACAAAATGAAGAGAAAACAAGCAGAGAATTGAAGATATCATCACAAAATGAACAAATCTGAGAAAAGTCTACATGTAGAATCTATATACGTAATATCAAAGCAATTGAACTATTGGTTTTTAACAAGAACTCGAAAATATCACTTTTTACCAAAAATTACAAAAATATTCACCAAAATTAGAGAATTGAAGACATCATCACAAAATGAACAAATCTGAGAGAGGTACACATGTAGTACCTATATATGTAATATCAAAGCAATTGGACTTGCGGTTTTTAACAAGAAGTCAAAAATATCATTTTTTTTACCAAAAATGACAAAAATATTCACCAAAATTAGCGAATTGAAGATATCATTACAAAATGAACAAATGTGAGAGAGGTCCACATATAGTACCTATATATTTAATATCAAAGCAATTGGACTTGCGGTTTTTAACAAGAAGTTGAAAATATCACTTTTTACCAAAAATGACTAAAATAATCACCAAAAGTAGAGAATTAAAGATATCATCACGAAATGAACAAACCTGAGAGAGGTCCACATGTAGTACTAATATATATAATATCAAAGCAATTGGACTTGCAGTTTTTAACAAGAACTCGAAAATATCACTTTTTACCAAAAATATTCACCAAAATTAGAGAATTGAAGATATCATCATGAAACGAACAAATCTGAGAGAGGTCTACCCAAGGTACATATACACGAAGTATCAAAGCATTCAGGCTTGTAGTTTTCAAGAAGAAGTCGAAAAAGTAAAACATTGACACGGACAGTCACTCATATGATAAGCTCAGCTCGACAAAGTCGACAGCGGAGCTAAAAAACAAGATTATAACTTTATTAGTTACATCATCAATGACAATTTTAATTAAACATTTAAAAAAAAAAATAATGTCTGTCTAATACATGTACAATTGTTTGGGTTTTGAGATTCATCAATTTCTGGATTGTAAAATAAGAACTTGGTATATTACAAATCTGAAAACAGTGGTGTGTATAAATGTACCACTAATCTCATAAGTTATGAAAATAATAATATTTCAAATATTGAACAAAATAATCTAATTTTTTTTTTCTTTCAAAACCCCCCTTTTTAAAACAATTTTGCATGTCCCCGGTGACCTAAGAAAAAACACAATATATTTCAAAGCGAATCTATATAAATTCCTGTTATTAATAATAACTAGAATCAATCACAATAGGCAGCACAATGAACAATTTATATACAGCCAATAAGCGGTGTACACTTCAATAATATATTTTAATTCAATAGATCTTGTCAAGGTGACATTCACCAAACAAAGGACACCCACCATGTTTTTTTTACGGGAATACCTTTTTATTGTGGCGTCATAGTATCTTAAAGAATGCTAATAAATAAATGGAAAGCAATAAAAATAACTCCTCCATTTAGACCTATTTCCTGACTAGATTTGTAGATTTGATCAAGGTTAATCTGGGTCAAGGTAATTGCACACCTTACTGAAGATGTGAACACCAGAACAGATTTTAATGATAGATTGGGAATGCAATAAATGACAAAAGTCAGCAAAAAGAGGGTAGGAAAGCTGAAACAATATAAAAGAGCTTAAATTTAAATTTTAGCTAATTTCTGGGGGGGGGGGGGGGGTTGTGTTCCAATATTTTTTGAAATAGTATCAAATTATCTTTTCAAGATTTAACAAAAAAAATGTTAAGCGTAAACTTAACATTTACCATCACATTCAATACACATGAAATAAAGCAATCAGAGAGATTGTTGTAAGGTCACAGCCTTTGTTACACCCCCCTACAACAAAGCCCCATCCGGACCCAGCCCTTGTTATTGATATGATGACAAACTTAAGGTAATGAATGTCTACCTAAAGAATAGAGTTCACTACCACTTAAAAGGCAAATCTATCAGTCTAAAAGCATACAGATCAAAAGCAGAGTCAACATTTATTATAAACACTTTTCTAGCAACAATGTGACAGCATGACCAAACATACATGTAGGAATGTAAACTCACAAAAAAAAAAGTATTGATAAAAATGCACAAATAGTTGGAATTTTAAACAGCTATTTTACGTTGCGAAGTATTGACATAATTTAGAAAATCTGATTTTGTCAATGTTTGATAGGAAGTGTACACAAGGCACCAGTAAACAAATCAATGACGCAGTGGGATCATGACTGCGCCCGAATACAGAAGTACAATGTCTAATCGTACATCCAGCATACTTGTTTACATTACTATGCCAACAACCTGGCATTGGCATGGGTAGTGTACGACCAAGAAAAATAAAATCAAGGTCATGGTACTATGCATGCACGCTAGATTAAACAGACAGTGACCGAATAAAAAGAGTATCCAACAGAAATAAAATCCTTGTTGAAAAAATGCCAGGCTTAATAGAATGTAATAATTTTCCTCAGTCAGTCAGTCAATTGATTGAATACAAGTATAGAGATTAAAACTTTAACTCTTGGATAGTGAGTAGAATAATTACACAACTAAACAGACAGGTAAAGAATTTGGATTCAATCTTTGGATTTGTGACTATAAATAAAATCTTAACTAATTAAAGGTGTCAGTGTGCTCTGTAGCTTTTATGAGATGTTGAATAAATAATATACTTTTAATGTCTTTTTTTCAGCGGATGAGCGAAGTGATTTCACCCGCTTTACATATTTACTTTTGAGCGACATCAGCTGCATGTTTGTTTATGTGATACTCAGAGTCATATAAAATTCCCTTTATGGTGCCAAATAAGTAAACACATTGCAATATGTTGAGTAATAGTACATTATTATAATAATAGCATGGAAATAGCTAAACAAAAAAAATTTCTTTGCCAACATAACATTCTACCCCAGAGTTTACTTATCTGATGCAACAAAAGTCATTTTGGCTTGATATCACGTGATTAAAAAGCGCAGCTTTTAAATATTCTGCAGACAAGTTAATTCTGATAGATACTAAATAAATTACAGAATCATCTATTTCTGAGAATAGTTTAATTATTCTATAAAATGCATTTACTGCACATCAAAAACAACTGAAAACGGCAGGACCACAACATTTTTGTTATTGCGGCTGTCCAGAGAGCTCTATATTCCAAATTGATTTGCTTATCTCTGAGTTTATTGGTAGAATACCATAAATTATCTACCAAGACAGCTATATGTGTAATTTAAACATTTACAGTCCAAATATATTCTTCTCGAAATTAATATTCACATCACAAGGATAAAAGCAAATACAATACAAGGTTTCAGGTAACATAGTTTAACTCTGGTGACCTTCTCCTTTGTTTTATAATATTATTTTGTTTATCATAGTTTGTTAAAATATGAATATGCATTGTCATAATTAAATTTGAATACAAACAAATCTTAGGATTATATTGGGGCCAAAAGTAGAAACAGTCAACATTTTTTATCAGATTTTGACTACTACTTTCCAAATTTTTGCATGATATTTTCACATAGGACATCTATCGTTTGAACTAGGGGAAGATTTTATACTGATGAATTAGGGGACCAAGTTTGATAAAGTTTAGAACAGAATTAGTAAAGTTATTGTGCACACATTAACAATTATTAACAACAACAACGACGCCGACACTGACAAGAACGACGCAGACAGACATTTTTCTCTTAATATACCTTTCCCCAATTATCTTTGATGATATCATTATGGGTAAGGTAAAAATGATATCAAAAATTGCAGCATTGGTAAAATGACCATTGCCAATTTTCATACAATAATAATGGGTTCATTTGCATGATATAAAGTTTTCCACTTCGGACAAGTAAATTTAAGATTGGTGAGCAGTTGTAACAAAACATCACGATTATACAAAATTGAAAGCAAAAATTCACATTTCAATGAAACAATCACTCATTACAGGTTTTTTTTTACTTTCAATCACCTTGTCCACGGGAAGGAATAACTCCAGTTAAATCAAGACTCCAGACAACAGGCAGTAAACACCCAAATAGTGCCAATAAAGTACTAGATTATTAAAGGTTTCTAGGCGGATATGTTTCTCTACCAATAACTGAACTTATAAGAGTCTTTTAATAATAATTTTAATGGCAAACAATTCAAGCTCAATATTAGCAAAGCAGTTAAGTCAAGTTCATTCAGACCAAGAAGAGGCGTGGAACTCGTATGGTTTGCTTTTATCCTTGTCACAGCAATAATCTTGAAGGCAATATCCCTTCACAAGAGTTATGTATGGGTCAAACATGTATAATTAGAGTGGCCGGATTTATGACGACAACAATGAGAATGAGCAGACGACAACAATGAGAATGAGCAGACGTACAATATGCTCAGTCCAAGGGCACCAGACTAGAGAGTGTAAATAATAAAGGAGCTGAGGCAAACGGTGCAGACATGTTTGCACCTGTATGATAGAGGGAAGGCTTAGCATTGGTGTGGACGCTCAATCTATCCGCAATGTTCAATTCAACAATTACACGATAAGTGTTACTGTGGACGCCAAGTGGGTAGATTCAGTAATAAACAGCGGAGGCGTCATAAACCCCAATAGGAATGGTTTTCACTATGGTACGAAGGCAGAGAAGTGACCCCTTTCAAACACAGTCAACCTGTCGTTATGGGGCAAACCTATTCAATATCGTCTCAACTAAATACCTAGCGCTTATTGTGTTCGGGACGGAGGCCACAATGGCTACTATGGGTTTTCAAAGGAATTATTTATAACAGGTTTCCTTGGGCGATTTTTTTTTCAGTACAGCCATTATAATAAGACACTATACCCAGTTCTTTGTTGCCAATGCCTGTACAATAGAGTACAAGATGGCTGCTGTGAGTTGAATAGAAAATAAGCTATGTGTCCAAGATAAATAATACACTGGACATTTAAATTTTAACAAAAAAAAAAGCTAAGGATATTTTCTAAATAAATTCCAACAAATGCTTAACAAAATATATTACTGCCAAAGCCAATGTATACGTTCAATATTAATGGGATGTAATGCTGTTAAAAGATTTAAAACATGAAGACGTTCTTTTTTTTTGTCTCTTTAAATTTATAATAAGCTTAACATCACAGCCAAGATTATCACACAGCATTTATTCTGAAATCATACAACCACTAATATATGACTAAGAACAACATGGAATAGTTCTTCCACCGAACGAAAATTACATTATTATAGTTATTATAAAACACTCAACTTTCACTCACTCACTCAACTTTCAAAGTTTTTTTTTTTATATTTTACTGGTATACTATACCGGTAATTTTTATGGCGCAAGACAGTGTAAAGTACCTGGGGGCACGTACAATAGATTAATGAGCTGAAAAATATAATGGCCGGCTTTATCAACACAATCTAAGGGAACAATCTGTAAAGCATAATTGTTATATGTGTCTTTGATGATTCCACAAAGACATAATGATTGAATTATTGTACCGAAGTATGTTTTTTATATAATAGTGTGAAAAAAAGTGCTGTCAGATCCGGATGCATGCCGTATTATGGGTCTACTGATGTGTGGACTTTTATCCTTACATTTTCAAAATTTGGAGATGGCCTTTGATGGAATGTGCAAAGCTCAAAGTGGTCAGCTTGGCAGTATTTCGTCTTGTATGTAATGCCAACTATGCCATACATGTTGACTTTCTGCACAAAGATTGTTCACTGGTTTACATCAAGTAAATGTACTGATGCAGTGCCATTTAGGTTGTGCAGCAATTCAGTTAAAGGTGTTATTTGAGGTTGACATAATAATTTCAGATATGTTACCTGAGAAAACAGAATGAAAACTATTGACTGCGACGAACAATTCTATCCCAAATACAGACAGCATCTACAGTGTGCGCCAAAGAAATGACAAATTGTATTTTTTTAAAGCACACGTTCAAAATACTGTAACTTTCCAATTAGAGGTATAACACAACAGATTTAATTACTGTTATCAAATTCAAATCACATTCCCTAGAACTTGAAAAGAAATATTTAATTATGTCCAATATCGAATGAAATGTGACAAGACCACATCAACTAGAGTAAAAGATATCACACCCACCCCTCACAGACTGAGATATCACACCCACCCCTCACAGACTGTGGCTGAGCGCTGGCGCCTTTTCACCTTTATGTTTATTCATGCAGATGTAATATTGCATGTTTATCATTAGGAAGGAAGTGTTTCTTTTACCACATTTCCGTCAGTTCTAACAAATGTACATCCTTGGGTGGGAGTCATCAAATATTCATGACCTGTTCTCTCCCCCTATCAAAATGACTATTAATTTGTTTGCTTGAGAGCATACAGCAGAGTTGTGTATTTCCTCACGTAATTGAACGTCTAGTGAAGAACTAATGAATAACTACGCAATTTTTCAAGATGTACAAAGATTCTAATAATAGTCATCATTAAAAGTCATCCTAGAATTAATTATGCAGGCAACATTTACTACTCGATAATAATCCCTTGCAAAACATCAGTGAATTTCTATAAATACTAATGTGATGCTTTTACACTGAGCTACAATGACAGTAGCACTAGTCTAAGTGGTAGTTTGGCTAGATTTAAATCACAGATTTAAAACTGATACGAGAGACTGCCAGACTACGTTCAAACGCATTTTATAATAATCGCCTGCCATTACAAGAATATATCGACCTTGGAAATCAAACCTGTTACTGTTGTTATAAATTATGATGAATGCATCAGGCAGTCGTATTAAATGGTGATTTACATGACAAAAGATGTCAATTTAGTAGAGTATTTACGTCATGCTTCCTATCCATTATCACAACACATAGAACAAGCAGAGAATATAGCTGCTGTAACTGTTTGTGTTTAGAGATTGGTTTTCAAATGCTAGATGCTATACACAGTGATTACTTATTTCGGACAAGAATCAAAATATTATGCAATGATTTGTGTTTAGTCTGGTAATTATTTTTTATGGGACATCATTATGTAAAATTAAATTAACATGGTTAACTGATAAGCCATGCCACACCTGCATTGTGTGACAAGTGTGACAAAGTTAACCGAGTTAGAGACTGTGTTGTTGGTTGACCCAAATTTTTTTTTGAAGCAGAGGATGATGTTTTTTTTCACAGAGAATGACTACACAAAAATTACTAGTCCTTATTTGAACGACTTAAAGACAAAGTCACATTTGATTTATTATACACACAAGTCTGTATGTGATCAATTCAAATAATAAAGCTTGGCAAACTCATAGAGAATCAAGTACTGAATCACACACAATGTATTTCTTCTATCAGTATTAGAAGCTCACATTCAATAATTTTTTTTTGTATACTGAATATTATAATTTCTCACTTTGACTATAACAGGGCAAATATTGTATTAATTTTTTTTGAGCGAAACAGTTCAAAAAAATAACTAAATAGATAACTTCCAGTTTTCAGAATGTGAACATCAATAAAAAAAATCAATAATTTGTCATGATTATTTAAATATCCAATAATTTGTTATGATTATTTAATTTTTTTTTTTAAATTCAGATATTACATATAAGAGCGTCATTGTATTTCTTTTAATTTTATTTTTCAGTTCCACGAAGAATAAAATAAAAACTCTAGAAGTTCTTCAAACTTGTATCTCCATTGGTTTTCAGTTTTATACATACCTGTATTGGGGCACTATTAGGATGAGTCTTGTTGGTATTTTCTGAATTATTTGATTCTCGATTATCTTCATTTGGCAGTTCTTCCCATGGTAGTTTCTTTCTATTTTTGCCTGCACTGTGGTATCTTCGTGGTGCTGGGGTTGGCCCTGTTTGTTCTTGAGATACTCCGCCAGACGTAGCCCTCGCTGATAAAGGTTGACTGAGTTCACGATTGTAATGTTGATCATTGTGGCTTCTTTCTCGTGCACTGGCGGTGCCACCACCAGAGGCTGCCATCACCCATTCAGCATCAGCACCAGGAGGAGCCCCTCTATGTGTTGCTGAAGAAGGTAATGGTATAGCATATTCCACAAGTCCATCTTTGTTTAGTCTCGGAAGCTGTCGTCTAGCTAGCCGTGCCTGCACAGCTGCCATAACCCCATCCCCTTCCATGCTGAGTTCAACGCTGTCAACGGCAGTGACCAGCGGTGCTAGTCGTCCTGCACCCATTGCTTGGGCCAGTACAGCAAATGCTTCCAAAGATGCTTGCCTCACCTTTCTCTTAGGATCAACTAGTGTATGAGCTATGGTCTGACACAACTGTCCAAGATCAAAGTCATAACTGGGAAATGTCAATAACGAAGCTATCACTACATTCAGAGCTTCTTCCCTAACTCTAGAATTTCGATGTTGTAAACAGTCACCCAGTAAACTTAGGACAGGCTTTGGGGTGAGTATGTGCATCAGATTCATTAAAACCTTCATGTTAGCTTGCCGTATCACAATCTGGTTGTCCCCAAGACGTTTTGTAAGCGCCGTCATTAGTGATTTCAGGTAGGGCTTGACACCCTGTCCAAGTTTGTTAACCAAAATACCAAATATTTCTAAAGTCACTGTAGAAACTTTAAAGTTCACATCATCCAATAAGTTGCAGAGAAAGCTGATGTATCCTAGTAAATGTGGCAGCAGCCGTGAAGTATCAAACATGCTGTTCATGATATTCCTCAGTTCTTCAACCCCCTGTGCTCTGACACGCAAATCATTCTGGTCAAGTAACTGATCCATTACTCGCTTTGGGATAATGCCAAATTCTAAGTCTTCTATATTAATTTTTGGATCATTGTGCACACTTTTCCATGAACCACTACCAAAAACACCTTTACTACTATTTAGATTAACATCATAGCCATTTTCCTCTCTGTCAGTCAACTGTAAATATGTCAAACGAACTGCTTTTGACAGCCTTTGAATGTACGATTCAAATACCGCATCTCCAACCAGGGAACGGATTCTTTCTAATGATATGATCGCAATTTTCCCTTCTTCGCTGTCAGTGTTTCCGTGTAGCCTTTTGGCTAACGCCTGTGTCACACTATATAAATCTTGCCTGGCGAACTCAGGTGTAAGAAGCAACGGGAAGTTAATAGTCGTCTCAGCCCTCACTTTGGGGTCAGGGTTTTCTAAGCCATGTTCAACAATTGCATGGAAAACATGTTGGACATCTTGCGAATGCTTCATGTACAAATGTAACGTTTGGATAACAGCCTTACGAAGAGCCACTTTACTGTCTCCAAGATTTGATACTAATTTTGGGAGCACTATGGACATACAGTTATCAAGATCCTCCTCGAGACCGGCAATCATTTCTGATATTAGCTGCACGCACATATGCCGGACCGTCCAGTTCGAATCTGCCAGAGCTCTCGACAAACCCCGAAACAGGGACGGCATACTTTCGAACGGCAACTTACCGCCATGTTTGCGGACTTCAGTGTTAAGATATTCTAGAATTTCCGCTCGCTGTGCATAACTATCATCGCAAAGCTGGTCCAGCACAACATCTTCCTCCATAGTTTTTGAAATGTTTCTTGTTCTCATGAAGTCTTCATTATTGATGTTATACACTGGAAACTTGGCAACCGTACTCGCCATCCAACTCGATGCTTACGTCGCCAACGGCGGACACATTCAATATACTAATCCGATCTACCTAATGCTAGATAACTGACGTAACATCGTGATCACATGTTAAGTGATTCCACAGTGGTAAAATATCGTCTAACTGCGGTAAACTTAAGTTGAAAACCATGTAAATCTGGGATCAAAATGGCGATCACCAGCTCGCTTGAGATCTTTCAATCACGTGATCACAACAAGGTACCCGGATGACACGTAAAGCTACAAGCAGATTGCAGCCAGGGTCAAAGGGCATGTCCAAGGTATAAGCGTGGTGTTTCCATGGTGAGGAGACTATACACAATACCCAGGTCAATGATGTCAGATTCGCCAATGTCAATATCAAACAGGTGAAAACAACAACAACTAGCAAAGCTAGTACAAAACATTTTACTGCCCACTGTTAACATCCTTTTTAATCGAGTTTCGATGTTTTTTTGTGAAAAAAACAACATAGGTCTTAACTGAAATAATAATTATTATTTTTATTAATATATATTGAAACATATTTTACGTTAGGAAACCAGACGCTCGGTGTGCCACAATGACATGCACTTCTTTGATGCCACACACAAAAAAAAAATATTTAGTTTTTCCTGCACCTAAAAAATACTAGTTTTATTTTTATATTATGTTTGCCGCTACTAAATTTCCGAAAGTAGGACATCATAGGTTCGCCGGACCACTTGCCATATATACGTCCCCTCCGGGGGATGTTGTGTGTTAATAAATAAATAAATATAGACAGAACAGGATATCTTGTATGCTTGTGTCAATTTTCTAAGAATTGCAAATAAAACCGTTGAAATACAAACTAAGTTATTAAAAATACATTGTCCCACAATACATTCAAGCCAAATAATTACACCATGCATGCTTTATTGTGTTCGGGTGTGTTTCTTAATAAAAGGAGGGGCGGTGTAACATGAAAACATCATTGACATTCTTGTTATAATTTCCGTGCTTTAGTCCTGTTATGTTCGTGATCCCCCTGCTGAAAATGGTCATACACTACTTACTCGTGGAAACTTTATCACCATGATGAAGAAATCCGAATATTTTAAAACTTCACCCTGTAAATAATGGCTGGCGCCAAAGCGAAGCAACTACATTGTTTGCGAATGTGTACTTGTTGGAAATTAGAATAATTCGTGAATTAACCGCTTGTTCAAAGCATGCTTTTATCTGCCGGGTTTTGCATTGCGTGAAGACAAGTGCTTTCTATTGTGCATATTAGTTTCGTTTAATCAATTGGCATGTTTAGCCACGAATCGGACGAAGCGTGTTCATACGAACGACTTGTTTCCAGTGTCAATACTGACCCCCCCCCCCCCAAGCTACCGGTGATATTTGTTTTACTATGTAAAGGCGGCACCTACGTTTTTATTCATTTCTCAGCTGATTTCTGTCGCGTTTTAACATGTTGGGATCGCCGCCCTTGAGGGCAGCATACATACTCTTTCATTTGTGTTTGTTAAAAATACAATACGAACGAAAAACAGGTGAGTGTTGTTTAATACTGCATGTTAAGAACCAACTTACATTTTTCTTTTTCTTTACAACACACTGTGTAATATTTGTTCGATAAAAACACTGTTACAGCAAAGACACTAGAAATAGTGTCTTTGGTTACAGTGACTGTTATTCGTATGTAGCGCCAAAACATACTAGTACAATGTATATGAGAATTACATTGTTTATTTGAAAACCCAGGTTTGTGCTACAAGAACAGCGTTCTTAGTATATTATCAATCATGACTCAATCTATTCATCAAAAATAATGTTCTCGTACATATTACTATTGCGAAACCGCGCGAATCTTAAATTGTAGGCTGGTGACATAGGTTCAAAAAAATATATATTCTTAATGAGTAGGTTTCTATCTTAATGATTTCAAGCGTGACAGACTTGCTGTTGTTTTTATGAAATATTGCGCAATTTTGTGTTTTGTTTTTCCTTGTTTTCTACATTTTATGTGGTATTATGTGCCCTTGTTGCCAGGCCTGCAAATTTCTGCTTCTTGACTGATTGCTGCCGTTGATGGCGTGCTTGAGCATATTTGAGTCGATGCTTCGGAATAGTTTCCTCATAGCAAAGTCAATCTCTGCTTCTTGCCACCTAGCAGAATCAATCACCACTTTGAATAATTAACTCTGTCTACTTGAACATGACATGTACTATCACCCTTGGCTATGTTCTGCAGTTACCGTTGTTAGGTCGACTATATACGTCCATTCTACACACTCTGATCTTTCCAAATACTAATGGCATTTTAGCTCTACGTTTGTAGCACGTCAGATATAAACTCCTTCATTTGAAACATATTTTTTATTTTATTTTTTTTAATTGAAAAAAACACAGTTAGTTTACCAATAGAGACAAGTGATGGTGATGCCACAAAACATCAAACAAGAACACTTTCATAATTTCACAGTGAAATAGACAATATTTTATTTACTCTCCAAGCTGAATTTGTAGTAATCCTGTTTCTCATAAAATTGGAATAATAAAACATTCAATGTTTTATGCTTTATGACTGTCTTTAAAAATGAACGACTGTCTTTTTTTAATATTTTTAATTACGCTTTATTGTGAACCATGACAAGGAAGTTGTAGTGATTTATTTATTTTTATGCATAAAGGACTTTTGTTATGCTTCAGTGAAGAGGTCATGTTCACAACAAGACACTTGTATGGATCGATACAACTCATAATTTGATAATAAAAATGTCCCGTACTTTTTATTAATCATTTTCTGTTTAAACTTACGTTCCCGATTATGGCAGTAAACTTTTAGTAGTACGTGTATATTAATTAGTATTAAAACAAACTTTTTCTCTCGAAAAAACAGTACTAGTTCATTTGCATGGATAACTTATATTTTGTATACCTTACACACAAATACGAGTTAATTATTCAGCCTTCTTTGTAAACTAGTATATTCATCTACTTAACTTGAACTTCTTACAAACTGACCGTAAACTGTTTTTTTTTTTATATTTGAGGCATAATAACGCTATCATGATACAAACTAACATCTAATGGAACGAGTCTGGTTACTAATTCACGTTCTGAAATGTACCCATATTATTATTAGCAAACGGTCTATAAACTAAAAACTTTAGCACATTTAAGAAAATCTTATGATTTCAGTTTCTATGGATAGACATTTATATGACTTTGATATCATGACGTTTGTCGATTAAAAATATATTTAAAAAAATGAGGATGTCATCAAAGAAATTATCGACACCATTAATGTGTTGTTACGATGAGTACTTTTTAGTACGACACATACACGTACCGGTGTCGCGGTACCTAGGGTATCAGTCTGTCGAAAGTTTACGAGTACAATCATATACTCTGGTTGTGGTATGTGACTTACATGATAGAAGAAGACATTTCTCTATTTTTGTGCGTATAGAAACATGACGAGTAAGGTCCCTTATGGATATAGATTTCAAAGACAAACCTTACATACCTGTTCATAATCCATGAATTAGTGGCATCGATTTATACACAGACGTGCGGGTTGTCGTCCGCCACCGTCTGAGGGCGCAATTCATGCAATACTCAATATTGTGACAACTATTATACTAGTAACTGTTATAGGCGCCAGGTTCCACCTTTTTTGTCTAGCTTAACGTTGATCGGCATAATTTCATGAAAATATACCTTCAATTCGTGAAGTTCATTGGTTACCACAGTCAGGTGGTATATAGAATGTCGTAAACCGACGTGAACATACCGGGAATTACCTTAGCAAAACGAGAAGTAACGGAAGGGCTGGAAAACTATTGACGTGTTTGCGTGTTCACACATACTGAATTTTGGGAGATTATATATTTTAGTGAATGACGGTAATTTTGTCATAGACTGGCTCTGTCGTGGCAATTTTATATATTTTTTTTCTTAAATCTTATCATATAAACAATAACTGGGCCAGTCCAAATTTGTCAGTGCAGAACGCTTTTACCCTTGGTTCTTAAATTGAAGATATTATGTCATTTTTCAATTCGTATGACCAAGCGTTGGCTGTTGATCCCAACTACCGCACGTTCTTTTTCACTGCTTACTAATAGCTAACTAATATCACACAAGCTAATTTATGTTTGTTCCTTATACAAGCATACAACTACACAACGTATATCATCGGGACGTGAGTGAGCAATAACTTGAAGAGTTCGCCTGTCAATGACCTCAGTAGACTTTATATTGTAAATACGATTTATTCAAATTATTCAGCATTATTTGTAAACTCGTTAAATAAGTCTAAAGACAAGTTCTAGATTCATAGATGAATTTATGTTTTTATTTGATGGCTTATTTTTTTAAAGCGCGGTGGTCGTCGCGCAGCGCGTGTTCGAATTTCATGTAAATAAACAATGTATTTTACACGCGTTGTACACGTCGCTGTAAGTCCCATATCGAACAAGACGCGGCGCGACGACTGCCGCCCTTTAACCAAATGTTTCGTTTCCAATAAATCTGACAATAATTGTATGGTGCAGTGTACATTGATACTGAGTATATTGTAAAACTCGACGGGTTACTGCATTTATTTTGTTTCAGTACGTGAGTGAAACTTTAAAATGAGATGCTTCCTCGGACTGTAAAAAATGCCCGTACTTTCATCATAGAATAGACCATTTTCCGTTCACTGCGAGAATCACGCGTTATGCGTGAAATCGAACGTAAAAACAGCCTGAGGACAAACAAAGGTCATAGCGTCGTAGTGGCGTCAAACATCGCGTGAGATTCGACAAACGCGAAAGTATTTTGGGGGACATTTCCATGTCAATAATGTGCTGTACACATTTGATGATAGACAATTTCGATTAAAAGAGGATATTCGAATGCAATATTCCTCTGTCGAAGATCAGCCGGTCGGTGTGAGCTACGAAATAAAGAAATTCGAGTTCAAAATCAAATCGTTCGATTTTTGCGGCAGACGTTCGACGCGCGTCTTTCATGCATCTCGCGAGATCTCGCAGTTGTACGGAAAATCACCAATTAAAGCGCGGTGGTCGTCGTGCAGCGCGTGTTCGAATTTCATGTAAATAAACAATGTATGTTACACGCGTTGTATACGTCGCTATGAGTCCCATATCGAACAGAACGCGGCACGACGACTGCCGCCCTTTAAAATTACAGTATGAACGAAAACATATTTATTTTTTTATTATTGAGTTTGCTGTGCTCCATGCTGTGGATCAAATTATGATATTATAAATTAAAAATGTTTCATCGGACGCCGTAATATTCAGATGTGTGCTACAGGAAGAGCGTTTTCATGTAATCATTAATCATAGTCAAATGTATATATTAATATACAGTATCAAACAACAACACTACATATTTTACTCGTCCCTAACACATTCTTACCCCCCCCCCCCAACAAAAACGGGGGATTTCGGCCGCACGTTCACTCTGACTAGTTACAGACATGATGTCTAAAATGTGCAATGGTATAACTTAGGGCTTGATCAATCTAAGTTCAATGACAGGACAACTTACTAGGAATAAAAATATACTACATGTAAAGTCAGTACGTGTATTTGTCCGACACTAATTTAATTTGTAATCTGTCTAACACAAGTGTTTTTATTTTCTCCGCTGTAGATGTTTTTTTTTTCACCAATCTTGCAATCACCCGTAAAATGGCCCACGATTCGGCACAAACAATCACGAACGCTGGTAAGTGGACAAATAAACTTTAAGCAAAAATGATTACGGAGAAATAAATACTTTTCATGGGGTGTTGAAATATATATCTGTAAGGGCTTCCTCAAAAGCCCCCCCCCCACACTTCCCAGTTTCATTCGTTTTACTCGCAAAATTATCACTTTTATTTGTTGCATTTATCCTTAGTTTTAGATGTCACTCGAGGTCACAGTGTTGCCAGTACGAATCACTAATAACATCTTCGTCTTCAAAACTCACGCCGCCATGCAAATACGGCGAGTCTATTTTGAGATGATGAGCATCACCATGGAAAAGAGTGTAGCTTGCTTGCGCGCAGTCGTCATGGGACGACTAAAGCCATTTAGCTTAGTGGGGAGAAATGGTGATGTTTAGACATTGATACGGTGTATGGATAAAATAACACCCATGTATGCAAAATGACTGTATAAAGCAATTCAAAATAAGCTTTATTATGTTTACAGCTATATAACGTGATATCTGCGCCTAGCGATTTGATGACAACGCAAATATAGGGTTCATTAAAGCCAGCCATATTGGAATTGAAGACCGGCTAACAGCGTCTAACTTGCGTAAATCGATCTGTTTCCTTTTCGTCCATCATTCACGTTTGGACAATCAGAACGCTAACACGGTGGTATCATGCTAAATACCTGGTAGGAAGGTTTTCGCAGTTTATGGAAAACTGCCAAATCGTTTAAGGACACGAAGACAATCAGAATGGACCTGACAGAAGACGCACATAATGCGAACAGTGTGGTTTGTATCGGTGAGCTTGAGCTGTACTCGGAACATCTGCTCCATGGACTAAACGAGCTGAGGCAGCGGGAGGAACTTTGCGATGTGGTCCTCCGTATAGGGGACACTAAAATCCGGGCTCATCGCGCCGTACTTGCCAGTTGCAGCCCATACTTCAAGGCCATGTTTACCGGGAACATGTGTGAACGAGAAAAGGAAGAGATCGAGTTCAAATCTATCGACGAATCTGCCATGAAATTATTAGTCGATTTTGCCTACACGGGAAAGGTGCATGTTTCCCAAGTTACAGTACAGTCGTTGCTGCCTGCTGCCGATCTGTTACAATTGAAATCCGTTACTAAAAAATGTTGCGATTTTTTAGAGGGACAGTTACACCCAAACAACTGCATTGGTATTGCCAAGTTTGCTGAAACTCATGCCTGCTGTGGCTTGTACCGCAAAGCATACACTTACATTTTTCAACACTTCGAGGATGTAATTGAAACAATTGAGTTCTGTCAACTGGAAGGAAGTGAGGTGGCCGAACTGTTATCCAGTGATGACCTGAACGTCAAATCGGAAAAGTCCGTATTCCACGCTCTTAAAACTTGGATAAAATACGACATCAACAAAAGACGATGCTACCTGTCCAGGTTACTCCCAAGTGTTCGGTTACCATTACTGACGGTGAAATTTCTGACTCAGTCCTACGAAGCTGACCAGTTGATTCGCGACGACTACACCTGTCAAGAACTAGTGAATAAAGCTCTTAAATACCATCTCGTTGCTGAAGAGAGACTTCGCGTGTCTCCGCAGATGGAGAGAAGTATCCGCCCAAGAAGAGAACCTAAAGTCATCTGTGCTGTTGGTGGCAAAAATGGTCTCTTTGCGACCCTTGACAGGTAGGTACTAAACGCTATAAAGCACACAGAATAAAACTTTATGACTGCAGTTTATTTGAATAAACAATTTCCAGTTTGCTTCAAATAAATGTATTGTTTTATTACTAAGCTGTTATTTATGTTTATTTCAGTGTAGTTCAATTAATTTGCGATATCGTATTATTTTAATTTATGTGGGTTTTTGT
Organism: Saccoglossus kowalevskii; assembly: GCF_978046115.1. NCBI lineage: Eukaryota > Metazoa > Hemichordata > Enteropneusta > Harrimaniidae > Saccoglossus > Saccoglossus kowalevskii. The sequence goes on from NC_140642.1 coordinate 20,185,213, forward strand.
GTCGTAACTACCCCACCACAGAAGAAAAAACTGTTCATATCAATTTGTTTTCCAAATTTTATAATTGTGCTTTTATTTTGATTTTTTTTCTTGAATAATTTTTTTTTCATTTTTGTTCTAAAAATTTAACACAAAATCTCTAAACATTTTCAATTAACACATGCAATAACCTAAAACATTATTTTTTCTTGATTTATTTAAACCATACTGTCACTTGTTTGTAATTAATCCTAAAGCGTTTGTCCAAATAAATTTTCCACAGAATGCCTCTGTTTAATTTAGTTGACGAGAAAAATTAGATATTCAGAAATAGTACTATTAGTACCTGAGGATTACAAAGATGGCAAAATTCAGATATAATATTAGAAATAATTGGTGTTATAGGATAACACCCCCAGGAAAGCTCCACAATACCTGACCTTTAGGCCCGGCCTTTAGAAGTCATACATGAAGCCTAATTTTTTACACACCCATGGTAGTTTATAATTCTGAAGAAATGAGGAAAATTTGTTTGTATGCAAATACATCTGTCCATCAAATATTAGGATTCATCTGAATTCAAAGTTGTACATTTCACAGCTGTGGTGGCATCGTACAAACACATTGACTCAATGTGAAAACATTTTTAGTTCGTAATAATGAAATCATCACCAGTTGAGCAGGTTTCATTCAGTTTCTTGTTTCCTTGTGATATATTTGTTTTAGCATTTAAAATTCTTGGCTCTTTGTAGTTTTGAATATGTGTTGCTTCTGTCATTAGTTAACATATATGCACAGAATGGATTAAAACTGGAGTAGTGCATATAGAATGAGTCACCATACATGTCTAGACACAGTTTCAAACTATCCAGTAATTTGTAATATTGGAGTATAAATCTGCACTGGTGTGTTAAGTCTATTCTGTCTCATAAGAAGCAGTTAAGTTATAATATTGGTTGTTGGCAAGCAATTCAATATTTACATGTATACTTCAAACAGGAAGGTTACTGGAGTTTATTGTTATGAATACATTCTCTCTCCGTTCAGCAACAAGTGATTTATTCATTGGCACGTCCCACCAGGGCCATGCTATTCTTATATTGTATGGCCGCTTGCTAGGAGTCAAGACTATATCTATCCTCGTGTGGACAAGTGTCAACAATTGCTTTAAATGGTCGTAAAAAGTAACATAGATGAATGGGTAAAAGCAGAAAACTGTAAATATGGGGACGGGACTGTTAATGCAACAATGTAATGACCCCTGCTTTGTGGTGTTTACAACCATGTATAGGTGTGTTTAACCTGTATGTGGTCTGTACATTAAGTGGTTATAAAAGCTGGCCTTTGATCTTGCCTCTAGACTGTAGCGTGTGATCTAAAATTGATGTTTGGTTCTCTGGTAATGTATGTACCACCATTTGAAGGTTACCGCAAGGTTGAACAAAATAATATTAAATAATGCTGAACATATTTACATATATATTATGCAGTTATTTACTCTAGATATAACGTGCCTAGTCATAATTGTTCCAAGTTGCTAAGGCAACAAAGTTTCTATATTTGCATGTACCTATTTGCTGGTATATTCATATGCACTGTTAAGAGTTGTACATGTGTGAGTGCTGATTATATTCATGGTTTTCGCATTTTGTTGGACATTTTGATGTTGAAAGTACTGTTCGTTTTTTATTCTGTAGACCAGGCGTCAAAACTCTGCATTGATATGACTAACTGAGGTTTAGACAACCAATTTGTGTAACTAGGGAAGTCCTGGTGTAGAAATGTGGCACTTTATTATGCCAGGTCCATGTGTGTAACCTAATGTGCTTTGTCCCACCGTCATGTTCGAATCGGTAGGTTTGAAGCGACATGTGCAACGTTTTTTAGAATATTAGTATGCGCATTGCATTACGATTGTGGCATTGAAACTTAAAAGAAAAACTCTTGTACAATGAATGAAATGTCTCTGTTCTGAAAAATGAAAATCGTTCAGTGAATCAGACATGCTATCAAACTAATCTTGTTTATTTCACAGTACCATGGTAACAACGATTCACTGCTACCACCAATCTTTGATATATCTAAACATTGATACGAGTGACCATCCTAAAAGTCTTGTCGCTATGTACGAACTAAGACTTAAGCTAATCTCGTACGTTTGCATATTGCCATAGAACCAATTGCATTAGTTCTCACATGGGAGGATAACTGACTGGCTGGCTGACTGTCGGCCATCTTGCTTTTTGAACATACTACTATATATCTCCAAGGCTTAGGGACCATTTTCAATCATATTTGGCACATACATCATACATACAGCAATACATGTTCATGTCAGTTTGTTCCATAATCAGATCAAAGATGGCCGATTGGCATCCATCTTGTTTTGTTGAAAATGTAGCATATTGGACAAGACTTGTCAGTTTTCATTCAATTCAAATTACTCAATATGAAATCTAGATCAACCTCAATTTTTTTGTGACCAATTTTGGCCGACAGAAAAATTTGTTAAAGAGCGAAATTATTGCATATACAGACAATGACAAAATACTTTTAACAGTACTGACACCCAGATACTACTATACTATTTTTTCTCCAAATTTTGCTCACGAAATAATTAGTTTTGAAACACTGCCTGGTTTTTAGAATACAAACTCGCGTTGAAATCTTGTTAATGAAGATGTTGAGTGACATTCAAAGTGCATCATTTGTTGCATGAAAGTCACATTTCCATCAAAACACAATTGCTTGCAATGTTTAGCTTGCGAGCTAGCATTGTAGAAAAAGGCAAAAGTTAGAAGAAATTACATTTACATTACAGTACTTTTACCTTAATTAATCTCTTCTTGTTAAAAAAACATCATTCACAAAAATCAATGCCAATGGATCATAATCGCTTTTACCTCTATAATAATGAAATTTACTTTCGAAATGCATTCTTTAGGAATCCTGATTCTGATTGTTTAATAACATTCTTCACCTATCAAGTCAAAGGACATTGTGGCAGGTCAACTCATAGCTATGAGTCCATAGCACTTCTTGTATGTGTATTTAGTCTTTGTGATAGTATTTCAGTATGGTAATTCTGGTACATTTGGTATCCTTAAAATTATTTTTGGATATTTCATATACAAATTATTATTGTTATTATTACAAACTCGTCCTTTTCCTGGTATTAGTAGCTCTTTGTGTTCTAAAATGTAAGGACTATAATGGCCAACAAAAAATATTTGTTATATATTTATTATATAAATATTTGTTCATACATCACTCATGACTTGGAGAAGATTGTTGGATATTCTTGAATCTTTAAAATTGCAGGAATATAGGAATTGCTGCATAAATTAAAAATAACAAAAAAAAGCATGTTGTGCAATACTGTTGATGTGCATAGTAATGAGGGTGTTACTGATATTAATAATGTACTCATTTACATACCAGGAATGCAGGAATTGCTGCATTCCTGGTAAATGAAAAAACCCAAAAACAAGCATGTTGTGCAATACTGTTGATGCGCATAGTAATGAGGGTGTTACTGATAATAATAATGTACTCATTTACATACCAGGAATGCAGGAATTGCTGCATTCCTGGTAAATGAAAAAACCCAAAAAACAAGCATGTTGTGCAATACTGTTGATGCGCATAGTAATGAGGGTGTTACTGATAATAATAATGTCCTCATTTACATACCAGGAATGCAGGAATTGCTGCATACCTGGTAAATGAAAATAAACAAAAAAACAAGCATGTTGTGCAATACTGTTGATGCGCATAGTAATGAGGGTGTTACTGATAATAATAATAATGTACTCATTTACATACCAGGAATGCAGGAATTGCTGCATAAATGAAAAAAAAGAAAAACAAGCATGTTGTGCAATACTGTTGATGCGCATAGTAATGAGGGTGTTACTGATAATGTAGTCATTTACATACCAGGAGTGCAGGAATTGCTGCATAAATGAAAAAAAGAACAAGCATGTTGTGCAATACTGTTGATGCGCATAGTAATGAGGGTGTTACTGATAATAATAATGTACTCGTTTACATACCAGGAATGCAGCAATTGCTGCATAAATGAAAAAAACAAAACACAAGCATGTTGTGCAATACTGTTGATGCGCATAGTAATGAGGGTGTTACTGATAATAATAATGTACTCATTTACATACCAGGAATGCAGGAATTGCTGCATACCTGGTAAATGAAAATAAACAAAAAAACAAGCATGTTGTGCAATACTGTTGATGCGCATAGTAATGAGGGTGTTACTGATAATAATAATGTACTCGTTTACATACCAGGAATGCAGCAATTGCTGCATACCTGGTAAATGAAAATAAACAAAAAAACAAGCATGTTGTGCAATACTATTGATGCGCATAGTAATGAGGGTGTTACTGATAATAATAATAATGTACTCATTTACATACCAATTGCATAATAATAGCTTAATGTTACATGGAGTTTTGATTCATTATTTTTAGTTCAGTACTACTGGTAATTCCTACACAAGCTGTCATTTTGATTTTAACACTGCCAATTTCAGCTAGATTCAGTGGCATGGTGATTCATACAGTGAAGTAAGAATCAATATATTTTGTTTCTTGAATTCTTTCTTGTACTCTCATAATATAATTCTGCATTTAATCTTTATGTAGCTTTACTATTAATCTTCAAATTTATGATTAAATTTGTGTTTTCCATCAGTCAGACCTTTTTGATGACTCAACCTCGCTGGTATATATATTGACATGTACATGTGTGCTATTTTTTTGTAGTAACAAGCAATTATTATGAGACGATAATATCTTAAGCTCACATCTGAGTCATTCTCTGTTGATTTCATTTCTTAAGTTAATTTACCTGTGGATCATACAAAGGAATGAAGTAGAAGCTAACAAATGTTGATTTATTATGTTTACCCACTGCCTTTGGGCACTCTCTCCATCACCATCCACTAAAATAGAAAGCATTAGCCTTGAATTGGTTTCTCATTTCCTGCATAAGCAATGGGCATCCAAATAAATAATGCTTTATAATGCTTTATTCATGTTCAGAGAGAATTCTGGAATTGTCTTTTTCTTCAAAATGTGTTCTTTATCAATTTTGAAAGCTTTGTGTATTGTACGTTGCTTCAAATCAGTGCCTGTTGTGAAGTGCTTGTGCACTATAGTCTTTCTGTCTGTCTGATCGTATTTGACCGTGTCTGTCTGTCTGTCTGTTTCTCTGTTTCTCTCTGTCTGTCTCTCTGTTTCTCTCTGTCTGTGTTTCTCTGTCTCTCTCTGTCTGTCTGTTTCTCTCTGTCTGTCTGTTTCTCTCTCTCTGTCTGTTTCTCTCTCTCTGTCTGTTTCTCTCTCTCTCTGTTTCTCTCTCTCTGTTTCTCTCTCTCTGTTTCTCTCTCTCTCTGTTTCTCTCTCTCTCTCTGTTTCTCTCTCTCTGTTTCTCTCTCTCTCTGTTTCTCTCTCTCTCTGTTTCTCTCTCTCTCTCTGTTTTTCTCTCTGTTTCTCTCTCTCTGTTTCTCTCTCTCTCTGTTTCTCTCTCTCTGTTTCTCTCTCTCTCTGTTTCTCTCTCTCTCTGTTTCTCTCTCTCTCTGTTTCTCTCTCTCTCTGTTTCTCTCTCTCTCTGTTTCTCTCTCTCTCCGTTTCTCTCTCTCTCTCTGTTTCTCTCTCTCTCTGTTTCTCTCTCTCTCTCTGTTTCTCTCTCTCTCTGTTTCTCTCTCTCTCTCTGTTTCTCTCTCTCTGTTTCTCTCTCTCTCTGTTTCTCTCTCTCTCTCTGTTTCTCTCTCTCTGTTTCTCTCTCTCTCTGTTTCTCTCTCTCTCTGTTTCTCTCTCTCTCTCTGTTTCTCTCTCTCTCTGTTTCTCTCTCTCTGTTTCTCTCTCTCTCTGTTTCTCTCTCTCTCTGTTTCTCTCTCTCTCTGTTTGTGTCTTTCTGTCCATGTCTGTCTGCCAGTGTCTGTTCATTTGTCTGTGAATCTCCAAATTGTTATCTCTAAAATCACAAGGACTATTGTTTGAAATATTCAATGTTATGAATATGCACAAATTGCAGGTAATATTTGATAATTTCTGAATTTTTGCATGTTTGAACACCATTCTGAAACATTACAAATGAAATTTGTGCAAATAATCAAATGGAAAGCAAAAAAATGATAGCGATATCATTCAAACACGTTGAAAATCTTTGAAAATTGTATGTTTAGTAAAATGTTCCATCAATTTGCAAAAATTCGGACCGTCACCTTCACATAAATCATAAGACTGAAACGTAACTTGAGGAATGATTTTAGAGCACAACATTAAACCTAAAACTTTATTATCACTGTACTTGTAGCTAATTGTACGCTGGGTGAGTTCATATTACACACGTCTTCATTTTCAAATTCGATACATGGTTTAGAATAGGAACAATCAAAGGATTTTGTGGTCCAGTGAAGCATGTATTGACCATTGCCACACTACAGATGGTTGCTATGCAGAGAACTCTTTTTCAAGTGTCAATGCTCACCTGAATATGGACATTTGTGCCTTTGCCCTCCAAAAAACACTCCTGGACAGTAATAGTTTAATAAATTGTACTGTTTTATGCTAATAAAATAATACTTTCACCGGTTTTGATGTAGTACCCCCTATCCAAGGGGTCCCATTTTAAGTGCCTTAGTACAGCAACGTAAGAGGACACAAAACAAAAGATGTGAACACACAAAACTTCGGTCCTTAAATGACAATATTGTCATTATTTGACAGCAAAGTATGTGTCATCATTTGCTATTGTCTAAAATCTAACTGTGTAAATAATATTCATATTTGAACAGCTACAGTTTAATTAGCATATCAACAACTTCATCCAATCTTTGACATCCATTTGGGAGGGGATTTGGAAAGTCTTGTGACCATCCATCTCCAAAATGACGATTAAAAATAAAATGTCTTTTCTCCCCCATAATTTATGACAATTGATCAAAAGATGCACTTGACCAATGGAATTGGTTGTTCTGTGGATCTGTAGTCGTCATGTCATCTGGGAGTGCTGTGTTTATCATGTAATGAAGTGTACATATCCAGAACTGTATGGTTTTCATAATTTTGAGTAAATATTGATATTTCAACTGTTCTCAGAGGAAAACCAAAAATTATTTTTGAATGCGTCAACTGAAAGCAAAGTGACTTGATTCTCCATTTAAACCCCTTGTATAATACTTTGGCATAAATAAGCATCTTGACAAATGACACAGTGTCAATTTAAGTTGCACTGATTTCAATTTTGACGAATTGTTTAATTTCCTGCAACATGAATTAAAAATCTGTTTCCATTTTTCAGAGATGAGAATTAATGCACCTGAGACTATTTTTCTTTACAGTGCAATTTGTTTACTGTCAGCAAGCAAGTATTAATTCTATAAACCTTGGTTTTCCCCTGTCCTCATTTCATTCAAAGTGCCTAAAAAAAACATTATACATTTCGATATTAAATTTTTATAATGTTTCTGTTTAAAAAAAAAACATTTTCTCTGACAGGCTTCAGCAAGATTAATTAATTTTTCAAAGCTATGTCACCAATTTGTTTTCATAATTGCTAAGAACCCATTTTTTTCCCCAACCTTGGCCAGCTCTGTTAGTATAATAAAACAAATTGTTTTAATTATATGGTAGTTTCATTTTTGTGTTAACACATAATTCTATAAAATGCTTTGATTTAAAAAAACAACAACATGGAATAAATCCATTTGTGTATAACTGGTTCAATGTCGTTTTATTCAAAGCACTTTGAATCTAAATACCTGCGTCAGCAGTAACCTAGAGCGTGCAGTCACTGTTGACCCTATTCATAATTTCTCTTCTAAATTTTTTTTTCCCTTTTCATAAAATTTTCTTGTTAGACCGTTTGAATGTTATTGTTGGATATTGTTCTATTTTTATTTCAATCATTATGCAGGTTTCATCTGTTGCTTAAGGCCTTAATAACTTATTTCCACATGTTTTTATTAAAATCTCCAACAAGGCTAACCACTGTTGACAGTTGCCTAGCAACTCTAATGCATTATCTAGTACTAGCAGAATGTCCTTACCTTTCTTTAGCTTATCAAGCATTTTTGAATGCTTTAATTCACCATTGATAATTTAGCGTTAACTTGGGATGTAAGGAAAGAAAATATGAAGGGAAGTGATTTTATGTTATGTATGGTTGTGTGTGCAAAAAAACAGATTGGTTTCAAATGCATGGGTTGACCTCATATCTGCAGTTTTCTGTATTTGAAAAAGAAATAATTTTGAGAATGTATATGATATGATTATAGTGTTTTTGCCTCATTGTTACAATTTTTAGTAAAATTTCTGGTGATTTGTTCAACTACAGGGATCTCAAATTTGTTTGTTTTCTGATGCGTATCTCAAATTTGTTAGTTTTCTGACAATTACCGGTAGCCATTTTTTTGCTTTGAAAACAGAACTGCTCTATATTTACTGTGTAGGTACCCCAGGTATTTTTTTTTCCAGTTTTCGTGTGCAAAGTTCAAAATGACAAGAACTATTATTTTGGTGTTTTCTCGGTCATGTATCAACCAATTTCATTAGAAAAAGACATTATGCAATGAATATATAACATAAATATGTCAATTAAATATCACTGACTGGTTGCCATTTTGGAATAAAATAGACCTAAATCCTAAGTCTTGCAAAGGACTTTATATTTACTTAGAATTTATTTTCAGTAAAAATAAAACTGAACAAATTGTTTTCTATGTTTTACCTTCAACTCATCAAAATTCAATGCAAATAAATGTCATACAAAATGTCTTTTCAGCGAAAAAATAAATCCAGCTAAAGTAGTGATACATGTCCTCAACAGGTTCTTGATGATGGTTTTGTCAATTTGGGATTAATTTGTTATAATAATACATACTGGGTTGCAGGTGCATTGTTTTGTATATTGTTTCTAGATCTTTCTAAAAAAAATTTTGCACTGTTATTAATAATTAGCAACATTAAGTTTTCACATCTCAAAATTATAGTGGAAATAATAAGTATTGTTTATGTCCCAGCATTTTTGTGTGCTTGCTGTACATATATGATTGCTGATTATTTTAAAATATGTTGTAATATGTATCATATTTGCTCTATTTGCATGCGAGTTGTTTCTATTCTCAAAATAAGTAATATTTTAATGATTTAGTATATACAATAATTGCAGTTTGTGGTTTACATGTGCTTTTATTGGAGATGTATTTCTGAGAGGGTACATTGCTTGACACATGAGGCCGGGAACAGCCACTGGTGGTGCTGTGTACAATCAAAACCTATTTAGGCTTGTCTACGTTCATTCAGACTTGAGTGTAAAGGCCAGAAACAGTTGTTAAATTTGGTGACCAGTTTAGTATGATAGAAAGCGTGTACAGTCTTCAAATTACCACAATAGACAGAGTGGGAGTCAAAACTGAATTTACGTGATTTTCCGGTGTTTCATAATAAATGCTTTCTATTAATAATTGCACGAGTTATGCATATGTCATAACCTCGTTAAAGGTTATTAGTAATTCTAGTTCTCCAATAACTCCGGATACATTGTATGTACATGATTCTGACGATGTTACACACCCGGACAAACTGAATGTTTAGTCGTAAATTATTATTCTCATTCTTTTAGACACAGACTACTAGTATTTTAGATGGTCACATTGTGATGAGAAAGACTTCTTATTAGGGGGCAAAGATTGGTATGTGTTAGACCTCTGTCAGCATAAAAATATCCGCATGTTATTGATCAGCATCATCCAGTGTCCATCTGTCATCATTTGTATGTGTTATCCTTTTCTTGGAAACCATGTAAGATTGCTTTGATACATGATACAGGTACCCTGTTTGGATCCTTATCAGATTTGTTAGTATCGCTGTCATCAAAAAGGACACAGCAGATATATATATTCTTATTACTGATTATATTGTTACATCCTCTGCAGTGCATCATTTCATTCTCACACAGATTATTTTCATCTAGCAGTATAACAGTGGATGTTGGCGATTTCTTCCAGATTTGTTAGTTTCATGATAACTCCTAATTTTATTTTTGACTGCAAGCCTGATTCTGTATTTATTTATGACAGTTTCTCAGACATGTTTATTTCAAAACCTTTCCTATGATCTTATTTCAAGTGGGAGGGGTGGGGGTGTGGGTTTCTTTGATATTTGAACATGAATATATATTGTTGAACATGTTGACTGGAAAAATACGTTTCATTAGAGGTGTACAAATGTTTCGGCTCTATTAAAGAGCCTGAGAAATGCATATCATTGCCTTCACAGATTTGTGACCGTTAACTCTTGGAAAATGATCACTGTTAATTTCATTTTTAAAACCTCTATGCCCATTATAGAAAAATGGACCATAAGCTACGTCCCAAATATGGAAATAGTTTGTATTATTTCAGCTCTTCAAGGATAGCTCAATGTTTATACCGGAAATGTTTGTGTGAGGATTACCTATCGCTAAGGCAACAATGTTTTAAGTACATGTACCTGCTGTCGCTGTAGTACCACTGTTATTATCTAACTTGGTTGCGATGTTGAGGCATTATGTCGTTTGTGGGTGTACCAACACAAATCAAAACAAATTCACTTTGCATGGTTTTCCGACAATACAACATTTAAGGTACAAAGCCATAAAACTGACAAGAACAAAGTGGGATAGACTGTTGCATTACAGCCTGGTTTAATATTCGGTACACACAGTTTAATATTTTTTATGTCGGCTGCATCAAAGTCATTATAATACTGGAGAAAACAAATAATTATTGTAACGCTGTCCAAACTTCCAACACGTATTCAAATTCATATTATCTGCCTATTTTGAAAAGTAGCACCCATGCATTTCACATGGGTTATATTAATGTCATATCCAGTATTGTTTTTATATTACATGTACCAGGGTACTGTAAAATACTTTATTTTTGCTTGGAATTAATTTTCGCTATTTTCGCTGAAGAAATGTTTCAGTGAAAATAAAATCCAGTGAATATACATTTTGTCTAATATTTTACATTTAACTTGTTAAAAATCAGTGAGAATAAATTCCATACAAAATACTCAAACTTTTGTCACCCCCAACCCCCAACCCCCAACAGATCAACTTTAGCCAATAGTTCTATATTTGGTCCATAATTAACAATTAATATAAAAAGTAATTATATGTTTAAAAATGTCTGCAAGCCTATGAATTGATCATGCAGTTATCTCTCATTTCTAGCCATGTAACCCCTCCCCCTAATTATAATGGTTGCACCCTATGATGTATATGAGGTAATTAGTAAATTGTAATACTTATATGCATACTGAGAAAATGCGTCAATTAATAGTGGATCACCATGGAGATAAATTCATTTACTCTTTCTAGGCATTTCAAGTAAAACAGAATGCATATACGGTTGGTGGCATGACGTTATCAAGTCCTCTACTCCATGGAGGCACTGATTTCTGTATTCTTTTACCGTTATACGTACTTTGGACTGAACACAAATAATGGTAATAATAGTGATTGTCAAGTACTACAACCCTGCATAATTCTGCAGTAACCAAAGAAAAGCTGCAAAAATCCTATTCAATAGCTTAAAAAAGACTGTGCCATTGTAGGATACTAAAATGTACTGTGTTTTCCCTCAATGCTGTTTGTGGGAGGTATCAACCAAGTTCAGTCGGTTTATAAACTGAAAAGGTTGGATAAAAAAAAAATGTTTTCCTATTTGTACTTAAAAATTAGTTACTCAGACTTGAATTAAAATGGCCTTTTTTTTTCAAATGTTGTTTGCTTTTCGTATTTAACTGTTAAGTATTGGGCAGATTTCTGCCTTGAGGAAATCAACAGATACATGTATCACCTGGATTTGTTTTCAGATGTTTTTTAAAGATAATTTATCTGTTGTTAAGGTTGAAAATATTGAGGTGGTTATCCTGTGAATAAAACCTTCTTCAATAATAGTAATAATTTTTTTTGGGTCACATTTATTGTTTGTTTCCAAAACGTCACTTACCCCTACACACTTCATATACTTATTTCTGAACGCTGAAAAACACTGTGTAGATTATGCGATGTATTATTCACAAGTTTCTGTAAATAGACTGTAGAAAGTCATTCGAGACTACCGGCGCACAAAGCATGTAATTTACATGGCTCTGTACTGCCGAGATTGCTTGAGAGAGAATAAAGTATCGTGTCGCAGGAAGGGCCATCAGGTGCTGAATATTTTCTATTTATAGCGCTTGGTGAATTCATCTCATTTGACGCGGTTCAGAGTGCATATCATTGGTTGTGGCAGCTTGCTATTGTTAACCTTATCTATTCCTGCCGTATTTCATCAAAGTTTAAATATAGCTTGAACAATTATATTATAGGTAAACTAAATGTTCAATGTGTATTCACCATCTCACCTCCTTTGTTGGGTGTTGCAACAGACTCTTGGAATTGAGAGTCCTAGTTCGTATTGGGATTACAAATTTGAAAAGATAAATTTTTGTCATTTCTAGCACTTTAGAATATGATATATATGAAGTGCTGTTTTCCAATTAAGACCCGACCGCAAATGTGAGAATCGGCAAATGTGGTATCGTCAAACATTTTATTTGCAATTCTATGACAGTACCTTCATGAAATTTCATCCTACCAAATGCTCTTGATATTATGGAATTGCGATAATTGATTACGGCAAAAATTATTGTTTTATGTAATGAGATGTGAATAATATCAATTTGAATTATCAAACCGCAAAAATTACTAGCTGTCAAAAGAAAACCATTTTAGGTGTGAAAATCTCCCCAACCTCGCACACAACAAAAGAAAATTACAAGGAATTATAGAATTTGAAGAGTATAATCATTTAACACCTCAAATGTAATATTCAAATGTAATATTCAAATGTAATATTCAAATGTAATATGTTTCAGTTATTTTTTTAATAACACCTTCAGTGAACAGGCATTTACAAGAGAAGTAAACCCTGCTGCTACCTAAGAGGAAGTACCGGTAGTAGAATTGAATATTTATATTTGAAATGTTCGAAGTTGTGTGCGTATTGCAATAAATACAAAATTCACAAGATATTTTTTTGCCAATAGCCAAACATCACTAAATAGTTTTGTAACTTTGGTTGTGATAGTTTTCAGCATCTTGGGGTAATCAAGTCTCAAGTAGCACATGCTGATTCTTTTCTTAATGGCCTTTAGGTTCTCCACATTTGAATATACACTGTATAGAACGATTCTAAACATTAAACATGTGTACATTGAAGATTACGTACTTCCTCGGTTAGTTGTTTAGCATGGTCCCAAAGGAGAATTCAAACAGCAATGCATGATGGGTTTTTTTTTAGTGAAGACAATTATAACTTTAACTGTTCAGTGCATCGATGTATATCAGTAACATTTGCGAACGCTGTCACTTTGATTTTTGATGAAGTTACTCAAAATTAAAAGGATTTTCAATTAAGTTTTGCCGACAATACAACTTAAATTACAAATTATTAATTTTTGAGTACGAGATAATGTGCATTGTGAGTCATACATCCCAATATTTGAAGCAAATTTGTGAAAATTTTAGTAAAATGTGACCTTTGTAAGGTGTGATGATGTTCCTTGTTTTATTTAAATAAATATATTTAAGGCTCAATGATGAAATACTTAGTTATCTTTTCAGCTTTCTATGGTGACAACAGTATGTTTGTGTGCATCATAATAACAGTGGTGACGTGGTTACTTGACAGCTTTGCATTATCGTCACACCCTGCTTTCAAAATAAACATTACCAAAAGAACTTGGTTAATAATAGAATCACCCTAGAGCGTGTATTATTAAAAGAGAAAATGGATGGAAATCTACACATCTTTCTATTTTTGTTGGTGTCTATCAACATTTGCAGATTTTTCATAAAAGCATATTTGTTTTCAGCTCTGCTCGTACTAAGCTGGTGTCGTAACTAATTGCTGTCAATTGCCCGAATATTAAATTCTCTAAACCTATGTACCATATGACTTTCATTTTGTCATGCCTGAGCTGGTTTTCACCTGGTTTTGCTTTGGGGAGATTAGAATTTATTTTCTCGAATTGTTTTTTTCATTTTTTTAATATTTTTTTCTTTTAACCTCGAGCTACATGTGTATGTGTGCAGATCATGATTCTCTCTGATGCGGATTATTTCTATTCTGAGTCTGTGGGCTAGTCATCCATAATAGATGTATTTTTTTTTTTAATATTTTTGTGCCAGGTGCAAAGTGCTCAGATATAGTGCATTTTCCTATCTTAATGGCATATAATTTAATGAACTAACGTGGAGTTGAACATAAGCACCTGTAGACATTGACCAGGGTTTCCCCATCCATTAGTGAATATAGGTTTGTATGTTGCACACTCAGGTTGGGGGGGGGGGGGGTGACCTTTTTTAGTGTTCAGCCGCAGGCTAGGATTTTTACTTTGCATCTACGAATTAGGGGTTCTGCACACTTACCACTGAGCACAAATCCATCTCTTAGACTCACCCACGTTAAACGCTCAAAAAACGTTCAACCCTGGGTCAGTACGTCACTGACTCAAGACCAAGTTAAGCTACCTGGTTGATGCAGTGAAATTTGACATGGTGTCACAATAATGGTAATATTGGCACATGCATGTATGAAACCCTGCCATCCTAAGCCTGGCATATGGTTTCTATGGCAAATGCATTGGTTAGCTCTTAAAATTTGCAAATACTGGCCCATCTTGTCTGTTATAGTTCATTTTGTCTTTTCTTTTCAAAGTCATTGAATAGCAGGAGTTACTTTTCACCATGTTGCAACTCTTCTGATAAATTTTTTTTTTCTTCTCACAGTTTGGAAGTATACTTGCCACAAAATGACAGCTGGACCGAAGTGGCACCGCTAAGTTGCAGGCGATATGAGTGCGTTTGTGCTGTCCTTGACAGAAAGCTATATGTGATTGGTGGAATGAAATGCATCGTAAGAGGTGGAACATCTATCCGTCACCATGACAACAGTGTGGACCGGTGGAACGCTGATAGTGACACCTGGACTAACATAGGAGGCATGATCAAATGTCGTAGCAATTTAGCGGTAGCGGTATTGGAAGGGGAACTCTACGCCCTTGGTGGTTACAATGGTGAAACCTATTTACGAAGTGTAGAGAAGTTCTGTCCAAGGACAATGCAATGGAGATTGGTGGCACCGATGCTCAAAAGCCGTAGCTGTTTTGCCGCCGCCGTCTTAGATGGTATGATTTATGCTGTGGGAGGTTATGGTCCAACGTACTTAAACAGGTGAATATTTTGTCAATCAAACAATATCAGTGTCAATAATTCGTTAGTCGCTGACCAATGACAAAATTGATTTTTTTTTTTGAATATACACATACCTACAATATTGGTTGGCATGGTAGCTGGCAAACATATTCTATTGTCTGTTTCGACTCCTATCATCTGTAAATGAACTGTAATATTCCATGCTCAGTCTAAATCAGTCTTCTTTCATATTTCCCTTGAACTATTTTGTCAAGGTAAACATTTAGGATGGACGCTATCTAATTTAATATAGAATCATAATAATTGAGCTGCATCATAATTTGAGCATTTTTTTTATAATAAAATCTGCCACTTATGACTATTGTGTGTATCTCTCGTTTTAATAACATTGATATAAAATAGATATTCAATAAGCCGCTTAGGCGGCATGTTTGTTGCGTAGTGCATAATGTTTATGGCTGTGTCTGAGCTCTTACTGTCCTTTTTTCATTGATTTATTATGTTACATGTGTTTCCTACTCAATTGCCAGTCAGCACACATTTTCTAATTTGAAAAAGGAGAAGTACCCTCTATTATATAAGTCTATTTTTAGCTGTCTAGTCGTTCTGATGTTGAATCAAGCTGACACCAATAAAACTCTTGATATAGAGCCATACATTAAGTAATTACCATTGCATTTTAACTTAATATACTCTTATTTGTGGCTATTTTTAACATCATGACCCTCTATACTCAATTTATTCTTGCAATTGTGACGTTTTACATTCAATTTATGATTTCAATACTTTAGAAACTGTTTTATTAATATTTTTAATATAGCCATACCTGACTATTTTTACTTAAACTACCGAAAAATGTATTCATTCAAGTCTGTCTGTCTGTCTGTCTGTCTGTCTGTCTGTCTGTCTGTCTGTCTGTCTGTCTGTCTGTCTGTCTGTCTGTCTGTCTGTCTGTCTGTCTGTCTGTCGTTGTTGACAATCTTATGATTTCAATAACAATTTGTTTGCAAACTTTGACAATTATTTCCATCTGTATAAAATCTTGTCTATTTTCAAGCATCTCACTTTTTTGATAAAAAATATGCCTGTACAAGCTATTGTTATCAATAGACTAAACTAGCTTTACATCTATATGTCATAGTGGTTTATGTTTATTGCAGTGTTTACACACTACTTGCCTACCATCAGTTTGCCATTAGAGGTCATTGTTTTAACCACAAGATTTATAAGACAAGTATATAACTTGTACGAGCTAGAGACAAATTCATGAATATAAAACGATTAATGTTCTTGTGGCAATTGTACGTGGCTTTCATGGTAACTACATCGTACTCATTAGCACTATGTGTTGCTGGCTGTATATTGTAACTATAAGCCCTGCTATAGGCATCTGCTTTTCCTAATATCAAGCTGATCACTGATAACAGTATTATTAAAAGCAAAATGTCTACTTTTTACGACATGCCTGTTCCTGCCTTTTTCTCAAATTTTGTTTTAAGCATTAGGAGTTGTACATTGTTTAATTTTTGATGGCTACTGTTTTTATTATTCGTCATGCTGCTGTGTTTTTTTTTAATTCTGCAAAGTATATATACGTGTACAGCCTGTTGCAGTTATATCCTTTTCAGACAGTTTTAATTTAATATTTATATACGGTTCAAGCATGCTTGATATTATTATCTTGGCTATATGTTGCATCTCATTTATTCATACTATTAGTTTAATTGCTTTGAGATTATGCTTGAATTAATAGATCTATATTTGGAATTTGATTAATGTTCTCAATGTGATGTGTGTAATAACCTGTTGCTGCTGTTGTCACTGGTACATGTATCTCCAAAACCAGTGGCCCAATTTTTTTAGACAATTAGATGTTTTTACGAGTAGAGCTAATTCAAGCTCTAATTTGTCTTCGTTGTCTTGCTGTAACTGACAGGTGTGTTGTTATGGTATTAAGGGGAAATGTCTTGTGTTGTGTTGTCATTCATATTTTTCTCTTTATGACAATTTTAAGTAATATTTATTATCTTTTATCCTTGGCAATTTTTTTTATATAATTTGACCACAGTCAGCTGGCGCACACGTGATAATAAAATAAATACGATATTTACTAAATTGGGGCCGCCATCTTGAATGACGCATAAAACTAAATAAGAGACAAGTTGTGAAACGCGTTTTTCAGATTCCTACAAATCAAGACAAAAATACCAATCTTTCACAAAAATACGGTCTGTTTGAGTTGTATTAAGCCGTTCGTATGCAAGGGATTTTTCCACACAAAAACGACGAATTTGGTCGAATTTTGTTATCGGTTGGCTTAATATAATTCAAACGAACCGTATTTTTGTGAAAGATTGGTATTTCTGTCTTGATTTGTAGGAATCTAAAAAACGCGTTTCACAACTTGTCTCTTATTTCGTTTTATGCGTCATTCAAGATGGCAGCCCCCATTTAGTAAATATTGTGTTTATTTTATTATCACGTGTGCGCCAGCTGACTGTGTGTTTGACCAATTTTATTTGAATTGTTTACTGAGGCAACACAATGTACATAGTTTTTACCCCCCCCCCCCCCCCCCCCGGACAAAGTCTGGGAGGGGGGGTTGTAGTTTCGCCTTCGTCAGTCCATCTGAAGTGATTACTCATAGATGGCTAGACCGATTTTTTTGAAACTTGACAGAGTGGTCAACATGTGCACGTCAATTTATTTTCTGATCAAATGCAGGAATTTGCTGCTCAAAGTTGCATTCCCATTTTGCAAATCTGTGAGGTACCATTTTCTGACAAATATATATATACACCATCGAATATTGAGATTGTGAATGGATAATAAGAAATTAACCGCAGAATATAAAGACAGCCTCTTAAATTAAGCTAAATTTGTAAATAATAGAAATTCACCGAATTAGGAGACTTTGTTCATCCTTGAATGCTAGTTACATTGTAAGTATGTTTATAAAGAAATAAGACCCTCCACTACTTTCAAAATAAATTGTTCAAATCTTAATGACAGTGAAATATCCTATCATAACTATGAATTACATTTTATTTGTAGTCTTGTGCATATTAATTAGTTGATTTGCATGTCTATTTCCCATGCATTCGGTGGTTGAGTTGAAACAAAAATAAAATAGTATGTGTCAATGTAATGAATACCATGGATATGATTCATATGCTGTTTGCATATGTTGCTATTGTAACGTACACGATTGCCGCTAGTATTGACAGTCTTTCATGGAAATAGATTTGATGGGGTTTATTGAGGTCAGCTAATGTCTGGATGGCGTCCTTTAAATCTCTCATGAATTGTACTACCATCAACACAGTTTTATTTAAACTGATACTTCAAGTGATTTGATTCATTGAACAAATATGGCTGCTGGTTCCCATTCACACACTTTATTTGGAATTATTCTTTGCAGAGAATTTCAAGCACCAGGCTTGAATTTTTGAAGAAGGAAAAATGTATAATAAATTGATGAGACAGACTATTAGTTGCAGGGCTTGAACATTTTCTTGGAGAGAAAGTGCAATTGCTGCATATCACTTTCATAGTCATGGTTAGGAAACTATAAGTAATTATTCGATGAACGATTTATTTGAAAAAAAGTCCCATTCAGTTATTTTGTTTGACATGGTCGGTGTGCACTCTCAGTTTAGATAAGAATGTCTACGTGATAAATAAGGTACTGATTTATTGATGGATGAATGAATGGTGATTTCCTCGGAGAGCAAGGGGCGCTATTCTTATTATAATATAAAATGATTTATTATGAGAGTATGTAATGTTTACACATTTGTATTTGTCACATGTATCAATGTATTACTATATATAACATTTGCTTTGTACTCCTTTGTGTAACATGTGTCTATATTTAGATCTGCTGGTCCACTGAGTCCTCACGCTTGTATAGTTGCCTTATTAGGCGAAATAATTGAGTACGCAATTAATGTCTCGCTGAAGAACTGTAGCTTATTTTTCCCAGTCTACTGATGTTTCTTCATATTCAGTATTGTCCTTGGTATTTCCTGATACATTCATGTATATTTGATTGCATGGGCATTGTTAACTATTAAAATTACTTGTTTTTTTTATCTTACTTTTTTTTTTTTCATTTGACAGTGTTGAACGCTATGATCCGAGTCATGACCGCTGGGAGATGGTAGCCCCAATGGTGGAGAAGAGAATCAACTTTGGTGTAGGCGTGTCACGAGGTTTTCTTTATGTGGTGGGTGGACACAATGGTGTGTCTCATCTAAGCAGTGTTGAGAGATACGATCCACATCGCAATGAGTGGGTGTTGGTGGCACCCATGGATAAACCAAGAACTGGTAAGGGGTGGATGGGTATGATGGGTGTGGCAGGTCAAAAAATCGACTTTTATATACTCCCATTTGCACTGTTTATAGTAAATTGCAAGGTACCCAATGTAATTAAACAGTTGCATGTCATTTTCAGCAATTTGGACAGCATGTAACAGTACCTGCAGAAAACAATCTTATTTGCTGAACATGCTCACTAAAAAGACTTGGCATACTTTATACTGCTAGTGGTTAGGTTAGATGGATAAATAAGACTTTCCAAAAAAAAAACACTTTAAACAGTCACATCTGAAGCTCTGTTCAATGTGTCTAACAACTATGATATCAGCTGCTGTACTGTCAATTCTATATCTGTATTCTATGGGCTTTAACAAACAACAATATTTGCCCTACCATGTATTTATTTACCTTGCTGTGGTGATCAAACCATAGTTTTCATTTCCCCCCCGAGCTTGGTAGATCGAATGATAAAGTTATATATTTGCATTTTGTAGAACACAAAACAAGTTATATTTATGACTGATGGTTTTAAACTTCATCCCCTGTGTATAAACTAATCTTTCAAACCGAATGGTGTTAATTATTTTTTAGCATTCGTCGCCTACTTTTGCACGATTTTTATACTCGAATTAACATTCGCCAAAGCAACCACCCCCCTTTTCAAAATAGATAAATAAGTGGCATAAATGCAGCTTATTAAAATCCCAAATTTTATATACTGGTAGATCATTATTTTGAAGCTTTGGAGGAGGGGGGGAGGGGCTTCCTTTATGCACATTGTTGCTCAGTATACATTGAATATTAAAATTTTGTATTTCAGGTCTTGGTGTAGCTGTTCTGGATCACAAGCTTTATGTCGTTGGAGGCCATTCCGGTTCATCATATCTGAACATAGTGCAGTGTTACAATCCAATTTCTGAGAAATGGTCCACTGTTAACAGTATGTCTACTTGCCGCTGTAATTTTGGTCTTGCTGCCCTATGATGGAAGTGGTGAAAACACAATGCATGATGATTTGAACAAATTTTGTTGCTGTTTTGGCAAGTTGGGAACCAAGAAAGAAGAAATGTGATTGGAGATTTCTGTCTATATATAGTTCACTTGTTGTGGAAAGTGTGTTAACCAAATAAATGCGAAAGAAAGAGAATATTCTTTATTTTGGCTTGGTGCTGGAACTGCTGCTTATTTTACAGAATTGTAACACTCTGACAATTTTTCATTCAAAAGAAAATTTACAAATCAAATGTTTTTAATTTAAGATAATTTTTTTTCAGAAATGGTGATTGTCTTGATATTAATGTTTAACTTTTACGTGGAGAACAACAGATGCTCAGTTTTATCTTAATTTTTATATGCAATTTACGTGCAGAATTTTTTGTTGTCATATTTTTTGTTTTTAAAGCTGGTGTTCTACTTCAGTGTTGATTCACTGCTGGGTAGATGGTGGTGTGGAAAAGCCAGTCAACAGATGAAACTTTTTTTTTAATGCTTTTGTAAATATCTTACTTATGAAAGAAGTAATATTCACAGCTGACAGTCCAAGGAGAAAAGTGTGAACATACTTGGTGAGATAAGCTTATGCTAAATAATGAAATGACTTCAAATCGAACTTCAAATGCATGATTCAACTGGTTTGTGTTTGGATATTTCAAATTTTTTTTTTTTAAAATTTGATCCATGTGCATCAAAATCAACAAAAACTCTATTTTAACATTTGTGTCCCAAAAAAATTAAGGTGGCCACATTTTAATATATTTAGGGATAATTTCATTGTTAATTTTTAGACCAAATGCATAAATTTCAATTGCCACATTTGCGGAAAAAAAAAAAAATTATTGTGCATGGTGACAAAAGTTTACATTGACGTTCAGATCTTTAAACCACTTGTTGATTACAAAGCAAATGTTTCAGCTAATAAAAGACAGTTTTCCATTTACCGAGGTGCTGTGCGTGAAATCAAATGTAAAATTAAGACAAACAAAAGGTCATAGCATTATAGTGGTGTTGTGAAACATTCGTCAAACGTGAAAGTATTATTTTGGGAGTATTTCCACGTTTAATAATGTGCTTATATACATGTCTGATGATGGTCAATTTTGATGAAGTAATGATATCTCAATTCCATCTGAAAGAATGGCATTGAACTACAATTAAAAAGAAGGGACAATCAAATCATTCGATTTTTTTGTTGCAGACGTTCAATCCGTGTCTTTTGTGCGTTATCGCATATTGTGAACTATTTTTTCTTCATGCTGTTTATGCACAACTTATTGACTATTTCATGTACATTTTTTATATATGAATTTCGCTTGTTTACTTTGCAAAGTAGCTCAGTATGCTTGTGTATAAAGACAGTAACAATGACTACTGTAGAGGGGGGGGGGGCAAGTCATTGGAAGAGCACACAACAACCCCCCAACCAGAGATTCTGAAAATTCTGTTGGGTACCACTGACCAAATTTTTAGTAAATAAATTTCAAATCCTTGCCATTTTATTCACAAAGATATATATATATATATTGAAAAACTTAATTCAGAATCATATACTGGTATATGATATATATGAAATGTTAAATTGTTAATTAAAATAATCCTTGTCCATGTATTTTCTAGATCACTTCACCCTACCTCTCTAACTATTATCAGCTCGGCAGCACCATGAGTAACTCTACGACATTCAACTGAATTTTAACTCTGCAATTGATCATTTATTTTATTGTCTTAGCGATCTACTGCATTTAACCTTTTCACCACCAGTTTCCTCTTTTCTTCACAAATTCACAAAAGAGTCCTGTTTATAGTCTGCACTTTTCTTCAGTAGATTGGGACAAAAATAGCCAAATTTTTTGAGTAAAAACCAAAAATTGACTCAAATTTTGTCTGTTGGCTCCAAAGTTAGTGTTCATTTCCAGAAATATTGAAGAATATAAGGGAAAAAGTGCAAAAAAAAAAAAAAAAAAAAAAATTGTGCAACAAAGTCTGGTGGTGAAAAAGCTGTACATGATGGTGCTTTAGTTCCTGGTGAAATCTAAACAGGCATGTGAACAACTGCAGTAGTTAAAATAAATTTAGCAATAATCACTAGCTTAAGCATTTACATAAAATGACTAACGATATTTTCTCTCTCCTGGACAGCTTTTAAAAATAAAAATGACATTTCGGTTTCATTGATGAGAGTATGTGAATCTAAAATATTTGACAGCAAGACGTAATCAGATATAAGCGCGAGTACTATCCTTGCATGAAATACAGTAGAAATTGGGGGGTGGGGGTGGGGGTGAATGTTCATGTTGCATGAGGCTTTTGTTGTGGATCTTGTACGGCTATGTTTCTTTATGCCTCAAAATAGAAATTAAAAACCTGTGTGGCTGATGACTATATGTAACTGCATTTACTGTTTTCACAGAATAATGTTGGATTGAGTAGGAAATCATTTTCACTATTGACACTAAGTGCCTAGAATATATTTGTCATATGTATTTGTACAAGTCTGTTTTTTAATCTGTGCCTTGTTGAATAAATCAATGGGTCTTCGCTATACTGTAAATTACTGTCTGGTGGAGGAGAGTAGAACAAATGCGAGTTGGTATTGTAATTTATACTTTATAAAATACCATGAATGCAATAATTTTGGACAAAATAGACATAATATCCAATGGCCTACAGATCTATTTAAAATTATCAAATAAAAAATAAATTGTCTATTAAAGGTGAATTTTGATTGACTTTGGCATTCAAATTTGACGCTACATCAATATTTTACAATTATTTGGAAAAGTGAATTTGTAAATCACTACACAACATATATTACAAATTTGTAGTAGTTTCCTTGAGACATCAAAGTGATGCAGTGCCTATTTTTAGTCAAGGATATGAGTTTTATCATCTATCAAACATCACATTGCAAGATGTGCACAGATTAAAAATAGAGATGACCCTATTTTAAGTGTCTAATGACAATGAGAGCAGAAAGAGGTTCAAGTATTGCAGATAATACAGGTGATCTAGGAGATGAGATGATTTAAAGATGTATTGCTAATTGTTTCATTAATGAGGGTGAAATAAAATTCTGAAGACCTTCTTGGGATTCAAGTGCAGCTTGGCTGAATGTATTTCTATTATAAATAAAGCCTTCTTATTATCTTTGTTCCTATAGCAACGAATTAATGCAACTTTCCAGCTTGCTGAGATTATAGTTTGTGTAACCATTAATCAGGGTGGCGGGTGGCGACACTATAATCCCCCCCCTCAAGAATGTACAATTACCAATTAACTAGCAATTTTATATTCAAATTAAATATTCTTCAGGCTTCTAATTACATTAGTATGTCAGTGCAGTTACATAAATTTAAAGCGTATCCAATCACTGAAATGACCACTATCTTTGAAGACAGTATGGAATAAAGCCCGCAAACAAATATGTATGTGTTTAAGAAATGTCCATTTCTCCATACTACTATCTGTATACATATTTATACAAAACATTGACTTTTATTGGTTTTATAGCCTTTTAAGTATAGCATATGGAAACTATAAGAGGGTATTTATTCGTTAGTACAAGAGGTTAAATTTTAAATTGCACAATATCAGTGAAGAGTTAGTAACAAGGGAAACAATACTATGGTAACAAGGTTAGATTAGTTTGTCAATTATTACTAAAAATAATTTATTGTGAAACATCTTTAATAGACGTTGCATATAAATGCAAAATTGCATTTAGTTAACATAATGAATCATGTCACTTAGCAGCACATTTAAAGAGTTACGTAAGCAAATAACACCGAATAAACGGCAAGGTAAAGACTATGTCTAATTATAGTGAATACGTACTGCATGCGTGACTCGAACTGGCGCTCGCGTACGGCACCTAAGACATAGACATAGTCTTTACCTTGCCGTTTATTCGGTGTTATTTGCTTACTTTACTTCCTATGTCGACAGCAACTATGAGTTTAAAGAGTTACAATGGTTCAAGTGTTGTATTAGAAGACAATTGGTCTGTGTTAAATAATACAAATCAGGGTAGTAAGATTGGAAAACCCCCTAGATTGACCATAAAGTGATATCAGGGCAGCAAGATTGACAAACCCCCTAGATTGACCATGAAGTGATATCAGGGCAGCAAGATTGGCAAACCCCCTAGATTGACCATGAAGTGATATCAGGGCAGCAAGATTGGCAAACCCCCTAGATTGACCATAAAGTGATATCAGGGCAGCAAGATTGGCAAACCCCCTAGAATGACCATAAAGTGATATCTGGGCAGCAAGATTGGCAAACCCCTTAGAATGACCATAAAGTGATATCAGGGCAGCAAGATTGGCAAACCACCTAGAATGACCATAAAGTGATATCAGGGCAGCAAGATTGGCAAACCCTCTAGAATGACCACAAAGTGATATCAGGGCAGCAAGATTGGCAAACCCTCTAGAATGACCATCAAGTGATATCAGGGCAGCAATATTGGCAAACCCCCTAGATTGACCTTAAAGTGATATCAGGACAGCAAGATTGGCAAACCTCTTAGATTGACCATAAAGTGATATCAGGGCAGCAAGATTGACAAACCCCCTAGATTGACCATAAAGTGATATCAGGGCAGCAAGAATGGCAAACCCCCTAGATTGACCATAAAGTGATATCAGGGCAGCAAGAATGACAAACCCCTTAGAATGACCATAAAGTGATATCAGGGCAGCAAGATTGACAAACCCCCTAGATTGACCATAACGTGATATCAGGGCAGCAAGATTGACAAACCCCCTAGATTGACCACAAAGTGATATCAGGGCAGCAAGATTGACAAACCCCCTAGATTGACCATAAAGTGATATCAGGGCAGCAAGATTGGCAAACCCCCTAGAATGACCATAAAGTGATATCAGGGCAGCAAGATTGACAAACCCCCTAGATTGACCACAAAGTGATATCAGGGCAGCAAGATTGGCAAACCCTCTAGAATGACCATAAAGTGATATCAGGGTAGCAAGATTGACAAACCCTCTAGAATGACCACAAAGTGATATCAGGGTAGCAAGATTGGCAAACCCCCTAGATTGACCATAAAGTGATATCAGGGCAGCAAGAATGGCAAACCCCCTAGATTGACCATAAAGTGATATTAGGGCAGCAAGATTGGCAAACCCTCTAGAATGACCACAAAGTGATATCAGGGCAGCAAGATTGGCAAACCCCCTAGAATGACCATAAAGTGATATCAGGGCAGCAAGATTGGCAAACCCCCTAGAATGACCATAAAGTGATATCAGGGCAGCAAGATTGACAAACCCTCTAGAATGACCACAAAGTGATATCAGGGCAGCAAGATTGACAAACCCCCTAGATTGACCATAAAGTGATATCAGGGCAGCAAGATTGACAAACCCCTTAGAATGACCATAAAGTGATATCAGGGCAGCAAGATTGGCAAACCCTCTAGAATGACCATAAAGTGATATCAGGGCAGCAAGATTGGCAAACCCTCTAGAATGACCACAAAGTGATATCAGGGCAGCAAGATTGACAAACCCTCTAGAATGACCATAAAGTGATATCAGGGTAGCAAGATTGGCAAACCCCTTAAAATGACCATGAAGTGATATCAGGGCAGCAAGATTGGCAAACCCTCTAGAATGACCATAAAGTGATATCAGGGCAGCAAGATTGACAAACCCCCTAGATTGACCATAAAGTGATATCAGGGCAGCAAGATTGACAAACCCCCTAGATTGACCATAAAGTGATATCAGGGCAGCAAGAATGGCAAACCCCCTAGATTGACCATAAAGTGATATTAGGGCAGCAAGATTGGCAAACCCTCTAGAATGACCACAAAGTGATATCAAGGTAGCAAGATTGGCAAACCCCCTAGATTGACCATAAAGTGATATCAGGGCAGCAAGATTGGCAAACCCCCTAGAATGACCACAAAGTGATATCAAGGTAGCAAGATTGGCAAACCCCCTAGATTGACCATAAAGTGATATCAGGGCAGCAAGATTGGCAAACCCTCTAGAATGACCATAAAGTGATATCAGGGCAGCAAGATTGGCAAACCCTCTAGAATGACCATAAAGTGATATCAGGGTAGCAAGATTGGCAAACCCCTTAGAATGACCATTAAGTGATATCAGGGCAGTAAGATTGACAAACCCCCTAGATTGACCATAAAGTGATATCAGGGCAGCAAGATTGGCAAACCCCCTAGATTGACCATGAAGTGATATCAGGGCAGCAAGATTGGCAAACCCTCTAGAATGACCATAAAGTGATATCAGGGTAGCAAGATTGGCAAACCCCTTAGAATGACCATGAAGTGATATCAGGGCAGCAAGATTGGCAAACCTCTTAGAATGACCATAAAGTGATATCAGGGCAGCAAGATTGACAAACCCCCTAGATTGACCATAAAGTGATATCAGGGTAGCAAGATTGGCAAACCCCCTAGAATGACCACAAAGTGATATCAGGGCAGCAAGATTGGCAAACCCCCTAGATTGACCATAAAGTGATATTAGGGCAGCAAGATTGGCAAACCCTCTAGAATGACCATAAAGTGATATCAGGGTAGCAAGATTGGCAAACCCCTTAGAATGACCATGAAGTGATATCAGGGCAGCAAGATTGGCAAACCTCTTAGAATGACCATAAAGTGATATCAGGGCAGCAAGATTGACAAACCCCCTAGATTGACCATAAAGTGATATCAGGGCAGCAAGATTGACAAACCCCCTAGACTGACCATAAAGTGATATCAGGGCAGCAAGATTGGCAAACCCCTTAGAATGACCATAAAGTGATATTAGGGCAGCAAGATTGGCAAACCCCTTAGATTGACCATAAAGTGATATCAGGGCAGCAAGATTGGCAAACCCCCTAGATTGACCACAAAGTGATATCAGGGTAGCAAGATTGACAACCCTCTAGAATGACCATAAAGTGATATCAGGGTAGCAAGAATAGCAAACCCCCTAGATTGACCATAAAGTGATATCAGGGCAGCAAGAATGGCAAACCCCCTAGAGTGATCATAAATGGATATCAGAGGAGCAAGAATGACAAACCCCCTAGATTGACCATAAAGTGATATCAGGGCAGCAAGAATGGCAAACCCCCTAGATTGACCATAAAGTGATATCAGGGAAGCAAGATTGGCAAACCCCTTAGATTGACCATAAAGTGATATCAGGGCAGCAAGATTAGCAAACCCCCTAGAATGACCATAAAGTGATATCAAGGTAGCAAGATTGGAAAACCCCTTAGAATGACCATAAAGTGATATCAGGGCAGCAATATTGGCAAACCCCCTAGATTGACCTTAAAGTGATATCAGGGCAGCAAGATTGGCAAACCACCTAGAATGACCATAAAGTGATATCAGGGCAGCAAGATTGACAAACCCTCTAGAATGACCATAAAGTGATATCAGGGCAGCAATATTGGCAAACCCCCTAGATTGACCATAAAGTGATATTAGGGCAGCAAGATTGGCAAACCCCCTAGATTGACCTTAAAGTGATATCAGGGAATCAAGATTGACAAACCCCCCTAGAATGACCACAAAGTGATATCAGGGCAGCAAGATTGGCAAACCTCTTAGATTGACCATAAAGTGATATTAGGGCAGCAAGATTGGCAAACCCCCTAGATTGACCATAAAGTGATATCAGGGCAGCAAGATTGGCAAACCCCCTAGATTGACCACAAAGTGATATCAGGGCAGCAAGATTGGCAAACCTCTTAGATTGACCATAAAGTGATATTAGGGCAGCAAGATTGGCAAACCCCCTAGATTGACCATAAAGTGATATCAGGGCAGCAAGATTGGCAAACCCCCTAGAATGACCATGAAGTGATATCAGGGCAGCAAGATTGGAAAACCCCCTAGATTGACCTTAAAGTGATATCAGGGCAGCAAGATTGACAAACCCCTTAGAATGACCATGAAGTGATATCAGGGCAGCAAGATTGGAAAACCCCCTAGAATGATCACAAAGTGATATCAGGGCAGCAAGAATAGCAAACCCCCGAGAATGACCATAAAGTGATATCAGGGCAGCTAGAATGGCAAACCCCCTAGATTGACCATAAAGTGATATCAGGGCAGCAAGATTGGCAAACCCCTTAGATTGACCATAAAGTGATATCAGGGCAGCAAGATTGGCAATTATGTTAAAATTTGCTACTTATGAATATATGAAAAATTTAAACAAATCAGAAAAGCACACATTTGATTATTCAGCTCTGCAGACTGCTCAAAATATCAGGGTGCCAATTTTAATTTCCATGTAAATTGCAGCAGCTGTGGACCCAGGCAGACAGATCCACCAGCTGCTTTTTAATAACATCAAAGACCCTATGGTCTATGATAACACTCGGCTTCCAGAACGTGGAAAACTGATGGTAAAATGTTGTACTAGTATTTACACTAAAGCTAATGGGCCAGAATACACTAGTGACAGAAGCCTGAAATACTAAAATTAATTGTTCAAAAGCTAGTCTAGTTTCTCCAATTACGGAAGGTGAAATACTATCATGAAGATCATATTCACCTGTAGAGGGCAGCAACTATCCATCGTCCAAGGTGAAATGTAAGCATCTTTCCCTGCATCACAAATCTGGTCACAAGACCCATGCACATATATGGATAACATTACAGTGGAGGCAAAATGTTTACATACACCTGACTCTCATACATCAGACAATTACTGATTGACTGTGCAGCATTTCTAAACACTTCAGTGACGGTTGTAGACACAATATTGTTATATACCCACCTGCAGTTCATCAAAACACTCTGCTTTCAGATAGGTTCAATGTATTATTTATTGTTATAGGACACTATTATTTTATGTACATATATACTTGATAATATAATATAATAAATTAATTCTATTTTGAACGTTTCACGAAAATAATAAACTTTGATACAATTATTTTTAAGGAACACTCCCAACAGAATTAGCTAAATTATCCTTGTGAGAACAGATTAGATTTGAATGCAGTTTTTGATTTTGAACTCGTTGACTAAATCTATACATTTATTGCTATTATACTGAAGCTTGTAGATTAGGACACTCGGAAGGAGATTATCAAACTTGGGTGGAAACAGTTTGCGGGCAATCGCCAAGGAAGTTGGGCTAGTGGGTGCAATGAATCCATCGCAACAATTAGACAAGTTCCAGCACGAGTACTGGCCGATGTTAGCTAGCCTTGTTACGTTAATTTCGATAAAATGTCCAAATTCATTGTATGTTGTCATGCATTCAGAAAATTGTTGCAAAACACAAGATCTGAAGGCTATTCAAAACATGTGCATGATGAGGATATTACAGCAAGTCTAAGAAGTATTGGGGCAGCAAATTTGCAAACTCGCTAGCGAATTGGCTAACTGCTTTGGTTTTGACTGAATCGTTGGCTTTCAAATCTCACTTGCGCAGTCCTGTGGTCACGCCCACTCTGGGCGCATCTATATAACAGTAGGGACGGTCATCATACTTTAGATGGATGGCGATTTCGCCTTCAAATATATAAGGGAAAGTGTTCTATTTTCTTCGTGTAATGAGGTGTTCGTATACAAGGGATTTTCCATGCAAAAGCGCATGAATGAAGTCAAATTTTATTAGCGACTGGTTTAATGTTAACCCAATAAATCGTTTGGATGTGAAAATTTATTTTCTCCTTGATTTATAGGAAACTGTTTCTCAATTTGACTCTATATTTACTTTCAATCAGTGTTCAGGATGGCTACCCCATTTAGTAAATATCGGTGGATTAATCGCATTTATCATATTATCACTTGTACGCCAGCTGACTGTGGCCATTTTCAGGCCGACCAGGGAAACTACTTTCAGATTTAAAAAAAAACAATGTTAGCTCAACTACGCTTACCATGAAGCAGGTCGGTTCAGGGAGAAAACAAAATAATACAGATACTCACCATTGTATTCAAACTTCAAGTTAAAATCAACAATCATGTCATAAGCAATGTTGAAAATGAAATCGCAATTAAGCTCTTGTGTTACATCACATGATCTTGTGATCATCACAATTCAATTTCTGATATCCATCTATCGTTTAGTTAAATCACGGAACACAGTTAATTCCAGTGACCATGGAACTATCAAGTGTGTAGTTGATCAAGGTCAATGCAGTTCTAGGGTCAGAATATTGAATTCATCACTGTAGTATTTCTCAATAAAACTAAAGCAATTTGGAAGAATCAGAGTGTTACTTCCTGTTCTTGATTACAAACAGTCATAAATCAGTGCTTTATATTAATCTTTTCACCACCAGTTCCCTCTTTTCATCACAAATTCACAAAATAATACTGTTTATAGTCTCAAGTATACTTTAGAAGATTGGGACAAAAACAGCCAAATCTTTTGAAGTAAAAACTGAGAATTGACTCAAATTTTGTCCGTTTACTCCAAAGTTAGGGTTCATTTTCTGAAATAATGAAGAATATACAAGAAAAATTCCAGAAAAATTTGGGCGAGAGTCTGGTGGTGAATAGATTAAGGGGTGACAATCTTACCTACACAGGCAATCACGGTAGTTACTTATATATTTTGTGGAGTTAATAACACTGCTAGTAATCTAAACCATTCCACAGAGGATCGAGGTGTACCGCCGTTGAACTACTAAAGGATGAGATCAGTTAACGAGCGAACACACCCTGCATACAAACTTTAAACAAACAATAAAATACGCAGATCTGTGTACGAACAAATTTATTGATTCAAAATGACTTGCTACACATGTGAAGAGGTACTGTACCGGTAGCACTTGCCAACCACTGACATGGAAACCACAGACAAGGTATACAGTAGACAAAAAGATAAATAACAAGATTTATTTTATGACGAAGTGTAAGGGGAACAGGTAAACCAAATGAAAGCTGATCAGAATCTAAGCATACCAGCATTAAATTGACTTGAGTATTATAGAAAAAAGCTTAGATACGTTCTTCACTAAAGCGGCAGTTAGGAGTTAGGATTACCGTTCCTCGGCTACAAGGAATGTTGATGCCCTTGGGATGTCAGTATTAATCAAAATAAAAGGTGTTGCTCTAGTTAATATTTAACTAATGACATACATTTTGATACACAGGTGTTTAGGACAGGGTAGTGACACATGTTTGGTTACACAGGCTTATAGTCCAATTTAGATTCCAGTTTTTTGTTGTCAGAGACTTTACGCACAGCTTTCATGAAGTCTTCCTCGATGACATACTCCCTCTCTGCACGTATTGCATGCATACCTGTAAAGAACAAGTTTTAGTGTAAGTAAACAACTTTGCCGTACAACTGGCCTCACACAAACTACCGGTATGCCTATCTTATCAATGAGATATGTTTATCTGACAGGTCAGTGATCAATCATGGCAAGTTTTACAGTCTTGGTGAGATTTAGGAATTTTTCAGCGAAAAGTACAATAGTAGGATACAATATTATTAAGAAATCAATAATCCTTCCACAAAGGTGACAATTTAGTACGTACCGGCTTCTGTACAGACATTCCTGAGATCAGCACCATTGAAACCATCTGATAATTTAACAACTGCTTCAAAATCTATGAAAAAATTTTGTTTCTTTAAAGGTAAATCTTGATGAAAAACTAGGATTTATTTGTTTTACTTAATTTTCTTACAATAACATAAAGAGTTAACACGTCAAATGGTTTCCAAAAAATTCCATCATTATATACATTACACTAAGGTATATATTATAATACATAGACTTGTGTTCTATGTGATTACATGCCATCAAAGTATTACCCAATTGCATTGTATTGGCCCTGAACTTGGATCACATATAGACATTAAATTTGGTGATGAAAAACCATGCATATGTTACACATGAAGAACGTATCAACTTTAAACATTTCTTTAATGAATTGTCGTCTGCATCTTACTGCTATAATACTTCACACTAATGGGGACTTAGATGAAATCAAGCCATAATAGTTGGTATCATCCCGATTTCAACACATACAGTGGGTTAATCATATTAATAACAAAATCTAATACTTCGCAGGGCCGTATTGGCGGCAGAGTTGTTTCTACAATTGACAGTGTTTGAGCTGCCCACATAAATCAACTCTTTGCATCTAATTAGACATTGTGGATTGTTGAGTATTATTATAACATTTATTAATTAACAGTTTGACCAAAAAGACATTTTAACCAGATATTGAAGACAAACAACTGACATGCAATACTAACCTATATCACCATGTTTTGTTATAGGTCCAGCATGAATCTTTAAAATATCCATTCTAGCTTGTTCATTTGGTAGTGGAATCTCTGTAATATAACAAAGTTCAAATAATGTACAATGTATATGCTTTATAAGTGTTGGTAAAATATCTACTTGCCATGGCAATCACAAAGCGAAACACAATTCTGCAGTTACTATAATTTCGGAAAAGATGGGAATAGCAGTACATGTACTAGTATTCACATTGTATAATTAAAAGATAAGGGTTGATAACAATTGTAGAATAACAATTGCTGAATAAGTACTTTCTTAATTACATCACTTTCATCATAATTCAAAGTATTTGAGAAATGAAATACTTTATTTTCAATTTCATGTTTAAAAGCAGCAAAGTAATTCCATAACTGAATGCAAACAATCAAAAAGCCTATAATGATTTGTCTTCCAAATGAGGCATAGCAATCTAGAGCGCCCTCTAGAGGCAGACTAGTAGAAAGTAGGAAATGTTGAATCACAAACTCAAATAAGGTGGTAATTTTCATTTACTGCAGGGTTCTCCCCAGGGCTTTTTAGCGCCGAGGTCCGCGGCGCTATACCTGTGAATCTCGGCGCTTCACTTGGGACCTCGGCGCTATGTGTTCCCACCTCGGCGCTTGATTTCATATTTGACATGCCAATAGCCAATATCAGATGTGAAAAATCTTTGTTCGCCACGTCGGTCGGCCCCGACCGTCACTCAAAATTAGTGACCACCACGGAAATGCTTCCGACAAGGACTATTGTCTGATTGTTAGTATAATTAAGTACCGACCGACACGCATCCTGTCAGTCGTGGATTATAATTTATAAACAATAGACCTAGTCGCACGATACGTAGCGGCTAGTCAAATTTGTGGAATTAGCACCTCTTTGTTTGTAAGTAAATACTTTCTGCGATAGACACAGTCTTTAGATTGAAAGCTAAAATTATTTCAAAATCAATTCCACCTCGATATAACATGGTCAAATCGGAGTTCACGATCAGTTCACGCTACTCAAGAAAAAAACAACGTGTTTATTGCGTTATTTGGTAAAATACATTTGAACTGTTATCATTGCGAATCATGTAAAAACTCTTCTTTCAAGACCTAATTTACCTTTTAAAAATTGCAAATCACCTATTTCGAAAGCTATCATGCAGTTGTCAATTGAAATCGATGCCAACACATCGTGCTACGACATCGCTTTACTTCCGCAATGTAATCTTTATGATCACTACCATTCGGAAAACTTCGGGTTCTACCGACATTACCATGCGGCATTTTGATTGGTTAATGGCATTCTTGACCCATCGGGTCAAAGGACACATGCTAATGTTTCACAAACATCATGGCGGGTCTGTTTTTTTTTACCGAAGCGATCAAGTGATCAAAAATAATCGCTCCCGATAAAAATAAGTCGGATTTTACTTACATTTCATATCAAAAAAAAATCAAAGAAAGCTTAGAAAGAACTCCCATGTGCTGAGAGTATTGGAGACACATTAAATATAATTCGAAATTACTTAGCTGAAAACTAATTATGCAAATCAGAAAATTAATATGACCAGATTTGAGTGTAAAACTAATGAGGTCTGCGCAATGTAACAGAAAATCTATGTCTCCAAGTTTAATTGAAATGTGATTAGAACCAAAAAATTATGAATTATTATGCTTATTAGGGAATTAATATGAACAGATTTTTACCCCAAACTAATTAGGTTTGTACATTGTCCTAGAGCATCTTTGTACTAAGTTTCATTGAAATGGAATAATTAGTACCGTGAAAACTCCAAAATTTCGACCCCTCTAAAAATTCGATTGGCTATTTATTTGCCGGGTTTCGGTGTTTTATTTACCTCCAAATTTTCGACTCCACTAAAAATTGCCGACTCATTCTTATTCGAAAATTGCGACCAGTTTTAGTTTTCCCCCAAACGAAAAAAAAAACCGATGTGAGCGTTCAAACGGGACCTTCCTCGAAGGCATGAATCCGGGTTTCTGATTGACTGAGAGATTTTTATTTTATTGGTAACGAAAATATATTCTAAATAAACGAAGTTTCAAATAAATACGAACACAAAAATCTCGGCATGCTGCGTTTCTGAATTGTTGATTATTACTGTACTCAGTAGTGATTATAATAATGTACACAAAATAAATTTGTTGAATGGTTAAGAAATACAAATAAAAGTCAACTAAGTTTCATCGTAAGCGAATGATTCCGGTCTCGTATAAACGTTTGATGCTGTAGGATATCCGCCATGTTCTCTTAGGTCAAATAGGTCAAATCGCTAATTAACCAATCAAAAAGCTGGATGATGCCAACGTGTTCAAATTACCATAGCTTATTTAAATATGTTAATGTTATTGAACGCAATGCGAAGAGATTGATGTTGTAGTACGATATTTTGGCTTGGATTTTGATGCGAAAACGGCATGATTTTTTTTTAAATAAAAAAATTAGTTGTTTTTAAAAAATAAACTGGTCATCTGAAGAATAATTTAACATTGTTCACAGTGATAACAGCTCATTCTCGAAAGGAAGCTTACCCGCTCACGCTAGTCACGATAAAAATCATACACGTGTACTCTTGAATAGACAGACGTCAATGACTACGGTAAAACTTAGACTCTATTTTAGCCGGCAGGATTGATTGAAATGTCCGAAAAATGACGCCAAAATACACCTTAAAAGTCCCATTTTATTTTCTTAAATCCCATTTTATTTTTTAATCCAAGGGCGAATTTACGGCAGAATTTGGTCCCTCAAATAAGGGACACGTGAGCTTTGATTCTAACCGGATACATTGCACTGGGTCGGGGAGATAGTTTGCTAAACTTCCATGTATCTTTTGTCCAATGGGTACCTGTACTTCGAACATTCGCAAGTTTTCCTAGGTAGTGCGAGACAGCTTTGTCTTTTGACCTATTAGTTTTGTGCTGACCTCTTCTGCGCGTCTTGATGTTTTGTTTTGCTTGTCATAATACTCACTGATTGATGACTTTGTTTAGATTTTGAGTTACAACTCGGCCACGACTCTAAAAACATGTCACATTTCTAACGCCAATTATTTAAAACCGGTCGAAATTTTGGAGTTTTTACGGTACTTTAGATATCAGTGTGAAAGCTTAAAATTGGTTAATTAATAACCCACAATTATTCAGGTCTGTCTATTGTCCTACAGCATCCATGTACATTCATTGATATGTGATGTATAGTACCTGAGATATCAGTGTGAAAGTTGGTTAATTATGCAAATTAGGTGATTAATATGCAAAAATATTTACCGGAAACTAATTGGGTCTGCATAATTCTAGATTCATTGAAATGTAAATGATTAGTACTTTAGATATCAGTAGAAAAGCTGAAAATTAATTATGCAAATTAGGTAATTAATATGCACAATTATTTACCCTAAAACTAATCAGGTCTCTGCATAGTCCTAAAGGATCTATGTACCAAGTTTCATTGAAATGCGATGATTAGTACTTGAGATACCCATGGAAAAGCTGAAAATTAACTAATTAAGCAAATTAGGTGATTAATATGCACAAATATTTATCGAAAACAATCTCTGCATAGTCCTTGAGTATGTAAGTACCAAGTTTCATTGAAATGTAATGCTAACTACTTATATCAAATGCTGAAAATTAATTAATTATGCAAATTAGGTAATTAATATGTACTGATATTACCATAAAAACTATCAGGTCTGTGCAGTGTCGTATGACATCTATGTACCAAGTTTCATTTGAAATGTGATGATTAGTACTTGAGATATCAGTGGAAAAACCGAAAATTGACTAATCATTATGCAAATTAGGTAATTAGTATCCACGGATTATTACCAAAAACTAATCAAAACCTAGCATTAGTTCAGAGCATCTATGTACCAAGTTTCATCAAAATCCAATGAGTGGTTGTTTAGATATCAGTGGAACAGTCATGGAACCACTAAAAAATAGCTAATTATCATGTAAATTAGGTAATTAATATGCACGGATTTTTACCAAAAATTAATCAAATCTGCGCATATGTTCAGAGCATCTATGTACCAAGTTTCATCAAAATCCAATGAGTGGTTCTTTAGATATCAGTGGAACAGTCATAGAACAGCTAAAAATTAGCTAATTATCATGCAAATTAGGTAATTAACGAGCATGGATTTTTACCAAAACCTAATCAAATCTGCGCATTGGCCCAGAGCATCTATGCACCAAGTTTCATCAAAAACCGATGTATGGTTCTTGAGATAGCAGTGGAACAGTCGGACACACATACACACACACATACACACATACACACATACACACATACACACATACAGACACACTAACTGCAAAGACTCCCATTTTGTGCTTCGCACATGGGAGTCAAAAAGTTAAATTTGTTGAGGAATTATTGCTATAACTGGTGTATAACATGGCCAAGTAAGTTATGTCACGTCGTAACTTTGATGATCGTTTTGAAGCTTTATTTGTTCGCTCATTACTGTAATTGTAAATGTTTTAGAAGTTGATGGTACGAATAATAAATTACAACAATACGTCAATTAATTACGTGATCGATTTTTTGAAGGAGAATGTTTTTGGAGTGAATAAAATTATGAGATTCGTGAACATAAATCTGGCTTAACGTTTTGAATGCGTTTCCTTCAACGTTTTACAAAACAATTAAATTGCAACAATAATTTATTTGTGTTTGTTTTTAGTCTGCAGCATTTGCATTTCGAGAATGTTTCAAACTCTTCTAAATTGTGAAACATAATGTGTTGATTCCATTAAAAAAAATATTTGCCCTGTGACTGAGCTCACTAATATTCATAATTGTAAATAAGTTCTGTTAATCAATGAAGGAAAGATATGTAAATGATATGCAAATTATTATGCAAATTAGCCCCGGTGCTATGCATTTTTTCTGGGGAGAACCCTGTACTGTAATTATCTCCCCACACTTATCACCATCTACTTTCAATCAAGGCCAGTTGAAAATCATTTCTACTAATGAAATGGTTACACTTGTCTTAAAACACACTGATATAACAGTTGACGGTGATCTTACCTATTTTTCTATCTAGTCGGCCTGGTCGTAACAAAGCAGGATCCAATGTATCTGGTCTATTTGTAGCCATAATCATCTTAACTTGTCCCAGAGTATCAAATCCATCCATCTGGTTTAGTAACTGTAAAGATTAATTGTTGAGATGTATGTTTTGTATTTTGTCATTACTTTACATCTTAGCAATCACTACTATAACTGGCATATTTGAATTCTAAATGGATATACATTATAAATTAATTCTTTGCTGCGATATAGGTTGTGCAGTTTTGCCACCAAAAACGTCACAAAATAACGTTGTCGATTACTATTATAGCAAAATCGTGCAGCACGTATTTCAAGTTTTGTGTGAAAAATGTATTTTGTATGTGTTGCATGGGACCAATATTGAACACAAATCAAAACGACTACAGCAGCACTTTATTGGAAGACATACTCATGTATCAAGCTGAAGACTCCCCAGCCCCAAACAAAGTTAACTGCTATGTAAACATGATGAAACCTACCTCCATAAGAGTTCTCTGTATCTCCCTGTCAGCCGATGTACCTTCTGAAAACCTACGGCCTCCAATAGCATCTATTTCATCCATAAATATGATACATGGTTGATGGTCTCGTGCATATCCAAACATTTCACGAATTAAACGAGCACTCTCACCAATATACTTGTCAACAATGGCACTTGATACAACCTACCCATAGAGAAATACAGTCAAACCTCGTTAGTGCGAATATCAAGGCCCCAGGTGAATATATTCGTTATAACCGGTGTTCGTAATAACCGATCACCACTAGAGGGCGCTTTACAGAAACAAACTAATTACCATAAGTCAGGGTAAACAAAACTATGGCGCCATTTTAAACACTAGACCAAGCATTAAAAACACACAAATAGTATTGAAATAAACGTTGTCATGTTTATTAAAATAATATTAAAATGGAAAATACAAATGTTGAATTCGGAATGCTTCATTCTCTGTCCTAAATCTTCGGCCTTTGCCTGGAGGATAGGACCGCTGATTGGGACATTCATAGAACGGGAACTGGTAAACCATTTCAGCAATGCCTGCTCAACGTCGTCGACTGCTGAAAACCGCATTCGCTTCCGGCACGGCTCAATTTTGTTGTGTTCGAACATCTTCAAAACATCAGTTTTTTTCTTTAAAATCGTTGACAGTGTACTGGGTTTAACATCAAATTTTCGACAGACATCGCCGTGACGAATGCCCGACTCAATCGCTTTGATCATTTGGACTTCACAGTTCAACGACAAGGCACGCCGTTTGACACGAGTTGACATTTTGAAGTCAGGACGAAAACTGGCATCTCACTCGTAGTCGCCGTAATTTATCTAAAATTTACAGCGTCCATGCTTCACACTTTTTTATTGTGAATCTTAAAATTAAAAACTCGAGCAGCAAGGGCGTCGAAAGTGACTAGACACTGGAAGTCACGTACACAAAAGATTTTCACGCCCAGTGAATGGCTACATTGTTTTTATTTTACGCTGCACAGCTCAAGCCCACTGCCAACAGCGGAAGCGTAACACCGTGTATTTGGCGGTTCGTTTTAGGATTTCGCAGCTGTTTGAGCGAATGAAATGTTCGCTATAGGTGTTACAGACCATTGTTTTTCAGAGAAAATTCTTTCGTACTAAGCGGGTTTTCGTAATAAACGAGTTCGTTCTAAGCGTTGTCAATTACCATAGGGATAATGGATTTTCAAACGGGACTTCGGTGTTCGTTCGTTGTAACCGGTATTTCGTTGTAACCGAGTTCGTATTAACGAGTTTTGACTGTAAATAATATACACATTTCTAGATATAAAGGTTTAATCTAACATAGTATGACCTTGAGAAATTATATGCAATTCATCAGATACCCATTGGGATGCAACACTACATACCACACAGACAAAACATGCAAACTATATCAAGTTTTTGGTATAAATTTTGCTTGGATTTTGAGGCAAAAAATTGCTGTTATTGCTTTCATGTCAGTAGAATGCATAAATGATATTTTCATATAGCTACAGCAGACACCGAAAAAGTGTGCAATTTCCCTCATGCCAAATTTCTAAGGAACATTCCTTATTGTCTATTTACAAAGTTTTAAAATGGCTGTTAAAATTGCCATATTCCCATTTTGTTTGAAGTTCAGCATAAGCTGTTGGTATCATTATGTTTTCTGCACTTGGAGATCCCATTACTCACCTTGAGAAAATTACAATCCAACTGGCTGGCTACAGCCCTGGCTAAGAGAGTTTTACCAGTACCTAGAGGACAGAAAATAAAGAATTATTACCAGTACTGATGACAATGCTGGAATTGATAAATTCAAATTTTCAAAAATGAAGTTTTTAAGAAGCACTTGTTAAGTAATTTAATTTCACTGATTTTGACATAAATTATATGCTAACCAGTGGGCAAAAAGTATTTTCACTGATTTGACATAAATTATATGCTAACCAGTGGGCAAAAAGTATTTTCACAGTATTCTACTACTAGTATAACAATCAATATGTTACCTGGGGGTCCAAACAGGAGACATCCTTTGGGTGGTGTAATACCAACACGTTGAAATAATTCAGGATTCATCAATGGCAATTCTATAACCTAAATCACATAATTTAAAACAACATTCAACACAAAGCAAATACCATAACAGTCAGGTATAATATGCTATGCTGCAAATATGCAAAGATAAATTGGAAACTTTCATCATGTAATGCTGTAACGTTTCCAAAGTTTGATAATCAGTCAAGACAGTACATCATTCAGTCAATTGTTAGAGCAAGTCAACTAGTGGTTGATCAAAATATACCGTGGTCATTTTTATTTACTTGCTATAAATAGTTTGTATACATTATCTGCATGTCAAGTGCTTTTCCAGCTAAATATCCATGTATGGTGGATAATTTGTATATAAATGATATCTAATTAAAAATAATTAATGTATAAATAACTTCAATTATTTTCTTGAATGGCATTTCTGTGTCTAAGTATGATAAAACTACCAAGCCTGAGGAAAATACCAATGTTAATTTGCACATTCAACTGGAGAAACTGCATCACT
Source organism: Saccoglossus kowalevskii (assembly GCF_978046115.1). Taxonomy (NCBI): domain Eukaryota; kingdom Metazoa; phylum Hemichordata; class Enteropneusta; family Harrimaniidae; genus Saccoglossus; species Saccoglossus kowalevskii. The sequence continues at coordinate 20,226,161 of NC_140642.1, forward strand.
GGCATAATCCAGTTCACTGGCTGCATCAAGATTGACATCTCAAATTCAGTATTTGATATTTCTAGTCTTAACAAATATTTTCCCACATTTTATTTTAATTTTTCAACTCAGTTGTCCATTAGTTCACCATTTGTTTCTCAAAATACTATACACAACCTAAAATATTGTGAAAGTGAGGTAAAACCCACCTCTCTAAGTTCTCTAATCTGTTCAGATAAACCACCGACTTCTGAAAATGATATATTTCCCGGATCTTCATGGGACATGTTATACACCAAGGGATCAACTTCTCTTGGTAGATATCTCATTATTGTCAAAGTGGTCATATCTAATGCTACTCTGGTACCAGACTTCAACTTGATTTTGTCAACACCTCTTCTGCATCCAACTACATATCTTGGACCATTTGTTGCTTTAACTATAACTGCAACAGAATGGTACTGATCATAAATCTTTGAAGGATTGTAAAAATATATTATTTTTAGTATTGCTTAATAATACCATCCAACTACATATCTTGAACCATTTGTGGCTTTAACTATAACTGCAACAGAATGGTACTGATCATAAATCTTTGAAGGATTGTAAAAATATATTATTTTTAGTATTGCTTAATAATACCATCCAACTACATATCTTGGACCATTTGTGGCTTTAACTATAACTGCAACAGAATGGTACTGATCATAAATCTTTGAAGGATTGTACAAATTTATTATTTTCAGTATTGCTAAAATACCAGATAAGCACACCACGAAAACTAGTAGTTTCGTTAATGTGACTGATTAGCATTCACTGCTATTCAATATTATTATACATCTGTCACTGTAACGCCATAAGTTACAGCGTGCTGTAATTTTGTGGTATTTTACAGGGTATTTTCATCCTACCATATTAGGAAATGCGAATTCCAAATATTGAATGATCTTGCATGTAAGCGTTCTCTAATAATAAAAACAAACATGGCTGCCACCAGGGTTTGACCGGACTCCACACAAAGTTCGCTGATACTGCTCTAAACACTCCCGCTGTACTGTCTTTGTGCATACTTTGAGGTATCCTCGTAATAACCTCATACTATCATGACTTCAAGTATTGTCAGTCTGACAAACAATACAACAATTGTTACTTACATTTCTCTTCTGTAAGCTGCTTTAAAACTTCACCAACAATCTAAAAAAGATTCATCAAAATTATCTTTTTTGATGCATTTGCATAGCATGTTTAATAGCATTTAATTACTAGTAATAGCTAAAAACAAGGTAGGTTTGTGGCAAAACGAATGATTCAGGGCTCCCTGGCAAGTAAAGCTACCAGGTACCGGTACATGTAGGAGCCTAGGGAAAATTCTAAGACCATTTAGCTTTAGGGTCACAAAATTCTACATCTTACTTCTAGCCACTAGTAGTGCATGCACTTATATTGGTCCAGCATACAATAAATGCAGTTTTTGGTTTATAATATGTACATTTCTATAGGAGATATGCTTCTAATAGAGAAAATACAGTATTGGCAGTAAAATATAATAAAAATCCATTGTTTGGCGATTAAAAACTATTTGTTTCTCAGTCAAACTTTTGTTAACGGCCACCAGATACATACTGATTAAATCACGGGTACAGTTTAAATATTTAGCTAGCACAATTAACCTCCATTTTAAGCAGGAAAATAAATAACGGACCTCCACTGAGATGAATAGTTCCTAACGACGACCATGTGCTGAGCTATTAAGGGAGCAGTAAAAAAAAAGATTGGGGGAGGGGGGGGGGCTTCAAATTCACGTAATTCTTAGTTTTAATGATGATTAGTTATAATTTTTTTTTTAAAAACTCCAGATATGAATTTTATATAATTGTAACCAAATAACAATATTAACTAATATAATAATAACAAGTAACCTGTAGAATGCTGTGTGGGTAATATTTTTATATTGATTTTTGCTGCATTTGCAGCAAATAGTTACCAAACAATGAGAAATCTATTGGATTAAATATACCTCTCAGGTGGCTTCACATGCATAGTTCAAGCCTGCCTAACCGGTGCTTATACCAGGATTTAGTTACAGCTTCATGTTCCCAGTAATCGCAAGAAATTGACATGACAATAGAAATTCATGAAAGACTGGCACTCCCATGCAATTAACAGCGAGTTAAATTCTTGGGATTGAAACATATATTTTGAAGTCACTGATGTAGGCAATGAATAACTTAAAGTTGACATAAAGACGAGGTAGTTTATGATTTAATCAGTGCTCAACTAGAGGCTGAAATTATAATTAATTTGTTTATTTCAATTTCTCCTGAAGTCAAATAGAATACACTGGTGAAACACGATAGTACCCATGGGCGAAAGGATGTTTTGGGGTGTAGTTTACATTGTGTATGGAGTGGTAGGGTCGGGTGTAATTTGTTCATTTCCAACTCTTATGAAGTCAAGTAGAATTTCACTTAATTTATTTTTGCTGACATGTTTTCAAGCATTACATGTGAATCCAATTTTCACTGTGCTGTGTCTCAATAGAGTGTGAGGGAAATGGCATTTTCACTGGAAAATGTTTTCAGGGGGAAAATGTTTTCAGTGATAATGAAGTATTATGACAGAACCCCATACCCTCCCCGTGGCTTTCATTGCGTATGGAAGTTATTTTCACGAGTGATGCGGTGTATCCTGCTGCCGTACTTTCACGAGCGAAGCCACTGGGAGTGTATGGGGTTCTGTTATTATTACATATGTCCCATATTTGATTATTTCATATTAAAGAAAGAACGTGCAACAAATCGGGATAGAAATTTAGGTCGGGGAACCCAATTGCCCATTAATATGCTCCAAGACAGTGCTGCGACCTAGCAACGCGTGTCAGTGTAGAACGCGTGTCACTGTACGTGTGAAAATAAAATAATCAGACGTCTAAACTTGAGTCATTGTCCGAATAAATACTGCTCAAATTGACTAAGTGTTCAAAACGTCATAAAAAAGATACCGCCGACGATGCGCGTCGCACAATCTTTTTGCTAGCTGTCAAACAACTTGTCAAGTCAAAACATCTACGCGCCAAAGTGAAAAGGCTGATTTTACTGCGGGTCCAGGCTGCGGGTGGATGTTCAGAGAGCCCTTCAAGATTGATAAAACTCAGTTTCCAGGTGGTCAACATACATTAAGTTCTCCCAATCCTAGTATTCTATGTGATGTACATCTAACATGCCAAAAATGAACGATTGGTGAACGATTTGAACCTGACAAAAATAGCAGAAAGAAATGTGTTTACAAAATAAAAATAGCGATTACTTGATTTAGATACCAGGAAGGGGAGGGGGTAAAAGAAAAGTTATATAACATTTTATTATTCAATAATTTATTAAAATACATAAGTTTGTCCAATTCCCTGTGATACAACACCTCAGACATAGCTCATTGTACTCGGTTTGAGTGTGGGTACAAAGTTACTATTTGAATTTTTTATATCTTTTTTCATTAATGAGAAATTTGACCCCAAAGTTAGAGTAACTGTTCACCAGGAATGGCTTTTTAACTCTTCTGTGATTTTTTTTGGCTTGGCTGATTTTGTTCAAACTTGATAGGCAGATCGTACCATCACTAATTGGAAAAACAATCCTGACCCACCGCTACCATGGCAACAGCCAAAATCTGTTTTTTGAATACTTTTGCCCCAAATTTATTACCTCCTACCAGTCTTGTAATAGCAGTGGCCAAATGATCATGCCTTTTATTCTGGCTACGTTGCGCACTGGTAAGAGATCACTGGCGCCGACATTGTTACACTGTCAACGTAATCCCAATTGAACTTTGAATAAAATCTAAATGCTGCCTCCAATCTAGAAAATACTATCGCAAAACGGTTGGAAATAATACATTTAACGGCTGAATACGTCCTAGCAATAAAATAAAGTGACTTCTAAAGACTGAATGTTATTTTGCGAACCTCGTATAAGGTGCCTGGTTTTAGTTATAAACCGACGTTAGCTTCACGTTCATGTCCTACCATGGTAACAGCCGAAAACATATTGCTTGTTTTTTACCGGCTTGTTTTCATTGGCAATCGAAGTATTTTTATTTTGTAAATAAATGTTCGTCTGCTATTTTTATCCAGTTTAGCAACATTTTTTGCATATTAGGTGTACATCACATGGACTACTACGATTGACAGAACTTGGTGTATGTTGACTGAGTTTTATCATAGTACGAAGTACCAGGAGGTTTCTGCTGGCGACGTTGCGGCGTTACCCAGTTCCAAATAAAGATTACCAACGCCAAATGAGCAACATTTTAACCGGTAATCAAGATTCATTCAATCCACGGCTAGCAAGCAACATCAGAAGCGAAGTTGTAGCATGCAGTACTAGTAAGTCATCCCGTCAGTGGAGTACCACAGTAGCACGGCATGCTTGCCTTCAGCATTGTATTCAAATGAATCACGTGGTGTGTCGTTCTCGTTCAAACCCGGAATTCGATCAATAGGGGAGTTTCAGTAAAAAAAAAACACATTGCAAATCATGCAAGTTCAACATTTTCAAACCAATATACTAAAACAGGAATGCTCAGAGTGCAAAAGTATGATAGTTATTACTTTCCAGTATACACATCTCTGTTAATACTATCCCTCACATATTCTACTCCCAATTACTCCTGCGTATAATGGACTAGCCTTTTCATGTTGACATTCAGTCTAAAATCATGTGACAGGCTGTTAAAATTGGCTGTTGCATACTCTTTCGCCGGTCTGGGAAATGTGTTTAATTAGCTCTCATTCAAGCAACAATGCAGATTTCCCAGTGGGAGTGAAACTATTCGACTCTGCCATTAAAAAATAGGGGTGTTTTCAGCAAAAAACGAATAACCCTGGAATGCACACAAAATACTGAATTTCGGAACAAATCGTGCATTACTTACAGCAGCAGAATACCACAGAAATATCAGACGAAACATGAAAACACTATATATTGTATTTCGGCCTGAACCCTCTATATTGCAATTCAAGGAATTAACCCCTTATGTGCATCCATTTCCCACCTTGGTATCACCCACCTCTGAAAACAAACTCTTAATACCACGCTGAAGCTTTTGGTAATAATTTATTCAGTACTTTGGCCTCCGGCCTTATGTACAAAGAATGTTACAAAAATAATAAGTACAAGAAGTGCTAGTAAAGGTTACAAAAGAAAAGAAAAACACATTTTTTAAATACTATCTTGTATATTATATGCCTGTATTAAGGATGTAGTAGACATAACAAGTATGTTTTAGTTAGGCTTGATATTTTCATATAAGAATTGTCCTGAACTATAGTAAACCATATATTTTATGAAACCTCTTATCTCACACTTTCTGATATTCTCGGTAATTTTGGATAGAATTTAATGGTTATCACGTGACTGCTAAGTAAACAAACAAAAATGTTATTTTAAAAAAACGAGTACTGTGTGAAACTGGAACTAGTTAGATGAGTAACAAACATCGTAATGTTAACCACAGGGTGTCCCATCCAATCGGGTAACAAGATTTTTGTCCAGCGAGATGCGTTTATTTCATGAGACCAGCTTGAAATGTTGGACCACGGTCACTGAATTACATTCAATTTACTTTTAGTTTATAACAAGATTTCTCGCCAACGATTATCGTTAGGATAAAACGCTCTCACCCGCATGTTTGACACTTTCGGTAGAACAGCCCATGCAAAATTCAAGCCAATGCGATACTCAGGGAACGCAGCGTACTCGATAATGTAGTTCACTAATTAGTTCGTTTTCATTTGGCAGAAACGGCAAAAAACCTTTCCACTGAACAAATTGGCCAATATTTTCAGTTTGGGACGTCGTTTGAGAAAAATGTTACACTCGGGCGCAGTATATACTTCTATTTTATAGATTATGTGGTTCAAGTTACAAAGTGATCAAGCGTATCGTCGATATTCAACGTAAAACAGGCTCCAAAGCACTGGCGAGACTCGTTCATCGAGATAGCGTTGTACAGTTACAAAAGATAAATTATGTAATCCTATGTGCATACAAAGGTTGTTTATTGACTGGACATAAGTGAGAGATTATGATTACTTCCTTGTAACCGGGAACCGCACGACTGGGGTTATTGTGACAGCTACTGCAATTTTTAATGTAGGCCAACTGTGATCAGTGTGAATCGCCGCGTGTTTTCTAAACAATGTCCAAGTTGCCGACAGCGATCATATCGGTCACCCCCCTTAGAAAAAAAAATATATATATAATAAAATAAAATGAAATGTGCATTGTTAATGTAGATGCAGGCGTGCTAGCTGGAGACGAGAGATAGAAACAGCTCGGCCCCACAGAGCATGTGCTTCGCTGTTCGGTCGAGCGGCAACCGGGACTGGCGTAACGATTATTCAATTGTATTTATATCTCAGTTTCTTATAACTGGATATTAAAATTTAGTTGTGATAAATAATTTGTCGTTTGGGACAACGTGTGAAAAAAGTACCTGCTATACCCAAAGCCGGCCTGTAAAAAGATAACCCTGCCTGGTATACAGGAATCATGGAGCTCCATGCATGAAGTAAACATGCAGTACAGTTCAGCTCTGAACATTTGACATCATAATTGGGCGGGGACACTCCGCATAAGGAGTGAGGTGATTGACACGTTTCTTGATTTGAATTTTATTTGTTGGAGCTCTACTAAAGCCGCTTCTACGAATTCCTTCTCAAGTTCGTTCTCGGCCCCGTTTGCCACTTCAACGACGTGTTTTTTTATATGGTCCCCGGTGGATCGGTGCTGGTAAACCCATGTACTTGGCAAATTTTGCCATCACACGTCGGCCTTTACCGATCACTCTTCCGGCGATCACCATTTTCCTGTTTACTTGGAACTCTTTTTCTTGTTTTTCAAAAGACGTGAAAATTCTCTCGGCTGAGGACAAATAACATTCTGAATTTGAACATTTAATTTGGAAGTGGGGTCCCCAGCCGTGCCGTGTGTCTTCCCCCAATGTCAAATCCCTATGTTGCAACTTGAGCACCGCAATGGCGCCAAAAAAGTTCGCTATTTAAAATGCAGACATCGATCAGTCTCAGCGATCCATCTGCGTCAGCCACCCCATCATCGTCACCATGTGACGATAATTTCCTTTCTTATGCACTTTTTGACACTTTTTCTAGTTCTTCAATTCTGAGCTACATGTAGATAAATGTTGCACCGTCACAGCAGTATCGTCGGAGTCCGAACTTTCCGAACCGCGATGGATGTTATTTTTTCTGAGACGAAGTTTTGCTTCTTCGGACATTGGAGTCAAATTCTTCCTTTTTTGTCCCTTCCTTCTCGTAATTTCTAATCATAATTCTGATAACAATTTTAAGGAGCGCTAATTTTTTGATGTGTCACACACGGTGTACTAATATAGAACGATCACAGAGACGGGGCGTGCGTGCGTTGTTTCCGTTGCTAAGTAGGCCAACTTATGCAAATTAGGTCAATATTTATTGTTTGCGCTCAAAGCCGATTATCCTGAAATCAAAGTGAGCGGCCTGCTGTTATAAACACATATCCTAACTTTTTTGTTAAAAATGCCTTTTTTGGGTGTACTGGTTACTATTTTGAGTGGGAAACACATCCATTGCATGCAGATAGACAAATGCCACCGAAATAGACAATAAACAAAAAATGTATAAAATAGTGACTGTTATGTCTACTACATCCTTAAATAGCATGCTATGTTTCTCTATAAATGTTTGTTATTTGTTTTCATTAAGTTATTAAATTTAATTAAATTTAATTAAAATTAATATATTTCATTTTAATTAACTAATGTGTTTCACTGTACTAGTATACCTTAAATCTTGTTTATTTAAATAAAATATAACCGTACGGTACATTATGTTAATTAGTATGCAAATTAGCCACAACCCTGAGATAATTTTTTGGGGGGAACACTGTTAAACCTTTGTATGACGACCACCCACGTTTCCATCAGATGGTCGATGTCATTTTGATTATATAAAAAATATATAATTATATAAAAAAATGACACAGTACGACATACAAAGTATCACTTTTTGCTTACGTCGTTGACAAAAATGTGTGCATTTAGTTCACACGCGATTCGGTAAAATATTGACTAACGTAAAGTCGTACAAATTGTACTTCGATTGTTTTTACAAATTCGATAATCATTCGTTTCTTATATACCAATTCAGTTTGACAATAACACCTTTGATTTGTGTTAAGTAAAAGAAGCCTTTCGCAAACCAAACAGACGTGCTGTGCCGTGTCAGACAGGAAGTGACGCTGACATGTCTTATTCTGTCATTTCATGCATGTATTTTATCACCAATTCCAAAAGTAAAAGTCGTAACTTTAGAGTATTATGACTCGTCCATACATTTCACTTATGTTTATTACACTTAAATAAAGTTTAAAAACACAGAGCCTTCCTGATTCAAGCCTCTTGTTGATTTGATGACGGTAGGTATCATTAATGTTTATTCTATTATTGACGTGTTTTTTTTTGTTTTTTTCAGTTAATTCTTCGCATTCATGGTATTTCTGAGTTGAAACATATTTGCGTTATTAGAAAAGCAGCACACTAAGTAAACGATGTTGAAATATTCAAAGCCAAAACAGAGTTGCATACAAGTTGTGCTATTACAGTACCGCCGAATATACAGTCGGTAATAACAATTTTACTAGATAGACGCGCACATCATAAAAGAAAAAGGTTGCTAAGGTAACTTATTTATACTTGTGCGTGATTATATTTGGTCATTTTAGCATGGCGCTGAAGAATTTTACCCTGGCGGAGCGATATTTAGCCTGCCGGCGTACGATTTTACCATGGTGGCCCGGCCTACCAAATCAACGCATGGAGAACACTGGTACTATTACTATCAATCCTACACTTGAAGAGAAAATTCTTGCAGTCTTGTAAACAAAGAAAAATGAACCAGTTTTATTGAATGAGAAATGTTTTATTTGCTTTGCTGACATGAAATATCCTAACAAAATAATAAAACATTTGTTTATTTCTTTTTCATCACGGGATTGCAAAATTTGGGCTACCATGTTGTTTGTTGTTGATCGTTATAAATTATGCTAATGAAGCTAGCGTATGGGCAACACAGATTGTTACTGAGGAGTCATCTCTGTGTCAATCTCAACAAAAGATATTTACTTTTTTGATTCTTTTTTCTAAATAAAAGGTAATATCAATAATTCGCAACATAATCAGAACAAGAAAAAGTTGCTTCGTTTGGGCAGTTTTGACAACCGATGCTCGCAACTGTAAAACTGCATGTACTGGCATCCTGGTTCATTCCCAGTTCATAACACAGAGTTGAAGCAATCATTATGGGTTTTGTAATTTTAGTTTATCTTCAATGCATCGTCATTTTAAATTCTTGTTTTTTTTCCAAACGCGGTGACTTTGTCTTTACATTTTGTCACAGTGTACAATCGGCAATACTGACAATACTAGAAATAGGACTGCATGGGGAGAGTGTGAAAGATCGAGCTGGAACGCCAATGCATTAAATACACGAATAAATCCATGGGCAGAATCACTTGGCTTCAGCATATGTACATGATATAATTTGTTGTAAAAAAGTAAAGCTGTGTAATTGTCAAGATGAAAATGATTTACTTTCACTAAAAATGACCTATTTATTGTACAATGTGTAGGTTTGCACTTTTGCTTAGCTTACGATCTCCCTTAAATCCCGACCTAATTAATATTCATGATTGAATGAATAAATTAGGCCACTTCCATATAAAGATCACCTGTCTATATAGGTTTGACTGTACATTAATGATGCATACTTGTACGTGCTGTAATATTACTTACCTGTCCAACACTTTGAAGGGCTTTCAGGTCATTTTCTGATTTGTCATAGTCTTTTGTGAATTCCTTTAATTGTTCTCGCACTGAAAAAAACATAATTTGAAGAATGAAGTACAGTGATTAAGTAAGTTACAGTGGCTACAGCCTAAATTGCAGTCAATACAGTACAGTTCTCGCGGAAGCTTTGGCTTTTGTGGCATCATTGTCGCATACGCATGGCTTCATTGTCGCCTCAGCATCGCATCGTTGTGGCATCAGCTTTGCGTCATTGAAAATTGAAGCTGTGTTCGTCTCTTATTTTGTGGCATCATCATGGCCTCAGCTTCGCAGTCTCATGGCATCAACATGGCATCAGCTTCAAAGTATTGTGACATGAGCCTGACCTCATTATTTTCACATGGAAAAGCAGTAGAGAAAACATGTACAGAAGTTCGATATGTAATCGATTTGAAATTCAAAGCGGTAAGGGGAATAAAATAATATGACCAAGAGTAAAATGACATTTTAAAAAGATATCTTGTTTAATTATTTAATGTTGCAAGTATTGGGTACCAAAAACTATGTGAAGTACATTGCAATCTGCAAGGTGACGAGCGTCATATTGACTGCAAGGAAAATCGTGATAAATTTAAATCGTACGATGCAATCCTCGTTCGGAAACAACACAATTTGCTATACGAAATGAAACTGTTCTTGTTATAAAATTACCTTATTTTCGTTCATTTTATTTGCTGGTAAGAGAACAGATTCAGATTCCTCATTTTGGTGGTATTTTTCTGTGTTTCGTTTAGTTTTAGCCAAGTCCGATCCCATGCCCGGACTACTAAAACATGCAATACACACGAACGCCGACTGGCGTTGTCGCCTGCCATCTTGATACAAAGTTCCAAAACAAGTGCGTACATTTCCAACTATGATTGGATGGTTGTGGTGGCGTCGGTCTGGTAAAATGTTACATCCAATTTTCAAAATTAAGCCACGATCAGTGACCTGAGCTCGATCTATACATACTTTAAAAGTATTCTCACAAAAAATATTTTCAAATAAAAACGAGCCACAGGCCTGGTAAAAAATCGAATAGCACTTGACGTGCAGAAATAATTTATTGGGCTTCAGAAGAAAAGTGTTCATTTAGTTGTAGCCGTAAATATTTGGTGACCAGTCGATGAACAATTTGAAACTCATTATACACACGGAAGTCCTTCGATACTGAATATCATCGACCCCAATCTGGTTTACCTTATTTCCCAACTTACAAAACTGATTTGTATCTCCGCCCAGTTTTTCTTTTTTCTTTTTTTGAACTGAGGTCAAATCCCAGCTGTTTGTCAAAATATACCGATGTTTTTCAGTGAATGATTGTGAAGCCTGTCACAGCACAGTGAATCGACGCCGGAGATTGGACAGTAAGACGACCCTTCAATTAGCGTCAAATATGCTTTGTTACAACATCATTGATTTGCTGAAAGTCACCTGATCGGAGCACGACCTGGGTCACAGAACCATATTTGTCCATATTATCAACGGGACTTTGCGAGAGAACCACACCCACATTTTCAACCATTTTTAGCGCGGAAGTTGCCAACAAATGTCGAAAAACTCGTGAATTTTATGGATTTGAATAAAATAAAGCTAGCGATTGGTAAGACTGGTTAATAATATATCCCCCGATGCTCTTCGAATTTTTTTTAATTTTATTTCAAGGCGAGAAATGGATAATTGAAGTTCCATCGATTTCAAGGCGACTGTTTCATCGCGACAACTCTACGCTGTGTTGTAGTTTCACGAGGTAAAAAAAAAACATATAATAAATAGTACATGTTTAATTATTTGGTTTTACAGCCCGCAAATTACGGGACATGATCCCCATGAATTACGATAAATAAATGCTGATTGTGTTGAATAATGGACGTCGGGACCGTTTGGAGAAACCAACGGGGATCGATATTCCAAACAAATTATTGGGACACGGTCGGTAGACATTTCAAACAAATGAAATTATTAACGAAAGACGAGATTTTTCCAGATATTTACGAACATACCGGTACTGTCACAACAAATATATGCAAAATTGACAAATACACAAAGAGATATTAGGTTTTATTTTAGCCTTAGAAATATTTTCTTTCACTCAGTCCATGCGTGGGACTTCTATTTAGCTTCATGATCCTTCGGCTTGTGTTCTCCTTGGGGGAAATAACAATAATTATACAAATCGTAAACTCAACACAGTCAGGAAAAGAAACCCGGACAACCATGTCGTACTTCTGTTGAAATACATTTTGTAGCAGTGCGTCACGTCAGAATAATGTTTATAATAAAATAGTCAATCCCAGCCAAATCTAGGTCAAAGGGTCAGATTGCGTGCATATAATTATAGATAGTTAGTTAAAACAAAAAGTATTTGAACTTTTGACGGTTGTTTAACATCTATGCACGGTTACTAAACTAGTAACAGTGATATATGAAAACCAGAAACATGTTAGTAGTCCGAATTTTTGCACAGTCGAAAATAAAGCGGAAATTCAACAAGCAGTCGCAAAAGCGAGCGATTGAAAAGCGGAAGCGGGCGAGAGGTTGGGCGAAATGAGTTCTGTACTTCTTTGTTTGATGAAGCGATGCTGATGCCACATTGTCGCCATAATGAGGCCACAATGAAGCGAAGCGTTAACCGCCTAACTTTTTAATGTCGCGACATTGAAGCGATGCTGAAGCCATAACAATGCCATAATGATGCGATGCTGAAGCGAAGGTGAAGCTGAAGTGAAGCCAAAGCTTCCGCGAGAACTGTACTGTACATGTACATGTAAACATTGATTATGAATGTGAAACACAAGTTAGGACGAAAATAATTGTCATATGTGGTCGCAAGGTCAACTGCATTTGAACTCTTTCCCGAGAGGGGTGCTCGGGTAAGCGCCCACCCCTAAAAAATCATGATTTTCTGAGTTGAGGACACTGGGACCAACGCAGTCCAGTACGGTATATACCCTAAGAGTTTAAAAACAGTATACTTTATGTCAATGGGTAGCGTAATTTTGTTTGTTTCGTAAATTATGCAAAGCCAAAAACAGCTACATATTACAGAGTGCCTTAGGTAAAGCCTAACCCCCCCCCCCCAAGTAATTGCATTACCCCCCCCCCCCCGTGTTCTGAAGTGGAACATATACAATTGAAATGGGGGAACAGGCACTTGAAGGGCAGAGTTAGGATAAGAGTTATGGGTGAGGGGGCTCTTAGGAACTCTTACCGTATTTTTTAAATTTACACTGGGCTACTAGTACTCGGACAACACAATTATTTTGGTTGTCCATACGATTTTCAGTGACTCAGCATGTGCAGTGTTAGTACCCGTAATATTTGACGCAATATTTTCTAACGTCTAAAAGAGTTGTCCAAATGGTAGTCATACGATTTCTTTATTTTTTGTGAACTTACTTTCTTTGAGCCTGGCATCTAGTTCTTTGTGTTCTAGCAGTTTCTTTCGATACTCTTGTATCGCTTTCTCTCGTGGATCGGCCGCCATGTTGATAATAAAGCAATGAACTGTGGGAGTGTAAACAGGAAATTCACCCGAGGGCGCACTTTACTCAGAAAATAAATCTACTGTTCATGTACTGTCTGCTGCAGAGCTCATTATAGAAAGAGCATTTGTGCGAAAGTTGCTTATTCAAGAAACGTTTGTTTTCAGCGAGTATTCCAGTAACAAACATGCTTGGTGTCTCGAGAATTCTGTACGGTGGTAGTGTTGCCGCTAGAATGTGTAGAAACTATCTTCCATGTCGTTGGTTCGCCTCCATGACGACGTCGCAGTCATTCTCGGGCATAAGAAATGATGATAGGAAACAGTCAGCCAATAAATGCGCTAAGCTGATCAACAGAAATATCATTCGAGTGAGTGGGAGAGATGCCAGTGATTTACTGCAAGGTCTCATCACAAACGACGCAAGTTTGTTGACTCGTCAGAACCCATCACTTTATACCATGCTACTAAATCAACAGGGCAGAGTACTTTATGATGCAATTATTTACGGTATTTACAAAGAGGGCAATGACGAAGCAGTTTATTTGGTCGAATGTGAAAACGAATTGGCACCAGAGTTACAAAAACACATGAAAATGTTCAAAATACGCAAAAAAGTAGACATTTTAAATGTATCATCAGAATACGAAGTCTGGGCTGCGTATGAAGTCTTTGGTAAAGTTGATTACCCTACTTCCATGGTTAACGAGTCAATATGTGTGGCTGATCCAAGATTATCGACATTTGGGCGCAGACTGGTTGTCCCGAAAAATACCAATCTTCCAGAATTGATTCCGGGGTTAACTGAAATGGATGTTCATAACTACCATACACATCGTTACATACATGGCATTTGCGAAGGCAGTAATGACTTGCCTGTAGGTAATGCTTTGCCACTAGAATCCAACTTGGATTATATGAATGGAGTGAGTTTCCATAAAGGTTGCTACCTTGGACAAGAATTGACTGCACGAACCCATCACACTGGAGTCATCAGAAAACGACTCATGCCGGTGACTCTCACTAACTACGAAAATGATGCCATCATCAACGGCAACACAACTGTCAGCACTAAAAATGGAAAAAATGCTGGAAAATTTCGCAACCACATTGGAATATATGGTTTAGCACTTTTAAGAATTGCACATACCCAAGGCATCCTTACAGTTCCTAGTGCAGATGGGAATCTAATAACGCTAGAGCCATCAGTACCAAAATGGTGGCCTCATCAGTCTATGGACTCTATACCAAAACTACACAGTGAACAGTTCTCAGCTGGGTCTGAAATGAAGAATTGAATATATATAAATATACCAGTATATTGAATATATAGATGATTAAATACTTCATTGTATGTAAATTAAAAAAAAAAAGTGTTTCACATTTACATAATTGGTCACAATAGACCTATACTGAATCAAATACTCAACAATCATCATCCTAATGTTAACCACAAAACATAGTACCAATGTGAGAAACATATAGGGTTCTGTGGCTATTATAAGTATTACTCAGTTCAGTGCTGTAATACACATAGGGTTAATTACATTGTTAGAACTAAAAGTTACATATTTTAGTGTTTGTGTTGTCTGCTAAAGCTTCTGAGATAATTCACAACAAATTACCTTGAACTGATAATTCTGCCAAATTTATTTCTCATCATACATTTGTATGACTTGTTAGGAAGTAGTAGGTACGATATCATGCAAATTCTGCATGATTTCTGTTATTTGAAGTATGAAGTAATTTGATCATGTGCTAGATCACTTGGAATAATGTATATATGCTATTTACCGTAATTTATTTGGAAAATTAAATTGGAATGTTTGAAATTTGTTTGTGTAGTTAAGTTGTGTACATTCCTGAAAGGATATGGTACAGTATTTCCACAAACTTGATAACTTTATTGCAGCTGAAATTTATACTTGTCATTAATTTTCACTGTTTTGTCATAATGTAAATAAAGTATTTCACAGGATTTGATTTTTCTGATTTATCTCTTCAGAAAAAATGAAAGTGAAAAATAAAGCATTCTGCAGTACAATAATGCAGTATAATTAGTCCTTGTATATTAGTATATATGTTCTAGAAATAACATTTAATTCATGTACAGTATTTGCTGTATTAGAATTTGCATTTATTATATGCCAGATCATTAAAATATGACTAATTGTCACCATAGATACATCTTAAGTGACCGGGCAACTACATTTGGAGTTGCATTCATACTGTAAATACATTCGTTGTTCACTGATAAGTAAAAGTCACTAAATTAACTTTACGTGAACATATAGAATAACAATAGAACTCATTGTTTTTTTCTGCCAAGTTTGTGAACCCAGTGAGATTGCGCAAAACAATAGTCAAATTAAATGCCAGTGAAAATAACTGGTTTTACAGTATGTGTACATCACTGAAGCATATTTGTCTGTGCTTTTGTTTACAGTCTATTCATACCTCTACATCACTGTGTGCTTAGTACATGGCAGAGAACTCCTAGAAAACATCACATTTGAATGATCTTTGATATATTTGTATGGAATGTACAACCCTCGCATGAAATATTGAAGTGATATTGCATAACTGCAACAGTATTGTACAAGTCATACTAATGCAGCCATACTGTGGTGTGGACTGTTAATCCAATCATGAATTTCTGAGTATCGTACAAATCTAAGAAAACTTGTTGAATTTTGTATGGTGCTATGCCCTCTGTTGTGGAA
Organism: Saccoglossus kowalevskii; assembly: GCF_978046115.1. Classification (NCBI taxonomy): domain Eukaryota; kingdom Metazoa; phylum Hemichordata; class Enteropneusta; family Harrimaniidae; genus Saccoglossus; species Saccoglossus kowalevskii. The sequence goes on from NC_140642.1 coordinate 20,242,229, forward strand.
ATGAAAACATCCTGATTATAATAGAACATTATTACTTTCTTTGTATATTAATGAATAAGACAGAATAAGAATTATGTAGAAGTGCTTTTACTTTTATTGTAGTGGGAGTATTGTATGAGTAAGGGATACTTGTTGGTTGTTTCACATAAGATGCTATGGCGCCCTCTATCGCAGACCGAAAAACCCTAACTGCAGTGAGATACTACAGATGCCCTCTGTGGGAGAAATGAAAAAAAAATAACTGCAGTAAAGAACTATCGTTTTCCCTAACAGACTTAAAGGGCCGCAGTCGTTGCGCCATGCATGCACAAGATATATGGGTTTCGTTTTGTAAGATGGCAACTTTGGCTGTTGTGCAGATCAACGAGTACAAACTGAGACGTTACTAAGATTTAATTAGGTGTTTTTTAGGTGAATGGAAGGTATCGAAGGAGTCGCCTGTTGTAATTAGTGCAAGTCGTGCCCAGCTCAAACCTCATACTTGTGATTAGAAGAGCACATTGTATTGTGTGAAAATCAATGTTTATCAACACAAATGTCGCACATGCATGACGACTACCGTCCTTTAAATGAATTAGGTTTCTGTAAACAGAATAAAGGTAGCAGTATTTTCCAGCTTAGGTAGCTTCAAGTTTAATACAAAGTATTTTCAAAATATTTTAAGATGCAATCCCAGGGTCGGGTTGATTTTTTTGACTGGCGTCCTCTTATAAACAATTTGTGGAAGTGTAACACGATAGTTGTTTTGTTACTGGGAACACGATTGGATAAAAGTTATGTTTGCATTGTAATCAAAGAATGGCTTCTCATCGTTGATTATGTGCAGTTTGTTTTGGTCTAGTATAATAAAACATGGTGTACAATATTGGTGAGTGTGTGTTATCTTACTTTACACAGGATAACAAATGGAGCCAGTTACTGTAGAATACTTTATTTTCGCTTGGAATTTATTTTCGCTATTTTCGCTGAAGGGATGATTCCGTGAAAATAAAATCCAGCGAATATACTTTTTTTCCTATATTTCACATTAAACTCATCAAAAATCAGTGAAAATAAATTCCAAGCAAAACGCCCAAAAAGCCTTTTCAGCGAAAATTAAATCCAGCGAAAATAAAGTATTCCACAGTATTTGATTATAAATGTGGGGTCAGAGTGTACTATTTGCTTACGGCCCCATATACTTGACAATACTGATTAATTTCAAAGAATGCAACTTTCCAAACATTCTCAACAGTTGCTAGCACATCACTGAGAGCATTTATTCAATCTCTGGTTTCAAATTGATCAGAGGATACTATTGTAAGCTGATAGCGCCCTCTATGGTGTGAAAATACCTGCCTCGTCTACTATGTTTGCGTACTGGACAAAATTGTTCTATGTTTAATGCAGATTTAGTTACCATTTTTTTTTTTTTTTTTATTTATTCTTTGATTGTTTATGCAGATATTTATTACTTAAAATTTTTATCTGCAGAAATATGCATTGTATTTGCTCTATTAGAAATACAGGCACTTCATAAAAGTGTTTCTAAGGGCAAAATAAGTTGTATTTTAATGATTCAGTATACAACACATGCAATTGTTGTTAAATGCAAAACTGGTGACTGTAAGGTATAAAAGAATCTAAAATATGCACTGTAGGCTGTAATTTCAACATGAAAGACTGTACACAAACATGCAATAATCTTTGAGCATCTACTAGTATTCTGTTTTTTATCACTTTAATACCCCGGAAGTCCATGACCCTAAGAACAAAAGATTTTTAACTTCCTCTTAAAATTTGTAAATAGAAATTCATTGCCAAATCTGATGACGAATCTCATGGAATGACATTTTCTTTATTTTTGTATGTCCCATATTCGTAAAAATAGGCTTAGGTAGATCGGCAGCCCTGGTTTGTATGAAATGTGACTTAAATGCTTTTTCCTTTGTTAACAACAATAATATATCACTGCATGTTTATTCCGACACGATTGACCACAACATAGCACTTCATCATATAAAATACCATTTTGTAATATGCAGGGAATGTGGTAAAATTATTTCGTCTTATTTTTCTGTGTTGGGTTTTTGCAGCCTCTGGATTGTGGTGTTCAGTCGGGTTTGGTGTTAGAACCAACATTATTCAGTATGTACTGGTACATTGCACGACTTGAGAATATTATTATATTTCGACATGGGCTCCAATATATGATGCATGTATAGGATAATATCAGTTGGGAAGGAGTGCTACCCTCCCCAACCACACATAGAATCTTGTCTTGGATGAAATCTGTATTAGGATGTTTAATAATATGTCCGCCCTCAACAATGGGGGAAAAATACCGATAGAATTAATTCATTTCTCTTCAAAGTTTGTTGGTAATCACAAGGCATGCGTGTTGTGCATCCTTCAAATATGTTGCATAATCTAGGTGTGATAATGGGATACGGTTGATTCCACGTCGATCAGGTAATTTGTTCAAATTGGCAGTATATATACACTTTCGAAAAATGTGCAATATACTGCTGATTCATGTATTTGTAACATTCAGACTTTATTACTGTGATAACCTACTTTCACAGTGATAATAAAATAAAACCGATTAATTTATTAATATTTACCACATGGGGGCTGCCATCTTGAATATAGCATTAAACTAAATAAGAGACAAGTTGAGAAATGAACACCTTAATACACGAATAACATAGAACACTTTCCCTATGTATGTATTTGAAATCAAAATTGTCATCTAACTGTAAGGCCATTGCTGATTGGCTCCTGAGATGGAATGATAATTTTGATTTCAAATACCCCGGGAAAGTGTTCTATGTTCTTCGTTTAATTAGGTGTTCGTATGCATATACACATATACACTGTACAGATTTTAAGTTTCATATTTTCTTTATTGCCCACTTTTTCAATTCCTTTTGAATAGCGCCCCTTACAATAACAATCTGTACATTTTATGAGAGGGAACGCCATTCAAGGGGTAAATAGAAAGTATATGAATATTTAACAGGTTAAATACAGGGAAAAAACTCTAACTAAAATATACAATAATATTAAATAAGGAGAATAATAGACGGCGTATGTAGAGATGCGTGTCATAACACCTGAACATGCTGGCAGTACGAGGACCAAGTATATTGCCAAGTTCAACTAAAAGTATTCTATCACATAAAGCAGCACAATTTCATATATAGTTCTGTTGAAAATAAATATAGTTCTGTAATTTTTGCCCATATCGATCAGACACTGACCATTTCCTAAAAAAAATTACATTTTTCGACACAAGTCATTGTGATTATCAAATGCCTAAACACGGGCATTTTAGTCAAGTTCATTTGAATTTTTAAAATTCAAGCAAGGCTGGCAAGAATCAAGATTTGCCTTCCTTGATGTGACATAATTTTTGTTTAAATATAAAAATACAGTCACGTCTGATAGCCCCCTATAATTTAGCTTCCACATGACCACACTTTGAAGACACAATCAAAGTCGGTAACGTCATACACTTGACATGACGATACACAACAAAGTTCATTACACTGTACGGTAATTTCATTTCAATACATTAATTTCTACAATCAAGCGTTGCAGATAAGTCTGTCATGTATGACGACGTTGCTTATAATTATAAAACACAGAAGCTTGTACTTCTAGCAAAGCATGTAGCTGGCGGCTCTATGTTCTTGACATAATCAAGTTAATATTTCCGAGTTGCATATTGTCCACAATCAATGATTTGTATGCAACCATCTATTGTAATTTCTTCGTTACATTTTATGCATCACCTCTAATCTCTTCGCGGCTTTACTCTTGGAAACAACTGTTGAGAAATCAAATGAGAAGAATAATCAGGAGTGAAAAAAAAAAAAAAAAGCATCAGCATGGAGGACAGAAATTGATCAATACAGTATTTCTTCTATTAGAAGTGCAAGTAAATTTAAACAGTGTTTTAGTTTGTCTTCCTTTTCTCAACCACGTAAAAGAATGTCTTTGAGGTTTTTGCTATTGACATAGACATCAACAATTTCCAAACAAAAATAATTCTTATTTGTGAATCAAGTGATTAACCTTTTCACCACCAGACTTCCTTGCCCAAATTCTGTTGCACTATTTTTTTTATATTCTTCAATATTTCTGGAAATTTTGGAACCAACAGACAAAATTTTTACTCAAAAAATTGGGTTATTTTTGACCCAATCTTCTGATAGAAAGTGCAGACTATAAACAGAACTATTTTGTGAATTTTTGTTGAAAAGAGGGAACTGGTGGTGAAACGGTTAAGTACCAGGATGTGTGGCCTTCAAGAGGTCATGCAAATAATCTATTGGGCTATGTTACACTATTAGATATCCACATCCATGAAGAAGACAAACCCTACCCCAAGAAGATTCCTTGGAATGTATCCTTCCCGGTTTCCTTTCCTAGCCCACCACCATTCTTTCTCATCTTCATCTCCACGTCTCAGCACCACCATAGCATCACCCTCTTTAAATGCTAGTTCATCCGAGTTCTCTGCTTCATAGTCGTAGACCGCATATACCACTCCCTTGTTCATTATTCCCAACTTCTCTTGCATACCTACAGTACACAACAAACATTCTTGTTAGAATGAGTGATGTAACAAGTAACAGAGATACACAGCATGGTTTTATGTGCTGACCCAGGTCCACAATGAACACAGTAAATCTGACAGCTAAATAAAGGAATTATTTTCTCTGTATTTTCACAGAGCATAACGCGAGTGGGTTACAATATTTCCTTTGTGATTACTATACTGGTAACAGCACATGTAAGTATTGCAAAAGAATCTTTCATTTTTTGTATTACCGGGTATTATTATTTCATTGCTACTATTTTAATTTGTCATTGATGTACATCATGGTAGTATAAAATACAAAACATGATGAAAAGTTATAACATACCATATAAATAATCTGAGCAGCCATCAAATCCTTCCTCATCCTCTTCACACTTTTCAGCTGCAGTCTCCACATCGCTGATAGTCGTGGCAAAAATACATGCCCCTCTCTCGACTAAAAACTTCACCATGGCCAAGTTGTTACAGGAAGCTGCACAGTGCAATGGAGTCCTGTGAAGTTAACAAGTAAGACTTTGATGTCGCATCATATCCACATTATGAATGGCGCCCTCTTTAGGTATATGGGCAAATTGTAAACTGGTGTTTTGCATGGACAGTTTGCATGCAATGTAATCAGGTCAATATGGTTGCAGTTAAATCCAGGTAATAGTGTTTAGAATGCAGAGCATTTGGAAGGTATATTTCCGAACAAATAAAAGTGTCATAAAGGTTTGTTATGTCACAGACAAGTGAAAACAATTTGTAAAATTGCAAAATAGTGCGAGATGAATATGTGGTTTCATTATTACAGTTAAGTACATTGTCATAGTGATATCTGTATAATTTAGGCCTCCAAACAATAATTAAATGCATCAGAATATCATTTATACATAGAACATTTGAAGTAGCTGGCAAGATTCCCAGCTGCACTGAGGTATATGTCAAAATAAAAATTCAACTGACCATCCATCACTGTCAGGAGAGTTCACGTCACAGCCGTAATCTGACAGGAATGTAACAATATCATAATGTCCTGCACATATTGCATTATGTAATGCAGTGATACCTTCATCATTAGAACCGCTAGGGTTAGGGACCTGTGGGGAAACAAAAACACATGCCATGAATCATACTGACAAGTATCACTGTATAAACAGGGAAAAAAACGCTCAGATGATAATGTTTTCCAATGAACTTGGAGAACTGAACTGCATAATGATATGTAGAGTAATTTTTTTTTTTTTGCATAACACTATGGATAATTGCATTAAAAGACACATGATTCCAATCTTTAATAAACACATACATGCATACTTTCTTTATACAAAATAAGTTGCAAATACCACATGTGTTTTCATGAAAAGTGCATCTCCAATATAGAAGTAAGTATGAACCCCATATCACATTTGTTGTAAATTATTAAAATATTACTTATTTTGACCACAGAAACACCACTGTAATTTACGTAAATGCATACAGTACAAATAGAGCAAATACAGCAGCTGAAATCTAAAGTGTGAAAAAAAAAATAACCAGGATGACAACAACTTACATCATTGATTATTTTTCTAACCAATAAGAATTCCCCTTCAAGAGACGCATCAAGCAGCAACGCCAGTGGATCAAAACTGACTCGATTGCTGGCAGTCTTCTTAGCTTCACGTTTTTTCAATATGGATTTCTTTGGTTGGTGACTGTAATGCTGTCGTATTTGTAAACTTTCCATGGCAGACGTCCTGGCTGTTTGTGACAATGCGTCCCTGTACTGCTGTGGAGAAGGCTCGATGGAATTGTCAAAGATCTCACGTCTGATATCATTTTTCTTCTGTGCAGGATAATATGAAGGGTAAGTATTCTGCGCTGATACAGCTGGATTGTTATGGGTAGATTGTTCCTGTTCTTGGGGAGACTGAGGGGGTTGCTGCTGGTAAAACGTTCTTCTTGACGGATCCATATTGATGGTGTTGTCGAATTTCGTAGCTGGTCGGTCAGGTTGATAGAATGTCTGACTATCACTCTCTGAGGAACTTCTTTCTCTATCGGTTGGTGGCCGTACCATTGGCATTGCTTCTTTTTCCTCTGTGTAAGAATGCCTTCTCCTCAATGGCCTGGGAACATTTCGGTGTCTGTTGTCACCTTCCCACTGCCGAGTATTTGGATACACTTGGTTATATTTTGGTGAAAGATATTTGACCGGACTAGGTGGCCTTCGATTTGGATCATTACTATAGGGTGGGGCATTCTGTCCTCCGTTCAAGTTAGGACGAGTGTTCTGAACACCTGGGAAAAGGTGTTGTGACTGCAGAGGGATTTGTTTACCATGTTGCATTCCAGATGCCGAGTAAGCTGGAAGAGGTGATGTCTGTGATGGTGGTGGTGGTGGATGTGGATATGGTGGTCTTGGCATGGCTTGCATGTAGTTTGGTGGACTGGGATGGTCCCTATAAGCAGGATGAATTGGTTCACTTCGTGGTGTATCGTAAATAGGCTCAGTTGCATTCTGGTGCATAGGCTTGACAGTAGCTGTGGTGGTTGTCACAGCTGTGGTTTGTGCAGATGCTGTTGATCTAAACGCCTCTGTGGTAGTGGTTACTGGTTTGTACGCTTCCACAGGGGGTGTTAGATTAGTGAATGTGGTACTAACTGCAGTGGGTGAGCACCTTTGATAAGACTGAGTCGTCCTTATGGTGTTATTGCCATTTCCAAGAAGAATGGACAAAGCATCATTGACAGCAGTTACAGCAGGTGGCAAATTCTCACTGGAGTTGCCTTGATGCTTTGATGTTGGTATAACAGTCTTTTGACTTGGTGATAGTTGTGCTTTGGGAGATGAGCTCTGGCTGTTATCTCCAGCTGTGGACACATGAAGAGAAGAGGCAGGTGGTCTGTAAGTCAGCACCTCTGGATTGCCAATACCAGGTTTCTGAACTCTAGTTGGGGGTTGGGAAGCCCCATTGGGTTGAGTGTTAACAGAAGTGATTTTTGTGTTTGGTGACTTAGGAGGAACAGCCGGGGGTTGTCTCTTCCAAACCGGTGATGGTGGATGATACATCTGCGGTTTAATTTCTGGGGAAGGTGGATGCTGCCCGGCTGATGAATTCCCTAGCGATGTAGGATGCCTCGAAGTCGCCACTGGAGATGGAGGTTTCTGTACCTGTGTTGCCACACTGGGCATCTTCTGATACTGTTGGTGTGACTGAGTAGTCATTGTTGGAGATGGTGGATGCTGAGGTTGTACAGCAACATTACCCTGTGCCTTGAGTGGCTCCCCATTCAATGGCAGATGACTTGGTTTTGCAGGCACAGGAGGTTTAGGTCCAACACCTCGGTTAGCTTGTACATTACTATTTTTTAGCTGCAGCTGCGAAACTGGTCTTTGCTTAGATTGCATAGCTGGATGTGGCTTTGGCAGTGTTTGGGGAGGGTGGCTTGTAGTAGTTGTAGTCGTAGCTGTTTGAACACCTGCAATCGCTGCAGAATACGATGGAAGAGGAGCAGACGTTGTGATCGGTTGCTGATTGTTACTACTTAAACTACTACTACTACTACTGCTGTTATTACTCTTAGAGTGGGAGGGGTAAATAACCATATTCTCAAGACTGGAATTGTCTGTGATAGAAGTGGAATCACTACTACTTTCAGTGTTTCCTTCCGGTTGTCCCCGTATACCTGGCACTAAATTATCACTGTTACTTTGAGATAAAGTCTCTGTCAATTTCACAGCATGGCCTTTATAATTCTGTATTGGCTGTACAGGCTTGGCTGTATTGTTATTTTTATTTCCACCTTTCTCTGGCATCACCCCGTTCACAGTTGAACTATTGCTTTTACCCTTTTCTAGGTCACCATCTGCATGTTTCAAATCATTGGCATCTCCTGCTTCCACAAGCTTTGGCTTAATTGGTATAGTATACGTGTCTTTAGATGTTTCCGGCCGGTTAGATTTATTTGGTGCTTGCACACTGTATGGTTCCACAGCGGCGATATTTGTTGGCCTACTGTTTGGCGTTCTGGGTAACGATACTATCCCATTTGGCATATTGTTGAAGCTATGCTGCTGTAGGTGATACGGTTGCAATGGTGACTGTTGCTGTTTATGCTGATGTAATTTTTGCTGTGCCCGTCTTTTCCGTAGCCTTTCAGCCAATTCTTCGATACGTTGATCCATGGTGGCTACTTCTTCCTTACGTTGCACAATAACCTGTTGCTGTGCTTGAAGTTTTGAGCTCTGTTGCTCATTTAATTTGTTTCGAATCTGAAAAAAAAAAAAGAGTATGAATGAATGAAAACAACTTGAGCTGGAGAAGTAAAGAATTCTGTACTATTGATCAGTGACAATGCATCATGGGATATTAAATATATTTATAAAACTATTATCACACTGAAATCACACTAAATTAAATGTGAATTATTAGCTCTAGCACAATTATTAGCAATATTAGGATTTATATCATTATGAAATTTTCTATCCATTATGTCAAGCAAAATGACAAGATATGAAGAAATTCTTTCACCATGGAAAACAATGTATTATAAAACAAACGATAGAATGCAAAATTTTCCATTTTTTTTTAGAAAATTGTAAAAAAAATTTCTTCAAATTTTCTGTCAGTTTTGTCCAAACAAAGTTGGTTTCATACAAGTAAATGCTCCAAAACTTGCTGTTTTTTTTTAGGGTCAAACATTAGAAATCATGGTTTGTGTCGTCTTGTACGAACATGCTTATTTTTCATGAATATGACAATATGTTTCTACTGGAACACCTTGAACTTTTTTTAACAAATCTTTCAGCCACCTTTCAAATAGTATCACTATTGATAAAAAGGAAATTAAAATATAGAATTACAGTGTCACAATATCGACCTTTGAAATTTGACCTCACCCCAGGAATGTCAATTTGGTTTTTCACTCACCATGAGTTCTTTTTTCAGTCTCTCCACCTCGGCTGCAGCTGGTGTGTTATACATGCTGTCCCCATTCAATCCGTTTATTTTACCCTTTCGTAGCATCTCCAACTGTTCCGTGAGCTCATCTACTTTGGAAACAGCAATAGCCAGTTCTTTTTCTTTTTCACTGAACAGCTGTCGTATCGTTTCTAGTTCAGAGGCTGTGGGAGTAAAACGAGTCACCGATAAAAATGTCTGCCTTGTTCAAATTAATCAATGAACAGTTTACATCAGGATATTGTTTCAAAAATACTTTGCAGTTTAATCAACTCAAAGGTACATTCTCTGGAATGAAAACACATGTGCCAGACATTATAAAGTGGGGTCAGAAAGTAAACTAAGAGTAAGCAATGAAAGTATGGCTTCTTATAAATGATTTTAACAGACTGAATGGAGGGTCTATATTCCAAGACGGGTCTCCTGATAAGATATGAGGGGTTAGCTAGGTGGGGGTACAGAATCTGTACACCATATTTGTACATTCTAATTTACCGGTATAGTGCAAGCTTTTGTGTGGCTAAGAATTTGTTTGTGATGTATGGAAACATATTAATAAGCCTCACTCACTTAATGATACATTATTGGTTTTTGTAGTATCCACCTGTCCGCGTATTGCCCTTAATTTACGTAATTTCAGTTCCTGGCTTTCAACTTTTTCTCTAAGCTTCCTTAGTCTTTCATTCTCTGCTGCCATTTGCTGTAAAGATGAGAAAAAAAAAAATCAACGATGAGTCTAGTTTAATGAAACCTTTCATTACAATCCACTGGGATGGTAATCATCATGTTCCAATCAGCATGTTCCAGTTATATTTAACCTGTTAGCATTTGTTGGTTACATTTTAAAATGGATTCAAATTTCAAAAGGTATTTTCCATAGCTTATGCAACTCAGCTAGTCACAGTGAGCTTCGTTTAGTCTCCTACCAAGTGACCACAGGAAGCCTGGTGTCGTACAAAATTAGAATTCCATTTAGAAAACCACAGGAAACTCTCACATAACTAATTCATGTTAACAAGCACTCAGGTAGCTTTTACAGCTCAGCATTGCAGTGCATGCAGTTTATGCAAATCTGTGAATTACGTCCAGTCACCATGGCAACAGAATATTTTCATCTGTCATCGTCACAGACTTTGGATAATGCGATGAAATAACAAACAAAGCTACATTAAGAGAATCAGTTTTTCTTTTAACAAAATTATTATTATGTCCTCCCATCTCTAAACATCATAAGACTGATTGTAAAATACTTTACTATAGTATTATGTACACTACAAATGCAATATAAAATTTATGAAAAGCAGTTCTTTGACATTTAACATTTTTGGAATAAATTGAAAAATTAAAACAACAGCTTTAACTGCCACAGGCAGCAAATATTTTGGATGAATTCAATTTTTTTCCCGTGAAAAAAAAATAACAGCTTCATTCCCATGTACCATTTTTTCCCTCAAGATTGTAATGTTTTTCTCTCTAGGTGAAACATGTTTTCCGAAAAATCAATTTTAACATACTGAAAACATAACATTTTTACAACTCAAGAACATTTTAAAGACTACCCATCTTCAACTATAAGATTAAGCCACCTTTCACAGAAAAAACTTGCATAATTTTTCAACAATTTTTAACTTTTTTGATCAAGACTTGTATCATCAAGAAATTATGTCAATACGGTCAAAAATTTACAAAGAAATGATAAAAAAAATACCAGAAAATGCCAAAAAAAGTTGCACAACCATTTTGGTGGAAAAAACAATGGTGTCCTAACATTTACTTCATTCACAAAAATATACAAAATTAAATTCAGTAAACAGCATGACATACCTGATGTTTTTTCTCTTGTTGCTTCAAAAATTTCAACCTTTGTTCCTTGGCAACCAACATTTGCTGCTGGGTCTCAATCTGTTGTTGTTGCCGGGTCGCCATTTCTTGTAAATCACTCAGCGTCAAATCCACACCAGCGGGAAGCTGAAAGAAGAAGCAGAAATACAAATAAGATAAGATGTGCATCAGTGAAAATACATATTTTCAGAGTGAAAGCAAACGATCATTGGTTTTCTTTGGTTACATACAACAGTGTTAAATTTGTGAGTAATGATGAGTAATTGTTTTCAAAAATAAAGTCAAAACAGATCATGTTTTTTTTGAGGTTGACAGAGGAATTTTAGTTCAAAAAATGTACACTGTTTATCAACATTCTACAAACCATTTAAAAATTACCTCATTAACTGTTTACCAATGTACTTTCTGCAGACTAGCTTTGACAATATATTCCAGACGTTCAAATTGCAAACATTCCTGGTGGTCTTAACTTTTCAATTTATATTACCGGTAGTTTATTTCTCAACACATCAACTTTTTAACAATTCTAATTGGATACTATTTCATTTTAGTTCTGATCATTTTCATCAAGGTTTAAGAGTAGTGACAAAAGTGGGTGATAAATACAGGAAATATTCTGAAAGAAACATGACGGTGATAAAATGGCTGATTATTATTTTTGGGGGTAATCTGTTGAAGAATGTAGATTTTTCAAAAATAACAAATTATGAAACCACAAAAGAAACTCTCACAGAATGTTCCCATGGAATGAAGTTATCAATAAATACTAGGCACATAGCCAGATGAAAATGTTATCCCTCACTAAAAATCTCGTAGCTCACTGACTCTATTTTAGGAATGTATTTTATATTTTCCATCACCACATCCGCCAACAAACATACAGAAAAAGACATTAATGAGTTCCATAGAGTAAAGATCAAAACACTGCTATTTCAATCAACTAAAAACTAATTATGAAGGCCGGAGGTCAGTCAGTCTTAACTTCTAGGCTGGTATGTTTCTATTTCTGGCATGGCAATCTGGTTAGTAGGTTACACAACGTCACCACGTCATTGTGATGTCTGATGATGTCATTCTGAATTCTACATGTGATTTCTCAATGGAAGCCTGTGGCGCTAGCAACACATCCCCTGTATCTAGGCAACGCCATGGTATTTAGTATGACGTACGTATACGACCCAAAGGCTGAAACAAAGCTATGTTGTGTAAAATTAAACCACATCTAAAATTTGACTTAAAAATTTACCACACTGATTTGATTGTTAGATTTTAATTTGGTTGAAGGTGGTCTCTTCATAAAGTTCACTTGTCACTTTTACTGTACTACTATGTCAAAAAACTATATAAGCTGTGATTGGACAAAGTAGAAGACACGATAGTTATTAGATTATTACTGGAGGAAACAGATAACTTTCAACACTGGAGGGTGTAAATAACTGAGAAAAAATGGAGGAAATCATCAAATTGATAGGCATCATCAACAGTCAAGTATAATTACAGTCTGCTATGCTGTGGAGTGATAAGGAAGACAGTAAAACACAAGACAGCTCACTCTTGAAATGAAACCATGCAATATAGATGTAATAGAAATTAACCATTAGAATCTTTGATAGGGGAAGCGATAGAATAATTGTGAAAATTTTTATTTTTACAAATGTGTGTTACATTTTTTTATATATATTTTTTCACTAATTTATTTTTTCAAAACTTTCTCATTCTGATAGGACCTCCCCTCAGTTTTTAATAATAAACCCTTAGTCTTCTTTAATCCAGATGACTGATGCATGTAGCCATTGCTGGATTAACAAATGTTTTGAAGTGACACTGCATGAACAGCTGGTGACAGGACATGTTAGGTTTTCTAATCTAGTTTCTGTCATCAAGGCATGGGCACAATCATTTACATGTACTGACCTGAACCAAGCCCAGTCAGATGCCAGAAGGGAACAACGCAAATAGCTAGTGTATCTGACACACAAATTTTAAGTGTGTGACACACTCACCTCAGATGAGTCACTCCTTTTTTGGTGCCTCATTCCACATTCATCTAATTAAGTTGATGTTCCCACACATTAAACTACACAGTAACTATCTCCACACGCCATAAATTATCAGCCTTTTAGAACGCTTTACTTTACTCACTATTAGATTTCAAATTGTAGTAAAATCGTCAAATTTTCTTTGCTAAAAATTCATAATTTAAAAGACTTCAAAAGATACTTACAGTCACTCCCTATCTTTAAGGGCCCAATTGCAATATTAACTGCAGGGGAAAAAATGCACAATTTTCTCAAGTGTGTCATTCTCAAAACTGTTTACTGTACACCTATCCATACATACTTGTCTGAATTTAAATTCATAATTAAAGCATACTATGAAAGTACCAGTATCTACATATACCAGTATCTCCTCAGCTCTATACTCAGTTTCTATCAACAATGATGACGATGAAGATGAACCCAGTACAAGAGGTCAATGAGGCAAATAAACATTGAAATAGACCACAAATACCAAAACAACAATAGCAGATAGACAACTTGTTTACTGTGCAGTTAAAGCACAATGGCAGCTATAGCTACCTCAAACAAACTGACTCAACAAGCACAAATTGTAAGGCAATAGATTCGATAAAAACTAAATTACAACTAAAAACTTTATTTCCTCCTTAAATCCTCTTCTCTCAACCCCCAAACAAAAACGCAAGTGACAATTTTAAGATGATTCTTTAATTTGAATCAACTGTTTCACATAGGGGTATGTTACGATGTAGTGTTAATTAACAATCATGCATCTGATCATTTGAAAAGTGTACTCCAGGAACGGAGATGTAGCATTTCATATAAATATACAGTATTACTGCATCACATTGAAGAAATCATATGACAATGGTAGAAAATTAAATTGGTTCTCAACCCTCTCCGTTACCTAATTGAAAAAAATGTTTCAGAGCTAACTGTAATCAGGGGGAGTATGATTGCATTTTTAAAAAGCATGATGCATGCTGTATTAATCGGGATTTGCGGTGCAGTCAAATTACCCAACCCCTACCCATAGCATCAGACGCCAACAATGTCTGATTTGATTTACTTTGAATGAATGCTGTATGGCTGTCATCATTCCAGAATTAGCAAACAGGAACTGTACTAGAAACCCTTGGTGACCCATGGAAATGGCAAACATGTAACCAGGGGTATAATGTGTGAAATTCAATCCACATAGTCTCAAATCATTCCAGCAGCTGGCAAAGTAAGGGTAGAACACAAATCTCACAGAGTGACATCTTTATAGCAATGCTGCTAAGTTCATACCACCATGTTTAAATGTTTATTTCAGTAGAATGTGCGTAATTACAAACAGGTATGAATTATAAACAGGAGGACATCTACAAACATCCTAATCATACTTTACCAATGGAATGTGTTTACTTTTTGGTCACATGCTAGCTAGAGTTAAAAAAAAAATTGTGTGAAAGACACCTAAGTATAGCATAGAAACTTGGTGGAAAGTAAGTAATTAAGTATCATCACTTTAGTGGTTTGAACTGTATTATTAGAGTTTTTTTTTTTATTTATATTTTAACTTGAGAATTTAATTTAAACAAAAAATACTGCCAATGAAATTCAAGCATGATTTTACCATTTGAATGCTATAATTTCTCAAACTAAAATTTGGGTGCCACATTATGCAAATTTTTCAATAGTTTGTTTTACTGGCCCTAATGGAGACAAGTCTGATGAAAGTTGACATTGGCACTTATAGGGTTAAGTCATAAAATGTATTGGAAAGAAAAAGAGCTGGCCGTCAACACGACTGGATTTGTAGGAGAAAATTGTTCACAAATTACCTAATTGTAGCCAAGTACTTGTACATTTAGATTATACAGGAATCCTTAAAACAAGAAAACATACTGGCAAATTTTTTTTTAATACAATGATGTCAAATTTTGAAATTTTCAGATGGTACAATATTAGACAAGTTTTACACCTGACTTTTTACACTGCGATAAACATCATTTATGAAATCACAGAATTCACCATAAAAATAACATGAACAAATTCAGAGCATAAAAACAAATTAAGATTGGAATTGTAATTTCTGCCAAATAACATTCCAATGGAGAAACTACAATCAATCCTCACATGTTACAGAAACCCCATAGAAGGGTGAAAAGGTCCCACATAACAAAAGTATAGAGAACCCTACTTACGCAGTTGGCAATCTGTTCATATATCTGATTTTAGCTCTCAGACTGCTGCAAATGGACACAGTAAACAGGAAATAGAAACCCTGCTGGCTTGGAACGAAAATTTATATATCCTTTCTTACAGGTAGTAAAAACAATGTTTCCGTTGGCAGTAGACAGAACAGGTGATGGTATCTGACCTGAAAACTGCACTTCCATCATACCAACCAAGTAGTGCAGAACAAACATTGTGTACAACTTTATAGAGAGAGAGAGAGACTGGGGCTTTCAAGATGGATTAATCAAGCATGTACAAAACATGTACACCATACAGTCATGAAATAATCTCAGCAATTCAACTTTCAACCTGTATTGTGTTCACAGGGAGCTTGTTTAAATTGCGAAGATAAAATTGGTCTGAAAGATGCACCACATTTGAGCTATACACCACGGTATACAAGCACACCACGGATTATGCAGACAAGCTGCAAGAAAGAAACTTATCAGTGTATGAAAAGGTCCCAGCCCAAACAAATTGGGGAATTGATTGCACTCCTGGCTCAATCTCATCTGATTTGCTCGCATCAACAAACAGAAAATGAAAAAAAAAAAAAAAAAAAAAAAAAAAAAATGCCATGGTCATGATGTTTATTATTCACATACAAGGACTAGTTCTTAATTGACATGGATTTGGCAGTCAAGAGAAAAAAAAAAAAAAATCTCAAAAACATTCCAATAATAATGCAGTCACCATGGAGCCAAGGTCAAATGTTGCTAAGCTTTCTGAGATTGCACATCCTCTATTAATATTAATACACCTAACAAAAGAGTATATCATAAACAATTACAACTACAGTCACATCAAGAAATGAAATCAGGGGGAAATAAATTGATAAATAACGACAATTACAAAATGTTACTACAGTAGTAAATGAAAAACTACAGTAATTATCAGTTGTAACATAATCAAACTATAGTAATATTGCCAAATGAGAATTGTCCATCACCCACTATAAAGCCCTACAATTAAATGGCCAATAATATTCATTTTTATTCCTGATATGTTATTTAAAATTAACAGCGAGTCAAGAATATAAGATTTAAGTTTTATTTTCCACAAAAAAAGAAAATCAAAAGAAAAAAATGTCAACTCATGTATTTTTAATTATGCGAAAAAAAACACATTATGGCTTATATGAGGGATGACTGCAGACTGCTCAGCCTATCAGAAGTCGTCAAATCATCCAAACCACTGTATCTGATTTTACTACATCAGAGAGCATCACAGAACATATATGGATTTGAAACTATATTATATTATCTTCATGTCCACAACTACAACAATATCAATTATTTTGAACGAACGGTTGAATGGGTACAGTGCAGCATACTAATACAACATAATCGAGCTAGGTCATTTTAATTGTTGCTTACTGGAGTGATTAATTAACACACAACCGTATGCTGTTGTCAAAACAATCCCGCTTTTTATCCCTTTATGTCTGACGGCATTGAATACAACACACTTGACAAGTTAATAGAATCCAAATTTAAATGCAAGCGTACACCCCATTCACATGTTTCTGAACTGATAAATAAAACATGTTTCAAATTGTATTGTTTACCATATTAATAAGGATAAAACCATGCTGTTTAGATCAATAGAGAGGAAAACAGCATTTCTATCACTCACTATATATAGATTATTTCTGCAAAGTATACAATGTTTGAATGGACACTAACAATAGGTATACCACTATGATTATAAATGTTGTTTTTTCTTAAAAAGTCCAAAGCAAACAGCATTTCAGCAACATGCTCATTCAAAATATTGTTTTTCATTTCAACTTCATGAGTTTTCAGTTTTTATAATGCTTTCTAAACATGGCAGCAAATCCAGTGCTATTTTAATTTTAGAGAGCTCCAAATGCTAGCTGACCCTGAGAACTCTTGGTAAATTCACGCCTTCTTAGTGACCACAATTCCAAAGTGAGCTGTACTTTTATTGCACCAAAAACCAAACTTGACATTTGACACTTATAAGCTCTTGAAGAAGGAATCACACTGCATGCAAGTGGAGCTGTAAGTTTATTTTAAAAATCTGGGAATGAATGAACTACTTAACATACTGTATCAAAAAATAATTAATCTTTAGAAACAAATGTGTATGCATATTATCACGTACTAGAACTGACAGGATTGATTTAATAATAAACAGACTGTTGAATGAAACAGATGGAGGAAATATTTATGTTCAATAAACTGACATTATTAATATGTTCTCTCAGTGATTTACAAAACACGACCATAGTTTATTTAACTGTACTCGAATGAACTGGAGGAGAGAGACAATGCGTGATTAAACAGAAAAAAAATAATGAGAATATCACATTGTGTATTTTATTGAGTCTTAAAAAGTTCAAATCTGCTAATTATATTATAATTTTTTCTCACCATTTTCATTGATGTTAATACTTTCAATGCTGTCCGCTATTGAAAAAAAAAGTTCTTTGATCTTAGAAATATTGCAAATCCTGTAATCCTTTCTCCCCAAGGTTCATGGTCAAAAGTTATTTTTAGGAAAGAAACAAAAATAGAAACTTAAGCTGTGTTAAAGTTGCTATTTCCTCAGATTACAAATAATGTAGTCTTTCATTAACTCTCTGAAAATACTTAACCAGTGAGTTAATTACTTATAAACGACAGGTTAACAGATCCAAAAGTTTGAAGCTGACCAAAAGTAGTTTCAGCTTCATAAATCTTTAAAGTGCTGACCATTCTTATTTTTATCTTTAGCCTTGCCACTGCCTGTCATCGCAATAGATGGTGTGTGAAGACAACAAACATGCACTGTCATTTATGCAACATGGATTGGAGAGATTACTTTTAATGTGTTTGCAGAGTTTACAAGTAACCCAACAATGGTCAGAAATCGGGGATCGTTTCTCAGTGTGTTCATAGATGAAAAGTACATAGTGTTCAATAACCAGACATTGGTACTTGTGTACATAGTATATTATTTTTCGTCCTAAATACATTTAACTGTACAAGATCACTGAGGCTTAGACAGCCTTGGAGTTGTTATGAAATAGATTGTTCCTAGCACATTACTTTCTTTCGTTGAAATTGTTTTGTGTCACAGGGAATTTATAATGGAAAGAAGGTTTATGCTGGGAATTACAATGTTCCCCTACTGGGTACCCTGCATGTTACTCTTTCTATTTCTGGTATCACAGAGGGGGAATTGCAAATACATGGCATCACTGGTTCGTAGACATCCTTTAAATTCACATGTACACCCACTCAAAAATGGCAAGGCATTCATAAAAAATAATCTACTGAATAAACTGAGCCTTTTGGGATATATTCAATGTAAGCTTTGCCTTGACTAACCGTCTTATAATAACATCAAACAATTAAAGAATCGGCATGTTCAAAGGGTAAAGTGCCAACTGTGTTGGGGATATCAGTTTCCTGTTGTAAGGGACATAATTGGGACATGGTCTAACAGTGTTTTATGAAAAGAGACAAGTACAGATAAAAGTAAATAATGTTAAAAATACAACCCAGCTGAAAGGAAACTAATAAGTAGAATTCACCTTTTCAAGTTTTCATTTTTACAGACAGTCTGTATCAAATGGATGAGTTATGAAAACATTTTGTAACCGGAGAACAGCGGACAACGCCAAGACAACTCCAAGACAACGCGAAGTAATAGCATTCTTGGCACAGCATAATAAACAAGTTGAAGCATTTCATTACCGAGACAGACATAAAAACTATCATGTGTAATGTCTTGTATTTTAGTAAACGGGAAACCACAACTTAGCAATCACAGACAGAACCAGCTGATATCGGAAATGACTTTCTCAAAGTGTAGCCACAGGCATCATAGTATTTCCTCATGTCGAGCATGTATATTTAGATTGGCCTTGTACATGAACACATCACAAGCTGGGGATGTTGTATGTGATCATTTCCGTAGAAACATATGAACAATCTTCTTTGTATGCTTCTAAAAACAACACTTTACTCGCATTGTACATTGGGTGACAAAACTCAGAAAGGCATTCCTCCTTTAAAGAACAGCCAACTAAACATCATAAGGATGTAGCTACTTGAAGGAACTCAACTATAGACAGTGAAAACAAACTCGGTGAGGGAATAAGGTGAAATAAGCTTACCATCCTATGATGCCAAATAGCAGCAGTTGCCATGGTGATGTTCAGTTTTGGACTGATATTAACCCAGGCAGGCAGGCTGGTGTTGTTGGCAGCAGCGCGCGGACAGGCTTCTTTAAACAGGGCAGGCACAAACACACACAGAGACTCCACTGGCCGACAGCTTATGTTCAAATGACTGGACTCAGTTGGTATGTAGGCGTACTAGATATCAAATGTATTAAATTACACTACGACATAAGACAACTGTTTATTCTAAAGTGCGTATACACATTCACTGACTGGGGCAGTACAGTACTGACAGCAGCAGACACTTAGTAGACCAACCAACAATATTAATGGTTTTCCACATTAACAACTTGTACTTATCCCAGCGATAAAATATTATGACCTGAACTCTTTTAAACATAGTTCAAACAAGACCACATTCTTGCTGTGTTTAACAAAAAGAAACTCTGCTCACTGAATTTTAATTATAGCTGAGATCATAGTATCCAGAGTTGTAAAAATACCCATACATATTATTTAACTTTGTAACTTTTAAACTTCTCCTTCATCAAATAAAAATATATTACAAAAAAAAAAAGCAAAAACAGCCTAAATATTCTACCTCTAAAAGTGTAACCATCATTTGTTTGGCTTGACATTATTGAACTCTGTTTAAATAATTGTTCTATTGTCCATGTATGGGTCTATACAATTCAGCACAGTACAGATGGGTGGGGGAGACGACTGTCGCAGGATTGCGGACAGCTATACAGATGCAGCCAAGCAGAGAAAGAAGCCATATAGAATCGTGACATTTAACATTGCTGGCTCACCTCTGCATAGTTTAGAGTAGTAATTTCACCAGTCTTACGACTGTTTGTTTTAAACTTTGAGGCCATCAGTGTCATTTCTATTGCTCCTAGTTTTTTACATACATAAACACAGTAGAAGTTTAAAGAGAGAGAGAGGTCACCTTTGGCTCTAAACAAAGTGTGACAGTTTTTATTTCAGGACTACAAAAACTCAGAGACGAATGATTTACTCGCTGACAATAATAGGTTAGACGAAAGAATTCAACAGACAACTCAGTATTTTGAACATGAAAACACACATGTTTTTTTTTTCACTGAAATAAATGGATGAACAACAAAAATGAAACCAAAACATAGCAATAATAATAACAATTGTTGTTGAATTAAATAAATAATATACGACTTGAGATCTGTGGTTAATTTAATTTTATAAAAACTTTAGCATGTCAAACCGCCATTGATAAATATTGAGTCACACTGTTGTTGCCGAAAAATTTAAAAAATGCATTTTTACATAAATGAATAATAATAAACATCCTTTATCCTTGAGCTAGTTTTTTTTCTTTAAATTATATAATTTTCCCAAGAATTTTCCAGTAGAATATTTATTTTTCCAAAATTTCCTGACTACAGACTTGTTGTGTGCGACTCCCCAGCCCCATATTCTAACATGTCCACCCTTTAAAACATATAGAGTCAATTTTCAGTCTCCAATTTTAACAAACAATTTTGGGTAAAGTTTAAAGGTTAGCCAGGGTCATGAGAACACATAAGCACCACTTAATAGCAATTTGTATGGAAGGCATGCATAACCATCAATCTTTGAAATAATTTCAAAAGGGGAACAGATGTCAGTGTACTTATTGCTGTAGGCTTTTACCTGGCTACACCCGCCAACAATGGCGATTGTCAAAGATAACTCACAATTAAATTGTTTGAATTTTGTTTTCAAAACTTATCAGCTTTTCCTTGGAAAACCAGTCTTTCCGGGCAACGTACAATACACTATTTTTCACGCTTTCGTGTTAACACAACTTAGAACGTATTTCTGCTTTAAGTTGATCTTGAAAAAAAACTCTGAATGATTCATAGTGATCGCACTCACAGTTATGTCGTCATTCATAAAGTACGATACACAATATATCGGGTCCTGCCTTTGCAAACTGACCTAAAAATCCCCAAAATGACTAATTAATGTCTGGAAAATTTTAGTAAAACATCTTTAATATTAAAAAAAAAATTCAGTTCACCACAACTTTAATTATACTGTATAATTTACAGTTAGATTGCTCTCATAAAGAGAACAAATTGTTATATATATATTGGTAACACCCAAAAAATAAATTAATTCCAGCTAAAATAAAGTATTTTACAGGACATAATTTTGGCAATGCTTTCTAAATTGTTAGAAACCAATACTATGAGTTGCATAATAGTATGGTAGTACTTTCATTACCAAGTGAGCTCTGTGGCAAATATGTACATTACACCAGTACATACATTAAATAGTCACAGATATGTATCAATATTTTCTACAAGTATTATACGTACACAAACAAAGGTTCTGTTCATGACCAAACAAAAATTGTTTTTAAATTAAAGAATTTAACACAAACAACATAATTTCATGTTTACACTGGTGGATAGACAAATTTAAAATTTTTTGTTGGGCTTTTATGTTTGCGATGTGATGTGACAAGTGAAAACAACTACTAGAATATATGGCATTGTACTTTGATGAATTTTGAAACAGTTCTCCAATATACATTAATCATTAACAAAAATATGATTTTTTGTTTGTTTTTCCAATTGATACCAAGTATCAAAGCATTCAGGCTTGTAGTTTTCAAGAGAAGTCGAAAAAGTAAAACATTGACACGAACGACGACGGACAATCACTCATAAGATAAGCTCTGCTCGACAAAGTCAACAGCGGAGCTAAAAATTAAAAAATATTTGGCGAGACAACACTCTGTTGTTTGAATATCCTGTGAATTTTGTGTTAGGTATAAATATACTTAAACAAATATATTAATATAATAATTTCTGTGCTATATGATTTCATTAAAAAATAAATTGTATTTGTACATTGTAGTTATCTCTTAAAATTAAATAGGTTTTACAACAAATACGACAAGTAGACAATAAATGAGAGCTGTTTTCATACTGATTGGTGGACTTTATTAGATAGCGTTTTATAATTAGCAGCCAGCAAAAGCCTACTCGTTAAACTGCTAACATTAGGCAATCCATGGCAAAGTTTCCAAAATGTTTTTATGTTGCTTTTTTTTAAGAGAATGATTGATGGGAGCCATTATGCAAGAAAACAGTCCCAGCGGTTGAAACACACGCTGCACTGGAATGTCGCAGACAATGGCAGCCTTTAAGTTAAATGGCTATTTTGGTATCTCGTTGCCATAGTAAACTGGACCATATTAGAGAATTTTCACTGCTGAGCCTTACCTGTAATCAACGATCAATCCAATCGCTGTCATGTCAAGCAGATCGACACTGTATGATCGTTATAAATCATCAAAAACAATCAATAATAACTGTCACAGTTTGCAGACTCTAGACCATGCCAGTGGTAACAGGCTAAAGCAGCCACACCATTCAGACTTGAATGCCAAATAGGCACACTACTGTACTGGGTGGTTTACTTGATTTTATGAAGTGCTAACATAAGTTTCACAAGACAATGGCTGCACAGTGATCTTTTATTTCAATGTCTTACTATTACTGGTAAAGAAATACCATTCTGGAATGTGAATTGTGTTTTTTTTTACTTTGTTCTAGGGAAGTACATCCGGTGTGTCTGGTTTAAGGATTACAGTGTCAAGGCATTGTAAAAATGAAACGAACGGAGTGTTCTTGTCAATGCAACTGTACTCAGTACCAGTCACACTCTCACAGCGATGAAAAGAACCAATCAGTAACTTGTAATTGGTTGGGAAGTATCAAAAACTATGATTGGATAAATACTGAGTGAACTGACATTCTTTTCTCAAAAAAACAACACCAACATGTGGTTGCTGTGGTGGTGACAGACATGTGGTCTGATAAATAAAGTGACGAGTAGCTTTATCTCCTTCAATCGTTTAAGTAAACACTTGGTTAAAGATCAAGCCACCTGTCCTTGATAAAATTGACAGGAACCGAAAGATCGCCGCTATTAAATCATTCCAACAGAATTTCTGCAGGTGAATATAGATCAATTACACAACAAAGAAGTTCATTTCCTGTTGACAGTCATGGTATATGTCATTACTTCTGCGCCACTACAGTCATGCCAAACTCAACCATGCCGCAAACACAAATAATGCTATAGAGTGGATTTCTAAATCGATTATCAGTTGCCAAGATTGATGTGAATTAACTCGATATTGGTGTACTACAGACATTCCATGTATTACCTGGTGAATAAGGAAGTACGTTGGATGCCCGTGTGAACGGTCGACCAAAAGTGAATACATGAACTTACCCAATCACGAATACTGTAATAATCCATGAGACTGGTGAAACTGAGTAATCATAAAAGACTATTAGAACAGAATTTAGTCGGTATAGAGACTCTGAAAACACACCACTTTACAACATTTTCCCCTGGAGGTTACTGCCGACTACTACTCAACAATGAGTTGCAGCGTATACACAGGCTAAAACTTACGCACAATGGAAAGTGAATAAGTAATAAGGCACCTATCAAGGGTCAACGACTGGTTGGCTGCATCAAAGAAAGCAATGTTGACATAGCCATGAGTTGAAAAAAACGCCCAATTTGTGTATTTCTATCCTCGCCAGTATCGATTACCACTTAAGACGAGCATGTCCAAACAGAAGGTGGAGAAAAAGCACATTTGGGGTCACTGGAGTTTCCAAATTCTTGTTTGAAAAATACAAATGCTCTGAGGATCTTGAATGCTGTTTATTCTCTTATACTTGATTGTTCCATACTATGGGTATTTGACTAAAATGGAATGAAACAAAGAACAAATACATGGACCATCAAACACATGACACCACACACAGGAAAATTAACAATGGTGTGCTGAACACTGCAAAGAAAACATATTCAGTTCAGTGATGCCGACCTCTTACAATAACATACACTCAAGTAAAAATTTAACAGCCCTACCAAGCATCAGTCAAACAATTCAACCACCCAGTGCAGAATAACCTACTGGATGAGAAGTTCAGACGCATGACACATACCCTTAAATCGACACTAATTAAAAGACACAGGTGTGTGCTTGTGAAGTAACTGATATCAGTGCAATAAACAAACCTGTGGTTAATTAAGGTAAATTAAACAATTACAACCTAAATGTACGTGATGATTTGGTTAATCTAATCAAATTGATACTTATTACCTTAAATATTTTTTTTGATTCTTAGTTAACAATATCAGTACAATATACTGATGTTTAGTTCATTGCATAAACACTAAATAATAAAGTAATGCACATCGTGTATTTGCAGTAGAACGCTAATGAGGTTGAATGGTAGTAACTATCATGTAAAATATTAGTGAATAAAAACATACAGTGTACTAAATTTGACTTAAAATAATTTGTTAGCATAACTATTAGCTACTCTAAATTTAACCCTTATCAGTCTCTCTAAGTTGTACTTGACTATTGAATGACAACAATAGAGAAAATGTAACATCCATAGCAATAAAATACTTTTAAGGCATCTGTAATTACATCAACAATGTACCAAGTTAAAGTACCAAGCTGAAAATGCCCATATACCATGCAAATGAAGAATACCAGTAAGCAAGTTAAACGGCCTTCATACTCCTCAAGGTAGTGATGATTTTTATCTCTTGTAATATAAGGAAGGCCAAGTTCTGCCAGATTTCTCCAAACAGGTGGTTGTGTAATTGAAGTGAGCTGGAATGACTCATTGGATACGCATCCCTAACCTCTCAGCCAATCAGGAAACACATTGCATGTTCACAGGATTTGATGGGCTATCACATAGTGGCTTGCATACTGGCTTGTACAGATCAGCTGTCCATTTTATTGCATTAAATGTTAGATTTTATGGTCACAACACAGACTCAACATTTCTTATGATTTATTAACACATTTTCCCCAACAATAATTAGAAAGACAGCTGTTCCACAGAAAGCATATAATAAATATTATACTAATAAAAAACTGCATAAAAAAGGTAGTTTAGAGTCCTTACTTTAAATAATAATATGTAGTGACCTATAATTGCAAGGTATTTTATTTTAAAGAATATTTCATTTGTTTTCAAATATTTTTTTCTTATGCTGTGTTCGATGTGGTTCCAAATACAAAATGAAACAAACAATGTTTGAAATATGAACATGCACTGTGCAGCGACTGTGACACTTTTAGATTTTAACGGCAGTTGAAACTGACAGGGGAAAATGAGCTGCAATGAACAATTTAACAAAAAATAGATGTAAATTTATATGTATCTTGTTAGAATGACTTGTTTTTCTGTTTTGTTTTTTTTAACATTCATCAAAAACATTTTAGGTAAAACTCTGACAAAGTGTTACCAGGATATAAGGGACTTTTGAGAATCTTTCAAGAAGACACGAGTAATTCTCACACAGCTTCAAGGCATTTCTATACAGATCAAGGAATGCAAAGATCGCCTAAGGCGAGCTTGTCTGAATGACTCTCCTAGTTACAAACAATACCATCTCTGAGACAAGCATGCATGCACAGACCTCCCATCAGTGGGTAAGTTTTATGAATGTCAAAGACACATGGTGAAACAAACATCCCATAATTCCAGCTTCATAATGGAGTGGGGTGCACAACAAAATAATAAACAATGTGTGGAACATAGGTAAGAGGAGGAGCAGGAGGAGTAAAAAAAATACAATTCTCAGGGGATATCACAGATGTTTATAACTGGTTGCTTTTAATGATGTGAATTGAATAGCAGTAATGACAAGAAGCTAGCCAGGCGTGGACATGTAATCATATAGCTAAGGGGCACCTTGCAAGTGTTACTGATACCGAGGGTGCCCCTTTTCAAAAAAAAAAAAGTAATGCATCTGACATATCAATGGCTGTAATAAACTTGCTAATTATCGCTGTGCTTATTTTTAAAAGTACAATTAAAGAGGGAAAGCATTCTGTAAAGTGAGCTGGATGCTTGGAGGTTAACATGTGTGCATGTAGAAGGAGGTATGGAAAACACACTGGAGTAGCTGCGAAACAATATTACATGTAAACATTCTAGCCAGAAGTATAAGTGTTTTTACTGGGCATACCTAACGTAAATTTCATCATCATCTTAAGCATCTCAAGTGGCATGAGTGAGTTGAATAAACTGTTATTTAAATTAAAACAGTATCTACCGGTACCTCAAGGTACTATAGGAGTCTTAAATCACACCTAGACACATGAATTGGAAGTAGATATAAATCTCCAAGGTGAAGAATGAATGCTGTACATGTATGAAAGTGTATTTAGGGGAGGTTTTTGGTATGTTCAACCATGAAAATCATTCGCCAAGGTATACCGTTTTTCCCATCCTTGTGGCCCCACAAGTACAAAACTTAATTTCACCTGTGTTCAAAATGATCTGATATCCATCCATGTAGAATTTTTAAAATTTATTTTGAAAATATTTGTTTGTGCTAAGTAAAAATTGTCTATATTGAATGCAACTGTTTTTTTTCATACGTGGAAATAACAAGTGCAAGTGCTTTAACAACAGATACAGAAACCATACTGCATGTTTGCCATGTGATGATCTTTTTACCATAATGATGATTTAATGTGCTATACCAGGATTAACATGCTTGGAACCCACTCGAACACATGCACCTGCAGTGTTGCATCGAATAGTGAATAAATCTCACCCACTGTATTTGGCATTTATTCCCATCAAGTCTGTGGCATAACCAGAGTGTAAGAGTAGGCCCTTTCTTTTGGTGTTCAACCCATAGAAAGAATTGAAACTCAAAGCAATACTGATCATAGGACTGATTTAATAACTGCTATGCTAGTTTATTTTACTATTTATTGCTCTTCTTTTTAAAATTAAGACTGCAGTTTGGTACATTCTTCAACATTTCGGAAGGATACTGTGATAAATGGTTCAAATGATTAACACTACAAATCAAAATGATAACTAAGTACAAGTCTAAAAATTACTTATTTTGTTTCATTTTTTGTAACGAATATAAAAAATGACACTTACTTTCAGTTCTTGCGAATCATCCAGCTCTTTTTCACCGTTCCTTTTCTTGCTTCTTCTCCCTGTAATAGTTACAAACACAAAATAATTTAAACAAGTACAAAACTAAATAAATTTGTAGTAAAAAAGGTATATGTTTCATATCAACACATTCTTGCAGTGTCAACACATACATCTATTATAATATCTATTAACTTAAAAAAATAATGTTTAACAAAAAAAAAAATGACACAAAATTGATTAGAGTTTCATTACTGTCACAGAATTTTAGTTGCTAATAAAATAAGTTTTATATATTCCAGCAACTTGAGATGACAGTTAACACAAACAAACATGTTTTTCAAAAAAACAAAAAAAAAAACATGTTGGAATGCACAGAACGGCAACAAATTGAATTGTCCGCTGGACGTTACACACAATAGCATACCTTCCATAGTTAGAACCTTTTGTTTCCAATCCATGGTTTTAAAAAAAAATACAGGAACAAACAATGCGTCACTTCCAATGTTATCTTATTAGTGACATAACATTAACTCAACAGTGAATCACACAGCCAAGGTTAAAACGGCAAGAAGCTTATCAGTTCAACCAAACAGTACTGCCCACATACGCACACACAACGTACAATATATGGCCGTGCTCATTCCGTATAGCGGACATGACTAGGTAAATGAGGTTGTTTGTCACATTTGTTACAACTATTGTGGTAAATACGTGTATCACATGCCCACTCGTTTATTTATGCATTCTCCATTACTGAACACTGATGGCGCTATACACCAAACCAGCTACAAACTTTGTTAAACTGTAATAAGCCCTAAAAAAACGTTTTAAAAGAAGTGGAAAGCTGCTTTTTTTGTTCTCAGTGCTAAGCCTCTTAGGAAATTACCCGTAATCTTACAAGAAATGATATTACTTAGTTTAAGTGGTTAAAAGCATGTTAATATCTATTGCAACATTTCCTAGTAACCATGTTTATCTTGTGGCTCGCCAATGATTATAGTAAGTCTAAATCCTGTGGGTACAAAGTTACACAACTATAATAAACTATGTAAAAGTCGATAATAAATATCTACAGAAATAATTCCATGTATATCAAGTCATAATTCACTATTTTTATAACTTTTTGCTCTTTGACCTTTAGAAGTTAACTAGCAAATTGACATGTATTCAATAGGAAATTATGTCTATTAAGTCTAAAATGAACAAAAAAATTATGTCTATTAAGTCTAAAATGAACAAAAAAATTATGTCTATTAAGTCTAAAATGAACAAAGAAATTATGTCTATTAAGTCTAAAATGAACAAAGAAATTATGTCTATTAAGTCTAAAATGAACAAAGAAATTATGTCTATTAAGTCTAAAATGAACAAAAAAATTATGGAAAAAATATATAAAAATATGTGAAATGCTGCATTGACAATGAGTCATACAATTTTGTAGTAGTGACATTTTTCCTGGCGTCTTAGATATGAAGTGACAGTGACTTCCACAAAAAACCAAATCGTGAAAATTACTAACAATGAAAATTAAACAGTGTTCTAGAGAGTACAAACAACAAACTCAAACACATACTTTTTGGTACAGTGTGTACGACATAAATTTCTCATTCAGTATGGCTGCAGCAGCCTTGCTTTATACACTGTCAAATATTTTATTTTTAATAGCTGGAATTAATTTCCACTCAAAAGACTTTTCTGGTGTTTTGTATAGTATTCATTTTCACCGACTTTTGATGAGTTGAATGTAAAATATAGGAAAAAAATGTATATTCGCTGGATTTTATCTTCACGTAATCATCCCTTTAGAGAAAAGAGCAAAAATGAATTCCAAGCGAAAATAAAACAAAATATGACATTAATGTAACCATACAACATGTACACTAGGGTATTGGTAGTTAGGATCAAGACTGCTATAAAACTGATCTACAACGAATTACTTGTCCATGAGACATAGCAGTAAAATTTGTCATGCTATAAAAATGACAGTCTATTGGGAAAGTTGTGAAGAAAATGTTAACATAGACGATTTAATAGTGTCTACATAACAATAACAGTTTTATGATTCAGTACAGTTTAACCCTTTAATTACCAGTTCCCTCTTTTCATCACAAATTCACAAAATAGTTATGTTTATAGTCTGCACTTTCTTTCAGAAAATTGGAATAAAACTAGTCAAATTTTTTGAGTAAAAACTGAAAATTAGCTCAAATTTTGTCTGTTGGCTCCAAAATTAGGATTCATTTCCAGAAATTTTGAAAAATATGAGAAAAAAGTGCAGAAAAATTTGGGCGAGAAATTTTGGTGGTGAAAAGGTTATCCCCTTTAATCATCATATATTTTTCCTGTCAACATTTTGATGCAAAATTTTATTCATTTTTCTAAAATTTCTAGGTTTATTTTGGACCAATTGGCCAAATTTTCTCATTGGCAACAGGTCTGAATCAAAATATTTGTAAAAATAATGAAAAAATTATCCAGGATTACCTTTGTGAAAGGTGACAAAAGATGCCATACAGAAAGCTAACATTAAAATCAAACAATGGAGTTTCTATTACAGTGGATATTAATGGACTATTATACATTATGGGACCCCCTTCGTTGGCACAGATAAAGTTCCTGTATACAATAGCGTATAGTGTGGTAGTTTAAATCAACACAGAAACGAGCAATCCCCTGACAACAGTGCAAATTACATGACCCTGTATAACCCTTAAAAGCTATGGTCTTCAAGGGAAATGAAATTCTTTTATGAAAGGAATTTCTTCTTTAAATTTCACGAAATCTATCTTCCTGAACACTTGTAAATATTTTCTGCGGAATTCAACAGAACTTTGTGTAAAAGGTGAAAGACCTCTCATGAACAGGAAAACATTCAGGTATTACAATCACATTGGTTTTCTATGTAGCCGAGTACAATGATAAATGGCCTATCACTCAACAATCATTGTGATTAAAATGAGATGGAAGTAAACAATCTTAACTTAAAATTTCCTTGAGCCTAACTTTCTTGATATTCTGACACAAATCTAATTCAAAAATTGCACCAATTAAGTTTATAGTTTTAGAAAAAAAAGGGGGTAGTCACACTACCATAAAACTCATTTCAATTTGACTCAATCTGCTAATTCAACTACCGGTACCTGGAGGGGGGGGGTACCTCTTCATCCTGGCAAAATATGCTGTGTACCCTCTGACAATTTGACATTAAAATGTTTGGAGTTTTGCCGTTATGTAATTTTGTTTCTTTAAATCTGAATGGATTTCATAGTGAATATCTGACACACAGAATGTTGAACTGATAGTGAAAAAAAAATTTATGTTTCGCTAAAAAAAGTTAAATAGAATTTATATTTCTTGACACCATTATTTTACTATTCTGTATTCATCACACTAAATTAAATTATTGACAAATAACGATCTCTGTCAAATCAAGATGCAAACCATGCAAAACAGATGATATGTAACATGAAGAAAAAGTTTATTCCAGTATTCCAGACACATTTTGAAGTGATTTTTTTTTCATATCACATCAGTCATCTGAAGTATATTTAAGAGTGGCTTATTTTGGTGGAAATTATTATAATGGTTCTTGTCAAATGTTCACATTACATTTTTTTCAAAAAATTCTCCAGCTATCAGTAAAAAAAAAAGGATATAGATATATCGTACTAGCACTGAGGTTAACACAATAGTTAGCACACTTTTATTATTTATTTTAAAATGTAAACAAGCTTTCCAATTTTCAGAATATGAATCACTGAAGAAAATATTTTGTAATTTAACACTTCCTTATCCTGCTTTTAGCTAGGATGTTGATATCAGGGCGCTTAAAAATTACTTATGCAACAAGGTCCTGTCAAATCTTGCATTAAATTTATTTGTTTATACAAGCAGCCTCTTCGCTGAGATAGCTCCACTGTTAGCAATGCACATTTCAATTAAAGAACAGAAGATATCATTAGAAAATGAACAATATGTATAGTATCAAGCAATGGGACTTGCTGTTTTCAACAAGAATTCAAAAATATCACTTTTTACGAAAAATTACAAAAATATTCACCAAAATTAGAGAATTAAAGTTATCATTACAAAATGAACAAATCTGAGAGAGGTCCACATGTAGTATCTAAAAATGTAATATAAATGCAATCGGACTTGCGTTTTTTAACAAGAAGTCGAAAATATCACTTTTTATAAAAAATGACAAAAATATTCACCAAAATTAGAGAATTAAAGATATCATTACAAAATGAACAAATCTGAGAGAGGTCCACATGTAGTACCTATATATGTTATATCAAAGCAATTGGACTTGCGGTTTTTAACAAGAAGTCGAAAATATCACTTTTTACCAAAAATGACAAAAATATTCACCAAAATTAGAGAATTGAAGATATCATTACAAAATGAACAAATCGGAGAGAGGTCCACATGTAGTACCTATATATGTAATATCAAAGCAATTGGACTTGCGGTTTTTAACAAGAAGTCGAAAATATCACTTTTTACCAAAAATGACAAAAATATTCACCAAAATTAGAGAATTGAAGATATCATTATGAAATGAACAAATCTGAGAGAGGTCCACATGTAGTACCTATATATGTAATATAAAAGCAATCAGACTTGCGGTTTTTAACAAGAAGTCGAAAATATCACTTTTTACCAAAAATGACAAAAATATTCACCAAAATTAGAGAATTAAAGATATCATTACAAAATGAACAAATCTGAAAGAAGTCCACATGTAGTACCTATATATGTAATATCAAAGCAATTAGACTTGCGGTTTTTAACCAGAAGTCGAAAATATCACTTTTTACCAAAAATGACAAAAATATTCACCAAAATTAGAGAATTGAAGATATCATTACAAAATGAACAAATCTGAGAGAGGTCCACATGTAGTACCTATATATGTAATATCAAAACAATTGGACTTGCGGTGTTTAACAAGAAGTCGAAAATATCACTTTTTACCAAAAATGACAAAAATATTCACCAAAATTAGACAACTGAAGATATCAACATGAAACGAACAAACCTAAGAGAGGTCTACCCAAGGTACATATACACCAAGTATCAAAGCATTCAGGCTTGTAGTTTTCAAGAAGAAGTCGAAAAAGTAAAACATTGACACGGACGACGACGGAGACGGACAATCACTCATATGATAAGCTCCGCTCGACAAAGTCAACAGCGGAGCTAAAAATACATTACACATTGGTCTTTACTGTTAATTAAAGGGGCGTGGTTGTTGTACCACACACAAGATTTGTAGTTGACAACCCAATGCACTCTCACAGTGGTAAGCTTGAATGAAAGTTGTGATCCAGTCACCATGTGCACTAAATACTGACTTTGACTTCTTTGAGTTCTTACTTTAATAGTCAAGCCTTAGAAGTGTCTTTTTTGGATATAGGAGACAATGACCGCCAGTCTAGGATTATGAATATGTCCACAATAAAACTACTTTGGGAACAACGTGTTATGGTGACAGTTGTACTGAAGATCCACTAATCAAGTTGTTGAGTCAGTAACTTGGATTTAAGTTTAAAATACACTGTTATCAGAATTAGCTAAGTGAATCAAATGAAGGATAATCTAGTGCCAATTATTAGTTATCGGTATATTCAGTTTTATCACAGATTTTCACTATATCATGACTGGAACTAATAATATGTTTGTGTTGTACTTGTACACCGGCACCATCCCAACCACCACTAAAATACCACAGAAAATAAACAAACTATTTATATCTAAACTGAAGCAGCAATAACATTTCTAATAACTCCAGTATGACTGTTATTATTTGTGGAGACCTGCTACAATTCTGAAGTCACCGAAAAAAAGATAAAACTGTCAATATGAAAAACTTAGACATTTAAAGAAAAATTGTGTGGATTTTTACAGGGTTCATATTTGACTGTACATACACAGTACAATAGGTTTTGGGCGTAAATTAAACTAAATTGTGCTAAGTCACGAAGTGGGCTATGATTATACTGAAAGATAGAACTAATCCTTAAATCTAAAAGACAAATAAGTGACAACAAAGTGCATCTATTCCTGTACAATATCACAGAGAATTGAAAACGTCTGATTACAATGTGTGCAGAGCAAAATAACTCTTTTTCTAATATGTACTTTTAACATGTCAGACGGGCGTGGAAAAGGCGGCAACAACCTGTTTCTAACAGTATAGCACAGTACAGCGAGGCAGTTTATCACAAGATATGCCCCAAGCTCAAAACGCTTGTTTCATGGATGAGTGATCTTTACCACCAATTCTACCAAAATGGATGCCTAGTTTACACAGAAACACATTACATCTATACATCACATATAATGCCAGAGTCTCAGAAACTCACCATCACTGATAGTCCAAGCGGACTGGTTCATTCAAAGCAGAGTCGTAATAGCAGTGACTGCAGTGGTATGAATGTACAGCGAAACTCACCATCACTGATAGTCCAAGTGGACTGGTTCATTCAAAGCGAGAGCAGCAGTATAAATGTACAGCGAATCTCACTTCTATTCTAAACATTCAAATCTTTAAGCGCATTCTTTGTGTGCATATATTTCAGAAACTTAAACTCATGAATATTCATGAGAAGGGTGAGAGGTCATTCAGCTTGGAAATCACCTTTGGCAGTACATCTATTCTCGAGTATGTGCATATAAACGTCATGGCCATGTCAAATACAGCTGTAATTTTCTTTAACTAAAATTTTGCAATATTTCCTAAATCATTGTTTCATCAAAAGTTCAACTTAATTGTTGAATGTGAAGGAATGCAAGACTGGCAACAACCAAGAGGTAAAAATAACAAACAATTTGAAATTACCTGGATTCACATTTCCCAACGGGACAGCATTCTCATGACGCAGGAAAAATTTGACCTCTTCTCTATGTATTCCCCATTGTTGTAATATCTCATAGGGTTTCTCCTCATCGCCAATAGGACGTTCTGTGAATGAAATAATAGTTATAAGTATTTAAACTCAAGTACTGAAAATTGAATTGATGACAGTGTTTTATCACTGCAAATGTTCACAGCATAGCAGATGACAACCTTAAATTCCTGACATAAAATCAGTGAAAATTTATCCAGTCAGTTTCAGTTATTTTGCTACATCTGCATACTGTGTTTATTGTCTTGTTGATTTTAATCAAAACGTGTAGGAATACATAACACTGTTGATAAAAACGATATGATTTACACATTGTTCACTTTTAGCTAGTGGTGAAAGCGTAGAACAAGAGCCATGCATGAATTTTCACAGTCATTCACAATTTGTACAGTCAATTTGACTGTGCAATTCAAACAACATTTGTAACCCCCAAACCATGCCAGATCTATCAGAATAATTGTACAACATGAGAACTCTTAACATTTCTTTTACATGAACACATGCACAACTACTATAAAATATTCACTGCCTGGGTTTAATTTTAACAAATTTAAGGATGCAGAGATATTCACTGGGTTTTAAATATACTGGAGTGTGGAGGAAACAATACAAACTATTGTTAAATTATAATATATACTGGGTTTAAATTTAGCACATTTAATTGTCAGTGAAATAAGTGAAAATAAAACCTAATGATTAATTAATCCGTAATACAATAAAAGGGTAACTATGGTAACACATGTAGGTAATAAATAATTTACATTCTTCAGTCTAGTGGAAATGATAACTAGTATTTTGATCATCGTCACTCTATATATCTCTACATGATAACATTGCTCAAATACTGCAGTTGTCTGTTCCTTTATATATTTTTAGATGTCGACACAGAACAATTAAATCAGCGTAAGCCTGTTAATAGATTAAGTGCATCACAGCTGACGCAGTGGTGGGAAGCAATTTTTATTTAGTCAATTGCAAACTCAGCAGAATATAACCTTTTCATGGAAGGTTACAGCCAGGACTTGATTCTAATTTCACCCCACCCCTTACAGCGGTACATGAACTTAATTCAAATTTCACTCTAACCCGAAAGCACATGAACTTGATCCTACTTTCATTCCTCACCCCAACACAAAAAAATCATGAAATGCAACGACACATTGTCTATCAGAAAAACAACTGGGTATGTATTTGGAATGAAGTGGGTGGTTGAAACATATTGTTGGTAATAGACCATTTTCCGTTCACTGCGAGAATCACGCGCTATGCGTGAAATCGAACGTGAAAACAGGACAAACAAAGGTCATAGCGTCGTAGTGGTGTCAAACATCGCGTGAGATTCGACAAACGTGAAAGTATTTTGGGGGACATTTCCATGTCAATAATGTGCTGTACACATTTGATGATAGACAATTTTGATTAAAAGAGGATATTCGAATGCAATATTCCTCTGTCAAAGATCAGCCGGTCGATGTGAGCTACGAAATAAAGAAATTCGAGTTCAAAATCAAATCGTTCGATTTTTGCGGCAGACGTTCGACGCGCGTCTTTCATGCATCTCGCGAGATCTCGCAGTTGTACGGAAAATCACCTATTACAATGCAATGTAGCAAGACAGGCTTCAAAGTTAAAACAATTGAGTGTGTGGGCGTGGTGGAAGTAGGTGCATAGTCACCACTTTATTCTTAGCAGTTATGTCAGCATATAGATATACACTGTACATAAAATTGAAGAAAACTTACCACAGCCTCTCCAAAGTTCAGCTAAATGACATTGTTCTTCGCCAGGTTCTTTACAACAATCAATCACATCCTTACAAGTTGTGGCCGGCGTGACTGGAATCTCAGACACAGTATCAGAACTATTACTGAGATATACCTTCAGAATCACCTGCAACATAGTCCAAGAAAATAAATAAAGAATTGTTAAATCTTTAAACTGAAACTTAAATTTCTTATTTTATTACTTATAAGTTGTTAAATAGTTGAATATATTTACATTTAAGCAATTAATCTCTTGAAAAGGAAACTTTTAATTACTAATCTAATATTTGATCTTATTTCACGGTATAGTTCAAAGGGTGTAAATCGTTGCAAAACAAAAAGACCAACAGTGGAGTTTACAATTACAGCCAACAACCAACATAGTTGAAATGATTCCTTCAAGAGGTGGTCTCGACCACACCTATATTAAAGTATCAACTCAGAAAAATTTCACAAGCAGCTGTGAAATATTAGAATACTTGTTGGTCCAAGTTAGAGGCACCATGCTAACACAACCATAGGGGTTACAAGAGTCTGTTACATTTTAGTGCACACGACTCAATCACAGTGTGTCAAGCCGAACACAGTACTAGATATTTAACCACAGTTCACAGCTGTCAAAGACTGTTACGAATAACGGGGAAAACCACAACAAGCTGCCATCATGCTTGTTAAAATTCATGAATCAAGACTGCATCTTACCATGCTGTTGTATCACATCCACTTGATGAAAAGTTTGCTTTCAAACACTGTATGCAACGACCGATACATGTGTTGGGCAGATCCCCCAAAAAAACTTGATACACCACAGTGAGTAAAAGCGAGTGTTGTGATCGCCACAAGGCTGAAGGCTTCAATAGCATTAGCATGGTATGCAATCTTTTCGACTATGTTACAAAACAGGACATGGTTACAGTGACCCCCAGGATGACAATGGGCGTTGTTATTTCATGGTCATTTCAAAGATTATGACAATAAGTTAGCTGTGATTTTATGGCTAAATAAATGCACTCTTAGGAATTCTCTCCCCAATTACAGATGTCCTAGTCATATTCCGGTCACTGAACATTGCCTTGATCACAAACTTTGTAGGGAATATGTAAATTACAATGCAAGTTCCTCAGACGTCAGGTGTTTTTGTGATATTATATGAAGCATGAACAAAAATAACATGATCAAAAGAAGATGGTTGAACTGAACACAAGGACAATAGAGGGGAAACCAATATATTGGTTATATTAGCTCAATATTATTAACATTTTAGCTAGCGTAATTCCTTTATTTGTCAAACCCACTCAGCCCAATAGGTTCCAGCCATGGTTGTTAACAATATATTGTTTTCCTTAGACTGAATTTCTTGAGCTACCTTAACACAGAGTGAGAAGACAGCATTTATCAACACAGAATGATACATGTAAAACCATATGCATTCCTGATGCTCACCAGTGAATCATTTTTTTGCGAGACCGTTTTCTCAGAATAATTCATAGTTTGTTATTCATCATAGCCAAAAGTAGTGAAATAGAGTAATTTGTTGCAGCCAAATGTAAGTTACAGTACCATATTTGCATAATTAGAAGGGCAATTCCAATAAAAGCGCATATAAACCCGAAATCACATTGGCTCTATTTCACGTAAGTGGATGCACTTCTATAGTATAATAAAGCTAATAAAATGTTCATAATTGGCAACTTTTGTACCAGTTTAGATGAAGCCCGGAATAGCGTGGAGGAAAGAAGTGGAAATATTATATGGGTGCTGACACCATAGTCTTTTTTGGTGAATTTTACATTCTTTGTAATAACAGCAAAAGCACATATACAAAGGTAACAGGAAGTCAAAGTTGTATAACTATCCCTGGCAGCACTGTAATAAAGTTCATGGGGACTTTCAAGTTTTCAAAAACCTCATTTATGTAAAAGGGAGAAGTTAGTTTTCAACAGGTAGCTTTAAAGATTTCTGAAGTGACCTAAAACATTGAAAGTAGATCATGGGGGCATTTCAAAGATTGCAATCTGAGTTCCGTTAAGTACCCCAAAGAGAGTGATTACCTGCCAACAGGAAGAGGAAAAGTGAAATTCACCAGATAGTGAGACATATACAGTTTGCAATACCAAAAGAGATCAAGAAACCTTGAGGGTCAGCGAACTCAGGTAACTGCATAACTTTCCACAATCAATCAGCTGCAGGTATTTTCCATATAACTTACATGTACATTGGTATCACATTTTTTAAGATGAATGAGTGTTCTGTTTATGAAGTCAGTTACTGATTTCCCAATGGTCCACACACTTTCAGATATTCAGGTACCAACGCATTACAGCTTAAAAAATAAATTGTTAAATTTTCTCTTCCATGGCATTTGCACACAGGGCATTTCTACAATCCAGGCTCAGACAGACAGCTAACTCACAGGATAATACAAGTGTGATTAAAGAGCTAGGTAACCTAACCGTAAGTGGTGAAAAGAAAACAAGCTTGTAATGAAAAGGTGAAGAGTTAATTTGAGTGAAGTCAGGGGGGGGGGGGGGGGCTTTTTGGTATAATACAATGTACCCGGTAATACCTTCTGTAGGTCAGTCAGAATATATGACCATTTTCTTAGGCATACAACTGATGTACAATAACATATAAACTCATGGAAACCTAGTTGCCTTAATAAAAACATAAACATTCTGCATACCTTACAGACAGACAATATACTTATAATCTAAATATCAAACATTTCTAAGTTCCTTTCAAAGTTTCTATTTGCTGTATTTGCCCTATTGGAGGCTCACCTTCAATATTAAAGGGGAAGTCAAGCCAAACAACACAATGACCCCCCAAGAAAAGGCTCCACAAATGTAGGAGAATGCAATACAGTTTTTTTTATATCACTTTTCATTCTCTAGATATTCAACATTTCATCAGTATTATGTTGTCAGCCATATTGATTCTCAAGCAAAGGATCATGGGTAAAGTATGACATCACAGAGTCTGTTGTAAGAAATTGAGAAAATGATTTCATCTATAACATGGGAATTACTGATGCGAATTAGTTCAAATTTTCGTTATGCATATAACTCTTGCATATGATTATAGTAATGTAAATTAGAATGTTACAAATACACATGAAATGAAGATATTGCCCAAAACTTTAAAAAAATAAAAATTGTTACACTTTTTTGTCCACTTTTTATGATCAACAAGTAATATATCACCTATATAACCTACTCGCATCGGTAAATTGTATACAATATAAGGAAATTTGAGCATTTGGTAGAAAAACATAAAAATAAATATTTTCAGTTCTGTTTCCATGACAACTATTATATAAGCATGTTTGGCACCAGTACATGTATGCTACCCTGTTCTAAACTTTCAGCCAATTTAAAGTTCAACTTTTGAAGTTATAGATGAAATCATTTTCTCAATTTCTGACAACAGACTCTATGTCATACTTTACCCACAATCCTTTGCTGAAGAATCAAGATGGCGGTCTACATAAATTGATGAAAAATTGAATATCTAGAGAATGAGAAGTGATATAAAAAAAACTGTAAATTGCATGTTCTTACATTTGCCGAGCTCTTCCATCGAGGAGTATTATGTTGTTAGCCTTGACTTTCACTTTAATAACACATGTAAATCAAATAACAAATTTTGTTGCATATAGTTACTCTCAATACTGGTAATTTAAGCATGACCTATTTTGATTATAATAACAACTCTGTAATTTACATTTGTGCTACTAATAAAGCAAATACAGTAGTTGTTTATCAGCATATTAGAAAGGGCCATATTTGTATGTGAATTACATCTAGCTGATAATAAAATACTGTAGAATACTTTATTTTCGCTTGGAATTAAATTTTGTTATTTTCACTGAAGGAATAATTCAGTGAAAATAAAATCCAGCGAATATACTTTTTTTTCTATATAACGGGATAATCAAGCAAACAAGGTACTAAGGGCATTAATAGATGATTGAGCAGCCAATTCCTTTAAGTTTGACTCTGCACAACTTTTTTATTAAAAAAATAAAGTTTAGCTCAAGATATTTATGAAAGTTATTTTGAATTGAAATTCTTTATTAAGCTAAATGGATGAGATTGCCATGCTAATAACAGAGGGTGTTACAAATTACTTCCAATGTGCAAATACCAAATTGACTTCCTCTATAACCCCTAGCCATGTCTCCATGGTGATCCATCCATCAATCAGTCAGTCAGTCTTGACTTCATGTAAATGCATGTAGCTCACTTATGTTTAAATACAGAATCATTGACATATACATGTATACATGTACCAAGATGACATACAGCCACAGATGGCTTTAAATAACTCACAGACAAGTACATAGAGTGATGTGATGATTATCACATCACATCTTTCCAATATAGGAACCATAGTGACATATACAACACATTTAAAAATACATTTTTTGTTTATACAAAATTCAAACATAAGCTGCGAGGCGACCACACCCTTTTGTTCAAGGAAATAATATCAAATCTAGTGAAATCCCTACCTAATATATTGTTTGAGTTTTGTATTCAAGATTACAAGGAATTATATATCAAATTGTACAGTTAAAGTGGGAGATTACATATATCCCTCAGACACTCTTTATATACTGCATCTAGTCATCTGTTCGCTACAATTTTAGCAACTTGGCTGGATGTAAATTTAGTATTAATACTGCAAAAAAAAAATATTACTAACAATATACACTTGGTATAAAGCTGAATTTAACATATTGGGCAAATTGTTTGCACGCACTACATTACTTAATATAGTCAAAGCCAGATTGAAAACAATTGACAAAAATTCACAAACATACAAATTATCATAAGCACATGTGCGAGTAAATGCTAGCTGCTTTCATGTCCCATTTAACTACTTTCACCTGTCCTAGTCTCAGTATCTGTAGTGAGTTAATACCACATGCAAATAGGGGGCCAAGGAACCACAATACCCTGGGTCACTTAAAGCTATTTTTCATTTGATGTGCTGCCAGCGAACACTAGAAAGCCTGTATATAATGTTTTCTTTTATTTTTTTTTGTTGGAGCATGGCGTTTATCTAAGGAAGGACTGTGCCCTCCAGAACTGATTCAGAAATGTTATCATTCATTTCGCAGTATGTTTGTTGTGTTATGCATGTGTGAGTACACACGACAATAGAATAAAATACTATATCACTGTTAATAGTTCTTCTGTTTTAATTAAACCCATAAATGTATCAAAAACATTCCACATCTCTCAACAAATGAATCTTAACCACACGAATGCATCATACTCAATGAAGTTTGCATAAATTCCTGAATACACAGGGAGAAACTGAAATATATTTCACATGAAAGCATGTCCCCCCTGTAGATCTCCCTATTGACATGTCAGTTGAAGTGTTGCTGCGTGTGCACCTGTCAGTATCACATGAACACAACATGCCCTAAGGGTGGTCACTGTCTGACATGCACTGTGTCCACTGATACATAATATACCATACACATATACTATAAAGAGCGCCACCATGAAAGGGAAAAATCTTGAAGTTCTTCACCATAGATAGAGGAGAATGTACCACACTGACCAGGATATTATCACATATCACATATACTTAAAAGCTGCGAGCACTGATAAATTCAACTATAAAAGTAATCATTACACACATCATGGTAGATTGATTGTCACAACCACTAATATAGTGAAATAAGTTTGGTTTGAATCAAAAGCAATCTGCGGAAATCAAAATTACCAAAATGGTTACCATAAGTGTAACACAGTCTCATGTTGAGGGACGGTAGTTTGAACCACAACTTCACCTCCAAATAACAAAGAAAAGCCCACTCCAAGGTGAACAGGTATACTTTAGAGGTTTAGGGTTTCCTTGCAGTCACTTGAGCTAAGGTAAACAATTAAGTGACAAGATGATTGCTAAGTGATACCCTAAGGTGTAAGTATACATATTAAAGACTAAATAAAACAATCTAAGACACATTAAGATCACCAAATTCATACGCCCCCATCAAAAAGAAAAGCATGCTTACACATATATATCATAGTTGATAACTGTGATAAGATTAAAACACATTTGAATCTATCCATTTCAATTATTTTCTACTTGAGTGGCCAAAATTAAAAGCACTGTACTCAGAGATTGGGTTATCATTTCGATGTTTGGCATTGCTCAATGATAAACTATAGAGGAATTTAACATTTTAATCTGTGTACTGACTTTAACACAAATGCAGCCCACTTCTTGTTCCATAGGGAGGGTGAATCTCTATCATTGAGGGGGGAGGAGAAGACGAATAGTGGGGTCAATGCAATACCTGGATGAAACTACAGGGTATAACTAACAAAACTATACAAACAGAAATGTGTACAGCGACACAATCAAGTAGTGAAACCAAAGAAGCACATCTGGAAGACAGCAAAGAATGATGTTTACTCAAAGGCAAGTAACAACCATGGATACAATATAACACTCTTCTGTACACCTTTATACATGTACACAGGTATAGGGTCATAACGACTGACTCATTTTGAGGTTGTGGCATTACATTACATGTTTTTTTGGTATTAATTAAACTGGAGAAGTTGCATGTTGGCACAGGTTATGACTTACCATCATAGCTTCCTTCTAGTTTAAGGAAAGGTTAGCAAATTGA
Organism: Saccoglossus kowalevskii; assembly: GCF_978046115.1. Classification (NCBI taxonomy): domain Eukaryota; kingdom Metazoa; phylum Hemichordata; class Enteropneusta; family Harrimaniidae; genus Saccoglossus; species Saccoglossus kowalevskii. The sequence continues at coordinate 20,285,283 of NC_140642.1, forward strand.
TGTGTCACATCAGGCACAAATTGGTCCCATAGCAGACACCGGGGTATTGCTAAACAACGGCAACACTACAAAGGACCGAGTGTGTCAAATGTGCTTGTCATTCAATATGTGCATGCATTCTGTTCATATACATGTATTAGGTATCCATGGCAATGGTTAACAAACTGAGCAACTTTTTCTGTGCTATCAGCTTTACAATTGAACGCGATCTTTCATCTCCTCGGCAGAGCTTGGCAAGTGTGAAATGTTCAAAAATCATCGCACAAAACACAAGACAACTGAATGATCTGAATAAACCCTTGGTGCGTGCACAGAATGATAAATATAACATGTGGGAGGAGGAATTTAATTAAAAAACGATCAGATTAATTTGAATAAAATTACAGGAATGCAAGGTAATCCAAAATACTATGTGCACTGCATATTAATTTAATAAAGGGCAATGACCTAGGAAATTATTTACTCCTATCATTGCTATTCCAAATTAATTACCTAAACCGTAGAACGTTTTTAGAGTGATTTACAGTTTTCCTGATCTCATGACTAACAAAGCATTTAATTATAATTTTAATCTGGGGAGTCAAAAGTGGATATATTCTACAAAGAATGTATGACCTCTATTCAAAGTGTATTTTGTTTAAAATAAAAAATGTGAATGTTACACTGAAAGTATGGAAGTATGAAAAGTCTCATAATGTCTAATATATATCAAGTTTGAACAAAATCCATCTGTAAACAGCCGAGAAATGCTTGATTTTGATGATTTTTTAGCACAAAAATGGCCACCATTCGGTCATTTTTAATAGGATCGTCAAACCAATATATCTGTATATCTATGACATGATCTATAATGAATACTTAAAATTTGAACATAATCAGTCAAAGCATGTCAGAGATATGGCAATAGAACCACATTCATTAAACCTTGTATATACGTTGGACATTATAGGACCTTGATGCACATCATTTTGTTTTATGATCTGATTCAAGATGGCCTAATGGTGGCCATTTTTGTGCTAAAAAATCATAAGAAACCTATTTGAAAAAAAAAATGATGTGCATCAAGGTCCTATAATGTGTAAAGTCTATACCAAGTTTGAACAAAATCCATCTGTAAACAGCTGATTGGTCCAGGCATTTTTAAGATACAGGTCTTTTTTTTTTAAAACCCAAGACAAAAATGATCAAAAAATGTCAGAGAAATTGGTAAAGACAATCAACATGGCTGCATGTCAGCCAGGTCTGAATAAAAATGGGCCAGGCATGCTTGAGAAACTATTGATGACATTTTGAATTTTTTTTTTTTTTTTTTAAATAGCAGTAGTCAGTCAAAGGTCAACAAAACAAAAAACCCGACTGACGTGCATATGGACATGTATACTGCATATGTATTAGGTTTTGTCTTTGTGCCAACTTTCTAAAAATCATCTAAGCTATGTTTGAGATATGACTCAGAACACATGAAAATAAACAAAATGATGTACATCAGCAGCCCATCTTATTCATACATGTATGACATGTAAATCTCAATAAAATCTGCCAAAGAGTGCCTAAAAATAGTTGATGACATTTTAAAAATTTGTGATTTTTCTTTTTTTCAGTTCAATCAGTCCAGGTCTGTCCGAGAACAAGATGTGTCAAGTGAACGAATGCACTGAAACATACCAGGTAAGTTCTGTTTCGAAGTACGGTACATCTGAAGGAGCTAATAATTACCAGAAAAGACATGCTTTCACTTATTTTATTTTTTAAAAAGAAGGAAACGACAACCAAACATTTCTGAGAGTGGAGCTGTTTTTCTTCACTGCAGTAAAAAAAAAAATTTTGAATGAATAACCATAGTAACTTTACATGGCTTTCAGAGAATCTAATTCAAATAGCTGCCCCAGGGCTATATAGCCAATATAATGAGGCTTTCCACTATGTATACACTTGTTGGGCACAGGAATAGAAAGCCATACTACATCGATAGTAGAAATTCAGTTATAGTGGACATAAATAAACACAATGAGTATGTGAAAGGAAAGTTGTAAATACAAACAATGGCTACATATATTCAGAAATATCATTTATTGCCAATCAATTTACAAATTTTTTTCTTTTTTTTATTTTCAATACAAAAATTATGTCAATTCATATTATAGATGTTTATAGTTTTATATACCTTGAGAATCCTGTTTTCAGAGAAATTACATTAGCACAAATACCAGGGTAAATGCACATGCAGTATTTAACTCTAGCTTCTTTAGATCTCTAAAACCAGAAAATGTAAGTGAAAAACGTTATTTTTTTTTTGCTTCTTGATGTTGTGTGAATTCTTTAACATCAACAATTCCTCATCAACAAAATTGTACAAATATAACAAGTATAGCTACAAAATTAAGAGCACTCAAGACACATGAGCTGCTGAAATAAAAGATACGGTTACACATACAAATAGTTTATGACCATGCCAAATATCATGATAGAGTACCAAAACTTGTGTCCACACCATATCAAGCAGGTCACATACATTCCCAATTACAACTGTACAATTTTACACAGAGAACTATAAATACAGCTAACATTCCCTTTGTCTGCTTTACCATATTACAATAAAATACGAGACCAAAAAATGTCCCTTATTATTAAATTCATAAACGTTCATATTTGCACAGTGTGATATAATACAGGACAGATCACAGCATGAGAATAAAAAAAACTAATTAGTCTGCATACACACTACAAGAAGGGTGTCTGGGGCTGCCAGGTTCCCATATAGTACTAAAGCAACTTGAGAAACTTAAGAGTTTACAGCTTGATGCCGAAGGATACTGATGTTAAACTGAAAGAAAATATTGTGGTTTTATAATCGTCCTATGTAGAAGTCACACAATAATAAATCAGTTGGTGATGTTTTGGTTTCAGATGTAATGACATATATCTGTCCTGCTAATTGAAGACTCATGGGTTGATCCTATGGCTGATGAGTCCAGAAATTTATTTTTAGCAAGAAACAGGAAGAACACTCCCCAAGGTATAGTGTGAATATGGTGAGAAATGTAACGAGATATAAACACAATCATTGAACATACTCCCACTGTTCTGCTTTCTTCATTCAATACAGACATACAGATTGCACCGAAAGTATAGCAATGGCCTGAGATTGAAACTGAAATGATTTATACAGGATTTTTTTAAACATTCGAATACTACCGTACTGGTAGCAACTGAGATTAGGATAACTGAAATTGACATACCGGTACTAAAGACAAGTTTGACAAAGAAAATACAATCGTTTTCAAGAAGACGTAAATATTTTTTTTGTATAAAATAAACAATACAACTTTATTAATTCAAATGATGACTGAATACCATTTGACCAATCACAATGCCTAAGCATATGAATATCCAAACTAGTTTTAAACCTAGGTCTAAGTCTATAATTTGTGGAAACTGGCCAGACACAGACTTCTAGGTAATGGCTATCACTGAAGGACTTCTATAGCCAATGAAAATGTTTTCTTTGAATCTGAGTGTCTTCCATGGTAAATGTTTTTATAAATTTACATAATTTACTTTTTTACGACTTTATGCAAACTCCTAATATTAAATTTGTGCATGTGAAGTTACAGAGAATGAGACAATACCAATCCCGAGTGCAGAGATCAATAAATACGGCTACAAGACATGACCCTTCAACCTATTAAATCTTAAAATCAGAGGATTTAATTTCATGTTATTGTAATTCCTAACAATTTAAAAAAAAAAAATTCAGATTTTTTCAAATAGCATTCACCATATAAGAAGAAAGCATTAAACCAGTCACAATCTAATTAACATTTCATGAAATAATATAAGTCTATATAAACCACTGAAAAGTAATATTTATACAATAAATGTAAGAGATATAGACACTGAGGTTCTTGAATACCAGCGCTAATACACTGACTTTTACAGGTCAAGAGTATGTTATAAAAACTGACATGTATATTTGATAGCACTTCAGAATTACTTGGCAACGGAAATTATTTCAAGTGGTACTGTACCATCAACTTGTGAAAGTTAATTTTTTATATACCGGTACACTGTACATGTAAGGTTTTCAAGAGACTAATCATACATATAGTAAACATTAAATTTGACAAATTCTAATTTCTTTATTCAAGAAATTCACAGTTGAAGCTACCTTGTGATGCTGGAAACATGTTAGAGCAGATAAAATAAAGTTTTAGTGTACAAGCCTATAAAATATGGCATAAATCATATTTTCTAAGTTTGTTCAATGCATGTCTCCATGGCAACATTGTCCTAATATGAAAACCGAGTGAAAACATGCTAGCAAACACCTCGAGATACTGAGAATTTCAGCATGAGCGAATTTCATTATGAAGAAACCATTTAGTATGTATGTGATGGATGTCCAAATACTGGAAGAACTGTCACAGTCCAGGGGAACCGACCATGCACCCCTTTTGGATAAACAATACAGCTAATTAGCAAAACAATAGATTAATTTGAAAGAAAAATTGATTTAGATAAAAATAAGCAACAAAACTATGATATATTCCTGGAGTGAACTCATACAGCATGCATCGTGGATGCCTAAAAGTCAAAGTACCATGTATACATGATTCGTTAATATTATAAAAACAGAAAAGGATTTAAGATACAAACAGGTGTACATACAATATTGTTTGAGCGTGACTGAACTCCTGAGCTAATACCAAGCAGGCTTAGCCTTGTCATAAAAACTTATAATTTTGAAATGAGAATAATTGACATTTTTTGTTTCTATATTGCTATTAATATGAACCATATTTAGGCAGTCTCCCGATTACATGGCATAATTTAGGTGTCTGATGAATTGTTAAAGCATGCTGCTAAAAATAGCTAAACGTTAAGTCGTTTACGACTTTTCAATTTAGCTAGCTGAAAATTACCCTCCCAACTCACCATAGCAATTCAATCTAGTAGTTATTTTTTTCAAATTAACATTCAATTGGGAAATAATTGAGGATTGATATTGGTTACTGGATACATAACCTGGAATGACCTTGGTGATGAATACATATCCAAAGTTGACTTTGACATGTACACACATCACATACCAAAATGTCATTTACAAGTCAATATGCAGACAGACATGAGCTATGTACAGTATTATTTGCAAACATGCCAATGTGTGTGTGCTTTATTGTCTGGTTATACACTGTACAACACAATGCAATACAAGACACTTGTCTATTTATATATTTTTTTACACATAACCTTTAAGTGGTATGAACCAAAAGAAATTGATTCCAATGAAAAGAAAAGAAAAGCTGCCATGCTAGAATGTACATAGTAACAAACTACAATACATTTAATTTTAATATTCACCAAATACACAAAATAAATAATACAATGCTGGTATCCACTAAAATTGAGTTTTCAAAAGGATAAATAAAGCTAGATGAGTGATAGAAATTATTTAAATATGCAGAGTGATATATATTAATGTACCCACATAAAACAAAGGACTGGCAGAGAACAAGTCTAAAAATAGAAATCTACTATCAGCAACAGCATAAAATATTTATATATCTAGGGCATTGTATTTAAGCGATGACAATTTAGCACCACTATCGATACGATGTTAGCTAGTATATAGTCTGTCCAACAACTCATATTGTTGGAATATCCTATTGCATTGGGAGATTACCATCTGTGCCTTTCATTTCTAACATAGTTTGTTGTCTTCCATTGGTGTATGGTATAAAATACTGATAACCAGCTGATGATATCTGTAATCCCGCATCAATTAATCTTGCGTGCTGTTTATATGTTCGCCATACAGCCAAACCAGCATCCCTGCCATACACATATTACCACTCATTTCTTTGTTTATTTTTAATTCCAATTTTGTTATTGTCTGAATATATAACTGAGCTTATTATTTCTTTAATACATTACGTTTCTGATCAATATGTTTGAGTCAATTTGAAACAATTCAAGCTACAGCAACATCTGTTGGGTCAGTTTCTAACAATGGATGCTATCAACTACAAAATGTAGTTTGGGACAACCAAAACCTGTTAATTAAATGTTATTAAAAAACTGTGTGATGTAGGCAGGCATTGTTCACATCTGAATCGCACAGGATGTACAATATTTTTAAGAATATCATTGAACCACAGTGATTTTACGAGACAAATTCCTTGAATTAGGAAAAATTTTGACATATTGTAGTGACAATTTAAAATTTGAGTGACATTCAAGCTACATTTATCCTTGACCGTCAAAACAATATAGCGATATTTCATGGCTGACAAAAAATACCCCGACTACATTTGCACAGCACCATAGGAAAAGACTTGCAGGTTACCCAAATTTTTTATGGCAAATATTTTTTTTTTTAAATGTTAATTTGTAATGAAAATCATCCATTAGTTATGGGTGGATTTTGCTAGAATATTAATATTTACTCAAAATGAACACAAAATTGTATATTACAGCCTGGTAACACTAAGTAGGTGCAGAGCTGATTTTTATGGTGGTAGAACTGGCACTCCAGAATGTTTACAATTGACACCTACCTGAGGAATTCCACTTATAACCCACAGTGGGCCTGTTCTTTTTTGTGTACACATAACAGCCATACAAGTAAAAAGTTATCATCACACAGAATACACTGACAGAATTAATTTAATTGCAACACTTACTTTACATTTCAAGTTTATGCCACAAGGAAGTTAATTTACATAAAAACAATGCAAGGAGGAAGCAAGTACGCCATGCAGCACGAGATTATGACAGAAAAGTTACAGCGGCAGGTATGCCCTAAATAGCCACACAAATAGAAAAACATAAATCATGACACGGGTCAAAACGCCAGCTGATAGTCTTTCTTTAAATTGTCAAAAGAAACCTTTTACATTTTCTAAACAACAAAGCGTGACCGGGAAGATGAATGTGGAGAAGATTATATATATTCAGAGAGAACTGGGGTGCGAGGCAGTAACTCTACAGTCATTTAAGGCAAAACTTGTGTACAGTGCCAAACATGGGTGGGGATTAAAAAAAACCTTTGACTTCACCTAGAACACTGAGCTCAGGTGTAAAATTGGGATGGTGCGATGAGTTAACATAACAACGTTCGTGTCGGTATGTGTCATTTAGAATATCTAGCTTAATACGGTGACTGTGATTTACATGTATACAGTATAATAATATTCATAAGGGCCTAGTTCAGAACATTACCTACCTATACTGTACTCATTATCTTTAGACCTTGGTAGATTAATACAGTTAGTAAATAATGAATTAGTTTTTCAAGCAACTGCCCATTGAAAATAATAACTTATAAATGTTATTATTTGAATGAAACCAACAGTAAATAATTATTCAGTTAATCATAATAACCAGGAATGTAAAAAAATAAAGGAAACAGAACTTTTTTAAAAACATTCTTGTGTAAATTATTAATTGACCAAGGTCTGTTTGTTAGTCATTGCATTTACTGATGTTAATCTGCTTAACTCCCTTAGTGATTGCATTGCACTACTGGAATGTACAACCATGGATGTACTAACATCCATGGTACAACTGACCATTGATCCCGAGGTACCTTTGTCATCAGACTGTTTCAACCAAACAAAATCTTTCCCAAGAAGAAGAGAGAAGAAACTTAACTATAAAACATGTGTACAATAATACAGAATAACTGACTGCAGGAAACGTGGAGAACTTGATCCAAAAATGTACTTTAATATTGAAAGTGATTCATCATAATTATATGTTATTGGAGATATCTTTCACAGTGATAAAACGTGATTGAACATTAACTGTCACAAGAAAATGTCAATTAAAACAAAGATCACCCAGCTAGAAAACCCAGACAGTGAACTACACTGACAGTAACTGTCAATCAACTCAATTGGAAGAGTTCCCCCTACAGAGCTGCATCAGAGCTCTTCATCCAATGACAAAATGATGTTGATCCTCTCACTCCTATCTCAATACAAAAAGCAAAGTACCCAGTGCTTCAAATTTTATCATATATCTAATGGGTCAGTTGACTATCGATGAACCGTAGATTAGGACACACACAGCATAGCACAGTTTAATGTTTTTGACCACTGCCAAGTACTGTGTGCTACTCATGCCTAGGGCTGTTTCTATTATAGCTTTTAATTGAGAGTAGTTTTAATACATGCTTCTCTGCCTCATGGTGTAAGGTTGCAGCTCCCATTGACATAAACACAATAATTGGCTGCCCCCCTGCTAACAATGACTAGACTCCCAATGCATATAACAAGATCTACAACATCATAGCCACACCCACAATGCTCAGCTAGACAAGTTTTATTTTTGATTACATCCAATTTTATTTTTTATTGTATCAAAATCTAGTCATTCTTAGCATTAAAAACAAAAAGATCATCATCTTAGCAGTAAGTACCTGGTACAATGTCCGGGGCTAGTAATTAAAATAATTTTCCAGCATTCATTATTTTTAAAATATCACATTCAAGGTGAGCAGACTGCATATGGTATCTCTATGTAAACAGTTTTCAGAGCTATACCTAAATTAGTCTCATTACTAGAGCCACCCAAGTTGCTGAATTACTATTCTATAATAAAGGATGAGACTAAGATGGAGCAACCTACAAGAACTCGAGTTTGACTTGGACCAGTTGATGCTGGCATTACACATTTACCTAGTTTAACAGAAGTTTCTGCCAACAATGAACATACTGAAATAATGTCAAATTTTGCACATTTTTTCATAATTTCTTTTATATAATTTGGAATTAAATGGTCATAATTTTCCTTATATGTCCTGATCATTTTTTTTTTAATTATGAAAAAATCTTTATTTTGTAACTGGTGATAACAGTAGCCTCTGGTTACATTGCCATAATGCTATTATGAGAGGACAATGATGTACATACACTTTTAAAGTATGTCAGGTACTGGAAATGTGTCATTGTTTTGATGAGTATTGCTTTTGGTTCTATGATCTATGCAAACACAAGAATTCATGTAGTATATAACACAAAGTGGAGTGTGTCCCTGTGTGGAAGCATGGCAGATGTCACCATAAATAAACGATAATTGCCACATAAATTAAGACACCAGAAAGAATCGGCTAGCACACAGAAAATCATCTTCTGGTATCCCAGAGCAAAACTATTTTGTAAATAAACAGATTTGGATTATGCCCTAAATTGTATGCAAATATCAACGCACATGAATCATTCATGAAATTGAAAAGATTGTAAATCGGTCAAGGCACATGAATCATTCAAGAAATTGAAAAGATTGTAAATCGGTCACCTGTGATTACTGGTTACTATAAGTAAAAAACAGGCATTCTGGTGCATGCTATTAATTTAAGTATGACACATTATTGGAACCATAGGACAACCCTACACAGATTAGGCTATCATCAGCAGCGGGAGACAATACAGCAATACTACAACATTCATCAGACGAGTACCCCATGCCAAGTCACCACCATACACATTGGAAGCATAACAAACACAGGCTGAGCTTGATTTAAACAAACAAAATATTGATGGATCAAATTCAACTATCAGCATCATCTTTGACCTTACTACCAATGTCACCACAGTTACCGTTTTCTTCAAAAATTTATATTTATTGCTTTTCCTTCCACGCCAACAGACAAAGATCCAAACTATTGCCTCCAGGCAAGAAAAATGGTGAATTAATAACAAATTTTAAAATGCACCATGCTGATATACAGAGTGACAGTTCATCACTAACATTACACACAAAAACTAATCTAAATATAGAAATACTAATTATTTGACAGTGAGGTATTATGTAACAGTACAATGAATGCAGTTACGTGTAGTACAGTTACATATATTTAATGCACCATAAAACAAGGGTTTATTATTAATAACATACAACTGAGGAATATGCGGCCAACAACTTTCTTCTTCTTTCAACAGAGAACATTGATATTTTCTATCTATTTTCTACTTAGTATCTATTAAGTTGTTGCACCAATAGTAAAATGTTGCCCTGATTTACAAAGATTGAAAATTATAACGCAGTAAGTTCACAAAATACAAAATAAACCACAATGACATGATCTATCCAATCCAATGTGGTGTACTGAACTGGAAATCATGTAGAATATTTTCTGCATTCATAACTGTATCTGGCAGTGATTATCATCTTGCTGCCACATTGCTTGGATAAGTGCAGTTCAGTACTGCAAGCATGATATTACTTAGACAGTGGAACTTTTTTTTCTTCTCAACAGTGTGAAAATGATTAATGAGTACAAATCACTACACATTGAGTATGTTAAAGGGATTATGGATGGCTGTACAGTCTCACTTGACACAAAATTACAACTATTTTATGGACATTAGATTAACCATGGAGGTAACAGAAGACATTAAATTGTTATCCAAGGTCTACTGGTTGTCTTACTCCTCCCAATAAATTGTAAGAATTGGCCCTGAAATGTCAAGTGTCCAAAAAATGTCTTGGGTATTAGACTACAAGTCTTGGAACACGGAGATAGACTGGCAGACATTCAGTGTATTTACCGCAATCACGAATTTCACCTTATACCGTGTATATACGAAATGTACATATGCTCACTGATCATGTCTGGTGACAAACGTGTAATTGTTGACAGAAAAGTGTGGACGGTCTAGTAATTACGCCCAGTACAGCTGAACGTAAACAATAGACCAGCATGGAGTTCGACACAAACAATCCCTATGTGTTGGAATAAATGCAAAAACAAAATAGATTGATAAAATCATAGTACTTACGGGAACGAGTGGAGTAGATGTCATAATTGTGATAGACACGTTCAGTTGGAGTTTTGCGTCGAAAACATGCCGTGTATATATTCCCCGGTAAATAAATGTAATTGCGGTCCCTTGATAAGCGAATCGATCAATTCGAAATTACTCCGGTACAATCAAAATGATTTGTGGAAAAAGATAAGCTCCGTATTTTCAAATTGATTGGTGAAAACTAAAACGCAAATAAATTAGTGAATGATGTTACATAATTGATAGATGTCTCAACAAATTAGAAGGATATCATGAAATACGAAATGTGACAAGTTGAACAACTAGTACGCGATCAACACTTGGCATAGCAGCGTCGGTACACTCAGCGACAGCTGAACATTGCCACACATAAGCAGGCGACCAAATTTCACTTGACTTCAATACATAACATTCCAGAGAACGCGGGGAAATTACTCGTCTGGTCGTGTAAAATATAAAACTATCACAATCACATGCCCGACAGCCAAGTATCGATTTGGGTATTTTACCTGATCTCACAGAAGTTCCGTCGCCATTGAACACAGAAATCTGACCTTTTCCTGTGTATATAATTTGCATATTTACTCGTAGATTGAACCGGCGTTCCCATCACCCTCGTTCCAAGCAATAATTATTCTCTATAGATGCTTTGAATGTGATTTTCACAAATAATATTTGTTTAAATATATCGATATATGTATATATTATTTAATGAAATATAAAGATTAAAACTGTTCAAATATCCTTCAACGTCGCAAAATAAACCGACTCATATTAGTCGAGTAAAAAAAATTATCAGATACAGTGGTCAAATCTCGCGGGAGTGTGTCGTGATTTCACAGTACCGCCTTATTGAAACTTTGTTTACTAGAAGTTGTCGTTGTTCACAAACGGAACAGGTTTGCTGAAGACCAGTGAACTCAGTGTCAACAAACTTTAGATGTAGAGAGTGTCGGCAGTAGATGTGATTATATTTAGTCACCACAATGGACAGAGTTATTGCATTGGTCGACATGGATTGTTTTTACGTGCAGGTGGAACAGCGTCTTCTTCCTGAGACGAGGGGGAAACCTTGCATTGTTGTGCAATATAACCACTGGAAAGGAGGAGGGTGAGGAGTCAATTCTGTATTAAAATGGACCATGGACGTACTAGAGATCTAGTACGTCCATGAATGGACATACCTTCACTTCTACTAATAGTAGGTCCACGGTATTAACAACCTGGAATCAATTTGGCTTCCTCTAAAGGTTCATCCACCCTGTTTATTCATTTTACTCTCATGATTAAAGGGCGGTAGTCGTCGCGCTGCGCATGTTCGACATTTGTGTTGATAAACATTGATTTTCCCACAATCCAATGCGCTCTTCAAATGGAAATCACAAGTATGAGGTTTGACTTGGGTACGACTTGCACTGATTACCGCCGGTGACTCCTTTGATACCTTCCAATCACATGAAAACTACCTAATTGAAGCTTGGAAACGTGTCGGTTCGTACTCGTTGATCTGCGCAACAGTCAAAGTCGCCATCTTTGTTTATATGAGACCCATATATCTCACACATGCGCAGCGTGACGACTACCGCGCTTTAAACTACCGTGTCGTGTACTGTCATTCACTGTATTTTATTAACTTATACTCGGTAACAACCTACTGAAGGAGGTTAAAGGTTACAAAAGAAAATTACAGATAAAAATAAATCAAATTACAAAGACTAATAGTTTAAAGGACAGCCAAAAACAGACTAAATTGAAGCTAGTAACGGAAATATATAATAAATAAAATGAAACACCAACAAAAAACTATAAACAGAATATAAAAACAAAAACTCAATGAACACATAATAGATTCAACGACTAAGTAGGTGCTGCTGTCTAATAACAAAGCTGTATTTCAGATACTGTGCCAGAGGAATTGTTAATTTATTATTTGACATTATTTTTATGAATTTATTTTCAGGTGTAAGATTTGTAAAGTCAGGAATAATCTTTTCAGCTTCATTGTATAAAATGACCCTCTCTTTACTATATACTGGGCATATTATGAGGAAGTGATGTTCATCTTCAATATCATTTTTATTACACAATTTGCAGATTCTGTTGCTACTTTTGATTCTGTTGTGTCTTCCTTTTTCAATTTCTAAACTGTGATTGCTCAGTCTGAATTTAGTTAGTGTATTTTTCATTTCCTTATTTTTTAGCTTAACGAAGTAATTAAGTCATTGTATGTTCACCCACAGTCCCCGTGGAAGGACTGTAGTTCACTCTGATGGTCGGGAGCCATGGATAACTCCCACACACACATGATGCAAAGCCAGTTCATTTAAACAACTTAATATTAGGCAGGGTCGTAGATGATCTCTAAGAAATTGAACTTTCTTTAATACAATATTAAGTTGTTTTAATGAAATGTATCTATTAACTCTAAGGATTTATAACAACATTCAATTACGAAACTGTCACCGAAATGCAAAAAAAAAGTAAACTGATGACAACTATTTTGTTATGAATTTATTCCATAATACATGTAATAATAATCTTTAAATGGAATGGAGGAAAATTAATACATGACAATAAATAAGAATAAAAAAAAATACAATACAAACATTGAGAAAAATAATTAAGAACTACAAAAGAGAGACAAAAAAATAATACTTTTTAATAAAATGCTTGATGAATTATTACAATTATACATTACCGTTAACGGTATTATTAGTGACCCAATTATGTAGTGAAGTTATGATGGTGTTGCTGCCTCAAGTCAAATAAAATTTCAAACTTTGAGCAAGAGGTATTGCCGTTTTTTGGCAACTTAATAAGAAAATAAATTTGTCTTTGAGATTCAAATTTTGAAAGCATTTTTATGCTATTCACCTTTTGTGAAGAGTTTATTTCCCTGGTGGCAATAAATGGGGCACGACATAACAAAGTGTTGCTCATCTTCCATTTCATTGATTTTCATGTAATACAATGCAATTCAATCAGTCAAAAGTCAAATGTCTTGTATGAACCAATCAGTTTGCTGGAATTTATTACCACATACTAGAGTTATTAAAAAATATCAAATGTCTGTGTGCCAAAGGGGTCTAAAGATAAACATATATGCAATGGAATTTGAGTAATAATTTGACTGAAATTCAAGATTTTTCAAAATAAGATTAGATACTGGTAGTTACAAATGTAAATTTGCACAGGATGTTAGCATCTAATGCTGACTGCCAAAATGAGCGTTCGATAGTGATGTAAATATGCACATTTTCCAAATAAGGAATACAATAAATGCATTTGGTAACACTTTAAAACATACATGTACCTGTACAGCGTTTTACTGTAAACACTTATAAGTCTCATGCCACCAACTAGTCTATTAGCATTTGTAGCCCTCAAATGGTTGCCAACATGTGTTTTACTGGCCAGAATTCTATTACCTACATACTGTTTATGTGGTTTCAACAAATTAAAGCGCAATTGTCGCAAATTATGGAAGAAAGCTCAGCACTTTTTAACACACACAGGATCTGCCAAAGAATAGTAGTTAAGCAATGGCTGAATGAACATATCTTGGCGAGTGAAGATGATTCAGGCATGAATTTGTTTCACCTATTGTAGAATATAGATGATAATTAGCTCAATGTCATCCACACAAATTTGATTTCATACATTTTTTTTTTTTAATATTTTTTGTGCCAGGCGACAGTTCCGGAGATTGAGTGTCACTGTTGTCTCTCCTGACTTTTTTTTTTTTTTTCTTTGTATGTGCAAATTGCAAGTGCTAGTGACGACACATAGTGCATTTTGCCACAGAAGTCATATTCATGTTTGGGACTACATGACAGGGCTGTGTGGCCATCTCTCTGTCAAATGGCAATTTGTAATGCGCTATCCTGGCGTCAACCAGGCCCGGTCGAACACAAGCACCTGCGGACCCCCAAAGTCGCATTCGTTAGTGAATGAATCTCCGCCAATGGAAATGGCCTTCCCATTGAGTCTGTGGCACACTCACCCAGGGTAGGGGTCGACCTTTTTGACGTTCAGCCTATGGTAGGATTTGAACTTGGGTCTACCGATCATGAGTCTGATGCAACAACCACTATGCTACCAGTGACCGATTCCATACATTATGAGGAGTATAGTATACATAATGTCAACTACCATGTTATGTGTAACAGTGATAGTGTTTATAGGCATGATTTCTCAGTCTTGTTTCATACTGGGCTGAGTAGAGACGATGCCTTTTACTGTGATTTGTTTTGCTTTAACCTATAGGATAATAGCTGTTGGATATGAAGCTCGGGCTAAAGGAGTACGTCGTGGAGGTATGAGAGCAGATGAAGCAAAGGAACTCTGTCCTGATATTCATGTGTTTAGGGTTCCAGAAAAAAGAGGAAAAGCTAATTTATCAAGGTACATCTTGAAAAGAGCATATGCATGACTCCTAAAAGTCGCACATTTTTGTACTGGTAATTTCTAAGGGTATTGCACTATAATAGCCATAATTTCCTATATTGTACATGCATTTTTTCCTGTGTTTAATGGTTTTTGAGGCTTCAATGATAACTGCTTGCATTTTGGGGGGGAAATATTTCAGAAATTCTCATTTCCCTAGTCAGTACTAGGATGTGTGGCATTTTGGATGCCATTCATAAGACTGTTAGAATTAATACATGCACAGTACTGACAGCAATTTTCTTAGGCAAATATTAGCTTTACAAAGTGCTTCATGAGCACATGTGCTTACATATGGTTAAGGATGTGTGTCTATGGTCGAAGTAAAATTCCACTCAATGTACAAGATAGCATATTGTGATATTCTCATGGAGTTGGCAGCAGACTATGTCCCACATAACTTTCACAATGGAAGGAGGTACAATTCAAAGATGGATTTTGTAACTAAATGTTGGTATTTCAATTATTTTTCTTGATAAAGGTACCGGGATGCTTGCGTTGAGGTGATGGAGGTTCTATGCACGTTCAGTAAATGTGTTGAAAGAGCCAGTGTTGATGAAGCATATATCGATCTCACTGATGAAATCGATAAAAAAATGGAAGAGATAGGCGATGTGGATGTATCTATTGATATGTTACCAAACACATTTGTTGTTGGCTGGGATGGCAAGGAAAATAATGACCCTAATGAAGAGCCTCCTTTAGGTACAAGTATTTTAAAATAAAAACTCTGTATTTTTACTCATTCCAAGTTTATTTACGAGCAAATCAAATTTTTTTTGCCAACTTTGCTTGCCAGTAAAGTGCGCCACCTGTGGTAGAATGAGGAAATGTTTATATGAACAGCAAAAATGAATATACATGTATAATAATCTTAGATATTGATATGTCACTTTAGTGCATGTTGTTCATAACCATGATTTTTGTATTACAATAATGAACGATGAATAGCAATATATTGAATGGGGAGTTGATTCTATTCAAGGTTGACTTTGATTCCAATATGGTACTGTGGGGAAACCTGACTAATAAAAAAAATTGTCCATATCGTTTTTCCAAATCCCCTGAGACGAATTATGCATTTGATGGTCCAATTTCCTCACTGTGTTAGGTGCGCATAGTTCCATGTTGTCTTTCTACAATCATTTTTTCCCTGTGATTACTTACACATCTTAGAAAGTCAAACCAGTGGAGTTTTTCAATGGTTAAATAACTGTCACAGTATAGAACATAAACGACTTGCAATTGGTGCTGTCATAGTGGAAGAAATGAGAAAAGCAGTTTATCAAAAGACTGAATTCCGTTGCTCTGCTGGTGTCTCACATAATAAAGTAAGTTCACTCTGTGCTTTGCATCAATCATAGGTTGGTGTATCATGGTGATATTTAATCAAAGATATATTCAAAATAGTTTTGAATTATGACAGGTGACGGTGACTTAATGATATTACATGTAGTACAATTCCTTTTCAGTCATATTTCTCTTGATTAAGCTTTTTCTATTTTTCCCTCCATATAGATACTTGCCAAGCTAGCATGTGGAATTAATAAACCTAACAAGCAAACTGTACTGCCTTTTGAATCAGTTGAAAAACTTTTTAAATTGATACCTGTTAATAAAGTGTAAGTTTTTTCCTCAAGAGAAACATTCATTCAAATTTTGTATCCAAAAATACACTCAATATGTTTTCCCAAGATGAAATCACAACATTCCTCAGTGCTAAATTTATCTGAAGATTATTTATCTGTACTTGGTCACACCTTATGTGGACGTAATCAATGTAATTCAACTCTTTATCCGTGTAAATATTCCACTCAGCCATGAGCTACTTTCACAAATTCAAGTGGTGTCCCTTCTGCCCAGGCTCAAATGCATTTCTCTTGTAGATGTTCATAATACATACATTTCATCACAATGTTTTCACTTGTAAGGCGGCATCTTGGAGGGAAACTGGGACAGCAGTTGCAGGATGAACTTGGTATGCAGTATATGGGTGATATTTGTAAGTTTACTGAGAAGGAATTACAAATCAAACTTGGAGATAAAACTGGGTACGTGTGCTATATTATAATCAATAACTGTCAATGTATTGTTGTTTTTTATTGCGTCTTTTTGCTGTCAAACCTTCACTAATTTTTTGTATCGATTTTGTCATGAATGTTGTTGATCACTGTATCTCAATTTCAATGATAATTTTCTGGTAAAAACCAAATTACCAATCATAACAATATTGCCAGGTCAGGTATCCTCTGTTATGGAATACACATGCCCGTATCTATTTTCATTCTCTCTAGAATAAATTTGATACAGTTAATTTCAGGAAGACATGAACATTTATATTTTCCTTAAAAGGCCTCTTCATTTCATAGAAATTCAAGGAATACATTTCATTTCAGTATAAGGCCCAGCAACTTTGTGCCTTCATAAATGTGGGGTGACCCCTTTTTAGTCCCCGTTCGAACGGAGCCCGAAAACGGGGACTTATGTTTTGCCCTGTGTGCGTCCGTCCGTCCGTGCGTCCGTGCGTCCGTGATCACCTGTATCTCGAACATGCATGGACCGATTATGTTCAAACTTCACTCATACATCACACATTATATGGGACATATGCACATGCATTTTTTTCATGATCCGATTAACGATAGCCGAATAGCGGCCATTTTAAGGCCGAAAATGCATCAAAATGGCACATTTTCACCATTCCGGACCCGGATCTCAGTTATGCATGGACGGATTTCGTTCAAATTTGGTACATACATTAAACATAATAGGACCTTGATGCACGTCATTTTTTTTTTCGGATCAAGTTCGAAATGGCCGACTGGCGGCCATTTTGTTTTAAAGAATTCAGTTCTGGATCCGTATCAGAGACATGTCTGGATTGATCAAGTTCAAACTTCACACACACAAGGTACATCATGTCACAAATATGTATGTGCATTTGTTTCATGATCCCATTAACGATAGCCAAATGGCGGCCGCTTTAAGGCCGAAAATGCATTGAAATCGCACATTTTCACCATTCCGGACCCAGATCTCAGTTATGCATGGACGGATTTCATTCAAATTTGGTACATACATTAAACATAATAGGACCTTGATGCACGTCATTTTTTTTTTCAGATCAAGTTCGAAATGGCCGACTGGCGGCCATTTTGTTTTAAAGAATTCAGTTCTGGATCCGTATCCGAGACATGTCTGGATTGATCAAGTTCAAACTTCACACACACAAGGTACATCATGTCACAAATATGTATGTGCATTTGTTTCATGATCCCATTAACGATAGCCAAATGGCGGCCGCTTTAAGGCCGAAAATGCATTGAAATCGCACATTTTCACCATTCCGGACCCAGATCTCAGTTATGCATGGACGGATTTCATTCAAATTTGGTACATACATTAAACATAATAGGACCTTGATGCACGTCATTTTTTTTTTCAGATCAAGTTCGAAATGGCCGACTGGCGGCCATTTTGTTTTAAAGAATTCAGTTCTGGATCCGTATCCGAGACATGTCTGGATTGATCAAGTTCAAACTTCACACACACAAGGTACATCATGTCACAAATATGTATGTGCATTTGTTTCATGATCCCATTAACGATAGCCAAATGGCGGCCGCTTTAAGGCCGAAAATGCATTGAAATCGCACATTTTCACCATTCCGAACCCGGATCTCAGTTATGCATGGACGGATTTTGTTCAAATTCGGTACTTACATTAAACATAATAGGACCTTGATGCACGTCATTTTTTTTTTCGGATCAAGTTCGAAATGGCCGACTGGCGGCCATTTTCTTAAACAATTCAGTTCTGGATCCGTATCCAAGACATGTCTGGATTGATCAAGTTCAAACTTCACACACACATGGTGCATCATGTCACAAATAGATATGTGCATTTGTTTCATGATCCGCTTAGCAATAGCTGAATGATGGCCATTTTAAGGCCGAAAATGCATTAAAATCACGTATTTTCACAATTCCAGAACCGGATCTCAGTCATGCATGCATGGATTTTGTTCAGATTTAGTACAATGTGTTGTACATATGCAGGTGCATTTCGGTCATGATCTGCTTTGAATGTATATGTCACTCAAATATGAACGGAACGGGGACGTGTCATTGACAATGACTTGTTTCAAATTTATTTTTTCATGCAAATGAATATGACAACAATTGCACTGAATTTGCAGTACCCTTACATCACTAAACACTGTGAACTTGAACTAGTACCTCACGTATTCACCATAGAGGGCATACTTTAAGTTTTGATGGGCTAGGATTTTTGTGCGTTAATCAAAAGCTTTGTATATTCTTAACCAATTTGGGTGTTCTTTTGCCTGTTTGTTAACCCAATTGGGTTAGAGCCAATATGCAAATATATGACATTACCTCGGTAGCCTAAATCTACTTGGTGTAGTGTGAATATGACTAATGGCATTGCTGTCTCAATCATAGACCCAACATTCTGTTGCACAATCTATATATCAACACAATTTTTAGTTTATTGTTGATTTATCAAAATTTCAGAGCTTGGTTACATGATGTTGGTCGAGGTATTGACAATGAACCAGTTCGCCCAAGACAACTGCCCAAGTCTGTTGGATGTGGGAAGAATTTTAGTGGAAAACTAGCTCTAGCAACCAGGAATGAGGTAAGCGCATTAAAACAACCATAAATCTCAACCAGAATGAAGTTAATGAGTGTTGAAAAAGTCTCTCAGTATTTGTTTACCGGTACATCTAAGTGGGCAAATTTAAAAGTCACATGTCCACTGGACAGGTTTGATCATTTAAGTGTTGTTTCCCTTTACTTTGAATTACCTTATCGTACCTGCAATTAGATTTCGCTGAGAATTTAAGTTAAGCAATTTGTCATACTGTAAAATGACTAATTTTCACTGGGTTTAAATTTCACTGATTTACCATTTCAGGCATATTCAGTGGGTTTTAAATTCACGGTTTCGTCATTTAGATAATGTGTTCTATGCTAAATTTTACATATTCACTGTGTTTTAATTTATCGCATTTTTCCAGTCAGCGAAATAAGCTAAATTAAAACCCAGTGAATAATTACCCCCTTTACAGTAAATTATCTGTGCACTTGTATACTGCCCTCTACAGGTCAAGTATTGGTTGTTACAACTTGCCACTGAGATGGAAGAACGACTTCAAATAGAATCTGAAATGGTGAGTTAATATTACTACAATTATATGAAACTTTGATGATGGTATTTCATTACAGATTTCACTATTGATGGTCATGTGATAGCCAGTAATATACATGGTTACAACAGAGGAACATGTTTCAAGCCAAGATTTGATTATGAATTATTTATGCAGGTTTTGTTGTGTGTTTTTTGAGGTGGGGTTGGTATTTTTACTGCCGATAAATAGAACAGTTTGTATACATTTTATTGTGTGTGTTTTCACAACTATTTTTATGTCCAAGCGGGTAGGGACTTATAACATCACATGAGTGATGTAATAATTTTTATCAACTAACAAATTATGTATAAGTTTCATCTTGATTTCACTGAATCTACTCTTTTTCTTGCTTCTTAGAATAAACGTGTTGCTAAGTCAGTGTCGGTACAAGTGCGCTGGGGCGGTAATCCCCCACAGACAGCCTCAAGATCATTTGGACTGCACAACATGGATGCAGACACAATCAGTCGCAATGCGCTATCTGTGATACAATGTTTTAACACGGCAGGAAATCATCAAAAGGCTTGGTAAGTCTAGGATCATGGTGATCTCTATATACTACCTTCAAATTCAGTGTGATTTATTAGGTGTTGGGGCATGTGGGGTAAGGGCTACCAATGTTCACAGATACATTGAACTTTACAATGTTTCATTGTTACAAGAAACGTATAACATCTGCATTAAACATCTAATTGTCAGTAACATTTTGATATTAATCTTTCTAGACTGATTAGATTTATGCTTGTAGACAAACACATGTTTATTTTCGTAATGAGAACATTGGAAAGAAAGCCATATCTAAATATAAAAAAAAAACATATGATCTATATGGCAGCCATCTGATACCTAAACGTGTCCGCAGCTGTTTCTCGGAGTTGACTGGGCCAATTTGGATCAAAGTTAGTATGATGATCATACATATTGAGTTGTAGGTGCACATCATTTTTTTTTGTGATTCAAACATATGGCCGACTAGCGGCCATCTTGTTTTTCATGGTACCCATGCTACTTTATCTTGAATGCAATGAACGTTTCTATTTAAATTTTGTACAAAGATAGTATACCAAGAGATACATCTGCACAAACATGATATTTGTGATACAATTCAATATGGCTGGCCGACGCCCAATTTTCATGTAAAAGCGCAAAATCCTCATTTATACAAGTCCGGAGCCGTTTCTCAGAGATGACTGGGCGGATTTGGATCAAACTTGGTATGATCATCATACATATTTGGTTATAGGTGCATGTCGTACTTTTTCTGTGATTCAAACAAATATGGCTGACTGGTGGCCATTTTGTTTTTTGTGTTTGTTTCACATTTCTGTTTAAATTTTGTACAAAGACAGTATACCAATAGATACATCAACATGAACATTATTTTTGTAATTTGATTCAATATGACTTCCCAATGTCCAATTCTCATGTAAAAGCAATAAATCATATTTTTTTACAAATCCATCTTCTATTAATGGTTTCAATCTAATCTCAATGACTTCATCAGCATCAAATTGATATGTCAGATCAACAAATTTTGGACGGGGACTGTGTCATTAACAATGACTTGTTTCTGTTCATTTTGCATTCAAAATTATTAATACGGTTCAAACATGCTTCATATAAGAATCATATTCTAGCACATTAACAACAATTGCTTTGTGTTACAATTTGGTTTGACTAAAATCTGCAATTTTCATCTCCCCCCCCCCCTATTTCTGATTATATTGCAAATTTAAGCTGTACGATCAGATTCAAGTTTGGTTCACGGACAATTGTGTTCAAGCACATCAATGAAAGTTGAACTGTGTCGTGATCCAACCCATGATGACCGACAGGACAGCCATTCTGTTTTACATTTTGCCAATACACACATTAGGACTCATACATGATGTTACTACAATTAAACTCGATATGCAATCATTTTACACATTAAACCCTGAGTTTGCATACTCAAAACTAAAAAAAACATGTTTGTAGCATTTATGCCCAAAACGAGGTTGATTCAACTACATACTGGACATAATATTGGACAAGTTTACCCAGCTGAGAAATTCCCTCTTAATCACATCAGTGAGCCATTTTAAAGTTAGTTAGTTTCATATTCAACAGAACAGTTTGGAAATATGTTATCCCTCGAAAAAAAAAGACACAACTCCTGTACCTTGATATACTATCTAAGTGAAAACAATAACGATGAAATGTTTTATCCCTTTAGGTGTCCAGCAATAATCACTCTTAGCATGTGTGCTTCCAAGTTTACTGAGACTGGTAATAACATTGGTAAAATGAGCATCAGTAGTTTCTTCAGCGGCAAGGAGCAGAGTACGTCCACAGTGAATGGTAGTAATGACGGTAAAACAACAGTCAGTAGTTCCTTCAATGGCAAGAAGGAGGTTATATCCACGGAAAAAAAAGTCACTTCTCGTTCACAGCTCGATGAATTCTCACCAAAAGAATCAAAGAAAAAAAGAAAGAGCATAGACTCGTTTTTCTCTGCTTCGCAACGTCTGAAGCGAGACAGTGATGCAGCAGACTTCATTATTATGCCATCGTCGTCTGGATATCAAGAAAAGCCATCAAGTATTGATAAACAACATGACACAATGACAAGGACCAATTTGAACCACTCGACAGGATTCTTTGCATCCAAGATGAACCAACCAGTAACCAGTTCGCTGAACAGTGATCCCTTGGTAGATGCCTGTCATGAGCAAAACACAGGAGTGTACGCCTCAGATAAACCAAATAATTTTAAACAACAGTCTGTGAGGGACCCTTCACCTGGCATCATTGAGGTGACATCATTATCACTATCCAGACAGGATAAGGACCTGACAACATGTTCTGATAAACTATTCTCTGATTTGCCAGTGGCTGATTTTGTTACTTGTGAGAAATGTCAGCAAAAAGTGTCTGCTTGGGACCTACCTGAACATTTAGACTACCATTACGCATTTGAGTTACAAGAACAGATTGATATTGGATCCACAACCAGCACTGCTAGAACTATTGAGACTCCCGTCAAAACAAGTAAATCAACCCCAAGTACTTTATATTCCTTTTTCCAGAAGAAAACATAGAAAACTTCTCAGACTAAATATTTGTAAGGATCCTTCTCTATTGGTGTCTCTACCTGGTCATGCATTAATTGTGCATATATTATTTAAACTTTTGGTCATTATTTTATTTTCATTCCCGATTTTCTTTAAAATATGTTTAAAATTAGGTCACACTCATATTGAGTATAGCGACATTGGTGTATAAAAATTTGGTTATTTGTGAATGTATATATATATATATGAATGTACTGTATAATGTGTCAATAAAATGAGATTCTTTTTTTTAAGAAATTTTAGTTGATTATTGCACTCCTGTAACCCAATGTGAATGAATCTTAAACAATGGCTTGTGCCTACCTCTTGAATCTTGAAAACGCCCCCAGGGAATGGTTTGTTTCTTGGTTTTGGTGTTCAACTCTCCAGGTAGCATTCAAATTTTAGTTATTATGGGTCTAGCCTGACGAGTTAGATGCTCCAAACGCAACTGACAGAACTATGTAGTTTTTCACTTCACCAACGTTTTTTTTTTGTCGATACCGATCATATTGCAGGAACGCCAGATAGTGACAGCCATCAACGAGTAACCATTCACGGCAGAGTTTATTGTTTGTTGACATAATGTGTGATAAGGTGCTGGCATATTTCCACCCAATCTTGTTGAAAACAGTCTGTGATATTTGCTGACAACACTGCTTTGATTGAGCGTGACCACCAAAATGAATATTCATTGAAACTCATTGCAAGAAGGCATGAATTTTGAATACTGTAAAATGACTAATTTTCACTGGGTTTAAATTTCACTGATTTACTATTTCAGGCATATTCAGTGGGTTTTAAATTCCCGGTTTCGTCATTTAGATAATGTGTTCTATGCTAAATTTTACATATTCACTGGGTTTTAATTTAGCGCATTTTCCAGTCAGCGAATTAAGCTAAATTAAAACCCAGTGAATAATTACCCCCTTTACAGTACGCAGTATAGATCTTGCTGACGAGACACACTATTCTGTCAGGTGTTGATGCCTGATGGTGGAGGAACAAAGGGCATGAGAGGTTAGGATCATCAGCCAGCGGATGTTCAGCTTAAACAGGCTGATATGGCAGACAAATTAGCTACTTAATATGCATGAAGATGACCTCAAAACTAATATCTGCATATTACCCAAAAGTAACTATGTAATAAATTTGATAAAAATCTGCTTAGAAGTTTTTGAGATTTCGCTTCGCACATGCATGAGCTAAAAAACTTGCATTTATTCTTATTGAGTATGCGATACTTGCTGTATTATAAGCATATACACTTGTGTGAATGATAGAGGCGTGTCTAAAGTCAAAATAAGTCTTATTGTAATGATCCAGTATAACATAAATACACTTTTAGGTTTATGTACGATTCTCTCAGAGGTGCACCTCAAACACAAACAGAGTACTTGAAATATAATCTCAATGAACGTGTTTTAGAACGTGTTGATTTGAATCAGATAAATCTTACACAGATGGGTGAATTTAAGTCTGCTGAGAAAGTCCACTGATATAAGTGGACACCAATTTATATCTTGACTTAAATATTTTTCTATTGGAGGGGTGTACAGAAGCATACATTAATTGGGAAGGATGTATAGCAGCATACATATTTGATTTGGAAGGGTGTATAGAAACATACATATTTGACTGGGAGGGGTGTATAAAAGTAAATTTGATTGGGAGAGGTCATCGTACGAATCGCACAGTCCGTGTCTTCGACCTATAGGCCTCTACACGATACCGTGCGGGATCGCATAGGCTAATTGCGTGAGATCTGATTGGGCACGCCTCGAAACAAGGCACCCAATCAGCTTGGACGTACCAAATTATAAAACAAAATTCCACTTCCTGTTTTTGATGCTATGAAGACATTCTTACCACACAAAACTGCGTCGATTGCCTGTACCTGATGAGGCTTGAGGGCACCAACACCGAAAACTTTCGCAATTTTATCATCACAAATATCACGATTCATTTTGTTTAAAATGAAACTCCAAAGAAGGATTTGTAACACGCAAACTGATTGGACAATGATTAGCCGCAACGGACTACTGAGGGCGATGTTAGAAAACGCATATTTGATGGTCGTTCTGCCAAGGTCTGTTAAAAGGCTTGGCGGAATAAACTTAGACCTTGGCTAGCAAAGATTGGGAGAGGTGTATAGAGCGTATTTGATTGGCAGTGTCTCATGGCGAATTACTGTGGTACACTGCTTTTTTTCACAATTTCATTAACATTTTTTATATACGAATAGCTTTGTGATTTTGCAAGGGCCGTGTCAACAAAAAACCTCTGTTGTGTCTGTGTGTGACTTGCATCAATTGTCTGAAATGTAAAATGACAACAGGGGCTATTTAACTTTTCAATACAATCCACTTAAATTAACAGTACTCTTCCTTTACTCTTATCCAATGTATTTTAAGACAACAGATTCAAATTTGATTTTATATTTGTTTTTAATTTGAACAAAGTGTGATGTGCATATGAAGCAAGACATTGTCAGTGTTACTGTTCCAGGTACAATGGCGATACATACGTACCCATGTCTGCTATATTTTAACATACTGTAAACAGTTTCAATTACTTGAACAACATTTTTGTAAGTCATGTCAATGAAAATCCTACGACACAGAATATCAGCAACTTTTGTAAAATTTTGTCTTCAGGAATGCCATAAAATCATTAGATTGTGAAAATTTCAAGCAGCAAAAATTACTCAGTTTAAAGTTGTTGATATTCAACAAGTCAAACAGTAGTAGCTTTAAAAATCTACATTATGCTGCTTGAAATTGAAATAAAAAATAAAGTAGAAAATATGTTTGGTATTGTAATTCTTAAAACTGATACCATTTGATAGATACCAGAAATGTCATTCTGTTGTCCGAAAATGGACAAATGTAAAAAAAAAAAAAAAAAAAAAAGACATCAGCAGAACAGCTGCAAACCAAGGTTGGAACCCTTGCTACAGGCAGACCTGCTGCCCAATACTCAATAAACATTAACTCTTTGAACGGCATTCACATTTTGTCGCTTTTCAAAATTTTTTAAATAAATTTTTGAACAATTTAATCAAGACCTGTAATGGGAAATTATATCAATCTTGCTCAAAATAAATAAAATTAAACGCATCCTAATTACCAACCGACCTCACTTTTTACAGTAATAAAGAAATTCTAGAAAATACATACAAATATTGCACCAGCATATTAGTAGTAAAATGACAACATTCAAAGAATTAAGGACTGTTATGTTGCATTGATGTCAGCTTTGGTATAAGAACATTAAGATTATAAACAAAATTCTGAACTCATAAAAAGTAATCAACTCTGATTTTAAAAAAATCATGCAATGTCTGTAATACACCCATTTCTCTTGTAATAATCACACACAAAAATAATACTGCAAGATTTATTTTTTCTGTTTTCTTTTTAAAAAAAAAAACATAAAATTTTTGATATATTATGTTTTAATAGATATTTTACACAATCTTTATTCGGCAAGATTTATCACTTTAAAATTGTTTAGCAAAGGCTAACCATATTGGATATGTCCATTCCCGAAATGAGAGTGAAATTTCTTGTTTTTCAAACGATGATATGTGTAAGCACCAATATCAAAATCTACGTAATATCATTTAAAATTACAAAAACACTGGTCATTGCACAGTATAGAAAATAAGCAGCTGGTGTTATGACCTGATTTATCAAAAGACAGATTATACACTTTAAAAAATGTTCCGACATTTCCGTAAAAGTATTGGTTGTAGTCGGACATCTAGAATATATAAATATACATGTATATATAGTGTTGAAAAATACTGACATGGTAGTTGTTGGCACTTATAACAAATATTGTGCGTCTCAATAGCATGCTCCGTAAGTATAACCGCAGAGAATGTCTTTTCCAAATGTGGGTAATCTCACTGTTTTAAGGTGTACACAGAACACCATGGAATGGCATGTCGTTTCCAGGCACAAGAATGATGTAAAGAATTCAAAAGCTGCTGTTGGAGACTCGCCTCCTTTCCTTGTGTCCTGCATTGTTTTTCAGACACGCTCAACCGTTTAGTCACACTTCTGAGTCCTTCTGTAGATGTAGAGTGTCCATCTGGTCTAGGATAAATGTTATTGTGTGTTGACGAATCAAACTAATGTGACTTTGAAGTGTGTTAATTTTTTCCTCTGCTGTATGTAATTGCTTCTGAAGACGTTCATTCTCTGTGGATAGAAGATCTCTTGCCTAGGGAGAGAAAAAACAAAACAGATACATGTTAATAATGACAAATTGCATTCATGGAGGTTGGATTCATATAAATTATATAATGAATGTTAAATCATCAGCATATTAAAACTTAACTTGCCTGTTCTGCTCGAGATAGCCTTTCTTCAAGATCTGTTTCTCCTTCATACGATTCACCATAGTTATCAATATCGTCCTCTTCCTGTCTGTCAATTTTTTCCTCCTCTGCAAGCATTTTTTGATCAGTTGCATCTTTCTTTTCTTTGTTCTCTTTGATGCTCTCCTCCTTTGCCTGAGCTGCTTGTTGATTTGCCCGTGTTTGTTTATGCCGTATTGACATTTTCCGTTTACAGTCCATTGTCACGTCTTTTGCAGGAACTACACATTTCAAAAGGGGGTACAAAAACCAACCGTTAAATTCTTCTACCCAATTAGAACAATATTGATTTAACCAAAATCTTCACTTTTTTCATCACTCAAGACACTTTAATTTCATACATCAAATTATAAAACTGCATAACATAAATCCATACTGATAATCACAAATAAGTAATGCATTTGTTATACAGAAAATTATTAGAAACATAATTTCTCTATTTGCATATTCCTCCAGCAATTCTATTACCAGGCAGGAAATTGTGACACTCAGCTTTTACATTCATGTGTCTTAGTGACAAGAAATAAAGCGACATGTAGTTTTTCTAAAATTACCTCCATTTTACAATCATGTTTCTCCTGACTCAAACTCCTATAATTTTACTAAACAAATAGAATTATTCTATTAATTACCCAGTTTATCTTAAAAGTAGGTGGTCATTGTTACTCCCTCGCAACCCAACATGTTCTTGAATGACAAGCATGAATGGAGTTTAGATCCGGTCTGCATTGAATACCGACTTCACAATGACCTCTCTTTAATTATTTGTTAGTGTGATAGTACTGATCAATTGCTTACAATATATCATATGCAATACAACCAAAGACAGTTATATGCCATTACCATGAAACAACATCGTACAGTACAATTAAAATCAATTTTAGTGACAGATGCCCAGTGCTAAGATACAAAAACTGTAGCCTGAACACAATTTTGTATGTCAACTCTAGGTGGCGCTGTTAACACAATGACGATTTCATGCTGCTGAAACAAGAGAAAGCTTTACCATAATAATAATATATCAAATACAATTCAAAACAAATGTTTACAAATTCTAATTATTAATTTATTCTCACCTCCATCAACAGAACCATTGGTGTGCCCGTGTGTAGATGCTGATGACTTCGAGCGGCATTCCATTACAACTAAATCTTTGCAATGCTTATGAGAGTTAATCCCGCAGGTTTTGCATTTGACACCTTGTTTTATAAGTCCCCAAAGCAAACCAGTACAGTGAGCACAGAAAGTCGGTTTGAAGTACGTGTGTTCGTGGAAATCATGTTTGAAGCTGCTGCGTAAGGCATGATAATTCGCTCTAATGAAGTAGGTCTTCATTTCACTTTTGCTAATCATGCCATCCCTGTGAAATAGAGCATAACAATACATTTACCACATCTCTATACTTTGCAGGTAATTACGTTCTCTTCATCATTGTCGGGGGTCTTTTTCCATATAAATAAAGAACTCTATTCTATTCTATTCATATAAAATAGATCTATTTTGCTGATTTTAGTTTTGAAGTGCATGGGCTGCTTATTTTTTTCATTTTAGAAGATATTTTTTTTTTTAATTGTCATTATCAGGGGTGTTTTTCCAATGAATGTACGGTAGGTGCATTTTTATATTGGGTTAGACTAGAAGTATGTTGCTTTTTTCTACCAAAATTCAGTACACTTTTCAAATTCTACATTATCGCTGTAGTATTACAATTAAAAACAGTAAGGAGATCTAACATAAAAACAGTAAGGAGATCTAACATAAAAACAGTAAGGAGATCTAACATAAAAACAGTAAGGAGATCTAACATAAAAAAAAGATTTGAAACTCATCTCCAAATTTATTTTTTCAAATTCATAATATAAAATATTTGTAATGTGTATATAATATGTCAAATTTAAATGCCAGTCTGAAACAGAGGATAGTTTGACCTTGAGCTTTACAATCACCATATGCTTTATCTACTCAAAATCAACTCTAGGGAAACTGAGGCCATATATTCTTGATGAAAGATGCACTGGTGCAAATAATAATAGCGTTAGAATCTCTCTTGAGAAAAATTCCCAATACAAAGCTTTCAGAATCACATGAACTTGAGAAACATACTCTTATACTGTTACATTTCACTAGTATTTGTCCCCTTTCATAACATAAATTTGTATAACAATTTAGATTAATAAGAAGTTATGTACAATTCGTTTAAAAAATAACGAGGAAATTTTAGAAAAATACATGAAATTAACAAAGTACTGCATCCAAATTGCTGGTGTGATTAGAAGGGCATTAATAATAAGAAAATGTACATGTGGATTTACTGTACTCGACCACGTTAGTGGCAATAATGATGACGATTTTGACTTTGACTGTGTTCTAACAGACTCTAGTATTTTTAATCTCGTAAATTCGGGTGGTACGTAATTAATATTGTAATATAATTTGCATATTTGACATTTTCTGTTTCTTCAATGACGACTCACTTAATTTCGTAATTTTATTTTCCCTCAAAGACATAATATCCCTCTCAATCTGTCACACGGTGAATTAAATTGTCATTTTCACTCTTTTTCGAGGGGGGTGCTCGGGTAAGCGCCCACTTCTAAAAAATCCTGATTTTATGAGTTGAGGACCCTTGGCGCTAATGTGGTCAAGTACGGTAAGTGCAGTCATCGTACAGCACGCATTCAAAGTTTGTGTGAATTAAAAATGTATTTTACACATTCTGGATATGTTGCATGGGACTCGTATCATACATGACATGACTGTGGTGTTTTATAATGTACAAAAGATCACACATTCACATGGACACAAGGCATATTTACATGGTTGCCAAGTGATGGAAGCAAAGGTACTTACTTATCTGCATCCAGTACACAAAATGAATCCATGAATGGAAAATTGCCAGCAATTGCTTCGAATTCTTCTTGTGATATAAAACCATCTCTATCATTGTCATAATTTTTGAACACAGCCTAGATAGAGTGAAAAAATGAATAAATGGCCAGCTAATGAAATGGTGCATATCAGAACATGTTACAACCACTATGTGTACTAGTGGTAGATTGAACACTAGGCATGCAGTAGTGCATCATGGGTATAGTGTTACAACCATTATGTGTACTAATGGTGTATTGAACACTAGGCACGCAGTAGTGCATCATGGGTATAGTGTTACAACCATTATGTGTACAAATGGTGTATTGAACACTAGGCACGCAGTAGTGCATCATGGGTATAGTGTTACAACCATTATGTGTACAAATGGTGTATTGAACACTAGGCACACAGTAGTGCATCATGGGTATAGTGTTACAACCATTATGTGTACTAATGGTGTATTGAACACTAGGCATGCAGTAGTGCATCATGGGTATAGTGTTACAGCCATTATGTGTACTAATGGTGTATTGAACACTAGGCATGCAGTAGTGCATCATGGGTATAGTGTTACAGCCATTATGTGTACTAATGGTGTATTGAACACTAGGCATGCAGTAGTGCATCATGGGTATAGTGTTACAGCCATTATGTGTACTAATGGTGTATTGAACACTAGGCATGCAGTAGTGCATCATGGGTATAGTGTTACAGCCATTATGTGTACTAATGGTGTATTGAACACTAGGCATGCAGTAGTGCATCATGGGTATAGTGTTACAGCCATTATGTGTACTAATGGTGTATTGAACACTAGGCATGCAGTAGTGCATCATGGGTATAGTGTTACAACCATTATGTGTATTAATGGTGTATTGAACACTAGGCACGCAGTAGTGCATCATGGGTATAGTGTTACAACCATTATGTGTACTAATGGTGTATTGAACACTAGGCACGCAGTAGTGCATCATGGGTATAGTGTTACAACCATTATGTGTACTAATGGTGTATTGAATACTAGGCATGCAGTAGTGCATCATGGGTATAGTGTTACAACCATTATGTGTACTAGTGGTAGATTGAACACTAGGCACGCAGTAGTGCATCATGGGTATAGTGTTACAACCATTATGTGTACTAATGGTGTATTGAACACTAGGCATGCAGTAGTGCATCATGGGTATAGTGTTACAACCATTATGTGTACTAATGGTGTATTGAACACTAGGCATGCAGTAGTGCATCATGGGTATAGTGTTACAACCATTATGTGTACTAATGGTGTATTGAACACTAGGCATGCAGTAGTGCATCATGGGTATAGTGTTACAACCATTATGTGTATTAATGGTGTATTGAACACTAGGCACGCAGTAGTGCATCATGGGTATAGTGTTACAACCATTATGTGTACAAATGGTGTATTGAACATTAGGCATGCAGTAGTGCATCATGGGTATAGTGTTACAACCATTATGTGTACAAATGGTGTATTGAACACTAGGCATGCAGTAGTGCATCATGGGTATAGTGTTACAACCATTATGTGTACAAATGGTGTATTGAACACTAGGCATGCAGTAGTGCATCATGGGTATAGTGTTACAACCATTATGTGTACAAATGGTGTATTGAACACTAGGCATGCAGTAGTGCATCATGGGTATAGTGTTACAACCATTATGTGTACTAATGGTGTATTGAACACTAGGCACGCAGTAGTGCATCATGTGTATAGTGTTACAACCATTATGTGTACTAATGGTGTATTGAACACTAGGCATGCAGTAGTGCATCATGGGTATAGTGTTACAACCATTATGTGTACTAATGGTGTATTGAACACTAGGCATGCAGTAGTGCATCATGGGTATAGTGTTACAACCATTATGTGTACTAATGGTGTATTGAACACTAGGCACGCAGTAGTGCATCATGGGTATAGTGTTACAACCATTATGTGTACAAATGGTGTATTGAACATTAGGCATGCAGTAGTGCATCATGGGTATAGTGTTACAACCATTATGTGTACAAATGGTGTATTGAACACTAGGCATGCAGTAGTGCATCATGGGTATAGTGTTACAACCATTATGTGTACAAATGGTGTATTGGTCACTAGGCATGCAGTAGTGCATCATGGGTATAGTGTTACAACCATTATGTGTACAAATGGTGTATTGAACACTAGGCATGCAGTAGTGCATCATGGGTATAGTGTTACAACCATTATGTGTACAAATGGTGTATTGAACACTCGGCATGCAGTAGTGCATCATGTGTATGGTGTTACAACCATTATGTGTACTAATGGTGTATTGAACACTAGGCACGCAGTAGTGCATCATGGGTATAGTGTTACAACCATTATGTGTACTAATGGTGTATTGAACACTAGGCATGCAGTAGTGCATCATGTGTATGGTGTTACAACCATTATGTGTACTAATGGTGTATTGAACACTAGGCACGCAGTAGTGCATCATGGGTATAGTGTTACAACCATTATGTGTACTAATGGTGTATTGAACACTAGGCATGCAGTAGTGCATCATGTGTATGGTGTTACAACCATTATGTGTACTAATGGTGTATTGAACACTAGGCACGCAGTAGTGCATCATGGGTATAGTGTTACAACCATTATGTGTACTAATGGTGTATTGAACACTAGGCATGCAGTAGTGCATCATGTGTATGGTGTTACAACCATTATGTGTACTAATGGTGTATTGAACACTAGGCACGCAGTAGTGCATCATGGGTATAGTGTTACAACCATTATGTGTACTAATGGTGTATTGAACACTAGGCATGCAGTAGTGCATCATATGTATGGTGTTACAACCATTATGTGTACTAATGGTGTATTGAACACTAGGCACGCAGTAGTGCATCATGGGTATAGTGTTACAACCATTATGTGTACTAATGGTGTATTGAACACTAGGCACGCAGTAGTGCATCATGTGTATGGTGTTACAACCATTATGTGTACTAATGGTGTATTGAACACTAGGCATGCAGTAGTGCATCATGGGTATAGTGTTACAACCATTATGTGTACTAATGGTGTATTGAACACTAGGCATGCAGTAGTGCATCATGTGTATGGTGTTACAACCATTATGTGTACTAATGGTGTATTGAACACTAGGCACGCAGTAGTGCATCATGGGTATAGTGTTACAACCATTATGTGTACTAATGGTGTATTGAACACTAGGCACGCAGTAGTGCATCATGTGTATGGTGTTACAATCATTATGTGTACTAATGGTGTATTGAACACTAGGCACGCAGTAGTGCATCATGACAATAGTGAAACGGAAGAAGTGATTACATAAAGAAGATATTGTTAATAGATTAGTATATATAAATTCAACTATTTATTTAATTATGATCTGTTATTGAAGATAGTTTGAATTATTTTTTGGAACACATTTATCATTCTGATAGGCTTGTAGATTACTCACCTCCACCATGGCATGTACATGTTTGTTGATTGTTTCTGGATCTGGTGGTGTATTGACTCCAGATGCCCAATCAGCAAACACTGCTGGTTTTGTCGGTGTTGGTGGCTGTCATGAAATACACATAAACACTAATTGTAATTTACAGAATCATCTTAAAAAATATCATTTTATTTATAAAATATACACATGATATATATAAGTTTCAGATTTAATGCATGAGCAGATTTTCAGTTGAATGGTCAAAGTTGTCAATGCTGGTAGAATGGTAAAAGTTGTCAATGCCGGTAGAATGGTAAAAGTTGACAATAGCGACAGGATGGTAAAGTTGTCAATTGAAACAGAATAGTCAAAGTTGACAATAGCGACAGAATCGTCAAAGTTGTCAATAGCGACAGAATTGTCAAAGTTGTCAATTGAGACAGAATGGTCAAAGTTGTCAATGCCGGTCGAATGGTCAAAGTTGTCAATAGCGACAGAATGGTCAAAGTTGTCAATGGAGACGGAATGGTCAAAGTTGGCAATGGTGATGGAATGATCAAAGTTGTCAATAGTGGCAGAATGGTCAAAGTTGTCAATGGTGGCGGAATGGTCAAAGTTGTCGATGGAGAAGGGATGGTCAAAGTTGACAATAGCGACAGAATGGTCAAGTTGTCAATTGAGACAGAATGGTCAAAGTTGTCAATGGAGACAGAATGGTCAAAGTTGCCAATGGAGATGGAATGGTCAAAGTTTGTAATGGTGATGGAAAGGTCAAAGTTGTCAATAGTGGCGGAATGGTCAAAGTTGTCAATGGAGACAGAATGGTCAAAGTTTGCAATGGTGATGGAATGGTCAAAGTTTGCAATGGTGATGGAATGGTCAAAGTTGACAATGGTGATGGAATGGTAAAAGTTTTTCAATTGCGACAGAATGGTCAAAATTTACAATAATGATGGAATGGTCAAAGTTTTTCAATGGCGAAGGAATGGTCAAAGTTGTCAATGGAGACAGAATGGTAAAAGTTGTCAATGGCAATAGAATGGTCAAAGTTGACAATGGCGGCGAAATTGTCAAAGTTGTAAACTGCAATGTCCTTTAATTTACCCCTTATTTCTAAGCTTGATTATTTTCATTTTCAGTTCGAAAAAACATCTGACCATATTTTTGTATTAGAGGCAAATCTCCAATATGCCCGCTAAATTGTTTATTTAACAAAAATTTTTTCTATGCATTTGAAAATTAAAGTGAATACATACCGAACTGGTTGATGTACGTGGCTCCCTGGCGATAGATAATTCATATATCTCATCTTCTGTGTAATGCAAATCAAGAGAAGCCTACCAAACCAAATCAAATAGACATTATAATAATATAATAAAGTTGTATTCAGGAACTGACACAGATATCCCCTATCTGGTCTTCATTTTATGATTCATAGCAGAGACATGAAAGTATAACTTAATTGCTACTAGTAAAACAACATTCCCACAAGTCTCATTAAAACATACTTTATAGATGGAAAGAAAACTGTCCCTGGCCACAACATAGTTGTAATTTTCGCTAACAGTATTTTATTGAGATTTCAAGAGATATTCTGCCTATGCACGACTCTTAAAAGTAACACATTCTAGGAATATCACTGTGACTATCTGTCTTTATAGGTACCCCAGTGAGATTATCACTGTGACTCCCTGTCTTTATAGTTACCCCAGTCAGATTATCACTGTGACTCCCTGTCTTTATAGGTACCCCAGTCAGATTATCACTGTGACTCCCTGTCTTTATAGGTACCCCAGTGAGATTATTACTGTGACTCCCTGTCTTTATAGGTACCCCAGTGACTCCCTGTCTTTTTAGGTACCTAGTGACTCCCTGTTTTTATAGGTACCCCAGTGACTCCCTGTCTTTTTAGGTACCCAGTGAGATTATCACTGTGACTCCCTGTTTTTATTGGTACCCCAGTGACTCACTATCTTTATAGGTACCCCAGTGAGATTATCACTGTGACTCCCTGTTTTTATAGGTATCCCAGTGACTCACTGTCTTTATAGGTACCCCAGTCAGATTATCACTGTGACTCCCTGTCTTTATAGGTACCCCAGTGAGATTATCACTGT
This sequence comes from Saccoglossus kowalevskii, assembly GCF_978046115.1. Taxonomy (NCBI): domain Eukaryota; kingdom Metazoa; phylum Hemichordata; class Enteropneusta; family Harrimaniidae; genus Saccoglossus; species Saccoglossus kowalevskii. Next base: position 20,321,660 of record NC_140642.1, read on the forward strand.
GACTCCCTGTCTTTATAGGTACTCCAGTCAGATTATCACTGTGACTCCCTGTCTTTATAGTTACCCCAGTCAGATTATCACTGTGACTCCCTGTCTTTATAGGTACCCCAGTGAGATTATCACTGTGACTCCCTGTCTTTATAGGTACCCCAGTGAGATTATTACTGTGACCCCCTGTCTTTATTGGTACCCCAGTGACTCCCTGTCTTTTTAGGTACCCAGTGACTCCCTGTTTTTATAGGTACCCCAGTGACTCCCTGTCTTTTTAGGTACCCAGTGAGATTATCACTGTGACTCCCTGTCTTTATAGGTACCCCAGTGAGATTATCACTGTGACTCCCTGTCTTTATAGGTACCCCAGTGAGATTATCACTGTGACTCCCTGTCTTTATAGGTACCCCAGTCAGATTATCACTGTGACTCCCTGTCTTTATAGGTACCCCCAGTTAGATTATCACTGTGACTCCCTGTCTTTATAGGTACCCCAGTGAGATTATCACTGTGACTCCCTGTCTTTATAGGCACCCCAGTCAGATTATCACTGTGACTCCCTGTCTTTATAGGTACCCCAGTGAGATTATCACTGTGACTATCTGTCTTTATAGGCACCCCAGTCAGATTATCACTGTGACTCCCTGTCTTTATAGGTACCCCAGTGAGATTATCACTGTGACTCCCTGTCTTTATAGGTACCCGAGTCAGATTATCACTGTGACTCCCTGTCTTTATAGGTACCCCAGTCAGATTATCACTGTGACTCCCTGTTTTTATAGGTACCCCAGTGACTCCCTGTCTTTTTAGGTACCCAGTCAGATTATCACTGTGACTCCCTGTCTTTATAGGTACCCCAGTGATATTATCACTGTGACTCCATGTCTTTATAGGTACCCCAGTCAGATTATCACTGTGACTCCCTGTCTTTATAGTTACCCCAGTGAGATTATCACTGTGACTCCCTGTCTTTATAGGTACCCCAGTGAGATTATTACTGTGACTCCCTGTCTTTATAGGTACCCCAGTGAGATTATTACTGTGACTCCCTGTCTTTATAGGTACCCCAGTGACTGCCTGTCTTTTTAGGTACCCAGTGACTCCCTGTTTTTATAGGTACCCCAGTGACTCCCTGTCTTTTTAGGTACCCAGTGAGATTATCACTGTGACTCCCTGTCTTTATAGGTACCCCAGTGAGATTATCACTGTGACTCCCTGTCTTTATAGGTACCCCAGTGAGATTATCACTGTGACTCCCTGTCTTTATAGGTACCCCAGTCAGATTATCACTGTGACTCCCTGTCTTTATAGGTACCCGAGTCAGATTATCACTGTGACTCCCTGTCTTTATAGTTACCCCAGTGAGATTATCACTGTGACTCCCTGTCTTTATAGGTACCCCAGTGAGATTATTACTGTGACTCCCTGTCTTTATAGGTACCCCAGTGAGATTATTACTGTGACTCCCTGTCTTTATAGGTACCCCAGTGACTCCCTGTCTTTTTAGGTACCCAGTGACTCCCTGTTTTTATAGGTACCCCAGTGACTCCCTGTCTTTTTAGGTACCCAGTGAGATTATCACTGTGACTCCCTGTCTTTATAGGTACCCCAGTGAGATTATCACTGTGACTCCCTGTCTTTATAGGTACCCCAGTGAGATTATCACTGTGACTCCCTGTCTTTATAGGTACCCCAGTCAGATTATCACTGTGACTCCCTGTCTTTATAGGTACCCGAGTCAGATTATCACTGTGACTCCCTGTCTTTATAGGTACCCCAGTCAGATTATCACTGTGACTCCCTGTCTTTATAGGTATCCCAGTCAGATTATCACTGTGACTCCCTGTCATTATAGGTACCCCAGTCAGATTATCACTGTGACTCCCTGTCTTTTTAGGTACCCAGTCAGATTATCACTGTGACTCCCTGTCTTTATAGGTACCCCAGTCAGATTATCACTGTGACTCCCTGTCTTTATAGGTACCCCAGTCAGATTATCACTGTGACTCCCTGTCTTTATAGGTACCCCAGTCAGATTATCACTGTGACTCCCTGTCTTTTTAGGTACCCAGTCAGATTATCACTGTGACTCCCTGTCTTTATAGGTACCCCAGTCAGATTATCACTGTGACTCCCTGTTTTTATAGGTACCCCAGTGACTCCCTGTCTTTTTAGGTACCCAGTGAGATTATCACTGTGACTCCCTGTCTTTATAGGTACCCCAGTGACTCCCTGTCTTTATAGGTACCCGAGTCAGATTATCACTGTGACTCCCTGTCTTTATAGGTACCCGAGTCAGATTATCACTGTGACTCCCTGTCTTTATAGGTACCCCAGTGACTCCCTGTCTTTTTAGGTACCCAGTGACTCCCTGTTTTTATAGGTACCCCAGTGACTCCTTGTCTTTTTAGGTACCCAGTGAGATTATCACTGTGACTCCCTGTTTTTATAGGTACCCCAGTGACTCACTGTCTTTATAGGTACCCCAGTGAGATTATCACTGTGACTCACTGTCTTTATAGGTACCCCAGTGAGATTATCACTGTGACTCCCTGTCTTTATAGATACCCCAGTCAGATTATCACTGTGACTCCCTGTCTTTATAGGTACCCCAGTCAGATTATCACTGTGACTCCCTGTCTTTATAGGTACCCCAGTCAGATTATCACTGTGACTCCCTGTCTTTATAGGTACCCCGGTGACTCTCTGTCTTTTTAGGTACCCAGTGACTCCCTGTTTTTATAGGTACCCCAGTGACTCCCAGTCTTTTTAGGTACCCAGTGAGATTATCACTGTGACTCCCTGTTTTTATAGGTACCCCAGTGACTCACTGTCTTTATAGATACCCCAGTGAGATTATCACTGTGACTCCCTGTCTTTATAGGTACCCCAGTGAGATTATCACTGTGACTCACTGTCTTTATAGGTACCCCAGTCAGATTATCACTGTGACTCCCTGTCTTTATAGGTACCCCAGTGAGATTATCACTGTGACTCACTGTCTTTATAGGTACCCAGTCAGATTATCACTGTGACTCCCTGTCTTTATAGGTACCCCAGTCAGATTATCACTGTGACTCCCTGTCTTTATAGGTACCCCAGATCTTCACTGTTACAATATGTTGCAAATTTTACTGACTGCGAAATGCAGGAAAATTTGTCTCTCATGTAATTCAATCATTTTACAGTAGTTTTGGGAGTCATTTGAAAGTAGCCTTGCAAATATTTTAAAGTATGTTTACGGTATACCCTTTCTTTAGATGTGACGAATAAACATTCCAAATTATGCATTCGTATAGACGAGATAATTCAGTCAATTCCCAAGCTGATGCTCTGTCAAATGATTTATGAATCTAATATATTTTTGTATAACTTCTAAAATAAGGAAGAGTTAATTAATTTAATGCAGTAATGTATATGTTATTTAACCATGTAACCACTTGGCAAACAGGAAGAAGAATTTTTCTGACTCATTGTAGCAGATAAAAATATGATATTGTAATGTTATATTCTTTTATGCTTCATTTTGCCTGTTATTATGTATTTTTGTATATTTTTTGGGAAAATTTTGAACCAAATGAACATAATTATCTATTGGCTACAAATTTTAAACAAATTATGAAAAAAAAATTATGTCTTTAAAATTTGTGAATGACAAAAGTTGACTGATGACACAGGTTTTTCAATTTTGACCATTTTCCCCATCATAATTCATAGCGACAAATCTAAAATGTAATTCACTGGGGAGTGGTTAGAAGCTCTATATCACAGAGAGTGATTTTACTATCTTATAATAATTATATGATTTAACAAGCAGCCTGTCGGCTGAGATAGCTCCGCTGTTAGCAATGCACATTACAATTAAAGAACTGAAGATATCATTAGAAAATGAACAATATATATATATAAAAAGCAACGGGACAAATCTGAAAGAAGTCCACACGTAGTACGTATATATGTAATATAAAAGCAATCAGACTTGCGGTTTTCAACAAGAAGTCAAAAATATCACTTTTCACCAAAAATGACAAAATTATTCACCAAAATTCAAGAATTAAAGATATCATTACAAAATGAACAAATCTGAGAGAGGTCTACATGTAGTACCTATATATGTAATATAAAAGAAATTGGACTTGCGGTTTTTAACAAGAACTCGAAAATATTACTTTTTACCAAAAATGACAAAAATATTCACTAAAATTAGAAAATTAAAGATATCATCACAAAATGAACAAATCTGAGAGAGGTCCACATGTAGTACCTATATATGTAATATAAAAGCAACTGGACTTGCGGTTTTTAACAAGAAGTCGAAAATATCACTTTTTACCAAAAATGACAAAAATATTCACCAAAATTAGAGAATTTAAGATAACATCACGAAATGAACAAATCTGAGAAAGGTCTATCCAAGGTACATATACACCAAGTGTCAAAGCATTCAGGCTTGTAGTTTTCAAGAAGAAGTCGAAAAAATAAAACATTGACACGAACGACGACGGACGCCGACGACAGACAATCATTTATATGATAAGCTCCGCTCGACAAAGTCAACAGCAGAGCTAAAAAAAATGACAGGCTATACCTTTAACATATTGACTAAGTCCATGTTAGCTTCGATAGGCGGTGTTGCATTCTGCAACTGGGTAAGTTCTTCTATCGTCATAGATAACTGGGCCATCTTTCTGAAGTTGATGAGGTCATTTTCAAGTCTGTCTGGAAATGCTGTGTGTAGTGTGATCAAGTCCTTTAAATGCACACCTGTAAAGCAACAAGAAAAGAGTTATCAGCTAGCAGCAACTATTGTTTTTCTATGTAAATATACACCATGATTATCATCACTTTTTAACCCTTTGAGTGCCAAAGAAAACTTTCGTCACCATTCATAAAATAGTTCTATACATCGTATGTGCATATTAATTAGGTAATTTGCATATCATTAACCATTTCAGCACCAAAGTCAACTTTTGTCACCACTCACAAAATAGTTCTATATACCGTATGTGCATATTAATTAGGTAATTTGCATATCATTAATCATTTGAGCACCAAAGTCAACTTTTGTCACCATTCACAAAAAAGTTCTATATACCATCTGTGCATATTAATTAGGTAATTTGCATATCATTAACCATTTGAGTACCAAAGTCAACTTCACGCACAATTCACAAAATAGTTTTATATCCTGAATGTGCATAATAATTAGATAATTTGCATATCATTAACCATTTGAATGCCAAAAAAAACTGTTATCATCATTCACAAAATAGTTCTATATACCTTATGTGCATAATAATTAGATAATTTGCATATCATTAACCTTTTGAGTGTCAAAGAAAACTGTTGTCATCATTCATAAATTTTAAACCCACATAATTTTTCCAACATTTTCATCAAGGCTTGTAGGAAATTATCTCCATTTGGTCCAAATTGATTTAAAAATATAGAAAAAAATACAAACTACAACATCTGGGTTTGCCTCTTGTCACAGTAAAGCTTTTATATGAAAACAAATAAGTCTTGCCAAGACTAGTTAGTTAGTTTGAAATTTACAAATAATAGATTAGTATAATATGAATGCATATTACATATAATAATCAGAAGTAGTATGAAAATCAAAGAAAGCTTAGAAAGAGCTTCCGTGGGCTTAGAGTATTGGAGACATATTAATAATTCATTAGTCTTTCAAACAATGTTACCAGGGGTACCAGGTTTCGTTGAATTGTAATTAGAACTGGGGATATCCATGGAAAGGCCGAAAAATTATGAACTATTATGCAAATTAGGTAATTAATATGCACAAATTTTAGTTAAAACTAATTAGGTTTGAGTATAGCATCTAGAGCATCTGTGTACCAAGTTTTATTGGAATATAATGAGTAGAACTTGAAATATCAGCAGAAAAGCCAGAACATTACTAATTAAGCAAAATAGGTAATTAGTATGCATGGATATTAACCCAAAACTTATCAGGGGTGTATATAGTCTCATCTATACGCAACGTTTCATTGTAAGGGACGACGTCAAAAGATCGATGTCGGATAAAAAACTTATTTCCTTTAGTTTGGGGGTGGGGGGTTTTGACCTCAAAAAGTTTTCATCCTACAAAAACGATTTTATTTTTTAATGAAGTCAAAAAAATCTTGGAGTATTTGTAGTTCTTTTTTTTCTATCCAATCATGGAAGAAATAACCGAAAAGGAAAAAAACCCATCCAAGACGAGAAAATGGTTTGGTTCGAGTGTAAATCGATGCGTCAAATGAGGTGCATTTGTAAAATCTTTTTACACCCACCCGACAACCAACTGCTATGCAATACTACTGTCCGATTATCAATTTGTATTTAATGGTGAATGTAGTCTGACGCCATGACCAATATTTATCAATTAAGTTTTAGTGGGTGGTAGGGGGGTTTGGAAAAAAACTAAAGGAATTAAGTTTTTTATCCGACATCGATCTTTTGACGTCGTCCCTAAGGTGATGATTAGTACTTGAGATATCAGTGAAAAAACAAAAATTGACTAATCTTTATGTAAATTAGGTGATTAATATGCACAAACTTTTAATCCAAACTACATAGTTCTGTGCATAGTTGTAGATCATCTAAACGTGTATGTACCAAGTTTCATTGAAATGTAATGATTATTACTTGAAATATCAGCGGAAAAGCCCAAAATGGACTTTTACCCAAAACTAATCAAGTCTGCAGATTGTCCCAAATCTCCTATGCACAAAGCTTCATGAAAATCCAATTAATGGTTCTTTAGATATCAGTGGAACAGTCTGGGAACAGCCAAAAATTAGCTAATTATCATGCAAATTAGGTAATTAATATGCATGGATTTACACCAAAACCTAATCAAATCTACACATTAGCTCAGAACATTTATGCATCAAGTTTCATCAAAAACCAACCTATGGTTCTTGAGATATCAGTGGAACAGACGGACACAGATTTGTAAACGTTAAAAAGTTACTTGCATGGAATTATCATAAATACAAACTAACATTTTCACTCATGTGCTTTTATTTTGAATAAAAATACCAAAAGAATTGACAAAAAATGCAGCCCATGCACATTTAAAAGTTATACATGCTTAACAAAAGTCTTTTGTAACTCATGTCTTACCTCTTTATTATTATTATTATTCAAATATCCAAGAGAGATTGGAAAGAAAAGAATAAAGTTAGAAAGATAAAGTAGAAAATAATCCAGGTGTACAAACATCACATGAACGGTTATTACTTGCTCAAAGCTTGTGGAACACTTCACAGTTGATGGAGGAACCATGATAATGAATATTTTTAATTTAAAACTATAGGTATACTTCTGTAAATTATTTTAGAAACTATTTTGGAAAGTGTTGATTTTGTCTTGGTACAAAACAACTCAGTTTACATGTTAGTATAAGGTTTGGATGTACCTAAATATTAACAGTGAATGAAATTTGATACAAAGTTATAATATAATGTTCCAAATGTAACCCCCTGTACTGCTCAATTTTAAAGTATATTACATGAAATATAAATTTTATATTTCATGTAATATACTTTAAAATTGAGCAGTTTTGATCAGAATTCATAAACCGTTGTAAGAACAGCATTGAAACACACAATGATCAATTCATGGGATTGAGTTTTTAATGTGTATAGAGATAACAAAAAAAAGAGATCACACTACATGGTAAAAATATTTTAATTCGTCAAATATGGAGGTTATATTTCACTATAGGATCAAAGGCATGACATACTGCATGTATGTTATCAAGGTCACAATGTCATTTTTTTTTTTCAAAATATCTTGATTCAGGATATTTGAATTTTATATACCGGGTACCAACTATTAGAAATGAAATACAACTGAACAAACGTCACAGTGGCATATAATATAGTTTATTTCACAAGAAAAGAAGCTTTGAGATTGCAAGGTACAAACACCTAGCTAATAAAGAAAATCTATACTCACAAAATTGGAATTTTAAATGCTTTACTTTCTTGAAGAGCTTTTCTATAATTACAAAAATTGCCTGCTGAAGACAGGAGATCAGTCATATCAGCAAGTGTCTGGAGAAAAAAGAAATGAAATATTAAGAGATCAAACGTTGTTTTAGAATAATTTATTAGCAGGCTGCTGTGGTGTGTATATCAAATAGCCATAGGAATGTAAGTATACATTTCTAATCGAACATGTGCTCTGTGTCTGAGCAACGCAAGGACAAATGTTCACCTTATACATTAAGCACAATTAAATGCCCATATTTTGGAGCATTATGCCTTTCAGTTGATCTATGTCAAGTTAACTTTCCAAAAATAATCACAGTTATCAATAATCTTTTTAAACTTGAACTGTTTGATGTGTATCATTGGCTGGCAATATGTATTATAAGCTTGACTGAGCACATCATACCCTGGATGTATCAGTCAAGACACGTAATATTTCATATAACTTTAAGCTTTAATGAATACGCTTCATGATACATGCATCGATAAAGCTGAAGTTGAGAAAACAGACAGACTAAACTTTGAGGTAATCTTGAACAACCAAATTCATACATGTTGCACATGTAGAATAGGGTCAATCTTGTTACACTCTTCAGAAGAGTTTCAAAAACTAGCCTAAAGTATAGTTTTCTAATAGTTTTCGATTGTTGTTTTCGTCGGTGATGATTGCCAGACGAATAAAATGATCCCAATAATAGAACATTCAGGGACAGATTAGAGGGGGGTTACTGCATAACACTTCTACAACCTTTATTCTTCAAAACAAATCCACATTAAACCATAGACAACAGCTGAAACCAAAATCCAAAAGATAGGGTGCCACTTCTTAAACAGCTGTTCACTGCATTATAGCTATGATTAATAGTGGCTTCACAGGGAAACTAAATACCCAGTTATTCAAACCACACTAAAGTGCAGAATTTAAAAGAAGACATTCTAATATAAATAAACTAGACTCATTTGTGATACCATATTTTTATTCAATATTTTTTTAGAGCTTTATTTAGCTTTTATTCCAGATAAATACCAAATTCAGATTTTCCACCATTGTGGACAGAATCAACAGATTGCTTTACCTGCCAGTTTCAATCCATCAATTTTACAACTACATGGAGATTTAGATAGAGTGCCCCCGTAATCTCTGTTTAATACCAATAAATATTTATGTATAAGCAGTCTGTGTGTTGCATATTACTGGGAAAAAATAGGACAGTGACTCCTGTGTTCCATATTTGTGTTGAGATGGTGAGTGCTCTGAATGGTTTAATGGATTTCTTTCAATAGATCTATTCACTACTTTACACACTGATGGTTTTAAACAATTTTTAAAGAAAACAAGTACAATCAGTTGAACAGCCATAGACAAATTGCAACATGAAAAACATATACAAACCTACAGAATGAGTGTACAAATAACATAAAAATATATATACAATGTCTATTAATTTCCGTTTAATGTACATTGTCTGAAGATAACAATTGTGCCAATCATAAACCAAATGTTATTTGTTAGTTCATTCATCTATTTTAAATATAAATGCAACCACTATTTGTTTCACTGTAATTAAGCCACTGTGTAAAATATTGAGGTGTATTAGGTATCTTTACTAAATGGCAATCAATTGGAAATTGTTCCAAAAAAATGACAAAATGTTTTGTTCTTTAATACAAAACCACAGCTCAGTTGTCTCAAAAAGGCCTATGTGTTTTACATTCTTCATTCTTGTAAGCATGACATCAGTCTTTAAAAATAAATCATTCTCACACATCGTTCTCACATTTCCAAGGAGTTGAAAATTTCCGTGGTGATCAACTATACATCGCTAAGCTGCACATTCCAGCTCATCTGCACCTGTACTGTATTTACTCCATTTGAAGCTCATAAATACATGTACTGTATTTGCTCCATTTGAAGCTCATAAATACATGTACTGTATTTGCTCCATTTGAAGCATATTTGAAGCTCATAAATACATGTACTGTATTTGCTCCATTTGAAGCATATTTGAAGCTCATAAATACATGTACTGTCTTTGTTCCATTTGAAGCATATTTGAAGCTCATAAATACATGTACTGTATTTGCTCCATTTGAAGCATATTTGAAGCTCATAAATACATGTACTGTATTTGCTCCATTTGAAGCTCATAAATACATGTACTGTATTTGCTCCATTTGAAGCTCATAAATACATGTACTGTATTTGCTCCATTTGAAGCATATTTGAAGCTCATAAATACATGTACTGTATTTGCTCCATTTGAAGCTCATAAATACATGTACTGTATTTGCTCCATTTGAAGCATATTTGAAGCTCATAAATACATGTACTGTATTTGCTCCATTTGAAGCATATTTGAAACTCATAAATACATGTACTGTATTTGCTCCATTTGAAGCTCATAAATACATGTACTGTATTTGCTCCATTTGAAGCTCATAAATACATGCACTGTATTTGCTCTATTTGAAGCTCATAAATACATGTATTGTATTTGCTCCATTTGAAGCATATTTGAAGCTCATAAATACATGTACTGTATTTGCTCCATTTGAAGCTCATAAATACATGTACTGTATTTGCTCCATTTGAAGCATATTTGAAGCTCATAAATACATGTACTGTATTTGCTCCATTTGAAGCATATTTGAAGCTCATAAATACATGTACTGTCTTTGTTCCATTTGAAGCATATTTGAAGCTCATAAATACATGTACTGTATTTGCTCCATTTGAAGCATATTTGAAGCTCATAAATACATGTACTGTATTTGCTCCATTTGAAGCTCATAAATACATGTACTGTAATTGCTCCATTTGAAGCTCATAAATACATGTACTGTATTTGCTCCATTTGAAGCTCATAAATACATGTACTGTATTTGCTCCATTTGAAGCATATTTGAAGCTCATAAATACATGTACTGTATTTGCTCCATTTGAAGCTCATAAATATATGTACTGTATTTGCTCCATTTGAAGCATATTTGAAGCTCATAAATACATGTACTGTATTTGCTCCATTTGAAGCATATTTGAAACTCATAAATACATGTACTGTATTTGCTCCATTTGAAGCTCATAAATACATGTACTGTATTTGCTCCATTTGAAGCATATTTGAAGCTCATAAATACATGTACTGTATTTGCTCCATTTGAAGCATATTTGAAGCTCATAAATACATGTACTGTATTTGCTCCATTTGAAGCATATTTGAAGCTCATAAATACATGTACTGTATTTGCTCCATTTGAAGCTCATAAATACATGTACTGTATTTGCTCCATTTGAAGCATATTTGAAGCTCATAAATACATGTACTGTATTTGCTCCATTTGAAGCATATTTGAAACTCATAAATACATGTACTGTATTTGCTCCATTTGAAGCTCATAAATACATGTACTGTATTTGCTCCATTTGAAGCATATTTGAAGCTCATAAATACATGTACTGTATTTGCTCCATTTGAAGCATATTTGAAGCTCATAAATACATGTACTGTATTTGCTCCATTTGAAGCATATTTGAAGCTCATAAATACATGTACTGTATTTGCTCCATTTGAAGCATATTTGAAGCTCATAAATACATGTACTGTATTTGCTCCATTTGAAGCATATTTGAAGCTCATAAATACATGTACTGTATTTGCTCCATTTGAAGCTCATAAATACATGTACTGTATTTGCTCCATTTGAAGCATATTTGAAGCTCATAAATACATGTACTGTATTTGCTCCATTTGAAGCATATTTGAAACTCATAAATACATGTACTGTATTTGCTCCATTTGAAGCTCATAAATACATGTACTGTATTTGCTCCATTTGAAGCATATTTGAAGCTCATAAATACATGTACTGTATTTGCTCCATTTGAAGCATATTTGAAGCTCATAAATACATGTACTGTATTTGCTCCATTTGGAGCATATTTGAAGCTCATAAATACATGTGCTGTATTTGCTCCATTTGAAGCATATTTCCAAATCTCAGGGCGAACGTCTGGGTATTTTCACTGCCTAGCAACCAATATGGTGAAAACAAAGGCCGATAACTCTGAAAAACTGTACTTTGGGATGGTTGTTGAGACTCTCCTGAGCAGTGTAACAAGATTACCCCTACATGTGCTTGGTTGCTCAGGATTACTTCAGAGTTGAGTTTGTGTCGTTTCCTTGACTGTAGCTGCTTTCACCGGCTCTTCGACTGGTGTTCCACAGCAGCTTGCACAGAGCCCATAGAAATACATGGTAGAGTGGTGCACGTCTTAGCAATGTAGAACATTTTTGGACATAGCTCCATCAGAAAGATAGAAGCAAATGTAAACCAACAGTTGTATTGTTTAGATACTACATCATTGAAATATGAAATAATTTGACCATATACATGTAATTGAATAGAGCTAGGATTGACGCATCTGATGTATCTTACCTTGAGGGTCTCAGATGATAATTGAATAGAGGTAGGATTGACATCTGATGTACTTACCTTGAGGGTCTCAGATGATAAGTGAATAGAGCTAGGATTGGCGCATCTGATGTACTTACCTTTAGGGTCTCAGATGATAAGTGAATAGAACTAGGATTGACACATCTGATGTACTTACCTTGAGGGTCTCAGATGATAAGTGAATAGAGGTAGGATTGACACATCTGATGTACTTACCTTGAGGGTCTCAGATGATAAGTGAATAGAGCTAGGATTGGCGCATCTGATGTACTTACCTTTAGGGTCTCAGATGATAAGTGAATAGAACTAGGATTGACACATCTGATGTACTTACCTTGAGGGTCTCAGATGATAATTCAATAGAGCTAGGATTGACACATCTGATGTACTTACCTTGAGGGTCTCAGATGATAAGTGAATAGAGGTAGGATTGACACATCTGATGTACTTACCTTGAGGGTCTCAGATGATAAGTGAATAGAGCTAGGATTGGCGCATCTGATGTACTTACCTTTAGGGTCTCAGATGATAAGTGAATAGAACTAGGATTGACACATCTGATGTACTTACCTTGAGGGTCTCAGATGATAATTCAATAGAGCTAGGATTGACACATCTGATGTACTTACCTTGAGGATCTCAGATGATAAGTGAATAGAGCTAGGATTGACACATCTGATGTACTTACCTTGAGGGTCTCAGGTGATAAGTGAATAGAGCTAGAATTGACACATCTGATGTACTTACCTTGAGGGTCGCAGATGATAAGTGAATAGAGCTAGGATTGATACATCTGATGTACTTACTTTGAGGGTCTCAGATGGTAAGTGAATAGAGCTAGGATTGATGCATCTGATGTACTTACCTTGAGGGTCTCAGATGGTAAGTGAATAAGAGCTAGGATTGACACATCTGATGTACTTACTTTGAGGGTCTCAGATGGTAAGTGAATAGAGCTAGGATTGATGCATCTGATGTACTTACCTTGAGGGTCTCAGATGGTAAGTGAATAGAGCTAGGATTGACACATCTGATGTACTTACCTTGAGGGTCTCAGAGGATAAGTGAATAGAGCTAGGATTGGCGCATCTGATGTACTTACCTTTAGGGTCTCAGATGATAAGTGAATAGAGCTAGGATTGACACATCTGATGTACTTACATTGAGGGTCTCAGATGATAAGTGAATAGAGCTAGGATTGACACATATGATGTATCTTACCTTGAGGGTCACAGAGGATAAGTGAATAGAGCTAGGATTTCCACATCTGATGTACTTACCTTGAGGACCTCAGATAATAAGTGAATAGAGCTAGGATTGAGCATCTGATGTATCTTACCTTGAGGGCATCAGATGGTAAGTGAATAGAGCTAGGATTGATGCATCTGATGTATCTTACCTTGAGGGTCTCAGAGGATAAGTGAGCATTAGTTTTGCCAAGTCTAGCAAGTGCACTGTGAGTTAGTCCTCCCACCACTGCCATCAATGTATTGTAATTCTGCAGCAGTCTCAATTTCTGTGGAGTAGTAAATAACAAGGCAAGGTATAATTAACTTGAAAAAATGAAAACATTCATGGCCTAATAGTCATCACAAATATCAGCCACAATATATATCATATTAACTTCATATTTGGAGATCAGAATGATTAGGTTGCCAGGGTCAGCTGCTTAAATTAAGCTTCTATAAAAAGGTTGCATAGGTATCAGTGGGATTGAGTGGCCAGGCTCAGCTTGGTCTATAGAAAGGTTGTAGAGATATCAGTGGGATTGGGTGGCCAGGCTCAGCTTGGTCTATAGAAAGGTTGCAGAGATATCAGTGGGATTGGGTGGCCAGGCTCAGCTTGGTCTATAGAAAGGTTGCAGAGGTATCAGTGGGATTGGGTGGCCACACTCAGCTTGGTCTATAGAAAGGTTGCAGAGTTATATCAGTGGGATTGGGTGGCCACTCTCAGCTTGGTCTACAGAAAGGTTGCAGAGGTATCAGTGGGATTGGGTGGCCAGGCTTAGCTTGGTCTATAGAAAGGTTGCACTAGTATATCAGTGGAATTGAGTGGCCACGCTCAGCTTGGTCTATAGAAAGGTTGCAAAGGTATCAGTGGGATTGGGTGGCAACGCTCAGCTTGGTCTATAAAAAGGTTGCATAGTATCAGTGGGATTGAGTGGCCAGGCTCAGCTTGGTCTATAGAAAGGTTGTAGAGATATCAGTGGGATTGGGTGGCCAGGCTCATCTTGGTCTATAGAAAGGTTGTAGAGTTATCAGTGGGATTGGGTGGCCAGGCTCAGCTTGGTCTATAGAAAGGTTGCAGAGATATCAGTGGGATTGGGTGGCCAGGCTCAGCTTGGTCTATAGAAAGGTTGCAGAGGTATCAGTGGGATTGGGTGGCCACACTCAGCTTGGTCTATAGAAAGGTTGCAGAGTTATATCAGTGGGATTGGGTGGCCACTCTCAGCTTGGTCTACAGAAAGGTTGCAGAGGTATCAGTGGGATTGGGTGGCCAGGCTTAGCTTGGTCTCTAGAAAGGTTGCACTAGTATATCAGTGGAATTGAGTGGCCACGCTCAGCTTGGTCTATAGAAAGGTTGCAAAGGTATCAGTGGGATTGGGTGGCCACGCTCAGCTTGGTCTATAAAAAGGTTGCATAGTATCAGTGGGATTGAGTGGCCAGGCTCAGCTTGGTCTATAGAAAGGTTGTAGAGATATCAGTGGGATTGGGTGGCCAGGCTCATCTTGGTCTATAGAAAGGTTGCAAAGATATCAGTGGGATTGGGTGGCCAGGCTCAGCTTGGTCTATAGAAAGGTTGCAGAGTTATATCAGTGGGATTGGGTGGCCAGGCTCAGCTTGGTCTATAGAAAGGTTGCAGAGGTATCAGTGGGATTGGGTGGCCAGGCTCATCTTGGTCTATAGAAAGGTTGCAAAGATATCAGTGGGATTGGGTGGCCAGGCTCAGCTTGGTCTATAGAAAGGTTGCAGAGTTATATCAGTGGGATTGGGTGGCCAGGCTCAGCTTGGTCTATAGAAAGGTTGCAGAGGTATCAGTGGGATTGGGTGGCCACACTCAGCTTGGTCTATAGAAAGGTTGCAGAGTTATATCAGTGGGATTGGGTGGCCAGGCTCAGCTTGGTCTATAGAAAGGTTGCAGCGGTATCAGTGGGATTGGGTGGCCACTCTCAGCTTGGTCTACATAAAGGTTGCAGAGGTATCAGTGGGATTGGGTGGCCACGCTCAGCTTGGTCTATAGAAAGGTTGCATAGATATCAGTGGGATTGGGTGGCCAGGCTCAGCTTGGTCTATAGAAAGGTTGCATAGATATCAGTGGGATTGGGTGGCCACACTCAGCTTGGTCTACAGAAAGGTTGCAGAGGTATCAGTGGGATTGGGTGGCCAGGCTCAGCTTGGTCTATAGAAAGGTTGCAGAGGTATCAGTGGGATTGGGTGGCCACACTCAGCTTGGTCTATAGAAAGGTTGCAGAGGTATCAGTGGGATTGGGTGGCCACACTCAGCTTGGTCTATAGAAAGGTTGCAAAGTTATCAGTGGGATTGGGTAGCCACGCTCAGCTTGGTCTATAGAAAGGTTGCAGAGATATCAGTGGGATTGGGTGGCCAGGCTCAGCTTGGTCTACAGAAAGGTTGCAGAGGTATCAGTGGGATTGGGTGGCCAGGCTCAGCTTGGTCTATAGAAAGGTTGCATAGATATCAGTGGGATTGGGTGGCCAGGCTCAGCTTGGTCTATAGAAAAGTTGCAGAGGTATCAATGGGATTGGGTGGCCACACTCAGCTTGGTCTATAGAAAGGTTGCAAAGGTATCAGTGGGATTGGGTGGCCACGCTCAGCTTGGTCTACAGAAAGGTTGCAGAGGTATCAGTGGGATTGGGTGGCCAGGCTTAGCTTGGTCTCTAGAAAGGTTGCACTAGTATATCAGTGGAATTGAGTGGCCACGCTCAGCTTGGTCTATAGAAAGGTTGCAAAGGTATCAGTGGGATTGGGTGGCCACGCTCAGCTTGGTCTATAAAAAGGTTGCATAGTATCAGTGGGATTGAGTGGCCAGGCTCAGCTTGGTCTATAGAAAGGTTGTAGAGATATCAGTGGGATTGGGTGACCAGGCTCATCTTGGTCTATAGAAAGGTTGCAAAGATATCAGTGGGATTGGGTGGCCAGGCTCAGCTTGGTCTATAGAAAGGTTGCAGAGTTATATCAGTGGGATTGGGTGGCCAGGCTCAGCTTGGTCTATAGAAAGGTTGCAGAGGTATCAGTGGGATTGGGTGGCCAGGCTCATCTTGGTCTATAGAAAGGTTGCAAAGATATCAGTGGGATTGGGTGGCCAGGCTCAGCTTGGTCTATAGAAAGGTTGCAGAGTTATATCAGTGGGATTGGGTGGCCAGGCTCAGCTTGGTCTATAGAAAGGTTGCAGAGGTATCAGTGGGATTGGGTGGCCACACTCAGCTTGGTCTATAGAAAGGTTGCAGAGTTATATCAGTGGGATTGGGTGGCCAGGCTCAGCTTGGTCTATAGAAAGGTTGCAGCGGTATCAGTGGGATTGGGTGGCCACTCTCAGCTTGGTCTACATAAAGGTTGCAGAGGTATCAGTGGGATTGGGTGGCCACGCTCAGCTTGGTCTATAGAAAGGTTGCATAGATATCAGTGGAATTGGGTGGCCAGGCTCAGCTTGGTCTATAGAAAGGTTGCATAGATATCAGTGGGATTGGGTGGCCACACTCAGCTTGGTCTACAGAAAGGTTGCAGAGGTATCAGTGGGATTGGGTGGCCACACTCAGCTTGGTCTATAGAAAGGTTGCAAAGGTATCAGTGGGATTGGGTAGCCACGCTCAGCTTGGTCTATAGAAAGGTTGCAGAGATATCAGTGGGATTGGGTGGCCAGGCTCAGCTTGGTCTACAGAAAGGTTGCAGAGGTATCAGTGGGATTGGGTGGCCAGGCTCAGCTTGGTCTATAGAAAGGTTGCATAGATATCAGTGGGATTGGGTGGCCAGGCTCAGCTTGGTCTATAGAAAAGTTGCAGAGGTATCAATGGGATTGGGTGGCCACACTCAGCTTGGTCTATAGAAAGGTTGCAAAGGTATCAGTGGGATTGGGTGGCCACGCTCAGCTTGGTCTATAGAAAGGTTGCAGAGATATCAGTGGGATTGGGTGGCCAGGCTCAGCTTGGTCTACAGAAAGGTTGCAGAGGTATCAGTGGGATTGGGTGGCCAGGCTCAGCTTGGTCTATAGAAAGGTTGCATAGATATCAGTGGGATTGGGTGGCCAGGCTCAGCTTGGTCTATAGAAAAGTTGCAGAGGTATCAGTGGGATTGGGTGGCCACACTCAGCTTGGTCTATAGAAAGGTTGCAGAGATATCAGTGAGATTGGGTGGCCAGGCTCAGCTTGGTCTATAGAAAGGTTGCAGAGATATCAGTGAGATTGGGTGGCCAGGCTCAGCTTGGTCTATAGAAAGGTTGCAGAGGTATCAGTGGGATTGGGTGGCCAGGCTTAGCTTGGTCTCTAGAAAGGTTGCACTAGTATATCAGTGGAATTGAGTGGCCACGCTCAGCTTGGTCTATAGAAAGGTTGCAAAGGTATCAGTGGGATTGGGTGGCCACGCTCAGCTTGGTCTATAAAAAGGTTGCATAGTATCAGTGGGATTGAGTGGCCAGGCTCAGCTTGGTCTATAGAAAGGTTGTAGAGATATCAGTGGGATTGGGTGGCCAGGCTCATCTTGGTCTATAGAAAGGTTGCAAAGATATCAGTGGGATTAGGTGGCCAGGCTCAGCTTGGTCTATAGAAAGGTTGCAGAGTTATATCAGTGGGATTGGGTGGCCAGGCTCAGCTTGGTCTATAGAAAGGTTGCAGAGGTATCAGTGGGATTGGGTGGCCAGGCTCATCTTGGTCTATAGAAAGGTTGCAAAGATATCAGTGGGATTGGGTGGCCAGGCTCAG
This sequence comes from Saccoglossus kowalevskii, assembly GCF_978046115.1. Lineage (NCBI taxonomy): Eukaryota > Metazoa > Hemichordata > Enteropneusta > Harrimaniidae > Saccoglossus > Saccoglossus kowalevskii. Next base: position 20,340,042 of record NC_140642.1, read on the forward strand.
CTTGGTCTATAGAAAGGTTGCAGAGTTATATCAGTGGGATTGGGTGGCCAGGCTCAGCTTGGTCTATAGAAAGGTTGCAGAGGTATCAGTGGGATTGGGTGGCCACACTCAGCTTGGTCTATAGAAAGGTTGCAGAGTTATATCAGTGGGATTGGGTGGCCAGGCTCAGCTTGGTCTATAGAAAGGTTGCAGTGGTATCAGTGGGATTGGGTGGCCACTCTCAGCTTGGTCTACATAAAGGTTGCAGAGGTATCAGTGGGATTGGGTGGCCACGCTCAGCTTGGTCTATAGAAAGGTTGCATAGATATCAGTGGAATTGGGTGGCCAGGCTCAGCTTGGTCTATAGAAAGGTTGCATAGATATCAGTGGGATTGGGTGGCCACACTCAGCTTGGTCTACAGAAAGGTTGCAGAGGTATCAGTGGGATTGGGTGGCCAGGCTCAGCTTGGTCTATAGAAAGGTTGCAGAGGTATCAGTGGGATTGGGTGGCCACACTCAGCTTGGTCTATAGAAAGGTTGCAGAGGTATCAGTGGGATTGGGTGGCCACACTCAGCTTGGTCTATAGAAAGGTTGCAGCGATATCAGTGGGATTGGGTGGCCAGGCTCAGCTTGGTCTACAGAAAGGTTGCAGAGGTATCAGTGGGATTGGGTGGCCAGGCTCAGCTTGGTCTATAGAAAGGTTGCAAAGGTATCAGTGGGATTGGGTAGCCACGCTCAGCTTGGTCTATAGAAAGGTTGCAGAGATATCAGTGGGATTGGGTGGCCAAGCTCAGCTTGGTCTATAGAAAGGTTGCATAGATATCAGTGGGATTGGGTGGCCAGGCTCAGCTTGGTCTATAGAAAAGTTGCAGAGGTATCAGTGGGATTGGGTGGCCACACTCAGCTTGGTCTATAGAAAGGTTGCAGCGATATCAGTGGAATTGGGTGGTCAGGCTCAGCTTGGTCTACAGAAAGGTTGCAGAGGTATCAGTGGGATTGGGTGGCCAGGCTCAGCTTGGTCTATAGAAAGGTTGCAAAGGTATCAGTGGGATTGGGTGGCCACGCTCAGCTTGGTCTATAGAAAGGTTGCAGAGATATCAGTGGGATTGGGTGGCCAGGCTCAGCTTGGTCTACAGAAAGGTTGCAGAGGTATCAGTGGGATTGGGTGGCCAGGCTCAGCTTGGTCTATAGAAAGGTTGCATAGATATCAGTGGGATTGGGTGGCCAGGCTCAGCTTGGTCTATAGAAAAGTTGCAGAGGTATCAGTGGGATTGGGTGGCCACACTCAGCTTGGTCTATAGAAAGGTTGCAGAGATATCAGTGAGATTGGGTGGCCAGGCTCAGCTTGGTCTACAAAAAGGTTGCAGAGATATCAGTGGGATTGGGTGGCCAGGCTCAGCTTGGTCTACAGAAAGGTTGCAGAGGTATCAGTGGGATTGGGTGGCCAGGCTCAGCTTGGTCTATAGAAAGGTTGCAGAGGTATCAGTGGGATTGGGTGGCCACGCTCAGCTTGGTCTATAGAAAGGTTGCAGAGGTATCAGTGGGATTGGGTGGCCATGCTCAGCTTGGTCTATAGAAAGGTTGCAGAGTTATATCAGTGGGATTGGATGGCCAGACTCAGATTGGTTAGGGGCTGAAGCTTCTATAGAAAGGTTGCACAGGTATCAGTGGAATTGAATAGCCATGCTCACTTCAATTGATTGGGGGGTTCTATAGAATGATTGAGGAGGTATTGTTGGGATTGGATATAGTCATGCTCAGTTTATTCAAGGGCTTAATCTATAGTGAGCTTGGAGATGTATCAGTGGGATTGGGTGGCCAGGCTTAGCTTGGTCAAGAGGTTCTATAGAAAGGCTGCAGATGTATCAGTGGGATTGGGTGGCCAGGCCTAGCTTGGTCAAGAGGTTCTATAGAAAGGCTGCAGAGGTATCAGTAAAATTTGGTGGCCAGGCTTAGCTTGGTCAGGAGGTTCTATGGGAAGGTTAAATGCAGATGTATCAGTGGGATTGGGTGGCCAGGCCATCGCTTTGTCAGGAGCTTCTATAGAACAGTTGCAGAGATGTAAGAAAACATTGTAGGTAAACATTGACCATGTTTCTTGCCATAATGTTTTACACATTTTTGTATACTTTTTAATCTTTGTTAATAATCGAACATGAATAAATGTATCTAATTTTCCATTCTTTACATACATCATCAACAAATAAATAAATAAAAACTTATTTTGTGAAAGGAAACACCAGTTGACTTCAGCATTAGAAAGGTTAAGTAAGAATTTTTAGCTATATTAGAAAATCCAAAACTTACCTTTGCAACATCAACAAACTTAGTGACAACTTCCGCACGCTGCTTTGGGGTTGTCCTACTTAGCACCATACATTGTATCCACTGTGACAAACCATTAAAAAGAGCTATGGAACGTTCCAGTTTGGGGTTATCTTTAAGTTGCTTGTGGGATGCATAGCTTTTAAAATCAGAGAACTGCAAATTAAACCAACAGTCAATTACCATCAATGTGCTGACTGTATTTTACATGTATGAATATTAATGTATATATTTATGATTTTTATATAATTTTATTGAAATTTAATTTATTTATTCACAAATTTCAACAGTAACATTGTTGAAAATTACTTTGCAGGCAATTTCAGGAGAAAATAACATTTGTTTGAAACTGTACTGTGTAATTTTTTTTTTTCTACTTTACTCTTGATTTTTTATCCTCCAAGACTATTTTGTTGTATTTTTTTTTGTCATTTTTTTTTCTGTAAAATTGTTTTCAAATTTAAATATGTCAAGAGTGTCTAATGCTCAATCCTTAATATTTCTTCGAGCAGCTTCACTGTAGTCACGATGTCATTTAATCACCAAATAACTGTACCTATCCATGTACAAAATAGCTTTAAACAGAGTGAAGCAGACACCTGCAGTCATACAAGATTAAAAATAAAAAATTAAGGTCAACCTACAGTTAATCTTCGGAAAATTTTGTACTCCAGAAACGTCAAGTGATCAGCCAACTCGTTTGGTTCCAAGTGGTTGAAAACTAAAGATACTTTTCGGTTATGTCGTATTGTGCTGTTTCGTACTGAGATATGCCGCATCCAATCATATGATGGTCTGTCAAAAAAAAAATTTATTATAAAATGTAGTACTTCTGAAAACCTTTATTTTTGTCAGAAAGAAAAAGTTGAACATGGAAAAAACTTTAGAAGCTTTCATCATACCTGGCAGTTGTAATAGACATTCTATTATTTAAATACTCAAAAGAATTCCCAATATTAAACTGTGAATATTTACTGAAAAACCAATCACACAATCTTATTGTAATCATGGAGTTGACAGGATTCTACACTTCTAAAATGCCTGAAATTAGTACCGGTAATCAACTGAAGTCATAAGATGCATACCAATTTATTAATATTATGACTAACCTGGCCTACTAAATATCTATGATTAAATTTATTGTAACCGGAGCACATCGACTTGAATTAATATACATGTATATATAATTCGCTCACAGTTCCTTAGCACAAGCAAAGAGGTCAAAAACAAATGCTTAATACTGTCTAAGAAACATCAAGTCAAAGCTATATCTGACCTGGTCAGTCCTTAAATACAGACTAATAAAGTATGTGAGTATGACTAGCTTGGACTATTAGCGGCCTTGGTTGACCTTTATTGGCACCAGAATTCCATTGTATACAGTGCTCATCCTGAGAGTTTGCCAAACCAAAATTACTCGGATTTTCAATGTTTTGCATTTTGATATCCAAATTCAGCAGCCAAATGTCATTAGAGAGGAATGTCCGAAGACTATATATGAGGGGTATATTGTGATTTATTCCATTCCACATGATCGGCTCTCCTCCAATCAGGGGATTTCAACATATACATAGTATTTACTAATATCTATCAACTCTCACTATTATCTAGCAGCGAAAACTCATAATTTAACCGTCCGTGAACACACACATGAACACGCTCGAAAGTATTACAATTGACGTCTGCTACACACCAATTAAGATAACTGTGATGCAAGTGTGCATACTGTAAAATACTTTATTTTAGCTGGAAAGACTTTTTGGGTGGGTTGTATGGAATTTATTTTCACTGATTTTTAAAATGTAAAATATAAGCAAAAAAGAATATATTCACTGGATTGTATTTTCAATGATTTATTCCTTAGGCAAAAATTAATTCCAAGCGAAAATAAGGTATTTTACGGTACTTTTCATTAGTCTCGTAAAAACCCCTCGCTACTAGTAAGTTACTGTATATACAAAAATATGAAAATCCATCTATAGGTAGATATTACTTATAGTAATGCAATAGTTTCAATAATGAACAACTATAACTTACATGCTTGATATATCAACTACATTTTTCAACTTTGTACACCCGTCCTCTTGAATATGTCTTTGTAGTGTCCACACAACACTTGATAAGTTTTTATCCAAGTCAAAATGAACTGGAAAATGGCTGATCCAATATCTGGAATGAAGTATAAAAATTAACACTATCACTGTGACAATGCAACAACATTTTGTCATTAAATGCATTAAAATTAAAGATACCGTACACACATATAGCAATGGAAGTTATGCTCTTAAAAGTCCGGACCAAAAATGAGATTATACTGGTCTAAGCTGGTATGAACTGCAATTTACTTGCATTCCACAGGGGTGTGTGAGTACATGTATCACTAATGTTACAATGTAAGTTTTGAAAAACTAGGATAACCAGTCTAAGCTGGTATGAACTGCAATGTACTTGCATTCCAAAGGTTTGTGCGAGTGCATGTATCACCAATGTGTGTTTTGAAATACTAGGATAACCAGTCTAAGCTGGTATGAACTGCAATGTACTTGCATTCCAAAGGTTTGTGCGAGTACATGTATCACCAATGTGTGTTTTGAAATACTAGGATAACCAGTCTAAGCTGGTATGAACTGCTATGTACTTGCATTCCAAAGGTTTGTGCGAGTACATGTATCACCAATGTGTGTTTTGAAATACTAGGATAACCAGTCTAAGCTGGTATGAACTGCAATGTACTTGCATTCCAAAGGTTTGTGCGAGTGCATGTATCACCAATGTGTGTTTTGAAATACTAGGATAACCAGTCTAAGCCGGTATGAACTGCAATGTACTCGCATTCCAAAGGTTTGTGCGAGTACATGTATCACCAATGTGTGTTTTGAAATACTAGGATAACCAGTCTAAGCCGGTATGAACTGCTATGTACTTGCATTCCAAAGGTTTGTGCGAGTACATGTATCACCAATGTGTGTTTTGAAATACTAGGATAACCAGTCTAAGCTGGTATGAACTGCAATGTACTCGCATTCCAAAGGTTTGTGCGAGTGCATGTATCACCAATGTGTGTTTTGAAAAACCAAGGTGCAATATTTAGCAATTCAAATACACATATGTAACAATTCATCAAAGGAACTATCAACCTGCATTTTCGTTGTTGTTTTTTTATTTCAGAAGCACTTTAAATACTTCAATATCCTTTTAAAGTACAGTACCGTCATACAAAATATCAAAGCAATCAGACATTTATTATTAAAAAAAAATGTCGCAAATTACTATTATTTGAATACTCGACAAATTCTCAATATTAAACTGTGCATATCTGCTGATTGGGAGGATATTTATGGGAAAACCAATCACTCAAGAAAATACTGTGTGACAATGACACAGTTCTTGTCATTTTTAATAAAAAAGTGCATGTGCATGTGTACGTGTATGTAATATGTCTTGTGATATGTATATGCAATCTTTCGAAATGTATTAGTTTTTCAGCTCAGGCAAATCTTTTAGTTTTGCAACAGATTTGAACCAAATCCACAATGAATACTTGAAATATGGTTACAAAATGGCTTGATATTGTTGTATTATTTACTCTGATTGACACTTATATGACAGACATCATACAATCTGGAATCAGTTGTGCAATTTATTTTTTTAAATATTGGCTGTATATATTATTCATGTCTTAATTATTTAGTATGACTGTCACATGCACACTCCTATTACAAAGAGGGTACAAAACCCAATCCCAAAACAAAATCAAGGTCCTAAATGTCACGATGTTCAATGTATGTACTAATTAAGTTTAAAGGCCTAATTTAGTCACCATGTTGGATTGTTTATTTGAGGTGTAGCTAATGAGTGCTGCTAAACACTTGCACAGTGTATGTTTATCGAACCTTTCATTTATTTACAAACTGATAACATTAATCCCCAGAAGCATCAATTGTTACATTCAAATTAAGGGATCACCGCACGTGCCGAAATCGTTAATCTTTTGTGTTTGCAGAAGGATTACAGCACTTACATTCACGTTAGTCGGTACCCACTCGGCTTGTGCCGAAATCAGCCCTCATTCTTCGACCTGTTATTTGGCCCAAACATGGAAAACGATACACATATGATGATGATAATAATAATTGTTATATTGAAATCTAATTGCTGGTATTTATTACGTGAAGATTTGAAAAACAATTATTTTTTTATGTTGATGTAGCATTGCAAGAAAAAACAAGCAGCCTGTCGGCTGAGATAGCTCCGCTGTTTGCAATGCATGTTTCAATTAAAGAACTGAAGATATCATTAGAAAATGAACAATATGTATAGTATTAAAGCAATCGGACTTGCTGTTTTCAACAAGAATTTGAAAATATCACTTTTGACCAAAAATGACAAAAATATTCATCAAAATTAGAGAATTAAAGATATCATCACAAAATGAACAAATCTGAGAGAGGTCTACCTATAGTCACATACATCCACTCCACTACACTACACTACACTACACTACACTACACTACACTACACTTACACTACACTTACACTACACTACACTACACTACACTACACTACACTACACTACACTACACTACACTACACTACACTACACTACACTACACTACACTACACAATTGATCTACAAGTTGGAGAAAACATAATTTGGAGCTTTGCTGGAGGTGTTTATTACAGTGAGACTTAATAAATAATCCTAATTGTTTAGAAGCATAACCCTAATCTACCTGGGCCTTTAACCAAATCAATTCACACTTAGTCTGTTGACACATTATGCTTGACAGGATTCTACACTGTCTGTATTTGAACAGTTTTATATTTATAAACAAGATTGAACAAATTGTACTGGAAATCAGCTGAAGTTATACAATGCATACCAATTTATTGATATCTTATTAAAGCCTTAGTTTATTCATATTTCCTGTTTTTATGTTCTGCAAAGATTTAATTATTTTCAACATTTTAGTTTTTGCTTTCAAACGTGGTGACAGAAAATTATAAAATTAACATAAAAATATTTGGTTACAAACCATTTTCAATCAAAAATCTATGTAAATTACCATCCCAGCGAGTCGCTGCTGTACTGAAATGCCTGCATCCAATCTTTGAAAACACATTGTTTGTCATGGCAATGAAACACGCCACTTTTGTATAGAATAACTTAGGAGAGTAACTCAAATTCAAATAGCATGTTTGTTTGCTAAGTAAACAGTATCTCTGGTTATGTTCATGATATATATTTATATGTCACTAAATTTTGTTTTTTTCAGAACCTGGATTGTCATCTCGCTAAAAACACATCATTTTGCATGTTATGCAATCAAAACAGACTAATGAAAATCATTGTAAGAGACGGGTGCCAAGTTCTGAAAACTATGCTACTACCCACACAAAATCTATGGCAATTATTTACACAGAGAATGAACGAAGACCACACGTTTTGTGACATTAAAGTTGCATTCTCGGAGCATTCATAAAGCTTTGTTACTTGTATGCAAAAAACTTGATGGTCTGAATTTGCATAAATTAAGGGAAATCAAATTTTGACGCTTTTTCAGTGCATCCTTGCGTTCATTTTGGCTTTCCATTTGCAATGTATGTGGATTCATAAAGATTCCATTCTGCTCTGACTATTCCATTCTGTTGACTACTAATTTATTATCACTTATTTTCAGATTGGTGCAAATATGTCAAAAAATAGTAGTATCAAAAACCCAAATGCTCTCAATGTACAAATGTAAGGCCTGCTATGAAATCAGCATGGCAAAAAATATTGCAAATTCTTTCCAATATACGTGAATATGTTCTTCAGAAGTTGCTGTAATTCAGTTATCTGTAGATTTTATCATTGGTTCATGATGGAAGGGTTCAGGAGTGAGACAAACCCTTTCACGTTGGTTCGCAGTGAAAAATGTCAGTGACAGAAATATGAGAAAATATGAGAAAATATTCACAGTGCTGTCATAAGAACGAGGACAACCAGTACGTTCTAAACCCCCCTCCCTTTGAACAGGTACAAAAGAAGAAAGACTTTGTAAAATTCATGATTGTAACAAGATTGGAGATGAAAAACATTACCTATTTCATTGTTAATATAGCATTATCAAAAAAATGTAGACAGAATTTTCTCTCAGCTCTCTTATTTATGAGCCACTTCATTGAAATCCTCTCCAGTTGTGACAAGTTTATCCTTTCTAATTTTGTTTTGTTTGTTTTTTGTATTTTAGATCTGTTTTAGTCTTGTAGTAATGTCTTTTGCTCTTTGGACATTACCTTACTTTTTTGTTTGTGTACGTTCCAAATAAAATATTGTATTGTGTTTTATCATATCGTATGTCAACTTACCTTACTGCTTGGCAGACTCGACATCTATATTGGTAACGTTTGCAGTCTTTGTCTTCTAGTCTATGTAAACATGATGACTTGCAGCAAACTCCGGGGTAGCTTTTATACGTGAAGCCATTAAAATTAAGGAAAACATTCCTAGTGACATTAGTACAGTTCGGTGTCTATTATTATGACAGAAATAATAAATACCATATATTACATATAGTATTCAGAACTGTTTTATGCGTCCTTACATTATTCTGGCGTAAATAACTTGGAATGCAATGTTAAAACCCCTTCAGAAGGGAGAATTATCATCACTGACATACTTCACATGTCTGCTGAAACGAAAATGTACACAACAAAATACTGTAAAAGCATTTATTTTCGCTGACATTTAATTTCACTATTTTACTATGTTTTGAGCTTTTTATACTGTGTTTTAATTTCACGAATTAATGATTAATAATCAGCGAAAATAGGGAAATTAAAACCCAGTGAATAATTATTGCATTTACAGTAAATGAGTTTTGGGTTCCCTGATTGCTTAGCTATCGTACGAATGAAAGTGGTTGATTCAAATTATGATTTGCTTCCGGTCACCAGAAATATTCAGTTCTAGGCAGATATTTTATAATAATTGTGGCAAACAGGAGTAAGAACGACTGGTTCTAAATTGACTCCCCATCACTTCTCTGTCAGGATACTCCACATCGAAGCAACCATACTCAAGGAAATATAGTTGATATACTCGATCACCAAATCATCTTCAATCAAATTTAATATTAGTCATACATTTCATGGACAGATTCTGCCTTCGTGTTTATCTTCATCTATGTTCAATACGAACGTGTTAACAATTACTGAAAAGGAGACCTGTTTATTGATGATGAATAGAAGGCAATATCCGGTACCTGTGGTTCAGTAAGGAGGTGATTACGACTAGACCAATGACTGACACAACTTATAAATTGCCAGCTATTATCATTATTAAGTGGGTACAACTTCAGACATTTTGAGCCTGTTCACATAGTTTTGTTTGAAGATGTATTTCATGAAAAAACAATATAGTGTGGTTCATTGCCAAATAAATACTGACAGTAAATATAGAATTCATCAGTTAGGAGCAATAACAAAAACAACGTTTGCATGTGAGATTCAAAACACCTGTAGGAGTTTTCGCAGCGCATGTACAATTATATTTTAAATTATGTTGTTAAACAAAAACTCTAAATAAAGGTATTATGTTCGTTCCCAAATCAACAGTTTAATTTTACTATAATTTAACTCGTACCATATTGACAGATGCAGTTTCCAAAAAAAATGATTTACCCGGTTATCAAACTTAAAAATACACCAATGATATCACATTGCCTCAGCAGAAAAAAAAAGAAAACAACAAATACAGTTAGTTTCTTTTGGCCAGTCAAAAAAAAAAAGATACCAACTCTTCACCATATTCATGCAGACTGAGATACACTATTGGCTAATTAAACGGAGAGAAATCAGTAAATTGATGCCCTAGATCAATGCAGTAGAATTAAATATCCAGGTTCACCAGAAGCATAAAATTAAAATACCAAAAGTCTCACATTTATGGTAAATTAAGTGAGATTTGGAGCACATGCTAGTGGTGAGACATCTTTATCTTGGCTTGTTCAAGTTATTATATAGTGACAAACAAACAAACAAACAAACAAGACTTTCTTTCTACCTAGTTGTCATGAAATTCATGTTCCTCCAATATACCACCCCTACAATGTGAATGGTTGAGCCTCCAAGATACCACCCCTACAATGTGAATGGTTGAGCCTCCAAGATGCCACCCCTTCAATGTGAATGGTTGAGCCTACCAGTAATAATGATCTAGATATGCAAGCCTCAACATACTTGTGCGATTTGTATGCAAGTAACCGGAATTAATGCTATAAATATGGACAGGGTGGTTGAAAACGCTGAAGCGGCAGCATTATACAGAGAGAAAAAAAAACATTCCTGTGATATTTATGTTGTGAACATCTGTCAAATTACTCGTATAATCCTATAGCGGGCAACAAACAATGAAATAAGCGCAGGAAATATTCAAGTGACATTGAAAGTAATTCAAATTTTTGTCACATTCTTTCACCCCCCCCCCCCCCATTTCAATGAGCTTTTGTGACCGAACAGACACAATGCGAGAATTCTGATTAAAATACCATATTAGAAGCATAAGTGGAATAAAGATGCAGGAGCGATAACAATTGATGTAGTAGGATTGTCACAAATTGCAAACGTTAACAGGTGGTGTATGCATTTACAATAGAGCAAATATGGCAGATGAAAACATGTTTCAATCATGTGCCATGATGTGTTTTATGTGCAATGATTCTGTCAACATGATTTATATAAATCATATAAAAAGGATATAGCTCCAGAAATTTGGTTGCAAGCTCCTCCGACGGTGTAAACCATTTGTGCATGAGAAAAAATACCCTGGGAAAAGGTGACTTCTCAACTAGGTCACCATTATCATCTAAGAAATACAGAAATCATTGGTATTGTTAGATGTTGTGAATTATTAATTATATAACGAAGTGGTGGGTGATACACAAAAATAATGGGTCTGTAATGATGATGTATGTACAGCAGATGTCATCCAAGGTCAAAGTATGATCAGAATGGGAAATTAGATTTACATTTTGCAAGGTTATCTATACTGTAATCCTGCTAATAATTGAACCATTAATTGCACGATTATTTTTTTGTGGAAGAAAAAATTACAATTACAATGTATATTTTTTAAGTGGTTGAATTATTTGAGTGAAGTCTATATTTAGAGAATAAATGGATGTGACAATACCCACTACTGAGTGATAAACAGGGGCAAGGATGGATATGTGTGCAATAAATAGGTACTGTCCATGTCACGTTATCATATAAAAATGGATCCTGGTAAGTGCACCATAGACATATGTATTTCAGTGCAAACAGGTAAATTTCCAGTTGAAAATAACAAGGATTTATGGTTTGTTGTTTTAATAAATAATGATTCACACACATAGTCGTGTTTGTATGGTTGAGCATTGACCTTAAGCACTGGCCACTTATCATCTGAAAACAGGGTTGCACATGGCACCAAATGACTAGTTAGAATATGACGTTTCAATAATGGGCAGTACACAGTATTATAATCAGTAACTTAAAGAGCGGTAGTCATCGCGCAGCGAGTGTTCGAATTTAGTGTAAACAAACAATGTATTTTACACGCATTGGGTACGTCACTATGAGTCCCATATCGAACATGACGCGGCGCGGCGACTGTCGCCCTTTAAAAACAAAAAGTGTGAACCATGCAAAACACATGAAATGCTGTACGGAGTAGAAACCAAATACTTTCATGATGAGTAACCTTCACACAGGACATAAACATTGTACAATATCAACTATTTATCACATCAACTAACTAACTAACTCACAACAACCGTCTTTGATTGTGTTGAATGCAAAATGATGACTCTAGAGGCTGAAACATTTTGCTGAAACATTTTTTGTGTAATTACTTGGTTTTGTTATTTTTACAATGTGTGGCACACATTGCAAATTAATAAATTAGGGTTAGGGTTGGGGGAAGTTATGACTGCTGTCAATTTATCCTTTATTTTATATATCTGCTATACTGACACCACCTGATACCAAGACTGTAAAATGCTTTATATTCTACTTCGTTCCATTGAATATACCGTTTTTTTCTATATTTGAGCAAAAAATTAATTCCAGCTAAAATAAAGTATTTTTACAGCAATTACAAATTATTAACAAGCAGCCTGTTGGCTGAGATAGCTCCGCTGTTAGCAATGCACATTTCAATTAAAGAACAGAAGATATCATTAGAAAATGAACAATATGTAGACTTGCTGTTTTCAACAAGAATTCAAAAACATCACTTTTCACCAAAAATGACAAAAATAATTATCAAAATTAGCTAATTGAAGATATCACCACAAAATTAACAAATCTGAAAGAGAACCACATGTAGTACCTATATATGTAATATAAAAGCAATTGGACTTGTGGTTTTTAACAAGAAGTCGAAAATATCACTTTTTACCAAAAATGACAAAAATATTCACCAAAATTAGAGAATTGAAGATATCATCATGAAATGAACAAATCTAAGAGAGGTCTACCCAAGGTACATATACACCAAGTATCAAATCATTCAGGCTTGTAGTTTTCAAGAAGAAATCGAAAAAGTAAAACATTGATATGGACGACGACGAACGACAACGACGACGGACAATTACTCATAGGATAAGCTCCGCTCGACAAAGTCGACAGCGGAGCTAAAAAGTAAGTTGCATGTATACAACAAAATGTCTGGCCATCCTGTGTTGACTAGTTTTGACTCCGCTGGGCATTCTTCATGTGTAGGTTGTTGTTTTTTCAATTAATCACTGTGAAATTTATTCATCAAAAAACTATTTGGTATATACAATTTGTATCACAAAATTTATATTCTAAAATACTATGCACCCCTATTCTACAACAACCCTACATGTACATGAATGATCCTATTTATTTTAACAGGAAGAAACATCAAGATGGCCATTTCAAATAAGGAAAATGAAAAATTATTGTTTTAGCAAATATGAGGTGGTCCAACTAATAGAAAGATTACGGTAAACCATTTAATTCTCGGTGCAAGGAATGTTTTGATAATTTTTTGGTATTTGTGAAGACAAAAATTTAGCAAAAGTTGTTGACAATTTGTGTCGTAAGACCTTTTAGTAATGTTCACTACAAAGAATTTTACCGACTTGCGAAAATCACAGAATTTGTTTTTCGCTAAATTAAAACAGCCACATATCAAGACATGCTAATTTGACTTCTCCTCTAGATCAACTAATTATTAGCATTTTCATTTATTTATTATTTTAAAATAAAATTCTGCATCAATATATGCAGATTGAAGATTGGTGCCAGGCAATATTAAAAATAATTTCAAAACAATTCTACTGCCAGGCTTTATTGATTATATTTTTAAAAAAAGTATGGATTCACCATTGATATTAACCTAGTCAGGGTGTAGATCATATTACAACCAAGCCAGATTCACTCTAATCGAACTATGACAAATATCACTACTTTCACTATTTTTCACAGATTTCTGCAGATAACTGAGATTTATTTCTTATCATGTCAATGCTATTGTTAACCGCAACACATGTAAGCATCAAGACTAGCATTATTTTATGAAATAAATTTAATTGTAAAAAGATAGATAGAATATTTTTATTTGGAACATACTAAAGAAAACTTCAATAATGTCCAATAACAACAACAAAAACACTCAGGAATAACAAAACTTACAGATCTAAAATATCAAGAATATAAAAAATATATTTTGCAAAAATACTAAGAATGAAAGAATCATTGCTTAAAACAATAATAAGAAATAATTCAAGATCAATGTTTTTTTCTATATAATTATCTTCGTATATTATCAAGGTTTTAAAAAAAATTTTATTTTCTTTAAGCTATGTCAATTTTTTCATTTAGTGAAAAAAAATCAGGAATGCGAATAATACGAGGAAATAATGAACAGATTAAAAATCTACACATTCCTGTATGCAGCTATGCATATCATTAATTTAAATTAAATCTCTTTATACTTCATTTCAAGCTCCATTTCACTCAAGGTATTGAAAATGACCAAATCATGTTTTAAAAAAAAAAAATGTTGCGGGTGTCGTTATGCCCACATAAAAACCTCATAGTAATGAAGTTTATGTGTGCACACAACGATGCACGTCACACTATCGTACATTGATGTCATTCAAACTGTGGACAAACACTGACAAATGTACTTTTCATTGCACCGGTATATACGCACACAACATCCATTTTTTTGATTTCTATATTCTTTTTGTTAGTTTAATTAATCATTGCAGCACCGCTTGTGATTTTTATTTCTTTTATGTTATCAAACACAAAAAAACAGCAGTCACATCAGGGTAGGCTGTATAACGATCTTACTACAGTAACCAAGGTAACATTGCAGCATCAGTTCAGGTCAAGGACAAACATCCTGAAAATGCTACTGAGGACGTGCAACTGAACAAATTACATATGGACAATAATGAGTGAAGACTAGAATAGAATGGGACGGGACGGGACGGGACAGGACAGGACAGGACAGGATTAAGAATAGAATAGAATAGAATAGAATAGAATAGAATAGAGTTGAACCAATAACGGTAGTTTTGGATGCACACCTACATATAATAGTAATCTATGCAATTAATTTACAAACGTAATTATATGTATGAAGTATACATGTACATTTAGCTTAATACACAGGAATATTTCAAGTAAAAAAATCCAATGTTTCTCACTATAACACCAACCAATATACACTATATTTGCTCTATTAGACTCTAATAGAGGTGCAGGTGAGCAAACAAATTTGATTTTGGTGGTACAGTCACCAAACACACTGATCAATTTATGCTCATCTCAAGCACATCTAATACTGAAATATTGAATTGGATATCGTTTTTTGTTTTTTATTTTCAACATTCATATTGTTAGAACATCATCAGTCATTCAAGAGGAAAAAAGGTAGATGTGGTTGGAATGAAAAGTTATCATAAAAAGAACAGAAATCACATGTACTGAGCTGCACTAATTATACAAGCAAGATCCTTGAATAGTTTTGTTTATACATGAGAAGTCGGTCAGATGAACGGATGGAAGCATGGATGCCGACCAAACAAAGATAGATATTTGCAATCAATGAAACTGATCTAGAAATGAAAAACGCACAAATTTTTGCATATTCTTTGACGGTGCCTAAGATTTAATATCATATTAATTATGATTAATTTATTTGATTCACAGCTTCAAACAGCAAATTTCAACAATTGTCATTATTATAATTATAATCTGATATAGAGCGAAAAAATTTATCATTTATGAAAATTAGGTGATCAATATTAAGGGATTATATATTAATTTGTGCTAATATCTGAATAACAATTTTTGAGATATTGATGGAGCAGTCCGACAGACATACATAATTGCAACAATGTTCTTGCATTCACACTGTACTTTAGCTAGCATTGCAGTAATTTCATATCCAATAGATGGAAGTAAAAGGTCATGTTCAGGTCTTTAAAATGCTAAACAACTTTTGTCACTTTTTAATTCCCACATAAAAATTTTTCATATTTTCCCCAAAATTCACCAATACCTGAACCTAATAAAAAATCATGTTAATTTGGTCCAACATTAGCAAAAAACGTTATGGAAAAAATTTTAAAATTTTAGCGGAAAAAATTATGGAATTCAAAAAGTTAACACGCATTTTATTCTTTTATTGCTTATAAAAGACATTCAGCGACAAACAGGGCAAAATTACAAGAAATATGGTGTTGGAAATACATGTATGATACATATTAGGCAATTCTGGAGGCAGAAAGTGTAACACGAGACACTCAATTGCATTTTTATTTTGTAGCATAGCAATGTGACCTATAAAGCTGTTCAACCTTATCTGCCTTAAACTGGATTACAAAAACTATCAGATAGTATTTAAAAAAAAACTAAATCTGTGAAACATAATTTAATAATATTTAATAAACACTTGTTGACATGCTCAGAATTATAAATACCAAAATTTCATTGGTTGTACTGTTATGTTTGAAACTGTTTCATTTCTACTTGTTACTATAAATGGAATGCCAGGACAGAAAGATATATTGAGGGTATTAGTCAAAAGTAATAAACTGTCATACATTATAGAATTGAAATATTTACAGATGAAATCAATTTTAATTCCTATTTAATTGAAGCGTCTGAGGATGAACACCAAAGTCCTGATCAAATCAACAGGTGGTGTAACAATATTCAAACCATTCTTTCCATTTACTTTAATTCAATTTGTTTATTCAATTCAAATTAGATTAAAAATAATATTTCTGATAAAAAAAATGTGGGATAATTCAAACCATATGGCTGACTGTCCTTGAAATGACATTGAAGAAGATGTCACTTAAATAAATATTATATCTAGCATAAATAACCAGTGAAAGACAAGTAAATGCACACTTATTTATTACATCAAAAGCACTAACACTGCTAAAAAAAATAATATTTTAGTTAATAAACGGCAAAAAATTATTTAACATAATTTTTTTTTTTAAATAAAAAAAAATTCTCACATATACAGTTTTATTATGTTGGCCAGTTCGAGAAAGTCAGTTTATAAATATATATCAATTAGACTACTGTAGAATACTTTATTTTCGCTTGGAATTTATTTTCCCTATTTTCGCTGAAGGGATGATTCCGTGAAAATAAAATCCAGCGAATATACTTTTTTTCCTATATTTTCACATTAAACTCATCCAAAATCAGTGAAAATAAATTCCAAGCAAACGCCCAAAAAGCCTTTTCAGCGAAAATTAATTCCAGCTAAAATAAAGTATTCCACAGTATTTAGACATTAGCTTACAGGCTGAAAGTATTGATTTTTTATTTTATTATCATTTATTTTTTTAAATAAATCAGGAATAGTGCATTCTAAATTTATGAATAAGTTATAATACAAAATTCACAAGTTTTTTCATAAAAATATAAATTAATTCAATGGTAAATGTCAACAAAGGATAAAGTGTTCAGTTATATCTTCTCTACAATAGAATATTTAACCTAATTACCAGAAAATGACATCATTCATAACATAAACTAGATTGAAATGTTACTCACCAAGGCTTTCGATACAGTATGTAATCAACTTATCCAACGATGCGGCTTTGAACGTTAAACCGGGAACAACAGGCTTGTCATCTTCAATGAATTCTGTTATTGTTGTTCGTCCATGCCAACTGTTGGCGGCATCACCGTTTACATGTTCTGCAACATAACCAGCCATGGCAGCAATAATAATAAATTACGAATAAAACAAACATACCGAGTCCAAGTACTCCACATTCAGACTGAACAGGTATGTATCGCAGCTGTGACGATGTGCGACTGATGTTTGACAGATTGATGATTAAAGACAGAACGTGATCACCGCTAATCGTATGACATGAAAACAATTATACTCCCAGCACCTCATACAAAGTTTGTTACACGCATAATGTAGACAAACAGTTCTTTTTTTTAAAAAAAAAACATGTCTCGTTTGCATGCATCAGTGTATACTGTACTCAGTGAAACAGCTGTTCTCATCACTGTATTTCACATACTATGTCAATCTCATATAAAATGTGACAGTCAATATGCTTTTCAGTTGAATTGTTTCTAAAAATATCCCTTCAAGATGTAAATCTGCACATGACAGTTATAATTAGAAACGGGGCAATGTAGACATGCAACTCTTCAACATATATGTGGGTGGAAGTAGGGGGGTACCTGACTTTAAGAACAGCTTGATAAATTAGCTAAATTATTTTACACAACAGAAATGAATTACCGATGATTATAGTGTCTAGCGAGATAGACTAACCACACGTTTTGGAAGTTTGTATTTGAGTTTAATGTTTCTATAAATGAAGTATATCTATCTAAGTCCTGGGCACATTAATATATGTAGTATAGTAAATATATACCATAGCCTGATGGTAATTTAATAAAACTATTAAAAAAAGGAATTAAAAACAATATATTTTTTCTGAATGACAGCAGCCAAGTTCATGTCCCCGAGTGGTTCATGTCAAGTTCATTTGTCGTTAAAGTAGGTTAAACCGCATATATTATACATTCTGTTCTCAATTTATGTACAGTTTTGCAACAAATTTTATTTTGAAGCAAAATATTTGCGATGTACATAATGAAGCCTGTAAATATAATTATTAATAAAATTTCATAATACTTTTTAATGTTCATCAATCAACAATAAGGCGCCATTAATTTTGAAAATAATAAGATATCAACCAATAGCAATAAGACACTAAACGTCAACTTTCACAAAATAGGAATTGCATAAATGTCCCTATGTTTTTTATTATCACTTCCAACAATTGTGAAATAATGTCCGAAATTAACAAATTTTGTTTTAAAAGTACATAGAATATACAAAATTTTGCGCCATAATTTGTATTTGTGTAACAACTGTAAATTATGTGTCAAGATAAATCACAGAAAAACGACATATGTCAAGAAAAAAAAAGTTTCTTTTCTTGTCATGTGCTAGGGGCAACTAACTAGTATAAAATTTTCATATAAGGACAAAGAAAATAAATCCTGTGTTTCCAGCAACCTAACTACCTACCCATATTTAGGGCAAAAATGTTTTTTAAATGAGACCAAAACCATTCATTGCTATGCCAATTAGCTATAGTGTTTGCACCAATGTTGTTAATTTTTTATTTCATTCACTTCGGTTCCTTTAATGTAGCAAATATGATTTATGAATTTGATATTGGTTATAGGTTGTAACCAGAAATTGTCAACATATTCATCAGAAATGCAGAATCAGTGTTCTTGATCTTTCTATTAACAGGAATATCCAAACATAAAACAAAAATATCAAATACGCCTGAAGTTTATTTTCAATCTTTTCACCACCACCAGATCTCTCTTTTCTTCAGAAGATTGGAAAAAAATAGTCAAATTTTTTGAGTAATAACTGAAAATTGACTCAAGTTTTGTCTGTTGGCTCAAAAATTATGGTTCATTTCCAGAAATACTGAAGAATATAAGAAAAAAGTGGAGACAAATTTTGGCAAGAAAGTCTGGTGGTGAAAAGGTAAAAAACACCAAAAATCTCAACATGGCACATTAAATAGTTTGAAATGACTTTTAAAGAAGAACAAAAATTGACATATAAAAAGATTGAAGATATTATCACAAATATAAATCAGAGTATATATCCCCCCAAAGACCTTCTATATGCATAGCAGCTCGTCAACGAAAGATATGCTAAATAGTTATTTCATATGCAAATTAGTCACATATTGAGTTGTAAAGCTGAAGAGAACACTGCAGACAATAAAGATGGACGTCAGATAGCAGAGAAGAAAGCCTAACAATCAACTATAGAGCTCCATTCAGTGATCTGATTTGACAGTAGTGAAGCTACAAATGAGAGAAGGGCATGATGACCTGACATTCACAAGTACACTATATGCACTTAAAAAGGTCTCACACTACAATTAAACTCTCTGTAGATGACACTGTGAAAACTCAAGATTCTAAAGCTGCTTTCTACTTAACAGCTAATGTCATGTACCCTACCCACCATCATCTGTGTACTTTAAAGCAGCATTTCTTGCATCGTATTGCGTTTGATCTGGGGTCTGTACAACATATACAATATCACGAATATGTAAAAAATTCATTACTATACGAGATTCAAATACATGCATGTTGCACAATTACAGCGACACTACCCTTTAAATTAAAATTGACGATGGCATGCATCGTGGAAATTTTGGCTACAATAGAAAAGTTTTTGACTACCCAAATGATATAAAAAGATGACTCCAGGCTCAATCTTTTTATTTCACCAAAGGCGTTCATGCTCATTTTCTGTGTCTGCGTTTTGAGACGAACTGATGCCACGCTATATAATGGTTAAAATGATGTTCGAATGATGTGCATGGAAAGGCGAATTAGTCAGAAATTTCAAAAAGAAATAGTTCCCACTAAAATCCCATTAAAGCTTGGTCATTCTTCTATCGTATTTGATAACAGGGAATCAAAGCAGCTTCAGTTTAATTCTGTAAAAGATCACCTCAGAAAGTTTGATACAATTTATCTAGCAAATATGAAAGCAATATCAAGTTGAAAGTAAAAAATACAAATTTAGATATTATCACAGAATAAACAAATCTGAATAAAACCAACCAAGTTGACCTGCACACAAAATTTTAAAATAATCTGAATGACGGCTTAACCACAAAATTATTTGCTAAAAATAGAAAACAACAGAATAAATGTCTCAAAATAATAAGCAAATCAGAATGAGATCAACACCAGATAATATGAAAGCAATATTATATAATATCAGAGGTACATTACTTGGGGTTTGTAACTACGGTGACATGACACCAAGATCCCGTCACAATCTCGCTCTCGCATAAGCGTTCCAACTCAGAAAAATGCGAATGCGCATGCCCGAGGTAACTAGGATACTGGGATGTCCAGGTGGATCAAAATAGCTGCTCACGATATGACGGATTACGAGAACTATATTTTTTGTACATTTTCGATGTATTACATTTTTCACTATGATAGTGGCAAGAAAAGTTTTATTTTTTCATTACAAACCTTGAACATTGATAAGTGTCATGTCAGAAGGTCGTAGCCTCAGTCTCGCTATCTACGAGAAGAGACTTGAATGGGATCTTGACATGATGTCACCATACAGTACTATGCGAGTTGCAAACCCCAAGTAATGTACCTCTGATAATAATAACAGTTTTCAAATTACAGTGTCCTTCAAGAAAATGATGACGAACAGATGTATAAATCTGTCAAACCAGAAATTTTACGTCAGCTGCAAAATTTTAATTACAGATTTTGTGAAAAGAAGTAACAAACATTGGCTGCCTACTTTAACCTTTTTACCACCAGTTCCCTCATTTCATCACAAGTTCAAAAAAATAGTCCCGCTTAATAGTTTGCGCTTACCTTCAGAAGATTGCGACAAAAATAGAAAAAAAAAAGAAAAAACTGAAAATTGACTCAAAATTTTTCTGTTGGCTCCAAAAATAGGGTTCTTTTCCAGAAATATTGAAGAATTATAAGAAAAAAGTGCAGAAAAATTTGGGCGATAAAGTCTGGTAGTGAAAAGGTTAAACCGCTTAATTCGTTGCCGGGAATTTTTATGATTTTATGATTTTATTGCATCGGTGTAGATTTCGTACGACCCCAGAGATATTTTCACTACTGCTATAAAATTAGGAATTTTCACTGAATCATGAAATTCACAAATATATATCTTTTGCAAAATTAAAGCATTTTATGAACTCGCACATGAATGCACATTCTAACCATTTTATGGAACCTACCCCATGAAATTTGGTCTGAATGGGTTTAAAAGAAAGTAGATCAAGACAAGTCTTGAATAAACGTTAATATGCTTTCAATATAGAAGACAAAATTAATTGTTCAAAATTTTTGCATGAAAGGGCTAAGAGAAATGGTCTGTAAGTGCAACACTTGAATCTACTGGTGACACCACAGGCAGACATAGCTGTCCGTTGGGACTTAGCACACTGGATTCAATCTACCGACAAATCCAGGGGCCAACAAATTGTACATACCTTGAGTGTAGATAATTTATGGAACAATATTCTAGCACCTGAGCCCTGCATGAATCTATCTACTTATGTGACTTACAGGTAGTTTATTTCAAGGTCTTATAGCTAATAAGGTTTTAAACAAAGCACAGATTATCTGGCTTTTAGAATATGTTATTATCTAATTTTAGCTAATTTGGCTAAATTTGCAGAAGCTTCATCAATTTAGCTACAAATGCTGAATGAATTAGCTACACTTTGATGACATCATACAACACATGAAATTTAAAAAAAAACAAAAAAACATGTGTTACGATTACTTTGATAAATGTGAAATTTGTAGTAATAAAGCTAAGTGAAATATTATATCTCTCGTTAAAGTAGGTTTTTCTATTGTTGAACAAAAAAAATTGACGAAGGTTTAGCATTCGTGGAGTCACTGCGCATATTTACAAGCATCAATGACGGAAAGTCAACTGACTGATGCAGCACAATTATCAGTATTTCATAAATTATGCGTTCTATCTACTGTATTTTCTTTATTAATAGAGCCTGCACTTACATAATTGAAATACGACTCAATTTAAATGTAAACAACATTTAAATTAAGTCGTATTTCATTGACCCAGTATACAATATGCAGCTGTTGGTGATGCATTTCAAATAGAGCAAATAAGGTAATGGTGTTAAAAAAAAATGAATATATAGGATATAAAGAATGACATATTGTCCATTAATATGTGTTATAAATCATCACTATCACAATTAGATGTTTTTATGACGTCATAGCTTTACATCATCACATGATACAGTAAACATATTCGCAACTTCAATTCAGTTGATGGTCAACAATAATAATGAATCCTTCACAGCTTTATGTTGGATTCAGAGAAGAGTCTGAATGCGATAAGGTGTTTGTTTACACTTCTTATATTATCTTGCCATACACCCTTTTGCTCATCCAATATAAAACTGTTGAGAATTCATTATTGTTTAAATAATGCAAAAACGGTGTAGATGTGTGCGCAAATATGGGCGATATGCAGTCAAGCTCATTATTCAAGCAAACACCCCCATCTGAGCACTCTTAACTTTAATGAGCAGTCCAGGGTTTTTTTATTTCAAATATAATGCTGCCAACATGTAAAAAGTATATACTGTAGAATACTTTATTTTCGCTTGGAATTTATTTTCGCTATTTTTGCTGAAGGGATGATTTTATGAAAATAAAATCCAGTGAATATACTGTAGAATACTTTATTTTCGCTTGGAATTTATTTTCGCTATTTTCGCTGAAGGGATGATTCTATGAAAATAAAATCCAGTGAATATACTTTTTTTCCTATATTTCACATTAAACTCATCAAAAAACAGTGAAAATAAATTCCATACAAAAAGCCCAAAAAGCCTTTTCAGCGAAAATTAATTCCAGTGAAAATAAAGTATTCCACAGTACATTTCAATGGTAGCATTGGGAACACAGAAATACACAGTATGGTACATGTGAGTGTGTCATAGACGCTTATATTTCAGTGACGTTTATGAGTAAAATACATGTAAAAACAAACTCGTATGTTCTCGAAGTAAACAACCAGGATAATGTGAATGAATCATGGAGGCTTTATTGTTTAAATTGATCTGTATACATGTGGGGAACCATTGGATATACAAGATAAAAACAGTGTTGCCAATTAGCTTTAGACTAATTATTTATGTTCATGTAAAATTACAACTGAAAATGACAAGATCTGTTTATAAAAGAAAAAAAATCTCTAATACGCCACTTCAACATTGCTTGCATGGTATAATACAAATTATCCGGTTACGTCAAATGCAGTGCCGAGTCGGGGAAATAACATTTCATAGATTTGCAAACAAAATTGGCAAATAGCCAAGTTCAATTGGAATTGATCCAGGCACCAAATTAAGGCAGAGCTTTGTAGTGTGGTAGTGGCAAGAGTACTTTCAATAAAAATGAACGCAACTAAAGAGATTATATTCTTAGTAACTTTCCTATTGTGAGAACCAATTGCACCGTTGGTAATCAGAGCAACACAGATACGCAACAGCATGGGGCAGATGTTGTGGACATAGGAAGTTGAAAATATGAGGTCACATTATAAGTCAGTATTTCAATTTCCTTGGGATTATTAGTTTATTACGTTGCATACCTTGGATTGCCATGGTAACTGGTCACAGAATGCAGTCATGCAATTACATTCATGTCAATCAACATATTAGTAACTTCTAGGTAAACAACATTATAGGTACAATTATTAGAACTATGTATTTACGCAGATTAAAAAAAGTATGAATCTTTGTAATAACATAAGAATTATTATACTGGGCATAAAACACATTACAAAATTTTAACCAAATAAGGTCCATTTACATATGAATATCTTGATGAAAAATGACGCAGATAAAAATACGTCCAAGATTGAGTTTGAATCAACACATACGATGAGAACACTGCATAGCCTGCCTAGCAGTGTGTCTCCCTAGGCCACTGAACCTATTCACTTCGGCAGCTTGAAATATTCAGTATTTTACAATACAGGAGTGATGCAAGGACTACATTTCCCACAAATGACTGTGACCTTAACCCATTGAGTACAAAAGTCAAGTTTTATCACAAAAAGTAATTTATTTTTAAATATTTTTTCAATAATGAGAAAGAAATATTAAGAGCTGTGGTCCAAAATTAACAAAAAAATATGTGAAATGTTGCAATAAAAAATGTTGGAGGGAAACATAATAGCATTCAAAGGAATAAAAACTTTAATGAAATATCTTCACTGCAACAATTTTTGGCAATTTTCTCTGACTTTCTAGACACGTAGGTATTTTAATTTATGCATCAATTCCTTCCTAGCACCTAAAAATTATGTTTTTTATAGTCGCTGATATAGATTCAAGAACACTGCAGTGAAATCATTTTGCTGCTACAGAACTTTAATAATGTCTGGAAAAATTGCATCATAAAATTCTAATTACCATAAACTAAAGTTACATTTTGGTTTACATATTTACTTTTAGTGTAGATGCACTTTTGATACGATAATACTTTGTAGTAGTGTACTATACAATAAGTGTGGGTTTATCACAGCTGGCACATATCAGACACTAGATCAACTCAGATAGGTATATAGATACATGTAGCAGAAATAATCTCATATACATAAAAAAAAAATATATTTCCTTTGCACCCTGGGAATGAAATTTGAAGTCATGAATTTTGAAGGAAATACTTAAATAGTTAAATATTAACGTAGTTGACTACAATTACAACAAATAATTGGATTTCTTTGATGGTTTTTATTTTATGTTGTTGTTCCATAAAATTGTCACAGGGCATAAAACACAGGTCAAACATCAGTGAAAATTGCGCTTATATTATTATTGGTTTCCATGGTGAAAAAGTTTTCACCATATCTCAAAATTTCGTCTGGTAAAAAAAAATCATATGTAGTTAAAAGAGAGGAACTTAGAGCTGTCTAGAATTATTAGAAAACTAAAATATTGTTTTAACATGAATTCTTAAAAAAAAAAAATTTTAATTCAAAAAATTTGATGACGGGTTAAAATCACAAAAATTTGTTTATGCCTACAAACGACCTTGATCTTATGCACAAATATATTGGTAGAAATGTGAAATATCAGATGCTTAAGGCTGTATATAAATCACTGCATTTTTTATCACTTACAGCATTTGTAAAATTTAGATACTTACATGGGTGTGTACTAGTGTATACATGTAACTAAAAATCAAAGAAACATTTAAAATGTTCATGCGAATAACACCTCCATCGCTAGAATTGAAATTTTGTTTGAACAAAAATTCATTTTCCAACAATTTGCATGATAGCATCATTATCACATAAACATATGTTATAATACTCATTTAGTATTACAAAGGTAATTTGGGTTCTGTATTACAAAACATTGAACAAAAAAAGGTAGCTCATTTCTCTTTGAGCCTACAGACCTAAGTTATACAACTAGAACATGTTATTAGTTTGTAGATAATTTTTGAAATTATCATAAGGCATGTATATAAGGCATTTTTTTTAGAATACTGATAGACCTAGATGATCCACAAGGACTCGGATTGTAAATTTATACATTCACTAGATCTACTTTTAGCCTCAGGTAATGAAGGTTTTCATCTTGAGCCCCTCCTAGGGGGGGATGCCTCATAATATGGTAAAGTAATATTGGTGTAGTAATAGGATGTCTATGAACATTATATTTAATAATTTGGTTGTACGTAGAGCCCTCCCTTATATTTAATAATTTGGTTGTACGTAGGGCCCTCCCTTATATTTAATAATTTGGTTGTACGTAGGGCCCTCCCTTACATTTAATAATTTGGTTGTACGTAGGGCCCTCCCTTATATTTAATAATTTGGTTGTACGTAGGGCCCTTCCTTATATTTAATAATTTGGTTGTATGTAGGGCCCTTCCTTATATTTAATAATTTGGTTGTACGTAGGGCCCTTCCTTATATTTAATAATTTGGTTGTACATAGGGCCCTTCCTTATATTTAATAATTTGGTTGTACGTAGGGCCCTCCCTTACATTTAATAATTTGGTTGTACGTAGGGTCCTCCCTTATATTTAATAATTTGGTTGTACGTAGGGCCCTTCCTTATATTTAATAATTTGGTTGTATGTAGGGCCCTTCCTTATATTTAATAATTTGGTTGTACGTAGGGCCCTTCCTTATATTTAATAATTTGGTTGTACATAGGGCCCTCCCTTATATTTAATAATTTGGTTGTACGTAGGGCCCTCCCTTATATTTAATAATTTGGTTGTACGTAGGGCCCTTCCTTATATTTAATAATTTTTAAGACAAAGGTGATATTACTGTATATGTGGATTACCAAGTGAATACATGTAGCTCTATTTGAAAAAAGTAAATTAAAAACACAACCTGTTTGATTGAAAAAAAAAAATTTGAAACCCAAGCTAATAAAAAAAAATGTGTTCTGAACTATATTTTGAAAAGGTTAAAATATAGGATGTATAGGACCTATCTGTAAAGATACAGCAGTTTCTGTTATTTGTCTTAATGCTAATACATGGGTAACAGAGATAAGAACAAAAATCAAGTATATTTCAGCCCAGACTGTTCACACACATATTGGTACATACCAACCTGATCTCAACACTCAGCATATGCTAAGATCTCTAACATGAATTATTGTCTTTAACACATATTAGTTGCGTTCACGCACAGCTCCTTAGCACGGGCTAAGAGGTCAAATTCCTTAGCCCGTGCTAAGCAAACATGCATGAACGCTTAGCACGGGCTAAGGAATGCTAAGTATGGGTTAAATCTGATCCAAATTTAAGACGTGGTCTAAAACCTTAGCACGGGCTAACGAAGTGTGCGCAAACGCTTAGCCCAGGGCTGAGCGTCCTCTGCGGCGACCTTTGGGTGTGAACATTATGCATGTGATCAAATATATCCAACTTTCTCATTCCCAAAATGGCAACCGAGCTCAGTGTACACACTTCCACACTGATCCCGTCGCTGTGGTAGAGCGTACAGCAGCTCTAATCGTAGAAAAAAAAATTTGGTTCGCTGTCTACGACATGCATTAATAAAACTGTATTCTGTTACGCCGTTGTATACTGTTTCTGTTCATTCAAATAAGTTGGGTCCGTCTTCTCTCACGTTCCATGCACGTCGCTTCAAAACTAAAAAGAAACATGTCAGAAAACGGTACTTTGGGATGGTTGTTGAGACTCCCCTGAACAGTGTAACAAGATTAGCCCTACTTGTGTAACATATATAAATTCGGTTGTTCAGGATTACTTCAAAGTTAAGTTTGTGTTGTTTTCTCGAATTTTCACCGGCTCGACCGGAGTTCCACAGCAGCGTGCACAGAGCCCATAGAAATGCATGTTACAGTGGTGCGCGTCTTAGCAACGTGGAACGTCTGTGACGTAGCTCCGCCCCCGAGTATAGCGGCTTGCCAAAGGTCACCGACTGATGGCGTCCCTTAGCTCGTGCTAACGACTGGCCCTGTGCGTGGATGCAATTGGGTCTAGCCGAAATGCTAATATGCTAGATAAGCCTAAATCAGCTTTAATCTTAGCCCGTACTTCGTGTAACGTGAACACAACTATTATCACTAGTTGTAATTTACCAGTACATCAGAATATTCATTAAATTTGACCTTGCATGTTTAAACAATTTGGTGAGTGTGTCTTTCTTGTATGCATAAGAGTAAATAAATTACCGGTATTATGTTTTTATTTATAAGAATACATCTTCAATATACTTAGAGCACATCTTACCTCCCGAATCATCTTTCCATCCAGAATTATATGAAAAAAATTGCAAATATTAACCAGTTTTCTAAGCATTCTCAGACATGAGAAATTGAAGCCCTGGTAGACCCCATAATTCCAGCAAAATTCAAGTAGCCTGTCAGCTGATACAGCTGCTCTTTCAGATGCATGATGGGAAAGAAATATCAAATCAATCTATTTTCAAGATAACAAGAATACCTGTACTGAAATACACTAGAATGAGAAAATCTGAGTTTAAATATCGACACTAAATGAATTAATCTGATAAGGAAAGTCATCTAAGACATCTACATACAAAGTTTCAAAACAATTAGTTTGGTAATTTTCAAAAAAGACATCAGAAATGAAAACAAATATTCACAAAAATAAGAGAACTAAAATTATTCTCATTTAAAATGAACAAATCTGAGAGGTCAATCCAAGACAGTCATTTTCAATAAGAAGCCACAATTGACAGAAATATTGTTTATACATAAAATATCAAAGCAAATGGGATAGCAATTTTCCTGAAGAAGTAATATCACTTTTTACTAAAAATAACAAAAGTAATCATAAGTATTACAGAATTTAAGATATCTTACTATAAAAAAATGAACAAATATGACTGACGCTGACGTTGACGCTGACACCGACACAGTCAATAGCAGCCAAACAGTAATATGACTACTAGCTCTGCTCGGTGAAGTAGACATTATTAGATCTTTGCGATTCTGTCAAAATCTCAAGGTTGTATTAATACATAAAAAAAACAAATTTTGAATTTTATAATATTTCCTCATAGGGTAAAAACCTGCTTCTCTGTATTGCACCATAATCTAACAGACACATCTACATTGGTACATTGTGCATAATTGGAGGAAATATATAATAATATATAACCTTTTTCACCACCACTTTCTCACCCAAATTTCATAATTTTTTATATTTTTCAATATTTCTGGAAATTAACCTTAATTTTGGAGGCAACAGACACACTTTGGGTAAATTTTCAGTTTTTACTCAAAACATTTGGCTATTTTTGTCCAAATCCTTTGAAAGAAAGTGCAGACTATAAATAGGACTATTTTGTGATGAAAAAAGGGAACTGGTGGTGAAAAGGTTAATTAGCATCGGAAAATTGAATTGTTTCTAGTAAATTTATGTCAAGGCAACTAAAAACTAGCATCTGAACAAAAACAACGAAAATAATATTTCAAATAACAGTAGTCAAACACTTAAAAGAAATGTAATGAAAAGAATGAATGAATGAAATACTGAAAGATCAATATTAATTAAATTAAAAAATGACATAAACAGGAAATAATGAAGTACATGTATTGTCGTCACCTGTCTTCAATTTGAAAACTTCAATAGGTATAAGTGATTCTTCATCCAACAACATGCAAATAAAACAATTTACTATGGAAACATGTACCGAAAAACATTCCTCTAATTTGTGATATGACAGGGGTGAGATAATTAACTGACTTTCATTTTCTCTGTCATCCGTCACTGTCATGCATTTTAAATACATACTAAGACCTAATATTTCAAATAACCTGAAAATCAGTTCTGCAAGGTTATTAAAAATAAACAACTTTTGAGCTTAAGACCAATACTAGCAGTTTTTATTTCAGGAAAACAACTCTTCAGCATATTTTTGTCAGAATTCATTATTTAATTCCCAATTGATAAAATCAGTCATATTTTCAAATGCTTTAAATTGCCACCAAATTAAAACATTATTATTACTCAGTAATCTCTATATTGTGTCTAGAATGAATACAGTATTTGCTCTATTAGTAGTGCACGCACTTTAATACATAAATGACATGTCAAACAAGTCACATTTTAATGAACCTGTATACAATATATTATTATACATCTGTCACCATAACGCCATAAGTTACAGCATGCCGTAATTTTGCAGTATTTTACGGGGTATTTTCATTCTACCATATTAGGAAGTGCGAATTCCAAATATGGAATGATTACACTGTACACTGTCGTATCGACCTCCGCCGACCTCGTAATAACCTTATAGTATTATTTATTCTATTAGTAGTGCATTTACATTAATATATACTGTAAAATACTTTATTTTAGCAGAAATTAATTTTTACTGAAAAGAATTTTTGGGTGTTTTGTATGAAATTAAATTTTCAGTTGAAATGTAAAACATAGGAAAAAAGTTGCTAGATTTTATTTTCACTGAATCATTCCTTCAGCGAAAATAGCGAAAACTAATTCCAAGCGAAAATAAAGTATTTTACAATAAATTACACAGGTGTGTCTATGGACAATATAAATCTTACTCAGTTCAGTATAAAATAAATGCAATTTTTGGTTTGAGTGCATTTTTAACACTATTTTGAACATGTCTGTAAGATGGCTAAACATATTAATACTGTAAATAGGATCAAGGAACCCGCTAGTTCATCACTGAGTACATACAAATTCACACTATAAAAACATGCAAAGTGCTGCATTATTCATTTGGTTGGCAGTTTTATTGTACATACAAATTATTTTCCTATGAAACATAGGGTTATACAGAGAAATCATCATTTGGGTAGCTGTTTTCATGGCGAAGTATGGTCAAATATTATTTTATTGCACGCCTGTAAAAAAAATAGTGCTTTGTATAATTTAAGAGAGTATTAATTTTATTAGTCTGTTTGTCACAGAGTATGTCAATTTTTGTTATACGCAAGACACATTCTATTAAAGTGATGAGACATATTTTTGTAAGGTACAAGACCTTACGAAACAGTGCTGTCGAATTTCAATATTCATGTAGTTGTGTATTAATTCCTCTATTACCGCATATATATATATACTTGAATGAGATCTTGGCATGATGTCACCATACAGTACTATGCGCGTTGCAAACCCCAAGTAATGTACCTCTGATACAATATAGTAATGTATTTTTGTTTTCAAGTAAAAAGGTAAAAATGGAAATGTAGGTGATCCTTAGTAGAAAGAAAGCTGTTCAAATGTATATATTTGCTGTATTAGAAGACCATGCACACGGGTACGTTACAAGTGTGTGTCTATGGCAAAAATAAGTCATATTTAATGATTCGCTATACAACACATGCAATTTTTAATTTATAAGTGTTTATAATGGAGATGCACTTCTAATAGAACAAATATGGTATGTGTTTTTGTTTTTAAATGTAAGGGGTAGCCTACATTTCAATTTTACAGTTGTTTTGACAAGCCACATTAATGATGTATAGATGGTGAAATATTAATATTAGCTTAAGGCTCCATAGTTACAATTGTCTCCATCGTATTAGATATTACGTTAATAATATCAGCAGAGAAGAGGAGATTTCCTTCACTAAGATTGAGAAATAACAGGAGACTGGTAAAGAAAATGTATTACAGCATTGATTTGTTTATATGTATTTTTACTGAGTTCAACAAAGTAACTCAAAACTCATATTAGAACAGAATAGGGTATCAGCATCATGCATCATCACCTGTGTCAATCTCCCGGAACAGAAAATGACCTCAGTGATCTATGTCAAACACATTGAAATTACTGAACCTAGCAACAGTTGTTACTAAGAAGGACTGCTGTGTTAATTGATGATGCTAAATTTCTGGTGCTTCAAAGATTTAATGAAAATAGAGTCAAAATAATTTGAGATTCACAGACATATTTATTCAATAAACTAAAACCAGTTGACAAAACATTTAGATTTGTTTTTTTTGAAGTTTCACACTAAATTTTATTCTTAAAAATTATTATTGATGCCGATATCCAACAAAACACAACAGCTATATAGACTTAGAATTCAATGGTTGTCAACATGTCTGGTGTGTAATTTAGATTATCATGTCCACATGTAGGGTTTGATAGTATACTCAAAGATCAATAATACATTCTGTATGTTTATATATAGAATGGATTGCATCCTCTGATTTGTTCACTTTATTGAGCAGTAATGATTATCCATGCAGTCTCATCAATAATCAGTGGAAGAGTTATTTCATTTACTTTTCTAAACAGTCTTGATTTTTCACATTAATAAGTCACTCCTGCTGCCTCTCATCAATAATTATCTACTATATAAGCTGGTATTCATTATCACTTTTATCGGAATCGATAATAAGTTATATCAAAGCTGATATATGCTAATGTTGTTTTTTATTTTCACTCTGAGAAGACATATCAAATTAGTTTCATTATAAGATAAACAGAATAGGAATGGCAAATTATTTTCCTAGCAATTATTTATATTATGATAAATGTATACATATTTCTTCACTGAGAATTGCATTTGGATTTAATTGACAGCTTGATTATAACTGTACAAATGCGTTGAGTGCCAAAGTTAATTTTGCCACCTTTCACAAAATAAAACCTGCATATTTTTTTTTTGCTTTAATCCAAAATGTTGTCAAGACCTACAGCCAATAGGAGATTACAAACCTATGTAACCATGGTAATTGGAGGAGGATATGTGATGAAGAAAGAGAAATAAATACTATTTCACTAGCAAAAATATGCCTCGTTGTTCATGTCGATTTTTAAAAGAAATTCCAATACTATTTTAAGTATAATCATTGAAACACAGTTGTTTCACTAGATGACAGATTGAAGATCTCAGTTATATTTTCTACGCTTGTTTTCAGAATTCAGAATTAAAATATGGGTTTCTAGCTGTTAATGTGCTTTCAGTCGGTCTGTCTGTGTGTCTGTCTGTCTGTCTTTCTGTCTACAAAGGTTGTTTGCACATTTGTTGGTTGTTTGCAACACTGTAGGACAATTATTGTCATATACCAGGGTATCTGCAAGACCCTAAGATGATGGTTAAGATGTCTGCACTGGTAGTGATACTCTATAAGGCTTTTGTCACTCAACAAGTTTACAGGTTTAATCTCCAGACGGAATGAACACCAAAATAATATACACTGAAAGCTGACCAAATGTGGGAGTTTCTATTTGATGTTTATATTATATGTGAAACTCAACACAAAAATGTTTGTTCAGACTGACGGTATTATTTATCACTCTATTTACAGGTAGTAATAGTACCTTCAACTTTCGCATCGTCTGTTTCAGGTGGTTGTCGCACAACATGCCTCATCCCATGTGGCCTATATAATGATGTGAAATAAATTTGTTTACGCAAAATTCAAATGAAGGCTTCACCACAACTACTGCCATTTAACATACAGTACATGTTAGTGCACATGATTAAATAATATATCGTTATTTAAAATACATGAATTATTAAAAAGAAACAGACACTAAGTGGGTTCTATGACATACACGTGCTTACCTGTCAATATATATGAAATGACAGTGTGAGGTCAAGGTGTACTTTTAAGACAAAGTCAAAGTTATAACCTTTTAATATGTATATTTTTTTCAATAATGCAAAGCCGATGTAGCATAATCCTTAAGGCAATTTTTCTGAATACTTTCCTAAGTTGTATAATCACACATGCAGAATCCAACCCCCTGAATAAAACATTGAAAATTTATCAGGCTGTCGATTAGTTAAAATGTAAAAGAAAAATACCTATAAATTCATTAATACTTGAGCACAACGTTGAAAATGTTCGATTTACACAAAATAAACAACAACGTACCGGTACGTACCTGCTATATATCAAGATATCCAATGTCTAATGAGGCTTGACTAAATGATGTGAGCAAATAGTTCTCAACAGTTTTAGGTCAATTAAACGCAAGCATAATTAACCTATAATTGGAACTAATTCATCTGTGTACTGGGACTGTGTGTACATCAAATGTATACACCCCTCCTCCCATTACAATATTTATACTGATTCTGGGATAGTATTATTCGCGCACTGCATTGAGTATAAGCAAACAAGCCATGTATAACATTTCGAAAACAGAAGACATAACAACCTTATACGAGTACCAAATGTAGTAGTTTTTTTTTTTCAATCCAGAATGTCATGTGGCTTACGTGCAGGTTTCCAGACACACTACGAAATGCAAACTCAATTCTGAAATTTGATCAGTGTATAACACTCACAATAATAGGCACCCAAGGTAAGAATAGTGTTAATGAAAATACTGATATTGTACCCTAATTGTATCTCCCTTTTACATCTTGCTATATTTATTGAATCGTATTGTAATTAGACTTTAAAGCGAGTTGGCAGTCACGAACTTCACAACAAGAGCTTGTTCTATAAATTGCACAAGAGGTATCAATCAATCTACGGCACACGAATGTGAATAAACAATGAAAGAAAAAAAAATCTTCATGTCCATTCCCTTTGTTAAGATATCAATTTTCCATGTACCTAATAAATTACGGATTTAAAAACACAAACTTTGAAGGATAAAATAAAGATATAAGAATGGCAGATTTGCAGGTGTAACAACAAAATGCATTGCACAGTAGCAATTACAATAGATTAATTCATAAAATCTGCGAGGTCACAGATACACGGTTTAATGTACCAACAAACTGAATCCATAACTGGGGACAAAAATATATAATACTCACTCCGTCCTCGTATTCTCTTCATAGATCCAGACAAGGAACGAATGAGGGCTCTTTTACTTGTCGTTGTTGGTCGCGGCATTTTGTTACAGGGGCTACAACCATAGACCTATGTATAAGCATGCGTTACAAAAGCATTACCAGAACTGAAATACGTACAGTATGTGTGAAATCTTCATTCTTACAAGTTACTAATTTTTCTGAATAAAAAAGAAACAAAGCTCTTGACTGACTGATTACATATTGATACGTGACTGCATGGTTTTGGAATATTCAGAAGAGAATTAAGAATTCAATTTCAAAAGCTATGCTTCAGATACACAGGAAGCAATGCCACTTGCAAGATCTCGAGCAGACCTTGTTTCAGTATAGAAGTCCTGTTATGATGATTGTTTTGAGAATAATAATTTGTTGATGTCAGTCAGTATTTCTACATATGCACGAGGTACAAATGTATAGTTGAAATGTATTTGACATCCTTGAAGCCGGTTTTTCAGTAAAATCAGCGTGCGTGTAGACGTGAGCAAGCGACTGCACACGCATGCACAGCTTGCCAAGAGATATGTGCGCAATGTAATTTTGACAAAATCCAACGTACCTGTGGTGAAAGTGGTTTGAATTCTGCAGTCATGATTTGTCTTTGAAAAGTGAGCCACGATTATGATGATCTGACATGGTATCAGAGCCGAGGAAAAAGCAACATTACAGACAAACCCGTGAGACACACTGTACCATAGGGATTTACTATTTACTATGAAAAAGTGAACAGTGGCATATACCATTCACTGTTGTAGGGGTGAGTGGCTCTACGATAATGCAAGTGTCAATGTTGAGTGAAAATTTGCAGCGGCAAGCTGACAAGTCACTTTTACAGAAATTTATCACGAAAAAAAAAAGATGCCAAGAGAATTACAAATTACAGCTTAGAAAACAATTTCATGATGTAATATCACCAAAAAATTTTCAATGATAATCATCAGTGTACGATAACATGAATGCTGCCACATCTTAGTAATCACAAACGTAGCAAATGGAATAATCCATTCCAAGCCTGTCTGATGACGCACATTGTGTTTTTGGTAGGAATACTAAACAAGATGGGTTGAAGATAGTGTGTGTCTGCCTCTGATTTTAACCAATCAAACATGCACAAATCATGTAGATGTTGAACAGAACTGAAGAGTTCAAACCGGGCACAGGCAAAGAACAAGGGTGTCCCAGCGGCCGTCATTACGACTGACCACGTTAATAATAAAACAGGTCATCAGTAACCAAAAATTATTTGTTTCTAGCCTGGCTGAAAAAATCTATTTCCAGTAAGGTGAACAAATTGATGTCATTCAGATATCTGATGGATATAGGGATAATCTATGTGAATTCTGATATGAATCGTAATTATAATAGATAAACAAAAATTACAAAATTATACACGTGTTTGCTTGTTTTATTTTACAGAATGGATACAAATCAACTTGATATAGTTGAAGCACATAACCTGAGATTCACTGCATCATCATCAGTCTTCATGGTTACTATGGTTACAGACTGATGTCAGTGGAGTTTGTTTTCAAATAGATCAGAGGCCTATTTTCAATCCATGTTGCATATATTAAATCCACTATGAGCGTGTACCTCTGCAGCTGGTTGCACTCCTATACTGACTGCTTAACATTTATGTCGAGCAAATTTCCTGTGCAGTCAAAAAAGCTTTTTTTAATAAACAATTGATGGGAGCAGGAAGAAGCATTATTTTGAAACATGGTAATGCCTGGTCATTGACAGTCATCTGAGGGCACTGTCTGTAGTAACATAAATAAATAACCATTTATCCTTGAAATTCAATGATAAACCAGAGGTGAGACTTATGCGCAGAATTGACCTGTGTGAAATCAGCAGACAGACGCCAAATGCATTATTGTATATTGGCCTAGGACAGCTTGCTTGTAATAACAACAAATTTTTTTTTTTAAATTGCTTTTTAACACCCACACACACTCCAAATACACCCCTTACTTCATTTAAAAGGCAACATTATACATGATTTTGTTTTTGTTTTTATAGAAACATTGCAAATTTATTTTATTTTATAATGTTTTCTCAACATTTCAGAACATTTACCTAATAGAAAACAGACAATGAGAATGGAAGAGTGGTTGAAAAGAATATAAATAGGGTTCACTCTGCACAGCATAAAAAATTTATACATCTCAATTCCCAGGGACTGACAGCATACAAAGTAAAGGAAGATCACAATATAACTCACACACACTAGATCACAAATGGACTTCAACGATTATGTAAAAATACAGATGAAGAAAGAGAATAATAAATCATTAATTTCTTTTCTCTGCTTTGTGCCGTGCACAAAGGATTGTATAATCCTCTGTTACCTTGATGTATAGTGTATAGTTTACTTTGATCACAGCATTCATTTCCATCAATAACTTGCATGTTAATTCATGAACAATGTGTGATGTCCACATTTATTGTATTTAAAATGGAGACTGAAAATGGATTGTGATGTATCCACTGATTCCCAGGGTTCACTATAATAACATTGTGAAAAACACTGTTGGCATGACACTGTTGGCATGGTAATTTCAGATGTTATGGTGCCCTCTATAGTTCAATCTTTCTGTTGCTTTTAAACCTTTGAGCACCGGATTCAATTAGTCACTTAACACTTGTATGATAATTTTCTAATTTAATCAAAAAATGCGACCAAGACTTTTAGCCAATTGAAAATGTCCATTTGGTTCAAAATTAATGAAGAAATTACTCTAAAAAACAGAAGATGTTTTAGGTTACCAGGCTGAGAATTTCGGAAAGTAAAGATATAATGTAAAATATTACCAGTAGCACACATAAATCAAAAAATAGATTTCTTGTATGCTGGATCATTAAAATATGATTTATTTTTACCATCAGACACACCTTTGTTATTTACCTAAGGGCAATCGCTACTGATACAGCACATATATGTGTCAATAATTTGCATTCATGACTTCTTTTTTTTAATAACAATGCAAACAACATTTCAGACTGACTAATTGTTATTGACTATATTTCTTTTCACTGAATGTACACACTGATGAAATAAAGACAACATTCAGTATGGCCAGATTTATTCAGATTCCCTACCTGAATTGATACATTTCACAATACTCCTTAAAGATACTTTTAGAAATACCCAAGTTCAAGTCTGGCATGACGAACAAACCTGAAACATATACACACCACGGTGCAACATGAATCAGTTGTTCTGGTAATAGTGGATTGAAATCTTTCATATGTTCCTGATCTGAGTCACTGTTTCAGAGAAGTCCTAATTTGAAAACTAGATGAAATGCCAAGAAATGTTCTTTAATCGCTATATCCAGGACCATACATGTATACTGTAAACTCTTTGATAAGGGAAAACATATCCTATGACCATGACATTATTACTACCATCCTGTTTATCCGAACATTCTTGCTAACTTCCTTTACATGGATATAAATAGCAATTAGATTTAAGTATATCAAATCACCTGATTATTCTTGATATTTCATAAAAAAAGATATTACCGGTAAAATGCATTTATCTTTATCAAGTAATACCCAAAGGAGGAAATATTGCTATGTCCCATCATGTTTGGGACACTCAATTACTCACATTTTATAGTAATAAATAACTAGTTCTAAACAATTGTATATCATTTCAGACCATTCAAGCAGAGTACATATATGGTAGTTTTTAATTGTTTTGTTTAAATACATGTAGTGTAACTACAGATTCTCAAGCCTTAGGTAGGGCACAAATGAAAAGCACTGCACAAGTGCAAACAAAACTTATAAGTGAGAAATTTGATTTCTGAGCCATTTGCTGCTTTTTTTTTAAAATGCTAAAACCTTGTCGGGGCGAGATGCAAATCATAGGTGTGTTTGTTGATTAAGTTTGAATTGTCTAGTTAGACTTCAAAATGTTTTCTATAATTAATATTCAATTTGCTGTATTATTTCTGTTCAGCAATAGCTTTGATGTTTAGTTTAGATTATTCGTATTCTTATTATATCATACATTGTATTTGACCTATGACATTATTACCGCGATCAGTGATTGGTTTAAAACCGATCTATCACAACTTGAGTTTTGTGTCATGTGACACTTGAGGTCCTCGTGCCATTGTTATCGTTTATTATTTTTTACGTTTGTTGTTGTTTCAAGCCGATGTTGATGTTTCCTTTTCAAAGTTCAATAAATGTCAATCCTGACATGAGACTTTCCGACTTCGTGAATTGTTCCGACCTATAGAGTACAGTGGCTATACTTCGAGCCAAATCACAGCCACATATTGGTGCAAGAGACCAGGATTCAACGGAGCAATTCAAAGTCGCGCGACACAGTGAAAGTTTCAACCAGCACAGTTTTCAACATGGCACCAAAAATCACCACGCTAATCAAGAACAGAGATAGAGCAAGAGTCAAGCTACAAGCGGTGCTACAACCCATTGAACAACTAGTATCCAACTACGAGACAGCTCAAGACAAGACCGTCGCATATCGGGAA
Organism: Saccoglossus kowalevskii; assembly: GCF_978046115.1. Classification (NCBI taxonomy): domain Eukaryota; kingdom Metazoa; phylum Hemichordata; class Enteropneusta; family Harrimaniidae; genus Saccoglossus; species Saccoglossus kowalevskii. The sequence continues at coordinate 20,379,279 of NC_140642.1, forward strand.
ATCGCCGCAAGAAAGTTAACCGTCGATACGCGAGTCGAAGCCCTAGTCACCGCCGACGGATATGTCACGGGTCTCATCGATATCGACGACCCAGAATTCGCCGCTACTGACAGTTATGAGGTAGATATACTGAATCGTGTTGCTTTTATTACTTTATTTGTCAATCAAAACAATCCTGCTTCAATTCTAGACCCAAATCAACGACCAGTCAGCGTACAACGCCACCCACCTCAACTCAAAACTGTTCAACTGCCTCGCCTCGAGATACCCATTTTCCGCGGAGACCCACTAACATGGAACGAATTCAACGACAATTTTAAGGCCACAATTGATTCAAATACGCAGATTACCGATGTACAGAAGTTTACGTACTTGCGATCATTTGTTGCCGACGACGCCAAGCAACTCATAGACGGCTATCAGATGTCCGCCGAAAATTACAAACTGGCATACGCACTGCTAGAAAAGCGTTACGGGCAGACACAACTTATTATTCAAGCGCACATGGAGTCATTATGGACGCGTGCACCACCCGATTATAACGCCACATCTTTGCGAACATTTCACGATAATCTGGACACAACTATTCGCTCACTCAAAGCTCTTGGACAGGATGAATCTCACTACGAAAAGCTATTGATACCGTTTTTACTCAAGCAACTGCCAGTTCAATTTCAACGCCAACTTTCTCGATCCAACACGGATGATACATGGACTTTGGCGACGCTCAGCAAAGCAATGCTACATGAAATCAAAGCTCTCAACATTGGATCAGACGACGCTGCTGATAGCGATCACTACCCATCGTCTGTTGCTGCTTTCAATACCAACAGTCAGTATCCTCAGTCAAAACAAGCAGCTGGTACCCATGGTAACTATCAATGCAATCCACATGTCTCTAACAAAACAAAATATACTGCTAATGCCAGAACACACACTGCACAAAACAATGCTAAATCACAGCAGTATACACCCAGATCACCACATTGCACTTACTGTAATGGTAAACATTATACCACAGACTGTCGTACCATAGCAACACGCACAGATCGTTTGAAATTTATACATGATAACAAGCTCTGTTTTAATTGTTTAGGTCATCATCTTTTGCGAGAATGTCGCTCCCGTTGGACTTGTCGCACGTGCAAAGGCAAGCATCATACTTCAATTCACTCGACTATTTCGACAGACACCCAGCAAAATAAATCAAGCGATACCCACATAAATTTCGCGCATGTATCAAATCACTCTCCCAAGCGACCATTTCTCAATAGGCGGTCAAATACAGACCCACCACCGCGCGTCTTGCTGAAAACCGCACGAATCACCACGTTTGGCAATGGTGTTTCTAGGGTCGCTACAGTCCTTTTTGATGAGGGGGCTGATAGGAGTTTTGTGACAACAAAGTTTGCAAATTCGATAAATGCAAACCCCAATTACTCGGAAACTCTCAATCTGAAATCATTTTCCAATTCGAAAACAGGGTATAAAACGATACCTCGTACCACTGTCGGTCTTCTACAGATAGATGGTATAAAGAGCGCAATCGACTTGCTCATAGTCAATGAAATTTCCGATAATTTAGATAACAATCTCACACACGATTTACGCAATATATCACATATACGCAACCTCAAATTAGCACACCCACTTTCTCACGACACTAACATGACTGTGGATGTATTGATTGGTGCTGACCATTATTGGGACTATGTTGGATCCCACATCATTAGAGGTTGCAGTCCTGTCGCAGTTTCTTCCGCTTTCGGCTATCTCTTATCAGGGCCTATTCCTTCAACTAGACGGAGGGGAAGAAATATCCAGACTTTTCATATATCCAGTGTGAAAGCCCCAGATACTGAACTCGATAGTTTAGTCAGCTCATTTTGGGATTTAGAGACAGTTGGTGTTTACGATACAATCAAGTCAAGCGAACTCAAAGTAGCACAAAATGAACAATACACACAATATATTGATCATTGCCTCACCACCGAAGATGGAAGATACACAGCTAAATTACCTTGGAAACCGGAACACCCTACCTTACATACCAACTATCAAGCAGCAAATACTCGCACCAGAAAAATGATCGCCAAGCTACCAGACAAACTTGTCAAAGTTTACGACAACATTATCAATGATCAGTTGCATAGAGGTTTTATTGAGAGAGTCACCGATGATAGTACAGATATCGGGCACTACTTACCTCATCGCTCGGTCAAGAAGGACAGCGAGTCTACTCCAATTAGAATAGTGTACGACTGTTCAGCAACTACTGGTAAGGACCAGCCCAGCCTCAATCAGTGTTTAGATACAGGACCCCCACTTCTCAATTCATTAACGTCTATACTACTGAGATTTCGAGCAGACCCCATAGCATTAACCGCAGATATTGAAAAGGCTTTCTTACAAATTAGTCTACATGAAGCCGACCGGAAATACACTAAATTTCTATGGTTAACGGACTCAACCAATATTAATAGCCCTTTCGAAACCTTCCAGTTCAAGTCAGTTCTATTCGGCGCTACATGTTCACCCTTCATATTGAATGCAGCCATCAAACATTTAACGAATGAACACTCTTCAAAATCGACAGCCCAAGTTCTACAACAGGACATTTACGTCGATGACGTAGTTTCTAGTTGCGCATCTTCAATGGAAGCATTACAGTTCTATGAACAATCAATCAATATCCTATCTACACGCAAGTTTAACTTACGTTCCTGGAACACTAATGATGCATTTCTGAGACAAGTTATTGATATTGATGGTCGATCCAACTCAAAGTCTGACTTATCAATTCTCGGGATCCGCTGGGATTCTAAAGCTGACTTTCTGCGCGTGAAACCATTAAAAACGCCGAACTTCGGACAATTCACTTCTAAGCGAGATATCGTAGCATATAGCGCTAGTCTATATGATCCACTAGGTTTGTTTTCTCCTGTTCATATCAAAGCAAAATTGATCATTCAACATTTATGGATCACCAATCACAACTGGGATACACCCATCGACTCTGAAATACTACAACAATGGCAAAATATAGCCGACGATCTCTACAAGATGACGAACAATCACATCCAGCGCAAATATTTTGTCAACAATCCGACTAGTGTTGAAATTCACACATTTTCTGATGCATCAGACAAGGCCTACGGAGCCGCAGTGTATTTAGTATCTGACACCGAATCTACATTAGTGATGGCAAAGGCACGAGTTGCTCCCATAAACAAGCAAACCCTAACAATACCACGCTTAGAGTTAATGGGTGCCCTGATTGGAACACGACTTAGTCAATTTGTTGGTAAATCCCTTGAACGGAAATACTCAATCTCAAAATATGTGTTATGGTCAGATAGTCAGATAACATTACATTGGCTACATGGACGAGGTAAACAGAATGTGTTTACTCGCAATCGTGTGACAGAAATCAACTCATTTCAACAGGAACTCCACTACGTCAATACAGCAGAGAACCCAGCCGACTTAGTAACCCGAGGTATCACACCAGCTGAGCTATCAGAATCAAAATTGTGGTGGAACGGACCGTTTTGGTTAACTAATCGACAACACTGGCCCAGATGCGAGTTATTTGATACTCCAAACACAACCAATTCTGATCAACGTGTGAAGACAGGGGACACTTCAGTATCCACATATACGCAAGCCCCATCTTCAACGCCCACTGAAGTCTCTGAACAGACAGTACTTCACACTGTTGTTACAACAATGCCAAATTTAGAAAACGCACAACTAGGCCCTCCATTCATATCGCCTACGATACGCGAACAATCAATCTCAGTCACAGAAACTTCCACAGAAGTCAACTACAATATTGACAATGTATTCCAGATCGAACATTATCAAAATTTATCACATCTACTTAGAGTTACAGCGTTTGTATTACGTTTCATTAACAAGTTGAGAGAACGCACAAAGAAGACAGCCATATTGACCTCTCCAGATGACAACAATCAACAAACAACAGCGCCCTCACCGACCGAACTAGAGACCGCCGAGCTAGTTTGGATTCAGAATATTCAACATATGTACTACGCTGATGAAATTCGAAGACTAACCAAGAACGATGGTAAACTTGGAATTCTCTGCAAGCAACTCAAGCTATTCGTCGACAGCGATCAATTATTACGTGCAGGAGGTCGACTGCAGAATACCAACTTACCCTTCAACACTGTACACCCGATATTGATCCCCGGTAAACATGCGTTCACCACAATGATAATTCGGGACACTCATTTAAGTCTTCAACATGCCGGTACTAACGCAGTCACGTCTCAATTACGCGAGCGGTACTGGATAATCTCAATGCGACGCTACGTCAAAGCAGTTCTACGCCAATGCGTCATTTGCAAGAAAGTAGACGGTACGCCATACTCCAAGCCAATTCCAGCGCCACTTCCTACCTTCAGAGTACAACGATCTGAACCCTTTTCTTCTATTGGAATAGACTACACCGGACACTTATTCGTCAAAGACCCAATCAATCAAGCTATTGTTAAGGTCTACATCTGTCTATTCACATGTACTATCACGCGCGCCATACACTTAGAACTCGTCAGAGATCTTACGACTGAATCGTTTCTATTAGCCCTCCGACGTTTCACATCACGTCGCTCGACACCTAATCTCATCATATCGGACAATGCGTCAACGTTTGTATCAGCGTCACACCAGCTCAAAGAAATCATGCAAAATTCTACAGTACAACGCTATTTATCAGATCAACGCATAGCATGGAAATTTACTCCAAAGCGCAGTCCATGGTGCGGAGGTTTCTTCGAACGAATGATTTCTATTACCAAGACAAGCCTTAAGAAAGTTCTTGGGCGATCCTGTGTGACCTACGTCGAATTGGAGACTATTCTGACCGAAATTGAATCTTCAATAAATGAACGACCGCTGACATTTGTTTCTTCAGATATCGCCGATCTGAATCCGCTCACACCTTCACATTTGATCAACGGGCGTAGTATACACAGTTTACCACAAGCTACTGAAACGGTCACAAACCCCAATATCTTGATGAATCATCACATTGCAAATCACCGATATCGTTACCTCACTATGCTTCAAGATGCCTTCTGGAGGCGTTGGTCGCATGAATATATCACCGCTCTTCGCGAACGGCACATCAACCAACACAAGGGTGTCAAAACCAATAGAATCAAAGTTGGTGATATAGTTTTAGTACATGATGACATCAAGAAGCGCCTTCACTGGAACCTAGCCTGTGTTACCAAGTTATTACCAGGTTCGGACGGTATTGTTCGCGTAGCAGAAATCAAGACGAAAAGTGGAATGACCAACCGAGACATTTCACGTTTATATCCATTAGAGATATCAACCGACAACACGCAATCTGATCAAGAAATATCAACGGACATATCTGCGACGTCATTGATCGATTCACAACCAATCAATGATGAAGTAGACAATTCTAACACAACGCAAATTCACAGACAATCACGAAGAAAGGCAGCTCAACTAGCCAAACAAAGAATCACCATGCAGTACAATGATAATTCTGTGTGAATAATTACATTGACTCTTTATTACATAGAGACTCTTTTACAAACTTTTCGATATCACCAGAGAACTCTTTTCAAAACAGTGATTTATTACTGAACACTAGAAATAAGTAAGAACAGTATTTCTCATAATAATGAATATTGCACAATTTAGGCAAGATATTCATTTGTATCATAATTCTATGTTATAATGTTCCCTTTATTGAATATTTGAGCATTTTACATTGATTCTACAGTTAAGCAAACCCACTATGTTTTGATACAGGTTTGCCAGCAACTCGTTTGCGCCCGGAGTATGTCGGGGCGAGATGCAAATCATAGGTGTGTTTGTTGATTAAGTTTGAATTGTCTAGTTAGACTTCAAAATGTTTTCTATAATTAATATTCAATTTGCTGTATTATTTCTGTTCAGCAATAGCTTTGATGTTTAGTTTAGATTATTCGTATTCTTATTATATCATACATTGTATTTGACCTATGACATTATTACCGCGATCAGTGATTGGTTTAAAACCGATCTATCACAACTTGAGTTTTGTGTCATGTGACACTTGAGGTCCTCGTGCCATTGTTATCGTTTATTATTTTTTACGTTTGTTGTTGTTTCAAGCCGATGTTGATGTTTCCTTTTCAAAGTTCAATAAATGTCAATCCTGACATGAGACTTTCCGACTTCGTGAATTGTTCCGACCTATAGAGTACAGTGGCTATACTTCGAGCCAAATCACAGCCACAAACCTGCATGGAAATGATTTGAGAACATCAAATCTATAGATGGTCATCGGTAACATAATTTTGTGACAGGAATTTCCTGAAGGTAAAATATTCTCTGTGATTAAAAATACTTTAAATTCCAAACTAGTTTAAGAATTATGAACTTTAATTGTATGCATTTTACCCATTTCCCAATCTAAAATGGCTGTCAGGGAAACCACAAAGTCGTTGTTTCTATGTTTGAATACCCCCAAAATAGAAACTTTTGAATTTTTGTAACCACAAGAAAAAACTTAACAATGGGGACAAGGACAAGACAGACATTTTTCATATACCATTCCCTTCTTTCAAATTACATTTCAAATAAGAACAATATTGTAAAGGACAACTTGCTAGACATAAGTAACTTTCATTGCATCCAGAGTTATGGCACACACCAAGCTATATAGTAAAAGCTGGCAAAAAAAGACATGTTTTCCTGAAAGTGGTTCGTATATAACAACTGGGGAATGAAATAATGATTAATAGTAGAAATGAAAAACACACTAAATGGCAAAAAGGGAATATTTCCTTGTTTATAGAATCTCAAATCTTTGAACATTTCCCCTTCCTATTTTGGGAATACTTTGTTCCTTGAACAATAAACCATAAATAAATCAAAACACGCAAACATGACAAACAAAAATCCAGGCTCATCAATATTAGTACATGAATCCCACTGCAGTTCATTTGAATTAGTGCGTTTTGACATGTTTCTATTTACAATTAGTTAAATAATAACCGATCGCTGTGCAATAACACAACATCTGCCTTTCACAAACTTATTCTCATTAAATGAGAGATAATGAAAGACACTAAATAAATATTTGCCATTATTGTGCAGTTATAGGCAATTATACCTTGGTAGCGTGACACTGTCATTGATGTCTTTTGTGTTTGCCATAAAAATAATACTTTTACCATTTTATAATCAACGCAGAAAACATGGCTTTCTGTGTTGGCACTTTCCAACAAAATAAATAGAGAATACAAATGATGGTTATGAGCAACAAATTAAATATATACATTATAATGGAAAGAATACGCCGTAATTGCAGCTGTCTGGTTGAAATGAACATACAACATTCACAACCACACTCCTTATGGCTTTATATTTATATTCTTTGAAAATGCAGGTAGTTAATTTCATGCAAATGACGTCAAGAACATAGTAAAATGCCATAACAAAACACTTCAACAACTCAATGTTGATTTAAAACAGGAACCAAAACTTGTGATCAGTACACATGTTTCTATATGTGAATTAATGGATGGGCGAGTTTGAGTAATTTAAGTCTAATTATCTCAAATATTTTATCTACTAGTATTTTTAATATCACAGGTAATTAATCAAATAAGATAAAACAAACTAAATAACAAAATTTGAAATATTAGTACAATCAATTAGTCTTATTATACAGCAGTGATATTTGGTGAGACAAGAGTTCTTACAAATCAGACATAAAAGTGTTTATTTATACTTTTTAGGATTCATCTCCTAGGTGTGAGGAAAAACAAGTAGAAGACGAAAACCATATTATGTACTAACATGCCCTTTTTTAACAGCAATCAAATAAAGGAATTATGTGAGGAAGCCGGAAAGCAAATAAATGATTTCATAAATTTGACAGAGGAGAATATATTTATAATGATAATGGGAAATAAAAACATTGTAATGGAAATTGCATTGACTAAATTTATATAACAAAAAACTTGATCATTTGATAGCAACACCTCTTGTTGGCATAGCATAACCATCAATTATTGAATATTGCCTTAAAATAAGACTGCAGCACCGCATAGTAAAAGTATCATTACAGATATATTCAGAAAGTGACAGTAATTTGTGTCCTCTTTTTGTCTTTTATTTTTTTTATTGTCGAATGTCTTGTAGTTTTTCCAAAGTCAGTGTTGTGTTAATAAATAAATTACCATATGTTATGTTTGAAACATCCACAGCGTCAGTTAAAAATAAAAAAATAATACTGAATGAGTTGACTCACCCTGTTTCATTTCACTGGTGTTGTTTCCTTGATCACAATAATATACAATGTATAACCAGCAAAAAGACCTGTGACAGTGAATAAAATAATACTAAAATAGTTTCTTTCTTGTTTATGATGAAATATCCTATCCTTCAATGCTGCTATACCTCGATTTGTACGGTAACTGTGTGAAGATGTACACATGGTGCCAAGATAACACAAGAACCCCAAGGACTCGCCTCGGAACGAGTACCGACAATCTGACTTTGTTGGATCAGATTACAACTTGATCGTTGTGCAGTTACAAAGCTCTAATTGCGGGTGATATTAAATATTAAAATTAATGTCATTTTTAATTTTATACCGAGGTTTAAATTTGCCATTGACGAAGTGAAAGTGACAAAAATGACATTGTGCATAGTTAATAACAATAATGTATACTTGTATGAGTTTTTATCGACTGTCGGTCGACTCGGGCCGTCTTGTTCGGCACCCCATCCGATGGCAAGTTCGTGCTTCGTTCTATGAATGGGAACTTCGTTAGATATTTTTACAATGTAAAAATACACTTACCGATTCACTTACAATATCTTCATTTTACATCACCAGAATTGTTATATAAATTTGTGACGTGGTGATGGGGAAGTGTGTGTTTATACCAGCTGGATCTCCGCCTCCCCGGAAGAACCCTTTGTTATTCCTCCCTCATCCCAAAGTGCGCCACCAGCGTACCTAGATTTTCGATGATCCCGATATTGTTATGCAAATTTTGCCTTTTTGGAATTGCTTACGACCAATCAAATTGCGGAATTGTTAAACTGTGCAATAGGCAACGAAAATTGAAATCCGAAAGCAAAATAGCATGTTGCTGGCTATGTTGTGATTGTTTTTCTCGCCGTCAATAACTTGCAATCGTTCAATTCCACCAAAAATGAAGGAGATTTCGCAGATAGATGATCTTGAATCCTTGAAGTATGTGATCTACCGCGAGCTGAAATCGCTTGGGGTCAAAGTACCGAAGGAAAAACGATCAAGCTCGCAGGTAAGCTTGAAACTTCAGTTTGTCTACCAGAATCTAATTTATTTATCTTTTTCCAGCTTTATAAACACTGGTCATCTACTTTCTGTATGTATGTTTTTAGGAACCAACGAGTTTTAACGGAGTGTTTGGAAATAAACTCGGATATGTCGCGTCCATTGTTGTCGACCATGAAACAGGATGCACAGTGCCAAAGTAAGTTACTTTAGATTATGCCAATTTTATTTCAAAATGACGATATACATTTTTACTTCATAAACTATGAAACTTTTGAGATATGAAATAAATTGAACCCTGGGTTCTTGCATTTTTCGTTGGCCGGCTTTTTGCAGTTTGCTTGTTCATCCATCCATTAATACTGTCAGTATACTAATCAAGAGTAAATAAAATAAGGGTATCCAACCTTCATAGCAATGTATAATTGATGAAGATCTCATTTCTTGGGAGTTGTCCACACATGTGTTAATCAAATCTCTGCTGACCAGCAGCATGATCATGTAACATCATTGACATTAATACTGTGGAATGGTCTTTGTCGTAGAAACACAAGGTTAAAGCATACATACTGCACAATTCAAATTTTTTGTAAACAAAACAGTATATACAATATTGTTATGAATCACATAACAAGCATGCCATGAAAAGACAACTGTAGTGCTTTAAAATACTAAATCTGTGATTCTAAGCAAGGAAAAACTCTCAAATACACTAGGATATTCTGGGTAAAACTAGACACAAACTAACTCTTCATGCACATACCCACACAGCCACTTGCAGCAAATAAAAACAAATATTTAAAAGTAATGATCATTATTATTATAATATTCATACCATCTTTTTCTCCAAAATCACAAAATTGCCACCATCTGAATTGAACTCTGTTGTATCAGATTTCTAGTAGAAGCAGTGACTTTTCTTGAGAAGTACTTAAAGTCAGAAGGTTTGTTCCGAAAATCTGGATCACACGCCAGGCAGAAAGACCTCAAAGTAAGTCACATAATCTATTTATTCACATTACAATGTCATTTATCTATTTCCCAAATTGATGCAGATATGTTTTTTCATGCTAAGTTTAAGCAGTGTCTAAAAATGATTTACCCCTGTGCATCTGACTTCCAGACTAGTGTTTGTCCATCCCTCAGACATACCTGATCAGATTGCATGCAAACTTCACACTTACATAACATGCCTTGGGATACACATGTAAATGTATTCGTACATTCCTTGGGGTGAACTAGTTTTTTGACGATAGAGTGTGTTGTGTTGCAATTGGAAAAAATAGACCTATATTACATTGCTGACCACATTTATTAATTGAGATCATTTCTGTCGTTGATACTAGTATCATATTTCTATGTGGTGATGTGATCATATACCATAATCCCCAGTCATAAGCCCTAGTGTCTCAACATGTAAAATTTGGGAAAATATGGAGTGATCATATATCTGAGGGCCACTTCAGAAAAGATGATTTTCGTTTGTAACCATGTTACCACCCTCAAAAGGTTATCCAAATTACATCTTTCATTCACCATGCCAGCTTAGAGGAATATTGGAGAAAAATTAATGCGAAACGTGTTTTGTCGTCATTGATTGCCGCAATGCTTTTACATTAAAGTAACAAACATGTGCACAAAAATACTCTCATTTCATTACAAAATAATTTACATACATAAAAATTGACAGTGTTAAAATGATTAGAATCTGTGAATCAGTCAAAGGCAAGATCTTTATCATTATCTTCGATGTGGACTGTTTTCAATTGTATGCATACCCTTGATGCAAAGCAATTCCCGCCATGATGTTCTGATACATTTTATATGAACATTTGTGGAAGTTACAGACGTTGTATTGAATAGTAATTTAATTTAGCTTGCAGTAAATCATTGAAAATTACTGTTCTGTACGTACTACTCACACTTAACGCAAAATCATTAATCATATCACATAGTTCTATATAGGAGCCAAATAAAACTATAGGAATGATCTCAGAGTGTAACTTCCATAAAAATATTCATTTATAATTATACCATAGCTGTCCGGATAAGGCCCAGGGTCCTGAACCTGGAAGATTGTCAAAACATTGGGGTTGGTGTTTTGCCCTGCAAAAGAAATTGATTTCAGGAAAATTGAATGGCAAATGAAAACATGCAACGGAAATAAATGAATAATATGCAACATTATAAGTATAACAAAAATAGTTTATTGCTTATAATGTGACAAATAAACCAGAAATACTAAAAAATCGACAGTGGGGAATCATTTGAATTAGTATTTTTCCGCTGACAAAAATGCCCATTACGTGTGAACTCAAAATTAACTAAAATGTCAGGGGTCAAACTACCGTATCAACAGTCATACAAGATCAATAATAATTTAAAAATTTACGTAGTAAAAATTACGAAAGTTCAAAGTTGTTTGTAAAAACTTCTCAGATATCTATTTGTACATCATTGCCATTTTTGTAAGAGTGAAAACCCTTGAAGTCCAAGTCGACGTCACTGTCGCCTTTGAACAAAATCCCTACAGCTTCGTCCTGAAGTTCTTTGATGTCGTCGCACACAATTTAGACTTAGCACTTTAATCCACGGACTTCACTGTCCTTTGCATGGCATGTCTAATCACCATAAAGAGACAAGAAAAATGGGTTTGCCTGCAAACGACTCTGCTCTAACATCTTTGACCTTTGAGCATATGCTTTACTGATTGGCTAAGAATGACATCACTACTAGTGTTTCATCATAGAGGTCAAGTCATCGGCGTGACATTGTAAAATTGCTGGCCCCAGTTATGAATTCACAAAAGCTGCTACCAAATATTTTATAGCCAAAACAACATGCTTTCAACCACTCTCCAAGGTATGGGTTGTTACAATATTGCAACATTGGTTTCATTGTCGATGACGCTAAAATTGAACGAGTGCGACACTTGCTTCGTGGCTCTCGATACTGTACGATTTGCTTGAATAGTTTTTAAGGAAACACAAACCAAACGGCCCTTTTCAGGGCCACGACATATTTCAAAAAGAGAACTACCGTTTCTACTTTAATATATACATTTTTGTAGACTTGCTGACTGTTATGGTTATGATTCTGGTAAAAAATCTAGAAACGTAAATGTAAATTATGTAAACAGCGGTGAACGCGCTGCTCGATGGCAGAACGCCAAACTGTCTATTTTGCTGTCATGGGTATTTCGCGTTCACCCCCGTTTATGACATTTATTTTTCAAGAATTTATATCAGAATCACAACAGACTGCAAGAAAGTCAACTGTTGATGCAATGAACAAAAAATTGTTTTGTTTTTTTTGTTTCTTTATTACAAGTGTAGGAAACGAACCCCTGGGCATATACCCGGACATGGCCTCAATTTCTTTATTGTATCAAATTTGGGAGGTGGGCGTTTGTCGGGCATGGGTGCTTACCTGAACAACTATGGTATTAACATCTGAACAAATCCCTGTTATATGTACTATAAAGTGATATGTGATATTTGCTCTATTATTATTAGTGCATACACTTCTGTAAATTACAAAGATTTTTTTACTATTGAGTAATATTTTAATGATTTAATGTGCAACCAATGTGATTTTTGGTTAATATGCGCTTCTAAAACAGAGCAAATATAGTGGTGATGTTGGCTGTATCAGTGTTCTTCCCAGGCCTTTCAAGCACTGCAGGCCTGCGTCGCTGAGACAAATAGCCGCGTCGCTTTCATTTCCTCCGCGATTCTTGAAATCCTGTCAGCGATGCTTAAGTTGTTGTATTGTTTACAAGTGTCAGCCTCGTCTTGCACATCTTTAAAACAATAACATGTATTGATCGAAAGGTAATCCCGCCTTTGTTAGCCTTACAAAAACAGTAATAAAACGGAAGTCTACAGGAAGTCTGTCAAGGGGATCGGGGCCTGCAAAGTAATTTTGCGTCGGGAAGATCTATCCCGATTTGCTGCACTGCAGTTAATTGCGGTTTTTACTACTCAATCGCCGATGACACTAATTACCAAGAATTAAAAAAATACAAGTGAAATTAAGTCGCATTGGGGGAAAAAAATCGTAAAAAAATGGAAGCAAAAATTATTCAACTGCAGACGAAAGGGCTGAAGAAAAAACGAACCCTGACCTCTAGAAATACCTCATTCATCGAGTGCCTCATTACCGAGGAACTCCACTGAAGCGACGTAACGCATGGTGTGACATCTCGACCAATGCATGCTGGGTTACAAGGGGAATTCCGATCGAGGTAACAAAGATGGCAGCGCAGAGTGCATATTTTTCCGCGATGTTTGAAAACAACATCTCGTTGACGATTTTGATGTTATTTCTAAGATAATCGTCAATGAATCGTTTTAATTAACAAAACATTCTAAATTTGTGTATTTTTAAACCAAAAAGTCAGGGACCGATGATCGCAACAGCAGCAGAGAATACCTGTGGTGATCGTAGCGTTACGCATAAGGTATAGATAGATCAATGGAAAATCGCTGGCATGAGTTTTGAAATGCCATTGTAGAAAATAAATTTCATTATTGATTTATTAATTTCTAAGTCGCATTTTGATAACCCGCAATCTGGCAGACTTTACAAATTTAACCAAAAAATGTTTTCCCCCACGTCATATGAACTGGGCATTAAAACTGACTGTACTTGTTGTACACAAAATAATGATAAACCAGTTACCTCCATGGATAACAATATATTCATAACAATACATTTTTTGCTGTTCTATTTCAAACTTTTGACTTGGTGCACACATAAAATACAATGAAGTGATATAAAATGATATAAAATATATGAGCTATCAAAATATCTCTTCTTTATTGTAGTTACTGTATCACAATGTTTGTTGGAGAAACTAATTATTATGCAAATAAATTATGCAAATTAGATGTGTTGTTATGCAAATTACCCGCAATGCTTGGCATGGAGTCTCGGGAGAACACTGCTGTATACAACTTGTATTTGTAAATGCTAGCAGTGCTAGCCAATATATGTGAAGAAATCTTCTCTATGTTGTTTTTTCAGCAAAAAATCCAAGATGGCTACTGCTCGATACCTGCAGACTCCCAGGTGTATGATATTGCTGGTCTGTTCAAACAGTTTTTTCGAGAATTGAGCGACCCTTTGCTGACGTACCGACTCCACGATGCTTTCATGAAATGCTACCTATTGGAAGAGGAAATTGATCAGCAGTATGCAGTACTGCTACTTTGTAATTTGTTACCTGTCAGTCATCTCCATACCCTCCAGTACACCATGAAATTCCTGATGAGGGTAGCCGATCACTCCAAAGAAAATAAGATGGACGCCAGTAACTTAGCAGTCGTACTTGCACCCAATTTAATGGGCAGCACAGAAAAGAATGAAAAGATGACCGCAGCTGCCGAGAAATCCATGCGAATCCGTACGAATATTATCCATCAGTTGATAAAAGATGGAGACAAGATTGGAACGGTGTCGGACATTTTGTTTTCTAAGATATCAACGATGAGTACCAAATCTGGAGCAATGTCCTGCGATGGGTTAACATCTGAAGACGAACTGGATAGAAGTAGCGATACTTTCTTAAGTAAAAAACGGAGAAAAAAAAGGCGAAGTGGATCTGTATCTGGTACGTTGCTGATGTGATTGAGATTATTAATCACTTATTAATGACCTAGGGGGGCATCTCACAAGCTCACAGATTCTGATTAATATTAATGTTATGTATAATTAGTGCAACCTTGGTCGAGAACAAGGTGGGATCTTAATATACTAAAGTACCGGTACATGTATTTGGCATGTACTTACATTGTTTCTCATCTATCCTAGTATAATAATATGAATTCATAAAAGTGTTTCTGCATTCAAATCTCGAAGGTATCGTGAGTGGACTTGGCCAAAGTCTTGGCATATTGAAATCGGCCAATACAAGCGTTAACAAGACACCGGGATCAGTTTGGGATACGCCGCTTACTTTTGTGAACTCTGGTGAGTGAATTCCGGCTACATACAGACCCAGGATTTAATGGGAGCGCCATTTTAGAATAATACGTACCTAGTCCTATTTGACATATACATGTCAATGAACAAAGTCATGATGTTTTTAATTTCCATGATGTTTCTAATTTTTGTGACTCTATCAAATCAAATCGTATCGCTGTCCGTGTTTGACCAGTGATCACATACATTTGATAAGATTTATTCGATCATACAAACTAGACATAATATAGAAGTCTTTCTATATTTTCAAATCATAATAATAATTTTTTTGGCTTTATAGATACAGTCAGTCCACATCAGTCTCTTCTTGTTCCTGGTGAAACTCCAACAATCAGACGATCTATGAAACGTAAGCAAGAGGATATCGGTGCATTTTCTGCAGCTAAACGGTAATTCACTATCTTATATAAATTTGAAAGCCCCTTATTCTGATCATCTGATTTTGCTGTAGACTAATTGCTAATTTACCGTAGTTGTCCAAGTATAAACCCACCCCACCCCCCAAGAAAACAGCAAATTGGCGAAAAATTGGAGGAGGGGCTTATAAACAGATAAAAGTTAAAACTTCTCCTGAGCGATAATTTATGCTAATTTATTCATAAACAAATCGTTGTGTGTACACGAGTGTCTTCAGCGACTAGCATCATCCAAATTAACTTATAATCGGGTGAATGACTTGTTGTAAAATGCTGTAAATTTGGAGGGGGGGGCTTATACTTGAGCAGGGGTTTATACTTGGACAACTACGGTAATGGGATAGCTTGTGTGTAGAATACAATTTATATTGTTGACAAACAAGCCAATAATTAAATAATGACAGCTATGACATTTACAGTAGCCATGCATTCACTTCCTGTTTTGGTAGAGAATTAAAATTATGTTACAATCTCTGCAAATCTTGTAATTACTACAACAATAACTCATTCTTTTGTTTTAGGAAAGCGATGTTGCACCAGTTGACCTCTGACCCAAAGTACAGTAAACAAGGTATTCATATTCATAAGGGTACACCTGTTGGTCTAAATACACCAATCACGCCATTGCGACCACCTGGATCAGCCATCGGAGAAAGCAGTCAGTATTCATTTCATTACATCTCCTCTAGGGATCTTCTCCAAGTTTTGCCAGAGTAGTGTACCTGCATGTTGACTGTTCAATACATGTCTGTACGCAAGTTAAATTAATAGTCTTTACTCATGTCATTATGGATTTTCACCATTATATCAATATTTTTTTATATATGTGAATGTTCAAAAAATGCATTTTCTTGATTGCTCGAACCAGTGTGTAAGTGTATTACAATAAAAGTGTATGCAATTTTGATATACTTTCTACTCGCAACAAATTTGGAGAAGCTCCCTCGCTTTCATTGTGTTACATAAATCTTTGTATTTGTGATAATTTCTTTTTAACTTCTTAACCTTTGAACGCCCAAAATAAATCTTTGTCACGTTGCTCAAAATGAACTCGCTTATTTTTTTTTTAATTTTGATCAAGACCAGTAGACTCATAGCGACATACGCAACACGTGTAAAATACATTGTTTGTTCACATGATATTATAACACGTGCTGTGTGGTGACCACCGTCCTTTAAAAGGATTTGAAATGTACATTTTGGCAAAAAAAGGTACAGGTTTATTGGAGGTTTTCACATATTCCATGGATTATCAACTTCCATCGTTACAAGGGCATTTCATTCTGGACCACTGCTTATGAATCATGAAAGCAATCTCACAAACTTGTCATTTAATTTATTTGTCTTGTGTTTATGTAAACTGATTTTTGTCTCCCGTGTGCGAAGCACAAAAAGGGAGTCTTTGCAGTTAGTGTGTCTGTGTGTGTGTCTGTTCCACTGATATCTCAAGAACCTTACATTGATTTTTGATGAAACTTGGTGCATAGATGATCTGGGCCAATGCGCAGATTTGATTAAGTTTTGGTTAAAATCCATGCATATTAATTACCTAATTTGCATAATGATTAATCAATTTTCGGCTTTTCCACTGATATCTCAAGTACTAATCATCACATTTCAATAACACTTGGTACATAGATGTCATAGGACACTGCACAGACCTGATAGTTTTTAGTGTAATGTCAGTACATATTAATTACCTAATTTGCATAATTAATTAATTTTCAGCTTTTGATATTTCAAATAATAATCATCACATTTCAATGAAACTTTGTACATGGTTACTTAAAGACTGTGCAGAGACCTGATTAGTTTTGGGGTAAATATGTGTGCATATTAATCACCTTATTAGCATAATTAGTTAATTTTCAGCTTTTCGCCTGATAACTCAAGTACTGATCATCATATTTCAATGAGACTTGCTACATAGATCCTCTAGGACTATGCAGAGACCTGATTAGTTTTAGGGTAAATAATTGTGGATATTAATTACCTAATTCGCATAATTAGTTAATTTTTTCCATGAATGTTCCACTGATATATAAAGAACCACTAATTAGATTTTAATGAAACTTTTAAAGAGTATTCATCATTTCAATGAACCTAGGACTATACAGAGACCCAATTAGTTTTTGGTAAATATTTATGCTTATTAATCACCTATTTAAAATAATTAATTAACACTGATATCTTAATCACATTTGAATAAATTTGGTACATAAATGCTCTAGAACAATAGACAGGCTTGATTAATTTTGGGTTGAAATTTGCTCATATTAATTCTCTAATAATAATTCGTAGTTTTTTTGTTCTAATCACATTTCAATGAAACTTGGTACATAGATATTACATTACGCAGGCCTTATTAGTTTTACACTCAAATCTGTTCATATCAGTTACCTGATTTACATAAATAGATTTCAGCTATTCCATCAATATCTCAAGTACAAGTAATTTTGAATTAATTTTCTTTCTAAGCTTTCTTTAATTTAAAATTTGATTTTATTAGGTGCTAAAACCAGTGAACAGTTGTTTGGTTTCATGTCGCCATCCATAAAATATGCAGATGAATCAGGGAGTTTTTGTTCAAGTCCAACTGTGAAACTACTTGACGAGATAAATATGTCACAAGATACTATCACACCGTCATCGAAAAAGAAATCCAAATCGAAGACTCCAAACTTGAATAAGAAAATAAAGAGGTATGTTACTGTGGTCGTACAATTATTTTGTATACATCCACTACATTTTACCCTGAATTTCAGGGAAAAAAACTCTGCTTTTCCCTATTAGGACCTTGAAAAAGTTTTTATGGTGTTCTGTCTGTGTGTCTTGTCATGCCTGGGACCGATTTTGTTCAAAGTTGGTACAAGGACAAGACAAAACATTGGCATCCCACATGATGGGTTACTAAGCATGATCAATTCATTTGCATTTTGATCTGTTTTGCCGGCAGACATTCTTCCAGCAATGCCGGTTCTGGCTGTTTCTCACCACGAGCTGACAATAAAAGACGATCTATTAGACAGAGACTGCGACAAAGATCATCTAGTGTCCAGGTATTTTGTGATTTATTTAATTAGGAAATTACCATGGAAACCAGGTTTTAAGCTTTGCAAATTAACAATGTATTTTATACGCATTGTACAGGGGTGCATGTCAAACACCACACAGCGCAAAGCAATGATTGTGATGTTTGGATTGATGTATTATATGAATGATTTGTTGGTGATCATAATAACCAAAAGTGCTATACGCATAAATTAGTTTACAGATAGATCATAGTGCATTGTGGGACAGTTTTCGCTCATTACACATGCAAAATGGTTTTCGATTGGTAGAAACTGTTTCACAGTCTTTTTGTGTCAAACCACTTGTTACACTGACTCACAACATAAGAGGGTTTGTGTAACAGCTTTCCAAAATTATTGATTTTTATTTTTATTGTAATTTTATATGTTCACAAGGATTTTTAATGGATTTCACTTGACTCTCAGAGTCTGTTTATATTTATATTTGTGAGAAATAATTGTGTAAAATTTGGATTTTATTTTGAACAGGGTACACCAAGCAAACTGAAGAAAAATAACAGTGTTGGTTGGAGATTGGCCAAGGGATTACCACTTGATGGTTTAGATACTCTGAATTTTGAAGGCCTACAGAACCCAATTACACCTATCATAACTCTAAATGCAAATACAAAGAAATCAAAAAAACTCTTCCGGCGACACAAGAAAGTTCCCACATCACCAGGAAGGCTTATTACAACCGAGAAATGTGTATCGTATGTACCTTATTCTCCAAATGTTGGGTCTTCCCAGGGTTCCTCAGCAAAAGAAGAGAACCAAGCTCTACTCCGTCCTCCATCTCCAAGTGCCAAGTACAGGGGGAAGGGTACACCACAGTTGGGTAGAAAGATAAATGAGAACCTATCTGGTTCACCCAAGGTGATTACCGTTGACATACACATGAAAACACCGTGTAATGCTGCTATGGCAAGTAATCGTCTGTATGTGGAGACTAGTGGAAGCACCAAATCACCAGGTCATGTGACTGCTAAACCTCCGAAATGTCATTCAAGTAGGCAGCCCTGCAATAGAGCTTCCTCATCTGAAATCAGGAATTTGAAGCCTCCGTCGCCTGTACAACTTAAAAAAGAACAGCTTGCAAAGCAGCAGGCAACAAGAATTGCTGCTAAAATGGCAAAAACTAATCCTACCCAAGCGGCACATAAACAAAGAATTGTTAAATCGGCCAGTGTACCAGAGAATTTAGATTCTGTTCCTGTCACTAGACTCAAACCTATATTGAAGTCTTCTCAGAGCCTTCCAGAAGAGCTCGAAAGAACCCAGTCAGGATTACCGCCTAAGATGATGTCTGAAACACAAGCGTGTAAAGGTCGGCCTATTCTCACTGCTGCAGTGAGTCTTCCAGAAGCACTCGTTGTATCGTCAGAATCAGTGACTATAGGGAAGTCTACAAGTTGTCAGAGTATAGCCAGTATCTTGTCTGAGGACGGTAATGACAAAGAATCAGATAGAAGTTCTCAGTCGGTGGATCCTCCCCAAGCTACTGAAATTGATGTAGTTGCTCAAAAAGGCAGGATCATAAAAGAAACTAATATATCAGAGATTGAGACTGTGGAAGCAAAGGAAGTTACTGAGCTGGCAAGATCTCCGCCACCTAAAATGTCAAAATCTGAGTCGTTTGATAGTGGTAAAGGTTTATCAATGTTTGATCTAACCACAGTCGGTGTACAGAGCACGTCAGAGGATGGCAGTTGTGTGGAGGTGAATACTGAACACCAGGAAGTGGATGGGATGACTGAGAATGTACACGATGGCAGTGGAGTTGATGTAGACCGTAATAGTTCTATTAGTAGTGTGGATAGTGTTATTGACTCTGCTGTTGGATGCCAGGATGACGAAATGGAGATTGGTGATAATGCTTGTAGTGAGGTTAGAGAGATGTTACATGAAGATGATGATGTGGACGAAAGTTGTGATAGCGTCTCAACAAAACAGTACCTGTCACTGGATTCCTTCGATGAACAGAATTGTGAGGGAGACTTTGATTCAGGTACCGGTAATAGTAGCATTAGCAAGTCAAAAATAGCACATTCCAGCTCTGATTCCAAGATTACAGTTGGTAAAGTCGCTTCTGAGATGGTCAAAAATGATGGAAATGTATCACCCTTGAAGCGAGCATTATCGTATACTTTGCCAAATAGGGATGAAACACGACAAGAGAGCACAAGTAGTCTGAATTCTAGTCTGGTACAAAGGCATATTGAATTGTTTAATTCCTTCAACAAAGAAGAGTTTACTTCTCCCCTTCGCGTCGCTAAGAAACCACTCGCTTTCCGACGGGCCCCATCTCTGAGACGCCGCAAAAACAGTGATTCCCGGGATGACTCTGAAAGCCAGGTTGTTGAAGTAAAGTCAATGAAGAAAACCACATCCGATGTGAGTCTCATGAAAAGACCAAAGATACCCATTACGAGTATGCTGGTGAAGTCCATGAGCATGGACAGTGGTTTCACAAAGTTAGCGTGCGATACTTCCTACATTCGAAAGGAATCGCATGATCACAATGACTCGTATGAAGAAGCCATCTCGAGTGCTATGTCCCATGTAAGGGTACCTCGTAAAGTAATAGACGATGATGACGATGATGTTTTCATTGTTCCCAAGTCGCCTTTAAAGGATTACAATTTTATACAATCAAAACGGATGACATCAAAAAAGGAGAAATCTCGAAAGATGACCCCGATGAGAGAACTACCGAAGAAATATATGATAGCACCACAATCGTTGACACCTTTGAAATTAGCAACTCGGACTCGGGTTAGATCGAACAGCGGCAAAGTCGTTAAAAAGTCACCAATGAAGGCACTCAAGAGACTTTCCCCAGAGAGTTCGGGTCATTTCAAACATAATAATGCCTTATTAACGCCAACAAATAGAACATCCAAAATACTTAAAAAATCACCAAAGTACCCCAATTCTCCTAAATCTCCCGTGAAAATGACCAATGGAGGAGGACACTTGAAGACGTACTATATGAAAGATTTTTAATCAACTCGCTGTGCTGCGATGTGTGTGCACGTGCATATTCGCTGTGCTGCGATGTGTGTGCACGTGCATATTCGCTGTGCTGCGATGTGTGTGCACGTGCATGTTCGCTGTGCTGCGATGTGTGTGCACGTACATGTCTGTGCGTCTAAAAAGCTTTAATTAACTCCCATGTGCGAAGCACAAAATGGGAGTCTTTGCAGTTAGTGTGTCTGTGTGTGTGTGTGTATGTGTGTCCGACTGTTTCACTGCTATCTCAAGAACCATACATCGGTTTTTAATGAAACTTGGTGCATAGGTGCTCTGGGCCAATGCGCAGATTTGATTAGGTTTTGGTAAAAATCCATGCTCGTTAATTACCTAGTTTGCATGATAATTAGCTAATTTTTAGCTGTTCTATGACTGTTCCACTGATATCTAAAGAACCACTCATTGGATTTTGATGAAACTTGGTACATAGATGCTCTGAACATATGCGCAGATTTGATTAGTTTTTGGTAAAAATTTGTGCATATTAATTACCTAATTTGCATGATAATTAGCTATTTTTTAGTGGTTCCATGACTGTTCCACTGATATCTAAACAACCACTCATTGGATTTTGATGAAACTTGGTACATAGATGCTCTGAACTAATGCTAGGTTTTGATTAGTTTTTGGTAATAATCCGTGGATACTAATTACCTAATTTGCATATTGATTAGTCAATTTTCGGTTTTTCCACTGATATCTCAAGTACTAATCATCACATTTCAATGAAACTTGGTACATAGATGTCATATGACACTGCACAGACCTGATAGTTTTTATGGTAATATCAGTACATATAATTACCTAATTTGCATAATTAATTAATTTTCAGCTTTTGATATAAGTAGTGAGCATTACATTTCAATGAAACTTGGTACTTACATACTCAAGGACTATGCAGAGATTGATTGTTTCGGATAAATATTTGTGCATATTAATCACCTAATTTGCATAATTAGTTAATTTTCAGCTTTTCCATGGGTATCTCAAGTACTAATCATCGCATTTCAATGAAACTTGGTACATAGATCCTTTAGGACTATGCAGAGACCTGATTAGTTTCAGGGTAAATAATTGTGCATATTAATTACCTAATTTGCATAATTAATTTTCAGCTTTTCTACTGATATCTAAAGTACTAATCATCACATTTCAATGAATCTAGAATTATGCAGAGACCCAATTAGTTTTTGGTAAATATTTGTGCATATTAATCACCTAATTTGCATAATTAACCAATTTCCAACTTTCACGCTGATATCTCAGGTACTAATCATCACATATCAATGAATGTTTATACATGGATGCTGTAGGACAATAGACAGACCTGGATAATTGTGGGTTAAAATCTGTACATATTAATTACCCAATTTGCATAATTAACCAATTTTAAGCTTTCACACTGATATCTAAAGTACTAATTTCCATTTTAATGAAACTTAGTACAAAGATGCTCTAGGACAATGTACAAGCCTAATTAGTTTGGGGTAAAACTCTGTTCATATTATTTCCCTAATTAGCATAATAATTCATAATTGTTTGGTTCTAATCACATTTCAATTAAACTTGGTACATGAGTTTTTGTTACATTGCGCAGACCTCATTAGTTTTACAATCAAATCTGTTCATGTTAATTTTCTGATTTGCATAATTAGTTTTCAGCTAAGTAATTTCAAATTATATTTAATGTGTCTCCAATAGTCTCAGCACATGGGAGTTCTTTCTAAGCTTTCTTTGATTTTGTAAATTATTTTTTTATGCACAAAGCAGGTGTCGCTTTTAACATGAAAACGTAGAACTTTTATCCAATTTTATTTTTTATTTTCTAACATGTAATTCAGTTTATTATAATTTCATGAAATTTGAAAGATTACTATACCGCACTTTATCACTGCCATTGCAGCTTTTAAAGCCAAATACAACCACCTGATAATTTTGTTATCTCCTAATGTGTTTTTTTTTATTTCTAAAAATTTTTGTACCAAGCATTTTTTTTTGATATATAGTGTAGATATATTTGACAAAGTATTTAGAAGTACAATTGCTGTTGATGTGTATATAAGCCAATTTTTGTTGTACAAGTCTGCTCATGTTATATGTGTTTATGTGACTTTGCAGTGATTTCCAATATCGTGAAATAGACTACATTGCAAAACATTGTGTTTGTGCTTGTGTTTAACTTTGAGTTGCAGATTACAAATTGTATACACAGATGTCACCTCTATTGGATGTTTTAAAATATACATAAAATAGTTATTTAGATACTTACAAGTCACCATATTGTCATATTGTTTTGAACAGCAACATTACCACCTGCAGCGCTATGCAAGTCTTAAGATCATTATGCAGTTAGAACTGGTTAGATCAAACCATTTTTACAAGGGTGTTCTCTTCGGCTAAATACATGAATTTACGAGCATTATGTCCAGTGTTACGCCACTGTATACTCAAGATTGTGTTCTGACATGTTAAACTTAGTCAGTACATGGATTTTGTTTAAATTATTTGGATAACAATTTCCTTGCCATACGGAAATTTATACGATTTGATGAAATAAATTGTATGATAATAGCGTATTCTATTTATATTATTCCACGTGTCTTGAGATGCGCATTCAATTGTTTTGGTGTTCGAAACAATATAGTAGTACGTAATGGCATACCGTCTATATCAGCATTATTTTCACTGGTGTTTAATTTCACTATTTCATATTCAAGAAGTTTTAAATTTTCCAATAGCCTAATTAGTTGTGTTGTAATTTTCATGTACACATGCATTTCATTTAGCTTA
The DNA here is from genome assembly GCF_978046115.1 of Saccoglossus kowalevskii. Lineage (NCBI taxonomy): Eukaryota > Metazoa > Hemichordata > Enteropneusta > Harrimaniidae > Saccoglossus > Saccoglossus kowalevskii. Next base: position 20,403,896 of record NC_140642.1, read on the forward strand.
TCAGCGAGATTTACTTAATTGTATACTGTATTTGTAAAAATAGGAAAACTCCAATTTTCATAGACTGAGCTATTTAACTGGCAGGCATAAGTACATGGGTGGTATGGTTTTGGGGAAACCCGCAATATACAGTAGTAAACCCTCTCATGAAATTGCTGAAAACTTTAGAAGGAACCATTAGCTTTGCTTTGCTTAGCCTTAAGGGAATCACTTAACGAGTAGGATTTTGTCTGGGATTTGCACCTATTTGTGTAGTCGTGTCTGTCCAAGTTTTACTTATTATATGATAGTGGTTAGCACAATATCTTTGATTTTACTGTGAAGGACGTTTGATTTCTAAGAGTTCAATGTTGAAATCCCAGCTTTATACCATCTGTATTGAGGGAGTGGTTATTCTTCATTAGATTAAACCTTTGAATCATGTCTGTAAACATCATTGTATGTAATGCATGCGTTCAGTTTCGGCACAGTTACTTCTAGTAACCATGGTTTCAGTCATTATTGCATGCTGCTAGGATTGATCAGTTTTTGTGCAAATCCTCGCGTGCTGTTTCACTAAAATGTATATATATTTTTTTTTTCATTCCCTCACAGGGGAAATTATTTAGAATAAATACCCTATTTTGAAACAATTATGTTCTTTGTCTTTCTGATACGATGAGATAAAATGTTTTTTGTTGATGTGGCAGGGGTGTATCCGCATGTCAAGTTTTGTACACAAAGGGTTCTTTAATAAGTGTGCTTTACTAAAGGTACGGTACACAAAACTGAAAATCATGCTTGTGCAGCTCTCAGACACTTCCTTTCATTAGTCCCTGTTGGTGTTAGATTTCTACTTCCTGTGACAGGAAGATTTGTTATGGTCAAGTTGGCTGCTTGCTCTGAACTCCCAAGGTTGATCTTTTGTAATCATTTTCTTCAAAATGTATATAGTTAAATGCATATTTGGATACTCTTGCTAGTTAGTGTAAATGTATTTTTCATGTGTAATTATGACTTGCACAATTACTTAACTTTATTTTTGAATTATACTCCAACATGCTGAAAATACTTGACCTTTCTCCCAAATGACATTGACTATGGTTGGCTGCATGTTATACTTGGAGGTGATGTATCTGTCCAATATGTATATAATAGAATAAGCGAATCTCTCCATCTTGGATTTCCTCATTTAAGCATCAGAGGGTACCCGTACTATAAAGCATAATATGGCGCCCTCTATTAATGGCTTGTATGTAGAAATCAAAGATAGGTAGACTTGACTATGTTTTATTGCACTGGCCAAGTCGGTATGGTACTTTTTTATTTATAAAGAAAAAATGTATTTAGTTTTTCATAATTTTAGTGCCAAGATAATAAGTCAATAAAAAGGGGTGAAAAATGTTTTTTTTTGATGTACAAGTCTCTATTATTTTGAGGTGTGAAAACGACAATGCAAGTAAAATGTGGATTTAATTTGTAACTTGCATCAAGACAAACAACTGTACCTGCCCCAGGTTCAATTCAAGCAACACATCCATTATGTTAACCCTAAACCGTAGCTGCTAGAAATTTGATGGCATTTGTAAAAACAAAATTTGCCAAGTCACCAACACTGCAAGCCATTTACAGATGTTTGAAATGTATTTGCACTAAGTCAGTTTAAAATTTGCATAACACCCTCATCGTTGCATGTTACTGCACCTTTGGAGTTGCATGCAATCAGTGGACTCAACGAGGGCGGAGCAGCTTGTATAGCACTGCAGGGAATCAATTACTGTAAACAATGGTTTTTAATTTCACTAATAAGTAAAACATTGCTAAATTAAATAAATATATATATTAAATAAATCATTGTTTTCCTGCCAAGTTTGTGAAATTAAAACCCAGTAAAATTGATCAAAATGAAATGATTTTCCAGTATACAAGTTGGGGGGGGGGGGGGTGTCATAGCTTCAATTGTTCTCGTTCCTAGATGTACATGACTGCACGCTGAAAATAGTCAAACGAAACACTATCTAGATCGAGATCCAGTAAAGACCAACACATACATCATTGGTTTGTCTACTAGCACAAACAACTGATTCTTTCAAAACAGTAAACTGTTCTATATCAATAGTGTGACACCTTGTCATTGAAACACAAGTAAAACACCAAATGCATGATATTGATACACTTATTTATTCAGACAAAAACACTTGTGAAGTGGCAGTTGCATCAATTCTCAAATTTACAATTCAGCTCAGGGATACAAAGAACAAGAAATATAATTAATTACTGTTAGAACAAATTTACGAACTTGGAGGTGGTTGTATAATGAAAAATTGCTTTTATGCGCAATTCCTAGCAAATATCGCCAAGAATGAAATGGCCTGTAGCTCAACGTTTTTTTGCCAAATAATGAATGGAGTAGGAAGTGTTATTAGGTATTATACATCTGTCATCATAACGCCATAAGTTACAGCGTGCCGTAATTTTGCAGTATTGTACTGGGTATTTTCATCCAACCATATATGAAAATGCGAAATGATTATGCCGTAAGCGTTCTCTAATAATGAAAACAAACATGACTGCCATCAGGGTTTGACTGTACCCATACAAAGAAGGTCTCTAAATTTGTTCTAAATGTTTTAGATTTCGGCATTATTCATATTATGCCATACTTTTTTGTGTTTGTTTTCAGGAAGTGTATGACATTACATATTACTGGTAACAAGATGCTAAGATTTGAGATACTGATAGAACAGACACATATACAGATACCTACACAGATAAACTAAACTACTATGACCATTAATCAAATACACATCTCAAGTATCAAAGTAATTGGCCTGATAGTTTTCTAGAAGAAAGTTGACAATATAATTGTTGATGGACAACAATCAACAACCACCTATAGGTACATGTCTGCTCCGTCATCTTCAAAATTTGCTACTTTAATTACACAAGTTTCAACAAACTAAAAACGTTTTTTGTCTAATACAAAATGCCCTGTGGTCTACTCCAATGCTTGTAGCATAAGCAGTTGTTTAAGAACTTTTGTCTGGCTCGTTTCTCTAATTTCACCAGCGAGAAACATTTCATCCACCACAGCGTACACTTTGTAAAAATTAAACACCAAATCCAGCTCGCACACATTGTGAAAATATTCGTTTAAAACCTGTAAGACAGAAACACAATAGTCAATATTTATGTTAGGGTGAGTATAATTTGGTTATCTACAGTGGCGGCAGACTGACAAGTCTCTCAGTTAGCATATATGTACCTGTGTAAATGATAGAGAGTAGTCTATGGTCAAACTATTTTATTTTACTATAATACCTTGTGCAACCCATTATTGGAACAGCATGTTCTCATTATTCGATCAGTACTACCAGGGGTATGTGCACCCCCTTGTTATCAGATGTTAATGGAGATGGATTTAACATTTTCAATAATCTAATTCACCTATAGAGGGCGTAACGCAGGGTTACCACTGTTAAATTGTACTCCGTGAAATACCACTGAATCTTACTGTACATATGTAATGCAATGTGAACAACTTTGATTTCTTGATCACATTTAAATAATGTTGTTTGAGATCGCATCTTGATAATACGATATGTCAAAATTCATCTTAAAAATAATGAGGTCAATGCAAAAACAAGATTGTGTTCGGATCAAAAATATCAGAAATGTTTCAGTCTGTCAATATTTGGATGAGTTACAACATTTTCAATTTTGTCTAATTTTGTCTGATATTTATGAATACATAATAAGCAAATTTATAGTAATACTTCTCATTATTTTGTCTTTTCCCTGAATTTGTTGAACTTTTTCTATAAATGTCAAATAGTGTAGTTGGCGTTGACAGTGTTTCTATGTGTAGATGCTTCATAATTTTTGTTGTCAATATGCTCATACAACTAAGTGATCGAAGTCATTTAATATTCGGTAGAAAGCTGATATTTTAATTTCTCTATTCTCGTTATTTGTAAAATTACAGAAACATGGGGAATAAACATAGAAATAACTTGAATAGTATTTAACCAAGAAAATCTCGCACTATCTCATGTTATTTTATGAAATATAATGGATATTGCGTTATTGCATTATAATCATTAGCTAAATCATGGAAGTAAAAGACAGTTACCTCCATGGTTGAATTGATTATTTATTGGATTAAATAATTAAGCCCCAAAACAAGTAGTGTAGTGGCACTGCCATAATACTTGTGTCCTGGCAAGAATACTGACAGTATGTCATCCTATTTCTCCCTAAATCATGATCCGGTATAACTCAATCCATGTAGCCTCACTTCACAACATTAAAGCGTGGTGGTCGTATTTCGTATTTCATGTAAATAAACAAATTTTACACGCGTTGTATACGCCGCTATGAGTCCCATATCGAACAGGACGCGGCACGACGACTGCCGCTCTTTAACATCACAACAGATTAATAAAACAAACAATCAAACTTCACATGAGGACAGACACCTACAAACGTCAGGAGCATTTGTTTCAATAGCAAATACACAATGTTTGCTCAGGTAGAGACTACAATCAATGACACTCACCTCAACAAAATTGTGAATTGCTTCTAAATACGCCAGGTTATTGTCAGTGACATCAACACATATGCAGAAATACAGTCCAGCATATCGCCTGTACACTATTTTGAAATTTCTAAACTGTGAAATTGAAATAAAATCAAGTTCATTATTACCGTACAACAAAATAATACATGAAATGATCTGCATAATATCAATGGTTGCACGATGAAAAATTGAAGACTTCTTTTTTTTCATTTTGAGGTTCCCAAAATATTTTTTGAAAAATGAGTCTCATTGTTATTCAAAATTTTTAGCAAAAATACAATAATATAAGTTTGAAGCAAAAATTTTGTTTCAGCATTGAAAACATCGCACCATGTTACATTCTCATGCGAGGTTACGCATGTACAGAAAATCTCATCGATGGTGTAATTGTACCTGCAGAAAGTACCCTGTTGCATGACCTTTTGGCAGTATTACATAAAGCCTATTTTCGTAATTTTGTAACTAGGCGAAAACAGCAAAATTGTGTAAGAGTTGACAGTTCATAGGGATCATGAAGACGAGTCGCAGAGACTTTTACAAATTTGCATTTATCTACACAAAACCCCTAAAATCAAGAAAATGTATACACTTTTGTTGTGTTCTTACCTCAACAAAGTTTGTATGTTTAGCATCTCTTACTGTCACCAATGCATGCACCTCTTCTATCAATTTCTGTTTCTCGTCATCATCAAATGACATGTACCACTTAGCTAATCTTGTTTTGCCAGCACGATTTTGGATCAATATAAATCGAATCTGAGAAACAAAACAATGCAAAACATCATAGAATAAGTAATGAAATGGAACATATTGCCAGTAATAGCACATAATTTAAGTACAGAATTATGTACACCCTACATACAGAACTATGTGTTGGTTGGTTAGGGTGATGCAGATAGGCAATGAGGGGGGGAAGACAACAGTCACCTGATAAAAGTCCTGTACATACGGCTATACTGTAAAAAATGTGTTGAGTGCTGGTTAATACGAATTAACTCTCCTTTTTGTGAATGATGAGGATTTTGAACCTCAAATTGTTCAAGATTGGTGGGTTATAGCCCAGCTGCTTTTACAAGGGCGGTATGGTTTTATTGTCCAGTGGTGTAACTAAAAAACCGATTACAGCACCAAACTTTACCAGACATGACATATGTGTTAGGTTGAGTGATTTTAATTGGATATGCCTGATTTGCGTCAAGGTCAGGTGAAGATCAAACTTTTGTTGTATATCACACTATATGAATGTATACCTCGTCTTGGGTAAAACAGTTATAATCGTATTTTTCATATACAATTATGAAACATCAAAGTCGTGTTTTATGTTTAAAAAAGTAAACAAGTAAGGTGCAGAATTGTGCTTTTTCACTAGTATACTAGCTAATGTCCATGTATTACCAATGGGAGCTAAATAGATATTTCAGATAAACACGGATAAATATAGCCATTTATAACTATCAGCTAGATCTAACAGCAGTTAGATATATATCCATTTATAACTAGCAGCTAGATCTAATTCCAGTGTATAGTTAGAAAACTAGTCATCCCCAGTCAGAACAAAATTATTTTTTCAGGATATATCCAGATATATAGCCCATTATAACTATCAGCTAGATCTAACAGCAGTTAGATATATATCCATTTATAAGTACCAGCTAGATCTAAGTCCAGTGTATAGTTAGAAAACTAGTCATCCCTGGACAGACCAAAATAATTTTTTCAGGATAAATCCAACACTCTTAACAGAGCTCGCTACTGCATCATTTATATCAACCATTACTGCCCGTCTATATTTTATTTTTTACCGTGAGATATGACTCGGGTAGTCGTCACTGAAATCGATAACCCTTGACAAAGCACTGAAATCGACAACCCTTGACTGTAATAGTCTGTAGTGTCTGTTAAATGATGTGTCACTCGCAGCTATTAACACCCATTCACAAACACATTAACACATGACCCAGCCGAGTTTGACCACTAACAGAGTTCTACCAATGGCAAAGTTCGAAACTGGTGGAGTTCAACTGTATTTGATGGTTGACCCACAGCAATATTTGGTTGATAAACATTGATTTTCCACAATCCAATGCGCTTTTCTAATGAAATCATGAGTATGAGTTTTGACTTAGGCGTGGCATGCACTAATTACAGCCGGTGACTCGTTCGATCCCTTCTAATCACAAAAAAAATAACCTAATTAAAGGGGAACTAAATAGAGCCTATTTTGGTGTTTGTATTTATCAAGTTATGTATATTGATTATAAATTTGAAATAAAAAAATAAAAAAAAATTATTATCTTCAGAGTTATGATGATTTAAATATGAGAAACCATAAACCTGCGAAGGATTTCCGTTTGCGCCATCTTGCCATAAAAAAACGCCCTCATGAGGTATAAACAGGTAAGGTAACAAAGCATGATGACGAAATAGTATCTGATTAAATATAAGCAACTTAGGGAGCCATAGCTGGCTGGACTGGTGAATTGACTTCTAGTCTAGGTTGTTTCGACTTTTACAAGCATATCAACATACAAACATTATGGATGTGCGATTGATCGAGGCATTTTGTTTTGTTTTTTGTCTAACTGTCTAATAAATGCTGTTTCCAGTACTGCACTGTGCGGCGTGCAAATTATTCAAAGTATGGATGCTGGAGTATGCAATCTTGAGTTCGTAGGGTGGTGGTGGAAACATTTTCGTCCATGTATTCACGGGGCTGCACTGGAAAATCATGGGACAAGTGTCACAGGAACACTAAGCAGATTGTTCACAGACTTTCGTGTAATTTGAAATAAAACTTTCATCCGAACAAGGGGCATCGTTGACGATATACTCTCATCACTCACACTGGACTGATCTGAATCTTCACAGTATACCGTACTTCCCTGATCATAAGCCTGGAGGCATGAACACGTAAAGGAAAAGTAAGGGATGAGCTTGTACTCGAGGACCAACTCAGAAAAAATGATTTTGTTTTGGGGTTATGTAAACACTGTAACCATCTTGCAAACAACGAAAAATTATCCAAAAAAAATATTCGTTCACCACGCCGGGCTCGGGAAAATAATACTTATTTTTGAAAAAAAAGGCGTCATTGATTTGAACGATACTTACAATGAAGAAACAAACATGTTCATAAAAAACACACACATTTTATTACAATACAATTTACATACCGTCTGAATTTACGGTGAAATAATGGGTAGGGTCTGTGAGGAAACAGTGGACGAAGGCATTTATCATTATCTTCGTTTTGGTATGTTTTCGATCGTACGCAAACTCTCGACGCAAAACAATTTTCCACCATGAGGTTTTTCAGCACGATATCATCTGGAACAACTTCCTTTGCCATAACAGGTCATGTCTTTTATTAACCAATCAAAATGATGTGTCGTAATGATGACATTTTCCGATTATTGACAATGATTTTATAGCGCAATGCAGAAGTGAATTACCGCAATGTTAAAATGCGATTTGTAGCACTGATTGCAACGAAAAAACGATGATTTTTTCCCCTAAAAACTGGCGATTCGCAATTTCCGAAATATAAACGACGGTTAATAGTAACCGTGGGTAAACTGAGTGTGGAGGAAGAATTTAAACACCTTTCTCGGTCGCCAACATGTCTCATCGTTCAAACCCTAGGCCTTTCATGATAGTCTCAAAGTAAACCATGCCCAATAACCAGGTACACGCCTTGACAATCACATTTTTGGCTTTTCGAAGGCTACTACTCAAAGAAATATGGATTACTCCAGAATTGCAACATCGATGATCATCCTTTGTAAATGAGAGAACAGAAACGATGCGAATCACGTTGTTCACGTTCGCCATGCACTCTGAACTTGAAATTAATGCGAGTTTTCTCATAAAACTAAAAGCATGAACCAAACTAACATGCCAATCACGATTATTATGAAATGAAACACACCTTTTACACACATATTTTAAAGAATATCGTCGACGCCCAGTAAATAAACTCTGGGCTTATAATCGTGAATGCTCTCAACTCGATAAATACCAAGTAAAAACATAGGGATGGGCTTCATACTCGGGAGGGGCTTACGATCGGGGAATACTGTGGTTCAAACGCATAAGGCTCTAACCCAAGTTTTAAAAAGCACATTGTGCATATAAAAGTTGAGTTTATACTAATAGTACACAATGCTTGGCAGCATGAACGGCTATGTACAATGGCGTATACGAATGCGATCAGATACTAAAACGTCATAGCTTTGAAAAGTACCCGGATGTTAAATATGTTCGTTCATTAATTATTCCCCTCCATGAATGGCCTCCATGGCAAGCACTTCAAATGCCTATCCAAGCTACAGTTATAATTAAAACAAAATTAAACCACTGCAATATTATTTCGAATACAGTTTAGAATATACACAACTATAAATTAAGGCCGCATTTAGGTTCGCTTTAAAGATTGGTAAAGTCTCAGTTTGTACTCGTTGGTCTGCGTCAAAGTCGCCATCTTTGTATGAGACCCATATCTCGCACATGCGTGGCGCTACGACCACCGACCTTTAAAACTGAGCACACCCAAACAAAATTGTTTTATTCGGCCTATACAGTATACCAAGTTTAGTGCTTTAATTCGCCGTATCACGATCTCACCCGAATTTGACGCTAAAATCAAGACACTGGACTATCGCGAGAGTACAGACCATTTGTTATTGATATCAAAACCACACCATTAACACTCACCATTATGGGAACATAGAATGATCTCAAAAGGTTTCTATGGTAACACGTTGCTGATACAGTCACACCGAATCCCTAGTTACTCGCGGTTAAAACAAAAACGATCCCTTGCAGAGGGGAGTTGCCACCAATGAGTCCTATTTTTTTAGTAATCGCAGCTGACACTGGGGGCGCTCTTCTTCCGGGTCGAGAAAGTGACCTGAAAATCCAATCTCCATCCCATAGGTCTTTGCGCTTTACGCAATCCTCGGGGGTGGAGCTACGTCACGGACGTTCTACGTTGCTAAGACGCGCACCACTGTACCACGTATTTCTATGGGCTTTGTGCGCGCTGCTGTGGAACGCCGTGGAGCCGGTGAAAACTCGAGAAAACAACACAAACTCAACTTTGAAGTAATCCTGAACAACCAAATTCATATATGTTACACACGTAGGGCTAATCTTGTTACACTGTTCAGGGCACTCTCAACAACCAACGCAAAGTACCGTTTTCTGTGAGTTTTTGGTCTTTGTTTTCACCGCGAAGGTTGCCAGGCGGTAGAAAATGCCCGGATGTCCGCCCCAGAGGATAGTATCTGCCACAGGCAGCCTTCAATTTTGTGGTCAAACACCTCACTACGCACGGCCATCTTTCCGCAGTTGTTTCATTTGAAACCAAACTACAAAAAGTGAGAAAAAACGTATGTGACATCCGAACTATTCATTAATGTCAGACTTCAGTTAATACGTGAATACGAACCATTTTATCGCGGACTATGTTTTGAAAGGTAATGTTATAGTAGTGAAATGGCGCACGTGATACACTAAAACTTTAAAGAAAAAACGTTCTGTTTACCAAACGCTTCAGCGTGGTATTAAGAGTTTGTTTTCAGGGGTGGGTGATACCAAGGTGGGAAATGGATGCACATATGGGGTTAATTCCTTGAATTGCAATATAGAGGGTTCAAGCTGAAATACAATATATAGTGTTTTCATGTTTCGTCTGATATTTCTGTGGTATTCTGCTGCTGTAAGTAATGCACGATTTGTTCCGAAATTCAGTATATTGTGTGTATTCCAGGGTTATTCGTTTTTTGCTGAAAACACCCCTATTTTTTTAGTGGCAGAGTCGAATAGTCTCACTCCCACTAGGAAATCTGCATTGTTGCTTGAATGTGAGTTAATTAAACACATTTTCCAGACCGGCGAAAGAGTATACAACAGCCAATTTTAACAGCCTGTCACGTGATTTTAGTCTGAATGTCAACATGAAGAGGCTAGTCCATTTTACGCAGGAGTAATTGGGAGTAGAATATGTGAGGGATAGTATCAACAGAGATGTGTATAGTGAAAAGTAATATCTATCCTTCATTTGCATCTCTGAACATTTCTGTTTTAGTATATTGGTTTGAAAATGTTGAACTTGCATGATTTGCAATGTGTTTTTTTAATGGGACTCCCCCATTGATCGAATCCCGGGTTTGAACGAGAACGACACACCACGTGATTCGTTTGAATACAATGCTGATGGCAAACATGCCGTGTTACTGCAGTACTGCACTGACGGGATGACTTACTGGTACTGCATGCTACAACTTCGCTTGTGATGTTGCTTGTTAGCCATGGATTACATGAATCTTGATTACCAGTCAAATGTTGCTCATTTGACGTTGGTAATCTTTATTTGGAACTGAGTAACTTCCTGGTACTTCGTACTATGATAAAAATCAGTCAACATACATCAAGTTCTCTCAATCGTAGTATTCCATGTGATGTACACCTAATATGCCAAAAATGTTGCTGAACGATTTGAACTGAATAAAAATAGCAGACGAAAATTTGTTTACAAAATAAAAATACTTCGGTTGCCAATGAAAACCGGTAAAAAACAAGCAATATGTTTTCGGCTGTTATCATGGAAGGGACATGAACGTGAAGCTAACGTCTGTTTATAACTAAAACCGGGCACCTTATACGAGGTTCGCAAAATAACATGGCAGTCATTAGAAGTCACTTTATTTTATTGTTAGGACGTATTCAGCCGTTAAATGTATTATTTCCAACCGTTTTGCGATAGTATTTTCTAGATTGGAGGCAGCATTTACATTTTATTCAAAGTTCAAAGCTGCGTTGGGATTCCGTTGACAGTGGTAACAATGTCGGCGCCGGTGATCTCTTACCAGTGCGCAACGTAGCCACAATAAAAGGCATGATCATTTGGGCACTGCTATTACAAGACGTTGGCTGTTGCCATGGTAGCGGTGGGTCAGGATTGTTTTTCCAATTAGTGATGGTACGACCTGCCTGTCAAGTATGAACCGTGACAAAATCAGCCAAGCCAAAAAAAAATCACAGAAGAGTTAAAAAGCCATTCCTGCTGAACAGTTACTCTAACTTCGGGGTCAACTTTCTCATTAATGAAAACAGATATCAAAATTTCAAATAGTAACTTTTTGCCCACACTCAAGCCGAGTACAATGAGCTATTTCTGAGGTGTTGTATCACAGGGAGTTGGACAAACTTATGTATTTTAATAAATTATTGAATAATAAAATGTTATATAACTTTTCTTTTACCCCTCTCCCCTTCCTGGTATCTATTTCAAGTATTTTTGTCAGGTTCAAATCGTTCACCAGCATTTTTGGCATGTTAGATGTACATCACATAGAATACTAGGATTGGGAGAACTTAATGTTTGTTGACCACCTGGAATCTGAGTTTTATAAATCTTGAAGGGCTCTCGGAAGATCCACCCGCTGCCTGGACCCGCAGTAAAATCTCCGATTAATATGGAGCCGCAACCATCAACATCGATATACCATGAGGTTTCTGTTGGCGACGTTGCGGCGTTACTCAGTTCCAAATAAAGATTACCAACGCCAAATTAGCAAAATTTAACCGGTAACCAAGACTCAGTCCATCCACGACAAGCAAGCAACATCACAAACGAGGTTGTAGTGTGCAGCTCACGAGTCAGCGACGACCGATTTCAACGAAAGTCATTCCGTCAGTGAAGTACTGCAGTTGCACGGCATGTTTGCCAATGCACAGATCTGTGGAGGAACTTTTAACTTCAACATCAACCGTGTATCGTAGTCGCCCAGTTTAAGTTCTGGTTCTGTCGTGGTCCCAACTAAAGGGCGACAGTCGTCGTGTCGCGTCCTGTTCGATATGGGACTCATAGCGACGTATACAACGCGTGTAAAATACATTGTTTATTTACATGAAATTCGAACACGCGCTGCGCTACGACCACCGCGCTTAAACATCCACGAGTTATTTATTCGGACAATGACTTAAATTAGACGTCTGATTATTTTATTTTCACACGTACAGCGACACGCGTTCTACACTGACAAGCGTTGCTAGGTCGCAGCACTGTCTTGGAGCATATTAATGGGCAATTGGGTTCCCCGATCTAAATTTCTATCCCGGTTTGTTGCACGTTCTTTTTTTAATATGAAATAATCAAATATGGGACATGTGTATAATAACAGAACCCCACACCCTCCCCGTGGCTTCGCTCGTGAAAGTACGGCAGCAGGATACACCGCATCACTCGTGAAAATAACTTCCATACGCAATGAAAGCCACGGGGAGGGTATCTGTCATAATACTTCATTATCACTGAAAACATTTTTCCCCTGACATAAATTCCAGTGAATATGCCATTTCCCTCATACTCTATTGAGACACAGCGCAGTGAAAATTGGATTCACATGTAATGCTTGAAAACATGTCAGAAAAAATAAATTAAGTGAAATTCTACGTGACTTCATAATAGTTGGAAATGAACACATTACACCCGACCCTACCACTCTATATACAATGGAAACTACACCCCAAAACATCCTTTCACCCACAGTTACTACCATGTTTCACCAGTGTATTCTATTTGACGTCAGGAGAAATTGAAATAAACAAATTAATTATAATTTCAGCCTCTAGTTGACCACTGATTAAATAAACTACCTCGTCTTTATGTCAACTTGCAGTTATTCGTTGCCTACACCAGTGACTTCAAAATATATGTTTCAATCCCAGGAATTTCACTCGCTGTTAATTGCATGGGAGTGGCAGTCTTTAATGAATTTCTATTGTCATGTCAATTTCTTGCGATTACTCGAACATTAAGCTGTAACCACATACCGCCTAGGTGCTGTAATTAAATCCTGGTGTAAGCACCATATGAACTATGAACAATGCATGTGAAGCCAGCTGTGGGGTATATTCAATCCTATAGATTTCTCATTGTTTGGTAACTATTTGCTGCAAATGCAACAAAAATCATATAAAAAATATTACCGACACAGTATTCTACAGGTTACTTGTAACGTATATAGTTGGAAAAAGAAACATTAAAGACGAATTTCACTGAAAAGGGTTTCCTAACATTTTCGTTTATCTTGTATTCTGGTGAATATTTACAATGATATTTCTTGCTTGAACGAGTTCGATTTTCCGCGTCTAAGCACAGGGAGCCCAGGAACTATAATCAACTGTACGCAGTCTCTATGAACGGGGGGTGGGGTTATATCGGCTGATATATAGTGTAAAAAATAGACAAGGGATGAAGGCTCAAGCCAGCTCACATTTTTTAAACTCGAAAAAACAGTCAAAAAGAATGAAAAATAAAATCTAAAAAAATACTAGGTTGAACCAGAGGTAAGTAATGTACCTCTGGTTGAACAATATTAGTTGCTCTTTCAAATTTAGCCGAAGCGTTACATATATTTTATTTATATCTGCAGAATAAATCAAGAAAACTACACAAATTGACTCAATTTTTCGAATAATTAACGGTTTGCCCGAACGCACGGCACAGTTGAATTCAGAATTTGTCAAGAACCAATCACAAACCAGTTGAGCGAGGCTAACCGAGTCGTAACCTCGGTGTGTTTCGTAATGAGTGTTATGATTGGTTGTTGTCAAATTCGGCTTAAAAAACTTACTTGAATAAACGACATAGCAAATCTCGGGTGACTAATGGATATACCACTAAATTGCATGTATACAAAATATGAGGTCTGATTGTTTTCCGGATTTCAATTCATCTCACGATTTTGCTCCCAAGTTGATCGAAAATATACCCAACTAAAATCAATGTCAATATGCTTGTAATAGCTTTGGATAGTGCTGTATAAAAAAACGGCTGAGGATGAAAAATCAAACCTGGACTTTCAAAACCCGGGGGGGTTCTCTGAATAAAATATGGTACGCAAGCTGAAGTAAACAAACGCATAAAGGGGTGTTATTTAAATTTTTGGCGCGTATACGCGTGTATAGTAATAAAGTGTGAAAAAAAGGAATCCCATGAATTCAAGTTAACTCAAATTAGAAACAGTATGATTTTAGTATGTATATAGGGTATCTAGTATTTTACGTTTCTGCACTTGAAAAAGGGTATAATTTCACAAAAATAAGTACGTGTTTAGAGGCTTTTTTGAAATGCTATACTTCAGCATGGGTACCAGGTCTGACCCACCACCCCTGGGCTTTAAAAAAAGGTTAACCGTATGACAAGATCTCATATTGGCGTAAACTTGTGACACCCCTTGTGGGATTATCCTATAAATATTAATCTAAACTTTAAAACAAAGGTATACATCGTGTACAGGAATGCATAAATGACTGACAGATCCAATGAGTGATTGTTCTTAACAACGACCAACGGAGTTATGTTGAAAAACAAGACTGCATGGGTATTGATTGTAACAGAAAACTTGGTAGACACGCATTTTCTCTCATATATTGGTAAAAGAAATATTGTGCATTAATTTCTTCAGGAATAACCTCAAAGAATAAATGTACCTCCTATTTTCAAATTTGTTAAAATACTATAAGTTACCCAAAGACTAAACGTTTCTGACAATCAATGTCCGCCTCGTCTTTCAGGTCACGAGCTATTTTATGTCCTAGATAATTAAACTGGTCAACAAAGTCAACATTGTTATTATATAAATAGAGTGGAGGGCAAATGTTCTTGCAATTATGACCATAGAAATGCATAGATTTAGACTTGGTTGAGTTGTAGGTAATGTCATGCTCTTCAGCGTATAACTCACAAATATGTAACATTTTGCGCAAACCTTTAATAGAGGGCGCAATTACACACATATCATCTGCGTAGCTCAAATTGTTTATAACTTTATCGCCAATAAGACAGCCACAAGGCATGCTATTGAGTGATACACTGAGATTATCCATATAAATACTAAACAGTGCTGGAGACATTACTCCTCCCTGTCGAACTCCATTGGAAACATTAAAAAATTGTGAGATGGTACTTCTCCATCTAACACAGTACAACTGGTTGCAATACCAATTTACAAGAAGACGAATGATATACGCTGGAACATTACGTTCAATACACTTGTTAATTAACGTCCAATGGTTAACTCTGTCGAAAGCCTTGGACGCGTCAAGAAAACACACAAATACACTGCTACCAAGGCTATTATACTGGCGAATGGTTTCTTTTAAGAGCAGAATACAGAGATCTGTGGAATGTTTCTTTTTAAAACAAAACTGGTTGTCTGTAGTTTCAAAAAACTTATCACACATCTTAAATAATATATGTTCAAAAACTTTTGACAAAACAGATGTTATTGCAATAGGACGATAATTGTCTGTGCTGGTAATATCTCC
Organism: Saccoglossus kowalevskii; assembly: GCF_978046115.1. Taxonomy (NCBI): domain Eukaryota; kingdom Metazoa; phylum Hemichordata; class Enteropneusta; family Harrimaniidae; genus Saccoglossus; species Saccoglossus kowalevskii. The sequence continues at coordinate 20,419,791 of NC_140642.1, forward strand.
AGTTTTATTTCAAGAGTGGCACTATAACAACTTCCATCATAGAGCGAGGGGGTGTGCCGTGCACACAGAATGACGACATACACATTGACAAATACGTACTAACACTGGGAGCCGCATACTTCAAGTGTTCTGCACATAAACCATCCAGACCACTAGATTTCTTTAGCGGCAGGTTTTTAATAATCCCATCAATTTCCACAGAGGACAAAGGATGAGCATTTTCGTGAATTTCAGTAATATTATTTAGCACTTTGGACTTATATGCGTCATTCGTGATGGAGTTCAGAGACGATTCAAAATATCTCGCCCACATTTTTGTAATGTCCGTCTCACCAGACGCATTCCCAACAAAAGATGGAATGAAAGTGGCGTATGATTTCGTGACTTCTTTCCAGAACGAGCGTTCATCTTTATTTAAAAGGTGAGTGGCTAATTTGTCTGCAGTTTTGAGGAGTTCACTGTTGGAAAGAACGCTCCAAGCTGATTGATGTACATATCGGTATTATTCAAGTTGCACAGTTAATACGGTAAACACTGGTGTACGTGCTTTTGTACTTCCGTGTACAAAGCACACATTGGTCTGTGTGTCTGTCTGTATGTATGTATGTATGTATGTATGTATGTATGTATGTATGTATTTGTGTGTGTTTGCGTTCCGTCTGTTCCACTGATATCTCAAGAACCATGTGTTGGGTTTTGAGGACAAAATTAGATTAGACTTGGTTAAAATCCTGTGCATATTAATTACCGGGGTAACCAATTTTAAGCATTTTCATTTGTTTCTCAAAAAAACATTTCAATGGATTTCAATGAATCTTGATACACAGATGCTCCAGGATAATGCGCAGACTTGATTGCTTGTTTGAAATCAATGCATATTTATGACCTAATTTAAATATTGATGAGTATTTTATTAGCATTTTCCGTTTTTTCTCAAGTATCTTCAAAAGATTTCAATGAAACATAGTACATAGATGCTCTGGGATAATGCACAAATTAGTTTTTGGTTGATATCAATGTGATATGACTAATGTTTAGATGACTATATATGGGTATGTGATCTCAATAATATGCATATAATGACCTAAGTACTGTTGCAGATAGTAACATGCAACTGCTGATATATCACAAAAATATCAAGTCATTATTTTATTAAATATTTATAAACCATAGCTACTTGGAACCACTCGGATCATTTCCTGATCATATTTTTTAATGGTGTATTATTAGAAACACATGTGCTAACTGTGAATATATAGTAAATACAATAGTCCTTATTAAGACTTCATGCTGCCAATACCTTCAGTACACAGGAGTTCTTTCTAAGCCTTCTTTGATTTTTCGGGCGAGTGGTCAAATTACTGGATTTTCAGATGTTCATTCAAGTCATTGTGTATATTGTTTGCGCTTAGTTTGTAGCAATCACTGTACATGTAAACGATTAATGTTTTACTTATTATTACCTGAAATGAAATATAGAATAATTCCAATATAAGTGTAGTTATTGTGGATAAGATATGTGCAGTGTATGTTAGATGCTGATATACACGAGAGATGTCTTTGATGTGATAAAAGAAATAATCTGTTTTCTGTAATATTTATAAAAGACGACATTTTATTCTGCAGACAACAACTATTATCACTCACTGTCAGACTGAAAGTCTGAAAGGAGAATGCATTGATAAATTTCAGTGCGAAATCATCCACATTAAGTGAGCCTTTGGATAACTGAATTGTCCTTTTTGACTCCTGTGTACAAAGCACACAATGGGAATCTTATGTGCGTATCAATGTACATATTCATGTTTGAAACCAGTCGTTGGATTGTGATAATTCTGTGCATATGTTTTGGCTAATATGCATGATATGCTTGTGACCATCATATTTGCAACAGCGACATAATTATTCACACATTGATGTGTATAACATGTATAAGACATCATTACGTATTGAGATATGGCTGGTAATATAACCACTGAACAGAACAAGTAACCTGTAGAATACTGTGTGGGTAATATTTTTTATATTGATTTTTGTTGCATTTGCAGCAAATAGTTACCAAACAATGAGAAATCTATAGGATTGAATATACCCCACAGCTGGCTTCACATGCATTGTTCATAGTTCATATGGTGCTTACACCAGGATTTAATTACAGCACCTAGGCGGTATGTGGTTACAGCTTAATGTTCGAGTAATCGCAAGAAATTGACATGACAATAGAAATTCATTAAAGACTGCCCTCCCATGCAATTAACAGCGAGTGAAATTCCTGGGATTGAAACATATATTTTGAAGTCACTGATGTAGGCAACGAATAACTGCAAGTTGACATAAAGACGAGGTAGTTTATTTAATCAGTGGTAAACTAGAGGCTGAAATTATAATTAATTTGTTTATTTCAATTTCTCCTGACGTCAAATAGAATACACTGGTGAAACACGGTAGTAACTGTGGGTGAAAGGATGTTTTGGGGTGTAGTTTACATTGTATATGGAGTGGTAGGGTCGGGTGTAATGTGTTCATTTCCAACTATTATGAAGTCACGTAGAATTTCACTTAATTTATTTTTGCTGACATGTTTTCAAGCATTACATGTGAATCTAATTTTCACTGCGCTGTGTCTCAATATAGTATGAGGGAAATGGCATATTCACTGGAATTTATTTCAGGGGAAAAATGTTTTCAGTGATAATGAAGTATTATGACAGATACCCTCCCCGTGGCTTTCATTGCGTATGGAAGTTATTTTCACGAGTGATGCGGTGTATCCTGCTGCCGTACTTTCACGAGCGAAGCCACGGGGGGGGGGGGGGTTCTGTTATTATACACATGTCCCATATTTGATTATTTCATATTAAAAAAAGAACGTGCAACAAACCGGGATAGAAATTTAGATCGGGGAACCCAATTGCCCATTAATATGCTCCAAGACAGTGCTGCGACCTAGCAACGCTTGTCAGTGTAGAACGCGTGTCGCTGTACGTGTGAAAATAAAATAATCAGACGTCTAATTTAAGTCATTGTCCGAATAAATAACTCGTGGATGTTTAAGCGCGGTGGTCGTAGCACAGCGCGTGTTCGAATTTCATGTAAATAAACAATGTATTTTACACGCGTTGTATACGTCGCTGTGAGTCCCATATCGAACAGGACGCGACACGACGACTGTCGCCCTTTAGTTGGGACCACGACAGAACCAGAACTTAAACTGGGCGACTACGATACACGGTTGATGTTGAAGTTAAAAGTTCCTCCACAGATCTGTGCATTGGCAAACATGCCGTGCAACTGCGGTACTCCACTGACGGAATGACTTTCGTTGAAATCGGTCGTCGCTGACTCGTGAGCTGCACACTACAACCTCGTTTGTGATGTTGCTTGCTTGTCGTGGATAGACTGAGTCTTGGTTACCGGTTAAATTTTGCTAATTTGGCGTTGGTAATCTTTATTTGGAACTGAGTAACGCCGCAACGTCGCCAGCAGAAACCTCATGGTATATCGATGTTGATGGTTGCGGCTCCATATTAATCGGAGATTTTACTGCGGGTCCAGGCAGCGGGTGGATCTTCCGAGAGCCCTTCAAGATTTATAAAACTCAGATTCCAGGTGGTCAACAAACATTAAGTTCTCCCAATCCTAGTATTCTATGTGATGTACATCTAACATGCCAAAAATGCTGGTGAACGATTTGAACCTGACAAAAATACTTGAAATAGATACCAGGAAGGGGAGGGGGGTAAAAGAAAAGTTATATAACATTTTATTATTCAATAATTTATTAAAATACACAAGTTTGTCCAACTCCCTGTGATACAACACCTCAGACATAGCTCATTGTACTCGGCTGGAGTGTGGGCAAAAAGTTACTATTTGAATTTTTGATATCTTTTTTCATTAATGAGAAAGTTGACCCCGAAGTTAGAGTAACTGTTCAGCAGGAATGGCTTTTTAACTCTTCTGTGATTTTTTTTTTGGCTTGGCTGATTTTGTCACGGTTCATACTTGACAGGCAGGTCGTACCATCACTAATTGGAACAAGTAACCTGTAGAATACTGTGTGGGTAATATTTTTTATATTGATTTTTGTTGCATTTGCAGCAAATAGTTACCAAACAATGAGAAATCTATAGGATTGAATATACCCCACAGCTGGCTTCACATACATTGTTCATAGTTCATATGGTGCTTACACCAGGATTTAATTACAGCACCTAGGCGGTATGTGGTTACAGCTTAATGTTCGAGTAATCGCAAGAAATTGACATGACAATAGAAATTCATTAAAGACTGCCACTCCCATGCAATTAACAGCGAGTGAAATTCCTGGGATTGAAACATATATTTTGAAGTCACTGGTGTAGGCAACGAATAACTGCAAGTTGACATAAAGACGAGGTAGTTTATTTAATCAGTGGTCAACTAGAGGCTGAAATTATAATTAATTTGTTTATTTCAATTTCTCCTGACGTCAAATAGAATACACTGGTGAAACACGGTAGTAACTGTGGGTGAAAGGATGTTTTGGGGTGTAGTTTACATTGTATATAGAGTGGTAGGGTCGGGTGTAATGTGTTCATTTCCAACTATTATGAAGTCACGTAGAATTTCACTTAATTTATTTTTTCTGACATGTTTTCAAGCATTACATGTGAATCCAATTTTCACTGCGCTGTGTCTCAATAGAGTATGAGGGAAATGGCATATTCACTGGAATTTATTTCAGGGGAAAAATGTTTTCAGTGATAATGAAGTATTATGACAGATACCCTCCCCGTGGCTTTCATTGCGTATGGAAGTTATTTTCACGAGTGATGCGGTGTATCCTGCTGCCGTACTTTCACGAGCGAAGCCACGGGGAGGGTGTGGGGTTCTGTTATTATACACATGTCCCATATTTGATTATTTCATATTAAAAAAAGAACGTGCAACAAACCGGGATAGAAATTTAGATCGGGGAACCCAATTGCCCATTAATATGCTCCAAGACAGTGCTGCGACCTAGCAACGCTTGTCAGTGTAGAACGCGTGTCGCTGTACGAGTGAAAATAAAATAATCAGACGTCTAATAAATAACTCGTGGATGTTTAAGCGCGGTGGTCGTAGCGCAGCGCGTGTTCGAATTTCATGTAAATAAACAATGTATTTTACACGCGTTGTATACGTCGCTATGAGTCCCATATTGAACAGGACGCGACACGACGACTGTCGCCCTTTAGTTGGGACCACGACAGAACCAGAACTTAAACTGGGCGACTACGATACACGGTTGATGTTGAAGTTAAAAGTTCCTCCACAGATCTGTGCATTGGCAAACATGCCGTGCAACTGCAGTACTCCACTGACGGAATGACTTTCGTTGAAATCGGTCGTCGCTGACTCGTGAGCTGCACACTACAACCTCGTTTGTGATGTTGCTTGCTTGTCGTGGATGGACTGAGTCTTGGTTACCGGTTAAATTTTGCTAATTTGGCGTTGGTAATCTTTATTTGGAACCGAGTAACGCCGCAACGTCGCCAACAGAAACCTCATGGTATATCGATGTTGATGGTTGCGGCTCCATATTAATCGGAGATTTCACTGCGGGTCCAGGCAGCGGGTGGATCTTCCGAGAGCCCTTCAAGATTTATAAAACTCAGATTCCAGGTGGTCAACAAACATTAAGTTCTCCCAATCCTAGTATTCTATGTGATGTACATCTAACATGCCAAAAATGCTGGTGAACGATTTGAACCTGACAAAAATACTTGAAATAGATACCAGGAAGGGGAGGGGGGTAAAAGAAAAGTTATATAACATTTTATTATTCAATAATTTATTAAAATACATAAGTTTGTCCAACTCCCTGTGATACAACACCTCAGACATAGCTCATTGTACTCGGCTTGAGTGTGGGCAAAAAGTTACTATTTGAATTTTTGATATCTGTTTTCATTAATGAGAAAGTTGACCCCGAAGTTAGAGTAACTGTTCAGCAGGAATGGCTTTTTAACTCTTCTGTGATTTTTTTTGGCTTGGCTGATTTTGTCACGGTTCATACTTGACAGGCAGGTCGTACCATCACTAATTGGAAAAACAATCCTGACCCACCGCTACCATGGCAACAGCCAAAGTCTTGTAATAGCAGTGCCCAAATGATCATGCCTTTTATTGTGGCTACGTTGCGCACTGGTAAGAGATCACCGGCGCCGACATTGTTACCACTGTCAACGGAATCCCAACGCAGCTTTGAACTTTGAATAAAATGTAAATGCTGCCTCCAATCTAGAAAATACTATCGCAAAACGGTTGGAAATAATACATTTAACGGCTGAATACGTCCTAACAATAAAATAAAGTGACTTCTAATGACTGCCATGTTATTTTGCGAACCTCGTATAAGGTGCCCGGTTTTAGTTATAAACAGACGTTAGCTTCACGTTCATGTCCCTTCCATGATAACAGCCGAAAACATATTGCTTGTTTTTTACCGGTTTTCATTGGCAACCGAAGTATTTTTATTTTGTAAACAAATTTTCGTCTGCTATTTTTATTCAGTTCAAATCGTTCAGCAACATTTTTGGCATATTAGGTGTACATCACATGGAATACTACGATTGAGAGAACTTGATGTATGTTGACTGATTTTTATCACAGTACGAAGTACCAGGAAGTTACTCAGTTCCAAATGAAGATTACCAACGTCAAATGAGCAACATTTGACTGGTAATCAAGATTCATGTAATCCATGGCTAACAAGCAACATCACAAGCGAAGTTGTAGCATGCAGTACCAGTAAGTCATCCCGTCAGTGCAGTACTGCTATATACTGCAGTAACACGGCATGTTTGCCATCAGCATTGTATTCAAACGAATCACGTGGTGTGCCGTTCTCGTTCAAACCCGGGATTCGATCAATAGGGGAGTCCCAATTAAAAAAACACATTGCAAATCATGCAAGTTCAACATTTTCAAACCAATATACTAAAACAGAAATGCTCAGAGATGCAAATGAAGGATAGATATTACTTTTCACTATACACATCTCTGTTGATACTATCCCTCACATTTTCTACTCCCAATTACTCCTGCGTAAAATGGACTAGCCTCTTCATGTTGACATTCAGACTAAAATCACGTGACAGGCTGTTAAAATTGGCTGTTGTATACTCTTTCGCCGGTCTGGAAAAGGTGTTTAATTAACTCACATTCAAGCAACAATGCAGATTTCCCAGTGGGAGTGAGACTATTCGACTCTGCCACTAAAAAAATAGGGGTGTTTTTAGCAAAAAACGAATAACCCTGGAATACACACAATATACTGAATTTCGGAACAAATCGTGCATTACTTACAGCAGCAGAATACCACAGAAATATCAGACGAAACATGAAAACACTATATATTGTATTTCAGCTTGAACCCTCTATATTGCAATTCAAGGAATTAACCCCATATGTGCATCCATTTCCCACCTTGGTATCACCCACCCCTGAAAACAAACTCTTAATACCACGCTGAAGCGTTTGGTAAAAACAATCCTGACCCACCGCTACCATGGCAACAGCCAAAGTCTTGTAATAGCAGTGCCCAAATGATCATGCCTTTTATTTTGGCTACGTTGCGCACTGGTAAGAGATCACCGGCGCCGACATTGTTACCACTGTCAACGGAATCCCAACGCAGCTTTGAACTTTGAATAAAATGTAAATGCTGCTTCCAATCTAGAAAATACTATCGCAAAACGATTGGAAATTATACATTTAACGGCTGAATACGTCCTAACAATAAAATAAAGTGACTTCTAATGACTGCCATGTTATTTTGCAAACCTCGTATAAGGTGCCCGGTTTTAGTTATAAACAGACGTTAGCTTCACGTTCATGTCCCTTCCATGATAACAGCCGAAAACATATTGCTTGTTTTTTACCGGTTTTCATTGGCAACCGAAGTATTTTTATTTTGTAAACAAATTTTCGTCTGCTATTTTTATTCAGTTCAAATCGTTCAGCAACATTTTTGGCATATTAGGTGTACATCACATGGAATACTACGATTGAGAGAACTTGATGTATGTTGACTGATTTTTATCATAGTACGAAGTACCAGGAAGTTACTCAGATCCAAATAAAGATTACCAACGTCAAATGAGCAACATTAGACTGGTAATCAAGATTCATGTAATCCATGGCTAACAAGCAACATCACAAGCGAAGTTGTAGCATGCAGTAAGTCATCCCGTCAGTGGAGTACCGCAGTAACACGGCATGTTTGCCATCAGCATTGTATTCAAACGAATCACGTGGTGTGCCGTTCTCGTTCAAACCCGGGATTCGATCAATAGGGGAGTCCCATTAAAAAAACACATTGCAAATCATGCAAGTTCAACATTTTCAAACCAATATACTAAAACAGAAATGCTCAGAGATGTAAATGAAGGATAGATATTACTTTTCACTATACACATCTCTGTGGATACTATTCCTCACATATTCTACTCCCAATTACTTCTGCGTAAAATGGACTAGCCTCTTCATGTTGACATTCAGACTAAAATCACGTGACAGGCTGTTAAAATTGGCTGTTGCATACTCTTTCGCCGGTCTGGAAAATGTGTTTAATTAACTCACATTCAAGCAACAATGCAGATTTCCCAGTGGGAGTGAGACTATTCAAACTCTGCCACTAAAAAATAGGGGTGTTTTCAGCAAAAAACGAATAACCCTGGAATACACACAATATACTGAATTTCGGAACAAATCGTGCATTACTTACAGCAGCAGAATACCACAGAAATATCAGACGAAACATGAAAACACTATATATTGTATTTCAGCCTGAACCCTCTATATTGCAATTCAAGGAATTAACCCCATATGTGCATCCATTTCCCACCTTGGTATCACCCACCCCTGAAAACAAACTCTTAATACCACGCTGAAGCGTTTGGTAACAACCAGTTCCGATAAAAGGGGCATCACCACTGTGTTAACAGTCGTTGCTGACAGTCAAACAAATCTTGCAGGCAGAGATAATGGTAGAAGTTTCGAAATGGGTACATCAAAAGATCGTGTAAGTATTGTTGTGGGTGTATTTTCTTTCTTTGTAGTTAGGGTTAGACCATTTGATTTTTGAGGGGGGGGGAGGTCATGTCAGTGAAAGGCAAATTTTTTTTTTTTTTTATGTGTTTGGAAATTTTTTTATCAGTAGGTTTGCTTGCAAATTTTTTTTTTAGGAGTTCATCATATCCAACATTTTGTTTTCATTATCTTCAATGAAGGTAGAAAAGACTTGATATTTTACTGCTATTTTACGTTTTTTGACAAAGTGGCCTCCATTTCGACAAATTTGATCAAATCTCAAGACAAAACAGTCGGCCATTTTGGTCCAAATTTTTGAAAAAAAATATGACGTGCATGTGTAACCCAATATACATGATCATCATATAAAGTTTGATTGAAATCGCCCTATTCAGCTTCGGGAAACAGTTCCAGACACGTTACAGACTGTGAATTTAAGATATTAAACAAAATGGCCGCCATTTCGACAAATTTGAGCAAATCTCTAAACAAAACATGGTGTTGTATTGTATTGAAATATAGTACCTATGTAAAAACTTTCAAGTGAATCAGACGATATCTTTCAGAGGAATCAGCACAAAAATGAAAAAAAAAATGAAATGGCCGTGAGTCGGCCATTTTGGACCGAATCTTGAAAAAAAGTGACGTGCACCAATAACCCAATATGCATGATCACCATACAAAGTTTGATTGAAATCGCCCTGTTCACGTTTAAATATCAGAATTTAGCAAATTTGAGGGACAAAATGGCTGCCAGTCAGCCATATTTAATTGAATCGTAATGAAAATTGGCATATGTAATTCATCATAGATTGTCTGTATACCAAGTTTGAACGAGATCGGTCAAAGGTTGTCTGATAAATGGATCCAGAAGGACGGACGGAACCCAAATTAATAATCCCTGTTTTCGGACTTCGTCCGAACTGGGACTAAAAAGGTTTGTCGGCAGTCCGAAAACAAAAAGAAAAAAAGAAGAGAAAGTGTGCAAACAAAAGATCACTGACATTGTAACAAAAAGGGCTAAAAGGCAGGTGACTGCTACATGTACTAAAGTAGCCTGATGACAGTGGAATGGTGGAATGGTTGGTGCGAGTGAGGTGGGTGGTGAGAGTGGAGTGGTTGGTGAATATGGGTTGGGTAGTGAGAATGAGATGGTAGGTGTGAGTGAGGTGGGTGGTGAGAATGAGATGGTAGGTGTGAGTGAGGTGGGTGGTGATAGTGGAATGGTTGGTGAAAGTAAGGTGGGTGGTGAGAATGAGATGGTAGGTGTGGGTGAGGTGAGTGGTGATTGTGGAATGGTTGGTAAAAGTGAGGTCAGTGGTGAGAGTGGAATGGTTGGTGAATGTGGGTTGGGTGGTGAGAATGAGATAGTAGGTGTGAGTAAGGTTGGTGGTGATAGTAGAATGATTGGTGAAAGTGAGGAGGGTGGTGAGAGTGGAATGGTTGGTGAATGTAGGTTGGGTGGTGAGAATGAGATAGTAGGTGTGAGGTGAGTGGTGATTGTGGAATGGTTGGTGAAAGTGAGGTGGGTGGTGAGAATGAGATAGTAGGTGTGAGTGAGATGGGTGCTGAAAGTGAGGTGGGTACTAGTGAGAGTCGGATTGTAGGTCAGAATGAGATTGCTCTGTATGAGTGTGATGTAAAACATTTGCTGACAAAAAAATGTTCTCATTTATTTTAATATTTATTTTATAAAATTTTATTTATTTTTGACTCCCGCGTGCGAAGCACACAATGGGAGTCTTTGCAGTTACCCTGTCTGTATGTGTGATCTGATATCCCAAGAACCGTATGTTGGTTTTTAATGAAACTTGGTGAATAGGTGCTCTGGGCTAATATGCAGATTTGATTAGGTTTTGATTAGTAAATTTTCGGCTTTTCCACTGATATCTCAGATACTAATCATCACATTTCAATGAAACTTGCATAGATACATAGGACAATCATAGACAAATATGAGAAATATTAATTACCTAATTTGCTTAATTAATCAATTTTTAGCTTTTTATATTTCAAGTACTATTACTTCATTACTTTTCAATGAATCTTGGTACATAGATGTTCTAGGACAATACATAGACCTGATTAGTTTTTGGTTAAAATCATATCATATTAATTACTTAATTTGCATAATAAATCATAATTTTTGGTTATAATCACATTTCAATGAAACTTCGTACATAGAAGGTCTGTGACAGTACTTATCTTAATTTAATGAATCTTGGTACATATATACTCTAACACAATGTGATGATTAAGTTAGTTTTAGGTTTATATACATCTATAATAATTATATAATATCTATAATAATATAAATCTATATAATTTACTTTTCAGCTTTCAACTAATTTAGTTATGATTAATCATCACATTATAATGAAACTTTGTACATGTGCACCATGGAACAATATACAGACCTAAATCTATACATAATAATTTCTCAATTTGTAAATAATTCATTTGGTTCATTGAGGTAATCCACAGACATGATTAGTTTAATGCATATTGATTATCTATGATTAGCCCATTTCTGATATTAAACAAAAATCAGATTTAAATTGAATTCATCGCAGAGGTGTTCTGGAACTAATTAGAATAAAAACCATGGATGAAAAATCAAATGTATTTTCTGTATGTATTATAAATTGTGATAATGTGAATCACATTTTTTCATGTTGTGCATCTCAACTAGCAGACAAAAATTAGTTGCCAAGCTTCTTGTTTGAAAAGCAAATCTTAAATTTTGATTAATTTTAATGTGTCTCCAATACTCTCAGCATTCAAGAGTTCTTTCTAAGCTTCCTTTGATATTTATTTTATTTTTTACTTGTTTAATAAGACATGGTCACATAACATAGCGTGGAATGCTTTATTTGCACTGGCATTTTATTTTCCCTGTTTTACCTGTAGTCAATTTTCTGCAAAATAAAAGTGAAAATGCAGCTTTCTCTATACGTTGCATTGAGTCTTAATACAACATAGTGAAAATTAGATCCACACAATGCCAGAAAGCTGTTTTCAACGAAAATAAATTCCAGAGAAAATAAAGTATTTTACAGTAGTCAGCAATATTGCAAGCAACTTTTCTATCAATGTTTCTGTTTTAGTCTGTAAATGTATTTAAACTAAAACAGCTAAATTGTTAGAGATATTGCATGCAATACCATATTTGCTCTATTAGTAGCGCATGCTCTTATGTAAATAACAGAGGTGTTTCTATGGTCAAAATACATCATATTTTAATAAATCAGTATACAATCAATGCAATTGTTGCCGTACATGTGTTTCTATTGGAGATGCTCTTCTAATAGAGCATATATGGTATACAATCTAAATGCAACTAGAGTGAAATTGTTTTTGAAATTAATATTGAAATGCAGATATTAATTTTCCCTCTGCTATTAATTAATCCACAAACCAGAATTATTGACATCCATTTATATATGACCTAGTTTCTTGTACTCTGTGTCCCCTTATCTTGGCAGGAAGAATTGCCATGTTTTTCCCGAAGTCATATAGTGACAAATATTTTTTTTTTACACTGGTGAAGCAGCAATTTTTTTTTTGAAGAACCCTTTACTTTGCAAATTTTTTTTTTCGTTTCTGACCTCCCCCCTCAAAAATCAAATGGCCCAACCCTTATTTTGTCTGTGTGAACAATGATCATGCATCAAGTAAAACAATTTAAGATGATCGCCACCTGTTTTTTCTTTCAATTTGGGTTGTCATTAATGATGGTCGTCACTTTGTGTATTTACCAACTCGGAATTCATGTTCAGTTTCATAAAGTTTCATTTATTCCACTATTCCACTATGTGAAAATTGCGTGCATTTCTATGTTTAGATAATTTATTTTCATCTCGTATTTCAGTTTGTCTATCTAGACAAAACAATGACTCAATGGCTATTTGTGTGACATCATTGTAGTGTTCACCCCATCTAACTGCTAAATGAAGTTGTAAACAAGCTAGTAAAAGCTTGCATACACATCGAGTGGGTGAATGACGCTTCACATGCTTCATACTGGCTAAGCAGAAGTGCTTGAGTGGGTTATTGCGACGTGGAATAAAGTTCAATCACAATTTTTCATTAATTCATTCCAAGATTGGTGTCTCAAATGCATTCGATGACAGTTTAAGAAGTTCTGGCGGAAGACAATAATGCAATTGGAAATATATTTCAAAGTGATGATGAAGATTTTCTGTGAATTATAAATAAAATAACCAAGACACAAACCAAACGGCCCTTTGTAGGGCTACCACCTACTCCATTACCATTTGTGCGTGTGTTTATTTAGTGTATAAACTGTTTTTAATAGCTTTCATGTTGTGTATGTGTTTGTTGAATGTACCAGTTTTGAACTCATGCGCAGACAATGCTTCACCACTTTTGGATGAAATCAAATGGTTACAAGAATCTAGATACCAACAGGTTTGTTATTTAAATCTACATCTGACCACTCATACTCTTTAGTGAAATCAACTGGTTGTAAGGATCCAGATTACCAGTAGGCCTGTTATGTTGACCTCAGACCCCTAATCATCAGTATCACATTCATAGTCTATAATGTTGGGATCATTACCACCATTTACAAAATGTTTTATTTAGACGTTGCATTTGTTGTATTCAATCAAGTAACATCACATCCTATTATACATTATATTATATTATATTATACAAGTCCGATAAATTCATGGAACTACGTATAGTTTAAGTATGTTTTGATATTGGGGCAACAAGTTAAATTGCAATGGTAACGACCATGTAAAATAACTTTTAGCTCCTCTCACCTCATATACTACACAACAACGGGGCCACAAAGTTATGTTTGATTAGTTTTTGGTGATATCTACCATACATGAGATCAACGATTTGTGTTTCAAAGACTGAGACTGCCATATTTATGTTTTTTTTGTTTTTTTTTGTTTTTGTATTTATAAACTTTTATTGGAGTTTGCACTGAAATTAACATCTTACATACCTGGTTTGTACATTACAAATTGCAATTAATCTACATATTGTGAAGGGGATTGGGTAACATTTTTCATAAAATATCCCCATTTCTTGTTATGAGAAGTCAACTTATTCCGTCGGACAGCAATGAAGTACTCTATCTTCAGGAAATATTTTACATATCTTTTGTATGCCATGGATTCTGGCTTTTGATTTTTATGTCTACACAAGTAAATATATTTTTTTGCTACCAGAAAGAGGAAGTTGACTAAACATGTAAAGTTTTCATCCCCCAAAAGGATTTGTCGTGCATTCGGGAATGCCCGCAGGCCAAGCTTACCCCCCAAGCATATACAGTGTTTCCCAAAAATCTTGGGTGCATTGACATTGGTAAAACAAATGGATAAGAGATTCAGAGCATGGTGAACAGAAAGTACACAGATCAGACTCCACAATGGGAGGGTTCATCTTAAATAATGTTTTGTTTGTGGTCAGAATATTATGGATTATTTTGAGTTGAAATTCTCTGAGACGAGTATCAATTGTAGTACGAAAGGGTAACTGGTAGATTGGCAACCAAGACATCAAGTTTGATATATTCAATAATACAGTAAAATAGGTCTCAGATCTAGGCGAGATAAATTTGTTGCTACAGTTTTTGTAGTACAATTTTGTAACTCAACCGATGTACTGCCGTGTTTAAGTCTAACTGGTTTATCCAAAGGGTTAACATTCCATTTATGTGTTGTTGATATTCTATTCAGATCATTGTGAAGTGCTTTTTGAATACTTATTTCCAGTGACAAATCACTAAAGTAACTTTATTGTCATTAACAGTCAGCTAGCTTTGTTTGCATCACTCAAACAAAATACTTTATTATTTAAAATAGTATCAAAACAGAGATTTTGAGTCATGCTAGGACTGCACTATTTACTAGACCATTCATGTACTTTAAATGATTTTCACATGGAGGCAAACAGTTGATCACTGAACCTCTCAAATTCAATCATGCCAGCTCACAAAAAGCTTGGTGTTTGATTTGATTCAATTTTCCAAAAAAACTAAATTCAAAACAGAGTTTCTGAAATGGATCAGTAAAATTTCAAACTTAAACCAATCAGAGATCAATTTACAAGCTGTTATTATTAAAACAATTGCACAAAAGACATCATTGAGAGGACATTCCCAGGTAACAAAAACTGAACTGCAGGAAGTAAAAAAAAACAGCTGAAAAGAAAAGAGAAATGAAGGGATAGTAAAATCAAGAAACTAAAAATGAGAGTGAAGCCAAAACCAAAAGATCTTCTAAAGCCAAAAAAAGTCCAAACATCTAACAACAGGAACCAAAACCAAAAGACAAAGTTTTTAAATTTGATGAACTTCAACAATCCATTGCAGATTTGGAGAATAAGTTGTTGGAAATGGAAGGACAATTAAGTGAGGAATTGATTTTCTTCAATCCTGTCACTAAGTAATTTTACTTTCTTAGTGGAGTGTGGTATTACATTGCATCACTGTAATGTTGCCACTGACAAAATGGTAGAAGTTATTGAAACTGGTAGCACCAACACGTCTCGCGTACCCCCGAACCTTTTACTCCATGGTGGACACAAAGGCATCAGTTGTTCAAAAACTTGCATCAGCAACTTGTGTGTAAACCAAATACAACTCTATACTCGACACGCAATTTTGGGAAAACACCTTGCCGAAAGATAGTGTTCGCTAGGATTGAGAGAGATGGTGAATAAATCTGCTACTGGAGTCTGCAACAGCAGTACAACCATTGCTGGAAAGCAGCTCCTTACCAACATCAAAAACACCATGTCTGACAGGGCCAGTGTTAATCTGCCAGACATGATTACATAATGAGAGCTGCTTTCTACAGAGGAGCAGATGGCATCCAGTAAGCTTAATAATTTGTTTTTGTGGCTTACATATTTGGTTAATTTAGCAAAGTGTGCAGCATCTACAATCCCCAAGTTTGAATCCTTATTGCCGGGAGACAAGGAAGTAATATCTAGTCTCGGACAAAGCAGTATATTTCAACTGATCGGCGAAGCAAGCAAGCAAGTCCTTCTCCCAGGATGGTGATGCAAAAAGTTGCAGCCACTCTGATTTTAAAGCATTTTGTTCTTCATTTAATGAAAAAGTTTGTTTTATTAGTTATTGGGTAAATAGGTTCAAAATATCCTTTATTTAGCGCAAGTTTCATATTATCTATTGTCTAATATTGTGCATTTTTCCAGTAAAGTTTCACCCTCAAACAATGATTTTAATGTTTTTAAGCTTTCTAGAAATTAAGTTTTATGTTGCAGGCTGTAAAATTGTTTGGTTCTTCTCCAAGTTAGTCACTGCTCCTCTGTGGCGTCTCATTGAAGTAAATATCCATATCCTGAGTATGAAAAGCTGCTACAGCGATCTTGTAAACCACCTTGATAGAATCGCAAATTTCACAAATACCTTTTGATGAAGACCTCATCGACAAAGATCAACTCTATGATGAGCTCACGGCAGACATTGAAGTTGATCGCTGCTCCCATGGCCCAGATGCTAGCTAAATCATCTTCCATACTAATAAAGAAGGCCATGCATGGTGGAGCAACTTCCAGGTGGTCCACTGTTTTCACCATCTCTCGAGCTGGTAGATGAGTCAATATTCAACCTAGCAGACAACAAACGTCTTGTGTGTTTCGTGACCACCTTCTGTTCTATAAGCCAAATGCTTCTACAATCACAAATGAAGCCTACATAATGTATTCGAAGAATAAGACCAATGAGTGGTTGGATAGCTTGGTCTCATCAGAGTAGAACAAACTTCTTGTCAAGTGTACGAAAGATGGAAGAGGTATCGAGCATGAGGTTTAAAGAGATGCGCGAGATGATCTGAAGATAAAGAATTCTCTGATTCCACAAGAAGCAGCAGGAAGTAAAAGAAAAAAAGCGAAGGCCAAGCTAACTGAAGATATTATCCACCATGGCTTATGGCAAACAGTGCAGGAGGTTGACACAAAATTGTTGGAGTATGACTCTGATACTGAGAAAAGTGCACTGCATTAAAGACTGTTACCTCTTCCAGTCCTGCATTAAAAACTGTTACCTCTTCCAGTCCTGCACCAATGAAGGCCAACTTGTCACTTCTCAGAGTAATTAGGCTAACCTAGATAAGTGCTACCAACTCATGAGTATTTTGTTGATTAAACAGTTAACAGTAAACAGTGAAATCCCCTCCAAACAACAGTAACAGTATTCCTTTTTGTCAGAAATATGCCAATTGTATCTACTTGTTGCAAGCTTACATTTGCTGCAAGTATCTGTCATATTCACTCAAAGTTTGTGATTAAGCTTACAATAATGACAGGTATTGTACATATATCCAGCTATGTGATTGTGGAAGAGATGGTAGATCAAGTGAACAAATAAATGTGCCACACTAGCTGATGCAAGACCAGACTGAAGTCCTAGAGAATCATATTCATTCCCTTTGGATTGTAATCATTTACCTGCTGATATTAGCCTGTGTAATCATTTTCAAATGTAGGCTCAAAACAACCTGTTGAAGTGGGCAGTCAATTTAATAATCAAGGTTTATGTTAACCACTTATTGTCTATAAATTCATAGTTGATAATCTTTTTAGCTCTGCTGTCAAACTTTTGTGTGAGTGTTGGTCTGTTCAGCATCCACATCATTTTTTTTTACTTTTTCAACTTCTTCTTGAAAACTACCAGTTCTATTGGTTTGATACTTGGTGTATATGTACTTTGGGTAGACCTTTCTTAGATTTGTTCATTTTAGATGAATATTTTTGTCATTTTTGTTGAAAACTGCAAGTCTGATTGCTTGGATATTATACATATAGGTACTACAGATGGACCTCTCTCAGATTTGTTCATTTTGTGAAGATATCTTCAGTTCTCTAAATAAAATGTGTAGTGCTATCAGTGAAAATATCTTAGTCGAGAGGCTGCTTGTTCTTGGAATACAATCTTTCAAAAGCAATTGAAAGAGACAACCAGCTGTAATAGTGTGAACTTATTCATTTTTTTCCTTATTTTATCCAACTCTACATACCACTTGGGATTAACCTGTAAGAACAAACATTATTTACTGATTCCTGCTTTGATTTAATTTTGCCATACCCACTTCACGCCAGTTGGAAGTTTCATTTATACCCTGAAAATTGCTTTGAGCAATTCCAATAAAAACGTCAGTGATTGAATCACTAGTTCGAAAAGGCTCGTCTGCAGACTGTAATGGAGATAAGAATATTTGGAGTTAACAACTCACCCAAGAAAACACAAACAGAATTTTATAATAAGTAATCTTGATAATTGTTCACAGTGCCTAAATACAATGTCATTGCTTGTAATCCAAGGTCATGCCAACCTAATGTTGCCACTGTAGTATTAATCTAGAGTAGGCCAAACCCTTTATATGTCATTTTATGAGGTAAAAATCAGCTAGTTTTTTGCTGAACTTTGACATTAAATCTGATAGCATTCCTGCCCTTATATTTCCACAAATCATCATTAACACATTGATCTCAAAAGACACAAATATGGATTATGAGAACTGACTTAATTTTTTTTTTGTATGACAATCAACACTAATTAATTGTTTCAAGAGAATTCAGAGGTGTTCTGCTTCCCCTCACAAAAAAATAGCACTGATATCATTGTGTATCCACGGTCAACAAAAACCAATCATTATTTTATGTTGAATCCCTATTGCAAAGTAGCTTAGGTGACATGGTTATATTTTGTGTTGAGAAAATGATGACCAGAAACTGGGATCCTATGATTGACAGGCTGCTGATAAACGATCTGATAAGTGTGCCTACTATTTATGATGCACATGCCAGAGTCTTGTGTATGTTAATTATGGATCAAGGAACAGATTCTGATGCAGTTCCCATTTCTCCATCTTCAGACTAGTAATTCTAATTTATGATTTCACTTCTGATTTTCAGTTTGAGTTTTATATTTCAAAACCAGCGCCCAATGTTGTACACATTTGTAGTATTTTTAGTTTAGTGATGTTATTCTTATCATTAAATTTATTTATTGGCAGACAAAAATATTGATTTTGTTTCCTTCAAATCCACCAGAATATATATTAATAAGCAGCCACAAAATTCTGGTTATCCTGGAATTCTGTTACAGGCCAGAAATAAGGGAACAAAACTATGCATCAAACTATATGTGCCTGTAAACAAATTGCAGCAATTAGTGGGTTGCTTCAGTCGGAGGGGTATCGGGTTACATTTCTTCTGAAAGGTCAAATGTCAGAGCAGTCAGTCACCTCCCCCTGCCCACACTCCAAACCACCTGTTGTTGTTTTTTTCATCCGACTCCTATTTAGGTACTACCAACAGGCTCCGAATCCCATAATGCTCTAATTTTTGTAATAAAATGTGCGGGCCAATTGTATCGAATGCTTTCTGTAAATATATAAATATACCAAATGTGATGTAGCAATGTGTTGGGCAGCATGGATTATTGTTTTTGGATGAATATGATCTGGGCCCATAGCTTTGTTGGGATCTAAACGTCCGATCTCATTAATGACGTCATTTTGACAAACTGGACGCAGGAAGAAAGAAGCTGTGTAATGATTATCAGAAAGGTAGTTTGTAAAATGTTCAGGAGAATTGATTTGAGCAGCTCGGGCTGGTCCAACAGCAGTGAAAAAATCATTGAAATTCTGTGCAATATCGATATCCTTCGACAAAACTTCCCCCGTGTTGGATTTAATAACCTGTCTTGGAGACATAGAAATATTATTGTTTAAAGTGCCTGTGCAATGCCCACCCTCACGTTTCCCATTTTAGATCTGTATCCCACTGAAATGGGCAGTTATTGATTTTTTGCTGAAAATGATTACTCGTATCCAAGTAAAATTGGGATATTTATCGTGTTGTAACCACGCCCACCTATCCTGAAACGGTCGACTGTTTCCGGATTTCCGACTCTCGCCGAAAGTGCGCCACCAAATGCCAAAATGTTAGAGGAAGTCATACCCCTGAGCCGTAATAACACTGGTCATTCAGTATACTTTTAAACGATATACATTTTTCAGTCAGCGCAACACTTTTGAAAGAAATAGACTCCGGACCATGATCACCGAGGCGGATTTCAGAAGAGAGAGAGACGTCCGGCAAGTGTTTCAAATGAGTTGATTTTTTGCAATCCTGATTATCGTTTTATAGAGACCATTTAGTGTCTGTTAAGTAAAAGGTAGCAATAATTTTGACAGTGACACGAAAACGAAGTGTCGGACAAACAGGAAATTACACAGCCCTTACACACTGCTAATTGTTTTTATTTTCGAAGGCTAAAAGTTTGTGAATTGTTTGGTGGTTGGTGTTGAATGTCGAATTCACACCTCTGTTCTTTTTTTACCTCCATGCTTGCAGCTTGATCTGCGTAATAATTTCTGAAATAAAAATCCGGCTTGGGTCAATGTGTTTCCACCAAATAAAGTTTTAATATGATGTTATAATTATGACAATCACGCCATGGATCACGCTAACTCGAATCCACCCTGAATTTATCTGTATGTGTGTCGATCTCGGTTATTTTTGTTATCCAATTAAACGCCGCTTTTAACGCACTTGCCCTCGTCATGACCCAACGCGTTCACCTATTTCAACAAAATTTCAATTTATTTCCACGCGGCTGTCATTTATTTAGTAACTGTGATTTGGCGTTTTTTAAATTATTTTATAGTGATCACTATAGTCTAATGTTTAGAATGTCAAAATATGTTCTCTTTTATTTTAATTTTGAAAGTTTTACTCAGACGATCGATGAAATAAAACAGTGTAGTGTGACGTGCCTAGTAACCTGCTAAATAACGAGATAATTCCGACGTCAAATTCTATTTTGTCCAGCGACAGTGTACAAACGTGCGCCGCTGACGATCACGGTGACCAGCTACACCAGAACGAACATATTTCGCATCTAACTCAACCCCATGCAACAAAAATTGATACTATGTGTTCATTATGGTCCATTCCTCCTCGACGAACAAGTACACAAGTGAAAATTTAGTCAAAGACGAGAAAACTGCAGAAGAAATTTGCCTTATTTACACTATCTGCAATGCAAGCTGCCATGCGACTTCCCCCTTCTGACGTCACAAGGGGAATTTCTGTATGCAAATAAGAAGCTAATGAGGAGCCTCGTTTTAAAATACACAAAAATAAAGTTGCCGTAGATTGAGTTTAAAACACATTTTTTCACTAAAAAAATAATTCATGCTTAGAAACATAAAAAAATAATAATATTTATGTATCAATGGATAATTTTAGGCGTGAAAATAGCAGCCATTTCACAGGCACTTTAAAATGCTATTTATAATTTTCCAGGTTTTATGAGTATTTCCTGTCGAAGTCCAGTTTTTTTTTAGCTTTTTTGAGCAGTTTCGGTATATCTTGTACTTATTACCAACTTGAATATTGTTGGGAGACCTTTTCATTTTAGAAAATAATTTGTGTTTTGTTTTAGTTGAAATAAGAAGACCTTTCGAGAGCCAGGGCTCACAAAACGATTTGCTATTAACATTACATTTTTTAATTGGGGCGTGCATTGATGCAATAGCACTGAAAGCATCACAGAAAATCTTGAGTGCCCGATTCGGTTCATCACAATTATAAATTGGCTGCCAACATGTATTGTTCAAATCGGAAACAAATTTGTCACGGTTATAATTTGAGAAGTCACATTTGTAAAATATCTTGCCTTGATTGAAATTATGATGAAAATTTTCGTATATAGAAAAAATGGGAAAGTGGTCACTTATATCTGAGAGTATTGTGCCACATTTAACAAAGTGGTCAGTAATATTAGTAATCACGTGATCAATAGAGGTACTTGTGTCATGGGTCATCCTTGTTGGTGTATTAATTAATTGTGAAAAGTTATAACTGTGCAAATGTGATGTGTATGTGAAAACGCCGCCAACGTTCATGATTTGGAAATAAAGTTATATTCAAGTCGCAATTATTTGTACACTTTGAGATGCTGACGCTTCGTTATTTACATTCAATGCACTTATTGAGCAATGCCATTTATTTAGCAATGAAATAGGAATACATGAATCTTCAATTATTATTCACGAATAACTAGATTACTTAAACATAGTGGTATTTATTTATAAATACTGTAAAACCATTTATTTTCAAAATTTTGATGTTGGAGCAATTTCACTGTGTTTTAATTTCACAAACTTGGCAGTCAAAACAATTAGTTCTATTGTTATTCTACGTTCTCACGTAGTATTATTTTTGCGAATTTTACTTATCAGCGAAAGTAGCGTAATTAAACACCAGTGAATAATTAATGCATTTGTCTGCATGATATGTAAATAACACACCTTTCTCATTATATACGACACAATTATGTATATAATTCCCATAAATATAAAGAAAATAATACGCTGATCCAATGATTTTGACTTTCCATAACAGGCTACTGGGAATGCTAAATGTCAAAGACAGGGTGCAATGGGGAGAGAACCTTGCAGCCTTATGATACACGGGGCCCAAAGAAAGTAAATATAGAGATAGACAATTTGCAATATGTTGCCATGAATACCACACTTCTCTTTTTTAATCAACAAGCTGCAAGGTGTTGATGGTAGTGTGTCAATGTTTAATGCACAGATCACAGTCAAAAAAGAAACTTTAAATACTATAGCATGCAAGTAATTATAGATTATGCAGAATAGTGCGGATATCTGAATTGCACAATGATACAATCATAGAGGTCATGAAGCCAGCGTGTTGTAAACATTGAATTAGACCTGAGTAGAAATTTGACTACCAAGAAATTCATACAAAAATGGCATCACCACAGCATTCATTCACATGACAGGAAATACCCAATTATATGAAAATGTTCATGGCAACGCAAGATCTAGACAAGGCTTGTTGAAGAAAAGAACACTGGATCTCTGTTTCATCATTAGAGCATATTATGTCTGTCGGTGCAATCAACACTACTAGTCCTAGCATATTCATTGTCCGAATTGCTGTATATCAGAAATAGTTCAAATCTTGACAATACAACAAGGGATGAAGAAGGAATAAAGGTATAAAAGTCAAGGACATTTATCTCTGTTATAATACCAGTGGCTCTGGTATAAATGCATTGAGCTTGGATGGAGGGATGTGTTTTTGTGTTGGACAACAGAGCAATATCGTAGATGTAGTCTAAGTCGTTTAATTTCTCCATAAAAATCCATCCGATCCCGTTTCTCCCAGCTGTTGTTGTCTTCTTCACAACCCAATCAATGACAAGTAGGAAGAGGAACCCCGACAGAATTGTTTCACTTCTGATTTTACCTCAAACCAGTCTGTACACTGGCTTCCATCATACATCATCCATCGAAATCATTTTCTTCACAATTTTGATTAGCTTTGGTGGACTTCCATAATAAAGTTGCCATTCTAACACTATAAAAAGCTTTTTCAAAGTCTATAAAACAAGAGTATATGTTGGCATTTCATTCTATTGCGTGCTCCACAATGTTTCTCAGAACGAATATCTGCTGTGTTGTGGCTTCTTCCCCTGCGAAAACCTGCTTGCTCACTTGTATAAACCTGCTTGCACAACTTTCTGGTTGCTTCATACAGATTTCATTTGGCCCACTTTAGCTGCATCTTATGCTTCCTTTGCTATATTATCAATTCCTTTTGTCTCGTTTTGTGGCTTATTTCACTTCACTTCATTTTTGTAGGTCATCTAATCATATTAGAAAGGAATTTTATTTAGCATTAGGAACCTCACCGAGAAACAATGTTGAATCTTCATCACTAATGAATAGTTTTCTTTCAGAGGGTTGAATTATAGGTTCAATTTTCTTTTTGGTGACATGGAACATAAATGAAAATGTGGGAAATACCTCATCAGCTTTAATTAGGAAATATGCAACTGATTTATGGCAATATAGAAAGGAAATGATGAATGTAATTTAAAGATAAGTATTACTGTTTTCATGCTGCCGATACAAAGGTTGAATAAACATTATTATTATTATTATTATTATTCACTGTCTTTTCTTGTGTATTTTGACTGCCACTTCTCTTGCAACCTTTGTGACTGTGCTTCTTCTTTCTTAAAAGGTTGTGGTAAATTGAAAATGCAGACTGAAGAGACTATAATATTCTTAGGAAAAGAAAATGAGCTACAGAATGGTGTAGCAATGATTATGGGGAAAGCAATGTAATGAATTTGTTTTGCGTATCTGTTGATCGACTTGTTTGGCTGATTACTAGCGAATGGCTGTGTTATGTCTGTCATCGTTTAGGCCCATGCGAGGTTCTGGACGGAACTCGACTCAGTGATTTGGAACTAATTACGATATAACCGTCGCTATCAGGACTACTATTTCTGACAGTTGGTATTCGCAGTTAGTAATATAGTGAACGATTAATCAAAAGATATGACGTGTTCAGTACTTAGTGTGATTGGCTGTATGATTGAAGGCCACGCCTTAGAGTCTTTTAACTTCTTTGTAATTGGTTAAGGTTTTGAAAGTGAATAAAGTTGTTTTAGTTGGTCTTGGCGAGTACACGAGGAGAGACACAGTCTTGGGAGAGTCTTGAGGCAGTCTAGGAGAGTTTTGGGGACTTTTCCCCAGGGCGCTGTGTCTTATAGAGTGCTCGACTGACCGACTAAAGACGAGAGTTGAAACGTATTTTGTTGTGTGCGTCTATTTGACTGTAAGGTTTAAGTGACTTTCCCGATCCCGCACCTCAAGGGGACGCGATAGAGAGATGAGACGATATTCCCCCCTGACACGTGTGGAGAACCCCAGAGGAGAAGATTAATGCCAAATTCAAAATATCTGTAAATGAAACGGGAGTATACAGAGGAGCAGATGCTGCAAGTGACCACAATCTTATTATGGCCAATTTTAGACTGAAATTGAAGACGGTCAGACAAATGAACAAAAGTGTGTTTAGATACAAAGTGAACATACTGAAAGTATCAGAAATCAAGCTGAAGTTTAAGATTGAAAGTAAATCAATGAAAGTGATGAGCAATTAGGAATACGAGTTAGAAACAGAGTGGGAAAATGTGAAGAGCTGATACAAGGAAGAAGAAGAGGTACAGTAATCCATGGATAAGCATAAAGAGCAGGACGCAAATTGAAGAAAGAAACAGTTTAAAGTTAAGTCTCATCAATTATTGGGATATAAAAGTGTCAACTCATGACTTTGCATGTTCCTCTGTCGGTAATAAACCTCATTTCAATGAAAACATTCCATCGTTCTGATCTCTAGTTTTCAGCTGAGCATCTTTCCTAAGCAAAAGTTAATTAGTCCATCTGTCATCAATATGTTCGATACACCCACTATTGTACATGTTCAATGGTCAAGTAGTTGAAACCACATGTTATTGAAAAAAGAAACTGACAGAAGATAGAAGCAGAAATCCCGAAAAATGTCATGAATAACAGGATTTGTATTTGACTAACAGGCATGAATTTGATTAACTTTTCCTAAATCAGTATGTAGTGACAAGGCATTGCACACATAATCCAAACAAACGATGCATTAAATTCATACGAAATCAAGGAAAGCTTAGAACATGATCACGAGACATGAAGTGTGAATAAGGAATACTGTATTCACTATTTTAAAAGCACCTCTCTAATTCACATAAAGCAAACATTTTCTTTATTGCATGCAAAATCACTGAAGTATGTCTTATTTTTACCACAGACTTGCTTTTGTCTGAAATATATTACAGTTATGCATATTAAAGAGGTCACATGAACCCATTTATAAAATGTGGGCAATTAAAATTCATGGGTTTCAACCCTGAAGTAATCAGATCAATTTTATCAATGTACCAAGTTTCATTGAATTTTGATGAATGGTACTCAAGATCGCTGTGAAACAAATTAGGTAATTAGTATGCTCACAATTTAACCTGAAATTAAAAATATATATGGCTTATTTTAGAGCACCTATGTACCCAATCTGATTAGAATCTGATGTAGTGTACGGGCTTTAATTATTTTGGCTATAAACTTATTTTAATTTTATTTTTTTATTATATTTGTTATTAATGCCTTTTTATTTTATTATTTTATTTTGATTTTGTGATTTTTTTTAAATTCCGCCCTACCTACATCTGATCCGACGCCTATGTAACGAGATTTCAACGAGAACCACTATCGACGATTTTAGTCAACGAATCACAGACCTCCTTCTATAGCGCACATGATGACGTCACCGGACACAGTCGGGTGGCAAACACACTCAAATAAAATAAGTTTATAGCCAAAATAATTAAAGCCCGTACACTACATCAGATTTTAATCAGATTGCTATGTACCATGTTTCATTGAAATCTGTTGAGTGGTTGAAATATTGGTGGAAAAGATAAAACATTGCTAATTATTATGCAAATTAGGTCAATACGGTGCATGGATTTTAATCAAAAACATCTGGTTTGTGCATTATTGTAGAACATCTATGTACAAAGTATCATTGAAATCTGTTGAATAGTGAAAAGGCTTGAAAATGGCTAATTAATATGCAAATTAGTTCATTAATATGCATGAATAGACACACACACATTTGAGTATTTTATTTCACAATTTTAAAAAAAATTGTACATTTCACATATTTACAGACTAAAAATTGTTTTAAAGAGTTATATAAACATGAACGAGTTACAATAATTGAGAATGTGAAGTCATATATACATACTGGCAGTGTTGAAAAGAATGTGTTTACAATTCAACAATCTCATCCAAATTTACTGCATGATTTACATGTTAGTATTTTCAAATTCAGCATTGCCATACGAACTGTCTTGTCGCAAACAAAATCCATGATTTTCAGGGTCATTGTTATGGTTACCATCCTGCAACTCTATATTTGATACATTCACATCAACACCATTAAATTCCAGAGTTGCATTTGAATCAGAGTCAAAAAACTCATCAGGTAGTTTTTCAGTTCTGCTGATTTTTCTGAAATTACATCATTAATAAACATATTACAAAAAGTATATTGTTAATGTGAAGAAACAAGTAATTGCATATAGTCCTTGTGAGTTTAAAATATACATGAGCATGTCAGAGATATGGCCCCAGAATTGCATTCACTAAAACAAAATGGTCATCAGTCAGCCATTTTGACTCCAGGCTGAAAAAAACGATGACATGCATTAAAATCCCATAAAGTTGAATGTACATACCAAGTTTGAACACAATCTATCTATGCATGACTGAGATCCAGAAAAAAATTGCATAAATCCTAGATTCGGCCATCAGATCACTAAATGAACAAGTCATTGAAAATGACACAGTCCCCGTTAAATTTGTGAAAGTTCTCTTTGTGCTCGCCATATTAAAGCGGAGGGGTTGTCGCGAGCGTGTCCTTGAAACTTGAGTTCCAAGTGGCGTATACAACAGATTGTTTATTTACATCAAAACACGTGTTCCGTGTAGTAGTAATATGGCCAAAAATAAAAACAGCCGTTATTCGGCCATCTTTGATCTGATTATGAAACACACTGATATGTATGATGTATGTGCCAAATATGAATGAAAATGGTACATAAATTGTGGCAATATAGTAGTAAGGCCAAAAAGTCAGATGGCTGTCAATTGGCCATCCTTGACCAGATTTAGAAACAAATTGTCATGGACATGCATCCTAACATGTATAAAGTACATGTATGTGCCAAATTTGAATGAAAACTGACAGAGCACGTCCAAGATACTGCATACAAAAAATCAAACAAGATGCCTGCCAGTCAACCATCTTTGATCCAATTTCGAAATAAATCATCATGGACATGTATCCTAACATGTATAATCTATGTACCAAGTTTGAATGACAACTGACAAAGCATGTCCAAAATACAACATTTTCAAATAGCAATTATTTTTTGATAATGTACAAACATTTGTCTCATAATACCAAACAGTCTACTTACTTAGTACAACATTTTTTGGAATTCACCACACACAATATGAATCCACTAAAAATAAAAATTCCCAACCACACTATACTTGCAAGGATTGCCACCATCTGGGCATCTGAAAAACAACAAAATATTTAAGAGTTTGATGTTACCGGTACTTAGGAAAACAATTCAGGTCTAATTAACTCTTGATGAGGATAACAATAACACTTACCGGAGACAAGATCTTCAACCTGACATCTTATACCGTAATATGTATCACTTGGACAACTAAAAAAATAAACATTAAAATTATTATTATACACCATGGTGCAATACTAAAAATCTTAACACTCATGATAAATTTGATACATGGTTCAGAATAGCATACAAGCCATTTCATGAAGTTTGTATGAACTAATACCATTAATATACACTGTTGTTTTGCATAGAAAAGTTTTTTGAGTCAATCACCAAATTTTCAAACAATTGATGCCTATGGGAAGTAAATTCCCAGATACCATATATATAGACTGGAGATAAAAAACTACAGTCTTAATTGGTCAACATGTCCATGTCCATGTCCCAAAATACTTTTACAATGCTTGTGTGTGTTTGATATAGAGTACACAAGCCCCTGTCAACGATGGTCACTTTTGAAAATTTGAAAAGATCATTTTACCTTCTCATTTTGAGAATCTGTGTTATTGAAAACACACTAATTATGCTTGGAATATATTGCACCTTGTGTTTTCACTAATTTAAGGCATCGAACAGCACAATGAGGCATACTGGAGCTGGCACATGTATTTAATCCATCCATGCATTCAGACAAATTTGCTAAAATATAGCTATACCATACTCGTTCGACTCAGAGCCCAAGGTACTCAGCTTACAAAATAATGTTGTTGTGGTTTTTTTTTGGGGGGGGGGATTAGTTGAAAAATTGGCCAAAATACAATTACAAGACACTTTATATAATATACATGTGTATTAGATGCACATGCACAAATACTTACTTGCATTTAACCAGCTGAGTTTCTGAATGATAGTAACAAATTCCATCATTTAGGCAGTAGTCTTGATTGTTAGAGCATGTTGCAATGCATCTATCATCCAATAGTTTACAATTCATGCCTTCAAGACATGGTTTAACATAACACCATGTCACCATTGGTGTAGACCCTACAAATCACAAAACAGGGAATAAGTGAGACAGCCGTTGGTTTCAATGTATCCAGCAAGTCTGATATGTTGTACCATTTTCCACATTTGAACATTGTGTTATACTTACTATAATAACATCATTGTCATACATTATTAGAAAGTAGATTCTAGCTACTATTGTGTTCAACCTGCTTGACATTTATAGTAACAGAAAATCATTCCGCAATTCTAGGTTAGTAAAGTAAAAATAATAAAGTCAACAAATAACACTTCACTTCAGATCAAGAACATTTGAATTTTTTTCATGATCAATTGGTGCACTGGCCGTAGGCAATAACTATTGAGTCCAAGATTTTAATTTAATATAATATTGAAATAATAAATACATTTACGGGTAATTATTATAATTATTAGTCCATCCAAAAGGACAGTATAAGCAACAACAGGTCAGACACATCAGTAATTACTGGCAATGTAATTATCAAATATCGAATAAACAAGAACGTTTATTATTGCCAATATTTTTTATTTTATTTCATATTTTGTTTGCTATTTATAAGAAAACTCGCATTCCAAATATATTGTTATTAAACAGAAGACTTGTTTATATCATGTTCATGTATGAAGGAATGTATTTAGTCTGTACATGCATTTCTATGGGCTCTGTGCGCGCTGCTGTGGAACGCCTGTCGAGCCAGTGAAAATTCGAGAAAACAACACAAACTCAACTTTGAAGTAATCCTGAACAACCAAATTTATATATGTTACACACGTAGGGCTAATCGTGTTACAGGGGAGTCTCAACAACCATCCCAAAGTATCGTTTTCTGCGAGTTGTTGGCCTTTGTTTTCACCGCGAGGGTTGCCAATGATGTCGGCCCCCGAGGATTGTGATTTGTATTCTAATAAGTTTTGTACCATGCCTAAACTTGTGTTTCTATACAGAAAAGTGTGGTGTACTATGCTACCAAGGGCAAGTTACCCCCCCTTATCTCGAGTAACTTTTCGTGGAGTCAATAATTATATGCACTTATTATAAAAAGATTGTTGGTCATGTATGCTATAGGGCCAACACCTATTTGGCAGTTGAAGACATGTAATTACTAAAAAAGATGGGTTGAAAGCGTCTCACATTTGTATGTTTTAAACAAACATGCGACCATGTCTTTTATGCAATAAACACATTGACGCTGCAGATTGGCTTTCTCTTTAACACCAACACAATGGCACTATAAGTATTCTAAAATTACAAGCCTATACAAGGTGCAAAAACCAATCAATGTGCAATGTTACTAATAACTTTTTTTAGCCAAGAATTTATTTTTATAGTCTGTAGTATTGTACTATAGAGTCCTGCAGTCCACATTACACAATACATGGGTTTGGAACATAAAACAAGTCAAAATAATCAAATGACAGCAGCCTTGATTAAGGTCTACATGCTGCAAATATATAATGTATTTCTGTAATGTATTTACCGTCTTCCTCGTTTACATAGATATCACGATCATAAACTATTCCGTCAATGGCTTGAGTTCTTACAGTAGAATACAATATATTTAATGTGTCCAATCTCTCTCTTTCTTCAGGTGGTTCAGAATAAACAATTGTAACATTTGTAGCTATACTGTTACTAGGCCTGCAATCATAATGGTAATATTTCATAATTGTAATATTTGTAGCTATAGTTACTAGACCTACTATCATAATGGTAATATTTCATAATTGGTACATTTGTAGCTATAGTTACTAGACCTACAATCATAACTAGTAATATTTCATAATTGTAACATTTGTAGCTATAGTTACTAGGCCTACAATCATAATGGTAATATTTCATAATTGGTACATTTGTAGCTATAGTTACTAGACCTACAATCATAACTAGTAATATTTCATAATTGGTACATTTGTAGCTATAGTTACTAGGCCTACAATCATATTGGTAATATTTCATAATTGTAACATTTGTAGCTATAGTTACTAGACCTACTATCATAATGGTAATATTTCATAATTGGTACATTTGTAGCTATAGTTACTAGACCTACAATCATAACTAGTAATATTTCATAATTGTAACATTTGTAGCTATAGTTACTAGGCCTACAATCATAATGGTAATATTTCATAATTGGTACATTTGTAGCTATAGTTACTAGACCTACAATCATATTGGTAATATTTGTAGCTATAGTTACTAGACCTACAATCATAATGGTAATATTTCATAATTGGTACATTTGTAGCTATAGTTACTAGACCTACAATCATAACTAGTAATATTTCATAATTGGTACATTTGTAGCTATAGTTACTAGGCCTACAATCATATTGGTAATATTTCATAATTGTAACATTTGTAGCTATAGTTACTAGGCCTGCAATCATTTTGGTAATATTTCATAATTGTAACATTTGTAGCTATAGTTACTAGACTTACAATCATAATGAGTAATATTTCATAATTGTAACATTTGTAGCTATAGTTACTAGGCCTGCAATCATTTTGGTAATATTTCATCATTTTGGTAATATTACAATCATTTTGGTAATATTTCATAATTGTAGCATTTGTAGCTATAGTTACTAGGCCTACAATCATATTGGTAATATTTCATAATTGTGACATTTGTAGCTATAGTTACTAGACCTACAATCATATTGGTAATATTTCATAATTGGTACATTTGTAGCTATAGTTACTAGGCCTACAATCATAATGGTAATATTTCACAATTGTAACAGTTGAAGCTATAGTTTCTAGGCCTACAATCATAATGAGTAATATTTCATAATTGTAACATTTGTAGCTATAGTTACTAGGCCTACAATCATATTGGTAATATTTCATAATTGTGACATTTGTAGCTATAGTTACTAGGCCTGCAATCATATTGGTAATATTTCATAATTGTAACATTTGTAGCTATAGTTACTAGGCCTGCAATCATTTTGGTAATATTTCATAATTGTAACATTTGTAGCTATAGTTACTAGACCTACAATCATAATGAGTAATATTTCATAATTGTAACATTTGTAGCTATAGTTACTAGGCCTGCAATCATATTGGTAATATTTCATAATTGTAACATTTGTAGCTATAGTTACTAGGCCTGCAATCATTTTGGTAATATTTCATAATTGTAACATTTGTAGCTATAGTTACTAGACCTACAATCATAATGAGTAATATTTCATAATTGTAACATTTGTAGCTATAGTTACTAGACCTACAATCATAATGGTAATATTTCATAATTGCAACATTTGTAGCTATAGTTACTAGGCCTACAATCATATTGGTAATATTTCATAATTGTGACATTTGTAGCTATAGTTACTAGGCCTACAATCATATTGGTAATATTTCATAATTGTAGCATTTGTAGCTATAGTTACTAGGCCTACAATCATATTGGTAATATTTCATAATTGTAACAGTTGTAGCTATAGTTACTAGACCTACAATCATAACTAGTAATATTTCATAATTGTAACATTTGTAGCTATAGTTTCTAGGCCTACAATCATATTGGTAATATTTCATAATTGTAACATTTGTAGCTATAGTTACTAGGCCTACAATCATATTGGTAATATTTCATAATTGTAACAGTTGTAGCTATAGTTTCTAGGCCTACAATCATAATTAGTAATAGTTCATAATTGTGACATTTGTAGCTATAGTTACTAGGCCTGCAATCATAATGAGTAATATTTCATAATTGTAACATTTGTAGCTATAGTTACTAGACCTACAATCATATTGGTAATATTTCATAATTGTAACATTTGTAGCTATAGTTACTAGGCCTACAATCATATTGGTAATATTTCATAATTGTAACAGTTGTAGCTATAGTTTCTAGGCCTACAATCATAATTAGTAATAGTTCATAATTGTGACATTTGTAGCTATAGTTACTAGGCCTGCAATCATAATGAGTAATATTTCATAATTGTAACATTTGTAGCTATAGTTACTAGACCTACAATCATTTTGGTAATATTTCATAATTGTAACATTTGTAGCTATAGTTACTAGGCCTGCAATCATAATGAGTAATATTTCATAATTGTAACATTTGTAGCTATAGTTACTAGACCTACAATCATATTGGTAATATTTCATAATTGTAACATTTGTAGCTATAGTTACTAGGCCTACAATCATATTGGTAATATTTCACAATTGTGACATTTGTAGCTATAGTTACTAGGCCTACAATCATTTTGGTAATATTTCATAATTGTGACATTTGTAGCTATAGTTACTAGACCTACAATCATATTGGTAATATTTCATAATTGTAACATTTGTAGCTATAGTTACTAGGCCTACAATCATATTGGTAATATTTCATAATTGTAACAGTTGTAGCTATAGTTTCTAGGCCTACAATCATAATTAGTAATATTTCATAATTGTGACATTTGTAGCTATAGTTACTAGACCTACAATCATATTGGTAATATTTCATAATTGTAACAGTTGAAGCTATAGTTTCTAGGCCTACAATCATAATGAGTAATATTTCATAATTGTGACATTTGTAGCTATAGTTACTAGACCTACAATCATATTGGTAATATTTCATAATTGTAACATTTGTAGCTATATTTACTAGGCCTACAATCATTTTGGTAATATTTCATAATTGTAACATTTGTAGCTATAGTTACTAGACCTACAATCATAATGAGTAATATTTCATAATTGTGACATTTGTAGCTATAGTTTCTAGGCCTACAATCATATTGGTAATATCTCATAATTGTAACATTTGTAGCTATAGTTACTAGACATACAATCATTTTGGTAATATTTCATAATTGTGACATTTGTAGCTATAGTTACTAGACCTACAATCATTTTGATAATATTTCATAATTGTAACATTTGTAGCTATAGTTACTAGACCTACAATCATTTTGGTAATATTTCATAATTGTAACATTTGTGGCTATAGTTACTAGACCTACAATCATTTTGGTAATATTTCATAATTGTAACATTTGTAGCTATAGTTACTAGACCTACAATCATTTTGGTAATATTTCATAATTGTAACATTTGTAGCTATAGTTACTAGACCTACAATCATTTTGGTAATATTTCATAATTGTAACATTTGTAGCTATAGTTACTAGACCTACAATCATATTGGTAATATTTCTTAATTGTAACAGTTGTAGCTATAGTTACTAGACCTACAATCATAATGAGTAATATTTCATAATTGTGACATTTCTAGCTATAGTTACTAGACCTACAATCATAATGAGTAATATTTCATAATTGTGACATTTGTAGCTATAGTTACTAGACCTACAATCATAATGAGTAATATTTCATAATTGTAACAGTTGTAGCTATAGTTACTAAACCTACAATCATTTTGGTAATATTTCATAATTGGTACATTTGTAGCTATAGTTACTAGACCTACAATCATATTGGTAATATTTCATAATTGTAACAGTTGTAGTAATAGTTACTAAACCAACAATCATTTTGGTAATATTTCATAATTGTAACATTTGTAGCTATAGTTACTAGACCTACAATCATAATGAGTAATATTTCATAATTGTAACATTTGTAGCTATAGTTACTAGGCCTACAATCATAATGAGTAATATTTCATGTTTCGATCTGCAAGAGTGCTTAAGATATTACAGTTATGATAATAATGAGGTTACATGAAAGACTTACCCAAAATCTGTTACTGCACTTGTTTTATAATTCTCAATTTTAGATGCAGCAAATAAACTGTTTAACTAAAAGTGATAAAACATGTACTGAATATTAGGAACTTGCATGCACAAACTGACCCCTATATAAAGCCCACCCACAGCCGACGACCGTTTCACTAGACTAGGTCTATTATTTGTAAATTTGTTCAAAGTCTCGCGATTATAGATGCCATTTAGTCTAGTGAAAGCTACGAATAGAGGTTTAACAAAAGAGATACAAGTAGGAAAACACCGATAGCAAAGAATAACATGCCTACATCACATTGTTCACAATTAACCAATGACATCACAGGAGAGCAACTTGTCCACACATCTACATGTTTACACTGATGAAACCATTAACCAATGATATCACAGGAGAGCAACTTGTCCATACATCTACATGTTTACACTGTTGAAACTATTAACCAATGACATCACAGGAGAGCAACTTGTCCACACATCTACATGTTTACACTGATGAAACCATTAACCAATGACATCACAGGAGAGCAACTTGTCCACACATCTACATGTTTACACTGATGAAACCATTAACATCACAGGAGAGCAACTTGTCCATACATTTATACATCTACATGTTTACACTGATGAAACCATTAACCAATGACATCACAGGAGAGAAACTTGTCCACACATCTACATGTTTACACTGATGAAACCATTAACCAATGACATCACAGGAGAGCAACTTGTCCACACATCTACATGTTTACACTGATGAAACCATTAACATCACAGGAGAGCAACTTGTCCATACATTTATACATCTACATGTTTACACTGATGAAACCATTAACCAATGACATCACAGGAGAGCAACTTGTCCACACATCTACATGTTTACACTGATGAAACCATTAACCAATGACATCACAGGAGAGAAACTTGTCCACACATCTACATGTTTACACTGATGAAACCATTAACCAATGATATCACAGGAGAGCAACTTGTCCATACATCTACATGTTTACACTGATGAAACCATTAACCAATGACATCACAGGAGAGCAACTTGTCCACACATCTACATGTTTACACTGATGAAACCATTAACATCACAGGAGAGCAACTTGTGCACACATTTATACATCTACATGTTTACACTGATGAAACCATTAAAACTGAGAGATATTGTGTTAACATAAACATTTTCTTCAGCAATTATCACCTACTGTCCTAGTCTCTCCTGAAAAATTTATCCATTTGATTTTGTGTTCACATTTTTTATTTCACCAAACCTAGTTATATGTATTGCTACTAATTAAATTAAATGGAAGTTATAGATATGCATATCATGCAGTACATGAGCATATACACAGTAAAATTGTGTAATCTTTAAAATATACTTACTCCAGATTCAACTCTTAACATTAGTGCAATAAATCTGGTTGAATTTGGATCTTCCAGTTCTGGTGAATAGTCATCATTGAGTATAAGCATGTTGATTATCAGCTTTTCATCCATAGGTATATCTATAACATAGCATGGATATCTCAATAACATAGCATGGATATCTAAATATCATGGAATGGATATCTAAATATCATGGAATGGATATCTAAATATCATGGAATGGATATCTAAATATCATGGAATTGATATCTAAATAACATAGAATGGATATCTCAATAACATAATATGGATATCTAAATATCATGGAATGGATATCTAAATATCATGGAATGGATATCTAAATATCATGGAATGGATATCTAAATATCATGGAATGGATATCTAAATATCATGGAATGGATATCTAAATAACATAGAATGGATATCTCAATAACATAGAATAGATAACTCAATAACATAGAATGGATATCTAAATAACATAGTATAGATATCTCAATAACATAGTATAGATATCTCAATAACATAGAATGGATATCTAAATAACATAGAATGGATATCTCAATAACATAGAATGGATATCTCAATAACATAGAATGGATATCTCAATAACATAGAATGGATATCTCAATAACATAGTATAGATATCCCAATAACATAGTATATATATCTCAATAACATAGAATGGATATCTCAATAACATAGAATGAATATCTAAATAACATAGTATGGATATCTCAATAACATAGTATGGATATCTCAATAACATAGAATGGATATCTAAATAACATAGTATGGATATCTAAATAACATAGAATGGATATCTCAATAACATAGTATAGATATCTCAATAACATAGAATGGATATCTCAATAACATAGAATGGATATCTAAATAACATAGTATGGATATATCAATAACATAGTATGGATATCTCAATAACATAATATGGATATCTAAATATCATGGAATGGATATCTAAATAACATAGTATGGATATCTAAATATCATGGAATGGATATCTAAATAACATAGAATGGATATCTAAATAACATAGAATGGATATCTAAATAACATAGTATAGATATCTCAATAACATAGAATGGATATCTCAATAACATAGAATGGATATTTAAATAACATAGTATGGATATCTAAATAACATAGAATGGATATCTCAATAACATAGAATGGATATATAAATAACATAGAATGGATATCTCAATAACATAGTATAGATATCTCAATAACATAGAATGGATATCTCAATAACATAGAATGGATATCTAAATAACATAGTATGGATATCTAAATAACATAGAATGGATATCTCAATAACATAGTATGGATATCTCAATAACATAGTATGGATATCTCAATAACATAGAATGGATATCTAAATAACATAGTATGGATATCTAAATAACATAGAATAGATATCTCAATAACATAGTATGGATATCTCAATAACATAGAATGGATATCTCAATAACATAGTATGGATATCTCAATAACATAGAATGGATATCTAAATAACATAGTATAGATATCTCAATAACATAGAATGGATATCTAAATAACATAGTATAGATATCTCAATAACATAGAATGGATATCTCAATAACATAGAATGGATATCTAAATAACATAGTATGGATATCTAAATAACATAGAATGGATATCTCAATAACATAGAATGGATATCTCAATAACATAGAATGGATATCTCAATAACATAGAATGGATATCTAAATAACAGTATAGATATCTCAATAACATAGAATAGATATCTCAATAACATAGAATGGATATCTAAATAACATAGAATGGATATCTAAATAACATAGAATGGATATCTCAATAACATAGAATGGATATCTCAATAACATAGAATGGATATCTCAATAACATAGAATGGATATCTAAATATCATGGAATGGATATCTAAATAACATAGAATGGATATCTCAATAACATAGTATAGATATCTCAATAACATAGAATGGATATCTAAATAACATAGAATGGATATCTAAATAATATAGAATAGATATCTAAATAACATAGAATGGATATCTCAATAACATAGAATGGATATCTAAATAACATAGTATAGATATCTCAATAACATAGAATGGATATCTAAATAACATAGTATAGATATCTCAATAACATAGAATGGATATCTCAATAACATAGTATGGATATCTAAATAACATAGAATGGATATCTCAATAACATAGAATGGATATCTAAATAACATAGAATGGATATCTCAATAACATAGAATGGATATCTCAATAACATAGTATAGATATCTCAATAACATAGAATGGATATCTCAACATAGAATGGGTATCTAAATAACATAGTATGGATATCTAAATAACATAGAATGGATATCTCAATAACATAGTATGGATATCTCAATAACATAGTATGGATATCTAAATATCATGGAATGGATATCTCAATAACATAGTATGGATATCTAAATAACATAGAACGGATATCTAAATAACATAGAATGGATATCTAAATAACATAGTATGGATATCTCAATAACATAGTATGGATATCTCAATAACATAGTATAGATATCTCAATAACATAGTATAGATAACTCAATAACATAGAATGGATATCTCAATAACATAGTATAGATATCTCAATAACATAGAATGGATATCTCAATAACATAGAATGGATATCTAAATAACATAGTATGGATATCTAAATAACATAGAATGGATATCTCAATAACATAGTATGGATATCTCAATAACATAGTATGGATATCTCAATAACATAGAATGGATATCTAAATAACATAGTATGGATATCTAAATAACATAGAATAGATATCTCAATAACATAGTATGGATATCTCAATAACATAGAATGGATATCTCAATAACATAGTATGGATATCTCAATAACATAGAATGGATATCTAAATAACATAGTATAGATATCTCAATAACATAGAATGGATATCTAAATAACATAGTATAGATATCTCAATAACATAGAATGGATATCTCAATAACATAGAATGGATATCTAAATAACATAGTATGGATATCTAAATAACATAGAATGGATATCTCAATAACATAGAATGGATATCTCAATAACATAGAATGGATATCTCAATAACATAGAATGGATATCTAAATAACAGTATAGATATCTCAATAACATAGAATAGATATCTCAATAACATAGAATGGATATCTAAATAACATAGAATGGATATCTAAATAACATAGAATGGATATCTCAATAACATAGAATGGATATCTCAATAACATAGAATGGATATCTCAATAACATAGAATGGATATCTAAATATCATGGAATGGATATCTAAATAACATAGAATGGATATCTCAATAACATAGTATAGATATCTCAATAACATAGAATGGATATCTAAATAACATAGAATGGATATCTAAATAATATAGAATAGATATCTAAATAACATAGAACGGATATCTCAATAACATAGAATGGATATCTAAATAACATAGTATAGATATCTCAATAACATAGAATGGATATCTAAATAACATAGTATAGATATCTCAATAACATAGAATGGATATCTCAATAACATAGTATGGATATCTAAATAACATAGAATGGATATCTCAATAACATAGAATGGATATCTAAATAACATAGAATGGATATCTCAATAACATAGAATGGATATCTCAATAACATAGTATAGATATCTCAATAACATAGAATGGATATCTCAACATAGAATGGGTATCTAAATAACATAGTATGGATATCTAAATAACATAGAATGGATATCTCAATAACATAGTATGGATATCTCAATAACATAGTATGGATATCTAAATATCATGGAATGGATATCTCAATAACATAGTATGGATATCTAAATAACATAGAACGGATATCTAAATAACATAGAATGGATATCTAAATAACATAGTATGGATATCTCAATAACATAGTATGGATATCTCAATAACATAGTATAGATATCTCAATAACATAGTATAGATAACTCAATAACATAGAATGGATATCTAAATAACAGTATAGATATCTCAATAACATAGTATAGATATCTCAATAACATAGAATGGATATCTCAATAACATAGAATGGATATCTAAATAACATAGTATGGATATCTCAATAACATAGTATGGATATCTCAATAACATAGTATGGATATCTAAATGTCATGGAATGGATATCTCAATAACATAGAA
Source organism: Saccoglossus kowalevskii (assembly GCF_978046115.1). Lineage (NCBI taxonomy): Eukaryota > Metazoa > Hemichordata > Enteropneusta > Harrimaniidae > Saccoglossus > Saccoglossus kowalevskii. Next base: position 20,460,276 of record NC_140642.1, read on the forward strand.
TGGATATCTCAATAACATAGTATAGATAACTCAATAACATAGAATGGATATCTAAATAACAGTATAGATATCTCAATAACATAGAATAGATATCTCAATAACATAGAATGGATATCTAAATAACATAGAATGGATATCTAAATAACATAGAATGGATATCTCAATAACATAGAATGGATATCTCAATAACATAGAATGGATATCTCAATAACATAGAATGGATATCTAAATATCATGGAATGGATATCTCAATAACATAGAATGGATATCTCAATAACATAGTATAGATAACTCAATAACATAGAATGGATATCTAAATAACAGTATAGATATCTCAATAACATAGAATGGATATCTAAATAACATAGAATGGATATCTAAATAACATAGAATGGATATCTCAATAACATAGAATGGATATCTCAATAACATAGAATGGATATCTCAATAACATAGAATGGATATCTAAATATCATGGAATGGATATCTAAATAACATAGAATGGATATCTCAATAACATAGTATAGATATCTCAATAACATAGAATGGATATCTAAATAACATAGAATGGATATCTAAATAATATAGAATAGATATCTAAATAACATAGAATGGATATCTCAATAACATAGAATGGATATCTCAATAACATAGTATAGATATCTCAATAACATAGTATGGATATCTAAATATCATGGAATGGATATCTAAATAACATAGAATGGATATCTCAATAACATAGTATAGATATCTCAATAACATAGAATGGATATCTAAATAACATAGAATGGATATCTAAATAATATAGAATAGATATCTAAATAACATAGAATGGATATCTCAATAACATAGTATAGATATCTCAATAACATAGAATGGATATCCCAATAACATAGTATAGATATCTCAATAACATAGAATGGATATCCCAATAACATAGCATGGATATCTCAATAAACAAAAATCACATACATTTTTGTAAAGAACTGTTTGCTAAAAAGTGTCATACTGTTTTTTACGCACAAATTATCAAAAAACATTGAAAACCATAAAGAAACTATAGTAATCTACATATGGGAGCTGGTTGATAATGCTTACCTTCTAGCTGATAAATGGTGACTGTAAATTCACAAAGTTGTGTATTTAGACTTGGATCCACAGCAGTGTAAGTAACATCAGTATTACCCACAGGTAGCAATACTGGTACCTGTTTATGCGATTCCACTACAGATATATTATTACCAGAGTTATCTGTTGCAGTAGGCACTATCCACTCAGCATATCTACCATTCTCCACAACAGTGCCATAGAACAAGTCTGATGGGCAATTACTAAAAACTGGTTTCTCATAATCTGCCAAGTAAAAAGTGTTATAAATATATTAATTTTTGTTGTCTGAATGAAAATTACTAATCAAAGAAAGCTTAGAAAGAATCCAGTGTATTGAAAACATATTACAAATTGATAAGCTTTCCAAACAAGAAGCTTGGCAACTAATATTTGTCTGTTATTTGAGATGTACAATATGTGATCCACATTATTAAAGTTTATAATACTTTCCAGTCTTATTTCATATTCCAGAGTGCCTCTACCACAAGTTCAATTTAAATCTGATTTTTTTGAGATATCCGAAATCAGCTAATAATAATTAGATAATCAATACGCATGTTTTTCATTATTGAACTAATCACGTCTGTGGATCACCTCAGAGCATCTATGAACCAAATTCCAATAAATGTGATGCACATGATTATGTTCCCAGGCACTCATATACCAAGTCCTTTTTTTGAAATGCAATAATTGGTTTTCGAAAAAATGGTTAATTATTATGCAAATTAAGCATGTATTTCAAACCCAAACTATTTAGGTTTGTGTATTGTTTCATACTTCATTATAATGTCATGAATAATTTTTATAAAATATCAATGGAAAGCCAAAAAGTAATTATTATGGATGTATATAAACCCAAAACTAATTGAAATAAGTATTTTAGATATTAATGAAAAAGCTGAAGACTGACTAATTATTATGCAAATCAGGTAATTATTAAGCACAGATTTTATTGTAAAATTAATAAGGTCTGCACAATATCATAGACCATAAATGTATCATGTTTTATTGAAATGTGATTAGAACTTGATTTAAACCAAAACTAAACAGGTCTGTGCATTGTCCTAAAGCATCTATGTACCAAGTTTCATTAAAACCGGTCACTGGTAGCATAGTGGTTGTCGCTTCAGGCTCATGATCGGTAGACCCAAGTTCAAATCCTACCTTAGGCTGAATATCAATGGGTCAACTCCTACCCTGGGTGAGTGTGCCACAGACTCAATAGGAAGGCCAATTCCACTGGTGAGATTCATTCACTAACAAATGCCACTTTGGGGGAACCTTGGTTAAGGTCTGCAGATGCTTGTGTTTGACCAAGCCTGGTTGACGCCAGGATAGCGCCACACAACCCTGTCATGTAGTCCCAAACATGAATAGGATTTCTGTGGCAAAAATGCACCATGTGTCAGCACTAGCACTTGCAATTTGCACATACAAAAAAGAAAAAATCAGGAGAGACAACAGTGACACTCAACTGTCGCCTGGCAAAAAAATAATTTAAAAAAAAAATGTAATGATTAGTACTTAAAATTTCAGCAACAGGAAAAGCCAAAAATTTACTAATCATGCTTAGTTGCTACAATTTATTGTAGTCATATTCTTCATAGTCATGTATACTGGTCATATCCCCTTGTTTGGTCCGGAATACCATCTTCTGCATCTTATCGTCCAGTAATATTGTCGAACCAAATGTGGAGAGCATATATCAAAGACTCTCTCAGTATATTCTCAGGATATTTAATTATTTCCCCGCTCACAGTATCCTTTAAGTAATTGATTTCTCTGTGCCATAATTCCACACAAATTGTGATTAATAGCTTTGCTAACACAAGGGAAAACTGCTGAATTCACAGCACACAATATAATATATAATGCAAGAATCGGTTTATTAATAGTGATACAAGATAATAAAGTAAAGCACACCTTTAATCCTGACCTCAAATTTACAAATTGATACTTGAGTTTGATATATGGCTGTGTATGTAACTTCTGTGATACCAATTGGAAACTGGTCACCAGAACTGTATAATGACCTTATTGGTATTCTATCCAAACCAAAGTAAGCGATAGGAGGCGTCCAAGTAACTCTTGCATAAGACTTGCCCAGTTCTGTGAACTCTAGCATATTATTTGGGCATCCACTAATTACAGGTGCATTGGGAATGACTGAAATAGATATGAAGAATATATGTGAATACATGCAATTTAAATGGTTCAAAATTACATATTAATGGCAGTGGATCCATTCTTGTCAAATACAATAAATACATTCAAGTTATCCTGGAAATGTTCTCATGTTTTAACATGATGTGGCTCTGAAATTGCACTCATTAAAACACAATGGCCATCAGTCGGACATTTTGAATCTGATCTGAAAAAGGTCCCATACATTATGCACATTATGCTTATACCAAGTTTGAACAATATTCATACTTGACTGAAATTAAGTTTCGAGATGGCAGAATTGCTTGATTTTAATGAAATTTTAGCACAAAAATGACCAACATATGACCATATTGAATCCTTATCATGAGACAAATATATGTGCATTTGTATCCTGAGATGTATGAACATTCATATGTGTAAAATTTAATATAATCAGTCCAGGCATGTCCAAGATACATGTGGTGCACAGACACATAGAGGTCAATCCATAAAGTCCTTGTTTTCTGACTTTGTCTCGTTACAGTTTCATTTATAATTCTGATGCTGCTGCTAACAAATGAACAAATTTGAAGCTACCAGATGTTTTGGTAGCAGTGCAATCTGATGTAGGTATAGAAGCTCACGTCACTGTTAATACCCCGGTACATGGCCACAGGTGTTAATCCGACCAACTACCTTTATGCAAATCGTGTTCATCATTACACACATGTTCTGATTTTCTGTAGAATTTAACAACAACAATTTGTATATTTTATATATAACAGTTTTTGGCTTCTTTTTGATTGAATTTGAATAGAATCAAATAAAATGGTTCAGATATAAATGGCAACATTATGAGATATAGTTCATTTGTAAATTTTTAAGTGTTCAGTATAAGTTTAGTTCACTTGAAGGTAGTCAGTATGAGTTAGTTGAGTTGCAAGTGGCCTGTACAAGTTAGTTCTACTGTAAGTGTTTATATCATCACTTCCAATCACTACCACTATTTGTTAGTAATTAATTTGTTAATAATGGGTTATATAATTTGCGCCTGCTAAACCTTTGACCAGAGAATTTGACCTGGGGGTATGTACAAAATGTAGTGTGAGTTTGCGGCTCACTGCATGCCAGGATAAGACAGGTTGTGAATAAGCCACATATGTACTAGTCTTTATCTGAACAGCGTTTGCTTTCACTGCACAACCCTAATCCATAGTTCGGACTAAAAGAAATGGGATAGATAGAAATCAACTCAAGAATTTATCATTACTTCATTGCAATGGTCAGTGCTTTTGATTGATAATGCATACACAATGCAGCGAGTTTTGGAGGGCGACACATGGGGTGTTAATACATGTGTTACATCTGGGACTGATAATTCTGAGAAACCACCATCAAATCATCGGTCAAGTTAAATGAGGAAAAAAACAGATATGTTATTTGCCTACCACCAGACACAGACCACATCAATTCTCGGTACAACACAAATCTGGAGTGCAGACATATTAAGAGAGAGTACAAAACAGTAGACATGCAACTCAGTCTCGAACTTGGAACAAGTTGAGACGACAAAGAGTGGCTGATCCTGAGGAGAATCGCCATGATGCTGTTCAATCTCTGGTCAAAGCCACACCATTCAAATTGACAAATTTTGTGAATGGCATGTCATGCAGTCTAGTTTAGGCATGGGGCACGATGTTGCTTTGTTTTCCACCATTTTTGATGATTATAATTACAGTAGTCTCTATCAAACAGAACAATGACATTGACAGTGCTATTCTTGTCATGGTGTTGACTCCTTTTCTGCGGCCACTATTCATACCTGGGAGGCTACCCTTCAAGTTGCTATAATTGATGATGAGTCATACGAGTGTGTCAACGAGCTCAGAGCTGTTCTATCTTCATGCTTACAGCCTATCCTGGAACTCAGGTCGGGCCAAGGCATTTCAGAGGGACTAGCCAATGTCATGGCACAATTCCTCAGCGACAGTACAATTCAGTAATATACCAGAGCACTAGGGTTACTTCCGTTCTTGGTGTCTGCAACACCAAGTACATTCTGTCTATTCCCCAATTAGTAGATTTCTTTTACAATGCAGCTAATGAGGATAAAGCAATATCAGAACTGCTATTAGCACAACTCCATGCATTAGGATTTGGGTAAGAATACTAAAATCACTATTCAAAGGATTTCTTGCTTCAGATTTTTGGTCTTTATCATTACTTTTGGTGTCTCATAAGCATCTCCCGATGAGCCGCACTGTCACTTGTCAACTGCTTCAGGGAAAAGGCGAGTTGCAGGCTCTCTCATTTGCTGAAGATTTAGCAGTCTCACACAGCTCACACCTTTCTAGAGTTAAGAATCAGAGGTCAGACGTATCAGCTTCTTCCATCATTATCCCACTTTTGATTCTGGCTGTCGGGTCAAAAATAGTGGGGGGACACAACCCTGTGCCTTGTAAGCATAATCTGCCATTATCATGTACGCAAGTAGAAGTTCAGGTACAGTCAGTCTGTTCATTTGCTAAGCAGAAGGTAAGCACAACCTAACAAGTCATACAACCCTAGTGAGGTTGGTCTTGCAGCCGATTAGTTATGCCTACTCAAGTATGGACCCCCCCCCCTCCGATGCATTTAAAAGTATTTACTAGTACAAATTATTTCTGTTGTAGTTGATTCACTTTGAGTTGTTTTAATACAAAACCACATCTTCCGGATGAGGATGATATATATGTACCCTTACCTGTTATGCGATCATATTAATTACAAATATAGCTGTCAGTGAGATTGGTTCCAGAATCGCTAGTGGAGGATGAATAATAAATACACTGAGCCGAGTTTGTGAAGTAGTTGACAGAACGACAAAAAAAGTCAATTTCATCAATGCAAGCTTTCAAACAACTATCTTCAGTCACACTGACAAGTTCAACTGCATCATATTCTGTCAGAGAACCAGGAACGAAAAGAGCAAGTTCTGGTGGCTCAAATAATTCATATGGATCACCTGAAAAATAAGAAAATTGGGATTATATATACTCAATACAGGATGCAAGGCATTAAATAACACAACACAGAATAATGAATGCTAATTCAGTCAAGTATCATATAATCACTGGATATCTGCTAATGCTCAAATTTTCATTAGATCACTAATGCCAAAAGGTGACCGATTTTCACTAAATCACCAAACACCAAGTGGTGACTAATTATCATTGAATCATCAAGCACCCAGTGACGACCAAATGTAATTGTTTCACTGAACACACGGCAATGATTCATTACAACTGACTTTGAATCACTGGAGACCTAGTGGTGTCCAGTTGTCATTGAGTCACTGAATACCAAGTGGGGAAGAATTGTCATTGAATCACTGTACACCCAGCGGTGACCAATTTTCATTGAATCACTAATTACCTGGTGGTGACCAATTATCATTAAATTACTGAATACCTAGTACTGACCAATTGACGTTGAATCACTGAATACCTAGGGATGATCAATTGTTATTTAATTACTGAATACCAAGTAGTGATCAATTGTTGTTGAATCACTGAATACCTAGTGGTGACCAATTGACATTGAATCACTGAATACCTAGTGGTGACCATTTGTCGTTGAATCATTGAATACCTAGTGGTGACCCATTGACATTGAATCACTGAATACCTAGTGGTGCCCAATTGACATTGAATCACTGAATACCTAGTACTGACCAATTTACATTGAATCACTGAATACCTAGTGGTAACCAATTGTCATTGAATCACTGAATACCCAATAGTGACCAATTGTCACTGAATCACTAATTACCTGGTGGTGACCAATTATCATTAAATTACTGAATACCTAGTACTGACCAATTGACGTTGAATCACTGAATACCTAGGGATGATCAATTGTTATTTAATTACTGAATACCAAGTAGTGATCAATCATCGTTGAATCACTGAATACCTAGTGGTGACCAATTTACATTGAATCATTGAATATCTAGTGGTGACCAATTGACATTGAATCACTGAATACCTAGTGGTGACCAATTTACATTGAATCACTGAATACCTAGTGGTGACCAATAGTCATTGAATCACTGAATACCCAGTAGTGACCAATTGTCACTGAATCACTAATTACCTGGTGGTGACCAATTATCATTAAATTACTGAATACCTAGTACTGACCAATTGACATTGAATCACTGAATACCTAGGGATTACCAATTGTTATTGAATCACTGAATATCCAGTAGTGGCCAATTGTTATTGAATTCCTAATACCCAGTGGTGACCAATTGTCATTGAATCACTAATTACCTGGTGGTGACCAATTATCATTAAATTACTGAATACCTAGTAGTGACCAGTTGACATTAAATCACTGAATACCTAGGGATGACCAATTGTTATTGAATTACTGAATACCTAGTGGTGACCAATTGTCATTGAATCACTGTACACCCAGTGGTGACCAATTGCCACTGAATCACTAATTACCTGGTGGTGATCAATTATCATTAAATTACTGAATACCTAGTACTGACCAATTGACATTGAATCACTGAATACCTAGGGATGACCAATTGTTATTGAATCACTGAATATCCAGTAGTGACCAATTGACATTGAATCACTAATTACCTGGTGGTGACCAATTATCATTAAATTACTGAATACCTAGTAGTGACCAGTTGACATTAAATCACTGAATACCCAGGGATGACCAATTGTCATTGAATCACTGAATACCAAGTGATGACCAATTGACATTGAATCACTGAATACCTGGTGCTGACCAATTGACATTGAATCACTGAACACTTTCCAAAACATATATATAGACACAAACATTACTAATATATACTCACATGTTTCACAAAACGATCCAGTGTAACAACCAATGCATACACACATATATGCATGCAGTTCACAAGAAAATGAAATACAGGTACCACCATTCTGACAAGGATTGTCACTGCAGGGATTTTTAACTGTGGAAAAAAAACCATAATAATTATCAAATCTGTTTGAATCCTGAACAAAAACGAGCTGCAGATGTAATCCATGATGCACTGCACATGTATTTAGCTTCATGTTCATGTCCTACCATTGAAACAGTCAAAAACATGTTGCTAGTTTTTTTGAGCGGAGCGGATCGTGGGATGGGATGAAAAAGCATTAGCTGTCAGTGGTAACAAGTCATTATTAATGTTAGGAGAATTGATATTCATTCCTAAGATAAAATAATATGGCCAATGATGATGATTACAAGACTGTCATCTTTTATATGCTCACAAATTGGATTTTTATTTATTTATAAAGCATGTGCTAAATATCAATTATACATACCAATCAAAGAAGCTTAGAAAGAACTCTCATGTGCTGAGAGTATTGGAGACACAAAAATAATTCAAAATTACTTGTACTTGAGATATTGATGGAAAAGCTGTTTTAATTAGTTTTAATTATGCAAATCAGAAAATTAATATGAACAAATTTGAGTGTAAAACTAATGAAGTCTGTGCAATGTAACAGACCATCTATGTACAAAGTTTGTTTGAAATGTGATTAGAACCAAAAAATAATGAATTATTATGCTAATTAGGAAATTAATATGAACAGATTTTAACCCCAAACTAATCAGGTTTGTACATTGTCCTAGAGCATCTTTGTACTAAGTTTCATTGAAATGGAATAATTAGTACTTTAGATATCAATAGCTTAAAATTGGTTAATTATGAAAATTAGGTAATTAATATGTACAGATTTTAACCCACAATTAATCAGGTCTGTCCATTGTCCTACAATATCCATGTACAAAGTTTCATTGAAATGTGATGATTAGTACTCGAGATATCTGTGAAAAAGCTGAAAATTAAATAATTATGCAAATTAATTAATATGCACAATTATTTACCCTAAAACTAATCAGGTCTCTGCATAGTCCTAGAGGATCTATGTGCCAAGTTTCATTGAAATGTAATTATTACTTGAGATATCCATAGAAAAGCTAAAAAATTATGCAAATTAGGTGGTTAATATGCACAAATATTTTCCCTAACAAGTAATCTCTGAATAGTCCTTGAGTATCTATGTACCGAGTTTCATTGAAATGTAATACTATTGAAATATCAAAAGCTGAAAATTGATTAATTATGCAAATTAGGTAATTAATATGTATTGATATTACCCTAAAAACTATCAGGTCTGAACAGTGTCCTATGACATCTATGTACCTAGTTTCATTGAAATTTGATGATTAGTACTTGAGATATCAGTGGAAAATTGACTAATCATTATGTAGATTAGATAATTAATATGCACGAATTTTTAACAAAAACTAATAAAAACCTAGCATTATTTCAGAGCATCTATGTACAAACTTTCATCAAAATTCAATGAGTGGTTATTTAAATATCAGTGGAACAGTCATGGAACAGCTAAAAATTGGCTAATTATCATGAAAATTAGGTAATTAATATGCACAGATTTTTACCAAAAACTAATCCAATCTGCGCATAAGTTCAGAGCTTATATGTACCAAGTTTCATCAAGTTCTTTAGATATCAGTGGAACAGTCATGAAACAGCTAAAATGAGATAATTATCATGCAAATTAGGTAATTAATATGCATGGATTTCTACCAAAACGTAATCAAATCTGCACATTGGACCATAGCATCTACAATTTGTTTGTGTATGCACCAAGTTTCATAAAAAGACGATGTATGGTTCTTGAGATAGCAGTGGAATA